>NC_080840.1:50320437-53064048 GCF_030435755.1 Ochotona princeps
TGCTTCAGTTGGGATTCTAATTACCCATTATATCATTCTTTTTCTGGCCACTTCGAAAGGTTGTGGGGATTATTTGTCCAATATTTCTATCATCCTTTTTGGTATCTATTGATTGTATCTTGTTAATTTATTTTAATGTCCTTCTAGTCCTTGAACCAAGCAGTGATATTCTACTGAAAACTGTATATTTTTTCATTCTTGTATGAGACTCTGGAAGGAGAAGTTGCTACCTCTTGGAAATCCCAGTTCTTTACTAACTCCTAGTTCTTTACTAATTTATACCTTGAATAGGGGCTGTGCTTTTATCTTATTGCTGGTTAAGAGCAGAAATTCTGATTCTCAATGTGGTCTTTTTCATTTATATAACATTGCAGGTGAGCTCAGTGGTGGAGAGTAGTTCCGAGTTTTTTTGATTTTCTAAATCTTTGTGTTTGCCGTATGAAAAAAGTGGGAGATCACTTTGACAACAGCCACAGGGTATTGGGCTACTGTTTCCACCTTATAAGGGGAGAAGTATGAGCTCCTCACTGAAACTTCAATTTTCATTTATTTGTTTGTGTGTGTATGTATTGGATGAGGCAGTATTAGGATTGCTGATATTTTCTGGGTCGACCCTGTTTCTTTCTTGACTCCTTGGCTAGAAAGAACAGAATTCTACCAGGGCCATCTGTGTCAATCTTGAGATCTTAGTTTCTGGAGTTTCTGACACTTAAGCTATATTTGTGACAAAACCCTGGGAAATAACCACCAAGTTTTCCCTGAAGTCCCAATGTCCCTGACTGGTCTGTCTTGTACTCACTGCTAGTCTTAAAATATTTGTTCAATGTATAAGTTCTATATGCTTCAGTTGTTCTAGGTGGAATAAATATGGAACACATGCCTGCTCCACATATCTAAGAATGGGAGTCTTATTGATTTTATCACCCAATACTTAATTAAGGGTATGGGCATGTCAATATAACAAGTACCAGTTTAAGCTCAGAAGACCAGGGGTAAATGCTCGGATGAAATTCTGGACCTCAGAGATGGCTGTTCTCCCTTCTGATAGTATTTTATCCATTGTAGCACGTTTCTAATTCAATTGTATTGCCATTTGAATTCGTTGTTTTTCATCAACAAATTCATCATTGTTTTTGCTTTGGGAAGATAAACTTGTTATTCTCCCACTCCCTTTTATCTTATTTACTCTTCTCTGATTTAGACCCAAAGATATAAGTTCTCAAATAACCCAGGAAGACTGCACAATCTATACAACTAGATGTTCTGAGACTATTACACATGGATCCAGGTTTCTTCATGTCTGCATGCACACAAAAAGGTAAACAGAAGCAAACAAAAAACTCACATAAAAGCAATTGTGGGTTTGGAAAAGTGAAAGTAATACAAAGGTAACTAAAACAATGCTGACAGTTTTTAAATTACTACTTTAATTGCGATTTGTCATGTTTTCCAAAAATTTTGATATAATATTCTTATCGTAGCTGACTGCAAACTGGTGATATGGAAGCACCCAACATGAGAAGAGAATAAGAAGAGAGGCTGGCAATTGGCTTTCTCAATTTTTCTATGTAGGTCACTTACAGAACTGCAAGTGATAATGACTGATAAAATACTTTGAGAAGGTGTCCTGTTTTCCCTCTATTCATCTTTTAGCTTCTAGAGGATATTGTCAATAGAACTGTCACTACTTAAATATTTGTACTGTTGGTCTGCAAAAAAAATATGTGTATATGCTTGATTATCTATATTTGTTTATTTTGCAATTTGCCTAAGTGCTGTCTTATATTAGAGAGAAATTATGATCTTTGTCCTTTGGGGGCTGGCTTATTTTAATAAGCATGATGGGCTCCTCCTCCAGTTGTGACCATTTTGTTGTAAACAATAGGATTTCATTCATTTTTATGGATAAGTAGTATTCCATAACGGAGGTTAACATTCTGGAAAGTAAAGTTATGTTGAAATATACATTTTCATTCTGATATACTAGCAGTACTCCTGCTTCGAAACATGTAAATATATACTTATAACATGACATTAAATTTTCTACCTTTACCTACCACATTATGATTCATTTAAATACTAGAAAATTAACCTTGTAACTACTACTAAGGGACAATACTGCTGTGATAATTTGAGAGATAATTGTGCAAGGAGAAATTGGGGAGGGAGGAAAGAGTGGAGGAGGGAAGAACCCTATGCCTAAAAAGCTGTATCATGGCAAGTAATAAATATATGTAAAAATAAATAAATAAATACTTAGCTTTGGGTGAATTAAATCAAGTTTATCTTATTCCTGAATCATTCTACTTGTTACTGGAACTTACAGAGCTTTGTACCACAATGTCATCAGTGTCTTGTTGCCCCTCTCCCTCTTTGTGGGGAGGGACTCTAGTGCAGCGTTCTGTCTGCTTGATAGTGTAAAACTGGAAACAAAGCCAAAACTGAGATAAAATAGCACAAATTTAATCAGTAGCTAGGAATGGATAAGCTGGAGGATAGCTCACAAATCAACTTCTCAACTTGTTGGAGACCGATGAGTCATTCATGAGAGAAATCGGGATGAGGAGAAGATAGTGGGAGGAATATAATTTTTCTAAGAGTGAAACATTGGAGTCACCTTATTGTTATCCTTTCATGATCTCTTTTGATTGTCAGCATTATCAACTGTAACAGAACTTACGTTGCAATGAAGTTTGAGGTCTTTGAGCAGCTGCCCTGGCAACCGTGTTAGGTCTAGCTGATTCTGACCGATAAGCATGTTCAGGAACTGTTACAAGGAATCCTGGTCCTAAGAAGAAACAATGGTAAAGTGCAGAATTGTAGTTTGACTTGACCAACACAGGCATTTTCCTAGGTCACATGATCATCTATTTTGTGAAGGGCCAACGTGATATAGTGGGATAAGCTGCTGCCTGTTTTACCAATATTCCACTTGGGTGCTGGTTCAAGTCTTAGTCGCTTCACTTACAATTTATCTCCCTACTAATGGCCTGGGAAAAGCAGCGGAACATGTCCCAAGCTTTCGGTCCCTATCCCCCATGTGGTAGACCTGCTTGAAATTCCTGGCTACTGAGTTTTGCTGTCTCAGTCCTCATCATGATAACCCTATGGGGAGTGGACCAATACATGGAACATTCTCTCTCTCTCTCTCTCTCTCTCTCTCTATCTCTATCTCTCTTGTTCTCACTCTCTCTCTCTCATGCTAGTCAATGGGAAATCCAGGATTCAGTCTCTAACATGTCAAAAGATTTCCCTGTGTATTTCACAAAATTGATGATGCCACCATTATTGAATCTGTGTTACATAGCCTGTGATTTTTGTTTCTCAAATTGATAAGTGTCTGCAGTTAATGATTATAATAGTCATTCCGGGCCCAGCGTGTGGCCTAGTGGCTAAAGTCCTCACCTTGAACGTGCCAGGATCCCATGTGGGTGCCGGTTCTAGTCCCAGCAGCTCCACTTCCCATCCAGCTCCCTGCTTGTGGCCTGGGAAAGCAGTTGAGGACGGCCCAAAGTCTTGCGACTCTGCACCTGTGTGGGAGACCTGGAAGAGGTTCCTGGTTCCCGGCTTTGGATCAGCTCAGCACCAGCTGTTGCGGTCACTTGGAGAGTGAATCATTGGACAGAAGATCTTCCTCTCTGTCTCTCCTCCTCTCTGTATATCTGACTTTGTAATAAAAATACATAAATCTTTAAAAAAATAGTCATTCCACAAATTTTGCTTTAGATGAACTTTGGATTGTAACTCCATATCCAAGAGTGAGAGGGGATTAATGAAGAAATAATTGGTAAACATTCATGATTAAAATGTTATCTGATTACTGTTGAATAAATTGAATAAATATTATTTTAACATGAATTTAATAAATCTAGTTTGAAGAGCCAAAGTGCACGAAAAAAACTTGACTCCCAAAAGTGGAAAGTGAGAACAGAATTTTGCCTGACTTTTCCATGTTCATGGAATGTCTGTAAGTGGTCAGGATGGAGCATACAGAATGAGGCTTAACATTGTTCCAAAAGCCAGTTCAGGGCTAATCATCACCAAGGAGGAAATTCTTACTTGCTTCACTTGCTGTAGACAAGTCATTGAAATGCAGATACTAATGATATCCTCTTGTAATGTGTGATGATTAAAGAACTATAAAGTTCCTCAAACACAGTAAGAACTTAAAAATACATGTTTAATTTTTTAAATGAAGTCCTAAGTGTGTCTTAAAACTCCACATTATTATTGAATAATTTGCTTTTAGTTTTCTGCCTTCAAAAAGAAGAACAGCAAGAATTCTCAAGGGCAAGCATAGCCTTTTTATGGTGGCCCCCTGGAGACTCAGACAGGGAGCATGTTAAAATCAGAACTTCTGACGAGGCAAGAAGAGAGAAGCTGTGACCTGAAAACAGATGAAATCCAGAAAAACCAAACACCAAAGCTGATACACAAGAATTTTATTCATTCTTCCCCTGATTTTCTTCCTTAAATTCCTGCGTTATTAAGTAGGTCTATCAGCTTGTTTGGGATTAAAGACTACCATGCATTAAATGATATAAATGGCAATCCATAAAATGAAATAATTTGATGTAAGGCCCTTTTGTCTATACAAGCATCAGTGCACATACATTCATAATCTCAAAGAGACGAGGTGAAGCATGGAGTGAATGTTGGGATGCGCTAGGCCAGGGGAGACAGGCACGAGGCAGACAAAACCTACATTCCAATTTCTGTGGCTGTGTCATTTGCGTTTAGTGGGCATTTAAAATCAAATGACATATTTCTAAATGGAAATAAATAGCTTATTTAATTCCTTTATTTTTTTTTTAGCAAAGGATGGTGACATTCTCTGGGTAATGTTTTGCATATCCGTGCCATTCTCTGTAGTCTACAAATGTTTTTTAGCCAGTCATTTCTTTAAAACGCGAGAGAAGATTATTCTTTCAAAGCAAAACGTATCTTTGCTTTAGGATCTCTATTGATGACTACAAAACACTGATTTAAGGACTAAATTACATTAATTTAATTGAAAGCACAACAGAGTATTAGGCATGAGAGAATGCCATGTGAAGCCTATTATTTTCTTCTGATGATTTTAGTTATTTAATAATTTTGATTCCCAAAATAATTAGGATACTTAATTATGCATTTGATGTCTATTTGATATAGTTGTAACTTCTTCCATTTGACGGTGTCTATAATACTAACTTTTCCATTTCATCTGGATGAATAATTTATTAGAAGCATATAACACAATAGTGTAATAGCTACCAATGTAAACTGATAATTATTATAAAAATTTTACCACATGATATTGATTATATCTTGTTTAAGATGTGTGTATTCCATATATTCATTTTTATGTTCGACTATGAGCTCCTTTTGTAGTCTTGATTTTTTTAAAATATGCATTTATTTAATTGAAATATAGAGTGACAAAGAGAAAAATGGAGAGAGAGTGTGTGTGAAAGACAGATGCCTCCCATCCCCTGGTTAACTCATCAAATGCCTACAAAATCCAGGGCAGTGCCAGGCCAAAAGCAGAAGCCAAGAATTCGAGCTCAGTTTTCTATACGAGAGGCAAGAGTCCATGCATTTAATCCATCATCAGCTATCTCTAAGGATTCATCAGCAGGGAGCTGTACTGATGTCGAGGTGCTGGAACTCAAGCCAATACTACAAATAGGTTTCAGTTGTGTCAAATGGCAGCTAAAGCCATTGTGCTGCAATATTCACCCCAGTAAACACTCATTTCATTTTTTGCATGAAACAGTAATTGAAGTATCCTATTTGTATTTTGAGTCAAATAAATGCAGTGTTCTCGGGATGTTAATTTTTGTTTCTGTATTAATCACTCACAATGATATCATATTCAGGGAGAAATCATAGAATTGTTTTTTTCTTTTTATCCATTAGGTGTATATGTTTTATTTGTCTCAATTTCTGAATTTAATTCTTAAATCACCAAAATAACATATAATTGATTTCAAGAATTAAACACTGCCTAGACCTATCATGGTTATCATAAAAAATAAGACTGGCTAAATATATTGTTGTATACATATGAAACATCATTTCATTTTCCAGTTTATTTGAAAAATGATGTTAAAATATTGGTTAGGAGGCTGGTGTTGCGGCACTGAAGGCAAAGCCATTGCCTGCGACATCAGCATCTATATGGAAGCTGGTTCATGCCCCAGTTGCTCTGATTCTTATCCAGCTGTCTGCTTATATGGCTAAGACATCAACAGAACGTGGTGCAACTGCTTGGGCCCCCGCTATGCATGTGGGAGAACTGGTAGAAGCTCCTGGCTCTCGACTTTGGCATGGGCCCATCCTGGTCATTGCTAGCATTTAGCGAGTGAACCAGAAGATGGAAAACCTCCCTCTATTTTTTTTCTTCTCTCTTTCACGCTCTGTGTAGCTCTGCTTACATAAAATAGTTTTTGTTTTTAAATAAAATAGGATCTATGGGATGTTGTCCTGATTATGCTACTTGCTTGACTTCTAAAATTTGTAGATTTATATAATCTCTTTGTGCTTAGCTTTTTCAAATAGAGATCATATGACTACCTATAATTGTGAGGTTCAAAAAATAGCCTTTGGGCCCGGTGGCGTGGCCTAGCGGCTAAAGTCCTCGCCTTAAACGCCCCGGGATCCCATATGGGCGCTGGTTCTAATCCCGGCAGCTCCGCTTCCCATCCAGCTCCCTGCTTGTGGGCTGGGAAAGCAGTCAGAGATGGCCCAGTGCATTGGGACACTGCGCCCGCGTGGGAGACCTGGAAGAGGTTCCAGGTTCCCGGCAACAGATCGGCGCACACTGGCCCATTGCGGCTCACTTGGGGAGTGAATCAGTGGATGGAAGATCTTCCTCTCTGTCTCTCCTCCTATCTGTATATCTGACTTTGTAATAAAAATAAATCTTTAAAAAATAGCCTTTATGTAGAAATATTATATATAGTGTGTGTGTATATATATATATATATATTGCTTTAACTATCAGGATAACATACAAACTGATTAATAAAATTATCACATTTTTAAAAATTTGAAATATTAAAGTCATTGTCTTATAGAAAAATTATCACTATGTAAGTAGATACAGTCTGTTTTCCAAAATGTACTGAATTAATAAGGGATATGAAACTGCAATGCAAAATGTCATTTTCTGCATACAAAATTCAATATCTATGCTATACAGCTTTAAAAGATATCATCACTTTATTTCCATTAAATGCAAGCTTTCCCAATTGCCCACCTGAGCCAGACTTTTCATTGTGGTTGTTGTTCGCAAAGGCCTGTAAAGGTGACAGATCACTTCCAAGGCCAGCAGTCCCTCAATGATTAGGTATCTTGCCAGGTGTAAGGAAGCTCTGAGGACATTTTCTCACCACTTCCCATTGCCTGAAAACTTCTTGGAATTGAGTTTAGGCTTGTGTGGAGAAGAGTGACACCAATCTTTTTATTTGTGTGTGAGAGTGACAGACATAGGGGGAAGGAAGAGGTAGAGAGATAACCATTGGTTAGTATGTCCTAAAACTACTCCATGTGTTTTACTCATTACAGATTAGAATGTTTAGAGGATTGGTTTAAAGCACAATTGTGTTTTTCACAGCTGTGAAGGGAAAGTATAGCGTAAAAGCCACCGAGAATTCTAGCTGTGATACCACCTGGTGGTTGCGGTCTGCTCTGTGCTACAGCAATGAGGACTTGGTGCATAATTCTCTATTGTCTTTGTGTGTACCATGCTCTCCTAAAATGGCAAAAGGACAGCAATGGCTTTCCACTTTTTCTCATATGTGTTGCTTTGGTTTGTGATTGAGTTTGAGCAAGAATGCTTTTAGTTGAGAGGAAAAAGATGCCTGGCATAGGACCACATCCACAGGTCTAAGAGATTTTTCTGAAGACACAATCAGATTGTGTAGACTCTCAGAACAAATACAAGATGTAGTCTCGTCCATAAAGTGTATTGACTTAATAAATACAGAATGAAGGGTATTCTAAAGGGGAAGGAAAAGGGAAAGAATCAAATTTGTAAGTCATTGAAAGGGATTTCTTTCGGAAAGCAGACAAAAGATTGGAATCCAGACTTCACTTGGGTCCTCAGGGCCTGCCAGTTATCTGTTTTGCTTGTGTATTTTGAGACTTCTATGGCTGTTGGCCACACATAAGAAGACAAATTTCAGTTATGAACCAGTGTACACAAATGATGACTCTATTCCTGTGACTGAAGTCTCATTTAGATATATTGACCTGGGTGAGGCAATCGGGGTCATTTCCAGTCTTCCCAGTCCTTGGTCACAGACTACTGATTAGGCAGGAAGCAGTATGGCTTCTTCCCTAGGCTGGTTAATGTCTGGGGGTTTTTGCCTAGCTGAGAACGCCCTGCATGTGAAATCTACATAATCATTCAACTGGGCTGGCATGATGGAGAGTATGGTTCTTGAAGTTTTATAATCTTAACAATCACCTAACATATGTAAAGGAGCTTGGTTAGAACACATTTTCATAAGCTTATATCAAAGAGAGGGGCTAGAAGGAGGGTAGGTGCCAGAAAATCATATTCTTTTATTTTAAAATTTATTTATTTTTATTGAAAAGTCAGATATACAGAGAGGAGCAGAGACAGAGAGGAAGATCTTCTGTCCATTGATTCATTCCTCAAGTGGCCTAAATGACCAGAACTGAGCCGATCCGGAGCCAGGAGCCAGGAATTTCTTCTAGGTCTCCCACATGGGTGCAGAGTCCCAAGGCTTTGGGACATCCTTAACTGCTTTCCCAGGCCACAAGCAGGGAGCTGGATGGGAACTGGGGCTGCTGGGACACTAACTGGTGCTCGTATGGGTTCTCAGTGAGTTCAAGGCTAAGACTTTAGCTGCTAGGCTACAGCACACGGCCTGAAAATCATGTTTCTAATCCCTAGATGATACTAAAACAGCCAATGTGTGAGGGCCACACTTCTGGAGACTTTCCATCCCCCCCAAAATGAGTTCCTAACTTCTAGAAGATGACAGTGTCAAGGAATCATCTTTCACAAAACAAAACACCTTTCTTCCTAAAGATAATAGAAGAATGAACAAAATTAAGGGAAGTAGTGTCTTGTCCTATTGTTGCTATCCTTTTAGTGCATTTGATCTTTACAGTACCCTAGAACAAGGAAACTGTGAGATCACGGGGCAGCTAGAACAAGAGAGGCCGAGAAGCTTATGGACAACAGGCATTTGTTTCTAACTATTTGCCAAGTTTCTAAAGCCCAAGATCAAGGCACTGTGCTATCAGATTCTATGCTTGCCAAAGAATAATTTCCTCTTTCATGTAACAGTCCCTTCTCAATGTTTTCTTACATGTGAAAGATTTTCAAGTTCCCATAAACCTTTGTTATGAGGATGCTAATCCCAGGGCTAAAATACTCTAATCCAATTACCTAATTATCTCCCAAAGGTACTCCTTATCACTGCTATCACATTGATGACAGGATTTCAAATGAGAATTTTAGGTGAGTTCAGACCACAGCCTCATCTGAATGTGGAATCCAGAGAGACAAAGTTCACAGAATCCAAATAACAGGGCTAAATTCTAATCCTCGCCCAATGTTTTCAGCAAATCAGGGTAGACCCCCACAAATTCCTTTCATAGCATTCTCATATGACTAAATTGTTGAAGAAGAAGAAGAAGGAGAAGAAGGAGAAGACACAGTGCCCCTGCGTGATAGCCTAGCGGCTCTAAGTCCTCACCTTGCACGCACCAGGATCCTGTATGGGTGCTGGTTCAAATCCAGCTCCCCTGCACTTTTGTGGTAGGCCCTGCTTCCCATCCCGCTGTCTGCATGTGGCCTGGAAAAGCAGTTGAGAATGACCCAAAGCCTTGGGAACCTGTGCCTGTGTGGGAGGCCTGGAAGAAGCTCCTGGTTCCTGCCTTCAGATTGGCTCAGCTCTGGCCGTTGCAGCCACGTAGGGAGTGAATCATTGGAAGGAAGATCTTCCTCTCTGTCCCTCCTCCTCTCTGTATATCTGACTTTCCAATAAAAATAGATACATCTTTTAAAAAATAAAACACAGTGGACATTATGCCCAGATTCATATGGGGAACATAACGGCCAGTTCATCTAGGTCATTTGAGAGTGTCACTGCCTCATCACAGGATGGGACAAGTTGGATAATTTTCTTGGCCAAGCTTAGCAGTATGTTCTGGGGACTGTGGATGCACTAAGGAGGACCTTAAAAGCTATTAGACCTTGGGAATATTTTCACATCCCTGAAGTAAAGAAATCAACATCTCAGAACTATCAAAACCACTCAAGTAATACCCTCTGAACACTGTTCCCCACCTAGGGGTCTCTAAAGCAGCATCAGATGATCATCCCCCATCCCTGGATACTGATCTAGCTTGACAGCAAGGAGCATTCCCCTTTCTCCTCTATGAACATAGGACGAAAATAAAGGAAGGTCCCATACACCTTCCTCCACACCTGAACCTCCCACTTAATTTAGGGGTTCACATGGGCATGCATTTGTCTCAAGTATGTAAGCAATAATACAAACAAAATTAAAAAATAAAAGTACATTAATTGATTACAAGAAAAATTCAGGCATGAAAGGGCATTGATGGAATTACCTCTACTTAGTAACAGAGCAGTCTCTCAAAGTATCTGGATTATAGTCAGTCCATAAAAGTGACTTAAATAATAGTAAGTGTAGGATAGGACAGGCCGAGTATCACAAGTCATCTTTAATGCAGAATTGTTTCCCTTAAATTATACTACTATATGACCTGTGAGTCAATGAAGAAATGACTAAGAAAAAACTTTTTTTGCAGAAATGAAAATAAAAACAATAATATGAAACCCTCTCAGATGTAGATTTATGAATCTATTGTTTTCTTTTTGCAGCCCATCTCTTTGGTCATTATGTAATGGCACAATCAGTGATTGTATCTTAGTCACTTTATAATTATTGGTCCCTAACCTTCCTATCTTGGATATCAGTTCTAGTCTTTGTTTCACCACTTGATCATTTGTTGGCTGATGTGTTTATTATTATTTTTTACCCAACACTGGTGGAATTTTATTTTATGGTTTTATTTTAAAACTTTTTCATGATATAGTTCCATAGGCTCCAGTGATTTCCCCTTCCACCCTCTTTTTCCCCCTTCTTCCATCTCCAACTACTTTCCTCCATGTTATTGCCATAGTATAATCCTTCAGCAACAGCCACACATCCATCATTCTGTTATTTAAGTGTATCGTAACATTGTAAGTATAGATAACAACCTATTTCAATGGAATCATTTCTTGCTACCTTGACCACAGTTTGGTCTCTCTATTCTATTCTTCACACTTTTTCCAGAAAGAATGTACAAATACTAAAGCTGATTAAGATTTTTTCCCTCCAATATCTTTTTATGGGCTTCAAGATAGAATGGAAATTGCATAGAATATTTTCCAAGGTGCTGCATCTTATGGCCCCAGCCTGCTTCTTTTCCCCTCTTCTTCCTGAGAAGCCTTAAACCATGAGTTGCAATTCTATAAGTGGTAAAATTTGCTGTCTCTTGCATCCAAAGCTGGCTGTTTTTATTTCTGCCATCCTTTCTGCACTTGCTTAGCACAAAATATTTCACTGTCCTTTCAGGAATCAAGCTAGTGCATTGCTCTAATGGAAACTGAGAGTTTTGGTCCAAGTTAGGTGTCCCTTCCTTTGATTGTCACATGTCCATCACAGAAATTATGGTATCATATTACACCTTTGTCATGTCCATCTATGAGCTCCTTCAGAACAAGTGTATGTATTTTTCTCTTTCCACAATATATTATACTGCAGGATTTGTTGTGGACACCATTATATATTTTTGAATTCATGAACACAATTAAGCCATCACAAAACATAAATTAGAGAGAAGTTAAAGATTATATCTTTTTGAGATCAGGGATCTTCCCTTATTTACCAGTGAGCTCTGATTAAGATTTACAGCAATTTGAGGTACTGTTTATTCCCTAAATATTTTAAGAAATAAAGAGAAGATGGAATGAAAGATGAATAGAAGCCCTTAGCAAGATGATAACAGAAGTGTTGCTATAAAATTTTCATCCTCTGCTTGATAAAGGCACTCCTGCTACCTGCTTCATTTATCCTGCTGTGTCTTCTACTTCCTGTACTTGGATATACTTACAGGAGCTGGGTAATGGAGCTTGTTTGGAGCCAGATGTTACAAGGCTTGAGTTATATTATATCTTCATTTCTACTATTCTGGAATTCAGGTTTACTAATCAATAATAATAATTTTTAAAAAGGCCTGGCAATAAACAACCAGTTCTGTGACTAGGAGTCAGCAACTTACTAAAAACAGCCTTGGGTAAACAAGGCACATTTGGCAGGATCATGTCTTCACCCTCCCTATCAGTATCCATTTTCTCTGCTGTAGGAAGGTATGTCCCTTTTGTCAGACTTGGCTTCCTCTGTACAAGGAGGCAAATCTGATAATAACTGGAGTCATCTTGGTAAGCCATTTCATCCATTGAATTAACAACTCATTTTGAATACTTTCTTAAATAAGCTTTCCTAGATACAACTTTGTTACAAAGATATACATAGGCTCTCATGTATAATTAAAAACCAAAAAAGTCTTGTAGTATCTTCCCAAGATAGTCATTAACTACAAAGGAGTGATTTTACCTTTACTCTAAAGGAAACTGTGAGACACTATATTTTCAAACGATCACAGTTAACATCATGTCTTGATATGTTTCACGATATGTTTCCTTGAGAAGTGCTAAAATAGTTGTGATATAACATCAGGGGAAATATGTTGGATAGTATTATGCAAAATACCTGATTGGTGCTCTTCAGATTGTCATGTCATGAGAAATAACAAAAGACTGTCACACATCAGAGAAGGGAGGACAGGGGATGCTCACAGATTGGAGAACATTGAGGAGATGCAACAAGTTAGAGAAGGAAAAAAAAAGGATGTTCAGTGAAAAACTTGTAAAGAAGTTAATAGTCCATAGTTAATATTATATCCATGTTGATTGCTAAGTTTGGAAATTCATTTTGTGATTAGACAAAATGAATTTAGAGAATCATGGTAAAATAGTAATGGTAATTTTCTGTATTGTATTTTATGACATTTTAGTAATTAGTTCAAGATAATATAGTTAGGTTATTTATTTCAAGATAATGAAGACAGGTGAAAGGAAATTAAATAGATTAGAACAGGTCTTCTATACAGTGGATATTCCAGCATCTCTAACTAATACTTGTAATGTCCTAGTTTCAGTCTGAAAGGCTTTCTGAGTTCGTGCATGAACTTGTAGGCATCATGTATCTATACTCTGATCAAGTGTGATCCTCGTATTACAAACTCCGTTTTACTAACATGTTTCTCTCTCCAAACAAGATATGGAAAAATGGTGCTGTATTTTTATGTTCTTGGTCTTGTAGGAAAAAAAACTGCAAATGCACAATTCTTGCTTTGTCTACCCAGTATAGACTTTAAGAGTCGCCTTGACTATCTCTGAACATACGTAGAGAATCCTTGCAAGATTGCTTGGAGATAGCCAAGAAGGACTCAGCACGAAAGACCACATTTCTCTAATCTTCCAGACCTCTTGGATGGCACTACTGCCTCAATAGATAAGAAAAATGTTTTCAAAAAGCATTTGACAAGATTTGACATAGAAGATTTATATCTAAAAAGCAGAACCAGGAAATAGGAGGTGAAATAGCATATTGTACAGAAAACTAATTTAAGAGTAGTAGACAAAAAGCAGCTATAGATGGCAAGCTCAGCTTTGAAAGGGTTTAGAAATAGCCTGCTTCCTAGAGCTCTGCAAGTAAGACCTACGTATTTGGATACATATGCGTAGGAGAAAGGATCATTGAATTTTCTGGTGATACTAAAATTGAAGTCTTAGCAAATAATAAGGTGCAATATTATCAGATTGAAAAGGATTTGAATGGCTGGTGATTAAGGCAGAGGATGCCAAATGCAGTTCAGTTACAAAGATACAAACTAATAAGTACAGGATCAAGGAGCCAATTATGCAGAACATATACCCAGAAAAGGATTTGGAGGATATTGTGGGAAAATCTGTAAAACCATCAACACAGAGCAGAGCTGCATTAAAAAAAGCAACCTGGATTTACTAGGTTATCTTATCAAAGGGAAGATGAGAAGAGAATGCGATACTATCCCTCTGTAAGGTATTTTCTGGATTCCTGTTTTGAATGTAGTGTCCACTACTGGAGGCTGAAAAGGAAATTAAAAGGATGATGAGTGGAAGTGGGGACTGCACAAAGGTAAATTTTTATTGGGAAGTGATTTCCATTCCAGTAGCCTTGAGAAACAAAGGTTATATTAGTGGGTGTTTTAAAATTTCAGTTTTCAGAGAAAAAAATTAAAATATGGAGAATGTGAAGACTTTTTTGTTTAAATTCATGTACTACCAGAAATAGGCTTAAATATCACTTTAAACACTCAACTGAAAAAAAAAGCTGCCCTATTACAGGTGTGTTGATATCTGATTATAAAGACAAAATTCATTTCCAGGCTTAATACAGAAGAAGCAGAGCAGAATTTTTTAATGCTACATAGAATAAGACAAAAAAAAAAGGCTTCAGAAGTAAAAGTGCAAATGAATTGAAGAGACACTTAGGCTTATTTTTGGTGAAGAAGGTGAATAAAAAACATTGTTAAAAAACTCCCAGGCAAGAAGTGAGAACAAATTTTAAATGACCAGTTTTGCTGAAAAAAGTTTTTCTAATTGCAGAATCTCCATGTACAGGCTAGAATATAGCTATGTAAACAACCCTAGAAGTTTTCATTTATTTATGTATGTGTGCCTGGCTGTCTGATCCTGCCATAGGGAATGTGGATCCATTTTAATACAAGTACAATGTGTGCCAATTTCACAAAACTCACTCTAGCAGTCTGATTAACACGGTCTACTAGTTCAGCCTGTTTAAGTAAAGCATAGAGGACTGGATGCATCTATCGGCACAGGGTGTAAAGGAAAAGAGTCAATTTTACTGGTGGTTTGGGATTAAAGAATAATTCTTCCCCGGAACATGTAGAGAAGTATACCAAAATATTGAAGCATGCTTATTCTTTGATATGTCTATGTGGTTATCTCAATTCTCCACTTTATTTTGCATGATAAAGAATCACAGTTATTCCTAGCTGGAAGAGAGTTTAAGAATCATCTAGCATGATTTTTTCAAAAGATTTATTTGCTTATTTATTGGAAAGACAGATATACAGAGAGGAGGAGAGACAGAGGGGAAGATTTTCCATCCAATGTTTCACTCCCCAAGTAGCCCCAACTGCCTCAGCTGAGCCAATCTGAAGCCAAGAGCCAGGAGCTCTTCCAGGTCTCCCTTGCCGGGGCAGGATCCCAAGGCTTTGGGCCATCCTCGACTGCTTTCCCATGCCACAAGCAGGGAGCTGGATGGGAAGCAGGGCTGCCGGGACTAGAACTGGCGCCCATATGGGATACCTATTCATGCAAGGCAAGGACTTTAGCCATTACATCATCATGCCGGGCCCAGAATTATCTAGCATGATTTTTACATTGTATAAATTGAAAATAAAAACCAAGGGGGTTAAGTCATTTTTCCACATATGCAAAGATGATTAAAGAAAAGCCCAAAATTAGAATCAATTTTTAAACTAGTATTTTGACATTTAAGACTGTGTTATCCTAAAATTATAAAACCACTTTAACAGATGTTACATTGGTTTTCTGCAATTGGATTTGAGTTGTCTTTCCTTTTTCATGTTTTCATTTGCTGTTTTTTTATTAATTTTTCATAATAGGAACTTTATCTTGTAGTATTACAGCATAGAAGCCATTTGTACAGCAAAAATGATGGCCAAGCAGTTTATGCTGTCTCAAGGACCTCAAGATCCCAGCATACTGAGCTAGGAAAGGACAAGCTACAGGGAGAAAGCATACTGCTTCTGGCAGAGCTCCTATCACAGAGACCCAATGGACTTGGAAATCCAAACTACTCTGTGTCTAGCAGCAGTTTCGCTTCCACTTAAATACAACTTGGGTGGGTCATTCCTTCTTCCCAAGTCCAGTTCTCCTTTGGCAGAGTTAGAGATCTACAAAGGTAACAAAGATGCATTGTCTAGCATGTGATTGCAACAAGGATACCTGTGTAATAGTGAGGAGGATCACAGTGTGGATGACTCTCGTGTGTGGTGAAATTTACACTTAGATATATTTTAGGTTGTTACCCATTTGAACTCAACATACATTTTCTCAGTTGAGAAACTGTTCTGCACCTCAGCTGTGGACAAAGGCCTGATTAGATTTATAAGCCAGTTTAAGACTATCCTAAAATCTACCAAGCTCAGCAAAATTACGTGTCAACACAATTAGCAGCTAAATACTAAAATGAAAACAGACACGAGTCAGCTGAATAGTACCTTACGGCTACTTTAAGGTATATAGCAGCTGGTGCTGAGTACAAACAAAAAATAAAGAGTCAATAAAGTAATCACAAGAGGTGGTTAAGAACTTGCACTGTTATAACATATTGATTACTCAATACTATGTCAATTAATTCTATAATGTTGTAAATTGTTGTTGATGTTGTGCTGGGGCTTCTAATTGATCGGGACAATATTCTGCCAGCTCTATCTTCAGACCAGAGAAGGTCTGCCTAAGAAACTGTTGAATTTATCTGGACAATAAGATGCTGGACTCTTTGCTTGGTATATGATTGCAACGAAAGAATCTAGACTTAATTTGAACTATAATACTGAAACTAGGTGGAGGAATCCACCATGGGGGGAGGGGATGGGGAAGGGATGGGGGAATCCCAGAGCCTATGAATCTGTGTCACATAATGCAACATACTTAAAAAAATAGCACTTAAAAAATAAAAATTAAAAAAAGTTTGCCTTTTAATTTGTTATTGACACCTGCTAGAAAATCTATCTTGTTAATATCTCTGAAGATAAAGCATTAACATCAACGTAATGTGGTACTACATTTAGATTTACTTAACTATAGTGGAAGGACTCTACCAATGAGGGTATTTACATCCCACTTTCTTAAATGTTATGTATGCGAGAAGAACTTTGTTTTCCTGGTGAATATTTGTTCATCTGCACATGCAGTACATGTTCAAAATAGAAAAAAGGGGAGTGAAACTTTGCAAATAACATCTCATTATTTGACACAGGAATATGGGTAACCACACTTCTACCTGACTTACTATTTCACACTGTTGGCATAATGTCCTTTTAGAAGTTGAGATTGTGTGAAATACCTGTTTAATGAGTGTGATTTGAAAGCACAGTGATTATAATAATTGAATTATTTTTTGTACCAGCCGTCCATAGACATTTGGGAATGTGCCTGCCACTAAGCATGTGGTAGTTGGATCCTTAATTTACTCTGTAATTTTTTGGAAGACATGCAAAGCAGTTTTATAAGACATTTGATATTTTGTGCTTCTGGAACCATGTACATGAAACTTCAAATGATGCAATAAGATCCCCCCAAAAACAAATTTAATATTTTCCTTTGCTATTTCAGTGATTTAGAAATAGGCTGTTCCAAAACTGGCTTTTATTAAAATGACAGAATAAATGTTAATATGGCCTTCTTGATTTTTTTACTGTCTTCCTATAATTTATTCATGAGAGGTTTGTTTTGATATTACTTAAGGCACATTGTTACTCAATTATGTTTAACTAAATACATATTAACAACCTAGCTTATAAATATATTTTTGGTGGATTTAATTCAATAAAACTTAATAATAAGCAAGATCAGAAAGTACTGTGGCAGTCATACATACAAAGAAATTTCATTTGCTTTCAAATAAAATTTATATTTTATTTATTTTTTACATCTAATGGGTGGTTCTATTGATACCTATGGTAAAGTACTTTTTAAAAATATTAAAATCTAAATGTTAGCTCTGATTAAGTGTAACGAATATACATCATTGATATTATCACAGAACAAATTAATGTTAAGTAAGAAATATGGCTAAATTCTGTAATATTTATCTATAATATGAACCAGAGCACTTTTTGCTTTAAACTTTAGAAAAATGCAAACAATTGCTAAATTATTGTCATTATCTTAAAGATAATGTAGTTCATATCTATCTCATTGATTTGCATATTTCTGTTCCAAGTGTGTAACTGCACATTTGACTTGCAAGTGTATTAATTGTTTCCAGTCAAATTATTTGGTCAATTCTGGGATTAATCATCTTGGAGGCTTTAAATGAAGGGCATAAAGGAAACTCAAAATTTGTGTTAAAATATGCATTTGAGAAATAAATTGGGCACCATAATGATTAGTGATATTCAACTGATAAGGAAGGAAAAAAAAATAGAACTTCTTGCCAGAAACTTTTCACTTATCTAGACACCCTCACCAATTTCACTCAATATCATTTTTACTAGAAACGACTATACCAAATATAACCTACACAAAAATAATAGTTTTGCTTCACTTGCTTCGCCTACAGTGCCAGGGGGATGGATTTAATGATCTTATTGGTCTTTTCAATCTCTCTAATATTTGTGAAATGGCAACTGTCAATGTTGAACAAGAAATTGCTGAAATAGCACAACTTTTTGAAATGGATACTATCTCATAGGACAAGTGCCCAGAAATGGAAAGAACAATCATAAACCTCATTGGAACTTGCCTCAACAGGATGCCATCTTTACTCTTCGGCTATTAAAAAACCCAAGCTTAAAATGCTACCCGTCAGTGAGTCAAAATCAGCCATTTGAAAATCTCAGCACCAGCTCATACCTGTATCAGAGAGAATGATAGCTCTATTTTAATGTGATTATTTTTTGTCTTAATTCTTTCTATGACCTGAATGTTTGGTTTCCATTTTTGTCAATTTTGAAAGCAAATCAATTAGGTATGTCCCACAATTAATTAAGTGTTGGATATTACTTAGATTCTGATGATTTGCTGTTACTTAAAACTATACATTTTATTAAGTACATGTTTTCTTAAGTAGATCTCTGTAGAAACAAGGAATTAAACTAAAGCACTTTCAATTTCTTCTGGTAAATTAAGCAATTAAAATTCCTGTTCTTAATTTACAATGTAAGATTTTAATTTCTAAATGTCATCAGTACTGCACACTTAGTTTTTAAAGTGGTAGATCTGAAGTATGAGAGGTACATCACTGAGAAAAGGAATGAGTAGACAAATAAACCCAAGGTACTTCCAGGTTCCCCTAGATGTTTAGCAATATTTCTGCCATGCAAGCTATCAAGCAAAAGTGACTGCAGGTCAACAATGTGGACAACAGAGGAAGCTGGTCCCTAAGACACTAACACCTTAGAGTGTACTGCTTTGCTTTCTGGAAAGCACCAGATACTTCCCCAGGCACTGCTCTCTGCTTCTACTTGGGAGACCTGGATTTTGTTTCTGGTTCGTAGTTACAAACTGGTGTAGGCCTAATAATTGCAACCATTTGGAGAGTGAACAATGAATGGAGGATTTTCTCTGTCTCTACACCTCTCTCTCTCTCTCTCTCTCTCTCTCTCTCTCTCTCTCCTCTCTCTTCTCCTTATCATTCTTTCAAATAATTAAGAAAAAATTAAAACACATTTTAAAAAAGCAAAAGTTAATAAAAAGGAGTGGGAATTTTTAGCAGTCTTCAGTATTAGGATATCTTAACTACAGCTCAAGTTTTGCTGAATAAAAAAGGATCTTACAAAAGGATTCAGGAGAATTGGATTTTCAAGGAAGGGATAAGCAGAAGCAGACAGGTATAAAATGACAATATAGTTTTTTCATTCCTTAATTTTACTAATGTGATCAACCCAATTATTATTGTTTATTAAAATATAGTGTTAATGTGTCCACCTGAGCCTCCTCAAATTGTATTACACAAAGCTTGTCATCCAGAAAAAAATGACTATAAATATATCAAAGGGTCAAGGAAAAAGCACAAAATTTCCTGGTGGCACATTCATTGGTATTATTGGGTATACACTTTAAAATAGTTATAATGATTATCATGTTCAAAACAAAACACACAGAATGAAATGTTTTAATGAGAGTTAAGACCACAAGAAGACAATTAGTATTTGGATAATTACAAGATATCAAAATGAAAATTAAAACCTAGTATGTTGGTTGGACAACAGATTGGACAGAGCAAAAGAAAGATTTTGTAAACTTGAAGATTTAATGAAATAATTTAAGAGTTAACCAACCCCCATATATGAATATCAGAAAAGATGTAAAATTTAAGAATGCATGACAAAAGGCCATATTGGAAACATGAAAACATTTAACATTTATGCAACCAATGTCTCATAAAGGCAGGAAAATGTATAAAGGTAAAATAATTGCAAAGATAATATCAGCAATGTCTTTTGCAAACTGATAGAATTCAAAGCTCATCTATTCAAAAAGTCACATAAGACCTAAATCAGTTCTAGCAAAAACTTTCTGGGAAATAAAAGTAACAAAACTCAGAAGAGGATTCACTTCCTGGCAGCTCTCTGGACCCTGGGGTGGGGTTTGAGTAGAGGGTGGCAGGAAGCTTATGGGGGGGTCTGTGGATGCAGGCTTAAATTGGGGAAGGGCTAGGGTTATAACACCTGTGGGCATGTGGGGTCCTGGGAGCTATCCTCTAGGCAGGTGAAGCGAATCTGGAGATTTCCCCATATACTTGGTCCTGGGTGAAGAGAAGTTAGGGGAGAGCCTCAAGTCAGCATGCTACCCTGGTGTGCTGGTGGATCAGGCCTGAAGAAATTCAGTGGGCCTGAATCTTAGGTATGTGAAGGGATAAGGCACCGGATCAGCACATGTGCCAAGAGCTTGGGACTCTGGTGCATGGGCAGAGCTCCATCCGGGTCAGTATACCACTCACTGGGCTTCCAAAGGCTGGGCTGAAGAACTCATGCATTCTTAGGCAAAAGGACTGTGGATTGAACAGAGAAAGGAGCAAAAGGATATAGGGTAAGGAGGACCACCATGGGAGTATGTTGCAGATGAGCAAGTACTCCTAAGGGACTCCCAACAAAAATGCCACTATACTTGCAGGTAAGCGAGAGGACTGAGACCTAGCGCTTTGGAGGGGAGAGACTGGAAGACCTTGTGGGTCAGATCGATGGACCAACCCTCATGGGAGACTTGAGCTGGGCTTGTTAGCATGGGTCATTGTTGACCACCACAGGTTGGTCTGACTGTACCTTCTGGTGCATACAAAAGACACAGAGGGTGTGGGTTGGTTGGTCTTTGCCTCAACATCAGGTGGCAGATGCTAGCATGGGGCAGGGGATTGGGGGGTGGCAAATTCTGTCAAGCCAAACAGCAGATCCACCTGGAGAGTGCAATATCTGGACCCATTAGGGAAACAGTGGATACCTCCCTTTTGGGTTGCCACTCCATCTGGTTAGCATGAGAACCAGGACTAGGTGTGGGCATGGCTAGACAGATAGTGACACCTGCCAGCACCAGTGTGGATTGGATAGTGGGGCTGGTTGGGATGAACTGGGCTTCAGTGCCCATTAACACGTACAAGAGGTAAATGGGATATCGGACACGTTGGACCGGTGTGCTGTACATAGTGAAAAGAATGTGAACCAGAGCAGGGGGTTATTGTGGGTTGCTCCAGCTAGGCTTCAGCTTCCACTGGTTTGTGTCAAGGCCAAGTATGTGGTGGGCAGGATCAGGCTGGACTCCAACACTCCTTGGTTTGCATAGAAGATAGGGTTGGGGACAGAAGCAACCCAGCAATTGCAACTACCAGTGTGTGTGTAGGCTGATTTAGTGATAGTTTGTTCTGAACCTTGTATTGGCGGCCACACACAAGAATCAGGTCTAGGATCACCTCAGATGAAGTTTCTTTGGTATCCATTTATTGGATAGCTGGGTAAAATAGCAGTTTAATTTTCAGTTGTATTAGCATTCTCAAAACATCTTCTATAGTGGCTGAACCAGTTTACATTCCCACCAACAGTGGAGTAGGGTACATTTCCCCCCTATTGACATAAGCAGGTGTCTTTATTTTGGAATAGGCTTGCTTATTTTTTTTCCTATTTTTAATAGGGTTGTTTGTTTTGCTGTCATGGAGTTTCTAAGTTCTTTGTAATCTTGAATATTAGTCCCCTATCTGTTGTGTAGTGTGCAAAGATTTTCTCCCAGTCTATTGGTTGCTTCTTTGCTTTGCTGATTGTTTTCTTTGCTGTACTGAAGCTTTTGAATCTGATATAATCCCATTTGTTTATTTTGGATTTGACTGTGCCTTTGGTGACTTTTCTAGAATGGTTTTATTAATGTCTAAATCTTGTAGAATGCTTCTTATGTTTTCCTCTAATAATTTGATGGCTTCTTGGTGCAGAATTAGGTCCTTGATCCATTTACAGCTGATTTTTCTATAAGGTGATAAACATCTGAAATCTCTACAGATAAGTATTAAAGTTAACAAATGAATTTGGCAAAGCTGCTGGATGCAAATAATTACACAAAAAACAAGAGGATGAGTGGATTAGTAGTTAAGATACAGGATAAAATACTTGCATTCTGCATCGGAATGTCTGGATTTGACTCCAAGACACAACTTCTGATTCCAGTTTCTGCACAGCCTGGGAGACAGACAGCAGTTCAGGCTCCTTCTTCCTAAAGGCACTTGAGAGGTGAATCCGTGGGTGTGATTTCTCTTTCTCTATCTTTCTGTCTCTCATTTTTCTATTTTAATTTTTTAAAAAAATCTAAAAAACAAGTAAAATATTTCTGTAAACTACCAATAAGCAATGATAGGTGCAGTGAAAAATTTTAAAAAAATATTTAGGGGAAAATCTTAAAAAATGTTCATTGAAATCTATATAATATTATTGAAAGACATTATAAGAAACTAAACAAATGTGAAGACATACCATGTATTTGAAGTTGCTACAGTTGTTTGCCCTGCAATGGCTTGAAGAAGATACGAATTTATTCTCTTCCAAGGGCCATGAGCTTAACAATCTAATACTGTACTGCGACTGCAGGATCACTAAAGGATCCTGGATGGATTCAGTGAATCATTTCTGCTTCAATGTTAATAGCTGCTTCACGGTTAATAGCTCATTTGATGAGTGTATTTCACTTCAATCTTACAGGAAAATAGAAGAAGTAATGTAAAAAGCTATTTTCTTCTAAACAAATGAAGCTGGTATATTCATTGTAACCCAAACCTTGCTGTAAGAAAGGTTGGAAAATGCAGTTTTCATTTAGATTATTCTAAGTGAGCTTTCTCTCTATTGCTATGAGCAAATGGAAGAAGGGAAAACATATTTTGATAGACAACTAGGACACTGTGCCACATGTTTCTGAATAATACAGTAAGCTGGTATCTAAAACCTCCTGCAGACTAGAATGAAAAACTGAGTTAAAATTTTGGAGATAGCATATGGATGCAAGGCCTGCCAATAGTTGTGCCTATATCTTTCTTTTTCATTCTTCTTGAGTGGGAACAACTCTACAAAATTTAATTTTTGATAGTTTCCTCTCCTCATTCCCTACCAAAATGCCTGTGACAAATTTAATTGTATATGAACTAATATTGAAATGTAGTAGCATTTGCTTAATAGAATGCTAAAGTAAACACCTCTGAGACTTAAAATCTTCTATAATATGACAGACCACTTTACTATAATTATTCAAAATGTTAAATCTTTTATTGGTTTTACTTAAAATGTAAGTTATTTCATAATGGCATGGTATGAACTCTACCAGATGTTAAGAGTCATTGGGGTACTATCAACGAGAGAGCATTTTATTAAATAAGCCTGCCTAACAGAGTCATGTTATATGGACAGTAACAATGACTTCATAAAACTGTATCTCTAAGAAATCTTTCAGAAATGTGTTTACTTTTACACCAAGGCAAGTCTCCACCATGTTTCCAGGACTTCTATCCTAAAACCATGAACTTGAGTAAAGGGCTTATCAAACTCCAGCTATCATAGTTGTTAATGTTAGGAGAAAAGAGGAAGGCTATAAATGGCTAACACATCCCTGGTTCTCAGCTGTCTGAGGACTTCCAATGAAGGTCTCCCCAGTGCACTACCTAGTGATTTCTCCTTATATATGATGGGGTACAGTACATACTGCATCAAAATACAGCATTTGGAGAGAAAGCAGGAGCAGAAAAGTCATCCTCACTTATCCCCTTGCCCATTTCAATTAATTAAGTTATAAAATGTGGCAAGGATCTTTTGACTTGTTCCTGGAAAAAAGATACTTCCCAGTCTCTGAAGACACTGGGACACCGGGAAAGATCAGAAAACAAGACTCCTTTCTACATATACTCCCCTCAGCAGTTTGTCATGATTAGATCACACTTTCTTCTCCAGTTAATCTTTTCTACAGCCACCACTTCTTCATCAAGTCCAGCACAAAAAAATACTTGTATTGGGGTCAGTGCAATGGCTCAGCTGGCTAATCCTCCACTTTCAATACCAGCATTCTTTATGAGCACCTGTTCTTATCCCGGCTGCTCCACCCCTTCTAGCTCCCTACTTGTGGCCTTGGAGGGTGACAGAGATCGATCCAAAGCTTTGGGTTCATGCCCCCGTATGCAACACCTGGAAGAAGCTCCTGGCTCCAGGCTTTGGATCAGTTAAGTTCTTGTCAGGAAGGCCATTTGGTGCATAAAGCAGCAGATGGACAAACATTGTCTCTCCATCTCTCTGTAAATCTACCTTTCCAATAAAAATACATATGTTTTAGGAAAAACTGAAGGAAAATTTTGGGAATGTTGATGTGAGGTCCCTGAGCTGAAATTACCTATCAAAGGGTTTTCTCAAAAAGGTCTCTTCTTCTTCTTCGTTTTTTTTTTTTTGTTTGTTTGTTTTTGTTTGCAAAAATGGATCTTAGCATCTTAATCATAATAATCTTTCTTTTTCAAAGAAAATATGATTGATTTATTTGTTTGAAAGGTAATATTACACACGTGTGTGTGTGTGTGTGTGTGTGTGTGTAGAGAGAAACAGAGAGAGAGATCTGTCATCCCCTGGTTTACTCTCAAATGGCCATAAGATGGCCATAAAGGCTGCAACTGAGCCAGAAACTCTGTCCAAGTCTCCTGTGTCCATATGTCCATGTCAGGGACCTGAGTTCTTAGGCCATAGTCTGTTGTTTGTCCAGGTACAAAAGCAAGGAACTGGGTTTGAAGCAGAGTAGCCAGGACTTGAACCAGAGCTCTAATATGAGATATCAGTGTTATAATCAGAAACTTAATACACACAGCTACAGTGTCCATAACCTCAGGTTTTTTAATGAGAGGAGGTGTATGAAACATGAACTTAATGATGTACTCAGAATGCCACAGGTGGGACTACGCATTTGTTATGTTCTCTGCAGTAAATCGGACTTGCAACTTCTTCTTGAAACACCTGTTTAATTGGGGTAAGGTATCAGTGAAGGGAAATGGATAAAGAACAGTAGAAAGAAATACTTTGAATAAATTCACAAGGTAAAAACTTTTCTTTTTGATTCAGAAAAGATTCTTTTTGCCAAACTACTCCATGAACAAGTTTAGTCCAGAAAGAGATCCATGTGGAAGCAAATAAAGAAATAACTTGCCTGAGCCAGAGAAAGCAGGCTCACACAACGCTAGCACGGAAGAAATGGTCAGCTAATTTCTCCTTTGGGATGAGTTCTAATGTTTGTTGGCACTATAGCACATCAGAAGCAGTGCATATCCCAAAGGGAACGTATATGTGTAACAGAACTGAATTAGTAATTCATCGATTAGTTATAGGTAAAATATACTAAAAATACAGACTCATGATGAACACAGTCATCAGTTGCTCCAAGACTTTTAGGCTTAAACAACAAACATTTTTTTAAATTCTATTGAATTTAGGAAGCCAGGAGGGATTTACTGTACAGTGCTCACACAGTGTCCCTTACTTCATACAGTCATTGTTCACCAGCATTGCAGCATTATGTGTGCAGTGGACATTCTGTATCTAAGCTCTCCCTTGCATAGTTGAGTGGATGTTTCTGTTGATTCTGTGAGAGTCTCTGTCCTGCTAACAGCTTAGCATCTAGCTTCCTCCACAATCAGAAATTCAAGAAAAACTATCCAGACAGAAACTATGGGCTTTTTTGACTCCTAACACTGAGGGTCACCTCTGTTTTTCTGTCATATTTTTATTGATAAAAATGAATCACCAAGTCCAGCCCACACTCAGGGGAGATAAATTATTACCACTTCTTTGGGACAGGAAGACCAAACAATTCGTAGGCATGTGTGTAAGACTGTTTTGGCTATAGATTCACATATTACACAATTCAAAATTTATCAGCCATTCTGAAAGCCTTCAAGTGGAAGGAATCCAGCTCTTTCCAGGAACTGGAAATTCCCTAATACTTTTCATTGGGATTATCAGTTGTGTGTGTGTATGTACGCCCATCCTAGACGTATATGTGAATGCTATGACTGGTTTAACTCAGTGTAAAGCTCCATCCCCAATAACTAGAGTCCCTCAGAGTTCTTAACTTTGATCAGTTCAAATCAGCACTTCTTTCTTATGTTGGCTATGGAATAAGAATAGAGAATGAGCCTCCAACATTCCTTTTCTTAGAAACTCTTACCAACTTTGACCCACTTAGAATTGTAGTATGTGCCCTTTAAAAGATTGGTTTAACAAAAGCTATTTAATTGTAGCTGTTTTCCCCCACTTTGGAACATTCTTTGCGGCTTTCTCTCACCATTAGCCAGTGCCTTAGGCAGTTACTAGAAAGAACTAAATTGAGTTGCTTTTGTTATTAACTGTGGTTTGTGAGTCAGCTTACTGCTTCTAAAACAATTATAGAAGGAAGCTATTATTTTAAATAGAAATTTGAGTATATTTAGAAGAAAATGAACCATGTATTTTCCTCTGGCTGCTCCTGCTTTCCAATCTCATTTCAAAGATGAAAAGACTACAGATTACACAAAAGGAGGGAGGGATAAAGGGACGGACAGAAAGCAAGAGAAAGTAAGAAGTGAAGATTGAGAGATGTGGAAACAAAGACTTAAAAGGAGTATGCCAACGTGCAAAGACTGGGAAGATGACATTTTGAATTGCATAGAACACACAGTTAAATTGATTTATTATCTTGAGATTTCCTAAAATGATAGGATTTGTGCGACATGCTATGGCAATCCATATTAGCCTAAAGAGATCAATTCTGAATAGCTTGGTTCTTTTCAAGATGGGTAATATGTTCTGTGACTATTTCTGAGGAAATGATGCAGGATAATAAAATCATTGTTTGCGTATCTGTGTTTGTCCCAGATATGTCACACATGGTATTGATTCCAAGTTTTTTTCAAATGAAATATAAGCTGAAAGTAAAACATAAAGCATGTTTTCTTTGACCTAATTTATACCTAGCTAATAAGAGATTGATTCCTCCCTTGTGATTCTAGTTTTAGAGCTGTGTGGATTTGGTACTGGAGTCACAACGTTTACACATAATGTTCATCAAGAAATTTCATTTGGATTACTTAATTTTCTAATTTGTTAAATTTCATTTCGAATTGAGATACAGCAACAGTATAAAATTTTAGGGTACAATGTGAATTTTTTATGTGCATCTGCTACTTTCTGTAATGATTGCATTGGAGTAATTCGAGTACCTATGGTATCAAACATTTACCATTTATTTTTGGTGAGTCATTCACACTATGTTGAAGTAGACAATGCCGTATTGGCTACAGTCAGCCTGCTGTGCAGTGTGCCCTACTGTGTAGCACAGAGCCTGGACCATGTTGTTCCCGTAATTTGTGTTCACAAGTCCTTCCCTCTCCCTCTCTCCCCTCCCCTCCAGTCTCTGTGAGCCACAAGTCAACTGTCTGCCTCTCTGACATAGACACTTTAGTTGTTTACTAAAGCTCCATTTAATTTATACCCCTTTGCATCTCTTTTGGAAGTAGATAAAATGCAATCAAATTAGTGGTCAGTTAGTTTTCAATTTTATAAACTTCAACAGGAAAGCTAAAATAAATATTGTCTTCAGTGACATAATCATAAGAATTTCAACCACTAAGATGACGTTTAAAAATATTTTTATCCATTATCATTTTGAAGTAATTTTGCAAGTTAAAATAATTACTATTAAATAATCACTTCAGAATCAAAATGAAAATTAACCAATTATTTAGAGAATTTGATCAATCTGACATAGAGTCTGTCACTAAATCCATTATAGACTATTTGTTTTATTTTTAATTTAGTTAACTTTTTAGGATACATTTTCATAGGATTGTGGTCTTCCCCCCTCCTTCCTCCTCCCACTGATTTTCCCTGTATTATTGCAATAGTATAATTTTTCAAAAATATTCATAAGTTTGTCATTCTCCTATTTAAGTGTGCCCAGACATTGAAGATATAGACACTGGCAGAAACTCCAGCATCCTACTGTCAAGATACATTTAACTGCTTCATTGGGAGTCCATCTTTGATTCAAGAGTAGAGATGCACACTGCAATGTATTTTCATATCTTGAAATGAGAGTCTTTACTTACAGTTCTTTTAGATGAATACATGTACATTTACCTATATAACTATTCAGCTTACATTTTGCATGAAGATTACCTTTTATCAGAGAAAACTGAAAATCAATCTGCCATATGACCCAGTTATCCCACTTCTGGGAATATATCCAAAGGGAGTGAAATTTGCATATGAGAAAGGAATCTGTAAACCTATACTTACAGCTGCACAATCTACAAGCAAAGACCGTGAAACAACTCAGATGCCCATTGAAAGAGGGATGGAAAAAAAAAGTGGTAAATCTACTCTATGGAATTCTACTCAGCCATTAATAAGAATGAAATGCTACCATTTGCAACCAGATTGCCACAACTAGAGACCATTCTGCTCAGTTAAATAAGCCAATCCTCAAAAGACAAATATTAAACTTTTGTTTTCTAAAGCGCAGCTTTGGTCACAAATATTCCTAGTCAAAAATCTCTAGGTACTTCATCTCTGTCTTATCATTTGCTCAATTAAGCATCCTTGGTTTTTCATCTCAATACACAAGTAAGTATCACGTTTTTTGTAGGGGCAAGCCTTGTGGTGCAGTGAGTTAATTTGCTGCTTGCAATAGTTGTATCCCTTATGTGTGCTGGATCCAATTTTGGCTCGTCTTTCTCTAATTCATCACCCTGTCACTTCAATTTTGAAAGCAGTGGAAGATGGCCCAAGTACTTGGACCACTGTCACAAACATGGGAGACCTGGATGGAGGTCTTGGATCCCAACTCCAGCCTACCTGAATGCCAGCAGTTGTGGCAATTTGGGGAATGAAGCAACAATGTCTGAATTGCTCCATTTTCCCCTTTCTCATTTTCAAATAATTAAGTCTTCAGAAAAAAATATTTTGGAACATGATATCTAAAGAAAAGTTTACTTTGGTGAAAAAAATTGTATCTATGCTTAGAAGAGGTCTTCAGAAAATTCTTGGAAAGCATATGTTTTGAAAGAACCATGCCTAGCAGCTGGTATTTGTGACATACAGATAAGGCTGCAGTCTGCAGAGCGGATATCCCACGTGGATGCCTTATGTGTCCCAGCTCCTCCATTCTGTATAAAGCTCTTTGCTAATGGCTTGAGAAAAGCTGTGCTAGATGAGCCAAGTGTTTGGGCTCCTGCCACTCTTGTGGGAATTCTGGAAGATGCTCTTTAGCCTGGCCTGGCCTCAACCGCTGTGAGTTTCTAGGAAATTAACAAGTGGACCATTATTTGTCTAACTCTTTTTATCCGTAGATCTATCAAATCTATACACACAATCCTTTAAAATTAATGCATGGATGGGCCCAGCATGGTGGCCTAGCGGCTAAAGTCCTCTCCTTGAACACGCCAGGATCCCATATGGACGCCGGTTCTAATCCCGGCAGCTCTGCTTCCCATCCGGCTCCCTGCTTGTGGCCTGGGAAAGCAGTTGAGGACGACCGAAAGCTTTGGAACCCTGCACCCATGTGAGAAATCCAGAAGATAATCCTGGCTCCTGGCTTCAGATTGGCTCAGCACAGCACCGGCCATTGCGGTCACTTGGGGATTGAATCATCGGATGGAAGGTCTTCTTCTTTGTCTCTCCTTCTCTCTGTATATCTGACTTTGCAATAAAAAAATAAATTAATTAAAACAAAACTTAATGTATGGAGAAGAGTGTTTGAATCAGTAATTAAGCCCCTGGTTGAGATATCTGCATGTCTATTGAGAACATCTGGGTTTAGATCTCACGTGTGGTTTCTAACTCCATAGATCCTGGGAGACAGTGGTGATGGATCAAGTGATTGAGGCTCTACAACCTACCTTAGATAGCTAAATTAAGTGTCCAGCTCTTAGGTTTGGCCTGGAACAACCCTGGAAGATATGGACATTTGGAGAATGAACCAGATGGTGGAAACTGCTCCTCTATATCTCAAACAATAAACAGAAAACAACTAAGCATGAATTTAAACTTTTTCAGCACTAAAGCAAATTTGCCTTTTATTTTTGGTATTATTCCATTTCTCATCAACTTTTAAAAAACTTGTTGTGTTTCTTCTGTTTTTATTCTCAGAACTCTGGCTCCCTGCCTGCTCCTGATTGCTCACATGCAGACACATGAATTTGGGGTGCCTAGGCAACGATGCCCACAGACAAGTATAGTTGCTAAACTGGCTTGTTAAAAATCATAGTTATTTTAAATTGTCTGATCTTGGATATAGGATAAAACGGAGTGTGCAGTTTGTTGTTGTTTTTTTTTTATTTATTGTCTGTTTTCCTATTATAAAGGGTGCAGGTCTAAATAAGTAGGTGAGGTTACTAAGAACATCACAATAAACATTCATTCTAATTCTAATTCTAAGTCTTGGCAGGTTCTAAGTTTGATCTGTGGTACAAAGGCATCCAGTGATCCCGACTCATACTAAGTACTTTTCTTCTACTAAAACTTGGGTGACAATTGCCCACAGGATGGAATCACAAAATAGAATGAACAACTCCCACACTACTGTTCACATTTTGCATACATTATTCTAAGACTCTGAAATTTGAAAAAAAAAAAAACTTATTTCATTTATTCCAGGATTCTAAGAGTACAAATACCAAAAGATGTTCCTGAGTGCACCTGCAGCTTGAAGATCCTGTTCAGTTAGGGTATCTTATCTTTTGCTTGTTATTGAGCCTCAGCATTATCTTTATTCTCTGTGGAGAGTTATCTTTTACCACTGACAGCAACCCTGTTCAACGTAACATTAATACATATTGAAAACAAACAACAGTTTTAGCATAAGACAAAAAACTCTTGGTGATTACGGATTTGTAAATCAATTTCACTTTAATACCTCTATGTGTGGATGCCCCGCTGTTCCCTTCGGTTCTCCTCAGTGACCAGCATGCCTTACTGAGCTATTGATACGAAACTTCATATACTTTCCCTGGCCTGTGTGGACCTTTAATATATTTAAATAAAATGAACATTGTTCTAGAAACTGGTAATTTTGTTAAGTGAATAAAATGGAAATATAGATTTGAACATAATTATTGTGTAAATGAAAATATCAGGTAAAAATTATCAGTAGTTTACACTAAATACCCTTATAATAAATGTATGAATAACCAGACACACACACACACACACACACACATCATATGACTGTGCGTTCAAAATCAATAGTAGATTGGACACTGAGAGAAACAGAAAAAGAGAAGAAATGGAAAGATGTAAGTCTAAGTTTCTAAGTTAGTATTTCTAATTGTAATTTCTAATAAAAGTTGCCTTTCTGCATTTAAAAAAAGCTACAACACTTGTCAAAACTGTCTCAAAAACGTATTAAATAAATAAAATCTTTTAAAAGATATATTCCACGAAGGGGTAAAAATTTCTTGCAGACTGAACAATATATCAGCATTCCACTTTTCTGGTGAAAAACCATAGAGCACAATTGATGCCAAATGACTAAACACTGATCTGGAAATTCAGCTGTGAAGCAGGGGCAGGAAAGAGCAGGAATCCAGAAGTAATTCAGACAGCAAGCACCACTTCCCACTCCCACCAGCACTTGGGGATGCAAAAGACTCCCATGATTGTGAATAAGATCTTTAAACCGTATCTTCAGAGGCAGGAAGACTTCAGCTGGCGCATAAGTAACATGGGTCCTCAGTGTGAATAGTACAACCCATCAGGAAGAACTTTTAAATTTGTGGAAAAATATGTTTTTATATTGACAGCCATGGTATTGACATTTTTAGGAGGAACTGTGTTAGTCCTGAACAAAGACCGTTCCTTAGCCTTCATAAATTTCAGAGGCCTCATAGATAAATTGGTAGAAATAAATCGATCTGTATGCTTATTTTTTATATGAGTGTTTGGCTATTCGTGTAAGTTTAGAACCTAACCAATTTTACATGTAGGCATAGAACATTTTGGAATCATATGAGTAAACCTTGAAATTTCTGTAATGTGACCGTTCTGCAAATAGAAGAAATAATGCTTAATTTTATTGCGGGTTGTGTTAAGGTCATTGTCTTATAAAGTTGCTTCAGCTCTAACAGTGCTTCTATGGCATTTGAATCACTAATACAAATTATCTGTATCAGTTTGCATAAGGCAGATTCTACTTCTAGATACTAGCACCTAATTGCTTTCATATGAGTTCTGAGATGCATTAACAGACTAAAGTGTCACTACTTTCCTTTCATAATACTAACAACTGACTTAAAAATTATATTGCAAGTTATATTCTTTTCAAAGGGGATGTCATTAACATTTATTTAAAATTTTTAAATTATTTATTATTTTTAATTCATTAATTACATTGTATTATGTGACACAGTTTCATAGGTACTTGGGTTCTCCCCACCCCTCCCCAAACCCTCCCACCATGGTGGATTCCTCCACCTTGTTGCATAACCACAGCTCAAGTTCAGTTGAGATTCCCCCATTGCAAGCATATACCAAACATAGAGTCCAGCATCTTATTGTCCAGTCAAGTTCAACAGCTTCTTAGGTATACCCTCTCTGGTCTGAAGACAGAGCCAGCAGAGTATCATCCCAGTCAATTAAAAGCTCCAACATACCATCAGCAAAAATTTACATCATCATGAAATTAATTGATATAGTAATGAGTAACCAATATGGTAAAAGTAAATGCGAGTTCCCAGCCACCTTCTGTGACCACCTCATTGACATTTCAATTTTAGTTTATACACAACATATAACATACATAACATAGCATGTTATACATAACATCATATCATCTTAAATTAAGGCAAACATGTGGTATTTAACCTTTTGGGATTGGCTCATTTCCCTTAGCATTATGGTTTCCAGTTTGGCCCATTTGGCCACAAAGAACTGCATTTTGTTTTTTGTAGTAGCTGAGTAGTATTCCATGGAGTAGATGAACCATAGCTTTCTTATCCAATCCTCTGTTGATGGGCATTTTGGCTGCTTCCATGTTTTTACAATTACTGATTGTGCTGCTATGAACATAGGAGTGCATGTTGGTTTCTCATAAAACAATTGTTCTGGATATATTCCTAGGAGTGCTATTGCTGGATCATACGGTATGTTGATTTTGAGTTGTGGTTAATAGCCTGCAGAAATAAAAAGATAGATCCACATCTCTCACCATTACACTAAGATCAGATCTAAATGGATAACAGATCTAAACCTACATACAGAAACCTTTAAACTTTTGGAAGAAAATGTTGGAAACACACTGCAACACTTAGGGGTAGGCCCTCACTTCCTAAAAAAGACTCCAAAAGCAGTAGAAATCGAGACCAAAATAAACAATTGGGACCTCATCAAACTAAGAAGCTTCTGTACAGCTAGAGAAACAATCAACAAAGCCAAAAGGCAACCCACAGAATGGGAGAAGATCTTCGCACACGACATAGGTGATAGAGGGCTAATATCCAGAATATACAAAGAGCTACAAAACAACCAAAATGTCAAAACAAACAAGCCACTCAAGAAATGGGCAAACACTTCACAAAGGCACAAACCCAAATGGCAAATAAACATATGAAAAAATGCTCAAGTTCCCTGGCAATAAGGGAAATCCAAATTAAAACATCAATGAGATACCACCTAACGCCAGTAAGACTGGCCCACATGAATAAAAGCACCAAGAACACTTGTTGGCGAGGTTGCGGGGGGGAAAAGGGAACCCTACTCCACTGCTGGTGGGGCTGCAGGCTGGTACAGCCTCTATGGAAATCAGTATGGAGAATATTCAAACACTCAAAATCAACATACTGTATGTCATTAACATTTTTAATGAAAATACAGGCTAGAAATTGCTAGTTTCTTCCCTGCTCTCAAAGCATAAAGTGACTACATTTCTTATTTTTCTTTGCAGCAGATATGGGCTTGTAAAAGATTTTCAGACAGTGGGATGGAATCACAAATATCAAGCAAGGCTTCCGGATCTAGTCTTTCAAAGTTTTTCCCACAAAAAACTTTCTGGGTGACAATGGAGCCAATATATATTGGAAATTGTAGAATTTCCATTAGTAAGTGTTTTTGTAAGAAGACTGGGAGATATGTACAGTAGTAATCATTGAACAAACAACATATTATTGCTTTTAAACAATTGAAGATCATGATCCTCTTTGTTACAGCAGTCACGTTATCCTAACATTGGAGGCATTCGCTCTGATTATAGCCCTTCTCTCAGTCTGCTTATGTACAAGGCTGGGCCCTTAGGAGCACAGTTCTCAGGTTCCCATACCAGCTGTCTCTGAGTATGTTCATTTATGGGGGTTAAAATATTTGTTATTTCAGAAATTTTAAAACAAAAATTGTTATTAATATGCAAAAATATAATGCAGGCCATTATAAAGTACAAATATGTTTTAATAAGAAAACATAAATTTTATTAGTTAAGATGTTTTGAATCACTAAACACCTTCCTGGAACAAAGGCGTAATTTATTTGTCTATGAAAGCTGTCCATAGATCCATCAGGGCTAAAAGAACTTAGGATGATGGGTTACAGTATCTTCCTAGCATGTGTATACTGGCTTGAAAAAAACATAAGCTCATATTCAAAGTTTTCTATCACTACAATGAAAATGATTAAAGTTCACTTGCATTTGATTTGCCATCCTTTTATTTTCATTTATAATAAAAGCTCCTATGAAAACTTTACTGAACAACCATACGAAACACTTGATTTCTCAACTTATTGGAAGTGTAATAGGGAAAGCATTCATGTATTCATTCAATACACGATCTGTATCTCTGTGGTAAAGGCCCCTACACCTGAACAAGAGCCTGCCAGAATAATTTCAAGCGTGATGGCCTTGAAAATTTGATTATGGGGGAATCTCAACTGAACTTGAGCTGTGGTTATGCAACAAGGTGGAGGAATCCACCATGGTGGGAGGGTTTGGGGAGGGGTGGGGAGAACCCAAGTACCTATGAAACTGTGTCACATAATACAATGTAATTAATGAATTAAAAATAATAAATAATTTAAAAAAAAGAAAATTTGATTATGAGGTAGTAGCTCCTATTCGCTAAAGTCTGTTGTGTAGACAGGACAGTTTTAGTGGTGGTAAATCCTGTTACAGCCGTAATTTCTCTTTCTGTTTGCAGAACCGGCATATCCATAATGACATTCATTATATTTGCATTGAGGCTATTTGGTAACCAGTCACAAATTCGTCACTACCAGTGCAGGTCATCTGGCCTCATGTATTTTCTGTAATTGTTCCTCTGGAAGGGAGTTTTCTCCTGTTTTGGAGCACAAGAAAGTCATGTCCAAAAAATGAATCAGGTATTAGAACTTTTTACTTTTCCAACCTAGTGATCTTCTACTGCTAGAGGAAAATTTTTTGTTTTCTGACTATCAAAAAGTTAATGGTTCTATTTACATTTTTTTTAACTTTGTCTCCAAACCTTTTCTGGAATCCTTTAAATTGAATGCCAAAAAGAATGAAATATGAGATGCTATCGATTATGTTGTAGATATTGAATTCAATAGAAATATTTTCAACTCAAATGGAAAGCAATGAACATTTCAAGGTAAATTCATCTAAAGAAATTCATAGACCAACGTTTTAAACTTTAGTTTTGCTCATGATGTGGTGTGATTTTTCGTCATTGGTTAGACTAACCATTGATAACACTCATCGTTTTCATGAGATTTGTTCTTCAGAGACATATACGAGGTAAAGTTAGCAACTGAACTTTTGAATACCCACGCTCCTCAATGATTCTTCTAAATCTAAGGGGATTAGAATTTCAGGACTTGGCTTTTGGAAAATGTGTTTTCTACCCTGACCTAGAGGATAAGAATATCAAAGTCTCTAGAGCTTTCCACAGAAAAAGGACTCTGATAGGTGTTTCCAGAATGACTAATGTTGTGAAGTGTTTTCTTGAGAACTGATAGCTTCTTTTCAATTTAGTGCACTCCAAGCATGTTGGCTTGGGCTTTTCCCCTTTAAATCTAAACACTATATTCTGGAGACCACTTCCTTCCATTAAAATAAGTGACTAAGATTTGAAAAACTTTTTAGCAGGGGACTATGCCAACTCAACAGATGACAGTGAATTCCAACTGTCTGGAAAGGATGCAGTTTAATAAAGACACACAATATAATGTGAAACCATTTGATCTTAAACTTGTTATTCATTATCCTGAAGATATTAGATTTGTATAAAATGTAAGAATCATTATTAACTCCAAGTTAAATCCTCCATTTTTAAGGGTTTCTAGAAGGAGAAGTGAAAATAAAAGACTATTTTACCTTATTGAGAGCTTAATTGAGTCTCCTAGATTCCATCAAACATCTTCCAAATTCCCAGATACCTCCTTACAGTGACAGCCCAGTGCTGGCCTGATGATAACCCCAAGAGTGTTGTACATTATTACTGATTGAGACTCAAGTGTGTGAGTGGCTGGTTTAAGATAAAATGAGATCTTTTCTTTATGTTTTGAAAAGTCCCTTGGGCACATGGGCAGGACAGAGAGAAACTCAAATGGCATCAGGTAAGTATTCAGTGTCAAAGTGGGAGAAACCTACACTAGTTCTTGTCTCACAAGAAAGAAAAATAAATCATGCAGACAATTTCAGTGAGCAAAACAAAACTTATTATAGATATTAAAGATATAAATTTCATATTTCATATTTCAACAATAGGAGGGAACTCAAAGCAATGTTTTTTAAAGACTTTTTTTGGAAAAATATGGATCAGTTAGAAGAGAGTCGAGAGGAAACTCAGCAAAAGGCTAGCTTTGATCCTCTCTAGCTTGCTCAAAATGAAATGTCATCAGAAGGACATGGTTGGCAACCTCCTTTAATTTTAATAAGCTGAAATCCCAGGCAATGCCTTCTTGTGTTCTCATGATAAAAGTGGAAACTCAAAGTAATGGAGATTGATACTTTGGTCTGGTCAAAAGTAGATTTGAAGAGGAGCAGCAGACACAAGGCTTCCTAGCTTCCTTGTTGTTTTGTGATAAAACTGGAAATTCAGGGACCTGGAATTCATATTCGAATGAAGGTCCCACCTAGCCACCCAGTTGCTATTCTTAGGATAAAATAAGACCCAGGAGAAATGAATGTGTCTTTCCAAAAAGAAAAACAGGAGAAAAGAAATATTTTGTACTATACATTTAAGCTACTTATTAACAAACTTAACTCCTTAACTCCTTATATTCAGACATACTCAGTTTGGATTACAAATGCAAAAATCTTGCATTGTCTGTCTTATAGGTGAGGATCATAGAACCATCCTGATAGCTTTGGAAGTTCTGCCTTTCTCTCCCTCTTGATAAGATAATCAGGGATGAAGCCCATAAAATTTATTTGTTTACTTACTTATTTACTTAATTCACTCTCACCTTAACATTTACTAAACTAGCAGTAACTGTTGTGGATTAGCATAAAGTTTCTGCATCCTTAATTTTCTAACATTTTAGAATGTATGTGAATTTAAAAACAAGAATCATGACAGTAATTAGGAGGGCACATGGCTGTGGGAATGCACTGAATCAGATTGCTTTTTGATAGGAAAATGTCTCATAACAAAAAAAGAGAAGGGGAACAGACTCACAGCCAAATTGGATTTCAATTTCAAAGAAAGAAATCTAAAGAGCTGACCAACTATCAACACGTTGACAGAAGAAACCCATGGCAGAGGCTCTCGCTGTGAATTCATAGGGGAATGAGAAGGCATGAAGGGGTGAGGAGTGAGAGACCAAAGCAATTCTCAGAGTACCTGGGGAGTTTTTGAGAGGTGTTGTCCAGGTTCTTCCAAATAATGTTGGGGTTGCCTGGGGTGGCACCTTCCCTCCACCAAAGAGAAGTTTTCAGTAAGAAACGATACTCAAAACAAGGAAGATGACATTAGAACATCCAGTTACGTAATCAGTGTCTGGGGGTCACTTACAGAGTTTCAAATTAAACTCAAATGTCTCAGCCAGGAATTTTCAGCCCTCCCTAGGTTAGGCCTGGTTACATACTTTCACCATGTCCTTCCAGAAAGGAAAAGGCAAGTGGTGGGCAGAGTCCAGCTGCATGGGAAACGTTAGTTGGTGTTTCCCCAGGTGGGTACAAAAGTCCACCAGGCCCTCATTCTCTGTTTGCCCAAGAAGGAGGAGTTCAATTTAAAACCAATGGCCAGGCCTTATGGCACAATGCAAACTGTCACTTGTACATCAGCATCACATATCTGAGAGCTGATTTGAAGGGTGGATTCTCCTCTTTCAATCCAGCTCTCTCCTCCTGCACCTGAGAAAACACGGAAATGGCCAGATATTTTGGACTCTGGCACCTGTGTTGTACAACTGGATAGGGTTACAGTCTCCTGACTTTGACCCAGCGCAGTCCAGGAGGCGCCACAACTTGGAGAGAGAGCCAGCAGATTGAATATCTCTTATATAATTCTCCTCTTCTCCGTCTCTTCATCACTTCACCTGTCAAAATAAATAAATATTAAAAAGAAAATGAATGACCAAAGATTTGGCATACGAAAAAATATGCAGAATGTTTACAAATTGCACTTGAAAACTTAACTTGGTTTTGATTTTATTCGTTTTTTAGCTATTTTCACACATATGTTTTCTTCGAATAGACTGGAAATTTTCTTTCTCCCTAGGTTACTTAAATTTGAACTTGCATATGCCAGAAAAAGGTATCTATAAGGAAATAAACAGTTAGAGATGATAAATACAATGATTATATTTGGGAAAATTGTGATTCTCAGATTATCTCATATATAGAAAACTAATGCAATTAGTGAGTTAACAACCTCAAATCACATGCAAAGGACACTATTATCAACTAGCAAGTTTTCTCATAAGTGAGGTGCCAACTTATCATCCTAGTAAGCAATGAAACCTATAGAAAGTCTATTTTAGTCCCAAACAAACATCAAATGGAAAGGAAGCCTCAGTTTAATATACCATGAAATATTTAAGATTATTGATAAGCACGAGAGCTCTCAAGTATCTCCCAGTACAGACACCATATGTCACTTAATGTGTGCATTCTGACCTGAGGATTTCCAGTAGATACAGCTACCTGCACACAGATGCAACTTTTATGATTCTTAAAACAAAGCTCACCCTTACAAAAATATCTTCAACTCTTCTGGTGAAAGATTTGCCTAATAACTGACTCAGCCGGATCACAAGCACAGGATAGCTGAGTCCCTTGGGAAATGGCCTCTAGATGGAGACCTCTTTAATCGTTCAGTAATCTGATTCTTCAACCACATCTGGCCCGTGACACTGCCATGCTCCTGCTCTCCATCTTGTGATGCTGGTGTATACTGCCTGGGACTCAACACGGATGCAAATTAGAATGCAAAGGGGGACGTTTTCCCTTGAGATGCTGGTTAACTAGGATTACCAAAACGTTCTCTCAGAAGGATACTGAAGCTTCAGTAATTGATCAAATAGATTGTTTAGCAAACTTACTATTTTTTTTGCCTGCATGTCCTGTGCCATGTTGCCTATCCAACAATCATCAATTTCTTTTTTGTTATCCATATTATTCCAGAAAGTGTCTGGCTTGGTCCAGGATATGTAAATCATGTGAAACCAAAAAGAATATTCTAAAAGAAGTTCTGGATTATTTCAGTGGTAGACATGAGACACTCAGTGTGTGTGTGTGGTGGTGGTGGTGGGGGAATGTTAAATTGAATTTTATTTTTGTTGGCCATAAATAAAAAAAATAGACAGCATCATGACGTGAAGCAAATCTGAATTAGAATGAAGCCATTGATAAGTTTTAAGCCAGTGTTTTCCTCTGCCTCACAGTTATGTTCTATGCTTTTTCAACCTCTGTCATGTAATTCCTCATACATCATAAATATGAGCAGCAATATCTCATAAGAGCATACATAGGAACGATTACTCTTTCGATAATCTTAAGAGTAAAATAAATCTTTTCATAACTATTGGTCTGTGAATAAAACAGGCTGAGCTGACTCTATGACAGTACATGTATATTATAATCATAAGTATGAAAGCTGTGAGATTAGTATATCAAATGGGAGAGTCAAGGTCAGAACTCAAACATGTGCTCAAGTGGTTCAAAAGGTAAAATATTCTGAGCCAACTATGAGGTTCAACTATGAGTGGGGAATGAAGTCTGGAAAGGGAAATGAGGTATAGTTGTTTGAGCACTCAAGTAAGTGTGGAAGTTCTTACTTCACTCCAGTAATGTGGAAATGATTAAGAGACAAATCCAGAAGACTGAAAACTCAGTTTACACGCATGAATTAACAATCACAAGTAACAAGTTTGTAAGCATGTCCTTTACATACCATAGATCATTCGTAAGAATAAGTTTATATTTTAAGTCAATATGTGTAGTTGCTTATTATCTAGAAAGTTGTTGGGGAATTCAGTTATTTAATGAATTCTGTCTTCAATCTATAACTCCTTAAATTGAAACTGTTATGTTTAGCCTGTATTAACAAAAAATTATCAAGGACCTGCACAATTGCCTAGTGACTAAACTCTAGCCTTGAATGGCCAGGATCCCATATGGGCACCGATTTGTGTCCCACCTGTTTCACTTCCCAATCAGGGGAAGCAGTATAGAATGGCCCAAAACTTGGAACCCTGTACCCATTGTGGGAGATTCAGAAGAAGTTCCTGGCTCCTGGCTTTAGATCAGCTCAGCTCTGGCTCTTGCAGCTACTCAGGAAGTGAACCAGTGGAAAGAAGAGCTTTCTCTCTGTCTCTCCTTGTCTCTGTATATCAATTAAAAATAATTATCATTAGACAAAATGGCCAGATTTTTTTCATTTTGAGATTCTCCTCTCATTTCAAATATTGTTTTAAAAGCTTTTATTTCAGGAGTTTCAAATTTAAAAATAAAAACTGTAGGGTCTGCAGAGTTCCCATATACTCTCTGCCCAGCTTTCCGCATTACTGATACCTTACCATTAATATATTTGATGTAATCCATACTCCACACCTCACCTCCCATTTTTCACTCTATATCCTTTCAAGATATGAGCAATTCTTGGCAAAGTAAAAAACCTTCTAAACCAAAATTCTGCTTACATGTATTACAAAGCCAGTGCCACCAGCTCTCATTAATTTTTGGTCCCAAGAAAAATGAGAGTGCTGATCAAAAACTAAACACCCATTTATTTTTTTCTGAATTTCTTTTAAAATATGTTCAAATTGTGCTCGCTTACACATACCACAAGAGAATATCTGGCTGAAAGTCCTATACATAACACCATCCAAAACCCAGAATGTTTCTCAAAGGGAGACATGCTTTAGACTTTGGGAATATTTTTAATTACTTATGTGCCTCATCCCAGCCTTCATGCTTCTACTCTAGGTAAGCTGCCAATTTATAATCATGGCTTAGCCACTGTTGCCCATCCCTGATGCAGGTAGACTTTTAATGGCCTTCGGGTAAAGATAATTGGCTATTTGCATGCTTCTAAATGTATCAGTTAAAAAGGTAGTTCAAGAAATAAAACCACTGTATCTTTGAGTGAATATATTATGGATGCAGATTAACTGTTGTGTAGACCTGCACATTAATGAAGCCTGGGATGTCTTGACCTATGGACATGCCTAGTGAATATACTATTACCTTAAAGGCTCTGACTGAGAAAAGATAGTGAGGCAGACTAATTCAGTTGACTAACAGAATGAAAGCTGGAGACATAGCAAAAGTGAGCTGGACATCTCTATCCTTTTTTCGAAGAATGAGAACTTCAAATAAGTTTTGGGCAATGATATAGAGGGGGAGAATAACTAAGAGATTTGAATCGGCTTCCCCCACATATTGATGAACAGTTTTTAAGCCCATCAGTCATACTTTAATTTCTGTGTGTGGCATGTTTAACGTGAACTCTCAATTCACCTGATTGGATTACATCACCAACCATAAAAGAATCAGCAGCTAGTGGTTAAAACTGTAATTAGAATCAGGCAGTAATTTGTGCTGAGAGAGTTTGGGGTGGTGGTAGGGGCAAACCCTCTGGCTCCTTCTGTTTAAATTTTTCAGTGTAGATGATGAATAATAATTATACTCCAGCCAATTACAACTCAGATAATAAAAAGTGTATATGTGAAGAGACAATCGAAGATTTTCGGTATCTGAACTCTATTTCTCCTGTCTCTGAAGTGGTCAGTAAAATACAGAAGGTGAGCTTATTATTCGTTGTCTAATTTTAATGAAACTGAAGATTGTTCAGGGGGTAAATCCTGCCTTGAATACCAAATACGTATTCATCGTATTCTCCTCTATGGACTACTACTCTGAAAGAAAAGAAAATATGTCTAATTATAACACTAATTAGTTAATACACAGTGTTCATTTCATAAATTATTTTTATAGTTTTTAAATAATACTGCAAATTGATTTTTAAAGGCTTATTTTTATTTGAAAGTCATATTTTACAGAGAGTAAAATAGTATGAGGAAGTCTTCCATCCATAGATTCGCTCCCTACATGACTGCAATGGCCAGAGCTGAGCCTATCTGAAGCCAAATCGAGGAACTTCCTCCAGGTGCAGGGTCCTAAGGCTTGGGCCATCCCCTGCTGTTTTCCCAGGCTGTAAGTAGAGAGTTGGATTGGAAGTGGATCAGTCAGTTCACATACAGTTTATATGGGCACCACAGTCTGGAAGATTAGCCTGCTGCATCACTGTACTGCCCCCTATCAAATTATTTATTTACTTGTTTTCTTGAAAGGTAAATAGATGGATATATAGGGATCTCCAAACTGTTTGTTTTCATTCCAAATACTTGCAACAGTCAGGGCTGGGCTACACCGAATATAGGAGCCAGGTTCTCATTCTGGGCTTCCCACATGGTTGGTAGGGACTCAGGTGCTTGAGCCATCACTTGAGGCTTCCCCGAGAGCACTTTCACAGGAAGAAGTTGGGAGGGAAGGAGCAGGCTGGCAAGACTTGATCCTGGGCATCCAATCTGTGATGCTACTATTTCAGGAAGCGTTATAACTGCTGCACCAAATATTTGCCCCAAGGAAAAGGTGTCCTGACTACTGCATTTTGGGGTTGGTTTGTATGGGAAATTCACCTCTAGGGATGAGTCACTTTAGCAATCTTTGATCAAAGACTTTAGTATTCTACTTCACTTCAGTTCCAGAGGACAATTGTCTTGAAAAACTAATAATATTGGATTAGCTATCCACTTACAAAATATATTGTGATCATGATTTGATGTTGTAATTTCAAACATTAATTTTAATTTAGTAGTTAATTTTATTTACAAGGGTGAGACTTCAATCATTTTTAAGTGGCGTTTACAACACCAAGGGATAAAAGGTTGTTAATAGACACAATAGCAAATGGACAACTGACTGATATGAGACATTGTAGGAGGACATTATGACCGTAGAAGGTCAGTGAGCACAGGATTACAGTTGGTTGGATAATATTTGGAGAATAACCAAATGGCTACCTTAGGTATACCTTAGTGGATATCATTTGCATAAGAACAGTTGAGTGGAGAGTATGTATATGAGAACACCTGATGGAATATACAAGACAAAAGAGTTCCAAACAAGCATTGATGGTTTTGTTGATGAGCTCAATACTTCCTCCCTTATCCTGTATGGCCCTCAGTGTATAAAGTCTGATGCCACTAATAACTACGGCTTTTGACCATCAGTCAGGGTCCACGTGTGTTATTATCGGCTCCGTGCACCAAGTCCATCGCTGCGGGACAGCGACAAGACATCATCCTGCTGTATACATTATGGGTTTTGTTTTGTGTAATTTGGTGTTTTTAAGTAAGGAAATGGGTCTTGACACAATGTTTCAATTGGCTAATTCTGGGTCTTTATGAGCTGGGATCCTCTATGGGAACTGTTTCCTGTCCCAGCTGCTCCACTTCCCATCCAGCTCCCTGCTTCTGGCCTGGGAAAGCAGTAGAGCATGCCACAAAGTCTTGGAGCCCTGCACTGGTGTGAGGAGGCTAGAAGAGGCTCCTGGTTCCTGGTTTCAGAACAGCTCATCTCCCAGGCGTTGTGGCCACTTGGGGAGTGAAGCAGCAGATGGAAGGTCTTGCTCTGTGTCTCCCCTTCTCCTTTCAGATCTGCCTTTCCAATAAAAATAGATAAATCTATGAAAAATAAAACAAAGCAAAACCAAGGAAAAGGGGACTGCTACTGTGTTAAGCTGTCACTTGCACCACCAACATCTCATAAAGAGAGTTCGTCAAGTTCCCGCTGTTCTACTTCTAATACAGTTCCTTGCTAAATCGCCTGGGAAAGCAGAAGATCATGGCTGGAGCATTGCACCCCTGTCACCCAGGAAGGGTCCCAGATGGTTCCAAGACTTGTGCTGCTCCAGAACTAGTCATTGCATTATTTTGGGAGTGAATGGAAGATCTCTCCCTCTCTGTCATCCTGCTTCTATGTCACTCTGCTTTTCAAACCAATGAAACAAATCTTTAAAAATATAAAGAAATGTTTAACAGTTTGATTAGGAGACCATTTTTATTGCCATTAGAAATGCTGGACTTTATACCGTTCTCTATACCTACAATGTCAGGATACATTTAAATAGAAAAATGATGGACTTGTGACTGTTGTTGAGGTACTAAACTATTGTTACAATATAGGGAAAAACTCTGGGGCAGAGTGGAAGAAGGAAGGTGGAAGAAGAAATTCCTGAGCCTAAGGAACTTTATCATGAAAGCAAAAGAATTTAAAAAAAAAGAAAAAGGAAAAAAAAGATGTGTGATAGAAATTCTCAATGTTATATAAAACTGGAAAGCAATGCGTCTAAATGGAATAAAGAATTATGATAAAAAGTGCCAAAGTCCTTTGCATTAGTTTTATAAAATTCACACATAGGCTGAACAAACTGGGGAAGGCCATTCTTCTTTACCAACATGATTCTGACCAATATTGCTGCACCCATCTCAGGGCATGTACTCATGTGTGGGGCACATTACGTAAACCATAAACAAACCAAAACAGCATCCATGAAGATGACAATGCTGTCGTTTGGTGATAAATAGAACTCAATGCAGACAACAAATGATTTCAAAACCTACTTCTGCTCCAACAAGAGCAGATATCTATATTGAATCTTCCCTCTTTTTTATTCCTCTTCAACAGATTTCATCATCCCAACCTAGCTGAACTTTTTCTAATTCCCCCTGCCCCAATCTACTACCTTCTGTGTCTATTGCCTCTGTATGTCTCTTTATGTCCATTTATAAAAATCCAGTTTATTTCTTCCCTTGTCTTCTTGACCATAGAAATAGCTTGGCTTTTACTTCTTTAGCCCATGATTAACAACTATGTTGTTATAAGAGAAGCAGTCCCTATTTTGTAATTATGAATATCGAAACTTTTCATATTCCCGGTGTTTAAATCTCTTATATATAAAATAGAACTTATACTAACCTCAAACTCAAGTATCTTTCTATTCAATAGCTGAACATTTTCATGATGCTTTCTTGCTTAGCATAAGTTTCATATGTGGGTGCTCTATGCATCTAAGCAGATGGTAAGATTTCCAGGAGCGCACAGTAGGATGTCTGTTGTACCCTATAGCTCCTAGAGTACCGCTTTTACAGCTTTTCCACTGCTCTTCAATGATTAGTTTTCTGTATTTCTTTGGAGCAGATTTTCATTTCAAGGCATTTCTCCTAACAACGTCAGTGTAGAAGTGAATACTCAAAACAGCTGTGTTATAAATTAATAGACAAAAAATAGAAAAAATAATTGAAATGAACTTGCACTTTCACTATGCTAACCAGATAATGTTCTGTATCAATAATTTGCTCTGTAATCATTAATGGTGGATCCTAATAATGAAAAGTCCAATTAGAAAGATAAAACTGGGGGATAAACCTAAGATCATTTTTGAGAATATGCTGTTTGCTGTGAGTTTTTTTCAAGAAGGTTTGTGGAATCCTTGCTGCTTGTTTTTTAAACATCATATCTTCTTAAAATCTGTGTGCGGCCCCATGTTTTACACTTAAACAGCTTTATATAAAGAGGTGTGCTGGAGATCACAGTCGTTGTCAACTCACCAGAGTCCTTTGAAATGGGAAACCTAAGACTACACTTCCAGGGATCATTTCTACAGTTCTTGAAATGGGAAACCTTTGTTAAGCAGGTCTGATTAGACCAGATTCAGATATGTCCTAGTTTAAACAAAGAAATAAAAGCCAGTTGAATTCTTCCCTTGAGATTTTAAAGTTGAAGCAAAACGTTAGTTACAGTCAATTGGTGATGTATTCTGGAATTAGAAGCTCAGTTTTTAGAGTTGGTAGACAATTTGATACAAGTGTGAGCTGAAGAGACAGCCAGGGAAGATGCTCCATAGATAAATTGAACAATAGAAACACTTACTGAGAAAAACATTGAAAAATATGTGTCTAGAAGCAAAATAAGGAACTCATATAGCTTGTAAGTGAGAGTGTAGCCCTGATTCCAGCACCTTTCCAATACTCAAGAGGCCCGTGATTTTGCCTTGGATGTTTTTGGAGATTGTGCTGTTCTGTCTTTGGCAACCTTTACTGCAATCACGTTTACACACACACACACATTTTTCTTGTAATAATTTGAAATTAATATATTTTTCATTGTTGTGCCCTGGCAACCTCTCATTTCTATCATTCCTAACACATATGTACCTAAAACAGTAACTATCTTTCAAAAATCTGATTTCTTCTTTTTCAAACTTCTTTGGCTTGGATAAGCCATAGTCTCATTTATTTTCTACTGTATTATTTATGTATTATAAGAAAGATGATTCTCAAGGTTGGTAATACTTATGATGCAGTTATTTTTCATACTTACAACATGAAATTTCTATGTAATTGTTAAAACTTTTTGTAATAATAAATTTTTAATATTGAGGTTATTAGTCTCTGTGAGGTAGTATTTGTAATTTATTTTTTATGAAATAAGAAAAATTATATAGTATCTCAAAGTTTATTAGCTGGCTAAAGAATCACATAAAAATGAATTTTACATGTTTAAAAAATAAAGTTTCTAATAGAATTTTTCATAAACTTCCAAACAAGCAATGACAGATTGAAAGAAGCAAAATGACTTTCTAGCAAGTAATAAACTAAAATATTCATGTAGTGGCAAAAATCAGGTTTTCTACTGGGAAAAATATGTTTATTGAAAACATATTTTAAGGCCAGTTTTTAATCCTTGTCCATATTTTATATTTTTAATATCCTTCTTTGGTGGTGGTGTTAGGATAATTTTCATAGCATTCTGATGTTTTATCATTGTGAGTCCCACATAGTCTTGCAGTTTAATTGATCTGATGGTATTTCTTCTGGTGGTATACTATGAATATTGAACAGACATTTTTAACTTTTTAACTCATTTTAATAAAGATTTATTTATTTTTATTGGAAAGTCAAATGTACAGAGAGGAGGAGATACAGAAAGGAAGATCTTCCATCCAATGATTCACTCCCAAAGTTGCCACAACAGCTGGAGCTGAGCCGATTCAAAGCCAGGAGCCAGGAGGCCCCTTCGGGTCTCCCACGCAGGTGCAGGGTCCCAAGGCACTGGGCCGTCCTTGAATGCTTTCCAAAGCCACGAGCAGGGAGTTGAATGGGAAGCAGGGCTACTGGGATTAGAACTGGCACCCTGATGGGGTCCTGGCACATGCAAGGTGATGACTTCAGCCTCTAGACTATTGTGCTGGGACATAATACAAGGAATGTTGGTTAGAATCCTGAAGTCCAAGGGCATTAAATAACCAATTGTTTCTTTTTATTTTCATATGCAACTATCTCACACTTGTATCAGAGCACTTAAGTCACATGCCTTAGTTCTCCACTCAATATCTCCCTCACCTAGATTATCCTCGAGTACCACACACACATACACGCAGATATTCAAAAAGATCTATGCATGAGGGGGTCTCAAAAAAGTGCACAGAAAATGTGTATTATGAAGCAAATTATGCATGCACTTCAGTTTTTTGCCTTGAAAGAAATTTACCTTTTAATTTAAATTTCCCATGAAACTTTTGCAGTTACTTCATACACATATTTATAAATCTTTGAAAATGTTTGTATAATTTCTAGGTAGCAAATCTTTTTTTAATGATTTTGTTGTTTTTATCCCCAATTTAAGATGTAATTTTCTAATCTATAAAATGCGGATAAAAATGGTATTTAATTTATACGACTGTATTGAATATGTGATGCATTAAAAGTGTGTGGAACATACAAGAAAGCAAAATTATTTTTATAGTTATTGTTACTATTATTTAATTTACAAACAATGTGTTTGCCACTGGCAATGATCATAGAGATTAAAACATCTCTATATATCAGACTGGACGAAAAGTAATTTTAGGTTTAGTAGATTATAAATATATCTCTGGGCTACATCAGCAGTTAAGTGTTTTACAAGCTATCTCTTCATCTCTTCATTTTCGTGACAAATATACTATTTAGGTTTTCATAACCCTCAAGGTATAGCAAAGAAAAAATATACAGAAACCAAAGCTCTTTTAATGAGAAGGTAAATCAAATACTTCTCCAATTGTCTTTTAAAAATAGCATTACACTCAGGTTGCATCTTGTCAAACGCATGCTTTCTAGAAATCCCTTTGTTAAATTTGAATCTCTGCTAAGTCCAGGAAAGAGAATACAAGACAGCTGAGCAAACGTGCTATAGAGGACTTTACAGCAGCATTGATTGAAATCAAGACAAGAGACAAGCATTTAATCCAGCTGCCGAAACATAACTTGAGATGCCCACACAATGCCTAGTTCAAGTTCCTGTCTGGCTTCCAACCCATTCCTGCTAGTGTGTACGATGGGAGGCCGCAGGGGTGGTGCAATGACTTGACCCCTGACCATGTAAATGAGAGGCTGAACGAAAACTCAGCGGTTGAGCTTTGACCTAGGTTGGTTGTGGCAATGGTAGGCATTTGGAGATTGGGGAGTGGACCAAAAAAAAAAAAAAGGAAAAGATCTCTCTTCATTCTCTCTTGCTCTCCTATTTCTTTAAAATAAATAAAAACAAAGGCAGTGGTAAAATTTTGAATTATTAATTTAAAATTTAAGCTAAGAAGACCTGTGAGATAGACTCTTTAGAATATATTTGGAGAGATTTTAAAATCTAAGATAGGCAAGACCTGTATCCCTCGTCAGCAGGAAGTAGATGCAGAAGATGAATCTGCAATCTTCATCAACCCTTAAGATAAGGTTCAGGAATCTCTGAGGAGGGAATGAAAAGGAGTAGGTAAGTAGCTAGCTGAAGGTCATGAGTTGGAAGGTACATCTTACTCCATGTAATTCTTTCCAGGAGCATATCAACCAAATGATCACTTTTCCAGGATGTATTCCTCTTCACCTGGGATTTGGGTGGTGCCAGGTAGGTCCACATTCCAGGCTCATAAGAACCCTGGCAACAGGGAGGGGTGCTCCATCTCTTCCTTGTCCCTGGCCTGGAGAAAGCAGCTGAGTATTGTCCAGGTCCATGCCCTGGAACCCATGTGGGAGAGCCATAAAAAGCTCACGGCTCCCAACTTTGGCCTGGCCAATCTCTTTCTGCAGCAGCTGCCTGCTCAATTAACTAGCAGATGGAAGTTATTTTTCCCTCTCTTTCTCTGTAACTCTTTAAAAAATAAATAATGTAAAATTATTGAGTATTTTGTTTCATGAATATGCCTCAGTTTGAGGTTTGAAATGATATTCTGTATGGTTGTTTTTTTAAATGAAATATAAAAAGTTTTTTTAATATTCATCACAAAGTTGTACAGTGTTTATAAATAAATAGAATTGACAGAAGTTAATTACCAAAGGTAGTTTTGAACTATTAACATTCTAAGAAAAGAAGTAGGAAGAGACAAAAGTTATTATTCTGCAGAGGAATTTTGTGAGTTTATTTCTGGACTCAATTTAAGAATACATTTTACTCCCTGAATCACTTTACATTGGTTGTAACTCTGTTGTGATATTTGACAACTATGAATAATCCAATAAGTACCAATGAATCAATTTTCCATTTAGGAGGCAGAATCTGCTCAAGCTAAAGGCACCTATTAGATAAAATATTTTACTAGAAAAAACATTTTTCTAGAATGCTCAAGGTAGCATATATTTACTTATTTCCTATAGAAAATTATCTAATTTGTTTAATAATGAATATTTTTATTGTGATATTTCATTATTTTTGTACTTTCACAGTGTATTATGTACTGTTTTCAATGGTATTTAAGCATAAATAAAAATTAAATTATTGAGGAGTTTTGTCAATACCTATAGATGTTTACTTAAGAAGAAGAGACCAAATATTTGAGGGAGATGTTATGACTACGGGATTGCCAAGAATATTTATTTATTTATCTTCTTTTTATTTATAATTTAGGGATTGAGTGAGGTAGACACAGAGACATAGAGACAGACCAAGAGAAAGACAGAGATCTTCTAATTACTGGTTCACACTTCCACCCTAAAAGCCTGAATAATGTTTGGGAGAAGAGCCAGGTCAAAGTTTGGAGCTAAAGCCAAATCTTGATGGTCCTCTGAGTCTGAGAGTGTGCCAAGTCCTTCCTAGAGTGCACCACTGAAGGAGCTCATAACCAAACCCAGGAACTCCAATATGGGCTGTGGGTATCCTAAAGTGTGACTTAAAGACTGCAGAAAACTTGCAGGCCGATAGTCATCTTCTATAATCAGTAACATTCCTCAGAAATTTTACAAATTTGAAGTAAAATATGTTATGAAAAAAACTGCATGGAATTTAAATACTTTGATTCCATCTTGCATGAACTTAAAAAGTACTTCTTATTTGATCAGCGTTTGTCTTAATTGTTTCTACATTAAGTGTTATGAGAAAACTAAAAAGTGAAAGATATTTGTATATTTATATATACATACTAATGTTCTGAAGGCACTTGAGATCTAGTGGAAATATATGCACAAAAATAGTTTTAATGAAAGAAAACAGGTCATATTTTTATAGGAGCATAATTAAAAAGATGTATAGATAAGGATGGAGTTTAGTTTGGGAAGGATTAGAGACTAAGTAAGTTTTTACGAAATTAATGATATTCAAGTTCTATGTTTGTTTTTGAAAGTTAAATTGTTTTTATTGGAAAGGCAGATTTACAGAGAGAAAGAGTTACAGAAAGCTCTGTTGAGCACCAATTCACTCCCCAAGTAGCTGCAATGGCCAGAGCTGAGCTAATCTGAAACCAAAAGCCAGGAGCTCCTTCCAGATCTTCCACATGGATGCTGGGTCCCTAGGCTTTGAGTCATCGTCTGTTGTGTTTCCAGGTTACAAGCAGTGTCGGATGGAAAGTGGAGCAGCTGGGACATAAATCAGTTCTGGTCTGAGACGTCAGTGCTTGAAGGTGGAGGATTAGCCAACTGAGCCATTGCACCAGGCCCTTAAAGTCTATCCTTAAAATTTATTAGTTTTGTTATAAAGCAAAATGGAGGATGAGTTTCTCATGGAAGGTGTCGAAGGAAGTGTAGACACATTGATGAGTTGCAGGCAATTGGGGTAGAGCATTTAGTGTAGCAGTTTAGACACTGTTCAGGGTGCCTGAATTCCACATCAGAGTGCTGAGAATTTTACCTTCCAGCCAATGTACATATGAGAGTCTATGGGGATGAGTCACCTAATTGATTCCCAGCCATTGACTTGGAGTCCTGGACTAGTTGCAGACTCCCTGAAACAACAATTGGAGAGTCTCTGTTTTCTTTTTTTCTATGTGTCTATTGCTTTGTCTCTCAAATAAACAAAGCAGTCTTAGAATATCACAAAAAGAATTGTGGACCATTGAAATCGAGGATGGATCCATTTCTTTGGATACTACTCTGTGTATAAAGTAGTTGCCAATCAGACTAAATTTGAAGTGAGCTGAAATTCATCATCTATGAACCAAGAAACATGAACACGTGTTACACTGAGATAAATATAGTTCTATAAGTATAGGCATTTAGCACTTTCCGGAAATCAACCATTCTGGCTTTCTTCCTTTAGTCCGGAAGGTACCTAAGGTTTGTTCTGTTTAAGTGACATATGGAGGAAGCACTTTATGCACTTCCCTGTAGGGAAAAAATTAACATATTTTGCTGGAACATAAATGAGGAAAGTTTTTACACATATGCCATTTAAATATCCTTGGAATCCAGCACATAACTGAAGGCATGATCTGTAGAAGTACTTATGTCACAATTTTTAATATTTTAATAGTATTGATATGCTGAGAGAAATGTAAAATAGTGCCAACTACTGAAATCTTAAATGCTGATCAACGAAACAATCTGATCAAAGAAGAATTTCTCTCAGTAAAGTACCAAGCTCCTAGTCTTCCAATCTTCCTCTTATGTTACTTCAACATCAATGAAATAGGATAATGACTTTGCTATGGAATCATGGGGCGTTCAATGCTGTGGAACAGGACATCTGAGATTTGGCACAGCTTTTCCATGCCAGGGCTACATCTTTGTCCAAAGCCCTAATAACTCATTTCCAGTAAAACAACAGTCTCTTAGGTCTTTACCAACTCAGAAAAGTATATGTTTTTGAAACAATAAATTAGGCATTATATTTCTTTTCCAGTTTAAAGCTCCCCCAGAATGGCAAGATTACAACAAAAAAGCAGAGCCGTAAGTCTGAACGAATACTTCAAAGTAAAAGAAATGGCCAAAACAAAACCATTCTAAACCCTTTTCAAAAGGAGTAAGTTGCTATCTGACACAACTGCCTCCTGAGATGATACCCAAGTTATTCTATTTCACAGTGAATGTATTAAGACAAATAAGAAGAGAGGAGGGTCTGGCACAATAGCATAGTGGTTAAAGTCCTTGCCTTGCACACGCCGGGATCTCATATGGGCATCAGTTCTAATCCTGGCATCCCCGCTTCCCATCCAGCTCCCTGTCTGTGGCCTGGGAAAGACTTGGGACCCCTGCACCTGCGTGGGAGACCCGGAGGAAGCTCCTGGCTCCTGGCTTCGGATCGGCTCAGCTCCAGCCATTGCGGCCGCTTGGGGAGTGAACCATCAGACAGAAGATCTTCCTCTCTGTCTCTCCTCCCTTCTGTATATCCACCTTTTCAATAAAAATAAATAAATCTTAAAAAAAAAGAAGAGAGAAAAAGAGATGGTCATCATTTTTTATATGTGGAATCCCAGTGAAATATTCTGTTAGCCTTAGCCTAGGCAGTTTTGACTAACTAGCATAACAAAAAGAGAAATGTTAAGGAAGTTGCTCATTAGTATGGTGTTATGACGCTTTACCACAAACTCAAGTTGATGTTACATACTCCAGGCAAGAAAAACTTGTCTGTTACACTCAAGTTTAGTCCTTGGAAGTGTGGGAATTAAATGTACAAAAGTGAGATTAGTAAGAAGAAAGACATTTCTATCCATATGGGTACCCATGGGAGTTCATAGAAAAATGACTCTCAATGACAAATTAGAATTTGGGGCTTAAATATCATTTAAGTTGATGGAGGAGATAGTAAGACAGACACTTATGTGGAAACAAATGGCTTATGGAGAATTTAAATGAGCCCTTAGGAGAATAGAGAGCAAAAATGAAAGCTTCCTGAAAATATTTGTTTAGCTACAGTGTGGAGACACCTTTTTTTTCCATTTATAAGTCAATCAGCCAGGGTGACTGTCAGAGAGAGGACTTAAGACAACTGAATTACTGAGTTTTGAGACTGCTTAAAAGCAAGCAAGAGATTTCCAGAAATCAATTGCCCTCTGTTTAATTTTCTTTTCTTTCTTTATTTTTGTCATAGTAACATATTCTGGATGCCCTATGCCATACTCAACCACCATTACCCAATTTAGAGCAAAAACCAATGATTTGGACATTTTGAATAAAATTTCCTTGGAATTTACACAAATGACAGTATCCATCTACTGACCTTAATGTTAATTTATTCTGCAACTATCTCTTAGTATTTATAGACACATGGTGATATTGGAAGTCACCAAGCTGTTCCTATTGTTTCATTTCTAAAGCCCAAAAGTTATAACTCATTTTTTTTCTTTTCTCTGAGTCACTTGGTCACATGAGATACATCAGTACAACAGATGTAATGATGAGATCTAAAATGTTTTCCACCATGGAAGTGTCTTCCTTCTGCAAGGAGTGATTTCTAATTTATATCTAAATCTACAGTTCCTGTTTCATGTTTATTTTATTTATTCTATAATCTAGCATGAAAATAATCACATTTATTAATATAGATCGGCATATAAATTTAAGCCATATAAAATTACCACTCATAAGTAAAAAGCTTAGGAACATTGTCAATCACATATGCATTTTTTTTTTTTTTGCATTGGGAACACAGAGACATATAAATTACTAACTATGGCATTGGACAAAGGCTTTATGTTTTACTTTAACTTTGCTTCCACTTACTTTTCCACTGCTGAGCTTAGTGCTATCGACAGTTCATTAAGCGTTTGACAAACTCTTGGCGAGAAATTATTGTCAGACTAATAAAACAGATTGCTGGAGTGACTTTAAATGGTTCCGCTGAAAGCAGGGATATAAAAAGCATTTGACCATCATGGATAAAGCAGAAATAGATACAGATGACAGTGTCTCTGTGTGTTTGGTTCAAGTGGGAGTGGAAAGGTAACTTCAGGTTTTTCTGATGTCTAAAAAAGAAAACTAAAAAAAAATTTCTACTCAAAGACACCCTGGAAAGAACGTGGTGAAATATTTGTTGTCTTCAAGATGATTGTTGTTCTAATACACATTCCTAATTAGTTCTTTCTGGAGCTGAAAAAGCTAATTAGAAGGCACCCACACACTGCGTGGAAGTGATACTGACATGTGCTCTGTGATGAATGGGTTCCACACCCAGGACTGTCATCACATGCAAAGCCCCAAGGAGGAAAGATTTAATGCTCTGTGCTAGATGCAGACCCGGAATTATAAAATGGGAAACTTAATATGCGCACAAACATTTGGATTGAGATGAAAATGTCAATTGTAGGTAGCAATAAGAATTTACCAACACTGATTTCTGTTAGGCAAAAGCAATTATTGAAGAACCAGTTGATTGTTTTTGTTTATTAATTACATTGTATTATGTGACATGGTTGTACTAAAATTGAACCAGTTGATTTTTAAATTTAGACATTCATTTATTTGGTATTTTTCCCCCTAAAAAGAGGTGCTAGGCTAAATCTTACATAAAATCAATCTTTTTCAAATGAATAAACTATGGAATAGAAGAGTATTCCAAATTCTATCATTTTGGCCAGTGAATATGGAGCTTCTTACAATGCACAAGAAAAAAAATAAAACCTCTCCTCCCTTCACTGTCTGTTTTCAAGAGCTACATATACTTTTTATTTCAGGGAATAAATTGCTCTGTCCTTGACCAATATTTTATTCTGGATGCTTGTTGAGAATTCATCCCTTCTCATAGTTGAAGAAAATTATTTAGAATAATATTAGTCAATAAAGTTTTGGTGGAAAAATTGGAAGGTTTGGCAGATTTTAAGACAGAAGTTGGAAAACAAGACCATGGGGATGAAGGGCACAGATTAGAGTGTCAAGCAAACCTGAGTTTACAATCCGGCTCCTCCATTGTAAAGCTGTGTGACTGTGAACAAGTTAGACAACTTCTTTGAGATTTAATTCTCACTTTGTTCAAAATGCTTTCCTATTGTGATGATTAAGCAAAGTAGCAACACAGTACCTGTTACATATTAAGTGGCCAATAAATAAAAACAAACTTCTTAAAAAATACTTCTGTAATCCTATATTTGCAGCAGCACAATCTACAATAGCAAAGACATGGAAACAATCCAAATGTGCACCCAAAAAAGAGTGGTTAAAGAAACTGTAATACATCTGATCCATGGAATATTACTCAGCTATTAAGAAGAATGAAATTATGCCATTTGCAAGTAGATGGTCCCAACTACAGACCATTACGCTCAGTGAAATAAGTCAATCCCAAAAGAACAAATACCATATGTTCTCTCTAATATAAGAAAACCATCATGCAAAGTGTAACTTTAAAAACCCATTCCATACTGGGTTTTTTGGCTGCAACCCATGTGTTTTGATGTTTTTGATTTCCGTTTCAGTTCTCCTGAATATTTTCTTTTCTTTTGTCAAATTCATCACTGGCTCATGGATTACATGGTGGCATCATTTTACCCAAGAGACTTGTGATTTCTTTTTGTCACCCGTGTGTTAGCTTCTCGGTGGCTCATTTTTTCATTGTGCCGTAATTTTGTGGTTGTTGTTCTAACATATACTGGTTGATGACCTTACTTCATGGCTTCTCATTAATGGAATGTATAGTGATGGAGTAATACAGACTATCATATCCAGATGTGGGAATACATTACAGTATTTTTCCCTGCTTCCAAATCAATGATAGACAATGGGATGCTGGATTGACATTGTCTGCACCAGCAATGTTGGGGCACACATAAGTAACAGACTGATGGACTCATGACTTCTTAAGAAGCACTATACTATTGTAGCAACATGGGGAAAATCTGTTGGGGGTGGGAGTTTGCAGAGGAAATCCTAGTCTCTATGAAATTGTACCATAAAATTCAGAAATTCAAAATAAAAGTTTAACAACAACATCAAAAAGCATTTTGTACCAAAAATTTGTTCCCAATTTTTGGGGAAAAAATCAATACTGTACAACAATCATGGACCAAATAAATGTATTTCAGAGTGAGAAGACCTGGCAAAGGCTCAGTGGGAAGGATACTTTTGGGTAAAAGGGAAGCTAAACCATATTTGAAAGTAAATTTCATAGTTCTCTGGCTCACTACAGAATGCAACCACCAGCTCCATAACCAATTCCTGTATTTAATTTAACAAACAAAGCCCCTCTCTGTTCTATTTTTTAAAAGATTAATTTTATTTTTATTGGAAAGTCAGACACGAGGAGAGACAGGGAGGAAGATCTTCCATCCATTGATTCACTCCCCCAGCAGCCACAGTGGCCAGAGCTGTGTCAATTCTAAGCCAGGAGCCAGGAGATTTTTCCAGGTTCCCACATTGAGGCACAGTCCCAAGGCTTCAGGCTATCCTTGACTGCTTTCCCAGGCCACAAACGGAGCTGAATGGGAAGTGGGGCTGCCAGGAGTAGAACCAGCACCCATACGGGATCCTGGTTCATGTAAGGCAAGGACTTTAGCCACTAGTCTACCATACCAGGCCAACCACCTCTCTTTAACACAGTCTTTTTGCTTTCATTTACTCCATTTAGGATATTTCCAATCATCCTTTGTTCAACAAAACTGCAATATGATGACAAAAGAGAAAAGTTTCACCTCCTATGAACTTGAGAGCTTGCCTCAGATTTTGTAATATTTATGGCATTTCTTTCATTTTTAGATTTGTGCTGAATACAGACCAATCAATTGAACTCTGCTGTTTATCAAATGAGAGGAAAGAGTTTCTCTCAGATGAATTTTTTAATAGCAGAAAATGACCCTGCATTCAAATCTTAACCTCAATGGCTAACACTTTAACAAGATGCAGTTATCCATTGCCCCATCCAAGTATCATTTCATCCATGCCTCAGTCTACTCATTAAATATGTAATGATCAACAGCTCCGTCAGAAACTACCCTTTCTATTGAAGCTCTGGTGTAGGGTCAAGATAACATAGTCTGTTTCTTGAAGCTGTAACTGGCTGCAAAATTGATTTCCTAAGGAAAATTTTTAAAATATATTTTGATGTAAAGAAAACAGATTTCATATATGTCAAAAACACTATTTTAAGGATGTAATGATACTTCTCATCTGTGCTCTTCTCTTTCATTCTTCCACTCTTATTGTTCTTCTAATATTTGCGATGACAGTTTCAATTTATCTTACATATTCAGGCTTAATTTTTCACTAAATAAATATTTTAACAAGTAGTAAATATAAACATGCTCACTATTTCTTAGGGGTATACACATGTGGTATAAACAACAAACAAACCTCAAGATGTTAATTTCACTCATATACATTATTATATTGTAATCCCAAATCAGAGAAAACATGGTCTTTTCTTTTGGTAAGCAATCTGGCCTGTAATTTCATCTGCTTTTGTAATGAAAGATAGGATTTCATTATTTTTATGGCTGAGTAGTTTTCCATTATGTGTGCATTCCATTTTCTTTCTCCAATCATCAGTTGATAGACATTTAGGTTGATTCCAAATCCTAGTATTTGTGAATTGAGTTTCTATAAACATGGGAGTCCAGATACCTCAGACACTTGTTTCAATTCATTAGAATAAATTATACTAGTGGAATGGAGGATCATATGGTAAATAATTTTTCAGAATTCTAAGGGATCTCCATTCTGTGTTTTAGCAATTCACATTTAACAATAGAGGATTGGGGTAGTTTTTCTATTACTACTTTTTGTTTTGTTTTGTTTTGTTCTGTTTTGCTTTGTTGGTGTTTGGAAGAGAGCCATTCTAACTAAGATGAGGTGAAAGCCCATTGCGATTTTTATTTGCATTTCCCTGAAGGGTAGCGATCCTGAACATCTTCGCAGGTGTCTATTGGCCATTTGTCTTTCATCCTTTGAATATTACCTGTTCATATCCTTAGCCCATTTCTTAACTAGATTGCTTGCTTTATTGTTATTGATTTTCTTGACTTCTTATATATTTTGAATCTTCATCCTTTCTCAGAATTACAGCCTGAAAATATTTTCTTCCTTTCCTTCAGTTGCCTTTATTATGTTGAGTGCTTCCTTTGCTCTGAAGAAACTTCTTAGCTTAATGCAATCCAATTTGCTTACTGTTTCTTTTATTATCTGTGTTTTGGGGATTTTATGCAATAAGGCTTTGTCTAGGCCAATGTCTTGTTCCCCCCACGTTTTCCTCTAGTAACAAAGGGTTTTGGTCTTTTTCTTACATACTTGATATAGTGTGAGCTTATTTTTATAGTAGGGCATTATTTTTTCTTTTTCATCTGGAGTTATAATTTTCCTGAGAGCAATTGTTGAAGAGACTGTCATTTTGCCTGGGAGTATTTTTAGCTATTTTATGAAAGATTAATTGGTTATGGATGTGTTTATGAATTTCTGAGGTCTCTAATCTGTTCCATAGGGCCACATGTCCATTTTTGTGTTAGTCCAGATTGGTTTGATTATAGCTGCCTATGATACATATTGAAATTTGATATGGTATTGTGATGTCTCTATTTGTGTGCATGTGTGTGTGCTCAGGATTGTATAAGCTATTTGCAGTCTCTTGTGTTTCCGCATGAATATTAAAGTTGCTTTTTCTAGACCTGAGAATATACTTGGTATGCTTCGGGTAGTAATGGACATTTTGGCATTAATTTTCCAACTCATGAAGGTGAAATATTTTTCCAATTTTTTGTGTGTCTTCTCTTTCTCTCTTTAATGTTTTGCAACTATCACTGAAGAGATATTTCATGCCATTGGTTCAAATATTTGTAGCTGTTGGGAATCGGACTAGATCTACTACATTTCTACATTCTTTGATTTTTTTTCCTTACTTTATTTTATGGGGGTATCTAAATTTGTAATAGTATAGAACACGTAATAACTATTATGGATTCAATGTGTATCCCCTAAAACCCATACATTTACAATCGAAACTTCCCGTTTTTCCAACATTTAAAAAATAAATTAAAAAGCCCTGTGCTATGGCCTAGTTGCTAAATCATTGCCTTGAATGTACCAGGATTCCATATGGGTTCCCATTTGTGAGCTGGTTGCTCCACTTCCCATCCAGCTCCCTGCTTATGGCCTGGAAAGTTGTTGAGCATGGCCCCAAATCTTGGGACCCTACACCCGCAAAGGAGACTTGGAAGAAGCTGCCGGCTCTTGATGTCGGATTGGCTCAGCTCCAGCTGTTGCAGCCATTTGGGGAGTTAAAAGGCAGATAAAAGGCAAAAATTATTTTTCTCTGTCTCTCCTTCTCTCTACAAAATCTACTTTCCAGGAAAAATAAAATCTTAAAAAAATATACAAGTGATGATAAAGGGGAAACGGGGTGACTTTTGGGAGGTAATTGGGACATGTACCAGGGGCCTTGATACTATAAATTTGTGCCTATATGAAAAGACATGAGAAGTTCTCTCAGTCTTTGCCCTCATTTCATTAAGAGAGGGATAACAAGTAGCATGCCATCTGCAAAGCAGAAGGTTGGCCCTCATCGATGGGGATGTATGACTGCAATGATGACTGCAGAGGCTTAACAGCCTGATACCATTTGTGTTGTGAAGATGCCCTGCTTCATAGGCGGTTGCCTAGAAACAGACTTGTCAAGTACTGCCAATGTGAGCAAGGAAACATTGACCATATCTTCAGAAGGAATGAGATTTCCATCCCTGGGACATTGTAGGAAGAGTTATTAACAACAACATTGTTTGTCTCTTTTGCATATATATAACATCCCATGTGGGAATGGATATGGGAGTATAAATGTCCTTTCATCAATAATCAAACCTGCCAGTTGGACCAGGTGGTCTTCAATTTTAAGGTGATTGATAACCACACATAAATTTATATTGCTTAATGCCTGGCTCAATATATGGTTTCACCCTGTTTCAAAAGTATAAAAGCTATAAGCAAAGTCAATTGGCCAAACAGCCAATTCGGGTAGCTGAATTGTAGCTTCTGGGCTTAAGTGCATTTGACTAGCTGAAAAATCTCTTGATTTTCTAATCACTTTCTGATTCTGTCAGTCAACCAGACTCCAAGTTGGCTGCAACAATTATCTTGAACTTCCCAACCTCCAAATCATGAGAAATAATTTCTTTAGTTACTCAGTCTATGGCAAACTAAACATGTTAGCTTGAATTAAGACAACAGTCTAAAATATACTTTCAGAAAACTTTTTTGTTCAATTTTATGAGCCATGAATTTGATGTAAGTATTCTGTTTTGGGTTGCTATTGAAAAATGCTGCACTATTTTGCCTCCCCTAACTTCACAAAAGCATGTCAAGTGTGGTCTCATATGTGTGTGTACATATATATATATATTTCACTATTATACACACATATTTATGAGATATGTATATATATGCATCTACATACACACACGCACATATATATTTGTTTGTTCTTTATTGGGGTACAGAAATATGAAGAAGCCAAAAGAAGTAAACAGACAATAGAGAGCAAATCTCATCTGCTGAGTTACTCCCCAAATGCCTGCAACCACTCCTGGCTGGGGCCAAAATTGTTCAATCCAGTATTCCATGTGATTGGCACTACCTCCCAGAATCTACATTGGAACGAATTTAGAGTCACAAAGCCTGCTACGAAATCTGGGCTCTCAAACGCAGGTAAGTAGGCATTCTAATATTTAGTATAACAGACAAATGCCTACTCCATGCACTTTCATTTCAAAAATGTTTCCTGTACATACACTTTCACTTGTTTCCTTACTATCTTCTGCAACTCAGTTTCCTGTTTCCCACATTAATCATTTGTAGTCCTTTTTTCTCATACACTCTGCTTTGTGTCCCAAACTCTTGTAATTTTCCTGCCAATTAGTTCTACAAATAGTTCTTATCACGGAACGATTGTCACAGTAATTCTTTTTCAGATATTATAAATTCAATACTGTAACCTCTTGAACATAGTTTATGGGAGGGATTGTGGAGGTTTGAGATAGACAACTTCCAGATTTCAGGATTCCCGAAGGCCAAAATCCTATGTGCATTGTGTGGAGGGGAAAGAAGACCACAAGGTATTAGGCATCTGTCTTTGTCATTTAGCACTTGCTTGACGACTGACAAAGGATGCTCATCCCTATGGAGACATTCCTGTCCATGAGGTCATAACCTGAGAAAATGTTAGAGTTTGAGAATATTGCCTGTTCATACCATCACCTTTTTTCTCCTCAGTATTTTGGACTGTTGAAGCTAATATGTTGAGGAATAAATTATGGCAGTGGCTTGTGCTAATTGCAATGATGATGATCTAGTCCTAAAACTAAATGTGATAATGAGTCTTCCTGAACCTGCAGAGCTAAGGCCAGGTGTTCAGAGAGGATTGTGGGAGTGCAGACAAGAGCACAGAATGTTTTTGCAAACCCTGAACAGAGATGCTCCAAGTGCTTTTCACTTCTTTCCACAAAACTTGATCAAAACATAAAGAAAATAAAATGTGATTCAATTTCAAGTATTTCTTTAGATGAGCTTCTGAAGACGGTCCATGAACTGGGCCTATTAACTCACTTTCAAGATAATGCTTCCTAAGTGTGATGCGACTTCACTGAGGTTAAAAAAAATCTGTTTAAAGTTACAGAAAAGAAGAATAACTATTGAATAGGATATTTGGAATGAAAAAACTGGACACAAACTGTGCTGTCCACTTTGAAATGATATAAAAAGCAGTTATGTGGATGGCACTAGATAGCAAAAACCTGACTGATATGCCGTCTCTGTGAAGATAATGAAAGTCCCACTGTGAGTGCTTGTAGGGGTCTCTTTGAAAATTCTGCATTTCCTCTGCACACCCTCAAGCACACTCGTGTCTCCTGGCCTTATCTGACACTGCCCCGTCCTATAGGAAATGCAGGAGACACACCATTTATATGACATGACCACCTCGCCCTCACACCAGTGTAAAGCTCAGCAAGGTTTAACTGATTTTTCTTACTGCTGTTTTGAAACTGTAGAGGATTATAGATTTCCCAAAGTTCAATCTAGGTAATCCCTTCTATAGGATTAACTCACTGTATGGCTTTCTGGGTATATTTGTTTCAAGAAAGAAATAACATATTTCAGGTCCCTAAATCTCAAGGTAACATTTGCTTGTTGTATAGATAACAGGATGGATAATGTGTGTGCCTGTCTGCATGCTTTGTACATGTTCTCAGCTTATCCCATGAGAAATCTGTAAATTAAAATTAAAACTCCAGTTTTTCACAAACTATAATTATTTTAATTACAAGATAATTATATAAATAATGCATTTGGATGTAGGTTTCAGTTTTCTTTGTTTTCTAAATATTATCATCTTTCAGTGTTTTCAGGCATGTAAACAGGAAACATTTAAGTTTAGATGAAGAGCAGGTGAACTGTCTATGACACAAGTGGAGACAATCAAAAGATGATTAGGCTATTGAAAACTGCCTAACTAGGTGCTAATTTTTAAGTGAGCAGGTGTACTTAGTTATTATAACTTTAAAATGAAAATATATTTGAATTAAACCAAGATCCCCCCCGCCCCCCCACACACATTAAAATAACATTAGAGGTCTGACTGGTACGGACTCAAACCAGCAAAGGCAAATAGGTGGGAATTCAGTGATGAGGCAGCCAGCTCTGCCGGCATGAGAAGCAAGGCATTAAAAAGAAAATGTAGGCGTCTCAAGAAATGCTGTACCCCTTTCACAACATTTTACAGATCCCAAATCCTTAGCATATGAAAAAGATTAATATTTTAGTTATTGTTAAAAGATGATTAACTTTGTACCAGGAGTTGCACAAAATAGAAAGATCTTATGATTGCCATGGGTGGGAATCATTTGATACTTTTTCCTTTCTCAACTCAGTTGTTTTTCATGTTGCTTCTGAAATGCGTCAATGCACTTTTAACTGCTCATGTGGAACACATAAAGACCCGATTTTGAGTCAGGGAGAGGGTAAGCTAGTAACTGAAGCATTAACATTAAATTTCAAGGTGGTGTGACATATACAATACTCATTTAATTCACATATGGCTGCACCTAAAATTGAAAGCCCAGTTTTCATCAAAAAATGAATGCAACCAAACAAAACAAGCTCACATAGCATTCGCTATGGGGCTATTTTAGATCAATTAAATACCATGGAAGAATGCATACTCCTTTCAAGTATCTAGGTCGTTTTCAGAACATCTAGCAACCTAATAAAGTTGTCTTCAGTGCACAAAATTTTATTTAAAAATATGAAAGAATTTAAGCACTTGGGAAAAAATAAATCACAAAGTCAAACATATGTTAAAAGAATCCAGGAAAACAATGTGAGTGTGCAGGTGGTGTGAAGCACTCAGCTCCTAGCTGTGCAGAGTGAACTTGGAATGTTGCTTGTGTCCTCTTCCTTTGACTACCCCCCTATTTTGGTGGAATGATCTAGTTTTGTTTGTTAAGATTTATTTTATTTTTTATGAAAAATCCGATATACAGACAGGAAGACAAAGTGGAAGATCTTCTGTCCGATGGTTTACTGCCCAAGCAGACGCAACAGCTGGAGCTGAGCCAATCCAAAGCCAGAAGCTCGGAGCCTCTTCCGGGTCGCCTACGAGGGTGCAGGGTCCCAAAGCTTTGCACCATCCTCAACTGCTTTCCCAGACTCAAAGTTGGGACTTTTCAGAAATGATTAGGATTAGGTATAATTATGAGGATGCAGTCACAAAGAGAGAATTGTGGTAGCTTTATAATAGGAAGACCGATTTATAAACTGTCTCTTGACATGTGATCTTCTGTGCCACTTTCAGAAAATGACACTCTTCTCTGGGAAACAGATCCTGGGGTACTGGCATTTTTGCAACTGAATTGTTCCTAGACATCCAGGTAGACAAAACGCTGAGTCCATGAGGTATAAAGACTTTGTGCTTAAGGGAGAACCAAGTTGCTGATGCTAGCTTAGCCTCACAAAAATTGTTCGGGCAAAGTGTGTGGATTTTGGTGAGTGGAGTCTAAAGAAAAAGCAGTAAAGAATATTTAAGACTGGACAGGCCATGTGACCTGTGAAGAAGACTGGAAAGTCTTTTAGGTATTCTTAAAGAACAGAGGAATAAGCAAGGTGGTTGTCAAGAGAAGGGGGATGAGATACTCATTGGTGCCAATGGCACAAAGCAGAGAAACAATGAAGAGCAACTTGGGTTTAGCCGTTAGTAGAACATTAGGCATACCTTCTAGAACAGTTTCTGTGGTGTGTGTGTGTGTGTGTGTGTGTGTTAGGAGGAGTTGTTGGACAGGAGGCAGCGGTGGTAGTGGTAGGATAAGACCAAATTATGTCAGGCAAAGTGCGCAGAAAATAGTTTTGTGGAATAATGTTCTTAAAAAAGCTTAACCACGGAGAAAATAGGATAAAAATTAGAGAAAATACAAAGTCAGTGGAGGGACTCTCTTGTATTTATATGCCAAGGAGGTACTTCAGTATGTCGTGTGGTTTAGACAGCATAGAAAGACCCAGAAAGGTTCACTAAGAGTGAGAGGCTAAAACACAAAATGGATTAGAGAAAGAAATTTGAGAAAACAAAAAGAGATAAGTTGCAAAGCTAAAGAGGATTCATTAACTAAAGAAGAGATGCATTTTTAAAACTTATATTGAACAAAAGATTGGAGGCAGAATTTATCTATAAGTTAAGAAGAAGAAAAAATGGAATGAACCACTAGTTTATTTTGACATTGTGGTAGTGGTAAGGGGCAGTGGCAATACTCTTAAGAAAACTGAAAAACATTGAGAAAGATCACAAAAGAAATTGAGTAGAGATTAAGACATCTAAGAGACTAAGATAATTTCTCTTTGCCTTTGTTCAAGTTCCCTCACCTAAGGCCATCCCAATGTCAGTTTATGGCTACCTCAAGAAGTGGCTCCAGGATTAACTTGCTTTTTCTTTCTTCCCTCATAGAACTAGATTATTTTTTTACAAAATACGAATGTCTGTATATTTGACTATATATCATATTTAGCTCATGGGTTTAATTTCTTCATATTTGTTAAACCATTCAAAAGCTAGAGTCATATCTATCCCCTTTTCACTTCTTTAATGACTTACAGATACTGCTGGAAGAATAGTTTAAATGATATTTGGGGACTCATTGTCCCTATGTAGCATATACAGTTCTGCTGGGAGTAGTTTCAGTTTATGAGTCTAGGGTTACTGATTGGCAATGGCATTTTCTTGTACTTCTTTTTTTAAAGTTCTATTTACTTTTTATTGGAAAGGCACATATACAGAAAGGAGGAGAGACAGTGAGGAAGATCTTCCATCCGATGGTTCACTCTCCAAATGACCACAACGGCTGGAGCTGAGCCAATCCGAGGCCAGGAGCCAGGAGCTCTTCCGAGTCTCCCGCAGGGATGCAAGGTCCCAAGGCTTTGGGCCATCCTCAGCTGCTTTCCCAGGCCACAAGCAGGGAGCTGGATGGGAAGTAGAGCCGCCGGGATTAGAACCAGCAACCATATTGGATCGTGGCATTGCAAGGTGAGGACCTTAGCCACTATGCCATTGCACCGGACCCTTTCTATTACTTTTGAACGTGTCCTGATTTGAGTAATAGTTTAAATGAGAAATGCAAGAATTCATTTCTAAAATGGGAAATAGATGGGATGGATACGGATTGGTGGTGGGGAAGAAGGCATAGGGTGTTGTCACACCAAGGGACTGAAAAAAGAAAAGAGATGAACCTAGGATCCACCAATATGAAGAATGTTTGTGCATTACTGACAAGCAAAACTCATTTGGAAGTGACATGAATTCACCAATCACTATTTTTCTCACAAAGACTTTTTTTTAAAACTTAAAGTACTTAGAATAAGTCCATTTCCTCATTGTGAATATTGAAAGCCAGGCAGTTACACTATGATAATGATCATCATTGTGATGTACAATATAGATGTTATTGCCCATAACAGAAATAATTCTTTTGGGCATAATGCACTTCTGTTGCCTACGTGCTGACACTGAGTAGATGTAAGTGTGCTATAATGTGCTTTTTTAAAGGGCTAGTATATATGTAGCCTTTAGTATATGCTTTGCATAGGTTTGGTGAGCAGCTTGCATTTACTAGCTGCTTTCTATGTTCGGTTTAGTACCCTTAATAGCTCTAATTATAAACTGCAGTTTTCTATTCCTTCCTGGCTGCTCTTTGTCACTGCACTGCTCATAGACATTGAAACAGTGGAAGTTATTTATAGTTCATTAGACACCTTAAACTGTTGTTCTAAAGTTTCATATATTTTTTGTATTTTCCAAGTCATTTCCCTCTGCTGTCATATAAAGCCATGCAACACAATTCAAAAAAGACATCAGACACGCACATTTGTGTGGACAGTCAGCAGGGCTAACAGTTGTATGCGGATCAAAGAATTTGGCCATCTATTTTATACTGTGTTTCCTGTGGTGGTTGGCACAGAATGTTTACAAATTTTCTTAAAAAATGATTTGCTGTAATTCCTTTTGAAGTAGCAATTTTGCTTTTTAAATAAAAACACTAGTCTAGAGGGCTATTATATTGCAATATGATACAATATAGAAAATGTGACTATTGGAAAGTTAAGTATTTTCCTATAGTATCACTGTAGGAAGAGAGGGGGTAATTACTCTAATAAATGAGCCACTAGGATAGTGTTGCAATTCGAAGAGAGATTTACAGGATTAACATTGCCATGGAATGTGTAGGAGTTCATAGTAAGATTCAAAGGAGACTATGTCTCTGTTTTCTCTTGGATTGGTCACATCAAGACTGTCATTTCTCTTCTGGAACAGGCCTTATGTCAACCAATGTTTGAAGACAATACAGAAAGGTTAATTTACAACCCCAAATCTCCACAAGCACTGTATTATCTGCCTATGACAACTGGAACTAAGAGTTATAGGATTGTTTATTGCTGTTCAAATCATGGAAAATTCACCTCCTCACGGTTTATTAACATACATAAAGACCCATTTATATCATATTGACCATGCTTTTGACACAGGGCTCTATATTAGAGACTAGGTAAACTACCAAAAATCTAATTTAAAAAGCAAGAATGTTACAGAGGAAGAGACACCACGTTAACATTTACTTCCTTGCAGGCCCCGGTCTCCCAAGGATTAACTCCACAGCTTAACTTGTTTCTCAGAGCATAACAGGATTGGTAATTTTGGCCTGATACATATAGCCACTGGCTTAACCGCAAGTTCCTGCTTCCTATTTGTCAAGTTATCTGCCAGGGGATTGGATAAAACTCAAGGGATTTAGGGTGGCCACGAGAGGATTGGATAAACACTGGGAGGAACTGAAGGGATTTAGGGTTGCCACTACTGGGAGGAACTGAAGGGATTTAGGGTGGCCACTACTGGGAGGAGCTAAGCAGAGTATAAAAGAAAGTCTGGAGTTGCAATAAAGATCAATCTGTCATCGATCGGCATTCGGTGTACTGCGTGTTGCCTTGTCTTGTCTCTCTGCGTTGTCTGCGTTGCAACCCTAGTCCCTCCGCTCGGCTCGGGGTACGTGGCGACGCGGGCGTTCCCAACATCTGGAGGTTCCCACCGAGATTGAGAAAGAGAGGATACGACGAAGGGTCGTCCCGGGAGCCTGGCCAGCTGATTCAGGTATGTGGGACGTATTGTAAGTCTCTCCTAAACTGGTAGGAGAGGGAGTTTCATTTTGAAATAGAGTCAGGTTTTAGTCTTATTTTGAAATATAGTTAGGTTTTAGACTTATTTTGAAATATAACTAGGTTTTGGATTTATTTTGTAAGTTTTCGATTTATTTTGAAGTATAGTCAGGTTTTAGATTTATTTTGAAGTATAGTTAGGTCTTGGTGTTTAATTTATCCGTTGAAAAGGACGATAAAATGGGTTCTGCCTTCTCCCGGGATAAATTGGCCAACGAGCTGGAAGAACTTCTACGTCAACTGGGGATGCCAGTTAAATTTAAAATGATTAGAAATTTTGTTAAAGCCATTCAATCTAGCAGTCCTTGGTTTATTGTTTCAGGCAACTTCAGTATTCCCGATTGGGAACAGGTTAAGGCCAATTTACAATCCTGTTTACAAAAAGACCCAGATAATTTCCCCATTGTTAACTTTTCTTTGTGGCGCTTAGTCCGTGATTCATTATTTACTGATAAAGTGAAAGTTGAGAGACAGTTAAGAGAAGTACAGACTACTTTTGAAGGAATCCAGAGGTGGGAAGTTCTACGGTCCTTGGAAGCCTGGAACGAGGTGGCCTCGAGTGAAACCACCCCGAGTGAGACCTCTTCTTTAGAGGAGAGTGAGGTCTCTTCTTTAGAGGAGAGTGAAGCCTCTTCTTCAGATGAGAACGAGGCCTCTTCCTCGGAAGAGAGTGAGGAAAAACGAGATGAGGAGGTTTTCTTAAAGCGGAAAATTAAGGATAAAGAGAAGATTTTCTTAAAGCGGGAAATTAGGGACATTAAAAGAAAGTTAAAGAAAGCAGGAATAGGTGCACGTTCCTCTGGCAAATTGTCCAGTTCAAGACCACCACCATATGCCCCTAATTTTGCGACCCCTACCGCTCCTCCTGAGGAGGAAGCCACGGGCCATTCACCCAATAATTACCCCACACGGCCATGGAATGACGGCCTCACTGATCAGACGGTGGGTGGGGTTCGATGCTTCCCTGTAATAGAGGTCCCAGTTCGAGGGGGTCCCCCTCGCCGGGAGCATCAGCCCCTTCAATTTAAAGACCTCAAAAATGTAAAGCAGGCTGTTAAAGATTATGGTGCCCAGGCACCCTTTACTCTTGCACTCATAGAATCCTTTTCGAGTTTGAATCTTACTCCTAGTGATTGGATGCAATTGTGCCGCTCTGCTCTCGATGGTGGTGACTTTCTCCTATGGAAAGGGGATTTTCAAGATAGGTGCAGATTTTTTGCTGAGCAGAACGCGGCTGGGGGACATGCAGATCGAAGCCTTGAAATGCTTACTGGCACTGGACCTTTTGAGGGCATCCAACAACAGGTTAATTATGACCTAGGAGTTTATGCACAGATAGCAAATGCAGCCCTTGGAGCCTGGAAGGCCTTGCCTAATGCTAATACAGGAGACCAGCTTTCCAAGGTCTTGCAAGGCCCTACAGAACCTTTTCAAGAATTCGTGGACCGTATTATGCAGGTTGCTACTAAGATCTTTGGTAACGTGGAACCAGCAATGCCAGTAATTAAGCATATAGCCTTTGAGAATGCTAATAAATATTGCCAGGATGCTCTCAGGTTCCACAGAGATAAGTCCCTGCATGATTATCTCAAAATCTGCAGACATATTGACTCCACCCATGCCCTTGGGCAAGTGATAGCAGCCGCTGTTCAACACCCTCAGCCCCACCCTAGGGCACCTCCCAAAACCTGTTTCAGATGTGGACAGCCTGGACATTTTAAAAAACAGTGCCCCAAAATTCTGCGACAAGGAAGATCACCCCCACAATCCTTGCAGGCCCCAGATCTTTGTCCAAGATGCCATAAAGGCTATCATTGGAGCAGTGATTGTAGGTCCAGATATGATGCCCAAGGCAATCCCCTATCGGGAAACGGGGTCAGGGGCCCGCTCCGGGCCCCCCAACCTCAGGTGTACGGAGCCCAACAGACACCTGTAACCTCTGGAACAGCGCAGACTCCTTCCAGAGTCCCTCTCCCACGGCGAGGAACACCGACATTTCAACCCTCCTCAGAGCAACACCAGGTAGCGCAGGACTGGACCTCTGTGCCACCTCTGGAGAGGTATTGACCCCGCTCCTGGGACCCCAACGGATAAAAACAGGAGTCAGGGGCCCCTTACCTAAGAATACCTTGGGCCTGATCCTAGGAAGAAGTAGTGCTACTATGGATGGAATCAGGGTACTACCAGGAGTGATAGATGAGGATACCCCTGCAGAAATAGAAGTCATGGCAGAATCAGCCAAAGGCACTATAATCATTCCACCAGGAGCTAGATTTGCCCAGCTAATCTTGATCCCCAATGTTCCAACTGACAACCCCATTCTTAAGAGAGATAGACAAGGAGGATTTGGACATTCTGGCCCCTTGGCATGTTGGGTCTCCGACATGCAAACCCGACCCACCTTACAGTTAGAGATAGAAGGGAGAAAATTCACAGGTTTACTTGATACCGGAGCTGATAGTACAGTTATATCCCAGGCACAGTGGCCAAGTTCCTGGCCATTAGAGGCCACCCCAACCGTTCTCCAAGGGATAGGAACTTCTCAGCCACAGAAAAGTGCCAGGTTGTTAAGGTGGAAGGATCAAGAAGGGCACTCAGGAGTTTTCCAGCCGTATGTCTTACCACATATTCCTATCAATCTGTGGGGACGAGATTTGTTGAGTGCCATGAATGTTGTATTGACCTCTCAGCCTGTGCCAAATATGCTTAATAGACAGGGATACTTTCCTGGAAAAGGTTTGGGCAGACATCTTCAAGGTGACCCCCAACCAGTCTGTGACAGGGTTAAAAATTAGAGGCTGCAATTGAACAGCTTGAGAGAAATTAAAAGATATTTTAATATAACTCACAAAACAGGCATTCCTTATAATCCTCAGGGTCAAGCCATTGTCGAACGTGCCCTGGAAAGTTCAGCTTGCTCAGCTGACCCTTCAACTCCTGTGTGTCTGTGAAGTCAGTTTAAAGATAACTGGGGAATGCTCATCTTTCATTCGCCTTTTATGTAGCTCCTACAGAGCGCCATTGGCTTCGCCCTGCTAATGAGAATAAAGGCCAAGTAAAATGGAAAGATCTGGCCACAAATAAATGGCGAGGACCAGATCCAGTACTAACGTGGGGGCGAGGCTCTGTTTGTGTTTTTCCCCAGGATGAAGAAACACCTAGATGGGTTCCTGAGAGACTTACGCGACAAATCTCCTTGGCTCCAACTCAACATGATCCCACTCCTAATGATGTTCTTGCAGGATAGGAGACCCTGACAGCAGTGGTGCAACTTCCTGATATCCTGCCCATGGGAAACGCAGATCTCCAGCTGCTCCCCGATTTACCATCATATATGTGTTACCCCTGTTAAATGGCATTTAACTGGCAGCATGGATGTTTTAGGAACAAAGCGGAATCTTGGCCATGGGCTGATGGTCATAGCCATGATTGCAGTACTGTTTACTCTTCCTTGCCGCCTATGCAGGCAACAAGCCTGGGAGCAGGTCATCATTTGACAAACCATGATGGCTTTAGCTGTGGAAAATATTTGGTTGAACATGGTTGATGGGCAGCCAGAGACGGGTAAGATCTGGCAGCGCTGATGACCAACCTAAGACAGGGATTCCCCAGGTGGGGCTCCCCATGACGGGTAAGGCGTCAACTGACTGCTGGACAACCTAAGACAGGCGTCCATTAAAAAAACAAAAAAAGGGGGACATGCAGGCCCCGGTCTCCCAAGGATTAACTCCACAGCTTAACTTGTTTCTCAGAGCATAACAGGATTGGTAATTTTGGCCTGATACATATAGCCACTGGCTTAACCGCAAGTTCCTGCTTCCTATTTGTCAAGTTATCTGCCAGGGGATTGGATAAAACTCAAGGGATTTAGGGTGGCCACGAGAGGATTGGATAAACACTGGGAGGAACTGAAGGGATTTAGGGTTGCCACTACTGGGAGGAACTGAAGGGATTTAGGGTGGCCACTACTGGGAGGAGCTAAGCAGAGTATAAAAGAAAGTCTGGAGTTGCAATAAAGATCAATCTGTCATCGATCGGCATTCGGTGTACTGCGTGTTGCCTTGTCTTGTCTCTCTGCGTTGTCTGCGTTGCAACCCTAGTCCCTCCGCTCGGCTCGGGGTACGTGGCGACGCGGGCGTTGCCAACACTTCCTAACACTATAATCCTGAAATTATTGTTCTCCCTGGGCGCAAACAGGCTGGTTTTCTTAGGAGCTCTCTGGGATAGCAAGGCAGGTGTTGATCTCTGTGGAAATCTGCCCTGAAAGTTCTACAAAAGCCATAAAATGAGTTTATTTCCATCCCATGCCTCATCTATACTGCATTCTTACTTCCCATATTTTACTATTATGATATCAGCATAACAGAATCAATCAAGTATTATTATAGAGTATTATGATGATCAGTTTTGCAGATATAAAGAATAAAACAGCAAACCTCAGTTTACAAATCTCATCTTGGGAGCCCTGAAATTTTTGATCCAATATTTGTAGCTTGATGGTAACTAATCTATTCCTTATGAATATTGCTTTCTTTGATTTTAGTTCATGTTGGCATGTGCATGGTATATGCTGTGTGCATCCACAGAATGATGACCCAAAGCTAAAAAGATAAGTTATAATATGAAGCACTGTAGCATATAATTCTTAATAATATTTCCAAAGGAAAGTGAGCTGTATTTCTGCATTGGTCCTTTATATATTTGATTAAAGTCTTACAAATTTGGGGCCTTGCACAGTAGCCTAGTGGCTAAACTCCTCACCTTGTATCCACCAGGATCTTATATGGGATCTCTGAATATCTACCTTTCCAATAAAATTAAAATAAATCTTTAAGGTCTTATAAACCTGTGTAGTATCCTTGCTTAGAGTATGAGTAAATCATATCAAGATTTCAGAAATGACAGGAGGACAAATTACCATTTTGTAAGCTTGAAAACACAATAAACTATAGGATGATATGCTAATATTTGTCATGATTTTTAAAACAAGTAAGTACATTGTCTCAATTCAATATAATGTTTTATCAAATATATCCTTAATATATAACAAAACAAGTTGAAAACTAATAAGCAGACATGTTTAAGACTTGAAGAATTAAATAATAGTTTGTGAAGTTATCAATTCTCAATTTACAGCATATTATACACTTTGCTGGTTTTTAGTTTGTTTGTTCCCCCTACTAGAAGGTAATCACCACAAGGGCTGGCAGTTTTGTCCAATTTCTTTATTAGGAGGAATAATAAATAAAGAAGAGCCTAAACTCATGCCCAGCACAAATGAACTGCTCAGCAAATTTTGTTAATAAATCATTGGATGCTACATCATTCACTAGATTATGAACATACAGCAAGTTGAACATAGAAAAGGCAAACCAGAAGGATTGCTGACATAAAGTCCTAAAACCCAGAAAACAATGGAACTCTGGAATATGTTTTCCCCAGGGAAGAGTCCAGAATTAAAAAGATGCTAGCAGAGGGTTGAGGCCTCTAGCCTGGAAACCCAGCAGGCTATGACCTAGGCTATATTGTTCTCCAGCATCCAATGAAGAAGTTTATCCATGGCGCATTTACTGGACATAGTGTTAAGCCTTTGCTAGATAACAAAGGAATATAAAGACCAACAAGCTGTGACTCTGATCTTGTAGAGACTCACAGTTCAACCTCATCATGTTTCTATGTTTAGTCCCATTTCTGGCATATGAGCCATAGAGCTCATACCTGGATTAGCCCAGTGACCTCATAAGCAGTGCCCCAGCTTCCATGCTCCTCCAGTCACTACCCCACTGCCATGGTTTAGTCTTAAAATAACAGTTAGAAATGTCAGTGAACTTCACTCCTTGGCACAAATCCCTCTCAGAGCTTCTTATTTGTTTAAGGAAAAACAAAAACAAAAACTAAAGACCTTTCAAAGACACATCCTCATTATCACCTTGTCTAATGCTTCTTTCCCAAATTGTCTGTGTTCAAATTCTTATCTCTCTACATTTCATCAAATATGTCTAACCTTAAGGTTTTGCCTTTTTTTGTCCCCATGATTACAATGAATATCCTTAAAGTGACCCCATTACCCTTCTTTCATTCAATTTTGACTCAAATTTCACTGTATGCATAGAAAGTTTTCTGATCATCTTAAATAAAATAGGATAATCCACCACAATCTCTGAGTTCATCCTTGAACATAATTATTAAAGAACACTGAAATTGGCACATAGGCGATGCTCAATAAACATCTGTTGAAAAAATGGAGAAATTGCTTAAATGTTTTGATTTTGACAATTTAAAACAGACAACAAAGAAAAGCAGCCTAGAAAGCAACTCAATTTGAATATTGTAACTGAGGAAGTACAAAACTAAGAGTGGTCTAATAAATGATGTTGAAAGATAAAAAGTAATTTGGAAAAATAATATGTTAACATTTGCTTAATGGTGTATTATTTAAAGTCCTTGGCATTAAGTTATGGAACCATGACAGAATATATTGGGAGCATATTTTGGTGGCCATTATCCACAGCAGGTACTGCATAGAGAGGGTCAGAACCTAGTGAGACCATGGCTGATCCATAGTAGTTTGTAAATGATCAATCATTATTATTGACTAATGGTCATTTGTATCACAAAGCTAAATCTTCAGATCTCCAAATACAAAAAGTACAGAAAATTCAAGAAAACAGTGCTGGTGGATTTGGCAGACTAGTGGCGTAAATATCTTTGTATTGAGTGAAAATGTATATATAACATGTAGTGTTTCCACATTACAATAATTTAATAAATCTGAAAAAAACCCACACTATATGAAATTCTGCACTGACAGATTCAAACAATTCAACACTGAACACTTACTATTGCATGGAACGTGTATAGACTTTTTTGTTCTTGTCATCACTTTCTAAACAATTGAGTGTAACAGTCACTTACATAACATTTACCTTAACTTGGTTGGATGTTATAAGAACTCCAGCGAGTATTTATTTCATGCAGGAGCATACATAGGTTGTGTGCAAGTACTAAGCCATTTCATATCAGAGATTTGATAATCCACAGGTTTTGAAATACACAAGCAAGTTCCACAATCAGTTCTCCAGATATGCAGAAAACTGTAGTTAGTACTCATATAAGGAATTTGGGTATTTTTTCTTTTGGCTTTTTTCTCTTATGAATGTTTAAAGTTCTAAGGAATAAATGGACTAAAAAATCCTCTGAAGAATAAGGGCATTAACCTGAAGATGGACATCCTGTAAGCTATTATATTAAAAATTGCATGTATGTCTCCCATGAAAGCTCTCAGATTTAGAATGCAGCAGAAAATGACAACAGTGAAAAGGACAGTTCTCCAGCGTCTCTCGTTTTCCTGCCAGGACACTGTTGCTGCCCGTGTCCTTCATCTCCTCTCTTCCTTTTCCCCATTGCCTGCTTTCGGCAGCTCCTTTTCCCCCTTCTCATCCCTAGGGATCTTCATGCAGATAGGCTCCAGGAAATGAAAAGTAAAACATGGTCTTAGGCTTGTCTGCCTCAACTGAGTACTATTTTCACGCTCTCCCTGGCTGGGAATTTAATATTCAGGAAAAGCAGGGAAGACTTACCAACATTGCATTGGCTGTAATGCTTTACCTTGTGAGAGAAGTGCAAAGAGAAGAAGTTGCCATTGAAACTTATTTGGGGGATAAAGAACTCACTGCAATAATCTTTAGTCTAAGTTCTTTTTCTGAGCTTGCACAGAAATGATTTTTTTTCTTCATTCCAAATTAGCAATAGTCTAGAATTTTAAATCTAAAAGAAATAAAAGTAAGCAAGTGAGCAAGCAAAACAAACCAACACTTTCATCCTTACAATTTGTAGGAAAATATTACTGACCTCAACTTTATAAATAATGTCTTTATTTAGATTTACTATTACTACTTATATTTCTAAATAATCATCATTACGTGGTTATATTTATTGAAGTAGATTATCAAAATGCGTAACATAGTCTTTCCATTAACTCTTTTCACATTAATGAGTTGCTATTTAGTAAATTACTATTTCCCAGCACTAAAAGGAAGGAAGCCAGTGGCCTGAATAATTTTCCAAAGTGCCTATTAATAAACACCCAAGGCATTTATTAAAATGCTAGATTGAGAAGGTCTTTGGGAAGTACATAAGCAGGGGTACTGGGATTTTTAGAAATGTATATTAACACTTTCATGATTATATGATACATTTATCTCCTCAGTTTGTTCATTATCCCAATTTTTCATTTTATTTCTATTTGTGATCATTCTGCAATGATTCAGACTACACTTTATGTTGTTGGCTTCAATTTTTTGTTGTAAAATATTAAGTGAGTATTTACGACTTTTTTGAACTGTTTTGTGCTCAATTATTGCATTTTTCTTTTGTTAAAGCTCTGCTTATTTTATTTGAAAGAGACAGTCAGATTTCCTGATGGCTGTTTCACTCCTCAAATGCCCATGTCAGCTGGGAACGGGCATTTCAGGCTGGGGCCAGAGCCAGAAGTCCACTTTCTCCATTGTGTGGCAGAGACCCATGTGCTTGAATACCTGAATTGGGAACAGAGCCAGAACTCAAACCGAGGAACGTAAGTATGAGATGTGAGCATCTCGTGTGATGTCTTAACCACATGTAGTCAGTCAGAGTGCTGCACCATTTTGCACTTCCAGCTATTAGAAGCAGTTAAAGATAGAAAGGATTTGTGTAAAGCATAGGTGGCTGTTTCTTTTAAAAATGCTTGCATTTTGGTCCAGCACTCTAGCCTAGCAGCTGAAGTCTTTGCCCTGGCTGGGATCCCATATGGGTGCCGGTTTGTGTCCCCGCAGCCCTGCTTATTATCCAGCTCCCTGCTTGTGGATGGTTCAAAGCTTTGGCACCCTGCACCAAATGGGAGACCCGGAAGAAGCTCCTGACTTTGGATCAGCTCAGCTTTAGCCTTTGAGGCCGCTTGGGGAGTGAATCAACGCACGAAAGATTTTCCTCTCTGTCTCTCCTCCTCTCAGAATATCTAACTCTCCAATAAAAATATAAATATTGAATCTAATTGTTGAGAATTATCATCTACCCATTGCAGTTACTAGGACTCCTCAAATGTTCACAGATATAGGATTTTTAAGTTCCTTTAAAGTTAAGCAATTTATGTGGAAATATTTGTAGCTACACATACAACAATGAGAAATAATGCAATGACATGCTCCACTGAAGCATAACAACAATTATCTGAGTAGAGACTCAGAGGTAAACTGTTTCAACCAATGCACCTTGGAAGGATTTTTTCATCCTTGCATCTGAAAGATCAATAGCATTTCAGAACTATCAAAACAATTTGAGCAGGACCCTTGAGGAATGCTCCACATTGGGGACTTGGGATGACATTGGGTGTCTGTCCCCATCTCTGGGAGCAGACGGGGTTAGGAGGCTGGATAATGGCTTCTCCCGTTGTCTTTCCCTTTCACACAGATACAGGAAGAAAGAAAAGAAAATTTAGACATTAAGGTCTCACCCATTTTCCCCTGATCCTGGACCCTTCCCACCCTAATCAACTATGTAAACATCATCAAACATAAAATTATGTGTGTGTGTGTGTGTGTGTGTATAATAAGCTCATAATGGATGTAACTGAATCCTGTGTGCAAAATGGTTTCCTACACAACTCATTCAGTTTGTACATTAGCTTAAAACCTTCTATAATAAAAAAAATAGCCTTAAAAAGAAAAAGAAAATGGGTAAGTGTTGGTGCTGTGATATAGCGGGTAAAGCTGTTGTTTTCAGTGGCAGTATTTCCTATGGTTGCTGATTTGTGTCCCAGTTACTTTACTTCCAATTCATCTCCCTGCTAATGAACCACAGAAGACAGCAGAAAATGGCCCAGTATTTGGGATCCTGAAACCCACGTAGAAGACTCATAAAAAGTTCTAAGCTTCTGCCTTCAGCCTGGCCCACCTTAGCAGTTGAAGTTACCTGGGCAGTGAAGTAATGGATGAAAACTCATTTTCTCTCTTCTTTGTAATTCTTCTTCTTTGTAATTCTGCCTTTCAAATAAATAAGTCTTAAGGAAAAAAGAAACAAGAAAATAGGTGGTGGTATTCCCTAAAAAGCACTGGATACATAGGTATTTGTCACAGAAGTTCAGACACTTCATGGGGATGCCAGGGTTCAAATACCATCTCTGGACTCATTTTTAGCTTTCTGCTAAGTTTCATGCTTCCTGAGAAATGGCAACTAATGTTTCAATTATCCTCCTGGATGTAATAGTACTGGATTGAGTTCTTGGCTCTTGACTTGGGTCTAGCCTAAGAAAGGAGGCTCCTGTCTGTTTCTCTGCATCTTAAATAAATAAATAAATAAACAAATAAATAAAATGTTAAGTGAGGGAAAGAACATTGAAAATACCAGCACATAAAACTCATTTCACTTATTTGCCTCCTTGTCCAGTCCTGGTAATTTTTCAATTGTTATTGTTTATTGTCATACTCCTTCACACAATACTATATTAAATTTCTCAGCCATCGTTCCTTCCCATGGGAGCACACTACAAGTCACAGTAAATAAGCCATGGCAAAAGATGATCTTTTCTGTGCCAAAGCATTGTGCCCTCTGTGGCATGGAATTGAAGTTTAGTCGTCAGTCACATTTGTGTGTGCCGCAATGTTTTTAGCCTTGACTATGAAAATGCAACCTAAAATATAGGGATTCCTACGTGTAATCTCTACTAAACAAGGATGTATCAAAAGCAGAGGCATCAAGTACTAGGTTGATTTGTGCCCAAATTGTCAGATATGGGAGACTTGGTTCTCTAGAGTTTGTGCCAAAGATGCAGTACTGTAAGACAAGAAGCCTAGAACATAGTCCTTGTTCCATAGGACTTCACTTAGAGAACACAAATAATTTCAAAGATACAAATATTAAGAATTTTACAAAAGCGATCTCAAAGCATCAATTCCCAAAAGTGAGATGTACATCAGGATAGTGTCCTGTGACTGCATTTCTTACAACGTGTTGCTGGTCCTTGGGGTAATGCCTTGGAAATCTTTAGGACTCCAAGTAAACTGCTTCAAATGGAAACTTTCATTTTTAAGCATGTATCACATGTGGTTTGTTAATACACACTAGAGAAATTTGACTATTTTTTAAGTGAATTGCCATGTTGTTTTGACATTTGGAAGACATTAACACTTTCAAGTGGCTCTGATGAGATGATGTTGTTGACTTTCTCTACTTCATCATATCTTGGTATTATGGTAAAGACATGTATTTCACTCCCATAAATTTCCTAGTGATCCCATTATTATTCTGTAATTATTCCTTCAAGACAGAAACCGAGTTCCATTACTCAATAGGGACTATTTTATTTCATCTTGAACAAAGGAGCTACGGCATATTTACTGTCAAAGAGGAACTACAGTTCCTTAAATGGCTCTCATCTGCATTCTTGCTTCTTTTCTCTCACTTTTAAAAGTGGCTATTCAGTGATACTCATCATTAGTCTTCTATCCTGCCTGAATCATCATGTCCATCTGCACACGAGGGTAGTGGGACTGAGTGGCTTGGCTTTGCTTGAGGTTTTACTATGACTTTCTTACACATTTCTCAAATGATGAGATAACATGAGATAAATGCATATTTATTACTTAATTTTGAGATTTTATCATGAATGTTGATAGTGATTTTAATATCAGCACTTCAACATTAACATAATTATGTGACAATATTAACGTATTCTTAAGTCATTTGAAGTTTGTGTTAGTCATTCAATGATGCAAGGCATTATGTTTCCATTTTAAAGATGAAGAAATAATGTTTCCTAAGAAAGTAATGGAGGCAGTTTCTTTCCCATTCTCCCCCCAAATATTCTTTCTTTCAAGAACTAATTGTTATTTGTATTATTTGTTTTTCTTTTAAGAGACCCTGTTGTAAAGATGATGATTGGATAATCTAAGACTCAAGGTTTTGTTGTGTTGTTGTTTGGTGTTTTCATTTATGTATATAAACATTGCAGTTTATAAAATAACATATCAAAAATGCATTTAATTTAAAGAAAAATGGCTTCAAGTAATCACTCTTTTCTGTCAGAAATGGAAGTTTCTCAATAAAGTTATTGATAAACAGATTGATTTAACTTGGAACCCACACATCGAATATTATCTACTGAAAGCAAAAAAAAAGGAACCTAGGAAAATAGATTCTCTAACATCATTTTGTCACACACCTCAGAAAACATCATAACAACAAAACTTCATATTTGCATCAAAATACTATTTTCAATTTGCTTATTGTTCTCTGCTTTTGTTCTGGTGTTTTTTCCAACCAATTCTACATCCTTATATAAAACGTACTTATATTAATTGGACTTTATAAAAATAACAGCTCTAGCCTTACGATACAATGTCATTTTTTCCTAAACAATTAAAATATGTTTGAGATGTTATTCAGACTGTGCTACCCAATAATATTTATCTCTTGGCTTATTGTTTACTATATACTGAGAAATTGCAGTTTTATCTATCTTCCTCTTTCTTCCTGAAAACAAACTGTAATGTTTCCTTGAGAAAGGTGTCCTCCTTGTAGCAGGAATAAAATAATATTCTTATGTCCAAACTGGGAAGCAATGCTACAATGCATTTGTATGAATGAATACTCTAATACAAGTGTCATTGTCCCACTGAGTTTTCTCATATAACTTCTGGTCAATTTCCTATAATGCAAGGCTCCTAACCTTGACTCCTTTGTGTAGTCATTTTTTCATAAACTTACTGTTCCTTCGCTTGAAATGCATAACAGAATTTTATGCTTGTTCAACTCTGCATTTTCTTATAAAATTGTAGCATGATTTGTATACTTCATGCTCATTAGTCTGTTTGTTCCTGTGTTACAAATTTAATTCTTACAGCTAGGCAGAGATCATGAGACGATAGAGGAGCTGTTTTTCTTCCCCTAAAAGATGCACTCACCTATGTGTTTGGTAATATTTGGCTTCATAATTCATTAATATTCGCAAAATATTTTAACCACACATAGTATATTTTAAGGGGATAGCTTATATTACCTCCTTTATTTATTTGCTTGTAAGGGGAAGATGGTATTTATAGGATTTGAAAAAAACGAAAGAAATAATATTTCACGATTATCTTTTATTTCCTTTTCAATTTTTATTTATTCTACAGTGTGTGTTTGAAAGGAAGAGAAATGATGAATAAGACAGACAACTGTATCTCCCATCTGCTGGTTTACTCCCCAGATGACAACAATAGCAAGGACTGGGCCTGAAATTCAGTCCAGATCTATATATGGGTGGCCCAGAGGCTTCTTCACGTTAGGAGGAAGCTGGAATTAGGCATTGAGTCAGTACTCAAACACAGGCACTCCAGCATGGTTTGCCAATATTCCAAGAAATGTCTCAATTGCAATACTAAACACACACCCTTACCTGTATTTTCTAGCTGGAGAGCAGTTTTAGTCAAAATTAAGGCACCTAACACTCCGAATCAAGCTGTCTTAATACCTGGGGGACTCTGAGAAAGTCACTTAGAGTCTCACTTTCCTCATTGTTCTGTACAAAGTGTTAACAATAGGGCACTATTCACATTTAATTTTATATTTTTGTTAAAGCTGAGAACTGTTTCCTAAGTCATCTAGTCATGGAGTCAACTATCATTACAGAGACAAGTAAACTAGAATATTCCAGATGTTTTCACAGCACAAGTTTCACATTCAATCAACAAACAAGATCTTTTTTATGTAGTCAATGTGGGTGGATGATGAATGATAAATGTTTTTACGCAAGTCTATCAGTAATTTTACATTTATCTCTTGAGTTGTTCATACTTTCATGTGTAATTACTTAAATCTTTCTGAATAAGGCATCCCTTCTCTCCCAATTATTCTGTCTTTTTTCTACTCAGCCTTTAGGGCTCATCTAACTCTGTGATTGCTTACACAGAAAGTCGTCCATGAGCAAACTGCCAACTTCCACCTGCTCCAATTTCAGCTTATGCATGCTTGCAATTGCTTCATAGCATCCTGTACTTCATCACATTATTCCATTGGAAGCATTGCTAATTTTCTTGTATTTTTCTTCAAATCGATTGTTGGCTTTTGGGGCAGACACTGTATCCTCTCTAAATGTGTTTAGTGTTTAAAAAAGGTACCATTTGACAAATTTGGTATTGGAGATTAAAATAAGCTATTTTTCTGCTACCCTTGACCTTACTTTGTGTAACTCCTAACTTCCTTCCTTATTCTTCATCTGTCCTCCTTTTCTCTACTCAGAAAACAAGGTCATTTTTCCTATATTTGGGCCAGATACTTGACATATAGCACAGTAAACTTCAGAATTGATTGGTTATCACATTATGTATCAGACATTGCTTTGCATGTTAATCATAGTTAATCATAGTGTTTTTATACTGTAGCTTCTGAAATACTTCCCATGAAAGATAATGTGTCGTTCTTTGGGAGGACAGAAAGTACCACAGCAAACCACTTAGAGGTCTTTGAAAATAAATAAATAAAAAGACACTTTGCTCACAGCCTTGTCCCTTCTTAAACATCACGGGGTGCTTGGGCTATGGAAAACCTGTGAATATCCATAGCTAAGAAAAAGTGCAGCGACATTCTGCATCACACATTTAGTTCAAACTTACCTCAAGTTCGTTGACCAAATTCTTAAATGTGGTGCCCCACTGCTTGTGATATTTGGTTGATGCTTAAGAAAACATATTCTTCATTAAAGCCATGACTGAATCGATGCTAATCCTCTAGTAAGAATATGACAGGATTTTTAAAAACTCTCTGTTACATTTTTCTTCTAATTTCCAGGGACATCATTTTGGCTCATCTTTACGTATCTTAATCTTTTTTACACGAAAGCTCAAAGGAAAAGGGTTTATTTTGTCATGGCATCTCTCCTTTTGAGTTTCACTTCATTTCCTTCCAAAAAAAATCAATGAATTAATTGTATTGTATTTGAATATTACAGTCATTGTAGTCAGTATTTACTATTACTTTTTATTTTTAGTGATTGGATGCATTTTTATACATAACTAGAATAACTGGGAGGCTGCTGGAGCACACCCATTTGTGTTTAGCAGAAAAGGAACAGAATATTTTTTGTCCCTTACACTTTCACTGCAGAACAGTATACTTTAAAGTTATTATTTTTGTAATCTTTTCATATTTTCATTAAACTGGCTACCCATTTTCTGATGCTTCCCTCACCAACAAATGGGTTTATTTATTCCTCTGTATGTTTTCATTTTAATATCTGTAATTCAATAGCCAAAGTCATTAAGAATCAGTTTGTATCACATTTGTAAAGGAATATTTTTCTCCAATCTACATATTTCTTAGCTAAAGGAAACTGTGATACTCTGTAAGTGAAGTTTTTACAGGGGAGAATAATTTATCACATTCCAAAGATTAAAAATAATGGTAGCATGCTCCTAATCATAGGACCTATGATCAACACAAGTCACTTTCACCCCTTCTTCTTAGTTTTTTTTAAAAATGTGTTTATTTTTACTGGAAAGGCAGATATACAGAGCGGAGGAGAGACAGAAAGATCTTCTATCTGTTGTTCACTCCCCAAGTGGCCACAATGGCTGGAGCTGAGCCAATCTGAAGCCAGGAGCCAGGAGCCTCCTCCAGTCCCCCACAGAGGTGCAGGGTCCCTAGGCATCAGGCTATCCTCCACAGCTCCCAGACCACAAGCAGGGAACTAGATGGAAAGCAAGGCTGCCAGGATTAGAGAACTTTAGCTGCTAGATGACGGTGCTGGGCCCCACGCTTTTCTTAACGGAAGTCTATATCTTCATCACTCTAATAGTCTTTTCAGTTTCTTTTTCTGAATTAGCTTTGTTGCTGATTTGACAGTTGCCCGTGTTTCATGAAGACAGAACAGAATTTTAGAATTAAAATTTTATTATGGTAACTCTATAAGGAATTAAGTGTTGAAATATAATAGTTACGCCTGTCTATGCAATACAATACAATACAATACAATACAATACAATACAATACAATACAATACAATACAATAATGCTCCCAAACCAGGGGCTACGTTGGACCTAGAGCCTTACTTCTAAGCACTGTGGATTAGTCTACATCCAGCCAGATCTCTGTCCTCTAGTAAGTGTTCCCTCTCTATGAATTTACCAAAGCTTCCTGAACTGTTCCTGAGTTGGCACTTTCCTGGGTGGAATGCACTACCTCCTCACTGAGCAGGCATCACCCTGATGGGCCACCTGTGATGAGGAGTTTCTCCAGCAGCTGCCAGGCTTCCGCACCTTCACTCTTCCAACAGCTCAGTGTTTCACTAAGAACCAAGGAGGAAATCAGATGAGTCAAAGTGATTGACAAATGAAAGTCAAGGCTGGGAAGTACACAGAAGTTAAAAGTCCTGAGAAATGTGTACCATTATTAATGAAATTAAAAACGTTCTGATGGTCTATGTTAAATCTGTACCACAGGCATAAATATTCAAACTTTCTTCATATGTTGCTTCTACTTCTCGCTACTAGGACTTAAAGTCTGCTGTCATATTCAAAATTCCATTTTCTTATTTTTTCTGAAGCAGTCATACAATTTTTTTTCCTAAGCCCTTTTCTTATGATTCACATTTCTCATCTTCAAATGTCTTCTCAAATTTTCTTTCTCCTTCCTAACTTAATTCTTTCACTATATGATATTAATTTTCATTCCCAGATGTATTTTATATATTAATTTACTGGTATTACATTCTCATTATGAGCTTTATATTTTCATATCACCATTTAACCTCCCCCAGTCACATCCGATTGTCAGACCTTAAAGTTTAATAAGAGTCTACTCTATTTTTTGAGAAAATTTTTGAGGTCGAGGGCTTTATTTTTCTCCCCTGTTATTGCTATACCTAAAGGATGGAATGCTTATATTGTTCAAGAAGGGAAGTTTTGAGGAAGATGGAAATTTTTCAGTGGCTAATAATTTGTATGCTGGATTTTGATGGTCCATCAAAGTCTAATAAGCAGAAAGAAAAAAAAATGTTCTGATAGATAGTAGAAGAGGATACATCAGAAAGAAGAAAGAATTCCCAATAGATATAAGTTTGACCTATGCAAGTGGACCAAGGAGGGGTGGAGTTTATGGAAGGGACACTAGGGACAGCAGAGGTAGACAATGAGGAAGGCTCTGAAAGTAGAAAATTTAATCAGAACTAACATGCAGCCTTCGCTACAAGTCCTCATGGATCTGGCATCTCTCCTTCTCTGCTCAGAGACAAGACAAGTGTCTTGTTTCCTGCTGCCTGGTGAGGACTTGACCTTGACAGCTTGTTATACGATCACCCTTCCTTCCTTCTGTGCCTGCCACTCAGTTGGACCACTGACGTCAGTTGCGTAAGTCAGGATTCTAGCATAAAGCTTCTATGTGTCATATCTGGCTTTTGCCTTCAGCATAGATTTCTCTTTGGGATTTCTCAATTTATTCAATTGTCATGTTCATCTGAAACCTAATATATTTCACACCCAACCTCTGATTGTCCTCATGGTAGTAAACAGCATTTTTATCTATCTAGCTTCTTAAATCATAAACCCACAGATAATTCTAGACAGATTCAGGTTATGGAATTTTTGTATGGAATTAGAATTGAATGCTCACATATAGGCTATCAATTTTAGAGAGTGTAACAAATCACTTTTTAAAAGGTGGTGTAGAACTTAAAGAAACCACCAAATAGTATCGGAGTACTACGAATAATGTCTTGAGATTGCAGAGCCCATTCTTAAGCATGAGAGACAGCTGGGGAGGCTATTGCTGTAGGTTTCTGGGACAGAAAGTCCTGCATGGAAAAGAACCTGAGAGAATTTATGTCTATTAGTCAATGAATTTGTCCAGAAAATGGTGCAGTATGGATATGTTGGCAGTAGTAAAACCTACAATCGTTCTCCTCCTCAGAAATTCCTGTATAAATTCTGAAGCCATAGAGTAACAAAAAGGAAAGTGTAACAAAATTCTTAACAGAACTCCAGAGTGAAGTGCCAAGCACAACTATTTCAAGTGCAACTATTTCATGTCCATAACCTCCGATTAATATTCCAGCATGCTCTCAAACTAAATAGAGGAATTGCAAAACAGGTAGGAGAGGGGAGCATTAGACAAAGCAGAATGTAGAGAAGAAATCAAGCTATGCTGAGACAGTGGTCAAGAGTCCAACAGGCTTTGTCTAGCAACTCCACACAGAGGGTCATGAACGTCTATTGACTGCCTCCAACTCCGACCAGCCAGAAGCTGACATTTTTCCTGGCTTGTCCAAATTGGTTTGAACACCTCTTGCAAACTGGCTCTGTGGCGCTCATTCACTCACACACTAACACATAATCTAATGTTTTACTTTATTTCTATCATTTTTTTCCTCAAAATAAAAAAAAAAAACTAGTTGACACCAGCACGTTGATTCAGCTGACCATTAAGAGCAAACAATGTCCAAAGCGTCTACCTGAACTGGCTCAATAGTTTGCAGTATTCAATTCATAAATTGAATTACTTCTATAACTGATTGATTTCTTTCAAGCACATGATTCTCTTTCTTTGTACATAATCAATCATGGATTAAAGTAGATATCACAGGTGGTTTACTATGAATCTTCTTTATCAAATGACAAAAGACAAGGTCAAAGAGAAGAGGATTGACTTTAGATTGCTAAAATAAAACCTTTGCAAAAAAGAAGCTGAAATCATTTCTTTCCTCAGCTCCTAGGCAACTGCAAGCTCCTCTTCCTAAGTTATTATGAGGGGTTACAACTTGTCTAGAGATCTTTGTGCTATCTTGCACAGATGAAATTTGAATCTCCTCCCTTTTATTACAGGCTAGAGTAAGTGGCCCACTTGAGATAGTTAGACTTAGAAAACACCACTCGTATGTTACTTCCTAGACCATTTATAAAACTTGGCTGTCTTTCTTGAGATATATGCTTTGGAAACCCCAAGTTATTATGTGAAAAATTCACCTATATATAAGTCTCTATGCTAAGGAAATCATCATGAGCAACATTAGCTAAGGGAAACACAGCAATTCAGCCTTCAGCTTTTGGAGTACCATAACCAGAAGTGAGAAGTCTCTGGATGACTTCAGACTCATCACCAACTAAAGGCAACCTCTGAAAGACCTTGAGCAAGAAGCATTGGTTAGTTTCGGGCAATCTACAGAATGATAATTCATGATATTAGAAAAGGATTGTGATTATTTTATATCAATGATTTTAGGATGGCCTGTCATAAAACAAACCCAGAGAACACTCTCCCTTTTTATACTCTGAATATTACATGTTCCGTATTCGAATTCTGGATCTCCTTTCATTTAGTCCATTTGTTGTATCAATAATGCCGTCTTCCTTATGGATTTAAATAGCATGTATATTTCATTTCTTCTATTTTCATCATCAGCATATATTTCTTTTCCATGTATTGAATTAAATTTTGCATACCTAAACAAGGGTCATGAACATCTCAGACTTAATATAGAACAAAATTGATCTTCAATCTTACTAAAGAGCAGCTCTACCCATCATTCACTTCAACCAAATACACTCAGAATTATTTTGGATAATCCTAGGATCTCACATCTCAAACCAATGCATGAGAAGTTCCTGCATTGCTTTTTTGTTATGAGAAATACAAATAATATTGTCCCTATTGCCACCCTTATGTATCATGTAAAAGTTAGCACATAGATTCATATAATAATTGTTGATATTTTTTGGTTAAGACTTTGCTGCATACATTGCTGTCATACCATCAGGTTATTCACAGAATAGCTCCACTAATTCATTTTTTTTTAAGATTGATTTATTTTTATTGCAAAGTCAGATATACAGAGAGGAGGAGAGACAGAGAGGAAGATCTTCCGTCCGATGATTCACTCCCCAAGTGACCACAACAGCCAGTGCTGTGCCGAGCTGAAGCCAGGAGCCAGAAACCTCCTCCAGGTCTCCCACATGGATGCAGGGACCCAAGGCTTTGGGCCATCCTCAACTGCCTTCCCAGGCTACAAACAGGGAGCTGGACAGAAATTGGAGCTTCCGGGATAACAACTGGCACCCATATGGGATCCTGACACATCCAAGGTGAGGACTTTAGCTGCTAGGCCATTGTGCTGGGCCCTGATTCATCTTTTTGTAAAACACAAATCTTACAAAGTCCCCCTCCCACATACATACTGGTAAACACACACTCACTCTCTTTTCCTCTTCTCCTACCTTTAACAGGTTTCCATGAGGGATGCCTTTGCCTCCAAGACTCATCAGTTGACACTGCTTTCCTCTCCAAACTCACTTTGATGCATCCTGTCCCTCATTCACTTAAGGTGGGTTGCTCAGAGTCCCTTAGGAATGCCATACCTGTTCTTGGGAATTTACATACTCTGACCCCTTGTGCTGAATGCCATCCCTCCCTCCTCTGTTCTTGGGAGTGTTCTCCTCCTCAAAATAACATTCACCTGCTTTCTCAATTAAAATTCAACCCTGGGGCCAGATTGTGGCAGTGCCAAAAAGGTTGGCACCCCACATCAGATTGTCAGTTCATATCCTAAATGCTCCACTTCCTATCCAGCTCAGTGCTAATCCACCTGGGAAGATAGTTGAAGATGGCCCAAACATTTGGACTCCTATCACTCAGATGGAGGTCCCAGATGATGCTGTTGACTTTTGGGTTCACTACAGCCCACGCTCGACTCTTGGTGGCATTTGGGGAGTGAACCGCAGGGTAGAAGAGCACATTCGTTGTGTGTTTTTTTTTCCCTTTTTCTCTGTCATTTGCCTTTCAAAATAAATAATTCTTTCAAATGATTAATTAAAAATGTAACACTCATGACTCCTAGAATTATTTCACTTGGTAGCAACAGAAACCTCGACACATTTTCTGTTAATAGACATCTAAAACAAACTCTTACTCTTTAGTGAGAACTTCTTAAAAGTTAACAAAAGTCTAAAAAGCAACTTCGTAAATGTTTTAGAATCTTCCATTATCTTTACTACAGGAATCACTACATAGATCTCCATTTTTCTATGATTTATTATTTTAATATCTTCATATTTATTTGTAAAGCAGATATACACAAAGGAAGGGAGACACAGGGAGAAAGAGATAGAGATGTTCCATCCAGTAGTTCACTCTCCAAACGGTCGCAATGGCCAGGCATATGTCAGATCAAAGACATCACCTGAAGCCACTTCAGGGTATCCTATGTGGGTTCAGGAACCCAAACACCAAGGCCATCTTGCCCTGCTTTCCCAGATGCGTTAACAGAGAGTTGGAGCTGAAGTGAAGCAGCTGAGATGCTAAACAGAGCATTATGAGATACCAGCATCACAAGGACTGTGTTACTGACTGCACCACAACATTGGCCCCTCTATGATTTCTATGCAAGTTTGAGCCTTGCCTTCTACAGAATATAAAGGAACTGAACTCCAAACAGCAAAAAAAAATCACATCATTATGAGGGATGATTTTCCCCAATTTAACTGAAAACAATTCATTCACTTTAGTATTTTTTAAAGATTTGTTTATTTATTTGGAAACTCAGATCTACAGAGAAAAGGAGAGACAGAAAAATCTTCCATCCACTGGTTCACTCCTCAAGTGGCTATAATGGCTAGAGTTGATCCAATCCAAAGCCAGGAGCTTCTTCTGGGTCTCCCACACAGGTGCAGAGTCCCAAGGCTTTGGGCTATCCTTGACTGCTTTCCCAGGCCACAAGCAGGGAGCTGGATGGGAAGTAAGCCTGCCGGGATTAGAACTGGTGCCCATGTGGGATCCCAGCGGATGCAAGATGAGGACCTTAGCCGCTAGGCTATCATGCTAGACTCAAACCATTTATTTTTTAACAATATAAAGTTAATCCTGTTTTAGTTACCTGAAGATTTTCATCTCTGGATTGATAGTCATCAGAATCATAGAGGAAAAAACACAACAAAATTATTAAAAAAGCAATTGTTCATAATTGATGAAGTCTTATTTCTCTGGACATCTCTAGAAACAAGTCGTATGAAAAGGAATTACAAGTATTTTTTTTAATTCTTTCTTTCTCTCTTTCTTTCTTTCTTTCTTTTTCTTTCTATGCTTAAGTTATAGCTAGAGAGAGGGAGAGAGTTAGCTCATCTCTTAGCTTCCTCCCCAAAGGTCTGTAAATTGCCAGAGTCAAACCAAGGAGTCTAACCTGGATTGGAACTCAATCCAAGCCTTTCATATGTGGCAGCAGCCCAGGTCCTGGCATCAACACACACTGCCTGCTAGAGTGCTTCTAAGCAAGGAAGTAGATAAAAGAAGTGCGGGGAACTCAAACCCAGACATTGTAGTACGTGTTGGGGTATCCCCAAGAAACTCTTCACTGCTGTGCCACAGGACCATGGCTGAAAACTAAAACATAAACAAATAAAAATATGAGGTTGAAAACAGGAAAATCACATTTTAAAGACCTTTCAAAAGCAAGCAACATGGAATGACTTCCTTCACATATATAAAATGTCATAATTCTACTTTTTTATTTACTAAAACCAAATCTTCATCCTGAAAACAATATGAGTAAAAAATAGCATTCCTGATTACAAACAGTACAGGAAAGGTCTTTGGTGAATACCAGTCATCACATGTATCTTTCCCAAAAATTGTGGCATCCGTGACAATTCAGAATAAATGGGTTTGATAATTGTCAATCACATTTTCGTTTACTCTTGGGATGAGAAAAATCCTTGCTTTCTCCCACTTCCCTGAGCCTGATATCAGTATCTTTTTTCTTTTCATCCTGTAAGATTGTGATGGAATATTTTTCTCCTCTGTAAATACTTTCAGTAAAGAATGAATTAAATAAATCAAATCAACAGATAAAGGTGCGCAGGAATGTATTAGGCACTGCCCCTCTCTGTCCCTTCTGTAAATGACAGATTAGCTGCTCATCTAAAATCTGTCAAGCCAATGTTCAGTGGAAGTAAGTGGCAGCATTATGTCCCATAGCTGCATTTTTTAAGTAAAGTCTGAGGACAGAATTTTCAGTCTTTGAGATGACTGCTTTTCAAAGTTATTATTTTAAAAATACATGTAGTTTTCTGGTTGTAATAAAATCCTGACTCTTACACTCATGCTTTTTCTTTCTTCCTTTAAAAAATGTAAAAAGAAATAACTCCAAAACTGGTACTGCAAAATACAAGCAAATTTTGTGTCAAATGCTACTGAGTTGTCTGAAATAGATTTCTTAGGAATTTGGACAGTTTGATACACATTATTTTGCATTTGGGGTTCTTCAAATAGGGGTCACAATATCCAGTGTATTCAGATCCATTTGTTGCTAGGATCCTTTTATTTTGGGACCATATCAAAGTACAGTGCTCAATTAAATGATTCCTGGATGGTTCCTCTCCCCTTGCTCCCAAATTTCATAAGCATTAAGTATCCAGAGGTTACTCAGTGAGGACACTAATCTCAGGATGAGAATGGCCAAAGATCACATTTCCAAATATGATTTCAACATCTGAACTTTAGGGGGCCTCGAATATAAAGTCCACTACAGCTGTGGAAATTACCATTCCTTCATTTGCGAGAACTTATGTATCTACTATAAATTAGACACTGGTACTGAGAACAAGGGGTTTCGGTGGTGCACGTGACAGAGAAGGAAAGAAAACTGTTCTCCAAAGAGCTTCCAGTGAAGGAGACACAGCAATCAGTTTTTTACTCCTCCACTGAAATAGCAAAAGCAACTGACTTGATCCAGAGAAAAGGCCCCCAGTTTTAAAGCTTCAAGTCCAAGTTCAGGTAGTGCCACTGATTCAGCCCTCTACTGAAGGCAGTAGATGGCAACACACAGTGCTTATGGGGAAAGGATCATAGATGAGCCAGAAAGCAGAAAACAGAGGATGAACTCAACTCAGCCATCTATTCAAATATTCTCCTCAGAATTAACTACTGACAACACATTCCCAATGACCTAACAACCTCATATGAGATCCATTTCCCAAGCATCATAATTGAATTGCCTTTGCCTTCAAAAGAAAAGTTACTACACCCTCTGAATCCACCTCCAACTACTTTACCCCAAATTATTATAGTAGTGTAGTCAGTTAATAACAGTTACAAGATTAACTTTCTGGTATTTAATTGTATCATGACATACTAGGTTTGGTTAAGGTAGAAAATCTAGAACCATGATGTGTACATATATTGCATGTTTCATAATCAGAAACTTCTTTCTTCTGGACTAGAGATGCATGCCATAAAGTAACTTTACTACCCAATATGTTAGTCTCCATTATATTATTTATCTATAGGAGCATATGTATGTATTTGGTTACCTACACATATTTATCTTGTAGCTTGTCTAAGAGCTATCTTACTTCAGGGAGAGCATATGATATTTGTCCTTTCAGGACTGGTTTATTTTATTGTAAATGCTACGATTTCATGTTTTTTTATTGTTGAGTAGTATTTCATAAAGTAGATTTATCACAGTTTCCTTATCCATTCATCTGTTGATGGTCTAGTTTATTTCCATGTCTTTGTTACTATGAATTGTGTTACTGTAAATACAGGACTGCATGTTACTCTCTCATAAACTGATTTCTTCTCCTTTGGGTATATTCCCCAGAGTGGAATAGCTAAGTCATGTGGTAGAGCAATTTTCAGTTGTCTGAGCACTCTGTATTGACTTTCATAGTGGCTGCGCTATTCTACACTCCCCCAGTCAATGGAGTAGGGTAACCTTTTCCCCACAGCAGTAAAGTGCAAATAAACACCACATTGAGGTTCCACTCAATTCCAGTGGGAATGGTTTATAGACAAAAATCAACAAACAACAATGTAGGAAAAATGATGTAGGGAAAACGGTATTCTTTTTAGTAACCTTAACTCTTAACTATGAGATTGAAACATACACATGGGTTTAGCTACCAATCTCTTCTAAACATAGAAAGAGCCTGAGTGGACTAAACTGTAACTTCAGTATTTGTCAGAACCTTCAATAAAGTTTCTTATCACAGTAATTCTAACAGAGTAGACAAAAAAGATAGTTAGATTTACATTTACATAGGCCATGTTCTAAGTGCATTTTTCTTCCCAGTAGATTCAGGCAACCTTGGAATTCAAATATAAAAAAGAAAATTGCACCTATATGGAACATATACAGATGATATAGAATAGTAGATATTTAGAGAGCATGAACTTTGTGTAAACAGAGATGAGTTAAAATCTATCAAAAATATCTGTATGTTATATGTTATATGCAAATATGTTATTTTAAATTTGAATTCCAAGGTTGCCTGAATCTACTGGGAAGTGTTGGACATTTAGAGATTTTTTTTTATAATACTGATGGACTAGGAAGATGTCCTGGCACTTTGGTCCAAAGATATAGATAATGATTCTGTTTCAGGAAGTACATATAAAGCATGGTGATGGAGATAAGAAGAGAGAGAGAAATACAGAGAGAGAGAGAGAGAGAGAGAGAGAGAGAGAGAGAGAGAGAGAGAGAAATAATACTGAGTCTTAATCACAGAACTAAAGTAACAGCTGGGCACCCTTAGGTATTTACCTAAACTTTCAAACTTCAGTTTACTACTATGCAAAAGAAGCATTGAGTCGGTCTTGAGGCTCTTTAGCAATTCCCAGTGTCCAATCTATTTTACTGCTTTGGATGTTTGCAAGGACAAGATTTAAAGAATTCAGATAGCTAACAGAAAGATTAGCAGATGATCTTTCTTCAAGTTTCTATTTATTTTATTATCAAAGTTAAATTAAAGTGGCTTAGTAATTGTTTAAAACCAAGGATAATTACACAAAAAGTAGGATCTAAGTAGTATTGTGATTAAAAAGTCTTAGAAAGACTCAGAAAGTATAGTTTTCTCCAGCATTGTTTTTCTTCTTTCTTGCAGAAATCTTTTTGTGTAGTTCAAGTGCAAGATTAGAAACTAATTTGATTTTCTTCATTACAGAAGAGTCTTTAACATATCGTTGTGATGCAGGCTTGTCTAGAGGGACTATTTTTAAAAGACACGCTGTTATTCAAAGTAACAGGCCAGCTTTGTTTTTCTAAATTATTCAGAACAGAAATAACTGATTGATTTGCTGATATGCAGATAATTATCAAACATTATTTAAACAGTACCGATCTTTCTGAATATCTTTCCATCACTCTGGGAATATTAAATCTTTAAACAAAAAAGAGAGTAATATTGTTTTCCATATACTAAGTATCGATGTTGGATAGGATCCCCAGGAAATAACAACCTGACATAAAGCTTCATTTTCTTGCAAAAGAAGAAATTTACCCACTCTCCAAAATCAGTAAAAATAAAATTCTGTTTGTACATGCCAGTGTTTCAGAACAGAATCACTAAAAATAACATACATTACACTCTTGTTATGACCACAATAATTTAGTCTTTTCTAAGTAGAAACAATTCAATTGTGAATAACTTGTAGGAAAGAATAACATTCATTTTCCTTAAAAGTCTGGATGTATGTTGCTTTTTCTTTCTACTTAGTTTTCTCAATTATGTAAGTTTTCTTTTGCATGTTGAAGGAGTTTTCACTGAATTCACTTTAAAAACTTTGAATTCTAGACAGATTCATTTGGTTTTGGTTTCTTCTGCAAAGATCCAGGTACTTGAACTATCTTTAGGTATGTGTTAATAGGAAGCAGAACCAAAAGGAAAGTAGCCTGGACCCAAAACAGGAAATTCAGTATGATGATGACTTAATCATGACACTGCATGCTCATCTCTTGCTTTCCAATTTTGAGGCAAACTCTTTTTGTGTCTTCAGTTTCCCAAACTGGATTTCCCTGAAGCTCTGTTCCTGACGCCACCAGCCATGCTGCTGCATCCCAGCGGGTCACTTCCCTTTCCTTTCCTGCATTCTTGCTGTACTTTCATCTGTGTTAATTCACAGCACTGTCCACCTAAAAGTGAGGCCTGCATCCAACTCTTTTTCATAAATGTTCCCAAACATCACATTGTCCTTCTCTTTCATTTATGGCCTTCCAAGGAGAACAACCCAAAATAATTCTGGGTAGGAAAATATTCTTTCAAGTATGATGTTAGCATAAAATGTTTTCCATATTGGGCATTACAGACCATAAAACCATTGCTAGATGTTGCTATTCAAAAAGCTTTTTAGATTTCACTGTTTTACCACCCTACGCTACCACTTGCCTGTCCATGAAGAGCAAACCCTCTTTATTCAAGACCAGGGCGGCTTGTCCCTGCTGTATGTTTCTATTGGCACTGCCAAGTTCTGGGCACCAAGTAGAATGAGCTTGCAGGATTTGCCACAAAGCTACTAGAGTCTTGTCATAGCAAAATGTCTGGCTGCAGATCTTGGACTCATCTGTCAAAATGAAATGGAAAGCTACAGTCCAGACATCCCTCACCAACATTCTTCTTAGCCCCCGTTATATTGATAAATAGCACAGAAGCACAAAACGGAGTATTTTAACTTGCACATCGTTTCAGGTGGGAACATTCCAGGTGATTAGGAGAGATCTAAGCATTAAAGACTCTCAGGTTAAGCATACAGGTGGCTAGAGCAGGTGTATAACCATGTGGTAAAGTCTTAAAAGTCCTGGAAATAGTCTTAAAACTAGGAGTACAGCATACAAAATGTTTAAAATGTCAGCAACAGATACTCAAACTATGGCAAGTCTTCCACTACCTGATAAAATGCAAATGCCCCTAGAAACAGATATATTTTAAGATGTATTCATCAACAACACCTCAGTGCAAAAAAAAAAAAAAAAATGACAGCTTTCTTGGTGAAATTTAGCACATTTTAATTGGTAGCGAGTTGGAAAGAAATCTTTCACTCAATAAGTGAAGAGAAAGAATGGCCATGGAATGTAAAAGAGAATAGTAAAACTGCTTAAAACACTGCTTTGTTTCATTCTTGTCTTCATTTTGAGTTTTTGATATGCCTTATTTTTACTTAATATTAATTTAAGTCAAAAGCTTAAAATCCCCCTATATAAAAGATGAACATGCAAAAAGTTAAAAGATGCTAGTTCAGCAGTCATACAGACAAGAGTTGTAGACAATAATCAAATGAAAGAAAAACAGAGGGAAAAAATAAGAGAAAGAAGACAATGGAGAGAGGTTTGGAGGGAGTGCTAGGGTGGGAGAGAGGAGGAAGGGAATCGTTTTCTTAGAATTCACCAATGAAATGAAGTTGAATCTGTTCTCTTTGTGTTGATATTAATGTAAGAATCAAAGCATAAGAAAAAAATAAAGATAAAAAAGTAAACAAACTAAAAAAACAAAATGCTGTTTGAGGACAATCTTGTACATGATTAGCACAAAGTAAGGCATGATTCAATTGGCAGAGCATTCTCTAAATGGTGCTGTCCGGGTCCTATTCTTATTTCACCCAACTTGCAATAAGGGCAGTCATGCTTGGGACCCTAGACTTCTAGGTGTCTTGAAGATTTGTAGATCCTGGTCAACATAGCTCTCCCCTTGCCTATCTGTCCCACTATGCAATTCAGTCAATTTGTTTCTGCTATGACTTGAATGCTTCTCTCCACGTCAAAGTTCGTCCCCAGCTGATGTGTTGATGTCATTTAGAGTTGAAGCCTTTGTGAGATAATTAAGATTAGATGTCATCATAAGAGTGGGGCCTCCATGATGGGATTAATGGTTAAAAGGTGAGGAAAAACTTGGGTTGGTGCACTACCCTTCTCTCAGTGTGGTGATGTCCTGCACCGTGTTATGTTCAGTATATAAGCATCTCAATGGTTAACTGCTCGGATTCCAAAACTGTGCAGACAAAAATGCTTTTCTTCATAAATTATCGCATTTGTGGTATTTTATGATAGTAGCAAAAAAACAGACCTGGGCAATCACCATATAGAAAAAAATGACTTTGCCATTAGTATTTGAACTTTTAAGTTAATTTTTAGATTTTTCTTAATTACGTCTCGAACTCTGTTGATAATTATGTAGATTAATATAATTTGGACTTGAAAAATCAAACCTCCAAGCTCCTGACTTCAATAACTAGCATTTACACAAATTATGTCTTTAAAATTATAATTAGAAATTAATGAGTTTTAAATATGGGTAGGTCATGTAGTCCAAAGGAAGGAAAACAGGTAAAACGTTAAACATGCTAAATTCAAGGAAAACTGATGTTTTTTTACTTTTTTTATGAACTTAACCTAATTCAATTTTCTCATTGTCATAAACTCACATTCTTCATACTGAGTGTTATAAAACAAATTTATTTTAAGCAACCCTGAACAACTGTGAATAATCTCAGAGAATTTAAAGAGCTGACTCTTTTTTTCTAACGTATCAAAACAAATTTTATCAGAACTTGAAAGTCTTCCTACTCTGAATTCATTCTCAGATTCTTCCATGTGAATTCCTGTGGGATGGTATCCTGTCCATTTTTCTCTATTTCTCCTTGCCTCTTGTCACAAATTAATTCCTTCAGGTTGTTAGCAAGTTGATCTGTTGTTTTTCAGGGATCCAGGCTACTTTATCATTAGCTGAAGTTTAGTGAGTCCAAGCTTCTAATCCAACAAATGTGACTCTGGGAAAGTTACTATTTCTTCTAACCTCCTGTGTTTTCAGTTAGACTATCCTCATATAATAGACAAAACCTCAGGGGGAAAAGGCAAAGTCCTTTTCAGTTAAAAAAAGATTAGACCAGGGCCCAGTGCGGTGGCCTAACAACCTAAGTCCTTGCCTTGAATGTGCCAGATCCCATATGGATGCCGGTTCTAATCCAGCAGCTTTGTTTCCCATCCAGCTCCTTCCTTCTGGCCTGGGAAAACAGTCGAGGACAGTCCAAAAGCTTGGAACCATGCATCCATGTGGGAGATCCAGAAGAAGCTCCTGGTTCCTGGCTTCAGATTGGCTCAGGTACGGCAATTGCGGTCACTTGGGGAAAGAATCATTGGACGGATAATTTTCCTTTCTGTCTTTCCTCCTCTCTGTATTTCCGACTTTGCAATAAAAATAAATAAATCTTAAAAAACAAACAAACAAAAAAAACTAGACCAACAAACAGGTGATACATCTGGGACATATGTTAACATAAATCTTCAAGACAATAATTTGCAAATAGGGAAAATTTTAATTTTATGCCATTAGAATAAGTAAGTCATATATTCTCTTTAAAGTAATAACTTAGAATTATTTTTAAACAACATGAAGCCACTACTTCTGAAGAAATACATATTTATCTTGCATTTATGTACATAAAATATACAAGAAATATACAATGGAAAGTATCTTGAAATAGAGTATTGAAATGGGTTATTTCCCATTCGTATGCAATTCTAGGCATTTCATGTATTTACTAATATGTTTTGTAACCTTGACCTAACTCCACTAATGTAAATTTTGCAATAAAAATGGATGAATTTTACATTCATAATTTGATGGTTCTAGAATTTATGGTAAAATTCACATACCACAAAAAACATAACCACTGTAAATTGTACAGATCAAGGTTATTAAAGACATTCTTAAATCCCAACAATTTTTTTTTATAACAGTTCATCCTCCAAAGAGAAATTCTATTGATTAAACTCTTGGTTTCCGTTCTTCCTTTGCAATGACTGATCTTACATGTCCACTTCACTGGGTTGTGGGTGTCCACGTATTTAGTTGGTGTTTCTGCATGTATCTGTTACGCTGGTTTGGGATGAGATTAACATTTGAATCCTGGACTCAGTAATCAGATTGGCCAACCAATATGCCAATGGCATGAAAGATAAAAGCGAAACGAAGGGGACCTTTTTTTCCTTCTGGCTAACTGGTGAGCTGAAACATCTACTGCACTGAGAGCAAGAGTCATGCTTTTGGTCTTCTGCTTCTCAAATCCTCATTCTCGGGGTGAATTATAAAAGCAACCGTCCTGGGACTCCAAGAAGATGGAAAATGTGGGACTTCTTAGCATGCATAGTCACACACACACTCTTACACACACAGGAGACAGTATATACTCTATATATGTGCATACATAAATATAACAAAATATAAATGTGTGTATATATACAATATACAACTTCCATTGATTTTACTTTTTCTATAGAGCCTCATAAAATGTTACTTAAGAACCGTAGCAACTAGTAATTCATTTTCTACTTCAGTTTCCTTGTCTGTTATGAGTATTTCATATAAGTGAAGTTATAAAATATTTAACTTTTTGTTTTTGAAACTTTTTGAGGTTTAATCATGCTGTAATGAATAGAAATACTCAACTTTTTTAGGACAGAATACTATCTCACTTACAGATATTTCACATGTTATTTATGTATTGACCAGTTGTTATACATTTGTTTCTTTAGGTAGACGTGATTTATGACCATGTGAGTATAACATTTTATCTGGGCATTTATCTTCACTACCTCTGGTTGTTGATCAAGAACTGATGGATTGGGCCTGGCACGGTGGCCTAGCAGCTAAAGTCCTTACCTTGAATGCCCCGGGATCCCATATGGGCACCGGTTCTAATCCCAGCAGCTCCACTTCCCGCCCAACTCCCTGCCTGTGGCCTGGGAAAGCAGTTGAGGACGCCCAAAGCCTTGGGTCCCTGCACCTGTGTGGGAGACCTGGAGAAGTTCCTGGCTCCTGGCTCCAGATCGGCGCCACACTGGCTGTTGTGGTCATTTGGGGAGTGAATCATCCGACAGAATATCTTCCTCTCCGTCTCTCCTCCTCTCTCTATATCTGACTTTGTAATAAAAATAAATAAATCTTAAAAAAAAAAAGAAAAAAGAAGAACTGAGGGATCATATGGTAATGGTAACTCTATGCAATCCATCACAATGTTTTCTATATGGACCACATCATTTTGCATTCCCACCAGTAACATAAGAAGGTTTCAATTTCTTCACATCCTTTGAACAGGTTATTATATATTTTATTAGGTAGAGGTATACTAGTGGATGTGAAGTAATAGGTTATTGTGGTTTTGATTTGCGTTTTTCTAGTAACTATTGCTTTAGAATATCTTTTCATGTATGTGTTATTTCTGAAATTGGTAAATATTTAAATTCTTTGCTATTTTTAAATTGGGTTGGATTGTTCATTTAAAAATAATGTGCATATTCTGGACACCAACTTCTTACCAAATATGTAATTTTCACACATTTTTCTCTTACAAAATGAGTTGTCCTCACTTTCTGATAGCATCTTTTGACGCAAAACTGCTTGATTTTGACAAAATATCTATTATCTGCTTTTCTTTCTTTTTTTAAGATTTATTAATTGTTCTGGCAAAGGCAGATTTACAGACAGAAGGAGAAACAGAAAGGAAGATCTTCCATCCACTGATTGACTCTGCAAGTGGTCACAATGGCTGGAGCTAAGTCAATTGGAAGCCAGAAGTTTCTTACAGATCTCTCATGAGGGTAAAAGGCAGTCCTTCACTGCTTTCCCAGGCAACAGGCAGGGACCTGGATGGGACTTGGAGCTGCCAGAATACAAATGGAACTCATATGAGACCTCCCAGAGTGTGCACGGTGAGGACTTAGCCATTAAACTATCACACCAGATCCCTTTTCTTGTTTTTTAATGTCCTGTGAAACAAATTTTTTTAACTTAAGGTCAGAAGGATTTTCACTTACATTTAAAAATAATTATGAAATTTCAGCTCTTGTGTAAGGAATTTAACATTTTTTGAGTTGATTTATATGGTATAAGGTAGGTATGCAAATTCATTCATTTATGTTACGACTCATAGCTCTCCCAGAATTGTTTATGGTTAAAAAAATTATTTTACCATTAAATGATCTTGTCACCCTTGTGAAACCTCAAGTGACAACGGTTGTGTGTCTATTGATTCTTAATTCTATTCCATATATTCCATATATTATATCCTATATATCTTTTCCTAGACTACACTGATTTGTTTATATTAACTTTGGTCCAAGTTTTAAAATCCTGAAGCATAAATTCTTCAGTGTTATTCTTTTTTTAAAAAAAGGAGTTGACTATTTACAATTAAGTATGAATTGTTGAATCAGCTTGTTCATTTCTGTGAAATGACAGGTGGAGTTTTGATAGGGAATAGTTGACTCTGTTTATCAGTGTGAGTTTCATTGACGTATTAATAATAGAGTCTTTCAATCATTAGTATAAACGGTCTTCCCACTTACTTGAGTCTCCTTATTGTCTTTCAAAGATATTCTTTTGCTTTTCATGCGCTTGTCTTGAATGTCCCTGTTTAAGTGTGACTGCTGCTGAAACCTACACTATTGTAATAAGATAGGGGAAAGTAGTGAGGGGAGAAGGTGGGAGTTGAAGGGGAATAGCAGTGCCTATGGAACTATATTGTGAAAAAATTTGTAAAAATATTAAAAAGCATGGGAATAATTTTAATTCCAAATTTTTTAAAAATGTGCTCCTAAGTATTGTTGATAATATTATAACGCATTTGATGGTATTTCAGACAGTAACATATAGAACTACAAATGATTACATTTAGTAACCGATAATTTCATTTTTCAGCTATAATAATCTTCATGTAGTTTTAAAGGTGTTCTGCATAACAGTGACATTTGTTAATTAGTATACTTATATCTAAAATGAATTTTCACTAAGTCTAAACTAATATTAGTTAAGACATCAAGAATATAGAATTTTTTAAAAGTTTATAAGTGAAATTTATAAAGGTATATATCATAGGTTCTTTATTAAATAATTTTTAAGTTGTATTTGTTTTTGTTGTAAAGTCAGATATACAAAGAGGAGGAGAGACAGAGAGAATCTTCCATCTGTTGATTCACTCCCCAAGCAGCCGCAATCGTCTGGAGCCTGGAGTCCTGAGCCTCCCACATGGGTGCAAGTTGCCAAGACATTGGGTCGTTCTCTACTATTTTCCCAGGTTACAAGCAGGAGGGAACAGGATGGAAGTGGGGATGCCGAGACTAGAATCAGAGCCCACATGGGATCCCAGCATGTGCAAGGTGAGGACTTTAGCCACTAAGTTACTGCACCGGGCCCCCAGATTCTTTATTAAGTCTTATAATCAATCATACACTAATTACCATCACCTTCACCTAGTACCAATTCAATTGTTTTTATTGTTGATGTTGTTGTTATTTTGTTAAAGGGCAATGCAAAGGGTCAGGGTAACTCACCCTTTCTATGGACTGAGGGTCTTCACAAGAAACTTCTTTCTTCTTTTAAAACTATTTTCTAACCCTAAATATAAGTGCCAATATAAGGTAGAAGTTTCAAACCTTCCTCTGGGGGCTCAAGCCTTTACCTCTCTTTAGAAGATGCCCCATATACTTTCTGCTTTATGTGATGGGAAGCCAAAATGCATCATTTTATGTGTTCTAACAGTTTGAGGCTGCACGGTAAACAAACTATTTGTACCTCTATGATTGCCATTTGTTCCAAGATAATATCAAGACATTTCTTATGGAGAGTATCACACATGTTAGAGTCAGTTCCAGGTCAAACGTGGGCACATTATAAAGCTTTTGGAAACAAAATGGACTTAATTGTACTATTGTATACTTTCAGCTGTGTGTCATCATGTTCAGTGGCTAAAGACCCTTTACCATGACATGATTGATAAAATCAGTTTCCAGTATTAAACCAGTTATAGAAATCATTTCATATTTGCAGAAAAACAGCAACACCATCAAGAGAATTTCATGAAGTATCCGAGAGGTGATCAAATATCCACACAATGCAGTGAGGCAGCTATGAGGTGGTTGGATCTTCCCACGCAGCCAGAAATTTCTCATAGTCTTGCTAACCGAGGAGTAGTGTTTTTTACACCCTATGCTGTCTGCCCAACTGCATGGTTTCCCGCACTCTTGCATGTAATTTTTTGATCCAGAGGTATTTATAAATATGTTACTTATTTTCTAAACCATTATAAATCTTCTATATTTACTTTGGCTATTGATTTCCAAGTTCATTCCTTGTAAGCAGATCATAAAAATATTATTCATGATTTGAATCTTTTTAGTTGATTCAGGTTTTATTTGTATTATAGTATATGTTCTATCATGGAGATATTCCACAGTAATTGAGAACACCGTGTATGACCCAAAAGTTGGGTGGAGTTTTCTACATATGTCTGTAAGTCTGGCTGGTTTGTTATGTCACCAGATCATTCGTTTTTGCTGATTTCTATCCCATTTTTCTATGCATCACCGAAAGAGAGATAGATGTTAAATTTTCCATGACTTTTAGTAAACCATTTTCTCTTTCATGCTGTCAATGCTGTTTCAAACCTTTCAGAGTTCGGTTTTGAGGTGCTTTCTATGTTCTGATCATTTCTGAGCCTCCTGTAGCCTACTAAAAATGCTGGGTTTAGGAGGCAAAGCCTTTGAGAGGTGATTAAGTCATGAGAGAAGAGCCCTCATGAGTTTTCAATATTATTATTATTTTTCTTTATTTTTGTCATTTTCAACTTTATCACCTTATAATTTTTCTTACATGTATGAGCCATTATTTTTCTTGAGGAGATTAAAATTAATATCTGTTTTTAACTGTAGGATTAACACTTAAATTCTGTGATATATAAAATATCAGCTTCTCTATACCCACACACTTAAAGCTTTCTCTGCTGTTTCTTAGTATGTGCCCAGTCAGAGAACTTACAAGACCTTTAATATTCCCAGAATATGCCTGAACGTTGCATGTGGGTTATCATTACTCATGGTCACTAGTGAGCTGTATGAGGCAGGGCAAAACAGGAGGAGCCAATGAAAGTCACCAAGCTGCCTTACAAGGATTCAGCTCATTTGTATATTTTTTCCTTTTCTTTGGACAAATTTCCTGGGTGCGTCAATCTTCTGCTTAACGAGAGCTCCAGAATGGTTGTGACAATCTTTACTCATTTATTTCTTGCTTTTCTGGATGAATTTCAAAGTCCCTACTCTACTACGTTTGCTGATGTCACCCAATTTGGTAATTTTGAGACTTCAATAAAATTGTGTGGCCATCATCACAATCATAATACTTTTGATTGTTTTTATTTGAATGTTTATTTGTTTTTTGTTTGACAGTCGTTACAGAGAGAGAGGGTGAGACATAGAGTAAGAGGGGAGAGATAATCCATATACTGGTTCACTCCTCAAATGGCTGTAAAAGCCAGAACTGGGAGCCAGGAGCTTCTTCCAGATAATTCATCAGAGTGCAGGGGTCCAATGACAGCTTATTGCCCTTGTGCAATGTAGCACTTTTCCCACCCTCAGGGCTTTGAAAGCCATTGACCAAATTGCATCACAATATTTTTTCTTTCATTTTATGGTTTTTAATGTAAATAGCATCATTGAATATGTAAATTTTGTGCTAGACAATTATTTCAAAACAAAATATTCTAAATTCAACAAGTGAACTCATCTTGAGCATTAACTGATTAAAAATAGTTTAAGCTCCCTTCAGAAGTTTTAACTGGTTAAAAAGAACCCTAATCAATATTTTATTCCAGTTCAGTCTATAATAATCCTAATACTTTCATTAAATACAGAGCAGCAAGTAGAGTCTAAATGGCAAGTATTAAAGAATTTTTAAAAAGAACAAATACCAGAGTTTGGAAAATAGTACCCAGGAGAATTATGTAAAGGTCATAGAATATGAATAAATATTAATGCACTTACCATGCAAAATTGGAAAAAACATGCTGTTACAACTGAAATATTATTCAAAGACAAGGATTGTAATTAAGGATTTTCTTTTCCCATGGCATTGTAAAGCAATGCAAGTTTATTCTCAGCCATTAGTCGGTTCATATTCCTTTGAAAAATTCAAATCTAAGTCTTGGTGCCACAATGTTAAAGACTAAATGAATACTTACTTCCCCGAATGTCAGACATTCGTTTTGCAAAACATTCAGATATCTGCCCAGTATTTAAGAATATTGTAGCACTGATTACATTTTGATTCATAGAATCTAGTCGAAGTCATTTATAGCTCATCTCCTCTCAGACATTTTTGGATGATCTACAAACAACTGGTAACTTAGCATCTGCAATTGGGTTGAAGTTTTCTCTTTCTTACCTTCAGATCTTTACCACATTGTCCTAATTCATCAGAACAGTTTTTTTCCAGTGGCCATCCTGCATTTTAAACCTGGGATCAATATGGATTCAAGGTAGTTATTCAATTTAGTAGCTTCCTTTTTAATATTTACTAAAACTACTATGTTAGATAAATGTTGACAGCATAATTCACATCCACCTGCCAGACAGGGGAAGGATCGTCTCAGCTCTAGTCTTTCAAAGAGATATGTAAAGTAGGATAGCGGTTCAGAAGTCAGTTCCTAATGTTACTGTTTTCTCTAGTTTGCTTTGTATTCTAAGAGTAAAAATACATTTCAAAATAAATGTATTTGGAATATAAAGAAAAATAATAAAATGAACCTATAAACTCATGTTCTTTTTTTCAGTGAAATAGCATAATCTTAAAAGAGTGATATAATTAACCTTGATTTTCTTTACTGATTAAAAAAGTTATGAATAAATTAGAATTTTAGAAACATCATTAGCTGATTGGATTAAGGAATTTTCAGGATTTTTGTAGATATATAAACAGAATAAGCATAAAATTTTATATATATAAAGTGTGGAATTTCGCAGATAAACAAAATAAGCATAAGATCATATATATATATATATAAAGTGCTTCTCAAAGCTTGAAATTTTAAAGTCAAATACCAAAATCAAATTAGGTCATGGATTAAAGAACATTAAGAAGTATATGTTAATATTCATATCAAAAATATATTTATACATAAAAATTATTCATAAAAAGATACAAATCCTTTGCATAAGAAATATTCATAAAAAGGACTTTTTCAAAAGTAAAAATGATACAATCAATTGCAGGAGCTGAGGAATCAGAGTTTGACAGAAGTAGCAAGTGAGGTTCAGTTTCCTTATATTCAAATAAGTAAACTGGGTCTCTTAAGAGTAGAAATAACATTTTGTTGTCTTTAAATCCACAGAAGCATTACTTTCTCAGGAAACTAATGACTTGTTGGTAAAGGTTTATGAGGTCAGACAAATTTAGACTCAAATCACAGTTATTATGTATTATTAATATTACTATTATTATTATTATCATTTTAAGCACTTGGAAAAGGGACAAATATAAAGAGGTCTTCCGTTAGCTGCTTCACTGCCCAGATGGCTGCAGCAGCTGGAGATGAGCAGGTCTAAGTCAAGTCAGGAGCTTTTCCTGGTCTCCCCTGTGGGTGCAGGGGTTCCAACCTTTGAGCCATCTTCCACCATTTTCCAAGGCCAGAAGCAGAGACCTAGATTAGAAGTGAAGCTGCTGTGACTAGAACCAGTGCCCACAGAGGATGTCAATGTCTTGTGCAGAGGCTTAGTGTGCTATGCCATGGTGCTAGCCCAAGGGAAAGTTTTTTGTGATGAGAATGTCTTAAACTGAAAAGAGAATAAAGTTACGGTTTACAGGTATTTATATAACATACTAATTTTAAGACATCCAAGACCTTCAAATGGATGTAATCTCTGATAAGAAATTTTATTTACCATTCCTTTATGTTCTCTGTTTGGGCTATCAGTGTCATTTCTTTAAAAATATTTATTTGTTTATTTATTTGTTTGTTTGTTTGTTTATGTATTTATTTATATACAGAAAGGAGGAGAAAAAAAGAGGAAAACCTTCTATCCGATGATTCACTCCCCAAGCGGCCACTAAGGCCAGAGCTGAGCTGATCTGAAGCCAGAAGTTTCTTCCAGGTCTCCTATGTGAGTGCAGGGTCTCAAGGCTTTGGGCCATCCTTGACTGCTTTTCCAGGCCTCAAAGAAGGAGCTGGATGGGAAGTAGGACCACCAGAATTAGAACCGACACCCATCATGCAAAGTGAGGACTTCAGCCACTAGGATACCGCGTTGGGTCCTATCAGTGTCTTTTGACAGAGTGGTTTTCTTTTGAATTGGCAGTTTACCTCGTTAATTATCTCTTTTCTTTCTTTAAATTTCACTTGTTTTTAAGGCTCAATTACACTTTCATCTCTTCAAGGAAAACATTCTTTTTTTTTTAATAGCTGAGTGAAATGCCTTTCTTCCATAGGGTTAAATTTGTTTTTTTCTTTTCTCAACAACCTTGTAAGTGCATTAAAAAATAGCAATGAGATACTTCTTTTACTAATTTTTGTTCCTCTTCTAGTCCTTGGAACATAGAGAAATGCTTAATAAACAAGCAGAAACAATTTTTTAAAAAGAAATTCTTTAATACATTTATTCATTTATTTCTGATGTTATATTTAATAATCAGTAATACTGAATCTCCTGAAAGTGTTGATTTGTTCATGAATGGCAGTTGTTCTACTGTTTGGGACTTGTCCTGGAATAGCTTAGAAAATGAAATCACAGCCAAGTTGGACTCAAAATAAAACTTAGTGTCTACAAAGCCAGTTATCAAATTTCTGTGATGGGGGAGTCAGATTTGCCAATCTTGCCCTATAGTTGCTGTAGCAAGGGGATTACACACACACAGTCCCAATGCCTGATGACAAGCATTCTATTGTATGGAATTTGGGGAGGAAGAAATTGCTAGTTAAGAGCAGAAAGACATAACAGTTCGCCTGGCTTTGGTGGTCATGAAGTAATCGAGTCAGGCATAGCTGCACAGGAAACACGGAGGTTTCCAACCAATGTAGCTTTTGGAGTTAAGGAGGACATGGGGGAAAGCCCAGTTCAGGAAGCCTCCACCTCAGCTTATGTTGTAAGCAATCACTCCACTGACTCAAGTCACAGCCATGAGTAAGTTTTGGTAGAGCTACTGTGTGGGAACAGAATGAGTCTCAAACCACCCAGATCTCTTCTCCTGTGATATTGTGTTATGATTTGTTACCTGTTCAGTGTTTTCTCTAAAGATATTGTAAAATCAGATGCTATTAAGGGTGGAAAGTTCTCTAGGTATACTATCCTATCATTCACATTAATGCATTAACCCAACTGATAAGTGATCATGGTGAGGTCACGTTTAATCTACATTTCATCTAAATTTAGGTGCCATCCTGCGATTTATAGACATGTCTTCAAGGATGAAAAACACTTAGTACCTATAATTTTCTATTATCTACATGATTTCATTGTTCGCAACAAAATCTTGTCTTTAACCATAGGCAAAACTCTAGGGAAAGAATAATTAAAAAAATTATAAACCTCTTCTAAATTTCTCATACATATATAAATCCAAGCACGATGTTTTGATAGTTCAGTTCTTGTAGGCCAGACACTCCACAAAAGTAACTTCTCACCCCATGTTCCTTTACTGAAAAGAGAATGCAGAGAACTGGGTATAAATTAAACTGGGTGATCTTGCTTGAACATGAAGCTTAGGCTGCTTGCAAACTTCTTTTTCAAGATCTTTTCTGGAGATTCACCAAAAGGATGGGTTCTCCACTGCTTTCTTGTGAGTCTACCTCTCCCAGGCCTTCACGTATTTTACACACTGAATGTAGTGGGTTTTTTTTTCTTTCTTCATTTTTCTTAAGTCTCTGACCTCTTTTCAAAACTGGTTTATAGGGGGGAAAAAAAGATGCTTGTCTAGTCCTTACATTTGTAGTAGTATCTTTTAAATCCTTATTCAAAGACAAAGTTTATTCCTAAAAATGAAAAGAGCCATTCAAATGTTCTTAATATAGAATAGCAAGGGATTGGGGCCAGTGCAGTGGCATAACAGGCTAATCCTCTGCCTGTGGCACAGGATGGATATGCATGCCAGTTTGGGTCCTGGCTGTTCTACTTTTTGGTCAGCTTCTTGCAGATGGCCTGGGCAAACAGTAGAGGATGGTCCAAGGAGTCACATAGCAGACACCAAAGAACCTCCTCTCTCCTGGCTCCTGGCTGCACATCCACCCAGTTTTGGCCTTTGCAGTCATTTGGAGAGTGAACCAGCAGATGGAGAAACTCTCCCACTCTCACTCTTGCTCTTTCTCTCCCACTTGTTCTCTCTTTCTCTGCACTCCTCTCCCCACCCCCCGTAACTTTTATTTTCAAGTAAAATAAATAAATCCATTAAAGTAGCAAGAAATTAATTTTCAAAGACCTGGTTATTTATTTGTTTATATGAAAGGCAGAGTGAGAGACAGATAAATATAAATAGAAGTATTCTCCTTCCCTTGGTTCACTCACCAAATGGCCAGCAACATTGAGCCACACACTTCATCTGGCTATTCCATGTGTGTTCCAGGGGCCATCATTTGAGTCATCTGTTACCGCCTTTTCTAGTGCATTAGCAGGGAGCCAGATTGGTGTAGAGTAACTGGTGCTTGAACCAGTATTGCAATAAGTGATGCTGGTGCTGAGAATGGTTACTTACCGACTATGCCACAAGGTCATCCCTGAAAAAATACATTTTAACTTTTTGTTTTCTAGATATTGGCATGCTATAGCTCACTTACCTTCGTTAAAGCATATTCTGGGTTGAGATTCAGCAAATATCTGAACCAGTAAATTAAAACTCTTTAGTTTGTAATCAGTGGTGTTTTGTGTGTATGTTGAAATTTTGGGGGAGTGATCACAGAGATCTGTGAAGGGATCTACAGGATTATTATAGAAATTGCTGTTTGAAGCTTTCTTAATCTGGAAAGAAGTGGTTATGAATAAGGATGCACCCGTCACTATCAATTTTTCTCAAGCTGGTCTGTGCCTGTTTATCCTTTTGCCGTATGTGATGACACGCATTTCAGTCCATGTGAAAATGCCCCATCCGCCTGTAGGAAAGCTTAATAATTTATTTGCAGTCCATCTTCCTTTAGACAAGTGCATGCCATGTGTCTGCTGAGCTGTGCAACCAGCTCTTAGAGCAGGCACATAGTTGGCTGCAAATGGTTCTTCTTGACATGATTCCATTTTTTCTGGTATTGATATTTAGCCCCTGAATGCCTGTTCTGCATTTTCAAAACAAAATAGAAGTGAGAAATCAATTGTGTGATGTTTGGAATAAATGTCATGACCTTGATCATACTTGTCTCTTTGAAGGGGAAATTATAGATGTGAAATTCATCACTATTAGATCCAACACATGGTACATCTAATTTAGAGGGAGACATTCTTTCTTCTGTAAATGAATCCTCAGTCTTCAAGCCTAAATTGACAGGAGACCCTTCAGTCAGTCTATTCTGTGGTCAAAACTCTTTGCTCCTATGCTGGGATCATATTGAAAGAGGCATGTCTTTGATGAAGGAAAGATATATTCATTAAAACACCTAAATTAATCTGACCTTGAAGAAGGGTAAGAAAATTATTGAAACTGTAGAAGTTTCTATCTTGGTTTATTTGCCCTAAATTGACTCCCACTTACAAACATCTTGAAACTGACTAATATAATATTTTGCTCTACAGTCAAGGGTGCTACAACCAAATAATCATTTACTCATTGGATATTAATGTAGAAACTACTGAAATAACCTCATATTAAGCCCTCCTTTATTTAATCTTGGAGACAGACTTCAAGAGTGGCATTATCGGCCTCTTTGTGCCAGTAGTCATTTGTTTGTTTGTTTTTGTCTTCCTAACTAGAAAAACTCCAAAATCTTAGGATCACATAATATCTGACTGCAGGAAATGCAACAGAGAGTTTGGAAAATAAAAGTTGCAAAAAGTTGAAGAATGTGCTGATTAGTATCTCCTTGATTTTACTCAAACACTTGGCTAGTACTTATTTTCGTGGCTCTGAGAGAATTATTGAGGAAATTAAAATGACATCTTTACTCCTACCTATTTTCTACAGATGGTTCACATATTGACTCAAATTAATCTCTGGCCACAGAGTTATGATGCTTCCCACCTCTCCATAATAGCAAGTTTTGAAAACTACAGGGGCCAATGTAGTCTGCATTGAAACCTGACTTGTATAATTTCAAAGTCAGTTTTCAGAGATCACAGAACTGCATTTTTATACGGTCCTCTTAAATGTATCGCCATGAGGTGGTATTTTGATGTCCTTTAGAGAATGAAATTCCTCATGTATGACTTCACCTGTGGCTCCTGCTGTAAGATAAGTAAATGATGCCAGGATTTTTCAATATAAAGTGACTTTCCTTGCAAAACTTGGTGCCATAGATATATATTCTGTACAACATTTGGTTCTTTTGGGTCAATATGTTAAAAGAAAATAGAGTAGCTTTAACGTTCTGGGAAGACATATGGCTCTTCTTGTGCCAATGAATACTACCTGTTTGAACAGCTGAGCTCCTACTCGAAAGCAGTTTTTTTCTTTCTTGTCTGGATTATTGGATGGGAGACCTGGAGAGTGCATTTAGGGCAAATGCAGCCATCCAACACAGGGCTAGGTGCAGGATGGGACTATTCTTTTTCAACTGAGTCCTTTACAGCTGGTGTTGTGTGAGCTCAGGCAATGTGGTTGGTGCTGTGATACAATAGATTAAGCTGCGATATGCAATCCCAACATCAAATATCAGAGTACTGGTTCCAGATTCTGCTTACTATGTTATCCAACTCCTTGTTCATACAGCCAGAAGGCATCAGAGACAGAGTTCCTAGTTGCTGGCTTAGACCTAGCTCACCACAAGCCATTGTGGCCATTTTGGGGGTGAAGCAGCAGATGAAAGATCTCTGTCTTTCTACCTCTCTAAAATGCCACCTTTCAAATAAATACAGTAACTTTTTTTAGGAAAGATAGATTGTGAAAGAAGAATGATCATTGCAATAGCATAGTTTCATCTGGGAAAATCTGATAATCAAGACCTTGGGAGTGATGTGAATGGTATAGCAAATGCTATCAATCAGGAGAGTACATAGGAAAATCAGAACTAAAAGCTGCAAGACAAAGACAGACTTAAAATGCTTGGAAAATATAGACTAGTTTGGAAAACAAAAATTTATACCTACATAATGTTCTCTTCCCTCAAAATGTCAATATTGCTCGGTGTCTATGTTTTGCTACTCTTTACATCTAACACATTTTCCTGGTACTTTCAGGCATTCTGGAATGCCGTTACTTCTTTTTTTTTTTTTAAGATTTACTTCATTTTTATTACAAAGTCAGATATACTGAGAGGAGGAGAGATAGAGAGGAAGTGGAGCTGCTGGGATTAGAACCAGCGGCCATATGGGATCAAGGCGAGAACCTTAGCCACTAGGCCACACTGCCGAGCCCATTGCCGTTACTTCTTGCACATGGTGGCATGAGCTTACTGTCTGGCTTCTCTGGTCTCCATCAAGATCAACCCAGGGTGGTAATCAGGCAGTTCACACACAGTAGATTTATATCCCAGCTGAGAATTCAGAGGTAGCCAACTCCAGGTTTTCATAGAAAATATTCCCAGGGTGACATACCCAGCTTATTGCATGAATAGATCAATACAGGGACCTCTGTTAATAGAGAAGTTTGCCCAGCTTTAGCATTACAGTTCTCTCCCAGTCACCTTAACATCTACCTTAGTTTTTACATATCCTCCTGCTGAGCAGATAATAAGTAAAATCTGCATAAAATAAAACTATTAACTTTCAACAATCTTCATTCTTTCTGCTGTCACTGACAATTTAGCCAAACATGTTTCTTCCAAAATCAGTATATACCCTCTTATTTTCCCAGACACCATGGAAATATATGTTAAGCTTCTCATTTCAAGCAAATTAAGTTTCACATGTTCACCAGTGTATCACATGGGTTAATATAAACTATTTCTCATGAGCAATACATTAATTAGAGAAAGATAAATATTTGTTTTTGAGGTACTCACTGCTCCTTTTCTTTTTGTAGCATAGATGTGAGACATATCCTCTTTCCCTGAATTGTATGTTTGAGCAATGGCTTGATGGAATCAATCAAACTTTGCTAAGATTTAATTATTGCATATTGTGGTTATATTTTGAGATACCCTACTTCAACCACAGAAACTAAAGAAGATGGATAACCAGGTGTCTCACATCCATATTTTGTAGCACACCCTGTTAGCAATGAGAGTATTATGAGCCAGTTAGGCTTTATAGATACATTAATAGAAGCTGTTTAATAACTTTTCCATGATGACTAATGTTCTTTACAGTTTCATACTGGCTGTGGTGGACATAAGGATAGTCATCTACTTCACATAAGTACATTGTAGCAATCAACAGAAATAAGTCACCAAGAAATGGTTCTTAGTTTAACAGTGAAATTAACACTACCATGATCATTAATTGTAAAAACCTAGTAAGAGAGGTTTCCTTTTAAAAAAATGTATAGAAACTATATCATTGATTAATTTCTTGATGAGGAAGAAAAAAAATAACTTGATATCTTAGCTACATTGAGTTTGAAATTTCCTTCATCACTGTAACTGATTAATTATTCTTTCACTTTCAGCATTGTGTTGAAAAATTCTGGAGTGACTTATCAGATTATTCTTGTTTTACATTGCTGAGTTTCCATCATTCCTAGGTCTTTAAAGCAGAGAGTAATAGGCAGTATGAATTAAAGTTAACAAAGCATTTTTATAAGCATTTTTATACATTGTGCTAATTTAAAAATGTGTTGCTGAGATTAAATCAATATTTTGAAATTAAGAAAGAAGATTCCAAAACACTGGTGTGCTACAGTGAGGGCTTCCTGTTACACAGATCCTTGACTTGGCTGCAAGAAGATATTTAGGATCATAGAAGAGGATAGTGATTGACAGTATGTTTATGCTTTCTCAACAGACTGTCACTCCCGAGACAGAGTGGACACCACGGAGCGGATACCTCACCTCTGTAGTCTATTTTAACATTATGTGGATTGTTTCATAAAATGAGAGGTGCATTTTAATAAAGGAGAAAATTCATAGTTCTTCCTGCAAGCTGGATAACACCCTTTTTAGCTCCTTCACTACTCCAATAGATTCTGTCATGGAATCTATTAGATGTGTTACTTAGCATACTAGCCTATTAAAGTGAGCATGTTATAAATTACAGGTCGAGTTTAGACTCCCAAACTGGTTTAAGCCTGGTCCAGGCAGGGACTTTGTTTATCTTCAGAACAAGAGGACTCAAACACATATCCTGTAATTCTGAGATAATAGTAATTCCTCCATCAGATAATCCTATCCCTTAATTTTAAGTGGTTAATGAGGAATGGTGAGTTGTTTCCTGTAACTTCTTTGGTGTTTTAAATGGATCTTTCTCCACTGTCTAACCAGGGTATGGGATGTTTGGATACCTGATTTATGCAGCCCCAGTATGAAGCAATTGAATTAGGAGTTGAATTTAGCGAATTTGCCAGCAATTGGAATCCTTGTATAACCACCATTTTGCAGTGGAATTGTGTTCTTGAGTAGACAAACTTAACAAGTAGATTGAACAGACAAGGGTTAACAAAGCAATAATAGGATTGTAGCCATTCACAGTTTAAAGAAAGGCAGAAACTGGAAAATGCATGGGAGGTCATCTTTTCAGTGTGCCACATGGACTTAATTGCTGGAAACCTTTGTCCAAAGGAATCCAAAGCCATTTACCTTGGTCATATATTTTCTTAATGTCTAACTCCATTGTACCTGTATTGTTACTATAGGTTCAGCAGTTTTTGCTAATTACAGCACATACCCATTTTGTTTAGCTGTAAAATTGTCAAAGGCAAGACTGTTATCAAAAAAAAAAAAAAAAAAAAAACACTTTCCCCATAAATCCAAAAGAGTCTGTAGGCGACTAAGAGTATCACCTGTGATTTGGACAAGATTCTATATAATAATCAGAATATGAATGTAAGAGTTGATGCAGGGTGAGCAGCCTCTCAAGGAGCAACTAATCTAATGACTATATTACCAAAAGCAATATACAGATTCAACACAATCCCAATCAAAATTCCAACAACATTCTTCTCAAAAATAGAAAAGATGATACAAAAGTACATATGGAATCACAAAAAATCACGAATAGCCAAAGCTAACCTGAAGAATGAAAACCACGCTGGAAGAATCACAGTTCCAGACCTCAAGACATACTACAGAGCAGTGGTTATCAAAACAGTCTGGTACTGATACAGAAACAGAAAAGAAGACCAGTGGGACAGAATAGAAATACCAGAAGGGAGCCCACACATGTATAGTTAACTAATCTTTCACAAGAAAACTGAAAACAACCCAGGAAAAAATGTGGGTCTATTCAACAAATGCTTTTGGGACAACTGGATAGCAGCTTGCAGAATTAAGAAGCAAAACCCGCAACTGTGACAGTATACAAAAATCAGCTCTAAATTAATCAAGGACCTAAACCTACACCCAGAAACCAGCAAGCTACTAAAGAAAAAAACAGGAAGCACTTTCCAAAATATAGCAACAAGGAGAGACTTCTCAGAAAAGACACCAAAAGCAAAGGCACTCGAAGCCAAATGAACCAGTGGGACTATATCAAACTGAAAAGCTTCTATACAGGAAAAGAAATAATTAACAAAGTGAAGAAGCAGCCAACAGAATGGGAGAAAATTTTGGCACACTACACAAGTGATAGGGGACTAATATCCATGATTTACAAAGAGCTGCAGAAACCTAAGGACAGAAAACACACACATACAACACACACACACACACACACACACACACCCTGTAACAAAATGGGTAGAGGAAATCAACATTTTTCAAAGAATAACAGATTCAAATGGCTGACAGACATATGAAAAGATGCTCAAGCTCTCTAGCCATCAGAGATACAAATGAAAATCATGTTGAGGTACCACCTAACTCCAGTGAGACTGGCCTACATTCAGAACTCAGCTAACACCTGTGGCATGGTTGTGGGGAGAAAGGCATACTTCTTCACTGCTGGTGGGAGTGTAGGTTAGTACAACCATTGTGGAAATCAGTATGGAGAGTGCTTGGAGAATTGAAAATAAATGTGCCATATGACACAGCTATCCCATTTGTAGGAATATACCCACTAGAAATGAAATCTGCATATGAGAAGGGGATCTGTAATCCTATATTTGCAGCAGCACAATCTACAGTAGCAAAGACATGGAAACAAACCAGATGTGCTTCCAAAGAAGAGTGGAATCTGTGGTACATTTACTCCAAGGAATAGTATTCAGCTTTTATGAAGAATGAAATCATGCCATTTACAACTAAGTGTTCCCAACTAGAGACCATTTTGCTCAGAGAAATGAGTCAATCACAAAAGAACAAATACCTTATATTCTCTCTTATATAAGGAAACCATTGTGGAAAGTGTAACTTCAATAACCCGATCTATACTGGCTATATCCCATGTGTTTTGTTGGTTTTTATTTGTTTCATTTATTCCAAATACTTTCTTCACTCTTGTCGAAATCATCACTGGACCATGGATTACATAGGGGCACCATTTTCCCAAGAGACTTTTGTGTTTCCTTTTAGTCACCCATGTGTTGGTTACTCAGTGGCGTGTTTTTTTCTTGGTGCTGTAATTTGCTGCTGTTGTTGTTGTTGTTGTTGTTGTGGCTGTTCTGACCCATACCAGTTGTTGACCTGGTTTCATGGCTTCTCAATTACAGAAATGTATAGTGATGGAGTACTGGGATCTATCATATACAGATGTGGAGGGATAATGGAACATACATCCCTGCTTTTGGACGAAAGATAGTTTCCCAATGAAACTGTTGGACATGTATAGATAATGGGATGCTAGACTGCCTGACATTGTCTGTAGCAACAATATCAGGGTACACTTAAATAAGAGACTAATAGCATCATGATTTCTTATGAAGGACTACACTATTGTAGTAAAATGGGGGAAATCTATTGGGGAAAATCAGTTGGGGGGAATCCCAACCCATATGAAATTGTGCTACTTAATTCAGAATTCAAAATAAAAATATATTTTAAAAAAAGTCATTCACAACCCCATAAAAATCAATTAAGTTCATCAAAATAGTAAACAAAACCATATGCTTATCTCAATAAATGATAAAAAGCAATTGATAAAGTTCAATATACATTATAACACACACAGAAAAAAGCTCTCAACAAATTAGGATAGAAGGAATATATCTCTAAATCATTGAGCATATATATGTCAAAACACATCTACCATAACACTGAATAGGGAAAAACTGAAAGTGTTCTTCCTTAGATTTGGAATAAGACAAGGTTGTTCACTTACATTACTGCTATTCAATACTATATGAAAAGTATTAAAAATAGCAGTTAGAGAAAAGAAAAGACAACACAATTACAAGAGGAAGTTAATATATCCAGATTTGCAGAAGATACACTTTCTTAAATATGGAAGTCAAAAAGTCTTTGACATTTGGGCTAAAATCATTCCCTAGAAAAAGGAATGTGCCTTCAATAAATTGTACTGAGAAAAATTTGCTCTACAAATGCAAAAATATGAAACAAAGCACTACTTTACATCTTACATAAAAATCAGCTCACGGTTAGAATGGGTATTATCCAAAAATCAACAACACAAATCCTGAAGAGGATGTGAGGAAAAGGTACTTCAATACACTATTGATGGGAACATAAACTAGTGCAACCATTTTGAAATACAGTATAAAAATTCCTGAGAAATCTGACAATAGCTCTACCATTGTGTTGCAACAATCCTGTTCTTGGGAAGTAATTCAAATGGAAGGTATCAGCCCATGATACAAGAGTTATCTGTTACTCTTCTTTATTTTACTTTAATTCCCTATAGCTAAGATATGAAATCAACCAGATATGTGATGTCCATCAGATATAAAAATACTCCTCATCTGAAAAAAAATAAAATTTTGCATTTTTAAACAAAATGAGTGTAATCATTATACTTAGTGAAATAAGCCAGTCCCGAAAAGACATATATCTTGTTTTCTCTGATTTTTCCCTATTTTGTGTAACTAACAATACAGAGTACAAAAAATCTAGTGTATATAAGTGAAATTGACATGTTGAGGTTTGATTTCTGGTTGCAGCCCTTGTCTTCACTCTTGAAAAGAAGTAACTTTTCTACTACAAAATGAAACATGCAAATCTTTCTATACACTACACCACCAAGGTGTTAGAAATGATAAACAGATTCAGCCAAATCATGAGATATAAAATCAACATACAAAAAAGTAACATTTCTTATATATTAAAGTATTTTTGTTGGAAATAAAATCAGGGAAAGATACATTCATATGAGTTACAACTAAGCCTTCTAAAGCTTACTTGAAAAAACAGCTTTCAGAAATAAGCTTAATCAAAGAAGTGAAGTATTTCTATAATGAAAATTATAAAATACTGAAAGAAATAATCATCAGGGACATTAAGAAATACAAATATATTCCTTATTCATGGACTGAAAGATTAATATCTTTATAACATTCCACACCACTGAAAACATTCTATAAGTTCAATGCAATCTCCATCAAAATACCAATAATAGTCTTTGGAGAACTAGAAATAGCATTACCAAAACTCACATTTAATTACAAAATACCTGGAATATAAAACGCAATTGTTGCAAATATATAACATTAAATCTGGAGGCATCACAGCGCCTGATTTAAAACACAACTAAACAAAACAAACAATCCTCAGATAAAGCCACGTATATAGACAACTAGTCATTTTTTACAAAGGTATCAGAAGCATACACTGAAAGAGAGATACTGTTTGTAGTAATTGACACTGGCAAAACTAAGTGCACACATGTCAAAGAATTAATTTGGACTTCTGCTCTGTCTTTCATGAAAATAAACTCAAGATGGATCAAAACCCTAAATATAAGACACTACAAAAGCTGCAAGAAGAAAATAAGAGAAATACTGTAGGCATTGACTTTTTAGAGTAAGACTCCAAAATTACCAAAGAGTAAATAGATTAATAGTAAACTCAGAGCTTTTGAAGGAAGCAACTGAGGAAAGAAATGCCTGACAGAATTAGATAAAATATTTGCAAACTATCTATGCAACACAGGGTGAAGATCCAGATGATAGCAAGAAATTTTTAAAAAATTGCTAATTCTTAAATTTTATTTAATTTTACCTCAATTATGAGGGTGAACTTTTCTTACTTTTTGCCATAAAAATCTTAAAATCTCAAGCACTTGGAAATAATCCACTAACCAATATACTTATTTTCAAAGACAAGCAGCAGTAAGCTGTATGTTCTCTATTGCTCTACTGCCATCCAATCACTTGTAAGGAAATACTTAGATTATTTATGTATCACTGCAAATATTTATTATTACATGCTAGATAAACAGAAAAAAAGAACCCTGGTTTGTGTTCAAAATTAAGTAGAATGTCTAAAGGGAAATGGAGAGAAGCACCTCCAATGTTACCTGTTTGTTTTGTGACATAAAATTATTTTTCTCTTTTCTCTGCAATTCTTCGTTCTCCAATTTTCCTAAAATTGGAAATACTATTAGATGAACAAACACAAAGTTTCTGGGGAAAAAAAAGCTAGATATAACTCTTTATCTTTTTTTTCACTTAAAATTTCTTTTCATTTTATTGTTTATCCTGTTTTGATCTTGGGCTATTTCTATATATTTTTTTAATTTCCTTCTTAGATGCCTTTCTGGATCCCAGTTGTCTTTGTTCTACTGTCTGCACTGCCTCCTTCACACTCTTAGCCATTGTCATCCCTTGGCACTTTATTTTCAACACTTGATGGCTTGGCCAGCTTGCACAGATAATCAACTTACTATCTGTTTTTCCTGACTCACAGCCTCCCCTGCTTCTAAAGATATAATGTTAAATTAATCACAAATAAATAGCTCCTTGATGATGTGATTTATCATTTCTAATCTCCTCTCACAAAGAACTGGTCTGGTCACAGAAATCTCGCTGTCTTTGTAGCCCCAGTGGAATCAACTTCCTATTCACCAGACCAGACACCAGCCAGTTTGTATAACATTTATGGTGTGATAAAATTCATATTTTGATTTTCTTCCTCCTTTTCTTTTACTTTGTTTTTAAATTTCCCCTTGTGTATTTCTCTGGGACACATCATCCCATCTTTTTGTTTCTGAAAGCTTGTAACATGGCATAAATAGCTGAGTCAAGGTGCAAATCACCTCCTACTAAGAATCCAGATAGTACTATACTCAGACTGTGGCCCAGCTCTGTTTTGTGACTGTGACCCAATGACCAAATCTCTCTCAGACTACCAAGTTGCTCAATGTGGCAAGACAGAGTTACTGGCAGTGTTCTGTCAGCGCTAAAAGCACTCCACCTTTGCCCATTAATCCATATATATTTATATGCATACAAATACATATAAACATACACAAACATATACACACAGACACAAGAGCTGGGCATTTCCCATGGTAAAGAGGATGATTGAGGTGTCTAGATTAACATCTAAGTGCCTTGGTTATAGACCTGGCCACACTGATTTTATTAATTTGCTTGAAAGTCAAAGTTACCAAGAGAAGGAAACACACGCAAACACATACACATAGAGAAAAAAGGAGAGAGACAGGCAAGGGAGTGGGGAGAGGCAAGTAGCAAAGGAAGGAGAGAGAAATCTTCCAGCCGCTAATTCACTCCCCAGCAGACTACAGCAGCCAGGACTTGGCTAGGCCAAAGTCAGAAGCCAGCAGCTAGGAGCTTCATTCCAAATTCTCATGTGGGTGGCAGGGGCAGATGTTCGGTCGACTTCCACCCCTGTTGAAAGGTCATTAGTAAAATTAGAAGTAGACAAACTGTGACACAAATTGGCACCTATGTACAATGCCAACTTTGCAGATTATGGCTTTACCCATTGCGCCATGACAATGACACTACACCTCTACTGGATCCCAGCTTCTTACTAATACACACCTTGGATGGCAACATGCTTGGCTTAAATACTTGAGTCCCTTTCACTCATGTGGGAATCTTGGATTGAATTTCCACTTCCCAAGTTCCAGATTTGTCTTGGGCTATTCTTGGCATTTAGGGACTGAATCAAAGTATAGGCACTCTTTCTGCTTTACTGAATCAAATAAATAGATAAAATTCGTAATAAATTATTCTTACATCGTTCTTGCACTGAACTATGGATTTTGAGAAAGCGTAACTGTTGTCTTCCATCTCCTTCTTGTCTAATCAAATGTTTGATGAGATTCAATTGTTCCCTTTAACACTGAATAAATAAATAATACTAAGCAAATTATTTACAGCCAAAGATTATTTAGTCTTAACTTTTAATGCATGCAGTAAATTAAAATGCAGAAAAATTAATTCTTTATTTATTTATCAGTCTTCATAGATATAAGCACAAACTAAATGGCTGACTCTGTAGTCAACATGATGAACATCATTAAGGCACATAGGCATCTCTTGCTGCAAAACAGCATTGCACTGGTTCCCAGAGAGGAAAGATCATGAGTTTTGTGAATGTCATTGAATTTCATACACAGAAGGTGAAAAAATGCCAGGGACACGTTAAACAATTAATATGAAGTGTATGTAATTCTGAAAGAGAATAATTTGACTAGAAAATACTAGACCTGTAAAAAGGAAGCTGAAATAATTACTGTTCGCTTCCAGACAGTTCCTTGAATTGGATTCACATTGAGCTAAGGCTCTGTGAATTACAGGCAGCTGTATAATCCAAATGCCGTGCGGCATACAGAATCAGATTGAGTGCTTGAGTGTCTGCACCCCAGGAAATTGATTTGACGACTATGTCAATTACTTCTGGCACCCAGCTTTCTGTGGGTTGCATTACAACTGCTCTTTTTGGTCAGCTGTGACTGCTTCCCCATCCATGCCCATTGTTTTAGATTTATTTACTGCACTGGCAATCATAAATTATGGACTTTCTCCTATACCATCTGGAAACTCTGGTGTCATGATTTGGGTCACTTTTGATTACTTGCTCGTATTCTCAGCTCCTGACCAGGCTTATGTATCTTGAATTATGAAAGACTTCTGCCACAAGCTGACCTATTTGTGAGCAAACTTTTCAGCATCTACATGTTTATTTTATCCAAAACACAATTGAATTATATATATACATGCATATATATACACATCTATATATATATGTAAGTATGTATGTATGTATGTATGTTTTTCTTATTCCTAGGAGATTTGTGGTAATGAGTTTGTGTAACACCTTGCTTGTGAAACAACAGTACATTTCTGTCATTATCACAAGGTCAGCTTTAATAGATTGGTCATTCTTTTGTAATGTTGGAAATTTAATTTTCCCAATATTCTTAATATCTTCATCTGGTCTCAAACCCTATCTTAAAAAAATGCATTGCATGCCTAAAATTAAGATGTTTAATGTGTTTCTTTTCCCCTCATTTACTCTTTGAATACTGAGGTGAGAACTCATCTCTCTTTAGTCTGTTGTTCACTCTTACAACAACTAATTCTAATTACTGCCATGGTTTCCTGACAAACTCACCAGAGAAACCTCAGTGTTCTTTTTGCAATCAAATGATGTCGATTCCTACCTGGGTGGACACTGTCAGCAGTTTACTCTCATTTTACACAGATGGGTTTAGATCAAATCTGAAACTGTGTTATCAAGCAGTTTATATCCTAGAAGCAATTTTAATGTTGGCATTTTGTTGAAGCTCCCAGCCACAGCTGCCTGCATCTGACATCTGCTTCCACTCTGAGGGACAGTCGGTGACTTCTTTTTCTTCCCGGCAATCTCCAGGTTGTGTTTGTAGTGATGTGCTCGTATCTGTTTAATTCGTATCAAGAATTCCTCTTTAAACAGAATAGTAAAATTCACATTACACTCTGTGTTGCACAATCTTGGCTCGTCTCCACTGCTCTATTTTTTAACTTCACATATCTTCTTAATGATGATGAGGACAATCCCCATTTCCCTACTACTTTTCCCCCGTATAAGAAACTTCATTAACTCTCATTGGTTGAAGAATGAAGTGTTACAATTTTCTTTTTTTTAAAAGTTACATTTATTTGTATTGCAAAGTCAGATATATAGATATAGATAGATAAATAGACAGAGATAGAGAGAGAGATAGAGAGATAAAGAGAGAGAGAAAGATCTTTGGTCCAATGATTCACCCCCAAGTGACTGTAATTGCCGTGGCTGTGCCAATCTGAATGAAGCTGGGAGCCAGAAACTCTTCCAGGTCTCCCACATGGGTACAGGGTCCCAAGGCTTTGGGCTGTCCTCCACTGCTTTTCCAGGCCACAGCAGGGAGCTGGATGGGAAAAAAAGCTGCTGGGATTAGAACCGGCACCCATATGGGATCCCGGCATATTCAAGGTGAGGACTTCAGCTGCTAGGCCACCATGCTGGGCTCGCAGTTTTCTTTTAAAAAATTACTCATCGATCTTCTATAGATACGGGAAGACTTCATGAGTTTCTTCTTACTGAAGCATCCTGATACAGAATCTAAAAATATAAGGTGGCTTGTTTTCTTCCAAAATAAAACTTCAAAGAATGTGATCAAAATCAACTTCAATTTTGATGTATCCCAGTAACTATGTTGTATACTAAGAAGTAGCATCTAGTGGCATAATGCCTTGTCACCTTATATTATGTCCCTCTCTGTTATATCTGCATTGTTTCAACAAGATATGATATGATCAATATAATACAGACATCTGGAAAAACCTTTGTTCTGTTTGTTGCCTCATTGTCAACGTTTAAAATGCAGAATGATCAAGCCGTTATATAAGACACTAAGCCTGAGGCTTGAAGAAATAACATATTTCAGAAATCTGTTTTTAAATTACTTTTAATCTTCCTAGAAGGTACAATTAAGCACAAAATGTTAGTTCCTAATATATTATCATAACTCCATATTGTCCAAGTAACAGACCTTAAATGGAAGCACACCATTTCCTCTTTGTTGCTGAAAGAAGGAATGTCAGCCTAGTTGTGCTGTTGATTAAAAAAATAATAATACAATAAAGATTGTTATTGGCAAGGTGTGATAATACTATGTGTGCCTGCTGTATTCTCATCTTCCTTTTTCATTCCATGAATGAGGATATTCAAAGTGAAGAATGATGAAGAGTTTAACAGATTGGTGATTTTTGGGGGTAAAAATTTCATGAAAGGAAGAATTCCTTAATTTTTTCTACATGCATGTACGGTTGCTTTCATTAGACTTTTTAAAGCAAGATAATCGGGGCATCTGCATCTAACAATTCTATCTGTAGTAGGTTTTTAAAAATATGGCAAAGTAAGGGCCTGGCACAGTAGCCTAGGGTCTAAAGTCCTCGCCTTGCATGCCCCGGGATCCCATATGGGCGCTGGTTCATGTCCTGGCAGCCTCACTTCCCATCCAGCTCCCTGCTTGTGGCCTGGGAAAGCAGTGGAGGATGGCCCAGAGCCTTGGGGACCCTGCACCTGCATGGGAGACCTGGAAGAAGTTCCAGATTCCTGGCTCAGGATCGGTTCACCTGCAGCAGTTGCGGCTACTTGGGGAATGAATTATTGGATGGAAGATCTTCCTCTCTGTCTCTCCTTCTTTCTGGTATCTGACTTTCCAAAAAAAAAAAAAAAAATGAATCTTTAAAAAAATATGTGGCAAAGTGAAAAGGAGAGAGCAGTAGAAGGTTAACATTGAAGAGCCTTCAGCAATAAAACTGCCTTTTTGATTTTCATAATCAGAAAAATGTGGAAAACCAAGAAAACGGGCTGGTAATGCAGAATTCTGAATAATAAATTGGTGTGTGTAAGTTAGGAACTATGGAGTAACTTCTATTTCATAAGTAGTAATGGTTGCAATTGAACATAAAACAATGCCACGCAAAAGAAAAATTATTCTCTGAAATGGCTAACACACAGAAAGCAAAACTTTGTCTTCACATTGCTTTGTTTTAAACTCGTCAAACTAATGTACTAATGCTAGAAGCAAAACAAAAGCTTTGATTGCTGGTGATGCTTTAAGAAGCAATAGTGATTAAAACGTGAGGTCAGTGTGTCAGAGAAACATCAAAGAAACACACCTTATAATGCTGCTTAACCTTTTATTAAGATTGCTATTGTACAGCATTGCATAAAACAGTGGATATGGACTCATTACATCAATACTATCTTGGCACTTTCTGAGATCACACCAGTCATCTTTTATTCATGTTGTCACTGGGAATGGAAGTTATGCTAATAGAGCCAGGTCAGGTTCACCAAGGCATGAGGAGAGGTTGAACATAAATTCCCCACACCAAGCTCATCAACAATCACAACTGTGGCGACGGCTCTGGACCAACTATGAGCAGAAGGGCCCACTTCTAAATCTTTGTCCTCTGTCCCTCAGATGACCAAATGGCAGTGAACTCCCTTGTGGCCTATTCATTCATCCTTCCATTCATTCACTCATTCATGTCCATTAACAAAACACAAATGGCAAAGGGGAAATAAGATTTCTCTTGTCAACATTTTTCACTGTAGGATGTCTATAACATTTGCAGTTTTCCAAGCCACACTCTGTTAGAGTTGTGTACAGAAAAGCATGAAAAATAGAAAATATTAAAATGAGTTAAAAATCATTAAAAATATCTACTCATCATAAGTTTTGCATTTTTTTATTGTCCAAGTTCTATTGCTTGGTTTACCAATTTCTGGTACCTCAGCTAAATAAAATGAATTGATCCATCTCTGGTCATCTTTTCTTTGTTATCATTGTGCCAAATGACTGAAATATCATCCAAAAGATATTTTTATAAGCCTCATAGAGGAATTGTTATTTTCTTTAATGGTGCTATGCTATATATAAAAGGATATAATAACTTATACAATAAATAAACATCTTAAGAGTTTTTACCTAAATCATGTGTAAAATTTAAGGTGATTTAAAAAATGAAATGATTATTCTAAAAATAAGATATATTTGACTCACTCTTCAAATACATGCTAACCATAATTTTACATGTGTCCTTTCCATTGAAAGATTATTAGACATGTAATAAATAGCCAAATCCTTATTTTCAACATTCAAACTAAGAATCTAATTTAGTTTTGAATATACTTAAAATAATGCATCTTCCTTTAAAATATTCTGCAGATATTTACATGTACGTGGTATGTGACATGAATTATGCAATTTGTGATGGGCTTCAATGTATGTATTGCTCTTATCATTTGCAACGGATTTACGTAAAGAATCAATAGATATGCAATGTACGTAGAAACAAATACTGATAATGACAAAACCAACTTGTCAACAACTATGTTAAAACCAATGTGCTTAATTAAAAAAGGGAAGTCAATTAAAATCAAAATAACAGTGCAGCATGCACAAATGCTAGAATAATCATTAGGCCTTGCTGAATAATGGAAGAGTATAGAATTTTTTTAATGGAACAGCAGGGGTGATACATTACACAAAGCAACAATCTACAACAATATGACAATCGAATTACTTTAGCCCCATTAGGCAGGTGCAGAGGAATAATTAACATGATTTTTTCCAACGAAAAGGAAAAAAAAAATAAAACTTTTTGTCCAATAAAGTTTACAATTCCAACTCACCTTGCACTAAAAATAGTAACTTATGAAAGCATAAATCCATGATTTTTAAGCATTGGCGTTTAATGGACAAAGGACGATTTTTGCTTATTGCCTATATAAATGAGAAACACATTACAACTTACATGGAGTTTTTGTGGTATAGTGCTAACCTTTTAAATGGACTTTGTACTTTGCCTGTATGCATCACTTTTGCTTTTTTAAGGCTTAAAAAAAAATTAAACTCATAAGGAATTATCAAGTTTCTGAATGCATAATCCAATTCAGATCTAAAATACATCCCCCAAAGCCTCAGGCAATATTTGTTAGTTTGTTTCTAGCTGAAATTCTAAACAAATTGTGACTCCTGTTTTAAAGTAAGTAGTCTACTCATGAAAATACCAACAGAAATGTAAGCTGCTTCACATTTCTTCTTTAAGGGCCGAAAGGCATAAGAGCTTTTTTGCTACATCTCCTGACAAAAAACAAAAACATCCTGTGTTGAAACAGTTGTGATAAAAGTCTTACTCTTTCATTTTCCTCCAACTAGTCAAATTATACTGAGATAAATGGCTATGTATTGAAAGAATTTCAATTTGTCATTTTCTTACTATCGAAGCATTTAAAGGTAAAACCATTTATCCTTGGTTGGCTTCATCCGTTTAGATAATTTTCGAGTCAGCTGATGTTTTCCAGGGAGGGTAGACATGATTTGGAGGTAATTAATTGTTTACACTAGTGGAAAATTTTTACTTGTAGCTTTGAAAACGTTTATTAGTAGTGTCTCAATAATTCCTACTTGGCTTCTAAGCAAATTCAAAGCTTTCCTCCATTTTAAAATGAGATACTAAACTATTTAGGATAGAAAAGTCTTCTAGAACATCATTGGGAAGACTAGAACCTCTAAGCTTTCCAATGCAAAATGTTGTCCCCTGGAGGTGACATACCACCAGAGGGGTAAACAATGCACATCGGGAAATGAAGATGATTGCATTGTAGTATTACCCCTCATTTTCCAATTCTAAAGCAATCTTGTTTTCCCCAAAGCCCATGATGAGAAGTACAATTGTCGGAGTAGGAAAGGGAGAAAATATATACATATATGTGTGTGTGTAGATATGTATATGTGTGTGTGTGTGTTTATTTATTTATTTACTCTAATTTGGTCCTTTTTTAATAGAATAAACAAAGAATCTCATAGCTAATTTTCAACACCCGGCTACTATCAATTCTCATTCATCCAAAACTTGAAGCTTGAATTTCTAGAGTATCATGGGATTTTATACATAAGGAATCCTTAATGTGAGAAATGCAATGAAGTGTTTCCCCATGAGCTTTGGAACAGAAAGTGCGGATTATGGAATTTCTACTTGAGCTTTTAGTCAAAATATTTTTGTCTCTCTCTCCAGACCCACAACTCACGAAAATGTTATAATGATTTTTTTAGGCTGCCTGAAAGCGTGATTAACCTTTACAACTTACAAGAGAGACATATAATAGTAAAATTAGGACATTTCAAAGAAAGATGTTGCTTAATTATACAGGCATAATAAAATGAAGTAGTACTATCTCGTTGACAAATAATATTTGAAGATGGAAAACATTAACATTTAAAATTAATTCTACCCTTTAAAACAGACGTGTGAAAACATAATCATAGATAAATGTTTATGAGAACTCAAATAACCAGAGATGAAAACAGGAAGCAGATTTAAGTAGAACCATATCACTTGATAGTTTATTGTTGGGGATGGTGGGGTGAGAAAGGACATAAAGCTCTAATTCCATCAGATCATTAGCTAGATTGCATGAGAACCAGTGGAAAAAAAGGTGGATGAGAAATGATCATATTGTGGCTTTGGCTATCAGTATGGAGATAGATTGAAACACTGGAATATGTTTTTCAGAACAGTGACAGTTTCCCTGACGCTGATCCTTGCTGACCTCCAAGAAAGCACACTACTGTTGCACTCTATGTTACCTAAAAAGCATGAAGTGGATTCTAGCAGGGCCGACAAGCTCCTTCACAATTTTATAGAGTCCCCCTTGAACCAGCAGCTAACAGACACCTCCCTAGAAATTGAACAACTTTCAATTTCTGATACAAAACTCAATGCCCAGTAAAAACTTAGAACGCTGTATTATTACCCAAATTAATCTATATTTTCATGCAGTGAAATCAATCTGTTGTTTTAAATATGGAAATATCTTAATGCACTGTGATTATTTTAACATATGGACTTAGGAAACATTTTAACTCTATAAAAGAGCTTTCAGAGGGATAAGAATCAAGATATAACAGGAACATTCATAAAAGAGAACTCAAAGGGATACTTATTTGTTGAAGCTGTTATACCGTTTACACCTTTCTTCAAGAAAGAATAAGTGAATGTAATACTAGCAGATTCCCTATGTCTAATTTCAACTGATGCTCCTTTGCAGAATTCCATGCAAAGTAGTGATCAAAATTTTAGTGTCCCGCAACATGCAAGCTAAATATTTTTTTTCCTCCAGTACTTTCTCCGAAGTAAGATATTTAATCTCACAACTGTCTATAGAGAAAAAAATCATTTTATAGAAAACAAAAGAAAACTAAGTAATGTGCTGAAAATTTACAAAACAGTGAAAGAGCAAAGATTTTAAACCAAGGATATTATACAACTGAGAGTTCATTGCAGCATTTGGTCCTTACTGCAGAATTTCTACTTTAAATAAGTGTATGCAATGTCTCATTACGACACAGAATCCGTCTTCTTTTTCCTCTAGCCACTTGTTTATAGAAAACACTTTCAGATACTGGTATTTATTGCAATAAGGTCTCCCAATAACTGTTCTCTCAAAAGTGCCTTCTGTACTCTGGTGAGCTTTATGATGCAAATAGTACTTTTTGACATTGGATTAGTGTGTACCATTTTACCCATAAGGAGCATCTTCATTGAGTGGTCCTAAGGTTCACAATAATATACTTTCATTGAGAAGGAATTTGTGATTGATTGCTAGTGGCACTTAGAGGCAGATTCATTCATTATCTTTTGTAGAAACACCTTTCAATAATTATAAACTAGATCTTTCAACTCTCAGAAATGTATCCAAGTCTGGAGGAGTGGTGATATAATTATGCTAGAGGAATTACTGAGTTGGCATCTGGAAAATAATTTGTCTTAAAAGTATATATAATGGGCAGAATATAATTATTGTGTAATAAAATTAGCAATGCTCCATTGTTAGAATGTATATTATGTTTCATATTCAAATTAATCTGTTGTTGCAAAGCATAAGAATTTGTATTAAAGTGCTGGTAAAAGAGGTTTTGCTAGTAAAAATGTTGAGAGAAATTTCTCTCTCTCTCACACACACACACACACACACACACACACACACTGATTCATGCTGGACCCTGGTGTGCAAAGAACACTCTGTGAATGATGTTCTGGTGTATAGCACAAGCCTGGGTTCCCTTTTTCTGAAAGGCATGGGGAGGCATAGAATATTAAGTTCCCCTGGGCCACCATATGGCTGTCACATGACAGTTCTCAGCAGGATGGCCAAGTTTCAACACCACCTGCAGCAGACCTCTCTGCAGACACAAAGAAACATCATTCTAGGCCTGTAGTGGTTTCTTGGAGTATTTTCAACCAAGGGAAATAATTCTAGTTGCTTTGAAACAAATGGATCCCAAGCCGTTGATAGTGGTCACTAGTAGTAGAGGCAATGGTGGGAATCTTTACCTGAGGTTTTCAGGCCCATGTGTCATACTCGGTCCCATCAATAGAGAGATGGAGTGAAGAGGATGGAAACCACAAATGTTGTAAATCTGCCCAAATGTCAAGCCAAAGCCAGAAGCAGTTCTTTTCTTCTTCTTTTTTTTTTTTTATTCACCCCTTACACTCTTTTTTTTAAGATTTGATTTATTTTTATTGAAAAGGCAGATATGTGCAGAGAGGAGGAGAGACAGAGAGAAAGATCTTCCATCTGTTGATTCACTTTCCAAGTGGCTTCAATGGCCAGAGCTGTGCTGATCCAGAGCCAGAAGCCCTGAACCTCTTCCAGGTCTCCCATGCGGGTGCAGGGTCCCAAGGTTTTGGACTGTCCTTGACTGCTTTCCCCAGCCACAGACAGGGAGCTGGAGGAGAAGCAGGGCTACCAGGATTAGAACAAGTGCCCACATGGGATCCTGGAGTGTGCAAGGTGAGGACTTTCGCTGCTATGCTACCGTGCTGGGTACAAAACCAGTTCTTTTCAAAACTCTTACTATTTCCTAAAAATTGGAAAAATGCTAAAACAGTGAGTTGTCCATAAGGAGCTCATACAGTTCAGTTTCATTTGGTTTGAAATGGTCTTTCTTTTTTATATTAATATTTGCAATTCATAAAAAATAGAAAATTATAGGTGGAAAGTTACCTAATGTTTAATAATCTCACATGGGAAAAATTTTAAAGTTCCTGATTAGGTTATCATGGCATTCTCAGCAAAGATACCAAACATGACTCTGGTATTTTCATAAATACTAGACTTAATTTTTTTAAAAACTGAATTTTAATAAATAGATGCTACTGATGAACTTAATAACGCTAAATTCATGCTTTAAATTGTTTAATATTTTCACATATATATTCTGTTGATTTCCAAAAAGGTTTATTTAAACATACTTAATCAGAATGCCTGCTAGATATTGTATGCCAATATCTAGCAACGCTACTTAGGAAAGTGCAATTCGGTGAGTTTAAGCTAAAATATTTAAAAATTTCATTACTCCTAATAAAGACAGTATACGTCATTATAGTGTTTATCTCAAAAATAGCTTATGTTTTGTATAAAATATACGCTTATAATTTATAAATATTAAAAAAGCAACAAGAGCAAAAAATGCGCCATTTTAGGATTTTTTAATGATAAATAACATATTTTCAACTAGAAATAAAGTACTACATATGAGACATGCTAGGTACATATTTTCTATGCTGTTTTAAAGGCGATATTCTCTCAGAGAGATTCTGTGGAAATATATTGAGTAATGTAACTACCTTATTCCTCTGTTAGCATATCACTATCTGTTTAAATTTGAATATATTGACATTTAAGCAACTTTTTTTAGGAACTATTGCCTTTTTATTATAATAACAAGTGACAAAATTGTATATGTTTATGACATACATGTGATGCTTTGGGATATGTATACTTACAGATAAATTGGGCTTATTAATATGCATTGTCTCATATATTTATTCTTATGGAGAGAATTCTTAAAATCAGCACTCTTAGAAATGTCCAAATACACATTACATAAACTATAGTCATCATGTTGATCACTGGATCACTTGTATTTATACCTCGAATATAAGTGAATGGATGAGAAGTGGAGCACCCTTCTCAAACCAGCACCCTTATGGGATCCCAGTGCACGAAAGGTGAGGATTTAGCCACTAGGTTATTGTGCTGGGCCTGAATACCTACATTCTTTTAAAAGAATGTTTGGTTTCATGTTTGAAACCTTGTGTTTCTTTGAATGTATCCACCCCTTTTTTTCTCTTGAATTTTCCTTGTCTACAGTTTTTATTTCGCAAAATTGAACTTGTGTATAATTTCATTCATTTATAAAAAGTAGGATTAACTGCATAAATTATAAATAAAATGAGTGAAGCATTTGGTATTTTTTGTTTCTTATATGGTTTCTCTGTAACACAGCTTTCTTTCATAGTTGTCATCAGATTTCCCGCATTAAAACAGAGCAGTTGTCCATTGTGAGACTCAGGGACCAGGCTCTCGACGTTTATTTTGAATCCAGTTTGGGCTTCCCTTGCACTCTTACGTGTTATAGAAACTCATTCTCTGCAGTGACAACACTGGCCAGTGCGACCTTGAGAGATTTATTTTCTTCAAGACTGGAAAAGGCAGATTTTGACACTTTAACTATAGGTGTAAAATTTATAATTAACCCCTAGAAATGAGCTTCAATTTACTGACAGCGAAATACACTGCATAATATTGACTTTGGCATAACTGTGCACACCAACATTTTCATCCCATTTTGAAATTTGATATTTAAGTCAAAAGGGATTTAAGCAATATGCAAGGGCTAATTACATACAGCAGCAAACATGTAAGAATCATTAATGATAGAAAGTAGTTTTCGCCCTAGCTTAAATATGCAAATAGATCCTTCTCACAAATCCATGTATTTGAATAAATTCTTTCCATAATTCTTGTCTTTTTAAAAACTTATTGAGAGGCAGAAGTACAGAGAAAGAGGACAAACAAAACAAACAGCTCAGTCCGTTCACTTGTTCACTCTCCAAAGCTCCCAAAGCTGAGTCTGGGTCAAGTTAAACCTCAGAAGTGGGAACTCAATCCAGGATGCCCTTGGGAGTGGCAGACACAGAACTGCCACAGCAATCACTGCCTCCCATAGTACATGCTAGCAGGAAGCTGCCATCAGGAGGTTGCTTCCTGGAGTGAGCTGGACTCAAACCCACCCACTCCACCATGGAATGCGAATGTCCCACATGGTGTACTAATCACTACACAGATCATTTGCTCCCTTTGTGTAAGTCTTTGAACGTGTGATTGGAAGTTGGAAAAATCATATAAAAATAATACAGCATGTGACCCACAGGGGTAGGTAGAGTGGATCGTTCATTATGCTGCCATTTGGAATGTCCACATCTGATACCACAGTGCTGGCATGACTCCCTACTTCTCAACTCTCATTTTTCCTGTAAATGCACCTGAAAAAGAAGCAGATGATTTCTTGAGCTCTTTTGTTTCTCCCACCAACATAACAGATCCAGGTGGAATTCCTGGTTTTAGTTATATCAAAACCTGGATGCAGGTCTCTCCTCTCTCTCTCCTCTCTCTCTCTCTTTGTCTTTCCTCTCTCTCTTTCTCCTCTCTCCTTTTTCTCTCTCTCCTCTCTCTCTTTCTATCTAATTTCTCTCTTTTTCACTCACTGAATCTCTAACTTACTCTCTGTGTCTCTTTGCCTTTAAAATACACAGATGATAAATAGAAAGATAAAACGTTTTTAGAAAAATGAGACAGATATTTCAGACTATCACGGAAAGATTTTGGTTCAAACTGTATCCTGCTCAAATAGATACTTAGAATTGGCTGGCTCTTCAGTTTTATAACAGGTAATACAAACACACATATACATATATAATTTTTACAAATTTTTATGTATCTTTCAAGGAATGTGGTGTTTATTTCTTGAATATTATAAGTTTCAATGGACATAGAATATTAGGTCCCAGTTAGCACATACTCAGTAAAATCATTTGTTCTAGCTCTGCTAAGACAACAGCCAGGACTTGAAATTCAATAAATATAAAACTGGCTAATTTTTAAGTTGATAAGTTTGTATCACCCATGAATGATATTATAAATATCCAAATGCCCCATGGCACAAAAGATGTCACTCACCTCTGCTAGATGAATTAGATAATTGTTTATTACACATGGTCAACTATTCACAGAAAAGAAACATGCCCAAGAATGATAACCCTCTCAAGAAATGAAAACCTGGAAATAATGTAATGATGATGAATCACTTTTTACTCAGTAGGTAAGGAGAAATAATAAAGGAGCTGACGGAAATTGCTCATGAGGATGCATGGAAGTAATCTCATCATAAGATGTCAGAATAAGTGTGAATTACTATACACTTCCCAAGAATTCTGATGATGCTTATTAAAATGTAAAATACACATGTCTAACCTAATAGAAAATTGACAAAAATGTAAACACCCGTTCTTAAGAAGGAAAATTTGAATACCAAATAAACTTGTGTAAAATTACTGGGAATGTCAATTGTGAAAATCAATTTTTAGAGCAGTTTGAAATTATCAAGTAATGCTTAATGTGCACAGACATAAATTCCAGCTTGCTGTATATACTAGGAAAACTTAAATTAATTCACAAGGGGTGTATCCATGAAGCTTTGTAGAGGTACTGTTTGCAATAACAAGAAACTGGGAACAACCTAAATGCCTATTTACAGGGAAATGGGCAAACAAGTGATGGAATAAGTAAACAACGGAATGCTACCTAGCTCTGAAAATGAAGGAACTAGAGGTAAGTTGTAAAACTGACATCAAGTCAAACAAATTACAGAAGGCTGCCTGTTATGACAAGTATACACATCACATATAAGCTTTGTCTCTCTCTCTCCTCCTGTCATCCAAACAAAAATTAAAATATTTAGACAAATGATGTTCAGAATAGAGGTTAACTCTGAGGATGGAAAAAGCTATCAAATAAAATTATCTATATTTGCAATGTCTGTATTAGTGCTTTTTCAGCAATACAATGAAATCCCTGAGGCAGTTTTCTTTGTAAAGAAGCCTGGTTGGCCTGTGAAATTGGATGTGCCAGATAGGTGAAGTGATTTTACCAAGTCACTTGACTCAGACTTCCTGTAGGCATCATACCAAGGTGGCACAGAGCATCATACGGCAGAAAACATGGAGTAATTGTATTGTATGTGTGTTTCTCTGCTTATGAAACTATCAGGTGTACTCATGGGGTACTCTAGCTGAATCAGCTATCTAATTATAATCTCTTCCCAAAGGACCTACATTTAAATGCAAAAGTTGGATTCTGTCTTCATCATCTTAAATCTTCACAGAAAAAAGACTTGGAGGACTTTCTAACCACAACATTGTCCTTATCACAGGTTGTGAAATCAATCCATAAGGATTTACTATTGGATTATGCTATTGGATTATACATTTTTTTCAAAATTTCAAAATGTTTATTTTATCAAATAATACAGAATTTTGTATTTCTTGGAACACATTAAATCGAATGTCCAGAGAAATACTTCAGGTGGAGCACACCTAAATTCTCTGAGTAGATATACCTTGACAATATGATACTAGCTTTTCTTTTTGTCCATACCTACAATTCATAATGTACTGAAATAGTAGACTGTTGCGCTTGTAAATATTAGTAAAGGATTATACTGCTGTAATAATATGGGAGAAATATGGAAGGGGAAAACAGTAGGGAAGAAAGGGGAGCACAAGGAGGGAATTCCTACAGCTACAAAAATGTATCATGGAAAATAATATTAAAAAAGAAAAAAGAGAAGTAATATCTTACATTAACCATTTCATATAGCTGAACTGGGATAGAGAAAAGAAATTTTCTTGAGGACTAAACAGGAGAAAGCATGGTACAAGAGCCCTGGAGTCAGTGTCTGCCCAAGTGATAGGCAGATCCCTGGATTAGATAGCTACAGACAGGACAATAGAGTAGACTGCCGATCACGAAATGAAAATTCCTGAAAGAATAAACTCAGGGGTAAATCTAGAGAAAACTACTCAGTGAATAATGAGAGTGTGCATCACTGCTTTCCACAGCCATGACCAAGAAAAATAGAAAAAAAGAGTATAAACTATTCACTGAGATCCCCTAACCATAAATCTGGACTCATGGAAGCTTGCAGGAAGAATACCTATATCCAAACGACTGTAGTCGACTTTTTCGATAATGTTTCTTCCAGGTTGATACTGAAGAAGTAAATGCTTCTTGAGGGGAAGTCTATTCATTCATTTATTCATTCACTCTTTATTCTCATTTTATTTTAAAGGGAATGAGAGAGAGAGAGAAAATCTTCCATTCCATGCTTTAATCTGTAAATGTTACCAACCATCATTCATGGGCCAGACTAAAGCCAGGATCTAAAATTCTGGGTGGCAGGGACCCAAGTACTTGAGTCACCCATATGCTGCCTCCTGGGGATACATTAGCAGGAAACTGGATCAGAAGTCTTGTAGCCAGGAACTAAGCAGGCTTTCCTTTACAGAAATCAATTGCTGTGCCAAACACTCATTGAAAGTAATAAATTTTAAACACAGACTTCAAAAATATCCTACAAACAAAATTCTAAGAATCATAAGCTGGTTAAGAAACAGAAAAGAAGAGAGGAAAAAGGAAGGAAAGGGAAGGGGAGGGGAAAGAAAGGGGAAGGAAGAGGAGGCGGGGGCAGCATAAAGGAATTTATAGACTCCCTTCACTGGAAAAAATGATGCAAAAGGTTATAATACTAACACTGTATAAAACATTAGTAATGTGTAAAAGTTTCATACAAAAAGTCAGATAAATTTATTTTAGAAATATGAGCTTGTTTACTATCATAAAATTTCCAGTACATAATCACATATTAATGAAGTCTACTCATTATAAATTAAAGAAGAAAAATAATATGTTCTTATCAACATAAGAACTACATGGTAGAAAAAATGATGAATTGTACATAATTTAATAAAGATCTTATCTAATGGAATTTCCTTATTCTGAAAGAGTATCCATGAAATATTTAACAGATAATGATGGTATACATCAGAACAAACTGTGTAACAACAGAAATTTGTCTGAGGTTAGGAACAAAATTATGGACCTGACTATCCCTCTTAACGATTTGTCATTGTTTCTATTTTTTATAGTAATAATAATAATAATAGTAATGTAGTGATGTAATATAAAACTAATGATTTCAAGCAAAAATACAAGTTTCAGTCTGGGAAAAAATAAATAAAACTCCAATATTGTTTAAAGACAGGCTATTGGAAGATATTAAAGAGTTAGGAGGGGTTTTGTCTTTATTCTTACTCAGGAACTATATCACAGAGATGTGCTCCAGAGCTGTGAAGATTCAATCCTCCAGGGCCCTGGGTTCTGCATCCATCCTGCCATCCATGTATTAAGTTTAAATTGCATCCATACTAAACATGAAGGTTTGTTTTTCTTATAATTATTACCTGTGATACAGTGTAACAAATACATAACCTTTTTGTTGTATTAGGTAGTATAAGTAATCAGGAGATGATTGACAATAAACTGGAAACTATGCATAGTTTAAATGAAAATACTATGTCATTTTTTAAAGATTGATTTATTTATTTTTATTGGAAAGGCAGATATACAGAGAGTAAGAGAGACAGAGAGGAAGATCTTTCATCCTATGATTCACTCCCCAAGCGGCTGCAACAGCTGGAGCTGAGCCAATTCGAAGCCAGGAGCTCTTCCAGGTCTCCCACATGGGTGCAGGGTCCCAAAGTTTAGGGCTATTTTCAACTGCTTTCCCAGGCCAAAAACAGGGAGCTGAATGGGAAGCTGGGCCGCCAGGACTAGAACCAGTGCCCATATGGGATCCAGGCACATTCAAGGTGAGGATTTTAACCACTATGCTATTACACCGGGCCCAGTGTCATTCTTTTTTAAAGATTTATTTACTTTTATCACAAAATTAGATATACAGAGAAGGTTAGAGACAGAGAGGAAGATCTTCCATCCGATGATTCATTCCCCAAGTAACCACAACGGCCAGAGATGTACTGATCCAAAGCCAGGGGCCCAGAGCCTCCTCCAGGTCTCCGACATGGGTGCAGGGTCTCAAGGTCCTGGGTTGTCCTTGTTTGCTGTCCCAGGCCACAGGCAGGGAACTGCATGGGAAGTGGGGCTGCTCGGATTAGAAGTGGTGCCATATGGAATCCTGTCACGTACGAGGTTGGGGACTTAAGCTGTTAGACTACATAGCCAGACCCTTTTTTTACTACTCTCATTCAATGCAGAAGTTTAAGTTTTAAATAAAGCTATTAGGCAAGAGAAAAAAAGTGAAAAAAACACAAACAGGAAAGAATTTGCATTGTTCTCACTTGTAGATATCATGGCTTTATATAGACTCCACTATGAAACTCATAAGTGAATTTTTAGTGAAGTTGCAAGGACACACAAAAATCACCTTATACAAAATTCAACAAAATATAGATACAATCCCTAAGATTAAGATTTTAAACTGAGAAAAAGTGGAGCATAACAGAGTAGTATTTCACTATGCTGTCACTTTTTTTTTTTTTTTTTTTGGCTAAGACAGCAAAATCACAGACAACAAAAGCAAAAACAAACTAAACCAAAAACAAAACAAAACAGATAAATCTTCTGTAGAGCAAAAGAAGCAATCAACAGAATGAAGAGGCAAACAACACAATGGAAGAAATATTTACAAACTACTCATTGATAAAGGCTTAATATTCAGAATATATAAGGAACTCAAAATTCAACAAGAATAGAAAATCCAAACAATCCAAGTAATAAATGGACCAAGATCTCAATACACATATCTCAATGAAGAAAGACAAGTGACCAAGCAATATATGCACAAAAACGCTCAATATCAATATTTACCAGAAAAATGCAAATCAAAATCACAATCTTACTTTAAAACTAAACTGTGTCCGCATGAAAATTCTTCTTTCCTGCGAGACAAGAATTTGAGGTTGCTGCAGTATTCGGGGTTCAAAAACCTTACAACATACCCACGTGGGAGACCCAGAAGAAGCTGTTAGCTTTGGGTTTGCTCAGCTCTAGCCATTGCGGCCATTTGGGGAGTGAACCAGTGGATGAAAGATATTTGTCTCTGTCTCTCCTTCTCTCTGTAAAAAATCTGATATACCTTTCCAATAAAAATAAATGATCTTAAACAAAAAAAAATCACAATGTGGTCATCTTTTTCCAGTTTAACAGCAAAATAGCAAATGCTGCAAAGTATGTGGATAAAAGAGGACCCTTACACATTACTAGTAGTAATCCCACTTAGTAAAACCACTATGGAGAAAGGTATGGACATTTCTCAAAAAAAGTACAAAAATTAATCCTCTAGGTGATCTAACCATCCTGACTTGGGACACACAGCTAAAGAAAATGACATCATGAGACCCGAGTTCCACTCATGTCAGGAGAAGTTATTCTAAATGGCATTAAACTGGCAGCCTGCATGTTCAAGGAATGGAGCAGGATGATGGCCTTAGAAACCTCGATGGTTGCTGCACTAGTAGTTGCCATGCTCTTCCTGTACTGCATGCACAAACAGCAGGCCTGGGAGCAAGTTGTCATTGGACAAGCCATGATGGCACTGGTTGTGGAAAATCCTAGCACTCAAGTTTGGCTGAGCATGATGTGTTAATAGGTGATCAGAGACGGATAAGATCTGACGGGACTCCCCAAGTGATAACCCCCCACATCATGCCATGCGGCTCCAGTCTTCTAACCGGTTCGTCTAAGATACTGTGGCCGTTTACGGTTGGAGCAGTGTTTCCCAACAGGGCTGTCATTTATGGCAGCATTGCCGAGGAATACATGCTTCAGCTATGAATTGTTATATGGCCCCTTTTCTAGTAAGCGTGTAGCCAATGACGGGCACCTTTCTGATACCCCGCCAACCTAAGACAGGGAGCCCTGGATGACTGGCAGGGCTGCCCAGAGACAGGTAAGAGCTGAGGGTCCCTCAGAATGAACCTAAGACAGGCAGCGCTTATCTTGCTTCACGAACCTTTCTCTTTTTGCCACTTTCATTGATATATAGAAAAAAGGGGGAGATGTCAGGAGCCGTGCACTATAGCCACACTGAAGCCATTTTGAATATAGACCTATGGGACAGTGGAAACCCCCGGTTGGCTAGATGCTTGGGAAAGAAGTTATGAAACTAATCACACGCTTAGCTTCAATTGTTCCTAGCAACTGTTTCAGAATGTGATTGATGCTGTACTTACCAACATCTTGTTACTGATTACCTATGCTATTGTCGATATGTTGGTTACTATTGTTGATATGGTGGCTGCTCAAGAACAATCGGTCTTGAGACCATGGCTTGCGTCCCAGCTTCTCTTTCCCTGAGCCTTAGTTACTGAAGAATATAAAAACCCTCAGTTGAAATCAATAAACTGATAGCTTGATCAGAAAAAAAAAAAAAAAAAAAGAAAATGACATCAACATTTGCAACAGATATGGCCCTCTCATGCTCACTTCAACACTGTTCCCAGCGACCAAGGTTATCAACCTAAGTATCTGCTGACATATGAATGGTAAAACACTGTGTGCTATATAGCCAGCAGTGCTCTAGTGCAGCTCATTACGGCACTGTGAGCATTGCAACATCTCACAGCACAGTGTCATTTTAGTCCTCCTTACTCTTTGCTTTTATAAATAATGTGCTTTACTTATCGAAATGCCCATTGGCAGGAATTTCGAAGAAAAATAGAGCAAAAAAGACTCCACCTGGCATCCGTGTGGAATGCCCGCATTGTAGATGGTAGCTTAATATGCTGTTCCGCATGCAGCCTCCTACTAATGTGACTTAGAAGGACACAAGTTCTTGACTTCTTGCTACTCATATGGTAGATACAAATGGAGCTCATGGCTCCTGGTCTCAGTGGAGTGTAGACCCAGCTGTTGGAATAAGTGTGTGTGTGTGTGTGCATGTGGCAATAAATAATATTTTAAAAAGTATGTTGTATACATACTTTATAGGATATTATTCAATTATAAATATGTCATCTGATTGTTATTGAAATAAATGGAAACAGAGATTTTTATACCATTTGAAATGGAGGCAGACATAAACTACCTCTTTCATCTCTGAAAGCTAAAAACAGGCACTCAATCCTGCTTATGTTATGGGTGGGCATTTGACTTAGCCATTAAGACAGTGGTTAAAATGTTTGTAGCCTATCTAAGACTGTCTGAGTTTGTTCCCTGACTCCGAGTCTTGATTCTAGCTTTATGCTAATGAAGCCCCTGGAAGACAGCAGAGATGACTCTTATAAATTGACTCCTGGTACTCACACCATGGGACCAGAACTATAAATTTTAAAATAGTGACTGTTGGAGGCTGAGCGTGGTGGGAGAAGACAATGGAGGTAGTCTGGGTGGTGAGCATCAGATCAGTTAGCTGGAACGCATGGTGACCAATGACGCATTAGGATAATTGCTATCTGCAACAAAGTACTTTTTTAAAATAAAGGACTAGAGGTGGAACCAGGATACCCTACACACAAGAAAGGAAAAATGAAATGGAAAGATTGGTATTACTTGTTAATACTGTGAACATGTATTAAAATGTTACACGTGAAATTTAAAAATAATTGAAAAATAGTACTGCCTGGTAAATTTAATATGACGAAAACAAATTGCCACCCATACTCCCCATGTGTGATTGTTGTCAAGGTGGGCAATGATGAGCTTTGAGAGAGCCATTGGAAGCCCCTTTTGGGGCCTTAGCTGCCTATATCAGACACATATTGTTTCAGTAATACCATGTTTGAGCCATTATAACTTTTAAAATGCCAGTGTTTCTATCTTGTCTCTCTGTGGGAAGTATGAAATTAGCCAGGAACAGTGTCTATGAAAAGTAAGGAATATGAAATAATGATGCCAGGATATTCAAAGAATTTTCACATGCCTTAAGAGAATGATAAAGTATGTAAGTCATCCTTTACCCATTACTACCTTGCACCATAAATTACTATACATCTCACTATTGCAATATATTTTATTCCCATACATTCTAGGTTTGGCAGGATAGCTTATACTAATTTATTTCTTTAAAACTCTGTTGCAGACATGCTTAGCCTTTTCAGACACTTTAGCTCAGTCATATTACTGAACAGAATTCGAGAATTATTATTTTCATTTCTGATATTTGGGCTCAGACAGTGACTCAAGTTTTCAGCCATTTTAAGATGCCTTCCAGAGTACACATTAGTAGGAACCTGAAGAGGAAGTGAAATAGTTGGGAATGAAACCAAGCTTTCTCATATGGAATGTGGACATTCTAAAAATGATTTAACCCCTAAGCTTCCTATTCATTATTGTAATACAGTTCTATTTAAAGCTAGTGAAATGTCACAAGTAACAAAAAAAATGATGTACGTTTTAGTGAAATGGTAAACATTCTAACTGAAACATTTATGAATCACTGTGTAGTGATTTCAATCGACAGCTGGGAGCACAAACTTCTGAGTGTATGTGGAATTGAAAGACAGACATTTATGGAGCTTAAAGAGTCAAAGGACGAGCCTGAGGTAGAGTGGAGTGTCTAGGGGAAGCCACATCACTCTGGTAACTATTTCATCAGATGCAGACACACAGATCCCAATGTTTGGTAGTTTTCTTTGTATGAAACTTTTCTATCCTTTAAGATAATTCACTGGAGGGGTTGGCACAGTGGCATTTCAAGGAAACCCCCTGTTTGCAGTGCCAGCATCCCATAAGGGCTCAGGCTCATGTTCTAGCTGCTACACTTCAGATTGGGAATGTAGCAGAGGGTGCTTTCAGTCTTCAGGTCCCTAAACCTATATGAGATACCTGGAAGTAGTTCCTGTATCTTGGTTTGGGATTGGCTTAGCTCTAGCCATTGTAGCCATGAAGCAGTGAATGGAAGATCTCTGTCTCAGATAAAATCACATTGTGTACACAAGAATTTACACAAAATAGGTGGTAATGTGATATAATCAAAGGTCATGGGTTTTAGGGTTAGAGTACATATGTGGTGATTCTTTTTATGATTTACTTTTTTTCCTCCACTAGCACCAATTCTCTTTTGTAGTTCATACTTTTACATTTCTTCTATTCAGAAACTAAAATATCTATCAACAATGAAATATTGTCAGCAGTACAAATGGACAAACTATTATATTGTGCATAAACATGGATGAGTCTCCAAAACAGAACAAACTAGTCAGAAAGAAACAGAAAATACACTTTGATTCTATTTATATAAAATTTTAAAGCAGATAAATCAATTGATAGTGACAAAGCAAAATAATGATTATTTGTAGTGGGCAAGAATGTTGTTTACACAAAAACTGACATAACATATGTTTGGGAGATAATAAGATATTTCTACACACAAATTGTGGTCCTCTCAGCAAAGCTTTCTCTGTTTTTTAGTAAAGTGGTTAAACTTGCCAAAAGTCACATGGAGCCATAAAGCATATATTCATGAGAGAATGTAAAAGAAAGTAATTTTTAAATATATGCAAACTCTATAAATGTATCCTTTTCCCCATATTCATAAATATCTACATGTTTGCATTCTATTTGATGAGAATCGAGGGGTTTATTTTTAGCATTTTTATATCATGTAAGGTGGATTTTCCTTCTTGCTTGTTTTAAAAACCTTAATGTTGAATAAATACCTTTTTCATGTAGGGAAAACAATCTTGTTATCAACTCTACTGACTAATCATTCTGAATTAAGCATTTTCTTTTGGGTAATATAATTTAAATCATCTTGAATATTATGTAGATTATTGGTCAAAGTAATTAGGAGAAAGAATAAAGGTTTAATTATAATTTCTGATGAATGAACTGATAAAGCAAAAATTGACCTGAATTCTTATCTAAAACTAGAATAAAATCAAATGAAATCTTAAAACTTTAGTTATATTTTTAATTGATTTTCACACCCCAGTGCACTTCTAAGTATTCTATTTTCTTCAAAAACTGTAAGCAGAAGATTCCCTGAGGAAAATGTTTTCTACTCATGACAAACTAGTGATCTTCTAGAAATATCTTCCCAAACATATACAAAGTAATTTCCTTTCGAAGATCAATTCACTCTTCAAAAATGTATTTCCAAATGAAATTTATATAATCCTTTATATGAGTTAGCTAAATTACAGTAAAGAGCCATTTTAAAACTAGCATGGGTGGTCTATTTTGCATAGCACCAGGCTATTGGTGACTTACGCACACCAAGACCACATGTTTCCTTTGAATAGGTCCATCGTGAAAGACTTCAGAGCAAACATTTGACCCAGATATGCCAAGTTTCAGTGAACACAGTAACGACTCTGTAATTGCCTATTAACAATGAAGTTCATTAGGAATATACATCACCTTTATGAGAAATGCAATGCTTGCTTTGCTATCAGCATTTTGTTTTGTGTGAAAGGAATGCATATATCTATTTTTATTTTTAAAGCATTGCAAAACACTCCAAGTCTTATGAGGAAAAATAACAGTGTCATCCCACGTGTTACCACTCTGAATTTGCCTTCTGGAATTTAAATTCAAATTCTGACTTAAGTAGCGTTATTTATGAAAATATAACCAAATCATAGTTTTATTTGTAAATATGTTGTAACCTTCTTTCATTCTTTTTAAACATTTTTTTGTGTGTTTTCATTGGAAAGTCAGATAGAGAGGAGGAGAGAAAAAGATCTTCTGTCCACTGATTCACTGCCCAAATGTATACAATCCTGGAAGGGAGTCTATCCAAAGCCGGAAGCCAGGGGTCTCCCACACAGGTGCAGGTTCCCAAGGTCTTGGGTCATGCTTGATTGCTTTCCCACTCCACAAGCAGGGGGCTGGATGGGAAGCTCGACCACAGGAACATGACCAGTGCCCATTTTGGATCCCAACATGTGCAAGGCGAGGACTTTAGCAACTAGGCTCTTGAGCTGGGCCCCAATCTTGCTTCTTGATTAATGAAAATTTGGCCTCATACTCTGTGAGTTCCTGGTTCTATTTTATTTGAGATTATCTGCATAGAATTGCACAACTCTAATTCTAGAATTTTCCTTCTGTTCCTTCCTGCATGAATTCTTGTTGAATTTACTTGGTATCACCCTTTTTCTTGGTTTGCCCTTAAATGTTTCCACTCATCTTCTAGTAACATTCTGAGGTTGTAGAAAATATTTTAAGATGTTATCTGTCTAAAATGTCTCATCTCTGTTCATATTAATTGATTTTGTTGTCATTTCATTCTTAAACTGATTTATTTCCTGACTGCTTGAAGCCAGAATGCTACTGCCTGATTTTTTTTTCTTCCTATTTTGACTTATTATAAGTTTAAGGCTCTGTGCTTACATATCAGTTTTATCTGCACTATTTGACATGTGGCTGATGTTTTCTATGAAATCATATTCTAGAGCTCATGGAAATATTTTAGTACTACTTCTGCTATTTTTCATTCTTACACTTACTCTGTTATCTCCTCTATATCATATGGTATATCCCTAGAGTGATGCTTTTTATCTAGCATTTGATATATTTTCTAGTAAATTTGTTCAACTAAAACCCTTCATAATTGCTCTAGAAGCTCTTTGTTCAATTCTAAGTTTTATCATTTTCTACACTATATGTTTTCCTGGATGTATATTCACTTTCCTCTATGTGTAATAACAGGAAATTTTCAGGAGTTTTATTTTTCTTCTAGTACCATCTTCAATTTCCCTTGAGTTTCTTTCTGTATTTTTTGAGGTTTGTTTTTCTATAGAATATTTTCCAGGCTACTGGGAATTCTAATTACATAATCATATTTATGATTGAGACACTAAAATTTCTGTGAATGAAAATGATATTTTAGATAATCAATTTTATTATAGCATACTGGATAGGGAGTGTTTAAGTGGTTACAATATTTATGATGGGAATATTGTTGGGGAGATATTGATGAAAGTATTAAAAATGTGGAACAGTGGGAACAACTTCAAAAGATGTGTTATAAAATATGGCTACTATGGTTAAGGATGATGTATTATATTCTTGAATACACTTGGTCACTTGAAAACATTTAAAGTATACTTTAAATGCTCTTATCAAAAAAGACAAGTATGTGAGGTATGCATATGCTAATCAACTCAATTTAACCATTTGACATATATAAGATATATTTCAAAACAGCATATTGTCTATGATACATATACACAGTTTTTAAAATTAGCAAGTCATTCTCCAGCATGAAAGAAGCCTTGACTTATAGCATCGCCTGTTTCCATAGTGCAGCCATTTCTATGTTGGCTAACACCAAACCACCAACTTAACTTTAAATCGTTCTCAAAATGCCTAAAAATTAAATAGTTCTCACAAACCTGCAATGATTGAATGCTCTCACATATTTCCCTTCAGTGTTAATTTCTGTTGTATTCTTTTCAGTTTGTTCAGTGAGTGATTTAACAATGTACTACTTCGGAATAAGACATACATGAGGTTATGCATGACTGTGCTTACAAGCATCAAGAGAAATGCTTTGTTCATGAGGTTTGACTGTACCTCTTCATTTCCTTGTGTAGAGCTTTCGTCTTTCATGTGTTCTATTGTCTGGTTTTGGAGATACTCTGCCTTGAATCTGCTGTTCTTTGAAGACAGATAAAAGCAGTCATAGAGTCATATGGAATGAGACTGAGACTCCAAATTTTCCTGATACTAACATGCATGGTTTAAACTCCCTCATTGTCTCAGATCACATTTTCACATTCCACAGTGTTTATGTGTGAGAGTCATGAGAGGTCTGTAACTTTTAGACTTTCCTAGTTGGTTGGCATGGTTTTCTATTGGGAAACAATTTCCTGACTGTCCATCCATGTAGATTTTTCAATCAGTAGTTCTTGCCTACTAATTTGAAGCATTTCTCCCCCTTTTTTGAATTTTTTTCTCCTTATTTTGTACTTGAGTCACCATATGTTGCCTTCCTCAATGGATATCAGCAGGAGTATGAATCAGAAAATGGGCAGGGACTCAAACACAGGCACTCCAATATTGAATACAGACATCCCAAGCATTGTCTTAAGAATTTTGCCAAATTCAGGCTCCTTTTCACATTTTTCTTAATGCTGGCTTTTCAAGTGTAAATATTTTACAATTTTATAAGGTCCTTGTCCCCAAACTTTTTTTTAAAGAACTATACTTTTAAAAAATGTTGTATTATTTTTATCCACATGAAAGGCAGAGTAATATGTACACACACACACACACATACCACAGAGAGAGAGAGATGTTATATCTGCCGGATCACTTCCAAATTCCACAAAAAGTCAGGGTTAGCACTGGCCAAAGTGAGGAGTTGAACTCCTCACTGAGTCTCCCATTTGGTTAGTAGAGGACCAGACATTTGAACTATCAGCAGCTATCTCCAAGGATGCATCAGCAGCAAGGTTCTTTGGAAGCAGAATAGTCAGAGGTCAAGTTGGCATTCTGACATGGTGTGCAGGAATTTCACAAAATAGCTTAGCCCACTGCACAACAATGGTTACCTCTGAACCATGCTACTCATGCTATATCTAAAACTTATTTGTTTAACGTAAGGTCATAACAGTTTTTATCTTTGTGTTCTCCGGAAATTATATATAAAGTGTCGTGTGTGTGTGTGTGTGTGTGTGTGTGTGTGTGTGTGTGTGGTATGTATATGAAATTCATTTTGAGTTGGTTTTTATGTGGAAAAGCAGATAAAACAATTTTTTTTCAAAAATGTGATTGCATATGCGTTATTGCAAATGATCCTTTTCTCATTGCATTTTCTGGAGACATGTGTTAAAAATCAAATGACCACTAATGTAAAGTTCATAGACTATGTAAATAATAATGAAAGCATATCAGGCATTTAAAACAATGATTAAGCTGCCACCTTGACTGCCCACATCCATAATATGAGTACCTGGTTCTGACTCTGCAATCCATTGCAAATTCCTATTATGCACACACTGGGAGGCAGAGGTATTGGCTTAAATAATGGGTTCTTGCCATTCAAGTGGCAGAGTGGTATTGAGTTCTCAGCTCTTGGTTTTGACAGGACTCAGCTCAGCTGTAGTGAGCATTTGGAAAGTGAACCAGAGGATGGATGACAGCCCTCTGTCTCCGTTTCTCACTTTGCCATTCAATTAAGTAAAATTACACTATACATTATTGAATTACTATTTTTATCTAAGGATATATAGAGTTCTTATTGATTGATTGCTTGAATTTATGTGTTGTATGTTTATTTATCTGAAACCATTACAGAGAGAGGCAGTGGAGGGGGAAAGAGAGAAAGAGAGAGAGATTCTAGCAGCTGTTGCACTCCCCAAGTGACTACAGCATTCAGGACAGGGCAAGGCCAAAACCAGGAACCTGAAACTCCATCCCAGTCTGTCACTTGCATGTACGTAGCCCAAATATTTGGGCTAATCTTTGCTACTTTCCCAGGTGTATTAGCAGAGAACTGGATAAAAAAAAATGGGCAGCCAGGACTTGAAAAAATACCAACATGACCCTCTATTCTGCAATGCCAACCCTTATTTTTTTTTTATTTCTCCATGTCACAGGCAGAGATAAATTTAGAGATGATAGAGGAATAGAAACAGAAATAAAAAAGAGATAGAAACAGATCACTGCACTGCTGGTTTATTCCTCAGATCAGGAAAACAGCCAGGCTAGAACACCTACATGAATAGCAGAAACCCAATGACTGGGCCATCACCTGCTGTTTCCCAGTGTATTATCAGGAGAGGAGCTGAAACTTGAACCTAGGAACTCTGCAAACATCCCAAGTGACATCTTAACCATTATAACAAATACCCAAACCATAAGTAAGTTTTTAAAAGAAAGTTAGAGGTCATAATACATGATGAAGTTTTTTTTTAAAGATTTATTTATTTTTGTTGCAAAGTCAGATATACAGAGAGGAGGAGAGACAGAGAGAAAGATCTTCTGTCTGATGATTCACTCCCCAAGTGAGCCACAACAGCCATGAGTACTGGAAACAACAGAAAAAAAAAATAGACACATGGGATTTCCTAAATGTATTCATAGCAAAGGAAACAATCTACACGTGAAGAGAAAACTTACAGATTCAGAGAAAAGGGAAGATATGTGTATTAAAGATTCATCTGCACCCCCATGATAATCACAGACTATGCACAATAGTCAAGAAGTAGAAACAACTTAAGCATCCATTTCCTGATGAATGAACAAAGAAAATGTGACAATCAGTACTCAGTCACAAAAAAAAAAAAATGCAGAGTTGAATCCACCCTCAGAAAGTCCATACTCTAACCCCCACGAGAGATACGAGGGCCACCTGAGGGAGGGCATGGGAATCTAAGGGCGCAGAGACTGGAACTGGATTAACTACACAGATACTTCAGAATAAGAGTGAACCAAAGGCCACGTGCAACTGTGCATGTGAACATTAGGACCTTGTTACTTGGATTCCAATGTCTGGAATATGAGCATGATGGGAGAGTGGAGTAAAGACTACCTAGGTAAAGACAAGCTGTCTAAGTGAGTGTGGGCAGTTCAGCAGAAACAGTTCAGGCATGTGCACTCAGACATCCTTGGAGGCAGTCAGAGAGTAGCATGTGGAGGCGTTTTCACATGAGGTTTGGCAGTAGCTGCAGGAGAAGAAAGAAGGAACAATGTTACTGACTTGTACCTGGCTTTGTGGCACTAAGGGCCATAAGTGGAGCAGACAGGGTGAAGCACACATCATCAGATATATAGGTCTGAGACTCCACAACTGCTCTGGCACCTGCCTCAAGCCTACCTCAAAATCCATCCGTAGCACCAGGAGACCAGCAGCCCTGTAGTGTGCTCAGCTCTTTAGTGGAAGTTCCTTATGCATGACAGTGGGCTTTGCCACTGGGTAGCAGCAAATGAATGGAAGTTTGCTTTGAGTTCCAGCGATTCCACCCATTTTCTGATACCAAAAAGAGAAAAAGGGAACATTCCCTTGCTACTATTTTCAAGAATTTTCTCTACTCATCCAAAGAAGAATAGAGGTAAACCAGGCAAGACTCAATTGTTCCCAAGAGCCACAGCTACTGCATCACCAAATAGGGCAGAGGAAGAAAAGATTTAAGAGATGACACAGTTCAAAGCCATGGCAGTAGCCTCCCTGGCCTTGAGCACTTCTGAGACCACAGGTGAGAGAGAAGCTAAGCATATGAAATCACAGATATGATTTGTGAGTGTACAGGGCAGAGAGAGCCATCTGGGGTGATATTGATAACAGAGCCCAAAGTTTAAGCTCCCTGGAACCACCAACATAATTCTCAAGACACTATCCTACAGAGAACGAGCAGAAAACTGAGGACAGAACAAGAACTGTAAAATCTGCCCACAAACTTGGGAGCAACACAACGTAAAGACAGAGTCTACAAAAATAAAACACCTACAGATCTGAATGACAATGGGTAAGGTAACAGAGGAAACATAAGTAACACAAACAAGGAAAACAGTGCTTCCCTAAGGGAAAAAAAATGAGCAAAAGACCATCTCCATCTTAGAGTGACAGTATAAAGACAATGAGGATCTTCCAGACAAGGAATTTTAAAAAATCATGATAAAACTCCTCAGAGACAAAGAGAAAGAAAGGCAGGAATTTAATCAACTTATCACAAAGGAGATACAAGCTGTAAAACAGGATCAAATTAATTACTTGAACTAACAAATACAAACAACAAATTTAAACAAACATACAAACTATAATGCATAGTTTCAGCAACAGAATGCGTGAGATAGAAGGAATACTTTTAAAATAGAAGATACCTCATTTGAGAATGCACAAATAATTAGAAACATGAATGGTAAATGGGAAAGAGATAAAAAAAAATCAAGAATTAAATGACATCATAAATGATAAAATAGAAGGGTTACAGGAATACCAGAAGGTGTGGAAAGAGAAGCAATATTCAATGACGTTATTAGAGAACTTCCCCAAAACTGGGGAAGCCAAGTACAAGAACAGCAGAGAACCCCAACAAAATTGATCAGAAATGACCATCACCTCAATATTTCATTAGCAAATGCCTTACCTTTGAATATGTGTGTGTGTGTGTGTGTGTGTGTAAACATGATACTGAAACAGTCACACTAAATTGTCCAGAAAAGCAAAGGGGAACATCAATCAGATTCACTGCTGAATTTCCAGAGAGGATCCTTTAGGCTAAAAGAGAGTGGAATGACATATTCCAGATCCTAAAACAGTCAAACCAGAATAACATTTCCAGCAAAGTTCTCACTTGTACTTGAAAATGAAATATAAATACTTCCAAAACCAACAAAAGCTGGTTTCACCACTACCAGACCAGCATCACAAACATTACTCAAAAATGTTCTGAAGACAGAAAAGAATAAATACAGCCACCGATACCCAATTATGGCAAGAGGGAGTACCACTCAAAAAATCCATAAAAGAAACCTAAAACAAACAATTAGAAATCCAGCGCAAAAATTACAGGACCAAATTTCTACCTGTCAATATAAGCCCTGAACACAAATGTCTTTAACACATCAAACAAAAAACATACACTAGCAAACTGGATCGACAAACAAGACCCATATAACTATTGCCTACAAGAGACACATCTCACCATCAATGATAAATGGAAACTGAAAACGAAACACAGAAAAGGATATTGCACAATAATGGAAACTTACAATGAAGAGCAGGTACAACCATTCTAGTATCAAATGATACAGACTTTGACATGACAAGCATTAGAAGACATGAAGGTGGATACCACATAATGATAAAGAGAGCCATACAGTAAGAAAAAATAATGATGGCAAATGTATACACATCAAATGCCAGGTCAATTGTGGCTAGACCTAATTGTGTGAAACAATTGTGGCTAGACCTAAAGGGAGACATAGATGCCAATAACATAATAATTGGGGATCTTAACATCCCCACTAATTTTAATGGGCAGATGGTTGAGACAGAAACTCAGCTAGAAAACAACAGAGCTTACCCAGACAACAGAACAAATGAACCAAATTGATATTTAGAGAGCTTTTCATCCTACAGACACTGAATACATTTTTTTTACATCACTACATGAAAACTTCTCTAGCAATGATCATATCATAGGCCACAGAACATGCCTCAACAATTAAAAAAAGTAGAAATCATACCATGCATCTTCTCAGACCATCACAGAGTGAAACTGAAGATAAGCAAGTCAAATTATTCCAGAAAATATATTTGAAGGCTGAACAGCATGCCACTTAATGAACAATAGATTAGGGAATAAATAAAATTTTTAAAATTACATGAAACAGAATTAGGATACCTACACAACATTATCAAAACATGTGGGATGCTGTTAAAGCAATACTAAGAGGCAAATTTATGGCAATTAGAACTATGTCAAGAACCTAAATTGGCACCAGGTAAATGACCTAAACATACATCTGAGGGAGTTAGAAAAAATGCCAGTAAAATAATCAGAAATTTAAAAGAAAAAAATTAATCAACATAAGGGAGTAAATAAACCAAATCAAGAACAAAAGAACAATACATAAAATTGATGAATCAAATAGCTATTTCTTGAAGAAAATAGATACCCCAAATGATAAATAAATAAATTATAAAATAGATAGATAGATAAATGATAAATAGATAAATGATAAATAGATACCCCAAATGATCAAAATCAAGAGAGAGAGGATATGATTCAAAGGAAACTATTTCAATAATACAGGGGAAATTAGTAGGGGCAGGGAATCTGGGGAGGAATGAAGGCAAATCCCAGAGACTATGGAACTTTATCATAAAATAATCAAATAAATACATTTTTAATAAAGGAAACATAACAACATAACAACTTGGACACACATAAAAAATCATAGAAAATCATAGAAAAAAAAATGTAAGCAACTATATGGCACCAGATAGGAAGACACAGAAGAAATGGATAGATACTTGGACACATGACACATGTTATTTGCCAAAACTGAAATCGTAAGTTAATAAAAAATCTAAATTAACTTATAACCAGGACAGAGATAAAAAGGAGTAAATAAGAAAATCCTTGGATCAAAAAATTCTATCAAAGATTCCATGAAGAACTGACCCCAATTCAGAACTTTGTATTAAAAAACATTTGAAAGGGAGGCAATGTTCCATACCATAAGATCTGGAACTGAATAAGGATGTCCACTTTCAGCACTGCAAGACAACATAGTAGTAGAAGTCTTCACCAGAGCCATAAGGCAAGAGAAAGAAATTAAAGACATTCAAATTGGAAAACAGGAAGTCAAATTATCCCTCTTTGCAGATAAAACTATGCTGTCCATGGGATAGCCAAAAGATTCGGTAAAGAGACAATTAGACTTCCAGCTCAATGCATTGCACTGGTTGCACAAAGAAAACAATACTGACTTGGCATCACATGGGTTCCATCCAAAATCGGTCAGGTTTCCCCCATCCCAGACCTAATTGTCAGCAATTTCCAGCAAGAAGAGAAAAGAAAAAAAAAAATCTGTGAAACCAGCATCAATGACAATCCTGAGGTCTAGGTTAAACTCACAGCTGGTGTCTCTCTAATGTCAGGTACTGCAGAAACCAGGTGCAAAAGAAAGGATGAGTAGGCAATGATGTGGCCACAGCATGGGATCACAAGGGGTGGGAGGTGGGGCTGAGAGTGGGAACCAGGAGCCAGGAACAAGGGCTGTGAGAACTGTGATAGAAGATCAGCAAGTGAGTTTGGAACTGAAACTCGCTGAAGGGAGTGATATGCAAGATGATAAATGAAGAACCAAGCACTGAACAAGATGAGTAATGAAGACTTATAGACCTGTGAAGAACAAAGCTTGAAAGCTGGACCCAAGGAAAAGAAACTGATAATCCAAGTTGCAGTGGCAAAAGGGAAACAGGAACAATGGATACGGTTATTGATGCCTCCCATGCAAAGGAGTGAAAATCTATGACAACCTGAGTTAATAAAGGAAGACTTAGAGGAACTACTAGATGAAAAAATACTTTAAAATGTTATAAAGCTCCTTTAAACAGCAAGAAGTGCATACAGGAGTTCATGGAATATATTACACAGGAAATAGCAAGAGTGAACCAAAATCAAGCCGAATTATTAGAAATAAAGAACACAATACAACAAATTAAAAGATTCAATGGACTGAGTGGAGGCAAAAGAAAGGATCTCAGAATTGGAAGACATCAACTATAAAAACACTGAAACAGTGAAAAAGCTGGAAAAGGAACCAAGTCAAGCCAAGAAAAACATCCAAGAATGAAGAGAAACCATTAAAAGCTGAATCTAAGCTATGGGCATTCCTGAAAGTGTGTAAGCTGGGTTTAAAGATGTGTTCAATGAGATAATAATTAATAACTTCACTAAGATGGAGAGAGAATTGGAAGATAAGATATAGGAGGGGCACAGAACTCCCAACAGAGTCAACCAAAAGCGATCCACACAACTACACATCACAATCAAGCTCTATTTGGTTGAACATAAAGAAAGGATACTGAAATGTGCATGTGAAAAAAAAGTAGTTATCATTGAGAAACCCCAATCAGACTTGCAGCTGGCCACCCAGAGAAAGCTTTATAGGCCATAAAAGAATGGAATGAATATTCCAGATGCTAAAATGAAAACAAAAAGGTTAGCCAGTTATTTAACCAGCAAAGATTTCTTTGATCTTGGACAATGAAAGAAAATGCTCCCACTGAAAACAAAAGCTGAAAGATTTTGTCTTTGCTAGACCTGCCTTAAAAATATTACTTAAAGATGACCCACTGACATAAAAAATAGGCAAACATGGAGAACATCCTGATTAAAATAAAATAAAATAAAATACTAAATCAAGCCACGAATAATGCATGATAAAATCATCAGACCAAATTTCTTTTTTTTTTTTAAAGATTTATTTTATTTTCATTACAAAGTCAGAGAGATACAGAAGAAGTAGAGCTGCTGGAATTAGAACCAGCGGCCATATGGGATCAAGGCAAGGACCTTAGCCACTAGGCCACACCACCAAACCCACATCAGACCAAATTTCTACCCATTTGTATTAATCCTGAATGTAAATGACTTAAACTCATCAATCAAAAGACAGATTAGCAGACCCGTTCAAAAAACCAAACCCATCTACAAGTTGTCTACATAGGACATATATCCCCAACAAAGTTATGCAGAAACTGAAAATGAAATGATGGAAATATTTATTCCACATTAATGGAAATTAAAAAAAAAGCTGGTGTAGCTATTCTTATATCAGATAATATAGTCTTCAACATGAAAAACATTGGAAATGATGAAGGACACCATATAATGATGAAGGGATCCATTCAACATGAAGAAATCACCATATCAATTATACATACCCTAAATGCCAGGACACCTAACTACATGAAATATCATCAGCAGATTTGAAGGGAGAAATAGACTGTAATACAATAATAATGGATAAATAGAAACTCAGCAAGAAAATGGCAGATCTCACCCAGAAATAAAACAAATGGACCTATATGTATAGAACCTTTTATCTTACAAATGAATATTAAAGGCCATAAAACAAGCCTCAGCAATATTTTTAAAAAGGAAATATACCAAGTAGAGACTAAAAGAACAATACATAAGATCAATGAATCAAAGAGCTGGTTTCTTGAGAAAATTAACAAAATGGATTCTCTACTAAGCCAACTAATCAAAATAAATGAGGGAGAAGATGTGAATCAAAATGATTAGAGATTAAAATAATAATATAGCAAAGATATTCTATTATCTTACATACCTATAATCTTCAATTATATGCCCCATATTATGATTTTTAATTTTTGGACATTGAGATTTTTCACACACACACACATTATTTTCTGAATCTCCATTGTGCTACTTGGAAATTGCATCAATAGATGTACCTGGAGCAATGATCATTCTATAGTCAGTTATTTCCCATCCTAGAGGTAAAATCCTTGAGTACTCCGTCAATTACCTGTGAATTAGCAGTCTCTCCTGCCTGAGAACTGAGAAGGGCACCATTCCTTGCTGTGTGAGCACTGAGTACAATTCTCAGTCTTTCCAATGAATTATTAGCAGGTTTGGATAAAAAATTATTTTTCTCAAACCTTTAACATAATAATTTCCTTTCACTTGTTTTAGATTTCATTTACTATCATTACATTGTCTTAGTAGCTTCATGCTGCTATAACAAATTACTCAAGACTGGATAATTTTTAAAAAACAGAAATGTCTTTTTTTCAAAATATTCATTTTTATTGGAAAGGCAGATCAAGTTTACAAAGAGAAGCAGAGACAGAGGGAAAGATCTAGCTACTGGTTCACTCCCCAAGTGGCTGCAACGACCAGAACTGAGTCCATCTGAAACCAGGAGCCAGGAGCGTCTTCTCGGTCTCTCACAGGGTTGCAGAGTCTCAAGGCTTTGAACCATCTGTACTGTCTCCACAGGCCATAAATAGGAAACTGGATGGGAAGTGAAGCATTAAGAACATGAACTGGTGCCCGTATGGGATCCCGGCATATACATGGTGAGAATTTAGCCACTGAGCCATTGTGCCAGGACCATAAGTTTATTTTTCACATTCCTGGCAGTTGGAAGGTCCAAGATGAAAACATAAGACTGGTTATCTGTTTTAAAAGATGGTGCCTTGTTGTCATGCCCTTGTGTTGCAGAAGAGCAAAAAGGACCAAACAGAACCACTAAAACTCTTTTACTAGGGCCTTAATTCCATTCATGAGGTCAGAAACTTCATGACTTCACATCTTCCCATAGTCCTACTTCTTAAATCTTGATTGTATCCATAGGGGTAACTGAATTTAATAAATTTTAGAGGTCAAACCATAAAAGGCATATTTTTCCATCTTGCTTCTTTCATTCAGTATTAAGTCTCTGAGCTATTTGTTGGATGCGCATCACTACGTTCATGTCATTGCTTGTCCTATAGTACAACTCTGTAATTTATTTATCTGTAAGTACTTTACTGTGAAGGTATCTCTTACCAGCTGTGCCACAATGACTGTTTTCATACATGCCTCTCGCTAAATGTATCCTGAAACTCTGCTGTACAGTTCTAAAGTGTGTACATATTAAAATTTGGTAGATAATTGCAAAAAAAGCCTGCAAAAATTATTGTGAGTTTATTATGTCACTGCTAGTGTATGGGGTTCACGATTGCTCCACATTTTCACTGATTTTTTAAGTGTCTTTTTCTATATATTAGGCATTTTAGTTGGTATGTGGCACAACTCATTTTGGTTTTAATCTTATTTCCCTTGCTGACTTACATTGTTAAATCATTTCATTTATTAATTGATCATTTGAATACCCTCTTTTGCAGACCTCCAGTTTCACTGTTGTGTGATCTTTTATGAATAACTTGAAAGAGATTATATAACTTGAATATGAGCCTTTTATTAGTTATATTTGTGGAAATACATTCTACTTTGATAATTGATGCTTAATTTTCTTTTCAGAGAATTTTTAATTTTAATAAACTCTAATTTATCATTTTTCCTTTATGAGTAATACCTAAGAAACTAACTCTAAACAATGACTATGTGATCCAATGACTAGGTGATCTAATAAACAGTCTGATGGCCTTGGCTTCCATGTGCAGATCTAAAGCTCAAATTGTTGTTTGTGTATATCTTGAGGCAGGCATCATAATTCATAGTTGATGTAGCTGTATATTTTTTGAAACATTGATCCTAGTCCCATGACATTGTTATGCTTCCTTTGATATAACCTGTTTGCTTGCATTTTTCACTCCAATTTTCATCTTTGCATTTTCTTCCAGTGCTGAATATGCCATCTTTGCAACAGTAAAATCATTTAATAGTTTTACTTTACAGTCACTTTTGACATAAGGTAATATAAATTATGTCATCTTCCTCATGTTTATTTGCTAACTATTGTGATGACTAATCTTGTATTTTTGTATAAATTTTTATGAGTTTGATAAATTTATGAAAACATATTTTTGATTAAAAAGTCATTGACTTTCTGGGCCAGCCCAGAAAGAATTAACATCTTTTAACTGTTGTGTCTTCCAATTCATGTGTATGACATGCAATGTATACATTTGATAATTTAAATATTCCTTTCTTTAATATTTTTAGTCTTCTATATGATCATGTTATATCAAATTTAACTGTATGTATTTAAAATATTAAGTTTTTAGTTAGTGTTGCTTAAATTCTGTTTTTGTCTTGTTGTACAATTTATTTCTAATTCTGACATAGAATCTTACTAATTGTAAGAAGTATGCCAACAGTTAGGCTTCATCAACTGATTTTTTCCGTTAATATAGACTATGTTTTCATGCTTCTTTATATGCCTGGTGATATTTGGATATTAAATATTGTGAATTTTATGTTATTAGTGACTGCTTATTTTATAATTCAGTTCTCATTTTACTTATATCCAAATACCCATGAAATGCCTCATATTCATTTTAGATCATCTACTAAATCCTGTTTCTCAATTGTTTTCCAAATAAATACTTCATTCCCTTAGCACTGCTTGTCAAGGCCGTTTCTTCTCTGTTTATTTTCTCTCTCAGTCTCTTTGTCTTTCAAATAAACTTATATATGACTACCAGAGCACAGGATTGCTAGGAGTAACCAATCATAATCATAATTAGCAATCATGTGCTGGCAAATTTCACATATCAGATGATAAAAACATGTTATTTCAAATCTTCACAAAATGTCTTTCAATTGGATAATTCCATCCTCCTTTAATAGGTGGGAAGACTTCTGATTTGCAGGAGGTCTCACACCTTGTATGAGGAAAGGGGAAGATCACAAGGGACGGTCACTAGCTCCAAAGCTTACACTCTTTCTGAAGTGCTACCGCTTGAATTTATGGAATGTATTTAATGCTACCAATGTTGCCATTTTTAAGTCTTTTCAACTGGACTGTACATTTTTTTTAGGGCTTTCAGATCTTTTCTACTCTCCCAACCCCAGTTGCTTCAGCAAGCAATAAATAATGATCAACTAGTTGAATTTCTGTGATATAATTCCTCAGAATAATAACAGGCAGAGAACAGAGGTGTGTTCAACACGAATAGATAGTAAGTCTCTTTTGCTCCAAATTATACTCCCTGGACAATGCTCCCTTGATGAGAGAAAATAGCTCTAGAGAACTGAGCAAGTAACAGTGAGGTCATTTTCTCCTTGAACATGTCCTCTGTTCAATAATATCTGGACATCATATTTTATTGATAGTCTCTGAAAAGTCAAGAAATACAAGACCGTTTCTAGGATTGTTTCAAAACTCATTCAGTGAGCTTTCAGTCTTCACTTGAGTCATAGCTACAGTCTGATAATAGAAGCAACTGTCAAGTTATTGGACAATTCAGATTGAAGGAACTTTCTTTAACCCTATCTACCCCCCTATGAACACTCGCCAAAAGAAAAAATACATAAATAAATAACTTGTACTATAAGGACTCTTGAACAACTCATTCTGTCTGTTCTGTATGTTTCATACATGTTCACTACTTGATCAAAATATTTATTTAAGGAGATCTTTTATTTTCATTATAAACTGTATGCTATTTTCTGGTTATGGTCGAATTAAATACATAAAATCCAAATGATATAGGGGCAGATTTTGGCAAAACAGTGATGACATCATTTGTGATGCGTATTCCTGCATCAAAGTGTTCTGATTTGGGTAATGGCTTCACTTCCCAGTGTGACTTCCTGGTATTGATACCCTGCAACTAGCAGATAATGTCTCAATCCATGTAAGAGACTTGAATCGAGTTTTTGGCTCCTGGCTTTGGTCTGGACTGACCTCTGATCCTGCTGTTGCGTCGCATTCGGGGATAGAGCCAGTGAATGGGAAATTCTCAGTCTACCTTTGAAATATATTAAACACACACAAACACATGTGAAATGGATATAAATCTATAGAAGAAATAGTTATCCTATGGACATAGACATAGTTACCTCAGTTTTGCAATGGGTATGATAATTTAGATGATCGTTAGAGTGTATAGTAATTCTGGGGATTGTGTGTCATAGGGTTGCAGTCACCTAAACTATGTAAATAATGACTTTCACATTAAAGTAGATTAGTTACTCAAGCCTTTGCTGATAAGTAAACATTTTTAAACAATTGTTTTTCTAAAAATATATCCAATAAGTGAAGTAGAATTTGAATTCAATATCTTAAGCATTAGTAACCATGGCTAGCTGTATTTAACTGTGTACAGTATATGCAAAGTGAGCAAATTCCAAATGAAACTGAATGATCTTAATGTTAACTGTGGTTTTTATTGACTCATTTCCCTGGATGTTCCTTAAATATTTTATCACTGTAGTTCCTTGTTGCCTTTTATGCATGTTTTCTAGCAATAGCTGTCTTACCACCCAATCTTTAAAATTGTTTCATTATGTTACTGTTTCTATCAATATTATAAGTAAACACCATTATCCTTGTTAATATAAATCACTCAGCATTTCATTTATGGTATAAAATCCATTAAATTCCTTGATTACCAGTACCTTAGGACCTTAATCTAGGAGACATCCTTTTTTGTTATTGTTGTTCACATGTAGCTAGAAAAAACTTTTAAGCTCTCTTGACACTTTGTTATGTTCAGAACCTGGGTGTGGATATACAAAAATACTAAGTAGGTAAATTTAGCCACATAAAATTACATGGGGTTAGAAAGCACCTATAAAATGGTTTATAACATAATTTTTCCTATTTTACTATACATATATAGGCTTTATTGGAAAATAAATATATATAGAAAATGAATACATATGAATTGGAAAATAAATGTATATATTGAAGCTTATATACAGGAAGAGATAAATAGATAGTGTGCATATATAACGCATATATATATATTTAGGGAGAAATGCTGATTTTAAATTGCATATACAAATTGCACATTTTCTACTATTTTCAAGGTAAAACTTGAGAATTGAATCTTTGGAAGCTATGTGGGTATTCTTCCTTGCATTTGTGTTATCTATATGTCAGATTTTTAAACAACTCTGTTATCTAGGTTGAGTGTGACCCTCAAAATATTGATCCCTTGGTTATTTTGAAGTCCAATTTATTTTCTCACAAATAAAAGTTATTGGAAATCATTTGCTCTGTGAGTTTGTTGTGCAGGAAACACTGGATTAAAAGACTTTCCAGATAAACACACGTATGATAGGAGACTGATTTCTATATCCAAGTGGCTTATTGGATCCGTTTCCATGTTTGTTTTCCAGATTCAGTGGCTAATTTGGTTTGTAATCATGCTTTTGACCCCATTTCCAGACTGTTTGTGGTAACGGGAGAAGAAAGGCCCTGCAGTAGGTAATTAAGTCTGCAAAAGCAGGGCTGCTTACTTTGCATTGCAGTAGATAATCAGAGTGCTGTTGCTCAAGTGTAAAATGCAGAAATTAATGATCCTATATAATACAGATTAGGGCTTTCATTTTAAAAACTATCAGTGCAGAAGAACAAAGGTAGGAAAAGCAGCATGATATTTGGAATTCCAATATATAGTAAAGCTTGCAAATTTTGAAAGAGGTTTTTGAGCAAGAGACTCATCAACATTCTCCTGGCGTCCTAAGGTGATTGATTAACTCAGAACTCAAATGTATTGCTGCCCCATTGCATCTTTGAAATGGCACAATTAGACACATTTGTCCATGTCTTCTCACTTGTAAACATGTCCTATTGTTCATTCAGATCAAATGGGGTAAGGACAAGTTTTTAGCACTTCAAGAGCCACATAGTAGGTACTCAATAATTATTACAATGCAATGTTTGAACTAAGTAACAAATTCAGAAAGTGATTAGAATGCAATATTGAAATGTTATGAAAAAGAAATGAACACATGTTTTGAAAAAACATTTTATAAACATTTCCATGTACAGGGCACAGTGCGGGAGCCTAGTAGATGAAGTCCTCGCCTTGCACACACCAGGATCTCATATGGACACCAGTTCTAATCCCGGTAGCTCTGCTTCCCATCCAGCTCCCTGCTTGTGGCCTGGGAAAGCATTTGAGGATGGTCCAAAATCTTTGGACCCTGCACCCAAGTGGGAGACCCAAAAGAGGCTCCTGGCTCCTGGCTTCAGATTGGCTCAGCTGAGGCAGTTGGGGTCACTTGGGGAGTGAATCAATGGACAAAAGATCTTCTTGTCTGTCTCTCCTCCTCTCCGTATATCTGACTTTACAATAAAAAAATAATTCTTTCAAAATGTTCATATACAGCATTATTTTACTCAGATATTTTTGTATTAAAGATCAATAAATTGCAAAACTATGCAGGCTGTAGAGAGGTACTAGCTTCATAGAAAGTGATAAAGTTTCTAACAAAATGCCATTGTTTGCTTGTAAAACGTAACTGCTTGTAAAATGTGAACATTTCATAACATGAAACAAATACTCACTCTTCAGTGTGTATTAACATACTGGTAGCAGTCCACTGTGTCACCAACTTAAGCAATGGCTACAGCACTGGTTTTCTGTGTTCTTTCTTAATTTATTTATATCTCTTGATTCTGTATTTCCCATGTAAAATGAAATTTTCTTATACGATTATTTGTCACTAGTCACCAGTTACAGCTTGTTTGACACAGACAAAATATCATTTAAGCTTTTGGAAGGGTGTTAGAATCTTCACATTCAAGTAAACACAGAGGGAAAATGTGAATACCATTTTCACTTACAAAATCAGTTCACATCAAAACTTGTATAATTTTCACCTCCATTTAGTACATTTTCCCACCTGTTGTATTCAAGGACTTATGGATTAGAAAATACAGTCACGGTCGCCTGAGATATCATTTTAAATGGCAAAATAACCTAGAACAGGAATTTATACTCCAGAATAAAGCAGCAGCATTGCCTGTCGGCAGCTGTGAAAGCACTTGGTGTGTGGATCTGGCACCGTTCTAAGCCTGCGTTAGAACAAGGTGAACCCTGGAAGAGCAGCATTTGTTGTACAATGGGAAACATTCTCATCTATTTATTACCTCTGCTTTGCAGTGCTGTTTTCTAAACAGAGAAAACGGAGGTTTGGCATTACGTGAACATCACGTGAAAAGAACTCAGCCTCAAATAAGCCCAGACATTACAATTGTCTTTAAAGCCAAACACTGGTGCTTCATGGCTCAATTTTCACAATGACCATGACTCACTTGAGGTTAGTGCTTATTTATTGTGACAAATGCAGCAAACTTTACTAAAATCTTTCTTTTTTCAAGCTCTATGCAGCAATTACAAGGTCGTCAACAACAGCACCAAGCAGCATAGTGCATAGTTTCATCTCACTAACCTGTGAGTCATGCAGCTCTTCACAGCTAGTTGATCTCCTTTCCCTATAAATTATGCAAATAAGCTTTCCTTTTTACCAGCTTGCAAAACACAATATTAAACTTACCCTTTGCTAATTTTTAATCATAACAATGTTACTAACAGAAGGACACTGGGGCCAAAGATGTGGCATAGCAAGTAAAGCTGCAACGTACATCTCTGGAATGCTATACATGTGGCAGATCATGCCCAGCTGCTTCATTCCTGATCCAGCTTTCTGTATTAAACTAGGAAAAGCAGTGGAAGATAGCCAAGCATTTGGATCAATGCCATTCACAAGGGATACCTGGATGAGACTCCCGACTCCTGCTTCAACCTGCCTTAGCTCTGGCCACTGCGGTCATCTCAAGAGTGAAGTAGAGGGTGGAACATCTCTGTCTCTCCCTTTTTCTCAGTAACTTTGACTTCCAAATCAGTATGTTATCTTTAAAAAATATTAGTAAGATACCATAACCATTAGACTAGCTAGATTCTCTGTCTTCACCTTTTCTTCCAGGCTGATGGGTAGCACTTCTCTGGCCTTGAACCCCTGGAAAGAAATCCAGACAGGGAGCTCAATAGTTGCTTCTCTGATAATGACTGGAATCCAGATTTCCTGAGTCAGGAAACTTGAACCATTTCTTAGACACAGATTTACAGTTCTGATATTTCTGAAGAAATTTTCATTACAAAAGCTCCTGGACAATTATTCAGTAGTGAGTCCAAGCATGTGAAGAAATTGTATGGTGTTAGTAATGAGCAGCAGTCGGTCTGAATTTGGCCACTTCTTCTTGCAATATGGACTGACGATAGCAGTGGGCATAGATGCCAAAGGAGTTCATAGTATCAATAATAAAGAATTGAGTGAGAAGAGCATTCCTGCTACCCCCTTTTTCAATAGCCAGAAATTATATAGCTATATACTTTTATAATGGAACCTGAAAACTCACTCAAAATGTTCCACCTCAAAAGAAATAAACTTATTGTTTAATGAAAAATAATTAAATAAATCTGTTTTGCTTTTCTGCCATGCCTTCATAGCTGCCCTATACATTTGTTTTTCCCCTAGTCATGAAACCTGGGTAAATATCCTTATACCTGTAAGATCAGTGGTTTTTTTTTTTCCTGTTTCCCATTTATAATTTCCTCACAATGGCTTCTATTTGGAGACTATAATTATTACAAAATAGTATGTCAGAGCACAGTGGGTACAGCATGGTTGTATATTGAAAGGTCTCCTCTACATACAGAACAGGAGAAGCACGAGTTCTAGGTATTCTTAGAATTGCAGTGTATCTCAAACTGCATTGTTTCTGACATAGAGATCTAAGCAATGAGAATAGGAGAGTATCATACTTCAGTGCTATAGAAGCCGCAACATAAGTGCTTGCTGAAGCTAGAAATTAGAAGTAGAGTAGATCAACATCCCCCAGCTGGAATTACAACTAGGAGATGTAATGAACACTAGAGTGTCTAGAATAAACATTCCATAAGGACGGACCTCTTTCCGTTTAAGCAAGAAAAGGCATCAGACATTAAATACAAATAATTCCAGCTCTTAAAACAACCAAAAAACTGCAAAACAAGGGGAAGAGCACAGGATTTTAAAGCTTTTGGATAAATAGTCCTCATCTAGGGGACCGCAATTTGGGTGACAAGATAGAACCTTATAAAACCGTGTCATAGTTCTTTCTTCATATATGAAGTTCACACTGGTTGTAACAGAGTTTGACATTGACTTACACATCCTGCAAGGAGATGGAAAAGTCTTTGTGAGAACTATACTGAATGTGGGGTTTGGTACACTTTTTTTAAAAAGTTCTGCTTGGGCAAGATTAACAGCATGCTACTCTGTCTGTATACTGAGATGTGAAATTTGCAGGTGCCAAGGAAGTATGGGAGCCGCGACTTCAGCTTGGTCATTCTTTTTTACAGAGGAAATTCATGACAGATGCCTGTGCTATGCTACACAACTTATCTGCTGATGTCAACTTTGCAGATTTTCAAGCAGTTTCAGGATATCAGAGCCTGTTATTTTTAAGAGCAGATGAGAATGTAATTTTTGTGAAAAAAATCTCATAAATTTCAAAGTTTTCAATGAAATATTTTTTAAAATACATACAGCCTCAAAGCATCTGCTGGCTAAATTTAGCATTCTTCTTTAATTTTAATTCTGTAGTACTGCAAAAGAAAAACATGTGCAAAATATGATAGAAATATGAGATATTATTCATCCACATTGGTGGCATGTAAATAATAAGAGCAATTCTAGAAGAAAAGCTAGAAAATTCTATATAGTTTATCGCTATATACAATGTTATATGCTGGGTGAGAGGGAAGATCAGACGAAAGGTATGACTTTGCACCTGAATTGTATTGTTAAATACATAAAGTATGTTCACCTTAAAAGAAAGTTTAAGAAATGCATCTGAAAGCTGAAAATAAAGTATAATATATGTTTGCGACGAAGTCCTTACACTCTACTGGGCTGAAATGTAAATCCCTGTTCTGATAATCTACATGTGTTCTGCCTTAGTAAATCATCATACTCACCTTATCACTTCAGTTTTTTGGCAAGCCAAATTTAAAAATGAGAAAAACAGGCCGAGCACAGTGGCCTAGCAGCAAAAGTCCTCGCCCTGCACACTCCAGGATCCCATGTGGGCACCAGTTCTAATCCTACCAGCTCCACTTCCCATCCAGCTCCCTGCTTGTGGCCTGGGAAAGCAGTCGAGGATGGCCCAATGCCTTGGGACCCTGCACCTGCATGGCTGACCTGGGAGAGGTTCCTGGCTCCTGGCTCCAGATCAGCTCAGCTCTGGCCGTTGGGGTCACTTGGGGAGTGAATCATCAGACAGAAGATCTTCCTCTCTTTCTGTCTCTTGTCCTCTCTGTATATCTGACTTTGTCATAAAAATAAATAACAAATCTTTTTAAAAATGCAGTGCTTAAAGGATTTAAATGTATTTTTATGATAATGTGTGCTTCTAATTCCTCCAGTGAAAAGTAAAAGGGAGAAGCACATATAAAAAAATTGTGAGAAAAATAGAAATTTTAGGAAAAAAATCAAGAGACATGAACTTAAATATGAAATTATGTTTATTAAAGAAGGTAAATCTGAAAATATGTCAAATTTGGCATGTCAGTTTGAAATTTCTGAAAACCAAAGCTAAAGTATTTTCAGAGCCTTCAGCAAGCTAAACCCTAGAAGCAGCTATCAGGTTAGCACTAAGCATCTTATTGAAATAAAATAGCATAAAAACAACATATGCTAGAAGTCAATGAAGGGAGATCTTCAAAGCTGAAATATAAAAATTTATTTTAAAAATATTATACCTATCTACTGACTTAACAACAACAAATAAACAAATTATAAATCAGTCATTGAAGAGGAAAGGCATGGGTTCTGAGAAAAAAAAAACACACAAAGCAGCCAGGAGCTTCTCCGGGATGTGAACCATCCCTAGAGCATGAGGCAGGCAACAGGACTTAAAAGCCATGCAACGAGGTCAGAGGAAGAAATCCAAGCCTTTGCAAGATTCTGTTTTTACAAAAGAAAATGAGTTTTATTTTCTTTACCATGAAAGGTAAGGAAGACACATATTTTTTTCAAAGTAAAAATTTTTATTTTGATTGATTTCTCCATGCATAGTACAATATAATGCCAGTTTTTAAAGGAAAAAAAATTGGTTCCACTGAAACATCATAATGCTACAGACAGCTACTAGTTGCTCCAGGAAGTAGGCAAACAGCTAGAAAGAGAATATTTTTAAAACTAAATAAAGGGTAAAAGAAATAAAAATGCTAAAGGAAACAGTTATTTAATAAAATCATGCTCTTGTCATGCAGTTAATGAACAAATGAAATAGTGAGTGGCAGGTGGTCAGCAGTAAGATGATTGGGCTTGAATTTCATTTGGGGACCAAGTTTCATGTCAAGAAACAAACATTAAAACAAGGACATGCATTCCTCTGTATAAGCCTAGCCGGTGCTTAGTATAAAGAACCTTATTTATGTAAAAACTTTGGCTTACGGTATAAGATGGACAGTTTTTAGCATGTTGCCTAGCATCATGAATCAAATGATTTGGAAACAACAAAAATTATCCTGCAGCTAACAAGGAATATATATATATATACACACACACTTAGTAAGTTAAAAAGGCTTTGAAATGCAAAGGTAAGATGTTCTTTTAGAGTTTAGAGCTTTAGAGTTGACACTGCTTGCCACCAGAAGAACTAAATATACAAAACTGGGTTGATAGTAAGAAATTCTGACAAAGAATTCAGAGGTACAAGAAATGAAACTTTTCCTTTACTTAGGTATATGTTGTGGATTTTAGTTGTTTTCATGATGTACATGATTCACTTTTATGACAACAATAATTTTTAATTAAAAGATAAGTTGATCACTTAAAATTTTGAGAATCTTTCAGTTTAAAAACCTCAGGACAATGAAAATTAAAGCATTTGGGAAATTATGTTCCTTGTTTTATGTTAATAATGTCAAAAATGTAAAGCGATAGTAAAATAAGTTTCATTAAGTCAAGATTAAAGTAAAATACATAATACAAATTTAACTGGTCAGAAAGAAATATATACACTGAGCTGTGTTTCCCTTCAGCCATCTGCCCCTCTTCAGGAAGACTTTGTTTAAGTACACATGGGATTAAGCTATCTTGGATACCCTGGGTGACTTCCAAGGATTTCCTAATCATATTCCTGCTTGCTTTCCTTCTTCCCACCTGTACTGAAAGCCCCACACATTAAAAGCCTCTCTGAAAAGGAACTATTCCCAAGGCCCTGCAGATATCCTCCTTTAGCCTGAAATTCCAACTTTCCTTGCATTTCAACCTCAAGACCTGTGACCACCCTTTAAAATCCAGGTGTGTAAATGAAAGACTTCATGGCCCGCCGCAATTAGCTATTTGCTTTTTTGGTTTTCTTGTCTACATTGTACATTAGTCTTACATAGGTATGTTGGTGTCCTTCCCTCGGCCTCCTTCATTTTTATTTGAAATCCTCACCCACAATGTGATGGTGCTAGAATGTGGGGCCTTTGGGAAGGAACCAGGTAATTACAATAGAGGCTTCATGAATGATACAAATATCTTTAAGATAGGTCCTCCAGTGAGCTCCCTTTCCATCGTGTTGAGAATACAAGAAGAAACCAGCAATCCACAATATTTAGAGGAGAGCCTATAGGAAAATCCAGTCAGGCTGGTGACATGACCCTAACCTTCAAGCTCCAGAACTATCAAACATTTCTCTTGCTTGTAAGCCACCCAGTCTACAGAAATTTCTTTATAGCACTCCAGACTAAGTTAACACCTTAAGTTTTCTGGGTATATGTATATTTTCTATAATAAAAATAAAATGTATAAAATATTTAGTATTTGATGTCAAGAACTATGTTTTACTCATTTTTCACGTCTCAGAGTACAGCAGGATAGTACTCGGTAACATTTGTCATTTCATGTTTACAAAGAATAAATGCAAAAAATAAAAATAATAGATAAAATATTAAGCAATTAAAATAAATGTTAAAAGGTGAGATTGTTATAATGTATAAAAACTGCTAATATGCCAACATACCAAATTTGTATTATGCACACAACTTTCTACATCAAATGTACTTAGAATAAATTCTGGAAGAAAACATACAAATTGCTAAAGTCTGTTTATTAATAAGTTTAAATTAAACGTGACCAATTATCAGTTTCTCTCTCTACTTTCCTTTCTTTCCAAATGCCCTGTCAAATGTTTGAATTTCTCTTATAACTAGACAGTATATATTTACTTATTAATATACTCAAACATGTATAATGAAATAGCTTAAACTATGACATGTGTAAGTGATAAAAATTTATTTTGTTATGGTAGGTGCTAGGGTATAGTTGAATAAACCATATTTGGGACATCCACACACCGTTATTAGAGCCTGGCTTACTGCTGGCTACATACTTGCCAATCCAGTATCCTACTAGTACACATCTCGGGAAGCAAGCAGATGGTGGCTCAACTTACTGGATCCCTATTAAACATGTAAAAGACCAAGACAGAGATCCTAGCTCTTAGTCTAGTCCTGGCTATTGCAGGCATTTAGGAGGGTGAACCAGTTGGTGGTAGGTGATCCCTTTCTGTCTTTCTGTCTCCCTGCCCTCCCCCAACATTCTGTGTGTGTGAGAGTGTGTGTGTGTGTGTGTGTGTGTGTGTGTGTGTGTGTGTAGGGGGGGAGAGAGAGAGAGAGAGAGACTCTTTCATATAAATAAAATAAACATTAGAGATAAATTTATTTGGCTTTTCATTCTGAAGACTTCAAAGTCCATGACAGGTGCTATAATTTAGTGCAAGTCATGTGGCCTCATAGTGTGATGGAACAGCAAGGGAGCCCTGGACAGGGAACAAGGTGGAACAATACCCTTATTGACAGGAGCTCATTTCCAAGGTAATGAGTGTATTCCTAGGCTACCAGCATTCCTAGACTTATGAGGGTGGTGCCCCACTGTGTAACCCCTCCGAAAAGCTCCACCTTTCTATAGTACTTTGGCAATGCAATTTCCACAGGAATTGTAGAGGGTGCCTGGAAACCAGAACATCAATCTTTTGCAGCACACCAAACACCTGTCCACAGATTTTTTTGAAGTACCTTTGTGTTTATGTTTGATAATACCTCTGCATTTCCTTTCACTTATGTTGGCTTTATTTTGAGGCAGTAATTTTTCTGAAATCATAATTTTATTTATTATGTAACAATTCTGTCTCCAAGTATTTAAGAAACTTGTTGTATTTTCACATAAACTCACTTCAATAATAAAGTTCCATAAATATTCTAACCTATATATCATTCTAAATTCCTTTTTCATTTTCTTGTCATACAAAATCTTCACTGTGTATTAGTTTACTGTTCTGCTCATATTGCTTATTCTTTATAATTCTCCTCTTAGCATAACATATTAATTATTTCTCCAGTATAATATATCTTTCCTTTACTCTGCTTCTGAAATTTCTTCTTTAAATTAGGTAATTTATTTTGCATTAATTATTTTGCAAAAATTAATTATTTTTGCCTTCTTGGTTCAACTGTACCGTATTTATCTATTTTTAATTTTGCTATGGATTATTTGTATTATTTGAGTTTGGGATGTTTCCTTTCAGTTTTTCAAAATTTTTGAAGTATGTATTTATTTATTTCAAAGGCAGAACAGAGAGAGAGAGACAGAGAGAATCCTCCATCACCTAAATATTAGCCTCAATGGTTGATGCTATTCTAGAATGAAACCTGGAGCCAAGAATCCTATTCAGATCTCCCACACAGGTGGCAGCGACCCATGCTGCTTACCCAGGCACAAGAGCATAGCTAACTTGCATGTAGACTAACCAGGACTTAAAGTAGCATTTCAACATGAGATGTCAACTTAGCGAGTGACAGCTTAATCTGATATGTCACAGCACTGTCCCCCTTTCTAAGTTTCTATGGCCTTTTTAAAATTAGCGTTGCTCCACCTTTCAAGCAAAAAAGATAAATTATCAATAGACACCATGTTTTATCATTTTATATTTTTATCCTTCAATAAAGATGAACTTTCTAAATGTATATACTCTTTTACAAAGCTTATGCATTTATTTGGAAGTCAGAGTTAGAGAGGAAGGAGGGAAAGGGAAAAGGGTTAGAGAGAAACAGAGAGGGGGAATTATCTTCCATGCACTGGCTCACTCCACAGATGATCACAACAGCCAAGGTTGGTCAGGCTGAATTTAGTACCTGTTGTGGGTATCCTATTTGGGAGGCAGGATACCAAACTCTTCAGCTATATGCTGCTGCTTTTCCAAGGTCATCAGTAGGGAGCTGAATCAGAAGTTATGCCCATTGTGGATGCCAACATCACAGATGGTGGCTTTACCCAATAAACCACAATCTCTTTCCTATAAATTTTACATTCTTACTATATATTATTGTTCAGATAATGGTAAAGAAACTTTTGGGAAAGTGTAAAATGGTAAAAAAAATCATTGTTTATTTTATATTATTTTCCATTTAACTATCTTCTTGGGCATTTGGTTGTGATTCATGAATGCTAGAGTTAAAACAAGTGTTAGAGGTCGTAATTATCATGCTGTCCTTTTATTAATAATAAACTCAGGCCTAGAGAAAATAATAAAGTTATATAAGGTCAACCATCTACACACTGTCACTCTGAGAATTAAGAGACATCTTTGGTATTCAGTCCCTGGCTTTGGGGTTCTAAAAGAAGACCCTACCCTCATGTTAAACAGTGTTGTTCCCCAACTGTTTTCAAAGTATTATTTCAATAACACCCATTCCCTGCCTGATACTTGGGTAAACTAAAGAACTGTGGCCTGTGTCATAGACATGATAGGATAAGGAGATGTTAGTGGCTAAACAAGGTGGTAACAGGACAAATCTACAAAGAAATCAAAATGGAACATAGCTCAATAATGTTCTTTTTCTTGGTGTTTTATCTACTAAACTACTCTGCCCTTATAAGAACAAATTCTATTTTCCCTAGAGGCTAAATAAGTCCCTAACGGTAAGTTAGTCACTTAGGAGGTACATTAACTCTTCCAGGCCTCTGGGGTGTCATTACTTTGAAATAATCTGTTTCTAGGTCATTGGCTGCAATGATGGAACTCTACTCTAAATGGTACCCTAGTGGCCCAAAAGAGTTAATGCATCTTCTATTGCTCTAAACTTCATGCAAAGTTTAGGGATGCTCCGGACATTTCACCCTCCTTCATGGACATTTAAACATTAATTAGTGTCTGGCCAAGATTAGCACCACATTGAATTGTCTTTGAGTTTATCTTGACTTTGAAGGTCTCATATCTGCTTTTAGGGATTTCCCTTTCATCCCTTTTTCCCTTCCTAAGATCTACATCACCAGAGTCCCTGAGCCTTCATGCTGCCTCCAGATACTCATTTTGCTGTGTCCTCAACATTTGTGCCCATTTGTTAGGATTCTGCTTTGTTGACTCCAATCACCTCGCTTGTTGTGACAGACTATATTTTAGTCATCAGTCAGTCCTCATCTTTCAAATGAGAACAAAATAACTCATATTCTGATATTAATAGCTTATATTGAATTTAGGTATTACTTCCTAAACCTAAGCATTTTGTTTCATGAAACCAAGACATTCATTAGCATAATACAACATTCAATAAACACATAAATTGTAAGTGAAATCTCTGTCACTTTTCCTGATCTAATACTAAGAGTATGATTCCCTATGTGTGGCAACTTCCCTTGCTAATTATCTGAGCATTTTTCTACGGGATTCTGTGAATATAACCATGTGTATGTATGCATGTATCTATGTTCTATTTTTTTAAAGATATATTTATTTTTATTACAAAGTCAGATATACAGAGAGGAGGAGAGACAGAGAGGAAGATCTTCCGTCCGATGATTCACTCCCCAAGTAATCTCAACGACAGAAGCTGAGCCAATCCGAAGCCAGGAGCCAGGAACCTCCTCCAGGTCTCCCATGTGGGTGCAGGGTCCCAAGGCATTGGGCCATCCTCGACTGCTTTCCCAGGCCACAAGCAGGGAGCTGGATGGGAAGCAGAGCTGCCGGGATTAGAACGGGCACCCATATGGGATCCCGGGTGTGTAAGGCGGGGGCTTTAACCACTGCACTATTGCGCCGGGCCCATGTTCTATTAATGGTAACCTCTTGAACATAATGTCTACACATGTTGCCTTTTCACATAAAAAAAACAAAATTGGTGATCATTCTAATTCAGTATATGCAAAATAGTCTTGCATATGTAGCTGATATATGGCATTTCCTCTTTTAAATGTACCATGGCTTATCTGCCATCCTCCCAGTGATGAGCATCTAGGAGCTTTTCTAATTTGTTGTACAAAAAAGTCATAACAGTGTTAAATCATCTTTCACACATCTTTGTGAGTATATTTGCATAATAAATCCCATAAAGGACTTGTTGACCCGAAGACATATACATTAATATAGATAGGTGGAATTGATTGGCTATGAAGTAAGCATGCTACAATGTATGTTCTCTCTATAGTATGCTATGTTATCATGTTTTGATGATGCTAAACTTAACAAGTGAATATGATTTAACAGTGAAGATGTTCACAGAGCTGACTCATGGAACTAAGATTCACAACACAAGCCCCCCCTCCCAACATCTTTTCCCGTTAGCCTAGTTACAGAGACAAATTTAGGCCAAGTATTTTTCTATGCAAACCCACACATTTGTAGACAGCTAATACATGTAGTTGTGGCCTGAGAAGTAGAGATTGAAAAGGAGAGAAAGAAGAAATATTCTAAGCAGAGACTTACAACCAGCACAGAAAGAGAACAGGAAGAGGCAAGAAAGAAGCAGAATGGCTGGCGTCAGTGAGCCAGTCATCCAAGAGAAGCTGGCAAGGAGCAGCAACACTGACCACCCCAAGACGGAACTCTGGTTCAACACCACCACCACTTCTGGTTCAACTGCACCAGTCCTTTGGACCCTACAGTCTAATTTTAGCAGTTACTTACTTACAACATTTACTTTAGAAATTCTTACACACTCTACATATTCAGCAAGAATAGTTCATTTTTCCTCCTTTTCCTTTCTCTCCCTCCCTGTCTCTCTTCCTTCTCATCTTCACCTCCTCCTACCATCCTTCTTTTCTAACTTTCCCCCTTACATACATAGTATTGTATTTTTCTTGAATTGTTTCATTTGAATAAATGAAGCCAGTAGTAAGAATGCTCTCAAAGACTCTTCTTTCATTAAAAAGAAAAAAAAAGAATAGGATAAACGGATCTTATCCAAGCAAAAGGAAGTGAAAAATACACAACCGTACCTAAGGGACTTTAAAGCCTCATGAACCACCATACCACCCAAGACGTTAACAAGCTGGCATGTTTTGAGCATCAAAGATAGAGAGGAAACTGTGTTTACATGTTTGGCACAAAAACTAATGAGGAAAGTCAATTGGCCCTTTGTCTTGAGGGCCTGAAGCGCTGAGCTCGGATGTTTGGTTTCTTCATTGGCACTTGTTCAAGTAATCGCTCGTGGCCTGACAAAGCCGCACTTGTGTTTTATTAGTGGCCATGCTGAACTCTCCCGCTTGGGCTGTGTTGTCTCTCAATAGAGGGCTGCAGCAGAGGGCACATTTATTTGAAAACACTAAATCAGAGTATAATGATCTTTGCTCAACCAGAGCAACCCAAAGAACAATGAAAAATGTTCAGGATACTGTTTCTTTTGTTTTGGAAGGAATGGGGCTGAGCAGAGCAGAAAGGTAAGACCAGCGCCTGTTGCTGAGTCATGTGGAAATGGTACTGACAACACAGGGTTTACAGAATAAATCCTTTTCCCTTCTAATCATGGGTGCTCCATTAGCATTTGACCCTGCCATATGTATCCCATGGCACAAGACACTTAGGGCTGGATTCAGCCTCAGGTTGGCAGGAAAAATCAGGGTGACCTAGAGGTCTTTTTTTTCTGAATTTGTAAGCTGCTGTGAAAGAATAATCATGTCACCATGAGAGAAAGCTGATTTTATCAATGCAAATATAGTTGGGCAGAAACAAAACTTCCCAAAGTAGGTCAAAGTGAAGTGTTCATAACTTGTCCCATTAGGCTGCGTCTTTATCCTTCTTCCTGCCTCCCTTGCTCTCATCGTATCTTATTGATTTCTTTCTCTTCCAGTTAGTGACAGAAATGCTTTGGACCATCCTGGATTTTTCTATCTGCACAACCGAACAAGTATCCAAACATTTGCAAATTTCAAAGTCCTAAACCAGAAATGAGGACTCCAAAATCTGGTGGCAAACAACACTTTAAGTGACAGTTTTGGCAGTTTTACCTACAGATCCAGTAAAAATAAAACCTAGAACAGTTTGTTCTTAAACTATTTCTAGTACCAGTTCTGTGAGGAAAGTACTGAACTACACATAATTAAATTTACTTTTTTTAAGTGACTGAAATTTTACACGTTCAAAATGAGAATTTGGGATAGGTTAAGATACATCCATGCCTTTGCCAAATCCTTGAAGTTCTCTCTGGCTGTCTGCCTGGCATCAGATCTTTTTATGACGGATGTAAGCGTGTATTCCATGCAGTCACTGCCACGGAAGAAGTCTAAGCAGTGCCTACGCTGCGGAGATGCTAAGTGAGACTTATTACTCAGAAAATCACATGGTGAGAAGCGGAAAGTTTAGAATACACAGACCTGATCCGACTCTAGCGTCTGATTTATTGCCTCACAGGCCCAATATGCACAGTTTTTGTTTCCCACTTACCACTTCTATGTTTAGTTCTTAAACATGCTTATCACAGAATAGCTTTAGTTTTACCGTACTAACATGTATTATATAAGCCCTTCAAACTTTATTGCTCTTACAGAATCAAAACTATTAAGTTTACATGGAGGGCGACGCAATTCCAAAATCCTGTTCTTGTTGTTAATATTATTTACTTTTGTGTAATAATCATGGTATGCCAAAAGCACAAATGACCATGTTGGTGATGGTAGAAAAAATGAGCATGTGAATGCACCCTAGAAAGAAAGAATTCTATGAAGAGAGAGGGGAGAAAAAGGCTCTTTCTTTTCTTTTTTCCCCAAGGCTCTGGCCTTTGAAATCCACCTAAGGTGATGAGTCAAGTCTCCTATGCAAAGTGCACAGCCTTAGCTGTCCAGGAATCTAATATGTTTAAATAGAATTGGCTTTTTATAAGTTATCCTTAGGATCCAGGGAGATGTCGTGTGAGGCGATAACTCCCTGCCATCCTCTGCCTCCCCCAGCCTGTGCCCTCCACCGTCAAAGGCACCCAATATTGCGTTTTTGCCGCAAGCTCCTGCTGAAACTGTCCAACACTGCAGCTCACATTTCCAGCTCTGTCTTCCAGATTACTGCGTCTGTAGCCAGGCGGTGGGGGTGGGGATGGAAAAGAGGAACTCCGCGGCCATTAGCTATTTCTCCACGGATGAGCTGCCCACAGCATAGAGCAGGAGGGATGCGCTTCCGTGGAGAGGCAGGCCTCCTCTATTTACACTCAGTCCCGATCTGGGGGACCTTTCTTATACAGGGCAGAAGAAGGGAGTTAACAGCATGTTGACCCGTCCTTCCCACTGCCACCTTCTGAACTTAAGATCTCATTGCCATTATGGTGTCTTAAGGGAAGGTGTTTTTCCTCATGTTAAAAATATACACCCTGACCATATAAATGATTTGTCATTATAATTCTCACAGGATGTTCTTGGAAATAATAAGTGTATTCCAACTATAATGATATAAACGTGTTTATGCACATATTTTAACACATTCTAAATATAACAGTAATATTTAGTATGTCAAATATTCATAACTGGCATTATATATATGTTATTATAATTGAGAGTATCATATATAACATATTAGGCTTCAGAATTTGTTCACCAAATAAACCTTACATATTTAAGGCTCTTAAGTCATGGAGTGACCTCACTCACCAAATGCAGAAACAAGACCAAGGCCAACAAAACAGAATCGTGACAGTAAGCAATGTCAGTTTGGCAGTGCAGCCGTTAACTCACAGAATGAAGCAATGACTACACGCTTTAGTGTTCTCCAGTTGGCATAACCACCACAAACGCAGCCTAAGGACTCCCCGGGGATGATAAAAGTTACGTCTATAGTATTAGGATAGTAATAGGATGGCAATGGGTTTGTACAATGTGTCAGGTGAGAATATATTCACCTGTTCAGAGAATGATAGAAGCAGAGGCAGAGACATTCAGAATAGGAAAGGCAAAGGGAGAGAACCTTGAGGAATTTCCTTCTACAGGTATTTTGTGAAAAATATTCAGATAACAGAATTAGACAGCTTAGAGCTAGCATAGAATTTAAGTAGTGCTATAAAAACTAACATTGGTAATAAAACAGAAAACATTTTATTACTTCTCCCCAAATTTTGCAGTGGCATAAAGAATTATCTTGCTTAAATACTGTTGTTTGTGTGTGGAATGCTTAATCCTAGTTGTAGCAAAATAAAACCAGAAACTGATGCTGATCAACAGAGAGTAGACTATGAATGTCAAAGACATCTAGGAACCTCACAAAGCAGTTACGTGGCCAGCTATCTCTGAGGCCTGTTGTTCACTTGCTTCTCCATCATATGACGATACCAATGATAAGCAAGTAAGTTGAAACACTATGTGCTAATTAAACAGAGATCAAGGATGTTGGTAGCATCAATGCTTTTCATGTAAGATTTATGAATTTTTTTTAGAAATTGTCTTATCAACAGGTAATGACATCCAGTAATTTCACTCAACAGGTACTGGAACACTATTCAAAAATATTATTCTGTGGAAGTCTACTGGCTATTTCATATCACACACACACATCATTCAATTAAAAAAATTGTTCAAAAGAGTGCAGACTTTCTTGTAAACAGTTGTTTGAAAATAGTTGCAAAAGTAGTAAAATACCCTTCATATAAACATTTGGAAGTAATAATATGCCCCTAACAGCTAAATTTGACGTATTTGTGAACTGTCAGTTTTCTTAATAGAAATTCTGAAACTATTAATAAAGATTTTTGTTAAACTTTAAACTCTGTAAGTAAGAATAAACAATATATTTTATTTTTTTGAAATGGAAGAGTGATACAAATATTTATAATTTCCTTTTGATACATTTCCTAAGATCATTTTTCTTATTTTAGAATGATACTAAAATTGTAACAGTAAATTTCTCTCCATTGTATCTGCCTTGTTATATTGCTTCCAACTCTTATTGAGCTGGTACATTTTTCAAGATCAACTCTTTTTAGCTCGAGAGACTAGTTTAGTAATTGTTTTAGTTTTTACCATTTATATCTTATTTTTAAATTGAAGTATACACTATTCTGGATATCATAATTTCTTTCCATGTATTTATTTTCTTTCTCTCACAAAAATGGTTTGATTGCTGGGTTCAACATAAGGCAAAAGAGATGCTTAGCAAATGGCTTAAGATTTTGCCACATTAGTGTTTTAGTATATATACTGCCGAAGCAGGCACCACTTCGGTGTTTTAAACAAAAGCAAATATAGCTTTTCCATGTACCTGACTCACAGGAAAGCACAAGTATTTCTGAAATCCTTCAAAGAAACCACTCCACGATCCTGTTCTGGGTTCTTAGAATCTGAAAACATGGCTTTAACATTGGTGAATCTCCCCTTTAAGGGCAGATGTGTTAATATAGGTCCTGATGACCTGATGCTGTTATCTCTTCATGGCACAGTTTTTTTGACCTTCAGAATTATTCATAAGCCTCAGACATAGCCCTATGTTTTAAGCATGTCTTTGAAGTCTTTGACTAGATTCAATGTTTACAAGGATTCTCTCTGCATGAATTGGGTCATGTCGCTACAATCCAGTGTTCTCAAACCAAAGCTAATATAATTATACACATATATGATTCATCCTGGCTCTTCAAGACGAAAGAAGAATTTGATTCAGCATTTTAGGGATGGTTAAATACAGTAGTAATTTAACTTAATTTTTCTAGAAGGATTTTCCCCCAAGTATTTAATATGATGTATCTTGGAAAACCATAAAGTCCTTACTGAAAATCCAAGAGGCCATTTGGGCATTTCAGTCATTTACATGGAAGACAGATTTTCCTGTCTCTAATTTTCAGCATTTCTAAGGGTTCTACTGAGTGGTGAGCTCATGCAAAGGGACCAAAGCTACAAACCAGGCTTCTGCAGGGAAAATCCGAGTCCTGCAAGTTCCATTAAGCTAGCTAATTTTCAGTCAAACAAGCTAATTTCCAGACAGATTCTTCTGATGTTTTCCCTCTGTTTGTAATTTGCATCATTAAATAGCTCGATGTTTCAAAGCAGCCACAGCTCTAAGGTCATGGGGCTTTGTGTTAAATAGCAACCACCTCGATTTTTTTTTTTTTTTTTTTTTTTTTTTTTTTTGTGAAGAAGGAACAGAGAGCAGCTGATCCTGCTGTAGCATGATTTTCTTTCTTTTTTTTTTTTTTCTTACTGGGAAGAGGCTCTGGTGGATCACAGAAATATGCTTTGGTTCGGAGGACAGCTTTCTTCCACGTCTTTGTGTTCCAAAAAAAAGCAGCCTGGGATCACAGGTGTCCTTGATTATCAAGATTTTTTTTTAATGGTGTCCCCCTCCTTTTTCTAAAACAGCAGGACATCTTCCTGACATGAATATCTCATTTTAAGTGGCACAAAACTCAAAAATCTTAAAGAGATATCCAAAATCTAAATTAAAAAAAAAAATAAGTTTCCATTGAACTTCAAAGGTTGAAAAGGGTTCACAAACATTACTGGTACCATAAAAGAGTTATATACAACATAGACTTGGAGACTCTCGCTGCCATTTTTTTTTTCTGAGAACATTTGAAAGGGCTGCTCCTACAACAACACTATGTCTAACACAGAGAAAGCAGAATAGTCTTTACCCTTGCCTCTACCTCTCCAGAATAAAAGCCTTACTCCCTGTGTTGCTGGTCAGAGGAGTATGTACTTTGGTTTATTAGCACCCACCAGCACTGCCAACATTGGTGCTAGTATTAATTTTTTTTTTTACTCCTGTAACTCCAAGCCATTCATAGTAATGTGCCTTAGTCAAATTATTCTTCCTATTCTGCAAGGGGAAGAAAGACAATAAAAAGCTCTTGAATTTGTGAGGCCAATCGCATTGGCACAGATAGGGATTTTGCTCTCAAGTGACAACATAGCTGTCCTGAAAGATGACCTAATGACTGTAAAGAGTCTCTGGAAATACCATGTTTTGTCATTGAATCTTCCTTACCAGATCTCACAGTCCTGGTCGTTGTATAGCTAAAGACGGCTCAGAAGAAAAACTGTCATCCTTAACAAAGAAACACAGTAAGATGTTTGTCATGGAGAAAGGCCCAATTCAATTTGCAGCATCTCTAGATTTCTGTTTTGACTGGAGTTGTTTTCAGCATATTCTCTGCATGCTACCAAAAGTTAGAAAGTATATTTTCATAGATGCTGCCATTTTTTGATAACTGCTGAGAACAATAAGCCTGGGAATTTATTTCCATGAAAATGTAGATCTTGAAATTCAGAAACATACAATGTAAAAAAAAATATCTTTTATGATGACATTAAAACTTGGGAAATTTTTGCCAGCCAATAAAGGGAATTCAATGTGTACAGCACTTGCATGAAATTGTCTGTGTCTGTGTCTGTTCATCGACATCAGTTGACACTGTGAAAGGTAAATTTAAGAATTAGAAAATGTTTTATCTTTGGAAGGAGTATATTTGCCTATTTATTTACTTAGCCATAGTTTACTAGTACCAATTCCTTTTCAAAAAAAGGAGTTCTTGTCCCTCTTGGATCTCTCAACAAACGTTTTACACTTTCTGTCACATCCCCTTCCCCTAACACAAAGGATTAGGTGGGTAGGTACTTATTCATAGATAGTACCATGCACTGAATTTAAAACATTTCTTGATCAAAATAGTACATGGAATGAAAATGTGTCTCTTTTTTTTCAGAATTATGTCATGTACCTCATTAAATTCTTTCATTTATTTTGGAAATCCAATTTGTTAGGGAAAAGACAAGGTGCCATTGAAGGTTTGCCATTGAGAGCAAAAGATCAAGAGGATCCACAAGTACAGTAAGTTGAAAGAAGTAACAGACCCAGGTAATTATAGAGGCATGTAATAAATACTCAGATGCAAAGAGGCCTCTGTGATTCGCTTGGATATATTCTTTCATCTCTTTGTTGCTCATATTACACTGAGGACATTGGGGAAAGGAGGGTGGATATAGTTATCTACCTTCACTGGCCTGGTTAACTCCTGCAAAAGAACATGAAAACTTCAGTAAAATAGTAATGCAAGAAAAGTTCCTTGGTTTGCATCCCAATGTGTGTAAATATGGAATACTTAATTAATATTATATCCTCTATTTTAAAAGACTCCCAAGATTTGAGATATAGCAGTTATCTTATAATAACCTAGAGGGGCTAAGTTTCTTAAGCAACCATAACTACTGTTGGTTCTCAGGACAGTCCATAAGTGACAACTTCTCAAAGCAGAGCATAATACATATACAAGTAGGTCATAGTATGACAAAACCTGAACTAGAAAAAATATTTTCATATGCCTTCTTGAAATGAAGAGCTGCAACTAGGATTAAATGCATGTGACTGAAATTAAAACAAATAAAAAACCATATTAACCGGATCACACAATTTATTATACGTGCAATGGCTGTGTTACTAGGGACGTTTAATTTGTTAGGGTGAAGTTAGGGTGAGGAGAATCATTAGGCTTTTAATTTTGTTCAAAAACAGCAACAACAGAAAAAAACTAGTCAGTCTTCAAAAAGCACTTTTTTCGGCCCCTACTCTATCAGGCTGCACAGAATTTTCAAAGCAGCACAATGTTGTAAAAAATGCCCTTTTAATCAGATTACCCTTGGCGACCGTCCCAAACTCAGGCTGAAGTGCAGTGCTTGTGGTTTCTCAACAGCTTACACTAAGCCTGCACCATGGAAATAATCTACTTTTAAAACCCAGGAAACAAATCGACTGCACTAAGGACATAAGTCGCTGTCATTAGGGAGTGATTAGGCTAAACATTTTTATACACTCTACTAGCGCACTTTCAAATTATATATGTCAGGCCGATAGGAAGAGAGGTGCTTCAGGTGGGCATTCAGAACAACCCTGTGGAAAAGTGAATAAATCCAAAGCACTAACATGGTAAGAGGAAGTAGTAAAAAGAGCTCTTACTTTAACCTTAACCTGATAATACAAAAGTCATAATTTTCAGGAACCAAAACTGGACACACACACAATTGGAGAAAGAATATATCTATATCTATATCTATATCTATATCTATATCTATATCTATATATCTATATCTATATCTATATCTATAGAATATATCTATATATAGAATATATATATCTATATCAATTGTATATATAGAATGGATATAGATATAGATATTAGTCCTTCAAAAATTAACATATTTCATGCACTTATTATTTATTTATGTGAAGATGATTTCAGTGTCACATACTTTACATAGAAAATTCTGTGGGAATTAAGAATAATAAATGTTCTGTAATTTATTATTATAGGCCATATTGTTAATCATTTGTTAACATGGTGGTAAGTGTGGGGACTTAGTCTCTCAGCATCATGTTAGATTGTGGGATACTCTCAGAAGCTACAGTACAGTCTAAAACAGCCACATGTCTATGAAGCATTCCCTGGCCCCCAGTGCTCCAGTAAAACAACCGTGGAATTGAAACTTTACAATCTGTGGTATGTTCATAGTGGCTGTTATAGGATCTTTTAAAATGTTCATACTCATTCATGAAATTCTCAGGATTCAATTTTGTTTGCTTGTTTTTAAATTTCGAGAAGTATAAGCAAAATGTAAGAAACATGCATTCCTTTAATGAAGGAGCAGAATGTTTGCTCTCAGCCAGTAGAAATATTTTTTTCTCAGGGGTTGAAAAAAAGATTGGATTTAAGATTGGGCTCTCCCACTGCCCCAAAAGCTCCAACTTGAGCTGTGTTTGATTTCTATTTTGGACATTCTGTTGATAGTTTCATTTCTAATTTATGAAACATTTCATTAATCCTCAATCTGTCAGCTCTTTTTTGACAACAATGGAGACAGACAAAAGATTAATATTTATTAAATACGTTACACTTTAGAAGTTTTTGAAATGCTCTTTCTTGTAAATCCCCACTTCACCTAATTTGAAACAAACTGTGCCGTTTCTGATTTTTCCCAGAAAGCAAGTAGACAACACAGCAAAGCAATTTTTAAATACCAAAATGTACAATATTGGCTCTAAGTGCTACATACAGAAAAAAAAAATCAAAATACAGCTGTCCTGGAGAATTGTTAGCGTTCACAATAAAAGCATTTCTTAGTCCAAGTATTTCAAGCATACATTTTTGTATGTTCTTCCTCCTCATCCTCCAGTCACCCCCCTCCACTTTTTCAATCTTATGAATAATTCATGATCTGATAAATATGCAATTTCAAAAAGTGCAGACAAGGCAGCACTGCATTAAAAAAAAAAAAAACAGAAGACGAAGAAAAAGAAGGGAAGAAAAGAGCATGCAATTTTTACACACAAGTCCTGCATTGCACTTTCTGGATGACAGATTTTCTAGTATTCAAGCCCTATATTGTGTACCTCCTATGAGTGTCACCGCATTTCTGGTCAGGTACCTTGCTAGACATGTTACAAACTGTTTGAAGAAGGCTGTATTGCACAAAGCAGTAAACATTTAAAGGAATGAAGTTATCCCATGTTTTAGAGTTAGTGCTTTATCAACGGACTCTCTGAATAAATAATCTAAATTTTCACCCTTTCAAGTTAGAAGATCAGAGATGTGCCGATCTTGCATATCAGATAATTCTCTAGTGACAGCACCACAAAGTTCTCAAGCTCCTAAGGCTTCTCCTAAACAGCAATCATTGATTTGAGATCATAAGAACATTCTTCAGAGGCCAATTTCACAAGCTCAGCAATAAACTCTTCTGCCTGAGCTTCCGAACAGGTAAAACCACCCATCCAAGAGCCGGTTTACAGAGCAAAGCGGAGCACCTCCATTTTGTGGGCTAATTGCTTGATTACCAGGCTGAAACAAAATGGAGGCGAGACCTTTTCAAAGCAGCTAGGAGCTGATATCTGGAGGAGATGGGAAAGAGTATTAAAAGGGCAAAATGATTCCATAGAGAACCTTAAGCCTGTAATTAGATCAATATTAAGGATAACATAATAAATACGCATTAAACTGAATTTATATACTACAAATACAGATAACAAGGATAAAAGCATTCGTTGAAAGAGAACTATTCTAGGTTAGTAATAGTTAAGTTTAAAAAACAAACAAAAAGAAACATGAATTCAGTGTGAAATGTAACCTTTCAAATGAACACGTAAATTGGAAAACACCATGGGTAAGAAATAGACCACAGCATTTAATTTGGACTGGCTAGCTGGAAGCCTATATTTACTGTACTATAATTTCAAATTTAATTAAGTCACACTGCTGATGCCAGTAGCATCAACACAGTAAAGATGATTAATTGCATGTGTAAATGAAATATAAACAATCCTAAAAGTAACATTAATGCAGAACCTTGTGCACGGAAATGGTATGATTGATTTAAGTGTATGCGCCTACCTGCATGTTTGAGACATGCCGGGATAGGGATGAGGGTCCTGCATTTGAATGTAATCACTGTACCCAAAATATAACCTTTTACGGGTCATTATTTTTCTAAGACATATGTTCAGCCTCCCTGTTTCCTCTCCTCTTCATACCTCAACCCCCAACATGATTTGTTATCTTATAGAAGACTTTTCACACAATTTGCATTGTCATCTTATGGATTGGCTACTGGTACACAAACATGAGCTGACATCCTGCCATAGAGGGACTGGGCTGTCACAACAAGGCAGCTGGACTGTTATATATTCACTTTGCTCCCATTGTCCTTCCATTCACAGCCGCGGTAGGACAAAGGGCCTGACAGAGCTAACCACGGATTGTCACCTTGATTTGTCCAGTCTAACAGATATGCAGAGATGAATTATATCCTCCTGCTTATGAACATAACACAGAAGCAAATACACTTGCAAACAGCATCTTCCAAAACATTATCTCAGAAACATAAAGCTTCTTGCTAGATACTACATGCTGCCTTACTCAGTAGGTCGGGAAAAGAAGAAAGCAACTTAACAGTGAAGACACAAATGACTCTCTTCCAATAACACAGTGTATTTCCAGACTACCCATATTCTTGACATTGAAAACTAAATTCAGCCTGATGGCAAGATAGGGAATTTAAACTCTGCTTCCTTTCGTATTCTCTTCAATGCGTCAAAATGCACACTTATGTCATCTATTTTTCAAAAGAGTATGGTATGTGAAATCTAGTAAATACACACAAATCAATTGTCCTTTCGCAAAAATTACCAATTTGAAATATTTTCGTAAAATTGATAAAATGAATCACTCCTTAAAATTGATCAAATGAATTGCTTCATCACTTTCTATTAAAACTTCTCAAGAAACTCAAATCGTGTCTTATGTAAATTGTGCCAAATGTTAACTCTGTTAAGTCTGAAAGCACTCAAAATACTTGGCTGCCAATAATAAAATTCGTTGGAAGATATATATTTTTTAATGTCCCATGTTTAATTTACTTCTTTATTGATAAGGTGTTTATGTGTCTTTGTGATCCAGGCAGTTTGAATATCCACATAAGTATAAATGAAGCAGCCTGGGTTTGGAGATTTTATGAAAAGATGTCATCAAAACCTCAGGAAAGGGCAAAACTGTTTTCTACCAGCTTTGTAAGTGAAAGTAAAGGAACACTCCTGTTACAGCAAAGAAAAAACAAATCCCAAACCGATAACAATCAAATCTTTCTCGCTCTCATTTTTTCTCTCTCCCCCTCACACACACACACACACACACACACACAACTTGCAATTTTCCCCGTTTTTATATACATTGCTGCATGGTTTCTGATCTTTCAAAGACAGTTTCATGTTTAAGAACACCTTGAGCATCCCAATGTCACTGCAGTTGGTTTTATTATTTCTCCAATACTACCTAAATAAGTACATGCAGAACGCTTATTTCTGAAAAAAGCCTCAGGAAGCACTCTTTAAAAAAAATTATAAGATAGGGCTAATAGGAAGATGCTTTGTTTAAAATCAAAATATCACATTTTGCATCTAAGCACATATTTAAAGCAACCATGCTAAAATACATTCTATTTGGAAGACCTACTCATTTTGAATTTTAAATTATACCATTCCATTGTCTTCCACTTAATACATATGGATTTTGTTCACAAAGCAACACTTGATACCTAATGTGTTTAATGGTGATCGCACAAACCAACATGATACACATAGCTATAGACAATGTGTACAAAAAGAACATAAAACCCGACCCCATACCAGAAATGCAAATGTTACTTGATCAAAGGGCTGCACTTGCATAGTGAAGGATTCAATAAAAATAAAACCTTTCCTTTAGGAGAAAGTCTAAGAAAATCCAGCATAATTTGTTTCCAATATATTTAGCAAAATTTAAATGTATCAAAAAGTGCCATTTATTATCGTCCAAAGAAAATGGTACAGATGTGTCTTTCCTCGGAATTCTATGCAGCCAGCCGTAAGCACTGTGCAACCGTTCACCTGATTGCGGCAGAATCGTGGCTTGATGGTGACAGAGGGTGACAGAAAGGGAACATTGAAAGTGCTATTATGCAGTTCACAGGGGAAATTTTCAGCACATTTCAGCTTTATCTAGTTATACTAGGTAGTTGTTTCGTGTGCTGTTTTGTTCTTCGACTAGTTGTGCACAACTTCCAATACCAAGATTCAACTTGTCCTCTGTAACCACCATTTCTAACACCCTGTGCTTGAAGATTTCAAGTTATCTGACAGATTTCCAAGTTGCTTTGGCATTTCAATCTGCTTTATAGTTGTAAATAAAATTCACGCATTAGTGCCTTCATGCACTTAGTCCTCTGAAAAAGATGTAATTCCACTTTATTTATTTTAATCATAAGGTCTAAGAACATAATTCAGAACCATACCGTAAGGTTTTCTCCCATTTCCTCCTAGTAATACCGGTACACTTCAAAGCTTGTGTGAAAATGTGATCTTGGGTTAGAATGTTCTCCTCAAAGGCTGTCATTTATGCTTTTATAGTATATCATGTAAATGTTATTTTCTTTAAAACCTGAGGAGGCCCTTTTAAACATTTTTCCAGAATTGGAGGCTGCTTGCAATTATTGTATAGTAAATATAAGTTAGGAATCTACATTAAAATGGAAGGGCATTTTGTAGTCATTAAAGACAGAAAAATGCTTCAAAATAAAAAAATTTTAAATAAACACATGAAACCCATCATTACCTTAAAAAATCAATAATTTTGTCTAAGGAAATGTAATGTCTTAAGGAATATCATGGAGGACACAAAATGTTTATAAACATACAATTTTGTTTCAGAAAACAATCTTAATTGTCCATCTCCTTTCTGCAGTACAGGCTCATCCCCTCTCGGAAGGTTCTTTGGAGACATAGATTAGGAGCTTGTAGGGTGGGGGCAGACATCTAATCACTGCTCAGCATTGCCCTAAACTTTCATTACATTTAAGAGCAGAGCAAGCCACATAGCTCTGCTGCCTGATATATTGTTGAGTGGGGCTTCTGAGGTTCTATTTTCCGCACAGGGTCAAGACTGCTGACATGGGATTAATCAGCTACTCCTCCTAAACCATGAATCAGAACAATTGCTGTCAATTTCATATAGTACAACTGCCTGGAAATAGAGGAGTTGGAAAGAGAGAGAACATATCAGGAATCTAGAAAAAAAATGTTAGTGAAGAGTTTTAACTTCAATTTGGGTATTGTGATTTGGCACTGTGACCAAATTACAGTAGTGAAATTTATATGTCCAACCAAGTGATTTTGGACTATTCTTCCCCTGTCTTCTCCCCTCTCCCATGCAGATATCACTCTTGTTTCAATACCAACACTGAAAAAAAAAAAGTCAGACTCATTTACCTTCTTTTGGTAGGTACCATTTATGCTCAAGTCCATATATAAACATGTCTGCTGACCCAGGGTTAAATTCAGGGTACTGTGGGCAAAATGCCTGCAGCTCTTCTGCATACATATTGCAAAGCCATCATTGCATCTAGCCTCTCTGTGAATATTTGCATTACAGAATCAGAAAATTCTAGGTGTAAACGTCTGTATAAGGGGAAACCGAAAACCTTCACTATTAGAGAGGAGAGTGACAAGATTCTTTTTATATGAAAACACAGCCACATTAAAATGGCCCGTCTCCTAAGCAAGAGTCTATTACTAGTAGTGAGAGGGAAAAGGATACCTTTTGATCACCGATTAGGAAAAGCACTATTTGCTGCTTTTTATAGCACTCAGGTAAAACCAAGAGCTATTTTTTTCCTTGGGAATGAAGTGTCACATACAAAAACTATTTCTTTTTGTTAGTACTAGAATTGGATATTTTCAAAAAAGCACATGTTGAGATTGTCTGATTAATACAAAGCCAGGATATGCATGATTAGTAATCGTGCTGTCAAAATAAAATATTATATTAAGGAATATGGAAATACAGGGATTTTTTTCAAAATAAAAACTTATTTTGAATTATTAAAGTCAAAATTCAATAGTAATTTTTGCCTAGTTGTTAAGAATGATACAGAAGTCTTTTATGATTAAAAAATCTGAATTCTATATTAATGTATTTTTATACAGAATGTGTTATTCAGAATATTGAATATACAACATATAACTATATTCCTAGTGTACAAGTAGTCATTTATAAATGTAATGATTTCTTATGTATCTGAAATCCTCTTTTGTATAAGTAATTTAAATAAATAAATCTGTTAATAAATTTGTTTAGATACCTCCTGATATCAATGTAATGTGTTCATAGCATATAATAAAACATAAGAAAGTTGAAACTGGTCATAAATTACACAAAATTATAAGTGTACTATGTATTTTATGTATATCCATATTGTATTTCACCTTCATTATATATGTAATGTATAAAGATGAGAAACATAGATTCAATGTTATTAAAAATATAATACAGGACTTGTATTTTAAAATAAATGGAATAATTTTTCTATAAATATAATTAAGAGAAAAAGTAGATTTTAACTTTTATATGCAGCAGCAAATACTTGTTTTTATAAGGATGCACTCATCATTTTAATGCAATTATTTTGTGTATCTGCATTTAATTAACAAGAGGCTTCAAATGATGCAGGGAAAAAAGAGGTATCGATAAGCATTTATACATTGTATTTGTTCTTCTAAAGTACTTACCTTAAAACCTGAAGATATTATTGGGAAAAAATGCGTAGCTATTACTCAGAAATGTTTTAAATGTTTTACTTATATACTTATTCATCCAATCAAATAGTACAGGGATTCAGACTTAAAACTAGGTTATTGCTTTAATAAAAAATACATTTACAAGGTTTTCAAAAAATGCAAAAATTAGGTAAACAAAAATAAGTCTTACAAAGTACTTAGAAGAAAAATTGGTTTTGGAACCAAGCTGGTTTATTTTTATCCAGCGGATAAAAGATTAATGCACTTTATTATTGATGAAATATTTGATCATAAAATAACTGGTTATTGTGTAATTTAAAATGACTGCTTGGCAGTTCTCTGACAATGATTTATATGATGTTTGATAAAATTACTACCAAGTTTTAAAATTGCACAAAACAGTATAAATAATTTGTAAAAGCCTATCTAGAATTTTAATCCTTTTTCTTTCATTAATGATTTTTACATGAGTAGAAGCAATAAAAATATTTCTAGAGTTTCTCATACGTATCTGGAATAAAGATATATTTGTTTAGCATTTTTAGGACTTACTCTAATTTGGAACATTAGAGCTATTAGTGTTATTTCCAATAAAACTCCATATTATTAATACTACTGCCCCACTGCTTAAATGAAATCATGTGTGAACTGACATGTATATCAAATTATACGTCAAATAAAATGCATTACATGTATTTTAAGGATTTGTTAAAGATGTTTAGTGATTAAAAACACACACCCTGAATATTATTAAGATAGAATAATCAAATACACTTAAAGAAGAGATTTAAGGCTTCGTGCTCTACCTACATACAATTGCTGCAACAGAAAGTCATACTGATGCAGCCAGAGAGCAGCTCCTAGCAGGGTCAGAGGAATTGAAGGCAGGAAAAAGGAAGAAGGGCCTTGATAACCTTTAGCAAGGCGACTGAGTCATTGATGTGACTTCCGCCTTTCTGCCCAAAATGACTTGCGCTAAGAAAGGCTGGACACTGAGATCAAAGCCACACTCAGCCTCTGGACTCTTGCTGACTTGTCCTCAATTATAGATGACCTTTAGGCAATGAAAGAAAAAGAAATATTTTTTTTTTTTAGTATTAGATGGCACAAAATTAGTGTTTCTGAATTGCTGAGTACACATGTACAGTTTTTACCTGCTTTTTTACCATTTTTCCATTAATATTTTATCTAATTCCTGCCCAGAGTTTGGGAACAGTCTTTTATATCATTGCGTCTATCTTTAAACAGCATAATCAATATCCTCTTAAAATTCCTTCAGAATCAAGATGCATGATAATGTTTTATGCAATTTTTTTCCATATAAAAGTAATCCATACAAAATCTGGATTTTCTAATCATATCCAAGTTTTGCGGCTATAGGAATAGGTGTTTGTACTTTAAAAACATCTCACAAAATGATTGTCTATCAAAAATTTGATATCTCAGAATTATAGGTTATAGCCTATATAATTTTAAAAGAAATCTCTGCTAACCAAGGCTTTAGTATGTTTAAATATTTCTGAAAAAGACTTTTTATTTTTAAAATTATTTGTATGTATTTTTAAAATAAGTAATACAAATACATTTTGTAAACTCCACACAAAAGAAATAGAAATATCACATGATAATAAGAATATTATGAAGCAAGAATTTTAAAATATTAATTCAGGTAAGGCGACATTTACTTAATAGAATTTTCCTTATAATTAGAAGCTTACTTTAAGAAGATTTTAAGTCACAAAATTATCTAGTTCATTCAAGTCATTGTTTAAATCTTCTAAGAAAAAATGTTTAATTTTAATATTTAAAACAAAAAAGGATTCATGTTTGTCTTGTCTATAACCAGATAAATAAATCTAAGTCACAATAATCATTTTGTTTTTGTTAAAAGAAGGAATATTTTTGATTCTTTCTTTTCTCTTTGATTATGTAAAACATGAAAAATTGGAAAAGTGTGGAACATAAGTTATCTACAATACCAGCAATTACACAATATTGAAAACGTTTTGAATACTTCCTTCCAGTCATTTTTCCTCCTGAGATTTTGCATTGTATAAAAATTACTATCATAAACCACATAATTTGATGCCTTCCATGATTGTCCCAATGTACTCAGTTAGGATTTCCTACACCACAGCAACCTCTTTGCAAACAAAACTGACAAGATTCGATCATCTGTCATCAAAAAAAAAGGAAATTTTTAGTGGAAAGATATGATGAATAATTTTATGGAGACAACGATTATCCTAGGTCATTCTTCTTTTCTTATCTTGCTTTAATAGTTTTTGGTTAGAAATTTGTGGGCTATTTGGAACAAAAGATAAAAATAAAATAGTCTTGAGTTTTTGTGAAAACGTTGCTCAGATAAATAGCTCAGTTTTAAACATGTGTCTTGCCAAAGGCTTGCAAATCATTCCTCATTTAGGGGCAGGTGAGAAGGGCTGGCGTGAGAATAGCTGAGAGGTGCTAACCCAAAGCTTACAGGAAGAAGTCTGTAGGTCAGAGCAGGTAACGCTGTACCCAGAGCCTGCCACAGATGTGCAAGCAAAAAGACACAGAGTTATGAATTCCATGCTTGTTTTAGACAACCTTGTTTTTCTGTGCTGAGGTGACGATGATGTGTGTGACACACAGACATTCGCCTTAAAATGTGCTACCCAGAGTCAAAGTCATCAGGACCGCTAAGTGGAATAATGAGCGAACTGTACAAAGAAGAATATAAATGGGTAGAATGCAATAGAAGGTTGCAAGTGACAGAAATATCTTCTCTATCCATTTTCTCACTACCAGAAAATTTCCCCTGAAGAAATCCGTTGTCCCATTTTTATTTTTTTATTTTTTATTAGTAGTAATATGAAGATATTTAGGAACGTTTTAGTAAAAACATACAAAATCAGCAGCATAGCTTAGAAAGTTGTTTCAGACATATGGTTAAACATTTTTTTCTTTCTTACTAATAGATGGGAATGGTCTAATGTTAAAAATCAGGTGGTATATATATTCTGAAATATTTGTGGTTATAAATTTTACAGTTATAGTGCTTTTTTAATTGAATTTAACTGTTATTTGGCTTAACTGATGATACTACATATGTTGGAAGATATATATTAGGGGTGTGTGTGTGCGAATGTGTACATGTATTAAAGACAAAGAATGATGGGTAGGCACAAAAAATTCATACCTAACAAGAGGTAGAAATGACAACAGATGCAAGAAATATTTTAAATAACCCATAGGCATCTCTGAATCTTTGATGACCAGTGTCAAATGTTTTCTCTCATATTTAAACCATAAAAGAGTCCTGACTCCATTGCTCCGGATAGCCCCAATGCAATGATATTGTCACAGTAAATATTTAAATGTGGTCTTCTTTTTTTTTTTTTTTTTTTTTGGTAATTCAAGCCAGTTTTAATCATGACAGCCAGATACTGATACACACACTCACAAACACCAATGTACCAATCAATGGAACAGAATAGAAATTCCAGAAATTATGTCACACATTGACATCCAACTAAATTTTGACAAGTAGACTGAAACCAATCTAGGGAGAAAGGACACTCTTCTCACCAAACAGTGCTGCAAAAATTGAACCTACAGGTGCGGAAGTATGAAATGAGAACTCATCTCACAGCTGATTAAAAGCCTTGTGACTTTCTCTGTATCAATAACGGGAACAGCTGTCTTGCATTGCCCAGTATGACCAGCAAAATGATAACGGTCCATCCTTCTCACCAACTTCACGGATGGATCCCCGTTCTCTGAACTCAGCTGCATCTGGTCTCTGGCCAGTAAGTAATGTGCTTTTGGTATAAGTCAGATACCATAATGACAAAACAAAGCCTCATGGAATTTTATTTTTTCATTTTAGTTGTTTCTATATTTTTTGCAAACAACTTTAATAATGTTTTATGGAATGTGGTTATTATTTAACTATTCTTTCATATTTACATTAAGACTGAATTATTCCTTTCGATGTAGCTTAAAGGTCTGTATTTCTGGCAACAAGTTTTTATTTATACATAGCTTTTTCCAAATTCCTGATCATTTTTAAGTTGATTTTTTTAAATGTGGTCTTAATTTGTTGGGGTTCAGACTCAAACAAAAATTTTTAGGATATGTTTCTGAATATGTTTACAAAGGGGAATACAGTTGATTTACACTGTCCTAATGTGCTTTTTCGCTGTGCTGTTTATGTCAAACAAAAAGTCATCTAATTCCAACCTACTAGGAGAATTCCGCACGTGTTTACTTATTTGGAGTTGTACTTGGTAACACTTAACTCCAGGCAGAGAAAGGATAACGTATGGAATCACAAAAGGAGGGCTCAGGGCTGGAATATCTGTTTTGCTACGACCCGCGTTTTATGAGGTTACAAAAAGTGCTCATTTTGCAGTTAACAAAAAAGTAATAGTCTCCATTTTTTTCCCAGAAAAAAACATCAATCTGAAGTATGAACATGACTAGACTTGAAGTAAAGTGAAAACTGAAGATGTTCCTTTGTGAATCCCTTGGGGATATAAAGGTAAATTGGGTTTCTCCAATTTATTTTGAGCCAGGATGTTAAATTTTGTTTTGTGCATAATTTAATTATCTTCCATGTCAACGGAATCACAATATTTCAAGGAGTCCTTCCATGTTTCCTTTGCATTTACATCTAACATTATAGAATGATAGAAATCTTCAAAATATTAGCTTTTGCATATAAGGTTAATTCTTCTAAAAAAGAGCATTTGTTTCCTTAAAAAGACAGTTTATGTACGAGTTTAAGATTTCTAACTTAAAATATTAAATATACGCAATCTTCTTAAACTTTTCCGTAAATACTCATTTTCATTTAGCCCCTTCCTTCTGGGATGAGGTAAACAATTTTGTTGGTAGATTTCATTAATGCACCAAGCATTGAATCCTGAGTAGATTACAAAAATTATATGCTTGTAAAACAGAAAATGTGAGATTATAAAATAATAAGGTCAGTGCAACAAATAAACTGAGTTCATATTTCAAATAAATGCTTGTTGTCCAGGGGTATCACCTCCAACAGGTCTCTTGATTTGATTTGATGACTTTTCTTCTTAACATGGCCTGTAACTGGGACCAGCACTGTGGCATCACATATTATACTTCTGCCTTCATTCCTTGCATCCCTTGTGGATGCTGGTTTAAATCCAAGCTGTTCCACTTCTGATCAGACTCACTGTTAATGTGCCTGGGAAAGAAGAAGATAATGGCCAAAGTGCTTGGACACCTGTGACCATATGAGAGACCCAGAAGAAGCTCCTGGCTCCTGGCTTCAGGCAGGCCCATCTCTGGCTATTGCTGTCATTTGGGAAGTGAACCAGCAGATGAAAAATCCTGCAGTCTCTCTCTGTCTCTCCTTCTCTCTGTAACTATGCCTTCTAAATAAAAATAAATAAATCATCAAAAAATGATTTAAAAATGGTCTATAACTTCCATAAAGTCCAGCTATGCATACAAGGGAAAAGAAATAAATACAGCTATACATCCAAGGGAAAAGAAATAAATACATAGAGGAAACATTTGTACTCTCAAATTTATTGCGGCACTGTTAACATTAGCCAGGAAATGGAAGCAACTTATCTGTTCATTAACCGAAGAATACGTGAAGAAAATTCAAGACATATGAACAGTTTTATACTATTTCATCATAAAAATGATAAAATACTTTTATTGGTACAAATAATGAGTAGATCTAGAAGCCATTATGTTAGGATAAAATAAAACAAAGACTGACACAGAAATACAAATGCTGCATGATCCCATTTATACAAGGAATCTCAAAAAATAGATATATTTCATAAAACTTAAAATTATAATGGTGGTTACCAGAGACAGGGGAGGGTGGGAGGGAGAGGTTGGCTTTCTTAAGAAACACTTTGCACCCTGTGAGGCCAAATATCATGTGTTGACAGAGTTTCTGATATCATTCAGTCCCAACAATGGTGAATAAGTAAATAGTCTATCTTGTATGGGAAAAGGAGAGAGGAAAACAAGAAAAGAAAGTTTATAAAATAATGTGATCGTGTCTTTAACCGTGACTGGTGCACAGATTCAAAACTACTGGAAAAGAACTCCAAACATGAATTTAAGAAAGACAGAAGTACTGGTGAACAGTGAATGTAGGAATGCCTCTAAGAGCGCTTACAGAAGGATAATTTTTATCTGGATAGTGGCATACCAATATGCTAATTTAAAATTATTCCTTGGTAATTTTCTGCTGTCTTTACTGCATTTACTTCTTGAAAGAGAGAAACAAATTGGTAAGCAATGCAACTAGAAACTGGAGCAAGAGAACACTATGTAGCCTAGAACCCAGAGTTGACTGTTTTGTCTAAAGTTTTGCTGTGTTGTTTTTAATTATTTATTATTTTTAATTCATTAATTACATTGTATTATGTGACACAGTTTCATAGGTACTTGGATTCTCCCCACCCCTCCCCAAACCCTCCCACCATGGTGGATTCCTCCACCTTGTTGCATAACCACAGTTCAAGTTCAGTTGAGATTCCCCCATTGCAAGCATATACCAAACATAGAGTCCAGCATCATATTGTCCAGTCAAGTTCAGTGGCTTCTTAGGTATACCCTTTCTGGTCTGAAGACAGAGCCAGCAGAGTATCATCCCAGTCAATTAAAAAGCTCCAACATACCATCAGCAAAAATTTACATCATTATGGAATTAATTGACATAGTAATGAGTAACCAATATGTTAAAAGTAAATGTGAATTCCTAGCCACCTTCTGTGACCACCTCACTGACATTTCAATTTTAGTTAATACACAACATATAACATACATAACATGTTATACATAACATCATATCATCTTAAATTAAGGCAAACATGTGGTATTTAACCTTTTGGGATTGGCTCATTTCCCTTAGCATTATGGTTTCCAGTTTGGCCCATTTGGCCACAAAGAACTGCATTTTGTTTTTTTTAATAGCTGAGTAGTATTCCATGGAGTAGATGAACCATAGCTTTCTTATCCAATCCTCTGTTGATGGGCATTTTGGCTGCTTCCATGTTTTTGCAATTACTGATTATGCTGCTATGAACATAGGAGTGCATGTTGGTTTCTCATAAAACAAGTGTTCTGGATATATTCCTAGGAGTGCTATTGCTGGATCAATCATGCTGCTTTTTTTTTTAAGATTTATTTATTTGATTACAAAGTCAGACATACAGAGAGGAGGAGAGACAGAGAGGAAGATCTTCCGTCCGATGATTCACTCCCCAAGTGAGCCGCAATGGGCCGGTGCGCGCGGATCCGAAGCCAGGAACCAGAAACCTCTTCCAGGTCTCCCACACGGGTGCAGGGTCCCAATGCATTGGGCCGTCCTCAACTGCTTTCCCAGGCTACAAGCAGGGAGCTGGATGGGAAGTGGAGCTGCAGGGATTAGAACCGGCGCCCATATGGGATCCCGGGGCATTCAAGGAGAGGACTTAAGCCGCTAGGCCATCCCGCCGGGCCCCATAAAGTTTTGCTTTTTTTAAGTAGAAACTTTTCATACTTGGTTCCAATGCAGTAGGATTTACCTGTAGAGTACTTTATTTGGTTATTTTTTTCCATTAGTCACACAACAAAATCAATCTTAGTACCTTAGCATCATATTTTGAGACCATCCCAAATGGTATTATCCAGTTCAAATCACTCAATTTGTGTATTAGAGTAGGCTTTGAATGAATTCTTATCGTTTCTGAAGCCAAAATAATTCAAAAAATACAAAAAGGTTTTCACCCTCTTACTTAGAAGAATGTACCACAAGTTGGAAAATATTTCGAAAAACATCTTGCAGTAATATTTGTACTAATTCATATCCATTTTTTTAAGATGATTATTTAAAATGGATAGCATTCAAACATTCCAATTTCTCATGTGCCCATTTAAAATATCTTTATGATATTTTATTTCTTTATGCCTCTTCACTGCAAAATACATGATAAAATTTGAAATATAATGAATATAAGCCAATGTGCTCAATTTGTGTCCTATGAATAGTCTCTTATTTAAGACTTAAAACCAATTCAGAATAAAAGGTGAATCAAATGGTACAGTAATTGTCAAATTGAATCATTCTATAATGTAGTATTTTGTCAACTCCAACCTAAAATTTTAGGAAGATGAATTATTAAAATATACATTTTTGTGAAAATACCCATTTTTGATGGAAAAAAAAAAGTTTGGCTGTATAGAAAGAACAGCATAGGATAGTGTCTGACTAAAGCACCAGGAAAACAACTGAATAAACTTTTGTGTATAGGTTTGAATATTTTAAAAGACACATATATTCAGCTATTTAATATATCTTTTTGCTTTTTTATTCACTTAATGAAGAAGTCTGCAATTTTTTGGAGAGAATACTTATAAGGTTGCTATGAAAATTTGTAGCTTGCAGATATTCTTTCATTCATCATTCCTGATCCTTTTGAACCATTTCTGCTATATTTAGACTGCAAGAATTTTCTGAACAACTCATGTAGACATTTCTCGTCCAACTCATATTTCCCATACAGCGAGCATAATCAGACAAAATTATGAAATAGGATTGGTCAATAGGTTATTTTCAGAGTTGGAAGGGAGTTAGTAGTCATTTTGTTTCATGGCATATTCTGAGTGTGAGGAAACCAAGGCCAGACGTGTCAAATGGCACGCCATGGCATCAATAGATTATAAAGGTCAGACAGGCATAGGAAGGTACGTACTCTGCTCCCTGGGCAGTGGGAAAGAACGTGAGTTTGTCGTTGATTTGTATTTAGCTGATCCAACACTTGTTATTGCCTGCGGAGAACTAGAATATATTTAAACTTTTTTTCTAAGAAAAGATACATTTTTTCCCTAAGAGATTGAAAAAAAAAATCAAGATTAGAGTCTGTCAGACTTTGTATGCACCAAACTGGGAATGACTGTGAACTTTCCCTAGGCAGTTAATGTTTCTTTGCAGTTAGTCCTGGGAATGGTCAGAAGAAAGCGTGCGTGAGCTCTTGTTCTGTAACACTGCCAAGTAGGCACAAAGTTACTGCCATCGGTGTGTGAGGCTGCCGCAGACATAAGGTTACCAGTAAATCCATGAAGGAAATCACGGGGCATTACATCATGTTCGTTGTGTTCCTTGTTATTTAGAATTCTGTTTATGCTTCTAACATTAGTATAGATTTTCTTTAATGAATGTTTTATGACAGAAGGAGAGTGAGATATGCTATGTGAATTGCTTAAATATAAGTTCATTAAATTAAGCAGTTCTGATTTAACATGAAGCCTTTTCTGTTTGATGTTACCTTGAGGTTTTCAGATAATGTCCACGAAATACACGTCTGACCTGCAAGGACCATCTTTCTAATCAAAATCATTTACTGTTAACAGTTACTTGAAAGTTTTTTATCTACTGACACAATAGTTGATTACAAATTTAGCTATTCCACAATTTCTATTCATGCATTTAGCTAAAGCCATTTTATTCTCTGCACACTCAACAACTCTTTTGTCGAATACATATGCACGTATATATAGCTTATAATCTATTTTCCAAGATTTATGTAAGTAAGGGAGGGGAGCCTTTCTCTTACAGCTGTCAAATAAGTCATTGCAGCAAAGAAAGACTTCCAAAACTTCCTTATGCAGAACCAAAGGGAAAATACTACCCCTTTAATAATGACTGTATTTAATAATCACTCTCAAATTAGGTACTTCAGAAAGAACATGCTGCAACAAATAGCAAATATTCAATCCAGACATCGCCTGAAGTCTTTGGACTTATCTATCACAGGAATAATAGAATAAAATAATTCTGCAAGGTGAGAGAAATCAAAACCTTTCAGGCACTTTTTATAAGAAATATTTGAATAGCCAATTCTTAATACAAATATTTGTTACTACCCATCATGACAAGCTGGGGACATTCCATGGTCTTATTAGTACCCAGTCAATCACAGCTTGCCTTCTCTATATCAACTCTTGCACACAGATAATAGAGATAAAATGTTTATTTCCCATATTACTAGGCAATTATAAATGTTTCAGCAAAAATAAAACCTAATGGAATAATTCAAGATGCAAATATCATTGCTTACTAAGCTAATGCTGATGTTACCAAATGATCCTCACTTGGTTGTCCTGTATAGAAAAAAAAAGTACCAGAATAAGATATGCACTAGCTTTTTTAAAAGCTTCTAGACTAACACTATGCTGCCTACCAATGCCATGGGTCCTTCCTTATATGGACAATATTCACAGTAATGCTATATATTGCACATGACTATTACCAACAAAAGCTACTTATTTTAATTTTGGAATATTTTAAGCATAATACTTAGGAGTTACAAAGCTATTTATTGGTCCTACCATTTGGCATCTACTATGCTCTGGGAGAGTTTTCCTGATTTAGTATTTGAAGGCAATTTTTTATATTATTACTTGGAATGCTGGAATTTAATGATTTGTAACAACTAATATGAAAGCAGAGATTTACTAAAGGTCATGGCTTATCTCAAAAATAATAATAATAAAAAACATAGTCACAGAATCATGGAACCAGAATAGGGTTTTGAACATTATAAAGCCAACCATATTACATGAAGGTTAAAAAAACAAAAACAATAACGTAACGGTTCAAGTCCTTGCCTTGCACACCCGGGATCCCACATGGGCACCGATTCTAATCCAGGCGACTCTGCTTCCCATCCAGCTCCCTGCTTGTGGCCTGGGAAAGCAGTCGAGGGCGACCCAAAGCCTTGGGACCCTGCACCCATGTGGGAGACCTGGAGGAAGTGCCTGCCAGTTGCAGATCAGATCAGCACAGCTCTGGCTGTTGCGGCCGCTTGGGGAGTGAATCATCAGATGAAAGATCTTCCTTTCTGTCTTTCCTCTCTCTCTCTTTCTTTCTCTCTCTCTCTCTCTCTCTCTCTCTCTCTCTCTCTATATATATATATATATATATATATATATATATATATATATGACAGCAATAAAAATAAATCTTTTTTAAAACGCACAAATGTTTCACTTATTGTGCAAGTATTAAAAAGAGGAAAAGTCCAGGTGGTAATATCAAAATGAGGAAGAAACCAAACAGTACTTGTTCATCTCAGCATTGGTCATTTTCAAATGAGAACCCAACTTTTGGAACATATTCAAAGTGATAAAGTCCCTCATTTAAAATTTCCTAGTCTTTGGAATTCATGCCTTTAATAAAATTTAGTTGCTTATTAGCATAACACCCTTAGTACACCATAATACATTTAAGTCAAATATTTTACACATGAACATAAATATTAATATATTAATATATATAAAATACAGGACATGAACTTGTAAGACTGTTACAAAAATTCAAAAGCGAGGGGGTTGTTATGACACAGTGGGTTAAGTGAGTGCCAGCTCCTCCAGCATGCCTTATCAGAGTCCATGTTTGAATCCAAGCTGTTCTGCTTCATATTCGGCTTTTTCCTAATGTGCCTGTGAAGGTTTCAGAAAGATGGGCCAAATACTTTGGTCTCTGCCGTCCATGTGGGAGATTGCAATTGAGCTATTTGCTCCTGGCTTCAACTTTGCCCAGGTCTGCCTTCTGAAGCAATGATAGCAGTGAAGCAGGAAGAGCTCGCTCTCTCTTGCTCTCTCTCTCTCTTTCAAGTAAAAGTAAATATAGTTTTAATAAAAGGAGATCCTGGGAATGGTAAAGCAAAGTAAGGTTCTACTGCAATGTTGGTATCCAATAAGGGTGCCATTTTGTTTCCTGACTGTTCCATTTCCAATCCAGCTCCTGGTTAATGAACTTAGGAAAGTTGCAGAAAATTTACAGTGTTTGGGCCACTGACACCTAAAAGGGAAACCCAGAAGATTCTGGCTCCTATCTTCAGCTTGCGGTAGCCTTACCATTGTAAGTAAATTAGCAGACTGAAGATATTTCTTTGTCTCTCCCTCTCTCTGTATAACTTTACTTTTCAAATAACAGACAATAAATAAATGTTTTTTGAAGATTCTAAAACCTGCGGTTTGAACAAAATCTGGCTTTCCAAATGCATGCCAATGCTTAAACCTCAAAATCTTCATAGTTAGTACATTGATGTTAATGATTGATGGGTTAAGGGTGGAGATTCAGTATAATTATGCTTGTGCAAGTCAAACCTACTCAGGGGTCATTAGGTTACTGGGGGCTTTCTTGTAAACGTAGCCCTTATAGAGAATTGGTTGAGTAAGCAGTGTGTTGTCTGTTTCCCTGTGTCTTGGCTCCCTGTGTAATCCTCCCTGGGCACCTATTCCACCATAAACTGCCCTCATCAACAGCCAAATCAATTAGGTCAGTGATCTTGGATTCTGAAGCTCCAAATCTGCAATTATAAATAAATCTTTTTCACAAGAGTCTCCTTTCATGTGTTTATTATGTAGCAGCACAAAGTTGAGGAATACACTGATCTAAAAGCTCAGGTAGTGAAGCATAGGCAGCCAAGGAGCACTCGGAAATAGAGCTTGAGGCCCCTTGTAGCTAACATTTCCCTTTGGGGAAGCAGAAATAGTTTAGTGGGATTATTTCTTCATTTCCAAAGGCATACAAGGTTTGGACACCCAATCCTTAATGTGCAATAAAATGAAATGGCAATTTTCCAAGAGCTGTGAGACTGCAGCTAATTAGCACATTAATTTATATAAATAAAATTCTCTCTGCTGTTCCCCAGTGCTCTGCCTGAGAAATGCAACAAGATGAATGAACATGACAAATCACAGTGAAATTTACAGGCTTTTAAAAAGGATACAGAAATATTCCCTTGACCTTATTCCAACGTTTCTGTCCCTATTTCAGCAATGCCGTTCTAGTAATGAACCCCTACATGTCTATCTTTTATTTTGCCAAACTTAAATTCTAATGACACTGCTACAAAGAGAAAAAGCATTGTTCTATCCTTAGACTACTGGCTCTAAGATCCAAAACGCCAGTATGTTCCTTTGATCTTTCAGGTGTTTTTAAGCTTATGTCATATACGTTCCCTAACAAACACTGGTTCAATTTTTAAATTATTTCTTCTTACATATGAAGTATCTTCTTTAGTCATTTTCATTTTCATTAGTTGTATGCTTAACCATTATAAAAATAAATAAATAAATATTCTGAAGAACAAGTATAAGATTCAAATAAAACTGTTCCTTGAATATAAAAACAACATCCTAATTTAAATCAGAGAAAGAGTGTGTGTTATGTGTGTATATACTCTTATTTTTATATGGATACATAAATATTGTTGACATAACCCCAAGGCCTAACACAACTGAACCTTAACAGGTAGTCCTGAATATAATCTGCTACTACTAAATAGAAAAGTCAATTTGATAAAAAATGAAATAGAACAAAAAGTTGAAAAAAATGTACCTCATACAGTAAATACCATACTGTTTTCTAAAATACATTTGTCAGTTGCTTGTACTTCAGTGTATAATTGTTATGGAGCATATATTTCTTAATGCACATCATATTTACACAAGTTGAGAAAATCAGGTCTGAAAACTTTAGCCTAGTGGCTAAAGTCCTCGTCCCACATGCTTCAAGATCCCATATGGGTGCTAGTTCATGCCTCATCTGCTCAACTCTGTGCTTGCAGCTTGAGAAAGCAGTTGAGGATGGCCCAAATCCTTGGAACCCTGCACCCATGTGAGAGACCTGGAAGAAGCTCCTGGCTTTGGATCGGTTCAACTCTGACCATTATTTAAATTCCATGGCAGAGCCAAAAATTATTTTTTTTTCTAATTTGATTTTTTATTATAGTTTTGACAATCTTTACATAGTTAATTAGGGAAAAAAGGTTCAGGGGCTATAGGGAAGGGGTAAGACTATTATTTCCATATTGTTTAATTCTTGTATCTGAGGTAAAGGGGGATATTGAGGGAGAAGCCCCACCCAGTTTCCCACCCACGCCAAGTCCCGGATGTGGGGCATGCTCTGAGATCCTTGCTCAAGTGGTTTTGATAGTTCTCCAGTTATGAATCGCTGCCAATCTCGCCACTCCAAGCACAATGAGGTTGTTGAAGAATCCACTTTCTGTCTTCTGTCTTCTGTCTTCTGTCTTTTCTTGGTTAGGGTTCTGAGTTCGGCATTTTGATTGGGCAGATCCTCAAAGGCACTTTGAGGTATTCCCAGACCAGATTCTTGTATGTTCTAGCAAGTACAGGGTCTGGCACAGTCCATCGCCCCAATCAGCTGGTGGTTGCAATTGTTGAGTTGGTTCTTTTTTCAGCCTCGACTTCCACTGGAACCAATGGGTGTTGCAGTCCAGCCTGATTCTGCCCAGCACATACTCAGCCCTCACATAAACCAGTGGGAGCTGCAGCCTAGTTGGAGCGACCCACAATAACCCCCACCAGGCCCGCCCCCTACCCTGGTTTGCCAGTATGTGTAGCAGACTAGTCCAGTCTGTCCCACATCCCATTTGGCTCTCGTACATGTTGATGGGTATTGAAGCTTAGTTCAATCTAACCAGCTCAACTATACAGCCCTCCAGAATCAAAAATTCTAAAAACAAAAAAAGGCAAGGGGGGGGGGACTATGTCTTTCTGTAAACAAACAAACAAAACAAGTCAATTTCATTCCTGGAGAAATGATGATCAGAGAAGGAAAGGGATGAGCAAGCATCACTGAAAATTATACAAAATTTTTAAGCCCATTTTGACAGACATGACAGCTTAGAATGAATTCAGTTTGCAGTGGGCACAGAGTCTATACCCAACCACCAGCCTTTCCCTTGAACCTTCATTCAGAACTCATGTAGAAGGCTGACCTGGGCTGTTGGAGGCTGAGATCAAGGTAAGCAATCCCAACCTCCACAAAAAAAGAAGGCTGCCATAGACTGGCGTGAGTAGCAGCTCTGAGAGATAACCTGCTGATCCTAACACAGGCACATCTGAGATCAAGACTAGACAATGGGAAGAAATTCTGCATAGAACCCTCAGGCCTTCACCATATGTGCTACTTCAGCCTTCCAAAACTGATAGAAGGGTGGAAAAAGCACAGGACTCTGTGGGCAGGACTGAGGAAGAAACTCCCCAGCACTTACCCAGTGGGAAGCTTGCTCTGACCTAGTCCTTAGCACGGTGAGATTCCCAGTCTCTGTGTTTCCAGAAAGCTGGTCCTGCTATAGTGAAGACATTGGTGAACTGAGTTAAATAAAGTGACCACATTGGTTCAATCTCTAGTTTGATGATGTCAGAGAAAAGACTGGCTTTTACATCTTTTTGGGTTTTACTATCATTTAATTCTGTCTCTACGATTATTTATTAAAATTTTATTTACTTATTATTCAGAAGGCAGAGTTATAAAAAGCAAAAGAAGTGAAGAAAGGAGAGCAAGAGTGACATGGAGATGACAGGGCAAAAGCATTTGGGCCTTATTTCACGGCTTTCTCAATTACTATAATGGGAAATTGGATTGGAGGTAGAGCTGCCAGGCCACAAACCGTCATCTATGTGTGATGCTCACATTACAGCAGGCATCAGCTTAACTCACTATGCCAAAAAATCAACTGTCTACTATTCTCACAATATCGTGCATGAAAAAACTATAATATATTTAAACAATTAAAGAAGCGTGACATTACATGAAATAGCCTGCAAAAGGCTTGGGCACTGGAATGATCAGGCTTCCGAATAATAATGATAAATGTGCTAACTGATAGCTAAAAAAGATTTCTAAAAAAGACCATGTAACTAATTAGATTAATTTCAGCAATTTGAAAAATCATTAAAAACCAAAAGGCTGAATGAGAACTGTAAATGAAAGTTACAATATTAGAATGAAAGAATTAATTTGATGGGTTTATCAATATATTGGAAATAGAAAGTTAAAGATAAAAATGGAATATAGATACAAAGATAAAAATAGAAAAATAAAATACAAAGATATACAATACAATCATTGCTAACTAAAATTATACAAAGATAAAATAGAATATAGAACAGAGGACCTGAGACATATGGGATGAGAGAAAACAAAGTGACGTGATAATTGGAGTGACAGAAAGAAAGAATGCTATAGTTATTTAGAAAGTATATTTAAAGAGACAGCTTAACAAGAATTTGCCAAAGTTGATGAAATGCATCTACCACAATCCAAAACAAATACATCCACCTCAGAGTCTCAAACAGAATAGAAACCAAGAAAGTACACCAAGATATATCCTAGCATAAATACCTGCTCACAGTCAAAAATCAACATCAACTTTAATAACACATGCAGAAAAGAAAACTTATTTCCTCATACGGTAAGAGGTCCTAAGATTCAGTAATCTCAGAATTGATTATTCATCATCTCACCCAAGATTCATGCCATCCAACTCTTCTTTGCCATATGTAGCAAATAGTCTACTCCCCATGTGATCACAGATGCCAATAGGAACATCAACAAGTATATAACTGCAAGGATCTCAAGATGGTGGCTTAGGGTACAGACATGTTTGGTGTGATGGAGAATCTTTAGATAAGGTGAAGCATAAGAAGTAGATTACAGAAAAAATGATAGGGGTCAGGAAGTAGGCAAGGGGTACCTGGAGACCCTCTGGACACAGCGAAGTGGTGGTAGTGGTGGAGCAGTGTAGCAGTGGACAAAAAAACCCACCAGTGGATCCATTGGCGAGCGGCAATCCTCACTCCATTGATCCGGGCTCCAGCACCAGCCAGACATCCAAAAATGGCCTCCACCCAACTCCTGTGGCAGCCAGGTGGGAGCTTGGGTTTGCACAGGGAGCTCGGGAGGCAAATGCAGTCTGAGACCTGCCAATCTCACTGAATTGCTTGGGCTAGCCACAAGCAGATAAAAAGTTGGGGACTCAAGGCATAACTTGTGTGGTGAAGCGGAATACAGAGTTGATGGAACAGCCTAGAGGGGGCTTGTTTCTGGCTGTTCACTGATCCAGTGGGGAGGGTAGTACCAGCTTCACTCCCTGCAGGGTCTGTTTGGTCCTGGGAACTGAAAGCCAGCAGCTCCAAATTTCCAGCAACAACCTGCCAGGTGCCATCTCGTACAGTGAGTGGGGATTTCAACTGAAGGCCCAGAGTGCGCTTGTTTCTAGCTAATTGCAATGAGCTGAGCCCACAGAGAAAGTAGCGCCAGCCTTGCATCGTGTTGGGTCTATGTGGTCCCTGGAGCTGATGGCCAACAGCCTCAGATCTCTGTTTGTGCCCTTACAGGCACCATCCTGTACAGACAGGCAAGGGCTCAGAGCACTGATAAACTGCAGGAGAAGCACTGGTAAACTGCGTATGTGCTAAATCAATAGCACTCAGAAGTCAGTGTCACGGGATCAGACACTGTCAGAGTGAAGGGAGGACAGCTAAGCTATCAAAGCGCTAAGCTGGGAACAAAATCACCACCATCTTAGAACAAACTGCACAAGCACCACAGAAAAAACAGCCCCGTCAAGGCACACTACCAGCTCCACCCAAAATAACTCCAGGAGGCACACAGATGTATTGGCTAGCAGGGGATGACAAGATCAGTGCCTCCAAGATCAGTGCCGCTGAAAAAGCAATTATTCAGAACTAATCCAGGACACTGAACATATAAATCAACTCAGAAACGTGCAGGAGACACATCTCACCAAAAAAAATCAGAGAAAAATGAAAGTCAAAGGATGGAAAAAGATATTCCACGTGAATGGCAAGGAAAAACGTGCAGGTGTAGCCATATATCAGTTGAAATAGACTTTAATGTGAAGAATATAAAAAGGGATGGAGAAGGACACCACAAAATGATCAAAGGATCCATTCAGCAAGAAGAGATCACCATAATAAATGTGTACACATGAATGCCAAAGCATACAGCTATGTGAAACAAACATTAATGGAATTAAAGGGAGAAATAGACTCCAATACAATCGTAGTCGGTGACCTTAATACCCCACTAACAGCAATGGACAGATCAAACAAACAGAAACTCAGCAAATAAACAACAGAACTCACCCAAACTATAGAGCAAATGGACTTAGTTGACATCTATCGAACCTTTCATCCTACAGAAAGAGAATACACTTTTTTTCATCAGCACATGGAACCTTCTCCAGAATTGACTATGTTATAGGCCACAGCAAATTTAAAAATATTGAAATTATACCATGCATCTTCTCAGACCATCATGGAGTGAAGCTAGAGATCAAGCAGTCAAAATTTGGGCCCGGCAGCGTGGCCTAGTGGCTAAAAGTCCTCACCTTGAAAGCCCCGGGATCCCATGTGGGCGCTGGTTCTAATCCCAGCAGCTCCACTTCCCATCCGGCTCCCTGCTTGTGGCCTGGGAAAGCAGTCAAGGACGGCCCAAAGCTTTGGGACCCTGCACCCACATGGGAGACCCGGAAGAGGTTCCTGGTTCCCAGCATCGGATTGGCGCATACCGGCCCGTTGCGGCTCACTTGGGGAGTGAAACATAGGATGGAAGATCTTCCTCTCTGTCTCTCCTCCTCTCTGTATATCCGGCTTTCCAATAATTATAAAAAAAAATAAAAAAATAAAAAAAACAGAAGTCAAAACAAAAAGGAAGACTTGCAAACACATGGAGACTGAACAATACATTGCTAAATGAACAATGGGCTAGGAAAGAAATCAAAGGGTAAATTTAAAAATTGCTTGAAACAAATGAAGACATCAACACAATATATCAAAACTTATGGGACATAATCAAGGCAGTGCTAAGAAGAAAGTTTAACTCAATCAGTGCTTATGTCAAGAAACTAGAATAGCATCAAGTAAATCAGCTACCTGTACACCTGTAGAAACTAGAAAAACAACAGCAACACAATCCCAAGATTAGTAGGAAAATAGAAATCATCAAAATAAGGGAGGAAGTAAACCAAATAAGGACCAAGAAAGCCATACATAAGATCAATAATTCAAAGAGCTGAGAATGTCAACAAAACAGACTCCCCACTAGCCCAACTAATCAAAAACAGAGGGAGAAAACACTCATCAATAGCATCAGAGACAAGAAAGTAGATATAACAACAGATACCTCAGAATTACAAAAAAAATCACCAGGAACTATTACAAGCAATTATAGGAGAACAAATCAGAAGACCTAGAAGAGATGGATAGATTTTTGGACACATATAATCCACCAAAACTGGATCAAAAAGCAATTAACAATCTAAATAGACCTGCAGCATGCACCAATATTGAATCAGTAATCAAAGCCCTCCCAACCAAGAAAAGTCCTTGACCAGATGGCTTCACTGCTGAATTCTAACAAACGTTTCAAGAGGAACTTACGCCAATCCTACACAAGCTTTTGCAAATAATAGAAAGAGAGGCAATCCTTCCAAACTGTTTGTATGAAGCCAACATCACCTTAATACCAAAGCCAGATAGAGAAACAACAGAAAAAGAGAACTACAGACCAGTATCCTTGATGAACATAGATGCAAAAATCCTCAACAAAATACTAGCCAACAGGATCCAACAGCACATCAGGCAGATCATTCACCCGGACCAGGTGAGATTCATCCTGGCCATGCAGGGATGGTTCAACATCCGCAAATCAATAACTGTGATACATCACATCAACAAATTGAAAAATAAAAACCATACGATCCTCGCAATGGATGCAGAGAAGGCATTTGGTAAAATCCAACACCACGTCATGCTGAAAATCCTAAGCAAGATAGGCATAGCAGGAACATTCTACAACAAAATCAAAGCAGTTCACGAAAAACCCAATGCCAGCATCACACTAAATGGGGAAAGATTGGAAGCCTTCCCGCTAAAATATGGAACTAGACAGGGAAGTCCACTATCACCACTACTCTTCAATATAGTATTGGAAGTCCTTGCCAGAGCTATAAGGCAAGAAAAAAGAATTAAAGGAATCCAAATTGGAAATGAGGAAATGAAATCATCTCTGTTTGCAGATGACAGGATTCTCAACATAGGAGAACCAAAAGACTCAATCAAGAGACTGTTGGAACACATAAGAGACTTTGGTAGAGTAGCAGGATACAAAACTAATGAACACAAATCGATGGCACTAGTGTATACAAACAATTCCATGGCTGAGAAAGAAATTATAAGCACAGTTCCCTTTAAAATAGAGGAGAGAAATATTAAATATCTAGGAATTAAGCTAACTAAATATGTGCAAGACCTCTATGACAAAACTATAAAACATTTTAAAAGGAAATAGAAAAGGATCTTGAAAAATGGAGAAATTTACCATGCTCCTGTATTGGCAGGATCAACATTATCAAAATAACATATTCCAAAAAGCAATATACAGATTCAACACAATCCCAATCAAAATCCCAACATTTTTAGCAAAAATAGAAAAGACAAGGGCCTGGCGGCATGGCCTAGCAGTTAAAGTCCTCGCCTTAAACGTGCCAGTATCCCATATGGGCACTGGTTCTAGTCCTGGCAGCTCCACTTCCCATCCAGCTCCCTGCTTGTGGCCTGGGAAAGCAGTCGAGGACAGCCCAAAGCTTTGGGACCCTGCACCCACGTAGGAGACCCGGAAGAGGTTCCTGGTTCCCGGCTTTGGATCGGCGCAGCACTAGCCATTGCGGCTCACTTGGGGAGTGAATCATCAGATGCAAGATCTTCCTCTCTGTCTCTCCTCTCTATATATCTGACTTTGTAATAAAAATGGATAAATCTTTAAAAAAATAATAATAAAAATTAAAAAAAATAGAAAAGACAATACAAAAGTTAATCTGGAATCACAAAAGACCACGAATAGCCAAAGCTAACCTGAAGAATGAAAACCACGCTGGAGGAATCACAATTCCAGACCTCAAGATATACTACAGAGCAGTGGTTATCAAAACAGTCTGGTATTGGTACAGAAATAGAAAAGATCAGTGGGACAGAATAGAAATACCAGAAGGGAGCCCACACATGTATAGTCAACCAATCTTTTACAAGAAAACTGAAAACAATCCAGGCAAAAATCCGGGTCTATTCAACAAATGCTGCTGGGACAACGGGAAAGCAGCTTGCAGAATTAAGAAACAAGACCCGCACCTGTCACAGTATACAAAAATCAGCTCTAAATTAATCAAGGACCTAAACCTACACCCAGAAACCAGCAAGCTACTAAAGAAAAAAACAGGAAGCACTTTCCAAAATATAGCAACAAGGAGAGACTTCTCAGAAAAGACACCAAAAGCAAAAGCACTCAAAGCTAAAATGAACAAATGGGATTATATCAAACTGAAAAGCGTCTATACAGCAAAAGAAACAATTAACAAAGTGAAGAAGCAGCAAACAGAATGGGAGAAAATTTCTCCATACTACACAAGTGATAGGGGACTAATATCCAAGATTTACAAAGAGCTTCAGAAACCTAAGGACAGTAAAAAAGCAAAACAAAAAAAAAAAACATGAAAAAATGGGCAAAGGAAATGAACACACATTTTTCAAAAGAACAGATTCATATCACTAACAGACATATGAAAAGATGCTCAAGCTCCCTAGCCATCAGAGAGATACAAATGAAAACCATGTTGAGGTACCACCAAACTCCAGTGAGATTGGCCTACATTCAGAACTCAGCTAACACCTGTGGCATGGTTGTGGGGAGAAAGGCACCCTTCTTCACTGCTGGTGGGAGTGTAGGCTAGTACAACCACGGTGGAAATCAGTATGGAGAGTGCTTAGAGAATTGAAAATAAATGTGCCATATGACACAGCTATCCCATTCCTAGGAATATACTCAATAGAAATGAAATCTGCATATGAGAAGGGGATCTGTAATCCTATATTTGCAGCAGCACAATCTACAGTAGCAAAGACATGGAAACAAACCAGATGCACATCCAAAGAAGAGTGGTTAAAGAATCTGTGGTACATCCACTCCATGGAATAGTATCCAGCTATTTAGAAGAATGAAATCATGCCATTTACAACTAAGTGGTCCCAACTAGGGACCATTTTGCTCAGAGAAATGAGTCCATCACAAAATAACAAATCCGTATCTTCTCTCTTATATAAGTAAAAAATCATGGAAAGTGTAACTTCAATAATCCGATCCATACTGGCTGTATCCCATGTGTTTTGTTGGTTTTTATTTGTTTCATTTATTCCAAATACTTTCTTTTCTCTTGTCAATATCATCACTGGACCATGGATTACATGGGGCACCATTTTCCCAAGAGACTTTTGTGTTTCCTTTTAGTCACCCATGTGTTGGTTACTCAGTGGCGTGTTTTTTTCATGATGCTGTAATTTGCTGTTGTGGTGGTGGTGGTGGTGGTTTTGGCTATTGTTCTAATTCATACCAGTTGTCGACCCTGTTTCATGGCTTCTCATTTACAGAATTATATAGTGATAGAGTACTGGGGACTACCACATCCAGATGTGGGCGTACAATGCAACATGCATTTCTGCTTCCAAATAAAAGATGGACTCCCAATAAAATTGTTGGAAATATGTAGACAATGGGATGCCAGACTCTCTGACACTGTCTGTACCAGCAATGTCGGGGCACACTTAAAACAAGAGACTGATGGAATTTTGACTCCTTATGAAGGACTATATTATTGTAGCAATGTGGGGAAAACCTGTCAGGGGAGAGGGTGTATGGTAGTTTGGGGAGAAATCACAAATAAAATAAAATTTAAAAAATGAATAAGTAAGTAAAAAAATAAGAAATACATAATTGCAAATACCCAAAAATGAGAAGAAAGGGAGGAAGTTTTCTTTTACGCTTCTGAGGCTGCTTCTGTACTTTGAATTCCTTCATGGTGAACAGGAATATTAGCATGTGAACACATTGCAATCTAAAACTATATTCTAAAAGTATATCAATCAAAAACTCACTGAGTCTCAGCCAATCACAGAAACTGAAATTTAGCCAATCACAGGCTACCAAATGACCATATCATGTCTGTGAAGTCTAGCACCTTGGCACACCATTCCTAAAACAAGGCAATTGGTAAGCTATATCCAATCATAATCTTCTATAATTCAGTACTTGTCCACAAACATCACCTTCCTACATTGCTGGATGGAGCACTCTGAACTTTGGGTTCTAGTGCTGCCAAATTCTTGCATTCTTCTTTGCTAAAATAAATATCATTAAATTTAATTTTCTTCTGTCTTAAATTTTGACATACATGGTTAAAGTATGGTACTGTATTCCCTGTGCAATTAGGCAACTGAGAATCATTCATGTATTTTTAAGAATGAGATTGTCTTATCAATGATATTTCCAAAAATCATTGCAGCAGCAATTGGTGTGGATGGACACTGGAAAAGAGAGAGACTAAGAAATAGAATACCTGTATGAGAAAGCAGCAATGACATGAAGATTTCCTGTCATGTGATATATGGTGTAGGCCTAGACTGAGAGCATTATAAAATGTTGGAGAAGAGGGATAAAGTGTGAGACACGTCATGGAAAAGCCTACTGTGTAGAAGAAAAGTAGGTTTAAAACCTATGCAACCTGAAATCTGTGAGTAAAGATGGAAAAGGCATTGTATGGCTTTTAGGATAGACAGAAACTTCAAGGTAGTAAGCAAAATATTACACAGTGAGTGTTCTGCAAAATATGCTTGACTTATTAAAAATCATTTGAAAGATTATTTGTAGCCAGCAGTTACCGTTAAGCTACTTAAAATCAGACTGAATGTTTAAGCAAGATAAATACTTGTGTTTCCTTCTGGAGTAACAGGACAATTTTACATACAGCATTAACTTAATTATGATGTCTTTTTTATAAAAGATAAGTGATATTAAAGCTCAAAGCATTCTTGGTTAACTATTATAATTTTTAAATTAGCAGATTGTGAAGTAATAAGATTTTTTTAAATATCTAGTTTTAATCTCAGTTGCTGAAATTTACATTTTTCTCTTATTTCGCTAGAGATAAAATAAAACTATTTTAATTTTACATATATTTAGAGTGTGGTTCTAATAGAGAATACACATAAGTATCTTATGGATTCATCCATTAAATTACAAATGAATTAACATTTCTGTCTGAACAAAATCTCATTCCTCATTAATCCTGGCATATTGACAATGCCCCATATCCCTCTTTCACGTCTTTTCCAATCAGGTCAGAGCAGACTGTCAGGGCGATTCCTTAATCCTCACTCCACATGAAGCAAAGCAGGCAAAAGCTTTATCCCCATTTCACAGATAATTTCTTTATTTGGGCAAAATTCTCTAACACATAATGCCATTCTAAAGTAATTTTTAGAGAAACTTCATTATGTACATTCTTGGCTGGTAGTTACAAAATTGAGAAATTTTTTGTGTGCTTTTCTACAACTGCGTTAAAAACACTTGATGCTAGAAACTGAATTTTTATCTCTCATTGGTTATTTGGTTAGATGTATCAAGTACCAAACAATCCCACGTCACAATTTGTACTTTGAAATATTGTAGTCTGCTTTACCCAAGGATATATTCCGTTGATTATTTTGACTTGAAAATCTAAAGATTATAAAGCAAGTGTGGACCAGTTAATGCAAGTTTAATTCATTAAGAGATCTGTCATCTTGTCTCTGCGCCTCATGGTACTTCTTCCAATAGTTCATTTAAAAGTTTTCTGTATTCATTTGCACATGCCTAAATTGGGGATCATGGCTCCTGAATATACTTACTAAATATGCTACTTCAGTGAATGCAATCAGTGAAAGAAAAACACTTCATATTTCATAGCTGTAAAGTACAGCACTTCCTTTAATGCCTCCAATGACTTTCAATAGAAAAATATAAATCTCAATTTCTTGTGATACTGTGCAGTTCAACTTCCCTGGATTAACTGGTTTCAGTTCCTCAATTAGATAGTTTGAGATTCTGGTTTTTGTATTCTAATCTAAAATTCTGTTTGTACCCACACTTATTGTTCTTTAATGGCAATGCCAACATGGCTATATGAGCTGGAACTCAAATTAAGATCTTAAACCTCTGGCTATCACCCAAAGTCCAAATTCATACATACCTTTATTTGAAAGAAACATGCATCTTATTAACATACAACCTGCTTTTTGGTTTCTATGTACGCTACATCTTTCTCATTCACACTCAACCCCAGGAGCCTGGCACATTCTTTATCCCAGAGTGTGGATTTCCATTTGGCCAATGTAGAGCTGCCCTTGGAATCCACATCACTGGCCACACTTATGTTTACCGTTAGCATCTGGGTTCAGTTATCTTTTCTATGCCATTTTGGACTGTGATCTGTTGGTTTTATTCATTAGGTTTCCCATTACAGAATGGTGAACAAGGCCATGAAAAGATGGCATAATGTGGTGAAGCTGGGCCTCATTCCTAACCCTGTGGCACTTAATTACTACACTTTGTTTTCCAATGATTTCTTGGCATCTCATTTAATTTGGGGACATGCCTAAGCTTTTAATTGAACTTGGAGAACTCTTTTCAAATATTTATACTCACTTTCTCTTTCTCTTCCTGGAACATTATAATGGTCCTACACTATATTTTAGATCAAATCAGCTTCCCTCTTATTTCAGGATGCTTACTTTTTCTTCTTATCATTACATTCCAATAATAGTAAGATTTTATTTTAATGTCTATTAAATACATAGATACTCTTTTACATTGATTTACCTTCCCTTTCTTTACAACTTTTTCTCACCTTCTTTCGGTAGAAGAATTTTATACTTTCTCTGCAATTTGCCCTCATTTTATTCATCTGTATTTCATTTCTCTGATAATTTTTAAAGATTTATTTATTTTAAAGCAAATTCACGGAGAATGCTGGAAACACCACACACACACACACACACACACACACACACACACACACACAACTACACAGAAATCTCCTACGTGCTAATTCTCTCCCGAGACATCTGCAGCAGCCAGGCCTAAGCGAGCAGCCCGGGGCACATGCTAGATGCCAGGCAGCATTCGGGTTGTCTTCTACTGTTTTCCTGAAACCATTAGCAAGGAGCTGGACGGGAAGTGGAGCAACAAGGACTTAAACTGGCAGTCACATGTTACGTCAGTAGCTCAGGCAGCTGCTTTACCCTTTATGCCACAAGAGCAGCACCTGATAATTTTGTTGTAAAAATACAAGCAACACAAAGAAAAACATATTTATTACACTAATTATAGTCAGATTTTTTTTTAACATGCTCCTCTCTGATTGTAATGAGTTCCTGAGGTTTATCAGCAGCTTTAATTCCTGGACTGGTCATTTCTTCCCTGATCTGTCAATATTCCTTTGCTTTGATTTTTTTGGGCAACAAACCTTGACATCACATGTCATGATTTTCTACAAGATTTTGTGATGCCCTCAAACTCATAGTCATTTTACTTTGTATAACTGCCCCATTGCAGTGCCTGGAAAAATACAAACATATGCCTTTCACGCTAACATGACTATACATAATATTGAGTGGAAAAGTGCTAATTAACACCTCTTCATATACGTGTTTCCTTCTCCCTTTGGAACTGGAATGTCATTCGTCTGTACTTTTCTTCATCTTCCATTTTAAACACCTCCTAGTGCTCCAACCCACTTTTTCCAGATATTTTTCAAACTCACTGAAGCACAGAACCAACACTTTCAGTCACATTTTCAGTTACAGAATTTTTCTTACCTACCCCCAAATCCCATGCTACTCACTGATTTAAAAGAGTACATTTTCAACTAGTGTAGTAATATAAATGTGTAGTGAAAGTTTTGAAAATCAGATGGATAAAATAAATCATCCAGAAAGAAAGTAAACAATGTATAAGAAATTATTCAAATTAATGACAAAATAGATTGGACGTGAAGTTTGATTGACTCTTCATTTTGGACAAGTAAAACAACCTCGTTACTTACTCCTACCAGTAATAATGAAAAGAAAGTATTACTAATAGTTTCTTCACTAAGATGACACCAAAGATGAAGAAGGAAGCTCTTTCTGCTCCCAAATCTGAAACCAAAGCCAAGGCAGTGAAGACCAAGAAGGTGGTGCTGGAAGATGTCTCCTCACAGCCTCAAGAAGAAAATCTCATCATCCACCTTCCTGTGGCCCAAGACGCAGCCCAGATATCCTCGGAAGAGCACCGCCAAGAGAAACAAGCTGACCACTAATGCCATCATCAAGCTCCCCTGACCACAGAGTCTCCCATGAAGAAGACAGAAGGCAAGGCAAGGAAGTAATTGAGAGCTCGGCAAAGTGGCCTAGCGACTAGGATGCTCGCCTTGCATGCATGCCTGGATCCCACATGGGTACCAGTTCTAATCCCGGCAGCCCCACTTCCCATCCAACTCCCTGCTTGTGGCCTGGGAAAGTAGTCGAGGATGGTCCTAAGCCTTGGGACCCTGCACCCACATGGGAGACCTTAAAGAAGTTCCTGGCTCCTGGTTTCAGATGGGCTCAGCTTTGGCTGTTGTGATCATTTGGGGAGTGAAACATCGGATGGAAGATCTTCCTCTCTGTCTCTCCTCCTCTCCATATATCTGATTTTCCAATAAAAATGAAATAAATATTTTAAAAAAGAAATTGAAACTAATATACTAGTGTGGACACCATGACGGATTTTCTCTCTCTCTTTCTTTTTTTCTTTTCCTTTTTTCCCTTCAATAAACGAAAATTGATAGGAAGCTACTATGATCGGTACCAAAACAAAGTACTGCCCATTGATCCACAGCCTGACCAATGAGCTACCTATCATTATTGTGTGTGTCTCAAAGACAGCATCTACTGGTTTATGTGGGTGCATAATATGGGCTGAGCAAGGCTCCAAATTGGTGAAAAAATGAACAAATTGGTGAAAAAATAAACAGCTGTTTATTTTTAGCTGTTTATTTTTAAGGATAGTTACTAAGAAGGGTCTTTTTCTTCCTCCGTGATTCAGTCCTGTGATTCCCTCCAAACCTTCCTGCCTCCCAGAGAAAAGCTTGATTTGCACCAACAACCCAGATGGAGTGAGGAGATTCAGGGCAGTGGGCGATAATGGCTGCTCACTTCCCCAGACTAGAAGAAGAAGACTATTCATTTATCTTCATAGAGATGTTTCTTCTCATTCAGGCAACAGGCATCCCAATGAGTTTTATTTCTTATTTAAAATCTTCTTTAGGTAAGAAGATAATTCAAACAAAATCTACAAGCTTGAGTTTATTCCTAATGTCATAAGTAATTTGGAATTATGAAGGAGAAAGGATTGAATATTATTAAAAGCTCTTTGTGTTTTAAGCAACTAGATGCTTTACACAACGTTATCTGACATGTTAGTCTTCACAGCACAGCCTGTCTTACTGAAAACCCAGGTCGACTATGTAGCCAACTGAAAATATCAAGAATATAAATTGTGAAACACCACCTTCATAACTTTCTTAAAAAATTATTGAAAATGAAGAAATCTAGGTCAACCTTCACATGCCTAACTTCAGTCTGTTAAGCAAAGATGTTTATTCTCCCGTCTCCAATCAATGATTTCATTTGTGTTACCATCTTCCCTCAACTAGTGATGCACAATTTCAAACTGATGTTGTTTATATTAGGACTTGGGTAAGCAGTGAAGAAAAGCAGAGCAAATGAAAAAAAATCGTTTTGGGGTGAATTCTGTAAGCAAATAAGTTCTGCTGTGTGATGCCTTCAGTGTAGCCTAACTTCTGCTTCTGTACCAATTTTTTTTCCTTTGTTCACCTACTAGCTTGAGTCTAGATTTAAATAATCATTGCATAAGCTGTTTTGGCAAATCTATTATCAGTTATTAACAAAGATAACAAAAAATAAGCCCACAGCCTGGTTTTTCTTCAAAATCAATATTCAGTTACAATGTGGATTTTAGAAAATAACTGTACTGGGTAGGATATTAATACATGAGTTAGGAGACACAATTTTCTAACACAAATATCAGATAGGTGTTGTAACATTCAATATTCAAAATGTTGTGGACATCTAGAAATTTTGCTTAGAAATCAGAACATGAATGACATTCATTTTCAGAATGCATATGTATATATGTGTATTGTTGGATTATCAGATTAAAAGTTGCTGGTATTCCTAGCTCTGTATTTTCTTTCATGTTGTTTGAATTTCTATCTGTAGCCGATATGTGTTATCTATAGTCAGCACTGACTGTATATAATAAAATATGTATATATTTCTTGATGCACTATTAACTTGGATCATTTCTTTTAAGAAATTGAGAGACAACATATGCTTGTCTAAACATGTTATGCAAATTATTGACATAAAAATTTTAATATGTAGGTGGTGTAAGACATGTCACAGTAACAATTCTTATGCTCAGTATTCATTTATCCTGACAATTACCATGGTAATACAGCCTTTCTACATGCATCCATTTTTATATGCATGGTGAAAAGTGAAGCATGTGCAAGCACCTGCAAGATGATAGAATTATATGCTGATTCTCTGAGCTGCGACAGGGACTCTGTAACGCTTCTCTGTTTATCAGAATCACATATTCATACATGCGGTAACCCCAACAAAGTGAATTTGTCTATTCAAAACGTTTGAAGTAGAAATATATCAGCATGGAGTAAATATGCATTTTGATCATTTAAGACTAAATGATATGGTCAGAGGCTGGAATTTATACCAAACATATTTGGAAACTTTCTGACATCCATGTCATTGCTTCCTGCAAAAAGACAATTTCACATGGCCTGTGCCTCAGCTGCCTCTACAACACTGGACACATGACCCACTATCCCCATTACAAACACACTTTTGTTATGAAGGAGAAGAACATGACTATCATCTGTTTGAACTGCTACTCCATTTTGTTCCAGATGCCTTAAAAAGAAAATATATTCCAAGCAATCATACGTACATGTTTAAAAAATCATGTTGTATCTAGAATGAAAACAATATAAAATGCTTCTAAAAAGAAGTAAGATCTCTTGAAATTTCCATATGCACAGTGCCCCATATTTGTCAGAATAAGGTATTGCAAAATCCGTGATTGTTCAGTCAGAACAATCATATAAGAATGGCACAGATGGGCAGCTGATTCTGCTTTAATCCCAGATTTTATTATTTTAATATAAATAATGTTGAAAATGCTTTGTTGAATTGTTAAAAATAAATATGGGCTTGTTTAAAATCATAAGGGTTAGATACTGAACTATTAAAAAAAGAATAACTCCGACTACTTGGATTGAAGCTCTCTGGCTCTTTTTAACTAGGAACAATATACATTTAAAGGTTGCAGTTTGTCAATATCAGTAATTGTCTAAAGCTTAAGAGATAAATCAACTTTCTTTTCATTTTTACGTGAATAGAGAAAAAACTCTGATTAAATCAGATTTGAAAAATCAATTTGCATCATATTTTTCTAGTAGCACTAATAGATTTTTTCATGTTTTGATCTCATTTATAAGTTCCTTTTTTATCCATATGTCACAATGTCAATAAATCCAAACTAAAATTATTTTTTAAAATCCTATGCATATAAAATCATGATAAAATAGTTATTTTAAATCAGTATGTTTTATTCTATAATTACTTCCCATAGTATTAAGGAATAAATATTCTAACTGAATTGAGCAGTATTATACATGGTGACTTTTCAGTATTCACAAGTCCTCTGTAATTAGAAGGGGAAGAAAATAGCCTAGAATAAAAATTTCATTTAATGTCTAGGGGCCAAATATGGAATACAGATGTCTTCACACTAGTGCTCAGTGAAGAAGTCTTATATTTATTGCTCTCACATTGGATACCTCATATCATGGCTATCGATCAATGGGAGTGAATCAACTCATGAAAAGAATCACAGACAAGATAGTTTTAAGTAACTGAGAACACAATACCTTTAACTGAAGCATCGTTAAGCAACCAAAAGGCCATGATCACATTTTGTTACCTGATAATATTCAATATATTTAAGCTTACCAGAAGATCTTGTATCCTATTCAAAGTCTGGACTTTTTTACTTTCTAATTATTTAAAAATCATTTGTCAGTCATTTCCATATAAAGCAGTGTTGGATTTCATGCAGAAATGTAAGAGCTATTTTTAATGTTATGAAGGTATTGGCTTTTAGAGCAACAGTAGTTGAGTAAAGAACCTATTTTAATGTGTGAACTTAAAGCAAGATACACTGTTTTATAACTTGAAATTGCAAGGCTTCATTTGTAATTTGTTTAAAACTAAAAAGCTCCCCTCCCCAATTTCAAATTTAGTTAAATACATACAACCAACACACTGTAGGGAAAGGTTCAATCTTATTTATGTAGCAATAGAAAAAAACAATGAATGTGTTACACAAAACTTTGTTTTCATCTTAAAATACTAATCTTGACTCTTTGAATGAGCAGCTTTTTGTTCCTACTCAGCCAGGAACAATATTCATGTTTTGTAAGTAAACTACTACTAAAGTAGAACTCATAAGTAAACAAATACAATTTTGGCAGAAAAGGAATATGTTCAGTATCATCCTTTTTCTATTAATTCTTACCAATAACTTTGAGAATTTCTAGCTTGAGGAAGGCTCTACATTATCTCCTGCCATATGAATCAAGGACTAACTTTAGTTTTTTAGACATTGCAGGTATTATACACATATTAGGCCCTCAGTATATAGGCCCAAGGAAATGAAGATATGTGTTATAGAATCCTGGGGATTCAAGAGGTGAAGGAGGCAAGATCAGAGAAAAGAAAGTGATGAAAGCTGAGTTTTCAAGCAGTTTTCATTTCCCTAGGTTATATTCCTCCAACTGGAGACCTGCCTTGGACACAATAAAAGGAAGAGCTTGCCTGAGTTACAAGCCTTCAGGGCAGAGTAGTCCTTTCTCTATTCACCATGTCACCAAGGCAGTGACCTTAGCTAAATCTCTCGCAATCTGAAAACCTTTCCTGTATTTGGTTTAGAAGGGTAATAGCCACAACTCCCATACCTGACAGTTAAACACATGGGACAGTTATTTAGGAAACCAGAATTTTAACATTCTTAAAAGGGTTGCCTCATAAGTTGAGATTTAATTTACAATACCAGTTTAATATTCATTCTTAAAATTTAACCAATGTTCAGCTCTGCCTTTAGACCAGAGATGGTCTCCCCAAGAAACTTTTGAATTGATCTGGGCAATAAGATGCTGGACTCTATGCATGGTACATGCTTGCAATGAAAGAAACAAGACTGGATTTGAACTGTAATACTGCAATAAGATGGAGGAATCCACCATGGGGGGAGTATACAGGGAGGGGTTGGGGGAACCTCAGAGCCTATGAAATGATGTGATAAAATGAAATGCAATAAAAAATTAACAAAATTTAGCCAATGTTTTCCCCACTGGGAATTTTGGAAAAATTTTCATAAAAGGCGTGGTCACTTGATTTCAGGGTTCATCTGCCTGCAGGAAAGAGGACGGAATACAAATGCATAGATCTTGGTAAGCAGGTAATAAATTAATATATCCAGGGGAAGTTCTCTCCAGAGTGGCTTGATTTTCTGGGTAGAACAGGAAGCAACCACATCATATAAATATAATATCAATGGAGGGGTTTCTGGATGTTTAAGAACTAGGGAAAATCAGAATAAATCATCTAAAGGAAAGTAAGAATTGATTAAGCCTGGATTCCACCAGTACCCATATGGAATGCTAGTATTGTAAGCAGTTGCTCCACCTGAAATATTATAACACCAGCCTCCTTAAGTAGGTCTTTAAGAAGAAATTGATTTGATATTTGGAGCAACAGCCAAGATCACCCTAAGCTTGGGAAGTTTCTAAGAATCACAATATACACCTTATAATTCTATTCATGGTTATGACCTTCAAGAGTGAAAGAATACTAAACAATGTTCAACAAGAGAGAAAGGTGTATGAGACAAAGTCTGGCTCTGCCTGAACAAGACTTGTCTCCCTGAAGTCATGTGGGGCACACTTTATAGCCCAGCCACAAGTTCTAACATTCTATGTGAAATGCTATTGGCTACGAAAGCTCCTCAAGAACTGGACAAGCAAGGGTGGGTCATGCTTAGCATGTACTCAAAATTCCAGACTCTTGGAGGGAAATCCAGGATTGTGTGTAAATCATATTTTTTGTACAAAGAGTCAAGAATCACACACCAGTCATAAATTCTAGGAAAGGTGGGTCATTCCTTGTAAAACCCAAATCTCCAGACATGAGATGACTGTGAGTTGGTCCTTGTAAGGATGTTAAGATGGGTGTGATATTGTGATTTTCTTGTTGCTTAGCAGAATTAGAGAATATAAGATTTGCCACAAAACAATGTTAAAGCCCAAGATTTTTTCCCATTGGTGAAGTTATAAATATTGTATGTTCATGTTAAATCTTAACAAACTCTTCTGAAACCAAGACAGAGAAAAAAGAAAAACTTGTCTTTTGGTCTCTATGACTTGCAGGTCTCTAATTGAAGCTAAAAGCTACCAACTATTTCTCTAAAGAATACCAATACAAAAATCATCAATAGAGTTGATTCTTGTTATCACAGCAGTAATATTCTTTGCAATCACTGAGAACACAAAATTAGTGTGTACTGAACCATTGCTTTGATGAACTAGAAGGTTAGATTCTTCCAACATCCTGTTCACAAAAATCTTTATCAACTAATTGATAATTAATTTTTGTTTAGACGTGTTTCTGTTTAAAAACACCATGTAAGGGCCTGGAGCAATATCCTAGTGGCTATATCCCTGCCCTATATTTGCAAAGAAGCCATATGAGGGTAGATTCATGTCCCAGCTCCTCTTCCCTTCCAGCTCCCTGCTTGTGGCCTAGGAAAGCAGTAGAGGACAGCCCAAAGTCTTGGAATCCTTAACTCACATGGGAAACCCGGATCTACTCAGCTCTGTCTATCACAACACTTGGGGAGTGAGCCAGCAGACTAAAGATCTGTGTATCTTTTTCCTTGTAAATTTGCTTTTCCAATAAAAAGAAATAAATGTTTAAAATAAACATAAGGTATAATATGTGTAATTGATTCAATAACGTTAAACTCATGGGTCAACAGTACTGTAATTCATACTTGAACACAGATAATGTAACGTGATTTTTTTCAAAAGGCATATCTTGGTGGATCATTTTAAGTAGCAATATCACCACCAAAATCATACAAGCATAGAAAATTTAAAATAAAAAGACTACAGATAATCATCTTCTGGGAAACAGCATTTGATAAAAGCTCAAATCAACTCATGACAAAACCTCAACACACTGGAAACAGAAAGGACTTGCTTCACCCTAACAAAAATATTTATGTAAAGTTAACAAAAAGCACTCAGCTTCCACTAGTTTAAAGACAATATTTGCAATATGACAAACTCTCCAAATTCATCAACAGATTTAATAAAAGCACTGGAAAAATCATAGCAAGATTATCTTCAGAAATTGACAAATCAGATTTTATAACTCATATGAAAAACACAAGATGCCTAAAGTAAGCAAAATGATCTTGAATTAGAACAAATTTGGAGGACTCACATTTCCAAGTTTCAACACTTACTACAAAGCTATAGCTATCAAACACTGTGTTACTGAAATGACATCTATAAAGATACAACATTACATATACTAAGATGACTAAAATAAAAACAATTATAGCAAGCATAGATAAGGATTTGCGAAAATTGGCAATCTTTTATCCTATTGGTTGAAATGTATAATAGTGCATCTAACTTTGGAAAACAAGCTGCTTGTTTCTTAAAATGTGAAATCAAGAGTTATCATATAACCTAACAAGACAATTCCTAACTGTGCACAATGTGAAATGAAAACACTTAAAAACTTTCAACAAATACTTGTAGTGGTATTATCCTAATATCAAACAAAGTTACCAATCCAAGTGCTGATCAACTGATGAGTGGATAAATAGAAGATGGCAACCCAACTTGATAGAATATTATTTCTCAAAGAAAAGGGCTGAAGTAATTTTAATGATTTTTTTAAGATTTATTTATTTTTATTGCAAAGTCAGATATATAGAGAGAGGAGGAGAGACAGAGAGTTATCTTCCGTCCGATGATTCACTCCCCAAGTGGCGACAATGACCAGCACTGCGCCGATCTGAAACCAGGAGTCAAGAGCTCTTCCAGGTCTCCCATGTGGGTGCGGGATCCCAAGGTTTTGGGCCATCCTCGAGGATTAGCTATTAGCCCTCCGCGCCAGGCCCTTAGTGATTTTTTTTAAGGCAGAGAGACTGGAAAATAAAAGAGCTTTTATCCTCTGGTTCATTCCTCAAATGGCAATAATAGCCAAGGATGAGACAGACAAATTCCTGCAATCAGGAATTACCTTGGAGTTTCCCACATGAATTGTAAGGACACAAGCTCTTGGCCATCTTCCAATATAGTCTCAGGCACATTATCAGGAAGCTGCATTGGAAATGGAGCAGCCAACACACCAACATGGGATACTGACATTATAAGCGGCAGCTTATGTGTTTACCACAACACCAGTCTCAGACACAAAGTAATGATTGTGTGACCTGGTGGATGAATACTGAAAACTATATGCTAAGTAAAAAGAATTAGTCACAAATGACAATAAATTGCTTATGTTTATGCATGGTGTACCTAATAGACAGAGAGTAGATCAATGATTTCCAAAGACTGAAAATGGTATTAGAGAGAAATTTTATTGATAACAGGTACAGAGGTTTTGTTGTTGTTGTTTGGCATATACACAAAGCCCATGAAAATATTCTAAACTTGATTTTAGTAATAGTTATAAAATTTTCTAACTACACTAAACATCATGGAATTATACACTTAAATCCATTAATGCGTATGGAATGTAGATTATGGCTCAAAAATCACATTTTCTTATCTGTTTAAGGCAAAGTGTGAGATTATCTAATGCCAGTGTACAATTCACTGCCATCTTCTAATTCATATAATAATCATCTCTTACCTAAATAACTACAAATCATATACTTCAAAAACTGTTTCTAGTTTTAATAAGCCATCTGTTGTGACAACTTTATTAAAATAACATTTTCATTAAATCAGTCTTCTGCTCAATATCAAGGTCTCTAATCTCTTTGATTGACCATTTACGGTCCTGATCACCTGACCCATATTACCCATTGTGTTAGGTAGAATAATAAACAGGCTGTCATTGATACCAAAGTGTTAGCAGCACTTGGATGTTGAGAGTTTTATTAAACCATTTGAAGCTGTACTGGCAAATGAGATAAATGCTCCGAAGCTATCTTAATTTTCACCAAACTATATTTTTAATGGAGTATTAAATTAGGATCTGAATCTACTTTAAGGTAAGGAGCAATGAATAAGCATAGGACAGCATAAATATTATAGCATTTGATATCAATGGCAAAACTAGACACCCTGAAAAGGTAGACGGGTTTCATGTTTTCAGGGAACTCAGTAGTCTAGCAAGGATACAAATAAGAAAGTAAATGACAAAGACACAGCATGCCGATGGTTTCCTAGGCAAGGGAAGCAGTAGATGCAGGTGCTGTTAAGATTGAAAGAGGTCATCACACACTGTAGTTGCTAAAATCTCAGTATGGGATCAGATGTGCAGTGGGAACAGTAAGCAAGAAATGAGGTTGAACAGGCAATGAAGATAGGAAATGGAGAGCCAAGTGTATCACAGGAAGCTAAGTGAGTATGTTCTGATGTAATGTGGAGGCCACCACTCCCCTGCGTAGAAATTTAACTTAGAGAGATACTCTGATCAATCAACAAAGATTCGAAAACTAGCACTTTTCCCCATATATACTGTATGAAGCATTCTTTTTTTTTAGATTTATTTATTTTTATTGCAAAGTCAGATATACAGAGAGGAGAAGAGACAGAGAGGAAAATCGTACATCCGATGATTCACTCCCCAAGTGACTGCAACGGCCGGTGCTGCACTGATCTGATGCCGGGAGCCAGTAGCTTTTCCGGGTCTCCCGCATGGGTGCAGGGTCCCAAGGCTTTGGACCATCTTCGACTGCTTTCCCAGGCCACAAGCAGGGAGCTGGATGGGAAGTGGAGCTGCCGGGATTAGAACCGGCACCCATATGGGATCCTGGCACGTTCAGGGAGAGGACTTTAGCCACTAGGTCATGCCACCAAGCCCTGAATGAAGCATTCTTTTTTTTTTATTAATTATTTTGCATTATGTGACAGTTTCATAGGCTCTGGGAATCCTCCCACCCTTCCCCACGCCCCTCCCCCCTGATGGATTCCTCCACCTTGATGCAGTATTACAGTTCAAATGAATGAAGCATTCTTACATGTTTTGAAATAAATGAAATTTTCATGAAAAGGGATGTGTGAAATATTTATGGTATTGAAAGCTTTAAAGATGGAGTAAGAATGAAGCTATGTAGAAGGCAATGGCAGAGGACGAGAAGAGCACTTAGTGAGTGCTTGCTGTACATTATGCTGTAACGTCACAACATCTCTGCTTATGATGACATCAAGCTCACAACCTGCTCATCAGCTGAGATCTGTCATTACTTCTCTTCCGAGAAGGAGTTTCTGTAGAAGCCTGCCTCACTTGCAGCATTGTTCATGAGTGGAGCCAAGGTTAGAAGGATCTGCACAAGAGCTACACGAAGCCAGACTATGCTTTTCATTTGAATTCCCAATAAAATTCAGAAGAAGGTAGAATATTTTAGAGAAACAACTTCTTAGTAATTAATGGAGTCACCGTCACATTTACTTTGAGCAGAATTCTAATACATCGCTTTCTTCTCACAGTTTCTTATATTTCTATAATTGTGTCTTAGGTGTGGTACATTCTGTATATTTGTTACAATTGTAAAGTCAATATTGGTGTGAAATTATCAACAAAAATCCATAATTTGTATTGTGGTTCACTTTGTTTTGTAGATTTTAGGCTTTGCAAATGAAAAATCGCCTGTTTGCTTCCTTACTATCATATTAACATTTTTACTGCTCTGAAAACCTAGAGCAAATTTTGAAAGGTGAGTAATTTTTTCATATGTAAACATTTATGAAAGCATAATGTGTAATTTTATTTCAAGATCCCCTAGTCTAGTTCTAGTTCTTCAACAAGGATATGCTTTTATTTTGTAGACCAAAATTTTCTGTGTAAGATATTTATCTATTAATCTAGTTGCTTTGATGAAAACCTTGACTTACTTACTGTGATACCACTTATGTGTCCCTTTTAATTTTGCTGTATTGTTTGCCTGAGGGGAAATGGTTAGCTGTGAGCTTAGGGAGTTGTAGTAGTTGATGATGGGCAAATCAAGAGTGAAGCATTTTCCCTGGTGCTAAGGATTCTCCTGACAATGATACTCAACAAATGAAGATATATTCTATGAGTCAAGAGAAGAATTGAAGCTTCACTTGCTAGTACAGTTAAGTTCTTAACAAGAACTTTATAGTTCATAGTAAAGGGATGTTCACACAAATAAGAATCAGCTTCTCATTATTTGAGTTATCAGATATGTCTGGAGAAAAAATAAATACTTTCTTTTATCCTATTTGATTCTTTGAATTCATACATTATTTTTATAATAGCTACTTGTGATGTCTTTCTGCAAAACATTAAAATGCTTTTTATAATTTTGTATGCCATTAGAACCTGTTGATTCTTCTGAATATCAGTCATATAAATTCTGAAGTAGATTTTTACATATAATTATCTATTTTATTAGTTTGGACCTAATCTGTAATTTTTCATCATGCATGATTTATGACCTGCAATTAAGATAGCTAAAGTAATTGCGGACTTGGGACTGGCACACCACAGTGCACATTAAAGAGGGCATACATGGAATAAGCCTATACTAAGAGTAGATGCAGTCAATTCAGAGAGCTCATACTGAAGAAACACAACACCTTGAAACTAAATTTCTCACTTTTATAGTGAAAAACAGTAATGACTATAATTTATGTAGAAATGGTCACTTTTCAAGCTGCATTGCAACTCATGTGAAAAAGAAAATTACAGGAGGGGTGTCTAACAAATGAAAGATTCACCTATGGCGATTATAATGGAAGTAGATGCCTGTCTCTGTCGTTAGGCTGCCTCTTGGGATGCTTGCCTCTCATATCAGAATGCTTACTGCAGGTCTAGATCACTGTGCTTCTAACCTGGCTTCCAGCAAGCATGCCTCATGGACGGCAGGTGCTGATGACTCAAACACTCGGGTCCCTCTCACTCATGGAGGAGACCCAGTTGGAGTTTCACGCTCCTGGTGCTGCTGTTCAGGTGAAGGGGATTTAAGGAATGAACCAGTGGATAAAAGGTAAGTTTTTGCCTCTATCCATTTTCCTGCCTTTCATATAAAATGTAAAATTAAGACAAAACTTTAAAATACAAAATGATAACAATACTATCTGGCATAAGAAATCTTTTAACCGAAAGTTATAAACTTAACTGGTTCATCATGTAATTAGCAGGAACATATTAAGCTATTGAGATTTTTGTCTAAAAGAAAATATGAGAGGGCCAGGGCTGTGGTATGGCATGTGAAGCCTTGTCCTAAGAAGCTAGCGTCTCCTATGGGTTTAGGCTTAAGTCCTAGCCACTCCACTGCTCATGCAGTTCTCTGCTAATGAGCTGCGAAAAACTGCAAAAGATGACCCAAATGCTTGGGTCCCTATCTCCCGCATGACAGAGCTGGAAGAAAGCAAGAGACGGCTCACATAGTTGAGACGCTATACCCACGTCAGATACCCAGAAGATTTGACTTCTGATTTCAGATTTACCTGGCTCTGGCCATTGCAACCATCTAGGAAGTGAGCCAACAGATGGAGAACCTCTGTATGTCTTTATGTGTGTGTGTGTGATTCTGCCTTTCAAGTAAGTAATAAAGTATATCTTTTTAAAAACTCATATGGAATCAAACAAGTTATCCACGTCCAATGAATGAATAAAGAAACCATGACATATGTACACAGCAAAATATAGTGCAGCCACAAAATCATATAATCCTAAAGATAACATATTATGTGAAACAAACTAGACACAGAAAGACACACACCACATACTTCCATCATATGCAGAAGCTAAACCAAGCAAACAAAACATAAAAACTCAGAATTCAATCTGAACATCAAATGTTGATTACTAGAGTGTGAGAGGATTGGAATAGTATTTTGATAACACATAACACATAACTACTACCTGCACTTTGCCACCCTAGATAGATACAGGTTAGAATATTGGCCAGTCCACTTTTGGTCAAGCTTTTAATGATGTACCCAAGAAAACAGCAGAAGATGGGTCATTCTTTGGTCAGTATATCTATGTGGCAGACCAAGATGAAACTCCTGGCTTCAGGTTAGCCCCTGCCCAACAGATGAGGCCATTTAGGGAGTGGACCTGCAGGTGGAACATCTCTCTCTCTCTTTCTCTCTCGGACTATGTATTTCAAATAAGTAAATAAATCTTTAATAAGTAAGTTAAACACATGAGTAAATAAATAAAGGCAGATGGGTGTGATTCATTAATTGCGATATATTAAATGAAATGCTCATAATAAGGAAAAGCTGAGAGTGTTTCATAAATGGCAGAAGATTATAACATGTAACAACAGGATAAACAGGATACGGGGCAGGTAGAAATCTTTGCACTACTTTACAACTTTGGTTTTGCAAGTTTAAAATTATACTGAAATTAAATGCAAAAACGAATCCAATCTTCTTTCTAGCAATAATATACTCTTCTCATGTTCTGAAATTTTGATGACAGAAATCAAGCAAGTAAGCTTGATTACTATGCTTAACACTAGTTAAACATATTTAAAAAGCATTTTATCTCAAATAATACTTTAATATGAAAGTATTATGAAAACGTTCATATCTTCCAATAATACTTTAATATGAAGACATTAGTCCTGAAAATATAGAAACTCAGTTGTAATTGTTTGTACTGAAGCCCTTGGAACAATACATCCCACAGTCTGATGTTTTACGACGCATCATGTTGTTCATACGATATTCTGAGAATTAGCAAACCTGTCCGTAAAGATAAAGAATAAATATAAAGGGATAAGCACTTGGCTTAGAATTTAAGACACTTGATTTCTACTTTTCATATTGGCCTACAAGGTAAGATGCTTAGGATGTACACACTCCGTTAGAGAGTAACTGGGTAAAGTTCTTGCCCCACTTCCAACTCTAGGTTCCTGATAACATGCTCAAGAATTGTCCTTTTTTGGAGACTGAGATTCAGTTTCAGGGTCCTGAAGCTTTGAGCTCAGCCTTTGCTATTATGGGCATTCAAGGAGTAAAACAAGTAAATGGAGCTCTCTATCATTCTCTTTCAGTGTGTGTACATTTCTATCATTCTGAAGCATAAATAAATAATGATGCCAAAAAGAGTAAGCATAAAAAGATACCTACCTTGAAGTTAATGCTTGAAAATCATTAAATATTGAAATATCTAATTAAAATCACCTTAACCAAAAATTTTAACCACAATTTGTAACATTTAATCTGAGAAAATTTGTCATAGCTAATTTCAGAAAGTATTGTGTTTTCTCAATATTTTGTAATATAATTAAGTCAAAAAGATGATCCTATCCTATCTCACAGAATTCAGATTTGTGAAATACGAATGCCACATATAGAGCATAGAAAATACATTAGAAGTTGAGCAAATATTTTGTTGATTTATAGCATTTAATATGTGTGTTTGTATATTTTCTGTTGCTTTATGGGAATTATCACTATAAACAACTTATCTGTTATGCACATTTCATCTAAAATAATGAAAAATTTTCATAAAATTATCAAATTGTTACCAACCTAATTATCATTTTAAAGATTAAATATTTTGGAGAAGGAAAGGTGAAGGCAATACATTTTTAAAAAAAGGAAGACATGAAGCGCTCCTGTGGATTACATGAACTACACGTCCACATGCGAGGAATAAGTGCTTTTTAAGGGTCAGCACTGAATCTGTCTTGCTTTATGACGGGTTGTTTATGACAATCAATATTGCCACTCATTTTTGATGATCTTTTGTGTCCTCTGTGACTCACATTAAATGCATCAACATGTTTGATTTTTAATTTAGCCTTGTTAAAGTAATTTAGTCCAACCTTCACTGAGGAAATGGTGTTATTTGCAATGACAGTAGAAGCAGGGCGGCCTCTCAGGGCAAATGGACTGTCAGCCTCATTGTCAAGTTCTGAATTGTCACACTCAAGGAGCTAGTGAAAAAGGTGGATCCTGGACACCAACATTTACCATGATTGTGAAGGTGTATGGGGGGGGGGGGGGAATTATTGCTCCTGTTTTTTTTTTTCACTTTTTCTTCCTAATTAGTCATCTACTTATGATGCCTTGAAAACTATTCTTTTCTTCATCATTCAGTGTCAAAATCTCAGTAATTTTTGTTCTTCTATTTTCCACACCATCCATGCAAAAACACATCAATCAAAGTTTTATGTCCAATACAAATGCCCTCATCCCAATAAAAATGTCTGACATTTTGTAACTATGTCTTTTCAGTAACATTGCAACTGACCCTCTTAACTGTAGTTTCTATGTGAACAAAACGGTATCTATAAAAAGCCCCTCTTCTGACATACAGCGCACATAACCTATTAACTGATATCTAAGACCACTTGCTAGTATTGACGGTTCGTCATTGTTTTCCCAGGATTTTGTTCTCCTTTGTTTATCACTTCCATCAACCCTGCCTTCACCTAGGAGAGTCTTTTTCCTTTCGCTTGGTTAGACTGCTTTATCAAAACTATCTTTTCATTTGTTCTAGTTTTCAACTCCCAGTCATCTTTAGGACACCATTTCAAGCCTATCTCTGTTGGCTATGTCGTTTTGTTAGAAACTCGGTGTTAGATTTATTTCTGTACCACTGCTTTGGTCATTATATATATTTTCTCCAATTACTAATTATAGCTTGAAGTACTTAAGCCAAAAGTTTTTTTTTTAGCTTCCTCCTAATCTACTTACCTTGAACATCGGGCTATCTGGATTTATTAATTCAACTATCACTCATTTTCATTGATTTTCAATAGCATAGAATATAAAGAAGAAAGCAATTTATGGTTTCCTATAACTAGAAGAAGAAAACTTCTGTGTTATTGTTTGTATGTGTGATATTCTGTAAGGGTAAATCAAAATTTAAATAATTTTAGAGATGTCCATAAACTTTATAGAACTTTACAAAAGTTAAACATTATTTACTTGCTCATGTTCTCTGAGCTAAAATATGTTCTCCAAGCTAAAATATGAATTTCATGAGCTCAGAGTGTTTGCTTCTTTTGTGTACCCTTCTACGTTTTACCCACCAGTTGGAATTCAGCATAAAATAAAATATTCAAAAAAACCCATTATTGAATGACTGTGGTCTCAGTACTTAGCAGAATGCATAAAATTTAGTAGGCATTCAAGAAATACTAATTACGTGAGCACAAATTTTGTAAGCACTAAGACAGTCCAACACTAAGAATTTCTATGAATATTTTGAATATCTTTTTAGAGACTCTGGACCCTGCTTCTTAGCAAACACAGACTCAGGAAAACATGTCACGGCATGTATCTATAGCTTATTTCAACAGTCTCTATGATGAGTAGAATTCCTTAATTTCTACTAACTTCATTATATGTGTGCTCTGATAACTTAAAAATATATATATAATTGCTACATACAGAGTAAGGTACTATCTCCATTTTTCATATGAGAAAATAGAGCTGGAACATTGACGAAGCTGGCCAATGGCACACGGCTAGACAATGCAGCAGCAAGAGATCAGATAAATCAGAATGTAATGCATTCATACGTTTTTAGAAACATATATAGGGAAGGTTACATCTATGAAAAAACAAAAAGGCAATATTTAAATTCATTCATTAGATTTGTATTATTCATCACTCTTCATTTTCTTTGCAAATCACTGAAGATACTATTTTTGGAAGCAAAGAAACCTTTTTGGATCATTGTATTTTCATCATATCAGATTTTACATGCAAATAAATACAATTCTTACTAAAAACAAGTGGAAGTGAAGCTGTTCTTTTCTCAGTATGTCTTACACATATATTTTAGTGAGTTCTTCAAAAATCTCACAAATCTGAAAATTTTTACATTATACTTTAACTTACATTGGTATTTTCGCCAAGAAATTTGTCCCATTTGAAATTTTTGTTAACATAAAATCACTTTCCTCTCACCCTCTTGCTGCCCTTGAAATGCCCCTCCCTCATTTCCCTTCTTCTGTAGCACTTATTAACATTCCCTTGGCCTTTGAGTTTTTCTAACTAAAGCATTTTAATCTTTAGTACAAGAGTTATGTGTCTGATGTAAACATTAATATTATTAAATTTAAAATTTGGACTATCTTAGCTCAATTTTTTAAATAAAGGAAGTCAGTTATGAACAGTAGTTTCTTAATTAACAATTGCAGTGAAACAGCATATTGGTTCCTTTGAAATAAAGTTAAAATTCGTCTTACACATTGGTTTGAGCAGACATTCAAATCATGGAAAACTCTTCAAGTTTTATTTATTTTCAAAACCCTTACAATTCTGCAGTTTGCTTATAATGTCAAACTGAGGATTCCTTTTAAAAACCTTACAACTAACATCCTCTGTTCTTCACATCTGAATATGACAGTCTCTATTACACCGTTACTACACATTCCCTTAAATGAGAAGCCATGAAACAAAATCAACAACAGGAATAAAGTTAAAACAAAATATTTATATCATATCCAGATATGAAGATATAACACTTCTCTTTTTACAAATCAAAAATGGAATTCCAGTGAAACTGTTGAAAGTATCTTGACAACAGGATGCTGGACTGCCTGCCACTGTCTGTACCAGCAATGTCAGGACACACTTAACTAGCAGAATGATGGATTTATGACTGCTTATGAAAAACTATACTGGGCCCGGCGGCGTGGCCTAGCAGCTAAAGTCCTCGCCTTGAACGCCCCGGGATCCCATATGGGCACCGGTTCTAATCCCGGCAGCTCCACTTCCCATCCAGCTTCCTGCTTGTGGCCTGGGAAAGCAGTCAAGGATGGCCCAAAGCCTTGGCACTCTGCACCTGTGTGGGAGACCTGGAAGAGGTTCCTGGTTCCCGGCATCGGATCAGCGCGCACGGGCCCGTTGCGGCTCACTTGGGGAGTGAAACATCGGATGGAGGATCTTCCTCTCTGTCTCTCCTCCTCTCTGTATATCCGGCTTTCCAATAATAATAAATCTTAAAAAAAAAAAAAGAAAAACTATACTATAACAATAATAAGGGGGAAATCAGCTGAGGGGGAGGAAGTTCGGGGAGGGGGGAGGGGACATTTCAGGCTCTATGGGATTGCATTATAAAATTTAAAATAAATTAGAAAAAAATGACATCGTCTGAATATCTCTTCTGAAATTATCTTGGGGTCAGCATGCTGACATAGCATGGCGATCCTCTATCTGCAGCACCATCATCCCTTTTAGGTACTGATTTGAGTCCTAGCTGCTCTGCCTTTGATCCAGCTCCCTGCTGGCGGACTAGGAGAGCATCAGAGGATGGCCCAAGTCCTTGGACCCCTGCACTCACATAGGAACCCAGAAGAAGTTCTTTGCTTCCTGTTATAGGCTGGCACAATTCTGGGCATTGTGGCCATTTGGAGAGTTGAGCAGTTTATGGAAAATCTCCCTCTCCGCCTATCCCTTTCTCTGTAACTTTGACTTCAAATAAAAAATAAATCAATCTTCATAACAAAAAAATGTCTGAATATTTCAAAAAAAATTGCAGAGGTCATAATATTTACCCCATGGAAGATTTTTTAATATTAAAAACTTTAATTCTAAAAATCAGAAGTCAAATCTCTAATTTACTAAATGCCAAATTTAAGTGATTGAATTTGTATTATCATACCATAAGGTTTTCAATAGTTGTTTCAACAGTTAATTTTAAAGATCAACATCAATATACTAATGTCTGTTGCTTTTCTGCTTATTAGGTCTGGGACTGTTTGTTGTTCTTCTATTGTCTTTTTTTTAGAATATGCTAGAAAGGGTGCTATCTGGGGTCAATATAAATTCAAAAGCCATTAATTTAATTCACTATATAATCATCATAATAAAAAAGACATAAGCATTTAGTTGTGTTCACTTAACAATTATTAAGTGCCGTCCCGACAGTTTCATATCTGTGTAATATCGAATGATGTTTCTAAGTCACCTATCTGTTGTCTTTTACTCAAAATACATCTGCAAATTTTCTGAATAGATGGCCACAATGAAAGGAAATCCCTGTGGCAGAAATTAAGAAACAAATTGCAGGAGGGATTAACTCCCAGCCTCTTTTGCTTTCATCTTCAGCATGTCTTAAAAACGAAGAGACATGGTCTAACCTCTAAAAAAAGAAAAATAATTAAAGTTGTTAATTAGGCTAAGAGATAAAAAGCTATCACCCTCATGTCAGGCAAACTAAACAAAATCTTTCAGTGGATTAAAACATCCAAACACACAGATGCACACACGAAGTAGATTTCATCTGCGCTGAAATCCCACTGGTGAGCATTTCTTATGTGTATTTGTAAACAATTAATGTTAAAACTGATCAATCATTTTGGCAACTTTTTAGAGTACAGTCATTGCTACTGTTCTAATCAAAATTTTTCTTAAAGTTAAATACAAAATTCTAACCACTGGAGAATTAAAGGGAACTTTGCACAATAAAATTCAGATTTGACAATCCTCCTGTCACAAAAAACTATTGTGAAGCTAATATTATAATATGTAAAAATGCTTTCCCTTTAGTTTCAGGAGAACACAATAATACGTTGGTCACTTATATGAGCAATGTGACATCTCAAAATATATCTGACATATTTTAACATTAACAGAAGAATTGAAATCTAGTGTTCAAGCTGATCATAACCTCTGATGAAGACCTTCATTACTCTTTATATTTTATCATTTAAAATTTATACATTTTCATCCTTAAATTATAAACACACATATATATACATTGTGTATCATATATGCATAAATAAAATGTGTATCCATTCAAATTTTTCTTTGTGGGTATGTTTGTATATTAATACATATAAAGGTATTCTGTATTATTTTCCCCTAAATGATTGCTAATTTTATTTCATCACATTTTATAGGTTATGTGAGAGATGCTGACACTAGAAATCAAAGCAATCGAGTTTTTATATTAGGGATAGGCATTTAGTGTAGCTGCTAACATATTGCTTGGAACCTCTGTGTCTCTGAGTTCCGATGCCACTTCTGTTTCCAGCTTCCTGCTAGTGAGTACTCTGTGAGGTAGCAGATGAGAGATCAAGAGCTTGGATCCTTCCCACCAATATAGTTATGGGTTCCTGGTTTCAGCCTGGCCCAGCTCTGGCTTTGGTGGATATTTAAGGGGCTCCCCAATAAATGGAAGATCTCTCTCTCTTTCTCTCTGTCCCGGTATCAGTCTATCTATGCTTTCCCAATACTAATAATAAAAAGTATAAGTAAAAAATTAAAATATATTATATGAAAACCAGTATGATATATATGTATACATATATACATATATGTTCCTTTTTTCAGAGAACTGTTACCTAAAACTTTGAAGGTATTTCCAAAGGACATTTTGTGCCAATTATTACAATCACTAAAATTATCAAGGAACAGTTTTACATATATATACCACAACATTAGAGTTAATTTGCCACTTTGTGCAGCTGTGACCATATACCCATTTCCCTGTGATTTGAATTAATTACTATCAGCCACTTCTAGGATCACTCCATTGAGAAATTCTTCCACTAGCGACCTGACACTTGGCAATACCGGGTCCACAGTTCCACTATGTTCTGTATCCTTTGAAACAGGATAAAGTGGCATGTTCCAAAGGCCTAGACCCATTTTGTGAATGATCTGCACTTGCATACTGTTCTCTATAGGAGGAAGCTAAAGGGAAAAAGAAAACAAAATGGAGGAATCCTGCAGCATTCACCACTGTGGATCCCATTAGCACTGGATAGTATTGCCGAGGCAGGTATCACAGATTTGGCTTCCAAGAATCCTACCAGTGTTAGCTGATGCTGATATCAGTTGGTTGCGTTGCATGAAAACGCCATCTTTGCATTCTGTATCAAGAGATGTTGTACTTCAAGCAGCTGTCGCAGCTGAACCCATCTGCAGGAAAGTATCTCTGCTTAATGAATCTAGTTCTAAAAGGTTGGAGGAGACGCTCATGTAAATGTGTAGAAATAATGGAATGCAATTAGAAGCACATAAAAAGCAAGTGTGTAATACTTTAAAGGCACATCAAAGTTTTCCAGTGAATGACCTCAAAGAAATACAAATCTACATGTTACCTTAAACAGCACTAAAGACAGTTGTCTTAAAAAGATTTAGAATACACATGAAATAACCAAAAATAGACAGCAAAGTGAATTGGTAAGCGAACATCAGCAGAATGATGCTGATGCTCAGATAACAGGCACAAGTAATCAACAGGAGCCGAAAGAAAAAAAACCTGGAGTAAAAGAATGCAAGTCAAATGTGTGACTTGAGCGCATTGGCAGCACACTCTTTCAAATGGAAAAAAATAATAAGAATCTATGAACCTAGAATCATAACTTTTGAAAATATCCGATGGGTTAAAAAAAAGAAATTAGAATAAAATAAAGACAGTATGTAGTAATTAAGGAACATTATCTAATGAATAAGGCCACACAGTACAGGCATCCAAGGAGGAGATAGACTCAAAAGTTTAGTTTAAAACATATTGTGTAAAACTCTCCAATTTTGAAAGCATGTGGAAATTCAGATCCATGAAGTTCAAAAGTCCTCAAACAGAATCAATTCAATGGAACTTCACTGAGGCAAGTTATCACCAAATTGTTCAAAAGTCAAAGAGAATTTTGAAAGCAGCAAGAAAAAAAAAGTGACTTGTCACATACAAAGGAAATTTCATAGGACCTTCAGTCATTTTCTTAGAGGAAATACTGTCGGCCAAGAGATAGGAATGATAAATTCAAAGGACTAAAGGAAAAATCTTCCAACCAGGAATAATTTATCTGCCAAAGTTGTCCTTCAGAAGCGAAGGAGACATGAAAACTTCCTCATATAAACACATGTTGAGAGAATTCACCAAAGTTCTTGTAATATCTGCCTTATAAGAAATATGAAAAGAAACTCTTTATGTTGAAATAAAGGGACATTAATCAGTAGCATGAAAATATTCTAAAATTAAAAAGTTATTGATAAAAGCAAATACTACATATTAGTTCCTATTATAACAATAAGAATTTGTGTATTTACTTCTAAGGACAGTACAAAGGTTAAAATATAAAAGCATTAAAGTAACTGTAGATAAAACAGCTGGTTAATAAATATACAATACCAGCAATTTAAATAGCAACAGCTTAGCAAAATATGAGGGAGGACAAGGAAAAATACAGAGAATTTGTTTGCTTGTGCTTCATTCCACATTATTTAGAAAACTTCAATTAGTGCACAAGAAAAGTAGAAAGAGTGTCACTATAATGACATTCGTTGGATGACTTAAAAAGAAGAAGAAATATGAGTTCTATAGAATTCAGTTTGTAAAGCATTGTCTTTGCTGTAGTATCAAGAAAGATGTACTCAACACATTATGTCCTACTTAACTCTTGAATAGTACACTGGTCTTTAAGCTAAAGAATGTGTACCACAGTACACAGTATTGCACACAGTAAGTGCTCAATCACTATTTAATCACTGATTGGCTACCCAATGATAACTTGGATAGAGCAATGGTTTGCTTTACATGTGAATATCAGTTAAAACTGTATTCATTCAAAAAGCTGTCCTTTACAGTCAAATTCTTCTATTGAATATTTGAATTTAAACATTGACAAACCTGCCAAATGACAGAAACTTGGCAAAGATGTAAGCTGTCTCAGTTGAGACATATTATTTAGCATGAACACCAACATTTAAAAAATTGAAATCTCTTTTAGAAATCTTTTAATTAGGTAGTCGTTTCTGTTTACATAGGATACTGCACATCCTGTCACTAATAGAAATTGACTTGGATTGCCTTTGGAATGTACACTCATAATTAGTCTTACTTCTCAGATAAATTTAGCAAAGGATAGCAAAGAAGAAGTTTCACTTTAGAATTGAAGTTGGTATAATTCCAAAATCCCTGAACACTCATTACAGATACACAAGTGATGGGATTTCTAAAGATTACAGCCTGAATTCAGTGTTTTGTCAGCTGTTTTTTATTTGAAAAGTAGCAACTTTAGCTATGGGAAATTATTACCCACCCTACATTCTTACATTGTTTTAAATCAGTGATATCTTAAGCATTTGTGGATAAGCACTGAATATTTTATAAAGCCCCATGGACGGATATGCTTCCAGAACTGGGTATATAAGTGAACACTTTTCTGGGACAGGGTCCAAACTGTTTATTAGCCATCAAATGTATACACAATTCCAAAGCATTAATAACTACTGAAAATCATTGCACAGTTATACGGAAAACTGGAACCCACTGAAATATTTCTATATAGGGAGAGATTGTCTTTGATATAATAAATTAACGTATTTGCTGAACCAGGATTCATACTGAAACTTATAAATATTAATTGACATCATGATTCTAGGTTTTCTACCTTTGCCTATACTTACCACATCTTGATATATTTAAATATCAGAAAGTAAAGCTTTTGACTTGTACTAAGGGAATATACTCCTATGATAATATGGGGACAAATGATGGGAGGGGAAAATGAAAAGGGAGGAACGCGAGGGGGATGAACCCGTATGTCTATAAAACTGCATTGTGGAAAATAATAACAAAAAACACATGAAACAATTGAATATTAATTTATTTCTCAACACATGAAATTATAATATGGATATAATGGAATTAAGGGTGACATTTTGGAATTTTACTTTTTATGTGTAATGTGTAAGGCCAAAACAGTGAGTGTTGTGTAGTCTTATCTAATTTACCAGAACAAAAGCATTTCTAAGGGCCAATCTTATGGCACAGCATGTAAAGCCGCTGCTGGTGATGCCAGCATCGCATATGAGCACCAGTTTTTCCTGACTCCTTTACATCCAAATCAGCTCTCTGTTATTGTGCCTGAGAAAGCTGTAGAATGTTGCCCAAGGGCTTGGGTCCCTGAAACCCACACAGGATACCCAGATAAAGTTCACCCTGGCTTCAGTCTGACCTAACCCCGGCTATTACAGTCATTTGAAATGTAAACTAATAGAGAGAAATCTCTCTCTCTCTCTCTATCTATCTATCTATTTCAGTGTGTGAATGTAATTTTGCCTTTCAAATAATTAAAATAAATATTTTTAAAGGTATTTTTATAATAATAATATTTCTAGAATGTTCTGGTCAGAGTGCTTTTCCCGCATCTACAGTACAGCTTTCTAGTACCTTCTCCAGATACTGCCTAAATCCATTTTTCAACTTATCTGCCTGAAAGTAAATCCCTCTTGATTTCCTGATCAATTTCTCCTTTCCTCTGTCTTTACAGGATTATTATTCCATTTGTTTTTTATAGCTTATGGCTCTTTAATTGAGTGAGGGTCTATTTAAAGCCTGAAATCAAAAGAGAAGGAAAATTCTTAAAGGTTTTAAAAAAACACTCATGAAAACACTAATTAGCAACTATTACTAAATTCCTGTCTGAAATCTTAGATTAGTCCCTATACTGAAAAGAAAATGACATAAAGTAAAATGTGCAAAATATCAAAATCCTCTCAAAAGAAGAATTTCAATTTTAATAACTTAGAAAACTATTAGAATATTCAGTTTTCATTCTAAGTAAATACCTAAAAACAACTTTTCACACTGTAATTATATTCTATACATGAGTGTGTCTGCGGGCTTTTCATTTAAGGATTAAAACATTATTTGGGTTGGCATTTTAAATAACAGATTGGCTATACCTTTTCAAACATCAAAACATAATGTGTTTTAAGATTAAGATGGAAAAGAGTACACAAACTCCGTAGTTTTACAGGCAATTTTATTTTTCCTAATCTTATCCTGAGTATCTCACAATACTGAACTGTGAAGGAATTCTGGAAAATCCTCTTTAGTTTCCTCATGATTATAACTAGCTTTTACCTATGAGGTTTTAATCTTGTCATTAAGCTCTAATGAAATATTTTGTATTGCTTCTCTGAGTGTTATAGTGCAACTCTTAACTGAGGCTAAGAAACAGAGAGTAAAAAAAAAAAACCTACTAAGAATATACTACATTTTAGAAAGTATGGGGAAACAAAAATCAGGACAAAAATAAACAAATTATATTCTGAGCTGATTTTTATTTGAGAATCAAAAGGACACAGAGAGTTAAAGACAGAAAAGTACAGACCTCCCACGACTGTTCACTTTCAACATGACCACAACGGCATGAACTCAGGCTAGAACTCAGAGCCAAGAACTCCATCCAGGCCTCCCTCATCGGTGTCCAAAACACAATATTTGAGTCACCACCCGGTGTCTTCCAGATTATACATTAGCAGGAAATTGAAATGGAGTCTAGAATCAGGACTCGAACTGAGGTACCCCAATTTGAACCATAGGCCTACCAGCTGACATCCTGACCTCTAGACCAAAGTCTACAGTGTGGACTAATTGTAAGTTAATGAAATTAAATCACAATGATTACATTTTTTCACTATATCCCATTTGGCCTGATTTGGCAAGGAGAGCCAATTCAGTTCAGATGAGTGGTCCTCTGCGGAAATCCTCTGTAAACCTGATTATCTTTTTCTGCTTGTGTCCTTTTTTTTTAATAACCATAAGGAAAATCATTTATTATTTTGCACATAAATTTCAAATTAGACAAAAAGCAGAATAAAAACCAAGAGCTTGGTATGGTTATGTGAGGGAATTGACTGTCAGAGCTGCTCTTATTCTACTTGAACTTCACGAGAACATCAGTAATTCTAGAATGAGCTCATGTGGAGCAAAGATTTAAGAAACATAATACCTTGTTGACGTTCAGATCAATCACATCAATCTTCGAAATGGATTTAGATGAGTTGGTTTGAATGTAAAAATTATTTATTCCAAAAAGGGAAGAGCAAGGACCTGGAATTAATGAATTTGCCGTGAACAGTAAGCATGTGGATGGCAGAGGAAGAGAACTAGGGGTTGATTATGCATTACATTTCATGGACACTCTTAGGCACTAGACTAATAATACCCCCAGATGTGTAACTTTTATATGTGCAGGGCAAGGAGCGAGGTGCATGCGTTCACACAATCAAACACAGATATTCAAGTGAATCTTCATGATGTAGAGTCTGTTGACCCTTCATACTGTGCCTGACCCTTCCAATAATGTTTCAGGTCAGTATTCCTTTACTAAAATGAAATATATATTCTGGTTACCCTGAGAACTGGGTTGTGGATGCATTTCTGTAAATGGAAACAATAAATTATATACATTTTTTCTGGCTACTCTTGGCTATAAAGGTGGCTACTTCTAGTGGAAGAAGGCAATACTATTTGTGTAGCTTCACATTATTCTCTGAAGCTGAAAAAGACTTGGCAATATTCTGTTCTTCAACTGTTTTATTTTAAAATTGTATTACATTGCTTACTCTTGGAAAAACAGAGCATAAGAGACAAGCAGAGATATAAGGACACACACACACACAAAGAATGAGAAAGGGAGAAGAGATATCTGCTACCCACTAGTGTACTCTCCAGGTGTCAACGAGAAACCAGCAATTCCATCTGGGATCCCCAAATGGGATGCAGGCTCCCAAACACTTGGGCTATCATTCATTGCCTTGCCAGGCCCATAAGGAGGGAGCTGGATAACAAATGCGGTAGCTGGACTCAAACTGGCACTCCTATTGGGATGTCTGTCACAGCACGGCCCCTATTTTTCAATCACTAAAATTTCAAAATACTCATTGAAAGCCTTTTTCTTATGTTTCAGAGTAGTTTACCCGTAGAAAGTGAACAGAAAATGAGGAAATGGAAAAGTCTATTTTACTAAAAAATTTGTCCCCACTTCTAAATAGAATATAACACAAGTGGAAAAAATATATACCTTAGTGCATTTTCTATAGCTTTAAGATAGAGGAACTTGGGTCTGGCACAGTAATCTAAAGTCCTCACCTTGCAACTGTGGGCTTCCCATATGAGCACCAATTTGTCTCCCTGTTGTTTCACTTCTCATCCAGTTCCCTGCTTGTGGCCAGGGAAAGCAGAAGAGGACAACCTAAAACTTTGGTACACTGTATCCACATGGGAGATCAGGAGGAAGATCCTGGCTCCTGTTTTCAGAACAACTTAGCTCCTACTACTGCAGACACTTAGGGATTGAACCAGCAAACAGAGATCTTTCTTTCTGTATCTCCTTCTCTGTATATCTGCATTTCAAATAAAAATAAATCTCTTTTTTGCATAATTTTTTCCGTAGTTGATTAGGGCTCAAAAGGTCAAGGGCTACAGGAAAATGGGTAAGGCCATTGCTTCCACATTATTTTTTCCTTCCTGTATCTGGGGGAAGGGGAGAGACACACGGAGAAGACACACCCAGCCTCCCAACCAACCCAGGGTCCCCGATATGGGGCATGCTCCGAGGGTCCTAATCAAGAGGTTTCGATGGCTCAACTGTTCTGAATTGCTGCCAATCTCGCCATTCCAAGCATGATGAAATCGCTGCAGAATCCACTGGCTGACATGGCCCACCTTAGAGTCTCCACTTGCCCAGATTTTCCCTGCCAACATTAGGCTGGGTTGGTTGATTGGTTTATTCTGTCCTCCATCCTTGGTTCTGGTACCAGGTGTCCTTTGCAGGCTCCAATGTACTGCCATATCTTCCATGTGCACCTGGATATGCTGTCCACTCCTCTAACTGAGCCACTGAGGAGGCTCAGCTTTGACACATGCACTCCACAGTCAGACAATGGAACCTGCAATTCTCTTCATGGTTGAAATTCTGAGTACAGCAGTTCAGTTGGAGGGATTTCCAAAGAAACTCTGTCTGAAGTGGTCCCAGACCTGATTCTTGTGTGTGTTGGCCAGTACAGGGTCCAACACAGTCCGTCGCCCCAATCATCTTATGCATATGCTGGTGGTTGCAATTGCTGGGTCACTTCTGTTTCCAGCTGGGTCTGCTACACAAGCCAATGGGTGTTGGAGCCCAACCCAAACCTGCCCACCACATACTTGGCTATCATGCAAACAGTGGGAGCTGCAGCCTAGTCAGAGTGGCCCCCAATAATCCCACCAGGCCTGCCCCCTACCCTGGTTCCCATGCTTGCCAGTCTGTACCGCAGACTCGTTCAGTCTGTCCCATATCCCATTCAGCTGTCATACATGTCAATGGGCATTGAAGCCTAGTTCAACCCAACCTGCCCCACTATCCAACCCACACACATTCTGGCGGGTGCCACTCTCTGTCTAGCCGTGCTTGCCCCAGTCCCAGTTATTATGCTCAGTTATTATGGAGTGGCTACCCAAGAGGGACGTCCCCACTGTTTCCCTACTGGGTCCACTCCCACTCCTGGATTATGCACTCTCCATGTGGTTCTGCAGTTTGGCTTGACAGCCCCATGCCAGCACTTGACAGCTAATACACCAGCAAAACCCAACCCACCCTGGCTTATGCATGCATCAGTGGGAACCATCAACCCAGCCTGATTTTTCCCTGGTTCAGCTCATATGAGGCCAGCAGATGTTGTAGCTCTGCTCGGTTTGGTCTGCCTGCATCCCAACTCACGTTCTCCAGTGGGAATGGTGATCCTGCTGGAGAGCCCCATGTAGCCCCACTATCAGATTTACCCCCGTCCTCCTGGTTCTTGTGTTTGCTGGTTGAGTGCCGCCTACTGGTATGACATGGCCTGCCTCACCTTGGCTTTTGCCTGTGACTGCTGTTGCCTGACTGGCCCGGTCGATTCCAATTCCCAATTCCAGCTCACGCTGGTGAGGACTACAGCCTAGCTCAGCCCAGCCGGCACCCAGTCCCAGCCCTCATGTGTACTGTCGTGTGTTGTGACCAAAACTGGCCCAATACACACTCCATTTGGTGCTCGGATTCATTAGTGGGCGATGTAAACTGGTCCTGTCCATTCATGTCCTTTGTCCACAAACAACAGAACAAGTTTCTCTAGTGATTAACTACACTATAACATAAGGAATATATACATATGTTATGAGAAATGAGCAATGTACATAACTGACCATCTAACTGGATTTTGCTAAATAAAGTATCATTGATGGCAACTTTGAACCTCCACACAAATAATCTTAACTCATTCATTTCACCCATTTCTCATGCTGACCAGATTTTATTATCTATATGTCTGTCATTTTGACCAGAAGTAAATTGAATTTAAAAATAGGAGCTAGTTGAAAGTGTATATTTATTCAGTATATATAAAGCTATCTATAGATGCACTTGTTAATTTTATAGTGTTCTGTCCTTTTTGTGGCTTTTATTACTAGGCCCATATAATTAGAATTATAAAGCAAAATCCATGGAAAGCTGAAAACCATAGATGATTTGAACCTTTTCTCTATGGAGCAGCCTTTAGCCACATGAAATTCACTGATGGTTTTCTTACTAGACTTATTTACCACAGCTCGATACAATTTTCTTCTTGGATCAATTATTTTGAACAGCTACCAGCATTTGATGTCCTGTCATAAACATGTTTTTCCTAAGTTTTTCTCCTGAGTTTTAAGAGCATATCATCAACTCAGACTTCCTTTGATGGACTATCTTTTGCCCCTGGTAGTAAGAGTCTCCTGGATTCATTCTGCGACTTTATTCTGACGACTTCAAAATCTCTAAAACTCATATTACCTCAGAATGTTGTTGTCAGCAGACATCCTGGAATCTAGTAGTACTGAAGCCAGTGGAGTCTCAAGCCCTAAGAGGAAGTGATTTGCACAGGGAATCAGGACCAGGAAAAAATACTGACATGTTAAAGCAAAAAAAAATCTCAACTCACTGTTGTAGCCACTGGGGGAGTGGCCCAGCAGCTGGAAGCTCCTTCTCTCTCTATCTCTCCTACTCTCTGTAAATCTACCTTCCCAATAGAAATAAATTAATCTTTAAAAATATATTAATTATATAAACATCAGACAGATCATCCATCCAGACCAAGTAGGTTTCATCCAGGGAATGCAGGGATGGTTCAACATAAGAAAATCCATAAATGTGATACATCACATCCAAAAACTGAAAAACAAAAACCATATAATAGTATCAATAGATGCAGAAAAAGCCTTCGACAAAATTCAACACCACTTCATGTTAAAAACCCTAGCCAGGGTGGGGATAGAAGGAGCAATCCACAACATAATCAAAGCAATATATGAAAAACCCAATGCCAGCATCATACTAAATGGAGAAAAATGGATCCCTTCCCACTGAGATCTGGAACAAGACAAGGCTGCCCACTATCACCACTGCTATTCAATATAGTCCTAGAGGTACTTGCAGAAGCCATAAGACAAGACAAAGAAATCAAAGGAATCCAAATTGGAAATGAAGAAGTCAAGCTTTCACTATTCGCAGATGACATGATTCTCTACATAGAAGAACCAAAAAACTCAATACAAAGACTCCTAGAACTCATACGAGAATTTGGCAGAGTGGCAGGATACAAAATTAATGAACAAAAATCAATAGCCATGGTGTATGCAAATGGCCGCAAGATGGAAGAAGATCTAACCAACAAGCTACCATTCAAAATAACAGAGAAAAGCATGAAATATCTGGGAATAAATTTAACCAAAAGCGTAGATGACCTTTATGAAGAAAATTACAAAACACTCAAAAAACAAATAGAACAAGACCTCGAAAGATGGAACAACATCCCATGCTCCTGGATAGGCAAAATTAATATCATCAAAATGTCTATACTACCAAAAGCAATATATACATTCAATGCAATCCCAATCAAATTACCCGCAGCATTCTTCATCGAACTGGAAAAAATGATACACAGATTCATCTGGAAACACAAAAAACCACGAATAGCCAGAACCACTCTGAAGAACAGGCACTTGACAGGGGGAATCACAGTACCGGATCTATGGACATACTATAGGGCAGTGGTCATCAAAACAGCCTGGTACTGGCACAAAGATAGAGGGGAAGATCAGTGGAGCAGAATAGAAACAACAGATGGAAACCCACACAGATACAGTCAATTAATCTTTGACAAAAAGACAGACAACAACCCAAGCAAATGGAAAGGTCTGTTCAATAAATGCTGTTGGGACAACTGGTTGATAGCCTGCAGAAACAAAAAGATAGACCCACATCTCTCACCATACACCAAGATCGAATCTAAATGGATAAAAGACCTAAACCTACATCCAGAAACCTTCAAACTTTTGGAAGAAAATGTTGGAAACACACTGGAACACTTAGGGGTAGGCCCTCACTTCCTAAAAAAGACTCCAAAAGCAGTAGAAATCGAGACCAAAATAAACAATTGGGACCTCATCAAACTAAGAAGCTTCTGTACAGCTAGAGAAACAATCAACAAAGTAAAAAAACAACCTACAGAATGGGAAAAGATCTTTGCACACTACATAGGAGATAGAGGGCTGATCTCCAGAATATACAAAGAGCTACAGAGAAACCAAAACAACAGAACAAACTAACTGCTCAAGAAATGGGCACGAGAAATGGGCAGACATTTCACAAAAGAACAAACCCAAATGGCAAACAAGCATATGAAACAATGCTCAATTCCTTGGCAATAAGGGAAATCCAAATGAAGACAACAATGAGGTACCACCTAACTCCAGTAAGGATGGCACACATACATAATACCACCAACACTTGCTGGCGAGGCTGTGGGGAAAAGGGAACCCTTTTCCACTGCTGGTGGGACTGCAGACTTGTACAGCCTCTATGGGAATCAGTTTGGCGAATACTCAAACAACTGAAAATCAGCATACCATATGATTCAGCAATAGCACTCCTAGGAATATATCCAAAAGATCTCCTACACAAGAAACCAACGTGCACGCCTATGTTCATAGCAGCACTATCTACAATCGCAAAAACCTGGAAGCAGCCAAAATGCCCATCAATAGAAGACTGGATAAGAAAGCTATGGTTCATCTACTCTATGGAATACCACTCAGCTATTAAAAAAAACGAAATGCAGTTCTTTGTGGACAAATGGGCCCGACTGGAATCCATCATGCTAAGAGAAATGAACCAATCCCAAAAGGTTAAATACCACATGTTCGCCTTAATCTGAGATGAAAAGATGACAACTTGAAAGATAGTACCTGTATATTGTAATATTAGTGCAATCTCTAACAACCTGTATCCAATGCAATAAGATAACGCGATAAAAAAATATATATATATATATTAATTATATACACATAGAAAGAATATAATCTTAATTGACTGTGTTAGGCACAAGATGATAAAAATGCTCTGGCCTCTAAAATGCCTACTTAAAACCATAGAAATGTTTTTTGAACACTCTTTGAGATCAGCTTTTTTTTTAAGATTTATTTATTTTTATTACAAAGTCAGATATACAGAGAGGAGAGACAGAGAAGAAGATCCTCCATCTGATGATTCACTCCCCAAGTGAGCGCAAGGAACCAAGAACCTCTTCCGGGTCTCCCACGCGGGTGCAGGGTCCCAAAGCTTTGGGCCGTCCTCAACTGCTTTCCCAGGCCACAAGCAGGGAGCTGGATGGGAAGTGGAGCTGCCGGGATTAGAACCGGCGCCCATATGGGATCCCGGGCGCGTTCAAGGCAAGGACTTTGGCTGCTAGGCCATGCCGGCGGGCCCGAGATTAGCTTTTAAAACAAATAACTCAAATATGTTCGCCAGTCACATAATCTCTCAAAAGTGATCTCAGTTGGGTTCGTTTGCTCAGATACTCTACATAGTAAGTAATATATACTACTTTATTTTTTTACCTAAATAATTTTAATAATGCTTTGTTTTCTTCTGCATCATGGTTGAAAACTTTCAGTGATGTATATCCCAACTGTGATTCCATTTACAGGAAAACAATGAAAGCAGTTCAAGTTGTGATCATGCCCATGCATTCCTTCCCCCCATTGTTAGACATAAGGGAATCCAAGGTTTTTCCTTTCTTTGTGGAATTTAAAGGGTAACTTCTAGACATGCATTTTACATACATAAAATATACTGTTCGAGTGGGACAACGTGTGAGAGCATCAGTACTTGTCAGCTACGTTCTGTCAGCAGAGAATTTTCAGTGCATGATATTTTAGACTTCATTATATTGTTCCATGGAGCATTAATATATATATATATATATATATATATATATATATATATATATATATATATATATATATATATCAGCAGGTAAAAAACCAGGAGCATTCACATGAAATGATGCTCTTGGGAGCAAAGAGTAGTTTTTTTCTCTCTCTCAGTTGTCTTGACACAGTTGACTTCACTTTGCCATTGAGCTATGACAAGGTGATTATTTTTAAAAACCAAAATATGGTGCATAATACATTTTAGCCTGAAGCTAAGAGTTAAATGTGAATACTCATTCATTTTTGGTCTTCCAGGAGGGAAAAATGTGGCTGAGTAGCACATAGTGTTAACCCCTCTCAATTAAATGGAACTAATAAATGATGTTGAACTGGAATCATTTTTAATAAAGGGAAATTCTTTCTATCGTGGCCTTGAGATTTCCTTGAAGGGGAAGAAAAATAGAATTTATTATTTACACCTTGGCATCATCCTAGGGGAAACTTTTAATATCTACATAGAAAAGTATGTAGTCTCCACAAATACTGCACACAACTCAACACAAAAATAGATAATGGTGAGCACACTCTGTAGGCAATCCATGTCATATGGCCAGGAATTTGTGCAAAGAATGTTCAGCCAATCTTGTGACCTGGATCTATAGTCTTTCCTTCAATACAGTGAGAACTCAGAAAGGTCATGGGGAATCTGATGTAGCAATAAGTTTATGTAGCTGCCTTTTTTCAATTGCATGCATAGTTTTGTTATATGTATTTTCATAAACTTCTTCAAGATCTTCATGTACGCAGAAAAATTGTATGCAATGTTCTTAGATTTAAAATAAAATATATTCCTCAAATTTTCCTCAAACTTTTTAAATTGTTCTCATAAGATACAGATAAAATCCCTGTGTTTTGCTTTCTATATGCGGTCCTAGCCAAAATCATACAGCAAATGAAATGCAGAACTCACTCCCTTCTGGCCAATGTGCTACTTTCCAGACAATTCTAGTCTAGACGGAGTTTTATCAAAATATTTTCAAGAAAAGCTAAATCAGAAGGTTGATCTAATCTTACTCTGCATGGATGTCTGTGTGTGAGTTTCTTTGTTTGAAATTTCTAATTCTCCATGTATCTTACATTTTTAAAAATATTTACTAAATAATGTTTCTGTGCAAACCTGTTGCATGAACTCCTTGTAAGTATTAGATCATATATAAAGTCTGGTAATTTGTCTTTTTCATTTTGTACACCTGGGGTCAGAGAACAATTGATTTCCTCTTAAATACTGGCAGGGAAAAATAAGATACAGACGATAATAAGAAATTCCTTATTCCAATACAAATAACAAAATAAAATTACTCTGTAGCATTTGCAAAATTCTTTCAAACATCAAGATTCAAAGCTAGTACATTCACTTTCTTTTTTTTCTAAAGATTTATTTATTTTTATTGCAAAGACAGATATACAGAAAGGAGGAGAGACATAGAGGAAGATCTTCCGTCCGATGATTCACTCCCCAAGTGACCACAATGGCCAGTACTGCGCCAATCCGAAGCCGGGAGCCAGGAGCTCTTCCGGGTCTCCTCACAGAGATGTAAAGTTCATCTGAGTGATTCACAGGGCAGATGCCCTACTGAAGGTCACCTGCCAAATCAGTTGGCCACGTTATCTACAGAGCATTGTCAAGGTCTACTTACTTGAAAATGCACAAGTCCAGACTTTTGTAGTACGTTGGTAAATTTAAAACTTAGGAAAACCTGGGACCAGCACGATGGCTCAATGGCTGTTTCCTCACTTTGGCAGTGCAGGGATCCAATACGGCTGCTAGTTCATGTCCCACCTGCTCCACTTTCCATCCATCTCCCTGGTTATGGCTTAGGAGAGCAGTACAAGATGGCCCAGTCAATGCCTTGGGAGTCTGCACTCCTGTGGAAGACCTGGAAGAAGCTCCTGGCTTCAGAGCAGTGATCCAATGGACAAAAGATCTTTCTGTCTCTTCTCTCTATAAATGTGATCTGCTTTTCCAATAATAAATAAATAAATCTTACAAAAGAAAAGAAAAAATAAGATATAAAAAAAGAAAAAAACTTAGGGAAAGGCAGTATCCTCTTAAGAGTTTCTCAACTTGTTTGTCTAAGCACTACTTAAGAATATTTCAAAATGGCCACTCACTGAGGCACAATTTGGTGCAGAAAATAAAGTAAAATTACTTAACCTTCATGGGAAATAAAGTGATTAGATTGGAATCATTAGCGCAGACCTCCATCCAAGCAGGGTAACTCAATGCAGAATGTCAAGTTTGTTTATATCCTTTCATATTCTGCATTCCACCTACTATATTTGGCTCACATTAGATTTTTAAAAATTATTTGTTTGTTTACTTAAAAGAGAGAGAGTGAGAGAAACGAACAGATATCACATCTGGTAGTTTGCTCTAAATTTTTGTAGCAGCTGGGGCTGTGCCCGGCCAGTCAGGAACCAGAAGCTCTGTGTGGGTCTCCCACGTGGGAAGCAGGGAACAGTGCGTGGGAGCCATCACGCTGCCTCCCAGAGTAGGCATTGTCAGGAAGATGCAATCGAAAGCAGAGCCCATACAGGACTCGGGCGTTCCGACAGAAAAGGCAAGCATCCATACGGGACTGCGACCACTATGCCAACATCCAATCCATCCCAAAGTGTACTTCTAATAAACACGTTTGCATCATCAGAAAGCGGTGTCTGACAGGAAAATCATCTAAGAGTAAGGAGCAAAACACAAGCTGAAAGCAGTATTTCTCAGTCAAATAGACTGTTGCTCAAGACATAGCCTGGAACAATGCAGGCAGAAATCCTGAGCGTGGCAGTGAACTGACAGCTCTAACCGAGCTACTGAGTTAATTCTAACATGCAATAGTGTGAGGACTGCCATTGAGCAAAAGTTGTCAAACGCAAGGGTTGAACAGTAACATCTGAGCTTGAAGAGAGAGAAAGAAGGAGGAGGGGAGGAGGGAGAAAAAGGAGCTGGGTGGGGAGTGGGGAGAAGAAAGGGAAGGGCAAGGGGAAAAGACATGATTTATTACCATTCACAGTCCGAGAGGGAGAGAAGAGCAGAGAATAAAGAAGAGAGAAGAGAGAAGAGGAGAAAGGAGAAAAGGGGAGGGGAGGGGAGGCCAGGGAAGGGGAGAGGAGGGGAGAGGAGGGGAACGGAGGGGAGGGGAGAGGAGGGGAAAGGAGGGGAGAGGAGGGGAGGGGAGGGAACGGGAGCAGAGGGCATGGGAGGGGGGGAGAAGGAAACAAATCCAGCAGTTCAACCAACAAAATCAGGTCCTTTAAGAAGATAAACAACAGGGTGGGGAGAATTCCAGTACCTATGAAACTGTGTCACATAATACAATGTAATAGAAAAAATAAATAAAGTAAAATTAAAGATAAACAACAAACAGAAATCTTAAGCAGACTAACAAAGGGGAAAATGACAAAAACTCAAATCATTAAAATCAGGCAAAGCAATGTGGGTGTCTCTTACAACATCCACCTCCTGTATTAGAGTGCTTGGGTGCTTTTCCTGGTTCCACTTCTGAATCAAGCTTCCTGCTAATGGAACACCCTGGAAGACAGCAGGTGATGGTTCAAGTACTTGGATTCCAAAGTGAAAAATCTGGAATGAGTTCCCGCTTCAGTTTGACTCAGCACTGAAGGGGCATTTGGAAAGTGAACCAATGCTTGAAAGATTTCTGCCTGATTATCTGTCTGTTTCTGCTTTTTTCTTTTTACTCTCAATAAGTAAAATAAGCAAATAAAATAATTTAATCCTCAGATATTTTGTTAATTTTTATCTATTCAATACATTTGATGACAAAATAAGGTCACATTTTCCCTTATAAAATGTAAAAGGTTTATGCTGAAAGAAGTATAAAATCCAACTTATACCCTTTCTATAAGATATAAATTGGAATGTTTTCATCTGAAAGGCAGAATGACACAGTGGAAGAAAAAGACTCAAAGAGATCTTCCACTTGCTAGTTCAGCCCCCAAACAAGTGGGAGGGGCAAAACTAGTTGGTACCAGTTCCTGGAAATAATTAAAATCATAATTGCAATGACCACATACCATTATGAAAATGCTTAAAAACAATCTTTTTAAAAAAAGATTTATTAGTTTTCATTGGAAAAGCAGATATACAGAAAGAAGGAGATACAGAAAGATCTTCCAGCTGCTGCTTCATGCCCCAAGTGGCCTCAATGGTCAGAGCTAAGCCATTTCCAAAGCCAGGAGCCAGGGGCCTCTTCCGGGTCTCCCAGTGGGTGCAGGGTCCCAAGGCTTTGAGTCATCCTCTACTGCTTTCTCAAGCCATAAGCAGGGACCTGTATGGTTAGTAGATCAGCTGGGACATGAATCCGTGCCCAAATGGAATCCCCCCACACACAAAGTGAAAATTTAGATACTGAGCCGTTGTGCCCAAATGGCCACAATGGATGGAGCTGGACTAGCCCAAAGCCAATAGCCAGGGTGTTCTTTCAGGTCTCCCAGTCGGATGCAGGGACAAAAGAACTTGGCCCTCCTCTGCTGCCTTTGCAAGCCATTGACAGGGAGCTGAATTGGAAGTGGAGCGACCCTGGGGGACTGCAATCAGCACACAGATGGAATGTTAACACCACAGGTGGAGGTTTAGCCTGTACAGCGCCTACACCTAATCAATCTAACACCTTTTTTGTTATATATGTTTTCCAGATGCTTGTCTTTCACTGTTCATTATGTTGATCATGATTTTTGCCTACACCCCTCTCTTATAGCTGGATTATCTGTAAATTAGAGCTATATTATCTTCACAGTTTTATCATCTCCACTTACTGTTTTTCATATTTTAATATATACTTGCCATTTGTTTTAAGCATGTTTATATTTCATAATCCATAATTGCTGTATGTAGTACTAGTTTAGATTTATGCAAATACATCTTGTTTCCTTGCTCTTTACTGTCTTAACATTTCATATGTGCTTCTCAGATTTTTCTTCCTAATAAGCTTTCTTAAATATTTTTAAACATTTATGTATGTACGCATGCATGTATGTGTGTATGTATTTAAGTCAGAGTTACAGATGATCTTCCATCATCTGATTCACTCCCGAAGTAACAGCAATGGCCAGGACTGGATAAAGCCAAAACCAGGAGCTGGGAACTTCATTCAGATCTTCTTCATAGGTAGCATGGACCGATACACTTGAGCCATTTTCCACTGAGTTCCCCAGTCCATTGGCAGGGAGCTGGATTGCAAGAAAAGCAGGGGGCATGAACCAGACCCGTACGTGATGTCAACATCACAGGCAGTAACTTTACTTACTATGCCAAAAAACTGGTACCCTTTAAGTACTTCTGTTAATTCTTATCTGATAAGGCAGAATCATCTGTTTTAATTTTTCTAGAATTATTTTTGGAAACCTTATGCATTTGAATATTTTCTTTGGTGAAAATAATATATATTAGAATTTATTCTTTTGTACCACTTTCCATTTTTTTGATTGGCATCTTCAGGTTGCCAATACTTTTATTGAAAAGTTTGTTGACTGTCAGTATCATATTGCCTTCCTTAATTTTCCGTTTCTCATAATGCTTCATGTTTTGCTCCCGGAAAAATTGCCTTGGGTATTTTTGTATTATTTAGCTGGAGTACTTACTGATCATTGAATTTATGGCTTAACATAATAAAAAAAATTTTGAAAATTGTTAGATATTACATTCTTGAGTATGAATTATATTTCCTTTTTCTTCTGTTCAGAATCTAACAAATACACATTATGCCTTCATTTTCACCATGTCCATAGCTTCTGTAAACTTGACTAGTGAGTTCTTAAGATTATATTATTTCTCAATTTTAGATTATCCATTTAGACATGTATCATAAACTGTGATTTTATAAAGAAAGTCTAACTCAACTGATTCTTGAGCACATTACTAGCAATTTTACTTAAGGATCATATTTGACAATGCCAGTATCTGGATTGTCCATCAATCTTTTTCTCTTATTTCAGGGCATCTAACACCATGTCCGAAATCTCATCAACCTACCCCCTTACTGATGCAGCCAGATTTCCTATTCCTGACAAAGGCATATTTTAGCCCAAGAGCTTTCTATGGCAGCCAAATTTCCTAATTATAAATCTATTTTTTTAAGTTCCAGCTGAAGTCCTGTGTATGTGTGTGTGTGCGTGTCCATGTGCATGTGTGTTAGTGTGTGTGTTCAAGATATTTTAATTGCTTTGGATAGAAACATTGAATAGAAACATTTGGATAGAAACATACTACAGGGGTTTCATCATAATCTAAAACAAAAAGCTTTTTGCACATTTCTAAAGTGATAAAACCTTTCATGTAATAAAATCATTTTTCAAATTGAAATTATACTCTCATTACGTGGAAAATTGCATAATACTTTAAAAAAAGTAACAGGGATGAGAGATTGATCACTGATTTCATGACTTTCATAACATTCAGTTCTGCAGAAACTTCTACAAAGAGCAACTTTTAAGAAAATAAATCCGTTTATTATTAAACAAATTACTAGTGGATATAACAGCAGCAGAGAACAATTGCATATTGTTAGGCACGTGGGCTGGCACCGGGGTCTTCTTTTGCCATAAGTTAGTTTTGTAAGAGTGGACATGCTAACATATATCTCTGTCAGTTTCTATTGACCAGGATAGAGTATGATTATTTCTAAGTTTCTTGTCCTTTTAGATGATAAAAATCATGAATTCCAGGTCCAACGCTGCCAATGATCTAAGATGTCCCAAGCATCTAAGATAATGTTCAACTGTTGGCATTACATAAATTAAGGAATATATATTTATGGATGTTGTTTTGTCTGTGGATTAATTCTTACAATTATATCGAATTGTGTCAAAAACGTTCACTGGGTGGGTAAATAGCTGTTTGCGAGACCAGCATCCCATGTGGGCGATGGTTCATGTCCTACCTGCTCCACGTCCACTTTGGCTCCTGCTGATAATCTCAGAAAAGTAGAAGATGGCTCATGTGGCTTTGGGTCCCTTCCACCCATGGTGAGAGATCTGACTGAGGTTCCTGGCTCCTGGCTTCAGCCCGGCCCAGCCCTGATCATTATGACCATTTGAGGATGAACTAGCAGGCGGAAGAGCTCTCTGTTTCCAACTCTGGCTTTCAAATAAATAACTAAATATTTAAAAAAAAACAAAAAACAGGGATTTTGGTGGGGATTAGCATTTGGAACACGGTTAAAAGGCCTCCTGGAACACCTGAATCTCATATCACAGTGCCTGGCTCAAACCCCAGCTCCACTCCAATTCCGCTTGCCTGATAATCAGATTCCTGAAAGCCATCAGTGACTGCTTAAGGATGTGGGTTCCCGTCACAAACAGGAGTTTTGACTTGAGTTTCTACATTCCAGCTTTGACCCAGCGCTGGCCCATGGAGTCATTTGAGAAGCGAAATTTTGGATGGCAGCTTGTTCTATCTGCTCTCTCTTCTCTCTTTGCGTAATAAACACATAAATAAATAATTTTAAAATTAAATATATATTTATGTTGATGCAAAACATTGAAATTGGATATATGAAAGATTTTTCAAAAGTTCATGGAAATGTATTTTTAAAACTTAACAAGAATTTTCACCAAGACAAGCTTTTCTTTTAATTGTAATTCCATTAACTTGTTCAAATTCTTCAGATAGCAAATGTTATTTTTTGACTATTTAGATGTATGATTTTACTGAAACATAAAACTTCATCTTTTTTGTGTATGTATACTTCTCTTATATCAGTTTTATTATTTGTGTATGTTTTAACTGTCTTTTTTATTTGTATTTCATACCTATATTTTTAATGAACCATAAGTTATCAAAAATTCTTTATAAATTTCTAATCATCTTCAGGGAAATAAATGATGGAGGAATTTTCAAAATAAAAAAGCAAGTATTTCATAAGCAATCTTTACGTATACTAACATTCAGCATAAGATTACAAAGTTCATTGTCAATACAAGTACATATCTGGCACAATTCTGCTCATTTTAAATATGGTCAATTTTTAGCTTCATAATCCTGCCGGCTGCTATCAAAAAGCTAAGTGTGAATAGAGCTACCACACCACAGCCTCTTGTCTCCAGTCACTGTGCCTAACTGCAGGATTCCCATTAACATTAATGGAGTTCTACGCACGTATCACCAAGAGAACAGACCCCTCGATGCTTGATCATTATCTTCCTAGACAGGTAGGAATGGCATCAATCAGGGATCCAGCTTAGTTTCACAGTATGTACTATTAAAGGCATCAGGGCAATGAAAACACAGCGTTCTAATATTTTCTTTCTAAAACACTAAAAACCTGCAAGAACAACCAAGGGAGAAGATTTTAAAAGCCTATGAGACATCGGTAGCTTTCTCACATACCTTTTTATAATTATAAATGACTTAAAGTGAAGCATATACACGATTTCCCTTGTAAGACACTCATAATAGGATAATAAAGGCAGCCTTCATAATATAAAACTGACTTGATATACAGATTACTTGACACTCATTTTTTTCCTTTTAAACATTTTCCCACTGTATGGCATGATTGATTAATAAACACTTCATGTGATTAGAAATAAAACATGATGGCTAAGATTGGTATGCGAGCTCTGTGAGGCTGGAAGAATGTTAAAAATACTTAAGTTTTCAATTGCTACGTATGATATATTTAGTAAACTAGGAGTAGTAATACACTGAAAAGGAAAATTTGGATAATATTTGGGGCAAACAATGTCATGGCAACCATTCCTTGGGACATGATTTTCCCATCTATATAATCTTGGATAAGTGACCTAACATTTGTAAAATCACATTTTTTACTAGTAAAGTGAGCCTAAAAGCCACCAATATTACAGGTCACAGGAGACACAGCATTGTACATAAAAATAGTAAATATTAAAACAGTGAATAATACATCACATGCTTGTATACTTAGTAACTGCCAAATAAACATAGTTTAAGTTTCCATGTCTGCCATGAGCTAACTTTGTGAGCACCTTATTTTTTTATTAGAACTTTTTCAAATACTTATATATATGAATAGATACATATGTGAAAATGTGTACTAACAGATAAATACATATATATATTCAAATATATACATCTACTTAATTACACACAGCTTATCACTGGCTCAGTTCTAATGTGCTACTTTTTTTAAAAGACATACTTATTATTAATGGAAAGGTAAATTTTACAGACAGAAGGGGGGACAGAGAAAGATCTTCCGTTCACTGGTTCATTTCCCAAATGGCCGCAATGCCTAGAGTTGAGCTGATCCAGACAGGAGCCATGAGCTTCTTCTGGTTCTCCCACATGGGTGCAGGAACCCAAGGCTATGGACCATCTTAGAATGTTTTCCCAGGCCATATGCAGGGAGCTGGATGGGAAGTGGAGCATCCAGGACACAAACTGGCACTCATATGTGATCTCAGCACTTGCAAGTCAAGGATTTAGCCACTGGGCCATCACACCAGTCCCAATGACTTATATTTTGACTTATCTAAATTCAGCAAAATGGTTCAATTGCTAAATTTGGAGTTGTGTGTGTTAAGTACTATCTACAGTTTTGAGATATATATATGTATATATATAAAGATAAAAAGCATGGGGCTTCAAGGTCCTCATCCTATGGACTCACGCATGGTTCCTGCTGGTCCTTTTGTTTTCTTCCAGTAAATGTATAAGAGTTTACCCACAGAGCTTAGAAAGAGTCTATTCTCAAGATAATTCACTTTTTGAGATCTCCATTTTCTTTCTTTTTTTTTTTAAGATTTATTTATTTTTATTACAAGGTCAGATATACAGAGAGGAGGAGAGACAGAGAGGAAGATCTTCCATCTGATGATTCACTCCCCAAGTGAGCGCAATGGCTGGTGCTGCACCGATCCGAAGCTGGGAACCAGGCACCTCTTCCGCATTTCCCACATAGGTGCAGGATCCCAAGGCTTTGGACTGTCCTCAACTGCTTTCCCAGGCCACAAGCAGGGAGTTAGATGGGAAGCAGGGCCACCAGGATTAGAACCGGCATTCATACAGGATCCCGGCACGTTCAGGGTGAGGTCTTTAACCACTAGGCCACGCCGCCAGGCCCAAGATCTCCATTTTTTTAAGCCATATTTCCACTCTCTTTTCACCTCCATTAAAAAAAATACTTATTTTTATTAGACAGTCAGATATACGGACAGGAGGAGACACAGAGAGGAAGATCTACAGCCCGTTGATTCACACCCCAAGTGGCTGCAATGGCCAGAGCTGAGCCGAATCGAAGCCAGGAGTCAGGAACCTCTTCCAGGTCTTCCACATTAGGTGAAGGATTACAAGGCTTTGGGCTGTCCTCAACTGCTTTCCCAGGCCACAAGCTGGATGGAAAGTAGGGCTGCCAAGGTTAGAATTTGCACCCATATGGAATCCTGGAGCATGCAAGGCAAGGACTTTAATCGCTAAACTACCACTCCTTTTTTTATGATTGATTTCAGCTCAGAATTCACTCAGCAAAGAGTACTGAGTGCTTTCCATTTGAAAATGCAAGCTAGAACTAAATGTTGCTTGCTATGGTTCCATAAAATCTAAGGAGATTTTACAAACTCTAGTGTAAATGAAGTAAGCCAGATTTTAATAGCTTTCGCTATTTCTATCATGAAGACTACAAAAATCCATGACATCATGAGGAAGACATACAAAGAACTGATTCATTTATTTGTAGAACACTTTGTTCCTGCTAATGCATTTGTCTAGTCAGTTTATAGAAAAACCTCCGTATCAGAAATGTTATTATTCCAATTTTACAGATAAGAAAACCAAGACTCAGTAACATTTGTCACTTATCCAAATCATAATGCCATTGAGCAGGGAAATCATTATTGAATGATTTGAACTCTAGGACTGGTAATCCTTATTGGGTGTAGCTGTTTGGTGGCCGCTTGTCTTTAATCTTTAATGCACAAGATAAAAAGAAATGAAAATAGATTTTGATGACAGAGTGCCTGACTTAGCAATCTATATGACAAATCCATAAATTTAAATCCTAGAAAGTCCATAACTTAACTCTTTCATTGTTGTTGTTGTTGGCCAGTGATCTCTTCCAGACAGCATTGTGGTACCAGTGTGCTATTGTGCCAACTTACATAGGATTTTTTTAAAAAACCATTAAGGTCCTCAGTTATTCTCCTAGTCAAGGAAAATTGGAAGCAAAGATAATCTCTGTTCTGAGGAAGTTTTATGAAGATTAAATGCAACAATGCATTTGGAAGTAGTTTTTCCAAAATATATACACAATGGGTAGTTTTAATTATATTCATTTCTGAATTACTTTTAATAAAAGATATGTGTGGCATTAAACATATATTCTAGAACTAGAATGTTTTCATCTCTGAAACTATTTTGACTAAAGTTACCATGTTGGAATAAGCCTTATAAACCAAAGCTGCTATAAAATGAAAATGGATTTTGGAAAGTTTAATTGAACCAATGATGTACCTGTAAGTTAAGCCTATTAGATTTAGTCTTATATTCTATTAGGAAATATATTTCTGAAGGGCTAAATAAAATTTTTCATATAATATCCTGTAGATTTTTGTGTGAAGTCAGATAGAGTCAGAATTATTTCTACTGGTAGTAGGTGGATGATTGAGTAATTGACTGGGTATTTAAGTTATGGCTAAAATGCAGAAGTAAGCCTGAACTCTGGGGAAAAAATAAAACACTTTCTTAGAATGAGTTTTATTTTTAATCCTAGGTACTTCATTCATACATTATTAGCATCAGTATTTTTTGACTATTAATTCATAAAATGGAAGAATTTTTGTTTAAATTTCATTAATTAGAAAGGCAGAGAGAAAGAACCGAAAGATCTGTATGCTGGCTCACTCCCCCCAATCAGGGATATGGCAGGAGCTGTGCCAATGTGAAACTAGGACAGAAGCTTCTTTCTGTTTCCCATGTGGGTTCAGACACCCAAGAAGGTGGGCCATCCTTTACTGCTTTCCCAGGCACACTGGATTCTACGTGGCAAGTGGACACATTTGGACAACAGAAGAGACATTTTATCCTTTGTCCAAAATCCATGAATCCTATCTCATCCAACCAAAACACTGTTTCTAGCAACAAGAAGCAAGCTCTCAAATGTCCTCCTGTCGAGGCAGAATCACTTAGACATTGAGGTGAGCTCTTAATTGCCTTTAAAAAAATCACTAAAATGTGATATAGACTTGCAATGGGTAAAAATGATGATAGAGATGATACAATGATATTGCTAAATTAAATAGATAAAATAATAGGAACGGAACTCCTTGGGAGTTCAAAACATTAAAATATATTACCAGATATTAGTTACAGGATTTTTTTTCCCAGTATTTTGCTTGTTTCTTTGTTTTATTTTAAGATAAGATTCAAGACAGAGGCAGAGAAATCTTCCATCCTCTGGCTTGTTCCCTTAATGGCCACAACAGCCAGATTTGAGCCAGGAAGCCTCTATTTCTTTCCCAAGGAGCTGGCTTGGAATCAGTGTATCCAGGATTTGAACCAGCACTCTGATATGAGACGCTAGCACCTCAAGCGGTGACTTAGCCTTCTTGTCACAGTTTAAGTCCCAACTCACTGATCCCCCCCCACAGAACCCCCAGGATTTATGGTAACTGAGATACACTAAACATGCATTTATTTACTACACACTAAAATAAGAATATATTGCTCTTTCATCCATGATTTTGCTTTTCACATTTTTTTTTTTACAATTTATTTATCTGTGTTGGAAAGGCAAATTTACAGAGAGTAGGAGAGACAGAAAGATTTTCCATTCACTGGTTCAATCCCCAAATGGCCAGAATGGCTGGAGTTGAGCTGATTCAAACCCAGGAGCCAGGAGCTTCTTTCAGGTCCCCCACGCACATGCAGGGTCCTAAATATTTGGGTCATCTTACATTGCTTTCCCAGGCCACAAGCAGGGGAGTTGAATGGTGAGTGGAGCAGCCAGGACACAAACTCTCACCGACATGTGATCCCGGTGCTTATAAGGTAGAGGATTAGCTAATTTAACCACTGCACCTGCCCAGCTTTCCACAATTTCATTAACCCATGATCGACCACATTAATCAAAACAATAAATTCTAAGAAAAAGTAAACACAAGCCGTCCACCACATTTTGAGCAATCTGAACAAAACACTCACTCTTAATTTTTTGTGTGAATCATCTCTTTGGCCAGTATAGATGCATTCTTCTTACACAATCTACTTTTTTATTATTCATTTTAGTAGGCAATTCAGTCATCAGATCAGCTCTCAAATTATGACAAAGCTTTTAATCAAGAACCATCATTTTATTTAACAATGATCCCAAAGTACAAGAGTCAGGAAGTTGAAGATTTTAAGACGCCAAAGAGAAGGCATAAGGACCTTGCCTAAAGTGAAACGTTGAAAGTACTAAGCTGAATAAGAGAGAGAAAAATACTCTGAAATTGCTACTATATATGGTAAGAATCCATCTTCTCTCCTGAACCTGTGAGAAAAGAAAAAAATGAATCTATGCTTCCATTGCTAGTTTACATCAAACATGAGAAGGCTACTGCCGCTGTGTGTGATCGTCAGGACAGAAAAGGCAGGGGGCTACAGAATTTGTTTCTATCCAGATTAACGGGAATCTACTGGAAGTCTTAAAAGCATCTTGCATTAATAAAGGGAAACTATTATCCAAAAGACAAAGAATGTCGAGCACCTAATAAAAAGCTTGGACTCTGGAGTCAGCCTGCCTTCCAGAAACTCTAGGTCAACTATTAACTACCTAGATAATCTTATCTTCATATTTCAGTTTCTTGAACTTTTTTTAAAAGATGTATTTCTTTTTTATTGGAAAGGCAGATGTACAGAGAGGAGGAGAGACAGAGAGGAAGATGCCCCGTCCGATGATTCACTCCCCAAGCGGCCACAGCTGACAGTTGAGCCAATCCGAAGCCAGGAGCCAGGAACTTCTTCCAGGTCTCCCACATGGGTGCAGGGTCCCGAGGCTCTGGGCCATCCTCGACTGCTTTCCCAGGCCACAAGCAGGGAGCTGGATGAGAAGTGGAGCAGCCGGGATTAGAACTTTCGCCCGTATGGGATCTTGGCGCGTTCAAGGTGAGGACCTTAACCACTACGCTATTGTGCTGGGCCCAGTTTCTTTAACTTTAAAATGGGGATCATGGTGTTATTTACTACATAATATTGTTGGGCTCATAAGGATGTCTAAGTTAATTGCATAATCATGTCAAGAATAATTTTATAGCACAAAGAATAATATTGGTCCAAGCCTGTACATATTGTCATTAAAAATGTTTAGATTACTTACCAAACTCAAAATAGGAACAAAAAATAAGATAAACAATAAACATGGATTCAAGTAAGTGAACAGAGGCTGCATAAACCCCCAGTTCCTACCCACTGGTTCACTACCAAGTGCCTGCAGTGGCTGGGGCGATGATAGGCAAGAGGGAGGGACCGAGAACTAAGTCCAGGTATCCAGCATGATTGCCAGGAACATATTTACAGCAGTCATCACCTCTGGTGATCAGGAAGCTAAAATTACAAATAGAGTTAGAATGCGAGCCTGAGCACTCTGAAAAGTAGACTTTTTAACTGATAGGCCAAATCCTACCTCCAGGTATCCATATAGATGATATGAGAAAGTTTAAGTTACTTTAAATTCGTAGGATATAATCTCTCCTTTAAAAAAAGAAGACTTATTGGACCAGCACAGTAGCCTAGCAGCTAAAGTCCTCTCCTTGAACACGCCAGGATCCTGTATGGGCACTGGTTCTAATTCCAGACATCCTGCTTCCCATCCGGCTCCCTGCATGTGGCTGGGAAAGCAGTCAAGGACGGCTCAAAGCCTCAGTCCAAAGTCTCCCACCCGTGTGGGAGACCTGGAAGAAGGTCCTGGCTCCTGGCTTCGAATTGGCTCAGCCACTTGGGGAGTGAATCATTGGTGGATTGAAGATCTTCTCTGTCTCTCCTCCTCTCTGTATATCTGACTTTGCAATAAAAACAAATAAATCTTAAAAAAAAATAAGACTGATAATCTGCCCTTTTATCTGATTTGTACAAGTTGCATCATGTATTCTATGTGGATTTGCCATGACTTGAAACCAGGTTTACATCTTTCTATTCATATCTGTAGACATGAGGGCTAAGCCATGAGTCTTCTATCACAAGGGATGCTCTGTATGCAACAAATATTGTTAATGGATGGTACTACTTCATTCTTTGAATAGGCTGATGGGAAAGAAATATTATCTATTTAAATAGTTAAATATTAACTATAATGCAGTATAATTTCTAAGTAATTGAGTTTTCTTCAATAAGTATCAGGAAGCACAGTCCCCAATCCTGGAAAGAAGGCATCTTAGCACCTTCACCACGTATGTTTCCAGTGTATCCCAGAAGTTATCAGGTCTCCAACAACATGTATCAGTGAGAGACCATAACATCACAATTACATGTATGATGTTGGCTTAATTAGAGGTTTAAACCGTATTTCATTTACTTTTGTCAGCAATTTATGGAACAGAGAAAACTATTCCCATTTGGCAGATGATAAAATTGAGGGTTAAAGAGATCAAAGAATTTGCACAACTTTAGGCTTTTGATAGTTACAAAACAAATTAGATGTAAAATTAGATGCTTCCTTTTTCACCAAAAGACTACATTCAACAGTAATTTGTTGTTACTGTTCTTTACCATTTTCAACGTATTGTTAGCAAACAAAATTTGATCTTGACACCACATAAAGTAAATATGGCAGATAGCTCATTTGATAGCTGAAAATACTTATTCGTTCTAGCAATACCAAGTGTCTGATTGCCTATTTTGTGGCTTTTCTTACCTAGCAAATGCTTTTTCCTGCTAAGTGCTAGATGTGCCTTCAGAGAGTACAACTGAACTATACTCTCAAACTTGAGACGAAGCTTGTGTTTATGGTGCTGTTAGGCACTTCTCCATTGAAATCAGCACTGTAACCTAAGGGCACTGAGACACATGTCAGAATTATATTCCAAAATGAGCTGTGGACCACAAGTCCTGTGAGTTGCTTACAGAATGCGGGGAGATGCTTGCTGACCAATTAGGCCTGAAAAATTCTACATATTAGCACTCCATTTTTGACGTGATAATTTACCACAGCATATTAAAGGTTCTGAGAAGTACTGCATGCAAGAAATCTGTTTATATTCATCTAATTAGCTCAGCTGAACCTTACAAATTTCAGAGAGCCTTTTAACATGTTAAACCTGATTAATGACATGTGAAACAACGGACCACATTCTGGTTGAAAAAAGCCAAAGAAAGACAGAGGAGATAATAAGGCCACTGCAAATAAAGCAAGGAACGAGTTACAGTCAGCAAAGGTAGCTTGAGCACGGGCTTGAATTCCCAATATCATTTTGTAACCTTAGAACAGCAGTTCTTTATGTAGGGATAAAAAGATAAGGTGATCATTTTGGGAGATATTTCTGCACTTCATGCGGACATTTATATAACTGCATGGCAATTTGTTCATTAAATTTGTTATGATTTAATGTATGTTTACATTATATATTTAATTGATCTACCATGTGGCCCAGCTATCAAATTCCTGGGAATATTTCCAAAGGAAGTGAAATCTACTAATGAGCAAGTGATCTGTAATCCTATATTTAAAGCAGCACAATCTACACTAGCAAAGTCAAGGAAACAACCCAGGAGACTTTCAAAAGTGGGAAAGATTAAGAAACTGTGATACATCTATTCCAAGGAATATTACTCAGCCATTAAAAAACAAGAAATTTTACCATTTGAAACAGAATGGTCCCAACTAGAGACAATTATGTTCAGTGAAATAAGCTGATCCCAAGTGGACAAATATCATATGTTCTGTCTGATATAAGGTGACCTTCATGGAAGATACAAGATAAATATATAGCTAACACATGTACACATATACATGTGTTATATATATACATAAATCTACATATATATGTCAGAAGAAATGTATAAGGGAGACTGGCATACTGAGAAATAAAGATACAGTGCAGTATGTATCCCTACTTCTGCATAAAACATGGAATCCCAATGAAACTGTTAAATATATCTCGGCAATAGAATGCTGGACTGACTCTCTACTGTTGTTTACACCTATACACTTAAATAATAGTGTGATGGACTTGGGACTATTGTTGAAACTCTATACTATGGTAATAAATACAGGGGGATTACTTCGGGGGAACAGGTAAATAGGAAGAGTATAGGGGAAACCACTGGGCCTATTGCTACAACCATTTGCACATTCCCTAAAAATAATAGTAAACTGCAAAAAAAAAAAAGGGAAGAAAAACAATAGCAGAGCTCCATGCATCTCTCAAGAAGCATAATTATAATACGAATCACAGGAGACCGTGGTTATTACAGGGATTTATGATGAAGGGGCATAATGAATAAAGGCAGAAAATAATTTATAAAATTGTCCAACTTGTTATAAGTGAAGAAGTCACTCATGCTGTCAGCAAGACAATCTCTTATTAACTGCCACGATTGCCTGTTTTTAAAGAGAAAAATAATACCCTTCTAAAACAAAGCTTAAAGTAAAATCTAATTGAAGAACATAAGTCAACAATTTCATGGATTGATGCCAATGTTTCAATTTTCAATCTCCTAATTTTAATGACATTAGTAAAAGAACATAGAAATAATATAATAAAACGTAATGAACTATTGATTCTTTATTGTGAACTCATTTCATTCCTTGGCACACACGTTGAGACCACTGTAGAGCACATTATCCTGCATAGAGCTGAGTGTCAAGGAGAAGAGACAGCTAAGATTTTCTCATTAAACTAGCCTAAAACAATATTTGTATTCAGATTAACCAAGCCTTTTTAATAGGTCTTAATTTTATGATATTGACTGCCACTACAAATCCAGAGATAAGCCAAAAACACGTCATTGTCACCCCTTATTTTAGAAACCTTTAATGATCGCAAGCAAGCACACAATTAAACAGTTAAAAAGATGGAGGGGATTTCTATAGTTTCAGAATTCTCCCTTTATGCTCATTAATAGCAGATGAAGAAAGAAGACATGTAAAATTCTCTAATTGCACACAGATGGCAGATTTTGAAACAAGCACTGTGCATTCAGAGCTTACTTTTGTGTATGTCTGGCCAGGGATGTACCTGGGAAAACTTTTTAATTCAGCTTGCACTTACAGTCATTTAAGTTAGCAAGCTTTCTCCAGCAGCAGGACAGCGCATGGTTAACAGAATCAAAGTGCAGCAAAGTAAGCAATATATGGACTTAAAGCATGGAAGTTGAAAGGATATTGATTATGCTTCTTTTCCTGCTGTTTATTGTTTTGTGTGTAGAGGGATTCTTCTCCTTTGAACCAAGACATTTTTCTTCTTTACAAACATCCAAGCTTTCTTATGTACCTGAAATAAAAACTGTTTCCTTTCATGCAATTGTCACAGGTTTGTTAGAGTATCTGCCCTCAGTGATTATGGGGTATTTCCACACAGGCTGTCATTGTAAGGTGAAAAATTTGCAAGGACAGTCACACCATCTGTCATCAACTAGGTTCCCTGACACCCAGAGCTGCTCTGAAATGGCCAGCGGCTTCATGCATAACAAAGACCTTGCCCCTGGTCATTGTTTATCCCTTGACCTGTGCTGGGAGTCCTTCAAAAGGGGTTTTACTGAAACCATTGCAAGGCTGCTTTTCAGGGGCAGGGCTTTCTAAAGAAAAAAATTATTTATGCATATAGGAAATTCAAAATGCTCTGACTTTAAATTTAAACCAATAGGAAGAAAAAACAGAGAATTCGGTTCTTAGCTTTTTTCTGTGATTCCCCTGAATGAAAACTGATTTAGTATTATTTCTTTCTCTGTTTTTTTGAAAGTTTCCTTAAGATGCATCTAGGTGTTAAACAATACATATATAAAGACAGGATGTGTACATTAAATGTTACTAGACTGTTCAAGTCCAAAAGCCGTGCCATAGTAAGTGAAAAATCACACCTTCTACCCAGCAAAGCAATGGTGCCTCTCACCGTGGCAGCCTCAGACAAACTATACTTATTGCCATGTCAAGCACCACTTATGACTTACAAATACAATGCAGCACAATCACACTATAGGTCACTGGTGCCCCAAAAAGCTATGGCTCACAATATTTATGAGGAAATACACAAAAGGAGAAAATGCTAACTGTTGTGAACCAGTGTTTACCAAGAAATGCATACTCTGATGACTGACATATAAAGACATGCACAGTGGCTCGATGTTTTTCAATGTGCTATGACTATAACATATGTGTTTTCCAGTTAAGGAAATCTTACGGTTTTTTAAAGCGACTTAGCTTTGAAAACTAGGCAGATCATCATTAACGGAAGCTGCATCCATTTCTAAGAGTGAATGAATAAACACAAAAGAATATTCCTTCTGTCAACATAATTAATGGCAAATTTTTATGAGCTTCATTTAGTCCCTAAGTCATGGTTATATACAATACATGGAGTGTGTGTTTATGTGCACATGGTATAAATATGTAAAAGTCACATCATTAAGTCTTTCATATGTCTGTATTCATAATACACAAAGCTGTTTTTAAATTATTTAAAGATCTATTCTCTCTTCCATATACATTAATACTAATAAGAGTTGCAGTCAACATCAAAGGGATGCTAGACCCCTAATTAGAGTTCCAATCTGCCCTGAGAGTTGCAGTGCAGAGAGAACAAATATGAAATAAGTTGATCATTAGGGAAACTAATAACCAGTCCTCATTCTCAACTTCTAATTATGGCAAGAACCCAGTGATTTCATCATGATAAAATTCACTCAGTTTCCAACTTATTTATGTAAACTTTAATATCAACAATTTCCAAAAAAGGGCAATAGCCAAAAAGCATAAAACTGTTATGCCTTTATATGTTAGGATATTATTTTGTTACAGTATCTTGAAAAAACTTAAATTAATGCAGATCAGAATTTTTTGTTATCAGCTAAGTGCATTTTGCTTTAATCATTTTTGCTACCATTTTGACTGCATATACATAGTGTTTTAGGTGGCAGCTTCTCTAGAAGTGTTCTTCTGTAATTACCTATGTGATCTGTATTCAAAATACCACTCATTTACTAAATAAACATTTGGTAAGAAATCCATGTACCAAAATTTTGCTCGATGTTGAAAATAAAGATAACGAAGAAAACAGTGTTGAAAGATAACCAAGAAAACAGTGTTGTCCTCTTATTGCCAAGTGGTTAAGGAAGAAAACAGATCTGACACAGATTTAAGTATAAGATGAAAACTATATCAGAATATCAATGTAACATACATATGCAAATGTCCAAGGATCTCACCTGAAAAAGAAAATGTATATTATGGCCTTAATCTGACTGCTACTTTAGTTTTCCTATCCTGGAGAGATACTCAAAATTATGGTTATGACAAATTTCATACATATACAAAAAAATTCAGAAGAGTGTAATGAATTAACATGACTACATTGTTGGTTTTACTGATTATCAGCTTATGGCAATATAGGGTTTTTCTAAACTGATTTTCATGTAATTTTTTTAAGGAAATCCAAGACATTATGTTACTCTATTCATAACCATTTCATTCATTCATTCATACTCTCCGATAATAAACACAAAGTTAGCACAGCAAAAATTATCAAAAAGTCAATATTATAAAATCTTTGATCAATGTACAAATTAAATTGATTTTCAAATGTCCCACTTAAATTTTATTTAACTAAACATCAATTGACACTTGCATATTACAGTTGATAGATCGGTACAAATATGTCTTTTAAACTGTAAATTCTCCCTTCTTATCCACCGTTTTCATTTTATTACTTCAATTTACAGGACAGCTTATTTTTTCCACAGGTTGAAATTTGTCACTTGCTTGCTTATGATTATTTGGGAAACTGCTAGAATGATAGTAATTATCCTAAAAATATGAACTAGAATATTGCTTTTCCATGATGAAATATTCGATGACAGAATTTTTCTGTCCTAAAGAATTACATTACACTAATAACTGCAGAACTGTTAAATTAGAAAAAAAATCATAATTTTGAAACCTTAGTTCATACTATATATCTAAGATAAAACTAGTGGTTGTTAAAATCGTCTTGTAAAAAGTTAGTGGGGAACTTTATAATGGGATTATGAAGTTGACAATACCTGAATCCACTAATTAATATTAACATCAGTTATCTGAGACAACAAGAAATCCCATGCCTTGCATTGTAATTCAAGGAATTACTATGCACCTTCTACAAGTGATTACACTTAGTAATAATTAATCAAATCAAAAAAGTCTCTAGAAACATTATTATTTTATAGGAAATATTTAGGGTAGCAATCCATTTTTTAAAATTCTTTTCTTTTTTTTTGGTAATCTTTACCTAGTTAATTAAGGCACAAAGGGTCAAGGGCTACAGGGAAGTGGGTAAACCATTGTTTCCATATTAATATTGTTTTTTTTCTGTATCTGTGGTAATGGAAAAACCCCATCCAGCCTCCCACCCATCCCAGATCCCCGATGTGGGGCATGCTCCGAGGGTCCTGCTTATGCAGTTTTGGTGATTCAACAGTTCTGAATTGCTGCCAATCCACTCCAAGCATGATGAACTCTTTTCAGAGTCCACTGGCTGACATAGTCTCTTCATGGTTGGGGTTCTGAGAACAGCAGTTCAGTTGGAGGTATCCCCAGAGAAACTTTGTCTGAACTGATCCCAGACCTGATTCTTGTGTGTGTTGGCCAGTACAGGATCCAGCACAGTCTGTCGCCCCAATCATCTTATGCATATGCTGGTGGTTGCAATTGCTGGGTCACTTCTGTTTCCAGCCGTATCTTCTACACAAACCAATGGGTATTGGAGCCCAACCCAAACCTGCCCACCACATACTCAGCTCTCATGCAAACCAGTGAGAGCTGCAGCCTAGTCAGATCAATCCACAATAATCCCCACCAGACCTGCCCCCTACCCTGGTTCCTATGCTTGCCAGTCTGTACCGCAGACTCGTTCAGTTTGTCCCACACCCCATTTAGCTCTGGTACATGTCAATGGGCATTGAAGCCCAGTTCAACCCAACCTACACTATTATCCAGCCCACGCACATACTGGCAGGTGCTGTTCTGTCCAGCTATCCCTGCCCCAATCCCGGTTTTCATGCTCTCCAGTGGGAGTGGTGACTCAAGAGGGAGGAGCCCACTATTTCCCTCCTAGGCCACTCCCACTCCTGGATTATGCACTCTCCATGTGGTTCTGTGGTTTAACTTGACAGAATTAGTCCCCATTGCCAGCCTCTGCCAGCTGATGTTGTCGCAAAGCCCAAACAACCCTCACCCACTCTAATTTAGGCTTACACCAGTAGGACCAACCAGACCCTTCGCTGATCTAGCTCACCTGAGGCACACAGGTGTTGTAACCCTATCTGGTCTGGTGTGCCCCCATCCCAGCTCACACTCTGCAGTGGGAGTGACTGTCCAGCAGGGCAGCCCTCCACATTCCCCCCATCCACAAGTGATGATATTTAGTAATAATTAATCAAATCAAAAAATCCCTAGATACATTATTATTTTGTAGGAAATATTTAGGGTAGCAGTCCAGTTAAAAAAAAAAAAATCGGAAGAGTCTGAATTGTGGTTAAGCTATTGCTGGTGATATGACATGTAATCTTGCAGTGTTAGTTCCAGTCCTGGTTACTTTTGATCCAGCTCTGTACTTATGTGCCTGGGAGGAAGCAACAGATGATCGAAATGTCTGGGTCCTTGCCACCAATGAAAGAGACATGGGTGGAGTTCTAAGCTTCTGACTTCCATCTGGCCCAGCACTGCACATTGTGCCATTTGTGGAATGAATCACAGATGTACAATCTCTTTCTCTGAGTCCATCACTCTATACCTTTCATGAAAATAAATGAATCTTAAAAAATATTACAAGCATGTCAGCAACATTCCAGAATGCGGGAAATGTTCTAGGAAAAATAATCCAATTTATTCGACAAGCAACTACTTTGAAAGACAGTCTGTGGGGTTGTCTCTTAAACCTCTACCTGTAATTCTGGCATCCCACTTGGGTTCAATCCTGCTTCACTTCCAATTCAGCTCCCTGCTAATGAATCTGCAAAACAGCCAAAGATGGCTCAAGTGCTTGAAATGTTTCATCCATGAAGGAGACCCACAAGAACCTCCAGGGTATTGTACCCACTTTAGGAGTGAACCAGCAAGTAGAAGATTCTGTGCCTTTTCTCCTTTCTCTATAATTCTTTCAAATGAATAAAAGATAAATCTTAAAATATACATATGAAGACAATTGAAGAGGAGTAACTTATATGTATTAAAATACAATTTAGTGGCTGGTATGGTGACATAGCATACTAATCCTCTACGTGCAGAACTTACACCCATACATAGTCCCTGCTACTCTACATCTGATCCAGTTTCCTTTTTTTTTTTTAATTTATTTCTTATTGGAAAGGCAAATATACAGAGAGAGAGAGAGACAGAGAGGAAGATCTTCCATCCAATGATTCACTCCCCAAGTGGACACAATGGCTGGAACGGAACCAATTTAAAACCAGGAGCTAGGAATCTCCTCCAGGTCTCCCATGCAGGTGCAGGGTTCCAAGGCTTTGGGCCATACTCAACTGCTCTCCCAAGTCACAAGCAGGGAGCAGGATGGGAAGTGGGGCTGCTGGGATTAGAACCAGCACCCATATAGGATCCCAGCATGAGTAAGGGGAGGACTTCAGTTGCTGGGCTACTGTGCTGCCTGAATTCAATTTTCTTCCAATGTCCTGGGAAAGCACCAGAGAATGTCCCAAGGTCTTGAATCCTTGTGTCTATGTGAGAGATCTGGATGAAACTTACAGCTCTGAACTTTGAACTGACCTAGTTCTGGCAGTTGCAGACATTTGGGGAATGAATTAACAGATAAAAAATGTATCTCTTTTCTCTCTCTGCAACTCTACCTTTCAAATAAATAAATGACCCTTTAAAAGTGATTTAAAAATTAAAAATACTCAGCAGCACTCCAAGTATAAGTTTCTTAATTTTTTTTGCCTATTCTGAGATTAAGAATAACTAAGCAAATTTTAACCATGGTTATTCCTTGAGTAAATACTTAATGTTTTAGATAAAGTATATACAACCTATTGAAAAGTCTCCTGATTGTACTTTGATCCTTAAGACCTCGGGTGTGGGCCATGGGTCAATAGCATTGCCAATACCTGGTCATTTGCTAGGATTGCAGACGCTGAGCTCCCACCCTCAATCTAATGACTTTTATATAAAATACTTAAGTGACTCCTATTTTTATAAAATTTTGAAAAAATGTTCTCTTAATTGATATTGTTTGAGTTATTGTTTTCAACCTACATTCTTCTCATTCTATTGGCTGTTTTTGTTTTTGTTTGTTTTAAGTATTCCGAAAGAGTTACACAGAGAAAGGGAACCACAGATCTTCTAACTACCTGTTCCTTGGAGGTCATTAGTGGATGCGAAGTGAAACAGCCGGGAGAGGAATCGGTGGGGGATGTCAGTGTCACAGGTGATGGCCTTACCCGTTATGTCACAATGCTGCTTCTTACTGACTCCTTCACTTCATTTATTTTCAAATAAAGTTTAGATCTTGTTTCTTCTGAAAACTAAAACAAATGACTGACAGGTAAATAAAACGACTTCTGCTTCATTCTTTGCCTCAATCCCTTGGCTTCTATTTGAAATGCATGTGCCCTTAAATTAATTTGTTGTTTAAATTTACTCTAATATCTTTCTGTTGTCTGGAAGCCATAGAATCCTAACACATCAAGGGTCTATTTTTTCTCATCCTATTACCTGTGTTTAGTAAATTTCTGCTCATATTCATGCATTCACTACTGCTTTCCATAGTTGAAAATTCTTGTGGCTCTGTATGTATGACAGTGCCTTCTCCCTACAGCAAACTGCCTGCTTTATGCCACACAGCCACTTCCTCCTCAACATGTTGAAAACTGAATCTTTCTTCTACATAAAACTTTTTCTTTTCTTCGCATGCACACTCAATTTCTGTTTGTCATAGCATCAAATACCCAGTCATAAAGGGGAAAAAAAGCCATCCTTGATCTCATGTTCATGTTACTGCTATAGCTCCAGCTTAACCACCTCTCACACAGACTAATTAATACATTGTTGCAATGACTGATTTTGCATGTCAACCTGAAGCAAACTTTTAGAAGAGATTATCATTTAAATCAATGAAGCTTTGCTAAAGCATATTGCCCTTTATATTGTGTGTGAGCCTCAGGCAACCACTAAATAGAACCAAAGACCAAAAGGAAATTTTTCAGCAGCTTCTATTCAGAATTCATCAACACCATTGGTTTTCCTAGGTTGTTTCTTGTAGTCTAATCGCTGGCCTTTAGATTGGAATTGCACCATCACCTCTATTGCCAGTCCACACTGCAGATTTAAGCTTCTCAGCATGCATAAATCACAGCAAATAAGTCCTTATAATAAGTCACATTCAACACACACACACACATACACACACACACATCCTTCAATTTGTTTCCCTGGAGAACTCTGATTAATACAAATTTAGGTACCGAGAAGTGGTATACTATTATAATAAATGCCTAAACATATGGAATTGCCATTGGAATTCGGTGCTAGATAAATGCTGAAGAGTTTTGACAAGGAGTTAGAAAAAAAGCTTAAATTTTCATGATATTTTGGTTAAAGCACATGAATGTTGAAGTTGATTCTTGTAATGTTTCAGATGACATGTGATTAAGGAAATGGAGGAAAGATAACCTTTTTTATAAAATGCTTCAGAAATTTGCTGAACTATGCTCTATTGCTTTGTGGAAATTTTAAGTTGAAAATGGGTGAATTTAGATATTTAGCTAAGGAAATCTCCAAGCCAACTGTCAAAGATGTGACCTGCTTTCTCTTTAACTGTGTGTAGTTCAGTGAAATAGAGGCATATTAAAGGAATCGGTTTTTTAAATGACCTGGGATTTAATATCTGTAAGTCCTTAACCTATCCATGTTGCAAAATATGAGAAAACAATGTTATGGAGAGAACACTTAAACAGTGTGAGTGGAAAGTCACTCTATGAAGATGCCCACAGTTTTAATCAAGTGCTATGACAGAACCAAGGAGAGAGATGAGATCATTTACATCAGAGACAGTCGGTTGATGCTAAAGCAGGCAGACAAAGGATGAAATAAAGAAAGGCTTTCAGCGTGTTGAGGTTACATAGGATAGAACAATAGAACTATCAGGCTGTGAAATGTCATAATTCAGGAAAAAGGAAACTGAATTCTAAAGACAATGCAAAGATCAGCAGAGTTTCTCCTGCCACACAAGCCCAAAGGCTCACAGGCTGAAAGGACAAGGTTGCCTCACCTCAGTCTCAGTAGATCCTGCTACCTAGGCAGGAGCCAGGCACCCACCTAGAGCTGCAGGAGGTGCAGGTTAGGCAATTCCCTAGAGCCTGGGGGAGTGACAGAGGGAGCAGCAGGATCATTCCAACCCCTGAAAGTCACATGGAATTTTCTTATTAGGTTTTGGTTTGTCTTAAGACCCATCACTACTTACTTCTAATTTCCTTCTTCAAGAATGGGAATACTGATTCTATACCTATCCATCATTATATTTTAGAAACAGATAACTTGTCTGATTTCATAGACTTGCAGTATAAGAGGAATTTTGTCTCATGATCAACTATAGCCTGACTTTCATCCACACTAAGTTAGATGCCAATTTAAGTAATTGAACTAAAAATTGATGGCTAGGGCCTGGTGTGGTAGCCTAGTAGCTAAAGTCCTTGCCTTGACCTTGCCAGGATCCCATGTGGGTGCTAGTTATAGTCCCTGTGGCCCTGCTTCCCATCCAGCTCCCTGCTTGTATGGTCTGAGCGGGCATGACCTAAGGCCTTCTGATCCTGCACCCTCTTAGGAGACTTGGAGGAGGCTCCTAGCCCCTGGCTTCAGATAGGCTCAGCTCCAGCCACTATGGCCACTTGGGGAGTAAACCATTGGAAGGAAAATCTTCCTCTCTGTCTCTCCTCCTCTCTGTATATCTGACTGTCCAATAAAAAATAAATAAATACTTAAAAAAAACAGTTGTTGCCTAAATGATTTTGATTTTGAAATATTTGGAATAAAGAAGTATTTTTATGTGAAAAGAAAGTAACAGCATCAGGTAGTATGCCATGAAACAGTATGTCCCAACTTCATATTTGTTAAAGCCCTAACCTTTAATGTACCTGTGTTTTTAAATAAGAACTTTAGGAAGATGATTATGCTAAAATAAGATCGTAAGGGTGGAGTCGGGATCTTCAGCAGAGGATGAGGTAGTAGCAACATACACAAGCGATGACTATATGAGGCAGTCACCTGTCATCAAGAGAGGAGAGTCAGGAGAAGCCAAACCTGTCAACTTGTGAATTGGGACTAATCATCCAAAGCTGTGAGTAAGGAAAATCCTGTGGCCAGAGAGTTAAACAGTCTGTAGTATTCTGATATGTAATCCCTAGAACACTAACTCAACCCCCAAATAGTCTCATCGTCTTCCAACTTGCCACAGTTTGATGAGTTATCCACAGTGCTTACTGGCAAATCTCCCTGGAAAGTGATTTAGATAAATTCACTCTTTGGATGCGAACAAACATGTAATGCTTGCCCTGTCTGAGGCATGACTTTGAAAATTCATCTCAAAGTTCTTCGTTGTGTCTTTTTTAGTGTGACAAAAAAAAAAAAGCTCAATGAGAAAAAGCTCAATGATCTAGCCAGAAAAATCCAATCACTTATCCTTCTTCCAAACTGCCATGATGATTTACAAAACATGTTTTCTTCACAACTGACCTACCCTCTTCCCCTAGGGCTCCTAGCAACTCGCTACTCATTTTCAAATAACCTATGCATGAATTTTCTCAAGGAAACATTTGACCTCATTTGGGATATGTTTATCACATACATTTGGGCTGCTGTGTATAAACATCATTTGTAATTCTAGAAAAATTCTTAATAACTTCTTTGCAACTGCATCATTTGGGGATTATGGACTGATGCCATACTGTTTTGAATGAAGCTCCTTATCAACCCAGCAAGCTGCTACCATCGCCAGCAGTTACCAAAAGCAGAGGATCCACCGGAATACGGTCCTTAGGGATGAACTCATCCTCAGGGACCAGCTTGTGAGCATGGCTTCCATGACACAGCTACAATTACATTTTTAGGCATTTTAGTGAAAATTTGAGGGATTTTTAGTAGGTATAGATCCTGAGAGAAAGGCAGCACACCTGGAAGGCCATGAAAAGGGGAGTTAGCAAACACAGGTGAGAACAGAGAAAGTACTGCAGCTTCAAGTGCATGAGAAATTGTCTGAACATTCTGTTTAAAAGAAAGTATGAGACAGTGGGGAGTTGGGGCTGGCATTGCGTGGGTAGAGCCACAACCTAGGACAGTAGCGGTGCCCTAGATGGGTGCTGGTTTGTGTCTTGATTACTGTAGTTCTGATCCAGCTCAGTATTGATGGATTGGGAAAAGTAGCAGAAGACGGCCCAAGTATTTAGAGCCCTGTGACAATATGTATGTAAAGTGTCTTCTACTGGTTCCTGATCAGCTCTAACACAAACATCTATTGCAGATCACATTGGAAAAAATACAGCAAAATGAAAGAATTTGGAGTTTAGAATGGATTGAGAGGACAAAAATGCAAGAGACAAATTATATCAATGATTAAGTCCCCACACGTATTTCTCAGACTCTAAATCTACGTTGCTTTCTATAATCATAACATACTAAATCTCATTTTATCTCTTCTGTATGTATCATTATATTAATTATATTGTTGACCTCTATAAAGATTGCCATGTAACAGAAAAAGCATTTAATTAGAAAAGCAGAAGTAGTAGTATGTTTCTTAGGGCAAGTAATAATCTCTTGAGTGTCAGTTACCTCACCGACGAAATGGGATTTCTGTAACAACTCATTTCACAAAATGATTTTAATATAAGATAAAATGATTACAAATAGTTTCTAAACTGTCGTTCAAAAAATGCTTTCCCAGTGAAGGAGGAATGGCTCTTCACTTCACCAAAGTTGCACCACAGTTGGGCCTCTCTGACCCTCCAATTTGCTGCCTCTATCATATGTATTTTCCTAGCTCTGATTTCCTTAAATCTAGAACTTGGATGATACAAGCACAAAGTTCTTCCAAGAAAAAAAAAATTGAGTGTTTGTAATCCCGGTTACTAGATTTAATTTTATTAGCCTAAGTATGTGATCTTGAGTAAATCATGTTTCTATTGATGTTAACTTCTGTCATGTATGAAATGAAAATATGATAGTTTCATTGGAGAGCTGAAAGCAACAACATTGGCAATTTAATTTATCAATTCTGACAGGTGCTGTATGCAGTCTCTCAGGTCTCCATCTATAAAGAATCATGGGGGCCCAGCACGATGGCCTAGTCGCTAAAGTCCTCATATTGCATGTGCCAGAATCCCATATGAGCGCCAGTTCTAGTCCCAGTGGCCTCACTTCCCATCCAGCTCCCTGCTTATGGCCTGGGAAAGCAGCTGAGAACGGCCCTAAACTTTGAGACACTGCACCCACGTGGGAGTCCTGGATGAAGCTCCTGGCTCCTTACTTTGGACTCTGGCCATTGCAGCCGCTTAGGGAGTGAATCCACAGATGGAATATCTGCCTCTTTCTCCTCCTCTCTGTATATCTGACTTTGCAATAAAAATAAATAAATCTTAAAAAAAAGAAAGAATCCCTTATTGCCAGGGAACTTGAGCATTTTTTCATATGTTTATTTGCCATTTGGGCTTGTTCCTTTGTGAAGTGTCTGCCCATTTCCCATGCCCATTTTTTGAGTGGCTTGTTTGTTTTGACATTTTGGTTGTTTTGTAGCTCTTTGTATATTCTGGAGATTAGCCCTCTATCACCTACGCAGTGCACGAAGATCTTCTCCCATTCTGTGGGTTGTTTTTTTACTTTGTTGATTATGTCCCTTGCTGTACAGAGCTTCTTAGTTTGATGAGGTCCCATTTGTTTATTCTGGTCTTGATTTCTATTGCTTTTGGTGTCCTTCTTAGGAAGGAGGGACCTACCCCTAGATCTTGCAGAGTATTTCCAACATTTTCTTCCAAAAGTTTGAAGGTTTCTGGATGTAGGTTTAGATCTGTCATCCGTTTAGATCTGATCTTAGTGTATGGTGAGAGATGTGGATCTATCCTTTTGTTTCTGCAGGCTATTAACCAGTTGTCCCAACAGCATTTATTGAACAGACCTTCCCATTTGCCTGGATTGTCGTTTGTCTTTTTGTCAAAGATTATTTGGCTGTACCTGTTTGGGTTCCCTTCTGGTGTTTCTGTTCTGCTCCATTGATCTTCCTCTCTATCTTTGTGCCAGTACCAGGCTGTTTTGATAACCACTGCCCTATAGTATGTCCAGAGGTCCGGAACTGTGATTCCCCCTGCTAACTTCCTGTTCTTCAGGATGGTTCTAGCTATCTGTGGTTTTTTGTGTTTCCAGATGAACCTTTGGATCATTGTTTCCAGTTCCATGAAGAATGTTTTGGGCAATTTGATTGGGATTGCATTGAATGTATATATTGCTTTTGGAAGTATAGACATTTTAATGATATTGATTTTACCTATCCAGGAGCATGGGATGTTACTCCATCTTCCGAGGTCTTATTCAATTTCTTTTTTAAGTAGTTTGTAGTTTTCTTCAAATAGGTCTCTTACATTTTTGGTTAGATTTATTCCCAGATATTTCATACTTTTCTCTGTTATTTTGAATGGTATCTTGCTGGTTAAATCTTTTTCCATCTTGGGGCTGTTCGCATACACTATGGCTGTTGATTTTTGTTCATTAATTTTGTACCCTGCCACTCTACTAAACTCTCGTATAAGTTCTAGCAGTCTCTGTATTGAGTCTCTTGGCTCTTCTACATAAAGAATCATATCATCTGCGTATAGTAAGAGCTTGACTTCTTCGTTTCCCATTTGGATTCCTCTGATTTCTTTTTCTTGTCTTATGGCTTCAGCAAGTACCTCTAGGACTATGTTGAATAGTAGTGGAGAAAGTGGACATCCCTGTCTTGTTCCAGATCTCAGTGGGAAGGGTTCCAGTTTTTCTCCATTCAGTATGATGCTGGCGTTAGGTTTTTCATAAGGGAAATCCAAATTAAAACATCAATGAGGTACCACCTAACGCCAGTAAGACTGGCCCACATGAATAAAAGCATCAACAACACTTGTTGGTGAGGTTGCGGGGAAAAGGGAACCATACTCCACTGCTGGTGGGGCTGCAGGCTGGTACAGCCTCTATAGAAATCATTGTTCTCTATGGAGAACATTCAAACAACTCAAAATCAACATACCGTATGATCCAGCAATAGCACTCCTAGGAATATATCCAGAACACTTGTTTTATGAGAAACCATAACGCATTCCTATGTTCATAGCAGCACAATCAGTAATTGCAAAAACATGGAAGCAGCCAAAATGCCCATCAGCAGAGGATTGGATAAGAAAGCTATGGTTCATCTACTCCATGGAATACTACTCAGCTATTAAAAGAAACAAAATGCAGTTCTTTGTGGCCAAATGGGCCAAACTGGAAACCATAATGCTAAGGGAAATGAGCCAATCCCAAAAGGTTAAATACCACATGTTTGCCTTAATTTAAGATGATATAATGTTATGTATAACATGCTATGTTATGTATGTTATATGTTGTGTATTAACTAAAATTGAAATGTCAATGAGGTGGTCACAGAAGGTGGTTAAGAACTCACATTTACTTTTAACATATTGGTTACTCATTACTATGTCAATTAATTCCATAATGATGTAAATTTTTGCTGATGGTATGTTGGAGCTTTTTAATTGACTGGGATGATACTCTGCTGGCTCTGTCTTCAGACCAGAGAGGGTATACCTAAGAAGCCGTTGAACTTGACTGGACAATAAGATGCTGGACTCTATGTTTGGTATATGCTTGCAATGGGGGAATCTCAACTGAACTTGAACTGTGGTTATGCAACAAGGTGGAGGAATCCACCATGGTGGGAGGGTTTGGGGAAGAGTGGGGAGAATCCAAGTACCTATGAAACTGTGCTCATAATACAGTGTAATTAATGAATTAAAAATAATAAATAATAAAAAATTTTAAAAAAAGAAAGAATCATGGAATTTGGAGAAAGATAAGTTGACTCCCTCTTTTGCTGTTTTTGTACATTCTATTCCTTTCTGTTGCCAGATTTTTGTTTTACTTTATTTATTTGTTTTTTTTTACTACAACTTTCAGTAAAATTTTAGATAGGATTGGGGAAAATGGTTAGCATTGTCTGTTTCCATAACTTAGACCAATGTTTTAGCTTAGACCAAGTGTTAGACCAAGTGTTACATACAAATTTCAAGGTTTGTGATGTGTAACTCTTATTATATTTAGATATGTCTCTTTATCCAATTTGTTCAAGATTTTAAATCATGAATTGATGCTGAGTTTTATTAAATGCCCTATCTGCATCTACTGATTTTTATCTCTCACTTTGTTGTTGTGTTGTATTCTATTTACTGATTGGTTCATGTTGAGCCATCCCTGAATCCCGGGGGGTAAATCTTATTTGATCTTTATGTGTTATCTTTTTGACATTTTATTTGAGTCAATCTGTTTGTATTTTATTAAAAATCTTTTCATCCATGTTGTTCAGGCACATAGTTATGTACATTTTCTTATTTTTGAAGATATATACGCATTTGATGATATATATGTATATATATGTATTTAAAATATATAATATATATTTGAAATACAGTTATAGAAAGAAAGAAAGAAAGAAAGAAAGAAAGAAAGAAAGAAAGAAAGAAAGAAAGAAAGAAAGAAAGAAAGAAAGAAAGAAAGAAAGAAGAAAGAAAGACAGACATCTTCCATTCACTGGTTCATTCCCCCAAATGGCTACTACTACCAGATTTGAGCCAATCCAATCCAGAGCTCAGGAACCAGGAGCTCTTTCCAGGTTTCACACATGGTTAAGGGGCTCAGAGACTTGAACCATCATCCATTGCTTTCTCAGGCCATAAACAGGAGGCTGGTCAGAAGTGGAACAGACGGGATACAATTGGTGCCCATTTGGAATGCTGGTGCCACGGACAGAGGTGTAGCATATTACACCAGGGAACTGACATTGCAGTTTTTTGTTTGCTTGTTTTTAAATGTATTTCTCTGGCTTTGGAATTGAGATAATTCTGGCCTCACAGAATGACTTTGGAAATATTCCCATCATTTCAATATTTTTTTAGAATTTCTGAATTTCCCTTTTGATTTCTTGAATGACTTCTCTTCATTCAGAAACATGCCATAGGGTCATCATATATTTGTTCTAAAGTTTCTGTTGGTGCTATAGTCAAAGAAGATAATATGAGCTTTTTTTTTGAAAACTTATTTAAACTTGCCTTTTAGCTTAATATATGGTCTATTCTAGATAATTTTTCATAGCTGATAAAATTAATGTGCACTCTGCAGCTCTGAGGTGAAAACTTTTATAAATCTCTGCCAAATTCATCTAGAATAAATATAGTTTAACTCGGAGATGTCTTGTTAATCATCTTATCTAGATGATCATTGCATTGATAACACTGGGGAGTTAAAGTTCTCAAGCATTACAAAATTGGAACTTCTCTCTCTAAATCAAATAACCTTTGTCTTACAAATTCAGATGCTCCAATATTAAGCATATTTATAATCATTATAACTTGTGTTGCATGAATCTTCTGATCATCTGGTAGTGATATTTTGCTTCTTTTACCATTTTTTCTTAAACCCTATTGTGTTTTACACAAGCATAATTATTCCACCTCGCTTTTGATTGCTGCTTGCATGAAATACCCTTTTCAATTCTTCATTTTCTGTCTGTGGGACTCGTCATTGCTGAAGTTAATGATGAGCAGAAAATTGCTGAATCTTTTTTTCTTAGAAACTTTCAGTCAGCCATGTTCTTCAATTTTAAATGTAGCTTTTTTATATTAAAATGTATTAATTAGCAGTTACTCAGTCATATCACTTTTTAAAATCTCTATGTATTTAGAACACTATACTTTTCCTATTGAACTTGATGCTTCCCATGGCATTTTTAATATCAGCTTTTAAAAATTTCACAAATGGGTGACAACAGGTAATATTTATTGGTTCATCTATTGGTTCACTCCACAGCCACGATGACCAGAGTCGAGCCAATATGAAGCCAGGAGGTAGGACCTTTTCCCAGGCTTCCCACATGGGTACATGGGTCCAAGGTCTTGATCCACTTGCTTTCCCAGGTTATAAGCAGGCAGAGGAATCAAAAGTGAAGCAGTCAAATACAAGCCAGTGCCTGTATACAATGCTGGCACTACAAGACAAAAGATAAGCCCATTGAACCACCATGCTAGCCTGTTCTTTAATATTGGAAGTTTTGGTAACTTTCTTATCAGTTTTATTATAGATTTAGTATCTGTCTAGTATTTTTCTTTTTTTTTTTTTAGTAGCTTTTCAAGCTTTACCAATGATAGGTTGTCCTTTTCTTAAAACAGACAATACATTTTAGAGATAGTAATGAAAATATACTTATGTTTTAAAAGAAAATAAACAAGCAAATGGAAATATACTAATAACAATTCAAGTCCATTAATTTATTTCGGATATTTGGAAGGTGTTATGACATACTGACAGAACTTCCATAGGTCAAATTTGTTTGTAATCCAAACCACAAAACATATATTTTAAAGGAAGTAACTCCAGTTAGAGATACAAATGCTATCATTCAAAACTTCTGTTCACCCCTAGTCTTCGCCATTATTACAAAATTATGTCAGTTGAGTTGTTCCACTGTAACTTTTCTATCAGGTACAGGCAGGTGCTCCATTTAATCTCTAATATACATAAAATAACTGATACATGTTTGTAATTCTTTATAAATCACTGTTTGATCTGGAAACTTCCTGCTGAAGTGGTCACACTGATCTGGTAACTCTCTTTACATAATTTAAAATAATTGCATTTATCGTTTGGAAAACTGCTGCTGTGGATGTTATAAAATCTCTTCTTACAACATACTAGATCTCTTTAAAATAACTAATATCTAGTCAACACATGTTTAATCTACTCAGCAAGGATTCAGGAAATATATTTAAAATGTAGAAAGCAGCAGCTGAGAATGAAAATTGAGTTGAGTTCATTGTTAAGGCAATTTCATTATATTTTCAACATTGTAAAATAATGTTTCAGCAACATTTATACCATGTGTTAACAATGCACCTTGTATTCTTCCGGTTTGCTAAATAAAAGTACAAATTATATGCATTATACTCCTTGTGCCTTTTTTTATTCCTGGTAAATTGAAGCATATTTCTAACATTACTAATTAGTTTATGAGATTAAAATAATTAATAAGAAGCTAAAATGTTATAAATGAAATTTCTTAAAACTAAATTAAAGTAATATTTCTTGCTTGTTTCAAATGTTTGGCATTTCTAGAAGCACAAAAATTTAATCTCAAATAAATGAGTTCGCATACTTCAAAATTTCAGCAGATGAGCATTGATGTTCCATTCTAGTGAATTCTGACTACATGTCCTTACTTAGTATTCTTGTTTAATGACTCAAAGACTGAGATGTTATGTAAAATAATCTGTATGCTAATAAGGAAAAATTAGTACATTAAACAATTTAGAGACCTGTATTTAATATTTAGAAAACCAAGATGCTTTATTTGGAATGTGTTAATATTTTAACTGTTTAGCTTATTATTTTTCAATCCAAGTTTCTTAGTCTTTGCAACCACAGATATTATTAGCTACTTGAAAAAAAAACAGAGAAAATATTTCTGTAATTACATTAAAGGCACAATTATCTGTGTAAAGCTCACTTTCTCTTTTGAAAGCAGCCAGTTTTCCTGCTGACAGTTGTTTCACTTTTCTTTGACGTAAGAAGGTAGACTATCCTGGCTGGTGGCACGGTCAGACTACAGCCTCCTGACAAACTTTCTAAACAATGCTACACTTCCAAGGGTTTCCCAACTATGCATTCAAGATAAGAAGTTTCAAGAATATAACACCCAGGGAAAATGTTGTTGCCTACATTACTGGTTTATATTAATCTAATAAAGATTGGCGAGAGATTTAAAGGTGATAGGGAACTGAAGCTGTAGCCTGAAAAAAAATTAACATTGGAATTTAAGCAAGGAGAGATGCTTGAATTATATGACATAAGGAATTTGATGTTATTAAAAGCTCTTGGACACGTGTGTATGCAACTCACACATGTAAGTGTTAGCTGTATTTTTTCCAATGAGAAAAATTCATTTTCAGCTTAGATTGCACTTAATAACTTACTCTTCCTACCAAAATAAGTGAATTATAAACACTCCTTTCATCACCACCCCAGAGGCCAGCCAGAGCACCTAGGGTGAGAACAAATGTAGAGATTAAAGCTTCAGGGCCACACACATGTGAACAGAAGCCATTCCCCAATAATAATGTACACTGGGGCAAGCATTTTGAAGCACAGAGTAGAGACAGATGATCATATTCTGCTCTTGAGAATAGCTTTGAAGAAGTCCATAGTTAGAAAACAAAGACAAGCTCAATGATGAAAGGAAGGAACCAGAATAGTTAGAACAGTAAATCAAAATGCTTTTAACAGAACAGAAACGATTGAAAAATAAGGTGTCTGAAAACAGTAATACTGTTCTTATCTCCTTTGGCAAAGAAATATTTTTAAACAACTCTGATGGAGGAAAATTGGAAATGACCTGATTATCTTCATGTATCATTTATCTATTGCTGTATGTCATACTTAAATCATGTAGATCTAGTTATACTAGGCTGTGATTCGTTTGCTCATACCTAATTGCATAGTAAAGTTCAGGAAAAAAATTATTCCAAGTAACTTTGCAAATAGATCCCACAGTCAGAATTATGATATTTTTTGTAGGTAGAAAAAATAAGTATCATTACTGACAGACAAACCAGCTGGGACAGCAGAACTTTCACCTTCACTCCACCAATTTCTTCAGAACCGTCAGCATGGGAAGAGATACAAAGCTTTGGAGAGTCACAGCATTACCCAAACCATTGGAGAAAGATCTGTTCCAGAATTCCTTTTAGTCTCCAGGACATCATCTTTACTTGTGAATAGACTAGTCCTATCATTTGGCTATCTCCATCTATATAGAGAGAACTAAATTTGGATGCTAAGAGATATTGGCATCCTAAACCAACCTTGCTGAATAAAGTATGTGATCATTTCAAGAACGGTGATTTTTTTTCATGTATAACTTCTACAATATTTGCAAAAAGTGACTCATACATCCATGTAGAAGCATTTGGCACTGTGAATGATTACATGGAGTATGGCTAAGAAAGTTCAAGAACATTGTAATCATAGAACCTATTTTGCTTTGATTATTGGCCTTTGAGAATATCAGTGGTCAAAACACACCCAAAGAATGAAGCAAGCAGTGATCCACAAATAAAACCAAGTAACAAGCAAAAGTTATTTGAAATGCAGAATGAGTATCTCACAACAAAAACGTTAGAGCAGTCACGGCTCTGCTACCTTATTATCTCTCCAACTGTAAACTCAGAATAGATGCCCCTGAAGCCTGTTGAAAAGGATTTGACTCAAATATTTTGTAGAGCTGCCTAGAGTTTGCACATGGACGCCATGGAGCTCAATATGAATTCACATACTCTCTACCTTGTCCTAGCTATGAAACTTATGGTATATGATTTCATCTCTGTGTTTCCATTTCCTCTTCTTAAAATAATCACAAAATATAACTTATTATTGTATTCATATTTCATGGATTCCTATATCTATATTCACTTAGAATATGAATTGGCATTTTATAAACTGAATAATAATGATATATTCAATATAATATCTGATTCTTCCTTGGCAGTGCTTATGTTTTCATAATGCAGAATATTCCTTAGAAGTTTTGATTCATACATTAGTTTTGAACTTCAAACATCATAAGCATTGCATAAATAGATTTCACTTTATAAATCTAAAGATCTGTTAGATATAATTCATGTTTAACCAGTGATTGTACAGTAGACACCTTAGATATGCCTTAAGTAAGGCCCAGCATGGTAGCCTAGCACCTAAAGTCCCCGCCTTGCATGCCAACATCCCATATGGGTGCCAGTACTAATCCCATCTGCCCCACTTCCCATCCAGCTCCCTGCTTGTGACCTGGGAAAGCAGTCAGGGACGGCCCAAACCCTTGGGACCTTGTAACCACGTGCCTGACCCAGAAGAATCTTCTGGCTCCTGGTTCCTTGCTCCTGGCTTGGGATCAGCGCAGCTCCAGCCATTGTGGCCACTTGGAAAGTGAATCATTAGATGGAAGATCTGCCTCTCTGTCCTTCTCTCTGTATAACTGACTTTCCAGTAAAAAAAAAAAAAATAAATAAATCTTAGAAAATGCCTTGAGTAATAATCTATTGCCATTGCTAATAAATGACTTTTTAAAAAATGATAAAATGGACTCTATCCTTCATGCCTGAATGATAAATTTGTGTTGCATTAATCAACCAAGTTTGAAATAATTTATTGCTACAGCAGTAAGAAATGAATTCATAAAGCCTCAAAAGCATTATATTAGCATTTCTTCTATATGTATGTACAAGAGATTTGTGGGAAGATTCCTTCCTCAATGTAAGTATTTAGCCAAGGTATCAAGTATCCAGCACAGACATACACTACTCACGAAGATACTAAGACCATAATTTTGAAGCTAATTTTTACTCATCAGTTTTTACTAGATTCTGTGGAGGTTGCTCTCCAAATTTTCATCAATAATAAATTAACAAGTACTAATATTCTTTCTATAGAATATATTCATTTTCCCATTCTTTGTAGATTAATAAACATTAGTTGACAGAATGAATATATCTCACACATATGAAACCTTTGTTACAAGGGAATTTTAAATGGTTGCAATGGACCATTTATGCCACACTCAGCGCTCCGGTCAGGTTGTGTTTATCCTCCTGAGTTCATATGTGGGAAGCTTGGTCTTCAGTGTGGTGGTGAGACCTTGAAGAGGCTGAGCCAGCTGAGAGATCCTTGGGTGAACTGGAAGGATGCCCTTAGAAGGGACTAAAGGATTTAGGCTTTTCTGGCTTCCTATTTCAAGATATCATCTCTTCCTTCCACCACACTCCCAGAGTTATGATATGCTCCTTGAAAGCCTCACCGGGGCCAGCTAATGTCACAACCTTATTTTTAATCTATAAACCTCTTTTCTTTATAGTGTTATTCAAGTTCCAAGTTTTAATTATAGGAAAGAAAAATGGATTAATACACTAAGTACTCAACAAATATATGCATATATTGTCACAGGCCCCTGAAACATAGAAACCTCTGTTAGCAAATTTTTCGGGATAATATTTTTCAGGACAAACAAAAATACTGCATCAAGCCTTCATGCTGGATCTCATGCTGGATCTGAGATCCAGATGTGTGAAGGCAAAATTTTCTGTGTGATTTTTAGATATGAGAATGTTGTTAATTCCAAACCCCATCCTTGTCTGTGCATCTTCTGTAAAAAAAAAAAAAAAAAGGCCAAAAGGCCTTACTGATCTTTAATACTGAAGATTGCGAAAATAATAGAAAAACCGGAAGTAGTCATTCAGGAATACACTGCACATCTTGGATCCACTAAACAGAATCCAAAGTAGAAACTGATACTGCCTTGACATATATCTGTCTCTAAAGAATAACACTGGACTAGGTGAACCTCACCTGCAATGTATTTGAAGATAACAGAAGATATCTTTGAAATACCTTGGTATCATCTCAAACTTGAAATTGGGAGCCTTTCATTATGAGAATTCTTTAAACACTATAAACAACTAGGAACCAGCATAGGAATGGAAGTCACACTCCGCTCTTTTTTACAAAGCAGCTGAAGAATATTACGCTTCCATTTTAATAAGAGTAACACCACACTGATAACAGAGTCTATTCAAAATTTAATAAAGCATTTCTCCCTTAATCAAAACATGACTATGAGACTTCGATTAATGCTAGAAAGAGGAATAATGGGAACAAAAGAGAAACGGAACTGTATCTGAATATCAACTGCACAAAACAAATAACATCTTGTTACACATGCAGCAATTAAAAGCAGGAACTGAAAAAGCCAATCTCAATTTAACTTTGTCAAATTCCTAACAAGAAAAAAATCTAAATCATAAAATTAAAGCAAATGTATAATAAAAAATCAATTTATTGGTGTAATATATGTATAGATTTTTATTTAAGGTAACGATGTTCTCTACATAAAATCTCACCAAGGCATATAAACTATTCATGTATATGTTTAAGACAACAAGAAAGACATATTTATTGGAAAGGCAGATATACAGATAGGAGGAGAGACAGAGAGGAAGATCTTCTGTCCGGAGATTCACTCCCCAGGCAACTTCAATGGCCAGAGCTGAGCCAATTCGAAGCCCAGAGCCTCTTCCTGGTCTCCCACACACGTGTAGGGTCCCAAGGCTTTGGGCTGTCTTTGACTGCTTTCCCAGGTCACAAACAGGGAGCTGGACGGGAAGTGGGGCGGATGGGATTAGAACTGGCACCCATATGGGATGATGGCAATGCAAGGTGAGGACTTTAGCTGCTAGGCTACTATGCCGGGCCTGAAAGCTGTAATTCTAATCACAGCTGCATCATGATGGTCATCAAAATTAAGCCTGTCTATTTTTTATTTGTTCTAATATCTGAACAATACATTTTAATAGTTATATACAACCTGGGTTCTCAAAGAAATTAATGTTCACTCAAGTCCAGTTAACTTTTAATAATAAGATTAAATCATCTGTTTTCATCTTATAAGATAATTTTAAAGTTCAGGCTTATAAGTATTTTGGTCAAATATGTGGATAGCAAGTTATACTGGGTTAGAAATATCACCTAACAACACAGGATAGATATGGAATTCATATATGTCGATAGTTATGCGATAACAAAAACATCCTAATCAAATTGCTTTGGTTGCTTGTTTTTTGTTTTTGTTTTCACATTTTGTTTGTTCATTTTTGCAGCTTTTCTCCAAAGGTGGCATACTTTGGTAGTTTTATTATGTTCTTGCCTTCAGCTTTTCTCTAGGCAGTCAATAAAGATTAAGATCTCTGTAAGTTTAATGAAATACCAGTTTTTGGTTTTAGAAAATGAAAAAAAGCAGCATTTTGGTGAATCGTTTTGGACAAGGATTAGATAGCTAGCAGTCAAAGTGTAGCAATACAGACATAGCTACAGTATCCACTGCCAGCTATCTTGTGCAGTTGGAGAGTTTGTGTGATAACTGGAGTTGACGGTGTCAGGGATAAGCAACAATTTCAGTGACCTCATTTCATGCTCAAAAAAGGGTGCAGGGGCATCTTAGTAACTGAAATGTGACAGATAGATGGGCTGCTTTCAAAAGGGATATCTGGGCTCTTAAATTCAGAATGAAAGGCCTCAATTGGGGAAGACCTTTGGAGAGACATGCTTAATGTGTCTACCAGGTTCACAGAATCAATACCCTCCCTCCTAATTTCTGAAATCTCAAGGACAAACAACTATATTTCCAACTACATGGCTGCAATTGTTCAGCCATTTAGAGGTAGACATTGCACTTGTTCTGTCTCCACCCTCTCTCTCAGGAACGCTATGCCAACGTTTTCAAGCCTCCATTAATCCTGTAACTTAAACTCATTACTTTTGTAAGAACTCTGTTTTTTATTAGGCAGGGCTTTATGAAGTTTCATTGCTCAATGTGTACCAAGCTCATTGCCATTTTCTTTTTATTTGTGATCTGTGAAGTGATTTCTCCATGGAAATACTCTGTCATTCTGTCCATCATCCAACGCAATACAAATCAAAGCAATACAATGGGCATTTATTTTCCTGAATGCACAACTAATATGATGACACAAGAAAATCCTATTGTCACAGAATCTGTATTCCAGTCACAGAAGCACAGAATAGTAAGAGCAGAGAACTTCTGCTAAGAGTGAATTGTCAGGGAAGACTTCACTAAGTGGATGTGTTAGTTTCCCAGGGCTGTCATATGATATATCAAAATATCAAGGCTTCAAGGCCTTTGACAGTAGAACTATATTGTCTCAGAAGCTGGAGATTAAAAATCCAAATCACATTTCAACAACTTATTCATTCTTCTTGGGTTTCTTTTTACCATTTCTAGGATACTATTTTCCTGCTTTGGCTTTGTATCATCAGTCTCTCTACAACTGTGTCCTGATCATTTTCTCTTGTAGAAAGGACATCACATGGTATTGATGTCCACCATCATGACCTCATGTTATTCACTCATCTGTTTAAAGACATCATTTTGAAATACACTCATTATTACATTATAGACTTAATTGTGTCCTCCAAAATTCATACACTGAGGTCTTGATCCCTTATGTTACCCTCTTTGGATATTGGATCTTCAGGGAGGATAAGATAAAATGCCATAATAAGTGTGGAGTCCTAATCCAGTATGACCAATGGTCTTATAAGAAGTGGTGGACACACAAGGATATTCCTACAATCCATGTGGAAGATCAGGTGGGAATTCCTGGTTCAGAGATTTGGCCTAGCTCAGCCCCAAGCCTAGCACAAATCTGGGGAAAGTACCAGCGGAGAATAGACCCCATTCCTCTGGATGCAGTAAGAGGGAGCAAGAAAGGAAGCTGATATGATTTCAACTGGCACTCCTATATGCTGCTGAGGCTTCAAGTAGCAACTTTCTTTGCTGCACAGATCTCTGTTATGAGTTGTGATATACCTTAGTGTGGCTTCTAAAAATATTTATTCTATTTGAATGACAGTGTAATAAAGCAGAAAGAGCAAGAGAAGGCTGTAAGGACTCAGCAGAAAGGTGCCTATCTTCAAGACAGGAATAGAGGTTTAGGAGAAACTAAACTAAACTTTGAAACTAAAACTTTGAAACTAAAACTTTGAAACTAAACTTTGATCTTGGAATTCCATACTCTAGAACTATGGGAACAGATATTTCTATTTTAAGCCACCCACTTTGAGGGGATATTTTGTTGTGACAGACCTAGCAGTTTAACATAGTCACATTCTGAGACACCACACACCAGGACTTCAGTGTGTGGATTTCTAGGGCTCACACTTCAGCCACTTCAGCCAACCAGAGGTAGCTAACTATGAGCTGAGAGACAAAGACAGTTTTGCAAAAGGTTTCAAGTAGAGTGCATTAAACAGTGCACACATACTGCCAATGGAGGCATGAGCTCCCCTGAAGGCTAATGTGAAATATAAAGTCCAAAGTGCCTAAAAAAAGTGAGATAGAATATGGTGACAAGATCAATAATAAGAGATAAAGCCAGATGGCATAGCACTATGCAAGATATGGTGAAGAGTTTGAGTCTCCCTGAACTATTGAAATCCTTGGATGGCTTTCAAAGGATAAGCATAATCATTCAATTTTATATATTTGAAATATGGTCTTCTTTATATATAGAATAGGTTGTAAATGAGCTAAAATAGGAGCATCATGAAGTAGTTGCTAAGAATCAAAGACTCTCGATGACAGATAGCAGTTTGAAAGAGAGTGAGAGACACTAAAGTAGAAATTTAATTTTCCATGAAAAAGTCCTGAGAAATTGACAGACTAGCATTAGAGGCAAAGGAAAAAAAATAGCAAATGATTTCTAGGCTTTTGATCAAGTATTTTGTTATACTGAAAAGGATTAAGAAGGAACAGATTTGATGCAAAGAGTGAAAATTTAAGTTGAACATTGGTGTTTGACTTGTTAAGGACAATACATGTAAATTATCCCTAATGACTCAGCAAGTCAAAGTTCCTGGGTAGGTTGGTTGTTGCTCTTGCTTTGTTTTGCTTATTTGTTTGTTTATATTTTGACTTTGTGCATTGCATACATGTTATAATAAAGACTTACGTACATAATGATGCTTCCCCAGGTACCATTCCCTCCAAGTCTATTTGCTTCTCTCTTTTTCCCTTCTTCATTTCCTTCTTCCTTTTTTTTTTTTTAAACAATGACACATGCTCAGTTCATTTTGCAATCACAGGATTAACACTTTTTTTTTTAGGGAACGAGTTCTAATGCTAGCTAGAAGGGAAAAAAAAAACACCCTATTGCTCCTCAAGAGTATAGCCAAAGGCTGTAAACAATAATCAAATCTTAAAACATCAGTTTCACCTAAGTAGGTTCTGATTTTTGGTACCGTATGTTTTGGTTAACCAAAGAGCAGGAATAACATAGGATAGTTGTCTTTTGGGGAGTGGCTTATGTCACTAAGCCTAACGGTTTTCAGTGGCATACATTTTATTGCAGAAGATTTTGTCTTGTTTTAAACAAAACCTAGTTCTGGGAATTTGAGGCTCATCATGAATAAAACCCTTTGATAAATGTTATTCATTTTCTGTGTTTCCCTGATTTGGGGGTAAATAGCTCCCATATAGTCTCTCAGGAACATGTTTCCTGTATATAACTTCATTCCCATGGAAAAATCTGCTTTGGATCACATTGATTAAAACAAAGTTCCAGAAGTGGAAGTTAGATTTGTTTAAATACATGTACTGCATGCATGAGTTACAGTTTTTAATATAAAATTAAATTTATGCTAATTCATTTCTACGGGATGTGATAAGCATTAATAATACAATAATTTCTAAATTAAACTAATCATGTGAGGAACCACTAAGCTCTTTTTTTAGTTGCGTACTATGAAGCAAAATACAGTCATAGGGACTCACATTTTTCAAAAAAAAATTTGATGGCTATCCTCAGATACATTTCTTTCCTCAGTAGCTTTCTAGTTTTCTCTGGATTTATTGAATTGGTTTTAATGTTAAGGAGAGTTTTTCTAGGCATAATAAAAGTAGAATAAGAATTTGAATTGTAGGTGATAGAGTCACAGAGATCCTAATTAGGTAATTATAAGATCTTTTTCTCATTTTGTGTTACCTTTTTTGGTGGCTATGAAAGAATATAGCAGAATTGGAAAGATCTGTAATAAGAAGAGCAGTCAAACAGCTATGTCAAGTGCGTAGTGCAGGAAGACATTGCCAAGAAGGAGCTGAACAAAGACAAATAGTTGGGATATCAGTCTAGTGACTGTAGCATCCATACACAATAAATAGAGCATTAGACAATTAATTCGTACAAATCATTAACCAAAAACCATCAACCAAAAGCTATGGTTAAGGCTATGCACAAGTCTGAAACCTCAAATAAGGGGAGAAATTTTGATTTTTGGAACAATCGCGCCTTAATATTAAAAATGTTTCTTATCAACAACAAAATTATGAGACACAAAAATCCCACAATATTACCCACATATAAGAAACAAAAATTAATAATACAATATAAAATGGAAATCGAAAAAAGTTTAGGCATTAAACAAAACTTTATATTACACCACACGTGTTCAAAGAATTAAAAAGGAAGTCTACAAAATATGACAGTATGAGAATTATGTCTACTGAGAAAATATTATCAAGAAAGAAATAGACTTTTTAAAGAAGTGCCAAATACAAATTTTAAATTTGAAAAGTTTGGTAGCTCAAATAAGAGTTTCAGTAGAGGGTTTTAACAGATCAGGAGAAAATACAAGCAGTAAGCTTAAAGATGTGCAATATGGGTAGTCTCTGGTTACTCAGTGTGACGAAAATAAAGAAAAGAGAATGCCAAAAGAGAGAGCACTGTCTAAGGCAAAGCTGGAATACTATAAAGTATTTAACATATTGCAATGTATGTATAATGATGACCTAGTAGGAGAAGAGGAAGAGAAAGGAATGAAAAAAAAACTGAAATGCAGTAACTATAGTTCACAAATCTAAACAAAATCATGAAAAATAGATTGATAAACAGAAATAAATGCATAATAATTAGAAACAATGACTTTACAAACATTATAAACCTAACACACATGAACACTTCACTCAACAACAGCCAAGTGCATTTTGCCAGGTCTACAAGCCAGAGCCAGGGCTGGGGACCAATTCAGTAGAGGCTCTTAGGAGTCTGCCAAATGGGTCCACTGCACGAAGTCCCCAACTTCAGGGAAACCACAAGGATGTTGAATCTGGCCTCAGAGTATAGGTTGTAAGACAGGACTATCTCTGTTACTGACCCCTTGTAAGGAAAAACAACATATTGGGATGCACACAGAAAAACAGGATGGTTGGCCTCTCTGATTCAAAAGAGGAACGTGAGTGCTTCCAGAAAAAAATGGAGGGAAGAGCAGATTGAATAATGTTACAGATCAAATCATCCAATAAGAATACCAAATCATAGCCTCAAGTATGGGAAGCGGTATCTCATACTAGTGCAACAAAGCTTGCACCATCTCAGGGCAATCTAGACTACTCAAGTAACAACCTCAGCAAACTTTTCTTTCTGCTACCTTCCCTGGGACAAAACCAGGGCGCCACATCTATCACTTGATGCTGATAAAGCACCAAGGAGTGGTGCAGCATCTCCACCATCTCCCCCTCCCCGCCGCCTCCAAGGTCACAACAGAGAGTACAGGTCTAATCCTTCACCCATCTTTCCCCCATCTCTTCCCATCCCACCCAGAGACCTGCATGGGTCTGCAATCCCCTCACCTGTGTAACAAACATTTTTAAATAAATTAAAAAGAAAAAAGAGAGTCCAAAATCTACAACCTAAAATTATAAATCTTAGAACATAAGAATAAATTTATACAATCTTAGATATTAGTACCAAGAACACAAGCAACAAAATCCAAAATAAAGTGATAGATTGATTCTATCAAAATTAAAAGCTTTTGTACATCAAAGGTTAAGATCAAGATGTGACATGACACAAATTAGAGAACATAATTCCGTGTATAATGAGTCTAGCTTCACTTTTAAAATGTACAATTTCAATTCAACAATAAAAATCACAATTTGATTTAAAGATCTTGAAAATGTTTCCTCCAAGAAAGGTATATAGATAATAAATAAACAATGAAGGAATACTCAACATCATTGTCATTAAGAAAATGCCCAAGAAAACCACAGTGAGACAGCACTGCATACACCTCACACCTCTACAATGCTGATAATAGCTACCAGTGAAGAAATTAAATAACATAATGAACAGAAAATAAGCACTGGTGAAATAATAGGGAAATTAGGACTCTCATATTCAGTCAATAGAATTTTTGAATTAAACAATTCTTTTGAAAAAAATAAAAAAAACTGTGTGATTCTTTATAAATTGTAGAATTTCTACTGGAGACGGAAATGTTACTTATAGGTATACAAGAGATCTTTAAAAAGTTTATGGAAATAAACATCGTAAGGGAGACTAATGATTTTTTTATTGTTGTAGTGAAAATACATGCTTGGGAAAAGAAAAAATGCTATGGTTAAGTAATGCCTATTTTGTGGACTGTAGAATGAAGAATATTAGCTCTGAATTATAATTGGTTTCAATGAAGTAACACAGTACAGACAAATTAAGCACTTTTGACCAACTAAAGCTTGGTGTACTATGGAACAGCAGCATCAAGTACCACCTGAAAACTCTGGGATCCCACGTATGACTATCAAAATGAGATCTGCACTTTAATAATATCTCCAGGTAACACCAAGAGACACTGCTGTATGTCAATGTCCCTCATTGGAAAAGTGGAAAATCAGATTTAAAGTATTTTTAAACGATACTTTCTTCCACTCCTGTCTTCCCCTATTACTCTTCCTGTGTTCACTCACTTGCTCAAATACGGCTCAAAGATAGGAATACCTGAGGAGGACTAAGGAATTATCACTTAATTCTAAGTGCTATCTATGCATATGTTAGAGAGATGTCCAGAAAGAAATTATAAATAGCAGAACACTTTCATTTCATAAAAAGTTTTATTTTCTTTCCAGGATGTATGTGTTTTGATGCATCATGAATCTGCTATTCATATCTGTACCATCTGTTTTCATCTCACATTGTAATCTTTGCCCACCAAGAAATATTCTTTAAAATATCACACATTTTTATTTTCATGACTTATTTTGCAAATGCAAGCTATCCAAGTGAATTATATCCAAACTCCTTTGTGTTTTTTCTACACTGTCTCAGACTTTCGGTTTTTTCTTCTCATTTTTAGTTTCACCACTATCTCCATATCAAAAGAAAAGGCTATAATTTCACTATGCTATTTATTACTTTTAAAAGTTTATCATGTATCTTTATCATTTTTCAGGTCATGGCAATACTTCAGTGTTAAAGATTTTTCCATTTAAGATTCGAAACGTAGTTTTGGAATAAGTAGAAAATACATTTGACTTCCATAACTCAGGACCCAAGATTTCCTTGACAGTGTGTGAGAAAAAAAAAAACTCATCAGCCATATACAGAGAAACACAGCTGCCTGGCCAAGCTGGATAAATCATCCAATGTGACCAATTAAAGAAACAGCAATATTATTAATCATTAAACTTAAGGGAAAAGAACACCAGTGAAAAGTAATTAAATATAAAGTGTTAGAAACTACATTGAGAAGTCAAGACAAAACTTTTACTTGAAAACTAGAAAATCAAAATGTCGAAGAGAACATATGTAACAAACAATAAAAGGAATGCTAATTTAAAAAACACATCAGTTGATGTAACTGAGAATTTATCCCAAGATGAAGGAACTGTAAATCAATAAAAATTCCATGACATTCAACAAAACAGAACATTTTCACAAAGGGTTGACTTTATAAAATCCTTGCAAAATGATGCAAAGGATATAAAAGTCGGAAACTACATAAAAGCGTAAGAGAGACAAAAAAAAATAGCTCAAACACTCTGAACTAGTAGCTCAATTTGTGTTCTTCAAAACAACCCTAACAATTCAGAATTGGATGTGTACTTTGCACTTCTTAACTAACACAAAGTCTGATTATGGCCAACAGTTGGAGGGAAGGGAAAAGTATGGAAGATAAGGAAAGGAAGAAACATACGACGGAGGGAGGAAAACAATGGCAGAAATGGAAATGAAATTTGGCAGTTAGGAAATGGAATACCACCAGATAAGTGTTCCTTGGAAGCAAATAAGGTAAAAATAGACCACGAAACTAGGGATTTATATGAAGAAGGGTCAGTAGGAACAAAAAAAGATTTTCATAATGATACCAAAACTGGAAATCATTCTTGATAAGAAAATGTCTAAACAACCCCATTTTCTACCTCATGGTGTCTTGTCAAGAGCTCTCGAAGAGTACATCACAATAAATGCCATCGGCAATGGAGATGGCCCTTAGCCTTATGGGAGTCAATCACAAGTATTCCTGGGAACCCCTAGGATCAAAGTAATTCCAATTGATGTGACTGCACAGCTGCCATTACGACATACCACTGGCATGTGGAGATAACAGGATATGGGCACAACACCAATAGTTATCAGAGAACTCATTCATGTATATTCAATTCAAGCAAACCTTGGTGAGGCATACAACAGGTTCCAACATTTAATAAAGACTCTACATCAACTTTTCCATGCAGTGCATCATTCGTAGAATGATCAAATATTTAGACATATTAAAAAAACAGTGTTATTTTAGCTAAAGCTGAATAAATAATATTCTCTGGCTAGAACTCTATCAGCAGAAGAAAATATGAACTGAAAAAATTAAGTACATTAATGTAGCTTTTCTATTTCCCCATCAATTGTCCAGTTGTCTTTTGTCATTATAATTACTCAGTCTAATAACCACAGTAAGTCATAGTAAGCAAAATGTTCTAATATATTCCTTTAAACAACTTCAAACTCTACCATAAGAAGTACAGTTTTAAGCAAAGATATGATCAAAATTTTAGCAAAAAAAAATAGTTAACTCTTGAGAATTAGATTTAAAATAGTTTTTACTCAGATGCAGTTTGAACCATACACAACTTTTCATCAAGTTCTCCGGGGTGCTGTAGCACCATTTTTTTTGTCTGAGAATTGTTATAAATTGACTTAAACATCTCTATCTGCTTCCGTGATTTCTGAATTGATCATACTGATGGAAATAAAATTTTCAGTTAATCCTTCAACAGCCAATATATTTTTATTAATGCCTACAGACATTAAGAGTTCAATTTTGTTTTCATTGTCATTTCTATTTCCCCTTAAATCCTTATTGGTATAGTTCAGGTTCTGCTTTGTTTGTTGTTTGTTTATTTGACTCCCAAACATAAATTCAAGTTCTATTTCTCAACATAGTGCACACAAAAAATCACTTGGGATTTCTAAAATACTATACTCCGAGGTCCCAGCCCAAAGATTATAACTAGTCATAAGTAAATGAGCAACTCTAGTTTTTTTTTTTTCTTTTTAGCAAGCAAAAAAAATTAAGTGATTTTTAAACTGTGTCTAGGAGTAACAACTGTGTGCTAGGAACAGCAAGGACCAAGGATTTATATTTTTCCCTCTGATGATAATCATCTCAGTAGACATATTTCAGCCTTAATAAAAATAGAACTTGTCACTGTATCTTATAAGCCTTAAAAAGCCAGACAACTAAAACAAATGAGCCATTGTAAAGGAGAATTATTTGTGATTATCCTAAACTTGGCATTATATAAAGTAACTGAGGATTCAGAAAGAATTGTCACAGCTCTCATGTATAGGAACTCTGGTCACAATGATCTCTAAGCAAAATTGTGAAACAAGTTTTGGTTTACTATTCCCTGTCTTCCCATTCTACTCCATAATCTACTCTCTTTCAATACCACCAGGTTATCATTTAAGACTTCTCCAGGACACCTGGGTCACAGGAAATTATTGCCAATGGAAAACACAAATGACTCCTTTTTTGTTGTCAAATTGCTATTGTTTCAAATCACCCTTGACAACATGGTGGTAATAATAAATGCAAACAAATACAAATAGAGCTAATAGAAACACCTAATAGGTGAAATTTTTGGTCTTACTCTTAAATGTGGACATACATCTCTGTTGTGGTATCGTGTCCATTAAGTTCCTTGAAGATCGTCTTGGCTAAAAAAAGAAATGAAAGTCTCCTTAGTTTTCAAAATAGGACAATGAAACATAGCATTTGAAACTTGGCTGTGCCAATACTTTGACCTTGGGAGAGAAACTCGATTTTTCTTGGTCACAACTGTAAAATGATGAAATGATGAAATATGAATATTAGAATAAGTCACACAATATAGCGGCATTTGGAAAGCTTCAATAAATATTAGCTGTTACAATAAAATGGCTATTTAAGAATGCATATTTTCTTAAGAGAATGTATTCTTTCATCTCAAGATAATGTTTAAAGTTATTTTATTGTGCGTCTTTGTTTTTTTCAAGGCAGTTTTATCCATATAATCTCAAATTACACTTGGAAAAGAAAGTCACAGGAGACACAATAGCAATTTGCTTGAATCGTACTACATTTATTCTATGTAGCACTTAGAGGTCAAAATATGACATGTGGGGAAAGTTTCAGGGTAATATTTGTGGAAGAGCGTCCTCACCAGAGTCAATCAAAAGATGCTTTAAAACACAAATTTCTGTACTGCTCCACAGATGTACCCAGGACAGATCTCACTGGGACCCTGAGCTGCTGAAGCATGACTGCCCTAGAAATACACTTCACACAACGTATATACATAGTACTGTTTGCATCAGGACTGCCCGGAGATACCATGAGCTCCACAGCAAGGAAGGGAGTTCTCTGTGTCTGGAAAGGTCTAAGTTTAAGCAGAATGGTTATGTGGTATAGACACTAAGGAACATGTTTGCTTTGATTTTGTATAAGCAAGTCTGTACATATTTATGTTTATTGTGTATATGAGAACAAGAGTGGGAGACAGAGAGAGAGAGAGAGAAAATCTTCCATCCGTGGTTCACTGTCCAGATGCCCAACACAACAGGGGCTGGGACAAGCTGACGTCAGGAGTCATGACCTTCACCCAGATCTCCCATGGAGGTGGCAGGCACTGCAGTACTTGAACCTTTCTGGTAGATGTTAGCAGGAAACTGGATCAGAGGCAGAGGCAGGACATGATCCCAGGTATCAGATGTGGGATCTCAAGCAGCATCTCAAGTGGCAAATTACCCTCTACACTTCAACACCCCCCAACCTGGGGAATGTATTTAAACATCAAAAGGTGAGAAGGCATTTGACACAGTGGCTAAAACTGCCGCTGGCATCCCACATCAGAACGGATGGGGTTCAGTCCTGGGACTGCTTCGTAGCTAGCTTCCTGCTGATGCAGCATTTGGAAGGTTTGAACTTGGGTCCCTGCTACCCATTTTAAGGACCCAGGTGGAGCTACAGTCTACCGGCTTATTAATCTATTCTGTACTCTCCATATCACCTCTTCTGGGTATGAAATGACTTGAAGTTCTCTTGAACTTCTCCTTAGTAATCCCGTCCCCATCATCTCAAAGATTTGTGCTTTTCTCCTGTGCTTCATGGATATTACACAATTACTGCCTCTTTTGCTGCCCCTTTTGAAATTAATAATAGTCTCATATTTCCTTCACTTCCCAAATTTATGACTCCAGAAAAAGTTCTGGTAATGAGGGTTTGACCCTTTTCTCTTGATAATATATTTTACTCAAGGCCCCCAGATTATGTTTCATAATGAAAAATTTAGAACACATTATTCCCTTAATTAAATACATTATGTATCTCCAGCTGTAGGCAACCGCTGGCTTGCCTTGTACCTAGGAAAGTGTTACACTCCTGGCAGAAAAGCAGCCAACAGCTGGTGGGCATTGAGGGCCTGGTTAATGCCAGATTTGTGTTAACTATCCCAGTACGTCAGCATAGTTGATTATTCTCTCTCTCTCTCTTTCTTTCTTTCAAGATATGTGGGGAAAGCAAGGAACTCCAGGTCAGGGCATGCCACGCTAGCCTACATGGGAAGGGGAGGGGCATGGGGATGTATTGGAGTGGGAGTGACTGAGGGCATGTTTGATAGAGGAGGAATGACTTCTGGGATCTTCCAAGTACTGGGCCACAGGTAGATAAGGGAGCTGAGGTGGAATAGTTTAGAGACAGAAACTGAGGCTAAGACACCCATCCATGTGGGAGACCTGGACTGAAACATACAATGTCACCTGCTGCCCGCTGACATTTACAAATGCTGGGACTTGGGGGTTGTCATACCTGTCATGGCTATACTGCAGTACCTGTCCAGGAGTGTCACAGCAGGGGATGAGCTACATCAGGCTGTACCACAGTACCCACCAGAACAAGAGACAACAAGATCTAGGGGCAGATTCTGTAGGAGACTTATAGGTTCATCTCTGTGGGACTGCAGCACCTGCTGGCATATGCAAATAGCTGAGGCGGTGATGAGCCTTGTCAGCCTGTATAAGAACTCACTTGACACTTGTTGTGGGTGGATCTGGAAGAAGGCTGGTGGGGCCAGGCTGCAGCACCCATTGGCACACAAAAGGTCTGGGACAGAGGGCAGACTGTATCAGGCAAGACTGCTGCCTCATTGGTACAAGTAGGATTGGAATGGGGGTAGGCCTAATGGGGGAACTTGGGGAACTTCCCTACTAGTCCACAACTCCCTCTGGGGAGTACAGGAGCCAGGATTAGAGTCAGGCCAAGCCAGCTAAGTCTGTAGCACTCATTAACATTGGTGTGAGCTCGGTCTAGGGACAGGTTGGGCTGGTTGTGGCCTTAGCTTCCACTGGCATGCAGGAGGGCCAGGACAAGGTGTTGGCTATATTTAGTTAGGCTGGGTTGTAATGCCCACCAGCAAGAGCTGAAACTGAAGATGGGCCATGCCAGACTACATTGATATACCCACTAGCATGCGTAAGAACAGGGCTGTGGGCAGGGAAAGGCTGGAGCACCCATGATCATGTGTATGGACTGGGTCTAGGGACAGACCAGTGTGGGCTAGGCTCCAGCACCTGCTGGTACTCACAAGAACCAGAATAAGTGTGGGACAAGGCAGACTAAGTCACAACTCGCACCAGACCACAGGAGAGCCAAGTCTGGGTGTAGGCCAAGCTGAGTTGAGCTGCTGCACCTGCTGGCATCAATCAGGCTATAGAATTCCTATATGAGGAATTTATAAGTAATCTTAAACATTACAAAAGTTATCTGTTTTGTGAAACCAAAAGCTATAATAACAAGAATCTTCTAATTAAATATTTTCAGCCACATGTTGTTAGTAAGTGTGCATACAAACCTAGAAGTTTTAATGCCATAAATTTATTTGTTTTTCTACATAAAAATATCTGCCTTAAGGCTTTTAAAACCCTGTAACAGACATGTTGCTCTTTCTTTGCCCAGGAGCAACAGCAACTCTAATTTCCTTCCTGCTATTTAATACTCTTGGTTTAGTCAGCCAACAGCTGCAAACTAGCTCTTCTTGTGCCACTCGCCAGCAGGACACATCATCCAGTAAAGCTATTTACTCTGGTAGGTCATATGTCTCTGAAGAGTGAGTCGCCAAATGGCTTCTGTAATTCGGAATCAGCAGTCCCTTAGTTCCAGCTAGTGTTTTATCCATGGTGGAATGATGGTGCCAAAGTCAGCAAACCATGAAGGCAGGAAGAACCATTCTAAGTCACGTTAGGTTAGGAAAAAGGTTTGCTCTGAGTGAAGACTAAAGGGAAAGGTGAAGACAAATGATGTTAATATTTCGTAAGAGTGCTCAACTGGATCTGGAACATTTTTCCTAAAGGAAAAGAACATTTCTCCTAAATATATTTTTAAAACTATCCTACTGCAAGATAATTTCAACAAATCAGAAAATACTTAAAATACCAGGAAATTCACAAAGAACAATGCTTACTTGCTGAAATCTCTTCAAAATTAACTGTTCATTATAGTAAGGAATTTTTAAAATAACATCTCTGATATTTACTCCCAGGACCACACATTTACAAATGACAGGTTTTTTTTTAATTATTTATTATTTAACTTCACTAATTACATTGTATTATGTGACACAGTTACATAGATACTTGGGTTCTCCCCACCCCTCCCCAAACCCTCCCACCATGGTGGATTCCTCCACCTTGTTGCATAACCACAGCTCAAGTTCAGTTGAGATTTCCCCATTGCAAGCGTATACCAAACATAGAGTCCAGCATCTTATTGTCCCGTCAAGTTCAACGGCTTCTTAGGTATACCCTGTTTTCACATCATCACATTGTGAAGCATATAAAGATTCTGGACCTTACAGATCAGGACCAAGCTGCCATTGTTTAATCAGCTTTTTTTTTTTTCTAAGTGTTTCAGTGCGCTCAGCAAATACCATATTGAGAAGAGTTAGGTAATGCATTTGAAGCAGTTGCAACTCTTTATTTGCAAACATTGTACTTTTAAAATGCGATGTTAAAGAACAGAAGTAGAAATACTGTTACTTTTCTCCTCCTAAATTATATCGTCCTACCTTGTTACATTTAAAAAGTGCTTACTTAGGTATGTTTGTTTTCATGTGGAATTTAAAATATACATTCTGGCTGTATGCCATGAAACATTTTGCATAAAGTTGAATGCTTAATTATACCAACTGAGTAGTGAATATTGGCAGAATAAATAAGATCTTTCATATTATTAAAAATTACTGACATTTAAATGCTACAGTATCTTCATTTTAAATTCTTGTTTTCCTATGTTTTTCACATATGGCTCTCCCCTTGTGTTTTTAAATAAATTCTATTGTTTAAATTCCCACTAAAATTCACGAAAAACAAATACACATAACACAGTTAAGATTTTGGAATTGGTGGTACTATGACTTATAAAATATATTCATATACATGTGGATGTTTATACATCCATGATATGGAAGTTAAATGATTTATTTTGTAAAACCAATTCAATTTTGATGATTTCAAGACAGAAATGTAATAAGATGATCTTAGCATAAATACTATGCTATGTGAAAACTCTTAAAGTGATCAAATCAAACGGACATCCTGATTTTGTAAATTTATGTATCGTAGGCAAGAAGCTTACAGTAGTTAAATATGTTACTTGATGGCCATTAAATTTTTAAAAATAAATCAGTGCTATCTATGAAATATTATTCCAAACATGAAGACAAACAAAATTAAAGTTGAATATTGTTTGTGTTTGCATCAAGAAGTTAATTATGCAACTATTAAATTAATCCAGATAGGGTTAACAAAAATGTATTTTTCCAGGTAACCATTTTATCATTTCCCTGAGACTGATGCATTGTTATTCTCCTTTAAAAGATGAGGAAACTATTATTTAGAAATAAAAGAAGAAGGGCCCAGAGCAATAGCCTATTGGCTAAAATCCTCCTTTTGCATGAGCCAGGATCCCATATGAGTGCTGGTTCTAATCCCAAAGGCCCAACTTTCCATCCAGATCACTGTTTGTGGCTGGAAAAGCAGTCATGGGCGGCCCAAAGTTATGGGACCCTGCACCCTCGTGGAAAATCTGGAAGAGGCTCCGGGTTCCTGGCTTCAGATTGACTCAGTTCCAGCCATTGCGGCCGCTTGGCGAGTGAATCATTGAACGGACGGTAGAACTTCCTCTCTGTTTCTTCTCCTCTCTGTATATCTGATTTTGCAATACAAATAAATAAATCTTTTTAAAAAAAAGAAACAAAAGAAGCTACTGAAGACCAGCCAGCCAGCCAAAGGCAAAAATGGGTTCAAATGGACTCCCTTTCTTTTTAATTCACTAGTTTAGGAAAGGAAATACGATGGTGACTGAGCTACTCAATGAACAGCTTTTCTCATTAAAATGCCTCTGGAATCCCTGAGTTATGGCCTGCTTTTAATGACTACTTCATCATGTTGGGTACCTTTTAGGATGACCCTAGGAATGTGATTTGTAATGATTCAATGAAATACTGCATATAAAGTGTTTACACAATCTCAAAGTGATAAATAGATATTTACAGTTATTATTCTGGCATCACTATGGGGAAAAGAATTATTTCAGATAGATCATTAAAATTTGCATTCGATTTGAAAACCCCAATCCACAATTCCCAGCTTAATTTCTACCTGTACCATTTCTAAACAACACTGCCATATAAATGTTTTTTCTAAGTTTCTATTCTAACATGTAATGATTATGTCATATGTATACAGTTCAGTGCTGCAATATAGTCTAAACACCTGGGAAAGTCCCACTTACCCTGGAGAGCTGATATGAAATACCATGTCCATTTTTTAAATGTTTTCCTATGTTCTAGCTAGTAGAACTGAACTCTTTCTTATTAAATTCCATTTAATTTTACCAGATGTTCCATTATTATGACTAGATCATTCCTTCGTATGATACTGAACAGTACAAATTTTATATTCTTGTTCTTCTGTAAATTTATTATGAACTGCTCAGGAAAAAGCAGTTGTGCACTATGTTGAATTGTATTAAAGTACACAGTATGTATAGAAACGCATAGAAGATGTTGTTTATAATAATTCATCATCTTTACTGCAAAAAAGTTATAAACTCTTTTGAATATAAATAAATTCTCGATCTTTCTGTGAACACATAACCATCTTGTGACATCTTTATACCTGATACAATAAACAAAAATGCAAATTCTTGCTCCCTTTTCTCTGTTCCAAACACTCTTCCTTCACAAAAATACGTGTTACCCAGTCTTGCGTTAGCAAGCCTGTTCATACCATGTACCAGTTCTCAATCTGAAGATCCTAGCTGCTGAGTACGTCCTTGCCTTCAGTATGATTTCCTTCTTACTTCTTGGTAATTTTAGTAACTATGAAGACAATCCTTCGAATAGTCCTGCTTCCAAATTTTATGAACTAGTCTCCTCCAATGATCTTGCTTTCTACCTTACTTCACTCATTCTTTGATCATTTAATAAACCTTGTTTGTGTTTTTATCAGTGTCTGCTGGCCCATCATTTCAATCCCAGATGTTCTGCTTTTTAATCATCACTTCCTATATTCCCAGTCCATTCTACAATGACATCAACTCTAATAGTTCTTATCCTGTTGAAATTTCTAACTTACAATTCATGCTATCTTTGCCTAAATCTTCTTTTCCCTCATAGCTCAATCTCCCACCTTACTGCCCTTAAACTATACAGTTAATCTTTTAAGTGGCTTTAGCAGATATTTTGATCTGCTTAATTCTATTGTTTTTCTTTGTTCTTCATTTAAAGTTGCACCAATACCACCAGCATCTAATGTCAAAATTTCACATACATCTTATAAATCCAATAACTTCCAAATTAATATAACCAGTCAAGACTTCTCTAAAGTCCAGTTATTTCAATCTGCTCTTGCTCTTAATGCCTAACTGATATTTCAAACTAAACATGGTAAACAAACTTCCTCTATTCTCTCAGATCTACAATTTCCATGATTTTTCTTAACCAGCTGGCTGAAACTCAATATTCATAGTTAACAACAACAAATACCTTGAAGTTATATTTGGGTAGTTTTCTCCTGTAACCCACATCTACTCCATTCATTAATGATACACTGAAATGTATCAATCTCCTACCATTTACATGGTTATCACTCTTGTTTGTACTATCTCCACTTCGTACTTGGATTATCCCAGTATCTTTTAGATTGTTTTTGCTGCTTTCACTGTATTATCCAAAATCTATTCAAAAACATAGCAGTGGACTTGACTTGTTCCATTGGAATATAAACTAGCTGCGACACTCTTGCATTCACCAACCACTGAGGTTGGTGTGACCTTTGCTTTCTACTTTATTACAGCCCTGCTGTCTGACCTGATCACCTATAGTTCCCTTGGACTCCACACATCTGTTATTCTGACCTCTTGGGGCTTCTCCTCTCCATAACAACATGTCTTGCTTGAGTGTGTCACAAATTGTCTCTCTGTATAGAACACCTGTCACCTACTCTTTGACTTGTCTCCTTGCCCTCACCTTTTCCAAGTTTTTATTCAAGTAGCAAATTATGAAATCTGTTTTGGTTACCCGTGGAAGTGTTCCCCTGAAGCAGTCTATCAGATGCCCGAGGGTCTGCAGAATGAGAGTGCTAGCAGGAAGCTTCGTGGGGTTGTGGCTGCCTTGCTGGCCAAGCATGGCTGGGGATGAGCAGCACCTCCCTCTGCCTCCTGCCTCATTAGTTGCTTGTACTTAAGCATATCTCCTTCCTCAGTTAATTGGTTTGATTGTTAGAATCCATTCCTGAAAAACAAGTTTACTCCTTTACCACTATGGCGATTGTTACTTCATTTCCTTGTTTTCTATCTTTAGAGGAGCTTTCCGTGGATGTCTAGGTAACCTGTGCATTGCTTTACTGGCCTTGCATCCCCTGTGTCCTGATCTTTCTCTGCATGGTCATCATACCTTGGGCCCTGGTCTCCTCAGGGGAATCATCCACAAGTGGCACCTGAACAGGGACCTGAACAGAGCCCATTGGAGGCCACGAGTGATGCCAAAAGACCTATTTGAGATAAGTTATTACAGGGTAATGGCACAAACTCAGCCTATTCCATTTGCTATTCTTGTACGTCATGTTCTTCAGAAAAATGAGGCACGAGTCTCTCAAGATCAAATAAATCATTGTCTTAAGGTTGTTGTTGAGTTTAACCCTTGGTTCCCAGAGGAAGGCTCTTTAGACTTGGAAACTTGGTTCAGAATTAGGTGGAATGTGGAAAAGGCATTGAGACAGGGAAAGAAGGTGCCTGTAGATTTTTGGTCTGTTTGATTTTTGATCAGAGCGGCTGTCAATGTGGTTCATATAAAGTGAGAGAGAAAGCTGAGGAGTCTATTCATGGATGTGATTTTCCTGAGGAGGTCTGAGAGCAGGTTGATTGTGAAAAGGAAAACTTTTGCCAGATCTGGAGCCTAATGTAACCATTCCCATGGCTCTTCCTTTAGATCCAGTACCACTGTGTCAAAAAATCTTTAGATCCTCAGAGTCAGACTCACAGTTTTCTGAGTTTGACTCCCAAAAATATAAAACACAGAGAAAGGAGTGATGCATGAAACAAAATTATGAAATTTGACTGATAAATTAGAAAATTTGAAAGTAAAAGCGGTTCTCAAGTGGCCTCTGCTGCTATGGTCCTCCTCACCATTTAAGTCTCAGTTTGATGTGCAATCATGATTCAGAGAGTGAAGAGGATGTTTTCACTTTTCTGGTTGTTAGACAGGATCCTCAGGGAGGTGGTCCAGCCCCGCCACCTCAATGGGAAGGTATATTTGGAAATATTTATCATATTTGGAAATATGCCAATAGTATTTATCATATTTTTAAATATTGGCATATTTGGAAATATTTATCATATTTCCAAAATGAAAATGGCAATATATTACATGGGACTCAGTCTCCATTTATTAAAGAAATTTGCAGTGGACTCGCCAATCACTATGGAACTCTGGTACCACAAGAGTGGAAAATTCTTTGTAGATTCTTATTGTCTACTGGGGAATATTTACAGTGAAACATATGTTTTAATGATTTAACACATGTACCTCACAGGCCATGGAAAATGCTAACAGAGCACAAATTAGAGCGATAACTTACCTGATGCTTGTTGGAATTGAGGCTTTTCATCTGCCTGCACTGCAAGTTAATAGTCCTACTCAAATTTATGCACAATTGAGAGAAATAGCCTTCGAAGCATGGGAGAGAGTCAGACCAGAGGGAGCTCATGATGGCTTTTGCAATAGAATACTACAAAAGTCTAATGAACCTTATGTGGATTTTATTGTGCAGCTTCAAAAATTCTTAAATCGAATAGTTCAAGGAGTGCCTGTGCACACTCAAATGTTAAAACATTCAGCTTTTGAAAATGCCAATGAGGAATGTCGGCAGGCTATTTGACCAGGGAAAGAAAAAGGAGATGAAATGCAATATATTGAGGTCTGTAGCGACATTAATTCGGAAACAAGAAAGTCTCAAATGCTTGTGCAAGCATTGGCAGGGTTCAACCGTACTCTGGAAAAAATCTTAAAATGTTTTGAATGTGGGCAGCCCTGGCATAACAAAAAGAATTGCAAAGAAAGGCAAAGAAAACACGTGGTAAATGCCCAGGATGTAAACGTGGCATTCATTGGGCCAAAGAATGCAACTCTAAAATGGATGCTGATGGGAATCAAATTCAAGGAAAATTTAATTCAGAAAACAGGGTTTAGGGCCAGCTTTGGGGCCCCTCTCAAATAACTGCGGCAATGAACCATCTTTTCTCTTCACCCCTTGACTTGGAGAAGCGTATCTATAGATTTGCCTTATGCAGAATATTTAACTCTAATGCCTAATAATCCATCTAGAAGAGTAAAAATGAGCATTTATGGGCCTTTGCCTACAGACACGTTTGGTCTACTTTTTGTAGATCAAGTCTTAATGCCAAAAAGGTCATACTTTCCCCTGGAATCATAGACTGTGATTATTATGGCGAAATTAAAGTCCAAATTTCTTCTCCTTCAGAGTATAATATTTTATTGCATATAAAATAATACAACTTATTCTCCTTCCTTATTTTTTGATAAACACTTCACCATCAGTTTGGACTGGTGGATTTGGAAGCACTAATTCTGCTCAGGTTTTGTGGTTTTTTTTTTCTGAGCTATGAAAATTTTTAAAAAACAATCTAGGGTCAAAGTACAGCTTAGCAATAGTAAGGTAGTAGATGATTTAGTAGATACCAACTCCGATATTACTATCATAAAGGAATCTGATTGGCCTGCTTCTTGGGCCTTTCAAACCATGCAATGTTATATAAAAGAAGTTGGATCCACAAATGTTTCCAGCATTTCTCAGGCTCTTTCTTTTATTACCTTTACTAATGAAGAACAAGAAAGTGCCATTATTAAAACGTATATTGTTAAAACACCAATTACAATTTTAGGATGAGATCTTTTAGAGAATGGAGGGCTCACTTAATGTTTGGCCCCTAGGTAAAGAAGCCATTTTCTTTCAAAATTTACTGGAGATCAGATCAACCAATATGGACAGAACAATGGCCTTTAAGCAACAAAAACTTGAAGATGCTTCTTAATTAGTAGAACAACTTAAACAAGGGCACATTGAGGCTTCCACATCTCCTTGGAATTCTCTGCTTTTTGTTACTTAAAAAAATCTGGCAAGTGGCAGTTACTTACCAACGTTAAGGCAGTTAACTTGTATGAATCCTATGGGAGTCTTACAACCAGGTTTGCCTCAATTTCCTGTGATTCCTATTGATTGGCATTGAATTGCTTTTTTACTATTCCTATTCACCCTGATGATTGCAAAAGATTTGCATTTTCTTTGCCATTTCTTAATAATAACACAGGTCCCCATAGTGCTATCAGTGGACTGTTTTGCCTTAAGATATGATGAATTCTCCAACTATTTGTCAAATGTATGCCTCCACCATTCTACAACCGATTAAACAGCAGTTTTCTCAATTATTAATTTTGCATAATATCAATGCTATCTTGTTAGCCTCTCCTAAGACTGATATTCTTGATCACATTCTAACCATAGTTATCAATCATTTTACTACTTAAGGCCTTGTTGTTGCTCCCAATTAAGTACAAAAAGACTATCTTGTTCATTATCTAGGACAAACTCTACAACATCAGGCTATTAAACCCAAGTTGTTTCAAATAAGCTGAGATAATTTCAAAACACTTAATGACTTTCAAAAATTTTAAGGTGATATAAATTGGCTCAGACCTTTCTTGGAATCCCCACTTATACTTTTCACAATTCATTTTCTACTCTTCAAGAAGATTCCTCTTTTAATTGTTCATGAATTCTCACTCCTGAGGCTGATCGGGAGCTTTCAGTAGTAGAAAATGCTATTAAAATAGCTTTCTTACTAGAGTGAACTTATCCAAATCTATTGGGTTTTTAATTGTTAGTACTCAGGATTATCCTACTGGGCATTGGCTCAGCATAATCTCCCACTGAATTGGGTTTATACCAAACATCACTTTGGGAAAATGTTGATGATTTATGGTGGCTACGCTGATTCAACAGTCTAGACTGTGCAGCTGACATCTCATAAGCTTTGATCATCATTTCATTGTACTGCCATTTCAAATAGCTCTCTCCTCTTATTTTGGGGAAATTTTATACCATCTTCATGCAGGCAAATGTGGGATTTTTTTTTAAAAGAACTCATATTGTTTTCAATTCCATTATTTCTCAAAGTCCAATATCCTTAGCTGGTAATGTGTTTACTGATGGAACAAAATGCTTTTTGACAACTAAATAATATAAGAAGATATTAGATGTTTTATATTTCTTTTTTTTAAGATTTTATTTATTTTTTTTATTGCAAAGTCAGCTATACAGAAAGCAGGAGAGACAGAGAGGAAGATCTTCCATCTGATGATTCACTCTCCAAGTGGCAGCAATGGCCAGAGTTGAGCCAATTGGAAGTTAGGAGCCAGGAACTTCATCCAGGTCTCCCATGAGGGTGCAGGGTCCCATGACTTTGGGCATTCCTTGACTGCTTTCCAGGACACAATCAGGGAGCTGGATGGGAAATGGGGCTGCTGGGATTAGAACTGGTACTTATATGGGAACCCAGCGCTTTCAAAGCGAGGACTTCAGCCGCTAGGCTACCACGCTAGGGCTGGTATTTTATACTTCTGATCATTCTGTTCAGCAACATTATATCATTTGCTCATATCCAAATACTAAAATATTTCTGTAGCTCTACTAACATCATTTCTGATTCTGCCTATGTGGTACAGATAACTAAATGAATTCCAACCTTTGTTACTTCTAACTGTAAGGAATCTTTACAAACTGTATTTCTACAATTACAAACCTTAATTAGACAGAGACATGCACCTCTTTTCATTACCCATATTTGATCACATTTGTGATTACCAGGCCCCTAGTACAATGTCAATGTAGATGCTCTTGTTTCCTTTGCCTTGGCAATGGAAGGACATTAAACCTTACATACTAACGCAAGAGAGCTCCATATAAAATATAGCCAAACAGATTATTAAAATATGCCTTATTTGTAGACCTTTGAACTTAGTCTGTCTACCACAAGGAATCAATCCCTGAGGAATACAACCTAACAAAGTATGGCAGATGGTTGTTAATCATATCTGTTCATTCGGCCATTCCGGTTTTATTTTTGTATGCATTGATATTTGCATTATTATTATTATTGCTATAGGCTTACCCTGAGAAAAAAAATTCCCATGTAATCCAGCATTTGTTAGAATCCTTTGCAGTCATGGGCATTTCTGCACAGATAAAAATGGACAATTGTCCTGCCTGTCTCAGTCATAAACTCTACTCTGATGGAGGTTTCAGTGATCACTTCTCTTGACTCCACATTTTGATAACTGTCCATGGCCCAGGACAACAACATCTTTGGAAGCTAGCTGTTGCACGTTTTCCAGTTGTTTTGTCTAACGCAATGTTTTTGGGACTTCTAAATCCAGTTCTAGTTATAATTTTGCACAGAGACCCTCTTTAATATTTCTGCTTGTGTTCATTTTCCCTTGGTGATTATGGTAGGCATGATGTCTGTCACTGTTAATTTTGTAAATTGCTTCCAGTGCCAATTGTGTATGTCTCTCAGTTCCAACGTTATGTTTACTGTTACTCAGGATTCTATTAATGATGGTTACCCCATGATGATACGTGTGGATACCTGTTAATCTTACTTGCTCTTGGGAAAGTTCATCCATGAGGGGGTTAATGCTCAATTTCTTTTGAAATTTTCTTCACCGTTCAAAACAATTTATAGATATTCTTATAGCTACCATCATAGGACTTATTGCTGTAGCTGCTCTTGCTACTATTTCAGGAATAGCATTAAAAGAACCTATTCAAACTAAGGAATTTGTAAAGAATTGGCATAAGGATTCACATAAATTATGGCAAGCTCAAACCCATATCAATCAAGAAATTCGTGGAAAAATTCAAGTAATCCATCAAGTCATTTATTGGTTAAATTTAAACTATGAAAATTTTCAGCACCAGGATATGATGATGTGTGACTGAAATACAGCCCAATTTTGTATTGTCCCTATCATTTTAACCAATCACAGTTTGGGAACAAATTCAAGCCCTTCTGGATGGCAAACTAGGCAGTAACTCTTTAGATATTAGTCAGTTGGAAAATAAAGTGGAGGAAGCATTTAAACAGGAATTACCCCGGACTGATTTGGAAAATTTGGCTCAGCTTTTACCTGATAAACTCTCAGTCTTGATCCCAAGGCTTGGATGCAAAGCATGATCCACAGTGCCAGCATGTCGGGACTAGTGTTAATTATTTTGTTGATTGTTTTCTTTTTAGGATTTGTCTGTCTCAATTCACAAATAAGGTCTGTCGTAAAACGATGTACTGCTGAAAATCTTTTGACTGTACTTTGCTCTAAGAAATAAAAAAGGAAGAATTGTGGAAGCACACCCCTGAACAAATCCAGCAGATGCCCCAGGACTCTAGAACTCATGCACTCTGAGCAGAATGAGCATGCTAGCAGGAAGCAGACGTGCAGCGGGGCTGTGGCTGCCTTGCTGGCCAAGCATGGCTGGGGATGAGCAGCACCTCCCTCTGCCTCCTGCCTCATTAGTTGCTTGTACTTAAGCATATCCCCTTCCTCAGTTAATTGGCTTGATTGTTAGAATCCATTCCTGAAAAACAAGTTTACTCCTTTACCACTATGGTGATTGTTATTTCATTTCCTTCTTTGTTATCATTATTTCCTTGTTTTCTATCTTTAGAGGAGCTTTCCATGGTTGCCTAGGTAACCTGCTCTCTCTATGTAAATATAAATCTATGTATATAAAGATAGGTCGATATAGATATAGCTACAGATATATAGATATCCTGTTGATTTTAATGAAGTGTGCATTGCTTCACTAGCCTGGAATTCCCTGTTTCCCGATCTTTCTCAGCATGGCCATCATACCTCGGATCCTGGTCTTAGAGAGATCATCCACAGTTACCCTGAATAACATTGTAACATATCCTAAGACACCCTTTCCTCATTATAATAACTTAATCCTTTATTAGGATTTATATTAGGTATCTTCCTGTGCACTGTACCTTGAATTGCTTATTATGCTTGATTATCTAGCCCTCCAACATGTGAACAGATTTTGTGCTGTTCTGTCCATTTCTTCAAATATAGCAGAAATGCCACATGTTTGCTAAATCAGCAAAAGTTTTAATTACTAAAGCTCTAGTAAGGTGTAATTTATACAGATTTGAAACACATTTGGCAGGGAGATTTGTCCTGCATTAAATTCATACTTCCAACAGCAGCAAGCATTTTTAAATGTACTAATCTAAAAACATTTTGCAGATGTGTAAATTCTAACATCAAAATCATTTTCAATAGAAAAAGTTTTATATTGAGTGATTGACAAACTATAACAGTATGAAATTAAATTCATTATTAATAAAATTCTATTCATCTTTTTAAAACAATATTCTACTAAACTGCTAAGTTTGTGAACACAATAAATGTTTGGAGTTTATTTCACTCACAAGCATGAAGTGTTAATGAGTTAGCTGTATTTCTTAGTTTTAATTAACTAAACTTCACACTGTATATGAAAACCAACACACGTTACTGATTCACGGAAAAAAGTATGTTCGTACAGATCTTGTATGGAAATATTTGACTTGTGTAGGTTTCTGTCATAAGACTCAGACCCTGTAACATACACATACATACACACACACATACTTATGGGGATATATGTGTGTATGTGTGTGTGTGTACACGTTTGTGTGTTTCATCCCACAGAATGTGAATGTTGCTCATTATTTTCAGACTCCACAGAAGTAAAAGAAAGATTTCTGATTTTTACAAATTGAGACCATCTTCTGATCCTTTGCCACTTACTTGCTGTTGAGCCTCAAGATACATTTGAGAACCATACAATTTTTTTCTCAGTTGGAAAATCAACCCAAGTGGACATGTTGCTCTTCACTAAATTCCACTATCATCGTGGCAAGAAGAAAGCTTAATGAAACTTGAACAGTTCTCTAAGTGACTATTAAAATTCACATTGATGTTCTTTGTTTTTTATTTACAACAGCATTTTATGTGTTAGTAACATTTATGCATAGCACTTTCACAAATATATTAAGTCCTTGAATTTCAATACATAGAGTAAGTAATCAAATAAAACCAAACAAAAAAATCTCAGAAATTAACCCCTGAAATCAAATAAAAGTTTTTCAGCAATTTTTAATTTATGATAGTATACAAACACAGAATTTTTTGTTGTATGTTTTTCCTTTTGTTGTTGTTGTTGTCACATCCAACCACATGCAACCACTAAATAATGAAAAAAATCACATGCCCGGAATGAGGCTTAGTGGCAAAATCCTTGCCTTGCACACACCAGCATCCCATATGGGTGCCAATTTAAATCCTGGCTGCTCCTCTTCCCTGCTTATGGCCTGGGAGGACAATACAGGGTGGCCCAAAGCCTTTGGACCCTGCACCTATGTGGGAGCCAGGGAAGAAGCTCCTGGCTACTGGCTTTAGATTGGCTCAGCTCCAGCCATTGTGACCGCTTGAGGAGTGAAGCAACAGACAGAAGATCTTTCTCTTTGTCTCTCCTTCTCTCTATAAATCTGCATTTCCAAGAAACAAACAGTTTTTAGGCTAGTATTGTGGCATACCGGATTAAGCTACCACCTGTAACACTTGGATACTATTGCAACACCTGTTAAAATCCTTTCTGCTCCATTCCCTATCCAGCTCACTGATCATGCCTGGGAAAAGCAGCAGAAGACTCCTTGAGTACTTGGGCCCCTGCATTAGGTTCCTGTACCTGGAGCAAGCTAATGCCTCCAGGCTACATTCTGGCCCAGCCCTGCCCATTGCAACCATTTGAATAATGAACTTTCTCTCTCTCACACACTCTCTCTCCCTCAATTCAGCCTTTCAAATAAGCAAATAAGTCTTTAAAAAAAATTACTTGTAAAAGTTGCAATTCATTTTATAAAATGAAAGAGAAAGTAAATGTAAGAAAAATATCATTAAACACATTTTCAAAAAAAAAAAACCAGTTAGCTGTTAACAGATATTCATCAAAGCAGAATTCTATTATCAGATGCAGAAGAGTTTGAAGTGCTTTATCATGAAGTCAGAGAAATAATAAAGTTCCTTGCTTATGTTCTAAGTACCAACAAGGCATGAAACAGGACAACAACAGTTTGTCAATGCTACATTTTGAATATTTGTGATCTCTTTAAAACTCCTGTTTAAACAGTGTCCAGTACATTAACAATAAGAGGTGGGATCTTAAGCAGGTCATTATTATGCCACGAAAACACTTCTCATATGTATGGGATTAGGGTTTTTCTTAATATATTTTCATTTATTATTTTTTTAATTTTAATCCTAATTATTTTTCACAGATTCAATGTGATGCATTGATACAGTTCTAAAAGCATAATGATAATCCATTCCTCTCTGGTATTTTTTTAATATTTGACATAATATATTTTAAATTTACATCACAGTGAAAACATTCACGCTTCATAAAATAGGAAGTTTAACAAGTAAAAATTAAACAGAGACTATTTTAGTGCAATACAGACAATTCCTATAGATAATAATTGAATGGAATAATAACCATTTCACGCATACAAAAGGAAGATCTGAAAGTGGATGAGTAGGGCGAATGTGGCCACTTTCACCTGCTTTACTATAGTACAAGGTCTCATATGTCTTTGCCCATCTGCCATGTGATAATTCAATGTGCCCATTGCCAGACACAAAATCTGCTGATGGCTTGATCTGATGCCCAACTCCAGAACTGTGAGATCAGTGGTATTCTCTGTAAATCATCCAGTTTCAGGTATTTTGTCATAGCAGTACAAAGGAACCAAGATAGTCCCATCCCCAGACTGAGAATACTTTATTGCATTAGTGAAAGCCTACATTGCCATGCAGATGCTCAGAAAAAAGTGAGAGAATGAAAATATATGATTTTCTTGGCAAGTCACTAGTTGGTTTTAGAGGATATAATGCTATTCTCTCAGGATTTCTTGTCTTTTTCTCCATTTTGTGTTAAGAAAAAATCTAAATAAGTACACAACTAATGGTCTGACCTTGTAGAATTTTCATGGTCACACAGGAATGGTGCAACTCTTAACTTTTTTTGGTAAGGTTAATAGGGACAGTTCAGGAGTCAGTTTTACCAATGATGATAATCATAAATGAACAATGAAAACTCCTGGCTTTTTTGAAATAATTAACTTTAATGACTAATGAAGAGTATAATTCAGATATTGTCTGATTAGACTGGGAAACATATGTCTCTATATATCTATGTATATGTAAAATATATATTATATCTAAATTATATACAATATACTTTACATGTGTTATATATATTATATGTAGACATATATCTGTAAATAGATAAACAATTCAGAAACAGATAATCCATGTTCACTGCAGTACATGAGTATTTGGGTTTTCAAAAATTCTGACATAACAAATGTATGGAGGTAGATGCAGTTATTGCAAAAGTGTCTGAAGTAGAATCGCATACATTAACTACACCATATTTTATAAAGGGTCCTATATTTCCCCCAGAGAAACAATTTTTCATGTTTCTATTTTGTCTCAAACTTAAATATAAACAGCTTAAAAGCAATTCTACTTGTTAAGTAGCAAAGAGTAGCATAGCTTTGACATTTTGAGATCCAAAGTAATTAAAACAGTCGTGCCTTTTTTAAAACTTCACCTGTCAACTAGGCCCTGACAACATTCGGATACATATATTTTATTCAGAAACAATTCAATCACATCCGTCTGGCATAGACTTAATATACCCTTTTCTATATATTTCTGATTGCTACATGCCTACTAACGGTTAAACAAAAGACTGCAAGAAAATCAAATAAAGGAGCTAATTCCAGAGCATTCTGTCCCCCATATACAAATAAACATCTCCTTAGGCATTGCAGAACCAACACACTCAATCTGTTCATAGATTTTTCCCCCTGATTTGAATTAAAGAAAAGAAGAAAAGGAAGAGGAGTAACAGGAGGAAGAGAAAGAGAAGGAGGAGAAGAAAACCTGAAGAGGAAGAGGAGGAGACATGCGCTGTGGCATAGTGGTTAATGCCACTGTCTGTGGAATCAGAATCCCATTTGGGTGCCAGACTGAGTACCAACTCTTCATTTCCAATCCACTTCCCTGCTAATAATCCTGGGAAAGAACAAAAAGAATATCTAAGTATTAGAGTCCTTTCACCCACACAGGAGACCAGGAAGAAGATCTGGGCTCCTGTGTTCAATGTCAGTCCAGTTCTGACTGGTGTGGCCAATTGGGTAAAGAACCAGCAGATGGAAGATGGAAGATCTGTCTCTGTTTCTCTCTCTCTCCTCTCACTGTAAATATCTCCCTCTGTGTGTGTGTGTGCAAAATTTAGCCATTCAAATAAACAAATCTTTTTTTAAAAGGCACTACCAAGTGAAAAAAAAAATGAATGAATCCCTAAAGTTGCGAGCTAAGATTAAGGCCTCTACTCCCTTGTAGCTGGTCCCACCAGTTGATAAGAAGATTATCATTCTGAAACATTGCAAAAACTTTGGTCTCTGTCAGGAAGCAGCAGCTGCCACTGCCCAGCTGTATCTTTCAGTACCTTGTGAGCATCAAGAGACAGCTGATTTCCATTCTGTTTTGCAACCTACAAGGTCCCTGATGGAAAACAATAATCAAGGAGAGTTTTAGTAAATGTGAAACTAAATGTTTCCAATCACCAAATGGTGCTTTGTCAAATATCCCACACATGAAGGAGTTATATATGCACAGGTTGACACACGTATGTCTCTAAATAAGTATGCATCCTAGACCTAAATGCACATCCACATGCCAAATGTTATCATAGAAATGATTAAAACAGCCAAAGAAACATTGTATTTCTCTCTAGTCTTAGTTTATTTCACATTCAGAGTAAGCTCAGACATCTTTCTGTGAGAAAGGTCCTATAATTTCACAGAAATAGAAAAATATGGCTACAGCCTATTTTCTCTTTCGATGTGGGTGAATGATATACTTTCTTGCCAGTAAAATCTTGGACCAATTAATAATAAAATGCTATTTTCTTTTTAATATCATAAGTCCATATATTTCCCATCAACCAGTTCCTTACTTCACTGCCAAACAAGTTCAAATGTCCCCTCCCAACACATAAACAATTCTTGCACAGCTTGGATTCGTTCTATGCTGTCTTCTGCGCCCTAAGTAAACTGGCGTACCTATGTGGACCCTGTTAATCTGTTCGTTCACATCACTACCAATGCCACACATCTTTGTCAAGCTCCTAAATTGAAGAAGATAATGCACAAATGCGAACGTAAATGTGAGATAATAGTTCAAATGTAAAATCATTCAATAGAAAATATTTTAGAATCTATATCTACTTAAAGCAGTTTCAACAAATCTTTTTCATAACATACAAACTTAAACTGAAGTAAGTTTTTATATGGATTAAGTATCTGTGTCATTTCTATGATAATATGAAACCTTAATTATTAAGTGTTAATTTAAGTTGATACGCTTTGTGTTTATTTGGCATAGAAAAGCTAAATGAATTTAAATCTTTTAATAAACATAAAAAATTGTTTTCACAAATTGTGAAATAGAGAATGTTAATGTTAAGAACTCACAGTACTGACTCATTTTTGCCAGAAATAAAGCATGCTGAGAATAAAAAATAAAAATGCTTGTTGCAACACTCTCCCTATCATGCTGTGCTGGCACCTAAAATCATGGATAGTACCATATCCTAAATATACTGCTTTATTATTTATGCATTTTTAGGATGAAATTTAATTCATAAAGTATATGCTGTAGGAAATAGCCATAACAAATAATAAAATTAGATGATTTTTACCACATGCAGTAATAAAAGTGAGTTGTTAATCTGTGGAATTTTCCAGTTAATATCCTCAAATTACAATAAGTAGTTGAAACTGCACAAAGCAGGACCATAGAAGGAGACTACAGTTACATACGCAATTAGGCTTCTAGAATTATAAAGGGAGTAGTTGCATGTGAATAGAGTAAGTTGTATCTAATAAAAAGAGTTACAAAGGATTTCTTTTCGTTAAAAAAAAAACACCTCATGGATAAAATGGACTATGAACTTTTTCTGGAACTCTCATGTGGTTGAAACTGAATGAGATTAGACAGATGTATTTAAAAGATTTTTAAATTATAGCTTTAGAATTAAATAGTGTACTAACGTAAAAATAGAAGTTGGTAATTGATGTAAAAATGCAAATTTTCTTATAATATGATACAGAGGGTATGCAATTTTTTCTTTTAGGTTATCTCATGAGATTTCATATTTTGCCAATATAATTTTATGTCCCATTTTCATTAGGTCTTTGGTAAAAACAAAATGATTCTCAATTGTAAAAGAGCTAAGGTTTTCCTTACTAATGTGTAAACTTCTATTTTTGCCTTAAAATGTTTTATCACATTAATTGAATCAAAACATGATTATATTAATTTTAAACATTTTTATATTCTTGAAAAAATTTCCCAAATTGTCTTTCTTACTCCAAACTAATTTGTTTGCCCTGGAAATCCCAATGGATGTTTCTCACTTAATAAAAGTGAGATATTAAAATATTTATTCATTTAATTAAGCAAATAGGAGGTATAGCTATTTAATAAATGTTGTTAAATATTTAAGTTTTATTTATTGGTGTATTATTGATATGTTACAGCAGTTTTATGTGATTCCTAGAAGTTTAATATGTTATCACTCACTGTTTTGTTATTATGTAAAAATATTGTGCATGATGGAAACAATGAAAGTTTTATGTCATTTGTTATAATGAATTTCAATCAGATTTTATACCATGGCCTGCCTACATCTTTATTATCCATAGATCATAGCTATTTTGATTCTTTCAGATTTATAATTGACTATATTCAAAAAAACCATCTCTTCCTCAAAGAGTTCTGTGGGAGAGACTGGACAGTACAAATCTGTGATAACTTCAGGGATGTACCCATTGAACTAGAAATTTTCAGAAGTATATTAAAGAATTGGATGGCTTCATGAAACTGTCAAATTATGTTACATAGAGCAAGGATCAAAGCATTGCACTGAAGAACTAGAGGGAGAGTCCAGTGTAGTGCCTAAGCGGGAGAAGCCACTACCTCACACCCCACATGCTGTATTGGTAATGATTCAAGTCCCAATTGTTCCACTTCTGCTCATGCTCCCTGTTCATGCACCTGGCCACTGCACTCACATGAGAAACCCAGATGAATTGCTTGGCTTTGACCTAGCCCAGCAGCAGATGTTGCGGTTATTTGGCGAGGAAACCTGCAGATAGAAAATTTGTCTCTATGTCTCTCTAACTCTTTCAAATAAAAAATAAAATAAACTGATGGGGTGATTTTGTAAATTAATTTCTATTTTTTTTTCTTTTTCTTTTTCTTTTTTTTTTACTTTCTGGATTTTTTTTTAAGTATTTACAGCTTACAACAATAAGGTAAAGGATATTTTTGTGAACAAAAATGGGAATATTTGCTTGTATTTCCTACACGATAACTCCAAAATTTGGAAACTACTCATAGATGTTCTGATAATCGTGACGACATAATTGTTCACATAAGATGAGGATGAATATGTTTTCATTGCAACAGAAAATGATTAGAAGTATTGGTTACAAATTTACAAGGCTTCCTTAAACATTTCTTTTTTTATTGTTTAATTTGAGAGGGAAAGAGAGGGAGAGAGTGAGAACTCCCTTCAACTGGTTGACTCTCCATATGTGTGCAAAAGCCTGGACTGGGCCATGCCAAAGCTAGGAGCCATGAAGCCAAACCAGATCTCCCCCAAGGGTTGCAGAGATCCAACTACTTAATCCAGAATCCCTGATGCCTCCAAAGCTAGATATCAGCAGGAAAACGGAAGCAGAAATAGAGTCAGTACTCAAATCCAGTCACTCCAGTATAGGAAAGGGGCTTCTAAAGCAGTATGTTAAACTTTAGGCTAAATGTTCACCCCTGTATTTCCAAGGCTTTGCCTGAAATGTCATATTTCAAATATGACCACAAAGTTTAAAGGAGCTAAGGCTATCCTTATGGAGCATTTATTTTGGAATAAATGTCTTAAAGCTTCATACCCTTGGGGCCCAGCACAATGGCCTAGCAGCTAAAGTCCTCGCCTTGAACGCCCCGGGATCCCATATGGGCGCCGGTTCTAATCCCGGCAGCTCCACTTCCCATCCAGCTCCCTGCTTGTGGCCTGGGAAAGCAGTCGAGGACGGCCCAATGCATTGGGACCCTGCACCCGCATGGGAGACCTGGAAGAGGTTCCTGGTTCCCGGCTTCGGATCGGCGCGTAACGGCCGTTGCGGCTCACTTGGGGAGTGAATCATTGGACGGAAGATCTTCCTCTCTATCTCTCCTCCTCTCTGTATATCTGACTTTGTAATAAAAATAAATCTTAAAAAAAAAAAAGCTTCATACCCTTGCAAGTGAGTAAAGAATGCCACTTTCTGGTGGGCACAGAAAAGTCATGTTAAGTGAGTCCTTGGGTAGACTTTAGAAAGCCTAAACTGTGAACTTCATGAAAAACTATCTCAAAGCAAGTTTTAAAAAGTGTCTATGTAGTCAATATTCATTCTGATTGCATTTATGTAAAAATCTCAGTCCAAATATAACAAGACAGACATTGCTTTACAAGGAAATCGCTTTACTTTGATTATCTCTGATAGAAAACAATAGTCTCCAAAAAAGAAAAAAACCCTATACTACGCTTATTACAAGATGTATTGTTTTCAAGAGTTTGCTGTATACTTAAATCTGCACTGACTCTTGAAATACTTTGGTTCCTCCACTATGCAACTATCAATATTTACACTAATAATTTTTCTCCCCACTATCCTGCTTAGAATCATGGAAAATAAAACCTCTCTTCTCCTAAAGCCCTTGAAGATGAAGATGGATAACATGATACAGATTTCAAAGGCGTCACCACACAGCTGATATATGAAAAACCGGCATGTCTGTTACTAAATACAGATTACAGTAAAGCTCCCCAGGATGCCCAATGCAAACTACAAAGCAGGAACATCAGCAAAACAGCCACTGTGTGCCATCACTGCAGCTGAAGATACTTCAAGCCCCCCTCTAGAAAAAAAAATATATTTTAAATATTCAATTTTAAAAATATTTTTAAATATATATAAATATATTTTAAATGGCTGAGAATCAAGATGGCAGAATAGGGTAAGGATATGTTAAAACAGATGGAGAAACATTAGCCAGCGTGAAGCAGAGAGGGCACATTCCAGGAAACAGGAGAAGGAACAACAGAAGAGGGACTGAGAGACACAGGAAAGCAGTGGAACAACAGTGTGATGTCCCAGTGACAGATACCCCAGCATCATTCAGCAAGCAGCAATCTGAATTGCACCAGCAACCAGAACTCCAAAAGCAACAAGGTAGGGAGGGGTGTTCACTGGGAGCCCAGGAGGTGAACACAAAGAATTACTCATCCAGCCAGTCTATTTTTGATATGAACAGCAGCAGATACAGAGCAGCAGGTCCCAGAGAAGCAGTGAAAGAACAGGATGGATTTCACAGCCCAGTGCAACCCTAGACCAAATCAGACGCCATTTTGTTTAAGGAGGCAAAGGCTATGGATAGTGCTGTGCATGCACTGATCTGGGAGTGAACACATTTGTGGCTCAGTGAGCTGAAAGTACCTGGCATCCTACAGGTTCTACCCAAGATAGATCTGAGTATCCCTCAGACTGAAGGCCACCAGATCAAGAACTCTAGTAAAGGTACATCAGGCATCGTGTTGTAAAGTGTGGCAAAGAATTTAAGACTGTAGGGACAACAGTAAGCTGTGCATGCTATGAGCTGGGAGTGAATTCACTGAGCTCAGTGCATTACACTAGCTCCCCAAGAAAAATAGTACTGGCTTTGAGATCATATGGGTCAAAATAAGTCCGTGCAGCCCTCAAACATAGTGGCTAACAGGTTCTGGCGAAATCAGCACCAACAATCTAGCTTTATAGGATATCTGGTGTCTCTCTAATCCTGGGACCTGCTCCAGGTGGAAGAGGAAGAATGGTTGCACAGACAATGGTGCAGCCTCAGCATGGTATCACAGGAGGTGAAGAGTGGTGAGGCAAGTGCTGGGGCTACAGAGACCATGGTGGAAATCTAACATAGGAACCAGACCTGGAACTTGCTGGAGGGAATAGCAGAAATGACTACAAACAGATAAGAGTCATATATCAACTGCAATAAGTAAAATAAAATTGTAAACCTGTGGGTGACACAGCTTAGAAACCTACCCCAAGGAGAAGAATCTGCTAATGAGAAGTACAATGACCAAAAGCAAAAGAAAAAACAAAGGCACAATGAATATTAATGCAGACTCCCCTGCAAAAGAGCAAAAACCTTCGCCAACCTCAGAGTTAACTTAGAAGACATTGAGAAATTGGGGGATACAGAATTCAAAACCCTTGTTATAAATATTCTTATCAATAATAAGAAGCATATAAAGCAGAAATTCAAGGAATTTAAGGAATATGTCACACAGGAAATGAATGAAACGAAAGCTGATATATCAGAAATGAAGAACACAGTGGAATACATTAAAAATGCAGTAGAGAGTCTCCAAAATAGAATGAACGAAGCAGAAGAAAGAACCTCAGAACTGGAAGATATCTCCTGTCACCAGGGGGAAGAAACCAAAAAACTGGAAGCAGAGCTAGGTCAAACTTTAAAAAAAAAGTATTAATAAGGAAGAATGTCCCTAATTTGGAGAAAGAATTGGGAAACAATATCTAGGAGGGGCACAGCACTCCCAACAGGCTTGACCAAAAGTGATTTTCACCATGACACATGATAATCAAATTGCCTTCAATTGAACATAAGGAAAAAATCCTTAAATGTGCACATGAAAAAAATCAATTGACATATAAAGAAATGCCAATTAAATTCACAGGAGACCTCTCACAGGAAACTCTACAGGCAAGAAAAGAATGGAGCAACATATTCCAGGTTCTAAAAGCAAAAATAATGTTGGCTCAGGATAATGTACTCAGCAAAGCTTTCCTTTGTCTTGGAAAATAAAATAAAATTCTTCCACAGTAAAGAAAAGTTAAAATTTCATGACTCTTCCAAACCTGCGCTGCAAATGATACAGACATTCTCTTGAAAAATAAGAGGAATAATGCCCACCAAAACCAATGGCGAAAGTGAAGAACATCCCAGTAAAATAGCAACAGAAGTCTAAATCAATGAACAATCCATTGCTAAAATGATAGGACAAAATTACCACCTATTTACATTAATCCTGAATGTAAATGGGTTAAATTCATCACTCAGATGTCAGATTAGTAGACTGGATTAAAAAACTAAACCCATCTATTTATTGCCTACAGGAGACATATCTCACCAACAAAGATCAGCGGAAACTATACCTTTTTTAGTTTTATTTTTTCAAAACACTTTCTTCCTCATTAAATTCTTTAAGGACTCATAGATCATAGAGTAGCAGCATTTTGTTCAAGAAGATTCTTGATTTTTTTTCGTTTCTTCAGTGACACATTAGTCATTCAGTAGCATGTTATTTTTCATGGCATTGTTAATTTCTTTTTTCTTCCTGTTGTTGATTTTGTTTTGTGGCTTTTCATTTAAGAGGATGTATAGTAAGTGTAATGGAGACTAACATATCCATGTGGGAGGATACAAAGCAGTATGCATCTCTACTTCCAGACCAAGGGTGGACTCCCAATGAAACTGTTTACCTTATCTTGACAATAGGACGCTGAACTCTGCCATTGTCCATGCCCACAATGATGGACATATGATTGTGTGTGAAGAACTATACTATAGTAACAATATAGGGGAACTCAGTGAGGGTGGGAAGAAATTGAGGAAGGTGCAAAGAAAACTCAGGGCCTATGGAACTGTATCATAAAATGATAATAATAAGTATAAAAAGAAGTAAAAATTTTAAAAAGAGTTAACATTGATTTTCTTCTCTTGTTTCTCTTGTTAAATAAGCGCTTGATTTTCAAATAGACATCTGTTTTTGGTGGAAACCTATCTTCCACACTGAATCCTAAAATGAGATATCTATTAACTCTTTAGCCAGACTGACCTATTGTTGGGACTGAGAGACTAATTCAACAGCTGATGATATACCCAAACCAACTCCAATTCTCACAGTGAAACTTCTTATGAAAGTTCAGACTGAGGAAGTGGAGATTCAGAAATAAGTTGCTTGGGAGGCTAAGTATTTTGAACTACAGTTGATGGAAAAATTTCATAATCAAACTCAAAGGCAGTCTCTCTGACTCTTGGTCTCTTGGCTCTCAGCCTTCTTTTTCATTCTGAATCATCAGTCAGAATTTTCTTCCCAAAAGTAGGCCGTAGAATCCTGGACTGCTCAATCTGTCTTCCCTTCCTTCTTTGAAATCTCTCATTCAAAAGGGGTCCTGTTCTTGGGAAGAAAAAAATATTTAAGACAGGCAAGAAGGATTTGAACATACAGGCCTTGCTGGCTTTCCCAAAGTCAGGTTATTATCATCATAACACAATCATATTTTTAATTTTTTATTTATCATTCATTTCAAAAACAGAGTTACAGAGAGAGAGGAGCAAAACAAAGAGAGATGTTGAATCAACTGGTTCACTCCCCAAATTCCCATAATATCCAGGGCCAGGTCAGGTGCATGTCAGGAGCCTGGAAGACCAGTGAGTATCTCATGTGAGTAGAATGGACCCAAGTACTTCGGTCTTCTCATGCCGTTTTTCCAGGTGCATTACCAGGGTACTGGAGCTGAAATGCAGCAGGTGGAAATTGAACTGACAGTTATGTCAGATGCCTGCATCACAGGCTTTGGCTTAACCAGCTGCATTGTTATGCTGAAATCCACAATCACATTTCAGCATAGTATTTCATTTTCAGTGACCCTGAGAATAAAAGTAGACAGTTTCCCCTGCATCCTGAAACTTTATTTCTGAAGCTTCTCATAGCAAATAAAATTTTGATTATAAAAGTTCATTATGTTTTCCATCATTACTCTTTCCTTTATTCTAGAGTTGTTGGCTGTGATTGAGACTTATGATGAATGAGGAAGAGTGTGATACCTTTCCCTCCCCAACATATGGCCCACACCTTCCTGTGTCAGATCAAACTTCTGAAAGTTTTTGGCAAGACCCATACAGTAAGCAGGTCGGGCCTGGTATGGTGGCCTAGTGGCTAAAATCCTTGCCTTGAATGCACCGGGTTCCCATATGGGAACCAGTTCTAATCTTAGAAGCCCCACTTCCCATCCAGCTTCCTGCTTGTGGCCTGGGAAAACAGTCAAAAATAACCCAAAGTCTTGGGTTCCTGCACCTCTGTGGGAGACCTGGAAGAAGCTCCTGGCACCTGGCTTTGGATTGATTCAGCTCTGACCGTTGCAGTCACTTGGGGAGTGAATCATTGGATGGAAGATCTTCCTGTCTGTATCTTCTCTCTGTATATGTGACTTTCCAATATAAATAAACAAATCTTCAAAAAAAGTAGAACCAGCTAGAGAATGCATGATCCAGGAGTTAGCATATTGGGTTACTACTATGTCTGGTGAGCATGAGAATCAGGACTGGGGCAGGCATGTGTGTGGGCTGGATAGTGGGCCTGGTTGGGTTGAAAGAGGCTTCAATACCCATTGACATGTATGAGAGATGAATGGGATGCGAGACAGACTGAACAAGTCTGCGGTACAGACTGGCAAGCATGGGAACCAGGGTAGGGGGCAGGCCTGGTAGGGTTATTGTGGGTCGATCTGACTAGGCTACAGCTCCCACTGTTTGCATGAGAGCCAAATATGTGTTGGGCAGGTTCAGGTTGGGCTCCAACACACCTTGGTTTGTGTAGAAGACAGGGCTAGAGGCAGAACTGACTCAGCAACTGCAACCACCAGCATATGTATTGGCTGATTGGAGTGACAGTCTGTGCTGGACCCTGTATTGGCACGCACATATAAGAATCAGGTCTGGGATCTCCTCAAAGTTTCTTTGTGGATCCTCCTGGCTCAATTGCTGGACTCAGGACCCCAACCATGAAAAGAAGTACAGGTTTCATGGTCTGACCGTGGAGGGCATGTGTTGAAGTTGAGCCTCCTCAGTGGCTCAGTCAGAGCAGTGGACAGCATATCCAGGTGCACATGGAGGATACGACAGTACATTGGAGCCTGCACAGGATACCTGGTACCAGAACAGAGGACAGAACAAATCAATAAGCTACTACCCCAGCCTAGTGTTGGCAGTGAAAATCTGGGCAAGTGGTAATTCTAAGGTGGACTATGTCATCCAGTGGATTCTGAGGAGATCTCATTGTGATTGTAATGGTGAGATTGGCAGGAATTCAGAACAGTTGAATTATCGCAAACTCGTCAGCAGTGCCCTTGGAGCATGCCCCACATCGGGGACCCTGGGATGCTTGGGTGGGTTGCTCTGGCTTCTCTCTTTGTCTCTCCTCTTCCCCTATATACAGGAAGGAAAAAAGAGAATGTGGAAGCAATGGTCTTACCCACTTTCCTGTAGCCCTGGACGCTTTGAGCCCTGATTTACTATGTAAAGAACATCAAAATAAATAAATAAATAAATAAAGTGAGCATGCTCCCAGCTCTTGCCCTGCACCCTTCCTCAGCTTCATTTGCTGCTTCCCAGTTTTAATTTTCCCTGGCAGGAAGCTGTAATGTATTAGGTTATGGGGCTGTCCTGAGTTTGGGCAACAGATACTAGATACCTGTGAAAATACGTCTCATGGATTTATTAGTTTTCCAGCTCAAATAGTTTGGTTTGTTTTCTGTACTTCCAAATTGTGTTTTCATTCTCTATTACAGAAAGGAAGACAGCAGGCAGTGTAAAAACAACTTACAGATACAGTTATTTTTTGGGAGGTTCATGTTACTTAATAAACACTATTACCATTAGAGTAAAATAGCATATCTGTTTTTCCAGACACTTTGACTGTAAACTTAGTACATTATATGGCCTAAAGCAATGTAAATGTTATCTACTGAAGTATCAATTCCAGGGCTGGTGCAGTGCTCAGCAGGCTAATCCTCTGCCATACAGCAGCAGCATCTTATATGGCCACTTATCTCTGTCCCAAATGCTCCATTTCAGATCCAACTCCCTGCTTATGACCTGGGAAAACAGCAGAACAAGAGCAATGCTCAAGTCTTGAACCCCTGCACTCATGTGGGAGACCTGGAAGAAGCTCCTGTTTCCTCGTTGCTGGTTATTGGCTCCTGGCTTCAGATCGGCTCAGCTCCAGCTGTTGCTGCCATATGGGGAGTGAAACAGTAGATTGAAGATCCTCTCTGTGTGTCCTTCTTTCTGTACATCTGTCTTTCAAATAACAAATATATCTAAAAGAAATATTTTTTTGAAAAAAGTAGAAAAAAATGCAGCTTCCTATGTTACCTACTTATAATCTGAGAAAATTATTCCTGAAGGCTTCAAATTCCTTTTAAACAATAAGAAAGGAGAAAGCCATAAAGATAACAATCAGTAGAGAATTTGAACAATCATTCTAAAGCTTTTACAAAATCATTTTTTCTTTCTTTTGACTGAACTATAGAATGTTTTCTAATGAAAAATAATTCTTCTTAACCTGATGTCTCATTAAAATAAACAATATCCTTCAAACAAAATAATATAAGTAAATCAACATCTGTGAAAGGCCAGTGTACACCTGTCTGGTTATCAAACCAACCCCCATTAGAGTCAGAATAAAAGAACAGTGTTACCCGATGCAATAGTACCCAGTGATAGCACCAAGACCTGTGGATAAATAGATGTGCAACTTAAAAGAAATTGGAGAAATGTAAGGGTGATTGGGATTTGGTTGCAGTAATGTACACATGGCAGCGGTACAGGTGATGCTGGCAAACATATTTACAAAATACGTCTGCAGTGTTCTCCACTCTATCACAGGTAAATGTGCTTAAACCTCTTACTGATGTGAAGAAGTTTCATTAAGCTCCAAGACTGTCATTGTTCTTGACATTATTATGCAAGTGCAACAGATGAATCAAAATTAGTGGTAGAAATAGCATTATATGATATCCATCAGAAAGAAAGAGAGGGAGCAAGAGAGAGTGCCTTATGATTTCAATGAATCCAGTGAGAAAAGGAAGACAGACCACATAGCCCATGTGCAGTCTGATCGGGGTGTGGGTGTTTGTGTGTGAAGTAATCACTTTAATTTCAAACTGCATTGCTCCCTGACTATTTCCTGCTCTTTAGCAGGGGGTCTCTAGTCTGTTCTGAGGTAACAATACTCTAAATACAAAGAGGTATTTCTGAGTCTCTCCTAAAAGTGGCAGAGCCAGAGGCCTCCTGCAGAGCTGGGCTCCCCTTGCCTACCATTATTCATGGGCAGGCAGCTCAGAACCACTTCCACCATCTGCCTCCAGCTGTGTTGGCATAACAGAAAGTCAAATGTGCTGCAACAAGCTCCAACCCTGAATTTATTGTAAAAGCCACCATTTCTATTTCATTTGGCCAGTAAACAATCTCATACTATTAGGATGGTTAATTATAAATAACAGTCTAGCCTCTTTTAATTGAAATCTACGTTTATTTAGAGCCTTTTCATGAGACTAGAATTAAGAAACAAAAAGCATTAGGAATGAATGGAAACGGACCACACTATTCAAATAGAAAAACTTCAAGCACTAAGCATTAAAGTGCCCCCCAACATAGTTTCCACATGAACAGCGTTTTTCTTCTGCTGCTCTCAAGCTGCAATATCATGTTAAATTCTTCTTATCATTCCTGAATTGAAGTGATGATTAAATAAACAAATAAATAAGTAAACAAATAAATAAATCAGTAAATAAAATCTATCTGCTGAAATCTACATAGATGATAGTGCATAGGAATGTTTAAAGTAAATGGGGGGCGGGAAGTAAATGAGGAAATTCCTAGAAATTTGCTCTTCAGTTTAAAAAAACTACTGATCACTTACTATGTAAATATAACTAAGCTAAATACTGTAGGACAGTAATCTTGGAAATTTTGACTGTAAATACCATAAGAAATATATTTCCTGTCATAATGTAGTGTATACTTAAAATGTCCTTATATAAAAAGCAAAACATAATGACATGTTTAATCGTAATATGTGCCATATATTCTGATATTTTAAAACCTATATAATAGTTCACCATTATAGTTTATTTCCCCCAAGATGATTAGACTACTAAATCTCAACCCATTCTGAGGTTCAAATCCACAGTTTAGACAACAATGATAATAAAAGAAAGGCAAATTATGCTCCATTTCCTGCCCTTAAGGAGCTTACAATCCAATAAGATAAAACAACAAAATAAGAAGAATTAATAATACAAAGAGGAAAAATAAGCTGCTTCTGACTTTTTTAATGAGGGAGGCATTGCCAAAAAAGAGAGTATTACAGACATTGTTATTGAAAAAGTGAGACAGAAAACTGAAAGTTGGAAGAAGAAAGTTATAGCACACTTGGGCAAGAGGAAGCTTCAATGGAGAAGCTGATGTTTATAATGGAACTTGAAAGCAGATAGGATTTTGAGCAGCAGATAGACAGGAGCATAGAGGGGCTATTCCAGATGGAGTACGCAGCATGAGACAAGACACACGGCTCAATAGAGAAGGGAGGGGCAGATTTAGAGATCAGCGAGTCATCCCTTTTGGCTGGAGAATATTGTGTAGTCTGAAGTAACAGAAAAGAATGTTGGCAAGATCAAAAGGACTTTGGGTGTCAGGGTGAATAATATTTTCAAATTCAGTGAGCAGTAAGGAAGAATCTAAAACTGCCCCCATCTATTCACGTACCCATCCATACATTCATCCTTCCACCAAATAAGAATTTATGAAGCAACAAGGTCTCTGTAAAGTACAAAGGGGAATGAAGAGTCTGCACCTTTTTACTTTGTAAGAAATAAAGCTTAGCACGGAAAATTATGATTGCAAGGGTCAGTCAAACATATGCTTCTCTGCATAGGATGATTTTGAGATTATCATTTTGAGTAGCTATAAACAAAGGAGAAGCTCTGAAAATAGAAGGTACCGTTCCAAAGGGGCAGGCACCAAATTAAAGCTACATCAAAAACTATACCCTTGTTTTTGTTATTTTTCCTGGCCATATCCTTATATCTAGCCTTTCAGCACCTTCCTTTCCTGAAGCAGGTAATTCCATTTAAGCCTAAACTAAAAAGTTGACTTTTTCAATTTATTCATTTTTTCCCTGTATTAACTATATATAGATGAGAGATACAAGGATACTTCAAAAATTTTGTGACGATGAAATTAAAAGATTGATCTTTTAATTTTTTTGTTTGCTTTAGTTGAAAACAATAAAATTTGTGCTACAGTGCTTTGAATGTAAATGTTAGAAATAATCAAGACCTGGCCATTCACAACCTTCTACTCTCCCTGACATACTTAAACTCTTTTACACTGTTTTTATGATTGCATGAACTTCTAGCTTAAAATTAACTCACTCAATTGAGGGATTCTTTATCACTGGACTCATGAAGTCATTTGTTTTCCTGTAGTTGCCTCTTGTCTTGAGGAACTTCTTTTTCAAGAAACTCTAGGACATGAACAATAGATAATCATAGGTCACCTGCACACAGCCTCAAGATGACTGGCTCCTACTTTGCCATTAAGAAAACTCCCTGAAGGATGTGAGATTGCCCCTTAACTGAAGAAGAGCCATAAGCAAGCAAAACCAATTAGACACTTGGATAGGGACAAAGCACGCACCTCTCAGCCTCAATCTCAGTGTGTGAGAATCTGCTGTCCAATTCTTGCCTTGCTCTGTGATACAAACACCTTTTTGCCTCCAGCACCCAGTCAGAGAATTGGCTTTCCATGCATTGGTAGAGCAGATGCCATTTGGCAGGGTTCCACAGCAACTCCTGAAAACAGACCTGGGGAATTCTGTACCACTTTCAAAAAGCCCATTCTTTTTGTTTGTTTGTTTGTTTGTTTCATTTTATGACATAGTTTCATAGGCTCTGGGGTTCCCCCATTCCTCCCCCTGCCCTTGCCCCATGGTGGAATCCTTCACCTAGTTGCAGTGTTACAGTTCAAATCAAGTCATGATTCTTCCATTGCAAGCATGTACCATGCATAGAGTCCAGCCTCCCATTGTCCAGATAGATCCAGCAGATTCTTGGGGTGACCATTTCTGGTCTGAAAGTAGAGCTGGCAGAATATTATCCCGTCCAATGAAAAGCCACAACATAGCATCAACATCGATTTACATCATTAAGGGGTCAATTGTCATGGTTTTGAGTGACCCATGTGTTAGACAATGCAAGCTCTTAACCATGACATGTGACTACTTCATTGACAATTCGATTTTTAGTTTATACACATCCAGCTGGTATACACCTTAAAATGGTTATAGGGTACTGTTTCAGCTGTCTCAGGCTTCATATTTATTTAACAGCTTGTAGTGTTGAATCATGATTTAACTAAACTTGGCATGTTTTAGGGTAGCCCAAACAGGCTTATAACTCTAAACAAGGCATTTGTTAACAATAGAGGTGCAGAATAGTTTTAGGTGGGGTGTGCAGAGAAATCTTCACCTCCCCAGTGAGGGGTGATTCATCTTTGTGACCTGCCTAGTTAGGTACATGTGAGTCCCAGCTGACCTATCCCTGTCTGCTCTAAGCCTTCCTTATTGGTATCTATATATCTAATCTGATATTTTTTGAGGGAGGGGGGAGAGGGGGTCTCCAGAGCGACCCTGATGGTCATTGCAAGAGAGGGTGGGTATCCAAAGTTGGAACTAAGTAAGGACCAGAGAAAGCTCCCCTCCTGGGATCCAAAGGAGGTTTCTTCTGTTTCTGAGGACTGCTCAGGACTCCCAGCTGTTATTCTGATGTCATGAGACCCTGTGAGGAAGGATCTGGGACGAAGCCCATTCTTAACGAACTTACATGTGTTAACAAATGTTTGATTTCTGTTACTGATCTTTCATACAAGAGTCTGTCCCAACCAAGAACTGTTAAGGATAGAGAGAAAGTCATGTTTCTCCCTAAGCTGGTTATAATCATACAAGGTATATAAAACTACTAAACAATTAACAACAACCAAGTGGGGAACACATTTGAAAAAAAATTACAGCCTCTTGGAGAAGAATGTCAAGAGGTAGAAGCTAAACACAACAGGAAAGTTAATTGTGAGTGAAAGATTAATTGTCTAATCAAAGTTCAAAGATGACATATGACTTTTCCAGAGGTTGCATTTTTTTCACTCTTCTGATCAAACTTCCTTTGTCATCTTCTTTCCTCTATGAAACATACATGAGGTTGGCAGTAAGCAACACGCACGACCACCCGGCATTACAAGGTGGGGACGTACTTACATGATCATCTGTGGTTCAGAATCATACATTAATGTGTATTTCTTTTATCTGACAAGTTTCATTTTAATGAAATGTAATCATTTTTGCCAGTCATGAGTCCAGGTTCAGCTGAAAATAATACACTGTCACATTGTCTGTCATTTTTCATATCTCATATTTATTGTCATAATAGGTTTTATTTACACAAAATACATTTTTGTTTTGTTTTGTTTTTATTTTAGCTTCCTCTACCATTCCAGAAGGCCCTCTCCTGCCCACGGCATTGGGTTTTTCCAAATGCTACAGTTATTGCAATAACCTCTGATTTTTCAGCACGAGGGAAATGTAGCCTTATTTTATAGTTCCATGGTTGAATTTTGGGGTGAATACTACATAGTAGTCTGTTTTTTCAATGTACTGTATGATGCCTCTCTTTGATTTTAAAACACACACCTTTATTCCTTTTGACTTGAGGAGTTCTGTTTGGTCATAAAAGGGACCACTTGGTATCCTAACACCCTCACATATTTGCCTAATAATCCCTTTTAAGTAATCTGGCCCTGTTGTTAATGGCTTTTTTAAGCCAGTCATACACTTAGAATCAAAATTAGCATCTAAATGAGGATGTTTTAAAACGCATGCCTAGGGGTTGCCAGTTTCACCTTTTTTATAGTTTGCCACGTTAAATTATGTAAAATAGAAATGGTATTTTAGTATTTAATGAGCTAATGCAGAACCTACTGAGACTGACGCCCATCCCCCACTTTTCCTTCCACAGCTCACAAAATGCATTTTAAGATATGAGAAATTACCGTGAATTTTAAAGCATGTGTCAGAATGTGGGCTACTCTTTCCTTTTCAATGACTACCCCATTTCGAAAGCCAGGTATTGCCAGGAAGAATAACTGGGTGTTGAACATCAAAATTTATAAATGAACATTTTAACTGATGTTATTTATGCACAATTATGCCATGATTTAATTATTTTAGCGTTTAATTTTTCTAGAAAAAAATGTATTGTTATCATGTAATGTTACAGTCATATTTTAATTGGAAAGGAACATCTCATTAGTTAAACCCAGAAATGATGACATAAGCAGAAGAAAAATGAAATACCCACTTTAAAATATTGAAATAAAACATAAATATAAGGCAAAGAAGTTGTAGATATCATAAAGAACTGTATAAGGAATTGGTTTTAACTGTAGACAGGGTACATTTCAGTAAGTCATGAACATTTCTGGAAAACTAGATCTGTTATCTCAGAGTTCACACATGAGAAAGAGGAGCTCTACTGGTTTAAATCATTTAGAAACATTTTAACAAGGTTCCAGCACCAACTGATAGGAACCACAGGACAGACGAGAACAAGGGAATGAGTAGATGACCTCCTGAACTGACTTTCCCATTACAGATTCTGATCCCTCATGTAAAACATTTAAGTAGAATTTCCAAATGAGATTTAATGATGATAATATTATTATTATTTTAAATAATAATATAATCTTAAGTGAAAAACTGCTAAAAAAAAAAAAACAGTAAAAGTACAAACCTATTCGTTAAGATCCCCGTATCTCATATCAGAAATATCTGAAATCAATACTCATCCCTGCTGGTAATTCCATCTTCCTTCCAAAGCTTCCCTTGAAAGACAGTGATGATTCTAGTACTTGGGTTTCTGCTACCCACGTGGGAGACCTGAACTTAGTTTCCAGTTCCTGGCTTCGGTCTAACCTAGTCATATCCATTGCTTCTCTCTTTTTTTCTCTCTCTCTATTTCTGCATCCTAAATATTTTTTAATTACAAAAAGGAAAGCAAGATATATGGAAATGTTGATGGTAAAATTCATCAACAACATTATGTTTACATTTCAAATCACTAGGCTCTTGGGTGTTGTTGTTGTTGTTTCTCTGCTTCTGACCATTTTTGTCCCCTGTTTTTCATTCTCTGACTGACTGCAAACTCTCTCCACTGATATCTCCAAAATAACTCGTCCACTTTACAGGATACATCTCAGTTTTGATTTAATGACTTTCTATTTAATGACTAGAAAGCAAAAGGAAATAGGAGAGTCACATTCTGCCTCTGCCCTCTAACAGTTTATGTTTTGTTATTTGTTTAAAGCAAACTCATTGCTTTCTAAAAACAATGGACAAAATTATGCAGTATATCTAATTAAAAACCAGCCTGACTTTTTTATCTATGTCCCTAATCATCGGCCAGAGATGGCTACAGTTAATATTTTGGTACATAGTTCATGCACATATGAACTCAAGTGTGTGTACTCACACAGTTATGCTGTATTAGCTCACTCTCTATTAGCATATACCCATTACCTTCAATATGATAATATATTATAATTGAATATTTGAATTTAATATATATATATATATAAGTCAAATATAAAATATTTGACATTATATCTTTAATATTGGCATCTTTTTTCCAAACTGGCATCCATAAAGCTTGATTAGATTATGAAAATATCTGTGAAGCTTCTTTTTCTTATATCTTTTTTATATATATCTTTTTTATTTGGAAGGCAGAGTTACAAAGAAGCAGAGACAAAGAGAAATATCTTCCTTTCTTTGGTTCACCTCCCATCTGGGAGCTGCAATGTTCAGACCAGGACTGATCGCAAGACAGGAGCCAGTTATGCCTTCCCAGTCTCACACATGGGTACAGGGTTCCTAGGACTAGGGCCATCTTCCACTGCTTTCCTAGGTTAGTAGCAGAAAACAGAATCAGAAGTAGAGCAGCCGGTATGCTAATCAGTACCCATCTGGAATGTCACCACCATGGTGGCCTGCTAGGCCATGATACTTGCCCCAAAACTTGTTTTTTATCCATGTCTTCACCAAGAGAAAATCAATCTTGTCACTCTTTAATCTTCGGCAAATTTAAGAATTATTTATTTTGTCTTAATTGTATCATTTTGAATGACATGGTGTTTTCTCTCTGTTTATTGGCATATGTGTTTATTTTTCTTTAAACAGTATTATGTAGACCTTTGACCTATTTTATCATTAGTTTCTTAATCATGTTGGAGAGTTCCTCATATATTATGTACACTGGCCATTTGTGTCATAAACATCCCTTGTTTGCTTTTGATTTTTTTTTTATTTGAGAAAACAAGCAAGACAGAGAGAAAGACAAAGAAACAGAGACAGAGAAAGAGCAAGAGAAACTCCTATGAGCTAAAACACTTCTAAATGTTTACAATAACTGGGACTGACCCAAGGTAGGAGCTGTGAGTCAGAAACACCATCCAGATCTTCTGTGTGTGACAGTTAGCCAGCCAGTTGGCAATTCACGGTTTCTGCTCAGGATTTACAGTCACAGAATGCCAGAGTCTGTGGCTTGGGCTAGAACTAGAACCCACTCTGATGTGAGACGCGGTTGTCTTATCCATCAGCTTGACCACTAGGTTAAATGCTCATCTTGTTCCTGATATGCCAGGACAATGCAATATTTTGAAGATTTAACAAACCTCAGGCCCACCCTGTGTTAGTAGTTCGAAACTGTTTCTTCAACAATTGATCTGTGTTAGTAATCCATGACTTACATGAAATCAACATGGATCACCTCCTCTGACACTTGTGGGCACGGGGGAACGCATAACAAGCAGAAGATGAAAGCCAAAGAAACACAAAGAGAAGGCAATAATTCTGAATCAGGGAGTCAAGCAATCATAAAACAGTGGGACTCAAAATGCTCAAAGAAAGAAAAGAAATCTAAAAACAGAAAGACATAGAAACATGCCCCTATCAAGCTATCAAAGAAAAACTGAACTGCTTTGAATTCACTGTCAAAACTATGTGAAATCAACTATTAATTTTCTGTGACTTCTGCATGTACACTAAGACAGTTTTCCATTATTTCTTTTCCTGTTGGACCATGCAGCCATTATCAACTGGTCACCTACTATGTTTCTGCTACTTGAAATCAGAAAATCCAATAAGAAGTACTAGATATTAATTACCAAAATGCTTTTTAAAATGCTTCATTTTTTAAGAGAGGGAGAATGAGAGAAAGCAAGAGAGATCTTCCATCTTCTGGCTCACACTCCAGCTGGCTTGGCTGGCTATTAATGACCAGGGATGGGTCAGTCCAAAGCCTGAAACCATGAGCTTCATCTGGTCTCCCAAGTATTTGAGGCCACTATTTGCTGTTTCCCAAGGTGTTTAGCATGGAGCTTCATCAGAAATGAAGCATTCGGGACTCAAACAGCAATCTATATGGGATGTTGGCATCACAGCTGACAGTTTAACTTAATTAGGCACAATACTGGCCCCCTCCAAAATGCTTTCTAAAATATGAAAAACCACACAAAACAAGATATTTTTCAATAAAAGAAGGTAGCTGCAGGGATCAAGAGAAGGAATTTTTTATATTTTATTTAAATAAGACAGTGATTTTAGCATTGTATTTAGATTAACCAATCTTGAAATAAGATTGAGAATGCAATAGTTTCGTCATTTTAATAACATAAAATTATGATAGTATATAATAATCATAAAATGGCATAGATGAGATGTTTTAGGCATTTTTATGGTTCCAATTTCCTTTTTCACTATAATAAGGGTTACTATTAGAATACGCACAGAAAGAATGATAAGAATTAGCTAGAACAGTTTCCCCATGAAAATATCTCAATTTTTCTACATTGCTCCTTGTGAACTGGCTGGAGCACCTTTACTTGGAATATGTTAGAATGCTTCAGACAAAATCATTAAAAGATGCTGGAGGGAACTGGCCAGTGCTATGATGGGAATGGAAGAGCTCAATGTAAGTCCTTTCATCTTTATGTAGGCTTTTCTGTAATATATTTCCTTCCTCAAAAAGAATTTATCTCCCTCCGACAACATGCTGGGGAAAATGGCAATACCAAGCTATATCGTAATGCAATAATCTATGTAATTAAATTATTTCATGGATCAATAGGAATGTGCAAATTGTGAAAAACTGTGAAATGTAATCATGTGTCTGACATTATAATTTCAGATGCCTTATTTATTCTTCAAGGACTTTATACATTGATGCTCATTTGATTTTCCTGCACAAAGACATTTTTCCTGTTCTGCTTTGGTTCTTCCTTCCTTAGACCAATGTATGTAGAGAGCATACGCTGTGTTAGTCATTGTGTGAAGTACTATACGGGGTAAGAGAGAAAATATGATTTCTGCCTTTAACAAGTCTACATTCTAATCCTGACAAGAAGGCTTTGTAGATTCTGGAAACACAGACCAGGTTCAATCTCTGCCTCCTCCTGTTGCCAGCTGGATCCCTGCTTCTGAATGTGTAAACTTACTTTAAAAAATGCTTTGTTGTTGTTGTTGTAAGAACATAAAGATAGCATATATAGCACAATCACTGACAATTCAATAGTGTGACTTTTCCTTCTTAAAATTATAAACCGAGTAAACACATGCTGAAGATATAAACTAATTACATATAGAATAATAGGGCAACATTGCTTTATATTTTTGATATGATTGTCAATGAGGGCCATAAGATAGCAAAAACACCTGGGAAGTAATTAGAGAACGCCCTGTTCTATACAGCCCAAACCCATGCTGCTCTTGTAAAAGAACAGGGACAAACTTTTAATCCAGAAAAAAATGGAATTCAAGTTTCAGTTCATACTGATTTTGGCCAAGACATTCAATCTGTTTTGAATGTCTTATTTCAGGGCAAATATCACAATTGTAAAAGTTTTGCATTCCCAGAAATTGACATCATGCCTTGTCCATATTTGGTGCAAAGGAAATGTTATCTAGTTGAATAAATAACTATGAAATTAGCAAAGTAATACCTGTATTACAGTATTACCGTGAGAATTTAAAAACTTTATGTAAAGCATTTTCTCTGCATTGAAGGCATCTAATTTCTAACAATAATTTTCATGAGCTAAGGGTGGCCAAGAAAATGATGCCAGAGAAAAGAGTACTGAACTGATTAGGAGTCTTACAGGCCAGAGCAAGAGAAAGAACTGCATTAGGAAGTGCTCAACTGCTGGGCCATGGTGCATCTGAGTCTGATCATGGTGACAGGAGCCACAACAGCACGTGCTGCTGCAGACAGACTCTGAGCAGATCCAGGACGTCCCTGAAGATGCTGTGGAAGAGATTTTATACTCTCCATCATTCCAGGGATAAGAAACTGACACGATCTGAACTTCACTTTTCAAAAATGCATTTGGCATTTTTAAAAGATTTATTTTATTCATTTGAAAAGCAGAGAGAGAAAGAAAGAGAAGGAGGAAAGAATCTGTGTCACTCTTGCTTTCAAATAAATAAAAATTTCAAAAAAAGGAGCAAGATCTCAGAATAAACAACACAGCTTTATAATACAAAGGAGTAAGGAAGAAGAGGAGCATTTACTAGCTTTAATTGAAAGCTTTATAATTATGAGAAGGATTGTTCCATTTTCCAAAGTAGAGACAACTGGAAAAACTGTATTGGAAAGAGTATTTAACTGAAACATATTAAACATTTTAATTCAGTTTTAGAGCTTCTGCCTCTGAAGTACCATGAAAAACTTGAAAGAGAAAGATGCCAAAGATACTTTTAGATAACATTCAAACAGAAATAGAGACCTCACCAAGGAGGATTAAGGATAGAACATCAAGGAACATTCATCTTAAAGCAGCAACGTGGGAAGATAAGCTGGTAGAGTTTACCGAAATTGTTCTAATACCAGCATCACTTAAGAATCTGACTTGGATTATATTTAAATGCCTTTTTATAGCAATACTTTTATGCTACCAAAGATAAGATACTACTGATGATTTTTATGGCCAATAAAACATTTTTATTCATATAGGAGTGAGTTCTCAAGTGACCCTAGATAAGTTTTCCACTTTGTATAACTTGAGGAACTATTTATTTTGTTATGCTTTTCCGGCATTTTGCACCAAACATGGGATTTTGTAAGAATGATTCAGGGCCTGGTGTGATAGTGTAGTGGTTAAAGTGCTCGCCTTGCACACGCCGTATCCCATATGGGCGCCGATTCTAATCCCGGTGGCCCCGTTTCCCATCCCAGCTCCCTGCTTGTGGCCTGGGAAAGCAGTCAAGGACGAACCAATGCCTTGGGACCCTGCATCCACATGGAAGACCCAAAAGAGCTCCTCGCTCCTGGCTTCGCATTGGCTCAGCCAGCCTTTGCAGCTGCTTGGGGAGTGAACCATCAGATGGAAAATCTTCCTCTCTGTCTCTCCTCCTCTCTGCAAATCCACCTTTCCAATAAAAATAAATCTTAAAAAAAAAAGAATAATGATTCATAAAAATTACATTTTGGTTCTCAGTAGATATATGCATATCAGAGATAGAAAAGTACCTGCATAATTTATCATAAAAACATCTTCTCTTAACCATCAGAATTTTGAATTTTTTAAAGCTTTATTTATTTTTGTTGGAAAGGCAGAGTTACAGAGAGGAGAGCCAGAAATATCTTCCACCCACTGGTTTTCCATTCAAATGGCTACAATGGCTGGAGCTGAGAAGATCGGAAGCCAGAAACTTCTTCCAAGTCTTCCAAATGGGTACAGGATCCCAATGCTTTGGGCTGTCCTTGACTGCTTTCCCAGGCCATACACAGGGAGCTGGATGGGAAGAGGAGCAGCCAGGACATGGACCAGCATTCATATGGGATGCCAGTGTTTGAAGCTGGAGGATTAGCCAGTTGAGATGCTGCATCAGCCTCTAGAATTTTGACTTCTATACACAATTTTCACACTCAAAGAAAAAATGTTTTATACAGTATTGATGCATATCATTTTTTAAGGTATTGTAATGGGTAGTACATGGTCTATTTAAAGACACAATTGTTCCTGATGGTGACTCGATTTTTTCAGATATTTTATTGTAATAACAGACAAAAAAAACCGTTAAAAATTTTTCAAAATGAAATTCTAAATTAAGACCCTGTGGTTTTCATTAATTAGACAATTAAGCAAGTATTTTTCAGCAGTAGACCGATCACAGTGAGCATATCATTGCCCTCATGGAACTTTTAGAGTAACTGGAAGACTTTATACTAGACATCCACCACAGTGAAGAGCAGGTGTGATAAAGGATGAAGGAAAGGGAAACTATAGATCCCAGAATAGGATCAGATATTCAGTTTAAAGGTATACGAGCTTGTATTCTGTCCAGCAGCAAAATGAGGTTTAAAATAAGACCAAAAGAATGAGTAGCAGTTCTCCACAAGAAAGGTTCTATCATTAATCAGTTTGCCTCTTTCTGACTCACGCTGTCGTTATCTGTGAATTAAAGACCGCAAAGTTGATCATCTTTAATAAAGCCATTTCCAATGTCATGTCCAATGCCATTTTAATAATATTCCCTGGTGGAGTAGTTAAGACTACCTGGTATACTTTCATACCATATCCAAGTTCCAGGGTTCAAGTTGCAATTCCAGTTTAATCCTTATATTAATACACATCCCAAGAACCAGCAAAGATTGTTCAAGTACTTGAACCTCTGTCACCCAGATGGGAGATTTTGACTGAATTTCTTGCTCCTGATATTGACCTGTTCCATCCTCACCTGTTGTAGGCACTTAGGGAATGTTGTAGGCATTCCACGGGCTAGTAGATTTCCATCTGTCTCTATTTCTCTGCCTTTCTAAACAAATATTTTTTGAAAGACTGCTCTTGTACCCCAAGTTTTGTTCATGTTTGAGCTCTTTCTTGAAGCTCTTCTCAAAGTTCCCCATCAGTCCAAGCAGAACTGATGTCTTCCCCCACAGTGTCTCTTCTTTTACTGTACACTGTTTTTATCTCCATGAGACGAAGCAATGATGAGCTCCCTGAGGTCAATGAGTGGGTCACTGCTACCTTGCCGGCCTTGATACCGCTCAAATCCTGGCATAGATTCCATGCTCAGTGAGTGTTAATTGAATAAAAGAATGCCTAAAGAATGTGCAAAAAGTTATTTCTAGAAAATACATGTATTTTAAATCTATCATTAACAGAAAATGAACTCAGAGATTTTTCTTTCTTTTTTTGGTGGTTAAGGAATGTTTTAGGAGAGTTTTCACATATGATGGTAAACTGCAGAGTTGAATGAGAATCTGTTGGAACTTGGCTGACCCAAATCTTTATCAGACCCCATGGTCGTCACTTTTTGAGGATTATGATGCTTGAAAGCATAATTATCTCTTTGGGATAGATTACTTTTTTATCTCCATATTTCACCTTTATTTTAATCATGAAACTACTTCATTATTCACAGTATTTTTAAAGTCAATCATGCTGATATTAAAAACAATGAAGAAGTGATTAAGAGCAAAACAAAACAGACTTTTAGACCATGTAAGTACAAATAAACATTACACAGTGAGGTTGAATCACAGTTATATAATGAAATTAATATGCCAATACTTTATGTGACTGAAAAAAGATTATACTTTGGTTATCTAATTCACTTTTTGATGATTAAAAATGTTATCTTCTGATATGTGGATTGTGAGTTTTGTGAACTGAATTAGCAGGTAGTTTTTATTAAGCATTGATTTAATACTCTGGTGTTCTTCCTTCTGACCCCATGATATGATATGATTTCTGAAATTCCTTTATCAACAATAAGCAGGTTTTAACATTTATAGGAGTCTTTCAAATACCTTGACAGACTAGCTTTCCCATGAAGGCAGAGAAAAAACAGTTGTTAGGAAAACCACAACTGTCTGGTTTTAGTTCATTTACAGGCCCTTGAGTGCTCAGTGATATGAAAAGTGACATATATCTGTGAATTAAGGAATTTTAATTATACCAAGAGTGCTCTTCATTATGTAATACATAATTCAGGAGAAAATTCCCTATGTTGAAAATTCAATCCAATTTTGGCATTTAAATTTATGTTGTGCTTTCAGTCCAATCCAAAATGTTATAAAACCAGGCAAATATTTTGAGGCTGTATACCTTACAGAGTTAAAGCACAACCGGGCAGGTGCCCTTCAGTGAATATTGTTTCAATGATTTAAGGTTCCCCAGATTCAGTTGCAGCAGTGTCTTTTAACGTTGGCATCACTGTGAGCCCAAGGCGGAATGTTCTTCAGTCTTCAGCACAGCACCTTGGAGCATATTATTTCTGAGCAAGGCGTTTCCCTCTATTAAATTACCTTCTGCCAATTTCCCATAGCAATAAATCAGGAATTATTTCCCCCATTCACCACCTTAAAAAGCAGAGAAAGCAGTGTTTGAAGCTAAATAAGTGGCTAAATAGGGAATAGGGGTTTTGTTGATTTCTACAATTCAAGTTTACTGTTTACTGCTTACTGCAGCAACACCTTCAGAAAAAGAACAATGAAAATGTAATCACCTAAGAGACAAAGCCCTAACTCAGGGCAGGAATGGAATGGAGGATAGGCTACAGCAATTCAACTACTCCCTGTAAGCCTGCAGCCCACATTGGAAGTCTCATTTGAGTCCAGTTGCTCCGCTTCCCATCCAGCTACCTGTTAACAATCTAGCAAAGATTGGGAACATGAGTCCCTGCCACTGCAGTGGGAGACCTGGATGGAGCTTCAGGCTCCTGGCTTCAACCTGACCTAAGCCTGGCAATTCTGGCTGGGTAGTGAATCAGAGCATAAAAGTCTCTCTCTCTCTAAAAAGTAACATAATAAAAAGTAAAAAATGTCTCTAGGCCCAAAAATCAAAACTGTGAAACAAATCAAAATTGAGAGACAAGCAGAAATTTCTTTAGTTCAGCTGAAAAACCCACTTAATGCACAAAATTGAACAGCATGCACTCTTTCATTTCTTCACTATTTCATTCACCAACTTTTTTTTGAGTAGTAATGGAATTAATTGTAGGTTATAACATTTACCATAACATATGATTATTTCTTGTAGCTGCATTTCCTTAAAAAGTTAGGAGAGGCCACCTTGTTGTTCAATTTATGGTTTAGCCAATTGCTTGCCAGGAGCTATTTTTCCTTCTTTTAAGTAAAAGGACATCTAGTTGTCTTCTAATTTGGTGGAGACAGAAGTTTGCTTGGAGTATACTTTAAAAGATCCCTTGTAATTATATCCTACACAACTGTGGCCCTTGAAAAGTAGAAAGTGATCCTTTTGAGATGGAACCCAGTTTAGGTTCCTTCTAAATTCAGCATTTTCCAATATCCCCTCATCTTTCTCAGAGGAGAGCTAGTTTTGTCTGCAATGAAGGAGGCACTCTGGATGGATCAAGATAAATCCTTATACCTATGTCCTCAAACTCGTACACGCCTCCTTTCTTCTTCATTTTACTTTCGCCAATAGTCCAGGATATCGGTCAATATTTTGTTACTATCCTGAAATATATGACATGGGCTATCCATAAACGAAAGAGGTTTATTTTAGCTCACAATTTGGGAGGTTCGCAGTTCAATATCGGTGGGCCCTGTTGGTCCAAACTCTGGTTCTCGTATGTTTGCTGGCAGGGTCTAGAGACAGCATAGACCATTGCAGGCAAGAGAGAGTGTGTATGCCTGCTCATATTTTTTTGTTAAGTCTTGAAGATTCAGTCTAATGGCCTCCACTTTAAAGAGTCAATTCAATTCAATCAATGCCAAACGCTCTACCTCCAGCACCATACAACCCCTGTTGGTGTTGCTACCATAATATATTGTGGAACAAGGCTTTGCCACATGGACCTTTGAGGGACATTTAATATCCAACTCATATCTGAAGCATAACATTCAGGAACTCTCTTGCCTCCGTACTTGTATACCTGCTCCCAATTCCTGCCTACCATGCTGCCTTCTCAGATTGCCACATGGCTCACTAGCTCCAACAGGTCTTTAAAGTCTTCAGTTAAAAGTTACTTTTGTAGTTACTATTGGCCTGTTTTATCTAGTTTGCAATATTTAACTTCTTCACATGCAACTTCATATAATTTACATTATTCTTTCTTCTATCACTTATTACAATTAGTAAAGCATTTCATTTAAGCTGGGAAGTATTTTGAAAAAGTTGGCACTCTGATGCTCTTTATTATTGAAAGGCTTGGTTTGTGTCTTGCTAGCTTGCAAGTAGATGCTAGTTCTGTCTTCAGTTTTTCAAGCCCAACAAGTGTCTCTCACAAGAAGAGTTCCTAGTTCAGATCTTCTACCCTCCATCTAAATTTCTTTTTCCGTGTCTGCTGGAGAGCTCAGATTTCGAATCTCAGCTGGGGCATCAACAAAACCTTCCCTGGTCCTTCTCATAGCATCATGTCCACTCATTGGTAGTGCTTTAAACTTAATAATAACTATCACATACCTGTGATTGTGTGACTAAAATTTCTTCTTTAAGACTATAAGCTTCTTGGCCCGGCACAGTAGCCAGCAGCTAACACCCTCATCTTGCAAGTGCCAGGATTCCACATGGGTGTCAGTTCTAATCTAGGCGGCCTCACTTCCTATCCAACTTCCTGCTTGTGGACTGGGAAAGCAGTCGAGGACTGCCCAAAGCCTTGGAACTCTGCACACATGTGGGAGAACCGGAAGAGGTTCCAGGCCCCTGACTCCTGGCTTCAGATTGGTGCAGCTCTGGCAGCTACAGACACTTGAGAAGTGAATCACCAGACAGAAGTTCCTCCTCTCTGTCTCTCCTCCTTTCTGTATATATGAATTTCCAAAAAAAAAAAAAAAAAAAAAAAGAAAGAAAAGAAAAGAAAAGAAAAGAAATCTTAAAAAAAGAAGATTGTGAGCTTCTTAAGAGCAAAGATAGGCTTGTATTTAATAATATTCTCTGACCAGCACAGATCACAAAGCAAGGACTGCTCAACAAATGTTTGCTGAAGGTATGTTGCATATACTAAGGAAGTAATTTCACTCTGTCACACTAAGAGAATCAATCATGTTTGCAATCTTTTTTGAGCACGCAGAGCAGAGATAATGAGGAACAGACACAGAAAGGGGATTGATAAGAGGAATGCAAACTGGTTAGCCTTAGGTGCTTCTTGCTGATATTCTTAAAACCAGTCTTGGACTGAGTTCCTTAATTTGTGAATATTTGCTTTGAGAAAAAGAAATGGCCATGTTAATTATTTAAGCAGGAGAATCCAAAAGCATGTGAGATTCCTCTCCATCCCTCTGTATCAGGGATTTGACTAGAATTTTGTTTTCAGGATTTGGACTTCCACCAATAGTAAGCTAAGAGTGAGCTCTTAAACAACGCTATACTGATCAAGTTCAGGGGAGGAAGCTTTCCAGCTGATATTTGGGTTGTATATCTCATCAGCTCTCTTTCTCCCAAGATCAGGCACTATTAGATGTATCTACTTCTTGTCTAGAAAATGAATAAATAAGAACCTTTTCCTTTAGAGTATATTCACGCTGCCCTGAAGAGAATGAACACAATCATAAGATTCCAAATGATATTTAGAGTTCTTCATAACTTAACCAAGGCTGACTCCCCCATATTCACCCTGCAGTTATCTTGCTGTGTCCAGGCTACTGTTTATCCCAATTAACCTTCCGGAAAAAGGGAAAGCTAGCATAAGGTCTCAACTTTTGTCATATTGTGTTTTCAAAACTCAGAATGCAATGCTATATTGAAGTATTTATCTCATTGTTTCCAATTAAGCTCAGTGTATACGATGGCATTCTGGAACTTTCCCAAGGCAAAGTTATAGAGTTTGATACTAAATTTTATTGCCACTTTAAGTTGGAATGACTATAAAATATTATGATTATGTATATTCTAAGGAAGTCTAGGACTGTTATGTGAGAAAGAATCATTATAGGTCTTATCTGCCTGGCTTGGGTTTCAAGGTGATTATTTTGGAATATTCACAAAAACAATTGGAAGAGAGTTTCTGAAGTAAAGCAGTGAATTCTAATTACTGGAAACTAAAGTTAGTAGATAAATACATTTTGACTACGCAGGGAGATGTCTGTAAACTAGAGAAGGTAACACAGAGGAAGTATAAAGAATTGAAAAACCAGAGGGCCATTGGATGTGGCTGATTGAACAACAGTAATTCAGTGTGAAGTGAAAGAAGAAAATCCCAAAGAGAGGAAATTCCCACCTCACTGTAAATCAGTGAGGAGGGGACCTTTCAAAAGCAAACGTAAACAGTTCAAAATGCTGCCAAAAGACAAATGCTAAAATCAAGGCCTCCTTGGCCACTACGGCGTTGTGTCACTCTGCTCTCAAAAATTGTACCTATCATTTTTCAAAATAAAAATAATTATGTTTTTGTGTCCCTTGACATCTCACATGAAGATAATTGTCCTCTGTGTTCTCCTTATCGCCTTTCCTTAAATGCTAAACTTTTTTTTAAACCAAATGGAATCTTGTCAGAAGGAATATCAGAGAAATGTAAATGGAAGATAGAACAATTAAAAAAATTGTATCTCACCGGATGATGAGGACGCCATGATGTAGACTTGCTTTCACATAATGAGATGATTAAGGATGTGTCTGTGAATGCATGTATGTGAACTTTGTCTTTCAGCATCTCCTGACAATTTCTCTCTTACTTTCTTTCCATATAATTGCATCCCACAAAGTAGAATGATAGTTCTGAAATATCAAATATGACTGCTTGCCTAACTCTATATTTTTCCTTTGTTATCTTTTCAAATATTTACATGCAATGTGAAATCTGAAATGTCCATTATGAATATAATTAGTCTCAAAAGTTGACTTTAACAACATTCAAAGTACATGCAAGAGAGAAATACTGATTCTGTTGGATTTGCAATGAAAGCTGTCTTTTTATTTAAAAAAATTCTACCCATGCAGATGTCATCTCAGATGACTTATCATTTTAAAATAACTGCTGGATAGGAGTAGAATAATCATGTCGATTTATAATATGTTTATATATTGTCAGCACATTAAACATAATTGGAGGATTAATACATTGATAAAATATATTATGCCATATTTAAACTCTAGTTAAAATGATTTCAGCAGGTATAGGAAATTAATATGATTATATACTTCCCCTTATGAAATAATTTGAACATGATCACACATACAAAAACAATAATTAAAATTAATACCAGTAGTAGCTGGCACCACAACATAGTAGGCTGGGCCTCTGTGTGTGGTGCAATATCCCACATGGACACTTATTTGAGACCTGGCTGTTCCATTTCAATTACAACTGCTTGTTTATGACCTGGGAAAGCAGTATGGAATAGGTCAGATCCTTGGGCCCCTGCACTACCCATACAGAATACCCAGGGGAAGCGCCTAGCTCCTGGATTTGGATTGTGGCTCTTTGGGGAGAGAAACAATAGATGGAAGGTCTCTCTCTCTCTCTTTCCTGTTTCTGTAACTCTGCTTTTCCAATAAAAATGAAATAAATAAAAAATAATTAATACCAACAATACCCCTGAACATTAGTGTCAATTTTTTTTAAAGATTCATTTTATTATTGGAGAGTCAGATATGCAGAGAGAAAGCGAGACAGAGAAAAAGATGTTCTGTCCTCTGATGCACTCCCCAAGCAGCTGCATGGCTGGAGCTGAACCAATCCAAAGCCAGGAGCCAGGAGCCTCTTCTGAGCCTCCCATGCAGGTGCAGGATCCCAAGGCTTTGGGCTGTCCCCGACTGCTTTTCCAGGCCACAAGCAGGGAGCTGGATGACAAGTGGGGCCACCGTGTTACAACTGGTACCCGTATAGGATATTAGCCACTAGGCTATTGATCCGGGCCCTACTGTCAATTCTTGCACAAGCAATTTGTGCTCAGATCCCTAATTTTAAAAGACCTCTACTAAGAAAAGAGTGCATATGTGGGACATGCTTGAGGAGCATGGCTGCCTAAGTAGCTAATTCTTTCAAGTGCCTACAGAAGTATGCTTGTAGTATCTGAAACAATGATAAAGCTGAGGGATGGTTGGGAGTAGATGGTGGAAAATAGATACATTCGAAATGCACAAAAGTTCTTTCTGGAAGAGAATTGGGATACAACTAAGGATAAGATGCCAGCAAATACAGAAAATTTTGAAAGAATTATAAATCCAAATATCCTGGAGAGATTTTCAATATGGGTCATATGTGTATCTCTGTTTATGTGTGATATACATTCAAATTAGGTTCTTCAAATTGCGATAAAGTTACTTCACCATAAATCCATATCTTAGGTCAAACAGGCATTGAATAAAATGACCATCAGGAATCACATTTTAACAACATAGTTCACCATGGAGCAGCAGTTACTCATATTAACTGCAAGACTGACTGATTGTCCAGCAGTAGAAGAATGATATTAAATATTGTTAACCTAGGAAAAAATGAAAATTCAAATTAAATGAGTGGGTTCTATCGGTGTAAGTGTTGTATTATAGCATGGTAAGTCACTGCTTGGAATACCTAGGTTCAAGTTCTGTCACTACTTCTAATCCAATATCCTGCTGATGTCCTCCCTTGGAGCAACAGACCGTACTTCACTGCCATCCAAGTGGGAGACCCATATGGATGTCTTAATTTTGTTTTGGCCCAACCCAGGTCTGGAGAGTGAACCATCAGATGGAAGATTCATTCTCTCCCTCTCTCTTTCTCCTTCTTCCTCTTATTTCTTCCTCTCTTTTCCTGTCACCATGATTTTTAAAGAAATAAATGCTTAATCAAAATAATGATTTCTACTGAATGTAGATTGCTTTTACACTATTATAAAGTTGAAAAATTGTGAGTGAGACCATTAGAAGTCAGGAACAGTCTGTACTTTAAGTTATAGGATGCAACTCAATATCATATGTTTTTGTCATAGTTATAAACACAGATATCTTCTTGCTAGCAGGATAAAAACAGAACAGGTGTTAAGGATGGAGAGTAAAAGACCAGGCATTCATTTCCCAAACTCTCTGCTGGGGCCAGGAAGTGTGACCCAATCTGGACCATAAGAAATGAAATGAGCTAGGTGAAGAGTGTAGACAATGTAGATCAGAGAACATAGAGAGCCTTAACATTATATTTTGGCTTGGCTTTAGGATGTAATGTTTGGAGCTGCTGTTGCCACCAAAGCCAGTATAAGTCACAGTAAATCACTGCCCACCCAGATGGAAATAGAAGATAGTAAGAGTCTGAGTCTTCACAGGCTTGCCTGAGTGACTAAATTACTCTAAGTCCATTTTCATCATGTAGATGTTATTTTTAAAGATTTATTTGAAAGGCAGAGTTATAGCAAGAGAGGGAGAGAGAGGGGGGGAGAGAGAGAGAAAGAGAGAGAGAGAGAGAGAAAGAGATATCACCCCATATTATGAAGACAATATTTAACTCTCGGTGTTAAGGCCCTTTAATTTCAGATATTTTGTTACAAGAAGCCCAAGGCAGTCTAGCCACTAATTAAATGAACTATATGCTGAGTCAAGAGACCCAACTGTCAACTACATAATAGGCACCGACACTTCATTTTCAGTTAATATATTCATTTTAATCTCAAGTTAAATTTCACAAATTTTAAATGAAACATTATGTATCTAAAATAGCTATAGAAATAAAACTAATAATTAGACATGCGATGAACAAGTTTCACCATATCTCCTGCTGTGATGTTGCTGTTGAAATATATCTGGGTTTCTTAAAATCTCTTTTTTTGTAATATTAGTTCCTGAAAAACACCCCCTAAAATTAATTACTATCATTCCATGTAGACTTAGGAAATATGACTTAACACAGTCTATTATAAAATTTCAATTACATATTAACATTGAAAGCATATAGTTCAATACCAAACAAATTAACCTGATGTATTCATAATTTTCTCCAGTTGTTCAAATAACATTTACTATCAGCCTCCAAAACCAATTTATGCAATTTATAGGGGTGATGATGGAGTCCATTTCAGCTCAAAAGTTGTATGATGAGAAAAACCGCCAGTTGTGTTAGCAAACTTCTTTCATGCCAATGTTACTAGGACATAATGACCACCAATACAACTTTTTCTGCTTAGCCATTTTGAGAGGATGTCTTATAAAATGTGCTCACAATAACCATGGCCACAGGAGCAGTTCACGCGCAGTGACCTCACAGATCACTCATAGCATCTTTTTTTTTTTTTTTTAATTATTTATTATTTAACTTCAGTAATTACATTGTATTATGTGACACAGTTACATAGATACTTGGGTTCTCCCCACCCCTCCCCAAACCCTCCCACCATGGTGGATTCCTCCACCTTATTGCATAACCACAGCTCAAGTTCAGTTGAGATTTCCCCATTGCAAGCGTATACCAAACATAGAGTCCAGCATCTTATTGTCCCGTCAAGTTCAACGGCTTCTTAGGTATACCCTCTCTGGTCTGAAGACAGAGCCAGCAGAGTATCATCCCAGTCAATTGAAAGCTCCAACATACCATCAGCAAAAATTTACATCATTATGGAATTAATTGACATAGTAATGAGTAACCAATATGTTAAAAGTAAATGCGGGTTCCCAGCCACCTTCTGTGACCACCTCACCTATACTTCAATTTAGTTTATATACAACATGTAACATTCAAAACATAACATGTTATACATAACATCATATCATCTTAAATTAAGGCAAACATGTGGTATTTAACCTTTTGGGATTGGCTCATTTCCCTTAGCATTATGGTTTCCAGTTTGGCCCATTTGGCCACAAAGAACTGCATTTTGTTTTTTTTAATAGCTGAGTAGTATTCCATGGAGTAGATGAACCATAGCTTTCTTATCCAATCCTCTTTTGATGGGCATTTTGGTTGTTTCCATGTTTTTGCAATTACTGATTGTGCTGCTATGAACATAGGAGTACATGTTGGTTTCTCATAGAACAAGTGTTCTGGATATATTCCTAGGAGTGCTATTGCTGGATCATACGGTATGTTGAATTTGAGTTGTTTGAATATTCTCCATACTGATTTCCATAGAGGCTGTACCAGCCTGCAGCCCCACCAGCAGTGGAGTAGGGTTCCCTTTTCCCCGCAACCTCGCCAACAAGTGTCGTTGGTGCTTTTATTCATGTGGGCCAGTCTTACTGGCGTTAGGTGGTACCTCATTGATGTTTTAATTTGGATTTCCCTTATTGCCAGGGAACTTGAGCATTTTTTCATATGTTTATTTGCCATTTGGGTTTGTTCCTTTGTGAAGTGTCTGCCCATTTCCCATGCCCATTTCCTGAGTGGGTTGTTTGTTTTGACATTTTGGTTGTTTTGTAGCTCTTTGTATATTCTGGATATTAGCCCTCTATCTCCTATGTCGTGTGCGAAGATCTTCTCCCATTCTGTGGGTTGCCTTTTTACTTTGTTGATTGTTTCTCTAGCTGTACAGAAGCTTCTTAGTTTGATGAGGTCCCAATTGTTTATTTTGGTCTCGATTTCTACTGCATCTGGAGTCTTTTTTAGGAAGTGAGGGCCTACCCCTAAGTGTTCCAGTGTGTTTCCAACATTTTCTTCCAAAAGTTTGAAGGTTTCTGGATGTAGGTTTAGATCTGTTATCCATTTAGATCTGATCTTAGTGTATGGTGAGAGATGTGGATCTATTTTTTTGTTTCTGCAGGCTATCAACCAGTTGTCCCAGCAGCATTTATTGAACAGACCTTCCCATTTGCCTGGGTTGTTGTTTGTCTTTTTGTCAAAGATTATTTGGCTGTATCTGTGTGGGTTTCCTTCTGGCGTTTCTATTCTGCTCCATTGATCTTCCTCTCTATCTTTGTGCCAGTACCACGCTGTTTTGATAACCACTGCCCTATAGTATGTCCAGAGGTCCGGAACTGTGATTCCCCCTGCTAACTTCCTGTTCTTCAGGATAGTTCTAGCTATCCGTGGTTTTTTGTGCTTCCAGATGAACCTTTGGATCATTGTTTCCAGTTCCATGAAGAATATTTTGGGCAATTTGATTGGGATTGCGTTGAATGTATATATTGCTTTTGGAAGTATAGACATTTTAATGATATTGATTTTACCTATCCAGGAGCATGGGATATTACTCCATCTTTTGAGGTCTTGTTCAATTTCTTTTTTAAGCAGATTGTAGTTTTCTTCAAATAAGTCTTCTACATTTTTGGTTAGATTTATTCCCAGATATTTCATACTTTTCTCTGTTATTTTGAATGGTATCTTGCTGGTTAAGTCTTTTTCCATCTTGGGGCTGTTCGCATACACTATGGCTGTTGATTTTTGTTCATTAATTTTGTACCCTGCCACTCTACCAAACTCTCGTACAAGTTCTAGCAGTCTCTGTATTGAGTCTCTTGGCTCTTCTACATAAAGAATCATATCATCTGCGTATAGTGAGAGCTTGACTTCTTCGTTTCCCATTTGGATTCCTCTGATTTCTTTTTCTTGTCTTATGGCCTCAGCGAGTACCTCTAGGACTATGTTGAATAGTAGTGGAGAAAGTGGACATCCCTGTCTTGTTCCAGATCTCAGTGGGAAGGGTTCCAGCTTTTCTCCATTCAGTATGATGCTGGCGTTGGGTTTTTCATATATTGCTTTAATTATGTTGTGGATTTTTCCATCTATGCCTACCTTGGTTAGGGTTTTTAGTAGGAAGTGATGTTGGATTTTGTCGAAAGCTTTTTCCGCATCTATTGATACTATCATGTGATTCTTGTTTTTCAGTTTTTGGATGTGGTGTATCACATTTATAGATTTTCGAATGTTGAACCATCCCTGCATTCCAGGGATGAATCCTACTTGATCTGGATGAATGATCTGTCTGATGTGTTTTTGAATTCTGTTGGCTAGGATTTTGTTGAGAATCTTAGCATCAATGTTCATCAAAGAGATAGGTCTGTAGTTTTCCTTCTCTGTTAGTTCTCTGTCTGGTTTTGGGATTAAGGTAATGTTGGCTTCATAGAATGAGTTTGGAAGGGTTGCCTCTTTTTCTATTGTTTTGAAGAGTTTGTAGAGGATTGGGGTCAGCTCTGTTCGGAATGTTTTGTAGAATTCTGGAGTGAAGCCGTCTGGGCCTGGGCTTTTCCTTGTTGGGAGGTCTTTAATCACTGATTCAATCTCTACTTCAGTTATGGGTTTGTTCAGGTCGTTTGTTGCCTCTGGGCTAAGTTTTGGCAAGTGGTAGAAGTCTAAGAACTTTTCCATTTCTTGGTGATCTTCTGATTTGTTGGAGTACAGTGCTTTGTAGTAATTTCTGATTATGGCTTTAATGGATGCGGTGTCTGTTGTTATGTTGCCTTTTTCATCTTTGATGCTGTTAATTCTTGCCTTCTCTTGTTTTTTCTTTGTCAGTCGGGCCAGTGGAGTGTCTATCTTGTTTATCTTCTCAAAAAACCAGCTTTTTGATTCATTGATTTTGTGTATGGTTTTTTTTATTTCTATCTGGTTGATTTCCTCCCTTGTTTTGATGATTTCTTGTTTCCTATTGTGTGTGGGGCTCTTCTGCTGTTGTTTTTCCAGTTCCTGGAGGTGTGTGTTTAGTTCCTGTATTTGGCGCCTCTCTTGGGCCTTGACATGAGCTCCAATTGCGATGAGTTTACCCCGTAGCACTGCTTTGGCAGTGTCCCACAAATTTTGGATTGTTGTGTCAGAGTTTTCATTGGTTTCCATAAATTTTTTGATCTCATCTTTAATTTCTTCTCTGATCCATTGTTCGTTTAGTAGCATATTGTTCAGCCTCCAAGAGTTTCTGTATTTCCTGGGGCATTTTGAATTGCTGATTTCCAGCTTCATTCCGTGGTGGTCTGAGAGGGTACATGGTATGATTCCTATCTTTTTGAAGTTATTTAGGTTTGCTTTGTGTCCTATCATGTGGTCGATCCTGGAGAAGGTGCCATGCACTGCTGAAAAAAATGTATAATCTGTGGCCTTAGGGTAAAAAATTCTATAAATGTCAACCAAGTCCAGTTGTTCTATTGTTTGTATGAGCTCTGTTGTTTCTTTGTTGAGTTTTTGTTTTGTTGATCTGTCTATTGTTGTTAGTGGGGTGTTAAGATCACCCACTATTATTGTGTGCATATCTATGTCTCCCCTTAAGTCCGTGAGTAATTGCTTCACGTAGCTAGGTGCTTTTGAATTTGGTGCATATATGTTCACAATGGTAATTACTTCCTGATGAATCAGTCCCTTCACCAATATATAATGTCCTTCCCTGTCTTTTTTGATGTGTGTCAGATTGAAGTCCACATCATCTGAAATTAAGACAGCTACCCCAGCCTTTTTTTCTCGTCCATTGGCATGAAATATCTGTTTCCAACCTTTCACTTTCAGCTTCTTTGAATCTCTTCTGGTTAGATGTGTCTCTTGTAGGCAACAGATAGTTGGGTGCTGTTTGATAATCCATTCTGTTAATCTATGTCTTTTGATTGGTGAGTTCAGGCCATTTGTGTTGAGAGTTAAAATTGAGAGGTTGTGATTTTGCCCTGCCATACTTGTTTTTGTGGGTGTTGATATCTGTGTTATTGCCCTTCCTTGTGTGGACTTTAGTGGGGAGACCTTCCTGTTTGCCATCTTTGCTTATGATTCACCTCCTTTTTTTCTGGAATTAGTGCATTTCTAAGGAGATTTTGTAGAGCTGGTTTTGTGCTGGCATATTCTTCTAATTTCTCTTTGCTGTGGAAGTATTTGATTTCGTTCTCAAATACGAATGAGATCTTTGCTGGGTACAATAGTCTTGGTTGACAGTTGTTCTGATTCAGGATTTGGAAGATCTTTGTCCATTCTCTTCTTGCTTGTAAGGTCTCTTCAGAAAAGTCAGCCGTGATCCTGATTGGTTTTCCCCGGTATGTGATCTTTTCTCTGCTTCGTACTTGTCTCAGGATTCTTTCTTTGTCTTCGTTGGAGTGGAACTTGAGCACCATATGTCTGGGTGAAGATCGCTTTGGGTCATATCTGCTGGGAGTCCTCTGACCGTCCTGGATTTGAGCTGGATTCATGTTCCAAGTGTTTTGAAAGTTTTCCTGCATAATTTCGTCGAGCACCATTTGCATTCCTGATTCTTTTTCCGCTCCTTCAGGAAGGCCAATAATCCTAATATTTGATTTTCTGAGGTTGTCTTTCATTTCTTGTATGGTCTTATTGGCTTTGTTCAGACTTGTCTCCAGCTGTTTCATGAACTGGGTGTGTTCGTTTTGTGTGTCTTCCGTTTCAGAGATCCTCTCTTCTGCTGTATTTGTTCTGTTGGTTAGGCTCTCAATTTTGTGCTCTAAGTCAAGGATTTTACTTTTCATTTGTTGTATTTCTGAGGCTATGTGGTTCTTGAATTCCTTGAAGTCCTCCCAATTCTTCTCATTGTCTCTGACATATTTTAACATTATTTTTTTGAATTCCTTGTCTGGTAGATCTTCTATGTCTTCATCTCGCATCTCCGAAATAGACATTGGCTTTCGATCCTTTATTGGTAGGGTGTTGGCACTCTCATCTGGATCATTACCTTTTCTGGTATTTCTTCGCATTGTGTTAGTGTTTCTTTTTTGAGAGACCTAGGCACCAGTGTGCTGAGGGGTCTCCAAGCACTATCCTGTAGAGATCGGAGTCTGCAGGCGTGGAGTAGCAGGGTGTGGGAATTTTCAAGGCACTTTTGGTGCGTCTCCAGAACACTGGACCTCAGGGCGCCTCTTCCAGGGCCCAGAGGATTCAAAGCGCACTCTCAGCTCGTCCCCTACAGGTATGCTACCACAGGGCGTGGGGGAGTGAAGGCACTCTCTGTGCGCGCACCCTGTTTACTGGATCACAGGGCTCGGAGCAAGGGACTATAGGGCGTGGGGTGTTCCAGGTGCTCTCTGGAAACGCCTCCTGCGCAGGTCCGCCCACCCCAGCACTTGCAGGGGACCGACCGCCCCGGCGCTAGCAGGGAACTTCCCAGCCCAGAGGCGTGCTTGGGTTCCTGTGGGATAGCACCGCCCAGCTGAGTGCCACACCGCAAAGGCACAGGGGAGTATCCAGTGTGCCTTTTGCCTTTCTCCCAGACACAGTTTTGGCAGTCTCAAGGCACTCGCCCTGTGTCTCTAGAGGCTGGAGCCTGGGGGGGGGAGGGGCGGGGAGACCAATTGTGTTCAGGCTCTGTCCGTGCCCCTGGGGGGCCAACTCCCGAAGCCTCCAACCCACCACTGTCCCCACCCAACTCACTCAAACCTCAGGTTCTTGCAGTCTGCCTCTTCCTCTGGTGGGAATCCTGGCCGCCAGTGCGTCTCCCGAATGCTGCGTCCTTGGCTGGTCTCCGCGCGGGTCGCGATGGAGCCTGGAGGCTGCGGCTGGTGCAGGTCCCGGGGGTTGGCGACCAGGGTGGGCAGATGCCGGCGGGTCCCGGTGATTCAGGGTCCTGGTGTCCGCAGCGGGGCAGGTCCTGGCGAGTCCTGGTGACCAGGGTGAGCAGATGCCAGCGGGTCCCAATCACCGCCGGTCCTCACGGCCACAGCGTCTGCAGGTCGGTCTTTGGGTGGGTTCGGCGGCTTTCAGCGTCTGCACTCAGAGGTGACTCAGCAGGTCAGGAGCAGAAAGTCGTCTTCCCTGTCCTTTGCTTTGTTTTTCCCTGGTTGCTCTTTCGAGTTGTGTGGATTTTTTTGGCTCCACACTGTCCAGGGAACTTCACGTTCTTCTCCCTGTAGTTCTATGCTGCTCCACTTACGCTTTTGTCGCGTTCTAGCCCTCTCTGTCTGTGAGCTCTCTCACAGTCTTCCTCCTATGTCGGCCATCTTGCGAGTCTCTCATAGCATCTTTATACCAGGGAATAGGGAGTGTCAGATAGATCAGACTCCACCAACCAATAATCTACTTTGCAAAGGATCAGCTAACACTTCCATGTCTTCAAGTTCTGTAGCTGACATAATAATTTGGTTGTTTTATCAGTTAAGTATTTTATTAGATCTATAATCTAGTTCTAGATATGAAACTTAGGTATGCTAATATATTTCTTATAGAAGAAATGAGCAGCAAGTGTGTGTCTTTGTTGGAAAAATAGAAAAAATGTTGTAATTATTGGATAGACAGTAGATTCAAGAATATTTCGGAACCAGTATCAATTACATAGCCTTTGGCAGGTCACACAATTTAAAACATGATATTTTCTTTGGTAAATGAACTTGGTAAAATTTCCCACAAATGCTGTTAAAATGATTCATGTGAGATTCTCAAGGACAAGTGAAAAACATAACCTGACACATTCACATGTATTTGGGGGATTATCACAAATAGTTTGCCAAAAGAGAATCTACGGAGGCCTGCTGAATCTGTCATTAGTTCTGTAATGATACAAATCATGTGTATTTTCTTCTGTACATCATAAAACTCGTGAAAGCGCCAACAGTACCATAGGTACTGACAAGAGAGTATTGATTCATACAGAATTCATGAGAAATTGACCTAGGTTTAATGGGTATTGTGGCATATGGAGTTAAACTACTACTTGAGGCATATGCATGCAATATCAGAGTACATGTTTTAAGTCCTAGCTGTTTCCTCTCCAATCCAGTTTCCTGATAATGTGAACCTGTGAGACAGCAGATGATGGCTCCGATGGTTGAGTCACCATCAGATACATTGGAGATATGGATGAAGCTAGGTGTTTCAGTCTGGCCTAGAACTAGCTATGTAGATATTTGCTAAATGAAACAGCAAATGAGATAATTCTTTTTACCTCTGTTTCTCTTTCTTTTTCTCTCTTTTGTCTCTCTGCTTTTCAAAAAACAAAACTAACTAAAGTTAAAGACAAAAAAGCCTCAACTAAGTTGTATAAATAAGTACAGAATTGAACAATTAGATTTCAACAAAGTAACCTCAGCCAGACTGCCTGTTACCCAGCCACTAATAGAAAAGGTTTGGTGATAGAGATCTTTCTTAATGTTTATAATTCATTTCTACAAGTACAAGAGAAATTTATCTAACAGTTGTAGTCAATGATTATTTTTTTAAAGAAAATTTGAAGGAAATCCCTAAAAAAATGCCATATTTCCAAGGCTTCAGTAGTAACAGCACCAATTATCACTTTCATATTTTGCATGAATATAATTCTGCAAGGATCTACAAAAAATGTTATTGACCTTAACCAATAGATGATTTCTGGTCAGATCAGACAATTAAAAGTTATTAACTGTTTTTCAAAGTGCCTAGGGAATTTCATTAGCATGCTACACCATCTAGCAAAAAAGAATGTAAACACCAGTTAAAAATGCTTTTAGAAATAGCTGAGAAGTCTTGCAAATGCCTCTGAGAACCTTTGGGATCCCCCTCAAAAACCACAGTTCTAATTCACATCACCTCTTGGTATATACTTACATACCTCCTTGGTATATACTTATACCGGGGGGCAGGGAGGAATTTATGAAAATGCCCTGGCTTTACCAACAAATGTACAAGGACAACAAGAAAACTGAGAATATTATCAAATGTGTTAGCAACATGGAGCTCCTCGGTGATACATATAGCAGTATAGGTAGCAACCGTTACCCTCTGCTGCCCTTCCACCCCTGCCCAGACTCACTGCTAGAATATGTTTCTGGTTAATTTGTCAGTATTGTCCTCAAACAAAGAATCTTTTTATTGGCAGGTGCAGGCAAAGTTTGGAAAGGCTACACAAAAAGAACTCCATGAAAAAGAGAGATAGCCTTGCTGAGAAGGTAGTTCTTTCTGATTTTCTGTAATAGACTTCATTTTGCCTTGAAATTAAATTTATAGTATATCTGCTAGACACTGGGACTCCAGCAAAGCGTTGCTATTTCCCGCCTTGACATTAAAGTAGGAATTTTCATGGGGAGCCCATTTCTAGCCAAATAACTGGTTATGTGAGCCGTTTACAGAAAACCTTTATTTAAAAATAAAATAGGTAGGCGCTACCATTTCCAGAAACTGCTAGTACACAGGCACCCATTCAAATTTTGTTTTCCTTTGAGAACTTGCCTAAAAAGGCAGATGTCATATTAGACAATAGAAAGCTTTTTGGCCTACTATACCTCTGCACTTATCAGATGGCAGACAGCAAATGGCAGCAAATCCTATTTCAATAGTGGGTGATATCATAATAATAAAGCCCAGCCTGGGATTTCAGCCTCAGAGCAGATATTACATCAGGTGGAACACAGGCTGGGAATAAGCTATGATGGAATCTACATCAGGAACATTCAATCCTGAGATTGAGGAACTATCACCCTCCATATCTAATCCTGTTGTAAAGGGAGCAGATATTGGCCCACTATGGTTTAGTCTCTTATTATGATTTAAATTTTATAGTGATTTCAAATTAAAAATTTAAAAAAGGAAGAACTAAAAAGTCAAATAATTTGAGGGAATGAATGTTTGCCTTCCAGTTGGAGCAAAGTGAAAAGAATGCTAGTGCATTTTTAAGATCATGGTTTTTGTGTTGTTGTTTGTTTTTGTGGTGTTTTTGCCAAAGTTTTAAATAACATTAAAAGTTTAAGTCAGGTTATGAGATACAACAAAATGGGAATACATTAGCTTACCAAAATCACGAACAAATGGCACAAAATCAGGCAATTTCTTACTAGCTTGGTTTTTTTGAAAATCATGCGAATCCATCGCCCATTGACAAATGACTTAGGTTCAAATGAGTGACTATACTGAAATCCAGTCTGGATTAGCACACAAAGCATTGTTATACCAGGAAAGAAAGTTTTGAAATAGACTTGGCAATAAAAATATTCAAGCTCAAGGCTTCTCAGGGTCTATGGTTTAGCATAGGTCCTAAGTTAATTCTAGCTGTTGTTTATTGAACAATATGTCTTTTGCCCTGAAACTGGGTGTCACCCAAATACCACACTGTACATATTGATTTTCCTATGCTACATTACATGAAATACTAAAACAACATCTTAGATGGTATCCAACCCATCACAGCTGAAGCAATGATGAACTCAATGTCTTTAGGCAGAACACAAAGGAAGAGAATACAAATGAAAGCCAACCACAACGGAGCACTTCCTTAAACTAAACCAAATTGGGCTTCCACAGAAGGAAGCAGCTCTTTATAGATCAGGAATACTAGAATGCAGAACCTTGTGGCATAGCTAGAGTTGGTATGTGTATATACATGGGAAGTGTCTATTTTGAGGGGAATTAGGTTAAATATTGACAGTGAAATACAGGATGCGTAAATTAGAATCTCCCTTAGTTTGATTTAGAATAATTAGCTCATTTCACAAGTTTGGAAACTATTGCCTTCATGGGTTATATGACTTCCTTATTTTCATCATTAACTTGCAGAGGCTTTTCACTCTGCCTAAAAAGTTCAACACTACTCTTACAGTAAAAAACACAGAAACTAATCATTTGATGTATAAGAGTAATGAGTGGATTTCAGTCCGCGTTCGGTGAGTTCTGATTTGTTTGTGTTGGGACCTTTGAGCCTTTTTTTGTGAAATGAGACTAGCATTTTCTCATGGGTTTTCAGGATCAGATGATTGGTTATATTGAAAGTGTTTTCAAACAATAAAGTCATGTCGAGAACAATTATTATTATATAATCTCTTCCAGAGAAGCCATTTTAAAAGAAGTGTGTAATGCTATTTTGGTCAAGGATGATAACTCATATTGAAAAGCACAAGGAAGAAAGCATGCCCATGGCGTTGGAAACAACATTTTCTGTAGCACGAAAGACATACTGCTGAGATTTGTAAACCTGCACGTGATTTCAGCCTCTCTGAAGTTTTGGGAGCAATCTTCTAGACTACATTCCCAGAGAAATGCACGTTACAAGCAAGAATAGAAAAATCTCACAGAGAAGTCTAAATATTTCCAAAAATATCGTTAAGAACACTGTGCAAAACAAAACTCTCTATGAGAAGGGATTGTACAACTTGAAAGAGCTTTCTTTGTTTCTTTTAAGACACTTCAAATTGTAAACCAAGTAGCATCCTAAAAGTCACACTGAATTCAGGTCTCGAAGTCTAAAGTCTCTTCAAATACTTGAGAAGAATAATAGAATGTATACTATTAGTTCAGACCCATTTAATAATGTAGACTTTAGAAAAAAGAAATCCTGTAAACTTCTGAGCTAGAAATCAAATCAGAGCATTAAAATAAGTTAATGTAATCAAAAGTGATTGGTTTGAGTTGGCAATGTGTTAAGTCTGAAGTACTGAACATGAGTAATACATTAATTAATATTAGTAGAAGTTAACACTGGAAATTTCTTCATTGAATAGGCAAACAACATCACTAACTTCTAAGTTGCATTATTGTCTATGTGTTACATTGGTACATTCAAACACGTAATCTTGTCTGTGCTTGGACAATTCAGGACTGATTGAACCTGCACTACTTATTTCTATCAAAAACCACCTTGTAGCTGAGACCTAATTATTGCCATACTTACTATAACTGAATGCCTCAGAACAGGCACCTCACATAAGAAGGCAATTTGTAAGATCTCTTCAACCTTTACTTCAAGAGCCTTTTATTATGATGATAAAGGGCCTGGAATACACATCACATGATGAATAGCTCAAAGAACTCAACTTGAGTAACACTATTGTGAGTACTTGTATTAGCACTTCTTCTTCTACCATAATTATTTGTTTACATATCAGTCTTCCCATCTAGACTGGGAGATTTTCCAGAAGAGGAGATCTATTTTGTTCATTTTTGTTCTGTACTTTTGAACATACAACCTGACACATGGTTGGAACTCAAAAACTTTACAAAAGAAGGAAGAGATTTAACTAATTAGTAGATCAGATGAAAGGAGGTAGATTTTAACCTTCTATTGCAGAGAATATTCAAAAAAGTTGCTACATCAAAGTGGAAGTCTAGTCACTTCTGTACTTGGTCAGTGCGTGTATCATCAACGTGCAGTAAACAGGAAATTCTGGGTTTAGGTTTTAGGGTTATATAAGAAACCTTTGCAGGAACATGCTACTAGAAGGTTCTATAATATTGCAAATCATGCTGATGATGTTGCTACATATCTCTCTTGACTCTGTACACTGAAGAATTCTGTGTTTTTGACACAGACTTCTTTAAAACTTCCCTGATTAATTTTTCTTCCACAATTTTACTTTTAATATATACAAAATGGGATAAAATATAGGTATGATACCCTAAGAATGAAATGGCATAGCAATGAATATAGGCTCTAAGAGGAAGCAGTAGTGGCTCAGGTTGTTTTGTCCATGCCTTTCACCCAGAAGCCGCAAACAGGGACCCTGGCTGCTCAAGGTAGCTTGACCAGTTTAGCTGTTGTGGCCAATTGTGGATTGAATCAGCAGATAGGAGCAACTCTTATTTTTTTTGTTTCTCTCCCTACTCTCTCTTTGTCTATTTCTCTTTCTCAATGTGTGTGCATGCGTGTTTTCTCAGTTTAAAAGAAAAACCATGTTAATGTGCTTACACACTAAAATATGAAGAATGAAAACAATTTCTATAAATTTGAAAAAAAATTCTACTCCCAATTCTCAATTTGGTTTCTTGATCATCCAAATATATTGAGGTGACTAGTAAAAATATTAAAACAGCTGGAATGCAAAAGTTTGAAACTTTTTTTCACCAAGATATTTTATTCAAGAGAAGGATTTTTTAAATGTGATTTTCTTTCTCACTCACATCAAAGGAATAGAAACTTCAAGAAATACAGTAAATGAGGCATTGCCCCACTAATACAGTACATTAAACACAGGGCCAGAAGCTGAAAGGTTTACCTTCTGGTAAAACACACAAATGCTAAAGTAGACATATTTAACATAGAGTTTTATATTTTAATCCTTGCTATGTAAATAAGCAGAAAAATATGTGGCATGTAACTTTGGAACAGTGTGGAGAAAGAAGCCAGAATAAAAGTTTGAACCTCAAACAAACTAAAGAGTAATGCCAACACCGTGCTTTGAAAAATAAGAATCTATAATCTCAGAACAGAAGGGTTTAACTCATTCATTTTGACTCAAGGTAGAGAGCAATGGCCAAGAACAACTGTTGCCATGAAGGATCAGAACATGAAAGCAGATCAGCAGAAGGGTCTGCAGCTGTGTAGACTTGAAAATTAGGGGTCCATTCCAGAAGGTGAGATCAGCTAGAGAAGACTGAGCTGTTGAGTCAAATCTGGATCCTCAAAGGTGTGCTAGCCTGACATAGCTTTTATGCATGTTGATCAATACGGTTATCTTACAGCAAGTTAAATTAGGCACAACCTGTATTAGTCACAATCTTTTCAGTCTGCTTAAGAGCCTGGTCTGCCCCTCTGAAAACTGCTTTGTAAGAATTGGCCAAATCTATCTCTCCTTCCATATAGAAACTACAGCTTCCACAATGTTACAACTTGGAACTATTTGGGTTAAACATCTGAAACAAACCTGCAGACTCTGTTGCTATGAGCACAGTTAAGTTACTAAAACAAATTGACTATGGACAACACTGCCACTTCTCTCATGCACCCAATACCGACACATCCAAGATTTTTGAAAAAGCACACAGAAATGGTCAATGTTCAGCTCCAAAAGCAAACAATTCTCTTAAAAATTCAAGAAAGCCTGATCTTAGACACTGTTCTTTATACCTATAATAGTATAAAAGGATGACCTCAAACCGCTTTTGTTGCAGCACCTCCTCTCCAAACCTTGCTAAACTGACTCTAAAAATATTAATTCATTAGAAAGGTAGAACAATACAGAGAGGATAAGGCAGGAAAAAGAGAAAAAGAGAGAAAACTTCAGTCTACTGGTTCACACTCAAATGATCATAACAGCCAGTTAGGCCAGGTTGAAGTCAGGAGCCACAAATGCCATCCAGATCTTCAATGTGAATGTTAGGGGCCTGAACACTTGCGCCATCATCCTCTGCTGTCCCAGGCACATTGAAAGCTAGCTGGATTGGGGCGGAGAACTAGATATAGACTGGTTACTCCTATACAGGATCCTGGCATTAAAAGCGGCAGTACTGGTCTTTATTCCTTGAGTATTTACTTCATCTTTAACAAATTCTTGCTTTGCTGGTGGCACTTATCTAGGATTCTTCCTAAAATTCATTCTTGCAGGAGTAAAGAACCTAGAATAACCCTATGTAACACTCTAGAGTGATACTGAATAAGTGACAATAGCAACGGTTTGATCTACACCTAAAGAACTGCTGGTCCCCAGAAATTAACCCTGTCATTGCAGTCTTTTTAAAAAAAAAAATATATATATATATAGATACATATCTCTCTATATATCTATATATATATAGATATATATACACAAAAAGAGAGTGGGTAGATCCAGATCTGGTGAGGCTTTCCTGGACATTTTGTTTTTACCAGGGCTACCTTCCTCTAAAGATTCACAACAAGATGAGATCAAACAGACAGGCAAAACCAGATCTTCCATATGCGTATTCACTCCTCGAAAGCCTACAATAGACCAGATTGAAATCTAAAATCAGAAATTTCTAGTGAATCTTCCATGTGGGTGTTCAATATTGGAATGTGAAGATGAAGAGATAAATGAAGAGATTAAGAGATATATGAAATATCTGAAAATTAATGGAAAAATGACTATAGGACTACTTAAAACCATACAGAAACACATTATCAAGAAAACTAACACAGATGAAAAATTTGTGAACAGATGGAGATATTGAAGAAAAATCAAGTTTAAATATCAGAGATGGAGAATTAAATATGCCAAATAGGAAATATGGTAAAAAAAAATCAACAATAGAGGAAGTGAAGAAGATAGAATATCCAAGATACAAGATACATTTTTGAAAATATCTTGCTCCTAAAGAAGGCAGCAAAAATAGAAAAACTGAAAACAATGTTCAACATCTGTGAGCTGGTAGGAACTAACCAAACATACATACTTTAGGAATTCCTGAAGGTGTGGAAAGGGGAGTACATTAGAAGGCCTCTTCAGAGGAAAAAAAAAAAAAAAAGAACAGAAAAAAAAAATTCTAATTTGGAGAAAGAAAGGGATATCAACTACAGGAAGCTTAAAGCTCTGTTTGTTTTCCCCACTGTGTGCCTGGTTATTGACTGTACTCTGTAAACCCATGTGTGCTTTCTGAGAGAATGGCTATCCCTCTTTGCTCTCTGACTAGGCCATGCCAGTATGCTAACATATGAGATAAAAAAGTATATCAAACAACATTGGTGTATATTTAGATATGCTGTCCTATGTAAGACATACCCAAATATGAATGTGTACAAAATGTGTGTGCAAGCCCTGAAAAGTTTTTACAAATCAGTAAGAAAAATGTAAGCAATCTTTAAAAAAAGATATCAATAGGTGCTTTAAAAGCAGAAGAAAATAACCAAGAAGCATCAAAGGGTGTTTAATCTCATTAGTAGTTAGGAACATACAAATTTAAATTCATAAGAAGAATTTATTTCACTCCTATAAGTTTGGCAAAACTTAACCTTGACAAGTATTTGAGAGACTGTAAGATTTGGTAAGTACTTCTGGTAGGAATGATTTTTCCTTGCAAGTTAGTCAGCTATGCACATACCTTAGCATTCAGAATTCTGATTTCAGATTTAGAGCCTTCCACGTGGGCACTATGCTCATTGGGGGGTGAGTCTTTAATCTAGTGGTTAGGATACCACTTGGGTCATCTGCATTCCACAGCAGAATGACTGAGCTTAAGCACTGGCTCTACATCTAGTTTCCTGCCGAATGTCCTACAAGGCAACGGGTACAACTTCAAGCACTTGAGTCCTTGCTTCTGGTTTTTGCAGGTAGATTGAGGACCCAGCTCATGGTATCAGAAAATCTGCCTGTGCCCATTTCCATCTCTCTAACTCTTTGTATTTCAAATTCAATGAAAATAAGTCAGTAAAAACTCACTCATTCAATTATTAAAAATAACTTAAAGCAAAATGAAAGAAGGCTCATCACAATGCCAATTACAATGACAAGTAGCTAAAATGAGATTATATGTTGCAGCTGTAAGAAGATAAAAGCGTATGAAAACGGTGCTCCAGGGGACCATCCTCACCACGGCACTGGATGTAGAAGATTTTACTATTGCTCTTCTTCCCAGCTTGAGAAATCCAGGAGGTCACAGCTGAGAGAAAGTGGTTTTTCCCAACATCGCCAAGTTGTTAGTATTGCCTTTGCTTGTTTTTAATCATTTCTGGAGCAAAGGGAAACATGCTACTTAATATCGTAAGCTGTAATCAACGCCAAAAGGCTTGGCATGAACCAAACGCGGATGCTCACACTGGAGTGTATCTCTACCTGCAGTGAGAACGCAAAGGGCCTAGGCTGTGAAAGGACCAAGTGGCAACACTCTTAGCTCTCAGTACTTTTGCTGGAAATGTAAAGAATCTAAATTTTCTGGTCTTTCAATTCCTGCAAAGGTAAAAAGCCCCACAAAGTAGGATATAAAGTTTTATTTAAGTTGTTAGTTTTGCTAGTATATTCTCCCCTTTTCAAAATGTACTTATTTTGCCATAGAGTTCCATAGCCTCCAGGATTTCATCCGCACCTCTTTCCAAGCAATTCCCCTCCCCCCCCCCACTGATTTGCTCTGTATTTTTACAATAGTATAGTCCTTCAAGTAATTATACATAAAAATAAGCACTGTGCATTATGTCTTCAGCCTTTACTGCACACTAGACACTGTATTGAAATCTCTCCGTATCCAGTCTCAAAGAACAAGAATATGAACCATTACGTTAAGTCAAGAAATTTGAGAGTTGGAAAATCAGGACTCTGTCACACCAACTTCAGAATTTTCAAAATCATGTGGTCTTTAGAAATTCTATTTACCCAGAGAATATGAATACTTTCCCTACTGAATATCATATTAATTTTTTAAAGAAATAACTTTTTCTAATTGGATTTTCACTTCAAGTGCCTTTTTGGGAAGAAAAAGTATGAACAGATTTAAATATAAATGTGTTTAGTAAGCTCCAGTGCCATTTAAATCTTGAGTTATATTACAGAAAAGGAAACTGTGACCCCAGCACAATGTCTCAACTGGCTAATCCTCACCTTGGAAGCATTGATATTCAATATAGACACCGGTTCATGTCCCAGCTGCTCCACTTCTCATCCAGCTCCTCACTTAAGGCCTGGGAAAGCATCACAGGATGGCCTGCAGTCTTAGGCCCCTGTACCCACATGGAGACCTAGAAGACACTCCTGGCTACTGGCTTCAGTTTGGTTATTTGGGGAGTGAATCAGTGAATGGAAATCTGTATCTGTCTGTCCTTCTCTCTGTAAATCTGGCTTCCCAATAAAAGTAAATAAACATATCTTTAAAGCTACAAAGTGATTCTCTAAGTTCTAAAAAGGCGAAATTCATCTGTCAATCTAATATGCATAAGATTCAAATGCAAACAAATGACAAATGTGGCTGTGCTTTTCCAAGGTAAACACGAGAGAAAAAGAAGGAAATAATATATGTTCTGATGTTGGAAAGGATTTATAAAAATGATGTTGTCACAATTCAGTATCTGACATGATACTTTCTTTTCATCTAATACAGAAGCTTTATTATTGCATAGATGGTGTACAACAGTTGGGGACACTTAGGTGTTTGATAGTAGATATGTTGAAATAATAAATAGATTTTGTTTCTTAATTTGCTCACAGATAGAACAGTTATGGCTATTGCCGGAATCTCCTTTTTTATATAAGGTCAGTATAGTTTAATATATTAAATTTCATTATAAGCATCTTAAATAAATCTCTTAAATAAATAAATCTCACCGTTAAATAAATTTTTGTCTTATTTGGTCTCTTGTTCTCAATGGTTATATTTAGTGGACCAAACACAAATCATATTTTATCTTGGAAGGAGACGCACCAATTTGAAAATGCCTCTAATGAAGCAACATGTCATTTTATCACAAAGTGGACCTCATAGTATCTGGCTTGCTTTAAACTGTAATTGTTCTAAATTTTGAATTATGGTTTCTACTGAAGTGTTACACCATCAAGAAGGTAAAACAGCCAAGGATCTTTGACAAAGGACAGAAGATAACATTAACTGAAAGGGAAATCAAAGCTAAGAATCACATAGGCAAAGAGCAACAATTATGGAGTCATTAGCGTTGTATCACTGAGTCAAAGTTTGGAAAAATGGTAAATGCTTTTACTCTACTGTAAACACATCCTTAGCAGTATCCCTTTCTGACAGACACAGAATATGGGGTTAGTAATTAACCTTCTGGTTGTCGGAGCTGATCCTCAGGACCCGTCATCATGTCTCTGGAGGTACAAATCCCAAAGGAAAACCTAATTCCTGTTGCTGTCACTCTCATTTGTGGCCCCAAATAGCATAAAATTTTGGCTGCCTCTTTTCAATGCAGGATGCTACTTATGAAATTTTTTTCTACAGAATAATAAGCCAGATTAAATGTCCTCTGAAAAATAACATTTCAGAGCCTAGGTTTAAGGTATCACATTATGGCATAATGAAATTCAATTCATGTTTTGCTGATCAGTTGAGACGTTTTCTGAATTCCTGTGCTTGGTTGACACATATTCAAAATAATTACCACAGTTTTCTTGGGAATGCCATTTTGATAACTTGTCTCTAGCAACAAGAGTTAAGCATTTTTGATATTTATCGCTTACCTTAAATATTTCTGTTTCATTGAATAAATAAAAACTTATGATTCCTCGAAGTATCTACGTAAGTTTGTTGTACTCTCAGTCTCCAATGAGTGAATCAAGTCACCCCTACTCTTACTGGGGATCAATAATCAGCTTGCCAGGACAAAAAGAATTATAAGATATCTAGGTTGTGTTCTTAACATAGGGATAAATGAAAGGACAACTATTTTCCCTACAGGCTTCATTAATTTACTTACATTTCTCACCTTCTTCATTTTAACTAACACTCTAAATTAGTTGTGATCCTTCATATATATGTATACATATACACATATATATGCACATATATATAAATTTGCTATCATTAATTAGATTAAGATCACTGGTCAATCCTTATGGCTTTGTCTTATGCATTAATACACTCACAAAGATTAAGCGAAAATGAATCAGCGTGATGGTTAATGTGTCTACTTAATAGAATCAATAATGTGTTATTAGTATAATAAGCTTTCTACCTAAATACTACTTCTGTTACTTTTGAAGAGAATACATAAAAGATTTGTTCATTCCTCAGTAAAATATTTAAGTCTAGCATTTTTTTTATTGTTACATTTCCATTTTAAGACACTTCAGACACAATGACTCTCACCAAAAGACAGAGCTACAAAAGAAAGTGACGGCATAGTAGAAAATGCAATATGGATTATTTTAAGATTTTAGATAACAGGAAAGTTTAAATTTTTTTCCTTTGGAAGATAATGAGAGCCATATATTTGATTTGAAAAATGATTTGAGGGTAAGAAAAGGCTTGTTTTATCTCTCCTCAGTAATAGATTTTTTTTTCTGAATTCTGTTTGTGAATAACAAGAGTGGCAGCCATTTTCTCCCAGCTCAACATCAAAACCCCTTTCATCTGCTGTCTAAATGCAAACAAAGCAAACCTTCCACCAGGCCTTTCTTTCCAGATAAATTAAAACTCTCATGTCCTGGGGCCTAAATCAAGCCTACAGGCCTTCCCTAGATAAATCCGCTCTCAACCTGAAATCTTCTTGCCACACGTGCTCCTTGTAAGATAATTTTGCAGTAGCTAATCAATAATGCAACAGTAAATTGCATTTAAATAAACATTAGCAGCCCCTTTTAATGAATAAAACCTCATCTGCAATTTGTCAAAGTCAGAAATACTGACTCTTTTGATATTCATTAGAATATTGGAAGTTGGAGCTTTGACAGGTTTTATGTACATTGCAATTGCCATTGTGTGTGTGTGTGCATGCACTAAAAAAAAGGCTTGCTTTTGTACATTCCAAACTGAATATAGTGGAGTATACAGCAGGTTTCTAGACTAAAATTCATATGTCTGCTACCAGCCTGGTTTAAAATATATCGAGATAATCCTGCTTTCCATTGCAAATTATGAGGCATCCAACTTGTATGTACCTCATTTGAATTGTCTGACTTTAGATGAAAAAAATCAGAAAACTGTATTCTGAAGAGGAAAACTACTTGATTTGACATTGCATGTATCTTTTCTGTTTCACTTTAGAAAACTATCATGGAAAAGGAAATATGAAATATTTACAAAGGTTAAGAAGAACCATTGAAAGTTAAGATATCAAGTTTGTGAAGATATTTTGCAAAAACATATTTTATCATAAGTTAAGTTATGATTATTATATCAGGTTTTATCAGTTTAATTTCCACTCCACAGAATGGTCACTTTAGAAAAGTGAATAACTCTTTTGCATTTTAAAAGTGCTTTAAATGGAACTAAACAAAATATTAAGACATATGTCAGCGAGACTGTGCGAGACAGTCTTAAGATTACATTCATTTCTTGTGTCAGTTTGAAGTATTCTGTCCTTCTTTCAAAAACGTAAAAATTATTTTCTGGTTACTTAATGTATTATATTTTAGAGGTCTAGGAAATGAAGGCCACTTTGAAACTCTGAAAGTAAATAATGCTTTCTATTTTATAGGATTTGGACACAAATAGTGCGGAAACAAAATGTAAGAATGCTGTAACTATTTGCTTGAAGAAGGAAGAATTGTTTAGAAATATCATTAGATATAATGCCACTTTCATTTATATATTTTCTAAATAACGTAATTATAGTAGAAAACTGAATAATCACCATTTTAAACATGGAGAATTTGAGTCAAAGGATAATCAATCAATCGGCAAGGTCCACATGCAATTGTCAATCTCCAAAGCATTCATTCTGTTCCTATGCCATTTCTAAAATTCATACACCAAAGAGAAACTCAAGCACATAAGCAAAATATGCTGACAAAGAGAAATAAGGCTGAGAAAGCAAAGACAACCCAGTAGATTCATTTTGACTCCTTAAAATAACAACCTGTGAGGCCGGTGTGGTAGCCTAGCAGCTAAAGTCCTCGCCTTCCACTCCGGGCGTCAGTTCTATTCCCGGTAGCCCCGCTTCCTATCCAGCTTCCTATCCAGCTCCCTGCCTGTAGCCTGGAAAAGCTGTCAAGGACAGCCCAAAGCCTTGTGACCCTGCACCCGCATGGGAGACGTGGAAGAGGCTCTGGGCTCCTGGCTTTGGATCAGCTTAGCTCCAGCAATTGTGGCCACTTGGGGAATGAATCAGCAGATGGAAGATCTTTTTTATTCTTCTCTCCATAAAATCTGCCTTCTAATAAAAATGAACAAATCTTTAAAAAAACACTCTATGAAACATTTTTATATTCATATAAAATGAATGAGTAAGACATCCCTGATTGATTTGTTCAAAGAGATTTAAGTTAAGCATGAGAAAATGATTAGTATTATAATTTGTTAACCTTTCTGTCTGCCTCAACTTATTGTGAAAGGTACTTTAGTGCACCCCATGGAGACCTCAGTGGCATTCTATATGCCTGACATCCAGAGGCATACCTAATGTCTATACAAGAATGAAGGAACATCTTGCTAATGTTTATCTCACTAAAAATGTAAAAATGAACACAGATGTAGATCCAAGAAAAACTTACACTTGTAAGTGGATATAAATGAACCAAAAGTTTCTAATAGTTGCAAATCAATTATCTGCTGAAGAACGAGAGTCACAACCAGAATACAAGTCAGCAGTGAGGACATAAGTAAATTAAGACGTGTAGATATTTCTACAGGGAAGGTATGCAAATGGCCTACAGATATATGAAAGTATTTTTAATATTATTTTTCATCAGGAAAATGTGAAACAAAATCACAATGAAATGTCCCTTTATATTCACTAGTTATTCAGAACTGAAAATGTAAGAACACGTGCTAGCTAGCAGGATAAAGAGATTTTGTAGACATTGTGACAGTTTCTCAAAATGGAAGTGGGCATTGTGGAACAGCAGGTGGAGACACCAGTTGGGATGCCCTTGTTCTCAGATCAGACCAGTTCTGGCCATTGACAGCATTTGATAAGTGCATCAGCAGAGGACAGTTCTCTGTTTCTGTCCCTGCCTTTCTCTTTCAAATTAATAAATAAGTCTTCATGAGACTGACTTGCTACCAATTACACTAACAAGGCACTTTAGAAACAGAAAACAGGCACACATAAGACACTGATGGAGTTATGACTCCTTACCAAGGACTATACTATTGTAGCAACATGGGGAAAATCTGTGTGGGGGAGTGGGAGTTTGGGGGAGAATCCCAGTCTATACGAGATTGTACCACAAAATTCAAAAATTCAAAATAAAAATATAACAAAAAAAATAGAAAACAGAAGAAGAAAAAGGTGAAATAAAGCCAGTCACATACACAGGAAAAAAATACATGCTATATTATTCAAAACTGAATGTCAATCTGGTTGTATCTCTTAGAAGTTAGTAGTTCTTTGCAAAATTATTATTTCCTCTATGTTAAAAGTTCCTCATTCATAATTTGGAGATAATAATAGAATATACCTCATGTTTATTGCCGTAAATTTTAGCTGGTAAATATAAGCAAAAGTCTGGGAGCATCTGAGATATTTAAAGCATCCGTATCTGAATGCCAAAAGGTATAATACTCTGTAGAAAATTGGCCTCTATTATCCCAGCGCTATGAATTCCAAATAGTAACCACCAGATTATAAAGTATTGTACAGCCACTTCATTAATGGAAACAGAAATTCATATTTATTTCATGTGCACAAATATATAATAATGACTGATAATATCTAAACCAAATCACTGGCAAGAGCTATCTCAGGTACAGATGACATGTTTGTGTAGAAAACAGTGCAAGTCTTCTTTTGAAGGCCAGTGAAAAGTCTGATCCAGACGTTAGAATCAATCTGAATTAGCATAATTATTTTACAATTATGATCAAAATACTGTAAGTCTTAACCTATCGATTTAGCTTTTTGATAATTGACTCACTATGAATGTTTGGTAAAAATGTTTCTGGCTGCAAAGCATAATCACTAAGTGTTTTTTTTTTTTTTACTTCATTCAACTTGTTGATTTTTCAATCTCAAATGCCTGTACAGCCTGTGTCTTTACCTGAACAGATTTTGGTAGTTTACTCAGGGCGTAAAACATATTTTCCTGCACAATGAATGTTAATGATGTGACTACAATGCTCTTACTTAGTCACACAATAAGGGAGGAAATGAAAGATAATCAAAGTCCATGGTATGCAAGTGACAGTTGAATCTGAAACTAGTATTTCCCAAGTCCTCAACAAAATGTCCTTTTGCTGCACCACTATTTCACATACTCTTCCTTAAAAACAACAACCTATAGCATTGGTGTGCATACGAGCCAGATGGTATGCAGATTAGACCTGGCTAGGCTTCAGTGAATGCCAGCATACATGAAAACTGGGACAGCTTGCTATTGTGCATTGCTGCAACTAAGCCACTGCGGCACCCACTGGTGTGTGTGTGAAGAACAAGTCTGTGGCAGGCTGAAGTGCGCTAGGTTCTAGCACCAATTAGTTCATGTGAGAAATGGGTTTGGGCAGAACTGACCAGGCAGCTGAACCACCACTATGTGCTTTGGCTGGTGCAGGTGGTAGACCAATCTGACCCTGCACTTGTTGGCCCACAAGAGAATAAATTCTGAAGTCACCCCAGATGAGGTTTCCTGGGGGACTTCCCAGCTAGATGGCTGGACTCAAATCCAAGTGCAGGGAAAATCAGAATATATGTAATATGATCTTAGAGTGCATGTACTGGGACAGGGCTTCCTCAGTTACTGACGCCTGCATAGTGAACAGCATGTCTAGGTGCACGTGATGGACAAGACACCAGCTCATCTAGTCCAGTAGAGGATGTTGAGTGCCTTGTCAGAGAACGGAAAGCAAAACAGATTGGGCCACTCTCGTAGCCAAGCTTTACAACATGTTCCTGGACCTGGGGATGCATTAAAGTGGACCTAGTCAGTCAATAGACCTTAGGAAGATTTTGTCAACACTGTTGCAACAAAGCCAACATCATCTCAGAGCTATCAAAACCACTCTAGTAACACTCTCGGAACTTTCTTCCCCATATTGGGGTTTCTAAGATGCTATCATTGGGCTTTCCCCTAACCATGGTTGCAAGAAGTAGCCCTCTCCCCTTCCCCTCTTAGGGACACAGGAGAAAAAAAATTGAAACATACACCCCATTCAACTTCCTCCATAGTCAACCATCCATACCTTAATAAGATACCCACAAGGGCATGTTTCCCTCTCAATAATGTAAAGAATATTAAAAACTGAATTAAATTTTAAAAGCAGGAAAAGAAGGGGAAAATGAATCACTAAGTTTTAGTAGTAATTTGGACTAGTTATTAACATATTTTCTAAATAAAAAGACAATGGAGTCATCCATCAAGTGGACCACTTCACTTCCATGAAGTGGTCAAATTTCAAATAAAATATTTTGAAACATAATATCAATATATTTCTTAAACACAATATCATTTTAATGTACTGAAATTCAGATCATTTTCCAAACACAGTTTTTGAGGATAACTTTTATTCACGTAAAGATCAGTTTGTTTTACCTCCCAATATCTCAGTGAATACCTGAAGTTGATAGTATGTCTTTGTATTCTTGATTCTTTACTCAAAACGCTACCTTCTGAAACAATCTCTTGGGAGGTTTTCATCAGAGTCTTCAAGGAACAGCTAGGAAGACTCTCACCATCAAATTTGGAGCAGGAGAGCTGGCAGGCTCTCTTTCCCTTTTGTTAATTTTTGCTTTTGCAGGATGATGTTCCTCAGCCCCATATCACCCTTTTCTTGAAAGCTTTTCTAAACCTCTTTTATAATACCCATCTCTTTTGTAGGACAGAATTTCTCTACCCCACTATGGGCAGAAACAGAAACCAAGAACTTTTGTCTCTACCTCTTCCAAGAATCTAAACAATCCAAAATATGTACACTTGGAGCGTCATGGACTTTTTTAGAAAAAAAAAAACAAAACAATTCTGATGGTCTTTCTACAAGTTCAACAGTTTGCTCTCAAACTATCCCTTGTTCATTTCATTATCTCTTTAAATTCCCAAATATATAAATTTAGAATTTAGAAAGTGAAAAATGATAAACAAGAGTATTAAGATTAAAAAGTAAATGTTTAGGAAGTATTGCAATTGATTTTTAAATCAGTTTAAAAGAGAAAAGAGGTGATTCATAGAGATTCATTAGAAAATACGTGTTATTTTCTCCATTTTCCAATGCATTCTTTTTCAATGAAAAGTTGTGCGAATCATTTGCATTTAGAAGAGTTAAGGTGATGCCTCATAACTAGTTATGCTAGTAAATCATCTGTTAGCCACATTTTAAGACATTGATACCTTCTAAGTACACTAACAGCATATATTCTCTTTTAAGGATCTATCTGCTTATTTTTCATGTAAGGTTATTGTGAACAGATGGGATATCCCCTTTTCAACAGTTTTCTTACATAGTAATGACACAAAAATATAAAAAGACTAACAGGCACAGATTGATGGTCTTTCCTTAAATGACAACAAGCAGAGTTTACTAAGTTTTTTTATTTTTATTATTTTCCAAATAATATTTGGGGGAATAAGAAACATTATGTTCCAATGGAATATTCAACAAGAATAGCTTGACCTTTGATCAAACCCTTTCCTCTCAATGGACCTCAGTTTCTACATATGAAAGATAAGGAAGTCAAGAGATTTGTAACGTACCTATTTTGTTATCAGATATGTCTCATACTAAGCATCAGGAACAATTTATTCTCTTACTTGGCCTTAACTTAATTATGGATAAAGAATTATATCAATTATATCTCTTTATACAACCAAAATAGCATTTTAAAATAATCTTTTACATGACTTATATGTTACTATACTGAAATTAGGCAAAATCAATTAAATTTGCAGCTTCAAGGAAGTTTCTGTGTGATATTTCCAAAGGAAATTAGGGTGGGGGATTTACCAGCTTGCCCTGGCCTCAAGGAACAAGGTTTGCATTCCTTTCACCTATGTCAGGTAGGGATTTTCAGATCTGCATTACAAGGTCTTATACAAGATCTTTCACATCCTATTACATGGACAACTTGTATTTAGGTTGTTAGGATAAAGGTGTGTTTCTAATTTAGTCATTGCATTCTCAGACAAAAAATGAATGCAAGTGAAAAAGAAGGAAAATTATTTGAATGATGTCAAGATCTAGAAATTCAAATTACATATTTTTATGTGTCTTTAATAATGATTTCTCCTTGAATCATAAGCTGTAGTATATCTAGGATGTACTGAGGTCACCAGCATACAAATTTCCTCTAAGCCAATTAGAACTCATAATCCTGATTAACTGAAGGAGGTCAGGAACTAATGACCTTCTTTATCTATGCCTATGAATATGTTAGGGTCACAGATAACTGCGTTCACTAATGTAGAATGAAAAATTGACTTATTTCTAAGTAAACACTAACTTATTTAGGAGAAGGACTTTAAAGTTTCATAAAGAAAATGAAAATGTAAAATGGCTAAAGCAATATTTCTTTTCCTTCTTTTGTGTTTGTCTTTTTAAATTTTATTGTCTTATGATACAGCTTCATAGGCTCTGGGATTTCCGCTACCCATTCCCCAAACACCCTGACCCCTACATATTTCCCCTCTATCATTACACTATTACAGTCCTTCATAAAGAGTAACAGGTCCATCATTCTGCTATTTAATTATATCCTGACATTGTAAGCATGGACAATGGCAAAGACCCCATCATTCTATAGTCAAAATAAATTTAACAGTTTCTGTGGGAGTCTGTCTTTGACTTGGAAGTAGAGATGTATACTGTGTTGTATCCTTACATCTGGAAATGATAATCTCTATTACACAGTTACTACACATCCCTTAAATGAAAATCCATAAAACAAAAATAAAAACAGGAAGAAATATAGAGAATTTACAAGAGCATGAAGTTAAATATCATGTGACTGAATGACCAATATGTCACCGCAAAAATGAAAAGGAAAATCAAAAGCTTTGTTGAAGAAAATGGGGTTACTATATGTACTGTAGCATGGTAGATCATTTAATAAGAGTAAAAATAACTGTGAACAAATGAAAAAAAGAAAAAATATCAAATCCCATGAGATGCAGCAAAAGCAGTATTGAAAATACTATTGATCATGTATTTTGCATGAAATTTGCCTTATAACAGAGAGAACATATGGTATTTGTCCTTTAGGGATTGACTTATTTCATTGAGCACAATGGTCTCTAGTTGGAACCATTGCTTTTGATGGCTAAGTAATATTCCATGAGGTAGAAAAAACACTGTTTCTGTGTTCACTCTGATTTTGACATCATCTGGGTTGTTTCCATGTGTTTGCTACTGTAGATTGTGCTGCTGTAAATATAGGAGTATAGATCCCTTTCTCATATTCAGTTTTTATTTCCTTTGGATATATTCCCAAAAGTGGGCTAACTGGGTCATATGACAGATTTATTTGGAGTTTTCTAAGCACTTTTCAGACTGAGTTCCATAGTACTTGAAACTAGCATACACTTCCAACAACAATGAAGTAAGGTACCTTTCTCCCCACATCCACACCAGCAGGTGTTAGTAGAGTTTTGAATGTAGGCCAACCTCACTGGAGTTAGTTGGAATCTCAACGTGGTTTTCGTTTGTATCTCCCTGACTGTTAGGAAGCCTGAGCATGTGTTCACATGTCTACTAGCCATTTGAATTTGTTCCTTAGAAAAATGTCTGCTCATTTCCTTTGCCTATTCCTTCACATGGTTGTTTATTGTGCTGTTGTTGAGTTTCTGAAGCTCTTTGTAAATCCTGGATACTCTTGCCCTATAGGTTGTGCACTGTGCAGATCTCCTTCCCTTCTGTGCTTTGGAGACCATCTTTGCTATACAAAAGCACCTTACTCTAACATAGTCCCATTTGTTTACTTTGGCTTTGACTGCCTATGCTTTTGGTAACTTTTCTAAGAGGTCTTTCCCAATTCCTATATCTTAGAGAGTGCTTCCTATATTTTCCTCTGATAGTTTGATGGTTTCTTGATCCATTTATAGTTGATTTTTGTATATGGTGACAGGTGGGGTTCTTGCTTCTTACCTCTGCAGACTGTTTTCCCAATGTTCAAGAAGCATTTGTAGAGAGACCAGGCTTTTTCCCTGGGTTTTCAGGTTTTTTTCTTGTGTGGGCTTCTTCCAGAGGTTTTTTTGTTTCTTGTTTTTTTTTTTTTTTTTTTTCTGTTCAATTGAGCTTTTCTGTTTCTGTAGCAGTACCACACTGTTTTGATGATCACCTCCCTTTAGTGTGTCTTGTGGTGTGGAATTGTGATTCCTCCAGCTTGATTTTTATTCTTCAGGACAACTTTGATTATTCGTAGTCTCTTGTGTTTCCAGATGAGCTTTTGTGTCATCTTTTCTATTTCTGAGAAGAATGTTGTGGGGATTTTGATTGGGATCACATTGAGCTTGTGTATTATTTTTGGTAATATGCACATTTTAATGATGCTGGACCTGCTGATGCAGGGCCATGAGAAATTTCTCCATCTTTTTTTTAATTTTTTTTTTATTATTATTGGAAAGCCAGATATGCAGAGAGGAGGAGAGACAGAGAGGAAGATCTTCCATCCGATGTTTCACTCTCCAAGTGAGCTGCAACGGGCCGGTGCGCGCCAATCCGATGCCGGGAACCAGGAACCTCTTCCAGGTCTCCCACGCGGTGCACGGTCCCAAAGCTTTGGGCCGTCCTCAACTGCTTTCCCAGGCCACAAGCAGGGAGCTGGATGGGAAGTGGAGCTGCCAGGATTAGAACCGGCGCCCATATGGGATCCCGGCGCATTCAAGGCGAGGACTTTAGCCGCTAGGCCATGCTGCCGGGCCCAATTTCTCCATCTTTTAATACCTCCTTCTATTTCTATTTTTTCTAATATTTTATAGTTTTCATCACAGAGGTCTTCCACATATTTAGTTGGATTAATTCCAAAGTATTTATGATTCCTTTCCATTATTTTAAAAAGGACTATAGTTACAATTTCTTTCTCAGCCTTGGAGTTATTTGTGTATACTAGCACTATTAATGTATGTACATTATTTTTGTTTCCCGCTATCCTGCCAAATTCTCTTGAGTACCAATAGTCTTTTGATTGAGTCTCTTGGTTCTTTCATGTGAGAAGCATGTCATCTGCAAACAGGGATGATTTTAATTGCTCAGTTCTGATTCGATTTCCTTTAATTTTTTTTGTTTGTTTTCCTAATAACTCTGGCAAGGACTTCCAATACTATTTTGAATATCAGTGGTGAAAGTGAACATCCTGTCTAGTTCCAGATCTTAGCAGAAAAGCTTCCAATCTTTTTCCATTTAGTATAACGTTAGCATTTTGTTGTTCATATATTGCTTTGATTGTGTTATAGAATGTTCCTTTTATGCTTATCTTGCTTGAAGTTTTTAGGATAAAATGATGTTGGATTTTATCAAATGCCTTCTCTGCATCTGTTGAGATGATCATATGGCTTTTATTTTTCAATTTGTTGATGTGATGTATCACATTTATTGATTTGCAACTGTTAAAGCATCCCTGAATGCCAGGGAAGAATCCCACGTGCTCCAGTTGAATGATATGCCTCATGCGTTGTTGTATCCTGTTGGCTAGTGTTTTGTTGAGGATCTTTGTATCTATGTTCATCAAGGACATCAGTTTGTAGTTCTCTTTTTCTGTTGTTTCTCTATATGGTTTTGGTATTACGATGACATTAGCTTCATAGAAAGGATTTTTAAGGATCGCCTCCCTTTCTATTATTTGAAATAGTTTGTGGAGAATTGGGGTAAGTTCTCCTTAAAACATTGGGTAGAATTCAGCAGTGAAACCATATGGTCCAGGACTTTCCTGCTTGGGAACAGATTGAATTACTGATTCAGTCTTAGTCCTTGTTATAGATCTACTTAGATTATTAATTTCCTCAGTATTCAATTTTGGTAGATTGTATGTTTATAAGAATCTACCAATTATTCTAGGTCTTCTGATTTGTTGGCATATAGTTGCTTATGATATTTCCTAATAATTCTCTGTATGTCCAATGTATCTTGTTATATTTCCTTTTTGAATCTGATCCTATTGATTCATATCTTCTCCCACCTTATTTTGATTAGTTTGGCTAAATAGGAATCTATTTTGTTGAGTTATTTGAAGAACCAACTCTTCAACTCATTGATCTTATATATAGTTCTTTTGGTCTCCATTTGGTTTATTTCCTCCCTTCTTCTGATTATTCCTTTTTTCCTGCTAATCTTGGGATTGTTTTGCTGTTGTTTTCCTACCTCCTTCATATCCATGGTTCGCTCATTTTCTTAGTGCTTGTCTAGTTTCTTAGTACAGGCATTGATGGGGATGAATTTTCCTCTTAATACTGCCTTGGCCGTGTCCCGTAAGTATTGATATGATGTGTTGATGCCTTCATTTGTTTAAAACAATAATTTAATTTCCCCTTTGATTTACTCTATATCCTATTGCTCATTTAGTAGCATATTATTCAGTTTCCGGCTATCTGCATGTCTTCTGAGGTATTTTGACTTATTGGTTTCCAGTTTCATTCTATAATGGTCTGAGAAGATGCATGGTATAATTTCAATTTTTTAAAATATTTGCTAAGCCTTGTTTTGTGACCTATAACATGATCAATCCTGGAGAAAATTTCATGTACTGATGAAAACAAAAAAAAAAATGTTTTCTCTGTAGAATGAAAGGTTCAGTAAATGTCAATTAAGTCTGCTTACTCCAGTGTCTGAGTGAATTCTGCTGTGTCCTTGCTGAATTTCTGTATTGTCATTCTATACATTGATATTAAGAGGCTATAAAAGTCCCCCACTATTATTGTATTAGAGTCTATTTCTCCCTTTAAAAGCCATTAATATTTGCTTCATGTAGCTAGGTGATTCAGCATTTGGTGCATATACATTTATTGTGGTGATCTATTCTTGCTGAATGGATCCTTTAATCATTATATGGTGTCTCCTGTAAGCAACAGCAAGTTGGGTTTTGCTTTGTAATTCAGTCCACTAATCTATGGCATTTTTGATGGGTTTAAGCCATTTACATTCAGGGTTAATATGGATAGGTGCTAGTTCAGACCTGTCATTTTAGCAATGGATAGTTCTTTGCTTTAGTCTTCTGCCATCATGTTACTGGGATGTTCTCTACCTTTGCTTTTGTTTTTAGTGGGAACTATTCCTTTGATCTGTCAAGAGAATATATTTAAATTTCATTTGTAGGGCATGTCTGAAAGAGGAAAATTCTTTTAGCTGTTCTTTATTGTGGAAGAACTTATTTCATTTCCAAAGCCAAAGGAAAGGTTTGCTTGGTACATTAGTCCAGGTTGACAATTTTTTCCCCTTTAGAATCTGGAATATGTCATTCCATTCTCTTCTGTCCTGTAGAGTTTCCTGTGAGAGGTTAGCTGTGAGTCTGCCATTCCCCTATAGGTCAATTAATTTTTTCACAGTTAAGGATCTTTTCCTTGTTTCTGAATAGAGAGCTTGATGATCATGTGTTGTGAAGATCGCTTTTGGTCAATCTTGTTGGGAGTTATGTGCCTCTTCGGTATCTTGTTCCCCATTTCTTTCTCCAAGTTAGGGAAGTTTTAATTTCTTATTTCACTGAATAACACATCTTTCTGTGCCTCCTGGAACTCCCATAATTCTTACAGTTGGCCTTTTAATAGTGTCTCTTAATTCTTGGATACTTTTTTAGCTTGATCCAACTCCACTTCCAGCCTTTTAATTGTTTCCCCATTGTGGCAAGAAATATCTTCTAATTCTGAGATTCTTTCTTCTGCATCATCTGTTCTATTGTTGAGGCTTTCTGCTGAATTTTTAATTTGCTCAATTGTGTCTTTCATTTCTAGTAATTTGCCTTGATTTTTTTCATTATTACTATTTCCTGTATGACATATTCTTTAAGTTCCTTGAACTCCTGTATGTTATTGATAGGATGCTTGATAACAAGTGTTTAAAATTCTTTATCCCACATGTTCTCAATGTCTTTATTTGTTAATTTGAGGTTGGCAAAGGCTTTTGCTGGGGGAATCTTCAGTAATATTCATTGTGCCTCTGTCTCTTCTCTTGCTTTTGGTCATTGTATTTTGGGTTAGCAGATTTTTCTTAGGGCATGTTGCTAGGCTGTGTCTCTTGCAGGTCTATAAGTCAAATTTATTGATTGCATTTCGTATCCAGTTCTTCATTGGTAGTCACTTGTGCCACTCCCTCCAGTGAGTTTCAGGCCTGGGCTCTTCCACCACAGTTTCCCTCTGATGCCCCAGGTCGTAGCTCACCATCTCTACCTCCTGTGTTCCTATGCTATAGCTGCACCATTTCCAGTACAGCCTTTCTCCCACTTCCAACTCAAGCATTGTCCAGGAATAGGAAGACACAAGCTGTTCTGAATAGCTGCGTTGGTGGTGCTGATTTGCCTGAACCTACTGGCTATTATATCTGAGGTCCACCCCGATTTATTTTTGGTGGAACCTGTAGGTTACCACTTCGATATTGTTTTCTCTGTGGGATCAGTGCAGTACACTCTACTAGAAACGAGTTTCCAGCTGGCTTAGCACATGCAAAACTCACTATTCTCCATCCAGCCCCACAGTTTTTTCCTCACTACACAAAATTGTGCCTGATGAGGCACTGTTTGGAGTCTGGGCTGTGATATCCACCCTATTCCTGCACCACTCACTTGGAGTCTGATGCTCTGACTCTGCTCATGCTCAGATCAAACAAATTAGCAGGACAGGCAATTCTTTCCAGGGTTCACCTTCTGAACTCCTGTGAACTCCCCTTCCCACCTGGCTGCCAGTGGAGATCTCACAACCAGTAGAGCTCAGATAGCCAATCACTGACTGCTGCTTGGGTATCTGGCCACTGCAACATTGTGCCATTGTATTCACTGCTTCCCCATGTCTGCAGGGCTCCAGGTATCCCTCTGCTGTGAACCTGTCCTATCCCATTTCCTGGAATAGGCCCTCTCGGCTTCACTCTGGCTAATGATTCTGCATCAGTTTAAACCTGTCCGTACCTTGGGCCCAGCGGCGTGGCCTAGCAGCTGAAGTCCTTGCCTTGAACGCACCAGGATCCCATATGGGCACCGGTTCTAATCCTGGCTGTCCCACTTCCCATCCAGCTCCCTGCTTGTGGCCTGGGAAAGCAGTCGAGGACGGTCCAAGGCTTTGCGACCCTGCACCCACATGGGAGACCCGGAAGAGGTTCCTGGCTCCTGGCTTCGGATCAGTGCGGCACCAGCCATTGCCGTCACTTGGGGAGTGAATCATCAGATGGAAGATCTTCCTCTCTGTCTCTCCTCTTCTCTGTATATCTGGCTTTGTAATAAAAATAAGTAAATCTTAAAAAAAAAAACCTGTCCATACCTTATACTGCCATCTTGCCTCCACCCCAAACCTTCTAAGATTTAATGCAAAGAAATCTATGAAAATTTCACATTGTTTGAATAACATTACAAGATTATGTGTGACTGCAAATATTGTAAAATTACATCAATTTATATAGGTTATCAAAAGTAGTGTATTTCAACATAAATGTAACTAATATGATTAAAATCTGCTATACCTAGTATAATTTCACACATACATAAGTGGCATCAGACCGGAGGACGTTTGAATGCATCCTTTAGCTATACAGGAAGGGTTTGGTAAATTAACTAAAAGGCTTCCCAATGTGCATTAATTACAGCACTGATTGCTTTCTCCCACACCACCAGATCCAACTAAGTCTCACTTTTGCTTCACAGTTTTTTACAAGATGATTTGGATAAAAGTGGGTACTAGGAATATGCAAAGTGGAGGAGGGAGAAACTAAAAATACTGTTTAACTGACCTTTTTTAGTTCAGTCAACTAAAACAACTATGAATAGTACTATTCAGAATAGTACTATTCAGGATGCATTAAGGCTAATACACAAAAGAAGAAGACAAAATTCATTCTCCATCTTGCCAGAGCAATGACATCATGGAAAAAAAAGTTCATCAGCCATCATGCCTTCTCAGGGCTCATGATGTCAACAGAGAGCCTCAAGTAATTTATAGCATTGTGCTTATTCTGGTGCCATTGATATGTATTCATGCATACAACAACAGCTGTTTTTTTACAAGAGAAATGTACTCACATGAGCTCTCTCACCCACACTGACAACAGAAGCAAGTTCTAATAGTAAAAGATGCAGCTGCGTTTGCTGAATTAATACATTACAAGTTACTCTTTCATTTGGTATTCTTTCCAGAAAATAGACACTTGGAATTTTAAAGCAAATGAAAGTTATAGAAACATTTAATGGATTCTTAGATGTAATGAAGTAAATTGATGCTTTTATTATACTTTTAGGGATCAATTCATTTACATATCAAACAGAAAAACAATTATTTAAAAAATAAATCAGAACTGAGTTAGCTGGTGTATTTGAAATGCTTAAAGGAATGACAGATCAGAAAAGGTGTTTCTTATTTAAAGTTCTGATGCAAAGCTGAGAAAGTGTTTTTTTTCAAGAACTTCTATAAAATATCAGAAACAGAAATTAGTATTTTATTTATTTCAGTCATCTTCTAAAAATAAAAGCCCATTTTGCAAATAAATATCAAAACTTACTTTTAAACTACCACTGAGTTTCTAGTAGTTTTCTACAATCTCCATCTTTGGAAATCATCTCAGAATTTAATTTAAGGCAGGGTGACAATACAACAATCATTCACACTGTCATCAAAAAGGCTGAAGAATTTTTTGTCGTTAGCTGTTTTTAAACTAATACACAGCTCAGCAATGTATGTATATGTATAAACACACAAATACACACACATATGTTCATTGCCATTTATGTACTAAAATATCACCATTTTTAAAATATTACAATACCTCAATATGAATTTTTGTTTCATTTGGGGTTGGTTTAGCTTAGTTTATTGTCAGTTCATCTGTTGATTTAATAAACAGGTTATCAGAAAGCTGAATGAGAAGTCATTTTTAGATAAATGGAGAGTTGGTTCCATTTCCTTTACTCCTTTCAATTCCATTTTATAATTTCCTGTTCTTCTCAGTGCTAAGGTTACATTTCCATTTTGTAAATATTGTACTGTGTAAATCTTATACTTCTAATTGTATGCATTATTTTATCATTGTAAAATATCTGCAAATTAGTTTTCTGTTTATCTAGGTAGCTTAAGTATTTAATATCTTTTTTAATGTTATGCTAGCTCTGTTAACAATATGGCTCATTATTTAATTCAGAAAGAATTTAAAAGGTGTGAGGTTTGTAACAGAAAGTGCTATCATGATTTGCATTGACCTAATTAGTTCATTTACATGTTGACCTTTAAAATCAGGGGACTTCTGTAAATCCAACTTGTGGTTGCAACTATTGCACAAAAGAGACCAGGGAAAGAGCATAGAAAACAAAACAAAACAAAACAAGCAGGAGGTGGGAGGGAAATGATAAAGAAGTGGTGATGGTAATTAAGAGAAAAACAAAATTAAAATATTATAATATAGTCCTAAAACCATCTTAGATGAAATATTTTCATGGAACATTTTCAGAACATCCAGTCAACTCACTAGACATTTCTAATTGCTTATTTTAGTATGGTAATGAGAAAACAAATATGTCAGTATCCAAAGTTGTAGTAAAATTTCACATTTCTAAGATCACTTCTAAATTTTGTGAATTGTAAATAACCACTCTAAATGCACTATATTCTCATAGATTCTACAATAACATTATAACCAATTCAAAATAATGAAAGCTTAAAAAATACAAGGATTCAGTGTAATATCATTTGTAAAAGCATAAAGTTGGGCCCAGCACAATGATTCAATTGGCCGATCCTCACCTTGTAAACGCTGGAATTCAATATGGGCACCAATTCAAGCCCTGACTGCTGCAGTTCCTATCCAGCTCCCTGCTTGTGGCCTGGAAAAACTGTGGAGAGAGGCTCAAAGCCTTGGAACTCTGCAGCATTGTGACCCAAAAGAAGCTCCTGGATCCTGGTTTCAGTTTGGCTCAGCTCCAGCCCTCCAGCCATTGCAGCCATCTGGGGAGTAAAGCAGCGGATGCAAGATTTTTCTCTCTCTGTCTCTCCTTCTCTCTGTAAATCTGATTTTCCAATAAAAATAATTAAATGTTGAAAATAAAAAGTATAAAGTCTATAGAGGCTCTACTGGAAAATAGATACGAATGGAGAAGTTGAAATGAAATTTTACATTCAAGGTACCAAGAATGGTTATATTAGGCCTCTTCTCATCAATATACCCCTTTCCTAACTCTCACTCTGTCAATAATTCATTCACATTCTCTATTTATCTTCCCTAACTAATCCTCCTGCTCCTGTCACTTTTTGTTTATTCATTTACTCCCATGCATCATCTACCACAGATTTTTCAAAAATGTCCTTAATCTGGCTTTACTAGGTCATCTAGCTGGGTCATCCAAAAGGACTCTCAGTCTTGCTCCTCTTAAATAAGGAGTGCTTCTCTGCTGTTCTTGTTACACAGAGCTTAAGAATTCAGATACCCTGGGGAAGAATAGGCAGAATTTTCCCTCATTCCTTCAGCCCTTTGCACACCCTCCTTTTCAAAACAGCAAAACAAAACACTCACTTGATTGTTACAATCTACGTGTGTGAAAGGTACTCTGTTTTGGTCATTGTCGTAAGGTATTTCCCTTGGCTACTTTATAGAGCTCCTTGAAGACTTTAACAACTGGTTTAGCTTTCTCTTCAGTGCTCTTTCTGGGCAGTTTGGAATTCTGTGTGCTTTGGTCAAAAATCTAGATTTGATCCCTCCTTTTCAGCTTAAACGCCTCTTTTTATTCCATTTCAGCTGTCTACTTTTTTCTTAATCTGGAATTTATGAACATATGGAACTGCAATACAACTGAAATCTTAAACTCTGCCACATGATTACCCAATCCATAATACTCATCTTTTAAGCCACTAGTAGGCATCTCTATTATTTCAACTCCAACAAGTAAAAAAATTTTATGTCTATTTTCTGTCCCACTTCGCTGATAAGTCAACTCCTGCTTTTTCCTTCCAAGCTTCAACATAAACTGTTTATCTCCAAAAGAATCTTCTATTTCTTTATTTTTTTATTGTTGCAGACATCTTCCAATCTCCCTCTGTTGTTTCTTTCACAATGTTTTCAAAACGATTTTTAAATATCAAACTTTGTGATATTTCCTTTTTTAAGGCACTACAGGCTTCTCATTGACACTCATGTTAAAATGTCTCAGGTAATCACCCCAGATCATCTAGACCATCTCACACTGATTTTTCTGGCTAATACGGATTTACCTCATCAGTCTTCCTAAGTGATTTTCTGTTGCACTTCTTTACTACATTGCTACTACACTTCTATAGCAATTTAGATAATGTTTCATCATAGTAGTCCATGTACTCTAAATTCCCTCCTTCCCGTCCAGATTACCATCCTCTCAGGAAGGGCATGTACCAGCTGCATGGAAAATGCTCTCTAGGTGTTTATTAAATGTAAGATGCAAGTACACTTTGCTCTCCTATACTGTAGATACAAAGTTCTCTGGAAGACAAACAACTCTGAATATAATACATACACTAATGTAATTAATTAGTACCCACATCAATGGTAAACCTCCAATTAATTAAGCAAAATACACTGACTGCACTAGACATTTGACCCTTCAATTAAATGCTGGTTAGCACTTCCATGCTGCACAGCAGAGGACCTGGGTTTGAGTCAAGCTCTGCTTCTGATTCCAGTTTTCCGTTACAGCAGATCATAGCAGTCAGTAGTGATGATCAAGTATTTAGGTGCCTGCCACCTATATGGGAGACATGGATCAAGTGCCAAACCCAAGCCCTGCTACACATTTGAGAAGTGGATGAGAAAGTATGTTTCTCTCTCTCTCTCTCTCTTTCTCTGACTCTCAAAATAAGTTTTAAACTGTGAATGCATGTAAATTTTTAAATGCACACATTTTCTCTGTTTTAGATGTAGATAAGATAAACTTTTTAAAACTCGTTAAGATTATTTAGAGTGTCAGATATTGGTGTGGACATGCTTAGAATACCACATCCCGGGTTGAAGGGACTGGATTCAAGTTCTAAACCCCACTCTGAATGTCAGCTTCCTGCAAATGTGCACCCTAGGAGGCTGCAGATGACAGCTCAAGTACTTGGTGACTTGCCATTGACATAGAACCAGATGGGGTTCCTGACTGCTTTGGCCTGACTCAGCTCTTACCTTGGAAGAAGCCAGCAGACCAACAGTCCCTCTGTATCTCTTTTTCTGTCTCTCTGCCTTTCAAGGAATTCAATAAATGAATTTTTATTAAAAAATATGTTTAGGTTTATCATGTAACTTCAACAAAAATGCATCACAGATCATATTATTAGGTAATTGTTCATGTCTGTCGGAAAGTTGGTAACCAACATTGACTAAATATCTAATGTATCAAAGGTAAGACAACTCTAGCCCAAAGGAAACCATTACTCTGTGTTTCTATTTAATTAAGTCTTAGCAAACGTCTTCAGAAAGTTCAGAAGCCCAGGCAGTGGCCACTCAAAGGTGGCATTTGTGGAGGCCCAATACAGTTGCATCTCTCTCACTGGAGTCTCGTGACTAGAATTTGCTCAGTCTAACTATCAGCACTAAGTACATTTAAATGATCACCTGTGCTAGAAATAGTGCCACACATTAAATAAATACGATTCAGCCTCTGCTTAAAAAGAACATGCTAAGTGCCATAGGATTCTTGAATCCTGAGAAAGTAGCAGGGTTCAAAGTAAAATAAGAACATAAAAGCTATGATAATAACAAAGGGTATTGGAACAAACAACTACAGTTGATAAGCGTTTCATTGTTTTCCTGGGATTAGCATCTTTGAGGGAACACTCTTCTACCACCTAGCTAAACTGTGCAATGATAAAATATGTGAATCACCATCCACTTTAAAGTATGACAAAACCTTGCCGTGTTTTGTTTTATAGATATTTCCCTCCAACTTCTAAAACCTCATTAAGAACTAAACTCAGGCTTTCATAGTTTACAAAACAAATAATAAATCAATACGCATTTTCCTCTAATTCAGTGTCATTATCCTAACAGATTCACAAGGACCTGTGATCTCAATATTTAAAACTATGAAGTTAAAAAACAAGAAATGCAGTGAAGTTAATATGCATCCACAATAACCTTCACTTGTGTTGCAGAAAATGCTGCTTTTACAGCCAATGTGGCTCTCTCTCTCTCCCTCTCTCCTTGACTTGAAACTGATTTTTTTCTTCAGGTTTCCATTGTTTCAAAATGTGTGAAGGTTCAGGAGGCAAATCTTGCATATATTTCACTGTTCTCCACTGGTGAGGGGTCTCCTCTGTGAGTTATCATAGAAATTCAAGAACAATTTTTAAAAGTTAGCTCCCAGCTGGCTGGTTGGATGCATCATAGAAGATCCAGCAGACACTTATAAAGAACAGTTAATACTTCCTCACATTCAAGTAACCACAGACCTTCTTATTACAACATGGACATGTTTATCACTACTACATACTAACATTAAAATAAAGACCAAATGTTCAAACGTAAGGTCTTTAGGGTCAGGCTCATCAACCTTATGTTCAGGGTCATAAAGCAAATTTCCATTATTTTGTCTCTCATATCCTTACCATGAAGACTAAGTAAACATGGTTGGGGAAAACACATGAATTAATCCAAAATACATGTTTTCATTAAATGTAGGTATTTACGTATCAACGGTTGTGCACTATTACATTCTTTCTTTTTTAAAGATTTATTTATTTTATTACAAAGTCAGATATACAGAGAGGAGGAGAGACAGAGAGGAAGATCTTCCATCCGATGTTTCACTCCCCAAGTGAGCCGCAACGGGCCGGTGCTGTACCAATCCGAAGTCAGGAACCAGGAACCTCTTCCAGGTCTCCCACGCGGGTACAGGGTCCCAAAGCATTGGGCCGTCCTTGACTGCTTTCCCGGGCCACAAGCAGGGAGCTGGATGGGAAGTGGAGCTGCCGGGATTAGAACCAGTGCCCATATGGGATCCCGGGGTTTTCAAGGCGATGACTTTAGCCACTAGGCCACGCCACCGGGCCCTATTACATTCTTTCTAATGTCCTAACAAAATTGCCCATTCTGATCACTGCAAAAATGGAGTTGATTCTGATAATCAGATGATTGGTTAATTCCTCTAAGATGTGTACTAATACAATCAATCACCAAGGACATGGACACTGGGAAAGGCAGATTTCTCTCTGCTTCAGACCCAGACCCAGTACTTAGCATTTCCTTCTCAGAGTCAAGGATTAAGAAGGGTTCTGTACATGGGAGATAGCAAGGGAATTAAACCAGGATGTCATCTGGTGACAGTCCTGTGAAATTAACTACAAGAGGAGACAATTCAATCTCAGCCATCTTCTTTTTCATCCATAGAATAATCTCTTCCTTAGTTGCTAGTCCACTTAAATATTTCTTTTTCTTAGACCTTCGTCTTGTGGTTCTGTTTTAATTTAAGCACAGCTCAATAGGGTGTATAAGAAAAATACTGGAAATTACACCTGGTCAGTTTTGTAATTGTTTAGTAGCTCTGGATTTTAATGGGCGAAGAGGTCAAAATAATTTCCCTTAAAATGAGTCCTGGTAATTGTGAAATTTAATGACTTTTCCTATCCCCAGTTCCTAGGTTAAACAAAAGTTTGTTGTATTTCTTTATGATTATCTGTTTCTTCCTTTTCAGGAAGAGAGAAAAGGAACTGTATTTACACTTAAACTTCCTCCAAATTCAAAACGTTTCCTAATCTTTATCAATACAATTTGCAAATACATTATTGCATATGATCTCAAAATTAAGTCAAAGAAAATTTCTCTTCCCAACCACCCAACACGAAGTGCTTTTTTTCCTCCAATGACCAGTGCCCTACCTATAATTTTCCATTCATGAATAGATGATTTGGTCTTCAGTTATTCTAAACTGACAAAATTGTATTTTATTCAAATCTTACTGGCCCAGGGGAAAAGTAATTTTACTTCTAAAAATATATATATATATATTTAATAAAACATCAAAATCAATTTAGATTTAATATTTGCAGAAACTTTTTTCATAAATAAAATGCATTTTAAAACACTCAGTTAATAATTCATTGACTATGTAAAGGTGTTAAACATTTTTTCTAAAAATCTGCTAAAGTAGTAGCTTTATTAACAGTTACATTCGTTAAATACTTATTACCCAAGATCTATGTTTAAATAGGGCCAAATATGTACTAAAACATTTATCATCTGAGATTAACAAATACATGTGTGCCTGTTAATGTCATGCGAATGAAAAAGGAACTGACTTTTCAGTTTAAATGGAGAACAACATTTGACATCTAAAATCTGGGTTTAAAAAAGACTGAAAATCGTTCAGAGCCCTGGATTTAAGATGGCAGTCAGAGACATTACTTAAATATTCCTGAGACAGTTGGCTGGGAGACTGGACCAGGCAGGTGGCAAATGAGTTCCCCCCTTTTTTAGCAGTGGGTGCTTTATTTTTGATCTGCTGTGTGTGTTATGAGACCACTCAGGACTTAATTTTTTAAATGGTTTTTGCTAATTTTTAGACATTTTTAAATTGTTTTTTGATACAATTTAGTTGGCGGTGGGCTCTCCCTCTGCTTTTTGGGGATTTAAAAAAATGAAATGCATTACTTTGCGCCCAAATAGGCCAAACTAGAGACCATAATGCTAAGGGAAATGAGCCAATCCCAAAAGGTTAAACTTATTTGTTGTTAATGGAAAGGCAAATTTACAGACAGAAAGACAGAAAGATCTTTCATCCACTGGTTCACTCCCCAGAAGGCCATAACCACCAGAACTGAGCCAAACTGAAGCTGAGAGCCAGGATCCAGGAGTTTCTTCCAGTTCTCCTACATGGGTGCAGAGACTTTAAGCCATTTCCTGCTGCTTTCCACAAAGCGCCACAAAGCAGGGATCTGGATGGAAGTGGAGCAGCCAGGACTTGAACTGGTGACCATAATAGATCTCGGTGCTTACAAGGGTAGAATTAGTCAATTGAACCATTGTGCTGGACCACCATTTTGGCTGATTTTAAAAAGTTTAAAAATTTTCTAATATTACCCATTTTTAAAAATTACTAAGGCTTACAGAGTAAAACCTGTGTAGATTTTTCATAAATATTGTATAGCAAAATGAGAATCTCCATTTCTATATGAGGTTTGAAATCATCACTGCCGCTAGAGTCAAAGAGCTTATGTCAAAGTGTTAGGAATATATGAAGCTTGGTAGTGATGGCACATGGATGCCATGTTAAAAAATTATAATATTTAGAGTATATCTGTAGCTTTTCTGCTTCCTCATACCCTGTGTCCAATGTGTTTTTTATAGAACACACATGATGACAACATTACTGGAACCTCATTATGTTCCTGGTTCACTCCAAGGCCAAAGAAAGTCAAAAAGAGGAACAAATATAAAACGTGAAATGCAAAATTTCAATCAATGGCGAAGGAACAGATGCTTCACTAGGTCAGGAATGAATGCAGCGGTCAGAATGAGAACCAAAATTTATCTTTAGGAGGAAATTAATTGCTACAGCTGTAATGACAGCTGAAAGAAGAGACTCTCCTGGTGTGACTACTTATTTTAGAATTTTTCCTTCTTAAGAATTTCAGACAGAAATTTGGTCTGATTTAAGATCCACATAGAAACTGCTGTTTTTCTGTGGGTGTTTTGTTAAGATGATGAGTAATGTGAACAAAAAATCCACCTCTCAATTTGTGTGTATACCTATGTTATTGAAGATTTCAGACATTTTGCAAACTCAACCTGTTAAAAACACACTGTCTTTAAAAAGTGCATGTTCCGGCACCTAAAGGCTTAAGTGGCCTAAAGTGGCCTAAAGGCTTAAGTCCTCGTCTTGAATGCACCAGGATCCTACTTGGGTGCTGGTTCTAATCCCGGCAGCCCCGCTCCCCATCCAGCTCTCTGCTGTGGCCTGGGAAAGCAGTGGAGGACAGCCCAAAGCCTTGGGACACTGTACCCTGTGAGAGACCTGGAGGAAATTCCTGGCTCCTGGATTCAGATTGGCACAGCACTGGCCATTCTGGTCACCTGGGGAGTGAATCATCAGATGGAAGATCTTCCTCTCTGTTTCTCCTCTTCTCTGTATATCTGACTTTACAAATAAAAAGAATAAATAAATCTTAAAAAAAAAAACAACGTGCATGTTCTTCCATTTCTCCAGTGGAACTACACTGGTACAGTTTCATCCCTAGCTAAGCATGTGTTTCACCTAATAATATGTCTTTGCAACAAGTTTGACTATGTGAGAGAAGAACCTGGTGTCTACAGACAAATGTGAAACTATCTAACTCATGCAGGGATGTTGGACCTGGGACATTAATCTCATTGGCCAGAAATAAGCAGCTCCATTTTCTCAAGTAAATAAGTCCTACCAAGAAGCAAAGTGTTTATCCTAAAATTTTACATGTTTCAAAACACAAGAAAACCACAATTGAATAGTATTTCAATCAACCTAAAGTACAGTTAGCTAATCTCAGGTTTCAAAACAAAGTGAATAAAAACATAAATAAATGCAGTTTATCATTTACCCATATTCCTTTTTCCCCACACTGGCATTAGCTGTAGCTTTCATATGATCGGAAATGTGTCTTTTAGGTAGATGTTTCCTTATGATTGCTAACAAAAATAATGATTTTCAGGTCTCCTAGTGAACTGTTCTCACCTCTAACACCTCACCTTGAGACAGCCTTGCTGTCAAGTAGAAAGAGAAGTTATTTAAGACAATAGCACAATATCAAGAGATTAAGGTTGATATCAAAACTATGATGTGAAATAAAAAGCACTTTAAAATAAGAAATGATGGACTGCATTCTAGATTTATATGACCCAAAATTATAGAGGAACATTAAAATGAAATGTTACACCTAGTGAACATTACATAGTAAAGGGAATTTGGATATATATTGCAATACATTCATTTATGCCGCAGGGGAGTAAAGCAAAAAAATACATATAAACATCAAAAAGGTACAAAGCTTACCTTAGAAAAGTAAAACAATTAACAAAATTTATAATTTTTGTAACTATCAGTTTGTGAGCATGCTTCGATGGCCTATTATGTATTATGTCAGATTGATACTTAATACTTCTGCAGTGACATATCTTATTAAGACCAAGCAGGATGCAACTGTCCAAAAATTTTCTTCACATTACAAATCATCGATTTTTAGCGGAAGCATTCCATTAAGCTGCACATTGTTTATAGAATGGCACTATCTAAATATATGATATTGTGTCACATCATGTGATCATTTGTCATGAAGAGAAATGAAGTGAGAGGTGTGCCTTCTGAAAAATTTAGAATTTCCACACCCATCTCTAATTCAAAACTTTAAATAAGAGTTTGATAAATCTTTTTGAATTATGGAACATCTTGCAATATGCTTCAAGAAACATTTAATTTCCTAAATTTCCACAGTTCTTCAGCCAACAGCTGAAAAAATGCATGTTGATTAATTTTATCTCACCAAGTTATGCCTAGTGTTTAATATTTTTCAAAGATAACATTATCATTTCAAGTTATCTCATCACCTTGTAGAGGTCAGAAACACAAGGGGAAAAAGAAAAACACAGAGAGCAAGCCAATGTCAGAAGCAAGTCAGTGCCTCAGCAGTGAGGATGGGTTTAGGCAACACGTAAACAGAACCTTGTCACTGGCACTAGAGAAGAGAATTTTAAATTTAAGGGTTAGGTCACTGGATACAGGAATCACCTTGTCCTCTTATTTTCATTTGGTAGAGTTTGAGATTCTCCACACGAAAATGTTATTGGAAGGTCTATCATTCTAAAAGAAAAATGAGTTATATCAGGTTCCATTAACCTGGCTGAGTCTTTAAGTCTGGCACAATCCAGCGACTGAAAGCACTTGGAGAATGAACTAGTAGATAAGAGATTCTCTCTCTCCCCCGTCCCTGCCTTCCAAATAAAGTGCAAACAAGCACATGATTTTATTACAAAGGCAGAAATGCTGCCTGGTGTTTCAGTGCGGCTTGTTAGGCTGCATCCCGTGTCAGAGTGCAAGTTTGAGTTCTGGTTGCTCTGTTTCTGATCCAACTCTCTGTTAACATGCCTAGAAATACTTCAGAAGACTGTAAAAAAAAGTGTGGGCCCATAATATCCACATGGAAGATTCAGGTGGAATTCTAGGCTTTTCTTGTGTCGATAGCCCTGATTATTGTGGCCATTTAGAGAGACAATCAGAGAATGGGAGATCTCTGTCTCTCTCTCTCTCTTTCTCTCTCTCCCTTATTTTTAGTTTGCTTTTCTTATTTATTAATACACAGGAAACAGATTTCATGAATTTTTCAAGAACACAATGACATCTTGCTCCCCACCTCCTCTTTCCTGCCTTCCCTTTTGTTTCTTTTTATTATTTGCAATAACATATTTTTAATTTTCTTTACAATCAAAGGCTCAAGTCATCCTTACATAAGGGCCTCTACAAGCAAAGGAGAGGCATACCATTGCTCTGAAGGATTATAAATCTCTTAAGGGAGAAGGAAGAAGAGGAGAGAGTGGAGAAGAAATGTCTAGATCAAATCCTCTCACATTGAGGCCTGCAGGCCAAATACAGTCTCTGGCCTACTTCCATAAATAGGTAAAGTTTAAATAGAGTATATCCATATTTATCTATTTATATGTTGTTTAACATGACTTTGTTGCAACAACACTAGTGTTAGAGAATTGTGACAAACTATGCAGCTCACAAAGCCTTTTTTTATGCCCCATAAAAAGTTTACTCACCACTGATATAGGCTATACATGACCAGTATGATTTTTGGAATTAACAAAATCCTTCTAAATAATTTCACCCAGTGGCAAGATACTTTGTTTTAGGAGCGCTTCCTTGTTTGCTTTGCACTTACTGTATTCTTCTGCATTCTTTTTTTAAAGATACAAATTTCCCTTCCTCTATCGTAAAAGTCTTACACCTTACCAAGTGCAAGAGCAAAAATGAGGTGGTAAATTCCAGTGCTCCCAACTAAATTCTCTTTGATAGGATTCTCTCTACTCTATTTTTGCCATTATCTCAGTATACCTCAGCCTTCATTAAGATGAAACAATCAAAACTATAACTTTAAAATTCCTATTTATCTTCAAATTCTCAATCTCCTTAAGACTCTTTCCCTCATTTACCAGATAGCAGTATCTGCACCTAAGATGGCTGTTAGAATCAATGAAGTAGGGTATAGTAACAGTTTCAGTTTTTGTTACAAAATGATTTAAACACTTTAATTGGAAGCATGGCTGAGGATTTCAGGGTACTTCTCACTATGTTCCCACATTGTGATTTAACTGTATCTTAGTACTTGGATTTGAGGCTACCACACAACTGTCATCTGTTCATACCACAAACTTCTGTCCATCTCACCTAAGTAAAACCTGGATCAATTATTTCCACCTTCAAGGCAACCACCATATCATGCTCAAATTTCTTCCTATTATAGGGTGATCATTTAGCTCTACTTCTATCATTTCTCCAACACTAAGATACATGTGTAAACAGAATGAGAAGTTGTTCTGTAATCCTTAAAATCCCATTACAATTGTCAGATTTCTTTTTATACTTCTAAAGTTGCTGCTCCTGTAAGTCTAATATCATTGTGCTATTGTGTTTTCTATTCTTCTTTCCACCATAATCCGCCAATTCCAGAATCACAGTCTCACATCTGATTCTGGTTCACATTCTCTATACCCTATCTTCCAATCTCAATCTAATGTGTTTGTTGTTGTTGTTTTTATCCCTAAAATAATGTTTTCAATAATCTATTATCAAAATTTCTTGAGCTTCTTGATTCTAATGATGTTCTCCCACCAACCCTGTTCAGCCACATGCTTCTAAAATAGCATTAAGTTAGTACTTGTGTAAGCTTCACCTCTGAGAAAACTTTTCAGTATCTTCTACTCTGGTCGCTACCTTTCCCCTTCACACTTTCTCATACATCATTGTAACTTCACCTACTCATAACTCTCTCATGCTTAAAGTGAACTTAGATTTTTGTTTCCTTCCCAATTACTAACCATCTAAAACTCCAGCTTCACGTCTTTCCTATCTAGCACATATGTCTCATTTCATGCAGTATTTGTATTGCCTAATGTAATTTATTTCATTACGTTGACCAGAAATGCTCCTTCTGGAGTCAGTCCAAGAATTAGCTTACTAAGGTTTGTTATCAAAGGTAATCTTAGTAAGGATTGCCCAAACGAGAGGGACAGTGATCGGGGTAGGCGGTGAGGACAAAAGATACAATGGACGTATATTTCTGTGTCCTGAATTAGCCAGTGGTAGCATTACTTGCTAATACTACAAAAAGTAAATTCAGATTCATTGTTCACTTTTCTGTGCTTTCACCAACCAGATTCAACAGAAGTAGAGAAATAGTTCTGTCAATATTGATAAATGCTTTGTTCCTTTGTTCTTTAACTGTTATTGAAATGTAAGCTTTCATCACTTAACAACTAAATCATTACAAAATGTACCAATCTTCCATTTTATCTCGTGTTCAACATCAACAGATTAAACTTCCCAAAGCAAGCATTTTATCACATGCCTACAAGAGTAAACATTAAAAGATTGGATTTATTTTGTGTTTAGAATTAATGTTGTAATACTTGCACAAGTTGAAGAACCCTATAATCCATTCAACACCTACATTCTGGCTTCTAATTAGTCTACAACACACATCTATTTCTCTGACCTTTATACTTCTTTGCTGCCTAAGTACATCTCTGTCTCTTCCTCTGCCTTTTTCTTTGTGAAATGCTTACTGTCAATCAAGGACTCACCCAAACGTCACTTTTCAGGAACACTCCATTCCTGAACTCCTGCACTCCTTGTGTTCCTAGTGCTCTGTATTGCTCCAATTCCCTCTCCAACAGAGGTCCTTTAACTAGTGTCACTGACATCACTCTGGAGATAAAGTCTCACTCTTCCAGGCTCTACAGCAGACCTTTGAATCAAATTATTGCTTTTTAAAAGAATCCCTAGGTGATTCCGATGCACAGTTTGACATATACTACTATGCTACAACTCCAATGTGGCAGATGTTACAATAGGGTTTGCATTACACTATGTACATAATTTCAGCGTAAGAAAGGACTATTCCCGATTCTACTTATCTGTATTATATTTCAGAAGTCACTTAAGTTCACTAAATTTCAGCTGTATACATTATGAAAATGCAGCACATAATATGTTGAGAAATATTTTAAAATTAAGTGATTTTACTTTCGTAAAAGTGCATTGTCAAGTATCTGTGACATAAGTTTAGCAAATGTTGACTTAAGTTTTCCTTCAATTCCTACAAGAATGAAATTTCTTAAAGGGGAAGAATTGTGGCATACACATAGTTACAGTTCCTCAGCGACTGAAGGCAGTGCAAGGAAGAGTGAGCAGATGCTCAGAACAAGAAGTTACACTACTTTTTAAATTTTTCCTGCAATATTATGTGCTATGTAAGTATACAGCATGCATATCTCTAAGTGAATTGAAAAAAATGATTATGACTTAAGGTCTATAAAAGCAGTTTAGAAATTATTGGACCTGGGGAAGAGAACCCCAGAGTGACTTTCATAACTTTAGCAACACATTCACTAAACAAAATGTACCTGCATATTTTTCTTCCCTAGTCTCCCTACTCAAAATAGACACGTGAATACTAAATTTTCTGCAACACTGTACTAATAATGCAGCTATTTATTTTCAAAAAAGTGAGATGAAAACAAAAAAATAGATTTGTTTCTGCTAAAACTGCGGCATTATTTTATTTTTGCCATTTTCAGTTCCATATACAACAAAGAGAAAAACCCAAGATGAACTTACCTGTAATATCAAGAAAAGTTGGGCCTGGTGGTGTGGTCTAGCAGCTAAAGTCCTCGCCTTGAATGCGCCGGGATCCCATATGGGCGCCGGTTCTAATCCCGGCAGCTCCACTTCCCATCCAGCTCCCTGCTTGTGGCCTTGGAAAGCAGTCGAGGACGGCCCAATGCTTTGGGACCCTGCACCTGCGTGGGAGGCCCAGAAGAGGTTCCTGGTTCCTGACTTCGGATTGGTACAGCACCGGCCCGTTGCAGTCACTTGGGGAGTGAATCATCGGATGGAAGATCTTCCTCTCTTTCTCTCCTCTGTATATCTGGCTTTGTAATAAAAATAAATAAACCTTTAAAAAAAAAAAAGAAAAGTTGAGAGATGTTCCTTTCTTTACAACAAGAATTTCACTAAAAGAATAATGGAAAATAATCTGCATACGAAAGTCTCAGGCTTAAATCAAAGACACAAAGGAAACTTAACTATCTCCTAATTTTACCAAATGGTTCTTCAAAATAAGATCAAAATAGATGAACAATGTAAACCTGTACCACAGATAAACAAATGTTTTCTTTTTCCTAATACAGGTTGATTTTAAAAATTTGTCACGATGAAAATGTGTTTTCTTTTCTTGGGATCTTTGTTTCATAATTGCATTTAATGACTCTAGATTTAATGCTACAATTATATCCTCTGGCTTTCAATTCTAGAATCTTGTGATTCTGCATCTCAGCATGTCTACAAAATCACAAATATGTTGATTTCACTTATTTCCATGTTTCTACACAACTAACATAAGCAACTTCATTCTTATTCTCTCCTTGTTGCTGAGGTTCCATGAGCTGTGAGAGTTTACATCATATCTACTGTCCTAAGTATAGCTTTAACCCCAAATCAGTATATTTTCTCTTTTGCCCATGGGGAAATTATATGTCACTTCACACAATGTAATTTCACATAAACTAAAAATGACCTTTAATGCATCAGTGACCACATCAAATGTTATGGCAAGTTTTTTAATGACTGAATAATTTTTGGAGCATTATAGAAATATAAAATAACAACATGGAGTTAGGAGGGAAAATGAATTGTTTAAGGATTAAAATAATGTTTTACCTTGTGTTTGTGACATCTATGCAAAAGAACAAAGAAGATTTTTCAGTATTAGAAACCCCATTTTTGCCTTTTATTTTCAGCATTTGTGTAATCTACAGGAAACACACACACACACACACAATTGTCTATATCTACTCATCATCAGTTGCAAACCAAAACCCACAAATTCTGTTCTAGAAGCTTGAAGAGAGATAATAGCATTGACCGTAAGTTTTCATGGGAGGTTAATGCAGATTTACACAAAGCCTTGAGCCATGTTCAGCAAAACTGGCTTAGCGCTTTGCCTGCCCAGCCCCAGAAATCCCACAAGAACTGCTTAGAAACCAGATTCCCTCCTCATAAGCACAGCGTCCACATGGCCAAGCATCCCTCTCTCATCGTGAGTCCTGCACGCATGCTCTCTGTCATCACTGTCCACGGCAGGTGTCACCGCCGCTGCAGCTCTGATTCTTCCCTCACAAAGTCCAGAAGATCTTGGAAATCACGTGTGTTACCACAACAAAATTTAATTCAAAGAATGAAAGTTGTGCTGACATTTGTCTAGCAGTTAAGATGTCCCCTGAGGTATCAATGTTCTATTTCATAGTGCCTGGGTTCTAATCCCAGGTCTGCTCTCAATTTCAGCTTTCTGTGAAAGAGACTCAGGGAGACAACCGGTGATAGCTTTCATCTTTGGGTCTCTGCCATGCCTGTGGAAGATTCATATTGAGTTCCGACTCCCAGATTCAGCCTGGCCCAGCCTTAGCTGTTATGAGTATCTGGGGAATGAAAAAACATTTAGTATGTGTGTCAACTAAACATATGAAAGCTTTAAAATTATCTGCAAATAATATGTGCCTTCTGTTCAAGACCCATAAATAAATACTCAGGTGAAGAACCAAGGCTACTTCCATAATTCTGACCTCCTAAAGCATAAAATAAGGCAAAACGGCATCGGGGGTGGGGCTGCTAAAGAAAAATATAATTATCTGCTGTAAGATTGACGAGAGAAGAACAACTAAGTTTTAGAGAAGTTACGAAATGAATTTTGGAGAACAAGACATTGACACTATGAGTATAATTTCAATAAGTGTCAAATGCATTTCAGACCCAAGGAAGATGATAAACAAGCAGATAAATGTGAAAACACATTATGTATTCAGGGAATATCACATTAAGATAACTAGTGAATAAGAAGCATGGAGAAACAAGAACACAGAGGGAAATGAAATTGGAGAGTATTTTTTAGTCCATTCAATCATTCAACAAACAGTTCTAGCGTGTCTAAAACATGCCCTGGTATGCACAAGGTCTATTTTGTGAGTAAAGGGACACATACGATTTTTACTGTCAACCAATCATAATGTAATGCTATAAATAAACAAGAATTGTATAGCATGACAAGCGAATGAGTCAAAAACGGAGTGGAGGCACTGTGCATGGGGGCTGGCATGAGGATCTACCCAAGATTTCTTCAAGGAGAAAGTGGACTATCCAGGAGATTCTGTCTCAGTAGGCAAAGAGTATAGCGGGTAAGGACATTCTTGATGGCATGGCACATCTAACACAATCTGAGGTTGGACAATGAGAGCTAAATCTAAAGGGAAGTAAACAGGAGACAATTTATGTATGCCCCAAAGTTCATCATCCGAGTCTTGGCAAACCATTGAATGTGACAGGTAGTATTGATTGGAGAAACTTTTTCCTCAACCAGAAAAAATCTATTAGTCTAAGCACTTGGTGGATAAAGGATGTATGTATATTCCACTAGAAATGGGAGGGCTGAATCTGCAATACCCAGCACCATCCGTGCTCTCAGATTCATGCTCTCAGCATCATCATCTAGGGATAAGTCTCTTTCGTTCTCTTGCAATGCCCTGAAATCCTGGCACATCTCCAGCCTAATGGGTTTGCATTTATAGTTCATATAATTGTTGGTCAGTACTCCTATGCTACACTGACATTTATAATGCCCTTCATAAAGCCAAAGTATTGGTCCTTAATTGCCTGTGATCTTATTGAGCTCTCCATAGCATTTCATTAAACTTAGTCACTCACAAAAAAAAAAAAATTTAAAAATGATGTGTGCCAAGATATCCTTTGCTTCCTTTTGTAGGGAGAGTGCAGATCTATAACATCTTACAGCATATAAAGCTGAGTCAAAAATATTCACAGGAACATAAAATAGTGACAAAAAAGAGCCTGAAATTTGTAGCATTTGATGTGTAGTACACTAACATTTATTAATTTCAACCTACCCCGTATTGAAAAAGCATAGAAAATCATTTATAGACAGTCAATAGTTACATTATATATGAGGATGCATATAGACTCATTTAAAAAAAAATTGGAGACAAATGATACCACATCAGGGTCCTTTCGGCAAACTGGGGAGATAAAGACCTTATATAATGGTAGTTTGTAATGACAAAAATCATGCATGTGTTTTATGCTTGACAATATTTTTGTGTTACATTAGTAAAACTATTGTAAATAACTTTGTGCATTTAGGAGACAAGATTTTGATGCATAAAATATATGAAGGCAATAACAAAGCTAAGCCAGACAAAGAAGAGTCTCTAGTCTTGCAATCACAAAAATGACAGCTCCAAGGTAAGAAAACCTATCCCTTAACAGGAAGTATACAATGTCACTTTAATATCCTTCTATTACAAGATCTTTTCCTTAAACCAATGAGATTTAATAAGCAAAAGCATGTACCAGTATAGTAGCTAATAATCATAGTCAGGGTAACATGTGATCATGTGAAATTCACATGAAGGGAGAAAGGGATGGGTACCAGTGTAAGTGCTTTGAATAGAAAAAGAACAAAAGTAAAAATACAAAAAGGGAGAATGACATGAATGTAAGTACAGAAGAATCCACAAAGCCTGTAGTCTTGGGAACTTTGATTTGCCTATAGAAAACACTAGCTTGTTCATTTTCATTGAATGAACACTCTAGACAGGAAGACAATGGAATTAATTCACTCAGTGGCTTTTGATAACTGACTTAGACTATAGCAATGTGTGCTTCTCCTTTTTGAATGTTACTGTCCCCCATTGATATTTCCAAAGAAATCTGAGTCAGACCAGGAAACAGGACATAAGTAAGTCAAGGGAAGTTTATTAAGCAGATGTATCTTAAAAAAAAAGTCCAGCTTCAGTGTGGAAATGTTTTAAGACAAACAAGAAGAGACCAGTGCAGAAATTGTAGCAGCAACCTAATCAAGAGAGGGTGATTTCATATTCTCAGATTTTATTAAGATAAATTATTCCATGTGCATACTGCTGTCCCTGATCAGTCATACTGAGGCCCCACTGCCTCCATCCCACCCAAAAAACCCAGATTTTTTTTTTGCACTTAACTTCAGTTCAAGAAGAAACACCTGGTTCTTTTCCTACTCGACACCACTCCATCTGTTGCCCACTGACCTGCACGGCTGCTTGTATTCCCAACTATCATTTCATCCACCCCATACTTTTAGAGCTCTATAGCAGCCCTCCAATTCCTCTGCCAACACTCCAGGTTCAAATTCTATCTTCACCTCTGGCAAGAAGGTGACATGCAACAATGATAAAAAATACCTGGCATGTGCTTTGCATTTTCCACTAATATTTCATTCATCCCATAAGAACTCTTTCAAAGAAATCTTTCAACATTTTCTGAATAAGTAATGCCAGATGTGGGAAGGATTCTTGGTGTCAGGGTTATAAAGAGATGATTCAAGTCACGTGTGGCTTCTCAATAACTGGACTGATTTGAACTCATGTCTTTCTGACCTGTAAGTCCTGGCTCTTCTACATGACACTGTGCTGCCTCCTGGTGGAACTCTTCCCTTCGACCTACTTTTGTAGTGCGCAACACCAAAGGGATGTGATCCCATTTCTGAACTGCTTTTAAATCAAAACACAGCATTGGTATCCCGTTCCCTATAGACTCCATATTGCAGAATCTAAAAGAGGATTTGCCTTTTTCATTTAGATTTTCAGGCCTGTACTGTTGCCAAAGGAGGGTTAATCAACATGTTGTCTACACAAGTTTTTTTTGTGGCAAGGTGGAAAGGGAGAGGACAACCGTTTTTTTGTTTTAAATAATTCTAAGTGATTCTCTATTTCCACTAATGATAGCAGCAGGAAATTAGGAAGTTTAAGTAGTTATTTGAATATGATTGGATATAGTTTAATGAAATAAGCCTAGGATGGCACTGTTCAGTGAAAATAGGATGCAGAAGAAACAAAAGCTAAAAATAGCAGTGGTGCTGAAATAATAGTAATGATACTACCTATTCTATACCGACTATCCTAAAGTGACTTTCCAGATGCCCAGTCGTTCAATCCTCTGTGATGTAAGCGTTCCTCTGTATGTGAGGAACTTAAGGCTTAGAGAAGCCAAGTAACATTTCCAAGGATCCAAATCTCATGGGTAGAAAATCTGGAATTTTCATCTTGAGTGGCATTGTTTCAAAAATCTTATTTTTCCTATCTCACTGCTTAGGTATCTTACTGCAATAAATTAAACAAATCTTTCAACTCATTCTTGTACTACAATGAGTACACCAAGGAAAACAAAGATAAGTGAGACAAAAATGAATTATGATGGCTCACCATCTAGAAAAAGACATCTAAAATATTCGTTAAGCTGTTCTGGTATTCAAGTGATCAGCCATACCTTTAAAAATCTATTTCCTTTATGTCAATGAAGGTTGTTTTTCTCATTATATGCTTCCAAATTTACCTTAAACAAATCAGTAGTTCAAATAATCATCAATGTTTTTAACAACCTTTCTCATAGATACATATAAATATGATCCAAAAATTAATGTTAAGCATTCATATATAAAGATAATAACTTTCCAAAGCAATTTATTCAACCTGACTCCTTCTTGTTTGCTGGTTCTCTCCCCAAAAAGCTCACAATAGCAGAGACGAGGCTACGCTGATTCCAGAAGCCCAGAACAAATCCACGTCTTCTGCATGGGTGATAGAAACTATTATGTGAAACATTACTGCTCTATCCTGGGGTCTGCCTTTGCAAGGAGCTGGAATGAGGAGTCACAGTTGGGAATCAATCCCAAGCAATCCAGTGTGGGACACAAGCATCTTCATCAAGTTCAACATTTGTCTCCAAATCGAATGTCTATATAGATCGAGAAACAGATACACAGTTACTTTTGTTGATCAGTTAATGCAGGTCACATTTTTAAAACATAAGGCATTTTCAGTATGCATTCATTTGTCATTCAAGTCTCCAACAATGACACTGTTCTTTACTTAGTAATGTGCACTATTCAGAATTTTGGATTTGGTCTAATGGTTAAGATGTCCTTGGTCCTCAATGGATTGCCTGATTCAACACCCATCTCTAACTTCCAAGTGTATCTTCCTGTTAGAACAAATTCTTAGAGGCAGCAGATTGTGTCTCAAAAAGTTTGATCCTTGCCATCTATGTGGGATAGCTGGATTGACTTCTCATCTTCCAACTACAGCCAAGACCAGCCCCCCAGCTGTTTCAAACCATTTGGCTACTTAACCAGCTCAAGGGAACTTTTTCTGTCTTCATTGTTTCTCTTCCTTTGAAACAGAAGGGAAAAAAAGAAGAGAGGGGTTCCAGCACAATGGCGTAGTGTTTAGTGGCTAGTTCTTCACCCTGCATATACTGGCATCCCATATGGTTCCTTCCTGTCCACCTCCTTGCTTGTAGCCTGGTAAAGCAAGGTAGGATGTCCCAAAGCCCTGGGACTCTGCATCCACATGGGAGACCCAGAAAAAGCTAATGGCTGCTGACTTCGGTTTGGCTCAGTTTTGGCTGTTGTAACCACTGGGGAGGAAACCAGCAGACAACAGATCTTTTTGTCTCTGTATTTCCTTATCTGTATATCTGGCTTTCCAATAAAAATAAATAAATAAGTCTTTTTTAAATAAAATAAATATTTTTGAAAAACAGAAAAAGTAAATATACAAGTTGAATATATATGATACATTTTAAATTAATTCATTGCCAAGGTCATACCATGTGTGGCTCCATTCCAGTTACACTTGTTCCTTTCCCCTAAATGATTGTGGAGAAATTTTTAAAAATGACTCATTTGTCCAGATTATGCTATGAGCACATGTAGTAACTTATTACTAAACACTTGTCAACTCAAAGTAAGGTGGGAAAAAGTTAACTCTTTCAACAGACCATTGCTAGTACTCTTAGATGACTAGGTCTGAACATAAACAGGTGCTCCTCAAACCAATCTCTAAGTTTGTTCCTCACAGTCTGACATCCCCAGATGAATCCAGGGACAAAGCAACAAATGGCCTTCAGATATCTAAAGACGTACTGTTAAAATATTTTGTTTTATGTCTTTCTCTGCCTTATTATTTTGATGGTTTAAATAAAATGATTTTATAGTATTCTGTTTAGATGCTGTATGTTGGATTTTTGCACAATCAACCATCAAATATGTTTCCAATGGCAAAGAATTGAATCCTTGCTGGGAGACTTTGCAGGGGAATGTGATCCCCAGAGAGCCAGGGCAGCCGTCAGACAGATGCTTGGTGAACTAGCTGTCTCCTGACGGCAGGGGTGACCTTCCTCCCGTACAAATGCAAAGCCCATGAAATCTAAAACTAAAGAGAGTTTAGGAAAGTAATGGAATGTGTTCACCATTTGGGGCTTCAGAAGTGCACAGCCAGATTTCCCCTTGGGATCATTACTCTGTGTAGTTAGTTTCTCTGCATGTCCTCCATCATTACCTTCTTTCAGGCACCTGAACTGTTCGTGTTTCCTTAACCAGAACAATGCTATGTAAGAGTGACCCCCAAAATCCTTCACTGCAAGGAAGGTTATTACAGAGAAGATAGAAACCTTAAGAGGAAAAATCCCATATCAACTGGTGGTATAATCCCCAAGGGGAAACAGACTTTAGTTGAACAATCAGAAACCTGGCTTGCTTTATGGTGTTTACACTGCTGCTTGCTAATGGATCACCATAAAGGAAGCAAAAGGGCTCTTACACCATTGAGTAGGCTATCATGGGAGTCTTCTGAGTGTGCCTTTTTTATTTGCTGCAGTCAGGTTAATGAGCTCACCAGCCCACTTGATGTTGAGGACTTTGTAACAAAGCAATCTCTCATTAAATGCTGCCTGGCACCACTCTCTTGAAGCAAAGGGACATTCAGATTATTGAATGCCTTTGTACTCCTCATTCCTACCAGGCTATGGAGTCCAGCAGTGGCATCAGTCCCACACACTTCCTGGCAGGCATCCAGTCATCCGCCTGCCCTCTTCAAACTGCATGGGCATTTGCCAATCTAAGCAGCACTGGTAGGCAAACAAGCATGGCACACGACTCCTTTGGCTGAGAGCCAAATGTGCAGCTGAACAATCTAATTTGTTTCTACTGTAGGGGGAAACATTCTTCTCCATTCTTCTCAATTCAGTTGAATTTACATGTAAAAGTTTTGTTGTGGTACAAAGAAATGTTCATTTATCTATACTTCCTTTCTGCTTTTACACCTTTTTAATTTTAACAGTACAGGTCATGATTTTGTCTGTGGCTTTATTTTAAGTATCTCCTGGCTGACAGTTTCTTCAATGAAATGACCCCAGAGTGTTATCAGCTAGCTAGCAGGTGTGTCTCTATTCAGAATCTTGCAGACAGAAGTGCATCCTGGGTAAAAAGCAATCTGCACAATCCAGCTATTTTCAACATTACTCAAGAGATTTCATGGCCTATTGCCATGAAAAAGGTAAAAATCTATTTTTCAAGTTTGATGATTTTAGAGTTTGGATAATATCTTGAGACCATCTAACAAAAAGAGGATCACATAATATTTTGTAAAATGCATTTTGTTCTATTTTAAGTTATGTAATGTTGTTAATAATTCCTCTTACTAAATTGATAAATGCTCACTTGAGAGCATGTAAAACAGATACTGAGAAATTAGGTATAATTTTAGCCCTAGTGCTACATTAGAGAATAAATGAACATACATACATGAGCATAGATATTTTGAGATGATTAAATAAAGCTATTGCCATAGTTATACATTCTTATTCTATTCAAATTTCAAATAAAATCTGTTCAAAATTTTTCTTACTATTTTAGAGATGGTTCCTTGAAAAAATGATTTAAACAATAATAAACAAAAAGCCAGAACATTTTGGAGATTTGCATATACTTGGAAAGAAACTTGCCTATCAAATCCAGCGAAAATATTGCTATTTTTAAATTTGTGAGCAGACTATTGAATGAAAATTCAAAACGGACCCCGTTGAAAAAGGTTCAAACTGAAAGTCAAACCAAAGTGAAATAAAATCTAATGTGTGTAGTTCTAGCACACAGGAATAGATGTAAGAAAGAAAAGCATCATAAAACCAGCATATTTTTCTCTCCAGCCTTTTAAATACTAGAATGGGGTAATTATTAGTAATAATACGAATTTAATTTTTTAAACTTCCATGTTATATCACCTTTCCATGCCTATAGTGAGATAAGAAGTTTAAGAAATGGCAGCATTGTGGAGAATAAGCCTGAAGACTGTCTCTCTAGATCATTCTCCTTATTACATAGCTTACATATGCATGTCTACAGCTTGATTAAATATTGCCAATTCAAATCCTTCTGAATGTTGGGTAATGTTGGCTGTGTTCAGACAACTTGATATTAAATCAAATGGCTATTCATTTTTTACATATTTAAGTGTGATTATTTTCAATACATTTTATTCTCCATCACTGTGATCTCTCTGCTATCAAATTATTTTATGTATTGGTCTAGGTATCTCTTGCCTAAGCGATGAAACACATTTTTATTTTAAAAAAAAAAGCAAACTCAGATCTCAATTAAATCACTTATTTAATTCAGAGACATTTGCTATAGCCTTTGTGAACTGTCATTTAAAAAGGAATACCGGACAGAAAAAGTAGCTTCATAGAGCAGTTTATCCGCTTCATTATTTTAACAAAAGAAATTTGTATAAAATGTGTATTTTCCACACTAATATTTCTTAAAGCAGAGTTTCAAAGTATTTTAAAAACATAAATTGTTAGAAATAAAGGAGGGGAACGGGAAACAAACCTAAAACAACAGTAAGCCATCAGCTTGTCCGTAGATAGGCTCTTCCTACAAAATGGTGTTCTTTCTCTTTAAGGATGCTTTCAACTGATGAAGATTTGTTCTATTTTCCAGATATATGTGTATATTCACACCTTAGGTCAGTCTAAATAGTTGCAGTCCTGAACACAAAGAATTTCTGAGCTAAACACATATTTTGTTAATTTGTTGATACAGTTTGCAATAGGCTTTAAGGTAGCTTGTCTTGCCTATTTGAAGCAGTGAAATCCTATTATTGTAACACCAGTAACTTACCGTCATTTTTTACACCTACAAAAGACATAGGAAGTTGATAAACACAGCAATCACAAAGCATTAAAATGCTCTTTTTAGTCTAATATAAGTAGCTTACGATTTCAGATATTTGAGGAGAAATTAATTTCAAAAATATTTGAAAACAATTTTTTGAGAAAAATACATCGATGAATGGTAGAATATGACTGATTATGTGTGAAATGCAATTGAATTAAGAGCATATGTGTGTGTGTACTTTGTGTATCCTTTTGTGGTATTAATCTTTTTATCACAGCTGATTTTTAAAAATGTTTACAATATTATAATTTGATTATACCTACTTTGTCTAGCATATTATCATTTGTTCACCAATTTTTTATTCCTAAAACAATACCTATGTATTGAGATATCTAGCGATCTCTAAGCACTTGAGCATGCCTGATCAGCTGTTAGCTTTTTCATTAGACACTGACTGATATCTACCAAGTCTTTAAAGATGATCACCGTTTAAAAGAATCAGGCCACAATATAGGTGTGTGTGTGTAATATCCCTATCTGTCTGTATGCTAAACTACTTCACATTGAAAAGCATGAATAATAATTGAAGATTGCTAAAAACCAGAATCTTAACCTGTCCTAAGTGATCCAGATAAGCAGCTTGGCTGCAGAAATTCCCAGCAAGTAGTCTTCAAGTTTTTATCTAGCTATTTATAGAAAGTTGCAGAAACAGCTGAGCTGACTGAAGTGATGTCACATTTGCTGATGGAATGGTTTGTTCCAGAGCACGCTCAGAGGCTGTATGAATCTACTTAAGGTTTGGTACACAACCCTAAGTGTGAGAAGGTGTAAACATGGGCATTTTTCAGCCCCACCAATCAATATTGCATTGATGACTTTCTGCTGACCTTTAACCCCACGAGGAATACCAATAGCACCATACTGAATCTTCCCGTCTTCAAGGGCTGCCTAGCCTAAGCTACCAATTTTACAATCGATCAAAAGTCATCTCTGTGAATAAAGCTTGAGATTTCAGGCAACAGCAAGCAATTTTTGAAAGGTCAGGGCTGAGTTTTTATTTGCTTGACCTGTGCTTTCAAGTTGTATCATAGTTCTTTATAACCACTAAAAGTAGTAAGAAAATTTCAGATTTTTTCCCCATGTATTTTTAGTAAGCCTTTGGGCATTTTCACTGTCCCTAAAAGAATATGGTTGCATGGCAACCTCCACAGTTGCTATGGAGACTCCATGTGTAAGCAGCTGCTGCAATCAGCATTAACTCCAGGCTTGCAGGTTTGTCATTCCAATACATGGAGAGGAGAAAACAAATAGGACAGCACACTGCTGTAGAGGGGAAGTCACCTAGATAATGTCACTCACAAACATATGTTACACAATTATTCTTTCCACTGTTTTATTGCTGCAATTATAGCTAAACTAAGATTACAAAATTATATGGTTTTAATTTGCCTCTATTGACTATGTTTCACTTCCATTAAAATTAAGTCTGAATCCATTTACGTAGAAAACCATTGGCTTTCTGGGGGGGAAACAGCCTTCTCATTTGTCAACAGTGAAAATAAATAAATAACAAGGTCCGTGGAAACCGTTTCATGAAACAATCAACTTAACCAAAATATAAATTAACACAAAAAATATTGTCCTTTTCCCAAAGTACTTCTAATAATTTCAGTGTGTCAGAGTAGATCACAGATATTTCACTGGCACAATCTGAATCATTAAAATGTAAGCAGAAATGCCAGATAAGTCACCTTACGTCTCTCTCCTTAACTCATCCCATCAAGCTTAAATGTTGCAGCACCTGACTCCAATACCCAAGTCCTTACAAACAGAACTCCTGAATAGAGGTGGTAGGAAAACCATCATTGATGCTCTTTTCACACTAATTTTAATACAAACTGGTAAACCTACAATTTGCACCCAATCTTGATATCATAGTACCTGATAAATGTATCCCATGAAAGAATCTCTTATGGTACAGACACAATATTATTAATGTAGGGACTATATTTAGTATAGAATAGACATCCATATTCTTGTAAATATAGGTTTCACATAATCAAAAATGATACTATACTAATAATATGCCACTCTTGGTTTAGTATTTCAATATCTTACTTGAAGATACAAAAATTATTCCTAGAAAACTAAGAATCACACTAAAATCCAGTGCTTTATTTAAGGGCAATGAAACCTTTTGCTTTCTAATTTGTTTGATGCAATTCTAGTAGCAAGCAAGTAAATTTTTATTGTGTTTAATTAGAGTCTAATGACAGTAAATTGTTTTCACTCTCTGATGTAAAATGATCTCCTTTATTATTTTTAGCTTTTGGATTTTTTAAGCAATCATGAATCAATCCACAAAATAAAATATTTATCAAAATGCTTCTGTGCTTACATAAATAGCTAAAATGAAGTTGTGTTGAAACAGATTCATAAACTTTAAAATATTGATGCTATCAAATGTTAAAAATAATTACTGAATTTTAGTATTTACAGAGAAAATCAACATGATATTTGCAAGTATAGACCACTTAACTACTTATATGCATGTATGTCAGAGAAGATATTTTTGAATAAAATGTTAGTGTATAAAATATATGTATATAGATATGTGTGCAATAGTGGTGGCATCATTAATATTATAGTATAATAGCAAATCATAAGAAAGCATAATTGTCCATTCTAAAAAGCATTGCTTACACGTATTTAAAAGGTGAGATTTAGCAATGGCTAAAAGGTAGTGTATTAATTCGTTCATGATTAAAAAATAATATATAAAAATTTCAGAAACTTGCAATTATCACTTTAATGGATCTTTAAGTAGGTATATAATTGCACAATTTACGGATCTTTTTTAAAGGAACTGTGCTGTAACATGATTTTGTTAACCCTATGTTTTCAATTTTCATCTCTGAGCATATATTATAGCAAACATTGATTTTATAATTCAATTCAGTATAAAAAATGCACATCCTTTCAAAGACCTTGTACACTACTGTTTGAATGGGAACTATTATAGGATCAGAGAATCATTATACCATCCAGAAACCCTAAAAATGGCAATACATAAGCATAACAGTGTTATAAAGCAGCTACTTCTGTAATGCACAAATCTAGGTAACGTTAAGTAACCTAATTTTAAACTCTTCCCAAGCAAAGCAACATCAAGGAATAAATTCTTTGCCCTATATTTAATGGTTCTTAGTCATGTAGTCTTTGAACCAGGAAGGGTGATCACCACATAAGAAATCAGCATGCTGATACCCACCACAGGGCATCTATTGCTGTTCCATTAACTGGTATCTTTGACCTATTCATTACAGCTTGCATTATGCTGCAGTCCATGGCAGAAGACACTCACTTTAGTAAAATGAAAACTTAGCAATCAAAATTCTAAATTTGGCCATTGGAGTAATAAGAAATGTAAAAATCATATGAATTATTTAAAGGTTGATCATGCTTCACTGCATTAGATGTTAACCTGGAAGATGCTACTTTTTGATTTGTGTAAGAATATTTTAACAACAATAAATTTAACTTACAGAATTTTAAATTAGTTTGGGGTTTAAATTTACCTTTTCTAAACTAATGAGAGAATTGTAATATTTGGGCTTAATAACAGAAGGTGCCCTGATTAATAGACTGAAGTATACCCCCATAGTTGGACATACAATATATACTTCAAAGTGGTTTTCTGATGAAAGTAAATTCTGTTTTCTGTACAAGTGATTTAAATACAGGAAGCAATTATTTGCATAATTTAAGTGCCAAATCTTATTACTGCAAATAAGGAAGTTTTCTTTGACCTAAGTGATAGAAATTACTATAGCGTGGACCTTAAGTATATTATATCACTTTCAAATAAATTCTCTGCATAGCATACCAAAATAAGAAATAAATATAATCTTATTTTCAACTATAGAATGCAATCTTTTTTCTAAAGCCATAGAAAACTTTAAAATAATATGACAAATATTACATATTATTCACTTTATTCAATATTTCTTAATATTTTTCCACATTTGTTTATTCCCTCTTGGTCAGAAACTCTCAACTTCAGACATATTTTCGCTTGCTAAATAATTTGAATTTAAGGTGCTGTGGCAGTGATTTTAAAGAGCAAAGCAAATTCTGCAATCACAACAGCATTACACTCGAAGAATTTAGCAGTTACCACAGTATTTCCCACTATTCATCCATGTGAAAAATAGCTCATTTTGTTGAAAATGTCATATAGAACCCATTTTAGTGGCCAGAACTAAATCCAGTCAAAGATTATGTAACTCCTATTAAATTCCATTGCACCTCTCTTTAATGGCCTCCAATCTAGAACTGTTCTTGACCATCATCTTGTACTCACTGATTTTTTTATAAAGACCTCATATTAGCTATTTAAATATCATGTAAAAAATTCTTCTAACCATGTATTAACAATTAAATATGGATGAAGCATTTGGGAACAGATCACAACAAATGTGAAAGACAATGTTTTATCTCACCATAATAGATAACCTACTGATAAAGAACATTATCCATCCAACCTCTAGTTTTGATGTCTTTGTTTTACTATAACTGGTTTGTATGAATCACTAGAACTGTGATCATTTCCTATATTCATCAAAAATATGAAGTATTTCTATTAAGTTAAAATAATTCAGTTTACTGTATTCCATATATGAATCCATTGGCTAGTTTACTTCTGTGACTTGCAAGAACCTGAACTATAGACTTTGAGATAGATTTCCCTTTTAAAACACTACTAATCCCGATAACCCTCAGAATAACCAGATTGAAAATAAGAATATTCATAAAGCCTTTGTTTTTGTTTTCAAAAAGCTAATATAATGAGTTTTTGTACCAAATTATTAGATCTATATTGCATCTAAATAGAAGCAGTATATCTTTAAAACACTGAGCCAAAAAAAGAATTGAAAATTATTGTGAATAAAAGTTTTCCTACAGAAAGATAACTAAGAAAAAAAAGACTCACATTTAAAGTGTTTAAATCATTCTATAATTTTAAAATGCTGTTAAAGTCAACATAAATATATTTCATTATTGGAAAACGTTTAGGGCAAAAATTTGATCGACAATAAAAGATTTCTAAAAAATGTCAAAACATCCAGAATCTATTTATTTTTCAGTCTACCAAGCAATTTACATGTGCAACCGACTTATCTTAACTTTTTAAGCCAAAACACCAAGAAGGAATTTCTAATATCTCCTTTCTAATTCATTCAGTCACACAGCACTTAGTGGTTCTGATTTGCAAAGACAGGAGTGTATTTGAAATGCTTTTGTTCAATAGGTCATTAACATAGGGCTCTTACAACCTGTTTTCTATAACATTTAAATAATAAACATTTATCCTTTGTCAACCTATTAAGTGTGGAGCTACTAAATATGCTATATTATCCCTTTACTCTTTAAGGATTTTAGGAGGTTTGGGGGTTGTTGTTGTTTTGTGGTGGTGGTAGTTTTTGTTTTTGCTTTTCTTAATCACTCCTGGTGAGCTTGGAATACCTTATACTTTAAACACTAAACCAATATAAAAATCCTAGGATAAAAAGAGCAAGTGGATTCAAATGGATATAGGTAAATTTTGAGTTTGATATGTCTGACCCTCAATCTCCTACATAAAATAAGGGGTGTGACACCTATCCTTTAAGAGAGAATACATGAAATTACATAACGGAAAGTTGTTGCTCAGCAAGTTGCAACTATTTCTAACCTTTTAAAAATCCTGATGATAGTTCTGCTTTCACATACTAGGCAACTAATAGATTTGTTAAAAATAGGCATATAACATACATCCACTAAACCCTTTCTTAAACGATATCTGCTCTGAAGGCCATATACACAAAAACACGTATCAACAGGAAAACTTCATGTAATTAAAATACTAGACCACATAAAAAACATAATTGGTCTGAAGGCTGGGGGGGGGGGGGGAAATGATGCCAAATAGCTTTCTTTCCAGATCCTGGCATACTTGGATATGAAAAGCCTTAAAAGAAATCTATAACAAACAATAGAATGGGAGCTCTGTTCATATTCCTACAGCCAAAAATATACTACTCTCCTTTTATCATATATAACAAACCTAAGAACAAAAGGTTCATGTATAACACAGCAAAGCCCACCACTGATTCTGCAAAAGTAATGTGAAGCACAAGCAATTCTAATGTAAGAGGGAACATCCTGAATTCAGTGTTGAAATGAGAACTACTAGTGAAAGAGTGAAGGGAAGAAACAATGCATATGCAAGAGGAGCCTTCTTCAACTTAGTTGACGAGTTTCTTCATTTTGTTGTGGCTGCTGTTGATGTGTCTGCATTCACAATTTGTTTTCAGTGCTATCTGCAACATTCGAAGTAGTCAAATAGTATTGTTTTGTCTTGCACTTCGCTTACTATTCTTCTGTTAATAGGAAATCATGATTTTCTACAAAAGTGAAAAATTTTAATATTTTTCTTTCTAAACAGAGCTGTTTCAATGTATTAAAATAATAGCATGATATATAGTATAAGAATCTTACCCAATATAGCTTGTATAAAAAATATGTTTCCACTAAAAGAATGAAATAAGGGAAGAAGATAAGAAAGAGAAGAAAGAAAGAAAGAAAGAAAGAAAGAAAGAAAGAAAGAAAGAAAGAAAGAAAGAAAGTTAGTTTTAAAAAGAAGCACTGAAAAAAACATAAACATTTGTGTCTTTCGAATATTTTAATTAAAAGCTAAATCACTTATAAGACTTAGCAGTAAAAACAAGCTGACTTCTGGGCTAGTGGCTGAAGTCCTCAACTTGCATGATCCAGGATCCCATGCAGGTGCCAGTTCCTGTCCCAGATGCCCCATTTCCCATTCTGCTACTGATTTGTGGCCTAGGAAGCTAATCCAGGATGGCCCCAAAAGCCTTGGGACACTGCAACTCGCATGGGCTTCTGGCTCCTGGCTTTGGATCAGGCTCAGATCTGGCCTTTGCAGCTACTTGGGGAGTGAATCAGCAGAGAGAGGACCTGTCTTTCCTCTTTGATATGACTTTCCAATAAAAAATAAATGGCTTTTTAAAAAAGAAAATTTGACTGCTTAAGTTATATTTGTGAATTATTCAGCTTATAGCCTTATTTTATAATATTGAATATCTGCTGATATCAGTACTAAGGATACAAGCTTAAAAATTGAATAATTCTAATCTTTTTTTAGCAAAATGAAAGTAAAAGTATGTTTTATAATGAACATAGGGTATTATATACTTGGGATCTTCAAAAAGGTGATAAAACACATTTATAAAATTAGGCATGATTTTTTACACCAATAATCAAACCAATTTTTCCACAAACCTTTTCAAGCAATGGCATATTAGATTGCAAAATCAAAGTAAATATTCACTTATTGATGACTATAAGTAAACAAGCACTTAAGAGTTGAGTTCTTCGAAAACAAATTGCAAAAGGTATTTGCCAATAATCAGTATCATTCTAGGATTTGCAACAAGGTTTCTCAGGACTCACAGCCTGTATTCCAACCACCATTGCTGCAATTGACTGTATGAGTGAGCATACAAAGTATTATTATTTTTAAAATGCATTTAAGGCTTTAAACAACAGTAACAATTCTATTTAAAGTATCTGTTTTTTTAATTCCAATGTTCTATTTAATAGCTCTAGTCAAGTGATTATGAATATCAAAGTTCAAACATCCTAAATTAAGATTATGAAAAGATACTACCTTGATGCACTTCGTCTCCTCCAATCTCTCAATTTAGTTTTACCAAGATGGAGAGGGAAAATGCTTTTATTATCACATACTATACACCTTAAAAATTCACCAGCTTTTAAGTCTTTCTAAGGGCATGATTTCCTCACTCCCAGGTTACTCCTTATGTGTTTTGCAGATGAAATTCCTTGTTCTGAAGTCTACAAAAGCCACTCTCATTCATGAACAATCCCCTCACTATAGTACCTAGCAGAAATTGAGGCAGCTGAAGAGATAGAACACTGATCCAAACCCATCAAAATTTTCCTGGAAAGAGGATAATCAGATTCCAAGCCATTTTTGTGGGCTTTCAGGGGAAATTTCTTTTAACAAAAAGTGATATAAAAGTGATATTCACCCAGCAAGGATAAGAACAGCAACTGAAGGTTTGAAAAGCCCACCAGGAGAGAAAATTCAAACCACTTATAATAAACCAATTGCCATATATTTTCCTGTTTAGTATCCAAAAAGAAGATATGAATCCATTTTCTGTTCAGATTCTCTTTAATCCTACAAACGAAAATCACCCTACTGTTTCCAAAAGCTTTCATTCTAACGTTACAAATAGCAACCAGAAAGGTGGAGTTTCAGTGTGGATACCTTACCTGGCATGCACAATTTTAAACAAAAGACATTCATGTCTTTTGAACTAGTTAATTGTCAACTGGATCATTTTAAACTTAAATATTTTTGTAATAGTTAATTAGATGACCAAAATTCTTTCAAGAAGAAACTTTGAACACCAAAATAGCCTCTGCGAATACCCCCATTAAGTCAATTTATGCACATGGCATTGCTAAAGCCAACAGATCTCTCATGATGAATACCAGAAAATCGAGACTGTTTGGCCAACTAACTTTCCTAATTTCAAATTCTTTGTTCTTAAAAGTATGATATATAGATTATTCACACTCTCAGTAAAGTGCAACGAAGAAAGAGGCTTTTGGCAGACTAATCAAATTGACTTATAATAATCCCTCTATCTAAGAGGATGACAAAATTACGATAAAAGATCTTAAGAAAAGTTCTGATAGTATATGCTATATCCTACTTGTATTAATTGCTCTAAACAGAAACTTTAAAAGGAAATGAAACTATACCATCCATCCAATATCCCCTGTCAAATATTACTGTATTTCATAACTAACAGTTTATCGTCACATACCAAAATTTTAAACATTCACTCAAAAAAAAATTAACCAACAAAATTGATTCACTTAATGGGCTTATTTTATTTATTCTTTTGGAAAAGAATGACTTAAGCTGACACCTTATAAAGATAATTATTTTGACAAGTTACTCATAGAAATCTTATAAATTATATTTTTGCTTGAGATGTTGAATATACTGTAAACCACAATCCCTAATATGTGAGTTCCTAAGTTAAATTCACCTAATTGTTTTGTAGTTACTGCCTCATACTGCCCAATCACTTTGTCTACTAAGACATTTGTCATTTCTGAGTAATGAAAATATGCTTTTAAATGTTTTCATGATTGCAATGCACATTAAAGGCTATTGATGCAGAAGTAGAATTCTTTATCATGTTTTCTAAGACTTAATGATAATACAAACTGGCAACTGCTAACATTGATGACTGCCTTCCTTTTAAGTCTTAGTTCACACTAGTACTCGTAGACTTTAATCCACTTTTAAAACTGTGATGTTTATGTAACTTTTTTATTGCTTCCAATCATAATTATTAATAATGAGGTCCTATTTTATTCCAAAGTATATCTTATCAGGTAGTTGCAGCTATTTTTCATAATTTAAAAAAATAAATACTGATTATGACTTACAGCATTGTGTACCAATCATATACACAATCTTTCTGTCTCTAAATATCATACTGATGAGGTTGAAATACCTAATGTTTCAATAGAAGGTTAAATGAAGTTACAATCAAAAGAATGCAAAGAAACGGTAATATGTTAACAACTCACTAAGCTTAAAGCCAAAATTATAAACTCGACTTTCACTACTGCTAAAGAACAGGAGGCAACTGGATAATTGGAAATTTAAGGTAAAACTTTGAAGTCATGGCAAAAAAAAGTATCAATATGTTGAACTATGTCACTTATTTCCCATGAACATTAGGTATCTTTCTTTCCTGGTGTGTTAGCAAAACCATACATATTCTTTCTTGCTACAAATCTATAAATCTGGAAAGGAAGTAAAGAACATGAATAGGAAATCTCTTTATAGAATAAAAAATCCTGGGGTGTTATTAAAGGGAACTGTAAGCTTGATTCTATTCATAGTAATTACAGGATCAGATCAGGTTAATGTGGGGACCTAGGTCAATAAAGTACTGCGGGTTCACTGCTTTAATCTCTTTCAGTGCTGTAGTCTGCAGTGTTAACTGCTCTGCTTGATTTACCGAAACACTATAGGTAAAGTAGATGTCATGGGAATTTTTGGCACAGAAGAAATTTATATATTCAGTCACAAGTTTCAAAAGGCAAAAAAAAAAAAAGAAACTAATTTCTCAGAACAATTTGACAAGTTTTTCCTCTTTCCTCTCAAATAATAAAGGTCAAATTTCATTTCCAGGTAATGTCATTTTTAGTGCTTTTTCACAATAAAATCTGCTTCCTTATTAAATTTTTCATCCACCCATCATTCACAGAAGATATTACACAATCTTGATAAACATATCAATAAGAACTAAAATAGATTAGGGATTGCCCCTATGCACCTCGAGATAATTCTTCCATTTTCTCTAGATTTTTCTCTAAAATTCTTGTAGAAGTTGAATAACTAAAAACTCGAATCTTAATATCTCATGTCTTGAAATAATTTAGTATTTTTTTTTGAAAACTAACTTTCAGGTTACATTTTCCTCCTAATAATATAAAAATTTCTGCCAGTATTCAAAAACTTTCAACATGGTTAGTATACTTGATATTACAATTTGCTACAGATGTGACAATTGCTCAATTGCTCACTTTCATTTTCACTTTTAAAGGCTTTTGGGTGAGGGAGGTAATAATAAGAATTTCTTATTCTTGGAAAAATTAAAGGACTTTACGCTAAATGTCTAATTCTCTAAATATGTGATACTAAATGAGTGATACCAAACTTTCGAAAATGCACCTGCTCCTTTGAGTTTCATGTGAATGTAGCTGAGCATGAGCTCTGATGCCACAGTAATCATTACCACAGGCCATAATATTTCAGAGTTTTGTTTTTGCTTCTTCAAAGTTTTGATAGTTGATTTTGCTGCTACTTTCTTTTAAATTCTCAGTCACTATAAAATCAAACGTACCACTACATTCAAAATGTGCACATGATTAATTGCAGAAAATACCTAAATGAGATCAGGAAAAGTAAAAAAAAAAAAAAAAAAAAAAAAAAAAAAAAAAAAAAAACAAAAGCAGGTCCATGTGATTGTTTCAACTTTGCACCCTAAGTCTTATAAACACTATAGTCTCATCATCTCTGCCTTCAAGTAAAGTGCTGATGAACCAAGGGTCAAACAATTGTCCAAACACCCTCTAGAAAGTATCAAGGCAAGCTTACAATGGCAGCTCAGAACCCTCGTCATTTACACTTTTATTACTTAATAACATCACCCATCTTTTGTGGAGATTTTTCAGTAATTATGTTTAGCGTGGGTATGTAAGTATCTGCCACAGTGGCATTAAGATAATGTCCTCGGTGCTGATACTGGTCACACCTTAAAGTTAGCAGTTGTGTCCTCTAGTTTCCTATGAAGTTACTGTAGAATAATTCATTTGAACCATAGCTGTTATACAGATTTTTTTCCCCTAAAATGTAAATATATAATGACTTTTAGTGAATTTAAAGGTTTATCATTGAATATAAGTAACTGAAAAGCATAAAATCATAAATTTGAAGTAGAAATTGGTTTTCTCCGTTACAGTTAAATTGAAGAAAGTGTCTTAATAGAACTGAACATTGGAAATTTCAGAGTGATTTTAAAGCAAAGGTTAAAAAAAGGTTTTTTTTAATGGATATAAAATTCAAAGCTATCATGTATGTTAATATTTGAGTGATGTGAACTCTGGTAAACGCCAGTATGCAATATGGCAAAAATGAATCAATCAGTTCAGCTTAGTTCAGCCTCTGCAACTGGCCATCTGGCACAGAATCAACCAAATGTATCCCTGCATATTCATCTTCATTTTCACGAATACCCATGAGAATGTCATTCTAGGGCAAAATAAAATTAAATCACCATAATTTTTAAGACAACTTTTCTTTCCTGTCCTCTTGGGAATACTATGTTTATAAGAGAATACTTATTGCTATAGAATTATTGTGTAATTCCTATTTGAATATATTATTATTTTCTAAAGTTAAAAATAACATTTTTAATTATAAAATATTCAGATTTTCTAAGAACATTGTTTTAGAAGAGAAAAAGTTTTAGAAATAGGTCAATATCCTTTAGTGGAGTCAGTAGACAAAAAACCTTAGCCACCTTTACAGAATTTAATAATTTCATAATTACAGTAATCTTGAATGAAGTTGGCTTACCATATAATTAGTTATTGTTCAATATAAGTAAAACAATAAAACAATTTCTATTGTATGTATGTAAAATCATAAATTAAGTTTCAGTCTGACCAAATGAGTTTAACATAATATTATTATAAAAAGTCAATCAGCCAAATCATGAAGCAATAGGCTAGATGCTACTCAATCACTTTTATAATAATGTTGAAATTCTGTTAAATGTTTGTTTTTCATACAAAAGCTAAAGACCAGCTTGTACTTAGGGTGTTTGGGTCATTTTGAATGAACAGAAGTGCAATATTATCGTTTTTCAAGTATAATAACAAAGAAAGGACTAGGTCAAGTTCTTTGGAGATTTACCCATTTAATTTTGCCCTAGAACTGTCTCGCCACATTTTATGCTTTGATTCATTAAATACAGCAAAGGAATGCTTATTAACATACATCAAAACACACTACACAAATCACAAATTCATTTAAACTTGTTTCCCAAATTATATTTGTACATGTAGCAGACCTACACAAAGCATCTAACTAAAAGAGAGTGAAGATTTTTTTCAATGCTATTTTGTTGATTCTAAAAAAGAGTGCTTGGGCCGGCGTGATAGCATAGTGGTTAAACTCCTCACCTTGCACATGCTGGGATCCCCTATGGGCGCCTGTTCTAATTCTGGCGACTCTGCTTCCCATCCAGATCCCTGCTTGTGGCCTGGGAAAGCAGTCGAGGATGGACCAAAGTGTTGGGACCCTGCACCTGTGTGGGAGACCTGAAAGAGCCCTGGCTCTTGGCTTCGGATTGGCTCAGCTCCAGCCGTTGCAATCACTTGAGGAGTGAATCATTGGAGGGAAGATCTTCCTCTCTGTCTCTCCTCCTCTCTGTATATCCACTTTCCCAATAAAAGTAAATAAATCTTAAAAAAAAAAATAGTGCTTGGGCTGACATACCAAGTTCATTAAGCTCTCAACTGCAAGGCTGACTTTCCATGTTAGTGCTTGTTCACACCCTGGCTGCTGCACTTTCATTCCATCTCCCTACTACTGCACCTGAGAAAGTAATGGAATATGGACTCTGTACTTTATGGATTCTGTACGTTGCTACCCATAGAAGACACCTGGATGGAATTTCCTGGCCCCTGAGTTAGCTTGATCCAGTGCCCTCTGTTGTGTCTGCCTAGAGAGTGAAGGAGTGAGTCAATGACTGGAGAATCTCTCTCTCTCTCTTCTTACCTTTACTCTTCCTCCCTCTCTCTCTTCATCCTCTCGTTTCTCTGTAACTCTGTCTTGCAAGTGAATAAATAAATCTTAAAAAAAGAAAAAACTATGCCAGAAGGTTTTTTTTGAATTTTGAAAGGATAAGAAACAGACTTTATATTTGTATAGTGCTGTTTACATGGAAGTTAAAATTGAAACCAATATTTTATTCTGTATTTGAGAAAAGCTTACTTATTAGCAAATAATTGATAAACCAAATGCATTATTAGAAAATGAGGAAAAATATACTGTTCTATATCAATTGTAGTGGCATTTGTTTCCATTGCTGTCCTCTGGCTTGTTCTCTTTAAAAGGCCTCTGTAGCTTTGACCCTATTTCCTGAAACTTTTCAGCACAGAGCCAGGTACCTGGTTAGGATAGTTTCTATAGATGTGATCATGTGTGTTTGTATATGTGCATGTGGTCTTCAAAAGATGCTACAGATTGCTGTTTTGTAAACTGACTCAGTTACAAAACATTCTTTTGTCATTAAAACACAAAAGCATCCCCTTAAATGAAAAGTCATGATACAAAATCAACAAATAGAAATTTACAATGCCTGAAGTTAAATGACATGTTACTAGATATGACAGTCTCCATTACACAGCTACTATACATCCCCTTAAATGAAGAACCACAAAACAAAATCAACAACACGAAGAAAAAAGAAATTAACAACACCAAGAAGTTAAATAACATGCTATTAAATGACTAATGTGTAGCTGAAGAAATGAAAATCAAGAACCTTCTTGAAGAAAATGATGCTACCGTATGATATATGAGTCATTGAATGATTTAATCAGAAGGAAGTGTTTTGAAGAGATGAAACTAACAGAGAATAACAAAACCCATGTGATACAGTTTCTGCTAATCTTTGTTGAAGTGTGTCTCCTCCAGACAATAAGCAGATGGGTTTTGTTTTTTAATCCAGTGTACTACTCTATGATGTTTGATTAAGCTTAAGCCATTTACATTCAGAGTTTAATATACATGGGTGTTACGTTGGTCCTGTCATTTTAGCAATGGGTTGTTCATTGGTTTAGTCTTCTGTTGTCATTTTACTGGGATGTTCTTCCCGTTTGCCTTTGGTTTTGGTAGGTAGGGGATGTACAGTAGTTGTGTAATGGAGACTGTCATATCTAGTAACATGTCATTTAACTTCATGGCATTGTAAATTTCCTCTTTTCTTTCTATTGTTGATTTTGAAACATGACTTTTCATTTAAGGGGATGTACAGTAGCTGTGAAATGGAGACTAACATTCAGATGTGAGGATGTAGTGTGGTATGCATTTCTACTTCCAGACAAAGATGGACTTGCAATGAATCTGTTTACTATATCTTGACAATAGGATTCTGGACTCTCTGCCATTGTCCAGGCCCGCAATGATGGACATATGACTGAGTATGAAGAACTATATGTTAGTAATGATATAGAGGAACTGGGGGGCGAGGGAACTGGGGAGGGGATAAGGGAATATGAAACTGTACAATAAAATAATAAGAATAACGATAAAATGTATAAAAAATAAACTAAAAAATTTTAAAAAAACACAAAAGCAAAACTCTTCAAGCAAAACATAACATGGTGTGTGTGTGTATACAAAAACATGGAACCATTAAATTAGGGATTCTGAATTCATCTTATATCTGCTCAAACTGAAAAAGAAATCAAGGACTGGGCAATGACTCAACTGGCTAATTCCACTTTCAAGTGCCACCATTCTATGTGAGCACCAGTTTGTGTCTGAGCTACTCCATGGTCGATCCAGCTCCCTGTTTATAGTCTAAGAAAGAAGTAGATGATGGCCCAAAAGCTTTGGACCATGTACCCATGTGGGAGACCAGAGGAAGCTCCTGCTTCCTGGCTTTAGGTTGACTTAGCTCCGGCCATTGCAGCCATCTGGGGAGGAAACCAGTGATGGAAGATCTGCTCTCTGTCTCTCCTTCTCTCTGCAAATCTGCCTCTCTAATACAAATAACTTTATTTTTTAAAAAACAAGAAAAGTAAAAAAAGTCAGAATCAGATTTGCTGTGGCTTAGTAACCTTGCAGCTCCATCATTAATTTAGAATTGCTATCAGGTACGTGAAAATATAAAATAAGAGGAAACTGTCTATAACAAGAGTTTCCTTTGGGCCAGTAGCATTGTGCTACTTTCCAGATTCAGATTGGCCCAGCTTCTCTGGTAAACACAGCCATTTTGGAGCGAAGCAGTAGATAGAATTCACTCTCTCTGCTTCTCTCTCTCTGTCTCTCATCTCTCTCTAACATTTTCTTCAAACTAAAAATAAATAAACATATTTTTAGGGCAATCCATATGGTGGGATAGGGTAAGAACACGTTTAAACAGATGGGGAAACATTAGCCAGTGTGAAGCACAGCTGGTACATTCCAGGAAATAGGAGAGGACAGAACAACAGCAGAGGGGTACTTGAAGACTGACAGACACAGGAAAGCAGTGGACACAACGGCATTCAGCGAGTGGCAGCCCCCCTACTAGCAAAAATGGCATTATTTTTAAAAAGAAATTGCCTTTGACAGATTAAATATTGCAAAAAACTGAGGGCCTAATTGTATGGACTAGATAGCATGAGACAAAAGCTAAAAGATCAGAGATAAGCTTAATTGTTTTGTACAAGACAAAAGAAAATTGCCTTGGGGCCCAGCGTGGTAGCCTAGCTGCCAAAGTCCTTGCCTTGAATGTGCCAGGATACCAAATGGGCACCAGTTCTAATCCAGGCAGCTCCATTTCCCATCCTGCTCCCTGCTTGTGGCCTGGGAAAGCAGTGGAGGACGGCTCAAAGTTTTGGGACCCTACACCCACCTGGAGGAAGTTCCTGGCTCTTGGCTCCGGATCAGCACAGCACTGGCTATTGCAGTCACTTGGGGAGTGAATTATCTGATAGAAGATCTTCCTCTCTGTCTCTCCTCCTCTCTGTATATCTGACTTTGTAATAAAAATAAATAAAATCTTAAAAAAAAGAAAATTCCTTTTACACAAGAGAGATTGAGAAACGATAAAGTTGAAGGGAGTGCAGAAAGGGTGGTAAAAGGATCTCTGAAATGAGCTAGGCAGACTATAGGAACAGTTTTCTATAGAAAGCTGCTTGCTCTACTAATGTATAAAACTCCCCAAGCTCCTTCCATCTCCTCTTATTCCTTTTGTCAATAAAATTTCCCTCTCACCATTACGTGTAAGTTTTCTTGAAGAATGTAAAATGGCCTGAGTTTCCTATTTGAACTGACTCTATTCAAAACAATACCAAGAATCACAACAGTTGAAATAAGCATTCAGGAGAGCAAAAGTCTATGATAAATTTGGTAAAATTTTTAGGTCAAGTTTGAATTTCAAGAAATACAAAAATGTGAGCAAAAACCAATGTTATATAGATCTGAAGAGAATTTTTAAAAACCTCAATAGAAATAAAGATTTCATAATAGCTGTGGGAATGACTTCAGACAGTAAAACTTGGACAGAATAAACTGAATTTATTGTTCACACACATTCATTGATTCACAAACTTTTGATAGAATTCATGGCATGCTTCTCCTCAGTAAAATGCCTTGGAATCTGAGAAAACAGCAGGACCATGAAGATCTCTCTCACCACCTTATCCTCACCAAACCAGGACATGAAATAATTCTCTGAGGTGGTAATTTGATGGCACGGATTAAGTCACCACATGGGACATCTGGTGTCAAAATCCTTGGCTCTGCTCTCCACTCCAGTTTGCTGCCAATGTATATCCTGGGAGGCAGTAGGTGATGACTCTCATGTCTCGGTGCTTGCTACTCACAGACTGAAATTCAGGTTTTCAGACTCCTGGCTCTAGTTAAGTCCAGTCCTACCTGGTGCGGAAACTTGGGGAACAAATCAACAGGTGAAAATGACAGCTCTCTCACTAGTGTCTTCTTATTCTTCTTCTTCTTTTCCTCTCTCTCTGTCGCCCCTCAACCTCCTTTTCTAATAAATTACTTTATTTTTTTTTTTAATTTTATTTTAAATTCATTAATTACATTGTATTATGTGACACAGTTTCATAGGTACTGGGATTCTCCCCACCCCTCCCCAAGCCCTCCCACCATGGTGGATTCCTCCACCTTGTTGCATAACCACAGTTCAAGTTCAGTTGAGATTCCCCCATTGCAAGCATATACCAAACATAGAGTCCAGCATCTTATTGTCCAGATAAGTTCAACGGCTTCTTAGGTATACACTCTCTGGTCTGAAGACAGAGCCAGCAGACTATCATCCCGATCAATTAAAAGCTCCAACATACCATCAGCAAAAATTTACATCATTATGGAATTAATTGACATAGTAATGAGTAACCAATATGGTAAAAGTAAATGCGAGTTCTTAACCACCTTCTGTGATCACCTCATTGACATTTCCATTTTAGTTTATACACAACATATAACATACATAACATAACATGTTATACATAACATCGTGTCATCTTAAATTAAGGCAAACATGTGGTATTTAACCTTTTGGGATTGGCTCATTTCCCTTAGCATTATGGTTTCCAGTTTGGCCCATTTGGCCACAAAGAACTGCATTTTGTTTTTTTTAATAGCTGAGTAGTATTCCATGGAGTAGATGAACCATAGCTTTCTTATCCAATCCTCTGTTGATGGGCATTTTGGTTGCTTCCATGTCTTTGCAATTACTGATTGTGCTGCTATGAGCATAGGAGTGCATGTTGGTTTCTCATAAAACAAGTGTTCTGGATATATTCCTAGGAGTGCTATTGCCGGGTCATACGGTATGTTGTATTTGAGTTGTTTGAATGTTCTCCATACTGATTTCCATAGAGGCTGTACCAGCCTGCAGCCCCACCAGCAGTGGAGTAGGGTTCCCTTTTCCCCGCAACCTCGCCAACAAGTGTCGTTGGTGCTTTTATTCATGTGGGCCAGTCTTACTGGCGTTAGGTGGTACCTCATTGATGTTTTAATTTGGATTTCCCTTATTGCCAGGGAACTTGAGCATTTTTTCATATGTTTATTTGCCATTTGGGTTTGTTCCTTTGTGAAGTGTTTGCCCATTTCCCGTGCCCATTTCTTGAGTGGCTTGTTTGTTTTGACATTTTGGTTGTTTTGTAGCTCTTTGTATATTCTGGAGATCAGCCCTCTATCACCTAAGTCGTGTGCAAAGATCTTCTCCCATTCTGTGGGTTGCCTTTTTACTTTGTTGATTGTTTCTCTAGCTGTACAGAAGCTTCTTAGTTTGATGAGGTCCCAATTGTTTATTTTGGTCTTGATTTCTACTGCATTTGGAGTCTTTTTTAGGAAGTGAGGGCCTACCCCTAAGTGTTCCAGTGTGTTTCCAACATTTTCTTCCAAAAGTTTGAAGGTTTCTGGATGTAGGTTTAAATCTTTTATCCATTTGGATTTGATCTTAGTATATGGTGAGAGATGTGGGTCTATCTTTTTGTTCCTGCAGGCGATCAACCAGTTGTCCCAACAGCATTTATTGAACAGACCTTCCCATTTGCCTGGGTTGTCGTTTGTCTTTTTGTCAAAGATTATTTGGCTGTATTTCTGTGGGTTCCCATCTGGTGTTTCTATTCTGCTCCATTGATCTTCTTCTCTATCTCTGTGCCAGTACCAGGCTGTTTTGATAACCACTGCCCTATAGTATGTCCAGAGGTCCGGAACTGTGATTCCCCCTGCTAACTTCCTGTTCTTGAGAATGGTTCTAGCTATTCGTGGTTTTTTGTGTTTCCAGATGAACCTTTGAATCATTGTTTCCAGGTCTGTGAAGAATGTTTTGGGCAATTTGATTGGGATTGTGTTGAATGTATATATTGCCTTTGGCAGTTCTAATAAATTACTTTAAAAATTGTTTGATTTTTTTTGTGCAGTAGATCAGGAAACCATTCCAGAGATGCCTATCCTATGTCCACAGAAAAAGAACATGCTTTTCTCTGAAAACGCAAGGGCAATCATCTGAACAAACAGGCCTTATCAACTGCTTCCCAGTTTTTAACCAAGAGATCAGACATTTCAGTCTTCTATTGATGCTTCTGCATGATTACCTATTAAAACACAATCGACACTATATCTTTGAGCCTTATTTCTGAAGTTCCCATGTCATGTAAAACACATTAAATAAACTTACAAATACATCTATTGTTAATATAAGTTGTATACTGTGTGCCATGTATAAGAACCTTATCAAGGACTGTGGCATGCTTAGATTGCTGAGAAAATGAGCACATTGGGAGGAAAAGCAATAGTACTTTGGGATGCACATTGAGTTTGATGTTTCAGAAAGTCAAATGGAGTTCTCCAAATGATTGCTTGATACCAAAGGACACTCAGAGAAGAGATGTGGGATATGCACTGAGGAATTATAAGCAAATGACCTTTCAAGGTTAAAGAGTGAGTAAGATTATCCAGGGAATGCTCAACAATGGGTAGGAAACAAAGCCATTGTCTCAGTTCTGAGACAAATCACTTGAGGAAAATAAAAATATATAGGAGGCTGGAAACCTAATATGAAGGATTCAGTGGAAAATTAGGAGATAAAATTAAGTGTGGAGCCAGGAAAGAGAGTTTCTGCAAAACCACAAATATGATCTACAATTCCAGGAATCGCTAGGAGACAAATGAATCCTGAATGATAATCGCAGGATTTTTCTAGGCAGCAGACCTTACTTATTTTCCTAAAAGAGTTGTAATTACAGAATTAGTTAAATTGGGAAAAAATTCAGCATATTGAGGAGCAAAATGAGAATGAAAATATAAAATAAATAACAGGAACACATAAAATTCAAAAGATTCTATACTAAGTAGATTATAAACCAGACAGAATGCGAAATATTGGTATGTACGTACCTGTGTGTGAAATATAGACGATGGTTAGATTAGACAGATAGATAGATAGATAGATAGATGATTTGAAATAATTTAAATACTGATAGGACAGAGCTGACAGAGAAGGAAAGTAAAAGAGAGGTTATCAGAAATAAGGATTAAAGAATCTTCCTGGGCCCGGCGGTGTAGCCTAGCAGCTAAAGTCCTCGCCTTGAAAACCCCGGGATCCCATATGGGCGCCGGTTCTAATCCCGGCAGCTCCACTTCCCATCCAGCTCCCTGCTTGTGGCCTGGGAAAGCAGTCGAGGACGACCCAATGCATTGGGACACTGCACCCGCGTGGGAGACCCGGAAGAGGTTCCTGGTTCCCGGCTTCGGATCAGCACGCACCGGCCGTTGTGGCTCACTTGGGGAGTGAATCATCGGACGGAAGATCTTCCTCTCTGTCTCTCCTCCTCTCTTTATATCTGACTTTGTAATAAAAATAAATCTTCAAAAAAAAAAAAGAATCTTCCTAATTAAACGGAAAAGAAAGTACAAGGAACTAGTCTAGGAGAAGAGTGTGTGCTTATTGAGAGGGTCTTTGGGGTTGACGGAAACAGTTACACATTTCTGCTCAAAGATTTCTAATTTCTCTTCGGAACAGGGACCAAGGATAGTCGGCTGAGTTTAGGAATGGTAGGAGTAAGGAAAAAATAAATGCTGAATAATAGGATCAACACTTTAAAAGAACGCAACTATAAAATGAGATTTGCGGACAAAATGGGCACTAATTGGAGAATAATAGTAACAGCAGATACAAGGTGGGGCCATTAATTTCCATGTTTCTCTACTAAGTTTGTATTACTTGATTTCTTTAAGTACCTTAGATATTAGTACTGAAAAAACAGAGACTTAACTACATTGCTATGTTAAAAGAAACACAACAAAAAAATACAAAACTGAGAAACCCAAGATTAAAAATGTGTGGAAAAAATGGAACACAAGTGTAGAGTTCCACATTAGCATTTTTTATCTCCTCTTTTGCATTTTATCTCATCTTTCTGACCAATGTTAAATAACCATCATTTTAAATTAGCTTGTTGCAAACAAAGCATGCTTTTGGTAAGCCTTCTTTCAATCACACAGCAAAAATTCACTACAAATAAAAAAATTTTAAGCAGGAAATCAGCCAAACATTTTAAACTGGAAACTAAGTAAAAATTATAAGCAAGAAACCAAATATATTATGAAAATAATGTTACTTCAACATAAAAAAGACTGCTAGAGAAAATAAAGGAATTATAATAAATGTGTAAAATGCATATCTGATTGCCAAAAACAAGAATTTAACTATCAATAATGATCTTAAATGTAAATAGATTAAATTCTCTGAACAATAAATGCAGAATGACTGAATAAATAAACACAACTTGCTTAGACATGAACTGAAAGTGAAGACAGGGATGAAATATTCTGTGGAGGGCCCGGAGTGATAGCATAGCGGTTAAGGTCCTCTCCTTGAATGCACCAGGATCCAATATGGGCGCCAGTTCTAATCTCGGAGGCCCTGCTTCCCATCCAGCTTCCTGCCTGTGGACTGGGAATGCAGTTGAGGACGGCCCAAGACTTTGGGACCCTGCACCTGTGTGGGAGACCCAGAGGAGGCTCCTGGCTTCGGGTTGGCTTAGCTCTAGCCTTTGCAGCCGCTTGGGGAGTGAACCACCGGCCGGAAGATCTTCCTCTCTCTCCTCTCTGTATATCCACCTTTCCAATAAAAACAAATAAAATCTTTAAAATAAAAAAATAAGAGAAAAAGAAAAAGAAATATTCTGTGGAAATGGAACTCAAATAAAATGTGTGTTAATGCTAAAATTAGATAAAATAACCAAGAATGAGAGGTAGCAAAGTATTCTGTGGCAATGGAACTCAACTAAGTGTGTGTGTGTGTGTGTTAATTCTTACATTACATAAAATAACCAAGAATGAAAGATGTTGAAAGATGTTGAACAGATACCCAGAAAATGAAGGGGTCAATTCTGCAGGAAAAAATAGCACGTGTAAGTATATATGCACAGTGGGATGGATCTTGTGGCACAGCTAACAAACGTGCCACCATGGATGACTCCATCCTACGTCAGAAGGCTGGCTTCAGTCTCAGCTGCTCTACTGTTGATCTGCACAGCAAAGGAAACACTCAGCTCAGTGAAAAGACGGCTAACAAAATGGAAGACAATATTTGTAGACTATTCACTTGAGGGAGGATTAATATCCAAAACATCAACGGAACTAAGGAAACTAAATAACAAAAAATTTGAGAAAAGAATATAAATAAGCATGTCCAAAAGTAACAAATTGATGGCCAAAATAAAATAAAAACTACAATGAGACACTCCACATCAGTTAAAAAAGACATAATCAACAAAGAAAAAAGTAAAGTGATTGTGAGTTAAAATGCAACTTTGTGCTTTTAAAACATTGCTGATCTTTTTTGTGCATGGATAAACAAACTGGTTTAGTTAGGGTTAGGTTCAGGATTAACTTTGGTGAAGACAAGTGATCCAGCTATCCTCCATCTGGATGTACATTCAAAAGCAATAAAATAAGCATGTTGAAGAGAGACCTTCACTGCCATGGTCACTGACTGCAGCTCTATTTGCAATAGCCGAGATTTGGAAGCAATCAAGAGGTGCATCCATGGATGAGTTTATCAAGGAAGTATGGTACACACACAATGTTGTATATTCAGTCACAAAGAACAAAACACTGATATATGTAGCAAAAGAATGGGACCAGAGGGCATTACATTATGTGGAATGAGCCAGACACAAGACAAATTGCACAGATTCTTCCTCATAAGTGGAAACTTCTTTTTAAAAAAAAATGGTGATCTATACTTAGCACAGTGATTTCCAGAGTTTCCAAAAGCGTGGGGGGATTAGAGAGAGAGGAAAGCTGAATAACAGTACCGAACATTTTCGTATGAGTAGTAAGTTCCAGCATTCCAAGCACAGCATGGCAGCTATAGTTTACAGTGAGGCATTATGTGATATTTAAAGGTCTGCAAAAGAGGACCTTATAAGCTTCAAACATAAAGAAAAGGTAAAGAAATGGAAATCTCAAATCAGATGTGTTCAAAATGTATACATGTGTTTAAATACTACATTGTAGCTCTAAAAATATACATGTATTATCTGCCATTAAAAACAGCCCATGGAAAGATATGAAAAACTTAAAATAATGCTTTCAATTTTGTACTTAACCAAACTATAACCCTATCCTTTCTATTTAAGTGACAGAGTGGGAGGTAAGCAGAGAAAAGGGAAAAGAAAGAAGGAGAGACAGTAAAAGATATCTCCCCTGCTGGTTCACAGCTCCAGTGCACGGCTGAGACTGAGTTAGGTCAAATACAGAAGCTAAGAACTGCATCAGGGTCTCCCACGTGGGTGGCATCAAGGAACAGGAAAAAAAAAAAGTAAAAATCAAACTTAGAAATTCTTATACCTCAAAAGAAATAATCAACACACCAGGATGATAGCCCATAAAATTGGTGAAAATATTTGGAAACTATACATCTTATAAATGGTTAATAATCAGAATAAGTGAGAAAATTTTAAATACAATACGAAATAAGCAATTAGTCTAGTTTTTCACTTGGCGATAGATTAAATGCAGGTTTGTGAAAAGAACATATACAAACAGTCAAGAGTACTTGAAAAAAAATGCACTAATCAACAGAGAAATGAAAATCAAAACCATAGTTAGATACCAAGTCACTTCAGTTAGCAAAGCTGTTAGCACAGGTCGGCACTGTGGCGCAGTGGGATAAGCCTTGGTATTGCCAGCATCCTCTAAGGGCATGGTATGTGTACTGGCTACTCTGCATCTGATCCAGTTCCCTGCTCATGTGCTTGGGAAAGCAGTGGAAGATACCCAGGTCCTTGGAATCCTGCACACATATGGGAAATGCCGATGAAGCTCCTGGTTCTTGAGTTTTGTTTGGCCCAGCTCCAGCAGCTATGGCCCTTTGGTTCTTGAATTTTGTTTGGCCCAGCTCCAGTAGCTATGGCCCTTTGGTTCTTGAGTTTTGTTTGGCCCAGCTCCAGCAGCTATGGCCCTTTGGTGAGTGAACCAGGAGATGGAAAATCTGTTTGTTTCTCCTTTTCTCCATGCAAGTCTTTCAAGCAAAAATGAATAAATCTTTCCTAAAAATGCATATTACCAAAAAGATAAAACAGGTGCCAGTGTTGTGAGGTAATGTGCTAAGCCACAACCTGCTGCAACAGCATCAGTGCAAGATGTATCTGCTCCACTTTGCATCCAGCTCCATGCTAACATGCCTTGAGAAACATCAGAATATGGTCCAAGTGCTTTTCCCAAGTGGAAAAAACAGAGTAAATGCTGGTGAGGATGTGGACAAAAGGGAATATTTTCACACTATTGCTGTATAATGTAAGTGAATACAATAATTATGAAAAAGCAGTATGCAAATTCCTCAAAAACTGAAAATAAAAGTACCATATAATCTAGCAATCTCACTACTGGGCATAGATCTAAGGGAAATGAAATCATGCTGTCAAAGAGATATCTATGTTTACTTATAACATTTCTATTTATGTTTATATCTCATGTTTACTGCAGCACTATTCACCATACTCAAGAAATGGAAGCAACCATAAAATCCATCCACTGATAATGAAAATGTACTGCATGTACTCAATGGAAAAAAACTCATTTTCAGAAAAGAGCAAATTTTTTCATTAGGAGCAACATAAGTGAAATTGGAGGTCATTACGTTATTGAAATAAACAAAATACTAGAAAGACAACACCATATAAGCTTATATTCACTACCTGAAAGCATTGATTTAATAGAAATTAAAAATATAGTGTAGATTATGAGAGGCTGAAGATAGAAGGCATAGGAATGTGTTGACTAATGGGCACTACACTACAACTAGGAGAAAGATGTTCTAGTGCTCTGTTGGATAGTAGGGTGACTATCAATAGTTTTTAGAGATTTCACCATGAAGTGAAGATAATCATTTCAGGAGATAGATATTTGCCATGATTTGTACATTAGAAAACTTATACATTAAGGCACCAATGTGGTGTCCCAGACATAGATATCTACAACTTTTATATCAGTTACAAATATTTGAAGAAGTAGATGAGTGAGTATTTTATGCAGTGAAAGCATTGGAAAATAAAAAATGTTTATGATTGGAGACAAGAGAATGGTGTGATGTATTGTGATGTCTCTCTGGAACCATGCAAGTACCTAGAGACCAAGAGGCTTCCCAGACAGTAAGAGAGGCCAAGCCAAGGTTTTGCTAATGCCACACACTCTAACCCATTTGAAAACAACTTGTAACTAATGAAGGCATTTATTTTTGAGGAAAACCAACAATTGCCATCTGAGACACATTAACTCAAAAAACAGTGCCTTTTTAGCCACGTAAAATAGATTTCCAGTGTTTAGGAAATAAACAACAAAGAAAACCAAACCATTTGCTAATTTCCTCTTAGCCATGGAATCAGTTAATCAAATGCACTGCTATAGATCTTTAAGAGTATAATCTTGGTGCTGTTTTACATGAAATAGAGTAAGAACTGAATTCGGTAATGCAAACAAATCAGAAAATTTTCAGACATTGGTTAGATCTATCATTCTTTATGTTGATTAATGCTAGAGACATTGAGAGTGACTATCATTACTGGATCCCATGATTCTAACTGTATTTATTCATCAACTGAGCAAGCACATCGTGCTTTGTTCCTGTGGACACAAAGAAGAAAAACCATTGTTCACGTTTTCAGTTTTCTCAGAGAGGACAAGGGTAAAACAGGAACTCCAGGAAGGGCAATAAATTAAGAATGAAGCACAAATAAGGCAAAGGAAGGACTGACACTGGAAATGAGGAAGACTTTCACTGAGATTCTAAATTCTTTGTACAGTTAGACTTGCTTATTTTTAATTTTGCACATAGATATAGACACATTAAAATGATGAGCTGAGATGATATTCTTGGATTCCTATAATAATAAATACTGGTGAATCTGGGCCTATAATTCAAATACCACACATTAGTTTTATGTGTCTATGATACAATAAATTAGTAACCTGTGCTCAATCTGAAGTACGTTTGCCAAAGATTAACATCATATTCAAAAATCAGAAGTACTCTTTCTCTGTTATTCCGTTTGATTATAGTCAGCCATCAGGCATTTTGGTTAGCCAATCACAGTATTGCTTAGAACAAGCAAAAGCCATAGCAAATCTAACCTTGCACAGAACTGTATACTAGAATTGTGAGGTCCTGTACAAACAGCAAACAGCAGAACTAAGAACAGTTAAATGCGCTGTAGGGGGCGAGGGGGAAGTCTTTGTTTCAAAAGTCTTTGTCCCAGTGCTGTAGGTCAAAGAATGTGCTAAATACACTGCTATCTGCCCATTGTTATTCAGTGCTTTTTAGCTCATATATAACTAGCTTCATAAAAAGTACAAAAGAGATATGAAATGAACTGGTAGAGCAAATATTACATTGGAAAGCATTTATTAAATACAGCATGAGATGAAGATAGTTGAAAATACATGAAGTCACATTCAAATGTTATACTTAACACAGTACATTAACCCTTTCATGACAACATTTGGTAAATTATTTCTTCAGGTCTTAGATGTTAGTGAATATACTTCATAAAACTGACTTCATGTTAACAGGCTTGCCTCCTCTCTCCCCTTTATGTCAGTGTATTGTGTATTTGACAGTGCATTGTGATTTCTTGAAAATAATCAGTACTGTGCTTTGAAAATTCCATGTTCCCTATTTCTGTAATTCAGGAATTACAAGAATCCACACAGTTAAATAAATTTGTGCAAAATTAAATTCACAATCTTCAACCTAATTTGGATTCTCGATCTTCCTGCTCATCTGTTTTATGAGACTTTGTGATAATTTTCCACATTATTTATTATATGACATAAAATTACCTATAAATCATTACAGTGTACTATCTTACAACTTTTACATATGTAAGCATTTGTAAAACCATCAACTACAATCAAGATATTCCAAAATTCTTGCTTTCCCAAAGGTTTTCTTACACCCACTGTTATTTCTTTACTCTTATCCCTCCATCTTCAGACAAAATCTGATCAGCCTGTCTATCCTTATAGATCATTTTACATTTTCAAATTTTGTACAAGGAGACACACAAAGCATGCACATTTTTTGGCATTTTGTATTTTATTTTCAGTTTTTTACAGTTTTAATGAATGACTTTCCCCAGCACTCACAGATTGTCTGTAAACATAATTGGTACAGTTGCATTATTATTAGTTTGCTGTTGTTGTATTCATTCACTCATTTTGATAGAGAGACTAGCTAAAAAATAAAGACAAAGATGGCATCCATGATGTGTGGCCCAATCCGTTTTAGAGGCAGGCTAGTCATGTCAACTTAGAATTCCTGAATAATGATTTGCTCCCCAAAATTCTTCTTGCTTACAAACCTCCAGCTATAAATTGGACAATCCATAGCCAATACCAATCCAGAACATTGTCCTAGTAATAACATATTTTCTAAATAACATCTGTGAGTAACAGTGATTAAGGCACATGTTGGGGGAATTGAAAACTTCACAAAACCGTGTAAGGCATAATATGCAGGATGCGTGAAATCAACAAGATCATACAACATTTAGCATTGTATCTAAGCTTCAATGAAGTAACTTCAAAAATCAGTCTGCAGGGAAACAAACTTAGCACATAACCACAATCTGAGCTCTTGATTTTTGTTCTGAAAAATTGCATTGAATACCCATGCACAAGTCTTTGTATAGACATATGCTTTCACTTTTTGCATAGATGCCCAGGAGTAGAATGCCTGGGTCATATGTCAGATGTATATCTAGCTTTCTAAGAAATGGCTAAACTAGCTGCCAAAGTGATTGTATCATTTGAAATTCCCATCAGTTTTTCTTTATTGTGTTACCATAATATATCGTTTTCCATTCTTTTACTGTTAGTCTATTTGTGTCTATTTAAAGTGAGTTTTTGCATATAATGAATATTTTTTTAAACTCTGAAAATCTCTGATTTTTAATCAGGGCAGCTTAAGTGATTTCTTCTTTTAAAAGGTTTTTTCAATTATTATTTTTATTTGAGAGGCAGGATTTACAGAGGAAAAGAAAGGAAATAGAGAAATCTTTCATCTGCTGATTCACTCTGCAAATAGCCACAATGACCAAGAGGTCAGCCAATCCAAAGCCAGGAGCATCTTCCAAAATTTCCCATGTGGTGGAAGAGTCCCAAGAACTTACACCATCCTCTGCTGTTTGCCCAATCCATGGACAGGGAGCTGAACTGGAAAGAGGGTGTCTGCTCTGCAGGTGGAGGGTTAGCCTGATGAACCAGTGTGCCAGCCCCTGAATAATTTTTCAGTGTGACTATTGATGTAGGCAAGTTTACCACATTGCTGTATGTTTTATATCCGTTTCATCTGTTTATTGTTCATTTTTCATCTTTCTGTGTTCCTCTCAATAAACGCAGTATTTTTCTGATGAAATTGTCTTGCCTGGGACTGGTGCTGTGCATAGTTTGTTAAGCCATAGCCTGCAGTGCTAATATCCCATAGTAGCACCAGCTGCTCCACTTCTGATCCAACTCCCTGCTAATATGCCAAGGAAAAAGAGCAGAGCGGTCCAAGTGCCTAGGCGCCTGATCTAACGGGAGACCTAGCAGAAACTCCTGCCTCCTGGCTTCAGTCTGGCTCAGCCTTAATGGTGGATACCATTAGGGGAGCGAACAAGAATAGGAGATCTTTTCTGTCTTCCTCTCTGTAGCATTGTATTTCAAATAAAGAAAATAAATCTTTTAAAAAGAGGGAAACTGTCTTCCATTCGTTGACTTATTGTGTAGAACTCATTTTGCCTATATTGGGACTTGACTCATATATCTTTAATGACAATTTATCTTCAAGTAAAATATTATGAAATTTTATATATGATTAAACAATACTTATTTTTTATTTTACAACTAATATCCTATTGTTTCACACATTTTATTTCTTTTTTAAGATTCATTTTTTTATTATTTTACTTCTTTTTGTTATTACCATTTTATGATACATTTCCATAGAACCTGGGATTTCCCTTATCCCCTCCCCAATTCTCTCCCCCCTCACTGAGTTCCCCTATATTATTACTATAGTATATTTCTTCATACACAGTCATATGTATATCATTGCGGGCATGGACAATGGCAGAGAGTGCAGCATCCTTTTGTCAAGATATAGTAAACAATTTCATTGGAAGTCCATCTTTGCCTGAGAGTAGAGATGCGTACTGCATTGTATCCTCACATCTGGATATGATAGTTTCCATTATACAGTTACTATACATCCCCTTGAATGAAAAAAACCACAATACAAAATCAACAGCATGAAGAAAAATAGATATTTACAATGCCATGAAGTTGAATTACATGGTGCTAGATATGATAGTTTCCATTACACAGTTACTATACATGCTCCTAAATGAAAAGCCACAAAACAAAATCAACAACAGGAAGAAAAAAAAGAAATTAACAACACCATTAAGTTAAAAAATGTGCTACTGAATAACTCTAAGGCTAGTGGAACTACATAATTTTCCTGAGCTTGTATTAGTTCTACCAACTGTCCCCTTTGCTCCTTCAAGGTGGTGTTTTCCTCATCATAACAGATCTCCAATGAGAGATGTGATTAGTATCCAGCTAAGAAAACTGAAGATACTTTGAAGATTTTCATTGAGAAAACACACCCCATGCTCCACCTTCCTCAGGACTCTGCTTTGTTAAATCAAATTAGCTTGACCTCACCAAATTCCTACTTTTGTTTTCTCCAGTTTCAAAACTTGCAAAAGCTTCCCTCATAAGGGGTTCCTTCTCCTTACATTGCTCCTGAAATTTCTAGTCATCAATCTGCGGCAATTGGCATATTTCATCCTATCTGAGGGAAAGAATTGTTCTATTGCATCTGGAAAAGCATGCTTCTTATATTTTATTTAGGTTGTTAATTGCTTAAAAGGAGCATTTAAGTCCCTACTGTATTTTTTCACTTGGATATTATAATTGTACTTTACTCAATATTCTCAAAATTAAACATCATTATCTACTTCCACATCAATTTTTAAAATTCACTTTCTTAGTAAATCACATCATCTTCAATCCAATCTGTGTGCCAGAAAAAAAATGTGTGAGCTATTTTTCACCCTGGTGCCCCTCACTTACCTAACCAACCTGTTGCAGGTTGCGAGTGAGATCACATTACACAAGTCTAGGTTTTATTAGGGAGTCTTTATGAATCAAGTCTATATTAATCAAGATCGCTAATAACAGGACCCACTAGAAATAGCAAATCACAAGTCCATATGGCAATCCAGTCAATCAAAACCCCAAGAGAAGTAAATGGTCATTACTCTGGAGTCCATTTGTTAAGCCGAAGACCTATGTCCCAGCTTCCCCAGCAATATAAGTTATCCTAAGAGACACACAGCAAACAACCTGGGCACACTTACAAAACTGCAGACATTCACACTTCCCTGGCTTCTCTACCCACATTCCATTATTGCCAGACTTCACCTCTCCTGGAACTCTTAAAAGTACACAAATTAAAATACGAAGCATGTTAGCTTTCCTATCTTTACTGTCCCATCCAAGCAGTAAATGGAGGGTGAGAAATACAAACATGCAGGGGCCATGCTCAAGGGTTACCTGTCCTCGGAGTTTATCCACGGAAAGCCAGAGAGCAAGCAGGTGCTGGGAAGGCCAAGGATCAAGAGTGTCAGAGCCAAGAAGGCACAGGACCAAAAGAGTGAGCCCCTCCCTGTCATGAGCCTTTATAGGGGCTTGTGAGGGGAATGGTTAGACAACAATGCAATACAGCCCCCTCTGAGATTACAGGTGATGATAGGTGAACATTACAGGTGGCAGGAAGGGTCACCTAGGTGGTGGTGGGAGAGTGGTTTCCAAGCTTGTGACCCCGAACTAGCTACCTACCTCACCACAAATAACCTCTATTGAGTCTACATCTTTATTTCCAAAGCTTTATTAATCAAAAATGCATGCTTTCAGATTATTTTACAATGCACGTTGCTCCAAGTCTCATGTTCTTCTAGCCATGTTGTGCTATTACACTAGTAACTTTAAAAGTTTCAAGTTAAAAAAAATTCTTTGCATATTAACACGCTCCAAAGATTTCAGACCCATCTCTGACTACAGGATAAATTCAATGTTTTTAAGATGACCTGAAAGGCTTTTTTACATTCTATCTTTTGTGTGCCCCTCAAATCTTTTCCTGCAACTCCTGTCATTTCAACTCTGTGACACCCATACACTGTACTTGCAACTTATGAAATGCATTTTCCTGCAGCTAGCCTTCATTACTTCGCCCATGTTAATTTCTTTGAAATAGTCTCTGAGCTAATTATCTTTCTCCTCAAAACTCAGAACAGAGATTATTGCCTCCCAATAGATAGTCAATTAGGCTTCTTCATTTATCCCAGTCTGGATTAGTTTGTCTTAAAAGTTTCTATGGCATTCTATGAATTTCTTTATCATATCTCTAGGGCCATCTATGTGTTTGGCCCTATGATACACCTTACATTTTGGAGAACAAATATTCTGGTCCTATTTCTCCAAAGCCAGCAGTTACAAAAAGAAGTTTGCTAAAGAAATGCAATTATAAACAGAAATATATTGGATGCTATTGACCAACAGATACATTTTCTATGAGCAGACACCTATAATTTAGTATCAGACATTATAAAACAAATAAATATTTTATTCTTATATTAGAAAAATTACCATAACTATAATCATATTGATAATCATGAAAATGTGTGTGCATGAGCTAAAACATTGCCATTTAAGCTTCAGTTCATCAGAGATAACACACACAAAAAAATTTACTGTCATGCTTGAAACTCCTTCAATTTTTAACTTAAAGTACAACTAGAAAAAAAAGTTTTTAATAGTAAATGCAGAAAGTGGCATCGTGATATAGCAGGATGAGCTACTGCCTATAATGTTGACATCTGAAGTGGGTGCCAATTCATGTCCCAGCTGCTCCATTTCTGTTCTACAGTGATCCAGCGCCTTTCCAGTGCACGTGGGAAAGCAACAAAATATGACCCAAGTGCTTTGGCACCTGCACCCCTGTGAGAGACACAGATGGAGTTTCTGGCTCATAGCTTTGGCTTGACTCAGCCCTGGGTCTCTGAGGCTGTTCGGGAAGTAAATCAGTATATGGAACTTCCTCTCCCTCTCTTTCTTTCTTGGCGTAGGTCCATGTATCTCATCTCTTTCTTTCACTCCAGTGTTTGGAAGATGTCTCAGTCTCTCAATCTCTCTATCTCTTCACCGTCTTCCTCCTCCTCTTCATCATCTTATTCTTATCTAATTCTCTGCCTTTCAAATACATTGTTTTATATATATATATATACATATGTATGTGTATGTATAGATATGTATCTATATGTATCTATACATACACATACATATGTAGAGAGAGAGAGTGTATGTCTCCAATAAAACCATTAAATATATCTTGACGCTAGAATGCTGGGCTTTATACAACTGTCTATACCTACAATGTCAGGATACTCTTAAGTAGCAGAATGATGGAACTGTGACTATTGTTGAGGAACTAAACTATTGCTACAATATACGGAAAAACAGCGGTGGGGGGTGAAAGAGTTTGAAGGGGAAATCCCTGAGCCTAAGGAACTGTATCATGAAACATGAACGTTTTTTTCAATAGAGTATATGTGGGTGGGATTTGGTACAGTAGCTAAGGTAATGCTTGAGAGAACCACATTCAATATCTGAGAACCTGAATTGGCTTCCCAGCTCTGTTCATGACCCCAGCTTCCTTATACTGCTCACCCTGGGAGACTGTGAGTAATGGCTCAAGTATCTGGATCCCTGCTGACTATGTGAGTGATTCAGCCTAAGTACCCAATTCCTCCTTTTGGCTGATCCAGTCCCAGTTGATCCAGAGATCCAGTCAAGTGATCCAGAGATCCAGAGCATGGCAATACTTTCTCTCTCTCTTTCTGCCTCAATCTCTTTCAAAAAACAAAAAAGATCAGATAGTTATGAAAGCATTCAAGTTACCATGATGAAATTCATCATAATAATCTAGCATTTTAAAAGTTATTCATCATGCTTCATTTTCAAGTCAGTTGGCTTAGTTCTTAACCTACAAGAAATATGATTTTTTGTAAAGCTACAAGTAATTTTAAAATTTTAATTCCAGGTTAAGACTATGCTGTTATTAACATTCTATTCAGTGGTGGTGTTCTCCCATTTTTTTTCAGCCAGGCAATTTCTTTCAACGTACTTCTAAAACATATTCCACAGTCAGTAGCTTCTTACCTCTTCCACATGTTCCTAGGTGGTTGCACACACATGATTGCTTCTTAACACATCTGCGCTGCCCTTTCTCTAATCTCCTCATTCATTTTGAATTCCTTCCACAAGCTTCATCTTACCTTCCTGTGCTAACAACTTGTTCCACTCTGGGTGAAATTATTGCTATCATATGGGCTGCCTGGAACAGAAGCCCTGCAAAGAACAGAACACTGAAATACTAATTGCTAAATAGTTCCATGAATGTTCCTGCCCAGAAACTCTTGATCGCTTTGCAAATGAGTCAGAAAGACTCTATAAATACTTTGAGTTTGTGAATTATAATGAAAGCACTGGCGTCAATTACCCTCAGGTCTTCCCCAACCATAGGGTGACTAATGCTACAGTCCCATTCTCAGAAGTAAGAAGCAATTTAAGACTCCTGTTTGCTGTATCCTAGAAGCCCTTCACTTGCCCTACAAGTTAGAATATGTTCTGTTATCAGGTTGTTCATAGCCTGTGACACCTAACGAGGCCTTCAAATTTAGCAAGAAATTTTCTTGATTATTTCTCTGACCTGGACTGTGGGTCCCACCTCACTTCTACTTTCATACAATCTTTTTCACTTGAGGTGGGCTTGAACCAACTTGCTGAGGTTTTAATAAAACTACAACCAAAAGAATCGGAAGGATTCATTTTCCCACTTCCTGCCTTCATGATTGATTAACCTGTGATACTGCCCTTTGCCTGCCATCGGAACAGAATGCCGTGGTCCTCATGTCATCAGCTTTCTCTCTTGTGTCTTCAACTTGCCAACTCAAGTTCATGGAACTTATCGGATTCCACCATCACATGAGCCAAGTCAATATAACTATCTTTTTATAAAAAATATGTTTAAATATTTATGTTATTTTTAATTGGAAGCTCAGATATATAGAGGAGGAGAGACAGAAGAAGATCTTCCGTCCGATGATTCACTCCCCAAGTAGCCACAATGACCAGAGCTGAGCTGATCTGAAGCCAAGAACCAGGAACTTCTTCCAGGTCTCCCACTCAGGTGCAGGGTGCCATGTGGGTGCAAGGTCCCTCTACTACTTTCCCAGGCCACAAGCAGGGAGCTGGATGGGTAGTGGGGAGGCAGGAATAAGAACCGATACAACAGCCATACGGGTTCTTGTGCATGCAAAGTAAGGACTTTACCCGCTAGGCTACCATGCCAGGCCCCAATGTAACTATCTTAATACCTGTTATCTCTACTTCACTGTTAAGTAAATTGAAGCCTACCAACTCCTCACAAATTAGAATATCAAAAAAGGGTTACAAAGTGTTTGAAGTCAAAATGTAAATACAGATTTCTCTGAAAGAAGCACTATCCATTTGTATACATACATTTATTAAATTTTAATGCCTATCCATTTTTAAGTTCAGACTAATCTAATATACATATATATACCCTTATGCACATCCAATACACATATACAATCTTTATTAGGAAACAGATACACAATACTGCTTAAGATAATAGATGAATTCTGCTTTGTGATATATTCCTTTGTTCAACACCAATTTAGTACGCACTTGCTATTCTCTGAAAAGTATAGAAATGAAACAGTTTTTGTCCTGAAAACAGTTTGCAGGCAAGAAGGGGAGAAATAAAAGCAAATCCATATCCTGTACTCTATGGGATAGAAAAAAGCAGAAGTACATAAAGATCACATAGGAATGTCAAAAGTGAGCTTGGAGATAATGATGGGGATAAGAGAAACAAAAAACAGAGCATTTCCTAGTCATGTTCAGATTCACAAAGGATTAGAAAAAATCAGCCAAGTAGAGAAAAATAGGAGGGCATTCAGGATGGGGGCACAAGTACAGAGATGTTGGGCAGAGAAGAAAGCTGTCCACAAATTGATTGGTATAGCTGATTGTAGGGCAGATATAGGAAGATTTTCACTTACTATGGGGACAGAATACCATCTTTTGGGATGCAAAATTGGCTTAATCTTTTCACTGAAAACTCTTTAATATCTTATACTATTACTTTAATAACAACAAAATTTCTGAAAATGACCTATAAAGCTTCCACAAATTGCCCAGCCTCCTCTTCATTAATGTTCCTAATCTTACATGGGTCCTCTCCTTTCTTCATGTACCAGAGTCTTCACATCTATTGCTCCTTCAACTTGGCATATTATCTCCCAAGTCACACCCACCTCTTCGGATTACTTTACCTGCCCTGTTACATATTCAAGAAGGCTTTGTTTACTCTAAATTGGTACAGATTTCCCCATTTTATCTTCTCATAGCACCCAACTTTACCATTAAAGATGCAAAGTATTTGAATTGCAAGCATTTGTATATGTAAGAACCGTAACTAAAACTAAATATTTAATATATATTCAATGCTTACCTGTAAAATAACTGATTTTGTTGGGGGGAGGAGGGATGAGAAGGGTGGAAAAGAAAACTCCCTGAGCCTAAGGAACTGTATCATGAAAAATAAAAATAAATTAAAAACAAAATATTGTGTTTGCTGTGGTCACTCTATCTGAGGTGTTTAAGCCAATGTTAATTATTTATGATGATCTCATAATGGCATGGAGTGATAGATTGTGAAAAGAATTCAGGAATGAAGTGGCAGGATGAGAGTTTGGAGTAAACACCAGTACAAGACATCTGTGAGACATCTGTGTGAAAACGTTCCTAAGGCAACGTTTCCTTTAATAACTTGAGACTTCTTCTACCATTTAGGTGGGACTTCTGGGCAGAGCAGAAATGTGAGCATAATTGATCAATAGTACTTAAACCTGCAATAATTGATGAAGTCATCCAGAAAGAATTAAATGGTTGGGACGATGGCATCATCGCTAGGTGCAGATGCACAGAGTGGCAGGTAGAAATATCAGATCTAACAAGAATAGCCACAGAGATAGGCTGAGAGACAGGAGAAAACTAGAGAAAATGGCTTCAGTAAGTCAAGGGAAGAGAACTTTCTACTGATGAAAATAGTCAATAATGCAAAGTATCTTCTTGTTTCCTTTGAACATCAAACAATAATAGAGAGTTTTGGATTTAGTAATGCTCACAGTCAACTACTTTCTGAAAGAAAAACATTAGAAGCTATAGGAATGAAGTCCCCTATCGTAACACATATATTCAGTCATTTGTCAGAATTATTGACTATACAAGGCCTTACGATTGTTGGTAAAGACCAAACAGCAAACAAAACAGAAATACTTCCTATCTTTGTGAAGCACTAAGAGCAGGGCATAGATTGAGTTTTGCTGAAATACAAGTGGTTTGATCTTTATTTTCATATTCTCAGCTGCCGTCGGCATTTCTTTTACCTACCTGGCTCCAAGGAGCATGGGATGTTGAACCTCTCTCTCCAGTTGAAAATGTAAAAATATTATAATCAATTAAAATTGTACATGAAATTGTACATTCAGCAATCATGAAAGTCAGGAAATTAGTGAGTCAGGAAAATCAGACATAACAGCAATCAAAATGAAGAAGTGTTCGCTACAATCAGAGGGCAAGACCCTCACAAGTATTCACAAGAGAAAACATTGAAAGTAAAATAAATGACACATTTCTGTTTCTATTGTTTAAGGATAAGACAAGAACAGTCTTCAGTTAGTGTTACAGTAATTGTTGATGGTAAAAATTTGGTATATTTTTGTAAATAAATAAATCCACTCATCTCGTGATTCCTAAGGGGAATCAATCTGATCTTGTGGAAGTTTTGGTAGGACAAATTATCCTAGATCTTCCCCCTGAAGAAACACACCAAACTAAGTAAGCCACCAGCGACACCTTCTACATTCTATGATTTTACCTAGTATTTATAACTCAGATGCCAAACAGTTGAATAAACAAATACATAAAGCTTATTTTTTATCAGTACTCTCAGATTTTCACCATCTGTCACATCTCTACTGCTTGAAATACTATGAAGATCTAAGGTAATACTCGTCTTTTTTTTTTAATATTTATTTATCCAAAAGGCAAATTTACAGAGAGGGGAAGATCTTCCATCTGCTGGTTCACTACCCAAGTGGGTGCAACTGCCAGAGCTGAGCTGAGCTGATCTAACCCCAGGAGCTTCTTCTGGGTCTCCCACGTGGGTGCAGGGTCCCAAGGCTTTGAGCCGTCCTCGGCTGCTTTTCCAGGCCACAGAGAACTGGATGGAAAGCAGGACAACTGGGACATAAACAAGTGCCAATGTGGAATCTGGGTGCATTAACAGCAAGGACGTGAGCCACCGGGCTGCTGTGCCAAGCCAGATAATATTTTCTTGCATTTCCTTTCTAAATTCCATTTATTGACAATATTCTGCCTTGGTTTTTTTTTAAGTTTATCTATTTTTACGGAAAAGTTTCACATACAGTGAGGAGGAGAAACAGAGAGAAAGATCTTCCATCCACTGATTCACACCCACAAGTGGCAACACTAGTTGGAGCTAAGCTGATCTGGAGCCAGGAGCCAGAAACTTCTTCCAGTTCTCCCATGTGAGTGCAGGGTCCCAAAGCTTTGGATCATCCTCAATGGATTTACCAGGTCACAAGCAGGGAGCTGGATGGAAAGTGGTGCTGCCAGGACACAAACAAGTACCCACATAGAATCCCAGCAATTGTGAGGCAAGGATATTTAGTCACTAGGTTACTGCACTAGGTCCTGCATTTCGTTTTTAAATATTTATGTATTTAAAGGCCAAAAAACAGAGAGAAAGGTAGAAAGAGTTCCCAGGAATTTGGGGAGAAGGTGGATCCAAAGAAGAGCTGAGAATCCAAGGCGGCACAGCAATATGGGATCATAGTGTCCCAAGGGCAGCTTAACTTGTTGGGCCACAAGATCACCACTATTGTTTAAATATTTAACAATAGGATAGCAATTATCAGGCTTATTTAGATCTTCCAACTCTTTACAATTTTGTGTGAAGAATAGTAATATTTAAAGTAATAGTGAGAAAATCAGTTAAGAGAAAGCAGATAAACCAAAGAATATGGCTCATTTTTAAAGGATTTTCATTTTATTTTATTTTATTTTTTATTTGAAAGGCATAGTTACAGAGATTAGGAGAGACAAACAGAAAGAGAGAAAAAGAGAGAGAAAGACAGCAAGAGCTCCCATCTACTGATTCACTCCCTAAATGGCCACAATGGCCTGGGAAGAGCCCATCCAAAGTCAGGAGCCAGAAGCTACTTTCGTCTTCCGCATGGGTGCAGGGTTCCTATGACTTGAGTCATCCTTCACTACTTTCACAAAACAGAAACAGGAAGCTGGATCAGATGTCTTCCATCTTCCAATTCACTCCTCAAATGTCTGCAAAAAATTAGGCAGATCTAGGCCTTGTGCAGGAAATAGGAACTCCATCTAGGTCTGCCAAGTATGTACCAGTAGCCCAAGTGCTTTAGGTCCCCCTCTACTGCCTCTGCTTTGCAATGTCAATAAACTGGATGGAAAGTCCAAAGGAGCTGTGACTGGAGCCATGCATTCCCATATGAATGTGGTGCCTTAACCTGATGCACCACAGCGTCTGCTCCCTAGACAGCCTACTTGCAAATGTTGTTAACCTGTATATGCTGTTGGGGCTGGGGCACAAATCCTCTTTTCTTTCAGTGCTCCTATCTGGAAAGCTAAATGCTAATCCAAGATCTTCATATATACTTCGGAGACTCTTCCCAGGAAAAACAACACATGGTTTTGCTAAAAACAAAAATGTGACAAGACCATAGGGAATGTTCTTAAATAAAAGTAAAGTGAAAAACACAAGCAAGAAGTGAATATTAGGTATTAAAATCCTTGGGTTGTCCTAAGTATTAGTCCTAGCTCATCTTCAGACTTCTGCTTTGTGCTAATATACAATTTAGGAGTCAGCAGGTGATTGCTCAAGTGAATAGGACCCAGGCACATACATGGGAGATTTGAGTCAAGTTTCTAGCTTCCAGCTTCAACTTCAACACATCCTGGTTTGATGGGCATCTAGAGAATGATCCCATATTTAGAAAATTTTTCAGCCTGCCTCTCTCTGCATCTTCCTACCTGCCTGATAAAAAATAATTAAAAGAAAAGTCTAAAATATTCTCTGATAATTATCTTAGCAACAGAACTAAAAGCAGGAATGCTCTCCATAAAGCCATGATGATGCTTTTAAACTGGATGTGTTCCTGACTGATTCACAAAGGATTATGTGTGGAAAGTAGTGGGAGCTGGCTGCAAAAAAAAGTCATTGGTAGATGTTCAAAAAGCTGTTGGATAAGTATGTTTTTATGTTGGAAAGACAGATTTACAGAGAATGAGAGACAGAGAAAGAACCTGTCATCCTTTGGTTCACTCCTCAAATGGCCATAATGGCCGGAAGTGAGCTGACTCAAACGGATGAGAGAACTGGTGAAAAAAAGCTTTTTTTTTTTTTTTCTTTCTGAGTCAAAGGAACCAAAATCTGGAGAAATAGTTTTCTTTGAGGAACCTCTATCTTTGTTTCTATGTTGGTATGACTGTTGGAATTCTAAGTCACGCTTAAAGTTTGTCATTCTTGTGGGTCAGTATTGTGGCGTAACAAGTAAGCCACCACTGGAATAGTGGCATTCCGTGTGGGTACTGTTTCCTGTCCCAGCTGTTCTGCTTTCAAACCAGTTCTTTGCTAATGGCCTGGGGAAAGCAACAGAAGATGGTCCAAGAACTTAGTCCCTGTCACCCATGTAGAAGATCTGGAAGAAGCTCATGGCCCAGAACTCTTCCAGCAATCTGGGATAGGATGGGAGCAAGAAGATGACCAATCTCTCTCTCTTTCTCCTTCCCCTCCACACCCATGTGTGTGTATCTGTGGTCTCCCTGCGTAACTCTGAATTTCAAATAAGTGGATGCATCTTTTTAAATTTTTGTCATTCTTAAAAAAACAAAATGTCATTCTTACATTTGTTGATCCCAATGGGGATTAATAATTATGGCAGATAATTGTTAAAGAGTGTGGGAAAGTTATCTTACCTCTCATTATTAAAAATATACAATAGTACACACAAAACACAATGGTATCCTTAAAATCATTATTTTGTCATTTACAACAACTTTAGATATCAGTAACATCTTTGTCTTGCAGAATGACAAGGGTTCTTTCTAGAAGCTGAGAACTGACAGCAGAGAGAGTTGTCATAGACTTGGAATTCGTACTTAAGACACAGAATGAAAGAGAGTAGGCTTAATGGGAAAAAAAGATGGGCTCCCTCCTTGAAGCAGGAAACAAAGGGCTTGAGAAAATGGTCCTAAGATGTTTATCTTAAAATCTCTTTACTATTCTGTGTTGTTGATTTTCTTTTTATTATTTCATTCATATAAAGTGAACAAATTTCAGGTGTTCCCTAACACCATTAAGGAGAGTAGCGATGCTCTGTGTCTCTCTTCTGCCCATGTTCCCCACCCATCTTCATCCTTCCTTCTTTCTCCCCAACTAAGATTTTCTAATGGAAACGACATAATAAGTAGTGTCCTTACTATTCCACAGTGGATTTTATGGGCAAAAGAAATCATTGATTTCTTTTTTTTTAAGATTTATTTTTTATTACAAAGTCAGATATACAGAGAGGAGGAGAGACAGAGAGGAAGATCTTCCATCCGATGATTACCTCCCCAAGTGAACACAACGGCCGGTGCGCGCCAATCCAAAGCGGGGAACCTGGAACCTCTTCCGGGTCTCCCACGTGGGTGCAGTGTCCCAATGCATTGGGCCATCCTTGATTGCTTTCCCAGGCCACAAGCAGGGAGCTGGATGAGAAGTGGAGCTGCCGGGATTAGAACCAGCACCCATATGGGATCCCGGGGCGTTTAGCCACTAGACCACGCCGCCAGGCCCAGAAATCATTGATTTCTTTCCTTAGAGATGTAAAAGACAAATTTTATTTGTTTCTTAAGTATGTATTTATGTTGGAAAGACAGATTTACAGAGAATGAGAGACAGAGAAAGAACCTGTCATCCTTTGGTTCACTCCTCAAATGGCCATAATGGCCGGAAGTGAGCTGACTCAAAGCCAGGAGCCAGGAGCTTCTTCCAGGTCTCCCACTTAGGTGCAGGGTCCCAAGCCTTGGGTCATCCTTGTCTGCTTTACCATGCCATAAGCAGGGAGCTGAAAAAGAAGTAGAACAGCCAGGATACACACCAGCACCTATATTGGATCTCGGAGCTTGCAAGGAGAGGATTTAGCCACTAGGCTATTGAGCAGGGATCAAGACAAATTTTAAAGTCTTGTTATAATAATTTAGCAAACACACAAGTTTTCTGATCATCAAGCTAGCATTATGAATATTCTCTCAATCCATTATGCCAAATGCAGGGTAGACATGTGGATTGTTATGTGACTATGCTTTTGGATAGGAAATCACTCTGAGAGCAAAGACAAGAGTCAAGCACAGCACACAAGATTTCCACAATCCACTCCTTGTCTTTCTACTCATGTCATTCCCTGTTATTCGCTGCCTGTTTTCTGGATATCATAATATATTTTTTGTCCCCAGAAAGTCTTTTCCCCACTCTGCTTCTCTTTAGCAAACTTCCTATCAAACTTTGAAAGGCCAATACAGATGTTGTTTTTGAGGTAGGGATAGTACTATGAGTACTTGGGTTCTTACATGTATCAAACACAGCATAACACAAGCTCCCTGGATCTCCTGCTGTAGCTACATGTGGCCTGAAAGCCCTCAGTCCTTCACATAAAGTAATGCAGGGATGACCCTTGTCTCTGGGTTCACTCGCCTTGTTCTCCAGGATAATCACATCTCATTTTCCCTGTTCTCTTAGTCCTTGATATACACCTCATTTACAAAATTTACACACTTTGGCATGTATATTTTTCCACCTGAAGATCAAAAATTAATACCATGATAGACTTAAAAGAGTGCTTGGAGTGCAATAGTCATTCAGTGAAACGTGATTGACTAATTCAAGAAAATATATTTGTGCCGTGCTTGTACACAGAATAGAATACTTGATTTTGCATATAATTACATTCATTCAATGTAAGATGTACAGGCACATAAATAAGCAAACATAACCATCATGTTTCCATAACTTGTTCAACATTTACTTCCTCCAAATGTACTGATGAATTTTCACATACATTCAGTCCTAACCTCTTTCTTAGCAACGATACTCAGTAGTTCAAGCCAAAAAGAAATAAATCATCCTTCATTTTTTTCATTTCCCTTATCTACTACAGCCAATCCATCATCATATTCTGTTGATCCCATTTACAAAACATATCTCAAATCTACATCACTAACTGACCCCACTCTAGTCCTATCTGCCGTCATTTCAGGTGAATCATTGAAAAAACGTTTGACTGTATATCCCACTTTCGATACTTGCCTTTGTAATCAAGAAGCAGCCAGAGTAAACTATTTTAAAGTCAAGCAAGATTATCTGTTCTTAAAACGTATCAGTGACTCCTGGTGCCTTTGAAGTCAAATCCAAACTGGCCTTGATGATCTGATTGTACTTCCTAAATCAACCTCATTTCCTATCATTCTCCCTCAATCTTACTACTCTGCAATTACATTAACATTCTTCTGATTCTTAGACGATCAAGTGTGCTCCTACCTTGCACCTTGCTTTGCCCTCTGCCTCGGTTGTTCTCCAATTATGAGCTCTTTCTTTCCTCAGATTGCAAATGAAAATATGTGCCTGGTGCTGAAAGTCTGACACTGTTACTGAAATATCCTCTACCCAACCACCTCTCATGTTGCCTTGTTTATTCTCTCTGCCGCACATACGATCATCTTGTTGACTCATTTTCTTGTAACTGACATCATTTCCCACTTCCCTCCTCCATACACAAAATTAAAAAATTGTGAAGTGAGGACTGGGCTTTGTTGATTCCTACATATTGACTGCGGATCCAATTTCTACAAAACACGAGGTCTCCTGTGGATTCCTTGAGAGAACAAGTTGATAAAAACGTAGTGCTTGGTTCTTTGTGGTCAAATGGGCCTGACTGGAATCCATCATGCTAAGAGAAATGAACCAATCCCAAAAGGTTAAATACCACATGTTTGCCTTAATCTGAGATGAAAAGATGACAACTTGGAAGATAGTACCTGTATATTGTAATATTAGTGCAATCTCTAACAACCTGTATCCAATGCAATAAGATAACGAGATATAATCTATAAACCAACAATTGATGTCAAAATACTTAAGATCTACACCGAAAAACTGTAAAACCTACTATACCCTCAATACGCTATGTTAACCGGTAATGGGGAGGGAGTGCAGGGAAATCTTTCAGGACCATAAAAAGAGTGAGAAAAAAGTACAATATAGCCTATCAAGATCAAATCTGGTAATTCATAGACAACAGACTCAAAGCGGCACTAAACAACAATAAAACTACTATACCAATGCATGAGGGGGGAATCGGGTGCGATCCTGACAACCTCTCAACAGGAGGTCATGTGCTTGGAGCAAGGGGGGCACTCCAGAGTGGAGCAGGTGGTAAGGAGGAAGCTTGGACCCCGACCATGAAGACTCCCAGACTTTCACCACAAACTATTAATACGAGCAACAAGGACTATATCCCAACTGCCAAGGAGGCCACAGGGAATTGGATGCCCTCGGAGGCCGAGTACTCTGAGGTCACCCACCCCCAACTGGAGCTTCTGCAGGGGATGGAAGAAGTCCAAACACTACCGTGCAGAAACCAACGTCATCGGAAAGACAACCAGAAGCCCTGAGCGGTCTGCAGACACAGAACAATAAATGTCCTTCGGGACCAGGGAGGAGAGCTTTCTCTGGTCCAAGCCTGGCTCCACCTCTGGACCCCCGCCCTCCCTCGCAATGACCATCAGGATCGCTTCGAAAACCCCTCACAGCAAACAATCATACAAACTAAAAAAAACCCTAAAATAAATAGACAAACAACAGAAAGTAGAGCCTGAAATCTGACAGGAAAGAGCTGGCGTGGATTGGCTCATGCCTCGCTGGGTGGGACACAAAGATTAGTTACTCCTCACCATGTTGTTGAGGATTTTCCTGCACACCCCCCCAAAAAAAAAATGTTCTGCACCTTAAATGTCGACAAATATCTTGTTAGAGTTACAAGCCAGTCTAGATTATCCCAAAATCTGCCAAGATCAACAAAATTATACTTCAACACAACAAATGGCTAAATACTAAAATGAAATAGACACGAGACAGCTGAATGGTACCCTATAGCCATTTTAAGGTATATAGCAGCCTGTCCGGTCCTGTATATAAACTAAAATTGAGATGTCAATGAGCTAATCATAGGTTGTGGTTAGGACTTGCTTTTTTTTTTTTGTAACATACTGGTTACTCAAAACCATGTCAATTCCATAATATTGCAAATTGCTGTTGATGCTGTATTGGGACTCTTAATTGACTGGGATGATATTATACCAGCTCTAACTTCGGACCAGAAATGGTCCCCCCCAAGAAACTGTTCAACCCATCTGGACAATAAGTAGCTGGACTCCACGCTTGGTATATGTTTGCAAGGAAAGAATCTTGATTGAATTTGAACTGTAATACTGCATCAAGGTGGAGGAATCCACCAGGGGGGAGGGGAGTGGAGGGGTGGGGGGATTCCCAGAGCCTATGAAACTGTCACATAATGCAAAATAATTAATAAAAAAAATATAAAAAATGTAGTGCTTGTTGTGATGTTATGTTTATATAAGATCTTTGCAATCCACAACCATATAGTCCTATGAGAATACAGATTCATTGTTAGTCTATTTGTGGAAAACTTTACTAGGTATTTATAGTAATTCTGGTTTCAATTTTCATGATAGGTAATTAAGACAAAATCAATAACAGAGACTTCTGAAACACGAAAATACAAACAAGGATCTGTGAATAGGAGGCCAGCATTTTGGCACAGTATGTTAAGTTGCTGTTTGCAATAACAGTATCGTATATTAGAACATCAGTTGGAATCCTGGCAACTCCACTCCTAATCCAGCTTCCTGTCGTGCACCTAGAACAGAAGATGATTCCAAGTGCTTGGCCTCTGCCATCCATGTAGGTAAACTAAGATGGAGTTCATTGCTCCTAGCTTCCACCTGCCCCAAGACCTGGCTATTGTGGCCATTTGAGGAGTGAATCAGCAGGTGTAATGTCTCTCTTTCCCTCCTGTCCTCCATCTCCCCCACCTCCTTCTCTCCCTCTTGCTCTGCCTCTCAAATAAGTGGATAATGCATATTTTATAAAAAACAATCTATAAATATGCAGTCTAAAATATTAATAATATGTGAGTATCTTTTTTTCTAAGAATGCTTTGAAAATCTGAAAACTTAATGCTATTTGCAAAGAACAACTATACAGTGCATTTATTTCCCTGTGTGCTGTAAGTACCCATGGATTTCAGTAGGTCTCATATCAAAGGGACTCAGAATGTCTAGAGGACCACATGATTAAGTGAATTAAATTTATTAATTCCAGAAGCAGGAAATCCAACTGAGGTAATGTATCTGAATTTAGTATATAAATTAAAAGTTGGAAACTTGGCTTTGCCAGAAGTAATTTCTTCTCTCATCAGGGAATGCATATACTATAAATAAGATTATGTAGCTCAGAAGCTAATTGTTTGAGAACACCTAATTGAAAGTAGTAGCTGATGAGAAGGTCTCATTAGTGAGTTAACGTTAGTGGTCACATTAGAATCCTGCATTTATGCAAGCCCATTTTATTTCCTCTTTTAGAGTTGGCATGTTAGTGGGTAACTAAATTATTCTAGGATAGCTGCAGCGGCCAATACATGCCAGATCTGGATCAAAAGACATTAAAGAATGTAACAAAGTGAGCTCCACTCCTAACACAGGCATTCTGATAACAACTCCTGTAACTTTAAACTAAAGCACTTGAAGACTCCCTGTAAGTACCCAACAAACATTAGAAGCAACTACTTCAGTTCCTGGTTTTAAACTTAAAATTTAAACAGACAAATAATAAAGCTAAAAAATAAACTAACAAATTTCCTTCCCCTACACTCTCTGTATTAAACTAATCTGCTCCACATAGGGTAGGATTGGGTTTAAAATCAGAAAGTGTTTCCCTTCATCAACAAACCTGGCCTTGGATAGATGCGCACAGACCAGATTCACACATCACTGTCTGACAAGATGTTCACTGATAATTTTAGCAGAGATGAAGAATTTATTGATACACTTTTCCCTCTTAGAAAAACATCTTCAATTCATGTGAAAAAAGGAAATAGAGTAGGAAAACCAAGTGGAGACTCTGAAACTTTGCAAGAAAATAGGTTCCTAACGGAGTACGTCTGATGAAGGACAGACAATACAGGGTGCTTGTAAATAATAACCTTATTATCAAGATGTTCCTGCCCAGAGTTTTGAAACATGAAAATTTCTAACCAAAATTAAGTATTTGCAATATGTTAACAACAGACTGAAATCATTTAGCTTAAAAATTCCAGGACACAAGGACATCTATTTAAGTGAATAGATGTACACAGCTACCCTATCGGAGGCTTTTACAATGACTACGGGGCTGAAAGATAATCCATCAGTGTGTGGTTGGGGTGCACTGCAGTAGTTACAAGAAACAATTTTAACTGTTTGTTAAATGTTTACTATTAAATATGCTAATGAAATAATAAATTTACACCTCTAATTCTTCTCCATTTCAAACTTTGACTACCTGAGAAATAGAAATCTATTTCTATAAATTTTTTTTAAGATTTATTTATTTTTATTGGAAAGATGGATATATAGAGAGGAGAGACAGAGAGGAAGATCTTCCATCCGATGATTCACTCCCCAACCAGCCGCAACAGCTGGAGCTGAGCCAATCCAAAGCCAGGAGCCTCTTCCTGGTCTCCCACGTGGGTGCAGGGTCCCATGACTTTGGTCCATCCTCAACTGCTTTCCCAGGCCACAGGCAGAGAGCTGGATGGGAAGTGGAGCTGCCGGGATTAGAACCGGCGCCCATATGGGATCCCGACGTGTGCAAGGCGAGGACCTTAACCACTACATCATTGCGCCGGGCCCTATTTCTATAAAAATTTTAAATATGTCTTAACTTGGTTGATTTATTTACTAGTCTATTCATTTTTTTCAACAAATATCTATGAAAGGCAGTTATGCAGAGGATTATAAACATTGTATTATGATGGCTTATATTTCTACTGGACTTTAGTATTTCTGTTTTTTCTTACAAATGTAATTTTCTAAGTTTCTTCCCTCCACTCAAAAAAAGTTAAGAATTACTTCTCTATCCATGGTATTTTTTGGGGGGGGGGAGAGAGGCAAGAAAAAAATGGAGCTAGTTCAAACAATTCAAAAGGAAAAAAAATTCAACAACAGAATTAAATCTGTATTAATTAGGACCATCAAGCTAAGGGATGTACACTATTAACAAAGCGACAAAGTACCTTAAACAAAGTAAACTGAACAAATAGGCATCAACCTTATAGGAGCAAAAGATTTGCAAATCCCCCTTACTTGGAGGTATGATATTTCTAATATGCCATAAGACATCTTTAGGTCTCTAGAGAAGTAGGCTTGATAACAACTGTTCTTAATGATGAAGACAGCTTTTGAGGTCATCTAATTTAGACATTTATATATGAGGTAGTCCTGGATCTCTGTTACACATGACCTTAAATGTGATTCCAAACCCTGATTAGAGCTACAAATGTCATCTTTATCAACTTGGCAGTATTCAGTAGAGCCTGGAAACCAAAATGCACAGGACACTTTAAGGACATTGGTTATTTCTATTCACAATTGAAAAACTATAAACAACGTGTACATAGATGTTTGCCTCCAATCACATAAAAAGGTCTTTTATTAACCTTTAAATATTCAATTTAATTGCTATCATCTTGACATGGGAATCAAGAATTCTACATTTTCTCAAATCTAAAAATTTGCACTTATTTTGATTTGTCTTTAATGTATCTGTTTAAAGTGAAATTTAAGTTTATAGTTTAAGAATATTTGTACATTAATATTATAATGAGACATAATTCTTAAACACTAAATATCTCAATCTGCATCAAAATGTAATCATGATTTTGCTCTTTTTCATTTTTACTTATTTTAGGGGCATAAAAACAGAAAAAGAAACGGATTGATAACTCCTTTCCACTAGTACGTTCCCCCAAATGACTAGGAACAGAGAATTCAATCTATGATTCCCACATAAGTAGCAGAAATTCATTGTTTGAGCCAGTGCTTCATCCCAGAATATGTAATGTACAAAAATGGTGTACAGAAAAACAAGAATAATTCATGAGCATGACCCAAATAACAAAGCTCTGAGGATAATTTTACAAAGAAAAAGCTGTCCTACAGTTTTCAAGATAGCTCTCTCTTATAACTAACTCACTATGGGTACATAGCCTCCAGGAATCTGAATAAGAGCCTCCAACGTCTTTTTGAAAATACAAAACTGCATCTATTAAGAAAAATCTGCATAATACCAGGCAGAGGGTTGTACTTGGAACCAGAACAATTCCAGAGAACATATGACACAGGGAGACACTGGAATTCTTAGAGAAAGGATGGCGTATTTCTGGGCCACTCCACAGATTTGCTCAGTAGAGAAGGATCATGCATTAGAAATAAAGCTAAACTAATCCTACAGTAACGGTCTCTCCAAATACAGGAAAGGATTATTCCTCTACGACTAACTGAAATGCCTGAAATAATGATTAGAGAAAAATAACAAAATCAAGACACTGAAGACATATGAAAAGCTAGAAAATTTAATTCAGATCCAAAAATAAATTGAATAAATAGTAGTAGGTCTATCAATGACAGGAGGACTTAAAAAATTGACTTGTACAATAAATATGCTTCAAATCTTAAATAAATGCAATATAAACGTTATGAAGATAATGAAGAAAGGAATAAAAGCTAGTGATATTAGTAAATGGAACTTGTACGGTTAAGAACCACAATATCTGAAATTTTAAAAATCAGTATATGACAAAAAAGCACAAGTCATAAAATACAACATAAATAATTCAATTTAAAATTACACAGCAAAAATCCTAATAAATGAAATACATGACCTTCTCAAATGGCTATTCATGAAGGACATTTTCCTTGAAAATGTGGTAATACACTGTGGGATGCTATTTAGCCATGAAAGAATAAAAACTGTCTTTTGCAACAAAACCAATGCAACTGGAAAACATTATGCTTAATGATAAAAGCCAGTCTCCAAAAAGAAAATATCATATGTTTTCCCTGATCTGTGGTAACTAATGCAAAGATTTTTTAAAAATATATATTTTATTCATTATTGGAAAATCACATAAACAGAGAAGAGGAGAGACAGAGAGGAAGATTTTTCATCCAGTGATTCACTGCACAAGCAATCGCAATGGCTGGCAAGTGAGGCAAACCAAAGCCAGGAGCCTGGAGCTTACTCCAGGTCTCCCAGATGAGCAGAATCCCAAGGTTTGGGCAATCCTCCACTGCTTTCCCAGGCCACAAGCAGGGAGCTAGATGGGAAACCAGACTCACGGAATTAGAACTGGCACCCAGTAATATTCATTGTGCCTTGCTCTCCAGTTTTGCTCTTGGTCATTGTACCTCTGGTTATCAGATTCTTGTCCTTAAGGCACATTTCTAAGCTGTGTCACCCGCAGGTCTACAATTCAATTTTACTTATTGCGGTTGGTACATGGCTCTTTGTTTACAATCACTTGTGCCACTCCCTCCAGCGAGTTCCAGGTCTGAGTGCTTATGTTAGACTCCCACCATGATCTCCATAGCCCAAGATTCCAGCTCACCTCTCTACACCTCCTGTGATCCCATTTTGAGGCTGCACCACAATCTGTACAACCTTTCTCCCACTTCTAGTTCAAGCAGTTCTCAGGATTAGGGAGTCACCAAATCTGTTCTATATAGGTCGGTTATTGGTGGTGCTGATCTTGCTGGAACCTATTGACTGTTAAGTCTGAGAGCCACACAGACCTATTTTGACCTGTACAATGCCACAGTCTATTATTTTTCTGTGGGACCAGTGCTATGCACCGAGCTCAGTGAGTTCACTCCCAGCTCAGTGCATGTGCAGCTCATTGTTGTCCCTGCAGTCTTAATTTTTTTTCCCACACTGTAAGAAATGTCACCTGATGTGCCACCACTAGTAGAGTTCTTGGCCTGCTGGACATCAGGTCTAAGAGATACCCAGACCTATTGTGGGTGAAATCTATAGAATGTCATGTTGTTACAGTTCACAGAGCCAGAAATGAGTTCACTACCAGCTCAATGTATGCACAGTACTATACATTACCTTTACCTCCCTATACAAAATGGCATCCAATTCAGCTCTAGAGGGGCAGACTGGGCTGTGAAATCTACCCAGTTCCTGAACCACCCATCTGGGACCTGCTGCTCTGTCTCTGCTCCTGGTCAAATCAAACAGACCAGCAGATGGGCGGTTCTTTTTCTGGATTCAGCTCCAGAGCTCCCAGTGAATGTCCCTTCCCACTTGTTGCTGGTGTAGTTCCAGCTGCAGGTGCAATTCAGACCTCAACTCACTGAATGCCACTGTGGTATCAGTCACTGCAACACCACTCCATTTTGTCTACTGCTTTCCTGTGTCTGTCAGTCTCCAGGTGCCCTGCTACTGTCATTTGTCCTCTCCTATTTTTTGGATTGTGCCCTGTCTGCTTCATAGTGGCTAACATTTCTCCATCTATTTAAAGGTGTCCTTACCCTATTCCACCATCAGATTCTCCCTTGCAACAGAGCAAAAGCCTTTGCCAACCTCAGAGTTAACTGAGGAAAATCATCATCGAAAAATGGGGGATACATAATTCAAAACACTTGTTATAAAACCTATCAACAATGAGAAGCACATAAAGCAGGCATTCAAGGAATTCAAGGATTATGCCACACTGGAAATGAATCAAATGAAAGCTGATATTTCAGAAATGAATAATACAGTGGAGCAAATTAAAAGTAGAGTGGAGGGCCAAGCATAATAGCATAGTGGTTAAAGTTCTCTCCTTGAAGGCATCAGGATCCTATACGGGTGCCGGTTCTAATCCTGGTAGCCACTCTCACAATCCAGCCACCTGCCTGTGTCCTGGGAAAGCAATCAAGAACGGCCCAAACCTTGGGACCCTGCACCTGCCTGGGAGGCCCAGAAAAAGCTCCTGGCTCTTGGCTTCAGATTGACCCAGCTCCAGCCACTGTGGCCTCTTGGGGGAGTGAACCATCAGATAGAAGATCTTCCTTTTTGTCTCTCCTCCTCTCTGCATATCTGCCTTTCCAAAAATAAATAAATAAATAATTTTAAAAATGTACAGTGTAGAGTCTTCAAATACAATGAAGGAGGCAAAAGGAAGAATCTCAGAATTGGAAGATATTTCCTGTCACCAGGGGGAAACACAAAAAGCTGGAAGCAGAGATGGATCAGGACAAAAAAAAAAAAAAGCATTCAAGAATTGAGACACTATTAAAAGGACAAAGAGTTATGGGAGACTCAGAAGGTGCAGAAAGAGAAGCTGGGTTTAAAAATGTATTCAATGAAATAATAAGGAAAAATTTCCCTAATCTAGAGAAAGAATTGGGAAACAACATTCAGGAAGGGCACAGAATTCCCAACAGACTTGACCAAAAGAGATCTTCACCAAGACACATGATCATCAAGCTCTCTTCATTTGAACGTAAGAAAAAGATCCTTAAATGCACACACACAAAAAATCAACTGACATGTAAAGGAATGCCAATCAAACTCACAGGAGACCTCTCACAGAAAACTCTACAGGCAAGAAGAGAATGGAATGACGTATTCCAGATTCTAAAAGTAAAAAAATGTCGGCCCAGGATAACATACTCAGCAAAGCTTTCCTTTTTCTTTAAAAATGAAATAAAATTTTTTTCACAGTAATGAAAAGTAAAAAAAAAAAATGATACTTACAGATGTTCTCTTGACAGAGAAAAGGAATAGCACAAACCAAAACCAAATGCAAATGTGAATAGCATCCTGGTAAAATAACAGTAGAAGACTAAATCAGTGACCAACCCATTGCTAAAAGGACAGCACCAAAGTACCACAGATTCATATTAACCCTGAATGTAAATGGCTTAAACTCATTAATTAAACATAACAGATTAGTAGACTGGATTAAAAAATAAAACCCCTCTATTTGTTGCCTACCAAAGACACATCTCACCAACAAAGATAAGGAAAATTATATCTCATGGATTTTGACTTTTTTATTTAGATTCATCTTCAAAACACTTTCTTCTTATTAAAATCTTCACTGACTCATAGATCACACAGTAGCATCATTTTCTTCAAGAAGATTCTTGATTTTCTTTTTCATTTATTCAGTGACACATCCGTCATGAGTCACATGTTATTTAACTTCATGGTGTTTTTAATTTCTTCTTTTTTCCTGTTGTTGATTTTCTTCTCTGGCTTTTCATTTAAGCAGATGTACAGTAACTGTGTAATTGAGACTATCATATCCAGTAGCATGTTATTTAACTTCATGGCATTGCTAATTTCTGTTTTTTTCCTGTTGTTGATTTTGTATTGTGACTTTCATTTAAGGGGATTTATTGTAACTGTGTAATGGAGATTATCATATCCAGATGTGAGGATACAATGGAGTATTAAGCCTGTAATTGCAAAGTGAAATAAAAGTATGCCATTGTAAAATTTAAAAAAAAATGAAGGAAGGAAATAGGAGGGTGGGTGATTAATGTGGGCAGGAGGGTGGGAGGATGACAAGTGTGAGAAGTATCACTGTGTTCCTATTTGTTCATTTCATATAGATAAATTCATATAAATAAAATAAATTAATAAAACAAAAATAGAATCTCAATGCCAAATATTCCCAAATTTATGTGCTTGGAGATGCATAAATAAAGCATTATAAACAGCATCCCAAGGAAATCATTTCCACAGTTTATGAAAAGTAAAAAGCATAGATACAATGAGCTCATCAGATTCCAAACAAAGAAAAAAGTAAACTTCAAGAGGAAACATAACTAAACTGACTAGAATCCATAAGCAAAAAAAATCTCAAAAATAGAGAGAAGGACAAATTCACTTCATAGGTGGAGAATGAAGAGAATAGACATGATTGAAATTATGTCTGCCAAAAAAACAACCAACCAACCAACCAAACAACCAAACAAACAAAAAATGCAGGAAGGGGAGATTGAGGGAAGGAAAGGGAAGAATGAAAGCACTATTATCATCTTAGAAGTGCGTCTATGATACAGAAACAAGGAAGAAGATGAATGGAACAGAATAGAAATCCCAGAAGGCAGTCCACACATATATAGCCAACTGATATTTTACAAGAAATCTGAAAACAATCCAATGAAAAAATCCTAGTCTCTTCAACAAATACTGTTGGGACAATTGGAAATCAGCCTACAGAGGGAAAAAGCAAGACCCCAACCTGTCACCTTATACAAATATCAGCTACAAATGTATCAAGGACCTATATCTGCACCAAAAAAAGCAGCAAACAACTATTAGAGGAAAGCATAGGAAGCACTCTCCAACACATAGGCATTGGGAAAGACTTCTTAGAAAAGTCACCAAACGCACAGGTGGTCAAAGACAAAATAAACAAATTGGACTACATCAAACTAAAATGTTTCTGTACAGCGAAGAAAATGATCAATAAGTGAAGAAGCAACAAGCAAAATGGGAGAAAATCTTTGCACACTGCACAGCCTATAGCGCACTAATATACAGGATTTACAAAGAGCTTCAGAAACTCATCAACAGCAAAATAAACAACCATGTGATGGAATGGGCAAAGGAAATGAGCAGATATTTTTCAAAAGAATGAATTCAAATGGCTAATGGACACGTAAAAACATGCTCAGGCTCCCTAACAGGGAGATAGAAATGAAAACCACATTGAGATTCCACCCAACTCCAGTGAGGTTGGCCTACATTCAGAACTCTACTAACAACACCTGCAGGCATGCATGTGGGAAGAAAGGTACCCTATTTCTTTTCTTTTTTTTTTTTTTTAATTAATATTTAGCATTATGTGACAGTTTCATAGGCTTTGGGAATCCCCCTCCCCCTCCACTCCCCTCCCCCCTGGTGGATTCCTCCACCTTGATGCAGCATTACAGTTCAAATTCAATCAAGATTCTTTCCTTGCAAACATATATTAAGCATGGAGTCCAGCTACTTATTGTCCAGATGGGTTGAACGGTTTCTTGGGGAGACCATTTCTGGTCCGAAGTCAGAGCTGGTATAATATCATCACAGTCAATTAAGAGTCCCAATATAACATCAACAGCAATTTGCAATATTATGGAATTGACATAGTTTTGAGTAACCAGTATGTTAAAAAAAAAAAAAAAGAACAAAATAACAAAAAACAAGTCCTAACCACAACCTATGATTTGCTCATTGACATCTCAATTTTAGTTTATATACAGGACCGGACCGGCTGCTATATACCTTGAAAAGGCTATAGAAGGTACTCTATTTCATTTTGGTGTGAGTGTAGGCTAGTTTCAACTATTATGGAAGTCAGTATTAGAGTGCTAAGAAAACTGAAAATTGACCTGCCGTATGACCAGCTATCCCATGTACAGGAATATATCCAAAGGAAATCTGTATATGAGAAAATGACCTATATTCCTGTGTAAACAGCAGCACAATCTACAATAGTGAAGACATGGAAACAATCTAGATGTCTGTCAAAATACGAGTGAACAAAGAAGCAGTGACATATCTACTCCATGGGATACTACTCAATCATTGAAAAGAATGAAATTCCACCATTTGCAACCAAATTATCCTGCAGGGAGATAAGCCAATTCCACAACTACAAATATCATTTGTTCTATCTGATATAAGGCAACCTTCATGCAAAGTAACAGACCAAGGGCCTGGCGCAATGGCCTGGTGACTGAAGTCCTCGCCTTGAGCACACCAGGATTCCATATGGACACTGATTCTAATCCCGGTGGCCCTGTATCCCATTCAGCTCCCTGCTTGTGGCCTGGGAGCTCAGTCCAGGACAGCCCAAAGTCTTGGGACCCTGCACCCATGTGGGAGATACGGAAGAGGATCCAGGATCCTACCTCCTGGCTTCAGATTGGCTCAGTTCCTGCCGTTGCAGTCACTTGGGGAGTGAATAATTGGACAGAAGATCTTCCTCTCTGTATATCTGACTGTCCAAAAAAAAAATATATCTTTAAAAAAATACAAGATCAATATATATATAGGTAAACATGCATATAGTCATCTAGAGAAGCAGTGTAGCAGATACTATCATATCAAGGTGTGCAGACACAAAGTGGTACACATCTCTACTTCCAAATCAAAGGTGGGATCTCAAAGAAACTGTTAAATACATCTTCACAATAGGATGCAGGACTCTCCGCCAGTGTCCATACATACTTACAATGTCAGGATACACTTAAATAGCAGAAAGATTTACTTAAGAGTTTTTTTTTTAATAATATAAGGGGAATTAGTGGGGTGAGGGTACTTGGACAGAGGAGGAAGGAAAATCCCAGAGCCTACTGGACTGTATGATAAAATTAATTAATTTTTAAAAATCTTTTAAGCCCAGAACACAGAATTAGCTACAACAGTACCTGAGAAATGAAGCAAATGTTGCTGCAAAGAGCTGAATGTCACTGAGAATGGGGAGCAAAGAAAAGGGGGAAAGTGCCAAATTTGGCTATAGAAGATGTTTTCTAATGCCAGGCCTTTTTCTCCAGCTAAACAAACAGTGTTTGCATCAATTGAAAAATATTTTTAAAAGATATGTATATTCTCAGGATGGAATACCGATGACAGCACATGCCAATGTTTTGCAGTTTTAAAAAGTCAGAAAAAAAGAATAGAATATAAAATCCAAAGTAGGAAAAAAATATGCCAGAGTGGCTATTCTGTTTTAAAAAATCTGGATGTATTTTTAAAGCAAAATCTGCGTTAAAAACACTCCCTGTGTTTCTTTATTTTGTATTAGCCTTGCCGAATGATCTAGCCCATGGTCTCTGCCTTTGTGGTTACTGAGAAATCATGAGGTCATCTAAGAATGTTTGTGGTTTAATAACATTTGAATTTTAATGAATTAGAAGTATAAATAAATTCAGCATTATGTACCAGTGTTTGTCCTAAGCACTGTACCCCAATATTTATAAAAACAACTTGCTTATGTACTGTTCATATCTGTTCCTTGTTGACCATAAATATATTTATTCCATTCAGTGCTTTTCATTCCTGCTCCCAGCAGGTGTTTTCTGTTTCATTATCATTTATTTGCCATACTGGTCTAGTCAGCAATGTGTATACAATATACTTTCATTGGACCAAATTCAACCGCTGGGCATTCTGATATGGAATGCAGGAGTGCCAAGCAGCAATACAAACTGCCCCATTATAATGTCCACCATCTACAAATTCTTTGAAGTTCCTCCAAGTATCTATATAATACATACTGTTCCATTTTTTTAAATGGCTCAAATTATTCCTCTATCATATCCTTTAACGCCATTTGTTTAAATTAGTGTGGATGAGTGTATCTCTTAAGAGAACTCTGATCTGAATCTTTAGTACCAGGTGAATAGGAAAATAAAATCTAATAAAATACCACCAAGATGAGACACTGCTTTTAAGAATGATGAACATAATATTGTGACATTTCTATGAAAATAGTTTTTACTTTGCTACCAAAAACTACTGTTAAGAAATGATTTGCCTGCCCAACCACAGCACTTACAAGCACTACCCTGTGTATCTGTGTATCCAATTTTCACTTCTTTTAATATTTCTTTCATTAATCATTTCCCACCAATAACCCATCAAGGGGATTTAACAAATAAAAACTTAATAGATCTATTCACTCAAGTGTTATAGCAACTTTTGACAGCACCAACCAGAAAAACAACACTATTTAGCTTTAAACAGAAGAAATTAAGCTTTCTTTCCTCTGAAATTTTAATGAAATCAACTCATGAAGATGACATTCTTGCTTTTGATTATTTATTGCTCAGTGCAGTAACTCATACAAAAATGGTAAAACAAGTTACATAACTGAAAAATTAAATTCAATAATGAGATATCCCACATGACAATGATAGGTTGCAATAAGTATACTCTCAAAGAAATGTGGCATTATTAGCTGTTGAATAATGAAATAAGTTAGTTAATGAAATGATAGCAAAAATGAATAACCTAAGTAAGATTACCCTAAATGTCCCCTTAATTCTGGCACTGAAAATATTGTTCAAGTAACTGCAGTAACAGAGAGTTTATTGGTATCTCAGACCCACAAGAAACCTCCAGGATCAGATTAATATGCAGAATTCTCCACAATATGCTTAGGTGCTCTGCACATTTAAAGGTTGAAAATATTGTCTACGGCCATACCACCCTGAATGTGCCCGATCTCATCTGGTAAGCTTGAAAATATTTAATAAAAAGCAATTGCTGGGATTGACGCCATGGCTCAATAGGCTAATTCTCCATTTTGTGGAGAATCTCATACGGGGTCTGGTTCATATCCTGGCTGCTCCACTTCCAATCCAACACTCTGCTTAAAGACTGGGTAAGCAGCAGAGGCTTGCCCACATCCCTGAGACCCTGCACCCACATGGAAGACCTAGAAGAAGCTCTTGGCTCCCAGCTTCAGATGAGCTCAGCTCTGGCCATTGCGCCATTCACGGAGTGAACCAATGTAGGGAAGGCCTTTTCTCTCTACCTTTCCTTCTCTCTCTGTAAAATCTACCTTTCTAATGAAAATAAGTAAATCTTCAAAAAAAGTAACAGCATTTAGTCACAATTATGTTACCAACTCAGCATATTAGAATACCAACATGAAGAGTGTTCATGAAGTACTCCAATTTATTTTAATCTACTAACTAATACATTTAATAATCCAACAACAAAAAAACAAGCAAGCTTTGGTTAAATGTATTAAATTTTTGTTTTGTGTATTATTGGACTATTAATAAATATCCATATTGTCTGTAGTTTGCAAATTTTTTTTAACTTCTCAGATTCTAGTCTGCTTAACTATAAACTGAGAATTTTCTGCTCCCACCTTGTTAAGTGAAAAACAAATAATGAATTAGAAATGATTCAGAATTCATCACATGTATTATTAGTAATTATTTTATTTTACTTACAATCTAAAATTGGAATTTGTCTTCAGAACACAAGTATCTATACTGGCTTCCTCCCCTTTTGGCTTTATTTGTTATTCCGTAAGAAGTAAATATTTAGAATCTTTTAAGCACAGTTGTGTCTTGGAGTGTTTATACGACTTTCTCCCCATCCGAAAACAAGCTGATGATTTGGATTTAATGAAGCCAATGAAGGAGTCTGAGCAACAGCCATTAGCCAAGCCTAGTTCTGTCATGGAAGGCTTGCCATGCAAGTGCACTTCATTTTAAGAAACTAGAACATAATGTTGCTTACTCCAAATCCTTGTCTGACTTAAGAATAAGTATATAAATAGATAAAGACTGCCTAGTTAAGCTAACAAACTTGGGATCATCACATGCACATCTGTTATGAAATCGCTTACTGAGACATGAGCTATATCACAAACACACAATCTTCAGACAATATGCTAACAGGTCAAGTGATCATCATGCTAGGCGTGGAAATAAAGGTTTCAAAGCTTGTCTTTCAGAATAGGTGAAATACAAAGCACCAGAATGCCTTGGTTTGGTGGAGGACTTTCATCCACGCTTCACCAAAAAATCAGCCAATTGAATATACCAACAGAGTTAGATATACATATTCATATGTAGTTCCTTTTTTATTCATATATTATATATGCACATGCAGCGTTTTCTTTAGCAATGAAACATTTGATTTGTTTATTTTGTAGAATTTAGTGGATTAATTTCCTCAAAGAAACATTAAGATTCAGATGGTTAGGCCTGGTGCGGTAACCTAGTGGTTGATGTCCCCACCTTGCATATGCCAGGATCCCATATCCTAACTGCTCCACTTCCCATCCAGCTCCCTGCTTGTGGCCTAGAAAAGCAGTGGAGGACAGCCCAAAGCCTGCACCCATGTCAGAGACTCCAAGGAAGCTCCTGGCTTCGGATCAGCTCAGCTCTGGGCGTTGTGACCACTAAGGGAGTGAATAAGCAGATGGAAGATCTTTCTCTCTGTCTCTACTTCTCTCTATAAATCTGATTTTCCAACAAAAAATAAGCAACTCTTGGAAAGATTCAGATGATTATTCCACTAAATGTGACCGTATAGTTTGTACTTAGCTGCTCCTGTGGAGTCTTCTCATTAATTTGTTATTACCCTTGCCTTGAAGTGGCTGTGCCTTTCTGTTTTAAAAGTTTATTACAACTTTATTAACTAGTTTCTGTTATTTCACCTCTGAAAAGTAATCACTTTGTTTTTTAACTAAACAAATCATGCTCATGTGCAATTAGCATTTTTAAACAGACTCGTCTTGTTAAGTATAGTATCATAATGGAAATAGGTGTATTATTTTAGACACAAATGTTTTCATACTTTTACATAAGTCTCCTGCCATATGTTTCCTCTCAATTTTATTAAGTTTCTCTACCTTAATTGTTTGTAATCTAAAAGGCAAAGAGACAGAGAAATATCTTGTATACAGTTGTTTACTTCCCAAACATCCACAATGACTGGAGCCTAGCCAAGCCGAAGCCAGGAGCACAGGTTTAACTTGGGTCTCCCATGTGAGAAGCAGAGACTCAGCACTTGAGTACCAGCTGATGTCTCCCATAGTGTGCGTCAGGAGGGAGCTGGAATTGGAAGCTAAGCTATCACCCAAACCAAACACGCTGATTGGGCACTGAAGGCATCGCAAGCAGTTTCCTATCAGCTGTGCCCAATGATTACCCCATATTATGTTCTCTTTGCAACACTATTTGATCTTACAAATTTTATCCAACATTGTGTAGATAAAAACAAAGCTACAAAATTTTCCTAAAATCTTATTTCCTGTTGGAAATTCTTACACACTTTTCTAAGGCTCATTCAAAATTTAACTCATTCATTCATTCATTCTCCCATTCAGACATATTTTGGGTACTTGCTATGGTGAAGGAACTCTTCTAGTACTAGAAGCATCACAGTGAACAAAATGATCAAAATTCTCAGTGCTCTTAAGTTTACAATTACACAGGGGAAGGAAATTAACATATACAATAAATATGGTCTCAGGATGTATAACATTTGGTTATCATCAGACAATGGCCCTTCAACATTATAACACAGCAAAAACGTCTCATCACCTGATACTACTAGTTGAAGAAGAGGCAAGAGAAAAGGAAATGAGAAGAACAACTCTCAAGAAAATTCACAAGGAAGAGTTTAAGAGGTTTCACAGACCGAATGAGTTCCTTAAAATATTTGAAAATATAGATCACAACACTGAAAGTTTTTAATGAAAAGACAGAATAGTTCATTGTATAATATCTCTTGCTGGCAAAAAAATGGGTGGTGAGAAAAGAAGCAAACTAAGCAAATGTCATGGACACATTTTTAAAAACAATGTTGCTCCCTCACAAAGCCACAGAAAGGTTTCTCAAGAAGTGTCCAAAGAAAGTGGCTGTGCTCATAGGAGATGATAACTCAATGAATGCCATTGCCCCTAAAGATGTTCCAGTGAGACAAAATGCAGACCTGGAATACAGTGGTATTAATGAGATTAACTCTCTGTTGGCCTAGGATGTTATGTGAATTTCTGCCTTAGTTTTTTTTTTAAAAAAAGCATAAAAGGTAAGGAAAACTTTAATTTTTTGAAATTGAAAGCTTATAGAACTTGCATACTGCTGCAGCACCCGCATGTGCATCCTGAAACAGAATGTGTTGCGGGCTGGGCCACAACATTCACCAGCTCATACATAGGCTAAGATGGAGGGCAGGCAAATAAATGGAGATTCTAAGGTAGACTATGTCAACCACTGGATTCTGGAGAGATTTCATCATGTTTGGAGTGGCGAGATTGGCAGTACATCAGAACTTTCAAACTATCAAAACCTCTTGATCAGGACCCTCAGAGCATGCCCCACATTGGGAACCCTGGAACAGTGTTGAGTGGTTGTCCTCCATCCCAGGGCATGAAGGTGGTTGGGAGGCTGGCTGTAGCTTCTCCTCTTGTCTCCCTCTTTCCCCAGATACAGGAATGAAAAGAAGAGAATATGAAAATAATGGCCTCACCCATCTTGCGGTAGCCCTTGACGCTTTACACCCTAATCAACTATGTAAAACACATCAAAAATTTAAAAAAAAAATAATTTAAAACAGGATTCGCATACTATGGCCCAGTACAATAGCCTTGTGGCAAAATCTTCCCGATGCATGCACTGGGGTCCCATGTGGACAGCTGTTCTTGCCCCAGCTGCTTCAATTCCCACTCACCCCCCTGCATGTGGACTAGAACAACAGTAAAGAACAGCCCAAGGCCTTGGGAACCTGCCTCCATGTGGGAGACCGAGAAGAGGCTCCTGGCTCCTGGCTTCTGATCAGCTCAGATTTGGCCATTTCAGCCACTTGGGGAGAGAACAAGTGGTTGGAAGATCTTTTTCTGTGTCTCTCCTTCTCTTCATAAATTTGACTTTCTAATGAAAATAAAGAAATCTTTAAAATATTAGCACGCTAGAAGAAACACATTTTAGACAGCTGTCCAATGTATATTTTAATATATGTGTTATAAAACAGCCAAAGAGCTTTATAAATTTGATTTTAATTAGAAAATTTATTATTGGACAATGATAAATATTTTTGATACATTTCATGTCACTCAAGTGTGAAGTGTCTATGAAGTCCACATTGCTGCACAGTAATAATCCATCATATTCTTTGTCCCTGGCATACGCTCTAAACATATAACCCATGTTTCAATCATTTGCATCATACTTTCACTATACCTTTTTCTGTTCAAATACATGAATACTCATTGTCACAACTGCATAAAGCATTTAGTACATTAACATAATATACAGGTTTAGAGTTTAGTATTAATAAGCTATATGATATAACCTAAGCATATAATAGTATATAACATTTAAGTGTACGTAAGTACACACTATGGTGCTTATATGATGACAGAATTGCCTAGCAACACGTTTCTCAGAATGCACTCCTGTTGATAAATAACACACAACTGCAATCACAAGTCATACTTTATAACATTTGCCCAGTAATAAGGGGAAACATGGATTATAAAAGGCCAAAAAAATTGCCAAAGTGAGTGGAAATTTGAAGAGAGTTGTGGATGACATACATATTAAGAAAGAAAAATCGGAACAAAGATCTGAATTGAGGACAGGGGATAAGATTTAGCTGCAAATTAAGAACAGAGGATTTATTTATACAAAGAAGCTAGAAGTGTGAGTACAATAGTATTTCAAATGTTTATGGAAAATCAAATTAAAAAGATAAGTTTATGTTGTGAAGAAAACCTTTGAAGTCCATGTATACAAGGATTAACTTAAAAGTTAGTGAAAAATACATGTTGGGGAAAATTGATGCATGGATTTAAAAACTTTTGCTGCAAAACAAATTCATTTTACTCCAGTCTTTTCATGAATGTTTTGAACATTCCTTGTTTTTGAGTGTAAGTGTGGATAGGTGGGAAGATTGGTGGTGGGAGCTTGGGGACACCCTCTTTTGTGTCACTGCTCAGAGTGTGTATATTCAAGGATGTTCTGGAGTTTATCAATAAAAGAAAAGAAATTGAACTTTCCTCAAGGAATAGAAGGAACTGTAACAGGAGTGTCAAGCAATTGATATTCGTGGTCATAAATTTAAAATGGGGTCAACTATCCCAATTACATATTTTTGATTGATCACTGCATTGTAGAGATACAGATAGTCATATTCAATTTAAGTCAAAGTTTGGTCAGGCAAATTCACAGAGTGGAGAAGGGAACTTGACAAAACATAGAAGACTGTGATTTTGGAAGCAGGTAAGGGCAAGAAAAAACAGAGAAGACATTTGTTGAAGGAGAAGATATGGGGAAATTGAGAGTGGAAGCATCAAAATACAAGTTCCTAGCAAACCAATGAAGTGTTGGACCTGAGCCTGAAAGCTGAGATTTAAAGATTCGAATCTTGACACTGAGGTCAGTTATCCCACAGCACACATAAGGAAAAGTGACCAAGATGGGGTACTAAACTAAATCATTGAAGTTTAAGGAACTTGAAAAAAAATAGAGCATTAGAAAGATCATTACCAAAATGTTGAAATCCCCACAACAATGACAAAAATCTTGTTGCAAATAGTGACACTAAGACAGGAGTGAAATTCTTAATGAATAAAGAAAAGTGATTTGAAAGTTTACAGATAGCAGGCTAAGGAGTAGTGGATGGCTTGAGGATATTAAAATTAGAAAGATTTGTGACACACGGAAGGAGAGTGAAGTAGAAAGGGTTTACAGAGCAGAGAATAAATGGTGTAAACTACTTTTCTTTAAAATCCTTTTTGCTGTAAATAATCAAACTATCTTTTCCTCATCTTAAATGACATTAGTTGGGCCCAGCACAAGGACCTAGTGACTAAAGTCCTCGCCTTGAATGCAGCAGAATCACATATGGGCGCTGATTCTGGTCTTGGCAGCTCCACTTTCCATCCAGCTCCCTGCTTGTGGCCTGGGAAAGCAGTGGAGGACAGCCCAAAGTCTTGGGACCCTGCACCCATGTGGGAGACCTGGAAAAAGCTCCTGGCTCCTGGCTTCAGATTGGCCTTAGTAATGTAAAAAGAAAACACTAGATTTATTTGTGGTCAGAATCAGGAATCCATGTTGGGGACTGAATCATCAGATGAAATATCTTTCTGTCTGTCTCACCTCCTCTCTGTATATCTGTCTTTCCAATAAAAGTAAATAAATTAATCTTTTTTAAAAAAGAAAAGACTATGATAGAAAACTTTGTCTCCAAGCCAATGAAGCATCTTATTGTCTGTCTTAACAATAGGGTTCAGTCAAAATCCACCAAATTCCTTGAGAGTTTTTCTGTTAGGATTGGTTTGCTATTGTGTTTGCCTTTGAAAAGAGTTATATAAAGCAAATAGCATGTAGTTCTTTGGATGGTATCTGTTGGCCAGCTCAGGTACTGATAAAATCTTGACAAATGACTAAAGGAACCTCTAGTTTCTGAATAGTCGCTTAAAATGATAATTTCCTTTGAATCTTATTTACAATGCTATCAGTGCCAAAATATATTATGTCCAACCCACTTAACTAAAAAATATGGATACTGAAGATGAGAGGCATTAAGTTACAAAAATAATTAATGCCACAAGAAACTTTAGAATACGAAACACATATCTGATATATTTAACAAAATTCTGGAAATTGTGTAACCCTGCTGACTAATAGAATGTTGAAGATGTGAAGACTGAAATTTTAATAAAATCACCAGGTTGACTAACGGAAGTGGAACTAGACATGATAGCTTCATGCCTGGTCAGATGTTTGACTGGATGCTCCATTGAAGTACGTATATTGTTATTTTTCTTTCTTTTTTTAAAAAAAAATTTATTTTGATGAAGTTTACATAGTTGATCAGATTGGGAATGGTTGAGGATCGGGGGATAGCGGGCAACACCACTGTTTCCCTACTAGGCCCACTCCCAGCCCCAGATCTTACATTCCCCAGGTGGTTCTACAATCCAGCTTGATAAGATTCAACACCCAGTGCCAATACTTGCCAGCTGATGCTGCAGCAAAGCCCAACCAGCCTGCACTATTTCGGCCCATGCATATACTAATGGAGACAGTGCATCAGCCCAGCCCAGTTCTCCCTGCCTCCCAGTTCATTTGCAGGCCAACAGGTGTTGTAGCCCTGCTTGGACTGGTTTGCACCTGGTTCCAGTTCTCATACGCAGCAATGGGAGTAGAGGCTCAGCAGGAGATGCCCCTGCAGGTCCCCTAAGGGAAGAGCCTCTTCCATCTCCATCTGGCATGGCCCACTTCACCTTGACATTTGCCAGTAGGTGCTTCAGCCTGACCCAGCCTGGCCTGTCCCCAGTTCCAGCTCATGCTGGTGGGTGCTGCAGCGTAGTCCATCCCAGCCAGCCCCCAGGCCTGGCCCTAATGTGAACTGGCTGGTGTTGTGGCTGGACCAGGTGCAGGCCTGTCCTGCACCTTGACCTGGTTCTCAGATCGACCAGTGGGTGTTATGAACTGGCCCAGCCTTGCCTGTCCCTAGATCTGAGCCATTTTTATTCTGGCGGGTACAGTAATCTGGCGTGGTCTGGGCTGTTCCAAGCCTTGGTTCTTGTACTCACCTACAGGGACTGTCCTGACAAGAGTTCCCCAAGCTCCTCTATCATGTTTCCTCCCAGTGGCAGAGCTCATACAGCAATGGCAGATCCTTGGCCTAGACTGACTTAGTCCACCTCCTGTCCTGGAAAGATCAGTGGTCTTGTCCTTCCGGCTCATACACATTCTGGTTCTCACTGTTAGGTGCTATAGCCCAATCACACCTGGTCCATGCCTAGACACAGCTCTCACATGGATGAGTGGATGTCACTACCTAGCCCAGCCTATCCTACAACCACCCTAGTTCTCATGAATACCAGTAGATGCTGGAGTCTAGTCCAGTCTGGCACACCACAGACTTAGTCCACTTCCATGCCAAGGGTCACCGCAGATCACCACCCTCACTCTGGCTCTTTCACTCACCAGTAGGAACCACAACCCAGCTCCCCTTAGCTCCGCAATGAGGTTTGTTCCCAGCCACAGATCTTTCACATACCAGTGGTTGCTCTGATCCAGCTCAGCATAGCCCAACCGCTGTCTTGGCCTTTGCCATCAGATGCTGCACCCTGATCTATCCCAGTCCTCCCCCCATGTTCCCACTCTCAGTGTCAGGTGCTGCAGCCTAGCCCAGTTGACTCCAAAGTGGCTCATACAAACCAATAAGTATGATAACCTAACCCAGAGTGACCTGCCGTTCAACCTGGACCCTGGATGTGCCATTGGGCTAAGGTGCCCAGAGCTGGCCTGTCCTTCTCCCTCCAGAACCAACTCACACACTTGTGAACAAATGAAGCCATGTTACCCAGCCTGACCATTACCCAGGCCTGAATCACATGTTCACCAGAGGGAGCTACAGCCCACCATGAAAGTTTCACCAGTTCCCCCACCAGGCCCTCTCCCAGACCCAGATCTCACATACACCAACAGGATCAAAGCCCATACATGGCATAGTCTTTCATCTCCGTTCCTGCCTTTATATGACCTGGTGGATGTTGTGGCCCAGCCTACCCCATGCCCTGTTGCTGGATGCACCTGTGTGTGCTGTGGTCTCAACCAGTCTGGCCTGTTCCCAATTCCAGTACCCAAGAGCATCAGAGGGTTCCATAGTCATGCCTATCCCAGCCCATCACCACCCCAGCTGTTAGGTAAACCAGCAGAAACTGCAATTCCACAAGGATGAGTCCACATATCCCCCCACAGAATTTGCCCACAGACCTGGTTCTCTCACATGCTAGTTAGTGTCATCGCCCAGCTCAATATTAGCCATCCAATTCCAACTCTCACTGGCAGGTACTGTGATCTATACCGGCATGGTAAGCCCCCAGCCTTAGCTGTAGTGTTTGCTAGTGAATCGTAGTTGGGGGTGGTCCATGCTAACTGAATCAGCTCAGGTCGCCCATGTGGGTGATCCATTAGTCTGACCCAGAAAATTCCTCCAGCTGTCTCGTTCCAAATCTCTCAGTCTTAGTGTCCCCCACACTTACCTGCAAGTACAATGGCCTTGTTGATGAAAGTCCCAGAGAAGTCATTTCTCACCTGTAACATATTCCCTCAGCATTTTTCCCTCCCACAAACCCTTAGGCCCCCTTCCCTGATCAATCCACAATTTCCATGCTTGGGAGCATGAGTTCCCCAGCCCAGCTTTCCCAGGATTTCCCAGGGTGGTATGCTGGCCTCGACTTCTGCCCACTCCCTAGGGTCCCAAGCTCGTGGCATGTGTTCTGGCCTGGAGCCTTACTCTTCTGCCCAACCAAGTTTCAGGCCCATTTAAAGTTCCCCAAGACAATCCCACCAGTACACCAGTCCAGCGTGCTAACCTTGTGCTCTCCCCTCCCCTCTCCTGACACCACCCGTGACCAAACACTTGAGAAAACCCCCAGGCTCAATCTGCCTTACTGGATGTGAGCCCCAAACTCCCCACACAGCTCAGCCAGAGCCACACTCCATCAGACCCCTGTAAATCTGATGCCCAAGTTGGGCACCCTGTCACTGCAAAGAGCTATTATTTTTAAAACCTAAAAAGGCAAGTCATAAATCCACAAGCTGTCTGGCCTGTCTAAATTTACTCAGTTCTAATTTTATAGACTTCTTGTACTTCAGTTCTCATCAACCTGGCTTTGTTTGAGTAGCATGTGTGTTACCTCTTAGACTGCTTCACTCTTAGTTGGATCTTCGTGACACTGAGAACACCTTCCCTCGGTCTTGTAACCCAGTGGTTTCCTCTATGTTCCTACACATGCCTGTTGGGCAGTGTCTGGTGAGCTCCTAATGTTGTGGCCAGCTGAGCCAGCAACGTGGGCACGGCAAAGGTCCGGGGGTCAAGCACTGAAACCCGGAGAACAGTAATGGTGGAAGAAGTCTCTCCAAGCCTCTCTTTATTACCCCTTATATACTCTTTCCCCCAAGCCCATTAAAACAGCACAATACGGCGCCAATGAGTCTGATTAGACAGGTGCTATGGCCGCAGGCCCAATTCCTGAGTGCTCAGCTTAACCAGAGTTAATTAACTCCTTAGCTCACTACAGGTCCTCCCATTTGTTTTAAAGCAGACTTGAATGCACCTGTCTTAGGTCGTGGACTCTCAGGTTATCAGCCTTACCCGTCATCGGGAATCTCCGTAGCATGACGGATCCCCTGTCTTAGGTTGGTCAGTGCCCAGTTTCAGCTCGGTACCAATGAGCAAGCAGCAGTTCCAGGGCTTGGGAAAACAGGTAAAACATACATAATGGCACAATGGGGGACAAGAGGTCATGACCATAGGAGTAACTTTCCAAATAATTAAATGGAGAAACAAGTTGTATTTTGTCTGGGACTATAGCTAATCCTGCTTTTTCTAACTCTTGCTATAACTTACACAAACAGGATTGCAACACCTGAGTAGATAAAGCTGCCAATAAAATATCATTCATATCATGAATAATCATCACAGAGAGAAAGCTGGTGTGCACCGGTTTTAAGGCAGCAGCCACATAAATTGGACACATAGTAGGACTATTAACCATTCCTTGGGGTAAAAACTTTCATTGGTACCATTCAAATGGTTCTTGCAAATTAACAGAGGGCACACTGAAAGCAAAATGAGGTGAATCCTCTGGATGAAGGGGAATGAAAGAAAAACAATCCTTTAAATCAATCACAACAATGTTAAAGTCTTTTGGAATGGCAGAAGGCAGCGGTAATCCTGGCTGCTGTGATCCCATTATCTCCACGGTAGCATTCACTGCTCTGAGACCCTGTAAAAGTCTCCACTTCCCTGATTTCTTTTTAATCACAAAAATAGGTGTATTCCATGGTGACGTGGAAGGGACAATATGTCCAGCAGCTAGCTGTTCTTGAACTAGTTCCTTAACGGTGGCTATTTTTTCTGTAGAAAGGGCCATTGGTCAATCCAAACGGGTTGAGAACTTTTCCATGTAATCTTCTGTGGAGTAACCTCAGCCGCCATCACAATGGCCCCTAGGGAAAATGCCCTAGCCCTTTCCTATCCTTCTTATGTTCCACGGAGATTGGTTGAGTAATTCCTTGCAGCTCTCTCCCTATACCTTTCCCAGGAATGTAGCCATACCTCTCCATCTACTGCATAGCTAATTCCTGACCAGATACTAATACTGCCCCCATCTGTTGCAAAACCTCTCTCCCCCATAGATTAACTGGCAGACCTGCTACTACATAGGGAGTAACATGACCACTATTTCCTTCCTTATCCCTCCAGGCTAATGGTCTGGAGCTAACTACGGGGCTTTGGGTCACCCCCAATCCTTGCAGGGTGGTCATGGTGGGTGTAACAGGCCAACCTGGGGGCCAATATTCCTGTGAAATAAGAGTGGTGTCGGCGCCAGTGTCTAGAAGCCCAGTAAATTTCTTTCCTTCTATACTCAACTCCAAAGTAGGGTGGCCTGCCATATCAGCGACCCAATAAACAGAGGCATCACCACTGGAACCAAACCCTGCTTTCTTCTGTCCAGCCCTGCAAGCATTATCTGACTTCACCATGGGGAGCAGCACTAACTGTGCTATTTGTGCCCCCTGGGGCAAAACTGCAACTCCAGCATGAACACTGGCTAAAACTTTAATTTCTCCTGTATAGTCTGCATCAATCACTCCTGGGGTAATATGAACTCCTTTCAAGGCCGTGCTGCTTCGTCCAAGCAGAAGCCCTACAGTGTCAGGGGGTAGTGACCCATAAATTCCTGTGGGAATGGCCTGTACCCCCATTTGGGGTGTTAGTACGATGTAGGAGGTGGTGTGGAGGTCCCATCCTCTGCTGCCTGGGCTCCCTCGGACAAAGTCATGAATGGCCTTTGTCCCTGAGGGGCAAACTGAATCGCTGCCCCATACATTGGTGATTGTGGGGCCCGGGGCTGGACCCTGCTCCCGTTTCCCGGCACAGATGGCTGCCTGGAGATGTCTATCTTTGACCTGCATTCATTTGCCCAATGTTTCCCACATTGGCATCGGGGGCAAACTCCTGGGGACTACCTGTCCATTTTAACAGGAGCCTGTGCACAACCCTGGAGTGGGCAGTTCCAGTGGATATGCCCTAGCCGGCCACATTTGAAACATCCTGGTTTCGGGTGGGCCCCCAAGCCTATGGTTGTGCCACCATGCAACGCCTCTGCAATGACTGCACCCATGATCTGTCCTTCCCTGATATCCTTACAAAGTTAGGGGCTTATGCTTCCAAGGTCTAATTGCCTCCTGGCACCATTTGTTGGCATTTTCATATGCTACTTGCTTTACGAAAGGCATGGTTTGATCTGCATCACCGAATACCCTACCTGCAGTTACCAGTAGGCGATCTACAAATGCCTGGTAGGGCTCGTCTGGGCCTTGGACAATTTTAGAGAGATGTACATGTAGCAAGCCCTTTGGTGATAAAGACTTCCAGGCCCTTACCGCAGCAGCAGCAGCGGTCTGTGCATAAACCCCTGGGTCATAATTAAACTGATTCTGTACATTAGCAAAATTCCCCTCTCCTGTCAACATATCATGATTTCTCTCAGGAAAACCTGCCTGGGCATTTTGCCGTGCTGTGTCAAGGCAAAGCTCATAGAACTCAGATTTCCACATTAGAAAATCGCCCCCATCCAGAGTGGCCCTACAGAGCTGTTTCCAATTGGCCGGGGTCAAATTGGTAGGTGCCAAGGCTTCAATCATGTAAACAGTAAAGGGGGCTGATGGGCCATACATGGCAACAGCGTCCCTCAGACTCTTTATGTCCTTAAAGGACAGTGCCAGGTGCTGTCTGATTCTCTGCCCCTGTTGATCTTCTACCTCAACTACTGGAAAGGCAAAGCACCTAGCAAGGGCAGCTGCCTCAGGGTCTCCCTGCTCCTGTGTTTGCTATACCGTACGTTCCACAGCTGAAAGAGAAGTTGAAAGCAGAGGTCCAGTGCAAGCCCCAACAGTGCATCCACTCTGTTCCTACCTCAACTGAAGGGAGAGGCGCTGAAGTTGTTCCTGTAAATCTTTTACAACTGTGCTCAGATATGATGGCACCAATGGCTCAGGTGGCACAGAGGGCTCTGTGCCTATCCAAGAGAGATTTTTGCTTGGCACACGCTCTAGAGGTGGAGGATCCTCGACAAATTCACTTCCATCCTTTTCCTCTTCCTCAGCCTCCTCAGAAGAGGACCACGAATCTTCTTCGTGCACTTTCTCCAGACTTTGGTTTGGGGTTCCTTTTCCTTATTTACCCTGGTTTGCAGCTCTCTCCTACCTCTGACAATTTTTTATGGCGGGGTTGGACCACTGCTTGACGGGTTGACAAAGCAATATTTAGCAAGCGCCAGAGAAAGAAGGTGACTACAATGAGAGCAAATCATGGGAATACGTTGCAGACAGTTTCAAAGAAACTCTGCGAGGCCTTAAGCTTAGTGTCGGTGCCTTGTGACTGGAGCAGATCTCGGATTCCCTTAAATATCTGCATTTTAGAGAGTTCTTGCCCCATGATAAATTTTACTTATGCCCCTGCAAAAAATTTTTTTACCTGCCTCTAGATTTCCAGGGTCCCTCAGATTGTCCCTTGTGCCCCTGAATGGGGAGAAGATCTGGGGATGAGATTAATTATGCCCCTCCAGAGTTCCAGGGGTCCCTCAGATTGTCCCTCGTGCCCTAACACAGGGAGAGGGTCTGGGGATTAAATCAGTTATGCCCCTGCAAACTTCCTAAATCCTAAACTTACCTTCGTAGGTCCAGGGGCCCCTCAGATGTCCTTTGCGCTGTGCCCCACGTTAGGCGCCATTTGTCGTGGCCAGCTGAGCCGGCAACGTGGGCACGGCGAAGGTCCGGGGGTCAGGCGAAGGTCCGGGGGTCAGGCACCGACACAGGGAGACCAGTGATGGTGGGAGAAGTCTCTCCAAGCCTCTCTTTATTACCCCTTATATACTCTCTCCCCCAAGCCCATTAAAACAGAAAAATACGGCGCCAATGAGTCTGATTAGACAGGTGCTATGGCCGCAGGCCCAACTCCTGAGTGCTCAGCTTAACCAGAGTTAATTAACTCCTTAGCCCACTACATCCTAATATATTTGAAGATCACATTGGCTTTTTTTTTTTTTTTGGAAGTCCATGGATGCATTTCCAGATTCTTGTTGACCAAAGCCCATAAAAACTCCTCAGTATCTTTCTCACATAATGAGCTACTCATTTTCAGTTTTACTTCTATCATCAGAATCCTCCCAGAGCTACCAGAAAACACCTTGAAGTCATCTTTCATTCCTTACTTTCCATCCCATTCTCCTTTCTCTCCTTGTTATATCAATTTCACATTTTTACACATTTCTAAATTCACTCCTATATATGCCTCCACCAACAATTCTGTAAGAGGTTACTGAAAAAGCTTCTCCCTTCTTGTTTTGTCATCATTTCAAGCAACTTTAGCTGTTCTGACAGCAATTATGACTGTTCACGATAAAGCACCCATTGTAATACTAGAGGGAAAACCAATGTATGGGGGAGGGAACTTAGGGAGGAGGACAGGAAATTCCAGAACCTATAAAACTGTATCATAAAACAATAATAAAAATAATTTTTAAAAAGTTTTTTTAATGGGGCTAATATGGTAGCACAGTAAGTTAAGTCTCTGCCAATACTACCAGTATCTGTAAGGGCACAGATTTAAGTTCCAGTTGCTCTAGTACCGATAAATATCAGTACTTCCCTGCTAATGGCTCAGGAAAGCAGTGGGCATGAGAGCGGTGGCCCAAGTACTTGGGCCCTTGCACCCATGTGGAAGGCCTGGAGGAAGCTCCTGCCTCCTGGCTTGGGACCAGCCTAGCTCCAACTGTTGCATCTATTTCAGAGGTTAATCAGGGAATGGCAGCTCTCTCCCTTTCACTGTGTCTCTACTTCTCTGTGTAAATTCTGTCTTTCCAATAAAAATAAATGAATTAAAAACAAAGAGCATCCATTTGTCCTGCCACACCTTAGCTGTCATGTCATTTGATTCCTTAAACTGATTTGCTCTCCTCCAACTTTGAAGGCACTCAAGAAACACTCTATCTCTCAATTATGAAATTCCTATTGTGTTTTCACTATAGGTTTTATTCAAAAATTGGCTTTAAATGTTTGAAAACCTAGATCATGGATAAGAGATTATGCTATAAATCTTAGAGCAAAACCAAGACTAGTAACCAAAAGGTACAAAAGATGGCTTATAGTTCAATATAGGAAATAATTTTCTGACATTCAGAGTTGTCTAAATATTGGGCTGCTTCTAAAAGTAGTATATCCCTGTCATTACAATATTCAAGCATAGGTTCAAAAACTACTGTTAGTGGATTTGATAAAAAAGAAAGATGAATGGGGCCAGATGGTCAATGGTAGTCTCTTCCAAGACAGTGATTTTTTTTTTGAAGTTTTATATTTCCAAAAGCAGTTTCGAAGCCCAATTTAAATATAATCCAGTCTTACATAGGTACATTGAATCTGCTAAGAAAATCAAGTCTGATTCTTTAAAAATCTACTATCTCTCAACTCCCCCACATCAGACCAAAACGATTTCATCCAGAAAACAAATTATAAAACTTCGAAATACAATCAAGAAGGAAGAAAGAGATCTAAATCGTTAGAACAAATTAACTCTGTTTTGTTATTATACAAATGATATCTTGAATATATATATACAAATATAGCATAAATACCCTAAAAAGCCTATTCATTGAACATCCACTTCAAAAATCAATAATTAAATGCTGTTTAAAATCTATTATATCATCATTTTTTATAACATGAAAATAGAGTGCTGAGGACAAATAAAATGACAGATTCTTTATATATCACAGAATGAAAACCTTAATTAAATTCATGCCTTGAAACTTACTTCAACATGTAAAGGGATCTTCAGCATCCCTCTTTATGTAACAGCAAATCTAGCTTTTACGGATAATTAGAACAGCCTTGGAACTTAGTGCCGACCTTCTTATCAGAGATGTCAATTTCCATTCAAAACAGAAATAGAAAAAGCATTGAAACTATTGCAGAAAATTTTTCTTAAAAACTATATTTTATGGGGCCCGGCGGCGTGGCCTAGCGGCTAAAGTCCTCGCCTTGAAAGCCCCGGGATCCCATAAGGGCGCCGGTTCTAATCCCAGCGGCTCCACTTCCCATCCAGCTCCCTGCTTGTGGCCTGGGAAAGCAGTTGAGGACGGCCCAATGCATTGGGACACTGCACCCGCGTGGGAGACCTGGAAGAGGTTCCAGGTTCCCGGCTTCGGATCGGCGCGCATCGGCCCGTTGCGGCTCACTTGGGGAGTGAATCATCGGACGGAAGATCTTCCTCTCTGTCTCTCCTCTGTATATATCTGGCTGTAATAAAATGAATAAATCTTTAAAAAAAAAAAAAACTATATTTTATGATCCTAAAAATAAATTGACAAAGGCTAAGGAGCACACAACGTGAGCAGAAACCTGACAAACAGACAAAAATGCAGGGAAGTATTGGGTGTACTAATAATCAAATTCATATAAATTTCAAAAATGAGATACTATTTCACAACTGCTAAGGTTGAAACAATATTTTTTTTAAATAATAAAACAGATACAGTTATAACAACACCATCACACGTGGTTAGTGACACTGTAAGTGAGCACAGTATTTTTAGTGTGGTGTTGTCTAAGTACAATATGAACCACTAAATAGGCTCAATATTTGTGCGCTGAGGATTTCAAATTTCAAAATGCATCCTAAAGGCCCCAGCATGGTGGCTTAACAGCTGAAGTCCTTGCCTTGCACACACTAGGATCCCATATGGATACCAGTTCTAATCCCAGCAGTCCCACTTCCCATGCAGATCCCGGCTTCTGGCCTGGGAAAGCAGTCAAGGACGGCCCAGAGCCTTGGGATCCTGCACCTTCGTGGGAGACCTGGAAAAGGTTCCAGTCTCCTGGCTTCAGATTGGTTCAGCTGTGGCCATTGCAACCACTTAAGTAGTGAATCAACGACAGAAAATCTTCCTGTCTGTCTCTCCTCTTCTCTGTATATCTGGGTTTCCAATAAAAATAAATAAATATATTTTTAAATGCATCCTAAGGAAATAAGAGAGATAAGATTGTTTGCATTTGCAGGCATCGCAATATATTTGTGTGTAACAACCAAAATTTTCCATTATAGCCAAGTGTTTCAATATAATATTTCCATTAAATTAAATATTATATTGATATTAAAATGATAAATTAAAACTTACATAATGACAAAGAGAAATGATAAGCAAAGGATTAAGGATTAAAATCAGGATTTAGACTACACCTATACTATTGTAATTCTTGAAAGAACTTGAAAGAAAATTTAACATCTTGTAAGAACGGCGTTTTAAAAAGCCATGTGCCTTGTGTTTGTTGCATCAAAATATTATTTCTGCATTAAAATAGAAGCAAGGTCATGGTTGGTCTCACTATATGGAAAGAACTGTAATGCATAGACTCTTAACTAACTGCATGAAACTCTTTGGTGTCCAGTTTTCTAGATGGGTGTTACAAGGTTTGGCAAGCAGGTTCTGAGTTTCTCTAACATGATTGTTCTGTGATTCTACATGAACTGAAGGAAAGAATTATGTAGAAACTTCTCAAGCAGCTGCAGAAACCCTGAATGTGCAATTAGTACTTGAATTTCAACAGCCAGAGAGCAAAGCCAAATGCAAATAAATTTCATGTGAGCTCACAGTAATACTTGCAATGTATCAGCTGTCTAGAATGTATCAGGCACTAAACTTCCATTCTCTATTGTCTTATCACAAAAATAAAGAGAATAAATCTTCCTGTAAAGTTACTACTCCCCATTTTCCAAATGAGTAAACCAAGATTCAAGAGAGAAATTTGCTTGATGCCATACAGATCTAGTTAGAATCAGTTTAGGAGAAAATTTCCAGCTTCAATAGAAGCATTTCAAAGCGAGTCATTGCATCAGGCAACCAGTTGCAATCTAGCAGATGTGTGTGGAGTCACTGTAGCCTGTGAACTAAGTACTGGGTGGCATGCCATTCAAGCCATCATCTCTGTACATGACAGGACCTGGTGTCATGCCTTTGAATTTCTACTGATAGAAGCAATCATAAATTCATAGTGCTTCAGGCACAGATTTCAAGGAAGTTTGTTTTATACACACAAGCTTTTCATTTTCTATATCTCTCCCTGAATAGTCAAATTTTAGTCAAACAATTCTGCTTTAAAAGCAAGTATTTAACAATGAAATTTCATACTGCACCTAGTTAACTGGCAAGATACTAGTAGAAACATGAAATTTCTTGAAATTCCTGAGCACATGCCACGAGGGAGCAGATGATGGCTCAAGTACATGGATCTCTCCCACCTACATGGGAAACCCAAACAGAATTCTGCAGGTCTGGTTTCAGCCTGGACCAATCCTGGTTGAAGTGAACTAATGGAAGATCTCTCTCTCTTTTTCCCTCCCTTTATGTCTCACACTCCATATCTCTTCCTTTCAAGTAAAAATAAAAAATTGAGGATAGCCGTATCTTCCCATTAAATATCCTTTGATTCTATTGTCACAAATATACCTGGTAAGCATAACTGTAATCAGGAAGAGCAACATATAGATAGTAATGCTAATATATAAAAATTTACTTTTATGTATATAGCTATCTGTATACAAATATCAGTCCATACATAAATAATAGTTTCATTGTGCATGATTAAGTCTGTACATCTGATGTCTGAATACTTACATAACTTGATACCTAGAATGATTTATTGCAACCAATAAATATTCCATAAGCACATATTCTATTTCTTTCCACAATGTTTTATAGAAAACTGTACCTTATATCTAGTGTTCCTTTTAACTATGAATCTTTATCTTCACTTTGTAGGTAAAAATATTCTTAAACTTTAAAATAATTTTTGATTTTCAGAAATACTGAGTAGAAACTACAGAGATAACCCATATGTCCCCCTTTACACTCACTCCTCCTGCAACACTTACATTTTGCTGTTCAAGCTTGCACTACTGTAGTATATTTTATATAAATGATGAGTAAATAATATTAAATTAATATCAAGTTATACATAACTTAGGGATTAAGTTTGTGTTATACACTATCCCTGAATTTTGGAAAGTTTATAATGGTAGTTGCATTACAGTAGCATACAAATTAGTTTCATTATCCTAAAATTTCCTAATCCCTAATCCCTAATATCCCTAATATCTGGATATTGCCTTAATTTGACTGATAAAAACAAATTGAACCTACAGAAATCAGGGGAGAAAAAATAGAATTCAAAATATTGCAAAGTGCATTGCCTGCTACTAATTTGCTGAGAGAATCACAAAGCTCATGACAATATCATCTTTGGCCTCGTCAACGAGGTAGATGTGATAAATACATCTAAAATATTTGGTTATGTCACTCTTTGAAACGTAAAAGATATTTTGCCTAATACAGCTAACTATATACATTGGAACTGAACAAATAACCATTTGTTAGACTTCAAAGTTCTAAAATCTGGTTACTAGCACCCAGTGTACTGGAGTCCTTCATGAAGCTTATGGAAAATGAGATTAACAGAGAAGTTTATTTAAATGGAAAACAAAAACCTGAAATCTGTACCCATGAGCAATCTTCAAAAAGTTTGTAAAAAACACATATTTTGGAAAATCTAGGAATGGATTTAAATTTTTTGTACCAAAATAAGCTTATTATTCTGATTCCATTTCAAATTAATTTCTTATATACCTTATATAATGCCCAAATGATCTTAATTGTTCAATACTGTGTTCTGAAAGATAAATTTTCAAAACAGCACTTGAAAAAAAATAAAAGATTCATTTATTTTTTTTGAAAGGCAGATTCTCAGAGAAAAACAGAAATAGAAAGTCCCAAGAGACCGCACTGGCCAGAACTGAGCTGATCTGGAGCCAGGAGCCTCTCCTGCGTCTCCCATGTGGGTACAGGTTCCCAAGGCTCCAGGCCATTCTCCACTCCCTTCCAAGGCCAATAGCAGGGAGCTGGATGAAAAGTGGAGCAGCTGGGACATGAACTGGCACCCACGTGGGATCCCAGCACATGGAAAGCAAGGGGGATTCAGTCACCAGGCCATGGCACCAGGCCCCAAGAAGGCATATTGAAAAAACCACAGTAACATACATGGGAAAGGCCATCAGAAAAGGCAATGGTGATATAAGAAGTGAATAGCAATAGTTCATTTAACTGGGCAGTAAATAACACTTGGATCACTAGTATATATAATTTGATGAAAATGCTTGTATTAAACTCAATGCAAAAAGAAAAACAAAGAAAACACAGATCAATCAATAATTGTGCACTTCACCATCACCAGTGTCCCCACAATAGTGCTGCTGAGTCATTACGGAGTCTGCATCACAACAAGCAGAAGCAGCAAAATGTCGTTGCTCAGGAAAAAACTGTCATAACTTGAGAGACTGATACTGAGATGGACAAGGCATTTGATCCGATCATTTTCCTGATCTGCACAAGACTACTTCACAGTATGACCGAAGAAAGCCAGAATTATGCCAACTGGATCTACCACAAATACGCATATCTAAGCATCATCCAAACCCTCCACAGAGGTCAGAAATCATCACAACTGCTCTCCCTCTTCTATTTCCTTATTGAAAAGGGTTCTATAACCTAAAATGTAATTCTTACGGAATTAGAAATACTACATCAAATTCGGATCTAATTCTTTGATGAAAGTTTCTTAACAGTTTCCTTCAGGTACCAAATGGGATAGCCTAGTGGCTACAGTCCTAGCCTTGTATGCACCAGGAGCTCATATGGACACTGATTCATATCCCGGCTGCTGAACTTCACATCCAGCTCCTTGTCTGTGGCCTGGGAAAACAGTGGGGAAAGACCCAAAGCCTTGGAACCCTGCCCCTGCATGAAAGACCTGGAGTAGGCTCCTTATTCCTGGCTTCTGATTGGCTCAGCTCCAGCAGTTGTCTCCCCTTGGGGAGTGAGCCAATGGCTATTTTTCTCTGTCTCTCGTTTTCTCTGTGATCTGACTTCCCAATTTAATTTTGTTTGTTGTTTTGTTTGTTTACTTCCCAATTTAAAAAAAATCCTTCAGGGGATGGCACGGTAACAGGTTAATCCTCCACTTTCAGGTGCTAGCATCCCATATGGGCTCCGGTTCGTGTCCTGGCTGCTGCACTTCTCATCCTGCTCCCTAGTTAAGGCCTGGGAAAGCAGCAGAGAATGGTTTCACATGCAAGACTTGGAAGAAACTCGTGACTGCCAGTTTCAATCTGCTTAGAGCCCACCGCTGCGGCCATTTAAGGAGTGAACCAGCAGGTGGATACTCTCTTCCTTTCCTGTCTTTCCTTCGTTGCCTGTAATTCTGTCTTTCAGAAGAAAAGTAAATAAATAAGTCATGTTCTTAAAAAAAATTATGTTTCAGGCTTTTAGAACTAATGGTGGAAATTCACCAAGAATAATTCTCAAACCCGTATTCTGGTAAGATCAACACAAAGAAAGTAGTCACAATAAAAGTAAACTTTCCTATTACAGATGCACTCAATATCTTTCCAAGACGAGTATTGGAGCCTGTCTGATCCTAAAATGGAACCTGGAGCTGAGATATTGTCCAGAGCCTAATACAAAAAGCTAATACATTGTATATATGCATGCCTTCCTTCAGTTTCATTTTTAATTCCTCTATTTTCATTACTCAAAGTAGCCCATTGACTGTAAACTTCACAAAACAGATAGCCATACTTGGAGAAATTTTCATTGGCTCAACACAGTAAGATTTTACCTCACGGAGCAGAAAATCCATATGGGATATGATGCTTTCAGCTAGTTCCATTGCCTTTAAAAACTGAACTCAAAGCCAGAATATCATTTTGTTGTAAGTCAGATAATTTACATGCATCTTTTCATTTAGCCTTGCTACAATCCTATGTGATACATTGAGAGCTCAGATATTGTCACATCATCTTCTATGTGGGCATGGGAAAATCCAACCATTGCCACCATGACATCACTTGGGTCATGTGACATAAAAACAATGATGACAGATCAGCATTACTTATTTCATCTAAAGTGCCGCTAAATTATATTTCATCTTCACAGTGGCCTAATGAGCAGTCACTACTTCTGTTACCATTTACAAAGAGTAACTCAAAGTTTGTATCAGAAACAAGGCTGTCTTATTCCCTACCCACATATATTATCACCGTTAAATTATTTGATAATCTCTACCTCTTGGGTACATCTTTACAAAGATGTTTCCCTTCCCCGAAGAAATCCTTTAATTAATGTGATTTCCTGAGTGCTCAATATAAACACTGGAGTACAAAAAAAATTTATCATTACAAGTTTTTTTTCCCCCATCAGTATCGATCTATTCCCAAAGAAGATAAGGAAAAGCCTGGAACAAGTCTCAAAATATTTACATACATCCTACCCTATTCCTAAATGGATTCCACCTGAATTAGTATTCTCAGATTCATCAAAGAAAACTAATTTGAGCTATGAAATCGTATCTGACTTTATTAACGCATCTATCTCCTGTGCTTGGAGCTTCCCAATTTCCTCTCAGTGATAAATTTTTCCCTTGAATAGGTTTCTCCAAACCGTTTCACTAGAATAGATATCTCCCAGCCACTCTTTCTTGAATGGGTTAAGAAAAAAAAAAGCCTAGTTCCTCCTTTATGCTATTGACATTGTCACAAGGTCTTAGAACACTCCGCCATGCAAACACTAAAATATAATTCAATAAATACCTACTTGTTCAATGAACTTTTAAGAAATTTTGCCAAATCCAGATTCTATCCCCACAATCAATGTTTCTAATCAGCTGAAATAAGATTTATGGGCCGGCATGGTGGCTTAGCAGCTAAAGTCCTCACCTTGAACGCACCAGGATCCCATATGGGCACCAGTTCTAATCCCGGCAGCACCGCTTTCCATCCAGCTTCCTGCTTGTCACCTGGGAAAGCAGTAGAGGATGGGCCAAAGCCTTGGGACCCCGTACCCGTGCACTCCTCTCTGTTTCTGACTTTACAATAAAAACAAAATAAATCTTATATATATTTTTTTCACCCAGCCACCATTCAACATAAGTCTGCAAATTACCTTGCATGCTAATCTAAACCTTCAGATTTACATGGAATACATTCTGTGTTTTTCTGGGATTCCTGTCATATGCCATTGAAACTCATGATTCCAGAGTATTGCTAGGGCATCCTGTACTCTATAATAGCTCAGTAATTGATGGAGAGAATATAAACAATGCCCAAGATCCTAATAGTTCCAATAGATATTATTTTCTGCTATTGCCTGTGTTATAACAGAAACCAATGAGTAAAATATAACTTAGAGAAAGAGCCATTCCACCATTCCTTCAAGAAAAGTCCTCTGTGGGTAACTATACCACAGTGTTATCACATAGTACACCATGACTACAGCGCCAACAAGAATCTTCCAAAATCATGACTTTGGGATATAATTCAAAATAATAGCACAAAGCAATAACAGAGTAATTTCATTTCTTTCAGTGAAAGAAATACTAAGATTAAAAAAGGACTACAATACTACTGTCTGGTTAATATGAAAGAATTTAATTTGTACGGCATATTTTTTAAGAATATAAGCATGTTCCATAAATAGTACAGTTGTTGTGAATCACAATAGCCTTGTGAGCTTTATTATTCCATTTTGTCATGGAACAAAACAATAAAAAAAATCCTCACAATATAAAAACAGAGTTCAAGTTGGTTTAGGCAGCCATTTCGTGAATGAATTTGAAAAGCATTTAAAAATATTTTTAGATCTATTTTTGCCTTTTCAGCAAGCTGCGTTCACAAGTCTAATGTAGAGATTATCTTTACGTTTATTAGTCAAACACTCAAAATATATGTTTGCTGTGATGATTTCTAAATGCTGTACAACTGAAACTTGCTTATTTCTCATGATGACATGTATGTATCACATGCTACTGTTTCTCCTATTTAGTAGATGTGGAAGTTGACTCATGAAGCAGTAAAAACTGCTGGGGCAGGTCTTCAAACACAGACTTGCAAGCTCAAAGTGTGGATTCCTTATCACTGTACTGTGCCAACCCTCCATTACTATGTTTGGTAAGGATAAGTGAGGAATGTTTGAAGTCTCTGACTTAGACATCTTCTCAGTGTCTTATTCTGACACAGAAAAAGAAACAAGATAATTTATTTGGTTGTCTTTACTCCACAAATATAATATGACAGGGATAATGGTAAACAATTGAAATACCATGGGAAATAGCACAAAGAAGGTCTACCGTTAAGGATCTTGTTTTGCAGAAGGAAATACAAGGTATTTGAGATAGAAACAAATGGTAATAATAGAGCTGTAACAGGGTGTCAGGGATCCAAAGAGGAACACCTTACTCAGCCAGTATGATAGTCTTTCTGGAAGAAGTACAGTCTAGGAAGATATCCAAACATTAAGCACACAGAGTCCAGGAAGGGAAGGAGAAGGGATGTAAGTTTATTCAAAAGATACTGGTAATTTTTTAATTAAAAAAATTCAGTGTGCCTGGACTGCTGAATATACAATGGCATAATTGAAACCAATAAGAGTACAAAGTCAGGAAGGACAAAACTACTACACTGACATTTACGCCTTGAAAAAAAAAAAAAACACACACATAGCTTTTTTTTAAAATTTTCTTTTAGAAAAATTAGTTGACTTTAAAATGTTTAAATCCAAACAGTAGCATAATCATACATGCCTTATAGAATATCCTTCAGAGGCATTAAACAGAAAATAATTACTGGGACCAACATGGCAGTTCAGCTGATTAAACCTGGCATCCCATAAAAGCTCTGGTTCAAGCTTTAGCTGTTCCACTTTTAATCCAGCTTCCTGCTGACGAACTGGAAAAACAGCAGAAGCAGCTCAAGTCTCTGGGCTTCTGCACCAACTTAGGAGACCTGGTTCCAGGCTCCTGACTTCATGACTTTAGCCTGGCCCTAGTCCTGACTTTTGCAGTCATTTAAGGAGAGAGCCAGCAGATGGAAGATTCTCTTTCTCCCCTCTCTTTCCTCTCTCCCACTCTCCCTCCATCCCTATCTGCAATTCTTCTTTTCAAATAAATGAAGAAATCTCTAAAAATTGCAACAGTCTTTAAAATGGGAACACTAATAAAGTGATCAATGAAACTGAACAGAGAAATCCAGGACTGGACTACCATGGAAAGGTGTAAGAAACCCCTTCGCCTCATCCCACTGGGAATCCCTGGTTACCTAACAGTAGAGGAGGACCTTCACTGCATGGCTGCCTGCTGCACCTCCAGACCAGCAACATCACTTCCCCATGCACACCTGTGGCCCCACACACCTCTTGGGGAGCCAATAGCAAGAAGTAGCGAGGACTCTGAGCTAGTGTCACATTGTATTATAGAACATAAGACCTCCACAAGTAAAGAACTAAAGTTATTAAAATGAAAGAACTACCAAAAGCAAGTTTTAGGCTCTTTAGATGTTCAGCAATGAGAAAATCAGATACTAATCATGGGACAGAAGTAACTCTTGGTACAGGCAAGCAACACGATGATACTGTATTATAACCAGAGAATGGAATGTAATGCAACTCTTTAACTGAATTATACAGAGAGAGATGTAGATACACTCATAATTGGAACACGGTTCTCTGAACACAATGTCTTATAAAATATTAATGATAATGAGAAACATATGTAAAACAGTTTCAAACCAAAAAATAAAAGGTCAGACATTCTGTTATATACAAATAGAGAGACAAAGTTCTGAATAAAATGTGTGTTTATTAGATAAATACTCCATGTGCATATACCAGGTATTATTCTAAGTACTAGGAGCATAACTGTGAACAAAACAGATAATACAATCTCTAATCTGGGAGCTCACATTATACTGAGAGAAGGCAAGGAAGAACTATAATAAAATATTAAGCTATATATCATGTTAGAATAAAATAAATATGTGGATGAAAATAAAGTTGGATAAAGGGAAATTTTATAATTGCAAAATAGTTAGCTATTAGTGAGAAATTGACAACTAAGGAGGTATAAATCTAAATTTTGCATTATTGTCTTCAATAACAGCTTAACTATTCTATTTTTTAAAAACAGAAGGAAATTTACAAGTGACTGCTAAAGTTTTATTTTCTTATTTTTCAAAAATAAAATATGGTATATTTAAAATGGTTGAAAAATGCAAAAAAAATAAATAAATAACACCCCATGAAAGATAACCTACATATAGAAGTGAATGTGGAGTTGAAACTGTTACAGAAAACCTGAAGTTTTCACAGGTCTTTTATGCAAACATCTTAGGAGGAAAAAAATCATCCTAATCACATACAAACGTTTAGATCATGGGAAAAAAAAAACACAAGAATGCTTCCCAAACTCATTCCCTATAATCTTAAATCCAAAATCAGAAAAGTTATGTTTAAACTATAGTTTCATTCATTCATAGATAAAGATGTAAAAATCCTAACTAAATCAAGAGCAAATAAAAATAGGTCTCTGAGTTGCAACAGTTGTTAAATTTTTGAAAAACAATCTGTATATGGAGACAAGTGTTTGGTGTGGCAGTTAAACAACATTGGAACACCTGCATCCCATGTCAGAGTGCCTGAGTTCAAATCTTGACAGGCTCCTCAACCCAGCCTCCTGGTGCTGTGAATCTTGCAGACAGTAGATGATGGCTCAAGAGCCTTTGTTCATGCTACCTGCTTGAGAGAACCACACACTATGTGCCTTATTCCAGTTTTAGGCTGACCCAACCCAGGCCATTACAGAGTTTGTAGACCTTTGAGGAGTGACATATTCTCTCTCTCTCTCTCTCTCTCTCTCTCTCTCTCTCTCTCTCTCTCTCTCTCTTTCCTCCCTCAATCCCAAACAAATATATATACATATTAATTTTTAAAAAAATCTATAGGGAAAAATATCACATTAACAGTTTCGAGCAGAAAAGCATATGCTAGTCATAGTTCAGTCAGAATGACTAGTGGGAGGAAGAAGGCATATGACTGAAGAAAGAAGTGAGCAAGGAGGGACTTGTCTGGGTTTCCAGTTCATGAGAAAGAGGTGATTGAAACCTGCATATCTCTATTCGATCTTCCTCCCACCCTCTGGTGCCCCTAGTCCTATGCCTCATTGATATTCTAACTACTGGAAACAACAGAAGGACAGGAAATCAAGGGTATTTTTTTAAAAGATTTACCCATTTTTCATTGTAAAGCCAGATATACAGAGAGGAGAGCCAGAGAAGAAGGTCTTCCATGACCACAATGGCCAGTGCTGCGTCGATCTGAAACCAGGATCCAAGAACTTCTTCCAGGTCTCCCACATGGTTGCAGGATCCCAAGGTTTTGGGCCATCTTTGACTGCTATCCTAAGCCACAAGCAGGGAGCTGGATGGGAAGTGGAGCTGCCGGGATTAGAATCAGCATCTATATGAGATCCCTGCATGTTCAAGGCAAGGACTTCAGCCGCTAGGCCACTGTGCTGGGCCCTAGGGTATTTTTTTTAGTAAACCTATCTTAATTTACCTTTCTAAATGTATCATTTAATAACTGTCAGCTTTAAAGTCTCAAACCATCTTTAGTCCAATGAAATCTTTTATTGTCTCTGCTGAAATGCACTCTTTTTGTTGTTTTACTTATTCAGTGAAAAAAATCAGACAGACACATGGATAAATCATAAATGTACTAATTCAAACAACTCTACAAACTCAAATACAGAAATAAAAGCAAACTCTAAATGCTGGCTTTTACTTACATTATGATTCTAGAGTGATTGAAAAGTCTTTCCTTGGAAGTACTAAAAGAGAAATGGGGAAAGAATGAATAGCTAGGATCTCAGGACTGGGCATCTCATGCCTGGATCCCAGATGCCAGTCACCAAATGCACGTGGTGAGTTGTCCCCTGGCTGGCCTGGGTGTGACTCCCTTCGGGGTGAGTACACTGAGGGGAGAGGTCTCCGTGACTGGGCAGGTCCGGGACCCACCCACTCCCCTCATTGGGCGGTGAATGGGATTTGGGAGGGGCGCAACCTTGGAACTGGGGGTTTAAACTTCCAGCAGCTTCGCAGCTGCTGGTGGGTCTCAGGACAGGGCATTTCATGCCTGGATCCCAGATGAGAGCTACCACGTGCATGTGGTAAGCTGTCCCCAAGCAGCCAGTGCGCCATTTGGTGCCAGGCTCTGCCTGCTGGCTGCCCTGCCTGGACCTCTGGGGTTTTGGTTCTTTGAATCACTGCTTAGGTAGCTCCAGGTTGAACCCACAGTGCTTTTGAGATGTGAATCAATCCTAAAGACAGTAACTCTTCCTTTGTAGAACCTGTAATCACTGAACAATGCTGACCACCAAATACCAGTCCATTCAAAGGCTATGGCTCGGGGCTTGTCCAGCAGGATGTCCTAATACCTGACATGATGATGGATCAGCAGAGGGGCCACAGTAGGCAGGGCCATGACATTAACTAGCATTCGAGAACCATATCTGGGGGTAGATTCTGTGGGGGATGTGTGGGCCAAACTCCGTGGAAATTCTAGCCCCACTGGTTAGCTCAAAAGTTGGGGTGGTGATGGACTAAGCTAGGTGTGACCAAGGAGCCTGCCATCAATCACAGGTAAAGGAACCCGCCACAGTCTGAACTGGTCAAGGCAGCAGCACCCGAATGTGCATTTTGAATAGGGTGTGGGGTGGGCCGAGCTACAACGTTCACCAGCTCATATACGGCCAAATGGAAGGCCAGACTTCGGCAGAACCTGGCCTAAACCCAATGGCATGTATGAGAACTGTGTCCGGGAGTAGATTAAGTGGAGAACTTGGGAAACTCCCTTGGTGAGTCATAGCTCCGGCTGGTGAACATGTGGTCCAGACCTGGGGGTCAGGCAAGCTGGGCAAAGTAGCTCCAACAGCTGGCTAATGTGTCAATTGGTAATGGATCAGGGTGGACAGGGCAGGACTGAGCAAACCTTAGCCTACAAGCAAAACTAGAGACCAGGATGGAGTTCAGGTCATGCTGAGCTATGCTCAGAAACAGGCCTGGTTGGGGAGCTAAGGGGACAACCCCAGCTGGGTGGAGGGTCCCACCAAGGGGCGCCTGAGCTGGAACGGGGGCTGCGTTCTGATCAGGAAATGGTTGTAGTTGCCTTTGGCACAAGTGTGGACTGGAACTAGATGCACCGAGCCAGGCCAGACTCCAACACCCTCTGGTGTCCTCGAGGACCAGGGTAGATGTGGGACGGACTAAGCCAGGTCTCAACCCCTACTGAACCATGTGTGAGCCATATGTGGGTATGGACAAGCCATGGCTGGGCTGAAACATCCAACAGCAAGAACCAGCTTGGGTTGAAGGCCAGTCAGGAAAAGCCATTGTTTCTGCTAGGACAGGAGGTGAATTGAGTAGGGCTGGCTCATGGACCCCCTGGTATGCGCAAAGTCTGGCATTGGGAGAGGCTCTGATGGAGGAGCCTGGGCAACTCCTCTGGCAGGACACAGACTCTGCAGGTAAGCGCAAGAAACATGATAGGAAACAGCCCAGAATAGACCATGGAAAGTTTCCCACTGGCATACATTTGGCATGGGTTGGGGGCAGACCAGGCTGAATCAGTTCACGTCATCCACTGGCAAATCCGAGCACCAGAACAGAGTATGGGTTGAGCCAGGTTCAGTCGTGACAAAAACTAGTGCACAATACGGAATGCCAAGGTGAGGTTGCCTGTACTGGATGTGACTGCAGTGCCCATCCAGCATGCGTGAGAACCAGGAAGGGAGGGGGCGGAGCCGGCAGGGGAAATATGGGGGGGGTGTCCCTTACTGGAGAGCTACTCCCACTGGAGAGCGTGAGCTGGGATGGGGACAGACCAGGCTAAGCAGGGCTACAACTCCTGTGCGCCTCATGTGGACTAGAATAGGGAAAAGCCAGGCCTGGCGGATTATTCCTACTGGTGCAGACAAAATTAGAGTGGGTGAGGGTTGTTTGGGCTTAGCCACAGTACCAGCTGGCAGAAGCTGGACTGGGAGTTATTTCCATCAAGTCAAACCACAGAACCACCCAAAGAGTGAATAAACCGGGATTGAGAGAGACCTGGGAGGGAAATAGTGGGCTCCTCCCTCTTGGGTTACCACTTCCACGGGAGGGCACAAAAACTAGGACAGGGGCTGGGGTGGCTAGACTGAGAGGCACTCTACAACATCCGTGAGGCTGGATGGTTGAGCTGGTTAGAGGGAACAAAGCTTTAATACCCATCGACATGTACAAAAGCCAAATGGGATGTGGGACAGACTGGACTAGTCTGCTACACACGCTGGCAAACCAGGGTAGGGGCACGCCTGGTGGGGGTTATTGTGGATCGGTCCAACTAGGCTGCAGCTCCCACTGGTTTATGTGAGGGCCGGGTATGTGCTGGGCAGAAACAGCCTGGACTGCAACACCCATTGGTTCCAGTGGAAGCTGGGGCTGAAAGCAGAACTAACCTAGCAATTGCAACCACCAGCTGATTGGGGCAATGGACTGTGCCAGGCCCTGTACTTGCTAGTACATGCAAGAATCTGGTCTGGGAACACCTCAGACAAAGTTTCTTTGGAGATCTCCCCAATCAAAATGCTGAACTCAGAACCCTAACCAAGAAGACAGAAGACAGAACAGGTCAATCAACCACCTCAGCTATATGTTGGCAGCAAAATACTGGACAAATGGAGACTCTATGATGGACTATGTCAACCAGTGGATTCTTCAACGACCTCATCGTGCTTGGAGTGGCGAGATTGGCAGCGATTCATAACTGGTGAACTATCAAAATCACTTGAACAAGAACCTCGGAGCATGCCCTACATCTGGGACCTAGGGAGGGTGGGAAATTGGGTGGGCCTTCTCCCTAAATACCCCCCTTTAAACATGAAGGAAACAATAGGGAAATAATAGTCTTACCCACTTTTCTATAGCCCTTGAACCTTTTTACCCTAATTAAGTATGTAAAGATTGTCAAAAATATAATAAAAATAAATTAACTAAAAAAACACAAAATAAACCAATCACAACAACAAAGGAATGAATAACTAATAAAACCAGAAATGTGTTACTCTAAGCTATCTATTCTTTGAAGTATCCATACCAGTAAAAGCATATCCCTATAACAGGGGGAAAAATGTGATTTGTGATAAAAGAAGAAAGGAAAAAAGAAAATTTCCCTACAAGATCAATATTTTTTAAAGGATCAAGTGTTCAAAGAAAGTTTTTATTAAGTACTTTGAATTGTCATCTCAGTAGTAATTTTGATATGATTATTAATCAATTGTCAAAACATAGGATTGGGGTAGGGATTAGCCAATCCACCACCAAAACTGACTTTTCTGGGCCTGTTATTGTGGCCTAGCAGTCAAATTCCTCACCTTGCATGTACCGGGATCCCATATGGGCATCAGTTCTAATCCGGAAAGCCCTGCTTCCCAGCTCCCTGCTTGTGACCTGGGAAAGCAGTGGAGTGCAGCTCAAAGCCTTGGGACCCTGCACCCACGTGCGAGACCCGGAAGAATCTCCTGGCTCCTAGCTTTGGATCAGCTCAGCTCTGGCCATTGCAGTCACTTGGGGAGTGAATCAGCCGACAGAAGATCATTATCTCCCTTCCTCTCTGTATATATGAATTTCCAATAAAATAAATAAATCTTCAAAAAAATGACTTTTCCAAGGACAGCCAGGTATCCTTGTGTGATCAGCATCAGAAAATCCATAAATCTGGAAAGCTTGCTGAGAGTATAGACGAGGGCCATCAGATTTTTCATGATGAAGGGCTTGTCCCTGTTCCTTATACAAACATAAGCAAATCTGTAAGGCTATTTATAGGAAGGACCAGCGCCTTGCCAGAAGACACTTGGACAAATGTGCATCCTCTTGTGTCCAACCACAACCATTGAGAGAAAAGAATCTGAAAACAGAATTGCAAGTTCAGAACACATGCTAATTCAAGAGCTCTTCCCTAGCCAAGCTAAATACTTTTCAACAATTTTTTTGTGTTCAAAACGTCTGTCTCTAGCACTTTATTGATGCTTTAGCTTGTTCATGCTTTCCTCGTATCATTCAGCAGTCTTTTTTTCTCCAATTACCTGAAAATCAAAAGGATGTTTTTAAAATAGTATCCTGCTGGCCCCTCAATGGAAAAATAGCTGTTTTCCTTTAGACCACCGGCTGCTCATCAGTATGCACAGTAAACAAAAAATGGGCTCATACTGACTTTCAAATTCTTTGAACACATTGTCGCTTCATTTTCCTTATGTTGTTGTTTGCTACATGTAATATTTGGAGACTCCAATAGTCGGGAGAAAAATAGATTAGGATTTAAAATGTCTAAATTGAAGTGTCACCTCTAACACTAATTATTTAGGTGAACTTGGAGAACTCAATTGACCAATTTGGATGAAATACAGAAGTAGGAATCATGAAAGTATTTTATTTATGGACCTCATGAAGTTTTATATGAGAAGTGAACAAATATTTCATATTGGAGCATTTTATAGCATACATGGTGATACAATTATGAGATGTCATTACAAATGAGATAACTCTCATCCACAACGGTGATCCATAACAAAGAAATGCACTTTGAGCTACGTTTCTGGTGGCAGTATTTGTTTAATTACAGTCATCCACATTGCACAGTCTTCCCTGTCATTGGTGCAGAGTGGAAGCAATCTATAGCATAGATCAGCATCTGTGTGAAGCCATCAAGCCTGGAGAAATACTGTAGTTACAGCCCTAGCCTGATACTTCCCAGGTTTTATTCCTTTGAGGATCATCTGGCACTTAAAAGTATAATGCCTCAGGATAATTAAGATGGCAGAATAAGGTAAGGACACATTTAAATAGAGAATCATTGCCCAGGGTGAAGCAGAGAGAGCAAATTACAGAAAATAAGCAAACACAGGCCAGTGACAGAGGGGCACCTGGAGACTGATGGACATGGGAAAGCAGCAGAGACAGCAGCGCAGTGTTGCAGTTTCCCAGTGGCAGTCAACAAGCAGTAAACTGAACTTCATTGGTGGTTGGAGCTCCACAAGCAACCAGATAGGTAGGGGAGTTCACTGGGAACCCAGCAGGTAAACGTAGGCAAAGAACTGTCCATCCTGCTGATTTGTTTGATTCAACCAGGAGCAGCGACAGAGCAGTATACTCCAAATACTGGTGCAGGAACAGGGTGGATCCCACAGTTAACACTCACCAGATCTGCATCAAGCACCATTTTGTGTAGAGAGACAAAGGTTGTGGGACAGGACTGTACATGCACTGAGCTTGGAGTGAACTCATTTCAGGCTCAGTGCATTGTACCGATGTGGCAAACTACAGGTGTCACCCAAACTAGGTCCAGGTAGCTCCCAGATCTAACGACCAGCAGATCCAGGGGCCATTTTGTACAATGTGGCAAAGACTGTGTGCATGCGCTGAGCTCAGATCAAATTCACCTCCAGGTCAGTACATTGCACTGGTCCCATAGGGAAGATAATACCAACTTTTGTACTCTACAGGTCAAAATAGGTCCTGGTAGCTCTCAGACCTAACAGTCAATAGGTTCCAGCAAAATCAGCACCACCAACAACCTACTTATTTAGGCCACCAGGTATCTCCCTAATCCAGGGAACTGCTCAAACTGGAAGTGGGGGAAAGGTTGTATAGATAATGGTGCAAGCACAGCACAGGATCACAGGACCACAAGAGCCCAGACCTGAAACTCACTGGAGAGAGATGCAGTATGCACCTCTACTTCCAGATTAAAAACGGACTCTCAATAAAACTGCTAACTATTTCTTAATAATAGGAAATTGAACTCTCTGCCACTGTCCATTCCCACAATGATGGACCTACGATTGTTTATGAAGAACTATGCTACTGTAATAATATAGGGGAAATCAGTGTGTTGGGGGCGTAGGGGGAGGGACTTTGAAATCACAGGGCCTATGGAACTGTATCGTAAAATAATAATAATAGTAGTAATAGTAATAATAATAAGTCGGGAAAAAGAAAACTTAAATGAACAAAAAATTATAGTACCTTGGTCTATCTCAATCTCACAAGAGATTCTAATGATGTTACTATCCTTGGCTCAGTCAGATTTGGGAAGATAACACATTTACATAGCACAGACCAGTTTATAGCAGTTTTAACATCTCATTTGAATATCAAAAACAATTCAGAGAAGATATTAATCTACTATTATTATCCTCATTCTAGAAAGGAAATCGATGTTAAAATTAGATACATGATTTTCCCAAAGCCACACAGTTTGTAAGTAGGAGAGCTAAGAATGCGGCCCAAATATTTGTATTCCAAGTCTCTTTCTGTATTTTAGAAACTTCCATTACTCCCTAATAAAAAGACAGAAACAAAGAAACATGTTAGTTTCAGATAAATAATGTGTAGTATAACTGTAGAATGCAGTGACTATGTTCAGCTGGTAAAAATCACATTGTCTATAAGAAGAGTTTTAATTCTCAAAACATACACATTCAGTGAAAATTAGCAAGAAATATTTCTTCCTCACAGAACAATGACAATCTATATTTGAGCAGCAGTAGGGATCTTGTTATTATATTACAATGCCAAAATTTCACAATTTGGCTGGCAATCTGAAATTCAAGGTCTCTGAACATTCCTGGAGGATAACTCTCTCATCATGATTGCTCTCAACTCCAGAGAAGTGTCTACCATAGGTTGGTGATGGAAAAAGAGGATTAGCCCTTATAAAGCACCTGTCACTGCTCTGCACTCTACTTAATAAGGAAATGTGGGCTCTGAGAGATGAACAAGTTGCCTGTAGTCACTCTTCTGACAAGAGGCGCATCCAGAATTCAAAATAAGCCTTTCAGATTTCAAAACGCATGGTCTTTTTGTTTTTGCTACTTGCCAAATTCTTAAAGTGGCAATATAGTCATTAACTCCAAGAGCCTTCTTGAGATTCAATTTATGGTTTCCTTATTAAACCAGTGAGTGTATCTGTGGATCTAAAACCGTCTGCTTTGGATTGATTATCACACATTTCATGTATCTCCGAATCCTATCAGCAGCGTTTTAATTGGGTATTGCTACAAACCCAATTTTGTATGAAGAAAGCAAGAGAAAAAAGCAGAATCTGTTTGGTTTCACGGAATCATACCCCCACATGCCAAAGCACTGAACCCCAATCTCTCTGGAAGGGTCCTTTCCTTCCCCATTTCAAGAGTAAACTAAAAGGAACAATTTCATTATATTAATGCCCAGCACAGTGGCTCAATTGGCTAATCCTCCCCCATCAAGCACCAGGATCACACAAGAGTGCTCGTTTATGCCCTGGCTGCTCCCCTTCCCATCCAGCTCTATGTCTTTGTCCTGGGAAAGCAGTAGAGAAAAGTCCAAAATCTTGGGACCCTACACCCATGTGGGAGACCTGGAAGAAGTTCATTGCTTCTTGCTCCTGACTCCTGGCTTCAAACAGGCTCAGCTCGCCTTTGTGGCACTTGGGGAGTAAACCAGTGGATAGATGATCTTTCTCTCTGTCTCTCTTTCACTCTGTAAATCTGCCTTTCCAATAAAAATAAATATATCTTTTAAAAATATAACATAGTACTTTTAATGCTCTGGTTCACAAACAATAATACATATTTATGGTCTACAGTGTGATAATTTGTTATAAGATTACAGTTTTTAGTGATCAAATCAGTAAATATCATACTTTAAGTCTCATTTTGTTTTCTAGCTAATAGATTGTTTCACTTTTGCAGTGTTTTGAGACAATTTTATATTAAATATTTTGCTTTCTTGAAATGAAAGTAAGTTAAGACATATTCAGGATCACATTTTTGCAAAATACAAAAAACAAGGTATTAAATCTTAACAGAAAAAAAAATAACAACTGGGATCATTAATGCTGAATCAATAAAAGATTGGACTGCCCAGAAGGAAAAAATATGATTAAACATTTCCTTTTGTAAGTGTCCCTGCCTTTACAAATAAGGTCTTTGAAAAAAAAAAAACTAAGCAATTAGATTTATTAGTTTGCCATTGATTATTTAGATTTGTAAATTATAAGTCTTTTAATTGATTTCTGTTTTGCTGTTTTTCTGTTATTGTGAGCAAACTACAGATTTTAAATGAAGGAGGGCTGGAATAGAGATAGACTGCGTCTGTGTCTCCTCTTGTAATGTAGCCTATTCTAGTAATTGCTGCATCCTGAAGTCAGGAGGACTTGCTAAGTACTCTCCATCCCCAATGACACCATTAAATAGGGTGGAGATGGTCAAGGTATGGGGGAAGGTGGGTGGCACAAATGCTTGCAATTTTCCTTTTCTCCTGTATCTGAGGAGGGAGGGGAGAGATGCAGAGAGAAGGGGAGGGGATTGTTCGCAGCTGCCAAACTACATCAGTACCAGGGGATGGAGGATGTACACTTGACAGAAACCCTGATGCGGAGAAGACTGTTCCAATGGTATTACCTGAGTGCTTTTAATAGTTCTGAGACCCTGTTGGTTTTGTAGCATTTCTAACATATATTGTTGGTCAACATTGGAAGAGAGACAAGGAAAAATAATGGAATGTCCTCACTTAAAAACTTAATCGATTCATAGTGTGATATGGTCCAAATTTAGACCCACTGTGGTCTGTAGCCCTGAGTTTCTGTGCTATTGTCTTGCTTACAAGTAAGCAAGAATAACTTATGCTTGAGAGAACTATATTCAATCATTGCTTATGATTTTCAAAAAAAAGCAATACATTTTACACAGAATGAAATAAAGGCTAAAAGAAGAGTGTGATGTACAGGATAAACAGAGTGAAGATGGGAGAAAGAAAAGAAGAGTGAAAAAAAGAAATACAGATGCATCATCCGTGGACAAAAAAAATCCCTTTTCTTGACTGCCAGGGCAGTACAAAGGCCTGTGCAACTCCTTTTGATGCTTAATTTTTGCCTGACTGTAGTTATGTGAGCCTGTGGAGATGTCAGGGTCTGCTACTCAAAATACTCGGTACACCAAAGGATAGTTGGCATGAAGATGATGAATTCTCAAACTAGTTCAAGAGTAATTGAAAATGGAATTCTGAGAAAAGCTACCATGTTTCCTTATCTCCACATAAACACATCAATACTCATTTTAAGCCTGCCAGCTATCTATCTGCTAGGAAACACTCAATACTGCTCCTTGTACACTGAGCAGATCATTGAGTTTTCTCTCAAAAACTAATAGTACAATCATTTGCAACAAGAAATTCTTTGGTGAAATCGTAGCTCCCTTCCCCCACCTTGAGAGGAGATATGGGAGTTCAGAATATGTATTGTATCACAGAACAGACTCTGAGACTCTAGGCTATCATAACCTAGATTCTTGAACCTGAAAGGAATCTTAGAGATCTTCCAACAAAACCCATTCATTTCACAGAAATAACAGCAAGCCTTCCAAAGTCATCTTAATTCTACAGTCGCCTGTTACTGCTATTTTTAAAACTGGCCGCTCTTCTTTTTCTAAACAAGTGAGGCTCCACAATTCGGGGGATTGGGGGAGGGAGTCCCTCTAGAATAACACTTTAAAATTCTAATCTACTTTGTCAAATTATAAATATGTTTCAGATTCTATGGTTGGGGTGCAATGCTTGGTTTGATTCTGCATGCTAGTTTACAGCAAAGTCAGATGGTTTGAGAACACAAATACAATCCTGATTCAAACAGTTAAGACTTTATCACCGAAACAAGCAATTACAAAGACATGTAGAATTTATTATCTCATTTGAGCCTGCAGCTGTCCGATGACATGTGTATTGCTTTCTTATTTTTCAGATGAAAAAACAGGGCCTTAGAGTTCAAAAACCCCACAAAAATCATACCACTGGCCTAGAACGTCAGCTGCTTATAGATGTACTTACAGGTGTACTTGGGTTTCATTCCCAGTTCTACTACTGATACCTATTTCCTACTAATGCACACCCTGGGAGGCAATAAGTGACAAATCAAGTGGGTTGAGTTCTGTCACTCACACAAAAGACCTGAGTAACACTCTCAGCTTCAATCTTACACAATCCTCAATATTTAAAGACATTCAGGTAGTGAATCAGCTGATGTGAGAGCTCTGTTTCCATCTGTCCATCTCTCTCTCTCTTTCTCTCTCTCTCTCTCTCTCTCTCTCTCTATATATATATATATATATATATCCTTCATATTTTTTCCATTTTTTCTTAAGCTTTATCTCTATTTGAAAAGTAGAGTGAAAGACAAGAAAGCAGCAGCAGAAAGACACTTCCATCTGCTGCTTCACTTTTCAAATGGCCAGGAGTTAGAAAGTCCAACCTGGTCTCCACATGAGCAGCAGGAGTCTAGATATATGGAGCATCTACAGGGCTTCCCCAAGCACATTGGTAGGGAACTGGATAGGAAGTGGAGCAGCCAAAATTTTAATAGGCTCTCCAATATGGATTGCTAGCATTATGATTGATGGCTTAATTCACCAAGCTGCAATGCTGGCCCTGACTCTCTGCCTCTTGAATATTTTTCAATCACACAGAAATTGTAAATACGGAAACTTACATTTAGCAGGAAAAAAAAAAAGCAAAGTTTCCTAGAAGATTTGAGAGGCCATAAGATCAAGTTACTTGAATTCATTATGAAAAGAAAAAGATAATAGTAAAAACAAGAATGAGTGAAAAGTACAAAAGATTTTCTGATTTGTCAGGAAAAATATTGACATCAATATTGCCACAGATGTACTCACTGTTCTCACAGAATCAGAAAAATTTACATGCTAAGGACAAAAAAGGTAACAACTAAGCCAAGGGCGTTAGTTGAGAAATCAATTGGAACAACTTCATCCAAATGTGATATAAAATCACAGAAGAGGAAACAGCTGCCTAACTGAGGTCAGATTGTCCACATCAGTGGATCCTGATTAAGCATTCCTTTATGATCCAGGGCAAGAAGTTGCAGAATAATTGCACTCTCAAAATGGCAAAGTCGCGGAGTAGATGTTTTGCTTAGCAGTTAAGAAGCTGATTTAAGACAGCTATTTCACACATCCAAGTACATGATCATGTTCAACTCCCAGTTTCAACTCTCGGGCCTAATTCAAGCTTCTTTATAATTTGTACATTGGGAAGCAGCAAATAATGTCTCCAGGAAGTAGATTCTTGCTACTCACATGGCAGACAGGTTGATTTCCCGACTTCCAGCGTTGACTAGCCAGCATTACCAGTAATTAAGAGGTGAACCAAGGGATGGGAATTTATTTTCTCTGCCTTGTTCTGTCTCCCAATTTAATCAGTTGGTTTGTTAACTATCTCCAAGTGTTGAAATTTGTTTCCCAATCATAGGATCCATATTAAACAGACGTTCAAAGTAATTCAACAGTAAATTGACATTACTGGGGAAGGGATAGTTTTAAAAATAAAAGTTTAATATGAATATTTGGTGGGAGGAATGTTAAAGGTACAAATTATAAAAAATTGATGAGGAGGGCCCCGCGGCGTGGCCTAGCGGCTAAAGTCCTCGCCTTGAACGCTCTGGGATCCCATATGGGCGCCGGTTCTAATCCCGGCAGTTCCACTTCCCATCCAGCTACCTGCTTGTGGCCTGGGAAAGCAGTCGAGGATGGCCCAGTGCCTCGGGACCCTGCACCCGCGTGGGAGACCTGGGAGAAGTTCCTGGCTCCTGGCTTCAGATCGGCTCAACTGTCAGCTGTGGCCACTTGGGGAGTGAATCATAGGATGGGGCATCTTCCTCTCTGTCTCTCCTCCTCTCTGTATATCTGACTTTGTAATAGAATAAATAAATCTTAAAAAAAAAAAATCGATGAGGAAATGAAACACTGAAAATCATATTCCTGCTGATACAATCATGATTATTATGACTGATTAAGGTATTAGAGGCCAAGTATGTGGTGCAGGGTTTAAGCCAGTGCACCCTGCAAAGCCACATTGGAGCACTGGTTGAGTCTTGACTTCTCTGCTTCGAATCCAGCTTTCTTGTAATGCACCTACACAAAAGATGATGCAAGGACTTGTTCCCTTGTCTCTCATTAAAGGGGCATTGATGGAGTTCCAGGCTTCTGACTTTAGCCTGGCTCAGTGTTTTCCACTGAAAGAATTTAGGGAGTAAGCCAGTAGCTGTCAGAATCGTCTCTCTGTGTCTCTCCCACCTTCTGTCTTTCCATCCCTTCATCCTGTCTCTCTCTCCCTGTGACAATCTACCTTTCAATACATTTTTTTAAATGTTTTAAGAAAAATTTCAGAGACAAACCATTCTAGGTGAGAATAGGAACTACATGAATAATCAAATCTTTGAAATGAGGAATAGAAATGGAGAGTTAAGCATGCAAATATCAAACTAACATTTTAAGAGTATTTTCAGCAGATAAAGCAGAAATGCAAACCACAATCTAAGTGCTGAAATCAACAAGGTGCACACAAGTACGTCATAAAAATTGGCCAAGGAATAACACTAAGGATAGAAAGCAGGTAATAAAAGGAATAGATGCTTAAAATCACATGACAGGGGCTGGCATTGTGATGTGATAGAATCACCGCCAGAGGAGCTGGCTTCACACATGAGTGAAGGTTTGTCTCCGCATCAAATTTAAGGATCCAGTCCATCTCTCTATTGATGCACTGGGAAAGGTTTTAGATAATGACCCAACTGTTTCAGTCCTTGCTACCTATGTGGGAAACCCAGGTTAAGTTCCTGACTTAGGCCTGACCTAGTACTGGGGAGTGCACCAACAGATAGAAAATTTCTCTCTCTCTCTCCTATTTCTTGTAACTTTGACTTTCAAAATATGGGAAATCAAGTTTCACTGTAACACTTTCTGTTCCAATAAGTTAAGGGCAAAAAACAAACAAACAAGCAAAAAGTTGTATCCCCTGCAAAGAGAACACGATGCTGGCATTTGATTCAAGGCCCGGCCAGAGGGACAAAGTGCTTCTTGACTTTCCAGATCTGCAGTGTAAGTATACCTAGCTCTCTAGACACAATAGATGCATCTTCCATAGTCCTTATTTATTATCTTACTCCTTCATTCATTCTCAATACTCCCAGAAAACATAGGTCAGGAATATGTGAGAATAAATGAGGGTCAATTCTCCAGTTCCCAGTGGCCTAATGACTTCTTTGTAAATGAGTAAAAGGCAAAGTGATCTTTATAACATCAAATTTAAGGATAAACTGATCAGCCTGCCATTTATAAATTAGGAAACTAAGACACAACTAATTAATGTCAGAGCCACCGCTAGAAGCCAGGTTTCTGGGCTACTAGCCCAGAGCTTTTAACCTAAATTACACCATATCGTTCTTAACACAATATCACGCTTAAAGGACACACTGGGAGGGGGCAGGGGGAAGGAGTGCTGTTTTCCAATTCTAAGATATCTTCTTTACAATCATTGTTGACAATAATCTCCCAAACTCTGATTTTCCCTAGAAGCCATTTCACAAGGAAAACTCAAAGAATGGATTGATAACAAGATTTTCCTGTTACCCCCTTCAATTATTATCCTATAATGATTAACTACCATTCAATGGACGGCAAAAATAGGAAGCAAAAAGAACAAATTAAAAATCTGACAAATTTTGGGGATTCTTTTTATTTCTCCATAGCACCCAACATAATGTTATTTGCAGAGTAGGCAATCAAAGAGGATTGATTTTTTTGAAAATTACAAGTGTCCTTTCAGCAATAATCTGTAATTTTAAAAGTTAAATGCTTTAACTTAGTTCATAGAAAATATAGTAATAGATTTTTAACTTTTACATTAAAGAATTGCTTTTATGACTTTTGGATTTCATAAATATTTAAGGCCCATATGGCGCATATGCAATATGTGCTTTTGAATCATCATTATGGAACTAATATCTCAGAATAGCACATGTTGACATTTCTATAGTTTCGAGTACATGCTGTGTCTGACTTTTTCCACCATAGGGCAGCTGTTGAAAGTAAAGCCACTTAGATAGTCTCTCTATTATAGCCTATATCATAAAAAGTTATTTGAAGACAAAAGTTAAAACCTGATCTCTGGAAGAGACACTCTCATTTAATTCTCTTTGTAAAGGATCTAGAATGTCTTCACATAGAATGTATCTTTTATTCTACAAATGTCAGTTGTTGAATAACAGGGTAGCCAGTATTCTGCAGGGACCTGAACAGAGGGTATCAAAGGCAGCCCTCTGGAAAGTAGATGTCAGAGCTTCTATCTAGTATCCTGGAGTTGCCTGTTCTGTACTGCCTGCACACATCCTAAACCCTTCACCAGAAACATATCACATAGACAGTGCTATTTTTTTTTAAAGATTTTATTATTATTGGAAAGCTAGATATACACAGAGGAGAGACAGAGAGGAAGATCTTCCATCCGATGATTCACTCCCCAAGTGAGCCACAACGGGCCGGTGCGCGCCGATCCGAAGCCGGGAACCAGGAACCTCTTCCGGGTCTCCCACACGGGTGCAGTGTCCCAAAGCTTTGGGCCGTCCTCCACTGCTTTCCCAGGCCACAAGCAGGGAGCTGTATGGGAAGTGGAGCTGCCGGGATTAGAACCGGCGCCCATATGGGATCCTGGGGCTTTCAAGGCGAGGACTTTAGCCGCTAGGCCACGCCGCCGGGCCCGACAGTGCTATTTTAACGTGACTTGGGGAGGGACACAAACCTTTATGTCATGGCAATCATAGGTTTTACATTTTTTGGCACTTTCTCACATGCCATCTTTGACTCTCTCATCCACCAGACATTCAGAATTCTCTCCTTGAATGACTACAGAAATGAAAGCTCCAGAGTTTCTCCATACTTTAAAGCTTGAGTGCCAGAGAATGGAAAGATGTGGTTGAGTATACAGTTTGAGCACCTCTTTCTGATTGAACAGATTACTGAGCTATCCCTGGAACCTCTTTGCTTTTAGAAAAAAAAAGATTCATTTTATTGGAAAGGCAAATTTTATACCAAGAAGGAGAGACAGAGAGAAATATCCTCTACCCACCGGTTCACTCTCCAAATGGCTGCAAGTCTACAGCTAAACCAGAAGTCCCAAGGATTTTGGTCATTCTCCACTGCTTTCCCAGACCACGGGCAGGGAGTTGGAAGGGAAGTGGAGCAGCAGCCAGGGGAACTGGTGCCGTTTAACAAAGCCAGTGCTTGATAGCAAAGGATTAGCTGATTGAATCATCACACTGGCCCTTTTCTGTGGAGGAACTAGGATACAGATTTCCTCTTTCTTGTTCTTTGCAATTAATAATAATGTTCTCTGTCTGAAGAAAAGCTCATCCTTCAAGATTTCTCAATTGCTCCTCTTCAATTAAGTTTTCTTTATTGTCACCAGAAATAATTATTCTGTAACTCATTAATACAAGGGGCACCTCAAAGATGTCATGGGAAATGCACACTACCTTTTAACTCCATCTCTCCATAGTTTGAAGATTGTGGAAACTGCCCATGGCATTTTACTCTTGATACTGAAACATTTATGGCTACATGCAGTTTCACTGTGTTTCTATTCAAAGTCATGGCTGCTTTTCCACTTCCAAAGTGCTTCTTACCTGTATACATGCATGCCATATAATTCATTATACTGTCAGTAAGTAATTTACCTACTGACACATTTATCTTTTTCTTTCCTTTCCCCATCTCCCACCACAAGGTGATCTTTTTGAGAACAAGACAAGGCTCACGGTCAATTTATCTTAGTTTCTTTCATTTGGTCAGCAAGCTTTGTAACAGACTAAATATTGTCACTGTCATTAGGTTGGAAAGCTTGCCAGTGGTGCCCTGGACTTTGGCTGGTCCACCTGACATCTGGCAACAAGTTCCATATCAAACTTCAGTATTCATTGACTTTCTTCCATCTCATCTCTGTTCTTTGGAGAAAAAAAAGTGCTTTGTGGAGCAAAATCTACAACCACTTTGATCTTTCCTTTCTCCACTGAAGTTTGGCATCTGTTCTCTTAACTCGAACCACACCTTCCCAAACAACCTGTACATCTGTATTATCCCTCTGTTTTCTTTGTTTACACCCTTGGCTACTCTGCTGGAGTTTGTTTCTCAGCCTGTGTTGAGGATCTGTTCCATTGGATATGTTTCCTTTTGCTTCCTGTCTTGTGTCTCATTAATCAACCACAGAACTAAGGGAATCTGTAGTCCATTCTCATTTCAAATTGAGTATTATAATTTTTTCAACAAAAATGAACTCATAGTTGCATCACACACTGTCCTCTGGCCAGATTATTGCAATGACCTTGAAAAGAACCTCACGATAGTTGCACTCATGCATTTGTAATATAAATTCTCGTTAGAGAAAAGATCTCCAACTGCTCCCTTTAGACTTTTAAAAACATTTTAGATCTTACTTTATCATGCCCACTGTTCTTTCTAGGTCCTTCTCATAAAAGCAGATACTTTGGAGTCAAACATAAATACCCAAAAACAGGGTTATTTTAAAGAAACAAGAAGATTAAATGACCACATGGTAGACACTCAATAATTGATGCTTATTTGTGGCAAAGAAAAAAGAAAACACCTACTACTTGAATAGGGACATTCAATATGTATCCACAGACAATCCAGCTGGAAAAATAACCATTTAAAATAAATTCTTTCACATTGGCTTCCAAATCCAACACCTTCTATTTTTTCAATTAAATTTGATCTGCTATCTTATTTGTTTTCATAAATACATTCTGTGTATAAGACAAGTAAGGAGAACAGGAAGCCTAGAACAAGCTGGTTTCCTTGAGTCTCTGTAAACGCACATTGCTGAGTCTGTAAATAGTGGTGTTGCCATCCGCTTCTGCCAATGTAAAGATGTAACTATTCTGTAAAGATAGCAAAGTCAAATGAAATCTAATTAATTCAGAAAATAGATTCTATTTGAGCCAAATCACCACCATCCTGATGAGAAACTGAGCTTGAAAAGATAGCTACAAATCTGCTTCCTGTTCCCAGTGCCTGCTCCCCAGCTATGGACACAGAGAAAATGCCATTGATTTTGTAAATCAATATGATGAATACTGCAAGTCAATAAAATTAGAATGATGGCAAAGGTCACAGTCTGATCTTCTAACTTTTTGTTCGATCCCACCATATCCAAATACTAAAACCCAGGAGTTTTCACAAGTAGCACTAAAGGAAAGGTGACTGAAAAGAATGCTAACAAAAAGAAGGACTTTGGTGATCTTGAGTCTTACTGGGTGTACTCCAAAGGAAAGAACTTCTGCAGCATTACCTGGCCAAACATACTTGATCAAAGTATTATATATTTCACACAGACTCACTGCCTACCTCTTGCATTAACTGTAAAATGTAAACCTTGAATATCACTTTCAAGAATGCTGAGTAAGAGCTTTCAGTCCATATACTCACCCACTGATATTCATTAAGAACTCTCTATGGTCCAGATAGTAAGCCAAAGTCATGGATACAAAAAACAAGAACTGTTGCTTGCCTTCCAGTAGGGACCACATCACCTTATAGCAAAACACAAAGAAGGAGAAAGGACAGAAAAGTCACAAATGAAGTGACCTAGTGGTTAAAGTCCTCTCCTTCCAGAATCCCATATGGGTGCCGGTTCTAATCCTGGCAGTCCCACTTCCCATCCAGCTCCCTGCTTGTGGTCTGGAAAGCAGTCAAGGGTGGCCCAAAGCCTTGGGACCCTGCACCCACATGGAAGACCTGGAAGAGCTCCTGGCTACTGGCTTTGGATCAGTGCAGCTTCAGCCATTGTGGTCACTTGGGGAGTGAATCATCTGACGGAAGATCTTCCTCTTTGTCTCTCCTCCTCTCTATATATCTGACTTTGCAATAAAAGTAAAATAAATCTTTTAAAAAATCGTAAATGAGATGTCTGAGAAAACATTCTAATGTTTGTATCAAGACAGGAAGATTGAATAGAAAATAGCCAAGTGAAGAGGGAATGCTAGCAGATCAGCTTAAAGCAATCAGAAAGCAGGATTTTTGTGCTAAAGCATTTAAAACTTTGTAAAGCTGGAGGATTGGGATTAGAATAGCAATGCGCTAAGAATTTTTTTCCCTTTGTCTGCATTTGCTGATTTTCCTGTCATAAATGTGCATATTGATTTTACAGCAAGAAAAACAATAAGGGTTATATTTCAGTTTTTAATTAAGAAGTGTGCAAGGGAGAAAAAATAGTACATGAAAGTAATGTTGAGCCAGAAATAAAGTTGAACTTTTAAAATTCCTATTATTACAGATATAGATCATAAATATAGTTCTAAACATATTAGAAGTCAATTTAAAGAAACCCCAGTAGATTCATAATACATAAGATACAATAATAAGATGATTAAAGTGACTAGATAGGAATGAGGAGAGAAGAAAGAAAAGCAAGCAAATAGAAGGGGGATCGGGATGAGATGGAAGAAGAACATGACTGGTAGACAATGTACAGTTTTGTGGGTCATTAGAAGGACTTTGGCTATTTTGTGTGTGAATGTAGAAGATCTTTGTGTCTTTTGAGAAGTAGAGTGATGTGATTTGATTTTATAAAGCTCAATCTGACAATTTTATAGATAATAGACTATAGACAAGGAACATAAAGGTCAAAAATAAAAATAAGGAGAGCAATTTAAAGACTGTTGCATCAGATCAAGAGCAAACTAACAGAGATTCTGTCAAAGATGGTAAAACATAGAAAGACGATTAGACCTACAAACAGTTTTGCAGCTGGAATTTTTTGGTGGATCGGTAGAAGGTGCGGTAGAAAGAGAAAGCTTGGCTCCTGAGGGTTTTCATGTTAAGCCCAAATTCAAGGGTGCCCAAATTTTGCAGATTTGAGAAGCTCCTGCTGTGTCTCAAGGAGATTCGTTCTTTCCCCACTTCTTCACTCATCTACATTTATATTATACTTGGGGTAGTTAACCTATTGTCCTTCAGTCTTCTTGAGTCATCCTACACTCAGTTCTAGCTGACTTACATATTTAGCTTTGATTCTTGGGAAAATCTTAACCATGACTCTACTCCCTGCTAGTGAAAGTAAGGATGAGATTTGTGAGAAAGAATTGTGAAGCAGTTATCTCTGGGCCCTGAACAACTTCCACCTGGCAAAATAAGTTGTCTATCAGAAATTCTAATGCTTTTCATAAATCAAAATTATAGGGTTGAGGTTGGGTTTTTGTTGTTATTGTTGTTTTGTAAGAGTCAATTAAGATAATGGATTTGAAAAGCATTTTAATGAACTCTGATGCTCTTTACTGCAACAGAGCATTAAATGCTAATAATAATAGCTACTATTATGAGAGTACTTTATGCCAGGCACTATACTAGGTACTTTGTATGCCATAACACTGAGTGTTCAAAACAGTCATATAACCAAGAAATTAATTCCGTTGTAAAGAAAAATAAATTAAGGTTAAAATAGGTGAGAAACTCTTTCAAGTTCATAAAACTGATAGAAAATGGAGCCATCATTAGAAGTTAGAGCTGTCTGAATGTACTATCTGTGCTTTAAGAATACAAATTGCTTTCATAAGTGTGCCTAGCTATATCCTTCTCACAATAATGCAGCTAAAGAAAGGAAGTCATGGGTTTACATATCAACAAAAACATAAATTTGTGAAATGCTGGAATTCTACCTAAGATGGAGCTACAAAACTAATTTAACAACATAGAACTATTTCTCCTTAAGGAAATATAGTGTGGACCAATAGGAAATGAAAATTCGAAACTTAATACTGGTATATGTCTTAAGTTTTCACTTATTTGTTCAGAGAGAGAAAGAGAGAGAAGAGTTTCTACTTGCTAGTCCACTCCCCCAAAAGCCCAAGAGCCATGAACTCAATATTTATTTCTTATCTGAGTATCAGTATTTGAACCATCATATGCTGCTTTCCAAAATGCATGTTAACAGGGAACTAGAATCAGGAATGGAGTGAACAATCAAACTTGAGCACAAGAACATTATGTATGAGTATCTTAGCTATTAGACCACTCATCCTGAAAGTTAATTATCTAGTTGGTCATTTGTGTTGGCAAAGGGTACATCCACAGGGGACGCGGGGGGAAAAACGTTATACCTCTTCTATCAGATTCAGAAAATAACTCAAGCTCCCTAAGCTCTTTGCTTCTTCAACAATTATTAAAATGTATAAATCATTGATATGATTCCAGGTTATTTTATTATGGAAATCTCTCAATCTAGTAGAAGGAATACACATAAAACAGACTCACTAAACAGAAAATACATGTCAAAATGCATGGGGGAAAATGCATAGGAACCAGACAGTATGGCAGCTCCCTCTGGATGGAAAGAGGGGGCAATAAGGCTTTGTCTTATGTGGGATATTAAGAGCTGTTGGACACCTTAAAACACTATCAGTTTTAAGAAACTCACTCCGGCAGTAACAAAAGAGAATGTATTAGGAACAAATGATTAGGTAGACAATTGAGGAAGCCAATATAACATCTACTTCATGAAAAAGAAGGCTAATAGCCACACTAAGACAATTGCACAAAGGACAGAAAAAATACATTGGATTCCTGAGACATTTACTTGGCAGAAAACAAAAATAAAGAAAGCAATACCACTTCCTGTTTGTTTAAATAATCAGGGAAGGGGAGGAGCCATGCTTGATATGGAAGAAGATTCTGTTTTGAATATGATCATGGCTATTAGATGTTGAAGATACAATTTGTATCTGCAGTGCCCTGGGCTTAGGATTTCTTATGGGAACTATTTATGTTGCTTTCTTTCATTGAAAATGTATTTGCATTTATTGAATTTCTCCAAATTCCTTCATGAAGTTTCTAACAAGACAAGCAAAGACTTTTCCTGAGAATGATGACCAGTAATCCCATAATGTTAAGGCTCCCCAGGAGGATTTAGATGTGTTTCCTGGATGATTGCTTCAATGAGGTATCAAATGCAAACTGCAAACAGGGTGCCTGGCACTACAGAAGCATTCAATAAATTTTAACTATGTTGCCATTAAGGATTAGTCATCAACATTGATCACAGGCTTTCTCTGGATAATTAATTAATCATCAAAAATTTCAAACAACATGTATTTATTGAATAGTGCACAGTTCTCTGCAGGCTATATTCCCTGCCATGCAGATTGCCTAGGAATCATTCCTGGTCATGAAAAGCTCTTTCTGGGAAGGTAGTATAAAACACACATGGGAACACCAGACTGGAACTAGGGAGACTTGGGGTGCCTCACTAGCAGCACCTAATGTTAATCCAGGATGCGTATTTCACAGTTGATGAAACTGTCACTATTCAATGTCTCATACAATTGGTTAGAGGTGGAGCCAACATTAGAAATGGTGACTGATTTCTGACCTAGGGACTTTTTTTTAATTTGAAAGAATATTTGCAATTGATTCTTTTTTATATACATATAATTTTTTATTGATTACATTGCATTATGTGACACTGTCTCATAGGCTCTGGGATTCCCTAAAACCCTCCCCATACTCTCCCCCCATGGTGGATTCCTCCACCTTGTTGCAGTATTATAGTTCAAATTCAGTCAAGATTCTTTCATTGCAAGCATAGAGTCCAGCATCTTATTGTCCAAATAAATTCAACGGTTTCTTGGGGAGACCATTTCTGGTCTGAAAGCAGAGCTGGCAGAATATCATCCCGATTAATTAAAAGCCACAACATAACATCAACATCAATTTACAACATTATGGAATTAATTGACATGGTATTGAGTAACAAATACGTTAAAAAATGCAAGTTCTCAACCACATCCTGTGACTACTTCACTGAGATTTCAATTTTAATTTATACACAGAACCGGCTGCTATACACCTTAAAATTGCTATAGGGTACTATTCAGCTGTCTCATGACTATTTTCATTTTAGCATTCAGCAGTTAATAGTGTTGAAGCTTAATTTTGCTGAACTTTTTTCATGACAGAATGCATACATCTATGTGAGATATACTTACCATGGAAAATTACCACATGATCAGACTTACCTGCATGTCTAGGCATTATTATATGCCTAATTATTATTATATGCCTAATTATTATTATATGCCTAATTATTATTATGATGTGTGAGTTCCAGCAAACCTAATAAAATTATTTAAATTGGATTAAGCAGGATGGATGCAATCAGCTTCCTTTAGAGCCAGGTACAATAATTGACATTAAATGCTGTTATACTTTCAGACACATTGTAAGAAGGTATTTGGGGCCTGGCTTGATAGCGTAATGGTTAAGGTCCTTGCCTTGAATGCACCAGAATGCCATATGGGTGCCGGTTCTAATTCTGGCAGCTCTACTTCCCATCCAGCTCCCTGCTTGTGACATGGGAAAGCAGTCCAGGACGGCCCAAAACATTGGAATCCTGCACCCACGTAGGAGACCTGGAAAGAAGTTCCTGGCTACTGGCTTCAGATTGGTGCAGCACTGGCCATTTCGGCCACTTGGGGAGTGAATCATAGGATGGATGATCTTCCTCTCTGTCTCTCCTCCTCTCTGTACATCTGCCTTTCCAATAAAATAAATAAATCTTAAAAACAGAAAATATTTGAAAAAGTTTGTAGGAAAGGAATTAAAAGATGTGCTTCATTCTGATGGAAAATAAAATTTAATATTCATTCATACAAGAGCTATTCAAATTTTTCATGAAAAACAGCTTTATGAAAAAGGTAGACATGAATTTTGAAAAAAAGTTTGTGCCAAAATAAATGCATCTTTATATTTCATTCTCCATAACCTTTCCAAAGTTCACATGGAGTTAAGTGCTGTTGAATTCATTCTGATATGAAGATTTATTTTTTCTGAATGCCTTTTTATGCATTTCTGCATGTAAGGCAAAAGAAACTACATATATAAGAATATTACAGAGAGGGAAAGAAATCCATACTCTCAGAATTGAAGCAAGAAAATTCAATGTTTTCTATTAAAAGATCCCTAGTGATGTAATTAGCATAAAACCAACATTAAGAACTGCTCCAAGAGAATCAAGATGGCGGAATAGGGTAAGGACATGTTTAAACGGACAGAAAAACATTTAATGAGGATGAAGCAGAGAGGACATATTCCAGGAAATAGGAAAGCACAGAACAACAGCAGAAGGGTACTTGGAGACTAACAGACACAGGAAAGCGGTGAAAACAATGGTGTGGTATTGCAGGGACTGATACTCCAGCAGCATTCAGCCAATGGCAATCTGAACTCTACACCAGCAGCCAGAACTCCACCAACAACCAGGTGGGAAGGGACTTTCACTGGGAGCTTGGGAAGTGAGCCCAGACAAAGAACTGTCCATCCTGCTGGTCCATTTGATTTGACCAGGAGCAGAGACAGAGCAGCAGATCCCAGATGGGCAGTGCGAGAACAGCATGGATTTCACAACCCGGTCAGCCCCCTAGAGCTGAATTGGGCGCCATTTTGCTTAAGGAGGCAAAGGCAAGGGAAAGGACTGAGAATACGCTGAGCTGGAAGTGAACTCATTTCTGACTCAGTGAACTGCAGCAACATGGCATTCTACAGGTTCCATCCAAGACAGGTCTGGGTAGCCCTCAGACCTGACAGTCAGCAGATCAAGAACTCTAGTAGTGGTATGTCAGGTGCCATTTTGTACACTGTGGCAATAGCTTTAGGCCTGCAGGGGACAACAGTGAACTGTGCATGTGCTGAGCTAGCAAGAACTCACTGAGTTCTGTGGATTGCAGGAAAATAATACCAACTGTGGCATCGTACCGGTCAAAATAGGTCTGTGTGGCACCCAAGCCTAAGGTCCAACAGGTTCTGACAAGATCAGCGCCAGCAACAACCTAACTATATAGGACCTTGGTGTCTCCCTAATCCTGGGACCTGCTCCAACCAGAAGTAGGAGAAAGGTTGCAGAGACAATGGTGCAGCCTCAGCATGGTATCACAGGAGGTGCAGAGTGGTGAGCCAGAAGCTGGGGCTTTGGAGACCACGGTGGAAATCTGACATAAGAACCCAGACCTGGAACTCACTGGAGGGAGTGGCACAATTGCCCACAAGCAAAGAGCCCTGTACCAACTGCAATAAGTAAAATCACACTGTAGACTTGTGGGTGACACAGCTTAGAAACCTGCCCCAAGGAGAAGACTCTGCTAACCAGAAGTACAACGACCAAGAGCAAAAGAAGAGACAAAAACACAATGAATATTATTAAAAACTCCCCTGCAAAAGAGCAAAACCCTATGCCAACCTCAGAGTTAACTGAGGAAGACATCGAGATAATGGGGCACACAGAATTCATAAAACTCATTTTAAAGCTTCTGTTCAACAATGAGAAGCACATACAAGAGTTCAAAGAATTTAAGGAAGCAACAAAGCAAATCAAGGCTGATATATCAGAAGTTAAGAACACAGTAGAGCAAATTAAAAGTACAGTTGAGAGTCTCCAAAATGGAATGAAGCAAGCAGAAGAAAGAATCTCAGAATTGGAAGATATTTCCTGTCACCAGGGGGAAGCAAATAAAAAGCTGGAAGCAGAGCTGAATCAGGCCAAAAAAAGTATTCAAGAATTGAAAGACACTATTAAGAGACCTAATATAAGATTTATGGGAGTCCCAGAAGGTGCAGAAAGAGACTGGTTTTACAAATATGTTTAATGAAATAATAAAGGAAAATTTTCCTAATCTACAGAAAGAATTGGGAAGCAAGATCCAGGAGGGGCACAGCACTCCCAACAGGCTTGATCAAAAGCGATCTTCACCAAGACACATGATCTTCAAGCTCTCTTCAATTGAACATAAGGAAAAGATCCTTAAATGTGCACGTGAAGAAAATCAACTGACATATAAAGGAATGCCAATTAAACTCACAGGAGACCTCTCACAGGAAACTCTACAGGCTAGAAGAGAATGGAGTGACATATTCCAGATTCTAAAAGGAAAAAACGTCGGCCTAGGATAACATATCCAGCAAAGCTTTCTTTTGCCTTTGAAAATAAAATAAAATCCTTCCACAGTAAAGAAAAGTTAAAAAAATTTGCCTCTTCCAAACCTGCCGTATGAATGATACTTCAAGATATTCCCTTCACAGAGAAGAGGAATAGCACCTACCCAAACCAGAGGCAAATGTGAAGAACATCCCAGTAAAATGACAACAGAAGACTAAAGCAATGAACAACCCATTCCTAAAATGTCAGGACCAAAGTACCACCCATACATATTTACCCTGAATGTAAATGGATTAAGCTAAATCAAATATCATAGATTAGTAGACTGGATTAAAAACAAAACCCATCTATTTATTATCTAGAAGAGACACGCTTCACCTACAAAGATCAGTGGAACTATATTGCATGGGTTTTGTTGTTTTCTGTTAGTTTCATCTCTTCAAAACACTTTCTTCTGATTAAATTCTTCAGTGACTCATAGATCATACAGTAGCATCATTTTCTTCAAGAAGGTTCTTGATTTTCATTTCTTCAGCTATAGGTTAGTCATTTAGTAGTATGTTATTTTACTTCACGGTGTTGTTAATTTCTTTTTTCTCCCTGATGTTGATTTTGTTTTGTGGCTTTTCATTTAAGGGGATGTGTGGTAGCTGTGTAATGGAGATTGTCATATCTAGTAACATGTCATTTAACTTCATGGCATTATAAATTTCCTCTTTTCTTTCTATTGTTGATTTTGAAACATGACTTTTCATTTGAGGGGATGTACAGTAGTTGTGAAATGGAGACTAACATTCAGATGTGAGGATACAATGTAGTATGCATCTCTACTTCCAGACAAAGATGCACTTTCAATGAAACTGTTCACTATATCTTGACAATAGGATGCTAGACTCTTTGCCATTGTCCATGTCCGCAATGATGGACATATGACTGTGTATGAAGAACTATATTTTAGTAATGATATAGAGGAACTAGGTGGGAGGGAGGGAAATGGGGAGGGGATAAGGGAAATGCCAGGAGCCTATGGAATTGTCTAATAAAATCATAATAATAATTATAAAATGTAAAAATAAAAGAACTGCTCCACCACCCTTATCTGTATTTTGGGTCTGATAAGTACAAATTGAAACCATGGAAATAGTGATAGCCATTATGTGTTAACACAGAACCTCCACATCTGAGTTTGTAACACTGAAAACTGTTAAGAAAAAAATGTATTAAATTGATTAATAAAATTGCTCACTTAGTATCTGATAACTCTTCTGTAAGTAAGCAATTTTATCTTTATATTTAGGATGGAATCCAGTCCAAGAGCAGTGCTATTCACTTGAAATTTGGCCCCAAGTAAATCTCAGATTTTGGTCTAACGCTATAGGTTCTCTATGACAGTGCTATTCCCACAAAATTCAAGCAATCTGTATTTTATCATCTCCTTTGTTTTGCTTTCCCTGGAGTTCCTCAACCCTTGATTTGGAGCAGTGCTACACATAGTAACTTATACTTAAATTGATAACTTCCAAGGCTACCTTCATCTTTAGGTACTTAGTATGATTGCCAGTATTTTGCTCCTACTGAAAGACTTCTAAATGAAATTTTAATATTATTTCTTTAACAATTTATCATTGTGTATTAAATCATTTTAATCACCAAAATACTGACTTTTAGCTATTCCTACATCTGTTTTTAATCCTACCTCTGAGTTTTTGTTCAGTGAATGGAATGCTTTGTTTGCCTACATTAAGATATAAATTTCCCAAATTTAATCATATGGAGTAATTATTTAACTTTGAAATAAATTAATGATTCAACAAAAAGCTAAAACAGAAAAAGAGAAGCATGTCAGATTAAGTAGTAACCACAAACATGAATTTAAAAGCTGTATAACTTACAACATTTATGTTTGAATTTTTGACTGGATTTTCTGCATCATTCCTTGGATGTTCTGTCAATATTAACAAAAAACTTCCACAATTCCTTTTAAATGAAGATTATTACCTTCAGTAACAAAACATTGAAACAGGAAATCATATCTAATATAGAAGTACATATAAATATATACTCAGAACTAGAAAACTTCGTTCAATACAAGTCAAATTTTACTGCTATATCCTATTTTTCTTTTCTTTGAAAATTAAAAACTAAGTATCAAATATAAAATAAGTGTGGCATAATAAATCAATGGCTTGACAATGTTAATTCTGCTCTGGAATGGTGCTTCACCTTAATAAGAATTAATATAAGCCCTACAAGTTTCAGATTCATAATTTTAGTAACTTGACAGTGTCACATGAGACAAAATAACAAAAATACTTAAAATCGGTATTTAAGAACTAGAAAAAAGTATTACATTCCCAAATTAAATTTCTGAAAAAGCAAAATTGCACTTCCATTGCCCAATTTATGTTACACAGCTCAGCGCCACATAAAATTTCACTTCATGTGTCCATATGTATACAATTGGTCTGGCCTCTAGGCCATCAGTTCACACACCCTGGTGAATAAAAGGCAGCCCCTGTCAATGTCCCAGTGAAGGCAGTGCGGACAAACAGAACAGCTTGAACCAAACAATAGAGACAGCTTTTGGACCCTGGTGTTTGAAAAATCATAAGGCATCTGTCCAGGGAAAGATGCATTAAAAAACAAAATGAAGGAAGGGAAGGGAAGGGGGAAAGAAAGGAAAGATGAAGGAAGGAGGGAGGGAGGGAGGGAGGAGGGAAGGGAAAGACAGACAGAAACTGAAATTGCAGAGAGGGGAGTAGAGAGAAAGATGAGTCTTGGAAGATATGCGGTGATGCTTACATCTGTCACGAATGATTATGAGGAAAATAAATCATATGAGATGTTTCTAACTGAAGAAGAAGAATGCAAGTTCTGAAGACAAAAATATTAGAATTCTATTTTGGATTCCAAAATTCATTAGCTGAGTGACTCCGGGCAGGTTAAATAACCCTCAGAGTTTCACTTCTCTCATCTTTAAAATGCTCAACAAATTAATACTTCAACAGTTCTGTTATTAATACAAAAAATAATATGCCTTTGAGTTTGACATAATGAGCATTTTACAAATAGTACACTCAACAGAATATTCTTTTTTCTTATTATTTTCCCTCAAAGATTAGAGGACATACTAGGCAATTTTTTCTAATAACCCAGTAATTCTAACATCTCTCAAGCAAGTCACATAAATTACTTATACTAAAGGTCCCTCTTAATACACTGATCTATCTCAGGAAGCATGTTTTCTTTCTTTTCTTTTAAACATTTATTTAATTTTATTGGAAAGGCAAAGTTACACAGAAAGGAGAGATAAAGAGAGCCATCTTCCATCTGCTTGTTCACTTCCCAAACGGCTGCAATGTCCTAAACCGAACTGATCCAAAGCCAGGATCCAAGAGCCTCTTCCAGATCTTCCATGTAGATGCAAGGGTTCAAGAACCTGAGCTGCGTCCCACTGCTTTTCCAGGTCACAAACAGGGAGCTGCATTGAAACGGAACAACCAGTGACCATACAGGATGGAAGTACTGCTTGTGAAGAACTAGCCTGCTAAGCCGTTGCACTGACCCCTGGGAAGCACATTTTCTTTCGTTCTTTTTTTTTTTTTAAGATTTATTTATTTTTATTGGAAAGTCAGATATACAGAGAGGGGAGACCGAGAGGAAGATCTTTCGTCTGATGGTTCACTCCCCAAGTGACCACCACAACCAGAGTTGTACCGCACAAAAGACGGGGAGCCAGGAGCTTCCTGCAGATCTCCCATGTGGGTGCAGGGTGCCAAGGCTTTGGGCCGTCCTTGACTGCTTTCCCAGGCCACAAGCAGGGCGCTGGATGGGATTTGGAGCTGCCGGGATTAGAACCGGTGCCCATATGGGATCCCTGCACGTGCAAGGCGAGGACTTCAGTTGCTAGGCTACCATGCCAGACCCGGAGTTCATTTTCAAAGTAAAGGCATTGTAAAACTATTACCTGATTATTTGGTCTAGTTCTTTCCAGGAGAAACAATCCCATTTCCTATCTTAAAAGATTCAGAACTCGCAGAAGGGTTCTTCCTAAATTCCAGAAATTATGCTAAGTCAGGCACAGAGACAGCATTCAGATCAGTAAACCTTGGTCACACTAAGCTTCCCCCAGAACAAAATCACACCACTGGCTTGGTTTCTCTTTGCCTCTTGCCTGGCCTCCAAGCTGTAAAAAGTAAGGCATGTGTTCATGACTTATGCTAGTATAAGACACTTAGCTTCTTTGAAGAGAGAAATATTCAAAGGGAAAAAAAAAAGTAGAGAAAAATTGAGCAGACACTTCATTGAAGTCCTCACTTGACTAACTTTAAAGCACAAACTAGCAAACCAAGCCAACCAATGGCAGAGTATAGATGTGTCCATGCAGGGCCACTGCAGTTAGGAGAGGAGGAAAGACAAGGAACAGGAGGCAGAGGAAGAAAAGAACGATTAAGAAGGTAAGTGAGGAGAAAGAGAAAGCTTGTTCGTGAACCTTCTTTTCTTTACAGCTGTAGGAATCATTAGGATTGATGCTAGCAAACCCAGAGCCTCAGCAAAGCATGAAATTGGTATTACCCTACCACTCTGGAGTGATTGTGGCTCTGCTCCTGAGGGCAAGAGCCTTCACAAAGGCTGGGGAACCTGTCATGGGAGGCTTAGCAGCCTTTCTGATGAAGCTTCACAGCTTCATCCCTATTGCTCCCAGGTGGCCCTGGAATAAACCTGTCCCAACCAGGCTCTCTAGTGATATATATTTACAAACAAACCCTTTTATCTCTAGGTCTCAGAGGGCTATTGAATCACCTGGGGATAAAAAAAAATATATCAGGGGGAGATGGAGTGGGGTCTCAGATGGCTGCCTTTATAAAAGTTGACTTTCACGAGAAGCCAAGGTATCTAGAAAAACTCTTAGAATATGGCTAACTTTAGTTAACCATAGTCTTCAGAAAACCCCAGTTTGAATAAAGGTAGTCACTATAGAATGTACATGTACATTTTCATGACTAAATATATTTTTTCTGTGGCTGTGATTTCTTCTCCTTGAGTGTTTCTTTTTCTTAAATATGTTCAAGTGCATGTTCTTGTATTTAGACCTTTAAATTTTAAGACAGTTTTGGGCCCGGAGGCGTGGCCTAGCGGCTAAAGTCCTCACCTTGAAAGCCCCAGGATCCCATATGGGCGCCGGTTCTAATCCCGGCAGCTCCACTTCCCATCCAGCTCCCTGCTTGTGGCCTGGGAAAGCAGTGGAGGACAGCCCAATGCACTGGGACACTGCACCCGCGTGGGAGACCCGGAAGATGTTCCAGGTTCCCGGCTTCGGATCGGCGCGCACCGGCCCATTGCGGCTCACTTGGGGAGTGAATCATCAATCATCGGACAGAAGATCTTCCTCTCTGTCTCTCCTCCTCTGTGTATATCTGGCTGTAATAAAATGAATAAAAATTTTTTTAAAAAAATTTTAATACAGTTTTCATGTATCTGCAGTGTACATGTGGCTACTAAGAAATAAAATACTGTGCACCTCATAGAGCTTAACACTGTGTTGCTATAAGCTATCTGGAATGCAAAAAGTGCTGTATCTGAGTCATTTCCCTGCCACTTGATGCCTTTGTCATGGGGTAGAGAACAAATTATTTTTACTCAACCTTCCTTTTCATGAGGTCTCTTAGGCATTTTGATTGGAAGGGTGGAAGAATGAGAGAGAGAAAAGAGGTTGAAAAATGGATCCTTGCCCAGCACAAGGAGACAGGTTCAATATCATCAGCATTAACACCCAGACCCTACTAGATCCATAGACCCTAACACTCAGTGCCGCTCCTCTCCAACACCTCTGCCCTCATGTACATACCCTAAAAAGCAATGAAGCAAATAAGGGGCATTCGACAAGTTCAAGGACACTGAGTTATATTTGAATCCGTAAAAACAGGAGAACGAAATCATTTTTATCACCTTGACAGAGCATTTCTTATGTAACTCCAAATAGCTTCCTTCATGGAAACTGAAGTTTATATCAATCTTACACCTTCAATCATTGATTGCATAAGTAAAAGAAAAAGTCCCAATACAGAAATATTTCCCTATAGACAAAAACTTAGCTTTCATTCCATTTTGTTATTTGAAAAAAGAAAACTACTACAATGGATCAGAATATTTGATGCTTCCTTTAATAGTTATAATAAACATTCAAAAACTATTGGAATTCAAGTCACACACACACACACGCGTTTTTGGAGGCTTTTGTGAAAATATCTAGAATACTCGACTTTATTACAAATGATTAAATATATGGATAGCTTTCTGGTTGAAAATTTGATGTTTAAACTAAAATGGATTGTATATCATATGTACAAAAGGCAATTTGTTAAAGACAATATCAATACCAAGAGTAACTGTGGAAATGATTTGGGATGCATATTGGGGTGTTCATTTACAGGCTCAACTTTCCCTTGTTTTCCAAAAAAATGGCATGTTATATTATGGTCTATACAGAAATACACCAGAGGAATTTAAATGCAACACATTAAAACTAATAAAAAATTACATTAAAATTGCTTTTGGTATACTCATGAAGTATTTAAATCAAAGAAGCAAATAAACACATATTATGTGAGCTTCTACTTTTCTAAACATAAGTTTGACTCTCTAGTGAGCTGGGAGTTTATAAATAAGTAAGTACCGGGTTGAGTCACTCCACGGAAGTCTTAGATCTATACAACTAACCAGAATTCTCTGGCAACAGGGCAAATCATAAGGGACAAGTCAAAATCCTATAAGTTCCTTTTTACTTTCTCTATCATGAAAAACATCATTGATTTATTTTTTAGATAAAAGGGAAAGCCTGCATTAAGGCAACATCCAGCAGACTTTACATACATACTTCATGATAACCTATTGATACTATATTTTGTCAGATTATGTTGACATATATTTGAACTGGACACGACAAATTCTGTCAAGATGAGGAAAAGGTCTGAATTATATGTATCTGCTTGGAAGAAAAACAAATGCAAAAACTGAAATATGTTTCCAAATAAAGTCACCAGATTGTATATACTTTTCATTTTATAGCCACATGCTTTGTCATCTAACCTCCATTTGTAGAAAGATGCACAAGTTCTATCAAGGTATCTGTTTCATTTTTGGTTGAGAGTGATATAATGTGCAATTTTTTAAAAATAAATCGCTATCCAGGTGGCTTTTTAAGGTGCGCGCTCATACACACACACACACACACACACACACACACACAGTGACTTATGGCCTGATTTTTAGGATGTGCTAAATCTGCCATGTCAATTTTAGTTATTTGTTACAGACATAAGCCATTTCCTACTTTTAAAATGCAATAATATATATATATCTTATCACAAAATTAATCTAACTGGGAATAACAAAGAATTCATACAAATATACCAAATTTAATGAATATTGCTTCCATGATAGGTAACAGATAATTCTTTATTTTAGATGTTTGCTGAGTATAATGTTTATGTATCCTTGCTTTTCTTTGACAAATGTGGAATTTGCTCTGATTTCCATACAAATTCAGTGGCTTGTTTGTCATCACAAAGCTATGTACTTGGTTAGAAGAAAGAAAGAAAACAGGGAGGGGAGGAGGGCACAGGAAGGAAGGAAGAAAAGTATTTGGAGTTCATAAATATGTGTTTAAATTGTGAGCATGCACATTAAATGTACTATACATTATGATTAAAGCTTTTCTTTACTATTGCTTTTTTAATAGAATTTGCTCAAAGGATAATTAATGGAAGACTAATCCTATTCCATATCTACCTTAGATTTATTTACAAGGAAAAATCTACAAACAAATGGAATACTACTTTTGTAAGCAAAATAGAAAGTCAGCACAAATACTGAAAAAAGAAACCATGAAATAAAATTGTCGTGTCTCACAAATGAAGTTGATGAATGAATACTTTTTATGTATCATGATTCTAAAGACTTTCCTTAAACAGAGTAAATTTATACAGCAAATATGCTTTCTTAAAGAACAATCCTTAGAAAACTGCATTTTAAGTGACCCCCTGTTATGTGTTAAACAGTTACCTATTGGTTTTCTGGATAGTCTTAATCTGATCATTTGCAAAGCAAATTGTAAAATAATTATTCAATGTTCCTATGTATGCATTTTAGAAACAATTCACAACACTTGGCCAAATTATTTTTACAGTATAGTATACACAGAAAGATAAGAATCCTACACTTCCCCTGCCTACATGTGAGAGCTTGTCAGCATCCAGCTCCAGGGCCTTTAATCCCAGGCCTTAAATAATTCACATAACAGTTGATTACTCCATTGCAAGAAATGTTGAGCTCTGCAAAATCTGAGCAACACAAGATTTTCTGCCTTTAAAAAAAATTTTTTTTTTCACAGCATGATTCTTGGAGACCAAGCCATGCAGCACATTTTTTGCATTTACTTCATCAACTCTGGTAAATATCATTGCTACCAAGTAACTCCACATTCTTGCTTTCCTTACAGGCCATCTAGTTCTACAGCTTAATTTGTCCAGCTCACAGTTCCCCATCCATACATTTTCTAGGTGTAAAATCACCTTTGAATCATAACGAGTGAAATGGTTAGTTATGTTACTCAGAAATCAAAAAGTGCACATAAACGAAATTTTAAACTTAAAAGAACACTGCCTTTGACATTCACTCCTATTTCTTTAGGAAAATAATTGTTTTACGTGTTTTGACAACCCAGATTCAGTATCTGCTGCCTCCGTTCACTTGTAAACATCAGCCATTGCAAAAGAGATTTGCTCACTTGGCTAAATTACAACCTGAGTAATGTGAAAGAGACAGAACTAAAAAAAGAAGAAAAAAGGAAAGAAAGAAATATTGGCTCCCAACTCCAACTCAAAAAGAGACAAAATTTTGCAATCAAAAAAATGTCTAGCTGAGTTCTAAATGGATTAAATTCATCCATAAAGCTGACGTATGCAGCACTTCACTTTGATGTATTTAAGTGTCCATGTATGTCTGAGCATGTGTTCATAATTATCGAGTAACCAGATAAATGAAAGACAGACAATTAGGTTACAGATATCAAATCAGCTCTTGTAAAAATTATCAAAGTTGAGCAAAGCATCCAATGACTTCAGTGATATGAAACATTTTGAATCATTTTCTTGAAAACTATTCATCACCTTTTTCCTCTTCAATCCTTGTCTAAGCAAGCAGAGATTCAGTCCCTCTTCACTGTAGTAAGCAAGCTTTTTCTCTCTCAATGATATGCAGCCTGAAACCACACCCAGAAGAAAATCTACAGATTGCATTCAGTATCACCCATAAGTAGCACATTTGACTACTGCTCATACCATTTGGAAACCAGACCTCACAGGACCACTGGCCTGACACCTCATCCATCAGCAGGGTGCCCAGAGCAGACCCGAACAGTCTTCCTTGCGCCATCTCCAGAATGGAGGCCCAGCTGGGAGACAGGTTCTCTTCCAATAGCAATTAGATCTTTAAGATCAGGCCTCAGCAATTTGACCTAAAGCCATCCTTCCTTGCCACAAAGTCTGGAACATCTTCACAGGAGGAAACAGCGAGGAAAGGAAATGAGAAGTCCAGGTCTCCTCTCTGTCGGTGGCTGATTGGAAACTTTGTTGTGTCAAATAAACTTTGGCCACTGGAGGAAAGTACCCTACAGTTGCTGTGCCTTTAGAAAGATCTGTCCAGGGCTTCTCAATCTTCTCTCTCTCTCTCTCTCTCTCTCTCTCTCTCTCTCTCTCTCTCTCTCTCTCTTCTCTCGCCTTCCCTCTCCCTCTTCTCTTGTTTCAAAGGGGGCCTCTGGTCAGCGCTGATTAATAAGTGTTTTTTGTTGTGAAGTGTTGAATAATAGAGGATGGCCGGTGACCCAGTAAAGACTCAACCTTGCGCTGGTTTATTGTGGCAAGCTGAGAAAGGGGCTTTAGGCCCGGGACCCCAAGCACTGACCCGCACACATCCCGCGGATCGCCTATTCATTCTCACGGTCCTGCAGTCGCCCAGGCTCCCATTGTTTGCCAAGCAACAATGGAGATTTCGCAGGGAAAGTAAAGCTCTTTTCAGAGTCCTCTCTGATGTTTTGCATTTAGGAAAACACCGACCTCTACTCCCCCTATCCCCCTCCCCCGGACATTTTCCTTCCTTAAAGCGGTTCGGTTTTTGGGGCAAACTTGTGTGAGTTTGGCGCTTGTTCGCAGAACATCAATGTTAGGAGGAGGCGACACGAGTGGAACAAGGAGAGCCCAGGAGGTTTTCTTTTCCTTCTCTCTCTCTCTCTCTCTCTCTCTCTCTCTCTCTCTCTCTCTCTCTCTCTCTGAAATGCATTTAGAGGGCGGAAGCTGCCTCTAGAGAGAAAGGGAATGGGGGGAGGGGAGAAGAAAAAGGGAAGAAAGCGCTTCCTCGCCGCGGTGGCCCGGTGGCGGGGGCTTCGCGGCCGAGGGGCGAGAGGCCCGGCCCGCGGCTCCTAGCAGGCGGGAGGCCGGGAAGTGGAGGGTCTGCTCTCGGCTGCGGGCGGGAGGAGCGCTCCTTCTCCGCCAGCTCTCGGCTTTTGCCTTCCTTCCGTCTTGGCGCCGCTTCTTGCTCCTCTGTTCCCAGTCCCTGGCCGCCCTGCGGGCCCTGCCGCTTCTACCCTCTATGTGCCCGGAAGAGGGCACCGCGCGGCGGGGTCACGGCGCACGGTTATCCCAGCGGGACTGAGAGCCCAGGTCACGCAGGCTTGGGTCGGGTCTCTGTTTCCATCATTGCACCTGCCCCGGGATGCGCTTTCTGATGTCTCTCCTCGGAGAGCCGGCTCCTTCAGAGTTGGTTTAGAGTAGGAGCGGCGGAACCCGGCGATGTGGCGCGGAAACTTGGCCGGCCCTGCACCTGCTTGGGCCACCATAGTGGCCTGGCCTCGGTGGGCCAGGGAGCGACTACCTCGCCTCCGGGCCAGGCCGGCGGCCCCGCCGTTCCCAAGGACACTAAGGCCCTAGGCCTGAGGTTCCTCCTTTTCCCCCTCGCGAACGCTCGCTAGGCGCCCGATGCGTGGAGCGTCGCTCGCTGGGTCAGTGGGTCTCGTGTGCAGGCCAGGGGAGAGTAAAGCGCTGGCTGCGCCTGTGGAACGTCGACTGTGGCTTGTTGCACCCGGGGAAGGAAACGAGTGCGAGCTGGCCCGGCCCAGTCGTGGACGCTGGCGAAGGGCACCGCATGAGGCTGCTTTCCCATGGCAGGCCTCTTCCGGCCCTCACGGCCGCGAGAATTTGTCGCAGCCAGGGAGTCACCGCCCCGAACGCCTCCACCTCCTTCTAGTGCGTCCTTAGGCACTGGGCCAGGTTAAGCCCCCCAGAGCCACACTCGGGCTCGGGCGCCGCAAAGGCCTTGCGGCCTGCAGGGCGGTGGGAAGCGCGCACTGCGCGCACTGCGCCTGTCTGGTGGATCCCGGCCTGCTGACCGAGCTCCCTCAGCGCCCGGCTAAGCGAGAGGAAGAAGTGGGGGCGGGGGAAGAAAAAATAGAAAGGAGAAAGAGAGAAGGGAGGCGGCAGCGGCGGGCGGCGAGCTGAGGGCAGCGCAGGGGAGGAGGACTCATTGTCCGGTCCCCCCCAGTACAATTGATATGCTAATCCCTTTTCTGATGCCATAACAAAGAACACCTTTGCACTTTTAAAAGACTTTTGTGCCCTGGCTACAGAAGTTTATTATCCACTAATTAGCAACAACTTCTGGCAATGAGTTGGGTTACATTTTCATAAGCTCCAAGCCTGGGCGACGAGGTGCGCCGGGCAAGGGTAGGTTCGTGCGCAGGGCAAACCCTAAATCTAGAGCTGGAAAGAAACCGCTCGCTCAGGGTCCTAAGCCGAAGACAGGAGGCGGGGATGGAAAGCGGAGACGTCCATGAGAAAGGTCTTTGGGGTGAGAGACCGAGCCATCTGGGCCCACAGTAGCAGGCGACCTTGTTGGATGCAACTCTGTGGTCCCCAACCGGAGAACTGCGCGGGGGCGATGTCTATAGGTTGCATAGCATGCTCTTTGGGGTGGGCGAAAGGTCACAGTTTCTGGCGAATGTTCGAGCATGTCCACCCCGAATCTATTCAGCGCTTTTCTTTGCGGCCTGGTCTGAGAATCAGCCACAACTAGGGAGCGGCGAGGTCATCAGAAACGCGCCGGCCATTTGGGCTGTCTCCCAAGGCCTCCGCACCTATAAGGCTGGAATTTCAGGGGCCCTGGGAGATGAAGCAGGCTAGGGCAGTGCCAGAACCCGGAAAGAAGGAAGCTGCTGAGTCAAGTGCCCGCCTGGGGTGTCCTGGAATCGTCACCGCACAGCGCAGACTCTGCACCTGAGCAGAACCCAGGGCCGAAGCTTCCGCGGAGCGCACTGCGTGACCTAGCCTCCCTCTGGCCAGGCTGGGCTTCTTTACCAGTCCCCGGTCCCAGGTCAATAAACTGGAAACAGATAGAATGAGCTGCACCGGTGGGAGGTAAAGGGCAAAGCAGTGATGCGCACTCCTTCCGGTGCCTCCGAACACCCGTGGTCTCTCGCGCCTGATAAAGCACCAGCGCCATGAGGCCTTGGCTTTGGGCTCCACTGCCAAGATGCTGTTTTGTTTTAAGTCATTCAAGCCTCCAAACTCCACACTTGACAATAAACGCACAAGCACACACATACAGGTACATTCTATTTGAGCTTAAATTGTTTTTTTTTTTTTCTGCGTTTTGCAAACCGCCCGGTTGGAAGTGGCGTTGGCTATTTGCAGCTGCTGTCTGGTGGGTACAGGATGCGGCTGACTACTGTTTAATAAACGTTCAAGATGAAGCGTGGCTGCACCAGAAAATAAAAGCAAGTCTGGGTGATCTAGGGTCCATGGGTTGAATATTCAGAGGTGGCAAGTGGTAAGGGCTATGATCCTGCTCTCCAAAGAGAGAATAAATGCGGTTATCTGCGGTGCTGACCCCTCTGGCCTCCTGGAACAGCGTTTCTGAACAAGCACTGATGGAAGAAGAAATGTGGTGGGGGAGAGAGGACAGACGGCTCAATGGAGCGGCGCTCAAGAAAAGCCAAGCGCAACTGGCCTGGTAGCGGTGTTCTGGGATCCAAGATCCCCTAGAGGGATGCAGCAAAGCATCCCCCAGTTTCTCCCCAGTAGTGGCCTAGGGTGAGGGCAGAGGAGAACGTGGGTGACGTGGGTGGGGAATTGGGAAGAGGTCTTAGCTCCTGTGGCTACCCACGGCCTCATCTTTGAAAACATTAGCCCTGCCTGGGCTTCTCTGAAAGAGAAACTGTAGGGAGGCTGGGTTGCCCTTTGTGCCCCAGCCCCTCTGGGGAAGAGAGAATGGTGCACACGACCCTCCCCCACCCCTGCGACCACTGGGCGGTGTCCGGAGATAAGGATGCCTCTGAGATTTCCCTGACCTAAAAAGCCTCGGGCCCTCGAGTCCCATCAGGCCCACTCAGCCGCCGGAAAAACCCACGCAGGACCGAAGGACCTCAGATTTCACCCGGGGAGGAGGCGAGCGGCGAGTGAGGCTGAAAAACCACACTCTTGCATATGGCCTGGAGTTCTCTCCCCCATTACCCCTCCACAGCCAAGTCTGAGCGCAGTTGGTTCTGCTTACGTCTGTATTTCAGATTCGGGATGTGTTTATTTATTTATTTAATCCGTCAGCTCTTCCCTGACCATAAAAAGACTTAATTTCCTTCCAAGGCGAAGGGTTGATTAAAAGGCTCCATTTTAAAGCAATGGAGGAATCATATGACCGTGACCTTGACGTGTGAAAGGTGGGGGGAGGGGCCGGTAGATGGGGACCTAAATTCTAGGCCTCTCCATTTCTGGGAAGTTCTAACCCCTCACTCAGGACACCAGCAAGAAGAGGGTCCTCTTTTCCAAGGTGACCATCAGCAGTTCACTTGCTAAAGTTGAGAATTTGGTATTTTTTATATTAAGCAAGATACATGATTTAATTATACTCCAAAAACAAATTAAGGGCAGGCCTTCTCTACAAATTGGAGGCAGCTAAATGCTCTTTTGTGCCTACAGCCCTCGGGTTGTTAAAGAGGCTGCTGATGCATGAGCAGTAAGTGACTGATTTAACTCATTGGGATGCAGGAAGCGACCTGCCCTCTTTTGAAAAAGAGAGAGAGAGAGAGGAGAGAGAGACTTTCAGCTACAGAAGAGAAGCAGGGGAGTGGAGGGAGAAGGAGAGAGAGGGGGAGAAAGAGAGAGAGAGAGAGAAGGGAGAGTGTGCAGAGGGAGGGAGGCAGGGAGGGAGAAGAAACCCTCGCTTTACTGCCTTGAAAGCTTCTGAATTTCAAGCAGAAAGTAGAAGGAGCCCCACACGGCACTGAGCGTCTTTCCTTGGGCTGCGTGAGCAGAGCGTAGACAATGAAAATCTACATCCCCTCCCCCACGCCCGCGAGGCTACAAGACTTTTGTTTTCCTTCCTTCTCAACGGCGCGAGACGTGTAAAATCAAATATATAGAGATGCGTAGATACATTAAAAAAAAAAAAAAAAAAAAAAACGGGCAAGCGAAGCGAACAGGCTGAGACGCGGATTACCCAAAGGCGCGAGGACGGTAAGTACTGTCTCCCCTGCGTGAGCCGGGCGCGCCGAGAGGGTTCGCTTTGTGCGTCGGGGTCGTCGCTCCTGTCTGGTGTTCTTATCCACAAGGGGCTTTTCTCGGAGCTTGCACTTTTCGCACGTGAGCGGGAGAAGGGTTTTTCCTGTGATGGGAATGCTGGAGAGCGTGGTGGCTGCCTAGGCTGCTGCAACTTGGAGCGGCGGGCGGGGGTCGGCGGGAAGCCCCAGGTCCGGGGTTTTGTGCTGCGCGAGCATCATTGAGAGGCGTTCATTCAGCGCCCGGCTGCAAGGTTCGTTTCTGGTACTGGATGGAAATCAGTTCACCTAAATATCTAAGCTCTGAGGCTAGCAGCCGCGCTTGGGAGAAGGCACGGTGGCTAGAGGGAGCTTAGCAACAAACTGGGCGTCCGAGCCCCCAGCCGCAGCGTTGCGCCCCACACCCTCACCCAACACGCGCCGACCTAGAGGGGGCCCAGGGGTACCTTGGGGTTGGTTCCTAGATTTTCGGACTTAGTCTGGCTAGGCTGAGTTGTCTCGTTAGCATCGCGCCGTCCCTGCGTCTTTTATCTTCATTTCGGATAAAGAATCCTACTGCAAGGAGGGGCTGAGTGAGGTGGGAAAGGGTGTGTGTCTCAGAGATCCCCGGGCAAGAAACTGTGCTTCTGGAAACGTGGTTTTCTTTTTGGCCTCTTGAAAATGTGCAAGAATTCCGCGGGCCCTCGCTCTCTTTGTGTGGCAGGCAGCGCCAGGCGCTTTGTGCTTCACAAGGAGAAAATGGCGAGGCCTATTGTGTTTAGGCCATTTTCTCCCGGGACGAAGATTTCCCAAGTTCTAAATACTTCTGCACAACTTCGCCTTCTCGTGCTCAGGAAAATGTGACTCGCTAAGGCTGAGCCAGGTGGCCTGATCTGGGTACTGACCTCTGCTTAAAACGAAGAGCTTGTTTTCTTGTCATTGGAGCGACTTACATCAAAGTAAAAATATGACCGGTTTGTGCTAGTTGATGCCCTCCAAAGACGGGCATCAGTTCTCAGAGTAACAGTTCTCAGAGTTTCAGTAAACAATTGGCTGTTTATATGTGCTTCCATGTATGACATCAATAAGGTACTCTTTCTGATCATCCGAAGGAGAAAATTAAGGGGAAAAACAATTAGATGTTTGGGGGCGGGGGAAGGGTTTTGTTTTGGTTTACTTTGGTCTAGCTTTTTATTTTTTAATCTCTCTTCCCCCTCAAGGAAATCTGGGATGGTCTGCATGTTACTCTGCCAGGTCTGTCTTTTGTTGTGTAACCCAAAAATGAAACCTTATTTTGGTCACAGAAAGTATTAAGTAGCCCTAATCTCTGGAGTATCTGCCTTCGTTGCCTTGCTAGAACAGTACCGGGTGTTGGAGAAGGGATTTGCTGTGGTGCTTAGTGTCTGCGTGAGAGAGACCTACCCAAGCACCTACAACCAGTCATCTATAGAAGAACAGAGGAAGATGGCTGAGCAGGCTGTAGTTTGGCTCATGTCATGGTGGCAATTTTTTAACTTACTAAAAACATGTAAAAATAGACAAGACTATCTGTATTTCTTTTCTTAGGAGAAAACTATAGAATAACAGGTTGAAAATCATATTTTGATTTGCCACAGTTCTTTGAAGCTTTAAATGATGTGTTGATTTGTCAGCTCAAAAACAATAAAGATGCAATCTTTGCCCCATCTGCTTCTTGTATTCTTTTAGTAAGTGACAAATACAGGAGGCGGAAAAAATGAGAACAACTGGGGTGGAGGACAGAAGTGGAAGTATCTAGACTTTCTGCTTTGATGTCATCTTAAAGTGTGGGGGAGTCAGACTCTAGCAGAGACTCTGTGACTCCTGTTTCACAACGCACCACTGCCATCACCCTCCATGTGGATCAAGACCATGGACAGCGAACTAATATGCAATCACTGAGCAGAGGGGACTCCAGCAGAATTTTGTGAGCACAAAGGCAGCTTACCTTAAAACCATATTGAAGACAAAAACATTGTCTTTGCTGTATAAACACAATTAGACTCTTTTAAAACTAGGATTTTTAAACTTACATGAACAAGTTTCAAAGAAACAGTGATTCATATGCTGAATTTGTGGCCTGTCTTTATACAATTTGAATAAGACAAATCTACCTTTTGGTGCTGGCAAATAGCAAATTTAAATCTACTCATTTTAAATCTGAGTTTGTGCAAAGCATCAGGGCACAGTGAAGATGGGAGAATGCCCTGTGTAGTCTGGTCTGAGTGGAATGACATGAGAACAAATTAAATTGATTTTTATCACAGACTGATTTTCTAAATGCACAGAATTGGAAAAATTAAATGCCACTTTGATAGACGGGAATAATATGAATAGAGATATAATCCAACTACCTTTATTTCTGATTAGGCACTGTAGTCCATAACTACAGTACAATCTTATGGGCAAGCATTTTCACCCAAGAAAGTCAGAGGTCTTGATAAACACATGTATATGTAAATATATATGTGCAAATATGCAGTTTTGAGCAAAGATGAATCCAGTGTAGGTCTGTCAGATTATCACTTTGGGTTTTTTTTTACGTTGTTTGAATTACCTTCATACCTTCACAGAATCAGAATTCATTTAAAACCATTTCAGATGCAGATTATGTAACATTCAAAATTACACATTTAAATTGTGCTTCATATATAATTTGGTTTATTTCATAACTTGACTTTCAATATGACCTACAAAGGCCTTGAAAGTCATGTAAAGCAAATATTCTACTCAGAGTATATAACTGAAATAGTTTACATTTAAATTTCAATGATATCAATTGATTAACTTTAGTGCGTTTAATACATTAATTCTTGATCTTTAGCGATCAGATTTAGCTATTAGATGCAACTTCGGTGATTGTAATGTGCAGATTCCTTAAATCCGACGCTAGATATGATTTTGATACATACAATTCTTGCTTATTTCTTTCGACCCTCCAAGTACTTGAGGAGAATCTGCAATGATATTTCACGGTGTGTCTTGGTCAGGACCATGGCGAGATCCCCGTTTTTCAGAGTGCTGGTCCAGGACTGGCTGGTCCAGGTAGACAAGCACAGTTAGTCATTGTTGCTTGCCCGGACTGGTACCGGTGATAGATTAAGGACAAACCTAAACCTTGGCCTGGGGAAAGGATGGCTGCGGGATTTAGCAGAGAGGATGCAGATAAGCCGAGCTTCTGCTACTCTCGCATATAAATGAAGAGGCTCGCGCTCTCTCGCGCTCGCTCTCTCTCTCTCTCTCTCTCTCTCTCTCTCTCTCTCTCTCTCGTTCTGTCCGGTCTGAGGTGCTTGTTTTGCTATTACTTGGCTAGCCAAGAGCGGGTGAACAACAGCCTGGGAGCTTAGAGGCAGGAATCTAGGTGCGTTGTCCTGAGGCTTGTCTCCATTTTAGGAGAGTGGGAGCCTAGAAGGGTGTCTTTGGCTTTCTATGAGCCAGGCTGGTCAAAGAGAGAAGGGGTGTGGAGGCTGGGGTGCGACGTCTTAGGGGGCTGTCTTTGGGCCACTGCGTGGGCGCCACCGGAGGCGTGGGCAGGAACAGGGCGCTCGTCCTTTGCAGTGTCCAGGAACCGCTCTTGGGGGCTGCGCGGCTTCTGCGGCTCTTTGGTTTCAAGGACACAGCGAGCTGCTCCGGACTTTGGGAGCCAACATCTGTCTGACTGGTGACGTCAGCAGCCCGTGTAATCCTCTTGTGCTGAAGGCAGATGCCTTATTTGTTTGGCTGGAGCGAGCCATTAATCCCTAATTCTGGATCAGCAAGCGAGGGGGAAAGACCGGACTGCTGCGACCCACCCCCTCCCCACCCCCCACCTCCACCCTAAAGCACCCCTCACCACCGGTGCGCCTCAGCCTGCGCTTTCCTCCACAAACGCGCTGGACAGCGATGGAAAACGCGTCGGTCCTCCGCAGGTTTGGTCAGGGCTAGCAAGTCTTTCTCCTTCCAATTTCTAGGGCTATGCGTGTAGGTAATTCTTTCTCTCATCGATCGCTTCGATTTTCTTACTGGGATTCGCGGTTGGCAGGATCCTAAACCAAGAAGAGGTGGAGATTGGAGAGAGTGCTGTCGGCGTCTCGAGTTGAGGGAGGGGGCGAGGCTGGCAGAAGGGGCTCGGGGTGCGGGAGCGGTCGCTGCGGGTGCCTGGGAGGACGCACTGCAGATGCATTTTAGTGCTTGCAGCTCGCGAAATCACTTGTCTGGACTCGGTGGTGTCCGCGGCAGAGTCTGCTGCGCATGACCCCCTCCTCGAGGCTGCGGCAGCCGCCACCTGCGCTCACAGCCTCCGCGCCTCTGCCCGCCACCCCGGGCTGCGGGTCCTACTCTGCGCGCTCCACCGGAATCGCTCCGCGCTCGCGCCCGGCTGAAGCCTCGGATGGGGTCGCGACCAGCCGCCTGGGGTCCCGGCCTCCCATCACCTTGAGTCTCTTGGCAGCTCCCTCCCGCCTCTGGTGCCTGGTCCCCAGCCTCCTCCCCCTTTCTTCCCGCCTCCTTCTTTAATTCTGCGCTTGTTTCTGTTTTTCAGGGATGCGTTCTGGGGGTCTCGGTGTCGAGACCGGCTCCGGGTGATGTCTCCCCCCCTTCCTCGGACGCTGGGGCCGGAGCGGACTTATCCCTCCGGCCGGCCGCGCCACAGGGAGCAACGTGAAAAAAGCAGCCGCCCCAGCCGCCTCCCGTCCGCTGCGCAGAGGGTTCAGCCTGCCCGTAGAGGTCAACTCCCGCTACCCCTTCCTCCTTCCCGTTCGCCCTCCCTCCGCTCGGCCCAGGAGCCTCCAGCCTCAGGACTGGCGGCCAGCGGAGGAGTGCGCGACCACTACGCTGCCCTGCACCGAACCTCCATCCCGGCGCAGCCCCGAGGTCGGTGCTTGGGACAGTGGGGGGGAAGCCTTAGCCAGCAGCCTTTTCTCACTGCCGCAAAACCATGACCAGACCAGATGGGCCGCCCATCTCTCCCGGGACTAGGCAGGTGCAATTGACTTAATTTATCCGCATTACAAAGAAAGATGACCCGGCCCGCCCTTGGACTCTGATCTATCCCCCAAAAATCTCTGCACTAAAACCTATCAGAGGACACCAAGGCTAGGCATGATCTGTGTTTATCTTACCTACGCAGGCGCATCTCTCTCTCTCTCTCTCTCTCTCTCTCTCTCTCTCTCTCTCTCTGTGTGTGTGTTAGGTTTCTTCCTTGACAGGGGGACAAGATTGGCAAGGCTCTCTGCACCAGAACTCGCCATGGCACGGTCTTTCAAAGCTGCCCGCCCGTACGAGTGCCATAGGAAAGATCCAGGGCGAATCTAATCGGTTAATTGCCTTTGGTAAAATAACACGATCACGCTATTAGATCTGCACCGAAGGGGCGCTTAGCTGCGATCCACGCCGTCATCTGACAGCTAGATTTTAGCCGGATGAAAAGGTGTGCAGTGAAATGGCGGGCGGATCTATGCATATGCATACGCTGACACATGCACCGTCTACGCTTCCACTGAGCGGACTAATTAACAGTGGCTCTGGCAGATGTGGCAGGAGGCGAGGAGAGATCCCAGTCGAGCAGATGAGTTATGACTCTGGGATGGGGGACTACAAGTAGGGTAAGGGGGCGGGGGAAGAGGGCAGGGAGAGAAAGTGTGGTCGTCACAGTGGGTCAGCCGCCTTCCGCATGGAGATGAGACTCTGCCCTCCGTGTTCACAGCGGACCTTGATTTAATGTCATACAATTAAGGCACGCGGTGAATGCCAAGAGCGGAGTCTAAGGCTGCGCTTGAAGGACACCCGAGGATCTCAGGGTCAGAAAGCAGGAAAAGCAGCTGCGCGCAGTTTTGAGATTGGCGAAAGACCCCACCAGAACTGGCCTAGTGTTGGAAAGCAAAAGTGTCATCCTTTTCCGCAGAAGCCTCGAAAATCCCTAGACAAATCCCCCAGGGGGACTCCAGGGTAGCTTCACTGACAGCTGTCCAGGAAGCGGCCAGTTCCCTGGGAGCAGACGCGGGTGTCGGGTGTCCGAAGCCCTGATTCTTTGGACAGAAACTAATTGTGTGACTGTCTCCCATCCTAGGCCATGCTGAGCAAGCGAAACAGAAAAGGGAGAGGGAGTGGTGTTAAATGGCGCCTGGCCACACTGCGCAAGGAAGCCCCAAATCCACGAGGGTAGAAAGGACACCTCCGCCTCTCTCTCCCTGATTTCTGTCTGTCTCTGCCCAGTTTGCAATTGGCCTTTGAAAATGCCAATGTGACTTCCTTGCCTTGGTGCAATCACGCTGGTCAGATCGCTCAAAGGAGTAAAATCAGGGAGCAGGGGCAAGTCAGAAAGTTCACAAAGACTTGGTAAACGAGCTATTTTGACAGCCAGTCATGTGGACTGTGTTAAGGTAGCAGTTCCGCACTAGGGCCTTACCGCCCGTGAAAGCCCAGGCTGCAACAGCGCGCCTGGATAGATGCCTTTGTTCTGCGTCGGGCTGCAGGGGTTGGGAACAAAGAGGCAAAGCTTAGGAGGATGCACTGTAGTGGCCGCGCTGCCACGCCTGGTGCTGTCCGCGGTGCTGACCGTACCCTGGTTCCGCCACAGAAGCAGTGAGACTATCACAGGTTCTCTGCAAGGGATAACGGGATATTAAGGAATGTGCAGGATAAGCCTAAAAAGGAGAAAAAGACTGCATACAGTGTCACAATGCTCCACCTAATAACCTATTCCCGTCGTCGCCACGTTTGGCTTATACTTCTCCGCGTTCACGTAGGCTTGCGCCTATGAGTACAAGCAGTTAGGGTTATTGGGAAAATTTCTAAATACGTATGATGGATTTAAGAAAGAGGTTGAGCAGAATGAAGGCTTCAGTATTTTTTTGTTATTTTTCTTTGATGGATCATTTTCCGTAAAGCATAGACACCTAAGTTCCTTGGCCACCTATCACAATGTTGATGTCGTCACCAAGGGGATGTGAGGGGAGCTCAGGTGTGAGCCTGGAGACTTGCCAGGAAGTGATGAGATGGGACCCACTAGCTGAGCTGAACAGGAGGAGCCTGCGCACCTGCCGCCTTGGGTCAGGTTCTCACGGGGCGACTTTCTAGGCGAGTCCTGAACGCACACGTCAGCGGACTCGCTGCAATCCCCGTGTCTGCAGGCACTGCAGGGCTAGAAGGCCTGAACCCCGCACTGCAGGGGATGGAAAAAAAAACGCAGCAAGGTTCTCTCCGATGCACTGAAAATTTGCATTAGGAATGGAGGTCCGGATGAGTCAACATTGATATATTCAATGAGTGTAAGAATTTCTTAGCATATTTCATTGTCCTGTCCTAGATATTGAGGGCAGTATACACACTAAGAATGTAGATTACCTAACAAAGGGCGAAGAAAAGAGACACTGGCCCAGCCTCTCAAAAGAAATGGAAGCGCCTTTGACATTTGCAAAGGCAGTGACAGAAAATCTCCAGTTCCCGATATGGAAATGGGCCCTACAGGGCAATGACCTGGTAGAGAGGCTCTGGGTAGCTTCCGTCTGAAATACCTGAGTTATGGAGTGAATCAAACATCTGAGGAAATAACAAGCAAATACACCAGCAGGAAAACACCTCGCTCCCTAGCTCCCTCAATTTGTGCTGTGACTTTTTTCTCCGTTTATATTATTTGAAAAGGAGTGGCTAAACACAGTGGGGAAGGTGGTCACTCAAAAAAAGAGCGGGGAGAAAAAGGTTGAAAATAATCCCTGGGTGTGATTTCAAAGCAGTCACTGGAAGCTGAGATGGAAATTTAAAGCATCACCTTTATGGAGTCCTCGATTTTCTTCCAGTTTTCATCCAGTTGCACTGGCCTCCTAAATCTACCATCTCTGTGGAATTTCACAAAACAACCAGGGTTTAACGTTGCAGAGTAGTGGTGCCTCAATTTTGTTACAAAACACATTATGTAATAGGAACATTTAACCCCCCTCAATTTAATCCTATCTGTTTTGAGCGCTTAATCGGTTTTTTTGAAGTCTTTAAATATAACTGAAATACTCAATATGAAAGATTTTGTGATTTGGCGGCCATGATTAAATTCGGAATAAATATTGATCCATAATGCTGCTAGAGTTTTAAGACTACTTATTTTCTTCTTTAAAAAAAAAAAAAACAAAACACAATCATCCAGGTCCATGTCCATTGCTTTCCTGCTATGAAATTCTGTGGTCACCCGTGTTGCAATAAAGCAGCCCTGACTTCGCAATTGGAGAATTTCGGCATGCCAGGGGAACGCCTTTGATTATCACAACTTTCATGTAGGGGTCTGAAATTCAAGCTTCTAGGCGTGATTTGGGAACAGCTTGACCGGTTGAAATACTCAAGGACAACCCTCTAGGGATACAGTATGCTTCCTTCCTGGGAAAGAGATGCTAACGCAGTGCGCCAGGGGTATCCGGTGTCAACAACGCCAGAGCGCCCTCTGCTGTCCGCACAGCGACAGGACATCAGCTACAAAGGCCAGATGGCACTGAATAGGAATGAGCCGAGGACACATTAAGCCTTTAGGAGCATTTAATCTGTGAAATTTAAAAGCTCTCATCGTAGTCTACTTTTGGAAGGGCCACCTTATTTTGATTCTGAAAACTTGTTGAACGATTTCCTTGTATTTCAGAGGGTGTGAAAAATCAGTGTTTCGAGAGATTCCAATTCATCAAATCCAGTTACATTTCTCACCCTTTCTTGAGCTATATATGGAAGTATGAAATTTAATTTAATTAAAATAAGGTTTAAAACAGAGACTTATTATTTTTAAAACATAGTTTTTAAAATTACAGCAACCTGGAAAAATTGTTCTGTCTGGATGATGGATTTGGTTTACATCACAGCGTAGGAATGACAGAACTATTTATGCGTGATGAAGAAGTTTAAAACTTTGTTTAATCCTAATAGATACAGTCTTTCTGCTCGCAGCCTTTGTAGTGAGTGCGCATCCAGACTCCGATGCTTGCAGAAGCTTCTTCAGAAATGAATACCCTCTCAGGAAAGGCAATCAGCTAGGGGATGAGCTGAGCGTATGCCAGCCCGCAAATGTTATTTGTGTTTTAAAAATGGATTTTGCAGCATGGAGCAATCTATGCTGAAGCAAAATGTAGCTGACTTTTTGAAAGGTTAAAACCCTTTTTAATTTAATGTGTTATAGGCATTATACTGATTAAAACAAAGGTACAACTGTATTAATTCAACACTGTGAATTTCAAAATTACAGCCTATTTTGAAACATTCGTCTTTCCACAAAGGATGTTATTGACTATATCAGTACTAATGTAATAAAATGCTTCTATTAATTACATAGTTGTTAAATAAATCTTATAAAAATAAAGTTCTGTTAATTTTATGGTGTCAGAATGAAGTAGCTCTCTAACATTGCTTATTTTAATTCCAACTTTTAGATGGAAATTCTTCTACTAATATGAAGCTATAAAGTTACTGATAATATTAATCAACTTTTAAAAATATTTGATTTTACAATTTGCTATAATAGAAAGAAAACATGACTTGATTAAATGTTAAACCAAAGCAAACATTTGACGAAATACATCAAATTCCACATAACTCTAAGTGTTTCTCTAATGAAAGCCACTTTCCAAAGAGTATACTCAGAGTTTTATACTTAGCATACTTAGAAATTTATAACATGATGAGTGTGAAAATGAAAATCATTGAAACTTTTGCTTTTGTTTTTTATAATTCCTTTAAACATCTAAATTGTTTAAACTTCTTCTTTAGTATATTCATATTTTACCCAATAGAGAATAAATGTAATGAAAACTCTGCTGTAATTTCAAATAAAATTTGAAACAACTTCTAAGTAAATAACACGCACAATACATAGAAAACTTTTTTCTATTTCACTACCCTAGTCTTAAAAAAGAATTCCTGAATAAAGTCGACCGTTTATTCAGCATTCAATAAAAAATGTCCAAACTGGACAGCATAGCTCAATATTTGCACTTCAAATTTATGTAAAGGTTTTCAAACTCTAGTTATTTTGTATTTGTGCAGGATAGCATATTGTAGTTGCTGCACTCTTAATTTCTTTTGACGACTTAAAATTCATAGAAACTTTCACCTGTGTGAAAGAATGTTCACCCAAACAGCATATTTATGGGAAGCAGCAATACAAAACAACCATCGAATTACTAATGTTTTTATTTATTAAGTCCAGTAGTTGTGCAATCTCTTAGTCAAATTTAATATAGAACTGAATACTTGCGGGCCATAAAACAAAACTCTAATCATGGACTTCAGATTAGAAAGAGAAGGTCTTAGCACACTCAGATCTTCTTATCCTGGTTTCAGACTCAGCTGCCACTGCGATTTCCATCAGCTGTTTTGAGTCACCATAACAGGAATATGACTGAGTAGGAATTGCATGTTAAGAAGGGATACAAATGGGGTGTCAAGAAGGTGACATTGACTGTCAATTTTATCTTAAGATGGAAGGTCGGTGGTGGAGAATTTCAAGGAAAATACTTAGGTTGAAAACTCCAGCTTTAAAAAGTGGAGAAGCCTTTGTGTTGAATCAGAAGATATGCAAAGGCAACTAGGATGAAGTGGAAATTGCTGAAGCCTTTGAGATACATGTAGAAAACACTAAAAGGAAAGCTGATTTCCACTCTCTTTTTGGGTGTTCCAGTACACAGTATTTATGCAAAAAAAAAAAAAAAACCCTTTAGAAATCACTAGATAGTACCAAAAAATATATTTTTTATTTTGGGATGCTTCACAGGTTTAGCCTTGTTGAAAACATTGAAAAACAGTCAAAATATCAATCTATTGCTGAATTCTTTTTGTCCTATGGATTTGAAAAACAGAACTGTGTTGCCTTTTTCCCAGTTGTTGGTTAAGCTCTTTTAATTACTATGAGAGAGATTTTAAGTGTGATTGGGTATGTATTATAAATAATAGAATAAATACAAGCAAGCATATGCTCGGTAAAATATCTTCCCCTTAACTATTTGTTTAAATACAATGAATTGTGAAAAAGCAACTTGGCTTAGCACATTCTTCCTTACCGTTTTAGTGTTCCAAGAAGTGATACAATGCAGGTAGATGGATCCAATCCTTATTTAGACCAATTTGCTCTGCTTCTCAGGAGTTCACACCACTTGCCTTTAGAACAAGGAATCAGAGTTCAGGCTAAAGTGAAAACTACCAAGAATTTTAAGGAAGACCATTTGAGAGGTCATGAAGTTTGGACCACTACGAAAAATCGTACGGTAAAAAACATTCTTTTGCCCCAAGTTCGGTGTTATCCTTTTCAAGATCAGCGAAAGGTCTCTTTCCTGGTTAACCTTGACCTGATTTCGTTTCCTCAGTTCCAAAACTAGGACATAGCAGTGTTATTTTAAATTGTCCTGATAACAGCAGATGCACAGAGATCGTCTGTGAGAGAGAGCCGAGGCTTCATTCTTCAATATGTGAAATTTCACACTCTGATATATTTAAAAGAAAGAGATTTTGATTCTAGGAAAGGGTTGGTTTTAATTAAGACAACACAAATATTTGTAAAGGTTCACTAAGCTTCAGAAAACTGTTGGCTGGAGAGAGGAGAGTTTGGGAATATGCGGTTTTATATAAATACAGAAGTAGAGATGAGAGATTAAGGTGAACATCTAAAACATGGTTGAGAAAGAATAAAATTATCTTTAGTTGTGGCCAGGACTCATCTGCAGTTATCTTCTTAGTATCAGATAATCTACTTGCTGAAATTGCCTGATACAAAAGGGATTACTAATAAAGCATCATACAAAATGACTATTTCACGCAGATTATTTTCTTTACCCCTGCTGTTGTTATTGCAATAACTTTGTGCAGTAATTAACATTTTCTAAATCCATGGATACTCTTTCAATGAATAGATTTTTTTTCTGTATTATATATCCACCCCTGTGAGCAGATGTCTGTGTGTTCTTCTTGTCTTAATTTATAATGTGGGCCCAGCGCGGTGGCCTAGTGGCTAAAGTCCTCAATTTGCACACCCACCAGGTTCCCATATGGGTGCCAGTTCTAATCCTGGCTGCCCCAACTTCCCATCCAGCTATTTGCCTATGGTCTGGGAAAGCAATCAAGGATGGCCCAAAGCCTTGGGACCCTGCACCCACATGGGAGACCTGGAACAATCTCCTGGCTCCTGGCTTCGTATCAACTCATCTCCGGCCGTTGCGGTCACTTGGGGAGTGAATCATGAGACGGAAGATCTTCCTCTCTGTCTCTCCTCCTCTCTGTATATCTGCCTTTGCAGTAAAAGTAAATAAACCTTTAAAAAATATTCATAACGGAACTCAGCAAGGTAAGTGACTAGAATGATCACATTAAACATAAAACCCAAAATCCAAATTGCAACTTTATATGATACAATCACATGTAAAAGGCTCTCAAAAAGTTTACAGAAAATATCAATGCATGCTTTCCAAAGAAATTTGCAGTAAAATAAATTTATCTTTTACTTTAATTTTCCACAACTTTCTGAAATATGCTCAGATGTAAAAGGATTTGAAATGATTTATTTTTAACTTTCATGTATTTATTTTAGAGACAGAGCTTTCATCTGTTGATTCATTCCTCAGTCAGCACTGGGACCAGGGAACTCAGGGGTGGCAAGGACTTGGTCACTTGAGCCATTGCTGCTGCCTCCCACGGGTCTGTGTGAGTAGGTGCGTAAGGGCAGGTGCCGGAGATAGGTACCAAAATCCCCGTACTCTGGTTGGGATACTGCTAGCTTAACCAGCATTTAACAACTTGGTTAAATGCCTCTTCCTGATTTTTATTTTAACTCTTTCCTTCTTATTATGGTAAACATCTAAACTGTGAAAATTTCAAAGACAGAAATATTGATTCATCCATTCACTCATTCTCTGTTAGAATGCTTACTGGTTGTTAGCCCTGTTCTGAGATCTAACTATCCAATGATGAATGAGATTTGTGTCATTACGGAACAAAAGCTTCTGTCCTGTATTTTATGGTGTCTGAACTAATTCACCTTCCACAACTTACGTTTTCCATCTTTGAGTGCTTTATGGACAACATTGGAGTTTTCCTCAAAATAAGATCTGCACGTTACATATTTAGGATGAACCCAGACCAATAATCCAACATTTCCCTTGTAGACCCCGCTTTTCTGTTCCTTTTGCTACCCCTTTCAAACTGAAGATCAACTGAACAAATTATTTGTATCCATTATTGACTACAAAATATAAATTTATTCTTACTATTTATTTACTTATTTTAAAGGCAGAGTTAAAAGGCAGGAAACACAGAGAGAAAGAGAGAGAGGAGAGGGAGTCATCCATTGCAGGTTCACTCTCAGAGAACGCAAAGGATAGCGCTGGGTCAGGCCTAAACTAGAAGTCAGGAGCTTTTTCTGGGTCTTCCATGTGGTTGACAGCGGTATAAACATTGGGTTATCTTACACTTCCTTTCCCAGGCCATTTGCTGAGAGCATGGGCAGAGACAGAGTATCCAATATGTACAGCTCTATGGGATACCAGCATCACGTAGCTTTACCCATTCATTACACCACAATGCCAGCCCCATAAAGTGTAAATTTATAGATCAATTGTGGTTTATAAATTTTGCTTAACTTTGTCTTTATTGATTGTAAACATTTACTCTCATTTCATCATATATATTTTTATTTCAATGTGTTTTTTTTTTACCAAAAAAAGCATGGATTCAAATCATTATTTGGCCCTTAATTTTTATTTGTACATGTTTCCAGTAAGCTATAGCCTTGTTGCCGTTCTTCCTTTTTTTTAACTTGTTTTATTGTAATGAGCTATTTCTTCAATTTTCAAGACTCTTTTTAGTTTATATCATTTTTGTACAGACTGTAAATGTAACATCTTAGTTATAAGTTATCCTCACTTGGCTCTATTGGATTGGTTAGCAGTTCATGCCAAACAGAGTTTATTATTGAGCTAATTATAGTAACTAAATTAACTTCATGACCTCATTTCTACCTGTTTAAGTATAAAATCAATCTCTCAAAATATTATCTTCGATGCACCCACATATGTAATTTTCAATCTCTTTCACCACTGTCATCTTCTGTCAATTCTTAAAATTGATAACTCCTAGGAGAGTGGTCATGATTACCTCTTCAGCTAACTGCTCGCAATGTTGGTGACCCTCTTGAATAAGTCTTCGAAAATGGTCAGAAAACAGGCGACATGTGGACCAAAGGGGTCCACATTTTTCCTGTCAGTTCTGATTAATTAACTTTTAAAGTCTCTGAAGATGGAGACATCTCCAATTTTATAATTCAATAGATATACCATGCAAATAGTTAATGTACTCATAATTCTGAAGTCCTGATTTTTAGATTGTACTCTGCATTTAGTTGATTGAATCATTTAGATGACTTTTTTTGTTTCACTGCAATTCAGTTCTATATGAATATGATTGGTGATCTCCATAATATGCAATTAAAAATCACCTGGAAAGCAACGTAAAAATCCTGTATTTAGGTTTCTGGAACCCATCCTGGGAAATTCAACGTTAGCAATCCACCTTTATTAAGGGAGCATCCAAGCCTCTTTTGTTGAACTTGATCTATATTTTGAGAACATGGATGTTTTCTCCAATCCTCTTCCTCCCTCTGTACACTCTGGTTTCAAACCAAAGATCATGAACAATCCCAACATAGAGAATCTGCTTTCTGGATAAGCAGATGAAGAGAGAATTCACATTTTGGTGAAGTTCTAGTTATGACATTGAGAGTGCATAAGTCTGAGAAGTCTAACGTCTCCAAAAAGCAAATGTCATGTGGGTTAAACATGTACAGAATTTATTTTAAAAAATGCCTGTGTATGAGAAAATTCAAAGCCAAGCAAGCTGGGAAAGCGTCAGACTGCAATGCAGACCGGACAGCTGATCAAAGGCAGGGAAGGTGAGCTGCGGGAGCTGTCGACTAACGTACTAAGAAAGGCTAGGCAAAATCATCAGGAAGTCCTAGAAACAAAGCTGGCTGTCGGTGGAATTCCAGGTGTACAGAGAGCAAGCACACTGCAGGATCTCACAGTCTATGGAAGCTTGGCCTCATAACAAACGCAGTGATGAATTTCAGAGTACAGAGGTTGGGACCTTTGGTTTAAATACAAGCCCTGTAATCCAAGGTTTGTGAGGTATATTCTCATGGCTAACACACAGCAGCAAACCATTGTTAATATCAGCCAGTCATTAAGAAATTTAACAGATCATTTGTCATCACATGCAAAGAAATCCAGGGTTGATAGCAATGGAATTGACAGTTACTGATGACAGCAATTCCTAAAGTATACATCTTGGGGCCCAGTAGTACAGCACAGGTTAAGACACCAGTTCAAGTCCCTACTACTCACTGTTAATCCAGCTTTTTGCTAATTTACCTGAAGATATAGAAGAAAATGAAGCAAAATGCTTTGGCTCACGTACCTAAAGGGGGACCAAGATGATGTTTCAAACTCCTGGCTTTAGCCAGGCTCAGACCTTGGGGAAAGAACCAGCAAATAGAAAATATCTCCCACAATCCCCGCATCCCTACTGTAGTTCTGCTTTTCAAAAAAAATCTTGTAAAAAAAGAAGTATACATTTATTCTTACAATATTTGTCAGTGTGAGTAATGGTATATTTGGGTAATGAAAACCCCTCAGTCTTACTTATTTAAAACAGCAAAAGTTGAGTCAGTGTTCACAGTCTATGTCCTTTGAAGATGTTATTCTTATTTGTGAGTCAAGAAATTTAACTGTTTTAAGGCTACCATTGTTTATAGATATTGTTGCTTCAAATATACAATTTCAACAATGCGTTAGGAAAAGAGCAAACTAAAGGTTCAAGTACAGACAAAACTTTTGACCGATATCTATTACAATAGATATTGCTTATATTCACACAGATTGGCCTAGTCTTGTTACACAGCCATTCAGAGAATCAGAATCCTGCATGTATCCAGAAGATAAAGAGAATAGATCCTGGTGAATAGAGATGCTTTACAGAATAAGACTTTCAAACACTATTGCTCAAATACAGTGGCTGACTCAGTATTCCTAAGGACTCTAGGATTCCAGAAGCTGGATTCATACACTTACACATTTTTTTGAAAGCAATGAAGTGTGGCAGACAGGGTTTAAACAAGAATCGAGAAATCCCATAAAAATAAAGGAGGCTTTCTCTGAATCAATGTGTGATTTTGAAATTTGCCTTACCTTTCTGGGCTCCCATTTGCACATTTGAAAACAAAAACAAACAAGAAACCTTGAAGTACAGAATTAGAGATCCAAGACATATCCAGGCACTTAATTAAACCTGGTAGTAATAGAAGCATAAATAGCCATAGAAACAAGATATCATCTAGCTCATAAACATAAAGCTGCAGAAGAAATATCTTTGTTTTTACTTCCCATGTAGGAACTTGCAAATGTGTGGAGGAGTGATAGAGACATGTTCTGCCAAACTCCTCCCAGCACGCCAACAGGATCAAGACCAGAAAATGACCAAGTCACTAAAGTGCTTCTGCATATTCTGTACTGCCACATCCCACTGCAGCTCCCTGCAATCACTCCTCAAAATGAGCTCCCTGCCCACAAAAACCTTGCTTCCTTCAGGGCTTCGAAGGGAGCCCAAACTATCCTGTGAACACAAATGATAGAGTTACCTCAGCAAAGTCAGACTACAGCAGTGAAGATGGTCAGGACTTCACTGCTGTTGTCCCACCTTTATTCAGTGTGTGACTCCCTGATCAGTTGTTTTCTGCTTTGTAAAAATTAGGCCAGATTCCTGACAGGGCAGGTGGTTCCAAGAGAATGTGGGACATCTGTACAGTTAGGGAGCTGCTCAAGGACTCTGAGAAATCCCAAAACTCTAACCCAAGTGAGTGTAACAGAAGTGGTGTAAGAGAAACAGATTCTTAAAATTGTGTGCTCTTTGTTTATTGATCTGATAATGGGTATATCTCAGTGACAAAAGGAATAAGACATATCTGAGAGACAGACATCTATATTTACTAATTATCTTCGTATTTATATTTTTACTGAATTTACCTTTTAAAGATTTATTTCATTTTTCCTTGAAAGGAAGATTTTACAGAGAGAGGACAGATAGAGACTTTTGATCTTCTGGTTCACTCCCCAAATGGTCACGATAGCTGGCGTTGTGCATGTCCAAATCCAGGAGTCGGGAGCTTCCTCCAGTCTTTGTATATGGGTGCAGATGCCCAAGGACTTGAGCCACTTTTTGCTGCTTTTCCAGTCACACTAGCAGGAAGCTGGCTTAGAATTCATGCAGCTGCAACTTGAACTGGTGCACATATGGGATGTGGGCATTGTAGGCAGAGACAACCTGCTGCTCTCCTCTATATCCATCAAATAGACAAGCATGCATTACATTTGAAATCCATACATTATTTTTTAAAATTCGTAATATGCATTTTTCTATGAACATCATTATCCCTGCCCCCAGTGCACACATTTCTGAAATTTTGGCAATCAAATTATCTTTAATTTTATTTTCATGTACTTTACATATATGTATATAACTAATATGCATATATGTATATAATATACATAATATATGATATCTATTCATACACATTTAATTAATACATATATAGTAGGATATATATTCATACACACATATATTTTATATTTATATATATATATATATCTCCTACAATTCACCCTAAGACACACACTGGTAATAGGTTGCTACTGGGCCAGTATTTCAGGAGAAAGTAACCAAACTACATCGTTCCAAACCACACTGAGGAATAGTAAGAACAAGAACAACTGAGACACATTCAGGTGGGACACAACAAAATTTTTCACCTGCAAAATGTGAGAAGGAAAATTACATTGCTTACATATGCATTAGCCTCCATTTAGACAGATAAGAATGAAATTTAGTGGATGAATTTTGATCCATTTGAGGAAGCATTCTAGGTCTACGAATTTATTGAATGCAGTAGGAGTATATTCTTAATAGACTATATTCAGCAGATTTAAAATTAATTGCATCTTGTTGGAATAATATATATCCTTCTTTAGCATTTGATTTACATTTAATTATTAAGGATAATATAAATGTTGTAGAATATCTCTGCACAGCAAACTTTCACAGTGTCATTCTAGCTTCAGGATACTGTGCTGTTTGCCTCTGTTACAGAGGGCTAGTACAGAATTATTTCTCAGTAATTTCTCTGCATTATATTAACATGCAATATCTGATTTAGTAAAGATCAGAGTTAGGGATTATTCGGAATGAAACTGAAGCCGTTTATGGTTTATTGTATGTTAATTTGATATCATAAGCTCATATATAACAACAACCATAATAGCCCTCAGCCGATTGATACTTTAGTGTTCGTTAAATACTATCCCTACTATTCATTTTCCTACTTCCATTAAGGTAGGAGAATAGTGAAAGAAATTGTAATTCAAATCCATTTATGTATTTAATTCAATGATGCATGACAATTAATTCAATAACTGGGAAACCACCTTCTAAGTGATTGATAAATTCGTATTCTTATGTGTTTCTGCCTGATCACTCATATCACTGAATTTGAAATTTACCTTCAAGTAATCCTAGGGTAGAAACAGTATTTGTAGGAGCCTAATACTGATACTCATGCTGTGAAGTGTTCATACTAACAACTAAAATGAGCTTTTAAAATTGATTAGCAGTGACCTCTAACAAATACAATCTTAAAATGCTATGAAATAGTAAAATCCATAAGCAATTTTCAACTGGCTGTTTAATATTTATCCCTCAGCAGTTCGTCCCTCACACAGTGCAGTTTCAGAGCTAACTCGGGTACAGTCCTTGGCAGTCCTTTCTAACCACACTAACATTAAACTTCATTTTTACATACGGGAGTTAGATGCCTCACAACTGACATGAGAAGTATTATTCTCCATTATACAATGTAGGGAATGGTAGCTCAGAGAACAGCAAGAAGCCTGGAGACGAGAGCGGGGCTGAGTGAAATAGCTCAGATCCAGAGATAGAAAATTCACCCTTCATTTGCTCCCCATTGCACATCAGCTTGGGACTTCTCACTGATGGGTGTTCATGCCACACACAAACCTCTAATTATTAACAAACAAACCAAGTAGCATGTGCAGAACTGTCTTTGTGTCTTGGTTTTTGTGTGTGAGACAAGGTGTTTCACCCTCAGTTCTGATCAAGTTCAGAAAGCTGTGTTTGGTGTGAAAAGTAATCTTCATAAGAACTTCTCAAAAAATACAGTCGAGTTCCCTGGTAGTGTAATTATATTTTAGAAGCTTCTCTGAATACTGCTCCCAAAGCAATAGTAATGAGCAGCAGAAGAATGCCTTTCAGACATAGGCATGGATTCCCTTCTGCACTTTTTAAAGATCGGTTTTGGGGTATAGGAAATGGAAATGAAGCAAACAGGAAGATCAGAAATGTTCAGGGGCTTTGCATTTACTTTCATTGTAGAAATCAGCAGACAGCAACAAAGTGAACATTTCAATCACTGTCTTCCAATGGCCACGTTTTTTTTGGTTTACATTTGATAGTGTAGTCATCAACCTGGTTTGGTTCCTTAGGAAGCTCAAAACATCACCCATGACTCATTGAATTTTGCTTCAGAGTTGCACTTTTACCAAATGTAGCAAATTAAAAAAGAAGAAAAAGGTATGGTAGATTCACCTCAGAGTTACATTCAGCATATAATAGTGGACATTGCTGTGTCTGGGTCTGGGGGGGGGTGAATTTTTAAACATGGATCCTAATACACAACCCATCTTTTCCAAGTATCTTCTTACTAGCTCTGTCATAGTGGTCTCCATTGACTTTATACTTTGCTGTTGCCTTTCCCCCCATCAACCAGAAGTGCCTTTCTCTCTCTTCTCTGCTTTTCTGTAGCCTCAGTTCAGCGATAACTTATTCAAATTTCATTTTTTAAATGGTTCAATTTCCAGACCAGATAGTTACCTTTATTTTCAGAGCTACAGAACGAACAGCTATGAAACGGTCTCTAGTATTTACACAAGTAGTGACCATGTGTACCCACAACAGTGCCTGGCACACTTCTGTGCACACCATAAGTACTCAGTGAACACTAACAACGAATTAATGAGTGTGGATGATTTTCCTTTGCTCTTTTACTTTCCATTACATGTGAAGACAACATCGATATCTATCATTATTGATTTATTGTATGAAATGAGGAGCTAAGAGGTCAATGTGTTTGATGTTTATGCCACCAACTGGAAAGTTATGTTAGAGTATCTCTGTATCTCTCTGCATTCCACCACTATGTTTACCTGTCCAAAAGGATTCATGAAGTCTTTACTGTGGGAATCTTCATACCACAACCCAGCCACTCCCCAGCACATGCCTTTATATATAAACTCCTGCTTTTTGTAGAACAGGGAAAGAAAGGGGTATTTGAATTGGGTCTTACTTTCTAGTTCCATCATTTAATAAGTGTCTGAGTTTGACATCTCTGATTTTCAATTTTATTCCCTATTAAATGGAAATAATCATACATCATAAAGAGTCTGAGAATGAACTCAAATCGCACATGTAAGGATCTTAGTGACAGACACACAGCTAATTTGAAATAAGTGCTGTTTTCTTGCTCCACTCTCCTTTCTTCTTTCCCATCACACATTTTAGGTTAGACTTTCTCTTCCTACTTCACAATTTCTTCCAATGAGGCAACGGTATGTCCAGGAAGGGGAGACTGCAAAGAAGATTGTGGAAAGATTGCATAGGAGCTCTGCCAGTGGCTGTTTTACTCATAAGTCAGCCTGGTCTAGGTTTAATAAAAGAATAAAAGATTGCTTTGCAAAAGGCCTGCTGCTGGCAAGTTCCATAAGGTTGAGGCTCTCAAGACTTTCACATGAAACAGAAATAGATTCTATATTTATCTCCTCCACCCCTCAATAATCGCATTCAAAACTAAAGAAGCCAGTGTGAACACATTATGTTTTTAGAAGAGCAAGATGCAAAGCTTTCTACAAGGATACCTAAAGGGAAAGGGGGAAAATGCCATTCCCAGAGGCAGAGCGAGATATAAAAGACTCAGCAAGCAGAGCAGAGATGAAAGCATCTGTGATGCACAGTGGACAAATGTTCTGATATCCTACAAAGGAACCAAAAGTAGAGGTTTAATGTGATTTGATGTGTGACTCAAGTATGTAGCAGAAATCAAAATTTTAAGTAAATTAAGAAACCCAGGAAGTTATAAGTGGCTAAACTCCATGATTTTATATGTGATAAATGGTTTTTTCAATTATTCAAATTTTATTTGGAAATAAAGAGTTAAGTCATCACAGGAAGAAAAAGGTGAAATTTACCTTGCTCCATTCAGTGCCTCTCAGAGACCCTATTCTTCATTGACTATTAACAAAGGCTAGTGGATTCTTCAACACTTAAATATATTTGTGTATTTATTCATGACAATATCCAGGAGACATATTCTGTTATATAGTCCATGTTTTATTTATTAGTAAACTTAGGCTTATACAGTAAACGTCACTTGTCAAGGATACATAACTAATGAATGACAGGGCTGGGATTTAAACTTGAATATCTAATTGGACACAAAATATACAAATGATAGAAGAACTTAGATTTAGATTTATTATTGTCTTTTCAATATCTTCTATATGAAGCACAGGTAGCATTCTTTTACAAGCAAGTCAATCCAGTCCTTAGCTATTAAGTTTTCTTTAAAAATTCTATTTATGGTTTTATAAGAAATGTTTCTGGCACTCTAATTATTTGGTTGTATGTCTCTCTTTGCTGTTGAGAATATCACCAGTATTTCATGTGTATTTCTTTTTTTACATAAGATTTATTTATTTATTTTTTAAAGATTTATTATTATTGGAGAGCCGGATATACAGAGAGGAGCAGAGACAGAGAGGAAGATCTTCCCTCTGATGATTCACTCCCCAAGTGAGCCGCAACGGGCCAGTGCGCGCCGATCCAATGCCGGGAACCAGGAACCTCTTCCGGGTCTCCCACAAGGGTGCAGGGTCCCAAAGCTTTGGGCCGTCCTCAACTGCTTTCCCAGGCCACAAGCAGGGAGCTGGCTGGGAAGTGGAGCTGCCAGGATTAGCACCGGCGACCATATGGGATCCCGGGGCGTTCAAGGTGAGGACTTTAGCCGTTAGGCCACGCCGCTGGGCCCAAGATTTATTTACTTTTATTACAAAGTCAGATATACAGAGAGGAGGAGAGACAGAGAGGAGGAACTTCCGTCCGATGATTCACACCCCAAGTGACCACAACGGCTGGTGCTGAGCTGATCCAAAGCTGGGAACCAGGAAACTTTTCCAGGTCTCCCACGCAGGTGCAGGGTCCCAAAGCATTGGGCCGTCCTCGACTGCTTTCTCAGGCCACAAGCAGGGAGCTGGCTGGGAAGTGGAGCTGCCGGGATTAGAACCGGCGACCATATGGGATCCCGGGGCGTTCAAGGTGAGGACCTTAGCCACTCGGCCACGCCGGCCGGCCCTCGTGTGTAATTTAATTCTTTTGTTTGTTTTTGGTGGGGATTTTTTTTTTTTTTTTGTATTTTTGACAATCTTCACATAGTTAATTAGGGTGAAAATGTACAAGGGCTATAGGGAAGTGGATAAGACTATTATTTCCCTATTGTCCTACATATATCTGAGGTAAAGGGGATATTGAGGGAGAAGCCCCACTCAACCTCCCACCCACCCTAGGTCCCGGATGTGGGGCATGCTCTGAGATACTTGCTCAAGTGGTTTTGATAGTTCATCAGTTATGAATCGCTGCCAATCTCGCCACTCCAAGCACAATGAGGTCGTTGAAGAATCCACTGAATGACATAGTCCATCATAGAGTCTCCATTTGCCCAGTATTTTGCTGCCAACATATAGCTGAGGTGGTTGATTGACCTATTCTGTCTTTTGTCTTTTTTTGGTTAGGGTTCTGAGTCCAGCATTTTGGGGAGATCCCCAAAGAAACTTTGTGTGAGGTGTTCCCAGACCAGATTCTCGTATGTACTAGCAAGTACAGGGCCTGGCACAGTCCATTGCCCCAATCAGCTGGTGGTTGCAATTGCTAGGTTGGTTCTGCTTTCAGTCTCGACTTCCACCAATGGGTGTTGCAGTCCAGGCTGTTTCTGCCCAGCACATACTCGGCCCTCACATAAACCAGTGGGAGCTGCAGTCTAGTCGGACCGATCCACAATAACCCTCTCCAGGCGTGCCCCTACCCTGGTTTGCCAACGTATGTAGCAGACTAGTCCAGTCTGTCCCACATCCCATTTGGCTTTTGTACATGTCGATGGATATTAAAGCTTTGTTCCATCTAACCAGCTCAACCATCCAGCCTCACGGATGTTGTAGAGTGCCTCTCAGTCTAGCCACCCCAGCCCCTGTCCTAGTTTTTGTGCCCTCCCGTGGAAGTGGTAACCCAAGAGGGAGGAGCCCACTATTTCCCTCCCAGGTCTCTCTCAATCCTGGTTTATTCACTCTTTGGGTGGTTCTGTGGTTAGACTTGACAGAATCAGCCCCCAGTGCCAGCTTCTGCCAGCTGATGCTGTGGCTATGCCCAAACAACCCTCACCCACTTACTTATGCTTGCACCAGTAGGAATAATCAGCCCAGCCTGACTTTTCCCAGATCTAGTCCACATGAGGCACACAGGTGTTGTAGCCCTGCTTAGTCTGATCTGTCCCCATCCCAGCTCACGCTCTCCAGTGGAAGTAGCTGTCCAGCAAGGGAACCACACCTTATTCCCCTGCCGGCTCCGCCCCCTCCCTTCCTGGTTCTCACACATACTGGATGGGCACTGCAGTCACATCATGTACAGGCAACCTCACCTTGGCATTCCGTATTGTGCACTGGTTTTTGTCGCGACTGAACCTGGCCCGACCCACACTCTGTTCTGGTGCTCGGATTTGCCAGTGGATGACGTGAACTGATTCAGCCTGGTCTGCCCCCGACCCATGCCAAATGTATGCCAGTGGAAAACTTTCCATGGCCTATTCTGGGCTGTTTCCTATCATGTTTCTTGCGCTTACCTGCAGAGTCTGTGTCCTGCCAGAGGAGTTGCCTAGGCTCCTCCATCAGAACCTCTCCCAATGCCAGATTTTGCACATACCAGGGAGTCCATGAGCCAGCCCTACTCAGTTCACCTCCTGTCCTAGCAGGAACAGTGGCTTTTCCTGACTGGCCTTCAACCCATTCTGGTTCTTGCTGTTGGGTGGTTCAGCCCAGCCATGACTTGTTCATACCTACATATGGCTCACACATGGTTCAGCAGGGGTTGAGATCTAGCCTAGTCCGTCCCACATCTACCCTGGTCCTCGAGGACACCAGAGGGTGTTGGAGTCTGGCCCAGCTTGGTGCGTCCAGTCCCAGTCCACACTTGTGCCAAGGGAGACTACAACCGTTTTCTGATCAAAACGCAGCCCCTGTTCCAGCCCATGCACCTCTTGGTGGGAACCTCCACCCAGCTGGGGTTGTCCCCTTAACTCCCCAACTGGGCCTGTTTCCAGCCATAGATCACGTGCATGCCAGTGGCTGCTCTGACTCAGCTTGGCTCAGCCCCTCACCTGTCCCGGCCTCTACCTTAGACACTTTGGCTTAGCATCCCTGACTCATGCAGACCAGTAGGTGCAAGAGACTAGCTTGGCATGACCTGAACTCCATCCTTGTTTCTAGTTTTGCTTGTGGGCTAAGGTTTGCTCAGTCCTGCCCGGTCCACCCTGTTCCATTACCAATTGACACATTAGCCAGCTGTTGGAGCTACTTTGCCCAGCTTGTCTGACCCCCAGGTCTGGACCACATGTTCACCAGCGGGAGCTATAACTCACCAAGGGAGTTTCCCAAGTTCTTCCACTTAATCTGCTCCCAGACCCAATTCCCATACATGCCCTTGGGTTTTAGGCCAGTGCCCAGCGCAGTCTGGTCTTCCATTTGGCCCTATATGAGCTGGTAAATGTTGCAGCCCAGCTCACCCCACACCCTGTTTAGGATGCACATTTGAGTGCTGCTGCCTTGACCAGTCCAGACTGTTGTGGGTTCCTTTACCTGTGATTGATGGCAGGCTCCTTGGTCACACCTAGCTTAGTCCATCACCATCCCAACTCTTAAGCTAACCAGTGGGGCTAGAATTTCCTCAGGGTTTGGCCCACACATCCCCCACAGAATCTACCCCCAGATATGGTTCTCGAATGCTAGTTAATGTCATGGCCCTGCCTACTGTGGCCCCTCTGCTGATCCATCATCATGTCAAGTAACAGGACATCCTGCTGGACAAGCCCCAAGCCATAGCTTTTGCATGGACTGGTATTTGGTGGTCAGCATTGTTCAGTGATTACAGGTTCTACAAAGGAAGAGTTACTGTCTTTAGGATTGATTCACATCCCAAAAGCACTGTGGGTTCAACCTGGAGCTACCTAAGCAGTGATTCAAAGCGATTCAAAACCCCAGAGCTTCCTGGCAGGGCGGCCAGCAGGCGGATCCTGGCACCCTATGATGCGCTGGCAGCCCCGGGGACAGCTCACTACGTGCACTTGGTAATTGGAGCCGGGATCCGAGCAAGATGCCCTGTCCTGAGACCCACCAGCAGCTGCGAAGCTGCTGGAAGTTTAACTCCCCAGTTCCAAGGTTGCGCCCCTCCCAAATCCCGTCCACCACTCAATGAGAGTGATGGGTGGGCCCCAGACCCCAGGCCCACCCAACCCAACCCTGGAGACTTACCCTGAAGGGAGTCACCCCTGGAGCCCTGGCAGGCCCGGGGACAGCTCACCACGTGCACGTGGTGGCTGGAGCTGTGATCCAGGCAAGATGCCTCATCATGACGCCCCATGTATTTCATTCTAAAACACTTTTTGAACAAATGTATTCTGGCTAACCAGATACTTCTGCATACATTTATCCCATGTAAAATAAAATATAAGCATATTTAATGTAGTCAAAATTACAGCAATTATCAGAAATCATATTCATATCTAGTAAGTTTTAAAAATAAGCACATGAGCATTGTAAATTACAGAGGAAAATAAAATTGTCAGTAAAGAACCATGGAATAAATAGTGCAACAAACTAATTTCCCTTCATCTTGAAATACATTCAGCCAGAAGCTGAATTTTACATTCTCAGAAAATGTCCTTTTGGGCATTGTGAGGCTAACGTGCTGTTGAGGATGCTTTTTTTTTTTTTTTTTTTTCCGATATTATAGACCACTTCCATGCAGTTGCTGAGACGTCCAGCTCTTTGTTGGCATGTTTCATTTTGCCACTGAAGTTCTGACAGGCAGTTTTGAATTTGGGTGGAGATTAAAAAACAAAAGGAAGTAAGGAATCATTTTTTTTTTCAACATACTGGTTACTCAAAACCATGTCAATTCCATAATATTGCAAATTGCTGTTGATGTTATATTGGGACTCTTAATTGACTGGGATGATATTCTACCAGCTCTAACTTCGCACCAGAAATGGTCTCCCCGAGAAACTGTTCAACCCATCTGGACAATAAGTAGCTGGACTCTATGCTTGGTATATGTTTGCAAGGAAAGAATCTTGATTGAATTTGAACTGTAATGCTGCATCAAGGTGGAGGAATCCGCCAAGGGGGAGGGGAGAGGAGAGGTTGGGGGGACTCCCAGAGCCTATGAAACTATCATATAATGCAAAATAATTAATAAATATATATATATATATAAACAAAAGGAAGTAAGGAATCGTATTAATGATATTGTCTAGAAGAGTATAAGAGAACCTCTCCTTTCCTTGAAAATTAGCTATAGCTGATTTTATTCCACTTAGTGCTGGTACCTATTGTGGCAAGAAAATCAACTTGACAGTTCTATTGTTTTGTTTTGTGTTGATTCTCTTTTCAATGTACATCTTGGGTTCCAGGCTCCCTAGAGAACATTCCCTTCAGCGTGAGGAGAAGGACTTTCAGAGTTCTGTCCTCTGATGGACAAGTCAGCATTGAAATTAGATGAACTTTGCATTAATTTAAATTAATAAGTTGCTTCCTTCGTGCAGTAGGCAGCGCGTCAGTCTCATAATTTAAATTAATAAATTTAAGTACTTAATTTAAATACTTCTTACCTTCCAGATGAGTTATAATTATAGAAATTCTATGAAGGACTTGAGATAAGCTTTCAAATACCGTTGTTACTTAATGGCTTTGTAACCATATCTTTTTTAAGTAAAAGATCCACAGTGAACACCTACATTAGAGTAGATAGCTCTGAATTTGCATTGTCCTTAGCTCTCCATTACCCTAGATGAGAAATTAGAAATAGACATTTTCTCTCATGGAGGGCTTATTTCCTTCGGTAAGGTGGCAAAGTGTGTAAATAAAAATAAAAGCTTGCAAAATGCTTATGACCCATAGCCTTGAAATATTCTTGAAATCCTAGGGGAAATATTTTGTAAACTTAACAAGCATGGAAATTTAATGAATCTAGCTACCGAACCAATAAATTCTGATTTGCTCATCTGAGCTTTGGAACTCCATTTGATCCCAATTCTGCAGGCTACATTAGTCTTTGGATAGTCAACCTAATCATTCAGTATGTCCCCTGTCTCTCCTACTGCATTTATCAGTTTAATCGAGGTTCCTCCCTGGTATCTTCTGTTTTAGTTCCCTCTGTTCTGGAAATTGGAAGATGAGCGCTGTCTAGATATTGCTAGATCAAAGCAAGCAATAAGGATTTTCTTGGAAAGCAAATGTTAATGGAACTTATACGTGGACATTCGATCATCTGAAAAATAGTATGATCAATTAAAGTAGAATTATTGTTATTTGCTCCTTGTCACAAAACACCTAATAGTCTCTGAAGTGAATTAAAGATATTCTCGAATGCTTAACATTTTAGATCAGTTATAAATCACTAACAACTTTAAATGTTATTGGTCAATGCATTGAACAACAAGATCTTTGAAATCCAATTTGCAGAACTTGTGCTGGGTCAAGACTTCATTGTCTGTAAACACGGTGTCTTGAAAAATGCTGAACATTTTTGCCATAGTTCTCAAAGCCTAATCCATTTTCCATAAGATGTACTGCTAATGGTGAAATTTGTCATTGAGCAATAGGGCATCCCCGGAACCCTCACCCCAACCCACACTCTCCCTCACAGGCAGCCACCTTCCTGACTTCTGTGTTAAAATCATTCCACCATTTTTCTTTCCAATTCTACCACATAAGTATAAACATGTATATAAAGTGGAAAACTGTTTAGTTTTGAAATAGTGAGTGGCAAACTGTGTAAGGAAACCCTGCTGTTTCTACTGTTTTTGTTTGTTTGTTTTTGTTTGTTTTTGTTTTTTTTTTTCTTTAAAGCTTCCAGAGAAAACTCTGTCCTGAGCAAATGAATCTGGTTTCAATTTCTCTAAAAGTTTGCATCAAGTACTCTGAGGAATTCAGAAGGCAAAGAAACGATGACTCCTGTGAAACCCACAGCTCATCCCAATGCAGGCCTGTCACAACTGCCACATAGGGTAGGGTCTGACCCAGGCAGGAATCTGGTTGAAAAATGTCAATTAATTCCATAAGGTTGTAAACCATTGTTGATGCTATGTTGGGGCTTTTAATGGGTCGGGGCGATATTCTGCCAGCTCTGCCCTCAGACCAGAGATGGTCTCCCCAAGAAACTGTTGAATTTATCTGGACAATAAGACGCTGGACACTATGCAAAGTACATGCTTGCAATGAAAGAATTATGACTGGATTTAAACTGCAATACTGCAACAAGGTGGAGGAATCCACCATCGGGGGAGGGTACAAGGAGGGGTTGGGGGAATCCCAGAGCCTATGAAACTGTGTCACAAAATCAAATGTAATAAAAATATATACATACACAAATATATATGTGTGTGTGTGTGTGTGTGTGTGTGTGTGTGTGTGTGTGTGTGTGCATCTTGACAATAAAAAAAAAAGAGTTCCTCTACATTTCTTATTTCGAATCCTCCCTGGGCCTATCTCTCGAAAGAAATTGAGATCGACTTTCTTTGCAGTAATGTGAGTTTTTAGCAAGCAGGATAGCAAGGCAAGTAGGGATAAGTGGAAATTTCATAAACATGTGCTCAAAGGAAACCTGGTGTTGAGAAGCTGTGTCCTGGGCTCACCAGGCATTGTATCCTCAGGCTAAGAAGAAATGACAAGAGAAGAAGGCTGGAGTAACAGTTACTGTATCACTTGGAATGACCAAAGTCCATCTGGAAATGGTTGGATTTGAGTACTGTTTCTGCTTTTGATTTTAGCTTCCTGTTAATATGCATTCCCTGAGGCAGCAAAGTGATTGTTCAAGTACCTGTATCCATGGCATCCATGGGAGAGAACTGGATTGACTTGAACCAGCGCTAACTGTTTTGGGCAGTTGAAAGTGAACCAGTAGATGGAGAGAGTGTGTGTGTGTGTGTGTGTGTGTGTGTGTGTGTGTGTGTGTTTCTGTCTCCCTGTGTTCCCATGTTTCAAATAAATTCAACAAATAAATGGGAAAGAGGGCAAGGTAGCTGCTTTCACATAGACACTGTGTGGCCCTTACATCTGCGGCACATGAAGCATCAGGGAATTTTCCTGATTCTCTCGGGAACCATTTTGCACTCAATTTTGTGTTGAACATGCTGTTTTCTCTGTCCCTTGTAATTATTTTCCATGGTTTCTCTATTTTGTGTGCCAGATATTCTACTTAAGAAATTGTTGCTAGGACCTTTAAATTATACCTCACAGGTCTGAAACTGTCTGAAATGTAAGTTCATGCTGACCGTTAGGCTGAGTGTTGGATATAGTTTGGAAATACCCTTTCTACAAGGCTTAAGAGTATTCTTTCATTTTTTTTTTTCAGTGTTGAGAAAGCTAAAATAATTTTATGCCAGAGCCTTTGTTTTTGACATAGTTTTCATTTCCAGAAACTTTCTTAAAAGATTTATTCATTTTACTTGAAAGTGGAGAAAGGAGGGAGGGATTTTCTATGTGATGGTTCATATCCCACATGGTCTTTACAGCCAGTATTGTACTGACCCAAAGCCTGGATCCAGGAATTCCTCTGGGTCACCCACATGGATGCAGTGGAAAAAGCACATGGGTCATTTTCCACTGTCTTCTCAGACCATTATCAGGGATATGGATTAGAAGTGGAAGAGCCAGTACTTAAGCTTGCACTCCTATGTGATGTGGGTGCTGCAGGCAGAAGATTAAACTGATAAGCCACTGCACAGACCTCACATCTCCAGAAACTTGTAAAGATGTGTTTGCTTTCCTTTACCATTCTAACATGTCTTAGTGCTAGGCTTTATTGTAGGTCAACTTCTACTAAAAATTTTCAGATTCCAGCCTAGGGTGCTTGGTAGCTCCTTGAGTGTTGATTTACTTCTTTCAGACACAGAAATTTTTAAGAATTGTCATAGTGGGGCCCGGCAGCGTGGCCTAGTGGCTAAACTCCTCACAGCTAAAGTCCTCACCTTGAACGCCCCGGGATCCCATATGGGCACTGGTTCTAATCCCGGCAGCTCCACTTCCCAGCCAGCTCCCTGCTTGTGGCCTGGGAAAGCAGTCGAGGACGGCCCAATGCATTGAGACCCTGCACCCGTGTGGGAGACCTGGAAGAGGTTCCTGGTTCCCGGCTTCGGATCGGCACAGCATCAGCCCGTTGTGGCTCACTTGGGGAGTGAATCATCAGAGGGAAGATCTTCCTCTCTGTCTCTCCTCCTCTCTGTATATCTGACTTTGTAATAAAATAAAAAAAAAAAAGAATTGTCATAGTGATCATTTCCTCCTCTCTATTTCTACACTCTCTTCTTCTGGAATTACTATTATTGGAATATTCATTTTCTTAAAAAAAAAAAAAAAAAGAAAGAAAGCCTTTGAGCCCGGCATGGTAGCCTAACAGTTAAAGTCCTCACCTTGCACGCGCTGGGATGCCATATGGACACTGGTTCATACCCCGGCTGCTCCACTTCCCATCCAGCTCCCTGCTTGTGGCCTGAGAAAGCAGTCGAGGACAGCCAAAAGCTTTGGGACCCTGCACCCGTGTGGGAGACCCAGAAGACACTCCAGGCTCCTGGCTTTAGATGGTTCAGCTCTGGCCATGACACCGCTTGGGGAGTGAATAACCAGACAGAAGATTTTTCTCTGTGTCTCTCCTCTCTGTATATCTGACTTTCCAATAAAAAATAAATAAATCTTTAATTAAAAAGGTGCTTAACTGTATTATCTTTATATCCTATCTTCTATTTCTTCATTTCAATAGCTTTATCTTTTCATTTTGACTTTTCTCTGCGTAGCTTTTTTAAAGACTTAAGAGAGAGAAAGATCTTCTGGAGCTGGTTCACTTTCCAAGTGGCCACAAAGATAGAAAGAGGCTAGCCAAAGCCAGTAGCTTCTTCTGTATCTCCCCTATAGGTGGCAGGGTTCCAAGCACTTGGACATGTGTCATTGCTTTTTTAGGCCACTAGCAGGGAGCTGGAGCAGAAGTGGAGCATCTGGGACTTGGACCAGTGTATCTTGACACATCTAGTCTGGAGATTAGCAGTTAAATTTCAATATATAAAGCTCAGAAAAATGTTTTTATTAGGGAGTTCTGGGTTTAGGGAGGACAGTCGGAGAAATGTACACAAAGGGCATTCAACTAAATTGGTTTATTTTAAGAAATAATTTTTAAAATGGCCCGGCGGCATGGTCCAGCAGCTCAAGTCCTTGCCTTAAATGCCCTGGATCCCATATGGGCGCCGGTTCTAATCCTGGCAGCTCCACTTCCCAGCCAGCTCCCTGCTTGTGGCCTGAGAAAGCGGTCGAGGACGGCCCAAAGCTTTGGGACCCTGCACCTGCGTGGGAGACCTGGAGGAGGTTCCTGGTTCCTGGCTTCGGATTGGCGCAGCACCGGCCATTGTGGTCACTTGGGGAGTGAATCATCGAACGGAAGATCTTCCTCTCTGTCTCTCCTCCTCTCTGTATATCTGACTTTGTAATAAAAATAAATAAATCTTAAAAAAAAAAGAAAGAATTTTAATGGAATCAGAACATTTCTGAGCATTTTGCTTTTTCCCAAACTCAAGAAAATGAGGCCAATGTTGTAGTGTAGCTGGATAAGCCACCACTTGTTAGGTAGGCAGCTCATATGGGTGCCTATTCAACTCCTGTGTGCTCCTTGCTAATGACCTGGGAAAAAACATCAGAACATGGCCCACACGCTTGTGTCCCTGCAGCAGTGTGGGCGATCTGGATGAAGCTCCTAGTTCTTGGCTTCATTGTATTCAGTCTTGGCCATTGTGGCCACTTAAGAGTGACTCAGTAGATGGAAGACCTTTCTCTCTGTGTAAGTCCGACTTTCAAATAAGTAAATGAGTAAATAAATAAAAATCTTAAAAACAATTGTGCTGTTGAGTATCCCACCCAGTTACCAATTTTCATCCAATAGCCCGCACGTTTGAAAAGATTAAGATGTTATTACGTGGAGATCCATATAGAAAGTGAGGGAATCCCCACACTGCCCAACACTACCCCCTATTCTCGGCTGGCTCCCATTCACGGCATCCTAGAGAGCTCATTACCCATCCTGTGGTTAAAGACTCCGAGGGAAGGAAATCACACACTATCCCTCTGTGGGAGTAATAAAAAAGCTCTTTCTCACTCATTCTTAGACTCTGTTGGCCTGGGATTGACACTTTAATTTTTATTTATTTGAAAGCTGGAATTTGTTACCCAAGAAACAATTTCTAGGCTAAAAGCCCGGCTTTTGCTTTCCTCAGCCGAGTCCCCTAGGCAACTGGCTCTACAAACTCTGGTAGAGATTCTGGTGGCCTCAGTTTCCTCTTTGTTCTACCCTGAGTTCTGAGTAGCTGCTCTTTGCTTCATGGGCATTTGGCCAGGAGACTTGTCTGAATTGGTGACGGCAAGAGGAAAAATAAAAGCAGAATATTTTATCTATTATTAACTCACTTTTTCATTGAAGTGACAGAGGGGTGGACAGACAGGGCTCCTATCACTTGGGTCACTACACTAAGGCTTGGCCTGGACTAGTGAAAAGGGGAGCTGAAACTTGTGAACCCCTCTGGCGGGTACCAGAGATCCAACCACTTGAGCTAAACCTGCTGCCACCCAGCAGGAAGCTGAAATCCAGAATGGGGATGAGCAGAGGAGTTCCAATGTGGAATGTGAGTGCCCCAGCCAGCTCTGTTAGTTACTCTAAGGCTAAAATTAAATACATATAAAATTAATATTTTAAAAAGAACTACAGAAGATTCATTCCCAATACTTTCTTTGTAAAAGATTTAATTTATTTATTTTAGAGGAAGAATTACAGAGAGATAGAGAGCAGCAGAGAGAGAAAAAGGTCTTCCACCTGCTGGTTCACTCCTCAAATGGCTGTAACACCAGACTAAGTCAGGCCAAATCCAGGAGTCAGCAACAAGGAGCTCAATATTTAGACTGTCGTCCACTGCTTTTTCAGGCACATTAACATGGAGCCAGGTGGAACTGGAGCAACCAGGAGTCAAACCAGTAACCATTTGAGATGCCAGCATCATAGGTTGCTCCTTAACCTAGTATGCCACAGTGATGATCCCCATCCAGTACATTTTAAATCATATTACAAAAATTTCAATAAAGACAAGGCCTTCCTCTACATATGTTATCATGAGCAAAGCAGTGTCAGCTTAGGAATGGTTCTCCATTACACAATATTGTGTAGCAATTGATACTTTATGATAAAGTCACCTAGGGGTTTTTCTTCATAGAATAAATCTTAAATTGGAGGCAAACCCATGAACTGAATTGTACCTGATCAGTAAAGGGAAGTTACATTGCATGACCTGGAGTCTGGAGGATATAACAAGCAGCCATTGTTCCCAGAAAAAGGAAAACAACAAGAAGGAAGTAAACAAAGCAATAAACAAAAACAGGAGAATCGCTTCCATGAAAACTGTGCAAAAACAGCCAGACATAGTGTGATGGTGGGTGTACACTGTGAACTCAGCAACTGGCTAGGCTTTTGGTTCACAACTCTCATCTTGTTTTTTTACTCCAGTTACATGCTCCTTCTGTCTGCGTTTTCTATGCAAGAAGAAACCCACAGTGATGAACGCTATCTCCAAGATGTCTTTTGCAACTTAGTTCTCACTTTGCCTCTACACCTTTATTTTCTCTCATTAAAGCAAAAACACTGTATTTGGGTGTTTGCTACCATAGTTTAGATGCTGCTTAGGATACTCATATTCCCTAGTAGAATGCTTGATTGGAGTCCCAGCTCTTCCACTTCTGATTCAGCTTCCTGCTAATGTATACTCAGGGAGACAGCAGGTGATGATGGATTCCTGCCACTCTCCTGGGGGACCCACAAGGACTTGTTGGCTCTTGGCTTCTGCTTGTCCTTGCCTGGGGAATGCCTATAATAGCCAGATACTGATGGAATATATCATTTTGTCTCTCTTTCTGTTTTTCTCCATGGTGTTTCTCTCTGTATGTGTTTGTGTCTGCCTTTAAATAAATATAAAGATTGGAAAAACAATGTTTGACAATTCTCATTTTATCAGTCTGTGTTACATTGTGAGTGGTCCAGAAGTCATTTACATGCTCAATGACACTTGCGTAAAGTAGTGGGTCTCAACTGGGTGTGTCTTTGTCATTGAGGGGACATTTGGTAACACCTGGAGGCATTTTTCATTTTGGTGATAGAAGGGAGGGGTGTACCTAATGAAAGTGAATCGATAGAGGCCAAGGAGGTTGGCAAGTGTCCTACAAAACACAGCAGAGACCCCATTAGCAATAAAGCATTGTCTAGTTCAAGATGTCAGCAGAGCCACTCTTGGAAAACTCTGAAGTAAATAAAAGTGGGAAGGTAATTTTGCTCCTGAAAAATTTAGCCTAGTGACTGAAGTCCATGCCTTGCATGCGCCGGGATCCCAAACAGGTGCCAGTTCATATCTTGGCCGCTCTACTTCTTTTCCAGCTCCATGCTTGTGGCCTGGGAAAGCAGTAGAGGATGGTCCCAAGCTTTGGGACTCTGCATACATGTGGGAGACCCAGAAGAAGCTCCTGGCTTTGGATCAGCTCAGCCATGGCCATTGTGGCCACTTAGGGAGTAAACCAGTGGATGAAGGATCTTTATCTCTGTCTCTCCCCTCTGCAAATCTGACTTTCCAATGAAAACAAATAAATCTTTAAAAAAGAGAGAGAAAAATTTAGCCTCTAGGACAGTTGCCAGTTCAAAGGCAACTACTTGGAAAACTGAGTTTCTTCACAATGTTGCAAAATAACCTCATTTAAGGCAAATCCAATCTAATGTTCATGGCCCACCAGAGAAAATATCAGCTCTGCTAGCAACCAAATCTGAAATCCTTTCCATTGCTGTAGCAAGAAGCCATCAGAAGGGTTTGGGAATTTATTCTCTGGCTTGGAAAATGACCATTGAGACTAAAAGACCTGAAAGGTAATGCTCTACTAAATAATACCTCCTGCTCACTGTTCACAATACTCCATTTCATACTCAATACCATTTTGCTGGAACACATGTAAGTATATAGATACAGATGCTGGCATTTATTCTAATACTGCTAGAATTCTTATTTTCCTCGGCATATCCAACCATAATGCTACCATTTGTACAGTCAAAGTAACACTCAAATTGAATGAGAGAATGCAAACACAAAGGTTATGTAGCGAGACACTTTTCCCACTGAGGCTGCTCTCAGTTAAGTGGAAGTTGGGGTAGGCCACACTGAAGTGTCCCTGGAGGTCATCAAGGGAAAGCACAGCTGCCTCCGAGGGTATACTGTGCTGCTCAGGCCAGTTCAAATTCTTCCTTTCTAAAAAAAACCTATAGAAAACATTTGCTTAAAAAATAGTAGTTCACATTTTATTTCTTTTTAAAAAGCGTTGATTGTTGCAAGAATTATGGCTCAGCCGGTTAAACTGATACTTGCACAAGGGTAGGATCCAATACTGGTATCAGAGTGCCAGTTTGAGTCTTGGCTGCTCTGCTTGTGAGCCAGCTTCTTTCCGATGAGCCTGAAGAGGCAGCAAAAGATAATGCAAATACTCTGCCCCCTGTGATCCATGTGGAAAAGCAGGATGGAGTTTCTGGCCTCTGCTTTTTGTTGTTGTTGTTGTTATTATTATTATTATTATTATTATTATTATTTACATTGCATTATGTGACACAGTTTCATAGGCTCTGGGATTCCCCCAACCCCTCCTTGTACCCTTCCCCGTGGTGGATTCCTCCACCTTGTTGCAGTATTACAGTTCAAATTAAGTCAAGATTCTTTCTTTGCAAACATATACCAAGCATAGAGTCCAGCATCTTATTGTCCAGATAAATTCAACAGTTTCTTGGGGAGACCATCTCTGGTCTGACGGTAGAGCTGGCAGAATATCATTCCAACCAATTAAAAGCCCCAACGTAACATCAACAACAATTTACAGCATTATGGAATTAATTGACATGGTATTGAGCAATGAATATGTTTAAAAAGTAAGTTCTTAACCACATTCTGTGACTACATAACTGACATATCAATTTTAGTTTATATATAACCGGGTTCTTTACACCTTCTATACACCTTAAAATGGCTGTCTTGTGTCTATTTTCATTTTAGTATTTAGCAGTTTATAATGTTGAAGCATACTTTGGCTGAACATGGTAGATTTTAGGATAGTCTAAACTGGCTTATAACTCTAACAAGGCATATGTCAACAGTTGAGGCACAGAACAGTTTTAGGAGGGGTGTGCAGAGAAATCTTAAATACCCTAGTGAGGAGTAACTAATCTTTGTGTCCTACCTAGTAATGTATATGTGAATCCACACTGACCGTTTCCTCTCTGGTTCTAAGCTTTCCTTGTTGTTCTCTATCTATTCTAATTTTTGTTGTTCGCTTTTTTGCGGTGGGGGAGTTGGGGGGGCTCCAGAGCAACCCTGATGGTCATTGCAAGAGAGGGTGGGGATCCAAAGTTGGAACTAAGTAAGGACCAGAGAAAGCTCCTCTCCCTAGTCGCGAAGGAAGTTTACTGTTCTTCTGTTTTTGCGGACCACTCAGGGTTCCTGGCTGTTGTTCCTGCAAGGCAGGATTTGGACTTCCTCCACCCCATGTGGTAGATCCAAATGGGGGTGGGTGACCTCAGAGTTCTCGGCCTCCAAAGGCACTCCAATTCCCCGTGGTCTCCTTGCTGGCCTCTGTCTTTAGACTAACCCAGGTATGGCTACTACAGCCATTTGGCAAGTGAAACAGCAGTTGGAAGATCTCTCTCTCTCTCGTTTTCTCTCTCTGTCATTGCTTCTCTTCCTCTCATCACTATACCTTTTAAATAAATAAACCTTTTCTATAAAGCAAAGCTGTTCAATCTTATTTATGTGAAAGGCAGTGCAATAGAGAGGGAGGAAGAGAGGAAGGGAAGGAGCAGAAGGGAGGAAGAGAGAGGAAAAAGGCATTTTAAAAAAGAAAGAGCTTCCATATCTGCTGGCTCACTCCTCTGAAAGAGCACAGCAGCTGGGACTGGGTCAAGTGAAACCAGGAGCCCAGACCATCTGTGTTCCCCACAGGAGTGCCAGGTGACCACTGACGGGAAGTCTGGTGAGAATCGGAGGTGACACGCAGTCCCGGCCATTCTGAAATGGGACTCAGGTGTTCCGGTCTCTTTAACCTCTAGTGCCACGATGTCCACCCCCAGATGCGTTTTTTATTTTATTATCATTTAAAAATTTTTACAAAATAAATACTTCTCAATTTTTTCAGGGTATAAATTTAGAAGCATGATCGTTCCTCCCTTCCCTGTCCCTTTCTCCTTTCCTATCTTCGTCTCCTTGATTTTTCCCAAATTCATACAATGGCATATTTATTTGGCTTACAGTAACAAGTTTAACTTTGCCATGCATAAAGGTATTATGACAAAACAAGTAAATGAAAAGGAAAGAAAGATAAAATAACAAAATCAAAGTAGTAAAATAAAAATGGAAATCAAATAATTATTTAGGCACATAGACCCCATATGTTAATCTGATTTACAGAGAGTATGTTTTCGTGCTCTGCGTGTTACTTGTCATAAATGAGAGGGATTGTCCTTTCAGGACTGGCTTATTTCACTAAGAATAATGGTTTTCAGTTAGGCACATTTTGCTGAAAATAATAAGATTTTATTCTTTTTGTGGCAGAGTAATATTCCATAGTGTATGCCACTTTTTCTCTATCTAGTCATTAGTTACTGGGGATCTGAGTTGGTTCCATACCTTAGCTATTGCGAATTGCACTGCTATAAACAGAAGGTTCCAGGTTAACCTTGTCATATGAAGATTTCATTTTGTTTGTGTATGTTGCCAGAAATGGGAAGGCCAGGTTAGACAGTACATCTTTCAAATTTCTGAGGCAGATTCCTTTTTTTTAAAGATTTATTATTAATTTTAACTGCAAAGCCAGATATACAGTGAGGATGAGAGACAGAGATGAAGACCTTCCGTCCGATGATTCACTCTCCAAGTGAGCGCAATGGCCAGAGTTGAGCCAATCTGAAACCAGGAGACAGGATCATCTTCTGGGGGCTCTCACATGGGTGCAGGGTCTCAAGGCTTTGGGCATCCTCGACTGCTTTCCCAGGCCACAAGCAGGGAGCTGGATGGGAAGTGGAGCTGCAGGGATTAGAACCAGCATTGTGAGTCTATCTTAAGGACCACATCAAAGTGCTAGGGATGAAGTCCAGCAGGAAACAACAAGGAAATGCAGTCTCTGAGCTTGAATGGTTTAGGATGATTAGCATCACCTATGGACACAGTTCGCTAGCATTCGACAGAACATCTTTGATGAAATTTGTGGTAACTCTTTGGAAAATGGAGAGTCATTTGTGATTATGTAGAAGTTTGCCCTCATGGGGCTCGGCAGCATGGCCTAGTGGCTAAGGTCCTCGCCTTGATCCCATATGGCCGCTGGTTCTAATCCCGGCAGCTCCACTTCCTCTCTCTCTCTCTCCTCTCAGTATATCTGACTTTGTAACAAAAATAAAAATAAATCTTAAAAATAAAATAAAATAAAATAAAATAAATTATAAAAAATAAATAAATAAAAAAAAAAAAAGAAGTTTGCCCTCATGTGTACTTCTAGATAGAATTCCTTCTAACCTAAAGCTTTTGCTTTATTTTCTCAGCTGAATAGAGTTCCTTTGGTTTACAATGAGCAATGGTAACCTAGAAATACAAACATCATTGGTATTTTCCCATTGTATTATCATCTGCATGTGCGTATCAACTCAGCCTGCCCAATTCCACTTCTGCTTCATTATCACACACAGTACATAAAAGGAGGTAAAGCTAAAATAGTCTTCAGAATTTAAGAACCAATTCAAGAGGAGGAAGAAGACTGGGTAAATTGGTTGGTTCAACCCTTGAGAATGCTTCTTGGTTTTGATTCTACTACATTTTCAATGAATTTAGTTTTTTTCTTTTTACTGTTACTATTTTCCATGTTCCAGCTTTTTAAAAATATATTTATTTATTTTTATTAGAAAGGTAGATTTATAGGGAGAAAGTGATACAGAAAAGAAGATCTTCCGTTGGCTCTTTCACTACCAAGTGGCAGCAACAGCTGGTGCTGAGCTGAGCCAATCCAAAGCCAGGGGCCAAAGAGCTTCTTCTAGGTTTCCCACGTGGGTACAGGGTCCAAGGCTTTTGGCCATCCTGTACTGCTTTCCCACGCCACAATCAGGGAGCTGGGTGGGAAGTGGAGCAGCTGGCAGATGAACTGATGTCTGCATGAGACCCTGGTGTGTGCAGGCAAGGATTTATCCATTGAGCCATAGTTTTGCAGGTATATGGATTCCTCTCTTTTTTCATCTCCATTTCTCCCCATATTACCACAGTAGGATACTCATTTGGTAACAGTTACAATTTTAACATTCTGCTATTTAATTGGATCATGGAATTTAGTCTTTGATAGCTTGAGATTCAATTAAGCATTTTTTCAAAGTTCTTAAAAACAATCGAGAACAACTCTGCTCAATAGCCTATAGGCTAAAGCCTTGCCTTGAATTCACTGGGATCCCATAAAGGTACTGGTTCATGTTCCGACTGCTTTGCTTCCCATCCAGCTCCCTGCTTGTGGCCAGGGAAAACAGTGGAGGATGAATAAAAGCCTTGAGACCCTGAACCCCTGAACCCCTGTGGGAGATCTGGGGGAGACTCCTGATTCCTGGCTTCGGATAGCCTCAACTCCAGCCATTGCAGACACTTGGGGAGTGAATCAGTGGGCGGAAGATCTTTCCCTCTGTGTCTCCTTCTCTCTGTATATCTCCCTTTCCAATAAAAACAAACAAAGCTTAAAAAAAAAAATACAGACTATCTGCATTTAGTGACAGTTAAGACTGGGCAATATTTAATGTTAAATGTATATTTATAAACTGCAACAAATTCAGAGTAACTTTCTCTAACTATTGGTTTTTCTTGAAAATAAAAGCTTCCAAGTCATAACAATCAGGCCAGGGATTTGGAGTGCAGATTTTAACAAAAGAATTTTCATTTGGAAGCTTAGCTGCTGGTGCCATCTAGCGACCAGTCCAGTTAATAAACAAAGAGAGGTCAGAAAACGTATTCAACATTTGATAAAATCCGTCTAATAAAATTGCTAGTAGTGATGCCCACAAAAGGAAGTCGGATCTTCATAACACTTTGACCATAATTTTTTAATTAAAAATGAGAGAAATTCTTAAAATGGCTAATGTACTTCAAGGAAAATATATTTAAAAGTGAAAACCATTCAGCACTAATATTAAACATAGATTTGTACAGCAAGAAAGCATGGAAAACCCTTTTTAAAGAATCAATGCATAAGAAATAATTTCTAATCTCTTTGAGAACATTAATTAAAGTGAATCATTCATGTATTTTTAGATTGAGGCAATGGGCTGAGATAGAAATGCAAGCTCATCATCTAGAAATGGAAAGACTGAAGTTCTGAATTTGGAAAGCTATTACACTTATTTTAGAGTCATCACTTTATGTCCACCTTCCTTCTCTACCCTGTACTTGTAGTTCAAAAGGTGCCTGGATCTACATAATGATTTTTCTGCAAACGTTTTGTCCTTCCTACTTTTCTTGTTTGTAGATGTTGATTTTCATTAATAGGTATTGAGTAATCCTGTTAATATTAAATTATTTTTTCCAGAATTCTTCATGATTTTTGTAAAAGATGACTAAAATGAAAAAAAATCATTGAAATATAAGCTACCCTTGGATTTCTGTGTAGAGAAAAATGCAAGAGTGTGAAATAGGCTGTGAGCTGGCTGGGGGCAATGTCACCTCCTAGTTGCCTGAGATTGCGGGTTTGCAGGGCAGCTACAGCCATAGAGCATGTGAAGACCTAGGAGCTCACATCCAGGCAGATGGAGCAAACCTGAATATTTCTCCATGTGCTTGGTCCTGGGCCAGGTGAGAAGAGGGGAGGGAAGAATCCCAGGCTACCATGCTGGCCTGGTGTGCTAGGGGACCAGGGTTGGAGAACTCCGATGGGCCTGCCTGTTGGTTATGTGGAGGGGTAAGTCACAAGGCCATGTGTCACATGTGTGTGGAGGGGTAAGTCACAAAGCACATGTGTCAGTGGGTGGGCAGAGCTTCAGACCAAAACACCACTTACTGAGCTTCCAAAAGCTGGGCTGGAGAACCCATTTACTCCTGGGCAGAAAGATTGTGGATTGATTAGGGAAAGGGGCAAGGGTATATGGGGAAAGGAGGGCCACTGTGGGAGTGTATTGCAGGTGAGGAATGGCTTCTAAGGGACACCCAATGACAAAACCACTGTACTTGCTGGTAAGTGAGGGGACTGAGACCTGGAGGTTTGGAGGGGAGAGCCCAGAGGACCTTTGTGGGTCAGACTGATGCAGCAGCCCATACGGGAGACGTGAGCTGAGCTAGTTAACATGGAACATTGCTGACCATCATATACCAGCCTACAAAAAGGCTAGGGCTAGGGGCCTACCTTGCAGGGCTAAATCACAGTACCTGCCAGAGAGTGTTGGAATAGGCAATGGGTAATGTTAGTCTGGGCTATGACACTAACCAGTACGCAAGAGAACCAGGTCCAGGGGCAGAGTCTGTGGGGCATATGTGGGCCTAACCCTGTGGAGCTGCAAGTGCCATTGATTAACTTCATAGTTGGTAGTGATGGGCTGAGCTAGGCATGACCATGGAACATGCCAGCACTCACAGGTAGTAGGGCTGGCAACAGGCTGGGCAGGTCCAGGCTGTGACACCGACAGGTGCACCCAAGAATAGGGTATGGGGCAGGTCAGTCCATAACATCCAGAGGCTGCAACATAGGCATAAGGTTATGCTGGAGCCTAGCACTCACTGGTATGTGTGAGATTTAGCTCTGAGAGTAAACCTGGTGTGGGAACTTGGGAAATTTCCTGATGGACCAGAGCTCACTGAACTGGTGAGCACATGGTTCAGGCCTGGGTGCTAGTCAGACCAGGCAAGTTAGCTCCACCTGTCAGCAAGTGTTTGGGTTGCTTTTAGAAGGGGGCAGAGTTGGCAGGACCGAGCAAAACATAGCCCCTGACATGTGCAGGAGCAGGATGGAGGGCAAGTAATGCCAGGCGAAGCTATCACACCTATCAATTTGCATGAACCAGAGATGGGTGCAGACTGAGCAAGGCCCGGTTGCAGAACCTGCCAGTGAGAGTTGGGACTGTGGGGGGGTTGGGACAGGTCAGGCTGCAGCATCTGATGGCAAAGGCCAAGACAGGTGAGAGACTATATCAAGCTAGGTCAGAGCAATCACTGGCATATGCAAGATCTGTGGCTGGGAACAGGCCTGATTGGGGAGCTAAGGGAATGCCTTGGCTGGGTGGTGGTTCCCACTGGTGATTGTGAGGGCCAGAATGGACCACAGCACCCAAAAAGCACTCATGAGACCCGGCTGGTGGGGTGTGAGTCAAGTATGGGGGGTTCCTTTGCTGGGCCACTATTCCCACTGGTGAGCCTGAGAGCTGAGATTAGGGGCAGACGAGTCTAAGCAGGGTTACAATAGCTGTTGATCTGCATGTGAGCTAGGCTAAGGGGAAAACCAATCTGGGCTGACTGTCGCTGACTGGTGCATTCATAAACCAGAGTGGGTGCGGATTGGTTGGGCTTTGCTGCAACAACAGCTAAGAAGTGCTAGCACTTGGGAAAAATTTTGTCAAGCTAAACTGTAGAACCACTTGGACAGTGCAAGATCTAGGACCGGGAATGGGTCCAATAGGAAACTGTGGGCACCTCTCTCTTGGATTGGCATTCCCACTGGTGAGCATGGGAACCAGTGCTGGGGGTGGACATGGCTAGATGGAGAGTAGCTCCTGTCGGGTCAAGTGTTGGCTGAATAGTGAAGCTGGTTGGGTTGAGTCAAGTCCAAAGTCCATTGACGTGTATGAGAGCTGACTGGGATGTGAGATAGAATGGACTAGTCTACTGTACATACGGACAAGCATGGAATCCAGTGTAGGGGGAGGGCCCGGTTGGGGATACTGGGAGCTGCTCTGACTAGGTCACAGCTCCCGCTGGTGTACATGACGGTTGAATGTTTGGTGGGCAGGATTGGGCTGGACTGCAAAACCCATTGGTTAGCATAGAAGATAGGGCTGGAGACAGAACTGACCGAGCAATTTCAACCACCAGTGTGTGCATAGGCTGATATAAGTGTTGGAATAAGCCAGACTCTGTATTGGCAAGCAAACACAAGAATCAGGTCTGGGATCACATCAGATGAAACTTCTTTGGGTATCCCCCTCAACTGAACCAACTGAACTCAGAACTCCAACAATGGGGAGAATTGCAGGTTTCATAGTCTGGTTGGAGTGCATGTGTCAGAGCTGGGCCTCCTCAGAGGCTTAGATGAACCAGTGACCAACATATCCAGATGCACATGGAGGATATAGCAGTACAATGGAGTCTGCAGAGGACACCTGGTACCATAACAGAGGAAGGAGGGCAGAACAGATTGATCCACTACCCCAGGAATACGTTGGCACTGAGTATCTGGGGAAATGGAGACTCTAAGGTAGACTATGTCAGCCAGTGAATCCTGGAGGAATTTCATTGTGCTTGGAATTGCAAGACTGATAGCAATTCAGAGCTATTGAACGATCAAAATCACTAGAATAAGACTCTTAGAGCATGCCCCACATCAAGGACCCTGGGATAACATCAAGTGGCCATACCCCATCCCAGGGTATGGAGGCAATTGGGAGGCTGGGTGTGGCTTCTCACTGTATCTGTCCTTTTCCCCTAGATAGAGGAAGAGAGAGAGAGAGAGAAAAAGAAGAATGTAGAAACTTTGGTTTCACCCACTTTCCTCTAACCCTTGACTCTTTGTACCTTAATAAACTATGTAAACATCATCAAAAATTAAAATTAAACAAAACAGTGTGAAGTGACCTTCCAGACCCAGCGGCTTCCTGGGACAGCCACGTGACACAGATAGCTCTGTGCTGAAAATGCTAACTGCTAGTACAATATAAATAGAAAGGTTCTTCACCCCTTGATTTCAAGTCAGTAGAGTATTTTTTATACTTAAAAAAATAGTCCAATGAATAGCTGTCAAGTTTTGATGATCTTCCTCTAATAGTAGAAGAAAACTCAGACTCAGTAAAGCACATACTTGATAAAAGAAAAAACCCTCTTCCTGTGGGTATGATGAGGAAATGATAATGAATCATTACCACAGTTCTATCCTATTATTCTCACAAGTAATGGTTTTCTGAATAGCCTGTTGAGTAGTAGCCACAGTCATCCAGAAGTAAGGAGCCACCAACATCAAACACACCTTCTGTTGTACTCTTCTTATAAAAAGCATTAATAGTTACAATAATTTGTATATTTTTTGTTATTTATTCAGTGACAAGTGCCTAAAATATCCATCAACCAACTATTGGGCAGAGATTGTATGCTTATGTTGGTGAAGTCATGGTTCTCACTACCAAGGAAATACATTTTGGCATTTCTCAGGGAAAAAAGTATTTACCAATAGAAAACTAAGCAGGAGAAACAGTAATAAAAATTTCAAGATTTCAGTGGTGAAGGAAACCCTAGCAAGTTGGGAAGTAAGCAAAGGAGTGAGATCATTTTAAAGCACTGTCACAGTAACTCAGGCATGGAATAAGGTGTCGTGGTTTGGGTATGATTTCAATGTGTCTCCCATGGTTGATGTGTTGGAAACATGAGCTTCATCAGGACAGCATTGAGATAGTCAGATTTTTTAAGAGAGCCAGTGACATGGAATATGTAATTATGTCATGAGGGTTGCTGTGTCAATTCACAGCTTTTAGGTTCCTCACTTTTTTCTTCCCCCAGACTATTAGTCATCAGTTCCTTCATCTAGCTCTCATGTTCCATTATTTATACATGTCTTGCTATCCTGGTTATTCTTGTCTGGAAGTTTTTTTTTTTTTTCAAAATTTTCCTGTTCTTCAGAAATACTGAATGAAAACTTCAGGAGAGCCTTAAAATACATCATGCATTGGTCTTATGGTGGCAGAACTCTTATTCTTAGCCAATGCACTAATATGCTCCTTAAATATAGAATTGCAGGTAGAAAACTGCCTTTAAGAAAGGTCAAAATGACACATATGTAGAGATGCTATGTAATTTAAGGACAGCACTTAAAAAGGACCTTGCTTAGCTTTTGATCAATGCATTGTATCTAGTTCTTATTGCAAGGATATGTGTTTGCATGCAGAATCAGCAAAAACCTTCTTCAGAAATCATCCAGGGACTTCCAGGCATCAGGAATAGCACATCTGTTGCTCCAGGTCAGAAAATATCTGGTGGAGGTTTTGCTTTGTCATTGCTTGGAAGTAAGGTCTTTTAGTTGCAGTTGCTTTGTTTCTAAAATAAGGGTAAATATACCATGCCTTGTGACCCTGTAGGATCACTATCAAAATGTATGAATGCCTGAAAAATTAGCCATACAGACGTTCTGGTTTCACATTCTCTCTTAGCCCTGATATAGCCAATCATGAAAGCCTATTGCCTTCCCTCTCCCAAGATTCTTCTCCACTTCCTCACTGCAATCAACTCCATTCGTGTCTCTAATTTCCATTCCTGCTCTTCTTTCAATTGAGCACTACCTCAAAGAAGGGTCTATTTCACACAAGCCACAATATTAGTTGCTGGAAGACAAAAGGTGAGTAAAATTTGGGAGTAATTCTCAAGGTGTTGCTTTAGAAAGGAAGTATATCTTTAGGGATGGCTACAATAAAAACGTCAGACACTACAAATATTGGCAAAGATGAAAGGAAATTTGGAGTCCTTCACACACTGGTGGGAACATAAAGTGGTGCAGCCACTTGGGAAAATAATCTGAAAATTTTTTAATAATAATAATTATTTTTTTATTGGGAAGTCGGATGTACACAGAGAGGAGAGACAGAAAGGAAGATCCTCTGTCCGATGATTCACTCCCCAAGTGACCGCAACGGTCAGTGCTGCGCCGATCCGAAGCCAGGAACCAGGAACCTCCTCCAGGTCTCCCACACGGGTGCAGGGTCCCAAAGCTTTGGGCTGTCCTCGACCGCTTTCCCAGGCCACAAGCAGGGAGCTGGCTGGGAAGTGGAGCTGCCAGGATTAGAACCGGCGCCCATATGGGATCCAGGGCTCGTTCAAGGTGAGGACTTTAGCTGCTAGGCCACGCTGCCGGGCCCAACAACCTGAAATTTTATCAAATATTTATTGCATGATCTAACACTTCCACCCCTAGGCTTACATGAAATGTTACCAATACATCTTCCTAATTAAATTTACCAAAAATGGTCTGCTCTGGGACACCAAAGCTGGTTCCTGCCAGAAAAATTTTTTTCTAGAAGAATGAATCCCTCAATTTCCTCCACACAAACATTTTATCCCAGCTATGCTGTACTTAAGTACCTCCACTGACTTGACACTGAAAAGACTGTGCTTTTCCACCTCTCCCATCTCTGTTTTTATAGATTTTATTTGGGGATGATCCTTATCATCCTCTTTCTGTATTGGACTGTGAGAATTTCACCATTTCTGTGACATCCTCTTTCCTTGCATTTTAATTGCATCGGTGCACATCCCATTATTTTAATTTCTAATTATTTACATGTTTTTCTGATTTTAGCCTAGTACAATGGTTATCAGAAAATATTCACTGTGTATTAAGGGAATGAGCAAATGGATTCCGTGGATGTTTAATACTTCAGGTTTTCACGTGAAGCAAAATCCTTACATTGTATAGTTTAAAACCACCATACCCCTCATAAAAATTACTGAATTCTCAGAAGGCTTCTTATGTGCATGAATTTGTGCATCAAAAACTATCACAGAAGACATTCGAGTTGTGGTTAAATAAAAAAAATCAAAAACATGATATGTGAGCACAAATCACAGTTTTAAGGTTTATTTATTTTTATTTGAAAGGCAGATTTACACAGAGAAGGAAAAGACACACACACACAAAAGTTTTCCATCCACTGGTTCATTCCTCCAAATGGTTTTGATGGCTGGACTAAACTGATCCAAAGTCAGGAACCAGGAACTTCTTCAGGGTCTCCCATGAGGTGCAAAGTCCCAAGGTTTTGGGCCATCCTCCACTGCTTGCCCAATCTATAGCAGGGAGCTGAATATGAAGTGAACCATTGGGACTAAAATCAGCACTCCGAATGGATGGTGGCTCTTGCAAGTGGAGGGTTAACCTATTGCGCCAAAAGCCAATTTTTTTTTTTTAGATTTATTTTGTTTTTAGAAGGTGGCTGGGAACCCGCATTTACTTTTAACATATTGGTTACTCATTACTATGTCAATTAATTCCATAATGATGTAAATTTTTGCTGATGGTATGTTGGAGCTTTCAATTGACTGGGATGATACTCTGCTGGCTCTGTCATCAGACCAGAGAGGGTATACCTAAGAAGCCGTTGAACTTGACGGGACAATAAATGCTGGACTCTATGTTTGGTATACGCTTGCAATGGGGAAATCTCAACTGAACTTGAGCTGTGGTTATGCAACAAGGTGGAGGAATCCACCATGGTGGGAGGGTTTGGGGAGGGGTGGGGAGAACCCAAGTATCTATGTAACTGTGTCACATAATACAATGTAATTACTGAAGTTAAATAATAAATAATTAAAAAAAAAAAAACCTATTGCACCACTGTGTCAGCCCCACTTGTTTTTTTAATTAAAAATATTTATATTTAGTGATAGATTTGGCTTTGTTCTGTGTTTTACTTGCTGGTATAATGGAAAATAACTGGATACTCATATTTGCTTCTGTATTAGCCCACTGTGGTGTAGTGTCCTTTGAACCACATGAAGAGAGTCCAGCCTCATTTAGCTTTGTGTTTGGTAATACAAAATGCTTTATATTAACCTTTTAAAGCAATTTGAATATTTTTCTTTGAGCCTATGCTGAAACTTGTTGAAAAGAGATTTCTTAAACATTGAAAACAATGCTGGATGTGAGATAATTTTGTATTATCATGCTTTCATCATTTGGGAAGTATTGGTTCACTGATGTATGCCAAGTTTTCTAATCTTCATCATTTTATTCAGCAAAACATCACATTTGTTAGTAGCACCAGAAACCTCTTAAGTGTTGGGAAGCAATCACTCTCACACTGGTGGTTTAAACTTCTCAAAATTTTCTTTATTTTTTGCATTTTATTTCAGAATAGTTTTAAATTTGCAACTCTTTATTAAAAATTACCTGTATCCCTTATCTTACTTCCCCTAACATTTCATGTTAATATCACAATTTAATTGCCACAATTAAAAATGCATTGAGCTTCCTCTGTTTTTTAACTTAGTCAAAGAGCAAATATTGTGAATTATTATTGTGATACAGAATTCAAAATAGTTGTTATAAAACTTCTTGTCAACAATGAGAAACACGTAAAGCAGGAGTTCAAGGAATTCAAGAAATATGTCACACTGGAAATGAATCAAATCAAAGCTGAATAGAGTGGAGCAAATGAAAAGTACAGTGGAGAGTCTCCAAAATAGAATGAAGGAGGCAGATGAAAGAATCTAAAAATTAGAAGATATTTCCTGTCACCAGGGGGAAGCAAATAAAAAGCTGGAAGCAGAGCTGGATCAGGCTTAAAAAAAAAAAAACCATTCAAGAATTGAAAGACACTATTCAAAGACCAAATATAGGAGTTATGGGAGTTCCAGAAAGTGTAGAAAGAGAAACTGTGTTTACAAATATATTTAATGAAATATTAAGGAAAAATTTCCCTAATCTAGAAAAAGAATTGGGAAACAAGATTCAGGGGGGGCACAGAACTCCCAACAGGACTGATCAAAAACGATCTTCACCAAGACACATGATCTTCAAGCTCTCTTCAATTGAACATAAGGAAAAGATCCTTAAATGTGCAAGTGAAAATACCAATTGACATACAGAGGAATGCCAATTAAACCCACAAGGAGACCGCTCACAGAAATCTGTACAGGCCAGAAGAGAATGGAGAGACATAATCCAGACAAAAAGCAAAATATTGTCAGTCCAGAATAATATGCCCAGCAAAACTTTCCTTTGTCTTTGAAAATTAAATAAAAAAGAAAAGTTAAAAGAATATGCCTCTTCCAAATCTGCCCTACAAATGATACTTCAAAATGTTCTCTTGACAGAGAAAAGGAAGAACACCAAACAAAACCAAATGCAAATATGAAGAACATCCCAGTAAAATAGCAACAGAAGACTAAATCAATGAACAACCCATTGCTAAAATGACAGGACCAAATTACCACACATTCATATGAACCCTGAATGTAAATAGCTTAAACTCATTAATTAAACATCACATCTTAGGAGACTAGATTAAAAAAACAAATCGCATCTATTTGTTGCCTGCAGGAGACACATTTCACCAACAAAGATCAGCGGAAACTGTATCTTATGCATTTTGATCTTTTTTTGCTGGTTTTATTTCTTCAAAACACTTTCTTCGATTAAATTCTTCAGTGACTCATAGATCATACAGTAGTATCATTTTCTTCAAGAAGGTTCTTGATTTTCTTTTTTTTCATTTCTCCAGTGACACATTAGTCATTCAGTAACCTGTTATTTAACTTCATGGTTTTATTAATTTCTTTTTTTTCTTCCTGTTGTTGATTATGTTTTGTGGCTTTTCATTTAAGGGGAAGCATAGTAACTGTGTAATGTGAGGATACAATGCAGTATGCATCTCTACTTCCAGACAAAGATGGACTCCTAATGAAACTGTTTACTATATCTTGACAATAGGATGCTGGACTCTGCCATTGTCCATGCCCGCAATGATGGACAGATGACTGTGTATGAAGAACCATACTATGGTAATGATATAGTAATGATATAAGGGAACTCAGTGAGGGGGGAGGGAATAATTAAAATCCCAGGGTCTCTGGAACTGTATCATAAAATGATAATAATAAGAAGAAGTAAAATTAAAAAAAAAATAAAACAAGTTGAGTTGCTTAAGAACTTAATTGCCTTGCACTGATTGCTGAATCCACTATGTAGAGCCATTGCTTGAGACAGAAGGCACCCTGCCACTTGTTCTCAGGCACTAATAGTAACAATGGATGAGCAGAGCTCTGGAAGCTGAGAGACTAAGAGGCAGAAAAACAGGCCAAGATGCGAAGTGATTAAACAGTGTCAGATCATGGCTTTTGAACATGTATTACTTAATACATCTCTGAAATTTTTTTCTAATGAGGCAAATGATTTTTGGTGTATTAGTTCTCTGCTTTTGCAGTTCCCAAACCATGGTTTGTAGATATCTGAGAACACTTTAGACTCTGAGGTTCCACAAGACCAAAATAATTATAATTCTAGGATGACAGCATTGGTATTGTGGTGCTATGAGTTAAGCCACTCCCTGTGACACTAGCATCCTATACTGGAGTGCCAGTACAAGTCCCAGAACCTTCAGATCCAGCTCCTGGGCAATGCATGTGAGAAAGCAACAGAAGATGTGTCAAGTGTCTGGGCCCCTAAGACCCACATGAGGAACTCTGATGAAGTTTCTGGTTCCCGATTTCAGCTTGATCCAGTCCCAGCTGTTGTGGCCATTTGGAGGCTGAATCAACTGATGGGAGATCTTTTTATCTCTGCTACACCTCTTTTTATGTCTGTATATCTTTCCAATAAAATTAAGTCTTTGAAAAAAAAAAAAACACTGGGCTGATATTTTCCTAACAGTGCAGAAGCAGTAGGGGTAAGACCACACAAATCTAGAGTGGTATCTAACTGCGCTTTTGATTTGCCATTTTGTTCTTCGACACACACATTTGCAGAAATAAAAGAAAACCTCAGCTTTACTGAAAGTTGCCTTTAAGAATGATAAAAATAATAACTTTTATTATATGTAGATCTTTGAGTACATGGAACATATTGTTACTTGAAAAACTCATGACTGACCAAATATGATTATTATGATTTGGGCGCTTGGAGACAATTAAAGATGAGCATAATGAACTTCTAGCAAATTTTACCTTTGTCTCTTCTTTGCTGCTAGTCATTGCACTTCTGGCTAGGCAGATTCTTTTCCTTGGGGCAAGTTCCTAAGCTCTGTCACCCACAGATCTATAGTTCAATTTTACTTATTGCAGTTGGTACATGGTTCTTTGTTTGCAGCCAATTGTGCCACTCCCTCCAGAGAGTTCCAGGTCTGGGCTCTTATGTTAGATTTCCACCATGATCTCCATAGCCCCAGCTCCTGGCGAACCAGTCTCCACCTCCTGTGATACCATGCTAAGACTGCACCGTTGTCTGTACAACCTTTGTCCCACTTCCAGTTGGAATAGGTCCCAGGATTAGGGAGACGCCAGTTGTCCTATATAGCTAGGTTGTTGGTGGTACTGATATTGATGGAACCTGTTGGCCATTATGTCTGAGGGCCACACAGACTTACTTTGACCCGTACGATGCCATAGTCAGTATTATTTTCCTGTGAGACCAGTGCAATCCACTGAACTCAATGAGTTCACTCCTAGCTCAGTGCTTGCACAGCTCACTGTTGTCCCCTGCAGTCTTTTTTTTTTAAGATTTATTTATTTTTTATTAGAATGGAAGATTTACACAGAGAAGGTAAAACAGAGAGATCTTCCATCTGCTGACTTGCTTCCCAAATGGCCACAAGGAGCTTCTTCTGGGTCTCCCACGTAGATGCAGCGTACCAAGGATCTTAGCCATCCTCCACTGCTTTCCCAGACCATAAGCAGGAAGCTATACTGAAAATGGAGCAACGAGGGTATAAATTGGTGCCTATATGCAATGTCAGAACTAGCAGGTAGAAGATTAGCCATTTGAGCCATGGTGCTGGCCCTCTAGAAGTGTAGAATTTAAAGGATGGAAAACATACATTAGAATTTGGATTGAAAAAGTGAGCTAGATTAAGACTCCACACAAGCTTCCAGATCCTCAATAATAAAAAAAGCAAAATAGGAAAATTACAGTAATACCTACTTTTTAAGGTTGTTTGAAAATGAATCTCACAATATATGTAAAGTACCTAGTTCCTGGCAGACAGTAGATAATTCAGTAAATATTGACTGTCTTCATCTATATTTATTCTTTTTTTGGGGGCAGGGTACAAAATTAATGTCCCCTGCAGTCTTAAATTCTTTGCCACACGGTATGAAATGACACCTGATGTGCCACTACTAGAGTTCTTGATCTGCTAGTTGTCAGGTCTGAGGGCTACCCAGACCTATCTTGGGTGGAACCTGTAGGATGCCACTTTGTTGCAGTCTGCTGAGCCAGAAAGGAGTTTACTCCCAGCTTAGTGCATGCACAGTACTATCTATAGCCCTTGCCTCCTTAAACATAATGACATCCTATACAGCTTTAGGGGACGAACTGGGTTGTGAAATCTACCCTGTTCTTGCACTGCCTTTCTGGGATCTGCTGCTCTGTCTCTGTTCCTGGTCAAATGAAACAGACCTGCAGGACAGGCAGTTCTTTGTCTGGGTTCACTGCCTGAGCTCCCCATAGTTGTCCCTTCCCACCTGGTTGCTGGTGTAGTTCTGGCTGTCAGTACAGTTCGGATCACCACTCGTTAAATGCCACTGGAGTATCAGTCACTGCAACACCACACTGTTGTGTCTGCTGCTTTCCTGTGTCTGTCAATCTCCAGGTGCCCCTCTGCTGTTATTCAGTCCTCTCCTGTTTCCTGGAATGTGCCCTGTTTCTTTCACAGTGGTTAATATTTCTCTGTCTGTTTAAATGTGTCCTTACCCTATTCCACCATCTTGATTCTCCCCAACTTGTTTTAGATATGCAAAGGAAAACAAAGAAAATTGATTCGGGACACATTCAGATTGGAATTCTAATCCATTCCTACAAATTTGGTTGAATTGCAGGCAACAAGAATGGGAAAGAGAGATCTCGAAGTCCACAGTTGGACTGTACAATGCTTTGTTGGAGTATTTCATATTTTTCACTTATTTATTTATGTAGTTATTTATTTATGTATGTATTATTTATTTATATAAATTTGAAAGGTAGAAAAAGACGGACAGACAAATGCACACAAATACACAGAAAGAGGAATAGAGAAGTTTCCATCCACTGTATCACTCCCCAAATGCCTTCCGTGCCAGGGCTGGACCAATTCAGAAGCAGGTTGTAGAACTCAACAAGGGTTTCCCACTTGGGTGGCAAGTACCCAAGTACTTGAGCCATCACCTGCTGCTTCTCAAGGTGCTTTTCAAAGCACATTAGCAGGGAATGGGATTAGAAGCAGATAAGGGATTCAAACTTAGGCAGTCTGACAAAAGATTTTAGCTCTCCAAGTGGTCTCTTAGCTACTGTATCAAATGCCTGCCCCTCATTTTATGAAAGAAATGTGACACACATCTTTTCCTAAGGACAGAATGAGAGGAAAATATTTGATAGCACTTCAAATTCTTAAAAAATCCAGGGACTTCAATTGACCAGGACTAGTCTCATTTTCAAGACTGAGTAGGTCATATGCTTTGGAGAACCATCTGCTGTGTGCCCTAATTTTCTTTCTGACTCATGTCTTACTAGACCATAGCAGCGTCTCTAAGGCAAGTGTTAATAAACTTCAGCTCTTACATTTGAATACAGCCTCATTATTTACAAATATTGTGCTAACATTCACTAATAATCTAAGCTGTCCTAAGCATATGCATATTTATGAGTTCTTTTAATAACAGTAATAATTTATTGAGCACTTATTTGCCATTAGGGTCTATACAAAGCACACATGCACACACATACACACACATGTAATCATACATAATCTCGTGACTTTACAGAAAGAGCCATTAGTATTTATTTCCACTTAATGATGAGAATTCTGGCACGGGGAAATTAGGTAACTTTCTCAATGTCATGTGATTAGAAGAGAATAGAACTCAAGTGCAGCTGGTTGAAGTTGAGACTTTTAATACTGTGCCATTCTCAGTAGAACACATCCTGAAAGTGCTATGGTTTGATCATTTGAAGTGTGCAAGCCATTGGGAGCAAAGGAAGCATTTATTAAGTCACAAGCAGAAGTATGTTATCTTCATTAACAGGGATTTTGAGTTTTTGTTTTTGGTCATGGTAGTTATTCTCCTAAGAAAGGAGGCTAAGTAAAAAATGCCTGCTCTTCTCAGCCTCAATGGCAAGCAGAGTGGGTGCCTAGCAGAGGGGCACTAATTCTTCGATTTCCCCAATGATGTGAATGTTATGGAGGTCATATTAATGGGTTTGGAGGTGGTGAAGACTTTGTCAACACTAACTAATACCTCCAGGTAGTTCATCAGCTACATACTGGCTCCCAGTGAATGGGGTCAACAGCATTTGCTGCTTTGCCATCCAGGACTCAGATGACTACACTGGCTCATAGATCTTTTGTGCAGGGCAAACAGGGTCCCTGAGGAGGTCAGGATCATATATTTTAGGACATAAGGAAGAAATTTCTCTCACTGCTGCACCAGTTGGCTTAGTTATTCACAGAGTAGTGTTAATGAGCCAGGAGTCAGGTTCAAATTCTTGTAGGAACCAATGTGTGTCTGGTTTTATGCTCTGATGGTGAGAGTCACTCGTACATGATGAGTAGGGAGCATCTTTCCTTTCTGGGCACCGAGTACTTTTCAGAACAGGCTGTGAGGACTAAGAATAATGAGACAGCAGTGGAAAGAAAAGGAGGTATCTGGAGTGGCTGGTTCGAAACATGAATCAGGATCTTAATTTAGACATTTGAAAATGTATGACATCATGATTAGCATGTATTGAATTCATGAGTAAATTGTCTTTATTACAATTCTTGATGAGAAGAGAAAACCCTGGAATTCAAATGCATCATCTCCTTCACTGGCTCCCAAATAGCATGGGGCGGAGAACAGCACCCAACTTAAATGGACTTACAAATCACATAAATCAAAAATCTGCCACTTGCAGCAGTTCAGATTCCTGTATTTTTTATGCTTTGTCTTCAGGATTTTTTGTCTTTGCTTCATTTCCTATCAATAAGCCTTCAAATACTTCTTGAATATATTGTAAGAGAAGCCAAGAAAAGGAAGGTTGGCTATGTTTCAATTAAAGTGTTTTTTTTTTTTTTTGGCCTCAGATATTCTTGAAGGCCAGTTTTGATGTGAGCAGAGGGATGAAAATGACTCCAAGAAAAAAGCTGGTGTCATAGGGCAGATGGCTGTGTCATCTTGTGAGGAGGAAGAACAATGCAAGGTCAAAGGACAGGGACACAGCAACTCAGCTGGAAGGTAACAGGCTTTGGGTTAAAAGCTCACTTCAGGTCACAGTGTGAGGCAGGCACAATCACGCCTTGCATAACTGCACTTGAGCCAGCGATTCATTGCATATTTTATGGGGAGTCAGTATTCCCTGAGGATTTTAATGGAGCTGAAAAATTCTCATTGCCTGATGATGATGTAGGCATCCTAACACTGTGGAAAATGTGTTACTGACCCATACTGGTGGGTGTAAACCTTCCTATACTGCTAGTGGTATGAAAGTATAGCAAATACAATTATATACATTAGCTGCAGAGCAAACAGTATCACCTAGGTTATGTAAGTCCACTATGATGTTTGCACGATGATGAAAATGCCTAACAATAAATTTCTCAGAACGTATCCCAGTTGTTAAGTGATGTGTCACTGTTCTTACATTATCAGGTTGTACACAAAGAAATGCAAATCACAAGGAGAATAAGCCTTGTTCTTCCCTCTTTCTAAAAAGGCTGGAGCTCACCCTGTTTCTGCCTCATATCAACTGTGTGTCCTTAGGCAAATGTCTTCATTTTATCTTCCGTATCTGTAAAATGGGATTTATGGCACTAACCCAAATAGTGGTTGCAATGAATAGTAAGACAACACACAATGAAAAAAAAATGTAGCTCAGCAGTACACAGCCTGTAGTAGAGCAATGGCAGCATTTCCTACAGCTGCTGTGCAGCTGGAAACATCTCCAGTGCTGCTGAGGTCAGCCTTGGGCACTCTGGCTCTTACTGTATAAATGCAGGCGTTTAAATTGCAAAGAGCAACATCTTCCACACATTGTAACCTATACACTTCAATAAAACAACAGGAGATCTCTTTAAAACCCGATTGGAAACCTGGAGAGTTAGGATCAGGAGATGAAAAGTAGCAAGTAAATTGTGAAAAGTAAAAAGTAACAAGTAGCAGCAAAAGCTGCTTTGGTGGGCAGTCCAGACATGTTTACTGCTTTCAGTCTTGTAATTGCTCTACTCAAGATCCATATTCCAGCTCGGATCACATTCCCAGAGTTTAATCATCAAGGAAAAGGCAATTTTTAAAAGGAAGTCTGGTACATTCACTTAAGGAAGACTGACTAGTTAAAAGGTCCAAAAAAGGAGGCTAATTCTTCTAACACGATAATTTAAATTAAAAAGGAACAAATCATGTCTGTCGTTGACATTAACTGGTGAGGGAAACCGCTTCAGAAAAAAAACCTACTTGTCGCATATATTTTTTAAGGAATTTTGGGAGGTAATCAAAATCACATAATTATTAGAATGTCCACTAGATGGCAGTCCTAAAGGCTAGGTAGTCTTGAAAAGTTTACTTCACATCAAAAGCTCTTAAAATTGCCTCCACATTAGCATTTTTTTTATCTTGTTAGCTTCACAGAGTGGTTTGTGATATTGAAATTATAATTCCAAAAACCTCCATGTGAGAAAATTGATCTTCATAGCAATTCACGGACTCCAGCCCAGTTTGTGATGAGTTTATCCTGTGTTCTGTGCTTTTGCTACCTACTTCCTTAACTTTGTTGTACTTCGTGTTTCAAGGACTCTAACATGTCCAAGCACAGAAACTGGAAGAGAATGTCAAGCTCATCTATTCTAATCTTTCCATTTTTCCTGGAGAGGAAACAGAATCTCAGAGTCTCAGAGAAAGTAACTTTCTCAAGGTTGTGCAGTTGATTAGTTAGCCTTAGGAAGTGAACCCTGAATCCTGCCTAGGCAGGTCTTTCTCACACGTCAAGCTGAACTGCAAGGACACCTCCTCAACACACATCACTGAATATTTGTAGACTTACACCAAAGTCTCCTGTAAAGCATTGCCTATTAAGCCTGGTTATACAATTCAGCAAGAGTTTCCATCTTCGGAATGACCACAAACCTTGTTTGCTACCTTCAGTGATAATGAAAATCAGAGCCTGTCCATGTCAGAGGATAATATTGTGTGCCATAGTTCACACTTGTGGCTGTAGGGCAGCCATGGTACTGGTTTGTGTGCTTTGTTCCTTTGTTGTTAAATGTTATGTTCTCAAAGTAGTGAATTAGGTAGCCTCATGTGGAAGAGAGCCCAAGTAGATAAAATAAGTATTTATGCTTCCAAACAGGAAGTGGGATCCATCGCACCCATGGAAGATCTATGATTACCCTAGGAGCCATAGGCAATATTGTCAGCGTTCATTATGGAAATGGCCTTGAGTTAATGGTGAACCTGGATAACACTGTTCACGCTGATAAAGATCACCATTCTGCTGTCTTCTTTGCCCTCCCTCCCTCTTCACACAATCACAATCTGAGAATTACAACCCGTTCACCTTGGCTCATTATTTATTTCAATGTATAATGAATCTTGCCAATATTACCAAGTGCCATTCTTCTGTGCTGTGGTTTCAGATTAAAAGCATTCTTTAGCAGCTGATAATGTTATAAAAGAAACGCTAATAAAATAAAACATCCAACACTTATCTGAGAAATTTATGTTCTTATTTAGTAAAAGGCAACTTGGTGTAACAGAAAAAGTTTATCAGGTTGACATCCTGGTATGAGTTCTGGCTTGACTACTAGTCAGTAAGGACACTTTTTTGTCTGCTTTTATCAAATGTTTGTATGTGTTAGGCTACTTAATTTTTTCTCAAGTTCAAGTCCATTACCTATAAACATGGGAAAAAAATACCCCACATAGGATTGATTAGGACTATTATTTTCACAAGTAATAGAAACCATCTTAAGCTAGACTTAGCAAACATTGGAATTTGCTAAGGCAATAAGGATGCACTAATACCCAGCAAAGATGTGAGACTCAGGCAAGGCACAAATCCTGAGGCTGAAAACCTAAAACATTTCCTCATTCTCTATGCTTTGTCTCTACAGCTTCTTCAACCTCCTCTACCTCTTGGCATATTGTATTTCCTTACAGCAGAAGGCAGTGAGAGTGGCTAGCAGTGACAAGACACGCAGCTGAAAGCCTGTCACAAAAGCTCTCTAGACCTACTTTTCAGCAATTGCAGAATGGCCTGGTTATAAGTGGCCCTTAAAGGTTTAATAAGTTGGGGCTCGGAGGTATAGCCTAATGGCTAAAGTCCTCGCCTTGAATGCTCCAGGATCCCATATGGACGCCGGTTCTAATCCCGGCAGTTCTACTTCCCATCCAGCTCCCTGCTTTTGGCCTGGGAAAGCAGTGGAGGACAGCCCAAAGCCTTGGGACTCTGCACCTGTGTGGGAGACCTGGAAGAAGTTCCTAGATCCTGGCTTCGGATTGGCATAGCATCGGCCGCTGCGCTCACTTGGGGATTGAATCATCAGACGAAAGATCTTTCTGTCTCTCCTCTCTGCATATCTGACTTTCCAATAAAAATAAACAAATCTTTAAAAAAAGAGAGATTTAATAAGTTAATGGACACAAAAGGCTGAATTCAGCCGTAATACATAGCAGGTATCAATTATATAGCTATTATTTCTATAGATCCACAATAATTTACTCTCTATTTAAATGCAAGAATTCTGAAAAGGAAAGCTTTTGTAACTTTTTAGCAAAATTACTTGGTGTGAATTGGGTTGATATGATCATTTTTTAATTACACTTGGTAAAAAGATGTACTTGTTTTGTCATAGAAATAATGTTTGACTATGCTCAGACCCTACTGAAAATATTATGAAACGTGCAGTCTATACCCATAATCATTCTAACATCTCTAAATTCTAAATTTTGAAAAAGATGTGTTTCCAAAGGACTCAGATTATGGATTGCACCTTGTGTTACCTTCTTTCTGATTCTCCACACCCTTATTTTAGAAATGGGTTTCAGTTTTGGGACAATGATACTTAAGGAATGCTCAACTTGACATTTGAATAATATTAGTATAGTAATTTTTCTTTCTGACTTTCAAATTGATTTTAAGTGCTCCTTTTTGGCAACTGGGGTTATTTCTTTAACCCCAGAAATTATAACAAGAAATAAAACAACTGTTGCAAATTATCCAAATAAAACAAAAAAAGATACCTGACTTTTACTCATTCACTCACTCGCTGAATCTTCACTTTATTCAATAAGCTTTTCAGTTTAGTACCTAAATGCGCACACGCACACACACACACACACACACACACACAGAGTTAGCTTTTATTTACACAAGTCTAAGGGAGGCACTTATGGCCACTGCCACTGTATTGTCAGTAGCATAGAGTTATTTTCTTTTTCTCATAATTATGAATATCAAGCATTTGGAGGAAAGGCATTACAAAGTGTGTGTGTTCTTGTGTGATTTCTTGAAGGAGTGCTTCCCTGCTGCTTGGACCGTGGACTCAAGCTATAGTGGCTCCACTTAAGCAAAGGAATGTATCCATAGGACTGGACCATATGATTATGTCTTACATGTCTGCCATCTGCCTATGCCTGGAGATAAGGTCGCCAAGGTCAGTTGTCTGGCAAAGAAAGCCTTACAGAATGGATTGTGGCCTGATTGGGTCTATTGGTTGCAAAGCAACTAAGGGCTCTGCTCCAGAGCCTTGACTTCACAGCCAACTCCATTTAGCAGGCAGTTTTGCTGATAAAGCAATGGGCTTGGCCCCATTAATGTGCTTGTCTCAAGATCTACAGTGTTTTATGCCATGTACTTCCATTTTTTAAGTTGTCCAGAGCTTAGGACATTCAGAGTAGCAGATGGAGTTAAGAAACCTGAACTTCTCTGCCATAAATGAACATACCTTGTTCCATTGGGAATGTAGATGAAAGTCAGCCTCCCAGGACACAGAAGATTTGTTGTTCACATAAAAAAATTGAGCTGTTTATATGATTTGAATGTTTTTTCCATGCTAAACTGGTGTTGAGTTTTGTCATTGTATTAGTATCCAGCAGTGGCAACTTTCTTTAATAGAAGTTATAATTATTTGTAAAGGAGAAAGGAGGGAGGGAGGGAGAGAAGGGAGGGGGGAAAGAGACAGAAAAATGACAGAAAAAAAAGATCTTCATCTACTTGTTCACCTCCAAGATGGCTTGAATGGCCAGGGCTGGGTTAGGCTAGAACCAGGAGCCAGGAGCTGTATCCAGGATTTCTATATAGGTGCAGGAACCCAAACACTTGGGCCATTCTTCACTGCTTTCTTAGGGATATCAGCAGGGAGCTGTATTAGAAGTACAGTAGCAGAGACTTGAATCACTATGAATATGGCACAGGCAGACAGGCTTGTTGCACCACAGTGCTAACACCAGCAGTGGAAACTTTGAGGTGATTTGGCCATTAGGGCTCTACCCTTAACAAAGGATCTGTGTCATTTTTGCAGGTATAGGGTACTTATAAAAACACTAATTCAGCCACCTTCTCTGTCTCACCATCCATTTTCTCTTCTGCCATGGAATGCCTTCTATCATGTGTGACACAGCAAGCCCTCACTAGAGTCTGGCATTTTGATCTTGATTTTCCAACTTTCAAAAACTGTGAGAAATAATCTTCTGTTTATTATAATAATCTTCTGTGATATTCTGTTATAGGAGCACAAAATGGACTAGCAAGGACCAAAAGTATAAGCCCTTGGCTAAAATCACCCAGATAGAAATGTTAGAGTTCAAATCTAGACAGTTCAAACCAAAAGCTACATGTTTACCTTGAAGTGATGTTCTATCTATGTTAAAGGAGTATACAAGCACAGTAACAGTTCAAAGGAGACAGTCAGCTCCACCTGAGTTGGCCCTGAAGGACATGTAGAACTTAGCCAAGGGTATTAAGAATAGGATGAAGGGAGAAGATGATACGGAGAACTGAATTTTCAAAGTCATGAAGGAATCATTTTTGAGCAAGGGTAAGGATGAATTTGGCTCTGTGTGGGAAACAAACTTGAGTGATTATATGCCAGATCCTGGGGAGCCTTGAATTTCACTCAGGGGGCTTGGACTTGAGCCAGTAGACAAAGGGTAGAGAGTGAAAGCTTTTTATGTAATGTAAAAAATGAAGAGATGTGAACATTTTCTTTTGGCAATATAGTGAATGAGCTGGAGGTAGGCAGTTAGATAACAGGGTTCCAGACTACTTATTGGACTATAACAACAGCTCAAGGAAAATATGATCAAGAAGTTATAGAAGGCAGTAGCAGTGGGGATAGAGATACCAATCCTAGCAAGACTGATTCACAAGAGAGAAATCTCAGGGCTCACTGGTCAGGTGGATATGAAAGTTGAAGAAAAGAGGAGAAGCCACGGGCAACTCCAAGGTGTCTGACTTGCAGAATTTCTCTACCTAGAGATGCCTCTATTTTGCTTTTGCTCCAGTTATTTTATAGAGCATCTATTGAATGCCTTCTCTGAGCCAAAATCTATGCTAGATGCTGTGGGTAGAAAGATGAGTTAGACAGAATGTTTTCCCTAGTTAAAGAGACAGACACATATGCAGACAATTTCAACACAATATAATAAATGTTATCACAAAGATATGCACATGAATCATTTTCTACTGTAATCATTCATTTACACTTCCTAGAACATTTCTCATGCATCCTTGAGGCCTCAGTGCTGTAACCCTTGTCTCTCACATAGCAGAGGTTGGTCTGGTTGAATCCTTGGAACAGTCCTATTAAAGTCAGAATTGGTTTCCCAGGGAGCTTACAGAGTTCCCATCTATCAGAGAGTGAGCAGAATATCCTATCTCTGAGACTTGACCTGTTATAGTTCATAACTTTGAAATTGCATGGCTAGGAAGGAGTAAAAGCTCCTTGTGTTCAGGAAGTTCTTCCCTGAAATTATAAACCGGGGCTTGAAATCTCCAGACTCTTGTCAGAGGACAAATTCTGTCCAGGAAAAGGCAAAGCTCTCCTGTCCACTTTCACCCCTTTCAAAGCCTAGGACAAGCCTCAAATTCACAGAAGCAATAGCCAAACCTTCATGTAAACATACACACATGCACACACACACACACACACACACACACACACACACACACACCTCTGCACTGTCTAGCTCCAGAATGATGGACTGAATTTGCTCTGTGTAAGATTCTATTCCTCAACAAAACCTTGATAGTATTTCTACATATTTTATATAAAACAAAAAATGTATTCTGTAGGTTCCATTTCACAATCATATTGTTTTAGCTATTAGAGCAAATTTCACTTTGTGTCAAAGTCAAATTGTCTGAAACTCTACAGATATTCATGTCTGGTCTAACAAATCACAGAAAGTACAAGGTGTCCTTGCCTCCCCCAAGAGATGAAACACACTTTAGAGGGCCATTCTCACTTCCGACTGTTGTTCAAATCAACTATTTTTTAAAGGGGTTGACTGAGACAATTCTGAAGATAAGCAAATAGAAAACAGCTTGTGTATGATGTTTAATATTCAATAGACCATAGCTCACAACAATTATTTTCTAATATGTTCATAGACTCTGTGGGTCAAGAATTATGGTAGAGAAAGGTAAGAATCATTTGGACTTATGGTAGACTCAAAGGTGAGGACTGGCCTAAATGTCTGAGAGTTGTAAACATCTGAAGACTTACTTACCCTATCTCTGGATCCTAAGCAGGGCTGACTTCAATACCAGGATGGTAAACCATGTGTCTGCATCCAGCCTCTCCATGAACTTGAATTCCTTATAGCTCTGAGGCATCAAGATCGTTGGGTTCCTAGAAGTGGTTCTAGAAGCATGAATGACCCCACACACAAGGCAACATGTATGTGACTGCTTGTGATCTTGACAGAGAAGTAACCTAGAGTCCCTTCCATTGTGCTTGCTTGGTTGATTCAGTCCTGTTCAAATTCAAGGGGAGATGCATTAGCTCTCAACTTGTAGGAGATTGGCAAGGTCACATTAAAGAACACAAATAACGGGAGATGTCATTGGAAATTGCAGCTTGACACAATTATTATAATTTAATATAACTTGAATTGAATTTCCCTTCTCAAACAGCACAATTTTAAAATATTTTGATATTAAAAATGACACATTTCAATGAGTGTGCTCTCAGGGGTCTTCTACTCTTGAAAATATTGGGCTTCCGGGGATGATAGGGTATTTCTAATTATGTGGGAATAGCATAATGTGATAAATGGTTCCAGTTCCGTCCTGTCTCCAAAAGTCACTTTCAGGTAGAAATCGAAGTTGCAAAAATCTTATTTTCAGAATTGTTGGGGCACCTGTCTTAAAAAAGTCTCATCTGTCTTAGCATGGTTGTAGAGGTCTTAGTTTTTAAATAGCCCCTGACCTATTATTACATTATTGCTTTTATAATTTAGTGGCTTGGTTTTATAGCCATTTCAACAGCTGCCTTGTGGAAATACCATCTATGTAATCACACAGTAAGGAGTAGGGAACAGTTCCTACTCTCTAGGAAAAGTGAAAAGCAGAGAGAAAGAAAGGAAAACCAGGGCACACCTTGAAACCCTAGCCTTGGTGTTGAATTGATGGAGATTGTAAAGGAATCATAGAGTCTGGGAAAATCTGGAGCAGGCAGCCTTTATATTATAGAAGCTTAGGAAAATTTCAGCTCTCTTATGAATTCTTCTTACACAGTTCTTACGTTCAAAGAAGTTACCACCTGGGAGACAAGATCATTCTTAATGACTAAATAAATGCATCTGGCTAGCTCAGCCTCAGGGCAGATTCACAGGGTATGTTAAACTGCTAAGGAACCCAGAGGCTCAGGATAGACTTGGAGACCAGTCAACAGAATCTACCAGCTTCAGCTATAATTGTGCCTCTAACTGCCCAAAGTGAGCACTCGGTAGACCTACACTCATTAGCAGAAACTTCACAAGCAAGCTTTATGTGTTCCTCCTCTCTTAGAAGACAATAGCATTGTAGCACTAGCCCTCACCACCGTCCGCTACTCCACTCAAAATAATCAGACTCCTAATGGTAAAAGCAGGAAAGGAGGTTGATACAGACTTCAGTGTCACCATATTTAATCCACCTGAATTATATGTTTACCCAAATTGACCTTAAAGAGATTATGTATAGTAAATAGAGTGAAATATCTGTTGTGAACTTTTTTCTTGTGAATATTTGTTTATATAAAGCAAACATATTTCATATATACAGTTTTAAGCACGTAATGATATTTCCAACCATCCCTTTTCTACCCTTTTCTTCCTTTACTTTTCTTTCCATTTTCATGGTAGCATACTTTCAGTTTACCTTCTTTTTTTTTTTTTAAGATTTGTTATTTTTATTGGAAAGGCAGATACACAAATAGGAGGAAAGACAGACAGGAAGATCTTCAATCTGATGATTCTCTCTCCCAGCAGTCACAACAGCCAGAGCTGAGCTGATCCGAAGCCAGGAACCCGGATCCCCTTCCAGGTCTCCCGCACGGGTGCAGCGTCCCAAGGCTTTGGGCCCTACTCAACTGCTTTCCTAGACCACAAGCAGGGAGCTGGATGGGAAGCGTGGTCGCCGGGATTAGAACCGGTGACAATATGGGATCCCGGTGCATGCAAAGTAAGGACTTTAACTGCTAGGCCACCAGGCTGGGCCCTCGGTTTATTTTCTAATCACAAGCTTACTCCTTTACCAAATAAAAATTAAACAAGTAGTAAGTAGAAAAGCCACTATTCCTTTCAAGTATAGACAGGGCTATAAATAGCAATTAAATATCAAGATGTCAAATTAATTCACACCTTGTTTTTTTCTTTTTAAAAAAAGTTGTATTTATTTATTTATTTACTTATTGTTTGGGTTTTTCTCTTTCTTTTTTTTTAATTCTCCCCTCCGCCTCCCCCAAATTCCCTTTCTGCACTCTGTATATTAATCACCACAAAAGACGTGTGATTATTGTCTTTTCAGGACTGGCTTATTTCATTAATCATTATGCTCTTTAATTATTTGGAGAATACATTTTTAACCATTTCCATTTATTTAGAAGACTGAGAGATGGGGTAGGGGGATTGAGAGATAATGAGAGAGGGAGAGATACTTTCCATGCACCCAAATGACAACAATGGCCATAGTTAGGCCAGTCTGAAGCCAGAATCCAGGAACTTCTTTCAGGTCTCCCACATGAATGCAGGGGCACAGGCTGAAGAGACTAGCACGTACTGATCCATAGAGAGGGCATAGTTTCTAGTTATGCTTTGATGCTGCACCTGATGAGTAAACAGGCCAGGTTTAGGTAAATAGAAAAAAACCTCAAAGTTTTAAAGTTCATTTCCTCTTCTGCTTCTAGTTTCGCTGTATGACTTCACCTTGAATTATGGAACAGTTATATAACTGACATCCCCAGCAGTGCACTGAATTTGAAGCAGATTCTGTTTTGTTCAAACAAAACCCAGATTCTAGGTACATAATGATGGCACCCAAGAGCTATTATCGGTGTATATTGCGGCTTTGGTGTTGATAATGACCATGTTCAGGTACAGTCCATTCCTTTCTCTGTTTTAATCTCAGTAGCACTCTAGTTACAAAGCAAGAAGCATCATTAAGCTAATCTTTTTTCACTTTTTTTTCTTCTTTTTCAGCATATTCTTGAGTCAAAGATGAGATTCCATTGCTGGTTCTCAGCCTTTCTTTGCTTTTCCTGTCCTCAATTGTGCTTTCAAAAAAGACAGGCTGTAAGACTACGCCATGTTCTGTCCTAGAAATTTTTCTTTTTCACTCAAGTCTGTAAAAGGAATGTTCAAAACGTGATAACTATATTCCTTTTGGTCACACTCCACCCAGCCATATGTTGTTGTTTTTTCAGCACACTTAGATTTTTTTGCTGGGTGGCAATATGTTGTTTTTTTGGGATGCTGCTTGTTTGGGAGAGCTTTTTTTGAGTCCTGTGGTCGTGAGAAATATGCCACATTTGTGGGTTCAGTCTTCTTGACCAAACCCCAGATTTCCTACTATTTGGCTCATGTCTGACTCAAGAATTTCAAGACAGGAGAAGGCACCTCTTTTTTTGGTGTGTGTCCGGAAAGTCTGCAGCATACAATTAGCAAAGCAGTCTTCATTTTTATTCCTTAAAGTAAAAATGATCTGCAGTCCCACCCACTGCCAAGACACAGATGAAATATGTCTCTGGTGTTGATTCATGTCTGAGTTCCTGTTCACATATGTGCATAGGTGTATTTGTAAGGACAAACTTTCTGTCTTGTTTATTTCAACTTTTTTTCCCTCTTTTATCCTATTGAATACCCTTCACTAGGGCACACATTTTTCCTCTTTGAGTCTGTTACCGTGTGGAGAAATCAAAATAGCAGTACCATTTACTGAGACGCTAGACATGCATTTTTTTCTCCTCTTCATTCCCCATGAGACAAGGAAGACAGATAGTCAACTTGCCTAGCCAAAGAGCCACCAAGTGGCAGAGCTGGGGAAACACAGTTCTCCCCAACTCCTGGTGTGAGTTCACTTCTATATCTGTCACATCCAGTAAGGTGAAACATCACAGATTTCAAACTCAGCAAATTTTGCCCCAGTCCTCAACCACATGTGACCTTTTTCCCTTGAACTGCTACTTTTAATCAGATGCCTAGATAGGATATTTACATATCTGTCATAGCATCTATCAATATACACTTGTGTCTTATCTCCCACAGTTATACCAGTAAGTTCATCAAATGCAGAGGACTTCACCTTGTTCGTAGATTTATCCTGCTGCATGGTTACTCATAGGAATCCTGTATTCAGAGAGAGCTGCATTTGAATCCAAGGCAATTTGTTTTTAATGCTAAGGTGCAGTTTCCTCATAGTTAAAAGGAGGGGGAGGGCCCGGCGGCGTAGCCTAGCGGCTAAAGTCCTTGCCTTGAACGCCCCGGGATCCCATATGGACGCCGGTTCTAATCCCAACAGCTCCACTTCCCAGCCAGCTCCCTGCTTGTGGCCTGGGAAAGCAGTCGAGGACGGCCCAATGCATTGGGACCCTGCACCAGCGTGGGAGACTGGAAGAGGTTCCTGGTCCCTGGCTTCGGACTGGCGTGCACCGGCCGTTGCAGTCACTTGGGGAGTGAAACATCAGATGGAAGATCTTCCTCTCTGTCTCTCCTCCTCTCTGTATATCCGGCTTGGTAATAAAATAAATAAAATCTTTAAAAAAAAAAGGAGGGGGAAATATCAAACCATAGGGATAGTGTGAGGATCAAATTAAATCAATTCCAATGTTTATTAGGGGCTAACATTCATCCCTTAAAATATCCATTTCTTTTTCTAAAACTTTGATTTTAAATGGCAGGCCTCCCCTACATGAATACTGATGGAGCATGATACACCTGATTGTTCTGTCATCTGATCTGTTACTGTCTAGATTGTAACTTGACCAGATGAGGCAGACACTTCATTCTAGCTGGAATACTCAGGGACACAAAGAAATTTCTTTTCTGTAATTGTAAATAGTTAGCTGCAAACTTTAACAGATCCACTATTATTTTCTAAATGCTTTGAGTTCTACATCTTATTCTACATAAATATAACAATAATTTCATTAAATAAAATTATTAACTATTGCTATAGCTATAATATATACTGGTATTTATGTAATCAGGTTCTAAGTAGCTATTTGTGTATATTTTAAAAAATCTGTACCATATCACTGTGAAGATGGCAGGATTAGTTCCTCGAGTCATTGGGACTTTTAAGCAACTTGCAGAAACTTGCACATTTTTCATAAAGGGAGCTGGAATTAAGCAGAGGTAGTCCTGACAGATCTGCTATGCTATACTGTGCCTTATCACACTTACACTAAAGCTAAATTCTTACTGTAACTCTTTGAGGTCGATGAGATTTTCAGCAATATTCTGATGAGGAAACACAGGTTGGGAGAGGCCGAGAGTTTGACCATTTTCATTTGCCTTAAAAATGACAATGCAGTGCTTTGAGCCAGCCCTATCCACTTGTGGTACTGCCATCTAATGCTCTGTCTCCACCGTGCTACAACTAGGATGCTTCTGCTAGGACGAACTGGAGGGGCAGGAGGATAGAAGGATCAGCTCATTATTCCCCAAGCACATAATCAAAAAAGATGGCAGAATCTCATCTATTTTCACTTCAACTGTTAGTATTCACTTTTACTTTTTTGTCAAGTAATAAGGAGAGTATTTCAAGTGTCTGAGACACACAAACCACACCCCACTAACCAATTCTGGTGCGAGTGTGCATGTGTGTGTGCGTTTTATACTGCAGCAGAATGTACTGAAGAAAATATTTGAAGGCCCCGGTTTGTTTCTCAGCTGCTTTGCTTCTGAAGCAGCTCCTTGTTGATGGCCTGGAATATGCAGCAGAAGAAGGCACAGCGCTTATGCCCCTGCCAGTCATCATGGGGACGTAAGATCCAAACGAAGCTCCTGGCTTCTGGGTTCAGTCTGGTCCATCTGGGGGGTCAAACAGAAGGATGGAGGATTTCTCATTCTCTCAAGCTTTTCCTTTCTCTCTGTAATTCTGAATTTCCAAGACATAAAAAAAAAATGAGAAAAATGTTTGAATTAAGACTGGATTTTGGTTTATAATGCCCATACCCTTATGTCTTGAAAGCGTTTTGCCTTTTTTTTTTTTATTGTTTGGCAAGCTGTGGATCCACGGAACAGGTGAGGCAAAATACTATTGCCAAGTTGCACTGGGCAGGCAAAGATGGGTGTGATAGCTTTCCCCATCATATCAGTAGTTTCCAAGTCCAAGTTCCCATTTGTACCAGGAGATCTCGGGCAGAAATGATTAGAAGTGAAGCTCAGGTTATCTTTTCTGCTAATGCATTTTCTTTTTCCCCTGTACTTAAATAAAAATTAAACCTTATCAAATCATGATTTGCTTTACATCCAGAGCTGCTCTTAGTTCCAGACTGCCACTGATGGTCTGATTTTGAGAAAACCATGGGGGATTTCAGAGGGCTAAACCATCTGGCCCTCTCTTGTACAGAAAGCAAAGCCTTGATTCCTGTGACTTAAAATCTTCAAAGTGCACATGTAGCCTTTTGTGTAGGCTCCAGGGCAAGGCTGGACCTTTATTTCCCCGTTTCTTTGTTCGTATTTCCTTAGATAAAGGAAAATTTCAACTTCACCGTTTTGTCATTTCACTCATCCCTCAAGCATCATAAAATAACAAAATGATATGGAGAAAAATAAGGCAGGAAAGCAACACAGAATAAGAAGCAGGGATAGAATCTTATTTTAATGAGAATGGGCTGTGGTAGACTTAAATGGGAAAGCGATTGTGACCAAAAGCAAATGGGGCGGAGGGTGGAAATGCAGCAAGGATTAGTGGAGGAAGCAGACTGCAGGCAGAGGAAGGACAGGTGTCCCAGGGGCAGGCCTTGCCAGCCCTGGAGCTGTAGCAGGTGAAGCAGGCTGGCCAGGGCTGAGGGAGTCACTGAGACAGTGGTAGGAAAAGAGATAGAAGAGAGTGAGCTATGAGGTGGAACCACACCCTGCCAAAAATTTGGCTTTCCTGCTTAGTGAAGTGTCAGGAAGTTAGTTATTTTAGTAGTTACCAGTTTAGCAAGTAAACAAAGTAGACAGAAAAATGTTTATATGTGACTTTGTTCAAGATATCTCCCCAGACCCCAGTGCAATAGTTCTGGCTAAATCCTTACCTTGAAAGTGCAGGGATCCCATATGGACACCCGTTCATGTTCTGGCTGCTCCACTTCCCTTCCAGCTCCCTGCTTGTGGTCTGGGAAAGCAGTAGAGGATGGGCCAAAGTCTTGCAAATCTGCACCCATGTGGGAGACTAAGAAGAAGCTCCTGGCTCCTGTCTTTGGATTGGCTCAACTCAAGCCATTGAGGCCACTTTGGGATTGAATCTGCGGATGGAAAATCTTTCTCTCTGTCTCTGCTTCTCGCTATAAAGCTGCTTTTGAATACAAATAAATCTTTTTTGAAAAAAAAGGTATCTCCCCACTTGTTCTGTGAAAGAAAGAAAGAAAGAAAGAAGCAGGATCCTTGCAGCTAAGAACTTGGCACTACCCTCCGTATTATAGGTTTCCTCCCCGCCCCCCACACACCCAAATTTATGAGTTGCAATTCTGACTCTTACTGTGATAAGGATGGAAAGCAGGACTTCTTGGTACGTGGATTAGATAACCAGGATGGAGCCCTGATGAATGAAATTAATTTTCTTATTAAAGAGAGCCAAAGGGCCCACTGGCTGAGGTGACCCAACAGGCTCCCTCCCCCTTTCAAGTGCTGGAATCTCATGTGGTCTTTGGTTCGTGTTCTGACTGTCCTATTTCTGGATCGGCTCCCTACTTGTGACCTAAGAAAGCAGTAGAGGATGGCCTAAAACCTTGGGATCTGCATCCATGTGGAGGACCCAGAAGAAGCTCGCGGCTTTGGGTTGGCTCAACTTAGGTCCAGCCATTGCCGCCAAGGAAGATCTTTCTCTCTTTCTCTCCTCTTTGTTAATATGCCTTTCCAATTAAGAAAAAAAAAAAATCTTTTGTTGAGAAGAGACCCAGAGAGCTCCCTCATTTCTTACGCATGTGAGGACACAAAGTGGATACTATGAGACTTTTTATGAAGAAATAGGCCTTCAGGGTACACAGAATCTGCCAGCACATTAATCTCAGATTTATTATGCTCAAGATTTAGGGGAAATAAATTCCATCCTGTCATTTTGATAGCAGTTCTAGCAGATTGATTGACTGGATTTCCTGTCTTAACTGTGCCACTTGTATTTGGTTGTTTGGGGCATGTAAGTTACTCTACTATGATTCAGTTCTCTTATCTGAAGAACGATACCTGTTGAAGAGAAATTAGAACAATGTGATATAGCATATTCTCCTTCAGAAAGTCCCCAGAGAAAAAAACAAAAGAAATCTATTCATAATTGTCAAGGTGACATTATCACCATCGATCTTCTGGTTTAGAATAGCAATCAACATATGTGTCTCTCTCTTATCTAAGCCATAAAATGGTGATATTAGAGCTTAAAGGGATCTTCAAATGATTTAAGTCAATGTTGCAAAATTTTTAAAAGATTTATTTATTTTTATTGGAAAGTTAGACAAACAGAGAGGAGAGAGAGAGAGGAAGATCTTCTGTCCATTGACGAACTCCCCAAGTTGTCGCAACTGCTGGAGCTGAATCAATCCAAAGCCAGGAGCCCAGAGCCTCCTCTGAATCTCCCACACAGGTGCAGGGTCCCAAGGCTTTGGGCTGTCCTCAACTGCTTTCCCAGGCCACAAACAGGAAGTTGGATGAGAAGCGGGGCTACCAGGATCAGAAACGTCACCCATATGGGATCCTGGTACATGCAAGGCGAGGATTTTAGCCACTAGGCTATCGCACCGGACATAATGCTGCACTTTTAAAATGCAGTGATTTTTTTCCAAGTTGCACAGCCAGTAATAAGATTGTGAAATCTAGATTTTAGATATGTGTACCTGCTTTTTGTTTTTCTTTTTTAAAAGGTGTATTTATTTGTGTATTTTTACTTATTTTCATTAAGGATACATGTATTTATTTATTTATTTTTGAGAGTCAGATTTGTAAGAAGGAGGGACAGTGACAGAGAGATCTTCATCGCTGATTCACTACCTAAATGGCTACAACTGCCAGAGCTAAGCCGATCTGAAGTCCGAAGCCAAAATCTTCTTCCAGATCTACCAGACGGATGTAGAGTCCCAAGGATTTGAGCCATCTTCTGCTTCTGTCCCAGACTATAGGCAGGGAACTGAATTGGAGGTAGTGTAGCCAGGGCTTTAACCGGAAGCCATATGGGATGCCAGTGCTTAGAAGATTAGCCTGATGAACCACTAGGTGAGCCCTATTTATTCTTTGATTATTTGAAAGATATAGTGACAGAAAAAGAGAGAGAGAAAGAGAGAAATTTTCCATCCACCGATTCACTATACAAACACCCACAACAGCTGGGGCTGGGTCAGGCCAAAATTCAGAATTCCAGGTAGATCTTCTCCATGGGTGGCAAGTATCTAAGCATCTAAGCCACCATCTGCTATTTTCCCAGGTGTGTCAGAGGGAAACTACTGTCAGTGGAGTAGCTGAGACTCAAATTAGTGGGAACCTACTACCCCACAGCTTCCACACACCAATTGCATTTTTACAATGTTCTTTTCTATTGAAATTATTCTTTTTATTCTCTCTTTTATGTCCCTTAAGTAGAGAACGTTGATTTAAAGCATGAATGTGTATGTCCCCTACAAAGGAATGTTTTCCCAATTCTTCTCATAGCTCTGATTTTTTTACTCGTATTTTTGATACAGTTGTAAGGATTGCAAATCAGATAATCAGGTTTTAACTACTTACAAAGTTGTTCGTATGTTCTTGATCGCCTTTAGGTTGCTATTTCTGCTTTCTTTAGCTTCAACAAAGATTTTTATTTTCACATTCTGTTATGTGTTCCATTATAGTTGTATGTAAAGATTATTTTGAAAGGGGCTAGCACAGTGATTTAGCAAACTAATCCTCTGCCTGCAGCAGCAGCAGCAGCAGCAGCAGCAGCATCCCATTACGGGTGCTGGTTCTATTCTTGGTTGTTCCACTTCCCAACCCAGCTCCATGTTTAGAGCCCAGGAAAGCAGTGGAGGATGGCCCATGACCTTGGGTCCCTGTACCCATGTGGGAGATACAGAAGCAGCTCCTTACTCTCAGCTTCAGACAATAGCACCTCTGGTCACTGGGGATATTTGAAGAGGGAACCAGCAGATGAAACATCTCTCTGTGTGTCTCTCCCTTTCTCTTTCTGTAACTTACACTCTCAAAAAAACAGGTCTTTCCCTGAAAGCAATCACAGGGTTTTGAAATGACAGGGTCAGCTTTACTATCTAGAAAATCTTCTCTGGCTTTAGGTAATACGAGGATTAGAAGAGAAAAATTAAAAGGGAATGGCTGCGCAATGGTTTAATTAATTAAGGGTGACAATAATAGCTAGTGTTGCTGCTAATGTTACAAACCAGCATTGTTCTAGGTGTTTTGTTCTTATTACCTTGTGCCTTCCTTCCAAAAGCCTTTTAGGAGTGGTGTTACTACTAGTCCAATGTTACAGAAGGTGTTTAGGCACCGATGATCAAGGTGATTCTGTTGTGTGGAGAATTGAGTAGATGGCTAACACCAGTGGATGCAGGGAGATCAGTTAAGCGGATCTGTCTAAAGTCCATGAGGACTTGCCTAAGTAATAGCAGTAGCTTGGACTAAGCATATGGTTACAAAGATACAGAGCAATAAACATGTTTGAGAGATTTTTAAGGCTGCCATTCTATAGTCACAAATAGTTGTATATAAGAAAATAGGAACTTGGCTATAGACGTTTTGTGCAGTACAGAATCTAAACTTGGTTATTCCAACATATGTTATTTATTCTGTGAACAAAAAAAATGTACTATTTTTTCTCTACATTTTCTGCTTTGTATTTGATAGAGGCATAGCCAGCCAGCTCCCTAGTGGAGGAATGGGGGAAAAGTTCTCAGGGAACTTACTAGAGATACATTGTAAAGCACAAAACCTTTCTGAGAAGTATTCCCCAGAAGAAGACATTTTCTCCTCTTTAGGAAGTATCAATTCTTTTTCCCTAGCTTTCTCTCTGTCTTTCTTTTTCCCTCTCTCCATCCTCCAACCCTTGAATACAGCATGCATCACATGTGAACTAAACTAATAAAGAGTAATATGAACAATAATAGCAGCAACAGGATGATATAGTGGGTTAAAGCACCTTTAGGGATTTCCACTCCCCATACTGGACTTCCTGTGTTTGAGTCTCACTCCACTTCTAAGCCAGCTTCCTGCCAATGTGCACACTGGGAAGCAATAAGTGATTCCTACAGGTACTTGGATTCATATCTCCGCTAGGGAAATCTGGATGAAGTTTTGGCTTTTTGTTTAACCTCACCCAGACTTGGTGTTGCACACATTTAGGAACTGAATAAGCCAACAGAAGATCTATCTTGTATTTCTTTTTCTCTCTTTCTTTTATTTTTAAAAACTTCTAAAAAATAGTTGGAACAAACTTTCATTTGGATAGACTCTTACTATGACCCAAACTCCTTCAGGTCTAGTGGCCCTGGGTAACACTCTGTATTCAATTTGAAGGGTGCTTTAGGGCCTTACCTCAGAGATGTTTTTTGAGATTCTTGGTATGTGCTGTTTGACCCAGTCTCTGGTAGCAGGTTCATCATTAGCCAAACTCAGTGAACTGACAAACAAGTCAGACACGGCAATTAAAAACATTCAGCCAAGTGTGGCTATCTCCAGCTGCTCCTCTGCATCCAAAGTCACTTTGTTTCAAGTGAGTTCCTTCAGCATTCTGTCACCTAGTGACCCAGTTACCATATACTATGTGACCTAAGGATGGGAAAAAAAAACATGGATAAGTGACACTTTCCCTCTCCCTCCCTAGACAAATAAAACAAGAGGTCTTTAGTTAAGAGTTTAATGAATCTTTGTGGTAGGTAATCTTTAATCTATATGGTGGTCATTGCATCACAAAGGAAATGGATATCAAGAAATTTAATTCTAAAACCATTGAAATCATCATCTTTTAGTCATTACAATTCTTGAATCCTTATATTCAATCTCTCATACTAATATCCACTAGTTTAAGAAGGAGAAGGAGAATCTATAATCCACAAACTTAAACACAACTCTTTAAAAAAAAGATTTGATTATTCATTTATTTGAAAAGCAAAGTTACGGAGAAACATTGAAAAAAAAAAAGAAGAAAAAAGAAAGCTCTCCCATCTGCTGGCTCATTCCTCAAATGGCTCTAATGGCTATAGCTAGGCCCTTCTGAAGCCAGGAGCCAGGAAGTTCCTGTGGATTTCCCATGTGAGTATAGTTCCCCCAAGCACTTGGCCTATCTTCTACTGCTCTCCCAGGCACATCAGCATGGAGCTGTATTAGAAGTGCAACAGCTGGGACTTGAACCAGTGTCCCTATGATATGTGGACACTACAGGTGATAACTTTGCTATGACACAGCACCAGTGTTTTAAACAGAACTTTGGAATTTTTGACAACTCATTTTCCTCAATCTATGACCTACCTGCTGGGTCAATTCCCGGAGGTACTAAGGCCCTGACCTGGAAATGATCCTTGATTCTTCTTATCACTTCAGATACCAAGTTGACACAATCCCTACTAGCTCCTGCTCCCAGGCACACAGAATTTTCAAGACAAATCACCTTTTATCATCTATATGATTAACTCCATGATCCCAATATCCATGATGTCTTCCCAGTTTACTGGCTTGTTATTCCATTCAGCCTCATGTCTTAACGCCTTCCCTCCATCATCCAGTTACCACACCAATTTTGCTAAAGTTTTAAGAAAATGCTATGTATTTTGGGCTTGCAGTGATTTCCCACTGCAGCTGGAATGAAGGCCGAGCCTGTCTCCAAAGCTTAGCAGGATCTGTATGATGCTCTTGCCTGCTTCCCTGAGTTCTCCTCTTCCCCTCACCCCCTCATGTCATTGACTAGGATTGCTTCACCCTTGCCTCCTGTCCTCCACCCTTGCAGTACACATTCCTAGCTCAGGGCCTTTGTATTTGTTATTCGGTCTATCTTTAATATTTTTATCTTTATTGTCACATAGTGTCTCCTTACAAAACTTGAGATCTTAAGTTATGTTCCACCTTCTCTTGGTGGCAGTTTTTGACTACCTGAATTACAGTTACAACCCAATCACTTATTACAAATTTATCATATTTTATCTTCTCTAAAGCAAACCTGATGTTCTTTTTCATGTTTTTCTATTAATCTCTTTATTGTTTCCTTCTAACACCATGTTCTATGTTACCAGTTAAGGGGCAGGATTCTTTCTAACTTGTTCATAGTTTTGTTCCTAACATCTAAAACAACAAATAAATATTTCTTGACAGGCAGACCAAGTAACAGATGGGCTGACTCTTCCTTATTGCTGGTAGGCCTGAAAGGGAATAGCTAGAAGAGATAAAAGAGGGAATGCTTGGATGAAAAGTAGAAAATGGAACAATACAAAGTATTGACTCTTTTTGGAAAAAAGTATCTTGCAACTTTTGGAGCAAAATTTCAGAGTATTTCTTAATTCTTCCATGAATTTGGTACACAAATATGCTGTCTTTAGAACTAATGTTTGCTTTTGGTGGTTGGATGTTAGTAAGAGGGCTATTTGATAAATGCAATCACTAGAAATCCATACAAATAAGATCTTAAGAGACATTGGAAGTCCTAAAGTCACCATGGACATCAGACTATTTTGAACTTAGGGTATCAAGGTCCTTCAATAATGATTCTACTGAAATACCCTAGAAAATTTCTTTAGATTTCAAATTTCTCAAACTTGAGTCATGTGCTAATTGTAATAATGCATTAATCCTCCATAAGAAAAAATAGTTACAATTGAGGGGGTGGGATTTCCTGCCACTGGGAGGAAATTCTTTTGGTGAATTTAAAGAAGCAGAAATCAGGAGCCCAAGTGTGGGAATAAGCAGGTTAAGCGCAGGAGTTTGACCACTAACTGAGATCATCTGAAAGGTTCCTTGAGTTCTGTTTTTGAACTTTAGGAAGAATAAATTAGCACCCAGCCCTTAGCTACCCAAAGAAACACAGAAAATGCTGGGCAATAATGCTATAGAGAATAAAGGGGAAGGATACCAGGGGAGAGCTATTCTCTGCTAGAGTGTGTACCAATGTAGCAACATTGGTTTGAGAGCCTTTTGCAGAGAAATTCCAGATATTTACCTGCAGCAGAATAGGTGATGGTCCAAGACATGCTAGAGTTGAGGAGGAGAAGTCCATGATTGCGAAAGTGAAACCCAAGAAGTCCCTGTGTAAAGGATGTAGCTACAACTCCCAGATCACCATTATGTATTAGAGAATGTCAAGAACTGGTGAGGAAACGAAGGGGCTGCAAACCACTGGTTACTTTCAGCCTTGTTTTCTGTTCATTAGTTTTGATCTTTCAACCTTCACTTTCATCCCTCTCAAGGTCTGCTTGAGTTTTCTTTTTTTTCACATTTCACATTTGACATTTATATTATTATTATCATCTTTTTATGATAGAGTTCCATAGGCTCCTGGGATTTCCCTTAACCCAGTCCCAATTCCTCCCCCCACCACCTAGTTCCTCTATATCATTACTAAAATACAGTTCTTCATACACAGTCATATGTCCATCATTGCGGGCATGGACAATGGCAGAGAGTCTAGCATCCTATTGTCAAGATATAGTAAACAGTTTCATTGGGAGTCCATCTTTGTCTGGAAGTAGAAATGCATACTACATTGTAGCCTCACATCTGGATATGTTAGTCTCCATTTCACAGCTATTGTATATCCCCTCAAATGAAAAGTTATAATACAAAATCAACAATAGAAAGAGAAATAGAAATTTACAATGCCATGAACTTCAATAACATGTTACTAGATATGACAGTCTCCATTACACAGCTACTATACATTCCCTTAAGTGAAAAGCCACAAAACAATATAAACAACAGGAAGAAAAAAGAAATTAACAACACCATGAAGTTAAATAACATGCTATTGAATGACTAACGTGTAGCTGAAGAAATGAAAATCAAGAACCTTCTTGCAGAAAATAATGCTACTGTATGATCTATGAGTCACTGAAGAATTTAATCAGAAGAAAGTGTTTTGAAGAGATCAAACTAACAGAAAACATCAAAACCCATGCGATATAGCTTCCACTGATTTTTGTTGGTGAAATGTGTCTCTTCTAGACAACAAATAGCTGGTTTTTGTTTTTAATCCAGTCTACTAATCTGTGACGTTTGATTGAGCTTAAGCCATTTACATTCAGGGTTAATATGAATGGGTGGTATTTTGGTGCTGTTGTTTTTAGGAATGGGTTGCTCATTGGTGTAGTCTTCTGTTGTCATTTTACTGGGATGTTCTTCCCATTTGCCTTTGGTTTTTGTTTGGTGCTATTCCTCTTCTCTATCAAGAGAACATCTTGCAGTGTCATTTGTAAGGCAGGCTTGGAAGAAGCAATTCTTTTAAGTTTTCTTTGCTGTGGAAGAATTTGATTTCATTTCAAAGACAAAGGGAAGCTTTGCTGGATATGTTATCCTAGGCTGAAAATTTTTTTCTTTTAGGATCTAGAATATGTCACTCCATTCTCTTCTTGACTGTAGAGTTTCCTGTGAGCGATCTCGTGTGAGTTTAATTGGCCTTTCTTTATATGCCAATTGATTTTTTATTGTGCACTTTTTTATTTTAAATTATTTTTTTAACAATCTTACTTCATTGATTAGGGTACAAAGGATCAAGGGCTACAGGGTGAAAGTGGGTAATACCATTGTTTCCACACTAGTATTATCATTTTTCCCTGTATCTGGGGTCAGGGAAAAAAACAAAGGGAAAAGCCCCACCCAGCCTCTCACCCATCCCAGATCCTCAGCGGGAGGCGCGCTCCGAGGGTCCTGCTCTAGCAGTTTTGATAGTTCATCAGTTCTGAATTGCTGCCAATCTCTCAGTTCCAATCACAATGAAACCTATTCAGAATCCACTGGCTGACACAGTCTCTTCATGGTTGGGGTTCTGAGATCGGCAGTTCAGTTGGAGGGATCTCCAAAGAAACTTCATCTGAGATGATCCCAGACCTGATTCCTGCGTGAGTTTGCTAGTACAGGGTCCAACACAGTCCATTGCGCCAATCAGCTTAGGCACATGCTGGTCGCTGGGATTGCTGGGTTCGTTCTGTTTCCAGTGCTGTCTTCCTTGTGAACCAATGGGTGTTGTAGTCCAGCTCAATCCTACCCACTTCATACTTGGTTCTCACGCAAACCAGTGGGAGCTGCAGCCTAGCTGGGGCGACTCCCCATAACCTCCACCGGTTCTGCCCCCTACCCTGATTCCCATGCTTGCCAGTACACACCGCAAGCTTCTCAAGTCTGTCCCACATCTCATTTAGCTCTCAAACATGTCAATGGGCATTGAAGCCTAGTTCAACCCAACCAACCTACTATCCAGCCCACACATATACTGGCAGGAGCCTTTCTGTCTAGCCACCCCTGCCTCAATCCTGGTTTCGTGCTGTCCAGTGGGAGTGATAACCCCGAGGGAGGTGCCCACTATCTCCCCCCAGGCCACTCCCATTCCCAGATTATGTACTCTCCAGGTAGTTCTGGCATTTGACTTGACAGAATTAGCTCCCAGTGCCAGCCTCTGCCAGCTGATGCTGCAACGAAGCCCAACCATCCGTCACCTGCTCTAATTGTTGCTTGCACCAGTCAGAACACTCAGCCCACCCTGGCCCTTCTCTTGTCTAACTCACATGAGGCCCACAGGTGTAACAGCCCTGCCTATTCTGATCTGCCCCCATCCCGACTCACACTTTTCAATGGAAGTAGTTGTCCACCAGGGGAGCCCACATTCCCCCGTCGGCTTTGCCTCCTCCCCCTGATTATCACATGTGCTGTTTGGGCGCTGCAACCACATCTGGTACGGCTCATCTCACCTTGGCATTCCTTATTGTGTACTAGTATGTGTCGCAACCGAGCCTGGCCCGACCCACACTCTGTTCTGGTGCTTGGATTTGCCAGTGGATGACGTGAACTGATTCAGCCTGGTCTGCCCCCAACCTATGCCAAATATATGCCAGTGGGATAATTTCCATAGCCTGTTCTGGGCTGTTTCCTATTGTGCTTCTTATGCTTACCTGCAGGGTCTGTGTCCTGCCAGAGGAGTTGTCCAGGCTCCTCCATCAGAACCTCTCCCAATGCCAGATTTTGCGCATACCAGGGAGTCCATGAGCCAGCCCTGTTCAGTTCACCTCCTGTCCTAGCAGGAACAGTGGTGTTTCCTGACTGACCTTCAACCCAATCTGGTTCTTATTGTTGGATGTTTCAACCCAGCCATGATTCTTCCATACCCCCATACAGCTCACATATGGTTCAGTAAGGGCTGAAACCTAGCCTAGTCCATCACACATCTACCCTGGTCCTCGAGAGCACCAGATGGTGTTGGAGTCTAGGCTGGTTTGGTGCTTTCAGTCCCAGTCCACACTTGTACCAAGTGGGATTACACTCGTATCCTGATCGGAACGCAGCCCCCACTCCAGCCCATGCGCTTCTTGGTGGGAAACTCAACCTAGCTAGGGTATCCCCTTAGCTTCCCCAACTGGGCCTATTCCCAGCCTTAGATCACGCGCAGGCCAGTGGTTGCTCTGACTCCGACTGGCAGAGCCCCACAGCTGTCCTGGTCCCTGCCTTAGATGCTGCTGCTTAGCATCCCTGGCTCACGCAGATCAGTAGGTGCAAGGGCCTACTCGGCATGACCTGTGCTCCAACCTGATTTCTGTTGTTTCTTGTGAGTTAAGGTTTGCTTGGCCCTGCCCATTCTGCCTCCTTCCAGTTGCAGCCCGACTCACCCCACATCCTGTTTTAGGATGCACATTTGGGTCTGCTGCCTTGACCTGCCCAGACTGCTGTGGGTTCCTTTACCCATAAGTGATGGCAGGTGACATGGTCACACCTAGCTTAGTCCATCCCAACCCCAGCTTGCGAGCTAACCAGGGGAACTTGTGTTTCCACAGGGTTGGGCCCACACAACCCCACAGGGTCTACCCCCAGACCAAGTTCTCTCAGGTGCTGGATATTGTCTTGACCCTGCCAAATGGGACCTGTCCACCACTCCACCACCCAGTCGGGTACCTAACTCTACCAACAGACCCCCATCCAAAGCTTTGGAGTGGACTGGTGTGTGGCCATCAATGATGCTCTATGCCAACAGCCCATCTCTGGATTCCTAATTGGGTTGGTGAATCAGTCTAACCCAAATTGTCTCCTGGGTACTTCCTTCCAAACCACCAGGTCTCAGTCCTCACTCATGCCTGAAACTTTCCTGACCCTGTCACTGGGAATCATCCAAAATTCACCTCTCACCTACATTAAAACTGGCCTTATTCATGGGTGTTCCCTGGCAGCAACTACATAACTTAAAAACCCCAGAGTTTGCCGCCAGGCAGACAACAGGCAAAGCCTGGCACCACTTGGTGCACGGCCGAACAAGGCCGAGGGACTCGTTTACTGCCTTCCAGCAGTGTCTTTGACTTGAGTCCCCAGCATTGGGTCCAACCCAACAAGGGCACCCCCCATAGCCGCCACACTGCAGAGAGCCGCAGTTGCCCCCAACCCTAAGGCCCGAACCTATTGTGCACTTTTAAGGTTCTTTTCCTTATGTTCAATTAAGAGAGCTTGATGATCATGTGTCGTGGTGAAATCCCTTTTGATCAACACTTTTGGGAGTTCTCTGTCCCTCCTGGGTGTTGTTTCCTAATTCTTTCTCTACATTAGGGAAATTTTCACTTATTATTTCATTAAATATATTTGTAAAACCAGTTTCTCTTTCTGCACCTTCTGGGACTCCCAGAACTCTTATATTAAACCTCTTAATAGTGTCTTTCAATTCTTGAATACTTTTTTTTGGCCTGATCCAGCTCTGCTTCCACCTTTTTGTTTGCTTCCCCTTGGTGGCAGGAAATATCTTCCAATTCTGAGATTCTTTCTTCTGCTTGCTTCATTCTATTTTGGAGACTCTCCATTGTACTTTTAAATTTCTCTACTGTGTTCTTAACTTCTGATATATCAGTCTTGATTTGCTTTATTGCTGCTATTGCTTGTGTAAAATATCCCTTAAATTCTTTGAACTCTTGAATGTGCTTCTCATTGTTGATCAGAAGCTTTATAATGAGCTTTATGGATTCTGTGTCCCCCATTTTCTTGATGTCTTTCTCAGTTAACTCTGAGGTTGGCCTAGGGTTTTGCTCCTTTGCAGGGGAGTCATCAGTAATATTCATTTTGCCTTTGTCTCTTCTTTTGCGCATGGTCATTGTATTTCTGGTTAGCAGAGTCTTTTTTGGGGCAAGTTTCTAAGCTGTGTCACCCACAGGTCTGTAGTTTGACTTTGCTTATTGCAGTTGGTATAGGGCTCTTTGCTTGTGGGCAATTGTGCCACTCCCTCCAGAGAGTTCCAGATCTGGGTTCTTATGTTAGATTCCCACCATGGTTTTCATAGTCCCAGCTCCTAGCTCACCACTCTGCACCTCCTGTGATATCATGCTGAGGTTGCACTGTTGTCTCTGCAACCTTTCTCCCACTTACGGTTGAGCAGGTCCCAGGATTAGGGAGGCACCAGGTGTCCTCTATAGCTAGGTTGTTGTTGGTGCTGATCTTGCTGGAACCTGTTGGACTTTAGGTCTGGGTGCCACACGGACCTATTTTGACCTGTATGATGCCACAGTCAGTATTATTTTCCTGCAGGGCCAGTGCAATTCATGGAACTCAGTGAGTTTTCGCAAGCTCAGCACATGCACAGCTCACTATTGTCCCTGAAGTCCTAAAACTGTTGCCACAGTGTACAAAATGGCGCCTGACATACCACTACTAGAATTCTTGACCTGCTGGCTGTCAGGTCTGAGGGCTACCCAGACCTGTCTTGGGTGGAACCTGTAGAATGCCACGTTGCTGCAGTTCACTGAGTTAGAAATGAGTTCACTCCCAGCTCAGTGTATGCTCATTCCTTTCCCTTGCCTTTGTCTCCTTAAGCAAAATGGCACCCTGCTGGCAACGCCCTCCTCACTTTGAATCCCAGCCGAGCAGAGGGACTAATTCTGAAAAGAAGGCAACACTTACGCGGTCATTAGTGTAAGTGGAATGCTGTTTATTGAAAATCCAGGCTGCCTTTTTATACTCTGCCTAGTTCCTCACAGTGTTTTTCCAATGCTCAAGCAGCTCCTAAGATCCCTCTGGGGCATAACTTGACAAACAGGAAGCAGGGAAGCAGGAACTTATGGTTAAGCCAAGGACTAAATGTATCAGGCCAAGATTGCACATCCTGTTACCCCTTGAGAAACAAACTAAGCTGTGGAGTTAACCTTTGGGAGACCGAGCCCTGCAGCACCCAATTTGTCTCTAGGAGGCTGACTGGGCTGTGAAATCCATTCTGTTCTCGCACTGCCCATCTGGGATTTGCTGCTCTGTCTGTAGCAGATCTCCTGGTCAAATCAAATGGACCAGCAGGATGGACAGTTCTTTGTCTGGGTTCACCTCCCAAGCTCCCAATGAAAGTTCCTTCCCACCTGGTTGCTTGTGGAGTTCCGGCTGCTGGTGGAGTTCAGATTGCTGTTAGCTTAATGCTGCTGGACTATCAGTCACCGCAACACTACATCGCTGTGTCTGCTGCTTTCCTGTGTCTGTCAGTCTCCAAGTACCCCTCTGCTGTTGTTCTGTCCTCTTCTATCTCCTGTAATGTGTCCTTTCTGCTTCATCCTTATTAAATGTTTCTCTGTCCATTTTAATATGTCCTTATCCTATTCTGCCATCCTGATTCTCTTCCTGCTTGAGTTTTCAAACATCTGTTTGTATTTGTTTCCAACAGGACCAGGCTACACATTTTTTAGTGCAAGTGCAAGACTAAAATGTGGGGTATTCTGTTTGAAGTTCACTAAGAAAAGTGAGATGATGACAGCCAAGTATTAAGTCAAATTGAGGAGCCTTCTAAACAGGAATGCATGTGACCTCATACATCACACACTCACGAAAAACATCCTGGTCTAAACTGAGTCATTCTCTGTGTCTACAGCACCAACTTTGTGAGCCAGGATGCCATTAACATTACATCGTCATTTTAGTTACTTTTCTGGGTCTGCTTCTGCTTGTGTTTCTTAGTTCCAACAGTCTTCGTCATGTACAAATTGCATTCAGTTTTACACTGTGTTGGTTTTTTGGAAGACTGAGATTAAATATAGATAAATTTCAAGTCCTTGTGGTTACGCAGATGTGAGTATAAAGAGTTACATCCACCCAATACTCAGAATTAACCTAGTACTATTTAGCATATTAGTCATTTAACTTAGATTAGTCTCAGGACAATCCATAAAACAGTTAGGCTCCAAGTAGCTTTACTAATCCACAATAGAAGACATATTTCAAATGTAGCTTGTTGTGATATAGGAGGTGATGGAGACATTAAGTGGAGAGGCCCAGTAAAAAGTTCGTTGGTCACTGGAAGTCCAGTCCTTAGAAAGGAATGCTGGTTTGCTCTAGTGAGTTCTCAAGAAAATAGGTTGTATCAAAGGCTGGTGTTTGGATTAAGAAGCTACTATCTGAATCCCTGATTCAAGATGTGGCATTGTCTGACAGGTGCTCCTCCTGTGGGGACTCCATCTGCCAATAAATTCCTCATTAGGGTTGGACTGAACTGAAGCCGGGCCAGGGCTCTAGAACTGTGAGGATACATACATAGATAGATAGATAGATAGATAGATAGATAGATAGATGATATAACCAATGACTTTTGTCAAATTTCCATTTTGGGCTCTGGCCTGAGAATAGCTTCTTTCCAAATGAATTGGTAGTGACTGCAGTCTATCATGTTCACTGAGTGTTGTGTGAATATAAGTTGGACATTAATTATAGTATTAAAGTTCTAGATAACATAATTCTTTAGAATATATATTGACATGAAAACCCACTGGTGTTTTCCTTATAAGTGCTCTCCTTTTGGGGGGGGTCATATTTATGACACACAATATCAGAATGTCAGCTCAAATCGCAGTTGTTCTGCTTCCAATCCTGTTTTCTGCTTCCCAGGGAAACAGGAATGATGACCCAGGCACATGAATCCCTGTCCCCAAGTCAGAGACCTGGATGGTATTTTTGGCTCCTGGCTGCATCCTGACCAAGATATGGATGTTGTGGCCATTTAGGAAGCAAATCAGTGGAAGGAGGATCTCTATATATCCATCTTCCCCTCTTCTCTTTTTTTCACTCCATCATCCTACCTTTCAAATAAATAAACTTTTAAAAAATTTTCTTCTTTAGAGATCAGGGCTTATCTGAGGCCAAGAGTATGTTCCAGAAGATAAAAATAGACCCCCTCTCTTTCATTCTCAAAGTTTCTTGAGATCAAGGCTATTTACAATCTTATTAATCGATTTTAAAATTGATTTTAAGAAGCACATAGTGTTTTACTCCAGGCAACATTTCAGTCTTGCACCCTACAATAACTAACATGCATCCCTGAGCTTCTTTGGGTCAAGGCAAGGACACATTGTCATTGTGTATGAGGTCATTTCCTCCCTGTCTCTCTTGTGTATGTTCCAATCTACCCCTGGGCATTAAGGCAACATGACATAAGAATATATTTTCTAAATTTGCATAAAATGAGAACTTCACAGATGGGCAGCACATGCTTCCCATAAGTCCAGTGTGAAAATGGCTCGATAGCACTTGTCGCTACACACATTCTTTCCACATTTCTGGCACACGTACATCTTAAACAAACAGGAATTGCGACAAGCAAAACAGATGGGCAACAACAAAAAAGTTTCCAAGGCATGCATCCCAAAATTCTTTCTTGAACATGGTACTGTATCACTTGTCACAATAAATCTGAAAGTAGTTGGATATTAACAGACAGCCTTTGCTGAAGGGGAACACTCAAGATATTCATTGCCACAACTCAGGAAGAAATGTTGGGAACACCTTTGCCTCCCTTAGGCATACACAGACAGGCTCCAACCTGTCTTCCTGTGAATCAGGTTACCTCCTAATGATTAGAAAGCTTTATTTGGTGTCCTCTGGTTTTGTCAGTACACAGAAATAGAAATGGCATAACTGGAGAGCTGGAGCGGACTAAAGCATATTTCATATTCCACACATTGTCAACCATGGTTCTTGATTTGTTTTTCTGAAACTACTCTCTACCAGGTAGCTGCTGCTCAGACACATGCAAGCTGACAAGGTTTGCAAAGTCAACATCTAACTAGAGTATTTTTTCCCTAGAATTTCAAGGACCACTATAGTTTTAACCAAATTTCTAAATGTCTAAAATAACTTAGAAGTTAAAAGAGTAGAATCTGATAAGTCGTGAAACCAGGACAATTGTTCCAACTTTTATCACAGGTCCTCTCAGTGAATGGAGCAAATCACCTAAAGCTCTCTGGACTTTCATTCACACTTGCTTAGTGAATTTGTCATGGGTTCTCGCTCCAACATCCATTACTGCAGGCTATTGCCTTAAACCTGAACCTGCTGGGGCAAATTGGAGTAAATATCTTTCTAAGTCACCACTCTTCTGGCCAGTTTAGCACCAATCTTACAATCAAATGTCTCTCAGCTGTTTGCTTGAAGCCTTGGCACCATGCTCTACCGTTTCCCATGTAACATCAACCTGCAAGGCTCACAGAAGGTAAAAATCATGAGTTCTGCATGCATTGTCCAAATCTGGAGTTTCTAACCAGTACGGGGTCCAAAAATCCAATCTTAGTCTTAAATTTCTCAGGGCAATACGTTTTCTTCCTTTTTGAAAACATTTTGAACATTTTTTTCATTTTTTTTTCCTTTGGACAATTTTTTCAAAATTAAGTACTTTCACCTCTAAAAACTGAAATTACCAACAATGTTCTGAAAGATTTTTATGTATTTGAAAAGCATTCTCTTTATTAAAATATATTCATTTAAAAGACAAAGAGACAGAGATGAAGACAGAGATCCTTCACTGGCAGTTTATTTCTTCAGATGCCCACAATGGCTTGGCACTGGGCCACGCAGAAGTCAGAAACCTGGATTCTTATCTGCATTGCAGTTGTGGCTAGGAAAATCCAAAGCTGAGCACCAGCAACTCCACCAAGGTCACCCACATTGAAGGCAGAGATTCAGCTAGTTGGTCCATCACACGCTGGCTCCTGGGGTGTACATCCATAGAAACCCGGTAAAAGAACAAGAACCAGGACTTCAACTCAGGCCCTCTGTAAGGGATGTGTGCATCCCAAACTGCTTAATTACATATATAATATAATTAAAGTACCTATAATTAATGGATCCAACATTTATTGATAGTAGTGTACACCATATGTCAAGAACTGCAGGAAGTTCCTCCCAATTTAATCTTCATAAAAAGCCTCAAAAGTAGGTACAAGTTCAGTCATCCCCATTTTGTAGAAAAAGATATTGAAGCAAAGATACATATCTTCACACTCAGTCTCACAGGAAGCAGGAGAGTCATTCTCAACCCTAGGAAGTTAGGCTCAGGAATTAATATTACAGCTAGTTATGTCTGTTTTGTTTTTACTGTTATTCTACAGATTTCATTTTTTAGCAAGTGTTACTTATTTATTTGAAAGGAAACATTACAGAGATAGACATACAAAGAGACAGAAAAGAGGAGACAGAGAAAGAATCTTCTATCCACTGGTTCATTCCCCAAATGATTGCAATGGTCAGGGCTGTGCAGTCCAAAACCAGAATCCAGGAACTTCATTCCGCTCTCTGATGTAAGTGAAGGCGCTCAAGTACCTGGGCCATCTTCCTCTGATTTAGCAAGGAGCGGGATTAGAAGTGAAGCAGCCAGGACATTAACTTGCACTCATGTCAGCATCATAGGTAGTGGCTTAACTTATTATTCCACAACATTGGTCCTTCTGGTTGTTCTTATTGCTTCCTTCTTGTTGTAAGAATGAACTTTTAAAGATTGAAATAGGCTCATGTTTGGTGTAATCATTTATTTTTTACCACACTGTAGCAATCTATTATAAAAATTTATGTTGACAACTGAACTTGAACTATGGTTATGCAACAAGGTGGAGTAATCCACCATGGAGGGAGGGTGTGGGGAGGGGTGGGGAGAATCCCAGTACCTATTGAACTGTGTCACATAATAAAATATAATTAATGAATAAATAAATAAATACATAAATACTTAACAAAAAAATTTATGTTGACATTGAAGTCGCTGGAATCCATTCAGTTTTTTGGTCATCAAAGAAATGTATTTATTATGTTACTCACTAAAAAGTGAATAGTGGTTCTGGCTTCTCCCTTGTCTTCCTCTCCCCTTCCCCCAGATGCAGGAGGGAAAAAAACCAGATAATATGGAAACAATGGTCTCACCTACTTTCCTGTAGCCTTTAACCCTTTGTACCCTAATCATCTATGTAAAAATAATCAAAAATAAAAATAATTTTAAAAAGTGAATAGTACATTTTTGAAAATAATTTGCATGGCTGAGTGTTTTAAAGATTTTGTTTTTTAATTTTAAAGACAGAGTTATAGAGAGAAAGAAAGACAAGAGAGAGATGTTTTTCTTCCTCTGGGTCTCTCCCTAAATGGTCGCAACAGTCAGAGCTGGGCCGGGAGCCAGGAGCTTCTTCCAGACCACCCACATTTGTTCAGGAACCTAAACATTTGGACCATCTTCCACTGCTATTTCAGTCCATTAGCAGGGAGCTAGATCAAAAGTAGAGCAGCTGCGACTGGAACTGACACCCATAAAGAATTCTAGCACTGTAGGAGGAGGCTTATTCTACTATGCCATGATGCTTGGTATAGTAGGCAAGTGTTTAACAGAAGAATTAAATGTCTTTGGGAAGGCATAATTGTGGCATAGCTGCTTAAGCTGCTACCCAATTGATGCCAGTTCAGGACCTGGCAGTTCAGGATCCCATTCAACTCTTTGCTAATTTATCTGGGAAAACAGAGGAAGATGACACACATATTTGGGCCTCTACAACCACCTGAGATATCTGAAAGAAATTCCAGACTCCTGGCTTCAGTTTGGTCAAGCTCTGGCTGTTGTGGACATTTGGGGAGTGAATCAGCAGATAGATGGAACGTCTCTGTTCCACTCTTGTCTCTTCCTCTGTACAGCTCTGATTTTATACTAAATAAATATATTTTTTGACAGAAATAAAAGATGTCATGGGATCTTGGGGGTCTTCTGTCCAGCAGGCCCTGAGACCACTAGGGACAAGAAGGGGAGGCCACAGTGTTCTTCTGCAGCAGAAACCCTGAAGACAAACTGGTGGTGAGAGATGTCCATTTATTTCAAAGAACTCACAAGCTTATACATGGTAGGAAAAGGGGGCACATAGAAGGGCAGTCCTCACAGTACTTCCACCCAACAATGACATTGTGACAGGCTAGCAGGTATGCGTATCTCTCAGAACCCTCCAATAAAGTTAAACATCATAAAGCACAGGAAGCTGTGTCTCAGGGCAAACTTGTTACCTGCTGTAAGTCAGGGTGAATGAAACATTGAATTTCCTAAAGTTGTTCACCAAGCAAGTGCTAGCACAGTTTGTTCAGAGGCAGAGATGAGAGACTGGGGTGAAGTCCTTTGCTCTCACTGCATGCCCAGTGAACAGGTCAGGTCGGGGTCTCGGTTAGCTAAGATTTTTAACAGGGTTTCCCCCCAAGGACATTGTGCCATGCCCCTACAGCTTCCCACATGGACTAGGCTGACAGAAATCCAGGGATGATCTCCACCAATGGGGTGCCTGCATCTCCTGCTGGAGTACCTCCTGCAAGACCAAAATCTACTTATTTTATTTCATTTTATTTCATTTTAAATTATTTTTAATAATCTTACTTTATTGATTAGGGTACAAAGGATCAAGGGCTACAGGGTGAAAGTGGGTAATACCATTGTTTCCACACTAATATTATCATTTTTCCCTGTATCTGAGGTCAGGGAAAAAAACAAAGGGAAAAGCCCTACCCAACCTCTCACCCATCCCAGATCCCCAACGGAAGGCGCACTCTGAGGGTCCTGCTCTAGCAGTTTTGATAGTTCATCAGTTCTGGATTGCTGCCAATCTCTCAGTTCCAATCACAATGAAACCTATTCAGAATCCACTGGCTGACAGTCTCTTCATGGTTGGGGTTCTGAGATCGGCAGTTCAGTTGGAGGGATCTCCAAAGAAACTTCATCTGAGATGATCCCAGACCTGATTCTTGCACGAGTTTGCTAGTACAGAGTCCAGCACCGTCCATCACAACAATCAGCTTTGGCACATGCTGGTCGCTGGGATTGCTGGGTTCGTTCTGTTTCCAGCGCTGTCTTCCTTGTGAACCAATGGGTGTTGTAGTCCAGCTCAATCCTGCCCACTTCATACTTGGTCCTCACGCAAACCAGTGGGAGCTGCAGCCTAGCTGGGGCGACTCCCCATAACCTCCACCGGTTCTGCCCCCTACCCTGATTCCCATGCTTGCCAGTACACACCGCAAGCTTCTCAAGTCTGTCCCACATCCTGTTTAGCTCTTGCATGTGTCGATAGGCATTGAAGCCCAGCTCAACCCAACCAACCTACTATCCACCCTACACACCTACTGGCAGGTGCCCTTCTGTACAGCCACCCCTGCTACTGTCCTGGTGTTTGTGCTGTCCAATGAGAGTGGTAGCCCCGAAGGAGGTGCCCTCTATTTCCCTTCTAGACCACACTCGCTCCCAGATTATGTACTCTCCAGGTAGTTCTGGCATTTGACTTGACAGAATTAGCTCCCAGTGCCAGCCTCTGCCAGCTGATGCTGCAACGAAGCCCAACCATCCGTCACCTGCTCTAATTGTTGCTTGCACCAGTCGGAACAGTCAGCCCACCCTGGCCCTTCCCTTATCTAGCTCACATGAGGCCCACAGGTGTAACAGCCCTGCCTATTCTGATCTGCCCCCATCCCGACTCACACTTTCCAGTGGATGTAGTTGTCCACCAGGGGAGCCCACATTCCCCTGTCAGCTTTGCCTCCTCCCCCTGATTATCACATGTGCTGTTTGGGCGCTGCAACCACATCTGGTACGGCTCATCTCACCTTGGCATTCCTTATTGTGTACTAGTATGTGTCGCAACCGAGCCTGGCCCGACCCACACTCTGTTCTGGTGCTCGGACTCACCAGCGGGTGATGTAAACAGGTTCAGCCTGGGCTGCCCCCAATCCATGCCATGTGTATACCAGTGGGATAATTTCCATAGCCTGTTCTGGGCTGTTTCCTATTGTGCTTCTTGCGCTTACCTGCAGGGACTGTGTCCTGCCAGAGGAGTTGTCCAGGCTCCTCCATCAGAAACTCTCCCAGTGCCAGGTTTCGCGTATACCAGTGGGTCCATGAGCCAGCCCTGTTCAGTTCACCTCCTGTCCTAGCAGGAACAGTGGTGTTTCCTGACTGGCCTTCAACCCAATCTGGTTCTTATTGTTGGATGTTTCAACCCAGCCATGGCTCTTCCATACCCCCATACAGCTTACACATGGTTCAGTAAGGGCTGAAACCTAGCCTAGTCTGTCATACATTTCCCCTGGTCCTGCAGAGCACCAGATGGTGTTGGAGTCTGGCCCGGCTTGGTGCTTCCATTCCCAGTCCACACTTGTGCTATGTGAGATTACAACCGTTTTCTGATCAGAACGCAGCCCCATTTACAGCCCATGCGCTCATTGGTGGGAAACTCAACCCAGCTAGGGTATCCCCTTAGCTTCCCAACCGGGCCTATTCCCAGCCTTAGATCTCGTGAAGGCCAGTGGTTGCTCTGATTCAACTTGGTAGAGCCCCTCTCTTGTCCTGTCCCCTTATATGCTATGGCATAGCATCCCTGTCTTATGCAGATCAGTAAGTGCAAGGACCTACCTGGCATGACCTATGCTCCAACCTGATTTCTGTTGTTTCTTGTGAGTTAAGCTTTGTTCATCCCTGCCCATTCTGTTCCCTTCCAGTGGCAGCACAGCCCACACCACATCCTGTTAAAGGATGTACTTTCAGGTGCTGCTGCCTTGACCTGCGCTGACTGTTTTGGGTTCCTGCACCCGTGTATGATGGCAGGTGACATGGTCACACCTAGCTTAGTCCATCCCAACCCCAGCTTGCGAGCTAACCAGGGGAACTTGTGTTTCCACAGGGTTGGGCCCACACAACCCCATAGAGTCTACCCCCAGACCAAGTTCTCTCACGTGCTGAATAGTGTCTTGACCCTGCCAAATGGGACCTGTCCACCACTCCACCAAATAGTTGGGTAATGGTACCCATCACTGCCAAAGAGGCCCCCATCCATAGCATTGGTGTGGGCTGGTGTGTGACGATCAGTGATGTTTTAGGCAAATAGGCCATTTCTGTATTCCGAATTGGGTTGGTGTATCTGACTAACCATAATTGTCTCCTGGGTACTTCCCTCCAAACCACCAGGTCTCAGTCCCCACACATGCCTAAAACTTCCATGACCCTGTCACTGGGAATCATCCAAGATTCACTACTCACCTACACTAAAATTGGACTTAGTCATGGGTGTCCCCAGGCAGCAAACATATCTTAAAAAAACCCAGAGTTTGCCGTGGGGCGGCCAGCAGGCAAAGCCTGGCAACGCATGGTGCACTGGCCGCCCTGGGGGAGCTGAGGACTCATTCACTGCCTTGCGGCAGTGTCTTTGGCATGAGCCCCCAGCATTGGGTCCGACCCCGCAGGGGCACCCCCCACAGCCGCCACACTGTGAGGAGCGGCACTTGCCCCTAAACCCAAGGCCCGAACCCCTCCCAAACTCACCCTGCCGCAACATATCCAAAATCTACTTTTGATTTCAGCATTTCAGCTAATGTGTCCTCTAGATAGCAGTACTTGAGTTTTTGCCATCTGTGCAGAAGACTTGGATTTAGGTCCTGGCTCCTAACTTTGACTTGTCTATGCCCTATCAGTTATGGAAATGTAGGGAGTGAACAAGCAGATGGAAGATCTCTCTGCCTTTCTGTCTGTTTAAAAACATCTGTAGTAAATATTAAAATAAATGAGATTTCTAGTTAACTTTTATATATTTGTGGTTTTTTTGAAGATTTATTTACTTTTATTACAAAGTCAGATATACAGAGAGGAGAGACAGAGAGGAAGATCTTCCGTTTGATGATTCACTCCCCAAGTGACCGCAATGGCTGGTGCTGTACCGATCCGAGGCCGGGAACCTGGAACTTCTTCCAGGTCTCCCACGCGGGTGCAGGGTCCCAAATCTTTGGGCCGTCCTTGACTGCTTTCCCAGGCCACAAGCAGGGACCTGGATGGGAAGTGGAGCTGCTGGGATTAGAACCGGCGCCCATATGGGATCCCGGGGCGTTCAAGGCAAGGACTTTAGCCGCTAGGCCACGCCGCTGGGCCCTGTATATTTGTTTACAATGTACAAGGGTTCATGAAAAATTTGTGGAAACCACAGTATCAGGGTCTGGACTAATTTTTTTTATTGGAAAGCCGATTTAGATGGCGAGACAGAGAGAAAAATCTTCCATCTACTGTTTCGCTCCCCTTCTCAGTCTCCCATGTGGGTGCAAGGTCCCAAGCTTTGAGCCATCATTTACCACTTTCCCAGGCCACAAGTAGGGAGTTGGATGAGAAGTAGAGCAGCCAGGACATGAACTGGTGCCCGTGTGGAATCTTGACACATGAAAAGCAAGAATTTTAGCCATTAGGACACCATGCTGAGTCCAGGCTCTAGAGTTTTGACACAAGTGAAGCCACCACTTGAAATGCTGGCATCTCATATCAAACCTATGCTAATGTAGCTGAAAAAGCACTGAAAAATGGCCAAGTACTTGGACCCCTGCATTCACATGAAAGACCTAGATGAAATTCCTGGCTCTTTGCTTCTGTCTGGACCTGTCCCAGTTCTTGTTGCCATCTGATAAGTGAGCTAGCATTATAAAATAACTGTCTCACAACTGATCACCACCAGTGTGTATGTAGGCTGTTGTGAGTGATGGACTGAGGTGGACCCTGCTCTGGCTAGCACACACAGGAGTCAGGTCTGGGTCATCTTAGGTGAGATTTCTTTAGGGATCCCCCGATTGGACCACTGGAATCAGAACTCCAGCTATGGTGAAAATCACAGGATCTATAGTCTGACTGTGGAATGCATGTGTCAGAACTAGGCCTCAGTTGCTGAAACCTGTGCAGTAGATGGCATACCCAGGAGCACATGGGGGGCATGACATGAAGCCTATGGAGGACATGACATGAAGCCTATGGAGGACATGTAGTACCATGGAGGGTGGAACAAATTTGACAGCTCTCCAGGCCAAGCTTTGACAGCAAGTGTCTGGATGAGTGGAAACTCTAAAGTGGACCATGTCAGCCAAAGGATCTTGGAAGTATTTCCTCAGCCTTGGAGCAATGAAATCAACTGCATCTCAGAACTGTTGGAACTACTGAAGCGTTACCCTCGAATCATGCTCCACATCAGGGACCCTGTGATGACATCGGGTGTCAGCCCCTCATTCCTAGGTACTGATGGCAGTTGGGTTGCTGGGAGTGGTCTTCTCTCCTTCTGTCTCTGTTTTTACCAGATACAGGAAGAAGGAAGAAGATTGGAGACAGTTGTCTCAGCTACTTTCCCCCATTCCTCAACCCTAACTGGTGGACATGACATCCTTCTCAGCTATGTAAACATCCTCAAAAATAATATGAATTTATTGTTATATAACTTAGACGGGGAAAGTAGTCTAATGATTTAGGTTACACCACCTTAATTAAATCAATATCACTAGACATGTATATGTTTAGAAAAAAAATATTTCTTTACCTCTCTTTCACTCTATCTTTTAAAAAAAGTGAAAAAAACCACTTGACCCTTTCATTTCATTTCTCTGTGAACTTTTTAATGGACTTTCATAATTGATTATTTGCCTGATAATTTCTCCTTTGTGATGCACTTGTGGATTCAGTTCATGTTGCTGATGAACAAGGGTTCTGCCATAAGGAGACATCAGAGGTCACATGAGAGGCAGGGAAAATTGGATTACATCAACAATTTGTCATGACGAGACAGCTGAATAGTACCCTATAACCATTTTAAGGTGTATAGCAGCCAGCTGTGTATAAACCAAAACAAGAATGTCAATTACGTTGTCACAGGATGTGGTTAAGAACTGACATTTTCTAACATATCGGTCACTCAATACCATGTCAATTAACTCCATAATGTTGTAAACTATTGTTGATATTGTGTTATGGCTTTTAATTGGTTGGGACGATGTTCTGCCAGCTCTGCTTTTAGACCAGAGATGGTCTCCCCACAAAACTGTTGAATTTATCTGGACAATAAGATGCTGGACTCTATGCATGGTACATGCTTGCAATGGAAGAAGCATGACTGGATTTGAACTGTAATACTGCAATAAGGTGGAGGAATCCACCATGGGGGGAGAAGGCTCGGGGAGGGATCGGGGGAACCTCAGAACCTATGAAACGGTGTCATAAAATGAAATGTCATAAAAATAAGAAATGTCATAAAAATAAGAAAAAAACTCCCTGCCCCCCCTCCAATTAACACCAGGCTTAATTGTTCAAAAAAAAATTTTGTCATGGAGAACCCACCTAGTGAGAAGTTTCCTGAAGGATTGTCAGCCATTGACCACAGAGATAATTCAATATACTGAAAAGGATTTTTTTTCAAAATACACATTTCTAGCATCTGCATCAAAATAAAAGCCTTTAGACCCGCAGTTCTTTCAATGCTAACTCATTTTTTAAGTCCACTATGTTAATTTGTGAAACTCCAAGTTCACCTCAAAAGTAACTTGTAAGAAAATGTCAGTGTGACATCATGGCAGGCCGAAGAGGAGAAATTCCAATAATTCAGAACACTATGGTGGAATCTTTTCTTCCTGTTTGCAGGAAAAGGCAAGCTCAGGGAGCCAAATCCCTCATCCAGATAATTAGCAACTCTCCAATCTGTTAATTGAGGACATGTGTGCCAAGCCTTCTTGGCAACCTCCATAAAACAGTTGTAGGGTGGTCAGTCAGTCAGACACAGCTACTCATTGCCAGGGTGTGCACGGCCCTACATTCAGAACTTTGCATTAAAGACAGATCAGATGTGCTCTTTGACTTGAAGGAGTAAATGGGCTAAACAGCTGATTTAGCTGTTGTTCTTAGTCCTACATTGTATGATGGTAAGAACAGAATGATTTCATTAACACTACTTATTTTGTTTTAAAATCATCTTCAATGCAAAAATTACTCCTTTTCTATTTTTGCTGTAACCTGGGGGAAGTTTTGGGGTATTCAGGTATTCTAAATTCAGATATGTAAGTGCCGTAGCGGTATTAGTGCTAATGGTACATGTCCTGGGAAGGGATGATGGCAATCAGGATTTTCCAGCTAACTCACCAAAGGTTTCTTGTTTTCTTAGTATGGATTCAAATGTAATTACCTAGATCTCCTCCTACCTACATCATATTACCAACACAGACATTCCCCCTTGAAAACTACCTTCGAAAAGAGGAAGACACCAGCGAGAAGGAAAGACTGTGGTGCTGAGTAAAACAGGTAGATGCCACCAGAAGTAACTAAGAGACAGACTATTGAACAAAGCCAGTGCAGGGAACAATAAATACCTACTTTTTTATATTTAAAATATGGACGTGTCTTTGTCAAAAACAAAACCTGTTATCTAAATTTGCTTTGAGAATGCTGCAGTGTTTGGCTTGAAATGCTTTTTAAAGAGTTGGAGATCTACCTACCCACATTAATTTGTACTCATAATGGAGAAGATAGCGGGATATTGAATATATGATGGCAAATTCAAGGGTATAAAATGGCCTAAACAAGAGCAGCCTCCTTGCCTGCTAATCTGGAAAATAGCAATTACCTAATTCTATGTACATTAAACAAAGACCCATTGTGAAGAAATGTGCATAAGCCTATGGAAATTAAAGTCAGTTTTCATGACTTATAACTTGCTGGTACAACCATGTTTGCCAAACACACGAAGGATGAGTATGATGCAACCACAACTTATGTACATGTGAATACCTCAAGTATAACACATTTGCAAGATTTTTAGTGTGTTTTACAGTTTTAAAAAATCGAACTTAACATTTGTAAGTGATACTATATGTGCAAAACATTAGTCAGATGGTGCTTCTTGCTTTGTGAATGAACTAGATGTAGTCTAAACAAATTGAATCCAAGGTTTAGTGCCACCAACTCTCCTGTCAGAGGCCCTCAAAAATTGTGCTCCCTGTGCACCTGCTACCTTAACGGCATGAACCACCCAAATCAGTGAGCTTGCACTAGCAACAAGGCACACAGTGGTAAGTGACAGGAAAAAAAACCTCAAGAACAGGAAATACTGATTTATGTTGCAGTGGTTAACACTTTCTGTTCTTGTCTTATTCACTATAGCATTTTCAGTGCAACAGGCATACAATAGAAACAGTCTCTGAAATGAAAATACTTGCTCTTTTCCCAACAGGGGCATTTATCAATTGCTAAAACTTGCTAAGGTAGTATCCTGTCATGATATGTTCCATGCAGGTGTCTCTCTCACAAGGCTATTGTGAGGGGGGACTGGAGTTGTATACTTCCATTGGAGTCCATTGCAAGCCAGCCATTAAGTGCTTGCTTCTGTGTTGTGCTGATCTACCCAATATGTTGCTGAGGCCCCTTTTTCCTTAAAATTTTATTAATTTACTTATTTGAAAGGCAGAGAGAAAAAAACAGAGAGAGCGAGCGAGAGAAAAATCTTCCACACTTTGGTTCACTCCCCAAATGGCCTCAACAGCCTAGCTGAGCCAGGCTAAAGGTAGGAGCCTGGAGTTTCTTCCTCGTCTCCCATGTGGATACAGGGATTTAGGCAGTTTGGCCATTTTCTGCTGCCTTCCCAGGCCATTATGAGAGAGCTGGATCAGAAATGAAGTAGCTGGTGCCCACCTAGGATGCCAATATTGCAGCTGGCAACTTGCTATGCCACCAAATGGGCCTTTGAAGGACTTACCATGTAAGAGTCCACTCTCATCAGTGATAAAACTTAGTTCAGTTCACATTGAAACAAAAAAAGCAAATCATGAAATTGGACAAAATGGTAAAGGTGAGAAAGTATTTGTGCTTTGGGGGTAAGATTTTACTGCATAGTATTCAAAAAATGGAACTGACTGAAATTCTTAAACATTAACACAGCAGGCATAGTAGCAAAGTGGTTTAAACCACCTTTTGTAACACCCCTCATTTCATATGGTCCTGCCTAGGCTTTATCCATGTTCTTGTCTCTGTCATGAGGAAGAATTCAAGGATGAGACATAAATACAGGTGAGCAGAGAAGCAACATTTGTTTAAAGTAAAAGTACACACAGATAAAGGAGTATAGATAAACTCAGGAGCAAAACACATATTATTAATAGGACTTGGAGCCATCCTGGGATGAGGCCCAATACTCAGATACACCAGAGTTTGGGATGGAGTTTGAGAACCACACATTTATTTGCCTTTTTATAGAAATCTTGGAAATGACACGGTGTCATGTGTATAATGGTAGTGGGGATGCTGTCCATGGTAATTCTATTATAATGACAGGCAGAGGCACAGCCAGGAGCAGTAGTGGATGTTTTGATAAAGCACTAGTTCTCAAGTGCGAAGTCCTGGCAGCTATGGTCTTTACAGACAGGATGGGACGTGGACTGTGCCTGTGGGACAGCAGTGCAATGAGGGTGCACAGCATTCCAGTCATCCTCAGTTCCTTTCAGTCAGCTTCCTGTCTTCCTACATTAAAGAGTACCTGTGTTCAAGTCTGGCTTCTGCTTGTGATCAAGATTCCTGCTAGTATAACTTGAAGGCTATTGAGATGGCTCAAATGCTTGGGTTCCTGACACATAGGATAACCCTGTGGAGTTCCTGGAAGCCCTACTTCCTGCAGGGGAAGTGGATCAGGGGACAGAATCTCTCTCATCCTCTCTCTCTCGGATATATTTTTAAAAAGAAAAAGATATTTGGCCAGGTACGGTGACCCTGAATGCACTGGGATTCCATATGGGTGCCAGTTCTAATCCCAGTGGCCACGCTTCCCATTCAGCTCACTGCTTGTGGCCTGGGAAAGCACTCAAGGATGGCCCAAAGCCTTGGGACCCTGCACCCGCGTGGGAGACCTGGAAGAAGTGCCTAGATCCTGGCTTCGGATCGGCGCAGCACCCACTGTTGCAGCCACTTGGGGAGTGAACCATCAGACGGAAGATCTTCCTCTCTGTCTCTCCTCCTCTCCGCATATTTGACTTTGTAATAAAAATAAATCAATCTTTTTTTAAAAAAAGAAAAGATATTTTCATAATCCTCAATAAATACAAGGATTCTTCAAAAAATTAATGGAAAAAACACTTTAGGTTTTCTTCATGTATTTAAACCTTTTTTTGCACCAAACTTATATTTTTAACTTTTAAAGAAAAAATTATTGTAATTCTGTTTTTGCTTGAACTTGCTTATTCCAAAAGCAGCATGACAGAGACTAGGTGAGCAATAGAAAGAAACACCTGGCATCCACTAGTTTACTCCCCAAATGTCTACAATAGCCAGGACTAAATCAGATTGAAATGGGAAGTCAAGAACTCCATCTTATTCTGTCACATATATAATAGGGACCCAAGAACTTGGGGCATCATTTGTTACATTCACAGGTACATTAGTAAGAAGCTAGATCAGAAACAGAGTAGCAGGGAATTAAACCAACAATTTCATGGTGTGCAATGCTATTATCACGAGCAGTGACAACATGTTGTACACACAATACCAATCCTTTAATTCATTTTCTTTTAAAATTTGAAAATAGTGACATAAAAATAGATTTTATATCTGTTGGTTTATTCCTCCAATATCTATAACTGGAAGAACTGGATGAAGCTGAAACCAGAAACCCAGAGCTCAGTCCGAATTTCCCACCTGAGTGGCAAGGCCCCAACTGCTTGAGCCATCCCCTGTTTCCCAGTGGGAGCACTGACAGGAAGCTGGAGTCATAAGATCCAGGACTGAAACCCAGGAATCAAGCAATTTGGTATGGGATGTGGACATTTGAATCATCATCTTAATCGCTGCACTAAATGCCTGCCCCAAATTTGTATTTCAGTTTTACTTTTCCATGAAATTTTTGAAATCCTGTTGTATGAATTAATAAGCATATTTTACCTCAAACAGATATTTCCCTGATCAGTTTTAGGAAAAAAGAAGTCAACAAATATTTATGAATCATATTCTGAGTCTACGTCTCTGTTGGAATCCTTGTAATATTCCTCTGACTTGATTTCTGCATTGTTAGGTTTGAGCTCTTCTCATACACATCAGTTCTTTCTTTTTTTTTTTTTTAGATTTATTCTATTCATTTGGAAGGCAGATATATATAGAGAGACATCTTTTTCCACTGGTTTACTCCCCAAGTGGCTGCAAGGTCAGGGCTAAAGACTTATTCTGGATTTCCTGCTGGGAAAAAAATCTATTTATTTATTAATTTATTCATTTACAAGCATAGGGGTTCAGCCGTCTTCCTCCCTATTCTCCCTTCCTATATCTCCTCCTATTATTTATCCCCATGTTATGATAGCGTGGTCATTTGTCTAACTGGTACAAACTTAGCTTTCATATATATAAATGTATCATGATATGACAAGTATAGGAAAAGACAGAAACTGCAGCAATGCAAAGTATAATTACACATAAAGCAGAGTCTATGCAAACTCTACAAGGGAGATGAGCCTACTGGGAAATGATAGATGTATACAGCATGAATCTTTACTGCTGGTTAACAGCAGGAATCCTATGCATCAGTTCTTAAAATGGGATACGTGAGGTTCTCAGAGTTGGTTGTTTCCAGAGGTGTGTGAGCTTGTGTACAGCACATCTGAGAACCAAATGTACACACCAGCATCCGTGGGGAATCCAGATCATTGCTGACTTCCACCATGTCCTTTCAAGATACTTTTGAATATTGTTAGCACTTTGTATCCCTGGATTTGACACTCATAGTTTCAATAAACTGCAGATAGAAAATATTTGAAAGAAATTATCACTTACACTGGCTTTCTTTTCTGGTTGTTCTTCCCTAAACACCATAGTATAGCAACTATAAGGAGATGCTATGTAAAGTATATGGGATGATGTGTAAATACACATGCAAATACGGTATCATTTTATGCGAGGGACTTAGTCATTTTCAGATTCGGGTTCTATGATGTGTTTCTTTGGGGGGATTGGAAACACACAGGGTCCTGGAACAAATCCCTTGCAGATACTGAAGCATACCTGTATGTATTTATTTGCATATTATATATGGTGAGTCAGTGATCCTACCAGACTGTTAAACTAGTCCTCTAACTCATAAATGGCTATATTTTAAGCAGTTTTAATGAATTTTTATCATGCTAAGGAAAGTTGTGTTAGTTTCCTAGGATTTCCATAAAAAGCAACACAGACTGTGTGATTTAAAATAGCAGAAGTTTATTGTCTCACAGTTATGCCGGCTGGAATCAAGAATCAAGGTGTTGATATGGCTGTACTCTCTAACAACACTAATGCCCTCATTTTTCGCCTCTCCCTAGCCTCTTTGCCTCTAGTTTGGTGTTCTCTGACTCACAGTTGTACAATAATACCAAGGTCTGCCTTTGTCCTAACACAGTGTTCTATCCGCATCTGTCTTCACTTGCTTTTAACTTAGAAGACCCAGTTAGACCTAATTCAGAACCCACCCTGTTGCAGTAGAGGCTCTTTTTTTAAGGTTTTATTTTATTGGAAAGTCAGATATACAGAGAGGAGAGTCAGAGAGGAAGATCTTCCGTCCGATGGTTCACTCCCCAAGTATCCCCAACTGCCAGAGCTGTGCCAATCTGAAGCCAGGAGCCCAGAGTCTTCTCCAGATCTCCCACATAGCTGTAGGTTCCCCAGGATTTGTGCTGTCCTCCACTGCCTTCCCAGGCCACAAGCAGAGAGCTGGGAGGGAAATGGGACTGCCAGGATTTGAACCAGTGCCCATATGGGATCCCACCCTTTGTAAGGCAAGGACTTAAGCCGCTAGCATATTACACCAGAAATAGGAAAGGCTCTTTTTCTAAATTGTTCTTCATAATGTATGTTTATTTATGCTGATAACTCATGATTTTTTTTTGTTGCTCTTTGTAGATTGTTTTTTATGATTCATTTTATGACACAGTTCCATAAGCTTTGGGATCTTAACTAGGTGTCTTCAATGAAGGCCTTATTGCCATATAGGATCACATCCTGAGGTCCTGGGTGGAGGGGTGGTAGGACAGCAACATATTTCTATTGACAAGAAACAATTCAACTCAGCACAATAGCAGACCTTGACCTAGTCCTGCATGCGTTAGAAGCATAAACAAAAGCAAAGGTATGCATTTAATTCCACAGATTTTGACTTACTGGCCTAAGCGATTTAATTTCTCTGGATGCTTCCAGAAGTGTGAATTTTCTACAATTGCTAGCTACCTCCATACTGAAATTAGGAGTTGGTTTGGGTACAAAGTACCTTAGAGCAGCAGGGAGTAGAGTTCTCATGTCTCCTGGAAGAAGTAATTTATGACATTGTTGACTGTCAAGCAATATTTTTTGTCAGCTGTCCAGTAAGGTTATCTTTCTGTCATGATCTAGTAGGAAAACACAGGACATGATTGGGGATGAAGATGGCACATATTTTGTGTAGCCCTTTTAAAGCTACTGTTGGGGTTGAATGAGTGCTTTATTTTTAGACAATCTATTTGATTTGGAATGTTTGGGCTGTGAATTATGTTCTGTCAACAATTTTTGTGAGGTCCTTTTTGTAAATGTAGATACTGTAATGAAGACTTATCAGTGAAAAGTGGTTAAACTGCTAAGTTGCTGATCAAAAGGAACCACAGACACTTTTGAAATACACACTTTTTAATGTGAAGAGGAAAACATCATATTATTGTTTTCTTGGAATCTAAAGAGAAATGAAATAGAAAGCTTCCTGTGTGCTTCTTTATTCTTCTTCCTTATCGAGTGCTTCTGTGTGAAACAGGCTGCAAGTCTCACACACACACACACACACACACACACACACACACACGATGTTTCTGATAGACTATTCCCTGCCTGACACTCAGTGGTAAGTGCAGAGAACTGCAGCTTTTTGACCTATGGGAGTTCTGCAGGAAAACTTCATGAAGCAAAAATGTATCTTTAGGGCTCATTGCTCTCAGCCTTTACACAAAGCTCTCACCTTGTTTGAGAAACTGAATAATATCCTAACACCAAGAAACTGGGAAGTGGACAAGGCAATCACACCCAGGAAATACCCGATTCCCTGTAAGGCTCTCATGGAGACATCTGAAAGCAGAGAGGGAAAAACATTTCCCCTCGTGCTCTTTTGACAGCTATCCCTTCACTTTCCTCATTTTAAGCAATGAAAATCATTGTAACACTTTGCAATGAAGAAAAAAATCAGGTAATGATTTTATCAAGCAATCAAAGAAAATCCAAAGAAATTTAATAATGGGCACCGCTTTTGTGGAGATCTGTTTGTCAATGTGTATGAAAACATGTTTTACAAATTACCTTTCCACTCCCAAATTTCATTTCTTTGAAGTTATCCTGATGAAATAGTCATTTTAAAATATATCTAGAATTTGTATAAAATGATGTTTACTCTTTCATCATTAATTAAAAAAAAAAACAGATGAAGAATCCAACAGTGAAAGTAGCATGCTTTTTATAATTGTTGCTGAAACAGTATAATAGTGTTGAATGATTTATTTTCTTTATTTGAAAGACAGGTACAGAGGCGAGAGTAGGAAAGATACAAAGATAACGGACAGGGGAGGGGAGAGAGATCATCGATCTGCTGATTCACTCTCCAAATGGCCACAGCAGCAGGAACTGGGCCAGGACAACCCAGGAGCCAGGAGCTTCATCTGGGCTTCCGATACCGAGTGCAGGGGCCCAAGTACCAGGGCTATCTACCACTGCTTTCATGAGCACAACATCACCGAGCATGATTAAGAAATGAAGTAGGTAGAGCCTGCAGAGTATCATCCCGATCAATTAAAAGCCCCAACATAACATCAGCAACAATTTATAATGTTATGGAATTAATTGACATGGTATTGAGTAACCAATATGTTAAAAAAAAATGTAACTTCTTAACCACATCCTGTGACTTCTTCATTGACATTTCAATTTTAGTTTATATATGACCGGGTTCTATACACCTTAAAATGGCTATAGATTACTATTCAGCTGTCTTGTGTCTATTTTCATTATAGTATTTAGCATTTTATAGCGTTGAAGCATAATTTTGCTGAAACTGGTTTTTTTTCGGGTAGTCTAGACTGGCTTATAACTCTAACAAGACACATGTCAACAGTTTAGGTGCAGGACAGTTTTAGGAGGGGTGTGCAGAGAAATCTTCAATACCCTAGTGAGGAGTAACTAATCTTTGTGTCCCACCCAGTAAGGTATAAGTGAATCCACGCTGACTGTTTCCTGAGTCTAAGCTTTCCTTATTGTTTTCTGTCTATCTATTCTAGATTTTTTGTTTGGTTATTTGTTTGTTTTGAGGGGTTTCCGGAGCGATCCTGATGGTCATTGCCAGAGAGGGTGGGGACCCAAAGTTGGAACCAAGCGAGGACCAGAGAAAGCTCATCTTCCTAGTCCCGAAGGAAGTTTACTGTTCTTCTGTTTCTGTGGACTGCTCAGGGCTCTTGGCTGTTGTTCTGATGCCCTTGGATCCTGCAAGGAAGGTTTTGGACTTCTTTCATCCAATGTGGTAGATCCAAGCGGGAGTGGATAACCTCATGGTCTCCCCAACAAGCCGTTGAACTTATCTGGACTATAAGATGCTGGACTCTATGCTTGGTATATGCTTGCAATGAAAGGATCTCAGCTGAACTTGAACTGTGGTAATGCAACAGGGTAGAGGAATCCACCAATGGGGGGAGGGTTTGGGGAGGGGTGGGGGAAATCTCAGTACCTATAAAACTGTGTCACATAATGCAATGTAATTAATAAGAATTAAAAAATCAAAAAACTATAAGTTGTTATTTAAAAAAAAATGGAGTAGCCAGGACTCAAACTGATGCTCGTATGGGAGGTTAACAGGAAGCAATTTAACCCACTGTAACCATAATGCCACCCACTAAGTAAAATTTTCTGAGAAAATATGTACAATGTGAGTATAAATAACTAAAATGATGTAAATCAAAAATGTAGGGACTGAACGTAGGAATTAAACTGCTGTAAAGAATTCTTCAAGAGCAAAAATGTCCCACAAATTATATTCTCTAATTAAAAAAAAAGGCTCACAGCCAAAGCCAGTGATTAATGGATAGGTTGGAAATATTTATTAGTAAAATGTGAAACTTCAATCTCATCAAGCTCTCCAGTTTAAATGTGAAGGTGAAGTAAATTGAATCTGATAATCTAGGATCTAGAGGGCTCATGAGGAGGCAAGAACCTTAAGACATCTGTGATGAAGTCATATTATACAAGAGGTATTCAAAAGTTCAGAGAAAAGTATATCATGAAAAAAATTATGAACAAATTTCAAGTATTTTTGCTCCAAAACAAACTAACAGTTTCTAAGAATTTTTGAAAACCTCTTACCTTTTAACTACACTGATTATTTAGGTTCCCTTTCCCATTTGTTCTTCAGATGGAACTTCCAACATCTATCAAAATTAGCCTAGAAGTTCTATCTCTATGTAACATGGAAGAAGTTTCTTAAGTATTCTGAAATTTACCAGACAATTCTGAAATACAGTCAACAATCCTAGCATCTTTGACAGTCTCACACAGTTATGAAGAAGATATTGCTAAATGAACAAATACAAAAAATGCATGATAAGCTGTTAAATTGCTATACATCAAAGATGATGACTGGCCTTTCAATTCCTGCTGTTCTGTCTTGGTGTAGATAACCAAGCAAAACCAAGGGATTGGTTCTATCATTAACAAACTAAACACACCTAAATGAGGAAGCAATTAAGATGATGCACTGGAGCTGAGTGTTACATGAGATTTCTTTCCTTCGTCTCTAAATGCAAATTGGGAAGTGGGTGATCTTGCTTTTTAATCTACAAAGACTTGTTAAAATATCTGTGCAAGGCTTATCAAAGATTTCTACAACCCTCAATCATTTGCCCAACTGTTATTAGGGGAACCTAATCTTTACCTACAGAGTTATGAGGAAGCATATATCAGGGAGGGGTTAGGGAATACCAGTGCTTCCTCACAGCCCCAAACAGAGCACAGGTGCCTGGGTGCGTGTATTTGCATGCGTGTACCTGCTAAATCCTGGAGGATGGAGAAAGTGGCTTCCAAGGGACCTTCAGAGAGTCTATCACTAATTCTTTGGAAAGGAGTGTCTGAGTCTGACCTGGGAATGTTTGCAGTTTAGATGTTGTCTGTAGTTACACCAATGAGAAGAATGAGAGAGAACCATAATTTCAGAGCTTCCTAGGGGAAAACCACCAAGTATTTTCCATGAATCAGAGTGGACATGAATGAAAATAGATGTTATTTGAGCATTTAAACTTACACCCCAATTGCTGTCAGACCATTCTCACTAAAATGCTCTTGGTTCCTCAGGTTCAGAGCCTGATCAATCTTATTCTATACTATTGTGACAATCTCCAAGTTGATCTTTGTTTCCCTTTGGGGGCTGTACTATTTTTTTCCCATGTGATTCTGAGAATTATATATGATCCCCATAGAACAGAAATATTGAGGAAATAAATGGAATTCTTCCATATCTAAACATTAGTAAGGTTAGATTGAACCAATGATTTAAATATTATGTGTAATAGTATCTTTTCCTCATTGGGGATTGCTAAGGTTTGACATAAGCTCTACCTTTGGCAAATCTCAGCAGTGTTATTGACATGCTCACAAACTGCATTGACTTCTTATTTGGACATCTGCATTATCATTTTACTGATTACTTCAGAGATTAGGATACAAATCTTTGATTTACCACATAATTTCTACGATTAATACTTTTTTATCAGTCTCATCAAATGGAACAAGACACTTAACAGCTTAACTGCTCTTTTTAAAAATATATATACATACATGTGTAGCTAATTAGTTAACTTTTAAAATAGGTTAATGGGGATTGCAGCACTTAGGAGTAGAGTGATTGAAATTATAGTGTTAAAACACTTATATTTTCAGAAATGTCATAAACATGTCCATTAATTTTAAATTAAATATGCCTATTAAAAAATTTAGTTAATAGTAAAAGAATAGTTACTGGGCATCAGTTATGAGTCAGGAACTGAGGGTAACAGATCAATTTGGAAAATAAATAGGGTCTTGTTTTTGTTTTTTAAGAAGATTTATTTATTTATTTTTAGTGGGAAGGCAGATTTACAGAGAGAAGGAGAAACAGAGACAAAGATCTTCCGTCCACTGATTCACTCCCCCAGTGTCCATGACAGCCAGAACTGAGTCTGTCAAAAGCCAGGAGCGAAGAGGTTCTTCCAAGTCTCCCACGTGGGTGAAGGGTCCTAAGGTTTTGGGCCATCCTCCATTGCTTTCCCAGGTCACAAGCAGGGAGCTGGATGGGAAGAAGAGCAACCAGGGCACAAACTGGCACTCTTATGGGATGCAAGGAGAGGATTTAGCCACTTGACCATGCTGGGCTTGTCTTACAAAATACTTACTTCGATATAGTTTTGAATTCACAAAGCAAAACAAAAACTGCAAAATAGCATGAAGAGTCCCCATATACCCAACACCTAGCTTATCCTTCTATTAATATCTCATACTGGTATGAGACACTTATGACAAATAATACACAATAATGCCCATGTCTTGATAATTTTTTGTCTTTTATAATTGGAAGTAAAGCTGTAAAACACCATCAGTTTCTTCATCTTTCTTCTTCCTTGCTTTCCTAATTGCTCACAGCTCTAGTTCCCCACCCACACATCCCCACAAAAAATGCAGGCTAAGCTAAGCTATTTTGACTGAGACAAAAAGAGCTCAGCAGCTGGTGTTCCTGTAGGACAGAAATTGGTCCTGTAGGGGCCTGCCAGGCATCTGCTTTGCCCCCAACATACCTCGGCTGTAAATTTTTTGGGTACTGAGGGAACTACTGTTGTTCCCTGCCCACAGATCTCTCTTCCTAATCCAGGCCCCTACTCTGAAGTATTAATTCATTAGTCTGTTTAATATTTCCTTTAAGAGTACACTTATTTTACTAGAGAGGGGACCCTATCCATTGAGTCCATTCGGATTCAATGCCCGCATGCGTGGGAGCTGAGAACAAAATGCCGCTCTGTAAAAAACAAGCTACTTGAGCTTTCACCAGCTGCTTCACAAAAGTGTGCATCATCGGAAAGCTGCAATGGAGACTAGAGACAGGACTCCAACCTGGGAGTTCCAATATGAGGTACAGGCATTTCCAATGGTATTCTTTAGCTGCTATGCCAAACACCCTTGCCATATAATACTTCTGAGCAAAGCAGATTAAAGAACTTGAACCATGGCAGGGAGCCATAGATGACATGCTCTTAAGGATTCTTTTGTTGCCAGGGACAGGAACCAAGTTTGAAATATTATGGAGATAGGAAAACGTATTAGCAAGAGTAGATCTGACAGAAAGAGAAGACAGAACTACCAGATCTCTGGAAAGAGGAACTCCACCGTCAGAGGATCCAGTGTATGCTACAACACACACACAGGCAGACATGCGTTTTTGTTTCTCTGTTACCTCTGCACCCTCCTCCTACTGCCTTTCGTTATACACAGTGATGACAGTCACTTTTTACTTCCAGGGTTTTATTTTCCCAGGTTTACTCATATTGTCTGCTACGAAATAGGTTCTGTCATCCTTGCCTAAGTTTCAAATAGAAATGTGGTTTTGGTTTGGTTTGGCTTGCAATTTTTTGTTTTTTTTGTTTTTTGATTTTTTTTTTTTGATTTGTTGTTATTTTAGATTTATGTATTTTAATTGGAAAGGCAGGTCAGATTTATGGAAAGAAGGAATAACAGAGATAAAGATCCCTCATTACTGGTTCACTCCCCCCAAACAGCCACAACAGTTGAAGCTGAACGTATCTCAAGCCAGCAGCCAGCAGCCATCTAGCAGGGACCTGGATAGGAAGTGGAGCAGCTGGAATCTGAACTGACACCAATATGAGATCCCAGCACATGCAAAGTGAAGATTTAGCCATTGAACCATTGCACTGGGCCCCACAGCACCTTGTTGAAGGAGAAATTTCCTGGAATAAAAGGGCAAGGGTGGGGAAGAAATGGGTTCGAGACTACTGAAATAGTAGATGTTCATTTGATAATTCAGCACATTGAATGAGGTAGCGGCCAGTATTACAAATTCCTGTGGGAAACAGAGATTCAAGTATTGGAGTCACTGTCTGCTGCTTCCCAGGGGTAGCAGCAAAGAGCTGGATGGGGAGAACAGCCACGACCATGCTGGCACTCTGATGTCAGAGGCAGGCATCCTTGGAGGCAGTACAGATCTGCTGTGCCACAACCCCTCCATAAGTACTTCCTTAGGTTTTTATAGAGAATAAACATTTGTATGTGGATATGATTTTGTTTTCATTAATAACATGAATTCCAAAGTAAAATCTACTATAAAACTATAGCCAAGTTCTTCAAAAAAGCCCCGTAGATTTTTCCACCCAACACTTTAGTTATATAAGTATCAGAATAATGTTTGTCCCTTGCACTTGTTTATTATGGCTGTTAGGTCATTTTAAATGTATAACTGCTCCCCCACTTCATTTTGATGTGCTGACTTCTTAAGAAGACAAGAATGGCTGCCTTGTGGAACATGAAGGACGTTTGAAACTCTTTGCATGCTGTAACTGTGTGATTTTGCCTCTTAACTATCCGTTGAGACATCCACCCATGGGGGTTGTCATTTAGGTTTCTCGAAACAGTCATGGGAAGATCCGTCCAGTGATTCCACAGGCAACGAGGAATTAACTCAAGGTTTGATCAGCCTCGGATCTTCAGTGCCACTCTCAGGTCCCAGAAGCTCTACCCTGATGAGATTTTACTCATCTCCTAGAACTGGCTGCTTCTGGAATGACATTCCTGGCACATCAAGGCCACAGACTCAGGCTTGTCTCTCTTACATTGCCCTCCTTCCAAGATCTGGGTGCTGAGGCTAAAATCCCTTTCTTATTGTTTCTCTGAGATGCAGTGAGTATACTACTGGATTTTTTTCAACTGTCTCCTGATAACCCTTAAATTCCTAGGCACTAAATCAATATTAACCTGTTTCTATCCATCAAAGGCAAAGGAGTTTTAAACTTCAGTTCCATCTAACACATCAAAGAAATGAGGAAAGAATTTTCAAATAAAACAAGTTTGTATATTCATGTCCCACTACATAACATATACTGTCCCTCCATTTTTCTTCCTATTTCTTGCCAAAAAGTCAGTAATACAATATTTACCCAACTGGTTTGAACAGATGTCACTGGTAACTCAGAAAACTCAATGTTATGGGCCTGGAACAAATCTAAACAGTTCATACTAATTCTTCTGGTTTTTACCTATCAGATTATATAGCCAAATTTGGGAAGCTAACAGTTTTTTTAATTTTTTAAATGCTAATTTTATTTTTTTTCATGTACTTGAAAGGCAAATTGTGTATGTGTGTTTGTGAGTGTGTAGCAAAGTGAACGGAGGGAGAAAAGAAATAGATCTTTCATTCATTGGTTCATTCCCGTACTTCCCCTTCACAGCTAAGCTTACATCAGGCTTAATCCAGGAGCCTAGGTCGGCTGAGTCTGAAGCAACTGAGCCATCATTTGCAGCCTTTTCGGCTGTATTAGCAGGAAACTGGAGCAGAAGTAGAGGAGCTAAGACTACCACTGGCACTCTGATACGGATTGTGGACATCCCAAGAGACAATCACTGTTCCCCAGGGACCTGTCTTATTTTGTAATTTACACAAAGTCACAAATATGATGGGTTTTGAAATAGGTTTTTAAAGGCCCTGTGTGCAAGCTTAGTGAGTGAAATTCCCAGTTCCTCTGCTTCACATCCAACTTCCTGCTCGTGCACACTCTGAGAAACAGCAGGTGATTGCTCAGGTCCTTGTCCTTGCAACAACTTTCTCCAAAATTACCTGCTCTCTGGTCCAAGATTGACATATTGGGACAAGTATACCCATTCAGACTTCTTCAGTAAAATCAGTACTATTCAAGAACATATATAAGGAAATACATTCATCAACTTGAACTACATTGAGGCGCAGTTCTATTTTGCCTATTTTGTCCTGGGAGCTAGGGAGAGCAGATGAATTTTTTTCACCTGAGGCCTGTGTGGTGGCATATCAGGCTAGTTGTCTGCCTACTAAACAAGCATCCCGTATGGGCACTGGTTTGTGTCTTAGACGTTCTATATCCAATCCAGCTCCTTCCGAATGGCCTGGAAAAGCAGCAGAGGGTGGTCTAAGGCCTTGGGCCCTTACAAACACCCAGAGAGCTGGAAAACACCCCTGGGTTGCGAGCTTCAGCTCTGGTTGTTGTGGCCATTTGAGGCGTGAGCCTGCAGGTGGAAGATATCTCTGTCTCTCTCTCTCTCTGTAACAATGACTTTCAAGTAAAAATAAAAATAATCTAAAAAAAGTTACACAAATGCTTTTGTTCAGCATTCCAAAGACATTCTACTAAGAATATGCTCATTTCTCCAAGTGTAGATTTAAGCACAATTTACTTTTCTTGGACAAATGCAATTCCTAGTCCACTTGCATGCTATCAGCCATCTCCCTCTCTGCAGGATATTTTATTGCTAAGCACGTTCCAGTGATTTATTAGTTAGTCTTCCATTAAAGGCTGAAAATGTGTTACTTTCTCCATGTTTATGAATTATAAAAACAGAGCTATAGATTTGTTAAGTATCTTCTCTAAGGTCACTCTACAAGTTTGAAGGACAGAGCTTGGATTAGCACAAGTGCTCCCTGACTCGCCCCACCTGAGAGGTGTGCTGGGCCTCACTGCTTCCCTGCAGGACAACATAACATGCCGTCAGGGGCAGATGTTGCCTGTCACCCTAACCATTCATCATGCCCAGAAGAAGGTACAAAGAGAGATTTTTAAAAATAGCTCCTACGCAGGTGGCTAACTTCGCTTTGCTGAACTAAAGGCTTAGAAATCAATATCTGAGTAGTGATCATGTTTCTATCCTTTTGTTGTTGTTTTTAGTCACTCATCATTCCTCTGAGCCACTGTGCCCTGACGGGTGAATGAATATAAAGATTGTTTTGTTTGCCTAAGCAATGAGGAAACAGAGACAGTGAGGAGGAAAACCCACCTGCTAGGTTCTAGAAGCAGGGGATGGAACTGAGAGATTTACATGGCCCACATCTTTCACCTTCTCAGCCCTGTCTCTACTTCTCCATGCTTTCCCCTTTTAAAAGAGCAATTTATCATACGTGATTGGGAGATAACTTTAAATGTCACCCAGAAAAAATATACCACATAAGTAACCTAGAAGATATTAGCTATTCCAACTCCTTTATTATACAACAGAGTCAACTGAAAAGTTGGGAGAATTCCTGAGGACAAGCAGCATCAGGCCAATAGCAAAGACCCAACACCTGCAGCTTACACTTAACCCGGCCCCAGCTGGATTAACCATATTAGTCACTCACTGAGTAAACTCTCGTGGTCAAAAGGATTGACAGCTAAATGTAATCTGATTTAAAATTGTAACATGATTTTACTTGAATTTTAAAATGTTGATCTGAGTGAGAGAGAGTGAATGTCTGTCTGCTGGTTCACTCTCTCAAATATCTACAATGGCTAGACTGACAGGATGCAAGACAGGAGCTGGGAATTCTAGCTAGGTCTCCCACAAGGGGCGGGCGGGATCCACCTGGCGTAACTTGAACCATCCTGGCATATGCATTGCAGGAAGCTGGAATAAGGAGCCACAGCCTGGTCTAGAACCCAGGCAATCCTGAATGAGATATGATCAGCTTAATTCATCTCTAACTACTAGCATAAATCCCCATCTTGACAACTTCATTTAAAAATAGAGAACAATCTGAGAGAATGAAATAAACTGTATCTTGGCTTAAGATATCAATCATATTTATGACAATTTCAAGATTAGGGGAAATGTCTTAATGAAATCCAGAGTAAAAAGGAATTTAGCATAATTTGCGGGAAGCCTGGACTGCCTGAAAGCCTTTCAGTTTGTCAAAGTGCTCCACATCTAAATATAAAGATTTTTTCAATTATAAAAATTTACTGCAACTAGATCAGAGAGATAAATTTAGGCATATTGCCATTCCAGTGCATGTAGGTGCATGCTATGTCAATCTGATATCAACAATGAAAGCAATGATTATCCACATAGCATTTTCCAAGTTCTTCAGAAACTAAAAGAGAAAACACATTTAGCTTTATCTCTTGGACAACTGGAGGACTACGGTGAGTGGGGAAGCACAGAAAGCCATTGTAGCTACACAGAGGGAGTTGGGCCATGTGCCTGGGGACTGGAAGGATGAGATATGTTTAAGCAGTAGAAAGGTTTTGCATTGTGCCTCTGTTACTGTGGACTCAAAGGGGGAGAAAACTGGGGAGTTGAAGTGATGAAAGACTTGTAGAAATTAATCACTAACAGATTTTTCCAAATTTAACTACTGGATGGAAGCTGAAATGCAGACTGACATCGTCAGTGCCATCATGATACCCTCTTGAGAGAACAGGCTAGAGAGCACCGTCCGCCCCAGGGAGAAGAGGAACACAACAAAACAATGAGTTTGTGAGCAGGCAGAAGACCAAAGAGATCCTTTCTTATGACAGAAAAATATTAACCAAGTGCCACATGAAAAGCTGTGGGGGGTACTATAAAACATACATAGAGAAGGAATTAAGAGATACATTTATTTGGGTCCTTTTTAGATTTATACCTAGAAAGAATTTTACAAAAGTTCTTAAAATTCATGCTGGTCGAAAAACTACTTAGGATTTTTTTTTTAAGATTTATTTATTTTTATTTCAAAGTCAGATATACAGAGAGAAGGAGAGACAGAGAAAAGTCTTCCATGCAATGATTCACTCCCCAAGTGACTGCAACAGCCAGAGCAGAGCCGATTCGAAGCCAGGAGCCAGGAAGTTCTTCCAGATCTTCCATGTGGGTGCAGGGTCCCAAGGCTTTGGGTCGTCCTCCACTGCTTTCCCAGGCCACAAGCAGGGAACTGGATGGGAAGCAGGGCTTCCATGATTAGAACCAGTGCCCATATGGGATCCTGGCACATTCGAAGTGAGGACTTCAGCCGCTAGGCCACTGCACTGGGCCTGTATTTAGGTTTTTAATCTTCAAAATATTACAAGAAATTAAGGAAGAAAAATATATTAAATGAATATATAGCATTTCAGCAACACCAAAGACAATTTTTGTAGATAAGAGGACAAAATAAATGAAGGACATAATATTTAAGAAAAAAAATAATTGCAGATTCCTTTTATAGCTGTTCTAAAATAAACAAAAACAAAACTTTGGAAGCGCCACTTGCAATCAGCATCTGGGGCAGCCAGAGGCCAGCTCTCTGCCACTAGCTCACCACCACCTCAAGTAATAGACATTATGCTGGGAACTGGAGAAGACAGCAGAACTGGAGTAACAAGTGGGAATAGACACTGCAACTACAGCACTATTGACGCTGTCTGGTATAGAATCAAGTGAACCACACTGACTTAGAATGAGGGGAGGGTTCTGGCAGGTCCCTGCAGTAGAGGACCACACTCCTCCCCACTTCCCCCTTCTCCCATGAAGTACCTGGGCCAATGGGGAGAGACTGCCACTTTGAAGGTGGCCCAGACCTGCCAGAAATAACTACTGGTGTGATGTAAGTGAAGGTCAAATGGATGCAGCAGCTGTGGTGTGTGCCCAGTTTTCTGTGGGCACACATGATCAGACAGTCCTGTCAAAAGTATGAATCCATGTTTCCCATTGAATTTGAGTTGGGACTGGTGGCCTGGCATCTTGGACAGTGAGGCATGCACATACCCCCACCTTTGTGCAATCCCCGAGGGGAGGCCTGGCAGTACAAGCTGCTAAGGCAAAGCACTCAGGACTAGCTGGTGCTGAGACTGTCACTGCTCTGCACAGATGGCGCATACTCGCAGGGCTGTAGGGAGTTTCAGCACCCTGTGACTGTGGCGATCTTGCACACAGATTGGGGATTCTGTGAGTGCTAAGTTAGTGTGTGGTGTATTGCTGGATCTCTGGGCACAGTGAGAATTGCATAGGTATCTGTGTGGTGCATGTGTTGGCACTGGTCAGGGTTGTAGCCACCATGGGCTAATCTTGAGAAATGAGGCTGTTACTCCACTAACATTGTCTTCCCTATACTGACAAAAGAGGAGATACAGCACACCCAATATGGTGTTATGCTGGACTCTCACTACAAACACTCGAGCACTGACCATAGTATGTTATCCACACCCAGACTACCTTCAGAGATCCAGCAAAGAAGCAATAACTCAACCAAGCTACAGCAGCACAATTCAAAGATAGAACCATCAGGAAGGAACCAAATTAATGATCTATAAAAGCATCTCATAGACCAAGAAAATAATAACAACCCAAAGTTATTACAAAAAATAATTAAAATTATAGGGTAGGCCAAATTGAAACAAAGAAAACACAAAATACAAAAGAGGGAAATTCATCTGGAATTACTACAAACAATTATATGCCAACAAATTGGAAAATCTAGAAGAAATCTATAGATTTCTGGACAATTACCGTCTATTTAAATTGAGTTGTGATGACAGAGAAGAACCTAATAGACCAATAACTATAATGGAGATTGAATCAGTAACAAAGACTGCTAGCAAAGAAAAGCACAGGACCAGATGGCTTCTGTACAGAATTCTACGAAACTTTTCAAGAAAAACTGATTCCAATTCTTCTTAAACCATTCAAAACAATTGAAAGAAATGAAATCTTTCCAAATTTCTTCTATGAGACCAATGTCACCTTAATTCCAAAACCGGAAAAGGACACAACAAAGAAAGAGAAGTACAGACCAATATCCCCTATTCACAACAAACAACTAGCTAATTGAATCCAATAACATATCAGAAAGATTATTCTTCCAGACCAAGTGGGACTTATCTCTGGAATACAGAGATGATTCAACACATGCAAATCAATACATGTGATACATCATGTAAATGCTGAAGAATAAAGACCAAATGATTACCTCAATAGAAGCAGAGAAAGCATTTCACAAAATAGATTCTTCCAATTGAATTCCTGGACTCAGAACACCAACCGTGGAGAGAATTGCAGGATCTTTGGTCTGAGCATGGAGTGCATGTGTCAGAATGGACCTCCTCGGTTGCTGAAGACAGCACAGTGGACAGCATGCAGAAATGCACATGTGGACATTACAACCAGTACACTGAGGTCTGCAGAGCATGTCTAGTACCATGGAGAGCAGAACCAATTGGACATTTCTCATGGTCAATCTTGAAGAGTGAGTTTCTTAGAGTGTAGAGACTCTTTAAGGTGGACTATGTCAGTCAATAGACCTTTGAAAGCTTTCCTCAGCCTTGGAACAATGAAATCAACAAAGTATCAGAACTATCGAAATCACTTAAGCAGTACCCTCTCAGAACATGCTCCACATCGGGGACCCTGGGAGGACACTGGGTGACTGTCCTCCATCCCCGCATACTGATACAGTTAGGATTCTGGGCTAAGTTTCTTCCCTTCTCTCCCCTCTCCCTTCCCCCAAACACAACAAGAAGAAAAAGAAAATTGGATACAATGTTCTCATCCACTTTCCCCCATTCTTCCACCCTTCCTACCCGAATCAGTGTTCCACATGAGCATGCATCTTTCTCAGCTGTGTAAACATCATCAAAAACAATTTTTTTAAATGTCCAATGAAACTCATAAGAGTTATGTAAAGTTGAAGCATATAAAATAAGCATGTAAAAATCAATAGCCTTTGCATTTACAAACAATTGTATGAGAAAGAACTTGTGAGATACAGCAACTAAAAAAAAATTAAATATTTTGGAGTAAATCTAACCAAGGATCTGAGGGATCACTATGATGAAAATCTCAAAACATTGGAAACAAAAACTAATAGAAGACACCAATACATTGCCAAAATCCGAATGTTTGTGGATTTTTAGAATGCTATCAAAATGACCATACTCTCAAAAACAGCATACAAATTTGATAGGATTCCAACCAAAATATCTTTAGCATTTTCTAAGATCTAGAAGATGTGATGCTAAAATTCATATGGAAATCCAAGAGAACCCCAAACAGCTAAAGCCGACTTAAGCAACAGAAACACAGCTATAGGCATCACAACACCAGGCTTAAAAATTTACTACAGGGGGCCCAGCAGGAGACTAAACCCTTTGCCTTGCAAGCACAGGGATCCCAGGCTGCTCCACTTCTCATCCAGCTTCCTGCTGGTGGCCTGTGAAAGCACTAGAGGATGGTCCAAAGGGTTGGGACTCTGTACCCACGTTGGAGACATGGAAAAATCCTGGCTTTAGATCCCCTTACCTGGGGAGTGAATCAATGGATGGAAGATCTTTCGCTCTGTATCTTGTTCTCTCTGTATATCTGCCTTTCCAACAAATATAAATAAGTCTTAGAAAAAAAAAAAAAGGAAGAAACAGCAGCAGCACCGGCAACTGGCTATGGCTCCTGGCTTCAGATAGGCTCAAGTCTGGCCATTGAACTGCTGGGGAATGAACCAGCAGGTGGAGAATTTTTCTCAGTCTCTCCTTGACTCTGTAATCTGCCTTTCCAATAAAAATAAATATTTTTTTAAAAAAACATATACTGCAGCACAGTTGTAATCAAAACAGCCTAGCACTGGCAGAACAACAGAAAAGAACAGTAAAGCAAAACAGAAATCCTAGACATGAACCCACACATCTACAGCCAAGTAACTTTTGACCAACAAACCAGTCAGTCCAGAGAAAAATGATTCTGAGTAAATTGGATCTGCATGTGTGAAAGTATGATACACAATCCCTATCTTATACCTTATACAAAAATGAATTCTAAATCTAAATCTGTGTCCTGATACCATCAAATTACTAGAGAAAAACATCAAAAACAAGACACAGGTGAAGCAACAGATGTATAAGAGCTGAAGAAACTCAACAACAAAATAAAAATTCCAGTTAAGAACTAGGAAAAGGACACAAACAGGACATTAACAGACAAAATTCAAATGGCCAACAGACATTTGAAAAAAATACTCAAGATCATTATTGATTAGGGAGATGCAAGTGAAAACCACAATGAGGTTTTACCTCATCCCAGTTAGAATTGCTATTATGCAGAAATCAGAAAATAGTAAATGCTAGTGAGAATGCAGGAAAAAAGATACCCTAATCCACCATTGGTGGGAATGTAAACTTATTCACTTATTAAGGAAGACAGTAGGGAGATTCCTCAGATATCTGGAAGTGCGGTTGAGCAGCCAGGGCTCAAACTAATGCCAATAAGAGATGACAGTGCTGCAAACATGGCCTTACTTGACACACTACAGCTCTGGCTCTCATTATGTGCACAAGCAGAGTATTTACATGAGCAGACATAAATAAACAGCTATACAACACTTAACAAGTGTAACTATAGTTAGTTTTATTTTTGCTTACATGTATTTCCTGGTATTCTGCAATGCACATGAATTTGAACAAGAAAAATTATTTTTGTTTAATGAGGAAATAGGAATAAAAGCTCGAGTGAGAAACTTGATGAAGAGAACAAAGATTATTTATCGCTATGATGGCATTTGCTTCTTCTTACAAGAAAATAAATAAGTTGTTTTTTAAAGTCAGGACACCAAAAAATTAAGTAGACCCTGTCATCCTTTAAGTCCATTTTTGCCCCTAACCTCATCTTCCCCAGTCACATGTAGGGGGGCCACTAAGACACTTTCTTTAAGCAACCAGGAAAAACACGCAGTGATTCTGACATGGTTCCAAGGCCATGTCCTGGTGCCCTTTTGATGCACAAGCTCACCTGTGAGACACCAGAGCAAATTGGTATGAGCCACTATAGAGAGGCCCCTTTCCTCAAATAATAAGTCAGTGCTGTGGAAGATTCACTTACTGCCTACATCACCTCAGTATTTTCTAGCCTTGAAGCCGCTACAGCGACTATGTCTTAGGGGAGAACGCATGCAGAGGAGACCCACGGTCTGAACCTCCACAGGAGCTCTGATATCCTCCACCTGTGACACTAACAGCAGTCCTTTGCTTACTTGTGATTTCACCACCAGTATGCATGTGTGTGTGTGAGTGTGAGAGTGTGTGAGTGTGTGTGTGTGTGTGTACATGAACATACTTGTTTTCTCAGGTTGGGGAGAACTGATGCAAGCAGAACATAAAAGCTTCGACATTGCAGAGCCTCTCTGCTGCTCAGAAGGTAGAAGAACTCACCTATAAACCTCAGTTGCATGAGCTGAGGACATGCTCGTCAGCTGTTCAAGAGTCCACTAACCTATTTCTGACCCAGAAGAGAAACTGTGATTATTGCCAGTCACAATATATTCATCTCTTGCCACACTTACAAAACTAGTGTCTATTTTACAAAACAGAAAGTGTTCTGAAACAGCTTTGCCATGTCTCGAAGACAACGATTTTGTTCTTTTGGATTATGTATTTTATTCTTTTCCAGTTAACTATCTGGAAATATCAGCCAACACTCAGGGAAAGGAAGAGGAAGTTTGGCAATAAAAAAGATAAATGTAACACCCTAACTGTAGAACCTTGAAGAACTTTTCTAACTCCTATAAGTTGTTTTCTCATTTGAATGAAGTTGCATAAGTATTTCTACAAGAGATTTAAGGGAAGACTAAAAGCTGTCTGTAGGGTTAGCATCTACTGCAATGCCACCCAGAAAATGGTTCCTTTTCCACAACCTAGGCAAGCATCTGCACCTGCAGAAATGCAGAAAAGTACCCTGCTGATAGGCATTCATCTCTTCAAAGAAGTTGCAGTATCATCTCCAAGAAGCAACTAATAATTTACAACACAGAGAAGACTAAAGTACATATTAATTAAAAGTGTCAGGTGCATGTTAAAGTTTCTGTTGGATATTTAAACAGCTAGTGACAGAATTTATAAGAGAATGATTTAAGGACTTCTCTTGCCATAGCACACTGTAAAAACACTAGCTACCAAGTCAACATTATAACGAAATAACACAAAGCATGCAGGGGTCTCTTTGACTGCAACCTTCACTACTTCATTACTGTCTTCAAATTCTGCACCTGTCATTACAAAGCGAACAAGACCAAGTGATTCAGGTGTTGCTTGTGTGGGGTTTGTATGTGCATGTGCTCACACTTATGTTGCCGCCTGACCTAAAAGACAATTTTATCTAAGTTATAGATCATTAAGCTGAAAAAAAAGTTTGCCTGTTACTGCTGTTTTACCATCTTGCTCCATCTTGTCTCATTAGCAGGAACTGATTGAGCATGAAGGTGTTCTCTGGCTGTCAGTAGATAAAGTAGGTGCTCTTGGCTTTCATCTGTTCTGAATTCTCCTTGTCTCATTATCTTCCCAAGGTCGGCTTCTCTGACACGGCGGCTGCTTGCTTAGCACTCCAGCCTGGCAATTACTTGCCAGGCCACCTTAGCCACAAGATTTCTCATCTGTGCATTCAGTCAGGCATAAGTACCAAGTCCTACATCAGGTTCCCAGCTCACCCTCTCTCTAACTCCATTCTTCAATGCTATGGGATCAAAAATCAGTGTGGCCAGTTCAGAGTGGCATCACATCACCTCTAAAGCCCCATCTGCTATGACATTCTAATCAAGCTTCAGTCCTATGTAAACATGAAGTAGTGCCCTATCTAATTTAATCTGGGACAAGTTGTTAAATCACAGACTAGAAACGTACAGATCCCATCCTGAAACTTCCCTGCCTCAATTCATTGTAAGAAATACATTTACTAAGAACTACAATCCCCAACTCTTTAATTCATCTTTCTTTCCTGCCAGACAGCCTGCTCTTTGAGATACTATCTAGGGCAGCTGAGTAAAGAGAACATGGTCTAGGCTCAGGCTCACAAGAGTGTAGTTCCAAGAGCAGCTCATGCAGGTGCAGCCACCTAGGGAGTTACTTCATTAAAAAATCTATACAAGGAAAATAAGGAAACAGATCTCTGACATGATCCATTTAAGGCAAGTCTGTTTGGGGGATCACACTTTCATTTGAAAACTCAGCTGTTGGCACAGTATACAGAGGTCTGCTGGGCAGTCTTTTGTTTAAAATGTCAGGATTCCTCTCAGATTAGAAACAAATCCACTGGGAGTACTCATGTCCTTTTTCAGGTTGAACAAGACAGTGTGCGGGTGCACACACACATCTTTGTGAGGGAGTAGTGACCAAATCATTTGGGAAACTTGCAGACAACCAGGCAGGAGTACAGCCAGTCTGAGCTGTCTGCAGGTAGAATAGTCTGCTCACCAGGGAAAGTCCGTCCATCTGCCTTTTTTTCTAGCACAATTCACTCATCCTTATTTCCATACTTGATGTGTACTTACAGAATGTTTCTTGCCCAAGAAGAGATGCTTAACCCACTTCTTGCACTCTATAAACTCCCAAATCTTTTTTTTTTCTTTTTTTTTAATTATTTATTATTTAACTTCAGTAATTACATTGTATTATGTGACACAGTTACATAGATACTTGGGTTCTCCCCACCCATCCCCAAACCCTCCCACCATGGTGGATTCCTCCACCTTGTTGCATAACCACAGCTCAAGTTCAGTTGAGATTTCCCCATTGCAAGTGTATACCAAACATAGAGTCCAGTATCTTATTGTCCCGTCAAGTTCAACGGCTTCTTAGGTATACCCTCTCTGGTCTGAAGACAGAGCCAGCAGAGTATCATCCCAGTCAATTGAAAGCTCTCAAATCTTAAACTCTGCTCAAAACTCAGCTGGTTCCCACAGGAACATCTACTCTGTGTTCATCACAAAAATAACCAAAACAAGGGAATTTGAAGTATTTCCTGCTTTTCACTTAGCAATATGTCCAATGCTTTAGGCCAGAAAAACAGCTCTCAAGAACTCTTGTTCAATAAATATACACCACAAGGAGAGTGAATATCCCCCCAAATTAGAATTTCTATATAGTACTGCAAGGGGTCAGGACCTTACGGCTTTCTAAAGTCCTGCAAGGATCTTAAGGCACATACCTTTATCTTTAGCCAATGTCTTTTGGATGTTCAACAGTTGATTTTATAAAAATGTGCAAGAATATTTGAACCAATATCGAAGAAATTCAAAAATATAACTTTAAAACTGAGCCTTTTTAGTATTGTTTCCTCAGAGTTTTCCTTTGTTAATCTAATCTTATTTCATAAAGATTTTAAAACTTCCCAAAGATTTAAAATTCTTCTTTATGTCATAGGGATTATTTCACATGTTAGAAACAATGTCTGCTGGTTTATAGACACTAAGAGATACAGCCAATGATGTGGTGTAGTGTAGCGGTTAAGCCACCAGTAACAGTTCGGGCATCCCATTTGGGTGAGGGTTAAAGCACTGGCTAGTCCACTGATGACCCAGCTCCCTGCTAACAGCCTGAGGAAGCAGTGGAAGATGGCTAGGTACTTGAGCTCCAGCCACTGATGTGGAAGCCCTGATTGGACTTCCAGGTTCCTGGCTTCAGCCTGGCTGAGCCCTGGATGATGTAGTCATTTGAGGAGTGAACTAGTGAATGTAAGATTCTATTTCTCTCTCTCGCTCTAACTAATCCTGTGTTTCAAACACAGTCTTGAAAAGCAATGAAACAAAGCTGAGAGAAAAATCCCTGTTTTTTTTTAAATTGGTGCAATTGTTTTCTTGGTGTGGCCTTTTGTTTCTTAGGTAATTACCAGATATGCAAGGTAAGAGGCAGTATCCACTGCCATCATACCCAGAAATGAGGGGCTGAGCTGATGGGTAGAATCATTTATTACATCACCAAAGGGAAAAAAAGAAAAAGGTCACATTCCCAAATTAAAAGCAAAAGCTAAACAAAAGGGTCTTTGATGGGAGAGAAACTGAAACTCAGTCTCTCTCATGCACATGCGCACAATTATTTTGGAGGATGACTGCCTTCTCAGAAGCTGAGTTTTATCTATAACTTGTTAACAGTTGTAGATAATACCAAGTAAGTGTTTATGCCAAGAAATATGTTAAATATTTGGAAGTATTAACTTTTACTTCTGCCAGTAATCCAGTGAAACAGATGTCATCCTTATTCCCATTTTCCAGATTAAATAATCAAGATTTGGTGATTTAGAACACATGAAACAGATGAAAAGAAACACAAAAGGGCCTGGTGTAAGAAACATTTTTAGAAAGTCAAAGCCAACAAACATTTACCAGATTATATAAACTGTCCATCACTAGAAGCTACCAAGATGAGACCAAAAATCTTTACATGGCCCATTCCATATTTCTCCACTTTTCTTGTGTGCTTATTTCCTTCTTGTTTTCCTTTCACTGTTTTGTTTATCTTAAATAAAAGAAGCAAATGAAGAAATGTATATAATGTTGAGTGTCTGGAATAAAGAAATTTAGATAAAGGCAATCATAGTAACTACATTCAGTCACCCGTGGAAAGGTTAGAAGAGTGGTGAGAGCATACTGTGATTCATTTCAAGGCCACAGCACCATGGTGTGGTTGTGGCTGGTAGCTCAGGGTCCATGAGTTGAAGGCTCAGTCTCTGATGTGGCAGAACTATGAAGGCACAAGCATTGCCTTTCTGTGTGTTGTCATTGCCCTTCCTGTTTCTTCTGCTTCTCAGCCACCTGGCAACGAACACAGGAGACCTTCAGCAAAACTGAACAAAGGGGTTACCCAATCTGTCCTTTCATTCTCCAAAACTATGTGTTTCTTTAAACTATTTTCTTCATAAAGTTCCTAGCCTTAAGGATTTTGTTAGAGCAACAGAAATTGGGCTAATACAAGACTCACATCACTGCGTTGAGACTCTTTTTCTCAAAAATCTTGTCAATGTTTTTCTGAATGAAAGACTTTTTTTTTCCCCTCTATCAAGTTGGAAATAAAGATACAATGGATACACAATGTTCTCTAGATTTTCATGTGCTGTGGCTTCCACACTTTCAGCATGCCCTCTAATGAGTGAAGCAGCACCTCATGGTCTTGTGTAGAAAGCCCAAAGAAAATCTATTATCATAAAACATCACCCAGCAGTCTTATCATATCAGTTGACAGTATCACTTTAGTTAACGTTGAGTTAGTGTTTCTATTATAAACCCAATTTACTGAAGGGTGGGAGGACAAGAAAAAGAGATGGGCTCATATGTCAACTGTGTGAAGTGACATGAGGCTGGAAGCAAGTTGCAAAACAAGGTAAAACCCTTAAACCATAACACCTAAGGGAAGAAGAATTCACTTATGGTCCATATGTATATTATCAAAATGAAGTAACACCAACATAATCTAAAACATTGATACAGTGCTAATGAGCTTGCCTATTAATATGACCCTCTCTCTGATTGTTGAGAAAAGACAAATAGATAGGAATATTAGGTAGATTAAGATGTCACAGGGAAGACAATAAACTAGGAATGTGAAAAGCTAAGTTCTACTCCTGTTTTTGACATTTATTAGCCACAGCATGACTAAGTTACTATAAAATGTGCATGAAGTGATGCTGTTTTCCTCATTCCATAGACTGCTCCCTGATGCTGCCTAAACAGGCCCTTCAAGGATAACATATTGAAACAGGAAACCATAGAACAAATGAAGAGCAATAGCAAAGTTCTCACAGTAAAAGTCACCCAAATTGTTTAGATACAGCCATAGCTTGCCAGTGATGAGATTTGTTACATATCCGTTGGTTGTGCTCCACCACAGTGTTCTTGCTCAAATCTCTCCTGGCTCTCCTGTCAGTGCAGCAATGGGAGAATTACCCAGGCAAGGTCAGAAAGAAGACCAGAGATTGCACAAATTAACCCTTTGCCAATTAGCAAACCCTTAAAAGGGATCACAATGCTTCCAGATTACAGGGTACCTCAAGTTTGATTTAAAAAGTTGAATCACATCAATGATGAAAATATCACTTGTGATCCCACATATATTTATCTGATATATATTATTTCCATTTTGTATGTAATATAAACACATGCCATTTCATATATTTGACATAACTTTATAGTATTTACGTGTAAAACCATATATGTAAATTTACACGTGTGAGTGTGCATCTTCCTTTCACTCACACTCACAGTCCTGTTGACATGGGGAAGGCAGGGAGCCCGTAGTGAAGGAAGGAACTGAGATACACCCAGCCACCTCTGTGCTGCAACCCAGGACCACTGAAATCTCAGCACATTTCATGTACTTTTAGGATACTCACATTCCCATGATGCACCTGAGCTCCCTACATGGCAAAAGATGCCATGATGAACATATTTAGGCTGAGCTCCAAGTAGGGATATCATGAAATCTTCCCAGAAAACAGCACATACATTTAGACCCACTCCATGTGTCTCTTCAAGTAGAGCACCACCCTCTATCTGATTAAGGGGAGGGACAAATCAGGTGTTCTCCTTCTTGAAGTTGCCTACATTCACCTCTGAATATGTATCGTCTTAAAAAAAAAGTCCTACCCCCTTTCCTGCACCCAGTGTCTCTGCTTTGAATTCTTCCCTTGAGCCAACACAAGAAATTAGAAAGAAGACAGCTGAGGCATTCACACTTACAAACCCCACAACATTGGCAGCTTATCAAGAAATGTCAATTCATGCATGAGAAAAACATGTTCTCACAAAAACTTTCATTTACCCACTTATGATTTTATTATATATCCATCTTTGTGTGCCTAAAGTTTGAAAAGTAACAGATAATAAAACATTTGATAGGTCCTGAATAGAGAATAGAAATCAAAATTAAAGTAATCCACATGTTACTGGACTAAGGTATCTTGATGGCTACCTCATATATAATTTCATCATATCATTTAAAGATTTAAGAAAAAATTTAGCCTTCAGTTACATTTTCTGTGTGACCTTTTAAGAACAGTTTTAATATGATTCTATCTGAAAAATATAAAAATTCATTCATGTAATGTATAGCAATAGGTTAGTGTTAGCTTGAAATTCAACTCTTGGAGAAAAGTTTTGTAATTTTTTTTCTTTATTTAAAAGTCAGAGTCACTGCGAGAAGGAGAGACAGAGGAAGAGATCTCCCATCCGCTGATTACTCTGCAAGCAGTTGCAATCACCGTGGGGGAGCCGATCCAAACCAGGAACCAGGAGCCTGGTGCAGCTCTACCTCATGGGTGACAAGGACTACACCTTAGGCAATATTTCGTTGCCTTCCCCAAGCCATTATTGGAAACAGGAAGGAAATGGAGCAGCTAGGTCACACACTTGTGCCCGTATGGGATACTGCTATTGCAGGCAGTAGCCTTACCAGCTATGCTACAATGTCATCCACTCAGAAAGAAAGTTTATATGTGAATTTTCATGGGGAAATAGGTAAGTGATACAGGCAAGGAAAAATTAAGTTCAGAATGAAATGTGACTAGGAGCACTTGGAGGACAGTAGCAAAGGTAAGATAAGGTAATTGCCTAAGGAGGGAAAACGCACTAATTAATAAACATAGACATTTGTCAAGAAATGCCTTCTTGACTAATGACAACAGAATTGACAGACAAGGAATGTGGGCATCCACAGTGATCATGATGGCACTCTTGCAGCTGATCAAGAAAGGCATTCTGGGGGGTGGGCGGGACAGAACGGTTCAGATCTACCACCTGGTTCGGTTGTTAATTTACTTTGTAAATTCTCTGGGCTCCAGGTCTATCAAGGATAACATGAGACAATTTTAGATATATAGTCCTTTATATATATAAAGTCCCTTGCAGTCTGTGGGCCTATGACACGGCTGTGACATCATTCTTACAGGTAAGCAGGAAGATGCTAACGTTTGGAGCATGGGAGATGCCTAGAAGGCGCACAGACTGGGGTACTGAATATATATGGAATTTTAGCTGTGCTGAAAGCTTGAGTGGTGTATTGTAAACACAACAAAATTGTTCTGTGTCCTTGATTTCTAAGGTATTGAACAGCAAGGTTCTGATTGCAATTAAATACCTGTAAAACAATTAAAAGGGGGGAAAAGAGCCTAACAGTGGGTGACTAAGTCATTATACTTCTTTATACTTTTCCTGTTGTAACAACGTATGCTATAACCTCCAGCCCACATCAATTCTGGCTTTCAAAGATGCAATGCATTCAGGGAAAAGAGCCATGGCCTTCCACTGAAAATTACTGAATACAATCTATTTATCAGTCATTTAAACTGCTTGGCACTAAAACTCCTCCCCCATTAAATGGAAATAATAATCATAAAATAACAAGAAAATGGTGCATGAATAAGATCAAAAGATAAATCCTATGTGAAATCTGCATTTGCCAGCTTTTAATGCTACAGAAATTTCACATGTGAAATATACCACCCTCAGGTACCTACCCATACAGTTTTATTACAAGTCCAGGTCTCTTATCCTATTAAAAAAATACTGTTTCTTCAAATGTTTATCCTCTACTATGGCTTGAAAATGACTTTTGTCCCTGAACTCATGTAACAGCTTAAGCCCAAAGTTTTATATTAATGATATTAACAGAATACAAACTTAATGAAGTCATGATGGGTTCCCAAACTGGAACAAAAATGGGTGGCTTGGAGGCTCCTGCCTGCCTGCAGAAATGCCAGTGTAGAGAGCCATGCTCAAATCAAGTCACCTTTACAGGGGTAGGAGTTGCGAAAGCCAGGTGAGAGCCCACGGTGCTTCATTTCATAATTACAAGAAAAGCAGCTCTGAGAAAAGCAAGCAAAAAGAGTTGCTCATGTCATTCCCCCCTGAGCTCCATGGAGCATAATGTAGAGAAGTGCTTGCTACTTGGGAGAAGGAGGCAAACTACTTATGAATCCCCATGCTAGTCTTACTGTAAGAAAAAATTCTGCCACGCTGAGCACTCCTGCCCCCAGTACCCAAGTCCACACCATGAAACGAGTATTTAGAGCCTCCACAGTCTGGTAGTCTCCGTCAGCTTGGTGGGCAGTCCTGGGATTTTGTAGGACCTGTGACAGACCCAGGTGTGGCTAGCCTAGAGTTAAACTAGGTGGCAGTAGGGCTGCCTTTATGGCTCTCCCCCAGTTTCGTAGCTGCAACAAAGCACTATGGGACTGTGCTTGGGGACACAATGCTAATTCAAGCAGAGATCTCACCCTAGTGGAAGAGACTGGTTGCAGCACATATTACCACCAGCTTCTTGCACGCTTGGTGTGCAGGATTAAATAAGGCCAGTGACTGTGAGATCTTAGTGTGCTCCACCTAGGACATGCCTGAAAAGCTGAGGGTCTACCCCTTTCTCCCTTCCCCGCAATAAGGTAGACAGCAAGGACCCATGAGACTATTTGGAGACTCAGTGACAGGCAATGACACTCAACATTGAGGAGATCCTGATGGTTCTGGTTCCTAAGCCAAAGCCTGTGAGTTGCTGGATCTGCTTCTGTGCCAAGCAGATTCCTAAGGTCCCACTGAATACTCTTCTATCCCATCCAGCATAGTCAGTGGCTGAGCTGTATGGCCTTGAGCTGTGAGCTCTCTTCAGCAGCACACAGACTGCAGCAGGGTGAGCCTCGGTCCTGTCTCCAGGCTGCACTGATCACAATAGGCTGAGATTTCCCGATACGAACTAGCGTTATCGCATTCATGGATCTATGACAAGGAATCTGAGCTGACTGCAGGCCCAAGAAGCAGCTTGTTGGGACATATCACAAATCTAAAGGCACCTGCATAGTTCACATTGAATAACACTTTAATGTTCAATTTTGGACAAATCTGAATTTGCAGAGTATTCTGAAGCTCAGTAAAGAAAAGCTTATCAATAGAATAACCTGTGCTAAAGTTTGACATAGGGTGCTATCTAGTGTAAAATCAAGTATAAAAAGGAGCATTCCTTAACACGATAGAAGCCACATATTTAATAATTCAACTGCTAATACCAAATTGAATTGGGAAAAGCTGAAGGTTTTCTACAATCAGAAGTAAGAGGAGAATATTCAGTTTCACCACTTTTATGCAACAAAGTACAGCAAGTCTTATCTAGAAAAATTAAGGAAGAGGAAGACATAAAGGATATCCAGATCAAAAATAAGATGAGAATGCTCGGTTTCACTGAATGCAGCACAGTATTGCAAGTCTTATCTAAAAAGTTAAGGGAGAGAAAAATATAAAGAATATCTAAATTAAAAAGAGGAAATCAAATTTTCACCACCTACAGATATGATGAACTTGCATACAGAAAACTCCCACAGACCCACCAAGAGCTGTTCAAAATAACAAACTCACGATACAAATTCAAATAAGCAAAACTCCGTAGTATTATTACAAACCACTAGTGATTCACCTAAAAAAGAAATCAGATAGGTGGGTCGGCCCAGTAGCCTCATGGCTAAATCCTTGCCTTGCATGCTCCAGAATCCTACATGGGCTCCTGTTTGTGTCCTGCCTGCTGTGATATCCATCCAGCTCCTTGCTTGTGGCCTGACAAAAACAGTAGAGGACGGCCCAAAGCCTTGGGACCCTGCACCCACGTGGGAGGTCTGGAAGAAGCTCCAGGCTCCTGGCTTCGAATAAGCTCAGCTCTATCTGTTGTGGCCACTTGAGGAGTGAACCAATGGATGGAAGATCTTTCTCTTTGTTTCTTTTTCTTTTTGTAAATCTGCCTTTCCAATAAACATTAATAAATGTTAAAAAAGAAAAAGAAATCAAGTAAATGCTCTTATTTCTAATAGCAACGAAATAATTTAAATACCTGGAAACAAAGTCAATGAAAGAGGTGAACTATCTTTACAATGAGAACTAAAAATCTGATGAAAAATTCAAAGGGGACACAGATAGGAGGAATGGAATCTGTGTTCACAGGCAGGAAAAGTCAGTATCATTCAAATGTCCATACTACTCCACACTTTTGAATATATATCCAAAGGGAATGAAATCTGTGTGGTGAAAAGACAGATATTCTCCTGTGTTTACTACTGCAGCACTATTCACAAGAGCCAATAAATTGAAACAAAATAACCATCCAAACACAAATGAGTGGATTAAACACAGTATGGCACAACAACACAATGAAACATTACTCATCCATATAAAAGATGGATTCTTGTCATTTGCAATGATATGAATAGAGCTAGAAGTCATCACGTTAATTGAAATAGCTCAAACACGGAAAGATAAATATCAAGTGATGTCTCCCATATGTGGACTCTAAAGCAGGTGATCTCAAATTTGTTAAGACAACAGTGATATTTGCCTGCATTTAGGAAGGATGTATGTAGGAGTACATGAGGGAAGGTTGACTGGTTGGCACTAGTTTATTCCTAGTTTGAAATTCCAGAGTATTACTGATGACTTAGGATGATTTTAAATACTGTAAATATTTTAAAAAATCCTAGATTGTAAAATTTTGCATACTTTCACTAAAATTAATGTTAAATTATTGAAATAATGGCTATATTTGCCATAACTGGATATTTTACAAGATACATATTTATATGTATATAATCACATAATACTCCACATATATACATGACTCTTCAGTCTGTTAAAATTTTTAAAGGTTTATTTATTTATTTGAAAGGTAGAGTTACAGAGAAATAGCTTCCATCCACTGGTTCATTCCTCAAATGGCCACAAGTTCCATAGCTGAACCAGTCCAAAGCCTGGAGCCATAAACTGTTTCTGGGTCCCCCATGAGGGTGCTGGAGCTGAAGGACTTGGGCCATCTTCCACTGCTTTCGCAGGCACATTGATAGGGAGCTGAATCAGAAGCAGAGCAGCTGCGACTTCAACTGGTACCCATATGAGAATTAGATACTGGCATCACAGCCCACTTGTTATACTACAATACTGGCACATGTTTGCTAAACTCTTTCAAAAATCTTAAAATACAATCAAAATAATTACCATCCTCCAAAAAGAATGCTATCAACAAAGGTGGAGCTTTCCCAATCTTTTTAAGCCTATTTTGGTATCAGAATTAAGCTCTGGGCAATGGTACAAGAGATAAAATTATACATGCAAGTTATTAGCTGTGTGGTTAAGTGGGAAACACCTGCCTTTCTCACTTACCTAAGGCTAGAATATAGTCCAAGTGTTACAAAGAGCATACATCCATTTGAAAAGCATAATTCCTTATGGAAAGAAGAAACCACCTGGACTTGTGAGTTTTCAGCTTACAGGCTTGAATTTCTATCTATCCATCTCTCATATACTATATTCTCTCTCTCTCTCTCTCTCTCTCTCTCTCTCTCTCTTTCTCTCTCTCCCTCTCCCTCTCAATGCTTATAAATATCTTCACCAGAGAGATATTTAAGATATTTAGAATAGTATCTTGTATACTCACCTGGCAGGGAAAATACCATGATCATAAAAGTAAATGTCACAAAGAAGCTACTGCTGTGTTGGTTCTCACATAAAACAAAACCATGCTTTTCAATATCATTTCTCCTCTGTGCAAGAGGGCCAAAGCTACTGTATTTGTGTTGACAATCATGCCAGAATTAAGAACATAAATGATGTAAAGTGTTCCATATATTACTACAAATATAAATGTGACAAATCAGAATTGCTCCTGGGGACACTGGTGATGTCCCTCACCCACAAGTTCACCAGAACCTGCAACAAGCAGTTGCCAGAATATTACTCATGCTTTGTTTGCTACTAGAATCACACCTTTTGTCATCTCTATCTGGAGATGTTCTCACTGCCGGGGATCTTACTTCCTCTACCTGAGGTGCAAGCAAAAAGAGAAAAATAAGTGTTATGCTGAAAAGCTGTCCCCCATCAAAGAAAATGGAGCTTGCGGGAAAATGTGCTGTCTCTGGTGCCTTCATCATAGAATTCAATGGAGGATTCCCTTACTGCTTTTCAGAGATTTCCCAGGCCTCATCTAGACTAGTTTCATCCAGCTGTCATGCACAATGAACACATGTTTTACACCATGTTTTCTTTTCCCGGTCACACTTGCTACTATTTTTTTCTTCTGTATCTTCTCTGAACTGCTCCAGAATAAAGCATACAGCTTCACCTTTTTTTCAGGTTTGCTTTTAGTGGAGTCTAAACCAAGTGCCCTCAATTCTCCACTCACTACAAAGATTTCTGGACATAGAAAAGAGAGAAGGAAAAATCTACACAAGAACACATCATAAACATTGGTTATATAGATTTAGCTTCAGGTTATTCATAGGAAAAGAAAAAAGAAATCTTGATGTCTCCTAAATCAGAGATCTCACTGAATTTTCCTAACTTGCAAGAATTCCAAACAAAAGCTTGTTCACACTATCAAGGATTTTCACAAAAGTCTGTGTTGTAGGGGGGAAACAATCTTTAAATCATACTTACCTACTTAACACAAATGTTTTAGAGCCAACAAATCAACCAACACGCAACGTTTCTTCAAGGTGGTCATACTCTCTCACTTCCCATGCAATTGTAAATCATCACATGAGGTTACTTCTCTTTAACTCCCATTCCAGCCAAGAAAGAATCAAGAAACTTTTTTCTCTTGTTTATCTGAAATCATTGTGAAAATATATTTTAGAAAAACCCAAATCTGACTTTGATTTTCCTGCATTTATAGGATTGCTTGAATAAGTGCTTGAGAGGTTTGCATTGAAATGATTTTTTTTCATTTCTTTTTTAGTAGAAATATAGTCCTTACTTGTATGGGAATTCAGTGAGTAACAAAAACATAATATCGTCTTAAGCAAGAGAAAAGCTGCAGAGTCCACCATAGACTGATTAAAGGATGTTGTTTATATTTAGCCATGGGCTTTCACAGACAATCTTTAGGATCACTGCTAAAATAATGCCTATTTGAAAGTAACAAGTAAATGAGTGAACTTATGACTAGGTACCATCTCTAGAACATTTTTTTAATCGTATGTACTCTTAGCAATGTGTTTATTAAATGTTGGATCCTTAACAGAATTAGAAGGCAGGGAACTTCTTAAAAATGTTACAAAAATATATATTAATGTGGTAATCTTTTTAAACACTATCACAGCATGATTTAACCTTATTGCAAAAACCTAGAATGGTTGGCACTGTAACATAGTAAACTAAGCCTCCATAGGTGGTGCCAGATTTGAGTCCTGGCTGTCCTACTTCTTATCTAGACCTCTGCAAATGAGTCTGGGAAAGATAGACCAAGTTTTTGGGCTCCTGCATCCATGTAGGAGACTTGGAGGATGTTCCTGGCTCCTGGCTTTGGCTATTGCTGTCATCTGGCGAGAGAACCAGTGGATGGAAGATCTCTCTGTCTCTCCATCTCTCTCTCTGTAAATCCACCTTTCGATAAAAACAACAACCAAAAAATGGTTAAAAACCTAGATACTAAAGAAAACTGAAAAATATAACACCAATTGCACAGAATAGTTACAATTATTCTGATTTTTGCTGTATTGCAGTCTTCTCAACATGCTCTTTGCTGTAGGGAAAATTTTACAGTTTCACAATTTCATAATCTGCTGCTCTACTTACCCCAAGATATATCAGAATAACATAATTCATGTGATTTTTTAGCTACTCTTTGTAGTAGCTCCATGATATTCTATCAGTGAATACAGCACAATTTACTTAAGCATCACTTACCTCTATTGTTATACATATAGATTTTCATGCTTTTGACTTTCATAGAAAATATGGTAATACAAAGCCATGTGCATAAATATTTATCAATAAATTAAATTATTCTCTGAGGACATATTCTGTGAAACAGATTTCTTTATTTAGAATAATTTAATATAAAAATATTGTCAAGAATTAAGCTGGAGGAATAGGGTAAGGACACTTTTAGGCAGAGAAACATTTAATAAGGATGAAGCAGAGAGGACACATTATAGGAGATAGGAGAGGACAGAACAACAGCAGAGGGGTACCTGGAGACTGACAGACACAGGAAAACAGCAAAAACAATGGTGTGGTGTTGCAGGGACTGATACTCCAGCGGCATTCAGATAACAGCGATCTGAACTCCACCAGCAGCCAGAACTCCAGCAACAATCAGATGGGAAGGTACTTTCACTGAGAGCTTGGGAGGTGAACCCAGACAAAGAACTGCCCATCCTGCTGATCTGTTTGATTTGACCAGGAGCAGAGACAGAGCAGCAGATCCCAGGGGGGAATGCAACAACAGGGTGGATTTCACAGTCCAGTCAGCCCCCTAGAGCCAGCAGGGTGCCATTTTGATTAAGGAGACAAAGGCAAGGGAAAGGAATGAGCATACACTGAGCTGGGAGTGAACTCATTTCTAACTCAGTGAACTGCAGCAATGTGGCATTCTACAGGTTCCACCCAAGACAGGTCTGGGTAGTCCTCAGAACAGACATCCAGCAGATCAAGAACTCTAGTAATGGCACATCAGGCGCCATTTTGTACACTGTGGCAACAGCTTTAGGACTTCAGGGATAACAGTGAGCTGTGCATGTGCTGAGCTTGTGAGAATTCACTGAGTTTCATGGATTGCACTGGTCCTGCAGGAAAATAATACCAACTTCAGCACAATACAGGTCAAAACAGGTCTGTGTGTCCCTTAGTCTTGACGACCAACAGGTTCCAGCAAGATCAGCACCAACAACTACCTAGCTATAGAGGACACCTGGTGCCTCCCTAATCCTGGGACCTGCTCCAACCATAAGTGGGAGAAAGGTTGCAGAGACAACAGTGCAACCTCAGCATGATATCACAGGAGGTGCAGAGTGGTGAGCTAGGAGCTGGGACTATGAAAACCATGGTGGAAATCTAACATAAGAACCCAGACCTGGATCTTGCTCTCTGGAGGGAGTGGCACAATTGCCCACAAGCAAACAGCCCTATACCAACTGCAATAAGTAAAATTGAACTGCCGACCTGTGGGTGACACAGCTTAGAAACCTGCCCAAAGGAGAAGACTCTGCTAACCAGAAATACAATGACCAAGAGCAAAAGAAGAGACAAAGGCAAAATGAATATTACTGATGACTCCCCTGCAAAGGAGCAAAACCCTAGGCCAATCTCAGAGTTTACTGAGAAAGACATCAAGAAAATGGGGGACACAGAATTCAAGAAACTCATTATAAAGCTTCTGAGAAGCACATTCAAGAGTTCAAAGAATTTAAGGAAGCAATAAAGCAAATCAAGGCTGATATATCAGAAGTTAAGAACACAGTAGAGAAATTTAAAAGTACAATGGAGAGTCTCCAAAATAGAACGAAACAAGCAGAAGAAAGAATCTCTCGAATTGAAAGATATTTCCTGCCACCAAGGGGAAGCAAACAAAAAGGTGGAAGCAGAGCTGGATCAGGCCAAAAAAAAGTATTCAAGAATTGAAAGACACTATTAAGAGGTCTAATATAAGAGTTCTGGGAGTCCCAGAAGGTGCAGAAAGAGAAACTGGTTTTACAAATATATTTAATGAAATAATAAAGGAAAATTTCCCTAATGTAGAGAAAGAATTAGGAAACAACATCCAGGAGGGGCACAGAACTCCCAATAGGCTTGATCAAAAGGGATTTCACCAAGACACATGATCATCATGCTCTCTTCAATTGAACATAAGGAAAAGATACTTAAATGTGCATGTGAAAAAAAATCAATTGACATATAAAGGAATGCCAATTAAACTCACAGAAGATCTCTCACAGGAAACTCTACAGTCAAGAAGAGAATGGAGTGACATATTCCAGATTCTAAAAGAAAAAAAATTTGGTTTAGGATAGCACATCCAGCAAAGCTTCCTTTTGTCTTTGAAATGAAATCAAATTCTTCCACAGTAAAGAAAAGTTAAAAGAATATGACTCTTCCAAAACTGCCCTACAAATGAGACTTCAAGATGTTCTTTTGACAGAGAAGAGGAATAGCACCAAACACAACCAAATGCAAATGGGAAGAACATCCCAGTAAAATGACAACAGAGGACTAAAGCAATGAACAACACATGTCTTAAATGACAGGATGAAATTACCACCCATTCATATGAACCCTGAATGTAAATGACTTAAGCTCAATCAAATGTCATAGATTAGAAGACTGGATTAAAAACAAAACCCATCTGTTTGTTGTCTAGAAGAGACACATTTCACCAACAAAAATCAGTGGAAGCTATATCGCATAGGTTTTGATGTTTTCTGTTAGTTTCATCTCTTCAAAACACTTTCTTCTGATTAAATTCTTCAGTGACTCATAGAACATACAGTAGCATCATTTTCTGCAAGAAGGTTCTTGATTTTCATTTCTTCAGCTACATGTTAGTCATTCAGTAGCATGTTAACTTCATGATATTGTTAATTTCTTTTTTCTTGCTATTGTTGATTTTGTTTTGTGGCTTTTCATTTAAGGGGATGTATAGTAGCTGCGTAATGGAGACTGTCATATCTAGTAAATGTCATTTAACTTCATGGCATTGTACATTTCTATTTTTCTTCCTATTGTTGATTTTGTATTGTGACTTTTCATTTAAGGGGATGTACAGTAACTGTGAAATGGAGACTAACATATCCAGATGTGAGGCTACAATGTACCATGCATTTCTACTTCCAGATAAGGATAGACTCCCAGTGAAGCTTTTTACCACATCTAGACAATAGGATGCTGGACTCTCTGCCATTGTCCATGCCCACAATGATGGACATATGACTGTGTATGAAGAACTGTATTTTAGTAATGATATAGAGGAACTCGGTGGGAGAGGGGATAAGGGATATTCTAGGAGCCTATGGAACTGTATCATAAAATGACAATAGTAATAAATAAAAAAGATTAATAAATAAATAATATGGTCAAACTAGATTTTAATAAATTGATACAATTGCTTTAGTGCCAAAAATATGAGTACCCAGTACATACATCCTTTGATCACTTTCAGTTGTTTCCCTGCCTCCAATCAAAATGGAGCAACAAGACAGTAAGGCCTGAATATAATTTTCTCAACCAAAACACTCAGACAAAATCAATGAACCAATCACAACCATGTTGATGGATCACAACCAGTGAAATAGAGTGTTTTTCCAAATATGGAGAACAAATGAGATGAATACTATTCTTCCAGATACTGAAAGAAGTGTCTGGGGACAGAAAGAAAGAAATTCCAGGCAGAGATTGAAAGTCCCCTGATCTGCAGCAGAGCTGGGTGTCCAGAGTTGTCAAAGAAGTTAGAGTTCACATAGCAGATGACCAGAGAGTTAATGACTCTACAAAGAGAAAGTGCCAGATCTGCCCACGATGAGTGCAAGTCAGAGAACGCATGTGAGGAAAGCCCAGGAGCAGACGTAACTTAAGGGAATATAGGCAACAATGCTCAGAGCAAACCCAGGCTGGGAAATAGTGCCTATTCCCAACAGCCAGTATGAGACACCTCATATTTTGGGAGCCATCTGTTACAACACTAAGAAGGGTCATGGATCAGTAGTGTGGAAAATTAACCTTAGACTAAATACAGTTCTGGTCTCATCTCACTCAGCAGAGCTTAAAAGCATGACCTGAATGTTTCAAATGTTCCAAGTATTTAGTTACATGCTAAACAAAGTTCAGCAATAATCACAGAAATACAAAAATATCTAACATTTAACCAGACAAAATTCAGAATGTCTGCTAACCAATCAAAAGTCAACAAACAAGTAAAGAATAGAAAAATACACTTACAACGAAGAGAAAAATCAGTTAATTAAAACTGACTAACAATTGGCACAAATGGCAGAATTAGTAAATAAGGATGTTAAAACAGTTATGATGATATTCCATGTGTTCAAGTGACTAAAGGAATGTTAAATATATTAAAAATAGATATAAAAGAAACAAGAAAGATCCAACTAATCTTTCAGAGATGAGATTGGAAGTAATCGAGAGAATAGATGTGCTGGTTGGCATTTTTTGCAGATACTATGAACTCACAATCATAGCAGTTCTTATCTGAAACAAAAATAGAGAAAAAATGAATAAAAAGAAATAGAGCACTGGTGAAATACTGGATAATTTTAAGCAGCAAATACATGTGCCATTAGGGGCAGGTATTTGTTCCAGCAGTGATTAAATTACCACTCAGATTGCCTAAATTCTGTGTCATCTGGTTTGAGTCCCGGCTATTCTGTTTCCAATCCATCTTCCTGCTAATAGGCATCTGGGGAAAGCAGCAGATAATGACTCAAGTCTTTGGATCCCTACATCCCATGTCAGAGATTTGAATGAGTGAGTTCTGCGATTCTAGCTTTGGCCTGGTGCGGCCTCAGCTATTTGGGGATTTAGGAATTGAACTAGCAGATAACTTTCTCTTTAGCTCTTTCTCCCGAATATTTCTCTGCCTATAAGTAAAATGAAAATAAATCTAAAAATTTTAAAAGTAATACACATTCAAATGGAGTCACAGAAAGAAAACTGATGGGCCCGGCGGCATGGCTCAGTGGCTAAAGTCCTCGCCTTGAACGCCCCGGGATCCCATATGGGCGCCAGTTCTAATCCCGGCAGCTCCACTTCCCATCCAGCTCCCTGCCTGTGGCCTGGGAAAGCAGGAGAGGACGGCCCAGTGCATTGGGACCCTGCGCCCGCATGGGAGACCCAGAGGAGGTTCCAGGTTCCCGGCTTCCGAGGCTTCGGATCAGCGCGCACCGACCCATTGCGGCTCACTTGGGGAGTGAATCATCAGACGGAAGATCTTTCTTTCTGTCTCTTCTCTTCTCTGTATATCTGACTTTGTAATAAACTGAATAAATCTTTAAAAAAAAAAAAAGAAAGAAAGAAAAGTGAAAGATGGAAATTAAAAATAAATAAATAAATAAATAATAAATTAAAAAAATAAAAAATAAAAAATAAATAAAAAAGTAAATAAATCTTAAAGAAGGATCCAGTGTGGTGGCTAAATCCTTGCCTCACACATGTCAGCATCTCATATATGCTCCAGTTGTGTCCTGGGTAATCCACTTCCCATCCAGCTCTCTGTTTGTGGCCTGGGGAAGCAGTATGGCATGTCCCAAAGCCTTAGGACCCTGCATCCACATAGCAGACCTGGAAGAAGCTCCTGGCTCCTGGTTTCAGATCAACTCAGCTCCAGCCTTTGCTGCCATTTGGGGAGTGAACTAGCAGACAGAAAACTTTGTCTCTGTCTCTCCTTCTCTCTGTAAATCTGCCTTTCCAAGAAAAATAAATAAATCTTAAAGAAATAAAATGATCAACTTTTTTCAAGTTTTCTGACTGCAGTCTCATAGATTTAAGACACTCAAATACTCCAAGCACAAAAAGCCTGAAGAAAATTATGCCATGACACATAATAACCAAATAAACCTATAGATTCAATGTGACTCCTACTCATTTCACAATTTTTATTTACACTTATTAGAGTTGCAGAAAGAAAGAGCACACTTTCTGCTGGTACTCTCCACCAAACATATCCAGTGAGGAAATCCAGAACCAGGAACTCAATCCATACAGTGATTCAATTACAGAAACCATCATACATTGCTTCCCAGGGTAATATGGGCAGAAACTGAGCTAGAACTGGAACTCAGATACTCTGATATAAGATAAAGATCTCCAAAGCAGATTGTTTTTTAATGATATACATATTTTATTTGGGAGACAGAGTGACAAGAAGGGAGAGGCAGAGGGAGGGAAACAGAGATCGTCTATTCCCTGGTTCACTCCTGTTTAAAGCCAGGAGACAGGAACTCCACTTACATCATGCCAATGGGTACCAGAGGCAAATGCCCATTAGCGGTCATCCACTGCCTCCCACGTGCATTGGTACAAAGCTAGGATAGAAGTGTGAGTAGCTCGGACTCGAACTAACACTTAGTATGGAATATAGGGATCCCAGGATGGGGTTTAATTTGCTGCACCATAAGAGACATCCTTTACAATTAGCTTTTAAAGATGACATCAAACACCTACTCCACAAGAGGTTTTTTTGGTAAAATTTCACAACCTAAATTTGAAATTTGTATGGAAATGCAATTGATCTGCAATAGCTATTAGGAAAACATAAAAAAGAAACAAAGTTTGAAGACTTACTACTCAATTTCAAGTCTTATATGCCATAGAGTAACTCATTTTCTATTAAATAACAAAAAGCATAAAAAAAAAAAAAGAATCAATACAGCACAATGTTGATGTAAGAGTGTGTGTGTGTATGTAAAAAACCTTCAAAATTATCTTGGAACTGCATATTTTTGTACCAAAATAAGCTTAACTTTTAACTACACTTCTATAAAAAAGATTTATTTAATTATTGAAAGGCAAGAGTTACAGAGGGAGAGAGAGACAGCAATATTTTCCAACCCAAAATGACCACAACAGCTGGAGTTGTACTGTTCAAAAGCCAGGGGCCAGAAGCTTGTGCTGGGCTTCCAGTGTGTGTGTAGGGGCTCAAGACCTTGGACCATCCTCCACTGGTTTTCTAGGTATGTAGGCAGGGAGCTAGAATATAAGTAGAGCAGTTGGGACTCAAATGGACACCTATAAGGGATGATAACATAATGGATAGTGGCTTGATCCACTACGCCCCAATGCCACCTCCTTAATTCTGCTTTCTAATGAACTTTTGAAAGTATGCTTATACATTGTTAAAGCCCAATAAAGATAACAGACTCAAGTTAATTCTTGAAAAAATAATGAGATTATTAAATGGCAAAATACTTATTTTAATGTATTTATTCCATGATACAGTTCCATAGGCTCTGTTATTTCCCTTATCCCCTTTACAACCCCCCACCACTAGTTTCCCTCATATTATTGCAGTAGTATAGTTCTTCACAATCAGTCATAAGTCCATCATTTTACTATTTAAGCATATCTTGATATTATAGGCATGGACAATGGCAGTCTGGCATTCTATTGTCAAGTACATTCAACAGTTTCATTGGGAGTCCATCTGCAATCTGGAAGTAGAGATGCATATCGTATTGTATCTTCACATCTGGATATGTTAGTCTCCATTATACAGTTATTATACATCCCCTTAAATGAAAAGCCATAGGGCATGGCACAGTAGCCTAGTGGCTGAAGTCCTCACCTTGAATGCAATGGGATCCCATATGGGCACCAGTTCTAATCCCAGAGGCCCCACTTCCCAGCCAGCTTCCTGCTTGTGGCCTGGGAAAGCAGTTGAGAATGGCCCAAAGCCTTGGGACCCTGCACCTGTGTGGAAGACCTGGAGAAAGCTCCAGGCTCCTGAATTCAGATGGGTTTAGCTCTGGCCATTGTGGACACTTCGGAATTATTGGATCGAAGATCTTCCTCTGACTCTCCTTCTCTCTGTATATCTGACTTTTCAATAAAAAATAAACAATAAATAAATAAATAGCCATAAAACAAAATCAACAACAGAAAGAAAAGCAGAAGATGTATAGCAGCGTAAAGTTAAATAACATGCTACTAAATGATCACTGTGTCACTGAAAAAATTAAAAAGAAAATCAGAGCCCTTCCAAAAGGAAATGATGTTACAATATGACCTAGGAATCAGTGAAAATATTAATTAAAAAAACAAACTTTTTTTGAATCAGTAAAAATAAAAATATCAAACCTGCTAAAGATGTAGCAAAAATAGTATTGAAAGGCATAAAGGTTTCTACTGGGCCTCTAATTATTCTTAACAAACATACTTTTCTAAAAATTATACTTGTTATTTTAGAGTTACAGAGGGAGAGTTATCCTACAGAGAGAGAGAGAGCTCTTCCATCTACTGTTCACTCCCAAAATGGCTCCCAGGACCAGGAAAGCCAAGAGCCAGAAGTTTCTGGGTCTCCCACTTGCATGCAGGGGCCCATGCAGTTGGAACATTTCCACTGCTTTCCCAGGCTCACTAGCAGGAAGCTGGATCAGAAGTGGAATAGGTGGGACTTGAAACCCATGTAGGATGCTGTCAACTCAGGTGGCTTCTTAACCTATTATGCTGGCCCCTAACAACTATCTTTGAAATAATTGTATATCTGTATTTAAAAACTAAGGAAAAACAAGAACAAAAATAAAGCCTGAAGAACTTTAGCCCTTACCTCAGCTCATTTAAGGGAATGTACAGTAACTGTGTAATGGAGACTATCATATCCAAAAGCATGTTATTTAACTTCATGGCTTTGTAAATTTCTATTTTTTTTCGTACTGTTGATTTTGTATTGTGGCTTTTCATTTAAGGGGATGTATAGTAAGTATGTAATGGAAACTATCATGTCCAGATGTGAGGATACAATGTAGTATGCATTTCTACTTCCAAACATAGATGGACTCCCAATGAAACTGTTTACTGTATCTTGACAATAAAATGCTGGACTCTCTGCCATTGCCCATGCCTGCAATGATGGACATATCAGTGTTTATGACGAAACATACTGTAGTAATAATATAGAGGAACTCAGTGTAGGGGAGGGAAACCGGGGAGGGAGAAAGGGAAGTCCCAAGGCATATTAAACTGTGTCATAAAATGATAATAATAATAATAAGTAAAATAAATAAATAAATAAATAAAATGAATTATCATTAAAAATGAATACAAATTCTTTTTAAATGAACCAAGGGGCAAAATACAAAAATTTAAGTTACAAAATGTCTAGAAGAAAACACTTGAGAAATTGGAGCAAATACTTCCTGGTATAAAAAAAACCCAGTACTCTTAAAAAATAATTGATATATTGGGCTCCATTAAAAGTAAAATCTATTACTTAAAACACTGCAAAGAAAAATGAAACTGTTAAATATATCTTGACACTAAAATACTGGACTTTCTACTACTCTCTATACCTACAATTTCATGATACACTTATATAGTGGAATGATGGACTTGTAGTTTGTAGAGGGACTATTGTTACAATATAGGGGAAAATGCAGGAAGGGAAGTAGAAGGGACATCCCTGAGCCTCAGGAACTGTATCATGAAAAATAAAGAATTAAAAAAAAAAGAAAAAAGATAGTTTATATTACATTGAAGACTTGGAAGATATTCCTGGTTTCTGGCTTCAGTCTGACCTAGCTCTGAGTGTTGCAGCCACTTGGGGAGTGTACCAGCAAATAAAAGATATTTTTCTATCTCTATTTCTCTCTCTGACTCTCTCTGTTTCTTCTTCTCTTTCTGCAACTTGCTTTTCAAATAAATAAATAAAATCTAAGAGAAAAGAAAAAGAAAGGTAAGTAATAAAAAGAAATCAAGAAGGACATTTAAAAAATGGAAAGATAATCCTTGCTCATGTATTTGAAGAAAAATGATGTCATTATAATTATATGCTACCTGAGGCAATCTGCAGATTCAATCCAATGGCATTCTTTGTAGAATAGAAAAAAAAATCCTAAAACTCATATGGATTCACACAGGACCCAGAATAGCCAAGGCAATGTTCAGCAAAGAAATATCTGAAAGTCAGCCCTGGTTGCTGTGGCCATTTGGGGAATGAATTAGCAAAAGGAAGACCTTTTTCTCTTTCTCTCACTCTGTCTCTCCTCGCTTCTCTGTTTGTCCCTTCTTTGCCTTCTCTCTCCGACTTTTGCATACACAAATATTTTTAAAATGTTTCTTATTCATGTTATATGTAATACTAGACAGAGTTGTAGCTATTAGCATAGACATGCGGCAATTGCCTAGATTATTCCTCTCTCTCACTTTTTCCCCCCTTAAGTTCTTAATAGTGCTTTTCTGTAAAAATCGTTTACATTTAAGATGTAACACAAGGCTGTGAAATGTTGTCATGGCAACCATGACAATAGAAAAAAAAGATCAGAAAGATTTGAAGATTTAGAAAGTGGTTTGTATTTTTGTTTTTCGGTTTTATTTTAATTTTATTTTTTCAAATACAATAGATTTCTTAGCAGCCGATTATGCCATATGGTAAACTATGTGATAATATTCTATGCTTACACATAGAATTCTGCAACATGTGATCAACTGCTGGTCCATGCACTTCAAGTGAATACAAATTCCACATACTATTCCCAGGGATGGTTTGATGTTAACACTTTACCCCCTGCAAAGAAACAAATAATATGTATTTACTGGGTAAGAATTCGCAAATTAAAATTCACAGGATAAGACAGACTTTAACCAAGTCATTGAACTTAAACAATAGAGAAACATAGGTTTTCTAGGTCACAGTCCTGCCTGTGAACCCTTTGGCTCACTGTCTATCTCAAACTTAACTAGCTTAAAATTCACATATTATACTTACTTCATCATTCCAAACCCAGTAATTCTTCCCAAAGCAAACAATTTCTGTGTCCTACTTCTTTAAATGTAAGTCAGTTTTTGTAGCAAAGGTAAAAAAAAGCAGTATCTAATTTGCATAAGAAAGAGCATTATTACTTTTTCATATACCTGCAAGCTGCCTAAGGTAACTCTGCTTCAGGCCTGGAACACTGGAGCACAGGCTGGGGTATTCTGCTACTTCAACAAGTCCTTCTGTGGCATACCGAACTGCAAGAGGGTGACCCCAACTACATAAATGCAGTTCAGGCTTTTGCTTATGTTAACATTTTCTTGCCTCTGGTTGGCCAACATATGTTACAGAATTGGCTAAGCATCGAAGGGAAGTGACTTGCCCCTCCCATAATAACAGATTGATGGAATCAACATTTAGTTAACAACAGTTTATTACAGCAGCCACTTTCGTTCTCAGTAATTTCCACCTTAGTGTATGCATAATGTACTCACCCTACTTTTCCCCACAGGTCACATCAGACTCAAAATCCAAGACCTCATGACCTATCTGCACCCAGATAGGATACAGCTCCTTTCAGTTTAGTGACCTATGAACTAAAGATAAACTTTTGTGCTCCCTTCACACATACAAACACACACACAGTTGTACAACTTGGATGAGAAATACACAATAAATATTCCTTTATAAAATAGAAAGTAAATAACAATCAGTGATCTAAAATTGACAGCAACTTTAAAACACATTTTAGAAAAAAATGTCAAAGTTTCAAATACTAGGAAGCTTGAAGCATAATGCACTAACTTCTTCTTGTAGTGATGACTAAAATACGATATGACCTGTAGTGCATATGATCAGATAACAATATTGAATCACACCTCGCACTCACTATAGAAGGCACATGATCTTTTTATTCCCAGAACACTCAATACTTAACACTTACCATCTAAACTGAGACAAGGTGATTGACTTCCAGTAACGTAGAACCTAAAGACAACACAATCATGACCACCGCTGTTATTAAGACCTGCACTCCACTCCTTAAAAATAACCCTCAGTCCTATGTTTACAGATTTTGTTTCTTCTCAGAGTTCCTGCCTCAACCACCACCATTTGACTATATCACATGAGGGCAATTGAAAAAAAACCCTGGGCCCTAGTGGCTAAAGTCCTCATCTTGCACACACCAAGATCCCATATGGGCATCAGGTTCTAATCCCAGCTGCCCCAATTCCCATCAGCTCCCTGCTTGTGGCCTGGGAAAACAGTACAGAATGGCCCAAAGATTTGGGTTTGTGCAGTTGCGTGGGAGACTCAGAGGAGGCTCTGGGCTCCTGGTTTTGGATGGGCTCAGCTCCAGCCGTTGCGGACACTTGGGGAGTGAATCATCAGACGGAAGATCTTCCTTTGTATCTCTCCTCCTCTCTATATATCTAACTTTACAATAAAAATAAATAATCTTTAAAAAAAAGAAGGGACAAGGTGACATTTAAGGCAAATCCCTTGGTGGAAAACCACCCACATCACATTAATCTGGTTTGTGCCCTCATTGAAAATCATCAACAATTAACACCAGAAAAAATAGCTAACACCATCGATACCTCAATCATTAGAGCCAAAAATGAAAATAGAACAAACTAAAGAATTAAAGCAGAACAAACTGCATTCAGTGAATATTAAAACTCTTACACACAGTTCTGCTGTAAACAAGGGCAGAGCTTTCTTTTTCTAAAAATATTATTTGTTTATTCATTTTAAGAGCACAGTGAGAGAGACAGAGATCTGCCATCCGCTGCTTCATTCCTAAATGCCACAACACCTGGGGTTGGGGTGGGGCAATCCAGTCCAAAGCCAGCTCAGAATCCCATGTAGGTCTCCTGTGTGGTTATGAGGACCCAAATACTTGACCCATCACTTGTGGACTCCCAGAGGGAGCGCCAGTGGAGAACTGGAATTGGAAGCAGAATAACTCAAATCCAGACATTCCAAAGCAGAATACAGGCAGCCCAAACAGCACCTTCACCACTGCATCAATACACACTATAAGCAGATTTTCTAAGGAAATTTTAAACAAGTGGGGTCTGGATGAGCACAGTTTTCCAAGCATGGTCCTGTATACAAAGCACAATCAATGAATGCCAACAGAAAGTGCACTTGCAAGGTGCCACATTCGCAGCAACTGCTTTCCAGCTTTGCTCAAAGCATTGTCTCCTTGACATACAGAAGAGCCACAGAATAACCGCATCTGCCTTTTCTGCTCGAGAGCAGTGGTGTAAGCTTTAATGGAAAAATTCCCAGGGAAACTTTCCCCAACCACAGCAAATGCTCCTGAAATGTTATAAACAAGAGAATGCTAATGACAGTTTCAAGAGGAAGTCACAGAACAGCATTTTAGTGTTTTGGTTTGGTTTCTTCTAACTTCTTTTTGTTTCTTAATATTAAAAAGTAGTGGAGGGGCACCCATTTTCCTTCATTCATGACTGACATATAAAATTCTTAGGACTGAATCATTTGGAGATGGAGTACTTGGTGCATATCATTGCTTACCAGATGAGATTGGGCACGTTCAGGGTAGTATGGTCATAGATTATCATTGCTTACAAAAGCATCTTAAACTTCTTAGAATTAATATAAAGAAGTAAGGCTTCTATATTTTCTTTTTCTCTTTTAATTTCACTTTTTCCACAAATATTTTGAAGTCGCCTTGTAAAAATCTAGACTGTACGGCCTTTGGAAGCCTGTTTGACAAGTTTAGGCTATTTCAAAGAGAGTAACAAAAATCATATTATTTGCATTTTAGGAAGATGTCCACTGGACACTAAGGAGGGGACCTGAAAAAAGCCCCCAAATCAGAAGAGCTAAAGAGCATTCAGTGAGCTTTTAAAGCATTTTTTAAAACAGCATAAAACTTCTTATAAATTATAAACATATTTAAAGATAACAAAGCATCAGTAATCAGCCAATCACTGACACATTTACCTTAATGGAATATGAAAACATGGAATAAAATAATTCATTCCCTCACCATCCAATTTAAGAAGAAAAAGACCACAAGTATAAATGAATCCCAATTTGTAATTTTTCCAAACTTCAATGCCTTCTTGCTCAAAAGCTACCTCTATTTACTAGTCATCCATACTTGATTTTTTCAGAGATAAATACAGTAGTTCCTAAGACTAGGGACAGCAGGTGTCCCAAATAACTAGGTTGTTGGTGGAGCTGATCTTGCCAAAACCTGCTGGCTGTTAGGTCTGAGGGTGACATGAACCTATTTTGAATTGTAAGCTGCCAAAGTAGGTACTATTTTTTTTTAAAGATTTGTTTATTTTTATTGGAAAGTCAGATATACAGAGAAGAGCAGAGACAGAGAGGAAGATCTTCCGTCCGATAATTCACTCCCCATGTGACTGTAAAGGTCTATGCTTGCGCCCATCCAGAGCCAGGAGCCAGGAACCTCCTCCAGGTCTCCCACACAGGTGCAGGGTCCCAAAGCCTTGAGACACCCTTGACTGCTTTCCCAGGCCACAGGCAGGGAACTGGATGGGAAGTGGAGCTGTCGGGATATGAACCAGTGCCCATATGGGATTTTGGCATGTTCAAGGTGAGAACTTTAGCCACTAGGCTATGACGCTGGGTCCAGGGGGTATTATTTTTGATGTGGGACCATTGCAATGCACTGAGCTGGAAATGAGTTCATTCTCAGCTCAGCACATACACAGCTCATTGTTGTCCCTCCATTCTCACAGCCTTTGATACACTGTACAAAATGGCACCTGATGCACCACTGCTATAGTTTTGGATCTGCTAGCCATTAGGTCTGGGGAATACCCAGAATATTTTGGGTGAAACCTCTAGGATGCCATGCCAGTGCATTGTACTAAGCCAGAAATAAGTTTACTCCTAGCTTAGTGCATGCACATTCCCATCCCAAAGCCTTTGCCCACAACACAAAATGGTACTCGATGTGGCTCTGGTGGGGGTCTGGGCTGTGAAATTAACCCTGTTCCTGCCTGTTTGGTGTATACTGCTCTATCTCTGCTTCTGGTAGAAACAAAGACATCAGCAGGATGGGCAGTTCTTTTTTTTTTTTTTTTTAAAGATTCATTCATTTTATTACAGCCAGATATACAGAGAGGAGGAGAGACAGAGAGGAAGATCTTCCGTCCTATGATTCACTCTCCAAGTGAGCCGCAATGGGCAGGTGCGCGCTGATCCGAAGCCGGGAACCCAGAACCTCCTCCGGGTCTCCCACGCGGGTGCAGTGTCCCAATGCATTGGGCTGTCCTCAACTGCCTTCCCAGGCCACAAGCAGGGAGCTGGATGGGAAGTGGAGCCACCGGGACTAGAACCGGTGCCCACATGGGACCCCGGCGTGTTCAAGGCGAGGACTTTAGCCGCCGGGCCCAGGATGGGCAGTTCTTTGCCTGAGTTCACCTCCTGAACTCCCGGTGAACTCTCCTCTCCCCCTCCAGCTGCCAGTGGAGCTTCGATCACTTCTCACTGACTGCCACTGGGATAACTGGTCACTGCAATACTACACTGTTGTCTCCACTGCTTCCCTATGCCCATCAGTCTGCAGATGTCCCTCTGCCATCAGCCTTTCTGCTCCTATTTCCTGGAATGTGCTTTCTCTGCTTCACCCTGGCTAGTGATTCTCCACCAACTTAAATGTGTCCCTAGCCTATTCTTCCATCTTGATTCTCATTTAGATCGTCAGATCTTTTTTTTTTTAAAGATTTATTCATTTTATTACAGCCAGATATACACAGAGGAGGAGAGACAGAGAGGAAGATCTTCCATCCGATGATTCACTCCCCAAGTGAGCCGCAACGGGCCGATGCATGCCGATCCGAAGCCGGGAACCTGGAACCTCTTCCGGGTCTCCCATGCAGATGCAGGGTCCCAATGCATTGGGCCGTCCTCAACTGCTTTCCCAGGCCACAAGCAGGGAGCTGGATGGGAAGTGGAGCTGCCGGGATTAGAACCGGCGCCCATATGGGATCCCGGGGCTTTCAAGGCGAGGACTTTAGCCACTAGGCCAAGCTGCCGGGCCCAGATTGTCAGATCTTTAATTTGCTCTTTCTCTTCATAAATAACCACAAAACTGGGATAGGCGAAGCTGAAGCCAAGAGCCAGAAGCTTCTTCTGAGTCTCTCACATGGGTCCAGGAGCCCAATCACTCGGGTCATTTTCCCTGCTTTCCCAAGTGCTTTAGCCAGGAGCTAGATCTGAAGTAAAGTTTCTGGATCTCAGCTAAGTGTCCATAAGGGATACCTGTATCTTTACCTACCACAAATGCAGCCCCATGCAATATTTCTTTAGTAAGACACCAAAGCTCAACACAGAAAAGGAAAAATTAATATGTTAAATTTCTGAACTATGACGGCACTCTTAAATAATAATAATAATAATAATAATAATAATAATAACCAAGTCTAGGAGATAATGCCTATAAAATACACATCTGATAAACAACTATATCCAGGTTATTCAGAGAACTCTCATGCCTCAATACAAGAAAAACAAAAAGTCAAATTTTTTAAGAATTAATAAATGTTTGGAGACTAGGGCATGGTACGGTAACCTAGTGGCTAAAGTTCTCACGTTAATGCACCGGATCCCATATAGGCACCAGTTCTAATCCAGGCTGCTCCACTTCCCATCCAGTTCCCTGATTTTAGCCTGGGAAAAGCAGTAGAGGATAGCCCAAAGCTTTGGGACTCTGCGCCTATGTGGGAGACCTGCAAGAACCTCCTGGTTCCTGGCTTTGGTTCAGCTCAGCTTTAGCCATTGCAGTCACTTACGGAGTAAATCAGCAGATGGAAAATTTTCCCCTCCCTCTCTCTCTCCTTCTCTGTGTATTTATGCCTTTCCTAAATAAATAAATAAATAAATAAATAAATAAATAAATAAACCTTTTCAAAAATGGAGACCAAAAAAAGCAAATGAATGACAAATAAAAATGTAAAAACATATGCTCAGCATTAGGAAAAGACGCCACAAATAAGCAGGAAATGGTTCACTCAGCAGGTCTGGGTTTCTCAAGCCCTATACACCTCTCTCTCTCTCTCTCTCTCTCTCTCTCTCACACACACACACACACACACACACACACACTTATGTCTTCAGAATGGGCCCTTGTGATATTTTGCCTGATAAGTATGTTGCTGCATGCCTGAGGCCTTTGTTAATGCTACTATCATTCTGTCCAGATAAATTGATCCTAAATTTTTTGCTTGGTAATCAGCTGCTGTCATTCAGCTGAGGATGGAGTCAGACAGACTACAACAGGGCTACATGACTGATCCCCAGCACTCCTCGAGGCGAGCATCTCACATTAGAAACCCTTAACATGTGTTCTACATCATTACTGGGAAAATTAAGCATCTCACACATGACCTCGCTGGAAGGTGACACCTGTAAGCTGTACCTAGTTTCTCCTCGACTTTACGTCATAGCCTTTTCCCTTCATCTGTTTCCTTTCACTGGCGTAAATCATATCCTTACATGTAATAGCTTTGATGAGTCCTGCAAGTCCTTCCAGTAAATCATTGAGCCTGAGGACAATACTGTGTGGCTCTCTAATGCAATAAGATAATACTGCACTCCAATTTGAATGTCCGGAATAAAAAAAGTTGGTAACAAAATTTGACCAGGATTGAAAGCACCTGCAATTTTCAAATAATTTTAGACAGAGTACAAAATGGTCTGCAGAGCTTTTTGGAAAAGAATTTGCCCATTTCTTGGAAAGTTATATAAAATTATCATATGACCAGGACCCATACCCCTAGGGTAGAACATATGTACATATGAACATATGTATGCCAATATTTCTATCAGATTTATGTATAATTGACATACAATTCAAATAGTCAACACCTGATAAAACTAACTATATCTATCTGCAGAGTATGATTTAGCAATTTAAAAATAGCAAACTAAAAATACATGCAACAGCATGGATGAGTTTCAAACGCATTATACCATGTGAAAACAATAAGACACAGGAAACATGACTCCATTCATATGACACTTGGGAGAAGGCAGAACTATCAAGAGAGAAATCAGACCCAAAGTCACTGAGGCTAGCACCGAGAGCAGGAAACCGTAAAGGAAAACAGCAAATGTGGAATGACTGTTGGGACTGCACCTACGTGCCCAAAACAAAACCACTGAGTCTAAAAACAATGCAATAGAAAACAGATGTGACAAAAGAGATTTCCTGATTTTAAACCACTAAACAATCTTACAAAGGGAGCTGAGGTATAATTTAAGTATGATGTTTAAGGGTTGAAGTCATTGTCTAAATTCTGAATGTCTAATACAATTCAAAATACATTTAATGAATGCCAAAAGTCTGCCCTAAAACATGGGCACTGTTCTGTCAAAAAACAATCATTAATTAATATAACCACTACACCATTGTTGGGCATGTCAGTGGTTCTTAGTATTTCACCATTATAGATGATATTAGGATAATATCCTTAAGTGTTTTCCCCATCTTTTCTTAAATTAATTTGCATAGCCTTTATTTTGTGCTCTTTATACTTAAATGTTTTTATTAGGGAATTTCTTACATTTCTCCTTTTTTTCTAGTTTTCTATTTAATCAGAATAGAAAAGAACTCTTCAATTTCAGTGAATTTCATTAAATACATATCTAAATATTTTTGCCCTCTATTTAAAATCTTTTAATTTGAAATCATCTCTCTATCCAGATCTTTGAGTTAGACAGTGGCTGACTCTCATTAAGGGCCTATACAGAATATCTCGGCCAAATTAATGGATATCAGACCCAGAATAGCTGGGCCCTCTTCCTACAATCATGTATACAGAGCCATCTTACTTCCTTCCTCACAGAAATGGAAAGAAGAAACAGAAAACTTTGAAATAATGAGCACTCCCACTTCTCCCTAATCCTAGATTCTTCCCACCCTGATTGACTATGCAACACTATCTAAAATTAAAAGAAAGAAAGAAGAAAAGTTAATGAAAAGCAGAGTTGAAAAGCACTTTATTCTGGTGCACAAAATTTATAATCCATGTAGAGCATTTTCAACAGTCATGTTTTCTATGAACTTTCTAAAGACTCCTTGGATGCTTCAATTTAAAATATTTTTGTACTAAATAAACTTACCTTTTAAATCCGTTTTTCCCAAAACCTTCCTAAAATGTTGTGTTTATTCATTCATTTGAAGGGGAGAGAGAGAGAGAGAGAGAGAGAGAGAGAGAGAAAGAAAGAGAAGAACACTCCCATCTAATTAACTCCCTAAGTGCTTCTTATAGCTTGGACCTGTGCCATGATTGAATTTGAGAGCCAGGAATCTATCCCAGGTCTCCTAGAAGGATGCTAAGGACCCAGATACGTTACCCATTACTGAAATCACCTTCACAGGAAGCTAAACTCAAAAGCACAGCCAGGACCAAACCGAGGAATCTAATGTGGGACGGTAGGTAAGCAACCCAATTGACCTCTTAGCTACTAGGCCAAATGCTTGACCCCCACAAACTTTTTGACTCTCTGCATGACAAACCTCTGAAATCCTGTCCATCACCCTTATTCCAGTCTCGTTTATGCTGTGATTTCTCACCTATTAAAAACTGCCTCATTTGGCTGTTGTTCTAGCAGCTGGCTTCCTCCTGCTCTTTTTATTTCTCTTGTTTGCTTTATAAATTAGCAACAAAAATTCATTCCTCATTTTCTATTTCTGTCATGAGGCAGGGAGCTGGGCAGAAGCTAGTTTACAAATGAGTCTTTCTAGATGCCCCAAACACAGGAACTTGAAAGGAACTGTAGAACTTGCTTTTAAGATGAAGCACCTGCTGGGATTGAACCTGCTGGGTTCCTACGCTGTAAATAAATACAAAACTAGTAGTTATTTCACCAGGATTTTAACTACAGGCTCATTTACTTCAGTGGAATTCTAAGTGAGACTCATTTTTGAAATGGCTGGTGAAGAGAGACTTCAAACTCTGTATTGTGAGCAAATGGAATAGCCTCCCAAGGCCATCCACCATCTGCCAGCTATGTGTCTAAATTGCTACAGTCAAATCCCACTCCAGTAAACAACATTAACCAAAAGACTCACTTTGCTGAATCACTTTCAAGTCCTGAAAAGTGGTCCTTGTTGACATTCAGTGCGGTATATGAAAGTCATCATTTTAGAGAAAGGATGACCTACTTTGAGTAATTTGAAAAAAAATGATAAAGTCATTGTTAATAATACTTGTTAACAATTTCAGTTTATTATCCATAGCATCTTGTTGAATCTCAACACAATCCTTTGAGTGAAGTACATGCATGGCCTAGTTTTGCAGATGGCAACAGTAAAATAACTCAATTTACCTTAACTCCCACAGGTAGAAATGGCAGAAGTAGAACATAAAACCTGTTCTTCCCAAAACCCCAAACAATTCTCAGAATCAGTTGTTCCCCAGATCAGAAGTGGATAATGCGCTATGAGGGCATTCTCTGGGGAACTGGTTAAACATAGAAACCCTCGAGCTGGCCATGGTGTAGTAGACTAAGCTTCCACCTGTGGTACCAGCCTCTAATATGGGTATCGGTTGGCATTTTGGCTGTTCCACTTCTGATCCAGAGCTCTGCTTACAACCTGTGAAAACAGTAGAGGGTGGCTCAAGTCTTTGGGCCCTTGCATCCACGTGAAAAACCTGGAAGCAGATGCTGGCTCCTGGCTTTAGATGTGCCCTGTTTCAAATATTATAGCCATTTGGGGATGAACCAGTGGATGGAAGGTCTCTCTCTCTCTCTTTCTCTCTCTTCTTTGTATACTTGCCTTTCAAATAAAAATAAAATAAATCTTTAAAATAAAGAAGCCCTTAGGGATTGGTGCTGTGGTATAGAGAATAAAGCCTCCACTTCAGGTGCCAGCATCCCATATGGGCACCTGTACAAGCCCTGGCTGCTACACTTCCGATCCAGCTCCTTGTTCATTTGCTTGGGAAAGCAGCCGAGGTCGGCCCCCGTTCTTGGGCTCATATAGCCATTTGGGAGACCTAAGAATATTCCAGGCTTCTGGCTTTGAACTGCCCCAGCTCTGGCCATTGTGGACACTGAGGGAGTGAACCAGCAGTTGGAAGAAATATCTGTCTCTCTCTCTCTCTCTCTTCTCTCTACAAATCTGCCTTGCAACTAAAAAAATCAATCAACAAATAAAATATTTTGTAAAAGTAGAAGCCTTTGGCATCACATTTAGGTATCCTGACTCAGAGAGTCTCAAGGAGGCAGTCAAGGAACAGGTGATGGCAACCACACTCTATAATGACCTCTAGGCCCTGGATTCTGGTCATAAGATTACAAATGAATTTTTTTAGAATGCTTTTACAGACAGCAAAAAGCTGCCGAGTTTGGGGTTAAAAACAGCTTGAATAATTTAAATTAGTAAGTGGTATTCCCCTCAGTTTCATTTATCTGAGCCTGATTTCAAAATATGGTTTCCTTGCATCTTATAGGTTGTAATGAATTCAGAAAAGATAATGTAGTAAGCAGTTAACTAAAAATAGCACATAGTGATATCTTTGCATGTATCATATATTTGTGTTTATAATCTAATTGGTCCTCCATATTTATGACTTCTATATTCACTGATAAAATAAACCCTTTCCCCAAAATTTCAACTATTCTGAACATGTGTACTTTGTTCTTGTCATTATTCCCCAAATATCAGTATAATGGCTATTTGTGTGTCATTTACATTGTATCAGGCATATAAGTAACCTACATTTGACTTAAAGTATATTGGAGAATTGTGTAGGTTAAATGGAAAGATAATGTTAGCTAATAGAGGGTCTTGAGCATTCGTAGATTTGCTGTATGTGGCACTTCTTGGAACAAGTCCTCTACATAGAACATAATAGTATTCTAATACGCCTTAGGTGCTTCAACTGGGATCCAATTTTAATTATTTTGTGCAAGTTTAACTTCCAATACAACACTCAATGCCTTTACTTCCAACATCCAAAAAAAGGCCACTTTGTCTTCAGAGATTTACTTCTGCAAAGGAAAGTCTTTGTCTGAAGGGGACCGGTTTGGGAAAAATGAGAGCTCATGTCTGGGGTGAAGACAATTCCAAAGCACAACCCAGTTTCAGAGACTGCCGTGCAGGAGCGGAACCTGTAGGATCACACTCCCACAGGGCGAGATGTCTGTTCCTGCACGGCCTTGTGCATGTCCTTACTGATCTCTCTGGGGAGCCTTTTTTCCTAAACTGATTGCACTGGGATCTTATGCTTCACTTCTGCCTCTGGGAACCCCAACATCTAGGTTTTACTCCCACCCATTCAGGACCCACCAACATCAACAATATCATTAATTCCACCCACCCCACCCCCGTGTCTTTTTGCCTTACCCAGTCCTATAATTTTTTAGTGTAGGGGTTGTGAAGGAGTTTTTAACCTGCTTCTTCAGTTGATAAAATGCTCCTGGACTGGGGGAAGTTCTACTCCAAAGCCAGAAGCAGATGCAGTTCACTTGGTTGTGCTGCAAAGGGGGGTGAAAACAACTTAAGGGAGTGACACTGACTAACTTTTTTTTTTTAAAGATTTTATTGTTATTGGAAAGCCAGATATACACAGAGGAGGAGAGACAGAGAGGAAGATCTTCCATCCGATGTTTCACTCCCCAAGTGAGCCGCAATGGGCCGGTATGCGCCGATCCGAAGCCAGGAACCAGGAACCTCTTCCAGGTCACCCACGCGGGTGCAGGGTCCCAATGCATTGGGCTGTCCTCTCCTGCTTTCCCAGGCCACAAGCAGGGAGCTGGATGGGAAGTGGAGCTGCCGGGATTAGAACCGGTGCCCATATGGGTTCCCGGGGCTTTCAAGGCGAGGACTTTAGCCGCTAGGCCATGCCGCCGGGCCCAACACTGACTAATTTTTCCATAATATTATTGCCTCACTCAAAACAGAATTTTTACTGCTCACTTTTTAGTCATTGGTCCTCAGTCATCAATAGTTTGGCAATGAACACACTCAATTACCATTCTGCCACTTATCTTCTGTTCACTTCAGGTTTTCCCTTGTGAGTGGGAAGCAAGTGGCCCAAAAACGTGATTCTGTGACTCCTGACATCTCTCTTAATCCAGTTTGGACAGAGTTGTTAAATATGAGGGAAATTGATGCTCCTAGAACCACTAGATGATAAACTAAAATTTCTGACTGCTAAATATTTTTCACACTGTGATTATCTCAGCTTGATTTCTTCATTTAAATCATGTAGGAAAGCCTCTTTTAAAAAATTATACTTGGTGGGCCTAGCGGCATGGCCTAGCGGCTAAAGTCCTCGCCTTGAACACGCCAGGGTCCCATATGGGCACCAGTTCTAATCCCGGCAGCTCCATTTCCCATCCAGCTCCCTGCTTGTGACCTGGGAAAGCAGTGAAGCACGGCCCAAGGCTTTGGGATCCTGTACCCATGTAGAAGACCTGGAGGAAGTTCCTGGCTCCCAGCTTCAGATCGGCACAGCACCGGCGGTTGCGCTCACTTGGGATGGAAGATCTTCCTTTCTGTTTCTCCTCCTCTCTGTATATCTGACTTTGTAATAAAAAAAATTATACTTGGGCTATCGCCATGGTATGGTAGGCTAAACTTCCACCTGTAGCGTTGGCATCCCACATGGATGTCAGTTCCAGTCTTGGCTGCTTGCTTACAGCCTGGGAAAGCAATGGAGGATGATTCAAGTCCTTGAGCCCCTGTACCCATGTGAAAAACTTAGAAGAAGATTCTGGCTCCTGGTTTCAGATCTGCCCTGCTCTAGCTGTGAAACAGCTAGAGTGAAACAGCTGGAGTGAAACAGAGGATGGAAAACCTGTCTCTTCTCCAAACCTCTCTCTCTCTCCCTTTTCTGTATCTTTGCCTTTCCAGTAAGAATAAAATAAACCTTTAAAAATTGAACATATATATAAATAAAATGTGTAATATAGACTCTCAGACTTAGCACATCTTTTCTTCCTACACATGGAAGAGTTATATGCTCAAAATAGCTATCAGAAGCTGTTGTAGATCTTGTACTGACACAGTGGCCCCGAATTAATGTTACCAACTGCTTCATATCATATATTTAGACAGAATCTGTTGCTTTACTGTTATATTGTTTCTGCTGTTCTTACGGTTTAAGCATTTTTAATATCAAGAATCCTTATGTTTGTAAATGTCACTATTGGTCTAGGACTTAAATCCTTAGTCACTAAAACTGACACCACACAATTATTTTCATGACAACAGAGGAGGCGATGACGAGGGCATCACAGACAATGAGGGAAGTCACTCATACCCTCAACCTCCTCCTAGTTTGGTCTGTGTGACCCGCAAATAGTTGAAATTCAAGCATTATAACTCTCTCCACTGTTTTAGTTACACATCAACAAGCAGGCTTATTGTCTTTCACTTCTGGTTAACAAAGTTGTAGCTTTTTTTTAGATTTTCATTTTATTTGAAAAACAGAGGTATAGGGAGAGAAAGACGTTCCATCCACTGATTCACTACCCAAATTATTCTTTTTAATTTTTATTTTTGTTTTTATTTATTTTTTAAGATTTATTTTATTTTTATTGAAAAGTCAGATATACAGGGGAGACTCGCAAGATGGCCGACATAGGAGGAAGACTGTGAGAGAGCTCACAGACAGAGAGGGCTAGAACGCGACAAAAGCGTAAGTGGAGCAGCATAGAACTACAGGGAGAAGAACGTGAAGTTCCCTGGACAGTGTGGAGCCAAAAAAATCCACACAACTCGGAAGAGCAACCAGGGAAAAACAAAGCAAAGGACAGGGAAGACGACTTTCCGCTCCTGACCTGCTGAGTCACCTCTGAGGGCAGACGCTGAAAGCCGCCGAACCCACCCAAAGACCAACCTGAAGACACTGTGGCCGTGAGGACCGGAGGTGATTGGGACCCGCTGGCATCTGCTCACCCTGGTCACCAGGACTCGCCAGGACCTGCCCCGCTGCGGACACCAGGACCCTGAATCACCGGGACCCGCCGGCATCTGCCCACCCTGGTCGCCAACCCCCGGGACCTGCACCAGCCGCAGCCTCCAGGCTCCATCGCGACCCGCGCGGAGACCAGCAACGGACGCAGCAGTCGGGAGACGCACTGGCGGCCAGGATTCCCACCAGAGGAAGAGGCAGACTGCAAGAACCTGAGGTTTGAGTGAGTTGGGTGGGGACAGTGGTGGGTTGGAGGCTTCGGGAGTTGGCCCCCCAGGGGCACGGACAGAGCCTGAACACAATTGGCCTCCCCGCCCCTCCCCCCCCCCAGGCTCCAGCCTCTAGAGACACAGGGCGAGTGCCTTGAGACTGCCAAAACTGTGTCTGGGAGAAAGGCAAAAGGCACACTGGATACTCCCCTGTGCCTTTGCGGTGTGGCACTCAGCTGGGCGGTGCTATCCCACAGGAACCCAAGCACGCCTCTGGGCTGGGCAGTTCCCTGCTAGCGCAGGGGCGGTCGGTCCCCTGCAAGTGCTGGGGTGGGCGGACCTGCGCAGGAGGCGTTTCCAGAGAGCACCTGGAACACGCCCTATAGTCCCTTGCTCCGAGCCCTGTGATCCAGTAAACAGGGTGCGCGCACAGAGAGTGCCTTCACTCCCCCACGCCCTGTGGTAGCATACCTGTAGGGGACGAGCTGAGAGTGCGCTTTGAATCCGCTGGGCCCTGGAAGAGGCGCCCTGAGGTCCAGTGTTCTGGAGACGCACCAAAAGTGCCTTGAAAATTCCCACACCCTGCTACTCCACGCCTGCAGACTCCGATCTCTACAGGATAGTGCTTGGAGACCCCTCAGCACACTGGTGCCTAGGTCTCTCAAAAAAGAAACACTAACACAATGGGAAGAAATACCAGAAAAGGTAATGATCCAGATGAGAGTGCCAACACCCTACCAATAAAGGATCGAAAGCCAATGTCTATTTCGGAGATGCGAGATGAAGACATAGAAGATCTACCAGACAAGGAATTCAAAAAAATAATGTTAAAATATGTCAGAGACAATGAGAAGAATTGGGAGGACTTCAAGGAATTCAAGAACCACATAGCCTCAGAAATACAACAAATGAAAAGTAAAATCCTTGACTTAGAGCACAAAATTGAGAGCCTAACCAACAGAACAAATACAGCAGAAGAGAGGATCTCTGAAACGGAAGACACACAAAACGAACACACCCAGTTCATGAAACAGCTGGAGACAAGTCTGAACAAAGCCAATAAGACCATACAAGAAATGAAAGACAACCTCAGAAAATCAAATATTAGGATTATTGGCCTTCCTGAAGGAGCGGAAAAAGAATCAGGAATGCAAATGGTGCTCGACGAAATTATACAGGAAAACTTTCAAAACACTTGGAACATGAATCCAGCTCAAATCCAGGACGGTCAGAGGACTCCCAGCAGATATGACCCAAAGCGATCTTCACCCAGACATATGGTGCTCAAGTTCCACTCCAACGAAGACAAAGAAAGAATCCTAAGACAAGTACGAAGCAGAGAAAAGATCACATACCGGGGAAAACCAATCAGGATCACGGCTGACTTTTCTGAAGAGACCTTACAAGCAAGAAGAGAATGGACAAAGATCTTCCAAATCCTGAATCAGAACAACTGTCAACCAAGAATATTGTACCCAGCAAAGATCTCATTCGTATTTGAGAACGAAATCAAATACTTCCACAGCAAAGAGAAATTAGAAGAATATGCCAGCACAAAACCAGCTCTACAAAATCTCCTTAGAAATGCACTAATTCCAGAAAAAAAGGAGGTGAATCATAAGCAAAGATGGCAAACAGGAAGGTCTCCCCACTAAAGTCCACACAAGGAAGGGCAATAACACAGATATCAACACCCACAAAAACAAGTATGGCAGGGCAAAATCACAACCTCTCAATTTTAACTCTCAACACAAATGGCCTGAACTCACCAATCAAAAGGCATAGATTAACAGAATGGATTATCAAACAGCACCCAACTATCTGTTGCCTACAAGAGACACATCTAACCAGAAGAGATTCAAAGAAGCTGAAAGTGAAAGGTTGGAAACAGATATTTCATGCCAATGGACGAGAAAAAAAGGCTGGGGTAGCTGTCTTAATTTCAGATGATGTGGACTTCAATCTGACACACATCAAAAAGGACAGGGAAGGACATTATATATTGGTGAAGGGACTGATCCATCAGGAAGTAATTACCATTGTGAACATATATGCACCAAATTCAAACGCACCTAGCTACGTGAAGCAATTACTCACGGACTTAAGGGGAGACATAGATATGCACACAATAATAGTGGGTGATCTTAACACCCCACTAACAACTATAGACAGATCAACAAAACAAAAACTCAACAAAGAAACAACAGAACTCATACAAACAATAGAACAACTGGACTTGGTTGACATTTATAGAATTTTTTACCCTAAGGCCACAGATTATACATTTTTTTCAGCAGTACATGGCACCTTCTCCAGGATCGACCACATGATAGGACACAAAGCAAACCTAAATAACTTCAAAAAGATAGGAATCATACCATGTACCCTCTCAGACCACCACGGAATGAAGCTGGAAATCAGCAATTCAAAATGCCCCAGGAAATACAGAAACTCTTGGAGGCTGAACAATATGCTACTAAACGAACAATGGATCAGAGAAGAAATTAAAGATGAGATCAAAAAATTTATGGAAACCAATGAAAACTCTGACACAACATTCCAAAATTTGTGGGACACTGCCAAAGCAGTGCTACGGGGTAAACTCATCGCAATTGGAGCTCATGTCAAGGCCCAAGAGAGGCGCCAAATACAGGAACTAAACACACACCTCCAGGAACTGGAAAAACAACAGCAGAAGAGCCCCACACACAATAGGAAACAAGAAATCATCAAAACAAGGGAGGAAATCAACCAGATAGAAATAAAAAAAACCATACACAAAATCAATGAATCAAAAAGCTGGTTTTTTGAGAAGATAAACAAGATAGACACTCCACTGGCCCGACTGACAAAGAAAAAACAAGAGAAGGCAAGAATTAACAGCATCAAAGATGAAAAAGGCAACATAACAACAGACACCGCATCCATTAAGGCCATAATCAGAAATTACTACAAAGCACTGTACTCCAACAAATCAGAAGATCACCAAGAAATGGAAAAGTTCTTAGACTTCTACCACTTGCCAAAACTTAGCCCAGAGGCAACAAACGACCTGAACAAACCCATAACTGAAGTAGAGATTGAATCAGTGATTAAAGACCTCCCAACAAGGAAAAGCCCAGGCCCAGACGGCTTCACTCCAGAATTCTACAAAACATTCCGAACAGAGCTGACCCCAATCCTCTACAAACTCTTCAAAACAATAGAAAAAGAGGCAACCCTTCCAAACTCATTCTATGAAGCCAACATTACCTTAATCCCAAAACCAGACAGAGAACTAACAGAGAAGGAAAACTACAGACCTATCTCTTTGATGAACATTGATGCTAAGATTCTCAACAAAATCCTAGCCAACAGAATTCAAAAACACATCAGACAGATCATTCATCCAGATCAAGTAGGATTCATCCCTGGAATGCAGGGATGGTTCAACATTCGAAAATCTATAAATGTGATACACCACATCCAAAAACTGAAAAACAAGAATCACATGATAGTATCAATAGATGCGGAAAAAGCTTTCGACAAAATCCAACATCACTTCCTACTAAAAACCCTAACCAAGGTAGGCATAGATGGAAAAATCCACAACATAATTAAAGCAATATATGAAAAACCCAACGCCAGCATCATACTGAATGGAGAAAAGCTGGAACCCTTCCCACTGAGATCTGGAACAAGACAGGGATGTCCACTTTCTCCACTACTATTCAACATAGTCCTAGAGGTACTCGCTGAGGCCATAAGACAAGAAAAAGAAATCAGAGGAATCCAAATGGGAAACGAAGAAGTCAAGCTCTCACTATACGCAGATGATATGATTCTTTATGTAGAAGAGCCAAGAGACTCAATACAGAGACTGCTAGAACTTGTACGAGAGTTTGGTAGAGTGGCAGGGTACAAAATTAATGAACAAAAATCAACAGCCATAATGTATGCGAACAGCCCCAAGATGGAAAAAGACTTAACCAGCAAGATACCATTCAAAATAACAGAGAAAAGTATGAAATATCTGGGAATAAATCTAACCAAAAATGTAGAAGACTTATTTGAAGAAAACTACAATCTGCTTAAAAAAGAAATTGAACAAGACCTCAAAAGATGGAGTAATATCCCATGCTCCTGGATAGGTAAAATCAATATCATTAAAATGTCTATACTGCCAAAAGCAATATATACATTCAACGCAATCCCAATCAAATTGCCCAAAACATTCTTCACAGATCTGGAAACAATGATCCAAAGGTTCATCTGGAAGCACAAAAAACCACGGATAGCTAGAACTATCCTGAAGAACAGGAAGTTAGCAGGGGGAATCACAGTTCCGGACCTCTGGACATACTATAGGGCAGTGGTTATCAAAACAGCGTGGTACTGGCACAAAGATAGAGAGGAAGATCAATGGAGCAGAATAGAAACGCCAGAAGGAAACCCACACAGATACAGCCAAATAATCTTTGACAAAAAGACAAAAGACAACCCAGGCAAATGGGAAGGTCTGTTCAATAAATGCTGCTGGGACAACTGGTTGATAGCCTGCAGAAACAAAAAAATAGATCCACATCTCTCACCATACACTAAGATCAGATCTAAATGGATAACAGATCTAAACCTACATCCAGAAACCTTCAAACTTTTGGAAGAAAATGTTGGAAACACACTGGAACACTTAGGGGTAGGCCCTCACTTCCTAAAAAAGACTCCAGATGCAGTAGAAATCAAGACCAAAATAAACAATTGGGACCTCATCAAACTAAGAAGCTTCTGTACAGCTAGAGAAACAATCAACAAAGTAAAAAGGCAACCCACAGAATGGGAGAAGATCTTCGCACACGACATAGGTGATAGAGGGCTAATATCCAGAATATACAAAGAGCTACAAAACAACCAAAATGTCAAAACAAACAAGCCACTCAAGAAATGGGCACGGGAAATGGGCAGACACTTCACAAAGGAACAAACCCAAATGGCAAATAAACATATGAAAAAATGCTCAAGTTCCCTGGCAATAAGGGAAATCCAAATTAAAACATCAATGAGGTACCACCTAACGCCAGTAAGACTGGCCCACATGAATAAAAGCACCAACGACACTTGTTGGCGAGGTTGCGGGGAAAAGGGAACCCTACTCCACTGCTGGTGGGGCTGCAGGCTGGTACAGCCTCTATGGAAATCAGTATGGAGAATATTCAAACAACTCAAATTCAACATACCGTATGATCCAGCAATAGCACTCCTAGGAATATATCCAGAACACTTGTTCTATGAGAAACCAACATGTACTCCTATGTTCATAGCAGCACAATCAGTAATTGCAAAAACATGGAAACAACCAAAATGCCCATCAACAGAGGATTGGATAAGAAAGCTATGGTTCATCTACTCCATGGAATACTACTCAGCTATTAAAAAAAACAAAATGCAGTTCTTTGTGGCCAAATGGGCCAAACTGGAAACCATAATGCTAAGGGAAATGAGCCAATCCCAAAAGGTTAAATACCACATGTTTGCCTTAATTTAAGATGATATGATGTTATGTATAACATGTTATGTTTTGAATGTTATATGTTGTGTATAAACTAAAATTGAAGTATAGGTGAGGTGGTCACAGAAGGTGGCTGGGAACCCGCATTTACTTTTAACATATTGGTTACTCATTACTATGTCAATTAATTCCATAATGATGTAAATTTTTGCTGATGGTATGTTGGAGCTTTCAATTGACTGGGATGATACTCTGCTGGCTCTGTCTTCAGACCAGAGAGGGTATACCTAAGAAACCGTTGAACTTGACGGGACAATAAGATGCTGGACTCTATGTTTGGTATACGCTTGCAATGGGGAAATCTCAACTGAACTTGAGCTGTGGTTATGCAATAAGGTGGAGGAATCCACCATGGTGGGAGGGTTTGGGGAGGGGTGGGGAGAACCCAAGTATCTATGTAACTGTGTCACATAATACAATGTAATTAATGAAGTTAAATAATAAATAATTAAAAAAAATATATATACAATAAACACAGTAGATACGGAAAAAAAAAAAAAAAAAAAAAGAAAAGTCAGATATACAGAGAGGAACAGAGACAGAGAGGAAGATCTCCCGAAGCAGCCGCAAGGGCTGGAGCTGCATCGGTCCAAAGCCAGGAGTCAGGTGCCTCCTCTGGGTCTCCCACACAGGTGTATGGTCCCAAGGCTTTGGGCATCCTCGACTGCTTTCCCAAGTCACAAGCAGGGAACTGGATGGGAAGCGGGGCTGCCAGGATATGAACCGGTGCCCATATGGGATGCTGGCACATGCAAGGTGAGGACTTTAGCCACTAGGCTGTTGCACCAGCCTCCCTCCCCCAAATGATTACAACAGGGCTAGTCTGGACCTCAACTAAGAGCCAAGAACTCAATCCATGCTTCCTATGTGGATGGCTGTGACTCAAGCAGTTGAACTATCATCACTGCTTATCATGGCAGGAAGCTGAATAGGGAAGGAGAACAAGATTTGCACTGAGGCACACAGGTACCAGACAAAGGCATTGATGGTAGCATCCAAACCACTGAGCTAAATGCTCACCTCCCAAGAGAATTGTGAACTAGTGATGGAAACAATCATAGTTATGGAAAATTAATTTGCAGCTGAGATGACACAGGAAGAAATGCTGATATAAAAAAAGAATTGATCTCTAACAAACTTGGGAAAATATGGCTGAAAGACACATGATTAATGCTCACTCAAGACTGATCACAACAAACCACCTACTGGAATGGTGAAAGCACACAAAACTCAGGAATGAGGACAACACACCAATGCTCTCAGGGTCGTGGGGTTAGTAAGCCTGATTTCCACTTTAAATCTTAGTATGAATCTAAATGAAGATTGCAAACATATTTCACTCACCTAAAAGGAATTAGACTATTACCGTATAACATATGTGTAAAGACGGCATAAAAATTTCATGCACTCAAAGAATGCAAGCTAGTGTTAAGATACATTCAAAAACTCAAACAATACTGTCAGGTTTCTTGCTCCATCACATCGCCAAGGACTCTAGAAAGACCACAGGTTGAGAGCCTTGAATCTGGTCAACTGCCACAAAAGGAGCTGAACTCAGCAGACATCAATCCAACTCCTCAAAACAAGGGAATCCAAAGGAAGCTGCCTTGGTTTGCAAGATGGTACACAGACCAAAGTCACTTGTCTTCATGTACATGGGAAGTTATCTGTGTTATGCTCTGCAAGCAGATGAGAGAAAGTGGAGAAGGAAGTTTTTAAGAAAGACAAACCACTCCTGCAAAAAAGCTCAAGTTATAATGATTAGATACTCAAAGGTACAAGTATAGTGAAAATGAGAGGAAAGGGAGCTACATTTCCTGGAAAACAAGTTTACCTTTCTACTTTCTCCTCCGTCTCTTCCATGAAACATCAGTTATAGATCATAAAGGGAGCTTTGTTAGTTTGCACATAGCAGGTACTCTCAGAAATAACTTGGGGTAAAAATAAAATTTTAAAAGACTGAACCCAGAACTGCAGAACCCAGTTGGGAGAAGTACTTGTAACTAACAATGAAAACTTTGATGGGTTTTAATGTTGAAATGTAAGCACTTTATATCTAGTCTCTGAGCATCACTCTCATTCCTCTAACACAGTTCCACTTATTAATATCAAAGGAGTCACTGGGGATGGGAGAGGTGGGTATCATGCATCTAGTATGTCTGAAACCAGAAAGAGAGAAGAGTGAGTGGCAGTGACCATTCAAACTGGGCAGCACACTGTGCCTTCTTCTTGCTGGGCTAAACAGCATAGATCCCCTAAGGTCAAGCAACCGCAGTCACAAGCTTGAATGATTAATAAGGATGTACAAGATGTCAGAACTACAGTCCCTGAACTGCCCAAGATACAAATAAATTGGAATCTGACAAAAACAAATTGTGTTTAATAATCCTTAAAAACGTGATCCCTGAGGCGTTCTGCACTGCTTCGATTGCCTGTTGTCCGACTTCTTTTATCTTAATTTACAGTTGACAAAGACTAGCAAGAAAAAAATGTTTGAACTTAAGTAATAAAATCAGTTACAAAACCACTTCTTTTATCACATATTTAATGTGCTTCCCCACTACTTTTTTATATATAGCTTCCTAATCTCTCTATTTGGGGGAAGACACATAAAGTATCATTTAATTTTCAGCTGAGAAAGCGTCTTACAGCGCCAACTCTGGCCTCTGCGACATGGAGTAAATTTTCTTGTGGATATTCTTGCTTAAGTGAAAGACATGGGTTGTAGAAACTAGCCTCACATTTATCAGGGAAATAAAATGCCCTCTGATACCTCAAAACCAAAACCTCCCAAGACTAGCCAAGGCAAATTATATAGCAAGGCAGAAATTGTATCGCTGTACAATTTCATATTCTTCCAAATTTTTATTTGCCATTTCTCCTTGAAAAGATCTTCAAAGCTCTCTATCAATTCATGTTGAATAATATTCATCCACCTTTCTTGGATTATCCAAATGTTTTCTTCCCTCAGGAATAGATGTGGAAGGGGACAGAGCTGTAGCACAGTAGGTTAAGCCCAGGGTTTCCAGTTTGAGTTAGGACTGCTCCACTTGCAATCCTACTCTGCTAATATCTGAGAGAGCAACAGAAGATGGTATGAGTGCTTGGGCCCCTGCCACCCATATGGGAAAACTCCAAGTAGCTCTTTGTTCCTTGTTCCAACCTGATCCAGCAACTATGTATTGTGGACATTTGAGGAGTGAATCAACAGGTGGAAGATCTCTCTGTCTCTCTGTATTGGTGACATTCAGAAAACAAATAAGAACTGACATGAGGACTAGCATTGTGGTACAGGGATTAAGGCAGTACCCCACCTGGGATGTTGCAACCCATCTTGGAGTGCTGAATTGAATCCCAGCTGCTCTGTTTCTCACCAACTGCCTACTCTCGCACTTGGGAAGACACTGTAAGATGACTCACATGCTTGGAACTCTGCCACCCCACAGGAGACATAGGTGGAGTTCCTAGCTCCTGAAGCTGACCACTGACCTAGCCCTGGCTGTTGTGAACATACGGGAATGAAATAGCAGATGGCAGTACTCTGTCTCTCTTTGTCAGTCTACTTTTCAAATAAGTAAGTAAGTCTTAAAAAACAAATGTGTCCAAGTAGGTCTTAACTGTGCATATCTGTCAAAAGAAGGGAAAATGTCATACCCTACAATACTCCTGAGGAATGTAATACAAATAGCACACCCACACCTATGTATACACAATAGCTAAAAGAAAATGCTATCAGAACTCTAGTTAATGTTGACATTTAAGCGGCTCCATGTTTCCTAATCTAGTCTGCAATCTTACCCAGAGTTGGATTCTCCCTTTAGTGTATATCTTTCTTGATTCTGTGTGCATATGTGTGACAAAACAACATATATCATGCTTTTCTTCAGCACTTTAACACATCATCAAAAATAAATTACTATTCTTTTTCAATCTTAAGTTGTTGGTTTAAATAGTAAGCAAACTTAATAGACTGAAAGAAATGTTGGGGAAACAGGAAAAACACACTCTACAAGTTATCAATCACTCAGTATAAACTCTACAATAAAAAAATAGCATTTACTGATAAAGTTGTAACTTCCAATCACTAAGGAAATTATACATTATTTACTAAATGGTGTTGGAACAAATTACTAGTCATTTGTGTGACATTAGGACAGCTTATATTTTATTTAGCACCAAAATAAAATTCAAATTACAAATTTATATATAAAAAATAAAATCATAAAATATTAACACAAAGTAGGAATGAAAATTTATGTAGTCATGTAAAGGCTATGCCAAAACAGAAAAAAAGTTTAAAAATATATTCTTAATTTTGATCACACGCAAATTAAAACTTGCATATATAAAATACCCACTGTGGAAAGAATAGAAATAGAGAAATATTTATATAGAGTGACATGTTTACAATAGAGATATTGTAAGCCTCTCAAAAACAAACTGGAAAAATAAAACACCAATAAAAAAATACAAATGAGATAAAAAAACTTCCCAAAGATGATATCAACCAGGCGGAACGCATAACAAGGGCAGGCATGTGGCCCTGAATATTAAACAGTCACTTGGGTTATCCCTATCTCACGTCAGAGTGCTGATCTGGATCTCAGATGCTGATCCAGCTTCCTGCTAACACTTTTGCGAGGACAGCAGGTCATGGTGCAAGTCCTTGCAGCTCCCATGATAGTCCCAGGTTCCTGGTTTTGTCCTGACCCAGCTCAAACTTGCAAGCATTTGCAGAGTGAAACAGCAGATGCAATTTCTGTGTGTGTGTGTGTGTGTGTGTGTGTGTATTGCCCTCTCTTCCTCTCTCTGATACTCTTCCCTTCAAATATATCAATCATTTTATAGCACTATATGAAAAAGTATACAAAGCACTAATAATCAAGAAACTATAAGCCGTGATGAGATGCTATTTTCACGCATCAAATTGCCAAAGTACTTTTAAAGCTAAATTTCTAGAGATTGAGAAGTGTTCAGAAAAAAAAAATAGTGCCTTTGAGAAAAATAAATTGTTAGACAATTCATTAGACCTACAATTGTTCTTATGCTTTTCCCCAAATTTCTTACTCTCAGAAATTACCTTAAAATAGTAAACACAAATAGCAATTTATTACTATATTTCTGAGAATCACTTAGCAGACTTGGATCATTCACTGTCTTTCCAAGTCCATCAGAGCATATTTCTATGAATAAATATAGACCTACATAATCATTGTCAATGACTCCTGATGACTCTTTGAATAGAGATGTGTAACAACTTATGCATTCATTTTCATGTTGTTAGGCATTGAGGATACTTATAGGTTTTGTCTTTGTTCAATAATGTCTCTTTAGGGGCTAACATTGTGGCCCCAGAGGAGTTGGCTGTCTATCATGAGGCCAGTGTCCTATACAAACTTCCCACATTTTACTCCAGTCCTGGCTGCTTTGTTTCCAATCCAGTTCCTTGCTAATGCATTGAAGAAGGCAATGGATGACGGCACAAGTTTTTAGGCCCCTGTCACATGTTGAGGACCCGATGGAGTTCTGGGTTGCTGGCTTTGACTCAGCCCATTCTAGACCACTGTTGTCATAATCATTTGGTGCGTAAACCATTGAATGGAAGATCTCTCTCTCTCTCTCCCCACCCCCATCCCCCTCTCCCTCCTTCCTACCTCCCTGCCTTTCTCCCTCTCTATCTCCCTTTGGTGCTCTACCTTTGAAACAAACATAAATTAATTAACTAATTAATTTTGAAAACGTTTCAGAATATTGATAGATGCAACTTGACATGTAAGTAACAGCAAAGTGAATGGAGCAGGAAGAGAAGGATAGGCTTAGTGAATGCAACTGAACTTAAAATGATGGTATAACTATACAAATTCCATATAAGCTTCTTGCTAATAAGAAGGAAATATCTATACAAGCTATGCAAAATAAATTGAGAAGAAAGTAAAAAAAAGTGTATCACTAAAAAAAAATTAAAAGCAACAGAGGCAGGTTTCTTGCAGCAATTCTTTTTGGAGTGCTTACATACACATCATAGTCCCTGAATTGGAATCCCAGCTCTGATTCCAACTCCAGTTTCCTGCTAGAGTATATAATGAAGGCAGTAGCTAATGGCACAAGTATTTGGGTCCCTGCTACTCACATTGTCATTGTACTGCCAGCTGTTGTGACCATTTAGAAAGTAAATCATCAGATGAGAGATAGCTCCCCTCTCTCTCTCTGTCTTCATCTCTCTCATTGTCTCTCTGATCTTCAAGAAATTTTTTTTAAACTTTTTTTTAAAAAATTACTGTAAGATTGTGGAAGACAATAAGAGAGAAAAAAAGGGAACAAATGAACTACAACCTAGAACAAAACGAACAAAATGGCAATAAATCTTTATCAACAAATATTTTCAATGTAAATGGATTAAACTCCAGGATTAGAAACTGTAAGATTCTATAGTAGATTATAAGAAATAAGATTTAATTGCATGTTGATTGTAAAACACTCAAGATTTTTGGACACATCTAGCCTTAGACTGAAAAGGTGAAAGAAGAAAGAAATTCTGGGCAAATAGTAACAAAACATTAACCAAAATGGAGCAGGGAAACTGTATGAATATCAAATAAAACAGACATTAAGCCAAAAACTGTCACAAGGGGTAGAAAGCAATACATAATAATAAAAAGATCAATTGACATTAAAGCTTTAACAATTACAAATATACCAAATGCTAACATTAGAGTACCTAACTATATGCAGCACACTTTGACAGAATTGAAGGGGTAATAGAAAATATTCAAACAGTTTGAGATTAGTACTCCTTTCACGATGAATAGACCATCCAGACAGAAAATAGACAAGAAAACAGAAGATTGGGGCACAACTATTGTCCATAGACCACAGGTAGGCATTCTACCAACAATAACAGAACATACATTCATCTTCAGTGCCTACGGAACAATCTTCAGGAAGGATCAGACTTGAGCACACAAAACAGGTCCTAACAAATTTTAAAAGAATGAAATCACGTGGAATATCTTTTATAGTCATAACATAATAGAGCTATACATTAACAGTAGCAAGAAAAATAGAAATGCATACATTTAAATACACAGGAATTTATAAATATATAGGAATTAAGTAACCCACAAATGAATAATCAATGGAATAAATAGGTAATCCAGTTATAGAAAATGATGGGATAAAGTCAAAGCAGTATTTAGAGATGTGTATAACAATAGACACCTATGTGTGATAAAGATCTCAAATAAACAACTTACTAACAGCTCAAGGGCCTAAAAAGATTAAGTGCAAATATAGCAGAATGGGGGAGACACTGAAAAGCACAGCAGAAACAAATGAAATAAAGATCAGAGGGGTCGGTGCTTCAGCCACCTCTTCTGGTGCCAGAATTCACCATGGGTGCTGATTGAAGACCTGACTTCCAATTCTGATCCAGCTCCCTAGTTATTAGCCTGAGAAAGTGGCAGAAGATGGCCCAAGTGCTTGGACCCCTGTACTTACACGAACCAGAAGAAATTCCTAGAACTTGGCTTCAGACTCACCACAGCTCCTGTTCCTGTAGCCATTTGGGAAGTAAAGCATTAGATGAAAATTTTCTATCTCTCACTCTCCTTCTTTCTCATTTTCTCCTTTCATTCTCTGTCTCTCACTGTCTTTTTCTCTCTCTGTAACTCTGTTTTTCAAATAAATAAATATAATCTTTTTAAAAAAATCAGGATCAAGGGGGCTGGGTGTGAATGAGAGAGAGAGGATTCTAAAATAAATCAGAAATGAAAGAGGTGATGTTACAATAAATACCATAGGAAGAAAAATAATAAGAGGCTAATATGAAGTAATTATATGCCAACAAGTCAGAAAATCTAGAGACAAAAAAGATAGAATCCTAGAAACTGAAAAATAATAATGGGACTAAATCATGTAAAAGTATAAAATAAACTAACTGATAACTAGTTGGTGAAGATTAAGTCTGATGACACAGCATCCACATCAATTTATGAGAAAAAAAAATTTTGTTCATGACTTAATGAAAAAGAACAATTAAAAGCAGGAAAAAATAACCAACACCATAGAATCTTGACTGATTCAATCTGCACAGTGCTGTGTGAAAAAACTGAAGTAGAACATTTTACTAAATGCATGCCTAAACGCTTGTGCCTAGTTCAAATGTAGGCAAAAATAGAACTGTCAATGGAATTCAAAAATGGATTAAACAACAACAAATAAATAATTATAACACATGTCTCTATTCCTGAAGAACAGTGGCCTTTCTGCTTAAAAAAAAAAAAGTGACGTCAGTTGTAGGCAACTACTTAGGTTGCCACGTACCTATGCAAGTGTTACATTGATGGGAGCAAGCAGTTAATAGCTGGCAGGCATTCTATGCCTGGTTAATGCCAAGTTTGTATTAACTATACTAGTGAGCCAGCATAGTTGCCTATTCTTTTTTTTTTTTTTTAAAGATAATGTAGGGAAGGCGGGGGAACACTGAGCCAGGACATACCTACAACCCTGGCCCCCAGGATGGGTGGCTGAAGATTGCCCAGGGAAGGGGATATGGGGACCTGTTGGTGTGCAAGCAGCCAAGAACATGTTTAACAGAGGAAAGATTCTTGGGTCTTTCACAGCCAGGGCGGCTGCACTTGCAAGTAAGCAAGGAAGCTGAAATAGAGTGGTTTGGGGGTGGAGGGTAGGGTATGGGAAGGCATGTTTGGGTCAAGTCAAGGCACTTGCGCATATGGGATACCTAGACTAGGCTAAATAACACTGCCCACCACCCACTGATGTATGCAAAAGCCGTGGCTGGAGGGCATATCTGGTTGGGCTAGGCCACAGCACTAAGTTGCACATGTCAGGACAGAGTGTGTGCACGTCAGGCTGGGCCACAGCACCCAACAAATGAAAGAAAGAGAGCCAAATCTAGGGGCAAATTGTGCAGGGAATTTATAAGCTCATCTCTATGGGATTGCAGCATCGACTGATTTGTGCAACAAGCTGGAGATGGTGACAGGCAGAGCCAGACTCAACTAGATCACTACAGAACTCACCTAACATTCACAGGAGACAAGGCTAGGAGGGGTTTGGGCTGGGCCAGGATGCAGTCATCAACACATGCAAAGGCCAAGATTGAGGGAAGACCATGCCAAGCAGAGCCAAGATGCCCATCAGCACACAAGAGATCTATGGTTGAGGGCTGGCCTGGCAGGAGAACTTGGAGAACTACTCTGTTAGCTATAGCTCCCACTGGGGAGCACAACATTTGGGTCTGGGGACAGGCTGGTTTGAGTCAGACTGTATTACCCATTGGCACATGCAAAAGCCAGGACAGAATGTGGGCCATGCCCAGCAGGACTAGGCTGTCAGAGAGAATTAAGAGTATAGATGAGCCATGCCAGTCTGTGTTGAAGCACCAACCAGCATGTGTAAGATTGGGGGCCTGGAATTGGCCTGGTAGGAGAACTCTTGGGATTCTCCTGCTAGCCTTCAGTTCCCACTTCAGAGCTAGGTGGAGCAAGCAGGTGAGAGCAAGAGCTAGGTCTAGGGGCAGACCAGGTGGGGTAAAGCTACGGCACAAATTGGCATGCGTGAGAGCTAGGTCTGGCAGGGGAACTTTGAGGACTCCCTTGCCCTGCCACTGTTCCCACAGATGAGCTTGAGAACTGGGAATACACCAGGATAAACTAGGCCACCACATCTCTTGACAAGTGCCAGGACTGGGTTCAAGTCATGTCAGGTTTGACCACCTTCCCCATAGCAAGCACAAAATCTGGTGCTGAAGTGGGCTTAATAAGGGAGCTGTAGGCACTCCCATGCTGGACTACAGCTTCTGCTGGAGAGCATGGGAGCCAGGGTCAGCGGCAGATCAGGCTGGTAAAGTAGCAATACCTATTGACATGCGTGGTAGTGTGTATGAAGACTGAGTCTGTGGTGGACTAGGCTAAGCTAGGTCGCAGCACCCATCAGTTTACATGAGAGTTGGGGCTGGAGGCACAAATGACCAAGCAGCTGTACCCACCAATTTATGTGTTAGTTGATGTAGGTGATGGACCCAAACTGACGCTACACTTGTTGGTACACGCAAGAGTTAGGTTAGGGATTCCTCCAGGCTAGGTTATCTGGGAAACTCCCCAGCTAGATGGCTGGACTCAAACCCCAATCCATAGGGAAAATCACAGTGTATGTAGTCTGACCTTGAAATGCAAGTGTCAGGATTGTTGATGTTTGAGCAGTAAACAAGTGCAGAAGCACACAGGGGACATGGCAACGAGCTCATCCAGAGCAGCAGAGGATGCAGAGTGCCTCATCAGAGGATGGAAAGCAGAACAGGTTGGATAGCTCTCCTGGCCAAACTTTACAAATGTTCCTGGGTCTGGGTTGCACTAAGGTGGACCTGGTCAGTCAATATGCTTGGAATGATTTTCTCAACCCTGGTGCAATGAAGCCAGTACCATCTCTGAACTATCAAAACTACTCAAGTAACACCCTCGGAATACTCTTCCCCACATTGAAGTCTCTAAGGCTTCATCAAATGGCTGCCCCTTCCCTAGGGAGCTGATGTGGTTTTTCAGCATGAAGTGGCTTTCTCCTCTTCCCTCACAGTGAACACAGGAGAAAGAAAAAAACAAAACCTCTGTCCCACCCACTTGCATCCATATGTCAATCTTACCCACCTTCATCGGAGACCTACATGTGTGTTCATTCCTGTCAATTTGTAAACAATATTAAAAATAAAATATAATAAAAAAGTGTGTTAACATACTGAGCATGTCTTCCAAGAATTGTAACAGAAAAGGAAACATGGGTTTACGAATACAAAAAAAAAAAAAAAAAACCCTCAAAGGGATGGCAACCAAGAGTTGAAGCAGTCCATTCAACGCAAAAATGGACTGCTCAACAGCACAGGCCATCAAGACAATATTTTGGCATGTTCAAGGCATTTCCTTCTTGAGCTTCTGAAGCAGCTCTGTGTGTGTGTGTGTGTGTGTGTGTAGTAACTGTCTACTGTGAGCATGTTTTGAGAAAGTTTATCGAAGCTTTAGCAGAAAAAAAAGGCTAGGAGGGGCAGCTAAGACCCTTGCAGGGCCTACATCCCATATTGAAATGCCACAAGCTGAGTTCTGGCTCCACTTCTAATCCAAATTTCCTCTTATCACCGTCTACAGTAAGTGATAGATCAATTACTTAACTTCCATGTGGGAGCCCTGGGCTGGGTTTCTTTCTCTGGCTCTCTCTTTCTCTGTCACTCTTTCAAATAAATACAATAAAACTGAGAGAGAGAGAGAGAGAAGAAAGAAAGAAAGAAAAGAAAGAAGAGAAAGAAAAGAAAAGAAAAGAAAAGAAAAGAAAAGAAAAGAAAAGAAAAGAAAAGGAAAGAAAAGAAAAGAAAAGAAAAAGAAGGAAAGAAAGAGGAGGAAAGGAAGAAAGGAAGGGAGGGAGGGAAAAGAAAAGAAAATGTTCGCCATGGTGACATTGTAAGGCTTTAGGAAGTAACTGCTTGGTAATTCTGTGTTTAAAGTTTATCTATTCATATGTTTAAGTGTTGCAAGGCAGAGAGATAAGTGGAAGAGGGCGAGAGTGAGTGTCCATCTGGTTAGTTCACTCTCTAGATGCCTTGAACAGACAGGGCTGGGCCAGGTTGAATCCAGGAGCCAGGAATTCCCTTTGGTCTACTCCATAAGTGGCAGTAACCCAAGTACTTGGGTCATTTTCTGCTGCCTCCCAAATGTGTTAGTAGGACGCTGGACTAGAAGCAGAGTATCAGGGACTCAAATTTTGCTAAGGGATACATGCATCCCACACAACTGCTAGGCCACAATGTCAATCCCAGTGTAGGTGTTTCTATCATTAGGAAGTTCCATTTATATTGGACCAGTGGAAAGGAATTTATTACGGATGAATTTGTGAAGCAATTTATACCCCTTTTGTCCTTCACTTAGATGGGCTGTTTATGTAAAAAAAAAAAAAACCACAAAGCTGTAATTAATTTAGCTTGCTAGAATGCTGTGGTAATTCACTAATGAATCCTGTAAAGTGTTTTGGAAATAGCAAGTTAGTGAAAGTGGTAAATATTGTATAACAACTTCCTTGGAATAGCATTTTCACTACACAATAATATAACCTGATTTAATTAAGCAATACAAAGTTAAATAATAAAAAACAGAGGAAGAAATAAAATAAGAGGCATAGTCCAGGGAGAAGGGCAAGCTTTCAGACGAGATTTGAAAAACGATGGTGAATCAATGAGGCAGAAAAACACTAGAAAGCTGTTTTACTTGAGAGAAGATATAGATAAGGTCTCCCAGACAATCTGCTGCATTCCCTGGTACCTAATTATAACATTAAATTCATCGGCATCTCAAATAACATGCATGTTTAATGATGATCATTGCTGAATCACAAAAGAGCACTTAATCACCCTTTGGAGTAGTAAATGCCATCACTGCTGAGAATTGTTGAAGTCATATAGAAGTTGAAAAATGTAGTAAGTTGTGGCTGGCTGACATGGAAGAAATGTGCTGTCTTGTAGTTCAGTGAAAGTAGCTGCTCAATCCCGACCACTTAGTACTGACCGCAGGAGGCGAGCGGCTATGCTAGCTGATAGAATGTGAGCAAAAGTGATATGTGTCATTTCCAGACTGATGTGGGTAATTAGCAATCATGCTTTTAGCATAATCATTTCCTTCCCACTGTGACCTTGGAGCCTGTATGTTGGAGATAGTGACTATCTTTTTTTTTTTTTTTTTTTTCAATGAAAGGAGCTTGAATCACAGTCTGCATTGAAAGAAACCCAGAAAAGCTACACAGGTAACAACATCTACAATGAGGGAGAAGTAAAATTTTGGTTGCTCAACCTCTGATAATTTAGCGTCATTTGCTGGCATTTCTAGTAATATACTATCACATATATCCTGCACTTTTTATTTTTAAAGGCAGACTTTTGAGGTAAACACATTACTACTAGAACAGAAATTAGCAACTATGCAAAGAATTAAATGAGGGCACAGAAACGAAACAAAAGCAGAAGCTAGAATAATACACCATATGCAAAATGGAGAAGTGGTTGGTATGCTTGGTACAGCAAGCATCTATTCTTAAGCACACACTGAGGTAAAATAAACAAGAGAAACATGCGAGAGTTAGGAAACATGATGCTTTCGGGGACATCCATTTTCTCCCAGCATTGGAAGGAGTCAGACTGAAAAGGAAGTGAGACGGAGAGAAATACATGGTAGTTTTTCAAGACACTTGACCTTGCAGGACAAAAAATAAAGACATAAAGACAAGCAGCATTCCTGTTTCCTGTTGCCTCACATTAGGATTGGAGTGACTGGTGGATGTTTCGGTGCTACTGGAAATGGTACAAAGGAGTGGTGTGGAATGTAGCAGGAGATGAGAAAGGCAGCTAGAGACCTGTGGGGAGCTACCCTGAGTGGCAGCAGAGGCCCTGCCTCCTCTCCAACCAACAATAAAGACCAGGTGCTACTGCAAACTGTGGGAGGAGTGGCTGCAAGGAACTTAGAAACCACGGGCAATAATGCTGCAGTAAAAAAGAGATTGGAAATAGTATCAAGACAATGTGAAAATACATAAAACCAACTCAGGGATAACACTAAGACTAGAGACAGAGAAATGTGCACACATAAAGATACAGATGCGAATTGCAGTAAAACAATACATAGGAGAAAATTACTTTTTCATAGGTACAGGCAGCAGCAATCTTGCAACTATTTTTAAATAAGGAGGAAATATATCTGATATTTTATCAAGGAAATATCATATGCCAGATTATTGCCTCATTTTTATAAGTATTCATTTATTCCACTTCACAATATCCTGAGATATAATTTCCATTTTTAAACTGATTAACAAGAGTTCAACTCACAGTTATTAGACAACAAACATTCAGACCCACTTTTGTCTCATTTAAAAACTCATGATCACATTACATTCCATAACTGTTACTGTTTTGGGCAATGAAAGTGCATTAATTTGGAGACAACTAAATCAAAATTGGTTCCCAGAATATTTCCACACCTAACTTTCTAAGAATCATGTGTCTTTTCCACCTTCGTATCACGTATGAATAGCACAATATTTAAGAATTTTCAAGGTGCCCAATAAATGAATACAGCACTAAAGCTAACTTCAATTTCCTTATAACTATTTCAATATTTGCATTTGAGTAAAATGGAAATATTATGATGAACGAATGAGAGAAAATAGTTTAAAAATTAAGTTAAACATGAAATGGCTGAAATGGGAAAATAATGCTAAGTGTTGATTATATAAAGAAGTATGGGCATTTCAAGGGTTATTTGAAATTATCACATCGTGGTGACAGTGGAACTCACATCACTGTCAATAGGCAAGGACAGTATTACTTCAACTCTATACCAGATCCTGATAATTTTAACTGCATTCACTAAAAAGTCTAAACAAGTAATGCTGTCAGTTTCAATCAAATGTTCTAAAAATACTATTTTCCCCAAAACCTGCGTTAAATTTTAAAACTCCATTTCAATGTTCACACTGAAAAGAATAATTTTAACTTGAGTTGATTTTAACTCCTTTTCATGCTTCATTCGGGAAGCTCAAAGAATTCTCATTTCAAAAAGCCAAACATTAATATATACAATGTTAACAATATGGAGTTAAAAGTTTAGAAGCAAAATAATGCATATTCTAACAAAAGTTCACAGTTTTAGGTATCAAAGGAAATCACAATATGCATAATGCACAATAAGCAACATTTGCAAACTAACTTATGGTATGGTGCATCTGCTATAATATTTAATTTGAGTACTAACTGTGTTATGCACTCAGCATGTCAAACAGTATAACTTTTTTATACCCCAAAATAGCAAAGTATTCAAGTTACTTCACTCCAAATTTATGCTTAACAAAATTTTGAAATCAAAAATCATAAAAGCAGCAAAAAGCAAGAACTAAACTTAATGTACAAGATAATATTTTTTTCATTAAAACACTGTTTTCACAAAATGATCCATGTCTCTTTATGAAAATCAAATTGCAGGAAAATGGAGAAATTATTATTTCAAATCCAAGTAGTGAAAAATTATTCTAATCAACCATAAGTGAATAGCAGTCTAATTATGTTAGTATGCACAAATACAGGCATATAAAATAAAGGTAAAAATGATTAGTAATGAAATATAGATTGTTACATATTTTTAAAATTTTTGTTAAATGTATTTGCACTTAATAAAATAAACATGAAATATAAAACATCTGAGTCTTAGGTAAATGTATCTCAACTGCCAAATTTAATACCATCACAAAATATAGTGTCTGAAATTATTATGGCTACTTTCAAAATCACATTCCACTTCTAAATCTTACTGATTGATAATATTAAAAGATAAGAAAATCTTCACGCTTATTGCTCCTGTTCTGCTTTGTTTCTGTTTTAAATAACTCCTAGTGAGGTTGTCGAGGTTCATCACATTTACCTGCTGTCCTGTTATTTTTTTTTTCATTTTTAAGGTTTATTATTTCTAAGGTTTTATCATTTTTATGGTTTATTATTTTTTTTTGAAAGGCAAAGATAAAGAGAAAGGAAAGATGAGAGAGGAGAGGGAAAGAGAGAGAAGAAAAGAGAGCGAGGAGAGAGAGGAGAGAGAATCTTCCATTGGCTGGTTCATGCCCGAACAACCACACCACCAGAGCTGAGCTGGTCTGACACTACCAGGATCCTCTTGTAGGAGAGGCCTCTTCCGGGTCTCCCAGGAAGCTGCAGGGCCATCCTCCACTGGGTTATCCTCCACTGTTTTCCCAGGCACATTAGTATGGCGCTGGATCAGAGCTAGAGCAGCCAGGATTTGAACTGGTACCTACCTAGGATGCTGTCATTGCAGCCCTATTAGTCTTCGTTGAATCCCAGGCAGGTATTACCCCCACCAAATGAAATGAGGTGACACCTCCTTCTCTTTACCAAGTGCTTTCCACTTTCTTTTCTAATTCATTTGCTGGGCAGCTAACTTAAGCATTGTTAAGGATTTGATAATGCTGAATGTGTTCATCTTTGAAGTAACTGCCTTTCTTTCATACGAAATGGACAGATTTGGTAAGTGTAATTCTGTTTGTTCACAGTGTCAGAATTGAGCTAACTTTACTCCATTATTTTTGGACTGTGAGCACTTGGGATATACAAACTCACGTAGAGCAGCAGGCAGCCTCAGGCGAAAAATTCCAGGAGTTCCAGAGGAGGAGTATTAAGGGCCAATCATAACCAAGGTGAGGAATGTCCACCTCTGCTAGGCCAGGGACAGGTGACGGAACTGGCCCTGGCCAATCAGTATTTCTTTAAAACAACTTGACCTCCACCTGGTTCATGCCCAGGGCCCTTCCATTGGCCACTGTCAACCATCTTGTTCACCACGTGTAATTCAGTGACCTTGATCGTTTGTCACCATCTTGTTGGATCAGTGACCTATTTGTCCTTGAGCCCCACAAAAAACATGAATTATGGTTATCCTGGAATGTCTAATTTTTTTTTCCTGAATCTTGTTTTCTCCTAGCTACAAACAACTTAAGCTTTTTTTATTCCAAATTTAAATATTTCCCTTAAATATTGATTTGATTTTCTGCTATATGTGTAGTCTGTGGAACTACTGAGATCTTTAATATTTGCACAAATGGAAATCGTGTGCGTCCAGTATAACTTAGAGGAGAGGTCAGGACACGAGTAACAGGTACCAGGCAGATACCACGCTGTCACAGAGACGCTATTGCTCTTCTTAACAGCTTTGCTTCCAAAACCATACTATTCTATCAGGAAAAACACAATATTTTAAAAGATGGAAAAAAGTGTATTCAGGTTGGAGGTGGAGGTTGGAAGACAGATGCAGTATACTGATGATTTTTGTAAAATATGCAATTTGGTGTCCATCCACTCACAGATTCTGATGTCCCCAGAGAAGAAATAATAATAGTAATGCTACCCAAAATGAATCTACTCTCCTCCTCAAGTTGTCAATATTAATTATTAAAAATTATTTTTATTTGAGAGGCAACTGGAGAGGAATAAAGAGATCTTCCATCCACTGGTTCACCCCAAAATGACTGCAACAGTCAGGGATTGGGTTAAGGTGAAGTCAGGGCCCAGGAACTCTATCTGGATCTTCTACAGCTGCAAAAGTTCAAAGAACTGGGTCATTCTCTGCTGCTTTGTCAGGGATATCAGCAAGCATCTGGATAGGAAGTAAAACAGCCAAGACATGAAATCCTGGTGTCACAGGCTGTGGCTCAAACTGCTTTGCTGCAATGCTACCCACACGTGTGTGTGTGTGTGTGTGTGTGTATTTCCCTCTGCCCTTCTCTCTAATGCTGATATATATTAAAATATATATTAAATATATATTAAAATATATATTAAAATATATATCAGCATTAGAGAGAAGGGGAGAGAGAGCTTTCATTTGCTGGATCACTCTAAATAGCCACTAGAGCCAGGACTGGGCCAGGCTGGTACCAGGAGCCAAGAACTCCAAGAGCAAGGGTCAAAGTGTCTGGGCCATCATCCACATCCTCCCAGGCTCATTTGCAGAAATATCTGTCTTGGAAGCAGGAAAGATTGGACTCAAGCCAGAATTCTGATGTGGGATGCCAATGTGTCAAGGAGTGGCCCAGCCCACTCCACCACAGCCAGAATGCCAACAACTTTAGTATTGAGTCTGTAGGTAGAGAAGCACCTTGCTCATTTTAAAGGTAGTGAAACCAAAGATAAAGGGCTTTTATTTTCTCTTTTTTTGAAAACATTTGCCAATTTAGTTAATGAGAAAAGCGAAACCCAAATTCAGATCCTGTTTTGGGAAATAGTCATCCCTAATTATTTCACCTGGTTGTCTAGATCATGAAGGAAGAAGCATTGTAGCAATTCCCACACCTGGAAATAGTGCACAGAACCTCTCTTGCTCGCTGTTTCTCCCTAACTCTCTGTAACCCTGTCTTTTAAAAATAAATAAATCTGCTAGAAAATCGGATTCTGATGAATAGTTTCAAATATGTGTTATAGATGTGTTAAAAACAAAGAAAATAATGAAAGAGAGCTGAAGCGTATGAAGGCATTCACCAGTCACACATTAAAGTCTTTAGTAATTATAAGGATATGAAGTGGTAAAATTATATTATATGTTTGAACAAATAAAAAAATTCACTAGATATGTTTTCATATTATAAAATGGCATTTTAAGGAGTATTGATCCATTTAAAAGCACATTCCATGATAAGTGCACACACACAAGCTCATCAGTTTCTGATGATATTCTGTATTTTTCTTAAGTAAACACTATGTGTGTTATAAAGACAACAGGATATGCAGGACTATAAAAAATGAGAGATTGTGATAATGAAAAAAGTTTTTAAAAATCGATACTCAATAATTGACAATTTCTTTTTCCTTGAGATTCACTTTTTTTTTTCATTTGAAAGCAAATTTAGAGAGAAGAAAAGAGAGAGGGAGAGAGAGAGATCTTCCATCTGTTGGTTCACTCCCCAAATGGCTGCAACAGCAAGAGCTGAGCTGATCTGCAGTCAGGAGTCAGCGGCTTCTTCCTTGCCTGCCACATGGGCATAAGGGCGCCAAGGATTTGAGCCATCTGCTGCTTTGCTAGGCCATAAGCAGGGAGCTGAATTGGAAATGCAGTGGGCAGGACTCATGTATAATTGGTGCACCTATAGGATGTCGACTCCCTAGGCAGAAGATTACTGTGTGTACCACTGTGCTGGCCCCAATAGCAGGCAATTTATTTTATAAGTAATATCATGATTGCTACTATTGAAATTAAATTGGATCCAGCACTGTATCCTGATGATTGAGGTCCTTGCCCTATAAGTACCAGGATCCCATGTGGGCACGGGTTTGTGTCCTGGCTGCCCCACTTTCCAAGCAGCTTCCTGCCTGCGGCCTGGGAGAGAAGTCGTGAATGGCCCAGGGCCTAGGGATCCTGCACTGCTGTGGAAAACCCGGAAGAGGCTCCTGGTTCCTGCTTCAGATTGGCTTGTCTCTGGCCATTGTGGCCGCTTGGAGAATAAACCAACGGACAGAGAATTTTTCTGTCTCTCCTTCTCTCTGCGCATCTGATATCCCAATCATGATAAATAAATCGTAAAAAATAGATAAATAAATTGATTGTATTAGATGCTTTGTATTTGCCTGTTGCTAGAACCATGTCTGCAGTCCCAGGTACTCATTCAGGGGCCAGTGAGAGTATCAAGAATGCAACAACAGCCTACAAGAGTTCCATCAACCTATATAATTTTGACATTCTATAACCTTTGGAACTTGTGCACAACAATAGATGTCGTTCCACATTTCTGTGCTTATTGTTAAAGCACAAGTGAATTTAAAAAAAAGAGTCATTAGATTCTGCTTCCAAAATAAATAATATTGACATTGAGATCTAAAGAACAATGGCTTCACGGATTACTCAAATATTTCGTGTCCTGCTCTTTATAGAGTTGTATAGAGCTATACTGCAGTGAGCTGCATCAAATTAGCACAGATAGATGCACTACAGAGATGTTTGAATAAGGATTTGTCACCACTTACCTTAATTTAGGTTACACAGTTACCAGGACATGCTTCACAGCATCTGAAGCCTTCCTCATTCTGTTACTTCATGTGGGTTTTTAAACTCCTGCTTAGTTTTATCATGGTGAGCATCACATTTTATTCTGATAATGAGCTCTGAAGCCATTTCACTTTGCAGGACTGTTATTCTTCCAAAATAAACTGAAGAAATTCTTGCCAAAGCACTGTGTTTTTTTCTTTCACATCCTAAATCTACCCACAGTTCAAAACTGCCCCCTCTGCTAGCAATCATACTCACCAAGAATCAAGGATTTCATGAATTTGTTGACATCTGTCTGTCCCTTAAATATTTTCTCTTTTGACACTTATTTTAATACAGAAGGTTCTTTGCTCTACATAGTCATGGAAGACATCCTATTATCTAAGTGAGCACTTCAGCCTCTTGAAGTCTCTCCTTAAAAGAAGTTTTACTCTCGTTATTATCTTTTGATGTATGCAGAAAAAATTGATTTTGATTCTGTTAGAGGCAACAATGTTTTCACACAGGAACTAGCACCAGGTTCTCCATATTCATTAAAAATGAAGAAAAAAGTTTCCTTTTCACTATAATCTGTGACTTCATAATATCTTTCATAAACTAAAAAATAAAATCATGCACATAAAAGGAGAGCATTGCTCTAACAACAGCTTTGGTGATTAGAAAATACAGAGAGCTTGAGAGAACCAAAAAGCAAAAACCAAAAACAAACAAAAAAAAGCCAGCAAAGAGCTGTTCTGAGTTTAAGTAGTATGCAAATTGCTTTCTTTCAAATGGTAGCATGATCAACACAAGTGATATTTCTGGCTCTTGGCACATCAAACTACCCACAGATGAAAGATGACTTAATTGCTTTGACCACAGTCCGAGTCAGAATAGCTCAGTTGGCAAATATAAAAATAGCTTGGTGCTATTTACATTTGCATTTGAGCAAGAAGTGATTTCACTTTAATGTCCAAAGTCGAGGTAACAAAGCGACACGCAGGTAGTGAAATGCCATGCTAGGGAGAGATGCAATTCCTGACCGCAGAGCCTCAGGGTTGCAGGGACACATTGATCTTGTCAGCTACACCGGTGTGCATAGGAAATAACACTGTCAGTGCCGCTCCTTCAAATTCAGATCACAATATATGGAGACTTTATGTCTTTAGAGGTTAAGCAGTTAACCATTCACTGAGATTTGTTGCCCGTGCCATCACTTTTAAATAACCTCTTAAAAATCTCTTAATAATTCATTGTTATTCTGAATGTCTAACATTACTGTTAATAGCTCAAATTGCTTCTCCTAATTTCATGTAACAAAGTATTTCTAATAAATGATCATAGTACATGAGGCTTACAGTATTTTAGACTTTACTATGTAGCAATATCAATAAAGTAAAAATATATAGGAGAAGAAAAATACGACACAAAGAATAGGAAATTTCTCCAGGTCTTGTATTCAATGTGACTCTAATGTAAGCAATGGCAAAACATGAACTCTGGAACCTCCATTTTCTCCTAACCCCTGAGCTTTCAGATGATGTTACTTTTATATTTTCTAAACTTTCTAATATAGATAGCAAACTTCATTCAGAGGAAAAAAAAATCTTCCATATCTGATTACCATACCCAGAATCATAGACATTTAAATCAAAAATCACTTGAGTTGGAAAAGCTTTAAGTTTTTTCAATAAATTATTTTTTATAATGACTATAAAAGTTATATAGTACACAGAGGCTAGCAGGAGCTAGATACTTCACTGTACCTGAATTGCAAGGAATACTTTCTAAGATATAAAGCTGACAGACATCTGAGTGAGACTGCACAAGAGCAGTCCTTGAAAGATTACAGTGTGACTGCCAGTAACCTCGAGGACGAGCGCCATTGTTTTTGTCACTGTTGAGTCAAAAGACAGAATGAGCAAGTCACACCACAAGCAAATGTAATGGGATCAAAGGAGCAAAAGAATCACACCCCAAAATCATTTGTCAAAGCAGAAAATGAGAATTCTTGATTCACAAAAATCTGTCTCTCTTATTCAAAAAGCAATTCTATGACCTCACAAAAATGTAGTCATAATATAGCCTAATTTACAAGGCAAAATTGAGTTGACGCTGTACTGAAACTCAATGAAAGTCCCTAATTTAAAAAACAAATGATCACATTTTGTTTTTGCTATTAGAGTCTTCTTCAAAAATGTAATGATCGGTAATCAATGGTAGACATCCAAGTGAAGAATAAAACTACCTCTGTGTGTGTGCATTATATATGTGTATATAATATTACTACTTTAGAATTAATTCTTCACCCAATCAACATGAAAGAAAATGGTTTTAGGTAAATATAAGGAGTAGAACTATAAGACTGAAATATTTGGATTTAAGAAACTTACAAGATTTTTAAATGAAGAAGAGAATGAATAATCATATGAATGAAAGTTATGGTAGACATATTAACATTTTTATTTATCTAATATTTTATTCTTAAGCTTTAAAATATTTACTTTAGAAAGACACAGTGATAGAGAAAGGGACAGAGCTTTCATCTGTTGGTTGACACTTCAAAGGGAACCAGCAGCTGAAAACTGAGCCTGCATTCCCAACACAGGTACAAGAACACAGTAGCTGAGCCATCCGCAGCGCCTCCCAGGGTCTGCTTTGGCAGGAAGAGAACATTGGAGTCAGAAGTCACAGCTGCAAGTCCAACTTACATCCTCCAATACGGGATGTGGGATCTCAACTCCAAAGTCACTTCCCATATTCTTGAACTTTTTTTCATTATATCATAACACAGAAAAACTTCTATACAAGGCACACGAGAAATATTTATTGCTTATAAGAAATATTTTAAATAATTATGAAAAATACCAAGCCTGGCCTTCCATTCCTAGTTCCTAGAAGAAATCAAGGTTAACTCTTTGGTAAACGTTCAGATTTATAGCATCAATAACGGGGGCAAATGAAATTTTTTTTGTACATTTTGTTTTTATCTATTTATAAGGCAGAACAGCAAAGATAAGATCTTCTATTCTCTGGTTCATTTCCCAAATGCTTATGGCAGTCAGGGCTGGCAAGGCTGAAGCCAGGAACTTAGAATACCACCATGTCTCCCATGGAAGTGGCAAGAACCCAAGTACTTGAGCCATTAATTGCTACCTCCCAGAAACCATTAGCAGGAAGCAGGATTGAAAGGGATGAGGTTGGATGGTGTTGCAAGTGTTGGCTTTACCCTCTGTGCCACCACACGTACCCCTGTAATAATCCTTAATTCTTTCCTTTGTTTGATAGCTGATTCTGTGATGACAGAAGCTTTTAACTGGCCTTTACTGTTCTTAATGATGCCTACATTACCTTCAAAATTGGGAAGCATGTCATCTTTCTTTTATAAATTTTTATTGCAGAATCATCACTGCTGAATGTACTTGTTTTTCTAAATTCTTATTTGCCTTCCTTGACTGTGGCCATGGCCATCTGCCCTACAGAGTAGCCACTGAGAAGTACAATCAGTTGCCCCCACCCCCAGTCCTCATAATGTGAAGGAGATAATGATTTCTGACTCCACGTGGCCAACATAATTAATCACAACTTGCTGGAAAAGCCAGAGGAATTAAGGAATTTGCATGGGAGTACCTAGCGCATCTTCATCTCAGCAACTCCAACAGAGAGAGAAACTTTGTTTAGAAGGCAGAGATTGCAGAGAGAGAGAAGCAGAGAGAGAGAGAGATCTCATCACACCTCACTCTCTCAAATACCAGCAACATCCAAGGCTGGACCAGACCAAGGTCAGGAGCCCAGAATTTAGTCCAGTTCTTTCATGTTGGAGATAGAAATCCAAGTATGTGAGCCATCACTTGCCGAACTGAACTGAAAATTGCCCCATGCACTATAACCTAGGGAAACAGTGACAGCATTCATGTTTGTAGTCGCAACTGAACTGTCACCTGAACTGAAAAATGCCCAAAGCACCCGAGGAAATAGTAACAGCACTCATGTATACAACCAGAGGAAGGAAGAAGCAAACAGCACAAAAAGATCTAGACTGACAAAGCCGGTACTTTCATGATATACAATGAAGAAGGTAAAATGATACAGTTATTAATTTAACTAAGGCCACAAAACCGAGAGATGTGATCCTTACATCAGCAGGCTTTGTAATAGCAGATTGTTATAAAGGGAAGAAACACAGCCAGCCAAGTGGAAATCAACTTTGAGCCAACTCTAGGGCCACTTTTCTACCCTTCATCAGTTAGTTCTTTCAAACCACACTGTGACGGCCACCTTACAGCAGATTAGAGAATTCTGAATTTAGTTTAAGATGGTAGGGCGAGAGTAGGAATTTCCCAAGAAGGCAGGAAGGGTGATTACAGCAGCCCAAGTGAGAGCAAGCAGTGTGGGTAGGAGCACCTATGTGTGGCAGTGTGAAAATTTCACTGTGGTTCCTGCTCTTACGATCCTCACACATGGACACTCTTCAGCCTGCCAGGGACCAGGAAGTGGTGATGGAAACAGGAAGTAAAATGCAAAGTGACAGAGATAATGAAACGTGAGAAAGCGATAATATCAGGTCCAGTGCTGGTGTGTTTACCAGATGCTTGATTAACACCGTGAGATAGTAAAGACATCAAGAATGCATAGATCCACTTTCTCCCCAAGCTTAGCAGGTTCAAGCAAAGTGGTGAAGATTGGAGTTACTCTCCTGAGCATCTGCTATTTCTAACCTTTCTCCGTGCACCATTCTGAACAATTTGCAGAGAAATACCATCAAATTCGGATGCACACAAAAAGCATAGTGCAAAAACTTCTTTTTAAAACAACAGCAAGCTGTATATTTGAGAGACAAGCACTCTCAAATAGAAAGAATATACTAAAGGTATTATTTGGCATCAGTTCTTGTCCTCTGACTGTCTTCTCACCATCTTACTTTCCCTGCCCCCCTTCGTTTCTCCCCATAAATTTTGTTCCTGAAAATATGAGCAGTAACTCAAGGGAGTAAGAATGTTTAAATATATGGAAAATCTCAGCTTCGCATTCATGGGAGTGCTAGGTGATTTTTTTTTGTTCAGAAGTAAGTCCTTGAAGATTCTTAAACCATGTTAGAGGTAAGGTTTAAAATCTCCATGCCTACACACGTGGCTACAAGGATTCTGCAGGTGGGCGCGACACTACAATGGCCAGACCTTCTAGGCTGTCTACCAACCCCATTTAAGCAAATGATAGCCTCCTTCAGGGAGTGAGGCTAGAGGATTTCATCATGGGGACAGTACTTGTATGTGAAGACACCGTGTCATAATACTGTTGATTTCCTTCCTATATTGCTGGCTTACCACCATAGAAATAGAGCATGCATGTACACACATAGATGTATGTATAAATGACTTTCCAAATGAAAACTCAATCACTGTAGTTTGCAGACAAACTAAGCTGTTCCTTAAACATGAGCTTAAATGATTATAGGCAACAATGTTGCATTGCTAGAATTGATCAAGTGACCTCATCAAAAACATTGGAGGTGTCAAATTTATCCATGTTAAATTTCAAAATTTAGCTGTGAAAAGCTTTCTAGCTAGCCATCTGTTTATCTGGTTTCTCCTATATTTAATCAAATTTCTTTCAAGCAGGAACTCTTACATTGAGCAAATGAGTCCAAATATTTGGCTTATTAAATCTTTATTTTAATTAATTAAAAAGTTAAGCCTTTCAACTGAAGTTTACATTTGTCTTGTTTCATTTACAATATTTTTGAGAGATATTCATAATACTTTGTACACTACAAAAGGCATGTCTACTTATATTTGCTTCTACAAGCAGCTTGTCTGTGTGAACATAGATGAGAAATGACTTTTAATAGAGAAATCATCTCAAGTTTATTGCATCTCAATCATTAATAAAAGGAAGAAAGTTTGTGAAAATACTGATAGTTCAGAAATATTTTCATTCACAAAGGTATTAGATTTTCGTAATTGAACTACGTGCACTGAATTTTTGGAAAGTAATTTAACCTCTGATGATATTTCTGAATTACTAATCCTGAATGACATTCTGTGAAAACTGTGTGATAAGAAGCTGTTAAAGAAAATAAAAGGTTATTGGAGAAGATCTGCTAAGAATGTTTACTGGTGTTGGAGCCAGTGCGGTGGCATAGCAAGCAAATCCTCCACCTGCAGCAGCTATCCACCGTGCCACACAGGAGCTGGTTTGAGTCCCACCTGCTCCGTTTCTGATTCAGCTCCCCTCTCATGGCCTGGGAAAATAGTGGAGGGCCCTGTACCACCTAAGAGATCTGGAAGAAATTCCTGGCTCCTGGTTTTAGATTTTTTTTTTTTTTTAAGAATTCTTACTAATCTAGATTGGTAAAATGCAATGAGGAGCTGGAGTGTGTTCTGGTGCATCTTTTCACATTGTTCTCCTTTCTAGAGCCACAAAAGGCCACAGAGAGAATTGCTCCTACTAAAACATCCACACTTGAGATAGGAATATTTTGGTGATTCATGATCTGAATGGAGATTGAGCACTTGGCTTTTCACTAGTTAGTTCTTGAGAGCACTGGAATTACAATTCTTTCATATACAATGAGTAGCTTGAATCTGAATTTGGAGGCTAATCTGTAACAATTTCTTTCATTGACTTATGTACTTCTGATCAATCATGCTCAGCCTAATAACTATATCTGGAGGTATAAAAATGTAAATATGTCACAAACTTCAAGTTATACATGTTAGTTTCCAGGACTTTGTGTGACAACTTTTAATGATAATAAGTGTCAAAGTCATGTTTTGTAATCATAATCAACTTATAATTAGGATAACATCTGAGGCGTAAAAAATAACGGTCTTTCACCTTGGAGTATTTCGTACTCAGCATTTAAGCATTGTTATCCACCTTGACATTTTCTTCTTTGCCAGGAGATGGCGCTGTGGGTTTTAAATCGCACATCAAAAAACCCTGCTGAATTTTATTCTTTGCTTAATCGGTGCACAGTGGGTAGGTCCTAAAAATGTTCACCCTTTTTGTTCGAACAATTTTTAAATTAATTCTTTTCTAATGTTTTTCAGCGTTCTATGAAGATTCCGGGGGAGGAAAGGGCCCCTTCACACAAACTAATCTGTTACATAAGCCAACCCCTAGGGCTGGCAACTGAAAAATTCGTCCCAAGTAAGCCAGTTAGAAGTGAAATCTTTCGTTAGTTTTGCTTTCTCGCTGTGTACTGCCTTCATTGTCCTCTGAGATTTCAGCACGCAGAGTCCCAGTTATTCTCTCTTCCTATGCCCCGCCCCCTCGCCTTGAAAGTAGCAAGATCGGAAATCTGAGCCAGGAGCGCTCAGCGGTGAGTTTCAAGACTGGTTGGTAAGCTGCATGCTGAAAAAAAAAAAAAAAAAAAAACCAAAGCATACACAACAGGAACTGTTGTCAGAGCCTGATGGCTTCTCATTCGTGTCTGTTCCAACCGAGGTTAACTGGCAGCCAAACAGTACTGGGTACCCACCTTTGTCCTTTAAAACAAAGGGAAATCTCCAAGGAATTTCCCATCAACAAGTTCCAACTTTCCCAGAGTCTTAGGAGTTTGCGGACCGCCTGGGCGCTACTGCGAGGCTGGCGTGCAGGACTGCCCCCGCTGGGGCTTATCTCCTGGCCCAGATCCGTACTGTGCTCTGGAGCCCAGCCAGGCCCTGGACACAAGCGCACCCAGGGTCTCTCTCCCCGGGGAATTCTGCAAGAGCGGCGAAGGGGGTTAGACAGCCCTGGTGACAAAGCAACACCAAAAGGCTTGGCCTCTGGGCTTTAGTCTTTGCTACCAAGTTGTTCCAGGGCTCCCAAACCCAGCAGGGCCTCGGGATGGCCCTACTAGAGGCTGCCTTGTTCACGCCTAGATCGGAAGCCTATCCTGGCGCCGCCAGACAATGCGGGGCTGGCGAGGCAAACACAGTGTCAAAGCCAACAAGCTGGCCCGGTCGCAGTGCGACCAGAGTGCGTGGGCCTCAAGCGCTGCTTCCAGGCTTGGAGGAGACCAGGCAGCCGGTCAGCCCGCCGACCCCGCACCTCTTCCTGGGTTATTATTGTTATCCACGGAGCCTCCCAGCGGTCCTGACTTAGGGGAGGCTTTCCATGGCTTCCCCAGAATTCGCTTTTCCAGAGCTGCTCCCAAGAGAAAGTTGATGTCATTTTTCCTAAACTTTGTGTTCACTTTTTAGAATGTTCTGAAATACATAAAACGCACAGAGATCCAATTCTTCCTCCAAAAAAAAAAAAAAAAAAAGAAAAAAAAAAAGAAAGGGCGAAAACTGAATCAGAGCTTCTAACTTTTCCAGCTAGTTTAGGAATAAACGATCTATCAGAGTAATAGACGCAACAGACAGCAGTTCCTGGCTTTGCATCTTGGAGAAAGATTGTGTTCCATTTTTACTTGGGCTCCTATGTCCGATTTGAAGCCACTCAGGAAAGAAAATGATTGTGAAGGAAGTTAAATTCGACCTAGAGTTACTCTGGTCTTTTTCAAAGCAGGGCTGGCAGCTTGCCCGACGTCTCAGAATACTCTCCAAGCCCCAAAGTGTGCTCCCTCCGCCTCAGCCAGCGCCCTGGCCTGTGAGGGTTTGGTTCCGGACCCTGGGCGGAGAGCGCTTCCTGTCCACCCGGCCTCCGAACCAGCGCCCCCCGGAGATCCGGGCGCCCACCGTCCGGCCTTTTCTGCCAGCAGAAGAGACAGTCCCGGGTGTCTGCTGCCCCCAGCCGCGCACTCCAGAAGTAGTTAGAATCAAAGATTTCCCTACGGATCTTGGCTTGCAAGGGGCTCACGGGTGGGTCGGGAGATCTTACCCCGGGCTGATTTACCAACCCTGAACCTCCGAGCACCTGTTTTGACTTGCTCTTCGCCACGGGGCGCACGGGCGGCGGTCGGGACCCACCCGCGAGGGGGAATGGGCGCCCCGGCCGTGACTTAGGGCTGGCGAAGATCAAACCGGGTAACGAGACGTGGGGCAGATGTGTTTTCATTACCTTGTAAGATAAACGCGTGTTAAGTGCCTGACAACTTCCCAGAAGCAATCAGCAAAACTTTACGAGTGCATAAACCTCAAAGACCATGCCCCGACGATTGTTACCAGGCCTGCATTTAGAGCTTCTATAAATCCTCCGGCCATTTCCACCACCAAAGTTTCCCGCTACTCTTAAGCCGCCACCTCCTCCGGGGAGACTAGGGGGATTTTCTTGAACCCATCAAAATAATAATAATAATAATAATAATAATAATAATAATAATAATTTTAGAAGGCTATTATTTTCTGGGTGAAAGGAAGTGTGGTAAAAGTTCGTTCTTCAAGTTTGGATGGCCCAGGCGGGGAGGCCTGGTAGGAAGTCGTGGGGATGGGGTCAAGTTGTCTGACACCAGCTAAGTACGAGGTCCTGGAAGACCCTGGGCTCTCACCGACGCCGGGGCCGCCGGGGTCATCCCGAAACCGCGCGGCCAAACCCGGTGTGGTGTCTGCGGCCAAGCCCGCGCCCCCCGGACCCGGCCATAGGGCGGTCCGTAGCTCTCCAGGTGCACTACGCGGCGCCGGCAGGAAGCCAAGAGCCGGGCAGAAAGTGCGCGCCTACAGCGAAGGTTGGCTGGGTGGAAAATGAAGTCAGACGCAGGAGACCAGCCGCCACCCCGCCCGCAGCCAGGATGCCCGCAGCTTCCGTTCTGCTAGGAGTGGCTGGAAGGTTCTTAAGTTAGGATCGCGCACTCGCAACCCACCTCACCTCTGTTTGTGGAAAACCTTGATTTCTGATCACGGTGCAAACTAGCTGCCAACTGAAGAGTGGTGGGGATTAACAGCTGGCAGCGCCTGGAGAGGGAGTGGAGGAAGTGGGCGCGGAGCGCCGGGAAGCCTTCTCACTAGGAAAACAAGCCCTAGGGTCCCCAGGGAGACGCGAGGGTCAACTTAACCCCGCAGCCCTGGCGGCCTGGGTCCCAGGCACCACAGCCTCTCCTGGCCAGCCGGCTTTCTTGGTCCTAGGGGCTCCAGCGCTTCAACTGAGGGCTGCGTGTTGTGTACCCTGGAGATGGGGCGGTTATTTTGGAAAGACAACACCGGGCCCCTTATCCTTTGCAGGTGATAACGTAGACATTTCAGTGTCGCCCTCACCCTTCCTTTATGAAATGAGGCGCCCAACTGTTCTGATATTACCATTCAAAAACAGGTTCTGTGGCGAACCTCATTTGTGAATCTATTACAGAGATTAATAGATTATTTCTCCTTTTTCAACTAATTCTCAGTGGGGAAATTTAACCATATGGTAAGGAGAGAATTAGAATTTCATCACATTAGAGCAAAATGTAATGAAAAGAGCCCAACACCTGGGGCCAAGTCTGAAAGCCACAATTAAAAGGTTTTTAATGAAACCAGAGAAACCAAAAATGGCACAGCTTTCAGTAATTCTGCCACAGAAGAAAGAATTATGGGGAAGTGTTGGGAAATATTGTTTTTACTTGTGTCATAAGGATGAGAACCAGCTGCTGGGTACCGTGTGCTCGCGGAGAGCCAAGTTGGAGCGAGCCGAGCGCGTGTCCCCTTTCGCTCCAGGGAGGAGCGCTGGTTTTCCTACTTTTGCCTTCCCTGACCCTCGGACAACAACCAAGGCAGACCCAGGCGTCCCTGGGGGCTCTGGCTCCGACGGTTAGGTTTCCAGGCAAATCAATATGCAAACAGCGGCCTCCCCCAGCCCAGCGCCCTCCTCCTCTTCCCGCCTCCCCCACGCGATTGGAGTTTAAGAGGATTTGACTCCTGGTGTGACTGACTATTCAGAATCTGACTTTCTGTGCAGCGGAAAGTTTGGGAAGCCAGGTTCTTCCTATAGTCGCAAACTGAGTGCTTTGCCCTCACCCTTACTGTGAGCGGCCCCTTGGCGACCGCTGCAGAACCCTCATCACCCTTCCCCCGTCTGAAATCAAAGGGGCTGCATAACCCAACCACCCTGTATCCTGCATTTTGTTTCCCAACACGGGTAGGAAATGGGCAATGGAGGTGTGGGAATCAGACTCTGCCTGAGGGGGTGTGTGTATGTGTGTTGGGGTTTGATCTCAGTAGTTGAAAAATCTCGAGTGGATTTGGGATAAGACAGCTGGGACATCACCTTTTCGCCCTGCAAGTCCCTTCTCCCAAACCCAGACCAGAGTCATTCCACGCCATGGATGGGGTACACGGGGCGGCAGGAAGCGGAGCTCAGCACACGCTGGAGACAGCAGCAGAGGGAAGGGCGAGTGGGTGGGGGGAGGGTGGGGGCCGGGGGTGGGGGCGTCTGCTTTCCAGGGCACTCGCAGGCTCCGCCGCCGAGCTACAATTTGCTGAAGGAGCGGAGAACATCCTCGGCTCTAAGTAGGGCTTTTAGTGTGCTCATTGATGAGTGAAAGTCGCCACACATGTCAAGCTAAAGGCAGTTGTTGGGTTACTAACAGGACCCAGCGCCTTGCAAACATATGCGCTAAGCTGTGTATACAGATGGCAGGCAGAATAATGGAGCAGGCGCCTTTTATAAAGCCCTAGCTGCTGCCTGTCTTCAGACCTGGGAAATGAAACTATTCAGACTCGCGGCCAGACAGCGCCTGCGATTGTTTGTTACCGTTTTAATCCTATTAATTAAAACGTTAACCTGATTGGGTAGCAAGCGCTGTCCCAACAGGCGAGTCTTCTTCATAATAACCTACTCAGAGATAATGATGTAAAAGACTCCCCCGTCTGTGGCGGCGGCTGGTTGATGGGTCCGGAAATCTCTTGAAGGTGAATCCAAGCAAGATAAACGGTACGGAGAGGAGGCGCGGGCTGGGCTCAGACCAGCGGCGGCGGCGGCGGCTCCACTCCCTCCGCGCCCACCCTCCCACCATGCGGGGCCGCGGCCCATGGTGAGCCCCAGTAGCCAGCACCATCGGCTGGAGACGAAGAAGAAGAAGAAGAGGAGGCGGCGAGCGCGGGGGAAGGCGAAAAAGAAAAAGAAAGAAGGGGAGAGGGCTGCGGGCAGCACCAGGACCGACGCGCGCACCAGCTCCGGAGCCCAGCTCGCGTGCGCTTGCAGAGCCGCCTGAATCCCGAGCCCGGGCGGCGGCGGCGGCGGCGGGAGAGCCGGGCCTGGGCTGCGCGCCCAAGGCGGACCATGGAGCGCGGGCTGCACCTCGGCGCGGCGGCGGCCGCGGGCGAAGACGACCTCTTCCTGCACAAGAGCCTGAGCGCATCCACCGCCAAGCGCTTGGAGGCGGCTTTCCGCTCCACGCCCCCGGGCATGGACCTGTCCCTGGCACCGCCGCCTCGGGAACGCCCGGCGTCCTCCTCCTCCTCCTCGCCCCTCGGCTGCTTCGAGCCGGCTGACCCCGAGGGGGCAGGGCTGCTTCTGCCGCCGCCTGGGGGAGGTGGCGGTGGCGGCGCGGGAGGTGGCGGTGGCGGAGGGGTGGGTGTCCCCGGGCTGCTGGTGGGCTCAGCCGGCGTCGGAGGCGACCCCAGCCTGAACAGTCTGCCGGCAGGGGCCTCCCTGTGCCTCAAATACAGCGAGAGCGCGAGCCGGGGCTCGGTGGCCGAGAGTAGCGGCGGCGAGCAGAGCCCCGACGACGACAGCGACGGTCGCTGCGAGCTGGTACTGCGGGCGGGAGGCACCGACCCGCGGGCCTCCCCGGGCGCGGGGGGCGGTGGCGCCAAGGCGGGCGAAGGCTGCTCCAACGCCCATCTCCACGGCGGCGCCAGCGGCGCCCCGGGGGGCCCCGGCGGCGGCAGTGGCGGGGGCAGCGGCGGTGGCGGCGGGAGCAGTAGCAGCAGCAGCAGTAGTAGCAGCAGCAGCAAGAAATCCAAAGAGCAGAAGGCGCTGCGGCTCAACATCAATGCCCGGGAGCGCCGGCGGATGCACGACCTGAACGATGCGCTGGACGAGCTGCGCGCCGTGATTCCCTACGCACACAGCCCCTCGGTGCGGAAGCTCTCCAAGATCGCCACGCTGCTGCTCGCCAAAAACTACATCCTCATGCAGGCGCAGGCCCTGGAGGAGATGCGGCGCCTCGTCGCCTACCTCAACCAGGGCCAGGCCATCTCGGCCGCCTCCCTGCCCAGCTCCGCGGCCGCAGCGGCTGCGGCCGCTGCCCTGCACCCTGCGCTCGGCGCCTACGAGCAGGCGGCCGGCTACCCGTTCAGCGCCGGGCTCCCCCCGGCCGCCTCCTGTCCGGAGAAGTGTGCCCTGTTCAACAGCGTCTCCTCCAGCCTTTGCAAACAGTGCACGGAGAAGCCTTAAACACCCCCTCCCGCCCCCGTGTCCCCCCGGAAAACACAGGACGGACCCAAAAGCTAGAAAAACCCGAGAAGCTGCTCCCCACCCCACCCACCCCACACCGCCCTTTGTACTTTTGATCCTCTTGTAGTTGTGAAACGCTTGCAGGGCGAACAAAACGGTGACGAGAACTGAGAAGTTATCAGAGACGAGCCGGACATTTAACCTTGACGTCCCCGAATCTCGGTCTTTCGGGGTGGAGAGGGAGGGAGGAGGGAGGTGGAGTTGGGATATCTAGTTTGTTTTTTTCCTCCTCTCGGGAAAGTGGCAACTTTTAGACCGAGAGGAAGTGGGATCTTTCTTTTTACGTGAAAAAGAAGTTGAGAAGTAGTGTTTGATTACTACGCGTGGAAACTGTTGAATGGCAAAGTGCTAACCCTACTCCTAATTGTGAATTTGCCTGGTACTGTTGGAAACAGAAGGCGTCTGGGGTGGGATGGCGTGTGGGACAGGCTATCCATTCAGACAAATCGGAAAGGACACTTGAAAATAAATTTTCATTCTGAGCCAGGAGAAAAACTTGCTATGTAAGACTGACTTCGGAGGGGTGGGAGGGAGGAGGTATTCCAGAGAGAAGGAGAAGAGACGTGTTGCTAAGAAAGACTTGTATTTTTTATTGTCTCTGAACTTTAATCCTGTGAAAATGCTCAAAGTTTTGGCGAGAGTGACTGTGGCTGGAAGAATTGCATTTTAAAAATATTTATGTGCACCTTGTTGCTTTCTCCTCTGCAATGATGTATTAATTCACGGTATTTATTTTGTTCTTCAATGAACCTTCGACATCAACAGGATTTCTTATGTGTTAAGGTTATGGGTCTTACGTGCAGACTTTTTTTTTACTGCTTCTAAAATTGTTTTATAGGTTAACTTATACTGTGTGCCAAGTGTTTAAAGGTTTATTTGCCAACAGAGAAATATTGGTGTATCTGAGCTGCTTAGGTTTTGAGAGGCCACCTGGATTATTTTCAGTTGCATCACCCCTGTATTTAAATTGAGCTTTAATAAATTGCTTCAGTCCAAAAATTACAGGAAAGGTGTATTCTTAATTGATGACATGAATTGATCTCTCTCTCTTTTTTTTTTTTTTTTTTTTTTTTGGAAAGGGGACTTCTTTGCATTCCAAAAGGGAAGGACATCACAGCAGTAGATCCTCTAAATAAGAACATGCCAAGCAAATATAGCTTTTCAGGCTGTGCTGCTTATTTATAAAAGGCATAGTTTAATTGCTTTTAATATAATATGTACATATATATGAGTTATTTTACCTGCAGAGAATTATTTAAGTTTAAAACACTGGTTTGATTTGCCTACGTTGTAAAATCCTTTGTTATTTTTCTAAAAAAAAAAAAAAGAAAATTTAAAAAGAAAATAGAACTAAGGAAGAGCAAGATGCTATTTACCCAAAGTGAAGTTTCAGTTTTAGTTTGCATGGCTGCTTGCCTGCCTTTCCGTCTTAAGGAAATTAAAAAAAAAAAAAACTTTTTTAAGAAATGAACTCCTGCTATTTTCCACTCCTTTCAGATAATACAGATTAAGGTTGTCTGGTTGGATGGTGAGGTGGGAGCTATGATGGATCTTCTGGTGGGTTTGGATGTGTAAAGAATGATATCTATATCTCTATATTAAATAGGTCAATCAGACTGACAGCTATGTACGACCATTTGTATGTGTATCTATGTCAGAAAGAATCTTTATTAAAATATTTTGATCAAACATTTTATTATACTGTGCTTTGTGGAAGGAGCAGTCACCTCTCTTCTGTGTTACTCTTTGCTTGAAAGATACCAACCAAGAAAGGAGTTTCAGAGAAGGTGCAACTAAAGTTTTGGCAGGGATACACAATGAGGAGTAGCTCTACTTCACTAATTTAAAAGTGCAATAGCTGGACATGTCCACAAACCCAGAGGTGAGTGGGGTCCACGGGCAGACCCAGGAGAGGTCCAGGGGTTCAGAGCTCCTGCTTGCTGGCATGAACTTTGAAGGCCAAGGTTCGACCCTAGTTATCTTTTCCCACTTATGTGGCATGCCTAACTATGCCAACACCCAGTTAAGGAGTTAATTTTTAAATAATCTTGAATAAAATTATTATAATTTTTTGCCTCCATAAGTCTGAAGGCCAAGGAAAAAGATAAATTTGGAGTCTCTGAGCACTGGTTTTAGCATGGCTTTCCACTTGTTTGAAGACAACTGCGAGGTTGAACTATACGTACAAATGATGCCAACAGAGATACTTAGAACTTAATACTAGTGCTTGTTTATGAGATTGCTAGATGCTTGGATTGGGTCTGGCATTGTTTCTGGTACAGAATGACTGCACAGGTTTGCCTTTGGACCTTTATGCTGTCTTCCAATGCGGGAGTTGTGGCATCTGTTGTAGAACAGGTTGTAGCGATAGTGGTAATGCTGGTGGAGCTGAACTGGTGGAAAGGCAGACTGATTCCTCTCTACCTAGTACCTAACTGCATTTCTGTCTGTGCGGCCTCAGCTCATAAGGATATGCTGAAATGCCACCAAACAAGGTGTGGGGGGGGGGAGGGAGGGTGTTTTCTGCTCCACTTGCCATCAGAGAAGATTAATCAGAACCTGTAACTTCAAAAAACATAACAGCACAGGGCCTTGAAGCTGAAGCCCTCCCTGACTGGGAGTGGGGGCAGATGAAGGGAAGACACCAGGGCAGCCCCCAGGCGGGAGGAGCCCCGTCTCTCAGCATTTACCAGACAAAGCCTGGGTGCGTCTAATTATGACTATTAAAACAATTTCCATGACGATGTCTAATATTATGTTAATTTGAAAACAACTGTGTATGAAAACTGTCGACTATAATACCTAAATTCATTTAATGAAACACATCGTTAAGGCAATTAAACCTCCTGGATGTGATTAAGAAACATAATTACGACACTGTTCTGCACCGTAATTGGGTGTCTTTAATCAAGGAGTAAAGTGATCAGCAACACAGCCATTAGTTTGTATTGTTCTGGCCCTGCTGTCCATCATTCTGATTAGGAATTAACCACAGCCACCATCGGCTGGATTTTTTTTCCTTTTGCATATTAGCATTGTAAGGGATACATTTGCTGCAAGATTTATGCTTATTATTTCTTGTTATTAAGGCCTCCTTGAAATACTTCCTGTTTAACCTCTGCAATGGCCAGCTACCATTAGAAAGTGTACAGACTAACACATTTTGGCCTTCCAGTCGAATCCGGAAAGAGAACTGCAGTGGATGGGGTGGCCAAGAGGAAAGGTTGGAGAGTAGGGTGAAAAGTCCCAGGAATAGTTCTAATTATTCAGTGCAACAGAGTTAATGGTATCTGTTATCATCTTAATCATTCCAGGCCAATCAATTTTCTTTCAAATCCAGGTGGTTGCAAGAATAAGCCTGAGGCAACTGAGAGGAGAAAAGGGTTTTCTGAATGACTTGGGTGGCATTCCTCGCCCTAGCTCCAACTTTCTGAAGTTTATTCAGCAACAAACAGCTTTTAGAGGGGAAAACTGGTCCTTGGTAGAGGTCTCTAAACTAGGCAGGGGGTGGGGACTGTGGGTAGATTTGTGACCTGTCTTTTCAATTCTACAGCCCTGAATTCCCACCTGGTCTGCGCAGTTGCCCTCCCATAAAACCGAGCCTCAAATATCTGTCTACAAGGGGGGGGGGGGCATCTGCGTGTGAGCCGGGTAGTCAGCTCAGCGTTGGCTAGGGGCCCTTGGGACACAGAGCACAATCTGATCCCTAAGACTGCGGCATGTGCTAGGGTATCTTGGCCAGCTCTGCAGTCTGCTCTGGCACCCACCGTGCCTTGGGGTTCTTCCGGGCGCCTGTCGCAGGCCGGTGTAGACCTAGAGTCCTACTTTAGGTTCTCCCTTAGAACCTAACCCCAGCTAGACACTGACTCCCGACAGAAAAGTCAGCCTTTCCAAGACTAACAAAGTCAGCCTTTCCAAGACTAACAAATGATCATCCCCGAAGAGCTCTCTGGTGTCCTCCTTTTAATTCCGTGTGTGTGTGTGTGTGTGTGTTTGCTCGCGTGCAAGCGCGCACATTCTCTACCCCGCTCTGTCCCTCAATGCGCCCTTTGCTTCCCGCAGCTACACGACTCTCCAAGACCTTGTGTTAGCACAACAAAATCCTTGACTCTCCTGTCACACCCACCACCCATCCTTAACAGCTTGCAGTCCACTGAGGAAATTCCCCTCTCCAGGCATTCTTGATATCCAATCTCCGACGCCGGAACCGAACCTTTCCAAGCTACCCGGACCCTACGACTGCGCCAGCCAGAGTGGCACTGGCTTTTTCAATGTAATGACTTATGAAAGATATAATCATGTGTTAAATTGAATCCTCCGTTTAACTGTTAATGATGTGCTCTGGGCACATTTACGTATTAGATGCTATGGTAACTAATTACCACTAGGAAAAAGGATAATACACTTCCCAGTCTTTGAAAAATAATGATGAGAGTTCACTTCCCGGCTCGCAGCACATTGTGGCAGCTCTGCCCGACGGAGCGAGGGAGCGAGCGGGGATGCGTAAGTGGACTCTTGGAACCACGGGAGGCAATGGATCCTGGGCAGAGGGATCAAACCTGTAATGAAAGCGTGATTCAGACGGGAAAGTGCGGGGCGGGGTTGAGGGTCAACTAAGTGCTCACACTGCAGCGATGCAAAATTAAATGGCAATATTAAACACCAGAAGCATAAGTAAATTTTGTTTTAATTAAAATGCAAGTCAGGTTAAATTATCTACGTGTCAAGCAATTTTACAACAATTAACTTTTTGTTGTTGTTATGTGAGCAAAAAAATTGAACCCGTATTCTGCGTGCTCCGCGCTGGAGTTTGTGACTGGAATAATCCTGGATTTGCCATCACTGAGCTTCAGGTTGGTTAAACTTGGCCTTTTAAATCAAAGGTTAGACACAGTAGAGGGAAGGAGGGAAAACAAGGAGACACAGTAAGTTCAGCTGAAAGGTGCTGACAACTTTCAGTATGAGTGCGTCTCTCCCGGCCAGTTGTCTTCCAGTGGACTGCTGTTGCTGAGTAGAGCCCCGGTCATGTAGCAGCGGAATTTGTTTAGGAGCCGGCCCCGCCCAGGGCCTGGACAAGTGTGCGTTTGAGCATCTGAAAAGTCAAGCGGCGGGGGAGTGGGGAGCGCTTTCCAGAAGGCCCGCCGCCCGGGACTGCTGAAGAGTTAAAGGACTTGCACAGCCTACGCGCACCTAAAGGTTTGCGGTGCGCGCCAGGGGAGACTCGGGTTTCTGCAGCCTCTGAGCACCCTTTCCGGGGTTTCCCCTTAGTCTGGGCCCCTCCTACTTGCCTTGCCGCCGTCCAACCTTCACCACGTTTTTTCGAACTTCAGTCGTGCCACGTCAAACTCTATCGTGGAGTAGCGCAAGGATTAGGGTGTTGTCCTCGGCAGCCCCGGGGGCCAAGTGGGTGATGCATAGCTGTGATGCTTCCCAGGAACACCCCAGCCCCGCCCTGGCCGTCCCAAACACTGAGATGCTGTGGGAACATCCCAATGTGAAATATCAGGAGCTCTTCCCTTCCTCACAAGGCAAGGAAACTTTGCTGGCCTTGACTTAAGTTTGTTTTGGATTAAATTCTGCCACGGAAAGAAAGAGAAGAAAAGAAAAGAAGGAAGGAATAGAAAGAAAGAAAAAGAGCTAACAAAGCTCTTGACACTATGTAGGAGACTCAGGACTTTATAGCAAAATTGTCAGGTCCTCTCGAATGTTTGTGTACAACTTTTCTTTCCCTTCTCTGGTTTTCTCTGGAGAAAAGCAGAGAAGAAAAAACATGAGAGAGCGCTAAGAGAGTTAAGAGTGGGCTAGGCGAAAGGGAAGAAGAGCTTGTAGTTGCCCATTCCTTGTGTGTGTGATGGACAAGCCAGTAACACAAGGCCCCAGGAGGCTCTGATGGGAACTTGGTTCCAGTTAGGCACCAGGTGATATAATTCTTCATCCACTTTGGGAAAGAGTTAATTCCTTCCTGAAGATCGTAGTTGCCCTTGTCTTCTCAACCTGATTCAGAGATGCAATAAAATAGGAAGCAAATTTATGATCTGTTTCAAGCATTTTACTGCTGTATTTTTAAATTCATATATGCACATATAACAACTATGATCTGTGAATAATTTGAAATGCTATAGTGGAATGATACATTTTAGATAAAACATAACCATGTCTTTACATAATTGTCTCAGATTAAAATAAAAAAGAAAAAATAGATTTCTAATGTGGACCAAACTGAAAAACTAATGACAACTATAAACTGCTAACCAACCATAAATTAACATCTTCATCAAATGTTAAAATGGTATTGATATTATATAAAGCTATTATTACTCTCCTTATATAAGTTATAGAGTAAAATTCAGGAATATTTAAAGGATCCATTATTTACAAATATTTCTCAATCTTAAAGATTTCATTTCTGATTAGGAGGATGATTGCCATTCAAAGCTGCTATGTTAATAGACATGTTTACAGATGAGAATTTAGTCCTAAGCATAAAAATGCCTCATGGCCTAATCTCCTTTCATAAATTCATTCTGCTCTGGCAATGCCTGAAGAACTTTGTACCTGGATTTCTTTGTTAAATATCCCAATCTACACTTTGAAAAAAGAAGACATGTACTAATTTTTTTTAAAGATTTTATTATTATTGGAAAGCCGGATATACAGAGAGGAGGAGAGACAGAGAGGAAAATCTTCCATCCGATGTTTCACTCCCCAAGTGAGCCGCAATGGGCCGGTGCGCGCTGATCCGAAGCGGGGAACCAGGAACCTCTTCCGGGCCGTCCTCGACTGCTTTCCCAGGCCACAAGCAGGGAGCTGGTTGGGAAGTGGAGCTGCCGGGATTAGAACCAGCGCCCATATGGGATCCCAGGGCGTTGAAGGAGAGGACTTTAGCCACTAGGCCACGCCGCCGGGCCCGACATGTACTAATTTATTATGAGACACTCTCCAATGATGTACCTACTAGTTAAAAGGTTATATCACGCACTGTCCAAGTCACAATAGCTACCTTTGGCATGCACAGCCTTTCTGTAGTACTGCGGTCAAAATTTGGCTGTCACTCTGAGTTAGTGTGCTCCACTTGAGGCTTTTATGAAAAGACATGATTCTACTAGCCAGGCCTCCACAGATCACCAAGAACCATGGCAGGGGAAGGATGTCTGTCTCTGAAATGCCTGGTATCCCAGGATTCAGGGCCAGTGAATACTTGTATCCGATTAACTTGCTTTAACTTTCCTGAACAGAAGCACCAGACAGGCAGACCTTTAAAGTGACAAGACCCAAAATCACTCTACAAAAGAAGCCCCCTTAAAAATTTAGACAGTTATGTAAAGGTAACAAATCAGTGTTAGAATTCTGGATGACCTGTTGAGCACAGGCACCCCAGCGATCTCCGCTGCTTGCTTTGTGACCCCTCAGAATCCTCTAGATGACCCATCCCAAAGGCCAGGGACGAAGAGGTACTTCCAGCTGCTGCAGTACTGGGCCCAGTGGCAAGTTTAACTCCGTGAAATCCTTTTTTTAGGCCATCAAATACTTCTTTCTTTAAAACTGAACATTATTTTAAACTGTTGTAACTCTAAAATCAATTCAAAAAAGATTTGAAATATGAGTAGATAACTACACAACATGGGGGAAGCACTACTACTTGTAATACTTTTAGCTGCATCAAAAATTCAAAAGTGATTTCAAATACTTTAAAGATATTCTATCAAAAGCACAAAATAAAGACACTTTTACAACTTTAAATATGCTAGTTAGTTCTTAGAAAATTATGTTTGTTTCATTTAAAATTAATTTCAAAATAAAAGATTAAAGTTTGAGTTATCTGTCATGAGATAATGGCACACATTTCTTATTAAACACAATAGGTTATTTTAGAAACAAAAGCTATGTGGAATAAATGTTCTTCTGAAACCAAATAAAAATCTCCTACAAAAACTCATGAATGCTTCATATTTATAAGTGTTTAAGCTGAATAATTTGGGATGTTATTTCTGTTCCTCTGATTTCTACTAAAAGCATACATTGTTGTAAGAGGGTAAGGGGACAGCTCCATGATTCTATCTCTAATTATTTTTGTGTGGCCTCAAATATACATTTCTCACATGATAATGCAATGTATTTATCATTGAGAATGTCAATTAGTTAATGACAAGCAATACAATACATACACCAAAGAGTGTGTGTGTATGTGTGTGTGTGTTTTATTCATATCTGTCATGAGTCATAAATGCACAGTATTACACTATCATGGCTAATTCCAGAAAGTTCTATAAATTTTTATTTATTTAATACCTGTTTAGAGAGTAAAATTGGAGGCAAAATTTCATATTGCAATGCTTGGCTTGTCAGGGAAATCTGACTTCTTAAATATTACTGAACCAGGCACCTTCCACCACAGGTTAGCTCTGTTAGCTTCTAACAGAAACACTTTACAAAAAGACTCTTTAGAGAGTCTAATACAAGTTCCTGTCAAACATGAATCTCACATGAGCGTGTCTTAGGAAGCCAAGTGTCACAGTAAAATAACATCTACATAGTTAGGAATATAGCCACACTGCATTGTTGCCAGCCGCATTCGGTTTTATATGCTTTATTTGCAGTTTCCATTTCAGTTTTACAAAAAAAGAAAGTGTTGTCCAACTATTACTCAGCTTCATTCATTAACAGTGGTAAACTGGAGAGATTTATAGCAGATAAAGATTACATCTAATGATGTTTCTGTCCCACTTCCTGTTCTTATATATCCCTCTCTTTCTACAGAATTTTAGTGACTGTAGCACAGCAAGGTCAGCCTGCTAAAAACGAGACTGATTTCTTGGATCAGTTTTTATTTCAGATAAAAAGATTTTGAATATTATAGTGAATGCATTTTTAGACAAAGCATCAGAAAGTAAGAATTTATGTATATGTAATGAGGGATACAAACCCATGATGGGCATTCAGGCAGCAAAATTATTTTCTAAATAATTTGCTACTTGCCATTTAATTTTGTTGCCACCCAACACGATTTTATTTGTGCTTTAAAGGTTGATTTATTTAATTTTTTATTGTAAATAACATCAGTATTAGATTTATAAAACATTTTGATTCTTAATGTAACATACATTATTCCTTATAGACAGATATGTCTGTGCCAATTTAAAACAAAAGGTAAAACCAAATAATTCAATATTGTATTTGTTTATAATATACAACACTATTCTCTCTGAAAATATTTTAAAATATTAGTATTGACAAATAATCGCTCTTTAAATTGTGCAGTTTTCACGAATTACATTTATCTTATTCTAAAAAGTGGTACAAACAAAGCATTTAACCTAAAAATGAAAACATAAATGATCGCTGATTTAGATTAACATTATGAAATAGATTAAGTAATGATTGCTTTAGGTAAATATTGGAGAGTTTTACATGATTGCTCATTATAGTTTGAAAAAATGCTACAGGGAATGTAATCTCAACATGTTATCCTCCTCTTAATTGAGTATATGAATATGAATACCTAATAATGCAGTGCATGTAAATAATAGTTTGAATTAATGGCAAATTCTTGTCTAAATCATTATCATTATTTTTCACGTTAAGTTCAAAATCTAGAAAGATATTTTTTGCTTTGATCTAGGAAGCATTTTAGGATTCCATAGTCAAATTAGAAGAAGCTGACAGTTTCCTGAATTTAAAATATCTACGTATTTATTTCCTGGAGTGGCAGAGACACATCTACCCACACTGAGAAAGAGAGAGAAAAGATAGAGAGATGGGATGTGGTGGGAGAATTGGGGAATCCCTGGCTGCTGGTTCGCATCCCAAGTGCCCATAAGAGTTGGAGCTGGCTGGGCTGGGGCTAGCTGTGCAGAACTGGAAGCAAGGAAGGAGTTACAGGAATTCAGTTTCTTGAACCATCACCACTGCCTCTCATGATCTGCATTAGCAAGGAGCTGAAATTAGCCGCAGGGGGTGGGAAATGGAGCAGGTACACATAGGGACAAATGCAGCCTACATGTCCCACTCCGCCAACTTGTTCAACAGAGTAAGCAAGGGTATCCCATTTAGATTTCAAATCAGGAAGCTCCTTTGCCTTAAATTTGTGACCTAAAATTTAATGATAAAATGGAGATGATGTAAAAATGTGCTGGGAAAGCCAAAACAAAGAATATAGATGTTTCCATGCACACTGCATAGGAATAAGCCTTATTAATTAGCAAACAGCTTTTTCTTAGTTTGTTTAGGGCATTTGGTTTCTGCTAAATGAAATCTTCCACTACTGTTGGTCATTGATTTAAAACAGTGTCTTAGTTATGACTCAATTCTACAAAAAACTAAATCTATAAAAATGAAAAGGCAGGGCTTATGGTATACATGGTTTTAACCTATTCTGGAGTCTCACTGGCTCCTTGGTTTGGGTCTTTTTTTAATCATATTACCCCAATGTCTATCACATGTTTTTATTGTACATAATTTACATAGGAATATCTCACTATAGACATTGTTTTTGAATGACTGCGCTAGTTAGATTTAGTGATGTCAGAATTTTAGAACGATCTTAAAGAGAACTTACAATTTTACCATTACTTTTATGTAATCTTTATTTGTTCTTATTTCTATTCTAAAATTCAGCACACATTTCCAGTTACATGTCAAGCAGAAATTAAGGGAAAAAATACGTCCTCCATTTATTTTGCTGTAACATCATGAAAGTGTTCCACTAAGTAAGAACATACAGATTTCCACCACAGACATTATGGTGGAATAGATGACCTAAAATTGAATGAAAAGATCATGCTTTGTGGATGGCAAGAGAGAAAACACAGCGACCCAGAGCCTAGGCCTAGTAGCTTAAGTCTTTGCCTTACATGCGCTGGGATCCCATATCCAGGCTGCTCCACTTCCCATCTAGCTCTCTGCCTGTAGCCTGGGAAAGCAATTGAGGACAGCCCAAAGCCTTGGAACCCTGCACCCACAATGGGGACCTAGAAGAAGCTCCTGGCTCCTGGCTTCGGATCAGCTCAGCTCTGGCTGTTGTGGCCACTTGGGGAATAAAGTAGCAGATGAAAGATCTTTGTCTCGTCTTCTCTCTGTAAATTTGGTTTTCCAAGAGAAACGAATACAAAAAAAAAAAAAAAATCCAAACTAAAATAAAAGCGAGAGAGAAAGAACAGGGTTAAGGCTGGGCTTACCTGTGCATTAAGCCCAACATACCATCATAGAGGCAAGAATGGGGATCTAAGAAGTGAACCAGAAAGAAACTTCATCTTGCAGAGCCAGATTTGCCTGTTTCTCAAGGTCTTGGTTCTAGATGAACCAACCAATCTACTGGAAAATATCTCTTCTCTATTCTTAACCATGCAGTTTTATATATATATGTATATATGTATATATATGGATATATGTAAAATTTATATATATAAATCTTACATATTTAATTTTTTATATATTTAAAATTTTTATATATATAAACTTTTATATATTTATATATAAAAATATATAAATTTATATATATATATAAAACCTCATTTAAGGCAGTACCCTACATAAATATGTAGCCCTCATTTCCCCATCCCCAAAGTACAAATTAATAATTTAAAGTTATTTGGCTTTTACACTAGCATCAACAAACAAAATAAACACAACTTCTTTCTGGAGAAATGAAATTTAAATTCAGGTATTAAAATATTTCCAGAGACAGGGCCCGGCGGCATGGCCTAGCGACGAAAGTCCTCGCTCGCCTTGAATGCACCAGGATCCCATATGGGCACCAGTTCTAATCCCGGCAGCTCCACTTCCCATCCAGCTCCCTGCCTGTGGCCTAGGAAAGCAGCCAGGACGGCCCAAGGCTTTGGGACCCTGCACCCATGTGGAAGACCCGGAAGAGGTTCCTGGTTCCCGGCATCGGATCAGCACAGCACCGGCCGTTGCACTCACTTGGGAAGTGAATCATCGGATGGAAGATCTTCCTCTCAGTCTCTCCTCCTCTCTGTATATCTGACTTTGTAATAAAAATAAATAAATCTTAAAAAAAATATTTCCAGAGACAAGAATAAAAAAAAAATGGGCTCAGTAAGCAAGCCATCTCAGGCAAGAATTCAAGGAAAAAAAAAACAGAGTCAGCAACAAAGCACAAATTGAAAAATCAGATAAAAGATAAAATCTTACTTAATTAAAGCAATGAAAGTGGATATAATGTGTATGATTAGGCAATGATATTCAAAATGACCTGGCAGATATGAAGAACAAAGCATTCTCAAACTGTACTCATTGAAGTTAAGAAACTCAGTTGAATGGAAAACTGAAAGGTCTGATTTATCAACTGTGGAGACAACATAAGTGAGAGAAAGGGTTGAATGGATCTGAGAATGCACATAGAACATAAAAGAGCAAATGAAGACTACTAAGAACTGTGCGTATGTCAGAGAGAAAGAGAGGGAGAGAGAGGAAGAGACAGCAAGAAAGAGGAGAGGAGAAGAGGTTGGAAACTAAGTTTATAGCAACCTAGATATGAGGGTGGCTGGGTATATCCTTGGAAGGATAGGTGGACTAGAGCTTTTTCTTTTTGTTTATTTTTTAAGAGATTTATTTATTTTATTTATTGGAAGGGCAGATTTACAGAGAAAACAAGGGACAAAGACAAAGATCCTCTATCCACTGATTCACTCTTCAAATTTGGCTGCAACAGCTGGAATCTAGTTGATCCTAAGCCAGTAGTCAGGAGCCAGGAGCCTCTTCCATGTCTCCTACATGTGCACAGGATCCCAAGACTTTGGACCATCCTTCACTGCTTTGCCAGGCCATAAGCAGGAAGCTAGATGGGAAGTGGGGCAGCCAGGACAGGAACTGGTACCGATATGGGGTGTCAGTACGGTAAGATGGAGGGTTAGCCAGTTGGGCCAATGGTGCTGTCCTGAGCTTCTTTTCATTTTTTAAAAAATTTTTTTTGAATGGTAGGGAAGGAGGGAGAATGATCTACCATTTGCTTCCATTCATTCCTCCAATGCCTGGAACAATTGCGACTGAGCCATGCTGAAGGCAGGAGAAAAGAACTTTGCATGGGTTTCTCAAATCAGTGACAGGTACCTACTGCATCCCAGGTTGATCATTAGCAGTAAATTGGATCAGAAACAGAAGCAGGACTAGATCCCTGGTGTTCTGCCAATAAAGATGCAGAGGTTCCAAGTGCAGGATTAAACCCCTATACAACATCCATCTAGCTTTCCAAAGAGATTTATTGCAGAAAGAGAGTAAAACAGAGAAAAATATCCCCAACAACTGATTCACTTCTCAAATATCTGCAACAGGAAGCCCTGGGCCCTATCAAAGACAGGAGCTGAGAACTAACTCTAGATCTCTCACATGGGTGGCAGGGAGTTAGCAACATGAGTAAATCACTTGCAGTCTCTCACTGTATGCAACAGCTAGAAGGAATCAGGAACACCAGGCAGGACTTGAACCTAGTATCCTGAGCAATATCCCAACCATTGTGCAAAATGTCCATCCCAGAGTAGACTTCTCAAATTCTTCTTTATCATCACTCTCACATTAATACACAATTATATCATTAATGGAATGTAGAGTTATAAGATCTAATGTAGAGTGTGAGGGGAAATAACTCAAAGAATGGCCAAGAATATTGTACACTTCATGACATAACTCAAATCTCAGGGTCAAAAAGCAGCATAACAGGCAAGCAGGATAAACAGAAAGAAGCTAAGAATATCAAAGACAAAGAGGAAATGTTAAAACACTTGGAGGGAAGAGGCTGACTAATCACTGGGCAGAGGCTCCCTTGACTATGGAAAACCTCTTTTGAACACACAATAGCATCAGTGCTATGAGGAATTGACTCTCAACCTAAACTTGAGCATCTTGCAAAAGATTTTTCAAAAATGAACGCATCCAGGCATCTTGCTTCTGAACATTTTAGTTAAAATATTTAAAATCAAGCCTGCTGAAGAGGTGACTGCACTGTATGTATTAACACGCAGCACTCTTCAGGGTGGCCAAGTTACAGAGTCAACACAAAGCTTAAGTATCCACATCAACGGGTGAGTGGATAAAGGAAATGGGGTGTGTGTGGACAATGGAATGTTGTTCAGCCTTAAAAAAGTAACCTTTTTATTGCAACAATGCAGATTGAAATTAAAATCATGATGCCAGGCACAGCAATAAATGTATCATACACTCTCACTAACATGTAAAACCTAAACAGACTCATAAAGCAGAGAAAATCATGATGATTACAGAGGCTAGGAAGTGGAAACAATGGAGAAATGATAATCCAAATGTATAAAATCTCAAATTCATTGTATGGTAAATATAGCAATAAGGAAGAATATTATAAATGTCAAGATTTCTAAGCGCAAATTTTAATGTTTTCACCATAGAAAAGACTAAGTATTTGGGATGAAGGACATCATGTCTAGCTTGATTTAGAAATTCCACATTGTATTTCAAACAACATCTCCTTGTATCCCATATAAGAAAAAAAAGAATAAAAAAGAATAGGGATAAAAACGAATACATCAATCAAACAAAACATAGAATTTACTCCAGTAGATCTTTACTCAAGGGACAATTGGAGCATGTACTTCAAGAAGGAGAAAATAAATGCTAGAACATCTTATTTATTTGTTAAGCAGAACAAATATTTTATTTAAAAATTACTTTTCTTTTTCAAAAATAATAACAATTTTCTAAAATATCAGACATTGCAATTAACATGACATGGATTAATTGAGTGTTATCACCTGCCCTGACTCTTCACATGCTGCACCACCGTTTATGTCAGATGGCAATCACTTCACAAACTAATGCTGGAAACGTTTGGAACACTGCTGCCATGCTGCCTTGTGTCAGATGCAATCACACCATGTTACACAATGTTGTAATTCAGAGCAATACACATGAACTCCAAGTCCAAAAGGCAAGGTGTCAAGAACAAACATTGTGATCTAGTTTCTCCATTTATATAAACGGCACCATTTAGTAAAGAGCTCATTGCACTATTATTAGTATCACCCTCATAGTTTACATTGAAGCCAAATGCTACAATCAATGCTACAATGATTTCAACATTTGCTTCTACAAAAAACCCAATACTGATGTCTAGGGCAATTTCTGAATATGTAATAGGTTTTGTGTTTTCTTATACATGAAATCTATCAGTATCTAACCTGAATAGGAGTTATAAAACAAGAAATTTTATCCTATTGAACTTTACTTTATGATATGAAGTAATAAAGAACATTTATGGATGATTAAATACTGATGTGAAGCTGAAACATTTAATATTCTGCAAAACTCATTTAATGCAAATCTTCCCTGGCAATATATAGATATTATTGATATTATACTCGAAGGGAACATTGTCAGCTAGTGTAGCTCATGGGAATTTAATTTCCTTTATCTTTGAGAATTTGGAATTGGCCAGACTAGTACAATTTTCTGTTTTGAAAAAATAATTACTTGTTTATCTGACAATCAAAGTAACACAGAGAGAGTGAGAGAGAGACAGAGAGAGGGAAAGCCTCTGTCTGCTGGTTTATTGCTTTAAATTCCTGCAACATCTAAGGCTGGCCTGTTTGGAGCTAGCAGCCAAGAATTCAATCCAGGTCTCCTACACATGTGGCTGGAGCAGAAGTTCTTCCGTCAGTCCTTCATACCTCCTGGGGTCTGTACCAACACAAAGCTGAAGACAGAAGCCTGACAAAAGTGTCAAACCTAGGAACCCCGACATGGGATGTAGGCATCTTAATGGCCAATGGTATCCACAATGTGTTTATGGAAATTGAAGAGGAATTTTGAGTGACTTTTAAAAAATCACACAATGCCAAATATATTGCTGTGAGGGAACATTTACTAAAACAACTAAAAATCACAGTAAGTAGAACCTAAGGAAAAACTGTTTTGAGCTTATCATTAAATTCATTTTACCATCCACTTTTCACGCCACTTCTGACTTATATTTTATGTTAGGTTTGTGACGAAAAACAAACTGAGCTGATCTCAGATCAAATAGAAATTGCCATGTTTTGAACAAATAAACATGGAAGTTAAAAGCAAATAGATGTGATTAGATCATCTTAATTTTCAGATTTCTCTTCTTCCCTCTCAGCTTCTCTAACATCTTGTCTTGTACCTAAATAAGACATCTGAATTGGGATGCTGAATTCCAAACATCATACGGCTATGATCTATTCCTACAGGCTTATTGTCAATTATTTCTAAATCTAAGTGAGTTAAGAGGTAAAACATCAAGTGTTTTAGTTCAGCAACTGCAAGATGTCGTCCCGGACAAATGCTGACTCCATATCCAAATGGAATTAGGTAATGCTTGAGTTTTCTCCCTCTTTTGGAAAAGGTCTTTTTCTTCTTACCATCTTCGATGAAACGGTCAAATTTAAACTCCTGTAAAGAACAGATTAAAATTAAACAAATTAAAATTTTACATGAAATAGTTTGAGTTCAGTATACAAATTTGCCAGCTCTCCCTGTCTGTTGGAAAAATTGCCTTTTATTCCTCAAACAGCAGAAGGTAAATTTTGACTAAGTATAAACCAAGCATGAGCTTTCAAGAAAATATTACTTGTTTGCTTTCAAAAGAAAATTCAAACACCCCAATAACTTGTCTTCCCTATTCTTATGATGGAACTTCAAAAAGTACATGGAAGATGAATTTATTTTGTTGCAAATACTGGAGTCTTTTTGCTGGAGGCTGAAGGGGTTACTGTTGAAAAGGGAAGTTCATGAAACCTGGGAAAATGTTGCTGGTTACTTCACGTTTTTCTTTCTTCTTTTGAATCCATTTTCTAGTGCTATAACTGAAAAGTTGAGAGAATAGTTTATAACGAAGAAAGGTTTACTTTGGCTCCTAATTTTGGGATTTAGGAAATCCAACTTCAGGTCATCACCAAGGGCCCAGTGCTGCTTCAACTCATGGTGGTAAGCAGAAGGGCAAATAGCATATATGGAAGAGGCAAAACACAAGAAGCGGCCCATTCACTCTCAGAGCAATTACCCATGCCATGAGAGCTGGAACTCACGCAGGAAAAACATTATTCCCTCTGAATGATCCAATTATCTCTTGAAGGCCCTTTTTCTGGCACCACTACACCGACAGTCAAACTTCAGCAACAGTCTTGGAGAGAACAAACAATACTCAAACAATAACACCTATGTTGAGCTTCCTAACGGTGGAGGTTGTATCCTCATTTTTGCAATACAAGGTGTGTCTTGATATATAGGGACTGGGCATATCAAAATTGGGTAAAAGGAAATGGCTTCTACTGTGTTGCCATGGTTAGCATAAAATAATGAATCTTATTAACCCTAACAGCTGCCTAACTACAAGTTCTAATTTGATTCTCTTGTTTCTCTTCCAGATCCCAGTGGGTGAGAACTAACAGTTTGGGATTCAATCCTTATATAGGGGTTAAACAGACAAACTACGAGACTGAGGTGAGAGAGGAAGTGAGCTATGATATCAATATTGCTTATCTTTGACATTGCAGCTAATTTCTCCTATGAAATTATCCTATGGATCTTCTTTATGGATTGTGGCTGGTGCTCCTGATATAGTTTAAAAAATACACTTATATTTACTTGGAGGGATGAGTTACAGAGGGAGCGAAGGAGAGGCGAAGAGAGATCTTTTATTCACTGTTCCACTCCCCAAATGGTAGCAATGGCAGGAGCTGGGTCAGTCTGAAGTCAGAAGCCATGAGCTTCTTCCAGGTCTCCCACATGGGTGCAGGGGTACAAGGAGTTGGGCCATTGTCCACTGCTTTCCAAGGTCATTGGCAGGGAGCTGGGTGGGACCTGGAGCAACCAGGCCTGGAAGTGGCACCTATATGGAATGCTGGCATTGCGGGCGAAGGCTCAGCCTATTATATCACAGTGCCAGTGCTTATCTTTTCAATTTTGTCTTGTTGCTAAGGCATGACTGTTTCCAACTCTTAGAATTTCCTAGAGGGGAATGAGTGACTTTATTTCAGCCCATGAAGAATAAAACTATTAATTAAATCAATGCTTTGGTTCCATAGAAATGACCACCTGTTTCCTGAACTTGGTGCTCAGAAGCATTAAAACTGCTCAGCACACGATTTTAATGTGGGATACATGAAGTTTAACTTTAAGAAGTAAATCCAAAGCATTTCAATTTATGCTCAAAACCCAACATGTGGATAGAATCTCTCACAAGCTATCCAATTTTCTCGAGACTTGCCAGTATGGTTAATGACAGGATATCAGTGAATGATGTCACTTAAATGTACTATGCTTATCCTCACCTAATAATACTTATATAATACTTAAAACATATATATTTTTAAAGATTTATTTATTTTTATTGGAAAGTCAGACAGACAGAGATGAAGATCTTCCATCTGATGACTCACTCCTTAAGTGACCGCAACGGCTGGAGCTGAGCCAGTCTGAAGCCAGGAGCCAGGAGCCTCTTCCGAGTCTCCCACATGGGTAGAGGGTCCCAAGGCTTTGGACCGTCCTCGACTGCTTTCCCAGGCCACAAGCAGGGGGCTGGATGGGAAGCAGGGCTGCCAGGATTAGAACTGCTGCCCATGTGGTACCCAGTGCATGCAAGGTGAGGACCTTAACCACTACGCTATCGTGCCGGGCCCTTAACACATATTTTTACAAGAATTAAACTATCAAGAAATTTGAGTATTTCATATTCTCTTCCAACATGAAAGATGATACAATCATTATGACAAAATGAACCTGCCTTTTTGAAATGTTTAATTGCTGACGGGTGTATTTTACTGCTGTTCTGGGCTGTAGAAATGAAAGAAGACACTCCTGGTTGACATACTCTGCTGCTGCAGGTGGATTTACTATGTGAATCTCTTCACCGGTAAGCTTCTTCTATTACTGGGACCTAGGTCTGCTTGGTTTAGATTAGCCCTGATGTTTCATACTTGCTGAACAATTTGAAGGGATCAGTAAGGTCCCCTTGAGCTTCCTCTGAATGACAAACCAGTTTAAGTGAGCTCTGGTTGCTATGAAATGATTTGCTACTGAAGGTCTCGGTGTTGCCCCATGATTTATGCCAGAAAATGCAAAAGGAAAACTAAGTTTCAGTAATGATGTCATACTGTTCTGATAGCATGAATAATCAAGAAATCATCATAACCCTCATGTGCTTTGAGAAAATGAATGTGGTTTCTTGTGAGAGTCCAGAGTGTGGCACTAGCCATACGTGGAACGGTGTTTCACTCATGACCTGCAGTTAGTGTTTAGAGTGAATTCCTCCAGTTCCTTGTAATGAAGCAGTGATGCCACTTCGTGTGTTTTTAGTTACCATCTATAGATCTTCCTCATAATAAGCATTTTAGAAATCTGTTTTGTGGCTTATTTTATAAAACTAAATAAAATGGCCAATAGCTTTTGCTCTGGGACCACCATCAAGTTCAAAGGGCACATAACTCTATTTTTGAGTTAGAATTAATTTTCAGTCGGTTTCATGGAGACTTTCAGCAAGAACTGATGCTAAGACAAGCTTATGGCATTTGCTATGGATATAGTTTGGATGGGATCTGACAATCTCAGCTCTGAGATTTTGGGGTCAGTGACATAAACAAATGTCCAGGAAGCTTACAATGTATCCACTTATTTGGAACAATAGAATCCTTGAATTCAACCCTCTGATTAAGTTATTTTTAGTAACCATTATAAACTCAGCAATCTGCAATTAAAGGACAACTAAATTTATGGAAATAAAGTGATTCCAAGAGATAATGAGAGACAATAAAATCTCCACTGCTTTTCTTAAGGGTCTCATATTGATGCCCCAATATGGTTCTTCTAGTAAGCCTTATCTAAATAATAACACTGGGAACACATGGCTGTGACCCATATGAGACTTGATTTCAGGGATGTGTGAACCGGCCTGACCCATCCTGTAAGAGAAAGGTCTGTGGAGCATAACTTGGAGAAGAATTCTAGTGAAGAAAGAAAATCGACAACAAATGGTTCATTGTCCATCCTCGCCTGGATCCTGTCATGTGTGAACATGTCTGGAACTTCCACACTGTCCTGCAATTGGGCTAAGGATAGAGCTAGCCCATGGGAGATGGCAAAGCCACAACTTCCCAGAAAAGTGCAGCTGTCACAATATTTTATTTATCTTTGCATTTTCCAAACCTCCAATACTATGACATTTCCATAACAGAGGTTCTATATGTGTTTGTTGACTTAGTGAATAAGCACATAAGAGCAAACTTTATTTTAAAAGAAATTTTCAACCTATTGGAGAAGACGTAGACATTGAATGAATAGGCAATCAGTAAACAATGAAGAATATATAAATGTTCAGTGCTAACAATGTAGAAAATGGTATAGTACTGAAGCAATTGTATTCAAAATTGGATAGTTAATACAACTTTCTGGATAGTTAAGAGTTTGGGGTATACACAATAGAGGAAGACTGTATAATATCCTAATTTATGTTTTCTAAATATTATGTTTAGTTCAGGTCAACAGATTTTTTTAAGCACTTTCCTGTCTGTGAAGTTTTGAAGTTAGAAAGACATGAAACAGTTTCTTGCTGAGGTGGATGTCACATGACATGATCATTGAGTATTACACTTATTCAATTTATAATTTGGGGTATTGAAATTTAATTTAGATTAAAGTCATAATTCCTCTGTAATGAACCAAATTTAGAACAATATGAATGAAGTACTATGGGGCTGCACTGCCAGCCCTGGGTTACTATGCTTGTAGTGGAAACACTCTGTCTTGGGTTCATATCAGCTGTGAGATGCAGACAGCTTGCACCTGTTTGTGAGGAGGTATACATTTTTTTCTGACTCTGGCAGCTCATACTCAGTAAAAGGTGAGTATTATTTAAATGGACAAACAGCATAATCCTAGACCTTTCCCTCACCACTGGTTTCAATATGGCAGCTATGAAGGGCCAATTTACTGGCATGGCACAAAAATCTCTCACCATGAAGCATCTGGCTATGAAGAGCAAGTAAGCTGTTAACAGCAGGGGCCATTTAAAACCTCTGTGACCTGTAATGCCTACCAAAGAGCTTTCTGGGTAGTAAATGTTCATTATAGACTCGTTCCATTGAAGTCTGCTGGAAGTCTATTCCTGTTTGAAAGACAGACAAAAATGATTAAGGGCATTTCCTCATCTGTCATTACCAGTATCTTCCAAGGCCAATGACATAACAAAAACATTGGTATTACAATTTGTACAGTGATCCAGGATTTCTTTTTCCCAAGGGCTTTCAAATTCGCTCATCTTTCTTATTATTCCTACAACTCAGAGACGTAGAAAATGACAGAATTGAGATTCAACAAGATTTTTAAGTTTCAGATTTGGGGAATACCTACAGGCTTTAGATTTTCTCTGTGATCTCGCTGTTTCTTCCTGAGGCTACATTTTTGTGATAATGCATAGCCATCTTGAATATTTGCCATTTCCCCCTTAAATTTTAACAGTGTCACCACACTTCCTTTAATTCCTTAGCATCTCTGAATTTAGAAAAAGCAAGCTGCAGATTTGATCTTCTCCAGAACTCTAATTCTGTTTACTGTATGTTGGCAGAAGAGAAATGGTGATCACTTACTACTGATGACTTGAGTTCGCTGCTTGAATTCTGTCTGATAACAGATAAAAATTCTGGAAAGTCTTCAGAAAAAAAAAATTTAAAGTTTATCCAGTCCTAGTTCATATAATACATTATCTGGTCTTTTGTGGATAATAGGAACAATCGTAAAGACAAAAAGAGTCAAGCAGGGATGCTTCTTCTGCTCTATTTTATTGTATTCAATTTCACTTGCCAATTTTTTTCTCCACACAGGCAAAAGCCACTATTACAACAAGCTAAGCAATCAAAATTCAAGGAAAGGATAATTCTTAACAGAGACTTTGTGTTAGTAGCTTGTAGGCCAATTAGGTCTCAAAACCTTTTGTTTATCTAATACTATTTTTTTTTTCACATTTTAAAGAAAGTTTTATTTGTTTAACTTGAAAATGACATAGAGAGAGAGGAAGAGACAAAGGGCTGCAACAGGCATAGCTAAGGTGATCTGAAGCCAGGATCCAGGAACTTCTCCATATGGGACAGGGAGCCCAAGCACGTGAACCATTCTGTACTGCTTCCCGAGGCCATAAACAGGGAGCTGGTTTGAAAGTGGAGCAGCCAGGACAGTGCCCATAGGGGATAATAGCTTTGCAGGCTGAGGATTAGCCTGTTATTGCACTGTGCCAGCCAGAAGAATGCTCTCCTTCATTGGAAATATGCTCCCTTTGTCAAGGAACCATCAGAAAATACCTTTATTACTTCGAGGACCTCAGTGTTCACTTTATGTGAGACTGTCACTCACTGTAAAAAGCATGTACTTTGCAGAATCTTCATAAAAAGTCGCCAGAGCTGTCCATTGACCCTAACAATCAATCCTTCAATACCAACCCTTTATCATCCTTAGGAGGTGAAAGATCACTTCATTCCATGATCTTTTACATGCACCCAACTCATCAGTGTATTGATGGAAGGATTTATGAGTAACTTTTTAAGAAAATACAGGTAGATAAAACTTAACATTTTATTGTGGGGCAGAGTTTCTGTGTTGAAATTTTTATGGAATATCTAATACTATTTTAAACTTTATTTTCCAAAATATTTAAGAATTCAAAGTTGCACTGAAAATCTAATGTCTTAAATTCTTTTAAAAAAAATGGCCAAAACTATTTGAAAGGGATAATGGCTTGTTGGAAGTGTCTAGGTGCCCATTCAGATGCTGCCGGTGCTCTTTTCCTTTTTATTGATTTACTAGTATGCCTTAAAATATTTTTTTATTTACTTGAAAGGCAGAGTTACAGAAAGACAGACAGACAGACAGACACACACACACACACACACATACACACAGATTTTCCATCTGCTGGTTCATTCCCAAAATGACTGTAACAGCTGGGCCTTGGCCACATTGAATCCAGGAACCAGGAGCTTCATTTGAGTCTCCCACATGGGGAGCAAGGGCCCATGCACCTGGGCTATCTTGTGCCGTCCTTCCCAGAGCAACAGTAGGGACTCAGAGATGCTGTCACAGTATTTACCAAATTCAAAAATATGTCTCTTTATATACAAGACACTTCTTTATTTGATCCATTTAAGCCCCTACCTATTTGAGTATCCAATTTATGTCCTAATTTTAACTGAAGCATATTTTCACTTTCAATGCATTCACTTTCATGCAAGTATCGTCTCATTTACTTACGTTAAACAGACAACCTTCTGTGTGCCAGGCACTGTGAATACCAAGATGAGGAAGACATGTTCTTTCCCCCTCTGGACATTACAGTATATAAGCGTCCAGACAAATAGACAAGTAATTGCAGAATTGTGGGTTCTATTGTCACAGAGCACATGATGACAAACTTTGTGCAGAATATAGAGGCACCCAGACATCATCAAAGAAGAGGTAATGTGCATGGAGCAATTTTAAATCTGCTGGGTGGAGAAGTGAAGAGGGACATGCGGAAATAGTGATATGAATGTACAAAAGACCTAAAGCACATGGCAATATCATAGCCATCTCTTAATCAAATATTCTAGAATCCTCTGGAGTTTGGAAATTCTGAACCATGCCTAGTTCAGTTGGAACAATATTATGCTCTTTGGGCATCATCCAAGAACAGTTACACCTATATTCAGAGTTAATCTTCCTCATATTTTTGACTTACCAGCCATTATCTGTTTTCTATCTCTAAGCTCTTCCCACTCATAGTCTGAGGAATAGAAAAGGCAGCTAGTATTGAATATGAATCTCTGGTGAGTACTTTGGCCAGTATTCTCAATGACAAATGGCCAAGGACAGAATTTTCCTCTTTTTAACTCTTAGCATATGATGGTCTGGCATGAATTTCTGTCATATGGGCATTTATAAGGCTCCTGTCCTTAGTTGTTCAGAATAAAAAGAGTCATTTTATGTTACTAACAGTGATGAGTGCTAAGTATCATTTGCAAAACTGAATACAACATGGTCAAGTCATCTAAATATCATGTGGAAATATATAACATCTTTCCTGTGCAAGGAATTCTCAACATTCCAATATTAATTTGAAGATGACAACATTATGACAAAAATTAGCTAGTTTATTTAAACACCAGTCAGGCATAATGGGCTACTGTTAAATCTAGTATATGATGGAGAATATTCATCAAGTCAAGTTAGAACTACTTTAATGATGCAAAATCAGTACTCATAATATAGACTAGTGAATAATCACACCACAAAAATAGCAAGTAAAAGTGCAATAAATAAAACAAATTAAAGATAGGAATGATGCCATTCTAAAACTTACCAGTATTTTTCAAATATTAGCTGCTCATTTCTTCTATTTGTTATCCACTTGAATGTGAAATTTTTGTTTTGATATTTATAGAAGTAGTGATAAAAGATACAGTTCCTTGGCTGCAGAGTGTTCACTTCTTTACCAGTACTGTAGCCTTATGGTGATCATCATGTACATAAAGCATGCAACACATAAAGATTTGCCTTTGCACATTACTGCATTGTCTTGGAAGTCTATTCTCTTCTTGCTAATTTCCACATTCTAACAATGTTGTTATTCAAACTAGGCATCAAGCTTCTAACTTAGAAATCAGAGTTAAAGGGGTTCAGCTATGAACTGCTCACAGGATCACAGAAGACTCCCTTTGAAAAAGGGCATTTTATATGTTAAAAAAAATAGCTGCAGCAACATCACTTCATGAGAAGCACAGGCAGAATGTGACTGCATTTAATTTACATGCAGGTGGTGAATCTCTGAAGTGGTATTAAGGGATGAACCAGGGTGGATTAATTTCCAGTCTTTGATATTCATTAACTCCAGCCTCAGAAAAAAACACAAGGAGATGACACAATTACCCTCGGAGCATCACCCGTTAACAGCAGCTTTACAATTTCATGTTCATAATGCCACACTAATTGATCAAGAAGGGGTACATACCTTTATTGAAAAGGTATAAGGATTTAGCTACACAATGATGGTATTTGACTCCAGGACAGTCAGCTCCCCCCCTTAAAGTGTTTCCATTTGTAAACATTTAGCAAAATAGTTGTCATTATTTACTTTCTAAGGTGGCTACCCATAGCTAGCCCTCCACAGTTTGCAACAACCCTCCAGGCAGAACCCAATTTTGGACTAACGGTCAAAGGTGGCAAAGGTGGCCGAAGTACAACGTCCATTTGATTTGAAGTGACTAGCAAACAGTCTCATCACTGCATTTCTATTCATGGATCACACAACTTTTCAAAGATAAATTCCTAGGAAACACTTTATGCAAGGGGAAATTTTTCCTATTAGAAAGAAAAACAGAAGTTACCATTAACTTATCTCAAATACCTCCTGGAGAGGCAGAGTTCATGAGGGGGACCGGCATACTTGAAATAAGTAAGAAGTAGCAATGATTGGACCAATGCTTATTTACCTTTGGAGCTTCAAAGATTTCAGGATCCGAATGTGTGATTGCAGGCAATACTGTGACAAAGTCTCCCTTTCGCAGACAATATTCCCCAATTTCTGTACTGAGAGTCATGTCCTCTTCAACAAAACGCATGGTGCCCGAAAGTGAGGATAGTCGTAAAGCTTCACGAATCACGCTGTCTAAAGGAAGCAAACAATAGCACTCTGAATACACCTGCTCCTGTAAAGTGTTCTCAATTTACCATTAAAGCTCATGATTGACAGCTCTCATTGATATGGAAAGCATTTCTTCACCACATTCACTGAGCACCCAGGCGAAGCCAAGGGTGGCTATGGATGGGGAGAGAGGAAGGGAGAGGCTTTTGCCCCCCTCCCAGCTCCAGGCACTTCACTGCACAAGGCAGGAATGTGGTACTCAGGCAGAAAGTCATCGGAATTTTGTGTGACAGAATGGAGTGCGGGAGAGGGACACTGTGGTAAGGAACATAGAAACATATCTCAGGTAAAGTACACTGCTGAAGGCTGAGTTCACCAACTTTGAGACAAATGATGCCTTTAAATCCAGGTTTATCTATTTAATAAACACTTAGTTAATAGTAAAGTAATTGTAGTAGTTTAGATAACAATTTGTTTCACGTTACCTGAAAATAAGATGTAAATCAACATTCACTAGAAAAAAGTCAGAGTGAAAAATATTTCTATAGGAATCAGAAGATATCCATATTTTCCCCTTGCATCCAGGGAAAATAGCAGCTACTATCACATGATGGAAGATTCCAGAAACTGAATGTCCTTGCTTTCCCAGTGGCCTTCACCTTTTGCTCCTAGCACGACAGATTTTATGGCTAATTTCCGGCAATTTATCCTGGCAGTTTGAGGAGGAATTCCTTTGGGAATAATATGCATAATCTGCATAAATCATTCTGATAGAATGCATATCAGCATGTAGCTGCTGTCTAGGTCGGCATCTCTCCCTTCATAATCAACACTGACTCTTTCCACCAGCGTGAATGGGCCCTGTAATAGGAAGCCTGATTCATTCTAATCAGCAATATGAAAAAGAGCTGCAATGGAGTTTTTCTCCTTCCCAAGATAACAAATGTTTGTGTTTATGACTGGTAATTTAGAAACCTCTCTCTTTCCTTCTCTATCTTTCTCTTTTCTCTGTCTCCGCCCTCTCTCTCACTCACACAGTCTAGTTTGTTAGTGTTCAGCAAAGCTCTGAAACACAGTGTACGCATATTATTAGATTATTAAAGGTAAGTCCATCACTGAGGAATTGCATCAGCCAAAAGGTAAAAATAGTCGTTCTTTCAGTAAAACTTAAATCTGTATACAGCTTGCAAAGGGATATCTAGTGGTTTTGGTGCCTTCTCCCACGAGTTTTTTCCTTAAGCATGCATTTGTCTAAAGAAATGAGGCTGCGGTCAACTCTGTGTGGCCAGTGTGGTGATTCAATGTGACGTACAGTGAGCCTGTGCATATTCTCTTGGACTGCCTTCGTTATTATAATCAGGCAGAGTCAAATCGGTTTGTTGGTGATGAGGCCAGAAAAGAACTTTGGTTTTGGAATATGGCTTCCACTGCAGATAGCCACAAGGCACCTGACACGATGGATTTCAGCTGGCAGAAAACCAACAACCAACATTTCTATGGTGAAAAGCAAGGGTCAGCTTCGCCTGTACTGCTCCTGGCTCAGCTGGATCAACAATAGTGTAGCATCCTTTTAGCTCGTGGTGTGAAATGGTAGCTGACATATGTAGCAGTGCTGTTCACCCAACAAGTCCAGTAGGGATGTGGGAGGAAGAAATTCAAAAGCAGAAATGATTGTGGGGTGGCTGCTGTGACAGGACAGGCATCTCAGTCTGAATAACATGGTCAAATTCAATTGGCTGATGTGCTCCTGGAGAGCACGGCAGCTTGTGCCCACCCCAGTATCATACATGACAATTGGGCAAGCATATCTTAGGCAGAAGTTAATCACAATAATGGAGCGCAAAGTGTGGCTCAGCAGTCAGATCGTAAGTGACAAATCTGTTTTACCTTCCGGTACCAGTTATGTGTGCAACACAAGGTTGGCTTTTGCTCTGAGCAACCATGCCGATAATCATTAGATGACAAAAGTAATGCATTATTATCAACAATGGAGAGTTGAGCTTATGTGAATCTGCAATACGACACACAGACACAAAAGCCAGCGGCTTTCCCACCAGTCCCACAAGAGCAGGCACAGTTATATGCTGAGGAGAATGACAACTGCACAATCAAAAAACTGCAGCCTCTACTTGTAGTTGTCATAGTTGAGCAGACACCAGCCAGTGCCACTGACAGACCAGCTGGGCCCTGGGAGGACTTCCATGCTGCACCAGGAGGTACAGTAAATTACCCTGCGCCGTGGAGCAACATCTGTTTCTGTGCTAGTGCCGAACAAACAAGGCAATTTAAAACACAACAAGGGATAACCAAGCAACAAATGAACATGACCCTTATTTTCTTCCCCTTCTCACACACGAGGTGCAAAATTTCATTGTGCAAGCACGCCATGAAAGAGAAGCCAGGTTTTTATTGGATAAGGTGTTGTCAGAGAGATTTTACAAAATTCCAAAATGGAAAGAAAAAGCTTATAGTATTGTTATTCTTAGACTTTTTCCCTTTTTAATCTTCATTTCTTTTATACCAAAGCTAGCACTCAGTTCTCAATTCACTCTAGAATTAAAAAAAAAAACTTTCCATATACTTATAAATATTCAGTCTTTAAACCTAATTTGCTATACTTAGTTCACATGCCTTCAAGCATTTGTCTTCCAATTTCCACTGAATAAATGCGTACTAATGAGAACTAGAGCAAGCTGCTGAGGCAAAGCTGGGTGACTTGGGTCTGGCCTGCCACCAGCTTGTGATAGGCGGGCAAATTGAGTTAAAATGCAAAGTCTTGTCAGCTAAAATTCAACATGGTAGCCAAACAGCAAGCTGTCAATCATGCGGCCAAAACAAGAACTACAGGTAATCAAAGGTCACTCTGAACCATGAGTGCACTTGGCTGTCTTATGGAAGTTAATTTTAATTAAACATGATCTCTATCTGTAAATGTTTTATAAAACTTATTGTGCATAATGGATTGCTAATTTATATGAACATTTAGCAGGTAATAGGGCCCTCTAATTATTTGAATGCAATAGGGCAAAATGGCTGTTAAGAATGCAAATATTTTGGGGATAAAATTGGTACCAGATGCTGCAAGATGTGGACAATTATAATTCAGATTAAGATGAGGTTACTTGTGCTTTATTAAGAATTGAGCTTCACTGACCAGTCTATACTATGAAATTGTAGTACAAAATTCCCACACTGAATTCACGTATGTGCTACCTTCTTGACGTGGGTAGGAAAGATGTTTCTCTTTTCAGGATAGAAGAGCTGTTTGGATTGAATTTTCTACTAAAAAAATCTGAGCAATGTTTTTCCATCAAAATATCTGAGCTAGGATGTATTACAATGTAACAACGAAGGAAAATGGCAATTGAAATGAAAGAACGTGCTGATAGCAAAAGGCACAGATACCTTCCTGTTTGCTCTCCCATCTCAATTCTGCCTGTAGTAATTGACAGATGATACTCATTTGCAGATTTAAAGGGTAAAACAGCTCATGACCACCAATAATGCATATTGCAATACAAACACAAACAAATACTTCCAGGCTTCTGCCTCACACTTCGGCCATGTCTGAATGTGTGGAATGAATGTACTGTGACATAGCCAGGCTGTTAATTTGGGTCATCTTAATGATTGGCACAGCCTGGCATGCCATCTGATTAGCTTTGGTAAGATAAGTGGATAGCTGTGGTGGCTGGAGTGAAAAGGACAGCTAGGCCCTGCCACAATCACTGGGGCTGAACACTTGGGCAGTCTTAAAGAGAAGGTGACTGAGAAAGGGATGAGCAGATGGGCATGGAGGCTTTAGAAGCTGTGATAACATGATACTCTAGTCTGCCTGTGTATGTGAATGTGCATGTCTGCACTGCCTTTAACATAGGTGAGAAATCACAGATCCTTGGCTCAATGATTATATTTTCAAAGTAAAATTAAAAGTAAATCTGTATTGATACAAATGCCTACCATTCTGCACTGTAGACACAATCTGGTCCTCTGCTAAAACATGCAAATATAAATTCAATATTCATATAGTCAATACATGTTTGTTAATATCCTATCCTGTTTAGACCGCTTGACCATTGTTGCTATTGGGAAAAGGAACATAACACATGGATCTGGCCTTCACGGACACTGCACTTTAGGTAGTTCAAGATTAGAAGATATTTGGCAGCATGATGCTTCTAAGGCCTTACTTCAGATTTTGCTCATTTTTTAATTAATATTTTAATTTCTCATTTTCACTTGTCAAAAATTTATTTTATGTAGTGTTTACTAATTTTGAAAAGGACAGAAATAGAAAGAGAGACTTCCATTCTCTGACTTGCTTCTAAATGCATGCAACAGTGGGGGATGGGCAAGCCAAAACCTGGAGCCTGGAATTCGCTGTGGGTCTCCCTGAGAGGTGGCAGGGACCCAAGCACACAAGCTATCACCTGTTGCTTCCTAGGGTGTAATAATGAGCAGAGTTGTGATTTGGACCCAGAGACTCCAACAAGGAATGCTAGTATACCAATTAGCATCTTAATCAACATGCTAAATGCTCACCACTAATTAATCTTTTTTAGCTGACAAATAAAAATCATGTGTACTTATGGTTTGCAGCAATATAATTTGATGTATACCTTGTGGAATGCCTCAACCTAATTAACATCTTGAACATTAATTCACATACTTATTTGTGGTGACAACAGTTAAAAAAATCTAGTCTCAACAATTTGATATTACAGAATTTCTGATTGGAAAACTAAAAGTACAATTTGATAGAAATCAGTTTTTCACATTGAGCTATAGAGCACACAGACAACAAAAAAAGTCTTAATTTCTCTTCCACATAATGGCCCTTTCAGACCATGTGATGTCAACTCTCATACACTTTTCTATGTGCCAAAGATGACTTGGTGCTAAGTTTTTTGCTATGTTTAATGAACTCAATGTGCCTTTTCAGCCTTGCAGAACTAGGTGTACTATTTCAGTCAGAAAAATAGATGCAAGCTATCATGTTCAGTGTCCTAGATACCACATATCTATTAATGTTTCATAGGAACAGATGAGCAAAATATTTTTGAAATAATATCTCCACTGACTTGTTTAGAACTTTCTGATATCCCAGAGGTTATCAGCAGCCACGACTGCCTGTTAACATCGCACAGGACTGATACACAAACAAGCAAATACTCCATCCTGGAGAAACACAATCAAAATTACTTTAGAGACCTTGAACCTTGACTTCATGGGGGAATAAAGAAATAGTTTCATTGTGATTTTTTTTTTCTTTTTCATTTGAGAAGCTGAGACAGAAAGAGTCCAAATTCATGGGTTTGGTCATGCTGAGGTTGAAAGCCAGGAGTCAGGAATTCAATCCAGATTTCCCACCTGAGGCAGGAACCCAGCTATTTGATCCATCCCTGCTGCCTCCCCTAGTCTGCAACAGTAGGGCCTGGAGCTTGGAATCAAACCCCTGTGTTTAGAGTTGAGAGGCAGTGTTTTATCCACTTGTCCAAAGAATTAACCCTTGGGGAGCTTTTAAAGCCATCAGACTTTCCTGACAAGTCAATGAGATCAGAAGTTTTGGAGACAGCACCAGAGATGAGCATTAACCTCCCCTGCTCCCTCCAAGCTGTTTCCAATGAGCCATCAAGGCCAAGAATAACTACTTTAAACTCTTTTTTGCTAAGCTGTACATATTCTTATCCTATTCTTAGTTGAGTTTTAGACCTAACTATAATAATTTGAATTCTCATGAAACCTCCCTTTCAATCCTTTTAGTTTATTTCCATTATTTCTTATCTAACTCACTTAGCTCTATGCTAAGCTGAGAATTTGATGAATATCCAAATCAGTAGTTTCACTGATGTTGCTTTATATTACATAAAAAAAATCTTACTGCCTATATATCCTTGCCTTTCAGATGCACTTCTGTGTAAGATGCTTGCAGTAAGAAGTTCCTCGTGTGAACTAGTACTAACTCTTAGCCAGTGCTGTGCCTGCAAGGCCACATCTATATGGGCACTGGTCTGAGTCCTGGCTGCCCCACCTCCAATTCAACTCCCTTGAGAAAGCAGCAGAGGATGATTCAAGTGCTTGGGCTCCTGCACCCACTTCAGGAGACCTGCTTGCTGCTTCACACCCATGGTTTTTGTCAGGCCCAGCTCTAGGAATTGAAGCCTTTTGTGGAGTAAACCAGCAAATTGAAAATCTCTCACTCCATTTCTTCTTTTTTTCTTTGTAATGCTGCCTTTCAAATAAATATTTCAAAAAAAAATTATACCCACTCTATCTGGTAAAGAAAGCATATTGTTAAACTTCACTATTATTGTCTGAGTTTTATGAACTTCGAAATTTTCTTACTTATTTTATCATGTTGAATATAATAGGAAAAATTATGATAGACTACACTAATGCAAGATGCTACTATCCATGCATGAGAATTCTCTCTACGACCTTTGTTAACTTTTCTGTAAATCTAAATTTAGTCTAAAACCAAAAGTTGATTTTTGTTTTTAAAAATAACCTCCATGTTCTAATATGAACCTCCAACTCTATCCTAATCTTCATATCCAACTGCACTGCAGAATCAATGATACACATCTTATTAGAAAATAGCGGTTAAGGTCTTTTTGATGGATTTCTAGGATTTTTTTTACCACAGTGACACTGATTATTTATGATTTTATCTTTGAAATTACACAGAAATGACATCAATTTTTGGTTGTGTCTTTACCTAGTTTTATGATGTTGGTGTGTTAGCCAATTTCTATGAAACTTATTATATAATTACTAAATGACGTTATAATACTTGAACTGACAGGCAGAGCATGTATGAGAAAAATCTGCTTTGCTGAATTAATATCAACATTCTCTGTCCAAGTAGGCAATGTAGCATCAATATCACTATGATCCTTTTTCTTATAATGATCGAAATTCAACATACTTTTTCTAACGAAATTGTATAAAAATTAACACAACTCTATGGTTAAGGATATGAGAAGGGTAAAACCAGACACTCATACTACGTAATATACTGTAAATATTGAAGACATAAATCTTGCCTTTGTAGATATAACTAATGTTCTTTTGATATAATGAGAGATTTACAACTGTGCCATAACTAAGTGTAGATTAACTGCTGTTTAATTTATCCATAAATATTTGCTCAGATTTGCAGAAAACCTGTTTATTAATGAAAGATAATGATCATGCTGTTTTCCTGAAATTCACAATTGACTCCATCATTTTACCTTGTTGTAATCAAACTGTCTTCTGCTGGCATTAGGGATAATAATAAGCCCTGTTGGGTGCTGAGGCTCTATCTGTATCACTTGGGACTTTGGTATTGTACTCATCACTGATGATTGGGAGCTACAAATATGTGAGGATTCTTAGGAATTTTTTTTAAGATGCATTTATTTTTATTACAAAGTCAGATATACAGAGAGGAGGAGAGACAGACAGGAAAATCTTTCATCCGATGATTCACTCCCCAAGTGAGCCACAACGGCCAGTGCTGTGCCTATCTGAAACCGGGAACCAGGAACCTCTTCTGGGTCTCCCATGTGGGTGCAGGGTCCCAAAGCTTTGGGCCATCCTCGACTGCTTTCCTAGGCCACAAGCAGGGAGCTGGATGGGAAGTGGAGCTGACGGGATTAGAACCAGCGGCCATATGGGATCCTGGTGCGTTCAAGGTGAGGACTTTAGCCACTAGGCCATGCTACTGGGCCCGATTCATAGGAATTTTATTGCTCTAATTATGGACCTTAAAGGACCTAAATTGTTTTCTGATTGAATAAATTCAAAAAACTTAAAAATGGTATTAAGAAGATTTTCTTTCAATGATAGAGAATTGAGAATAGAGGCCTGTGTTTTGGTGCAATGATTAAGCTACTAGCTGCAACAACGTTGGCATCCCATATTGGATTGCTAATTTTAGTCCCAGCTGCACTGCTTCCAATCAAGCTCCCTGTTGATGCACCTTGCAAAGCAGTGTTTGGGCTCCTGCTGCACATATGGGAGACCTGGATGGAGTTCAAGGCTCTTGGCTTGGGTCTGGCCCAACTCTGGCTCTTTGAACCATTTGGGAAGTGATCAGCAGATGAAAACTCTTTTTCTCTGTTGTCTCTCTCTATATCTGTCTCTCTCCTTTCTGTGTCACTCTGCCATTCAAATAAATAAAATGAATCTCTACAAAAAGAATAAAAAGAGAACTGATCAATTTGAATGTAATATTTAGTAGTAATAACTATGTATAGAGTGTATATACATATTCCTTGAAACTAATTTGCATGCACCCCAATATGGATCATTATATTCATAATATACAATGGATTGTTTGAATATATGAGAAATGTAACGTAAGTCTTTGCAAATATTCTGCCCAGAAAATACTGATTATCTAAATGGACGGACCCACTCAGGATTTTACACAAAAATTGTATACTTGCTTCCCAGTAACTTGGTAAAGAAAAAAAAAATCTGCATCTTATTAACTTGAAATTGTTAGGTTTCTCCACCAAAGCATAAAGTTCCCCTTATAATATTTCCTAAAGATAGCAAACTACATGGTGTCACATTTTTGCTGAGTGCCACTATGATGCCCACTGTCACCTCCAATGAGTCAGTGTGATTAGAAGGAACAATTTGTAGAACACTTGGGCCATTCTTCACAAATAGCTGTGACCAAGACTGGGCGAGCTAGAAGAGCCATAATTTCCAAAACCTGGCACATACCTTATAAAGTTAAAATATTTGCCTACAATGTCCAAATAGTGACACATACATACCTTTGCATTTGTGCCAGAAGACTTGGAATATTGTATTCTAAGCTATAGTTAACAAACCACAGGACAAAGTGTCAGTACCGAACAAACAGCAAATAAGCACAGGCATGGTGTTTAATTTGGGGAGTACAAGTCTATCAGGTATCGGTAGGGGAAAACCAGCACAGAGGAAGGTGATCTGCTGGGAAATCTCAGGTAACAATGTGGAGGCCTATGCAGAAACAAAATAAAACTTAGACATAGCGTTAGCTGGTACATATTTTAGAAATTATCGACATTTCACAAAAAGTAATTTGTACTTCCTGGTTTTCTCCTCTATATTGCTCCCTCTCTCCTTCTAGCCTTTCTTTTCCTCCTTCCTTTCTATTTCTTCCCTTTTTCTGGAATGTGTTTAAATCATTAATTTCCAGTGAGAAACACTTAATACTATGTTTTGGGGAATCACACACTCCAAACTATAAAAAATAACCTAGCTGCACCAATTTCAAAAAGAATAAATGCATTTTGCATAGAAGCTGCATTTCTGCAATACTTTCTTTTCCAATCTTTAGTAATTTTCTCATCAAAGTGGCGCCTGGATATTTAGAAAGCATTTGCACACCAACAGATGCTCAGAATCAAATGACTTAATAGGAATAAACTTTGTTTTTGAATAATTGCAAAGCTTTGGTTTAGCCTTTTGCATACTGGCATAGTTAATTACCTAGGCCTTGATGTTTACATGCAATGAGAGTATGTACAGCTATAAACTACATAATTTATAATTGATGTAAATGTGTGTTATTATGTCAATTAGGCAGCTGTGTCCTCTACCTCTTGGTAAACAGCAATGAGTGATAAACTGAGTTTGCGGAGAGGTACCTTCTTTTCTGTATAACCAATAAAAATAAATTACCTAGGTAGATCAGATTGTCCAATTGTTCTCTGGTGATGTTAACCCAAAATCCAGATCCTTGCTGTTGACCTGTTGACTGCCGAAAATGGTCAATTTCGTCACGCACAGCTGTCATGGCTTCTGGGTGCTGCAGAATATAATACATGGTCCAGAACATAGCTGGAAAGGTGTTTGCCACAGAGGCCCAGAGAAAGCCTAAATGATGTGCTGGGAGAAAATAAGTGAAAAGGAAGATTAATAGCGTTTATTACACTGATTAGATTTGCAGTGTGCTAATTAAAAGATGTTAGGACACAGACCCAGCCAAGGATCAGTGCATGCTAATGAGAACCAATAGGCTTCTGAAGTCTAATTTTCTGCTTAATGAGAATGTTTAAAATGTAATGTGTGTTGGAGGGGGCAGGGAGGTGGAGGATGAGATAAGAAGAGTAAATGCAGCTTAGTTATACTCCTTCTCATTACCACCATTAAGTATCTTGTTTTACCACCTCAGCAAAAGAAAAAAAAAAAGAAAAAAATCAATTATCACAGAGGGTTGTTTCAGAGTAAAACATTTTATCGCTAGCCAATTAGAAAGAGCATAAAAATTTTCAAGGTCACCATTTTATCTTTTTATTTCAAAGGTCTATTGTAAATTATTTTTAGGCAAGTAATCATTCACAAGTTTCTTACCTCCTATTTCAATGTCCTCACGTATGTAGTATTTCTCCAATATCTCTTGCCTCTCTTGAACAAGTTTTGACCATCCTTGCATCTTAGCTAAGCTTTCTGATGTCAAACATTTTATAAGTTTCTGTCGTATGAACTTGACATTGCCTAGGAGCTCAATGGGTATATTAGATGCTAAGTACACAAACTTGTCATCAAACTTGAAAAAATTTTCTCTTAGCGCACTAACTTTTTTACTGTTGTCAGCAAGAAATTTTCCATATATGGTTGTGAAGTTCATGTCAAATACTAATGAGCTGCAGAACTCTCGCAATTTTTCCGTTTTCCAGTTTGTGGCTTTTAATAGTCGAGCTTCAAACATTTGCTTCATGTTCTGCACCATGTCTTCCAAGAGTAGGTCCAGAGATTTTCCTTGCAAATTTTGATAGGTGACATGGAGATCCCCATCCATGTCAGCGTTGTACATCAACTGTTTGATGGAAAACGTTTTCGCTGACACTTGATTATTAAACTTTCGAAAGCTCAATTGTTTCTGATTTTTTATCAGGAATTGATACTGGAAAGGGTCTAGGACAAATGTCAGATACTTCCCTAGAAGAAATAAATAAGTATAAGTTCATTTGGTAGCAAAACAAAAGTATATACCTTCACTTTGAAAATAGTTCAATGAGACTTAGAAAGACACTAACAACTAACACATAGCATGGATTAAAAATGAATTATATTTCTTTTAAATAGAAATACATGTTTCTTTTAAAAGTGGAAGAAGCTGGAAAAAAAATCCCAAAAGCTTGTAGTTAAATATATTGAAGTTGTTACTGACCTTTGAAAAAATTAACTGCTCTTTCACATTTCAACTAAGCATTCAAATATGTTGAAAATCTTATAAATTTTCCTAAAACCTCTTGACTTACACATTGCTCATATTTTCCCCGAATAAATTGCAAATAAAAATAGTAAATTAAATTGAAAATAAGCCATTCCATTACTGATAATTTAGATTTTACCAAAATCATTTTCCTACTTAGCAATGTCATTTTAGCTCTAGTCAGATATGCCTAGGATATGAAATAGGCATCCACAAAATCAACACTGGCACAAAACCATAAATTTCAAAGTATTTCCATTTTTTTAATAAATAAAAATTAGTGGTTCAGGGAGATTTAGTAACATATACAAGGTCATTACTGACCTATGACTTATACGGAGTTCCAATCTAGAACTTCTCCACTCCTTCAACATTTATGATATGCAGAGACTTCTCTGGATGCCTTCTCTCTTGAGTTATAAAGATGTAGAGATCACTGAATTGTTATAGACAAGGGTACAGGAGAGATGTACAAAGTAAGGGAAGCAAAAAATGGAATTTGCCAAGTCGTCAGCACAAGTTCCTTCAGATAATACTAAGTTTCGTATATGTCAGTGTTGCCTAAGCCTATTTTATTATTAAAAAAAAAAAGAAACAAAAACCTTGAGATCCTTGGCAAAAATGCAGATTCCTACAAGATTATAATTCACAAGGCTTAGAACTGAGGGCTCTGAGTTTAGGTTTTTGATGAGATCCTCAAGTGATTCTCATAAGACAGCACCCTTAGCAAAGTTATAGTCGGCTTTACAAGACCTATCAGGGACTTGGCAGAATCGTAGCTTGACTACGAGGTTTATCAGTAGAGAAACTTCAGGAAATCAGAAAGAACCAGCATGGAGCTTGTGAAAGCAGCGGCTGATGGGCCAAGAGCTTCGGCTTCTATAGCCACTAGGAAAACTGGAAGAAGCCTTTGGTTCCTGGCTTTGGCCTGATCCAGCCCTAGTCACTGTAGCCATTTGGTATTATTTTCAAGTAATAATAATAATAAAAACAAATAAGAAAATCGGGAGAAGTTGAAACAGCCAAGATCCTGTTGCCATTTTAAAGGCACAGCCTGAACAAGGAGGGACTCTATACACTATTCTTTTCCTCACGCAATGCTGCTTTTTTTCTCGTTACAGTGTTTTAAAAAGCATTTATTTGAGAGAGAGAGGAAGAGAGAGAGAGAAAGAGAGAATATCACTTTCTAAATGCCTGCATGCAAGCTGGACCAGCTTGCAGCTGGAAACTGTGAACTATCCAGGTCTCCATGTGGGTGGCAGACACTCAGCTACTTGAGTTATCATCTGCTCCTCCCAGGGTATGCATTAACAGGTAATTGGAACTGGAAGCCAAGCTGGGACTGCTATCCAGGCACTCTGATGTGCAGTATAGACATCCCACCTGGGCATCCTAACTGCCCTACCACACACCTTCTAAATAGGTATGTTCTGAAGATTCCTTCTAATTAGAAATATTACACAAGTAGTGTTTAATTAATCTTTTTGTCCAAAGTATATTTGAAGTCTATGTGATTCTAAAAACCTTAATATCTATTTAGTTACTGTTTTCGTTAATCCTATGTGTGTTGGGGATTGGAATGTGTACAGCTATTTTAGGTGAATAACTTATTACTTGTTATTTGCGGTAACTCAAATATGGCATCATGGAAATTAAAGTTGATACAGGACATTTTAAAATAAAGGCTGGAATATTCTTCTTGTTTATTTGCTCAATTATTTGAAAGGGGAAGAAAGAGACCGCGCAAGTGAGCAAGAGAGAGAAAGAGACAAATATTTCCCACCTGCTGGCTCACTCCCCGAATGCCCATAACAGGATCAGGCTGCAGCCAGGCCTCTGGATGCACTGTCTGTCTCCCTTGTGGGTGGCACACGCTCAATTCCTTCAGCAATTTGCATTAGCAGCAAGTTGGCTACTCATTTTGGTCAGATTGGTAATTTGGATCAGTTAGTTAATTAGTTAGATTTTTGCCCCAGGGAGAGCAAAAAGGACTATACTGGAATTGGGCACATTTTATGTCACTTGCTTTATCATAGCTGTTTAATTAAATCAACATTCTAGCATCTGTCTGACAAATAATTGAAAATAATCAAATCTATCATTTTGCAAAATGTACAGTTTTAGGCAAAGCGGTGTATTTTTACTGGTGATAATTCATATTTTTCTCTCCTCATTAAATGAAAAAATATTTTGCTAAATACCTTCATGGCTACATTATTATCTAAAATTCAAAGAGTATACAAAAGATTTAGTTTGTAATACACACAGTCTTGTAAAATTTGTTATTTATCAGCACATTATCCAAATGCAACTAAATCTATGTGTAAAGACAAAAAAAATATAATCAGACTTGATGACAAGATGCACCTGTTGCTGGGCTGACTCCATTAGTGGCTGGAGGATGGTTAGAAGTCTTGTTTTATTTCTGATTATAAATACATGTGCTCTCTGCCCCTCTTCCAGATCTGCTTGCTTACTTTTTGTCTGTCTCCTTCTGCATCCCTCTCTCCCTTTTTCTCTTTCTTTTCCCCTGTTTCTTTCTCATCTTTCCATCATAGCAAACTCTTTAGGAAGGAAGATATGGAAACTATGAGGCTAACATCAAATACAACAAATATAACTTGTGAAAAAAACTATTCCAGGATAGAAATTAATCACCAAAAATTAATTTGTTAAAAAGAAATCAATTGCATATCAGTTCTGTTTTTTGAAAAACATTTCTGATGAGTTTAAATCAATTTTTTGATAAAACTCTTATTTTTCTAGGCTCTTTTCACTTTAGAATTTTTAATTTCCTTCCGACCTTTTTATTTGCTTTTATTCAACATAAAGGCACTGTATTTCATGTACCATCTTTCTGTCTGAGTTGTGGATTGCTACAGAAGCAGACATTTTGTTTCTCTAGATTTTACTTTTCAAGTGGGTTTGGAAGTACTTATAACCCTGGAGATGTTAGCTGGCTTTCCAACTTCTAATCTTCAGCATAAACAATTTAAGCTAAGTTTTCCAAAATTAATATTAATTTAAACCATCTGTCCACCATCTGCTAATGTGAGATGCAAAACCAGAGTTTCTTTGTGATCTTTAATCAGACAGTCAGGAAAACACATATACATTCATAAAATAAATTAAAACTTCTCAACAAAGGAAATTGTCTCAAAAGTTATTGCGAAAACCATGTATTCTTGGAGCAAAATTAACTTTTGCTGCAGTGTAATTTATGTAGATGAATGCCAAGTGTCAACAGGCATGCTGTATGGTTCAGAGATCGCAGGGTAGAGACAATATTCTTCGCCATGTTTTCAAAAGAGAAGAGAATGCTGTCAGCAGTTGGTATGAAATATTGATTTAAAGAATATCAGAGTTTGCATTTGTCTAAAATACAAATGTCAAAATGGAGCCCAAGTCTGCAAAACTGAAATATCAAGTCATTTCTTTGAACATTAAATTTGAAATCAGATAAAAAAATTTCACGTATTTCTTACCAATTGTTTGATTCATGTTCTTTTTAACAGTTAACTGGACTGTACAATATTAACTCTACCATTGCTATATAACTTAAATATAACCCTTTACTAATTCGATTCAACAGTCATTTTGTATCCTTCAAAATTAATTCTGTAGAAAGCTAAAGACACAGGATTTGAAATGTGTTGAATATTATGTTAAAAAAAAACTCAAGTCACTTAGCTCAGTGTCTCATAAATAAGAAGTTTGACATCTGTATAACCATAAGTTGAATTTAGATGCTTACATTTCAGATATTTGTTGCTGTATAAAGACATAGCCGTGGGCCTGGTATGGTGGGTAGTGGCTGATGTCCTCATTTTGTATACACTGGGACCCCATACGAGTGCCAGTTCTTGTCCTGGCTGCTCCACTTCCCATCTAGCTCCCAAAGGATGGGAGAACAGTAAAGGATGGCTCAAGGCCTTAGGGGCCATGTACCTGCGTGTGAAACCCAGAAGAAGCTCCTGGCTCTTGGCTTTGGATTGGCTAAGCTCTGGCCTTTGGGACCGCTTGAGGAGTGAATCAGTGGATGGAACATCTTTTTCTCTTTGCTTTTTCTTCTCTCTGTAAATCTGACTTTCCAATAAAAATAAGCAAATCTTAAACAAAAACAAAAACTAAAACAAAATACAACCTAGCCATGAGAATTCAGGGCAACTCTTTGGCTCTTTTGTGAATAGACATAGCCATTGAACAAGTATGAGAAATTTGAATTTTGAAGAAATTCTACAAAATTATAAACTTTTAATCTGTTTTAATTGATTCAATAGAATGTCATTAATATCTCAAATTGAAAACACTAGATGGGAGAGTACAATAGGAACCAACTTGTTATTTTTGAAGATAACAACATTTACCTACACACCCATTTATTAGGGAGATTTCACTAACTCTTGACAATGACGTGCGGTGAAGCTTCTTTGGGCTGACATCTAAGGGAAAAGATTCTCTGCACCACCACACAGAACCAATTAGAGAACTATTTTCTGCGACAGGTCACGAATTTACACACTTTCTCATGAAAAGATGTACCTTTTAATTTCCTTATTAAGGTGACATCTGTGTCCTTTGGGACTTTTTCAAGTGACAATCATTTGCTCATCACGCAAGAATGTACACCCACTGAAATCACATTGTGGGACAATAGTGGAAGACTTTGTTCTTCACATTTTCCAAATGAGCTAATTTGAAAACTGATCCAAAAAACCATATATGTTAACTGCATTTCTGGATAAAAACTTATTCAACCTCTAGTTAGAAGTGCAAGGGAAGTGGGAGTAGTCATTTTTAATGGTAGTTGTGTACCATGCAGTTCAGTATAACCACGGTCAAATTATTTCACATTAGAAATACAGCAAGCTTCTTCATGTCTTAGATGAAAATATCAACTATTGGTAGAAATACATTTTTTTAAAAAACGAATAACCTTATTTGGATATAACACAAGTTTATAATTAATCCACTTAGCTTATTTTTGATACACTATATTAAAAACAAAAAAGCAAAAAGAAAATGAACCATTTGATCATTTGATGTGTTTACTTATTAGAAACCCAAATTTAGATTTTAAGGTAACAAAAGTTGAGAATGCAGGTTTGTATTACGCAGCCGGAAGTTCAGTTAGAAAAGAAGCATCAGCCATGGTCTTTATTTGTATTATAATAATTCATAACCTCTGAGGTGTTAGGAATTTCCCATCAAATATTTATTGTGAATTAATCAGTGCTAAGCTCTGAACCAAATGTTGGTAATGGAGGAGCTAACAGAATAATGAAGGGAGACAGACAAGTGAATTAGCAATAAATTTACAATGTACTAAATGCTCTGACAGAAGTGATACTGGGAGTAATTGGACCCTGGAGAAGAGGCACCAACTGAAGGAGGAAATGGCTAGCAAGGGCATTTGGGAAGTCATGTGCGGTCTCAAAAAATAAGTTCATGCCATTCAGGGAAGAATGGAATCTGGCAGCAGGAAACACAAGAGAAAACACAGAGGCACAGAAGGGGAAGAAATTTTGATAATAAAGTATGGTAATGGTGCATTGTACACAAGCAAATTGTAAGAAGAGCTTGAGTTGCAAATGTAGGTGGAGACTGGGTCTTGGAGAGGTTGCCGAACAATAACAAGTGCTCTTCTGTTACTAAGATGCATGCTTTTCCTCATTCACTCTTCCTGATACCAGAGTGCATATATTATATTGTTAGTGGAAGAGGTTTTTCCAGCTGCCAGGAAAGTGAGTACGATGTAATAAAAACTACTGCCTGTTTACAAAAGCATTCAGTTATATAATCCAGTTGGTTCATTCCACCCACCCCTCATTCTACATTAAAACTATTGCCCTTAAATCAAGTCACTGCTCTTTAGGAACAGAACAAAATAGTCCCAGAATTATTAGAGAAAGATATAGAGGATTGGATTTAAGGAACAGGTGCACTTGAAGATGATGCAGTCCATGAAAGAACAAAAAAAAATGTTACAGTCAGGAGAGTCAACACTGTTTTCCATAATTCAGAAAGAAATGAGAGATGATCATGGTGAAAGCAGGTGAACAGGTCTAGTCATGTGGATCTGTGAACTTGTCAGCAAGCTGGAGTGAGAGTGCCACAGATGAGCCACACAGTCAGGCACTCTGGGCTATTCTCTTGAAAACTCTAGATGCAAAAAAGAAAAAAAGAGAGAGAGGGAAGAGTGACTAGAAGAATAAAGCAGAAACTTAACCATGGTCATAACCTAAGGGGAATGACTCAAGAAAGGAAAAGTTAAAAATAGGAAGGTACTTTAAGAGTTAACGGAAAAAATATAATTTAAGGGCCCTGTGCGGTAGCCTAGTGGCTAAAGTCCTCACCTTGTGTGTGCTGGGAGGGATCCCATATGGGCGCCAGTTCTAATCCCAACAGCCCTACTTCCCATCCAGCTCCCTGCTTGTGGCCTGGAAAAGCAGTCAAGGATGACCCAAAACCTTGGGACCCTGCACCCACGTGGGAGACCCGGAAGAAGCTCCAGGCCCCTGGCTTCGGATTGGCTCAGCACCAGCCGTTGCGGCCGCTTAGGGAATGAATCAATGGATGGAAGGTCTTCCTGTCTGTCTCTCCTCCTCTCTGTATATCTGACTTTCCAATAAAAATAAAACAAAGCTTTTTTCTGAGAAAGTATGGTTTATTTTATGGCTCAAAATTTTATTTTCATAATCTCTGGAAAAGTGCCATAATGCCAGCCTTTACTATTCAGGGCTTTCAAAATTGTTTTTGCATCAAATTAGAAATATTTAATTCTATTTTCCCATGAACTTTTTTTAAGTTCTCTCATATTTGTATGAAAGGAATGAATCATGATGCAGATACTTCCCATGGTCAGAGCAGGTTAAGAACAAAGAGTCGTTGGGTTACCTTAAGTAGTCTTTGAGATTGGAGAAAAGGTGGTGAGGGCAATTGTGAAGCACAAGTACACCTGCTCTTGAACCCGGACTGTCCCAGGATTTAATCTGGTAGAGTCTAGTGGAAACGAGGCTTTCGCAGTCTCTGAGACCAGGACTCAAGAGATCTTGCAGGTTTTCCATTGCTCCTTGTTGAATCACTAACTGCCCATGTGGGGAAAATTTCTTTAGGAAAAAGGACCCTGGGAAGGAAGCCTAAGCAGGCATGCAGGAAGGTCATCTTGGGCCATCTAGCCTGAATTCAACCCATCCACTGGCCACTGCAGGCACGTGGGCAGGGAGCCAGAAGGTGTGAGTGCTGCTTCTTCCTCCCTCTTTCCCTTTCGCCTCTCCTGCCTCCCTCCTTAAAGAAAAGAATCACAAAGAAATAAGAAACAAGAGCTAAAACGTTCCTGCTTCTCCATCAAACATTCTGATGTTTACAGGGAACAGTAATCTTGCTGTTTGTTTTGGCAACCATTTTATTGAAATTTGAAATCTCATGAACATTTTGACATGAAAAATGTATTCTAGATCAATGGTTTTTAGGAATCCCAAGATGGGACAACTGGAATGAATATGTGGAACATGATGCACTTTTAGTGTAACAAAACTACTTTGTATGATACAGTAATGATTGATATTGCTGCTATGAATTTATCAAAACCCTAAAATCTACACAATTCAAACAGCAGACCCTATTATTTCAGGGACTTGTAAGAACATATTAATATTGGCTCATTTGTTATAATGAATGTACCACACTACTACAGCATATTAAGTCTTGAAATAGAAGAAACGGGTATATGGGAACTCTCTGAGCTATCCACCAAATTTTTTGAAAGCTTGAAAGCATTGTACAAAGTAAAGAGAATTCTAGTGTTTTTTTCTTTTTCTTTAATTCTCTTAAAATGGAACCAAATCAAATCAAATCAAATCAGAATGACAGGAGTTAGTAGGAGTGTGAGGTTCTGTAGGTATCACCAAGAGGTTTTTGTATTCTTTCATTTCTTTATTCATTTATTTACTCTAGTGGCAGGAGAAAAGGAGGGAGAGAAAAGGAGCCAGCATTCCCATCTGGTGAACACTTGCAAAATACTCATGGTGGCCTGGATTAGGGGCCAAAACTGAGAACCAGGAATTGAATCTAGGTCTTGCTTGTTTGTGATGAGGACTCAACCAATTAAGCCATCCATTTGCTTGCCATGGCCTGCATTAGTAGAAAGCTTTAGTCCGGAGCAGGGCTTGGCTTCAAACCCAAGCACTCCAATATAGGATGCAGGTGTCTTAACTGCTAGGCCAAACTCATCCTGGATAATTAGTCTTTTTAATGCAAGCATTACTGTACTCAAAACTCATGCTTTCTTTTGCATTGGTTCTAAAAGTAAGGTACTATGCTATAGACATTCTTCATTTTGCCAGGAGAAAACTATGAGGGCATTTCAGAACAGGTCAAAGATTATACCATACATTTGATGCTTATGGAAGTGCTTCTGGAATCCACCCCACAGCACAGCAGGCTAATCTTCCACCCTGTGGCTCTGGCATCCCCTATGGGTGATCTTGCACCCTTGAATCCATGTGGGAGACCTCTAAGAGGCTCCTAACTCCCAGCTTAGGACCAGCTCAGTGTGGCTGCTGCGGCCATTTGGAGAGTGAACCAGTGGATGGAAGAACTTCTCTCCATCTCTCCTTCTTTCTCTCTGTAATATCTACCTTTCAAATAAAGATACATCTTAAAAATAATAAGATCTTCTTACCCCCAAGTAGAATAGTGAAAACGTCACCATGTTGCTTTTGAAGACTTCTCAGGAAGCCTAAGGGATCTTTTCGGATATTCAATATCACTCCAAGATAGGGAATCCAGCCTTTTATCAATGGAGGTTCACCAGGTCTCCTACAAGAAAATGAAGATAAAAGAAAAATCAAATGACTACTATTTCAATGCATGTAATACTTATTTACCTAATCTAGAAATGATTGGCATGAATTGCAGATTCTTCCATGTGTTTTCTTAGATGCTCCAATATGTATAGCTCTTAGTTTAATTCATAAGTTTTGCTAAGCAACTTTTTTTTTGAGAAATCATGTCTTGCAAGGCCCAAATGGCTACTTGACAGTGCAGTCACAACCTGTTTCATTCACAGCATGTTCGATTTTCACCCTCATCAATAGGCACTTATAGACCTGTAGGTCTGTGACTAAGGGGAACTCAAGGAAGCTTAATCAACTTTCATGTAATACAGTCTAGCAAATTGTCAACTTAGTGTAATGCTGGTAAAAACAAATGATCAACTGCCTGGATTTCTTTTTTTGTTTTTCATAATCATGTTATAAATGTTGCCTGACAAATTGAGTCAACAAGACCCAAACTTAGTTTGGCTAACGCTTGTGATTGTCTATTATACACTTGGTGGTTTGCTATCAGCCAAACCTAATTCAAGTTTTAGTTAAGTAACTTTGTTGCAAATTAGGTAAATAAAACCATTTTTGTTACTACTTTGTATTAACACTATGGTTTTATATGCATTGAGTCAATCAAACTAACCCTACTTCATTTTAAGAACAACTATGTGAAGGCATTTAGGTTTTTCCACAAAACAAGAATATAAGTCAATTTTTAAATTAAACTCAAGATACCCTCAATTATATTTTTAGCTATCCTCAATTATATTTTTATATATTAAAGGTTTGGGGGGGTGATGTATTATAGCATGTGAAGTTCTTAAACATCACTTAAGTGTACTAAGTGCAGTAAATGGAGCTGTGTTCTTCACAATGTACAGCGTATATTAAAGGGTTTATTTTACAAATTTTCTCTGAATTGACTGATTGCAAAGTTTAGACTTGGATGACATTATTGGGACTTCATTGCAATCTCCAGTTTGCATGTAAGGGAATCTCAAAACCTGAAAGTAAAAAAGAAATTTCTCTAAAGCCATGGAATGACTCAAGGGCAAGATGTGTATAAGGATGCAAGCCCTGGAGCCCCATACCTGTATCTGTGCCCTTAGGAACATTTCAGTCACCTCTCAAAGATGTTAAAACCCCCTTCAATAAAGCTTACCACCCTGCACATCCCAAATGACAAGCACCTTCCGTAAACTACTGTGTGAGAATCTGAGAGCTCCTGCTGTGTGCTGGGTGTTAGATGTGTGGCTGCCAGAGTAAAGCTCTTTGTTATCAGATGTCTGTTAGGCTGGAACTGCATAATCCAAGAGGGACAGTTAATAATCTTTAAAAATCTCTTATGTTATGGAGGACAATGAAAATCTCCATGTTATTTCCAGGAGATATATACTTAAATATATTCATTTTTGAAGTATTTTTATTAAACATTATAAATGAATAGGATGCTTTGCTACATGTTAATAACAATTTCACAACTTTTAAGATGCGTGATGCCTCTTTTACAGTACTATCAATTAAACAAGTTTGCTCTTTTTTTTTTTAAACAAATCTATAATCTTGGCAAAATTGCCCTTATATTTCTTCCCATTTATTGACAAATTCCAATCTGAGTCAAAGTTTACCTGCCTTTCTCAACCCAACACAACAAACAAAACGAAAAACCAAAGCCATTTTTATCCTGGAAGGGATTAAAACAAATACTTAAAAGAACCCTGATTCTCTGGTCCATCTGTGAACATGACTTATACTAAAGGCAGTGCAGTACATTTTGATTAATCACAAGACATTACTAGCTCAGATCTGATCAAAAATCAAGATTATGATCATAGCAGCATGCGCTTCCATGTTAGATTAACTTTATCAGAGGCTTTTCTTTTCCTACAACCCAGCATGGGAGAACTACATGTAAAAAGTGAAGATCAGATTTTTTTCAGGATTAAAGATTAAGAATGAATTGACTTGTCACAGAAGGAGTAATTTTCCTTTTTCTTCCCAAAGATGATTTTCCTTAAAGTTAGTTTACAAAATTTATGCTTCTTTCTAAAAAAAATACTTAGAAATGAAAAGCTGCACAGAAACATAGATCTTATTCTTCATACTGCTTTCTTTCTTTTTTAATGTAACATTTAAGTAAGGGGAGATTTGCGTTTTTGAGAAATATAAAAAGACAGTATACCAGTTCATGTTACACCCAAGATCAAATAAGAATATTCTGCACATGGGGTTGCAGAGCAGGGTTTTCAAGTAATAAACTGCTTTAGCTCACTCATTTCTTATCAATGACCTTTTTAAATCATGCATGTGATCTCGTTCACAATTTTTTTTTTTTTTTTGCATTTTAGCTCTCTTCCATAGTCTACTTTCACTCTGCTTTAATGCTTGAATGTTGCATTGTGACAAAGATTTAGAAAGGCTTTTTGTCATATTCTAATTTAATGCAACTAATTTCATCCTCTATGCTCTGTCATTCGGTCAAAAGCTGTATTCTTCATGGAGTTTTCACGGGGGTGGGAGGGGCAGTAATGAATGGGACTCAAAAATCTAGGGGAATATTAACTTAATGTCCAGAATCAGGGAGACATTAGGAAGCTATTTTATTATTACAACGATCAGAAGATCACCATTTTTTACAGCTGTGTTTATTTTGGCAGCGATAAGCTTAAAGCCATGTCAAAACTGTGAATATTTTCAAGAAAAAATAGAGTCCTACTTTGATTTATGACCCACTGAAGACAGATAACAGAAATCTGTTTCCATCAGTATATTTGTAAAAAGCATTTAGGGAAGAAAGACATCACAAAAAATGATGCAGAAATGTCGTTGACACATGGACCAGTGCAAATGCTGCTGCTTCTCTCGTGCCCTTTGATTTTGAAAACAAAAAAAATCCACTATGCTTAATATTTATTGGGGGTGATCAAGCTCCAAAACATGAAACAGAGGAGTGTGAATGTAATTATGAATCTTTAAAAATCTGTAGTTGTAATCCCCCACTTAATCTAGATTAAACACTATGCACGCCTTCAGATCTTTTCACTACTATTAAAGGGACAATCTCCCTCCAGTCTGTTCATTAATACTAAGGGAACTACCAAGATACACCTAATACATTATTAAAATTAGAGCAAGAAATACACATGCTCTGAATAACCAAATTCAAGTTCTATGGATACACTATTGCATCAAGAGTTGTAATTTCTTCTACACCAGTGGCAGGATACATTTAAAGTCTGTGTAAAATGTTGGCACAGTCCAACTTAATCCGGAAGCAAATATTGGAGAACAGTCAACATACATAAAACGGTTATAGACTATAAAAGGTGTTTAAGACTTTATCCCCTTAAGTCTGGGCAGCCCAAGAGTGTAGTAGGTAATGGTTGCCAACGCAAGGGTCATTTCGTCCTTGTTGCCCGCGGTGATGGTGGTTAGTAAATTAACAAAGATGCGCAGATGAAAGCAGCGATCAACCAAAAGTTGATAGAAACTGGAAAACGAGAACGCCTCAAAGAGTTCCTGCGAGCTAAATTAACTGCATGTGCCTGGAAGGATCAGCTGAAGGCTCCCTGTAAAGAGGTAATTAAAGAAAAAGGACTAGAACAGGTTACTGTTGATGACTTGGTGACTGAAATTACTCCAAAAGGCAGAGACCTGGTACCTGACAGTGTAAAGAAGGAGCTTCTACAGAGAATAAGAACATTCCTTGCTCAGCATGCCAGCCTTTAAGATTGAATTAGATTGTGTTCTGTGATTTTATTTCTGAAAGTGAAATTTGCCATAAATTAGCGGTCATTTTCCTAAAATAAAATCTCTTTTTTTGTATGATGGTTAAAAAAAAAGATTTATCCCCTTACCTAAAAAGAACACTGAAATTTAAAGAAATGGACTTACAAAATGCTGGGTTTCTCATTCTAGATTCTAGTTTACATTTGTAGTTAAATAAACAGGTAAAATATTGGGCGAATGCACATTGTTCCCCTGACATTTACAACCCAGTGCTTTCTAACATAACCTTTACCACATTTCCTGTAATCATTCTAGGATAAGTGTCTTGATTACTTTTGTACATTAAGTAAATGGTTATTGACCCTTATACATACACATCAGTTTAGGAAGAGTAAAAAAATATACATATCAACTCAAAGTCTCTAGATATATTTTTGCATTATTTGCAGCAATCCCTTAGCAATTTCTATTTTTCCTAATTAATGAGGATGTATGAGTGTGTGTGTGTTTAAAATTTTAGAAGCTATACAAATGATGGGTATTATAATATCTGATTATAATACTTTTAATTAGATTCCTTGCAGGGCTATTCTCAGTAATCAGAAATGTGGAAACAATCTATATGTGGCACACACACAGAGTAGAATACAATTCATTTTTAAAGAAGGAAATCTATAATCTTCAACAGCATGAATGAACCAGAAAAATATTACACCAAATGAGATAAGCCACTTACATAAAGACAAACATTACCTGATTCCACTTTGTGAAATATTTAAACTAGTCAAATTGATATAATTAAAAAATGGAATCGTACTGCCAGGTGCTCAGAGACCTGCTCTGCCATCTTGTACCTGTAGTCAACAATAACATACCATATACTTAAAAAGCCAATGCTAAGTGTGATTGCTACAATAAAATAATAGATCAAAGAAACTTAAGAGTCTAATTAAACTCCAAGAGCCATATCTGATAAAACCACAAGGAAAGTAGAAATAGAGTGGGATGGCCAGGCCAGGATTGTGACACAGTGGATTAAGCAATGTCAGTGTTCCATATGAGCACAGTACCTAGCCCAGTACCTATTCTCCACCTGAGTCTAGCTCCCTGCTACTAGTCCTGGAACAGCCACAGAGGGTCATCCAGTTACCCAGATCCCTGCCACACATGTGAGAGATCAGGATGAAGTTCCAGGATCCTGGCTGCGACCTAATCCAGCCTTGACCATTGCAATCATTAGAGGAGTGAATCAGCTTGGATGATCTCTCTCTTTCCTCCTCTACAGTCCTACCTTTTAAATACAATATACATTTTGAAAACATGGAAAGGAAGTTCCTCAACTTTACAAAAAATCCCTATAGCTAACAGTATGCATGATAGTTACAATGTGGATGTTCTCACTAAGATCAGGAAAAAGGAATGCCCATATTATCACTCCTACTAAACATTATACTAGAAATCTTGGCTAATGGAGTAAAATAAGAAAAGACTGAAAAGACATACATATTAGGAAAAAAATAAAACTGTCTTTGTCCACAGATTGACATGACTGCCTAAATAGAACATCTTGAAGAATCAATAACAAAAAATTCTTGGAACTAATAATTTATTAAAGTAAGTTTGTAGGTTACAGTGTTAAATAGAAAGTCAAATACTTTTGTATATTAACAATGAAAAATTAGGACTTCGAAATTGGGAGCATATTAGCATAAAACATGAAATATTAAGTACATTTAACATACAATGTTCTACTAATGTTCATGTTTAAATCTAACAAACTACATAAAGATATTTATATGAGAAAATCTGTAAAACTCTGATAGAAGTACAGAAAAACTCTGAATAAATGGAAAAGCATTCTATGGAATGGAATAAGCTATTCTAGTACCAGTTCTTAATTTGACCTATAGTTTCAACACAGTCTCAAAATCCAAGTTAGTTAGGTTGGAAATAACAGCAAACTGATCTAGTGTATCTAAGCTTGACAAAAACTTGACCATTGTTTGGGCATTTGACACAGTGGTTAAGAGGCTGCTTGGGACACCCCACATTGAGGCGCATAATTTGAGTCTTGGCTCCACACCTGATGACAACTTTTCTGCTAATGTGTTGGATTCCTGACACCAACATGGAAAACAAACTGGGGGTCCCAGCTCCTGTGGAAATAAAGGACACATGTGGGCCATGGTCATGGATGAGAAAGTTGGGAGGGAAAAATTTACATACAGCAAGAGATGTATGGTTTCCAACTCATGACTTTAAGCTAGCTCCGTAGCTGTTTCATTTCATTTCTTCCTCAGAGATTTCTGACCCTTGATCTTAACAGTTGCTTAAGGATGCAGATTCACCACATCTTTTGTAGTTACTTTCTGCAGAGTAGGGGCTAATGCTTGCCCACCCAATTTCCGAAATCTCTTATAAAATGAATCCCTTTCACAAGTTGGAGAATTTCTAACTAGCACTGATGGTTGAGTCCCCCATATTGTCATCATTATTTTGAGAGGTTGTTGATTTCATTGCACATGAATCAGCAGTGGAGGTGGCCCAATCATGGAACCCGTGTGTTGAGGCCAGATCATACACCCATAGGCTTTAGTTCTTGAGATCTGAGATTCTGACATGTCTGAGGTCAGAAGGACATGACAGCACGGGCTGCTTGCCAATGTCAAAATCCAATAGTAGGTGCTCCCTCCCTGCAGTGAGAACTGTGGCCTGAACCAGGGAACCCTAGCATGTCAACCTATCAAGCCCCAAGTCCAAGCCATCCCTAGTTGTGGTTCTTGTGCTCATTGATGTGTGTACACTGGCCTGGCCTCGCGAGGCACATGGCATGCGTTCTTTACTTTCCCCTACCCAGCCCATCTCAATCCCAGTTCCCATATACACTGGCAGGTGCAGTAACCTGGCCTGGGAAGGCTTGTGGTGACGGCTCTGCTAATGTTAAAAGCCCTTAGTTGGCTACAACCTGTTTTACCCTACTAGTGCTAGCCCCCAAAATCCCTACCCTGGCTGCCCCAGTAGGCACCTATAGTCCAGCTCCTGTTTTTACCCTAGTCCAGCCCTGGCCACTACATGCATTTGGAAAGTGGAACCAGCAAGTGAAGAGCTGTTTTTGTCACTGAGTCTGACTACATATTTCTCTCTCTCTCTGTCTCTCTGCTTTTCAAATAAAGTGAAAGTAAATGCACAAAATTTACAAAAGCCCTGAGCGAGAATGTGGTGAGGACTACTGACTTCAACATCTCAAATCTGAGAACTAATTAAAAAACCAAGAACAGTGAAGTAAAAGAACAGATTGTTGGGTTGCAGAATTTAGAATAATAACATAAATCATCTAGATAAAGCTCATAATACATAAATCAAATATAGGTAAATTATCAAAATTGTACTAAGGAAGCAGACAAAAAACTTACATTTTTTAAAAGCCCTTTTGTAGGATGTTCCTTAGTTTGAGATGTCTGATATTTTTGCATGACTAGACTGAAGTTATCACTGGAGAAAGAATTCTAAAGAAGTGATAGCTGTTTTCATTGTGATGCTGCTTTTTATGATAAAGAAATGATATTTCAATATTAAAAATGATAATCACGTACAGAAAACACTGCGTTCCAAAAAGTAGTTGATGGCAAAAAGTACACTATGACTGAATCAATGACCATTTCTAAAATGAACTCCAGGTTCTTACATTAAATGAAGAGTGATGAAACCTCAACTTTTCTCTAAGGACAAGCAGGACTCATGCCACTCTATTCTTAGAATAAAGAGCACACAATGAGCACCAAATGCTGTGACCACAAAGTGTGGACAGAGTCATGTGGGAATATCCACTGCCTAACAGGACCCAGTTGACACACTACAGGGGCAGAAAAAAACAATTTTCTATGACAATAGTGGGAGGGAGGATAGGGTACATCTGTCAGACTATGACAAATGGAGTTCATGATTGTCTCTTTAAGGTTCTACTCATAGGATGAAACCTGCAACAGAGCACGTGCCCTTATCTTAGGGCATTTCATATGTACAGCTAGGGATTAAGGTAATTTCTCCCTTCATACATGCTAAGTCTTGTTTATTGTGGATTCTAATGTCAAATATTGAACATAGATGATCTTCTTAATATTTGTTTACTACAGGGATCAGATCTACCATAATCTCTTTTCAAGATGAGCATTAATCCAACTATGTCTGGAAAAAAACGACACAATTCATTAAGGTAAGTAATCTCTATTGTATCCGGTGCTTAATGTTCATTTCCCATCCTACCCCCAGCTCAGGCTTATAATCTTTCAAATCTGTTGGTGATATGTGATTGGTTTCTGGTGTTCACACAATCTCTGCCTTAAAACAAATAAATGAAAAAAATCTCTGGATAAAAAATGTCATTTCCTAGATGTTAGTGATCCCACTGTCTGCTCTTTGGTTAATTTTAGATCTTCAGCAAAGTCTAACAATATCAGCATTAGACAATAGCAAAACTACAAAGGCATACAGGGGGAATCAGGAGCAATCCTAACAACCTCTTAACAGGAGGTCATACACATAGAGCAGGGGGGACCCCAGAGTGGAGCAGGGGGACAGGAGGAGGCTTTTATCCCAACCCTGAAGACTCCCAGATCCTCACCAAGGACTATCAGTACGAGCACCGAGGACTACATCCCTACTGTCAAGGAGACCACTGGGAAATGGAGTGCCTTCGGAGGCCAAGACTCTGAGGTCACCCACCCCCATTTGGATCTACCACATGGGATGGAAGAAGCCCAAGTCCTGCCTTGCAGGATCCAAGGTCATCGGAACAACAACCAGGATCCCTGAGTGGTCCGCAGAAACAGAAGAGCAGTAAACTTCCTTCGGGACTAGGGAGAGGAGCTTTCTCTGGTCCTTGCCTGCTTCCAACTTTGGGTCCCCACCCTCTCTCGTAATGACCATCAGGATCGCTCCAGAAACCCCTCAAAACAAACAAACAAACAAACAAACAAACTAGAATAGACAGACAGAGAATAACAAAGAAAGCTTAGAAACAGACAGGAAACGGTCAGCGGGGATGCACCTATAACTCACTGGGCAGGACACAAAAATTAGTCACTCCTCACTGGGGTATTCAAGATTTCTCTGCACACCCCTCCTATAACTGTTCACCTAAACTGTTGACATATGTCTTGTTATAGAGTTAGACTACCCAGAAAGCAGCCAGGTTCAGAGAAACCATGCTTCAATGCTATAAACTACTAAATACTAAAACTAAAATAGACACGAGACAGCTGAATGGCAATCTATAGCCATTTTAAGGTGTATAGAACACGGTTGAACATAAACCAAAATTGAAATGTCTATGAAGAAGTCACAGGTTGTGGTTGAGAACCTGCATTTTACTGTTAACATATTGGTTAATCAATACCATGTCAATTAATGCCATAATGTTGTAATTGGTTGTAAATATTATGTTGGGGCTTTTAACTGATTGGGATGATACTCTGCTGGCCCTACCTTCAGACCAGAGATGGTCTCACCAAGAAACTATTGAACTTACCAGGACAATAAGATGCTGGACTGTATGCTTGGTAAATACCTCCAATGAAAGAATCTCAACTGAATTTGAACTACGGAGATGCAATAAGGTGGAGCAATCCACCGTGGGGGGAGGGTTTGGGGAGGAGTGGGGGGAATCCCAGTGCATATAAAAATGTATCACATAATGCAATGTAATTAATAAAAATAAATAAATTTAAAAAAAGATCATTCTGGAGAAGACTATGACAGATTTTCCAAAAGTATATGGAAACTGGAATTAAAAGATAAATTGGTGTGAGTGTTTGTCTTAACGGTTAAGTTACTAGTTGGATTGTCCTGTATTGGAGTTCTTGTTCCAAATACTTCCCTGATTCCAACTTCCTACTAATACTCTCTCTGGGAGCTGGCAGTTGATGGCTGCAGAAGCTGGGTTCCTGCCACTGACGTGGGAGATGTGAATTGAGATTCTGACTCCAGACTTGGATTCCCAATCTGAGATCACTGCAGGCAATTGAGGAGTGAATCAGTGGATGAGAAAGAACTCTCTTTCTGCCTCTCAAATAAATACATTTTAAGTTTATTTTTGTGAAAAATATTTTTAAATCAATGCATAAGAGGAATCTTCAAAGACTTCACAAAAATGCATACTATGTCAGCCAGCATTGTACTGTAGTATGGTAATCCACTATGTTCCCAGATGGATGCTGGTTGATGTCCCTGTTGCTCCAGTTCCAATGCAGCTCCCTACAACGGCTTGGAAAAAGCAGCAGAAGATGACTCTAGTGTCTGGGTCATTTCCTGCTACCTCTGATGAAGACCTGGATGAAGCAACTGGGTTCTGACTTTGAACTGAGCTCTGGCTATTGTGTCCATCCAAGTAGTAAACCAGCAGATGGAAAATGCTTTCTGTCTCTTTTGTTCTCTTTGTAGCTCTGAATTATTTTTTTAATAAAAAGATTTATTTATTTTTATTTAAAATTCAGTTATAGAATCAGAGAGAAAGAGAGAGAGAGAGAGAGAGAGAGAGAGAGAGAGAGAGAGAGAGAGAGAGAGAGAGAGAAAGGCAGAGCTGGGCCAGTCTGAAGCCAGAAGCCAGGAATTTCTGACTCTCAATGTGGGTCTAGAGGCCTAAGGCATTGTGCCAACCTCCACAGCTTTCCCAGGCCATTAGCAGACAGCTGGACCATAAGTGGAACAGCCAGAAATCAAACCAGTACCCTCTGGCAGCCAGAGGATTAACATGCTAGGTCACTGCACATGCTCTTATAACACTTTTAATATAAATATTTAAGATGAATAGAATGAAAAACTACGCATGGATTTCAAATTCTCTTATCAAAATAAATACCCTTTAAACTCATTTCTTGACAAACTTTATGAAGTATCATTACAGTAAACAAAATCGTTATTCTTGAAATATATTAGCTCTTCCTGGATGGCAATTGACTTAAAACTTGCTTTAATTTCCTTGCAGCAAATTTAGTCACTGTTCAAGCACTTTTAATCAAAATGTTAAATATAGTGTTGATATAAAACCAAGTAATGTTGATTGTTCCACAAATGTCTTCATTACAGGTAGGAAGTAAGACCAAAACTAATATGAATATGGCTGACTATATCTTCCCACCATATAGCATTACTCATCAAGTCATATATAAAATAATTCTTTACACATCAATTCATCGATGCAATTTTGTGATCTGCTTAAATGTGTGTAGACAGCAACTTATAACTCAGTTCCATTACCAGATTCATACTTATGCCCTGATTAACCAAGTGATTTATAAAAATCCTTCTTTGAATAACAAGCCAAATCACATCAATGTAGGATTTTCCTAGAAAAAAAATACGGAACATTTTTTATTACGTATTTTATTATTATTATTTTTTAATAAATAAAAATCTTTATTAAAATTGTTTAAAAATACATAAAATCATATGTATGTACAGGCTGCTATATGAAGTTTCAATACATGCAGGTACTGTATAATATCAAATCATCAGTGCCAACTTATGTCCTCCAACAATTATCATTTGTATGTTGTGAAAACTTCTAAAATCCCCTTAACCTGCCTGTCAGGATAACTCTATAGCTACCTGACTTAAGAAACAAACATTATGGGAAAGTTTGCCATCGATTTTCTTCTCTTTTTTAAAAATCAATCAATTAATTAATTAATTTTGACAATCTTGACATAATTAGGGTAAAAAGGTTCAAGCACTACAGGAAGATGGGCAAAACAATTAGTTCCGTATTGTTTCCTTAATATATCTGATGTAAAAGAAGATTTTAAGGGAGAAGCCCCACCCAGTCTCCCACCCACCCCAGGTCCCAGATGTGGGGCATGCTCCGACGGTCTTGCTCCAGTGGTTTTGATAGTTCAACAGTTATGAATTGCTGCCACTCTCACAACTCCATGCACGATGAGGTCGTTGGAGAATCCACTGATTGACATAGTCCATCATAGAGTCTCCGTTTGCCCGGTTTTTCACTGCCAACATATATAGCTGAGGTGGTTGATTGACTTGTTCTGTCCTCTGTCTTTTGATGGTTAGGGTTCTGAGTCTGGAAGCTAGATTGGAGGGATCTCTAAAGAAATTTTGTCTGAGGTGTTCCCAGACCAGATTCTTGTATGTACTAGCAAGTACAGGGCCCGGCACAGTCCATCGCCCCAATCAGCTGGTGGTTGCAATTGCTGGGTTGGTTCTGTTTCCAGCCCTTTCTTCCTCTGGAACCAATGGGTGTTGCAGTCCAGCCTGGTTCTGCCCAGCACATACTCGGCCTTCACATAAAGCAGTGTGGGCTGCAGACTAGTCGGACCTACCCAAAATAACCCCCACCAGGCCTGCCCTGGTTTGCCAGCATGTGTAGCAGACTAGTCCAGTCTGTCCCACATCCCACTCAGCTCTTACACATGTCAATGGGTATTAAAGCCTAGTTCCATCTAACCAGCTCAACTATCCAGCCCTCACGGGTGTTGTTGAGTGTCTCTCTGTCTAGCCACCCCAGCCCCTGTCCTAATTTTCGTGCCTTCCTGTGGGAGTGGGAACCCAAGAGGGAGGAGCCCACTATTTCCCTCCCAGGCCATTCCCACTCCTGGATTATGCACTCTCCAGGTGGTTCTGTGGTTTAACTTGACAGAATTAGCTCCCAGTGCCAGCTTCTGCCAGCTTCTGCTGTGGCTAAGCCCAAACAACCCTTATGTACTCTAATAGTAGTTTGCTCCAGTAGGAACAATCAGCCCAGCCTGGCTTTTTTCTGATCCAGTCCACATGAGGCGCACAGGTGTTGTAGCCCTGAATAGTCTGGTCTGGCCCCCATCCCAGCTCACACTCTCCAGTGGGAGTAGCTGTCCAGCAAGGGAACCCCTCCTAATTCCCCTGCTGACTCTGCCCCCTCCCTTCCTGATTCTCACGTGTGCTGGTTGGGTGCTGCGGTCACATCCAGTACAGGCAGCCTCACCTTGGCATTCCGTGTTGTGCGCTGCTTTTGTCGCGACTGAACCTGGCTCAACCCACACTCTGTTCTGGCGTTCAAATTTGCCAGCGGATGACAGGAACTGATCCAGCCTGGTCTGCCCTCGACCCATGTCAAATGTATGCCAGTGGGACACTTTCCATGACCTCTTCTGGGCTGTTTCCCTCCATGCTTCTTGCGCTTACCTGCAGGGTCTGTGTCCTGCCAGCGGAGTTGCCCAGGCTCCTCCATCAGAACCCCTCCCAATGCCAGATTTCGCGCGTACCAGTGGGTCCCTGAGCCAGCACTACTCAGTTCACCTCCTGTGCTAGCAGGAACAGTAGTCTTCAACCCATTCTGGTTCTTGCTGTTGGATGTTTCAGCCCAGCCACAGCTCGTCCATACCCACATATAGCTCATACATGGCTCAGTTGGGGTTGAGACCTAGACTAATCCGTCCCACATCTACCCTCGTCCTCCAGAACACCAGAAGATGTTCCTCCAGAACATCTTGTCCCAGTCCACACTTGTGCCAAGGGAGACTACAACTGCATCCTGACCAGAACGCAGCCCCATTCCAGCTTGTGCGCCCCTTAGTGGGAACCTCAACCCAGCTAGGGTGGCCCCTTAGTTTCCCAATGGGGCCTGTTCCCAGCCAGTTTTCAGCATGCCAGTGATTGCTCTGACTCAGCTTGGCACCTGTTGTGACCCCTGCCTTATACACTGTGGCTCAGCGTCCGTGGCTCATGCAGACCAGTTGGTGCAAGAACCTAGCTGGGCATGTCCTGTGCTCCATCCTGGTTTCCAATCTTGCTTGTAGGCTAAGGTTTGCCCAGTACTGCCTGGTGTACCTGTTCCATCACCTTTCCATACACTGACAAGCCGTTGGAGCTACTCAGCCTGTCCGACCCCCAGGTCCGGACCACCTGTTCACCAGTGGGAGTTATGACTCGCCAGGGGAGCTTCCCAAGTTTCTCCCCCAAATCCCTCCCAGACCCAGTCCTTATACATGCCACTGGGCTTTAGGCCAGTGCCCAGGGTAGTCTGGCCCTCCCTTGGCCTTGCATGAGCTGGTGAACGTTGCAGCCCGGCCCACCCCACACACCACTCAGGATGCTCACTTGAGCGCCGCTGCCCTAACCAGTCCAGACTGCCATCAGTTCTCCAATCTGATCGATGGCAGGTTCCCCGGTCACACCTAGCTTAGTTCACCACCACTCCATCTCTTTAAGTAACTTGTGGGGCTAGGATTTCCATAGGGTTTGGCCCACACATCCCATATCTTCCCCCCAGATATGGTTCCCTAGCATGTTTGTTAATGTCATGGCCCTGCTTAATGTGACTGGTCTCCACTGGGTCAGTTCTGTTTCCAGCCCTGTCATCCACTTGGACCAATGGGTGTTGTGGTCCAGCTCAATCCTACCCACTTCATACTCGGTTCTCACGCAAACCAGTCGGAGCTGCAGCCTAGTTGGGGCAATTCCCCTTAACCCCCACCAGGCCTGCTCCTTACCCTGGTTCCCATGCATGCGAGTATGTACCGCAGGCTTGTTCAGTATGTCCTGCCTCCCATTAAGCTCTGGTACTTGTCAATGGACATTGAAGCCTAGTTCAACCCAACCAACATACTATCCAGCCCACACAAATACTGGAAGGTGCCTTTCTGTTTAACAACCCCTGTGCCTGTCCTGGTTTTCGTGTTCTCCAGTGGGAGTGGTTAGCCACAAGGAAGGTGCCCACTACCTCCCTACTAGGCCACTCCAACTTCTGGATTACTCACTCTCCACGTGGTTCTGGCATTTAGCTTAACAGAATTTGCCCCCAGTGCCAGTCTTTGCCATCTGATGATGTGGCAAATCCCATCCAACCCTTGCCCACTCTAATTTTGCCTGCACCATTCGGAACAGTCAGCCCAGTCAGGCCCTTCCCTGATCTAACTCACATGAGGCCCATAGGTGTTCCCCTCACCTGTCTCAGCCTTTGCCTTCAATGCTGTGGCATAGTATCCCTGCCTCCTGTAGACCAGTTGGGGTAAGAGCCTAGATTGGAATGACATGTGCTCCATCCTGATTTCTATCGTTTTTTTGTGAGTTGAAGTTTGCTTGGCCCTGCCCAGTCTACCCCCGTCCAGTTGCAGCTCGGTCCACTCCACATCCTGTTTTAGGATGCTCCTTTGGGTGATGCTGCCTTGACCTGCCCAGAATGCCATTGGTTCCTTTACCCATAAGTGATGGCAGGTGTCATGGTCACTCCTAGCTTAGCCCATCGCCACCCCAGCTCCCGAGCTAACCTACGGTACTTGTATTTCCACAGGGTTAGGCCCACACTTCCTCCACAGAGTTTACCCCCGGACCAAGTTCTCTCACATGCTGGCCAGTGTCTTGACCCTGCCAAATGTGACCAGTCCACTGTTCCACCACCCAGTCAAGTAATGGTGCCCAGCTAGACAGGCCCCCATCCATAGCTTTGGTATGGACTGGTGTGTGGCAATCAGTGATGCTCTAGGCTAACAACCCATGTCAGTATTCCTAATTTGGCAGGTGATTCAGTCTGGCCCACATAGATCTTATGGACACTCCCCTCCAAATCATCAGATCTCAGTCCCCACGCTTACTCGAAAGTTTCCTAAGCAGCAATTTCATATCCTAAAAACCCCAGAGCTCGCCGTTGGATGGCCAGCAGGCAGAGTCTGGCACCATTTGGTGCACTGGCCGCCCAAAGCCAAGGACTCAGTCACTGCCTTTCGGCAGTGGTTCTGGCCTGCCGAGTCCCCAGTCTTGGATCTGGCCTGGCAGGGGTGCCTCCCACAGACACCACTCTGTGGGGGTTTGCCATCTGCCCCCCAATCCCAAGGCCCCGAATCCTCCTAGACTGAGCATTTTTTTATTACCTATTTTAAAGCTGCTATTTAAAACTTCACTAAAGATCAATAAATAAGCCAATAAAAACCATGCCACTGCAACCAGAGCAAATTTCTTTATGAATCTGACTCTGGGTTCAGAGGACACAGGTTTGGCCCTCACCTTTGTCATGTGTGTTGTGGCTACAAAAATCTCATGACTACTTCCACCATGCTGAACTAGGGCATCATAAGAGCACACTGTATGGCTCAGACCCCAGGTTCTGACTAGGTTGGTGGCTATAGCCAAATCATTGACCTTATTTTTTTGCCTGTTTCTTTGTCTCTAAAATGGATGCAGTACTTTATTTTCATTTTGTGAGAATAACTTGTTGATTGCAAAAGATTATGAGTGCACAGAATAAACATTAAAAATATTAGCTGCTAAGTCTTTTTGTTATTACTGTCTTCTCATTCCTATTTTGAATCACTAAAAAATAAATCAAATCACACCTTCTTTTGGGTTTCTCTTTCCAAAAAAAGAACCATTTTTCAAGATATTTTTCATTTGCTTAAACACCTCTTTTATTTGTTTAATTTAGATTTTTTTTAAAGATTTATTCATTTTTATTACAGCCAGATATACACAGAGGAGGAGAGACAGAGAGGAAGATCTTCCGCCCGATGATTCACTCCCCAAGTGAGCCACAACGGCCGGTGCTGTGCCAATCCAAAGCCGGGAACCAGGAACCTCCTCTGGGTCTCCCACGCAGGTGCAGGGTCCCAATGCATTGGGCCGTCCTCAACTGCTTTCCCAGGCCACAAGCAGGGAGCTGGATGGGAAGTGGAGCTGCCGGGATTAGAACCGGCGCCCATATGGGATCCCGGGGCTTTCAAGGCGAGGACCCTAGCTGCTAGGTCACGCCGCTGGGCCCAAGCAGGTGGTTCTTGTGCCTCATCCCTGGTAGATAAATCATTTATGGCAACTCTCAATAAAATCTAAATTAAACAGGGCGTGGCCTAGCGGCTAGGGTCCTCGCCTTGAAAGCCCCGGGATCCCATATGGGCGCCGGTTCTGGTCCTGGCAGCTCCACTTCCCATCCAGCTCCCTGCTTGTGGCCTGGGAAAGCAGTTGAGGACGGCCCAATGCATTGGGACCCTGCACCCGCGTGGGAGACCCAGAGGAGGTTCCAGGTTCCCGGCTTCGGATTGGCACAGCACCGGCCGTTGTGGCTCACTTGGGGAGTGAATCATCGGGCGGAAGATCTTCCTCTCTGTCTCTCCTCCTCTGTGTATATCTGGCTGTAATAAAATGAATAAATCTTTAAAAAAAAAAAAAAGAACCACCTGCTTAATTTGAAAGAAACTACCTTTTCACGTTTTACATTCTCTGGGTATATACACGCAGAGAGAACAACACTGACTCAGAGAAGCACAAGATCTTAGGAGAAAAGCAGTCAAAGATGTTTAGACAGCCTGGACAATTCTAAAAGTGGAAAATCAATTCATAACTGAAAGTTATCTCAACTCCTTAATTAAAATAGAAAACCATGCAACTGAATCTGTAATTTCTGAGATGATCAGCTGCTAATTCACTTTACAGATAGGATTTGATTGGATTCCATGGAAAAGATATCAATTCTATTAACTCATCATTTCTTACATTTGATTAAATCATTTGATATTGAAACATTTAATCAAACATTTGGACAGTCAGTTTTGTGGAAACACATTGTAACAGAGGACTCACCCAGAAAGCCTTGGTCCTGAATACAGAAGTCAGTGCCAATGATGTATAAGTAATGCATAGTTATCTACTGACATTTCATCAAGTAAAGTCAATGAAAAAATAATGTTTCAACTTCCTCAGGCCAACACCAACATGATGAAACAGTTTATCAGTATCACAGGCAAAGGCAATTCATGAGTACCATAGTTTGCTGAAGTGGGAAACTAACAAAAAGCTGGAAGGCCATATGCTACACCTGCTTCATAATACAATAATTCACAGTCATATTTTAATATTGAATGATGTATTAACATAGCAAAAGCCAATAATAGCTTTACCTTTGTAACACAGCCCAGGGCACTGGGAAAGGCAATGTTTTGATCTTGTTAAGAGTTGGAGGGCTTTTTGAAGAAAAAAACACTCTTTTTCCCATGATCAATTACTAACTCTGGTGGGTGATTTTAAAATCATTTTATAAATAAGTGTATGATGGTATCATGCATATCCAGGGAACTCATCATCACCAATATTAGAATAGAGAACATAGAAGGCCCAACATCATATCTATATATGTAAGTCACAATTCAATATCTCTATTAGAGATAAGTCTTACATATTTTGAAACACAGAGTCCTTTGTTTATGCTACTCTTCTTGTCTCCTTCTTTCGTGGAATCAATTTTTCTGTTTATATTATTATTGTTATATAGACAGTGTTTTTGGTTTTACTTCTTCTTTTGCTTTCTATGTACTCATCACTAATTCATGTCAATCTCTTCCAGCATTTTCTAAATTCTCAATATGGCTGGACATATGGCTCTGTGATTTTCATATAGTTTTTCTTACTTCCCATCAATTTTTGTTTCTGCTCTACTAAGATATTTTCTTCACTTTGTCTCTTTCAGATTATATGTGCTCTTAGATTTTTCACTTTTAAGAGATCTTTTGTGCTTTCATTTCCTTTTACAGAAAACTGATTTGTTTGTGATTATCTGAAAAATTAAGTTGCTTCCTTTACTTTCTCAAACTAATGTACCTTGTTCTCTGGGATTTTCCATTTTCCTCAACTATCATTTGCCTCTATTTGTTTGTTTCTTTATTTGTTTCTTTATTATGTTATTTGTTTCTTTATTATGTTATTTCTCTTTAAAATGTTGAAAACATGGGAAATATTTGACCTAGCAGTTCCATTCTCATTTATCTCTGCTCTAGAGAATTAAAAAGATATGCCCACCCAAAATCTTCTATATGATTGTTCATGAAACATCAATTATAATACAAAAAATATTAGATATTATTCAAATGTCTATCAATTAGTGAATGATTAAAATTGTGACAGAGGCACATATATAGTGGAATATTTTTCTCTAATGAATAATAATTTTAAAAAGAGGCCAGTATAACAGCCTAGCTAATTAACCCTCCACCTGCCATGCCAGGATCTCATGTGGGCACCTGAGTCCCAGCTGCTTCTCTTTCATTCCAGCTCCCTACTTACATTTTATGAAAGCAGCAGAGGTTGACAAAAGGCCTTGGGTCCCTGAATCCTCATAGGAGATATGAAAAAATTCTTCCCAGCTTCAAATCAGCCCAGCTCTGGCCACTGCAGACCCAGTGATGTGAAAATGGTGAACCAGTGGGTTAAAGGCTCGTGCTCTCTCTCCTTCTCTCTGTGTATGCACGTGTGCACATGTGTAGCTCTGAAACCCATTTAAAAAAATAAATCTTTTGAACAAAGAACAAAATAGACTCATGAAAATAATATCCAAACCACAAAACAATATCAAAATTGAAAAATTCCAGGAGAAATAAGTCAGGCAGATGATCCTATTGTATGAAATTTCTAGAAAATATAAAAGTAGAAGACAGATCAATAATCCATTGTAATTGAGGTTAGGAGCAGAGACAAAATGCAAACAGGCATTTGGTGTTTTTTTGGGAGTGATGGAAACATTCCAAACTGAATTGTGATGCTCATACAACTAGTACTAATTTGATCTGTTGAAATATCAAAACCACTCTACCAGCTCTACCTTCAGACCAGAGATGGTCTCCCCAAGAAACTGATGAACTTATCTGGACAATAAGATGCTGGACTTTATGCCTAGTAGATGCTCCCAAGAAAGAATCTTAACTGAATCTGAACTGTGGTAATGCAACAGGGTGGAGGAATCCACTATGGAGGTGGGTGGGAGGTTGGGGGAGGGCTGGGGAGAATCCCAGTGCCTATAAAACTGTGTCACATATTGCAATGTAATCAATTAAAAAAAAGTTGACAGCTAATTAAAAAAAAAGAAAACATCTAATTGTACATTTAATCTGGGTGGATTTCATGATATTCAAATAACATCACAAAAACCTGCTAAAGTATGTGGCATTTTTCTGATTAATTTCAGACAAGTGGTTAATGCATTATATTTTAATATTACATTGAAATTTCTAATTTTAGTCATAGTAAATGTTAGGACCACTGTACAGAACCCAAACATTAATTTTGACATTAAATCATTTCTGTTTATGAAGAAACTTTCATATTCCCATATTTCAAAATAAAACTCTTCTTGTTGACTTCTGCAAAATTCCCTAAGTACCCCAGGGTCCTGAAACTGGAAGATTTGGTAACTCATGAAGCTCCTTGTGTGCATTATGTATAAGGATACAGAATTGAAGAAGCAAGCAAGCAAGCAAACAAACAAAATTAAAATCAAAACCAAAACTAAACCAAACAAAATACCTGCCCAAAGACACATGGCAACGAAGCATCTAAAACAAACAACTGGGTCTCTTGAATAAAAATTCAGGACTCCATGCTGTTCAAGGTAAGATTGGCACATTTCCGAAATCAAATTTTGCTCTTTTCTGATACATTTGCACTTGCAAAGAGCTCCGAGGTGATAATCCTATAAAGTAAATAAACATAAGATGCTATCACCCATAGGGCAACTTCTGTTTGTGGCTAAATGAGCCAGGATGAAGAAACACTTCAAATAAAAGACTCAGCTGGAACAACATAGGAAAGAGGCTGCCTAGCTTGAAAGGGAACCTGGCATGTAGCCATCGTTATTCATAAACTATAATGTAATAAACTTGTATGAACACAAATCTAATTTCCATATTCAGCACTGGTTACCTGAACGACCCATGTGAGAGCTAATTTTTGGAAACAACATTAATTCTCTGGAAACAAAATGAGCCACTTGATACCAGCCAGAGTGGTAGCTAAAGGGCTTTCAAATCCAACATCCCATTGATATCCTTTTCCCATTTTCAGATTCTGACAGGCCTTTCTTGAATCAGAGTCTCACCTCTGGTTGGTGCAATATAAAACTTAAGCATTTTCATAAAAACAGAGGATTAATGAAGACATCTGTGTTTTAGAAAACTCTGAATACTACCCAGAGAGCTGTCTTGTAGCAAATTGACAAAGAGATCATGAGATCTGTTTGCAATAAAGTCCTGAAAACAAGAAATCTAAACTTTTTGTTAGCCCTTAAATATAAATCTTAAGAGCTTAAGAGCTAAACAAGATTGTAGTTGTGTCCAAAATTTCACTGTTTCATGCCATGGAAACAAAATTCCTATTGATGCTAGGCTTGGCTTTGTCACTCTCCTTGACCAATAAACTGGATACATCCTACTTTCTGGCAGAAACTTTATGACCTATCACACAGTCCCACTATATTCTCTTCCTATGTTGCATGTCAATAAATGCCCCACATAAAAGATGCTCCTTAAATGGAACCTAGAATAAAAATAGTGACTTATGGTAACTATCTAGATTAAATGGCAATCTTCCAGTTGGAAGCCACTAAGTTATTTGTTACCACAATGTAACAAACTTAATGATGATTGACACAAGTGGCAAACAATTTTTATTTAGAGTAATGAACTGCATGATTCTTTAAAGATCTCATATTGGGGGCTGATGCCATGGCAAATCAGAATAATCCTCTGCCTGTGGTGCCAGCATCTCAATCAGGCAGTAGGTTGAGTCCTGGTAGCTCCACGTCCCATATAGCTCCCTGCTAATATGCCTAGGGAAGTATCAGAGGAAGGCCCAATTGCTTAAGCCCTGCACCTATGTGAGAGACCCAGAAGTTGTTCCTGGCTCCTGGCTTTAGCCTAACCCAGCTCCAGCTGTCATGGAAGTAAACCAGAAGCAGTGGATGGAAAATCTCTGTCTCTCATCCCTGTGTAAATTGGCCTTTCAAATAAAATAAATAAGTAAATTTTCATATTGATTAAAAATAACTGCTTACACATATTTTCATCTTCCCATATATTGTTTTGCAAACACTTTTGCTCGAAAGTGTACAGGGCCCAGCACAATGGCTCAATGTCTAAATCCTCATCTTGTATGTGCCAGATCCTATATGGGCACCAGTCTGTGTCTGGACTGCTCCAGTTTTCATCCAGCTTCCTGCTGGTCTCCTGCAAAAGTACTGGCAGATGATCCAAAGCCCTGGGACCCTGCATGTGCACTGAAGACCTGGAAGAAGCTCCTTGTTGCTGGCTTAGGATGAGCTCAGCTCTGGCCTTTACATTCAGTGAGTGAACCAACAGATGGAAGATCTTTCTGTCTTTCCTTCTCTCTGTGAATCTAATCTGCCTTTCCAATAAAAATAAAAAAATCTGAAAAAAAGGGTACATTGTGATGTAACAAATATGTTAAGATTCCAGCACATGAGAATGAGGGAGAAAGGGTAACAACTTTCAAACAAGAAGCTTTACCATTGTTCTTTCATTTTTAAAAGTTATTTCAAACTATTAAATGTCAATGGAAATGAAAAACGGTAAAACTATATTTATTAGGTACACTGCCATTTCAAACAATAGAAACAGAGGATTAAAGCAATTATTAAAATTGGGTGTTTTCGTTTATGTGTTTTTGCAATGCACCAAGTGTCCTTTGACCAGTGCTGTCTTAAAACTCATGAAACAGAGGGAACACCCTTTTTTTTTTTTTTTTTTTTTTTTTTTTTTTTTGCAGCTTGGTACACTCACTCCGTTCCAGGCCTGATCTGAATCATCTTCCAGCATTTTGTCCTTAGGCCTTTCAAGATGAAATATCTCTGAGAGTTTCTTTAATGTGAAATTACTTGTTGTTCTCATGTCCCCTGCAAGATCTTGATCCCTTTTACTGCTACTATGCCTCATGGATGGTGGTAAATTTCCTCTGGCACATCCCGTCCCTTGAATTGCAGCAGTGTGAACACAGCAGAATCAAATCTTATTTCTAGTGCTATCATACTGTGTCTGTGCTGCACTTTCCTATTTCTTCATCAATTTCCTCTTCCATGCATTTAGTTTGTCACGTTGGCTTATCACTAGGAGATGAAGAAGCAACACAGCTGCACATGGGTGTAGACTGTACCATGGCTCTGCAGTGATGGAGAACTGAGAAACTTGTAAAGAAGCAGCAGGTTTAGTCATTGACTGTGAAGTACATCTGTTATTTACATAGTGATTCTTGAGTTGAAGAGTTTGAAGTAAAGTTTGCATTTTACTTAGCACAGCAATACATTATAACTGAAATCCTAGTTGTTTTGTAGGGGAACTCTCATCATTTAACTAAACTGTGGTTACTGAACATTTATGTATTTCAAGACTACACAAAAGATCTTATCGTTATAATACATATGTTTACATCTCTACAAAAATATGCATTTTAATATTGTGTTGTTATGTGCCTTTCAATAATCTGCTTTTTTCTTTTCATAATATTTCATGATAAACTTTTCCAACTGGCAAATCTAAAATATCTTGTATGATTATAAACATGAATGCTTCAATGACCTAAGTGACATAACATATATCATGCTCTATAATTGAACTCTCACATAACAAAGAGTAAATAAATGTTAATTTTTACTAGCTACCAGCATGACTTAGGTTGCTTCATATTAATAAGCACTTAGATCACTCCTAAGCTTTAACACATATTAAACAGATCATTTTTGCATGCAATAGTTGTCTTAAAAGATAGAAAAAAAAACCCACCATGGTTAATCAAACTGGGAATAAGATTCTTGGAACATGACTTTTGAGTAGGAGGCTTAGAAGAGAAACAGATAGTCAACATTAGAAAGAAAACCGGGAGCTCAGACTGAGTGTTTGAGTTGTGATACCTGTGAATGGGATAGCCTAGTCCATTTGTCAGAGACATAAAGCCTTGGTGATTGTTAGTGTGTGGTTGGGACCTGCAGCCTTGAAGTGTATGAGATTGAATCCTGAGAGCCAATAAGAAAAGAAGAAGCTAAAGGAAAAAAGCCAACATTTCAAACAAACAAGCAAAAACACATGAACAATAACAACAAAAAAAACACTGAAAATAATAAGATAATTAGCACTTTTGAGGTACTTAGTATGAACCAGTTAGGCCATCAAGCACTTGTATATCTTATCTCAATTAATTCTCAAGTATCCATATCTATGCAGAATATCCTATTATTATTGTAATTTTTTACAGATTAGAAAATTGAGTTAAATAACTTTCTAAATCCACTCAAATAATACACAATGTAAGCAGATTCGTATATGTAGATTGTGATTCCTAAATCTATAGTTTTAGCTTTTTGTTATTTATTATTGTGCAATGTGAAAAATTCTCCACAAATGAGAAATTTGAAACAATATGCCCTTATTGTTTCACATATTCTGTGGGTTGACAACCTAGGCGTGGTTAAAGTTATTTTTGCTCAATATCTCGCCTTGAATTGTATGAAACCCAAGCATAAAAAAATCATATACAATTAATGGAATTATGTTCAAGCACTGATTGAAGCTGTGTCCTTTTTCAGACACTGTGAGGTGAGGCTGTTCCAAACCCTGATCCTTCATCAAATGGAGTTGCCTCAAAGCACAACAGCCCAAAGACAGTGTTCAAGACAGATGCCACAATCTTTTGTAGCCTTTTCTTGAAGCGACATTTCATTTTTTTTCCTGCTGCATTCGCTTCAGAAACTAGGTAGTTAGTGCAGCCCACAACCAAAGGGAAGGGAACATGCAAGGATATGACTGCCAATACTCAAGGGTCACTGGGAACTATCGAGAACGGTCTTTTCCACCAGTTAGAAAAACACATTATTAGATTAGCCCAATCAGAGAGACTTAGGAGCTTGAAGTGGGTGCTTGCACTTCCTTGAGGTATAACTCTGAAATCTGGACCAGCAGTTATTGAGTAGAAAGGCTTGAAGTGGGTGCTTGCACTTCCGTGAGATGTAACTCTGAAATCTGGACCAGCAGTTATTGAGTAGAAAGGCTAAGCTGGAAAATGTAGTGAGAAAGCAAACTCTTAAAGCTAACCCCTGAGAGACTGGAAAAACACTTGGATATTCTGAAATAATTGAGGGGAAACTTAACAGAGACCTGAATAAAGTAACAATGGTATCTGATGACTGACTTCATCATAAATGGAAATAAAACATGGTGGCCTTAAACTGTACAATGCAGAATTTCACCAAAGTTTTGAAGAATAAAGTTGATGGAAAGCACTCTTCGGTACAAGCAGTCCACTGCAATTTGCCTACAGTATTATCAGAGTAGCATGAGGGTGGTCCTTCTGAACATGAAGGATTAGATAAAATCTGGATTTCTACTGTATTAATTTTCTGACAAAAATTAAACAACACGGGCCCAGTGCGATAGAATAGTGGTTAAGGTTCTCGCCTTGCACGCCCCGGGATCCCATATGGGCGCCAGTTCTAATCCCTGCAGCCCTGCTTCCCATCCAACTCCGTGCTTGTGGCCTGGGAAAGCAGTCGAGGATGTTCCAAAGTTTTGGGACCTTGCACCCGTGTGGGAAACCCGGAGGAGGCTCCTGCCTCCTGGCTTTGGGATTGGCACAGCACCGGCCGTTGCGGTCACTTGGGGAGTGAATCATCAGACAGAAGATCTTCCTTTCTGTCTCTCCTCCTCTCTGTATATCTGACTTTGTAATAAAAATAAACAAATCTTTTAAAAAATTAAACAACACTTCAGCATTGGGAAGAAGGCATTTCTATCTTCTAAATAAATGCAGTTTGGTCTCCCTGAATGCTAGTATCCACCAGCTGAAGAACTTTGCTGGGATTTCTTGCCATTTGCTTGCAAGTACACTCATTTTTATTTTTATTTTATTTGCTTTATTGAGAACTGGAGATGATTTAAACTGCTTTTCTATTACAGTGAATCAATGCAGTTGATCCTAGCTATAGCCAGATGCGTTCCATTGCTTAGGCTGATTCCTGTTAAACTGATGTTAATAATCCTTTTAGTATATTTAAATTTGCATGGAGGGTTAAAGGGGACAGATCTGATAGAGATTGTAAGTCCCAGCTCCTGTAGGACTTCTGCTGATTTGCTAAATCCAACTGTGGTCCTAGTACTTGTTCCAATTTTGTTGAACCCACAGTCACCTCTTCCTTTAAGCTGTGACACTCAACTGCAATGGTGAATTAACAGCAACATCCAGGGAATGTGGATCTGACTGTTCTGGAAATGTATGCCTTTGATATGAAATGCTTACTTTAGAAAAATGAATTGATCTGTGTCCCATAACTAAGTAGAGGAAAAAAATGCCATATGGGAAAAGTGGCAAAGGCAACATTATATGAATCCCAGGTTTGCTGATTTTCGTTCTTTTACATTTTCTAGGTTTTTTTTTAAGATTTATTTATTTTTATTGCAAAGTCAGATATACAGAGAGGAGGACAGACAGAGAGGAAGATCTTCTGTCCAATGATTCACTCCCTAAGTGACTGCAATGTGCCAGGAACCTCTTCCAGGTCTCCCATGCGGGTGCAGGGTTCCAAGGCTTTGGGCTGTCCTCGACTGCCTTCCCAGGTCACAAGCAGGGAGCTGGATGGGAAGTGGAGCTGCTGGGATTATGGCGCCCATATGAAATCCCGGTGTGTTCAAGGTGAGGACTTTAGCTGCTAGACCACTGCACAGGGCCCTTTTTGGCTTTTGTTAGCAAAAATATTTCTTTTATTAGTTTGATTTGCATTCTGAAATACTGAATATTCATGGCCATCAGTCCATTCCATATGGAATAATTCCACCTTGCTCCTCAACTAGACCAGCAAACATATCTTGGCTAATGCATTTCTTTGCCTTCAGTTTTACTCACATGAAGATAATCAAAATAACAATAAAGGTATGTTGGCAGACTGCTGTGCAGTTAGGTATAGGGCTAAATGTTTCCCATGATTTCATTTAACCTTCACAATGACAGGCGGAGGTAAGTTCTATTACAGTATCCATTTTACAGATAAGCAAACTTAGGCTAAGAGTGTTTAAGCTATTTGCCCAAATTAAATATCCTCTGCATTCTCATTTGCTGTGGTTGAGATGTGGATGGATCACACCCTGCAAAGGTTCATGGACTAGAAACCGCATTCAGTTACAACATAGAGGAATGATGCACTGATTCTGAATAATTACTCCTGAGCGTGAAGTGATGTGTCTTATGTTTGTATCTTTTCCCATTCTTGACACAGGAATGGAAACTTAGATATTAAAAAACGAGTGAATGCTTAATAAATGAAGAATGCACTCAGGAATGTTGGGGGGGTGATTCAATGGTAATCCCTTCTGAATCAAACCAGGACGCTCCCAAAATACGGGTTTGCAAGATTCACTGTCTTCTCCATTGTTGGACAGGGCCTCTGTGATCTAAACATCATTTTTGAAAAGATGTATTAAATGCAAAAAAAGCTTTGTTAGAAAATTTCAGCAGAGTGATCCTTCAAACCCTGAGTTTTCTCTCTGTCCTCCCTAAACCCTTACCCTGTGTCACCGACATCCAAACTACAAACAATAAATACGCACATCTAACAGAGCCAAGAAAGGAGATCCTCTCTGTAAGGATCAGCAATTTTATTTCTATCCACTCTAATCTGGCAGTGCAATGCATGTCTCTTTTTATCCCCAGCCAGGAAGTTGTGTTTTCTCAAGATTCAGACAAGGGCCAGGAAGTTTGGAAGTGTTTTTCCTAAAGCCCAAATCTAAGTGAGGACTCTTGGTCTACTTCCTACACGCCTCTGGCCCAGCTGGAAGGAAACTGCAGTGAGAGCCAGCACCTTCCCCAGTACTGCAGCTCTTCTGTGGGGTTCAGGGTCAGGGTCACAGCATGGTCTTGGCAGCAGTCCCTGTGCTGGCTCAGCAAGACCGGGGCACTGTCCTGTGACCAGTCTCCCATCTCTGATGCCAGCTGAAAAACCAACAATCCACCCAGTATTCATTTTAAGTAAGCATGAGTGTTGACGGCTAAGCCTTGTGTGGCGCATAGCTGCAAGTTTTAAATTGTCTAGCTGCAGGCATGTGAATAAAACCCACAGATTTCACTCCTTTCTGTAAAAGGTTGAAATTTCCTTAGATAAAAATTGTATTTTTGTAAATACCACATGTTTGCCTTAATTTAAGATGATATGATGTTATGTATAACATGTTATGTTTTGAATGTTATATGTTGTGTATAAACTAAAATTGAAGTGTAGGTGAGGTGGTCACAGAAGGTGGCTGGGAACTCGCATTTACTTTTAACATATTGGTTACTCATTACTATGTCAATTAATTCCATAATGATGTAAATTTTTGCTGATGGTATGTTGGAGCTTTCAATTGACTGGGATGATACTCTGCTAGCTCTGTCTTCAGACCAGAGAGGGTATACCTAAGAAGCTGTTGAACTTAACTGGACAATAAGATGCTGGACTCTGTGTTTGGTATACGCTTGCAATGGGGGAATCTCAACTGAACTTGAGCTGTGGTTATGCAACAAAGTGGAGGAATCCACCATGGTGGGAGGGTTTGAGGAGGGGTGGGAGAACCCAAGTATCTATGTAACTGTGTCACATAATACAATGTAATTAATGAAGTTAAATAATAAATAATTAAATAAAAAAAAACAAAAAAACAACAACCAAAAAAATTGTATTTTTGTGCCCTTCAAGCTACAAATGCCAGACTTTCCCTATCCAGCTCTTTCCTGATGAATTTTAACCCTTGATGAGGCTTTAAACTGAGACGTGGCACTCAGGAGCTAGGGCTGTGGCTGGAACGTGGAGAGCCCACCTGTGGAATCACTGGTGAACAGCAAGCACTCGCGTAATCCACAGGTCACTCACGTCCTTATACTAAGCTCCCAGCCGTCTGAGAACATGTCCTGAGACCAGAGTCCTCAGTGCCTTCTGTGAGACGTGAGCCATCAGCCCTCCGCTCTCCCACCTAGACGTTGAGAGAAAGCTGCTCCTGCTGCTCCCTGGCCTCCCCCCCACATTCCCGGCAGTGATGGGGCAACTGTCCCCATGCCATTGCCCGTGGTGACAATCATACTGCTCAGAGTGGCTTTCCAGGTCAAAATACTGAGGGAGGCGTGGTCTCCACAGGAAACCTTTCCCACATTTCTTTTGGGGCTATTTATCTTAACAGCAATCCAATAAGTAAAGGAATGTCATGTTTTCATCCCCCCCCCCAAAAAAATTGTGAAGACATGGCTGCCTTGGAGAAGGATTATGAGGAGGTGGCAGCAGACTGTCAGAGGGAGAGGATGAGGATGAGGAGCATTAGTCTGTCTGCAGCCACTGGTTGCTCTACTATTCTGTCCTCTGTTGCTGTCCATTGTGTCCCTAGATGTCAATAAAGATAATAGTTTTTTTTTTTAAAGATTTGTTTTATTTTATTACAAAGTCAGCTATACAGAGAGGAGGAGAGACAGAGAGGAAGATCTTCCATCCGATGATTCACTCCCCAAGTGAGCCGCAACGGGCCGATGCGCGCCGATCCGAAGCCAGGAGGCAGGAGCCTCTTCCGGGTCTCCCACACGGGTGCAGTGTCCCAAAGCATTGGGCCGTCCTCGACTGCTTTCCCAGGCCACAAGCAGGGAGCTGGATGGGAAGTGGAGCTGCCAGGATTAGAACCGGCGCCCATATGGGATCCTGGTACGTTCAAGGCGAGGACTTTAGCCACTAGGCCACGCCGCCGGGCCCAAAGGTAATAGTTTTATTTTCTTTTCCCCAAAGCCTCCTTGCATTCTCTGGCTCTTAGCAGCAGTGCCCCTGATCAAACTTGTTCTACCTCCTCCAGCAAGGTTGGAAACATTGCAACAGATGCCAGTTGGACAGTTTCAAGACCCATCTAGGCAAGAAAAGGTACTTTTCTTATTTCTGAGCTCCCCACATCACAAATATTGCACATGCCCAGGCAAGAAGAATTCACTATTGGGGCCAGCATTGTAATGTGGTAGGTAAAGCTGCTGCTGCCTGCAACACTGGCACCCCATATAGGTTCTGACTTGTGTCTGAGTTGTTCAACTTCCTATCTAGTTCCCTGTTAGTGCACTTGGAAAAAGTAGCACTTGAATCTGCATGGGGAACATAGACGAATCTCCTCACTCCTGACTTTACCTGACCCAACCCTGGCCATTGAGGCCATTTGGGGAGTGAAACAACTGATGGAAAAATCTCTCTCTCTGTGTCTCCTCTCTCTGATTTTCAAACAAATAAATAAATCTTTAAAAAAGTCACTATTGTTCAGGATACAGCATATGCATTTGCACACACACACACACACACACACATGCATATCACACACATACAAGATTACATTGCTAATGCTTCTGGTTAAATTTTAATAATAATAGCTATTGTTTATACAACCCATTAATGTCCAACACTGTACTCAATGCTTTGAGAATTTTCACACCCATTATCAAAAGCAGATTTTATTATTACAATTGAACATTTATTTATTGTTATTGGAAAGGTAGATTTACAGAGAGAAGGAGAAACAGAGAAAAAGATCTTCCATCCACTGGTTCTCTCCCCAAGTGGCCAAAACAGCCAGAGCTGAGCTGGTCCGAAACCAGGAGCCTAGACCTTCCTCTTGGTCTCCCACATGGGTGTGGGGTCACAAAGCTTCAGGCCATCCTCTGCTGCTTTTGCAAGCCACAAGTAGGAAGCTGGGAAGAAAGTGGAGCAGCCAGGATATGAACTGGCCCCCATATGGGATCCCAGTGCATGCAAGGCAAGAACTTTAGCCACTAAGCTACTATACCGGGCCCCAGATTTTATTATCCATGTTTACAAGAAAGTAAGAAACCAAGATTTAGCAGAGATAAGAAAGTTGGCACTCAACATTCAGTGAGGAGTTCAGGTTTGGCTCCACAGCCTGCAAATTCTTTTTGTACAAAAGACACATGCTAGAGTTGTGTTTTTCTTTTAAGTGCTTACGCTTTCGCACACTTTTTCATTGACTTTTGCTTGGTGTTTGCAGAGACGTGAAGGATGCCCATACAAAATTGTAAGAGACTTAAGCAGAGGACAGGGCAGAGAGATGAGCTTTGCTCTTTATAACTCTTGTCTCTCCTAAATGTATTGACACATGAGAAACATGGACACAGAATACAGAGTTAAAAAATTGACAGAATGACAGCATAATTAGTTTGTCCAACGTAACCCAAGCCAACTGTAATTTGGCTTGGTTATGCATGGAATTTAATTCCCTCTCTCAGTCATATTAACATTATCATAAAAGCACTCATACTATGCTGACCAGTAAATTGGACTCCAGCATCCTAAAACACAAAGAATGTCAGTCCTTTATTTTCTGTGGGAAGTATATCTGTGCTTATTAATTGAGCAGACATTTATTGAGAATATACTGTGTGACAGTAAGTCAGGTTTTTATGCACAAAAAAGCTATGATTTGTGGCTAGCACTGTGGCATATGAGCAAAGCTGCCACCTGCAGCACCAGCATCCCAAGAGGTACAGATTTGAATCCCAGCTGCTCTACTTCTGATCTGTCTCACTGCTGATGGCTAGAGAGGCCAGAGGAGAAGGGCTCAGGGCCTTTGGCCTCTGTCTCCACATGAGAGACCTGGATTAAGCTCCTGGCCCTGTCTTTGGAATGGCCCTGCTCTGGCCCTTACAGCCATTTGGCGAGTTACCCAGCAGATGCAAGAGATCTCTCCCTGCCTCTTCCTCTCTGTAGCCCTAACATTCAAATAAACAAACACATGAATAAAAAGGCTATGACTTTTTTATACTGTTGTTATAAATCATTAAAAAGATGTGTGTGGGGGGGGAGGATGGGTGGGTAAATGAGTGATTCAGGTGAGGAGATTAAGATTATATAAAACAAAAAAAGGTTTTATTTTGAAGATAAAAGTTTATGTTCTTCTGGGGTAAACTGGAAAATCTTCAAGAAGGAAGAAACATTTTGAGTAGAGCAAAGAGTTGGATTTCAGAAGGCTGAGTAAAGAAAACGTGAGAGCTGGTGCTAGAGCACACTAAATTGAGCCACAACTTGTGACACTGGCACTCAATATCAGAGTACCAGTTTGAGTCCTTGCTGCTCTGCTTCTAATCCACCTCCTTGCTAATACAACTGGAAAACCAGCAGATCATGTCCCAAGTACTTGGGCTCCAGTTACCCATGTGGGAGGCCAGGATAGAGTTCCTGACTCCTGGCTTTGACTTGACCCAGATCTGGATGTTGTGGCCATTTGAAGAGAGTGAACTAATGCATGAATGATTCTCTTTTGTCCCTCACCCCCCACTGTTCTCTGTAAATCTTCCTTTCACATAAATAAATCTTAAAAAAAAAAGAAAAAGATTGCCTATGTTTAGCAAGCTATATAAACCAGACTAAGCAAAATGAGTTTTTGAAAATGTTTTACCTTAATCCAACTGTCTCACCTACAGAACAATGTTTAAAATACTTAATTCAGGGCCCGGTGCCATGGCCTAGGGGCTAAAGTTCTTGCCTTGAACACACCAGGTTCCCATATGGGCGCCGGTTCTAGTCCAGCTCCCTCCTTGTGGCCTGGGAAGGCAATCAAGGACAGCCCAAAGCTTTGGAACCCTGCACCCGCGTGGGAGACCCAGAAGAGATTCCAGGTTCCCGGCTTGGCTTCGGATCGGCGCAGCACCGGTCGTTGGGGCTCACTTGGGGAGTAAAACATCGGACAGAAGATCTTCCTCTCTGTCTCTCCTCCTCTCTGTATATCTGACTTTGTAATAAAAATAAATAAATCTTTAAAAAAAATACTTAATTCAGTCTCCTGAAAACATTTTTTGACTGCCCAGTTAGGTCTAACAAAGAGAAGAGTACCTGAAATGTTAACATATTCTTTCCTGCAAATCTGTTGTAATATTGTTTAAAATTACTTACTTTATGAATCAGTACACTGACAGAGAGGAAGTTTTGAGGGTAGTCTCCACTATAGGAAGTTACCTGTGTGCTTGGGACTAGGGTCAATTTCACTTTCTTTTGGGGGAGTGGTGCTTTTCTGAATTTTTAAAATTTCCAGTCATGATGATGCATTTTTTGTACCCAGTCAAAAGGACAAATATTTCCTATAATGAACCTTTAATGTGTATTGGAGAAACAGTCAGCATTGGCAACCTATTTGCACATTTAACAAATAACTGAGGTCCATTCACACTCCTTGACATTGTGGAGGTCCATTCACACTCCTTGACATTGTGGATGCAGAGGTGAACATGCCAACAATGTTCCTTACAGTGTTTATAGTGTATTGACAAAGGAAATTCAGTGCTTTCGATACATGCAAAACATAGAATTACAACTGGAAAGAAAGAAACCAAATAAGATTTTGTGGAAAATGAACAGAAAAAAGTAATTCAACCAGTAGCATGAGGGATCAAAGCTAAATATTTATAGCAGGTGTCATTTGGATCAGTCTTCTCAGGGTGAGCAGGTGTTAGGTTGGGACCAGTTGTAAGGGTGGGGTGTGGGTAACTCGGGGAGGAAAAGAGGGCATGATGCTTGGCCCCTTGGGTGGAAAGCAGCTCTGCACAATGACAGAACTGTTAATGCCTTGCTTAGAATAAAGGATTGTATTAAAGGAATTTGGAGGGATTCAGTGGACAGAGCTGGGAGCCTCAGACCCCATGGCACAGCAGGCTTTCTTCTGTCCCTAACAGTAAATCTGAGCACAAGGTTGAGTAGTATACAAGGTAGGACTGGGTAGACTATAGGTGTTAATAGCCAAGTTAGCTGGATGGGCCTGATCCAGATCTTGTTTCATCATCTGCGAAAAGTATGATGGTCTAGGAAAAGTCTATTCAGCCCCCTGAAGCCCTGTCTTCTTTTCTATAAAATGGAACTAATCGCAACATCAACAGAAAGTTATTAGATGAAATGATATAATGTAGTTGAAGAACAGTATCTAGAACACGGTAACTGATCTAAAACTGGTTCTGTTTATTACCAACTCCCTTTCCTTTGTCTTAAAAAAAAAGCTAAGAGAGTAGACACAAAGTGTTGTTACCACGAAAGCAGATAACCACGAAAGGTGATATGTTCATTATCTAGACTGAGTCATTTCATAATGTGCATGTGCTTCAAAACATAATCTTGTACATGGTAATTTGTGTAATTTGCTTGAAACTTTAATTCAATCATGTCTTTCTAGAGATAAAAGAAAAATGTATCATATATTTACTTTTTCAAAAATAGTCATTATATAACTAAGAGGAATAGATAGTTAAAAGTCTGTTTTTAGGCAAGAGAAACAAGCTGTATAAAGACAACTATATACATAACCAAATATATATGCACTTGCTATTTTTCTCTTTTAAACCACTGTGGATCTGCATCACTAAATTTAACTGGGCTCAGGCTAAACAAATACATTTTCCAGAGCCAGTAAACCCAGTTTTTCACGTTATTATAAATGCATTTTAGAAATGATATAATTCAAAAGGTCTGTCTTCCAGAAGAAATGCAAATAGGAGAAGCTGACATGAGCCCATAAGAGAATGTATTTGACTTCTGCAAACATACTGGGTTTAATAGAGAGAGAGAGAGAGAGAGAGAGAGAGAGAGAGATGATATTCCATCCTCTGGTTCACTCTCCAGACACCTACAACAACCAAAGCGCGTCATGTTGAAGCCAGAAGACAGGAATTCAATCAAAGTCATCCACACAGGCGGTAAGGACTCAACTATTTAGTCACAACTTGCTGCCCTCCAGGGTGTGCATTATAGGAATCTTAGTGCTCAGAAATGTAACTAGAACTTAAACCCAGACAGTCCAGTGTGGGATGCGGGGATTCCATGCAGTGTCTCAAACATTTTACCAAATGCTTACTCAAAAAGGCTAGTTTTGAGGAGACTAACTTATAACTGATTTAATAAAAAAGAACGAGTAAAACCACAAAACAAAGTCAAGAAGAAAATCAGTCTAGTATTATTTGTTTGGAATTTTTTACTTAATAGTATTGATAATCACTATTATTTAAAATCATGATTGTTTGACTTGTTATAGCTACTTTCTGCATTTAAAAATTTAAACACATGGGAAGCAAATTTGGCCTAGTGATTAAGATACAGTTGCAAAGGCCCAGGTTCAATACCTGGTACTTACTCCTGACTTCAGTTTCCCATTAATGCAAATTCTGAGAGTTGGCAGCTATGGCTCAAGTAATTGGGTTCTTGACATACCCGTGGGAGAACTGGATTATGCTGCCAGCTCCTGGCTTCCAACCAGGATTTTGGGGAGTGAATCAGTGGATGGTGGCTGTCTATCTCTCAGGGAAATCATTCTTAACAATTACCTACAGAACTAACAAACACGGTTGGCTCTCAAAAAAAGACTGTGTTAAAGTAGTGATTTTTTGGGAAAAATCTGAGTCTCCCTTACCAAATGACAAAGGACGAGAACTCAGCTGGAATGAGGTGCTAAGTGGACATTTTGTCATCAGAGAATGAAGTAAGGTCAATAGGTTTCTTTTTCTGTGGTTGTAGAGGATTTGTGCTAGAAAAAAAAATCACTGTCTTTTGGTTTGCTGGTGCAGGCTGGGGGAAAAGAGTATCTGGTGCTTTTCTTACATTCCCAAGAGGTACTTTATTTGGCTCTTCATTAGCAGCTAAACACCAGATATAGCATAGTAGGTGTTTGTGTAAACCTACTTAACCATGTTAAATAAGAATACAGTGATATCATCCTCTGGAAATAGCTTTGTCGAATTCCCAGTATAATTCTGAATTCAAATGCTGAAGACAACTGCTCAATCTTCCTCAGAATTCTTTCAGTGGAGGAACAGTTTCAAAGGCTATTTCCTTTTTTTTTTTTTCTTCTTTTTTTTCTTTTTTCCCCCAAGACGAGCCTCCCTGTCACTAGCAGCAGTGTTTGAGATGTTTGGGCTTTTACCTTTTATGAATACATGACATGCCGTGTTCTGTGGGCCTACAGATTCATCACTCTCCAAATTTATAGGGATGTATGCAGTGTGATTTGATAAAGTGTTTTGTTTTGCCTTTCATCACTCACACGATATTGAAAGGACATTCCCTGTATATCTTAGGCCTCATCTATCAAAAATAAGGCTTTGGGGAGAACAACTAAAAGGCAGTAAAAACTTGTTGAACTGATAAGTACATAATATGAATGTGTCATCTCTGAATATGAAGGGCCATGAGATGAGGCTCATATTTCAGCTTTTTTTAGTAAGTGTACATATCTATTTCCCAGGGCTTTAAACCTCACTTTGGTTCAAATACTTGCAATGCTTCCCAAGTGTCTTTGGGAAAGACAGCACTGTAAATTAAAGTGATTATTAATCTTACTAAATCTATTCCTTTTTACTGGCATTTACGTAGGTGATCGGAGCCTCTGTATGATGGATTGGTTTGGAAACTTACTCAACACACTGGTACATGAAATGAAAAGTTGGAGGAGCTTGATGTTCAGGTGTGCTTTGCTTTGTAATACAGAAAAAAAATTTCTTCAAAGATGACATGGGAATGTCAAAAATGCTAAAAGGGTTACTTAGATCTTACAGTTGAAGAATCTGGCAACTTAAATCAAAATAGGAATTTTAATTGTTATCACTCTATTTGCATCCCATCATAAAAACTAAATTGGCCTATAATTAGTAGTTCTTCATCCAAGGCCACTAATAAATAGAATCCCCTGAAAATACAAAGGGTCTTTACCGGATATGAGTATTATGAAAAAATGATATTATGAAAATGAGATATGAGCATTATTTTTAAAAAAGTTTCAGAAACTTTTGGACCAAAATGAAAATAAATTTCATTTTCTATGAATTTTTGAAGTTCCCTTGAAAAATTCATTTCCAGGTGAGTGAAAAGACATAAATATCTTATCAGAAGCACAAACCAAAACAGTCAATAATTGTCCAATAGATAGCTAACATGCTCCCCTGACCTTGGATGATTCTTTGATAACTACATAAAAGAGAATGGGACACCTATCTTGCTAATACATAATGCTTGGATGAATGAACTATCAGAAATCAAATGTAAGCCACACAAAGATAATGAATCTTCCCTTCTGACTGGAGATAATTTAGAGATTAAAAAATTCCACATTGTTGGGGCCTGGCAGCGTGGCCTAGTGGCTAAAGTCCTCGCCTTGAACGCATCGGGATCCCATATGGGCACCAGCTCTAATCCTGGAAGTTCCACTTCCCATCCAGCTCCCTGCTTGTAGCCTGGGAAAACAGTCAAGGACGGCCCAAGGCCTTGGGACCCTGCACCCGCGTGGAAGACCCGGAAGAGCTCCTGGTTCCTGGCTTCACTCCAGTTGTTGCAGTCACTTGGAGAGTGAATCACTGGACGGAAGATCTTCCTCTCTGTCTCTCCTCCTCCTCTCTGTATGTCTGACTTTGTAATAAAAATAAATAAATCTTTTAAAAAAATTCCACATTATTAATGGTTTGGGACAAATGACAATTCCCATGCACTATCAGCGCATTGTAGCTCTCAGAAAAATTTACTGAAGATTTTTAAGCCACACAATTAAAGGAAAAAGGCAAGGTGTAGAATAATGATAGTACATGCAGATTTGTGTCACTCTCCTTATGTTTATGTGAAACAAATGCAAAACTGGAGCTCTAGTATGTTGCAGGCCAACCTCCCAAGAGAACCTGGGGTGAGGGTTAAAGGGGTGAGGTGAAAATACCTTTCCCTTTTCACTGAAGACAATCCTTTATCAACTATTTACATCAAGACAGATCCTCTTACTGATTATCTAATTCTGGTTTTAAAGAAAGCATAGACTAAAAACAAAAGACTTGAGGACAATTACCTCATGATCTTGCACAGAATTTCAAAGTTGGCAAAGAAATTTCATCACACTGAATTTATGGTTTGGAAACTACACTCTGAAACCCTAGGGTTTTCCTAGAGTCTTCTCAATGTTAAGGAATGAAAGTTACAACTAGGTGCGCACACAATGGCACACAGGCATGTAAACATAAAATCATACACACACACAGACACACACACTGCACAAAGCTTACATCAATTCTAGACTCGAGATTGCCTTTTTGTAGTTCATAAATTAGAATTAAACATGAAATCTCTTTTAAGCAATACTGCAAGACTTAAAAATTTTTAAGTTATTGTTTCAAATTTTTTAACTTTAAAATATTTTACTTATTCTTCTTCTTATTATTATTATTTTATACTTCAGTTCCTTAGGCCCTGGGATTTCCCTTACCCTTTCCCCAATTTCCTCCCCATCCACTGAGTTTCCCTATATTATTACTATAGTATAGTTCTACATAAACAGTCATATGTCCATTGTTGTGGTCATGGATAATAACAGAGAGTCCAGCATCCTATTGTCAAGGTATAATAAACAGTTTCATTGGAAGTCCATTTTTGGTCTGGAAGTAGAGATGCATATTGCAATGTATCCTCACATCTGGATATGACAGTCTCCATTACACAGTTACTATACATCCCCTTAAATGAAAAGCCACAACACAAAAACAACACCAGGAAGAAAAACAGAAATTTAAAATGCCATGAGGTTAAATAACATGTTACTAGATGTGACAGTCTCCATTACACAGTTACTATACAAACACTTAAATGAAAAGCCACAAAACAAAATCAACAACAGGAAGAGAAATTAACAGCACCATGAAGTTGAATAACATGCTACTGAATGACTAATGTGTCACTGAAGAAATGAAAAAGAAAATCAAGAACCTTCTTGAAGAAAATGATGCTATTGTATGATCTATGAGTCACTGAAGAATTTAATCAGAAGAAAGAGTTTTGAAGAGATGAAACAAACAAAAAAAATTAAAAGCCACGAGATATAGTTTCCACTAATCTTTGTTAGTGAGATGTGTCTCTTGTAGGCAATGAATAGATGAGTTTTTTTATTTTAATCCAGTCTACTAATCTGTGATGTTTAATTAGTGAGTTTAAGCCATTTACATTCAAGCTTAATATGGATGGGTGATATTCTGAAATATCCTGTTATATTAGGAACGGGTTGTTCATTGATTTATTCTTCTGCTGTTATTTTACTGGGATGTTCTTCGCATTTGCTTTTGGTTTTGGTGGGTGCTATTCCTTTTCTCTTTCAACAGAACATTTTTAAGTATCATTTGTAGGGCAGGTTTGGAAGAGGCATATTCATATAATTTTTCTTTACTGTGGAAGTATTTTACTTCATTTTCAAAGACCAAGGTCGCTTTTGGTCAAGCCTGTTGGGAGTTCTGTTCCCTTCCTGGACATTTTTTCCCAATTCTTTCTCTAGATTAGGAACATTTCCCTTATTATTTCAATAAATACATTTGTACACAGTTTCTCTTTCTGCACTTTCTGGAACTCCCATAACTTTTATATTTGGCCTCTTAATAGTGTCTTTCAATTCTTGAATACTTTTTTAAGCCTGATGCAGCTCTGCTTCCAGCTTATTGTTTCACCCTGGTGACAGCAAATATCTTCTAATTTTCATATTCTTTCTTCTGCCTCCTTCATTCTACTTTGGAGACTCTCCATTGTACTTTTCATTTGCTCCACTATAGTCTTAATTTCTGATATATCAGCTTTTGTTTAATTCATTTTCTCTTCAGTGTTGAAACTTGTTATTCATTTGTTATTCAGTATCACTTTTAGTACCACATGTGTATGTGTGATCGAGAGAGAGATATCATTAATATCTTCCTTAACAAGAATAACTCATAGATAAGGATACAAGTATGGAAGTAGCAAGAAGTTGGGTTTTCTCTATTTTACCCACGATAAAAACCAAATCATACAAATGAGTAAAATGGTATTTATGACAGTAAAGTATAACACCGATGTTATGTTTTATATCTTCAATGAGTCACTTCCCCTTCAACTAAAATATGATCCAGAAGGTCAGCGGACAGTACCTCAAAGGAAGTAGGCATAGTACTTTCTCAGGAATCAAACATTCTCCCAAGATAGTTCATCATCATTCTGATCTCTAGAGATAAACAAAAGTAGAGACACAGCTAGACGCTGAAAAGGCAAAGAGAACATCTCCCTGGATGGCTGGTTACTGTTATGCAATGAGAATTTGTAAGAGAACAACTTAAGATAGGCTACTGGAGGCCCAAAAACTGTGTTTATTCCTCCTACTTACAATGATCTTTTCTCCATGTTTCTACTCTAATAGTTCAGTATTAACATCACACTAGTTTGAGATTTGAGTCATACATGCCCAGGGGCCTGGATTAATTATTTTCCCTTGGGGGTAGACATTTCTTCCTAGTCACATCATAGGAACAAAGAAAGCTGATCCTATCTTATAGGGTACCATGTAAGGCTTTCTATCGTGAATTAATGGGTAGGTACCAATGTGTCAGACATGCTTCTAGTTGCCAGATGCCAGATATGGAGATGCTGGCTAGTTGTACATATCAGTTTACCTAGGGCTATCACACCCAGTTATTCCATCAAACATTAATCTAGGTGTTTGAAGATATTTTGTAGATTTTGTAAACATCTCTAATCAGTTGTCTCTAAGTAAAGAGATTAGCATCAACTCTAGTTTTCTGGAGAACCCAGAACCATACAAGAGATGCACAAGATGTAAGCTTTTGTGATCAAGGAATTTATAGCTTTTCTAGGGAAAACTAAAAATCACTCGAAGTGCCTCATTAATGAAAAGAAGCATAGTGAGTGACAAGGCTAGGTAGGAACTATATTTAGGGTGAGTGGTCCGGGAAGGCTTCTCTGAAGCAGTGACGTTTATGCTCAAACAGGAGGCGACATTCTCATTACAGTCTTCATGCCTCGGCATATTAGATAAAGTAATTTGCATTGCATGCACTCTAATTTTAGGTAAGTAAAAAACAAGCCAAGTTTAGGACCTTAATGAAACCAAAGTCTTTCCTTGAAGCTAAAATTATAGCAACCTGGAAGCTCTTGTGTCTGACTTGATTAATGAATGGAGGTGAACAATTAACTTGTTTTTGGCATGCAATTGCTTTTGCCTGCACTAATTTGAAAAAAATAGACCTAACTCAGGTGCTAGACAAAGTACAAAGCAGAACAAAAGTCCCTTTTGGATATATTCTGCCCTCTTCTTATCTCCTTCTCTTCAAAGCACAAATATACCTTCCATGCTAAATCCATAGGACTTGAAGAATTGTTTATCATGAAGACAATGGTCTTTCATTTTTATTTTATTCTGTGTGATTACTGCTATCTACTTTTTCTGAATGATGCATGCATGGGGTAGAAGTCTATAGAAGTTTCCAATTCCAGAATCTTTCAAACTTGAACTTGAAGAGACATCCTCATCATCCAGGTCTTGTGTCTGATATCAATGAATGGGGAGAAATCTGGAACAATCAAACACTTCAGATGAGCAGCAAGACCCAACTCGGCCTCTGAAGGCATGCTGACTTGTAGATAATGTTTGTGGTGAGTAATGTGTATGCACGTTATGGCCAAAATCCAAATGCAGGTGAAAGCTCATATTCAGAGCCATCACTAGCTGCTTCTCAAGAGGAATCTTCTACATTCTCTGTCAGTTCAAAATCAAGGTGCCTGGGTGCTCACATCCATATGAACAAACACTAGGAATGAAGGATGGAGTAAAAGGTGTTGGCCTCTTTAAGGGTTCAAAAATGTTTCTGGTCAAAATATCATGTTGTAAAAACAATGGTTACACTGTTGTGAGGGTTTGAGGGAATTAAGAATATGCTTTTGGTTCTTACTCAAGTTGTCACCCTGAAGCCACTTCTACTTCTGTCTTGAGCAGCAGGACAGTAAGTGCACAGAGGCTGATGCTATGAAAACAGAGAGGACTTTGCAGAATTCCCAACCAGAGTCACAGGCAGTAGAGGTTGGGGGTGTGAAGACAGAAGAGAGGCAATGATAGGGACTTAATCATCACCTTTGCCGTGAAAAACAGAATATGTTGCCCAAGAGGTTTGGGTGGGATTTGTATGTTGAAATGGATTCACAGGTGACCACATAGTCTTGCAGAGATTCTAGCACTCATTTAGAGTACAGATTCATTGACTATTAGAATTAAAATGGACCACAGCATTAACCTGGTCCTTCACGTTCCATGTTTCAATAATATACTTAAAACACAGAGGAAGATTTTTGTCTGAAGAGGTCCAGTTTTGTCCACCATGAACAGATTTGTCTGTTCTTGAGGTGGATATTACTCAAGTCTATCCATAGGTTCTTCTTTTTAAAAAGTTACTTACTTGAAAGTCAAAGTTAACAGAAAAAGAAGTAGATGGAGACAGAGAGTGAGAGAGGAACTATCTGTTACTTTATTCTACCTAGCATCTGCAATGGCCAGAACTGAGCTAGGCAGAAGTCAGGAGCCAGGAGTCTCATCTAGGTGCCCCATGTGGACAGCAGGGTTAAGCCCTTAGTCCATTCTCACCACTTTTCTCTTGCCATTAACATGTAGATGACAGAAGTGGAGCAGCAAAAACAAACTGGCACCCATATGGAATAAAAGCATTACAGGTAGTGGCTTTGCCCATTTACACCACAATGCCAGCCCCTATCCATGGATAAATGATAGGAAATTGCTTCTATGGAACTTGTCCTTTATCACATGTTACAATGATATTACAGCAAGAGATAATTCACATGTAACCTTGTGTTTCGACCTTTCATGTGTCAGCAGGCTGTGATCCCTGCCACTCACACTGACTTGTGATATATACATCATAATAAAGCACCAGCACCAGTCACCACCAATCCTTGAGAGGCAACAGTGCTAAGTGCTACGGCAGAAATTTTAAGGAAGTAGCTAAGGAAAAGGTGTCAGATAAAATCCCCCCAGCCCTCCCCAGTGAAGTTAACACTACTGATAATCCACTCTGTGCAGAATATTCTAGATAGCAGCACCCTCTCTACCCTTCCTCTAGCATACACATACTCCTTAAAAGCACAAACCTCCTACCAATCTTCTTCATTTGCACCTTTTTCTTGGAGGTTTTCCAACTTTGAAGAATGCTGAAACTCCATCCAAGCTTTGGGAGACTGTACCCCTCACTTCATTTGGAATTAAATTTGGTTAGACAATCTTGTTCTTCCTAAGTCGTACTCCCACGAATCCTAAATTTTGATCAGACTTCCCCTGGCTTTGGAAGTAGGATGCCTTGGCAGTGTCCCTGTTATTTCAGGGAGAGTCCCACCACCCCTAGTGTGCCTTGGTTCCTTCTCCCCCAAGGAACTTAACATTGTGAACAAGGTAATACAGTTATGTTAGCGATTTTGTTTCCTTTGCTCCGGTCTTGGTCCCTCTTCTTGCTCTGCGGTGGCATGCTTCCTGGAAGTAAGTATGAACAACACATTTGAATGCCTGTAACTCTTTCAACTGAAACTTGAGTATGGAAATCAAGCCAAAAAGTGTAACTCAAACACATCAGTATTTTGAACAGGATTATGACCTACAGATAATTAATGATTCTATTAATTGTTTATTCTTTTCTGCTTCGGGTGAGATATTAGCCACCATTGAGTCTCTAAAGCCATAATAAATGGAAAGATGAGTTGACAGTGGAAACAGTTCCATGATTAAAAATCTATGCCCTGTGAATCTGCAAATTAGATAATCAGAGTGAATGTGATAGAGTTTCTTAGCAAGTGTAATCATTGCTACAAACCGCTCAGAAAATAAATGGTTACAGGTCACAAGAGATTTTACAGATGTCTGGGATAGTATAAAACATGATTTTAAATGGCCTGAATACCAGAAATGCACCTAAAACCCTAAAAATAACATACAATATCTATCCCAAAGAACACCAAACGACTGGGTTGCCTGTTTTTCTCTTACTCTTTCCTTTCAACTGAGGCTTCAGAAGGGAGCAAGATCTTAGTACCTTGTTGACAGAGCCAAGAAGTGAATGATAGACACTAATGGGATTTTTAATATTTAACCTAATTAACTTTGTTAAAATTAAGGCTTACTAGGAAGAATCAGCACAAAGAAATTAATTATAGCAATGGAATTTTTGCTAGATTTAACAGCTGAGTACCAACTATATCTATAATGCACAGAGACAGATATTTTAAATTTGTTTCCATTTTTCTTTTGTGGCTTCGATATTTCCATTTTCAAGAGGGTCTGTACTCCCGAAGCTGAGAGTGCACATCTTTGTTACTGGCCCAGACTACATAGCAGGATTTTGTCTGTCAAGCATTCTTTTTTTGACCTTGTTGGACTAGGATTGCCAAGTACCTAGCAAGATATCTGGCATATCAGTGTTTAGTACAGGAAACATAAATGATATATAAAAAATGAAACTGAAATGTTACAGTTTGATTATTATTTATAGTCCTTGTCTGTATTCCAGTGGTCTTTCTACTTCTTCCGTGTTGATCATTATGGTAAGTGATGCATTAAGTCTGTGACTATACAGTAAGTTGAAATTATGTTATTGCAACAATTAAAGGAAAAGAAAAGAGGAAGATGGGGGTTGAGAGAAGAAGGGATGGGGAAACGTATGGTTATCTTTTTATAATTATTCATTATCTATGAAATTTGTACTCATGGCCAGCACCCTGGCATAGTAGATTAAGCCTCTGCCTGCAGTGCCAGCATCTCATATGGGTGCCAGTTTCAGTCTCCACTGCTCTACGTCCAGTCTAGCTCCTGGCTGATGGCCTGAGAAAGCAGCAGATGGCCCAATTCCTTCAGTCCCTGCACCAATGTGACTGACCAGAAAGTGGTTCCTGGGCTTCTGGCTTCAGATCGGCCTAGGTTTAACCACTTTGGACATTTGGGGAATGAACCAGCAGATGAAGAGTTCTCTGTCTTTCCTTCTTGTTCTGTAAATCTGCTTTTCAAATAAAAAATTAACAAATTAAAACTTTAAAAGAGAAATCTGTACTTTTTGTACTACAAAATTAAAAATAAAAATTAAAAATGAATGGAAAAATGAACAAAATATGATAGCTTTAAATAATTACTATTAGTGATGGTATTTATTCTTCAGCTTACCTACTTCACCTTGTGTTTATTACATGGCAAGAGGCAATGATAAAGAGAATATGGAACTTCCCCCTTGAAGAGATTACCCAACTACAGTCTACAGTATCCTGTCATGCCCAGAGGAGTTCTGCCTGGAAACTTATATCTGAGCACACACGTGTATACCCAGAGCAATATGGGACACAAAGCCACACAGAGAACTGGAATATTTTGGATGCATCAATTTTTGCATAAATGTTAACTCACAAAATACTCTGAATAGCAATATTTGTAAAATTTATAGCAGACTCAATATCATTGTGCAATGATCGCCGCTTCATTGTTCAGTAACTGCCTTTCATTACCACAGATATCAATGATTAAATGAGAAGCCGTAAATCACTGGCACTTCTCACACCACCAAGATTCATGGTGCTGCATACCTGAAATAATCTTGATTTTTTTATAATTTGTGCCTACTTTTCTCCAAATTCTTGGATAAATTGTAGCCTCAAAGGAAGTAAATGAAAATAACTCACAAAATTCATCATACCAAGGTTGGATGTTTTTCTTTGCATTGACTTATTCATAATAAACTTGTTGTTTTTGTTGTTTAATTTAAAATGATGTTTCATCATTAAAAGCACCAGACATTGGAGATAGACAATGAATAAAATACAGTTTTTACACTGGGATATCTGTAACCGGTTTGGGAGGGTAGGCAGGTTGAAAAAATCAATCTATTGGACAGTGTAACAGTTTCTATGCAGTACTGTCAACAGAGTACCACTATGCGGCAGAGAGAAGGAGGCAGGGACCTGCAAGGGTAAGCAGGGTTTTAACAGATGTAGTGTAGAATTGGAAAAACAACAGTTGTAGACGCATAAATAGGCATGGAGGCAGTATCTGCTTGGGCATAGATAGAAAATGGAGGATGATATGGAGTGGGTATTTGGATATCTAGAATAAGCCTTTGTCTTCACAGGGAGAGCAAGGAACATCAGAGGTCCCAGCTTGATGGAATCCCACCAGCCAGCGGCATCAGATCACCAAGCTCATGCACACTTGCGTTTCTAGGACTTAGTCACTGCTTCAGTCATTTCCAATGACCTGACTCTTCTTGGAGAACAACTGAGTTGTTGCCTCTCTCTTCTCACAATTAGGATATCAGGGCTCTAACAGGAGAGCCCTGTAGGTCTCTCATTGCATAAGCTGGGTACAGAACCATGTTCATCTCTTGCACTGGGAAACTGCATGAAGCTTGCTGATTGCTTGCTATCCAGGCCTCCTGGTTACATCTTAGTCTTCTTTAGTTAATGGCCTTATTTTTGCAAATTCAACTTTTTTCCCTAGGCCAGAGCTGTTTCTAACTGGGTCCAATGATTTTAGATTATATTTTTAATGTGATGGCAATAATGTTTTTACAGCCTATTCTCCTCAGTTGCTTAAGAAGGTTCTGGTGAGCTGTTAGTCTTGTACTTGTCTGTTATTGTCATTTCTCTGGGAATTAGCTCCAGGTGATAAAATATGACATCTGCAAGTTTCAACTCTGACTCCACATCAGAATCAACTGCTAAAGTTTAAGATATAGTGCCTGGGGCCTATGCTAAAAAAGTTTCATTCAATTGGCTAGCATATAATAAGCATGTGTGTTTTTAGTTTCTACAGCTGATCCCTATAAGTGGGTTGAGAGCCAACATTCAACATCGTACCCCATCTTTATGGGATGTTGATTCCCATAAATCAATGTTGTATCCAACTCCCCAGATCCCATGGAGGAAACTTACACAAATATACCTTCATTCATTAGTTTGTTACTACTTACTGGCTGACTATAAAAGCCTAAGAAATTGACTGTATAATGATGAAGCTGGCCTGGCTAAAAAGTCAGGGAAGTAAAAGGAGCCAGAACTAGAATCTGTACAAGGCAAAAGTTGGGTGAGTTCACAAATAACCTAACATTTGAAGATTAGTATCAATAAGGCAAGAATGAGTTAGACAAATCACAAAGTTCAGAATGTCCATTAAATCAATGAGTTATCCAGAGCAGAGAAGCAACAGAGGCATATGCCCTAGAAACATTATGCACTGGACCAGGCAGAGTCCTAAACACTGGTAATAGGGGCTATTAAGGTCTGGATAAAGTACTACTGAAGTCTGCCTGAAGGAAACCCTGGTTTCAGGTTCAGGTATCACCTACTGGTAGAAGCAGGCGGTTAAATGCAGTGCTAGAACATGGAGAGAATAGTGGAAGTGACTGACATTATGTGTTGGCAATAAACAGATAACATCTACAGAGAATTTAAAAAATGGCAAAACTAAAAGCCAGTCTAATTTTATTATCACCATGTGCTAATGCTGTCAAAGAAAGACTAGTGATCAATGGTCCTAATTCTAAAATTTTTGTTGAGACTAGGAATGTGGTATATCATGTTAAGCCATCACTTGGCAATGCTGGTGTCGCATTCTGGAATGGTGGTTCTAGTGCCAGCTATTGTACCTCTGATTCAGCTTCCTGTTAATTCTCCTGGGAAGGTGGTGGAAGATGGCCTGAGGACTTAACCCTTACCGCCTGTATGGAAGACCAGGCTGGAGGTTTTGGTTCCTGCTTTGACCTGACCCAGCTCGGGTTGTGAACGGTTATTTGCAGAGTGTTGGGTTTCTCTCTCGCTCTCCTTGGCTCTTCTTTTCAAGTATAGGTAAATCTTAAACAAACAAACAAAAAACTTCACTGACCTAAGCTATAAACAATTGTTTACGCTATAGAAATTAGAAAAATGTTCTTACATTTCTTTCTTACTTATGATGCGCTGCATGGAAGTTACACGTGGAGAACCTCCAGATACACAGTTGTTTTTCCTGATGTACTCATACTCAGATATATGCATTCATTTCAAGAGCAAGTTCCTAATTATTGAAAATTTGCAGACTTAATTTTAACATGACTCATTTCTCCTAACCCATGGGTTCTACTCATGGCCTTTCATGTATAGAGTTGTTTTTAAATACAAATGATAGCACAGTTATTGCAATGACAAAGAAATAGAAACTGTGTTAGGATTCTTCCATATGGACCCATGCATGGCTCAGTGGCCAATCCTCTTCTTGTAAGCACCGGGATCCTATGTGGGCACAGGTTTGTGTTACAGCTGAGCCACTTCCAATCCAGCTCCATGTTTGTGACCTGCGAAAGCAGTAAAGGATGGCCCAGAGACTTGGGATCCTGCAACCAGGTGGAGACTCAGCCAAACCAGCCACTAAGGGAAGACTAAGTGCAATTCTCTTTGGAATTCTATGGAATGGACTTGAGTTTTACATAGCCTGAGGACACTTTATCCAAAATCCTTCAAGAGTCTTTACAGATGCTTATGACTGAAATGAAATTTTGTCCCACCAATTATATAGGACAGTCACATTGGGCTTGAACTCAGGGCTTGTAACACTCTGATTAAATTTACCACCTGGCATGTAGTAAACCATCAATAAATATTTATTAAATGAATTCATCATATAATACCCATAATGACTCATATGTGATATGTTAATAATACATAAAATGTCTAGTAATACCTTTTCTATTGCCACTTGATTTCTCTTGAATTTTTATCTCAATCTTCAATAGTCATTCACACCCATTTTCTTTGACTAGTTCAAGGCATTAAAATACTATTTTCTTCCCCTAAGCTTTCAATTTAAATATGCTAGCAGAAATTCCTATTCATTCCATTCCAAGTATTTGCACAGATCTGATCCACCACAGCCGGCTGCTAATGATGCATCTGTCATTTTATTGACACCCCTAAACAGCTTTATTCTCTTTTCTAATTAAGAGACAAAACTGGTATTGTCGGCTGCTGAACAGACATTTGGGGGCTTTTGTTCTAATGTAAAAGGCAACACATGATGACGCTAAAACAAAAACTCAGGAAATGTTAACAGAAAAACTCACTAGACAAAATATATTTACACGTACGTTTTCAGTTAAGCTGGCTATAGGCCTAACAGACATACAATATTTTGAGTTAAAGGGGGAAAGTATACACTGTGAAAAAGTACATTTAAAACGAAAGTATTACTTTCTATCCTAACTGGCCATTACAATTCAGAACAAAGCAGTGTCATGCGTTCTTCAGACAATCAAAAAGCCCAGGGAAGTAAAACATCCCTTGAAAGTTGGCCAAAATGAATGCTGGAATATAAGTTACTGTCGAGGTACTAGTAACATGTAAATAAGTGCTAAGTAAGTATTAAAGTTCTTAGAGTAAAATCCACAGGAAGATGATAAATAGCACATTTTAAGATATGGGAGAAAACAGGATTGATTTCTTGATGATACTACTAGCTAATTCCCAGAGAAATGACGATTACAGAGAAGTACAAGACTAACAGCTCACCAGAACCTTCTAAAGCAACTGAGGAGAACAGGCTGTAAAAGCATTATTGCCATCACATTAAAAATCTAATCTAAAATCATTGTGAGTTAGAAAATTAAGGATTCACCAAAATATTCCCAGAGGTTATATGCTGAAAGGAATGCACAAGGAGGAACAATGCTCGTTCATTTCTTTACATGGAAATATATCTTGGGATGTTTATTTTTCAATAAGCTAAATATAAAATTTATTTCCTTAAATAAAATTATTGTTTATAAACAGAATATTTCTTGTACACAGTGTTTGACAGCCTTGCAGATATTTTTATGATTATCATGTCAGTTTCAGCTTAATCTCTTTTGTGCTTCTCTCTTAAATTTTAAGGAGACTCCAGAAATGTTTCTTATGGGTTGGCCACAATTGCGGCTAATTCCATTTCTATGTTCCTTTCAGGATATTCTTGCTCATTTGGCACTCCTGATCTAAACTGTTACTGTACAGTCAAATGCATATTTGTTGGTCTTGCTCACATTATCCATTTTCATTCCAACTTGTGTTTTGTACTACTCTCAAGGTCATGGGTGAAAACGATTGCATGTGTAGTCCATGGTGACACCAGATTTCTCCTTGTTGTGAGGCAGAGTCCGTGAATATTTTGAGTAAATATCGTTTCATGAGGTTTGCTGCCTGTACACATCAAGCTTGAAAGTCTATTGCCCTATTTCCTAACAGAGTCTCTCCACTTAGAGGAACCTATGAGGGTCTTGTGGACATTGGTCTAGCGGGATTCAATAGCTTGGATTCTTTATTTCTAAAAGAGTCTTTAAAACAAAAGAACCCTGTCAATGCCAACAAAACTGATTTCAGAGTTACAAATAAAATGTTGGCTCAGTTGTGATGATACCATGAGATTTAAGAAGCACACCCTCCACTACCCTTTTGGGAATTGCCATGAAGAGTACAACCCATTCTCTACATTTTAGAGACTGAAATACTTTTACGAACCAAGAGGTGGGGTACATGAAGTGGGATTCAGAGCACAGCAAAGCAAGGCGTATGCCTGCTAGTTGCTATTAGGAGTGATTATTTTGTCCACAGAGAAACAAAGAACATACTGCCTTGAGCAACAGAGAATATTCAATGATAAACAGATATATCAATACAGGTAGCTGAATTTTCAGAAGGAATCCTAACTGTCTATAATGAGTGCCACACAGGCCTCTCCTAGTCAAAGTAATTAAAGCATTTACAAAACTTGAGAAAATGACATAAGTTAAGCACAATGCTATCTGTGTATGAGTGTGCATGTGCAAGCTTGTGTGTGTATGTGTGTGTACAGAGAACCAGAGAGAAAAATACAGTGCCAGCTTCTGAAAAGAAAAGTACAACAGCAATTAAATCAGATGCTTAAGAGTGTATTTGGTTACATTTATTTGACAATGCTTATACAAAGTATTTCAAAAAGTTCTTGGAAAATAGAATTTAAAAAGTTTGTTTTAGTCAAAAAATATTCTTGGAATTCATATAGAGATCTTTCCCATAATACACATCTTGCATGACTTTTTCAAGACCCCTCACACGTTTTGAGGTTTTAGGAGACAGGGAAGGACAGAGTTAGTGATTCACAGCTCTGTAAAACTTATTTTTGAATTAATTAATTAATTAATTAATTAGTTAACCAATTTTATTTAACGATATAGTTCTATAGACTCTGGGATTTCCCCTCCACTTCCCACTGATTTCACCTGTATTATTTCATAAGTTCCTCATTCTGCTATTTAAGTGTATCTTAACATTGTAGGTAGGGACAATGGCAAGAGTCTTCTACATTTTGCTGGGAAAAAAATCTACTTCATTAAGATTGTTGAACTCAGGGTGTTTGTTTCAGAGTCCAACATTTCCCCACGTTTATTTCCTATTCACACCTTCATGTTGGTTCTCTTCCACGCTGACCATGGAAGAGACATTACATGGCAGAAGCGTTGCTCTGTAACTCCTAAGAAAGGCTAGAAAACACAGGTTTCCACATTAGGTCTGCTCTCACGCATCTTCAATAGGGGAAGTAAGCTGCTGTTTTGCAAATGGCCTTATAGAATGCCCACCATGGAACAGTTACCAAGGAACTAAGACCCACTACCTATCATGTAAGTGAGCTTGGAAGCAGAGTCAGCAGTTTCAACTGTATCCTGAGGTGGCTTTAGCTTAATTTATGCCAATATAACCCATTATGAATACTGGAGTCAGAATCACTCAGCCCAGCCACTCCCAGGGTCTTCCTGAGCTGCAGAAACCACGACTCTAAAAAATATTTGCTATTTTAAGATAGTAACTTTGGTGTGATTTGCTACACATTTGAAACAGACAAAACGGATACCTTATGCAAATACAGTGCACCGAGTTGTAGAATACACAGAGGCACAACTTGAGCAAATTCTTAAGGTATGAAGAGGAAGACCCAGAGAAGTTCTTACTGGAGTGTCTAGGAAAGCCAACAGGAAAGGTAACATCTGAGCTCTTGAGTTTAAGGATAACGAAGCATTCATTAGGAAATAAGAGCAGGAAATGACGGGACAGGTGGAGAGAATGACAGTAGCTGAGGTGTAGCCATGTTTACAGGTAATTAAGGAAAAGGAAGCAGGTCACCACTGCAGAGTAGCATGGTCTAAGGTGCTGGGTTAGAGGATGGTGGGTGGAGGAAGACAAAGCTGCAGAGTTAGGATGGAGTCTGACTGTGAAACACAAGGCCAACCGCTAAGATTATTCCTATAGACAAAGGTGAGCAGGCATGAGTTCTTTTAAATTGGAGCACTGAGACACTGACCCAGACCAATAGAGATGCTCATTTTGGGCTGCTGCTAATATTCCCTATTTTCCTCATTTCATCCACTGAGAATTAGAGACTGATTGATGAGATGCTTATGCCTTCCCTGGCCTCTTCTCTAACACTCTTCATTCAGTTTCCTATTTCACTCCTATTCTGCAGGTTGGTTTATCTAAGTTCCTGTTACTTTGTTTCCCACATCTCATGGACAGCTGAATGTGGGAACTGCTCTGAGCTTACCTCTGCTCTTTTCTGAGCAAGCCCTTGCTGAGGGTCCAAGCCTGCCCTCCAGCTCCTGATAGCACAGATACTCTAAAGACACCCTCTTTCCCAGTCCTCTTTGAATGTCAGGCTCCTAAAGTTACTGCTTATTCAGCTCTACTCAGAGTTCAACCAACATCCTAAATTTAACCTGTCCAAAGAGAAACTCTTAATTTAAATAAAAATTGAGGAGGCCAAGTCAGAGAGAAAATACATGTGTAGAAAATGCTCCTATCCACTTGCTTATTTCTCAAATGCCCATAGTGGCCAGGACATTAAAACCCACAATGGCCAGGGAACCAAAACGAGGAGTCAGGAACTCAATCCAGGTCATTCCTGTGGATGGCAGAAACTCAAGTGACTGAAGCATCACCTTTGTTCTCAAAGTGCACACTAGCATGAACCGGGAATCAGGAGTGGACCTGGAACTAGAAGTCTACCTCTTCAGTATTGTATGTGGGCATTCCAAGCAGCACCTCAGCTGGTATGTTAAATACTCACCCTGAATTAATAGTTCCAAAGCATTTACAACATTATCAGGTATGTGATAAACCTTGTATTAGCTTTTGTTAAATCATTTAATTGATTTTCTAAGCATCAGAGATATCGCTAAAAGAATTTATGATGTAATAAATTATGCCAAAGAGGTTTATTTTTGAAATGTCTAAGGTTACAGCCTTCAAACATATCTTGATAGTTCATAAGGGATGTGTGAAGGCCAGCAGGTACTAAGGAGGTACCCAACAAATGTTTGGTGATGGGTTGAATGCCTCTTTTAATTTCTGTCTCCTGAATAATTCAGAAATGTATGATAATGTGAGACAGAATTGTTCCTAGACAAAAATGCTGGATATCATTCATCTTAAGGGAAAGGAACAACAAAACCACAATGAGATAGTACTTCATACACAATGATGACTGTTAACAGACAACAAATGTTGGCAAAGATAGAGAAAAGTACATGACCAACAACATTGCTGGTGGCAATGTGGAAAAAATGGTACAATCACTGTGGAAAATAGTCTGGCAAAGCCTGTAAAAGCTAAACATGGATTTACCAAATGATTCACCAATTGCACTTGTAGGTCTGTCCTTCAACAGAAAGAAACATACACCACACAAGTCTTCCAAACAAATGTTCGTATCAAAATTTCAATAGCTAAAAGTGGAACCCAGCCAGATGTACATAAACTGATGACTGGATAAATCAAATGCTGTCTATTAACACAATACAATATTAATAAGCCTTAAAAACAAATGAAGTGGGGCTGGTGTTGTGGTACAATGAGGTAAGTATTTATCTGCAATGGCAGCATCCCATATGAGTGCCAGTTTGAGTCCTGGCTGTTCCTCTTATAATCCAGCTCCCTACTGATGCACCTGGGAAAGCAACAAAAGCTGGTCCAAGTACTTGGACCTCTGCTATCCCATGTGAAAAACCTGGATGGAGTTTGAGACTCTTAGCTTTGGCATAGCCCAGCCATGGGCTAAGTTCATTTGGGAAATAAGTCCATAGATAGAAGCTTGTTCTCTCTTTCTCTACCTCTCTACAACTGTCATTCAAATCAATCAATTAATCAATCTTTATCAAAAGCCAAAATAAAGTACTGTTGCATATCACAAAATGAGTGAACAACAAAGTCATTATACTATATGCAATAGCTGCCAAACAAAAAAGACTACATTTTAATATTTTAACTCTTTAAAATTAAAGAATCAACAATCCATATCAAAAAGTATATTAGTGGTTTTCAAGGGTGGCAGGATGAACACATGAGAAATGACTAATAATGCATTTTTTTGTTCTGACATAATGAAAATGCAGAGATTAGACAATGATGAAAAGTTATAGAAAATATGGTCTGGGCCTTGGGGTTGGGGGCGGCTTGCAGCTCCCTGAAGTGTGGTGGCTGTGGGGAGTGCCCCTGCCAGACCGGATCCAAGGCTGGGGACTCAGGCCAAAGCCACTGCCGAAAGGCAGTGACTGAGTCATTGGCTTTGGGTGGCCAGTGCATAAAATGATGCCAGGCTGCCTGCTGGCTGTGCAGCAGTGAGCTCTGGGGTTTTTAGGATATGAAATAGCTGCTTAGGGACACCCATGAATAAGGCCAGATTTAGCATAGGTGAGAGATGAATTCTGGGTGATTCCCAGTAACAGGGTCATGAAACTTTCGGGCAAGAGTAGGGACTGAGACCCGATGGTTTGGAGGGGAGTGTCCATAAGATCTTTTTTTATTATTATTATTTTTAATTCATTAATTACATTGTATTATGTGACACAGTTTCATAGGTACTTGGATTCTCCCCACCCCTCCCCAAACCCTCCCACCATGGTGGATTCCTCCACCTTGTTGCATAACCACAGCTCAAGTTCAGTTGAGATTCCCCCATTGCAAGCATACACCAAACATAGAGTCCAGCATCTTATTGTCCAGTCAAGTGAGTGTCCATAAGATCTATGTGGGCCAGACTGAATCACCTGCCAAATTAGGAATCCTGAGATGGGCTGTTAGCCTAGAGCATCACAGATTGCCACGCATCAGTCCACATCAAAGCTATGGATGGGGGCCTGTCTAGCTGGGCACCATTACTTGACTGGGTGGTGGAATAGTGGACTGGTCACATTTGGCAGGGTCAAGACACTAACCAGTACACGAGAGAACTTGGTCCGGGGGTAAACTCTGTGGGGGAAGTGTGGGCCCAACCCTGTGGAAATACAAGTCCTGCAGGTTAGCTCGGGAGCTGGGGTGGCGATGGGCTAAGCTAGGAGTGACCATGGCACCTGTCATCACTTACGGGTAAAGGGACCGAAGGCAATCTGGGCAGGTCAAGGCAGCACCACCCGAAGGTGGAGCCTAAAATAAGATGTCGGGTGGGCCGAGCTGCAACTAGAAGGGGGCAGACTGGGCAGGGCCAAGCAAACTTCAACTCACAAAAAATGAAAGAAATCAGGATGCAGCACATGTCATTCTGACCTAGGCTCTTACCCCAACTGGTCTTCATGAGGCAGGGATACTATGCCACAGCATTGAAGGCAAAAGCTGAGACAGGTGAGGGGCTAAGCCAAGTGGATCAGAACACCCACTGGCACGTGCGCAATCTAGGGCTGGGAATAGACTCGGTTGGGGAGCTATGAGAGTACACCCTTGCTGGGTTGGGATTCTGACAGAAGGGTGCAGGGGCTGGAGTGGGGGCTGCGTTCTGGTCTGGATATGGTTGCAATGTCTCTAGGCACATTGTGGACTGGGGATGGGTGCACCAAATTGGGCTATATGCCAGCACCATCTGGTGCTCTGGAGAACCTGGGTAGATGTAGGATGGACTAGGCTGGGTCTCTGTCCCTACTAAGCCATGTGTGAGCAGTGTCTGGGTATGGACAAGCCTTGGCTGGGGTGAAACAGCCAACACCAAGAACTGGAATGGATTGAAGACCAGCAATGAGGGCTGGCCCATGGAACCACCAGTATGTGCATGACCTGGTATAGGGAGAGGTTCTGAAGGAGGAGCTTGGGAAACTCCTCTGTTGGAACACAGCCCCTACAAGTGAGCGCAACAACCACAATAAGCAGCAACCCAGACCAGGTGAGAGAAAGATACCCACCATCATACATATGGCATAGGTTGGGGGGCAGACCAGGCTGAACCCATTCACATCACCCACTGGCGAATCCGAGCACCAGGATAGAGTGTGGGTCAGGCCAGTTTCGGTCACAACACTTACCAGTGCACATTAAGGAATGCCAAGGTGTGAGCTGTACCAGATGTGGTTGCAGCACCCAAACAGCACACATGAGAACTGGGGCGGGGGCAGGAGAATGTGGGCTCCCCTGCTGGACAACCACTCCCATTGGAGAGCATGAGTTGGGATGGGGGCAGACCAGACCAGGCAAGGCTACAACACCTGTGGGCCTCATGTGAACTAGATTGGGGAAGGGCCTGACTGGGCTGACTGTTCTGACTAGTGCAAGCAAAATTTAGAGTGGGTGAGGGTTGGATGGGCTTTGCCACAGAATCAGATGGCAGATGCTAACAATGGGAACTAATTTTATTAAGTTAAATGCCAGAACCACGTGGAGAGTGAGTAATCCAGAAGTTGGAGTGGCCTAGTAGGGAGATAGTGGGCACCACCCTCGTGGGTAACCACTCCCACTGGAGAACATGAAAACCAGGACAGGCACGTGGGTTGCTAAACAGAAAGGCACCTTCCAGTATGTGTGTGGGCTGGATAGTAGGTTGGTTGGGTTGAACTAGGCTTCAATGCCCACTGACAAGTACCAGAGCTAAATGGGATGTGGGACAGACTGGACAAGCCTGCAGTACATACTGGCATGCATGGAACCAGGATAGGGGGCAGGCCTGGTGGGGGTTACGGGGAGTCACCCCAACTAGGCTCCAGCTCCGACTGGTTTGCGTGAGAACCGAGTATGAAGTGGGTAGGATTGAGCTGGACCACAACACCCATTGGTCCAAGTGGATGACAGGGCTGGAAACAGAACTGACCCAGCAATTGCAATGACCAGCATGTGCATTTGGGGCTGACTGGTTCGACGGACTGTGTCAGACCCTGTACTGGCAAATTCATACAAGATTCAGGTTTGGGATCATCTCAGATGAAGTTTCTTTGGAGATCCCTCCAACTGAACTGCTGATCTCAGAACTCCACGAAGAGACTATGTCAGCCAGCGGATTCTGAATAGGTTTCATCGCGATTGGAACGGCGACATCGGCAGCAATTCAGACCTCTTGAACTATCAAAACTGCTTGAGCAGGACCCTCGGAGCATTCCTCATGTCGGGAACCTGGGATGGGTGGGAGGCCGGGTGGGGCTTTTCCCTTTGTTTCTCCCCTGACCCCAGACACAAGGAAAAAAAATGATATTAGTGTGGAAACAATGGTATTACCCACTTTCCTGTAGCTATTGACCCTTTGTACCCTAATCAACTAAGTAAGATCATTTAAAAAAATAAATTTTAAAAATTAAAAAAAAGAAAATATGAAAAAAATGTGCATGAGTTTCAATTTTTGTGCCAAAACATGCTTGTCTTTTACTTCTATTTTCCAGGAACATTTCAAGAGCACCTTAATACTATTAACTGTACATCTGAAAAGAATGAATATTAAGGATCAGACACTAGATATAACAGATTAAGCCATTGCTTGGGATGACTGAATTCCCTCTAGGAGAACTTGGTTCAAGTACTGGCCACTTCACTTCTGATCCAACTTCCTACTACTGCACACAGGAAGATAGCAAATAATGACTCAAATACATGTTTGGTATCTTCTTTGGAGTTCCTGGCTCCTGGCTTCAGCTTGGCCTAGCTTCAACCGATCCTGGCATTGGGGGAGTGAAAAAGTACATAGAAGATTCTCTTTCTCCACTTTATCACCATCAACCACCAGTCCTCTCTATGATTCTCCCTATCACACTTCTTTAAAATAAGTAAGTAAATAAATAATTTTTTACACGAATAAACTTTAGTGTGCAGATTATATCTCAAAAATTTCAAGTTACCCCAAAAATAATGTATAATGGAAATACGATACCATCTATAAGTCTGTGGCATTTAAGAGGTACTCAAAATATGTAAATGCTTTTTTTTAAAAAAACTACTTTGGATGACTCAAACATTTTCTAAGTATTTCACAATTACGCGTTACTCTGCATAGCTGGGAAAACAGCTCCACCTGCTTTCAACATTGTGAAGGGAGTAATCCAGAATTAAAGGCTCACAGTCCCCTGGTAGATTGTTCCCTTCATCTAATATTTGTCACAGAGAATTACCCCAAGTTATTTGCAAGATTCTCTTCCACATGCAGCAGGGGGAAACTAAAGCTGGAAGCCCTGGGAATGGGGAAATATGGTGCTGGTGTGAAGGGTCTAATAAGACCTTGAGGTTATCCTCCCTTTCCCAGGGTTTCTTGAGCTTTGCAGAGTTTACTCACTGTATGTCACACTACACAAAAATACATTCAATACAAAAATACAAACCAAGATTCAGGAATTTGATCTGGGTCTCCCATATGAGTAACAGAGACAAACACTTGAGCCATCTTCTGCTCTTTTCCAAGCCATTAGTAGGGAGCTGGATCAGAAGTGGAGCAACAGGGACTAGAACCTGTGCCTGTAGGAGATTCTGGGCTGTAGGTGGTGGCCTCAGCTGCCACATCACATTGCCAGTCCTCTAACTCTTTGACTCCAGCTTCCTGCTAAAGTGCACCATGGTTGTCAGTTCAGGTATTTGGTTCCTGACAGCCAAATGGCAGGCCTGGATTAGGTTTCTCACTTGTGGCTTCTGCCTGACCCAGCTCCATTTTTTTGTTTGTTTGTTTGGCAATGATTTGTGGAGTAAATCAAGAATTAAACATTTTACTTCAGTATATTTTTTGAGATAAATTCTTTCAAATATGTTTGAATATAGAACTTTAATATTATAACATTCTATAGCAGCTTATTAAGGTAATGATAAAGTAAACATAAAAATATGCATAACTGAATTATTAATTCAATATTTTTGCTAGGGTGTCTTTAAAAAGGAAAGGGGAACATTAGTAAGCTGAATTCCCTATGAATATAGCCACACACATTGGTTTCACTTCACTGACAGGAACCATGTGTGCCTGTCTCACACACTGACACTTGCAAGCACATAGGAGAAACAGGATTATCCCCCACGTCAGAGCAAGCACATTATATCCTCTCTATTATTTGTGAATCAATTGTCCCACATGGAAATATCCGTTGTTTCTATAGATTATGTACAACTCATTATTGACTGCTTGGCCAGTGAAAGGATGATTTAATTCTGGCTTTATATTGGCACAGCCTGTACCTCCTACATTAGCATGTACATATCCTTTTTAAATAAGAAATGTGACTTGACAGAAAGCTCCTTTTCCCACCTAATTCTAGGGGAGTGTTTCAATGCTAGACGTGAAACCAAATATCCAATGTCTCCATTTCCCATGTTTATGAGAGAGCATACAGTTTAAAAAATAATGAAATACAATCAAGCTGCCCTGAATTTTGGGGGGACTCCATGCAGTCTATTCTAAATCCAAGAATCTGAGACTCATCTAATTTCTATTTCCCCTTACTAAACCTGCTCAGGAAAATGTTGATTCAAAGGAGCAACAACAACATTCTTTCTCAGATTTCAAGAATTAAACGTGTCTTTTCAATAAAATGTGTATGTTCAGCAATGGTCGAAGACAAATGTAAGATTTGTTAGCTCTATAAAACAATATGTAAAGTAAACTCTGAAAGATGAAAAAAATGTCCAACATGTGTTTATACTTCTCCTTAGCTGAACTGCTTCTGTTCACTCCAGGACACTGTGGGATGTGAAGACAAACACCCCCAGGCATTCACTCTCCCCCAGGACAATTTTGGAGGTTAAACATGCACTTAAGCAATTAGTTTTATGACTTTCAGTAAGAATTAGAAGTGAATACTCACATTTGCCTGTGTCACTGTTCATGAAATTCACCAGCACTCGCCCGTCATTTTCTTGGCTGGTTGAGCAAGTTTTTTTAAATTGTTATTATTATTATTTTCCATGATATATTTTTGTTGGTATATGGCTTCTCCCCTCCATCTCCCATTCCTCTCCTCTCCCCCTACCATTTTCTCCTATATTATTATAATAATATAGTCCCTCAGCAACAGTCACAAGCCCAGCATTCTGCTATTCAGATGTATCATGACATGCAGATATTGGCAATGATGTCAAGATACAACTGTTTCATTGGGAGTCCTCATTTTACTTGGGAGTAGACATGTATAATACAATGGATCTTCAATTCCCAGTATGCCAGTCTCTATTAAACAGTTCAACGATGAGAATAAATGTAAAAACTTATGCATATATCTATTTGTTTTGTATTTTGCATGAAGGTTGCTTTATATCAGAGAGAACATGGTATTTATCCTTTTTGGATGTGTTAATTTCACTGAGCATAATGATCTCCAAGATCTGGGGTAGGCCATCTCAGCCACAGCATTTGCTGGGAGATGAGACTCAGGACTGGGAGAAGGCCTGGTAGGGGAATTCTGGGGACTCCTCTGCTGGACCACTATGTTCACTGGTGACTGTGAGAGACGAGAATGGCAGCAAACCAGTCCGGGCATGGATTCGGCAGCTGTCAACCAACAGGTGGGCATGGTATTGGTGCGGGCCATGATGTGCTAGGCTGCCATGACCACTAGTGGGCAAGAAAGCCAGGATGGATGTGGGCCAGCCAGGCAAGGCCTCAGCATCTGCTGGCAAATGCCAGGACTGGGTGAATCTTATGTTGGACTGAACTGCAGTACCCCATGGCAGGTGCAAGATCAGGGACTGGAAGCAGATTTGGTAGGGAAATTGTGGGAACTCCCCCTGCTGGGCTTCAGCTCCTATTGATGAGCATGAGAGCCAGGGCTGAGGGTAGGACAGGCTAGTAATGATAGCAGCACCTGTCATCAAACAGGTAGGTCAGGTCTGTGTCAGACTGAGCTCAGCTGTAGCACCCATGGGTGTGCACACAGCTGATTGGGATTCATTACAGGACACTCTAGGTGACAGCACATGCCAGTATGTAGAAAAACTAGGGCTGAGGGTGGGCCTGATGGGGGTAAATAGAGGCTACCCCAGTTAGGCCATGACATCTGCTGGTGAGCATGAAGATAGGGCCTGTGGTGACTGGGAAGAGCTAGGCTGAAGCTCCCATCAGTTTGCATGAGAGACAGGCTAGGGGTGGAACTGACCAGGCAGCTTCATCCACCAGTGTGTGTGTTGGAAGGACTGAACCTGACTGGTGCACACGAGACAAGTCTGATGTCACTTTAGGTGAGTTTTCTTGTGGAACTCTCCACCTAGATGACTTGACTCAAATCTTAGCCTCGGGGAAAATCACACAACATATGTAGTCTGACCTTAGAATGCATGTATTGGGACTGGGCCCTCTTAGTTGCTGATTCCTATGCAGTGGAAAACATACACAGAAGCACATGGGGGAAAATGACAGTCAGTCCATCTGGGCCAACAGAGAACAATGAGTACCTTGTCAAAAGATGGAACACAGAACAGGTTGGACAACTCTCCTGGCCAAGTTTGTAGCAAGTGTCTGGGTCTGGTTTGCACTAAGGTAGAGCTGGTCAGCCAATAGACATGGAAGATATTCTCAATCCTGGTGCAACAAAGCTGATGACACCTCAAAACTATCAAAACCAATCAAGTAACACCCTCAGAACAATCTTCCCCACATAGTGGTCTTCAAGGCTTCATCAAACGACTGTCCCCTATCGCTGACTGTTGGTGTAGTTTGACAGCAAGAAGCAGTCCCCTCCTTTTCTCCTTTGCAGACACAGGAGAAAACAAAGAAAAATATTTGTCCCATTCATCTTCCTCCAATATTGCGAGCCTTCCTACATTAATCTGAAATCCACATGGGCATGCATCCCTTTCAACTACATAAGTAATATTAAAAATAAAGCTAAAATAATAATAATAATAATAAAAGGATTACAGGCATTGAGCATTAAGCATTTGACCCCTGTCAGTGAAAACAACTCCCTGATAACAGTTTGGAAAAAGCAGCCAAGGATGGCTCAAGTGGTTGGGCCCCTGCCCCCATGTGGGAGACCTAGATAAAGCTCCACTTTGGCCCAGCCAAGCCCTGGCTGTTGAGGGTATCTTGGTAGTAAATTGGAGGATAGACAATCTCTTTCAGTCTCTCTGTGTAACTCTTTCAAATAAATAAATATATTCTTAAATTAAAAAAGTATAGGTATGGAGAATATTCAAACAACTCAAATTCAACATACCGTATGATCCAGCAATAGCACTCCTAGGAATATATCCAGAACAATTGTTTTATGAGAAACCAACATGCACTCCTATGCTCATAGCAGCACAATCAGTAATTGCAAAAACATGGAAGCAACCAAAATGCCCATCAACAGAGGATTGGATAAGAAAGCTATGGTTCATCTACTCCATGGAATACTACTCAGCTATTAAAAAAAACAAAATGCATGAGTTCTTTGTGGCCAAATGGGCCAAACTGGAAACCATAATGCTAAGGGAAATGAGCCAATCACAAAAGGTTAAATACCACATGTTTGCCTTAATTTAAGATGATATGATGTTATGTATAACATGTTATGTTTTGAATGTTATATGTTGTGTATAAACTAAATTGAAGTATAGGTGAGGTGGTCACAGAAGGTGGCTGGGAACTCGCATTTACTTTTAACATGTTGGTTACTCATTACTATGTCAATTAATTCCATAATGATGTAAATTTTTGCTGATGGTATGATGGAGCTTTCAATTGACTGGGATAATACTCTGCTAGCTCTGTCTTCAGACCAGAGAGGGTATACCTAAGAAGTCGTTGAACTTGACTGGACAATAAGATGCTGGACTCTATGTTTGGTGTATGCTTGCAATGGGGGAATCTCAACTGAACTTGAGCTGTGGTTATGCAACAAGGTGGAGGAATCCACCATGGTGGGAGGGTTTGAGGAGGGGTGGGAGAACCCAAGTATCTATGTAACTGTGTCACATAATACAATGTAATTAATGAAGTTAAATAATTAAAAAAAAGTATAGGTAAACAAAGGGTGGAATGAGAAAGTAACATGAAAACTTAAGTGAACTGGGATAACAGAGAAATGAGATTGTATACCTCAACAGAGTTCCAGCAAAATAAATGCTTGATTAAGAAAATGGGACCTGCAGCAGTAGCGTAATGGTTAAAGTCCTCACCTTGCATGCGCCAGGATTCCATAGCGGCACTGGTTCACATCCCAGTGACCCTGTTTCCCATCCAGGTCCCTGCTTGTGGCCTGGGAAAGCAGTTGAGGACAGCCAAAAGCCCTGGGACCCTGCACCCACGTAGAAGACGCAGAAGCTCTTGGCTCCTGCCTTCGGATCAGTTCAACCCTGGGTGTTGTGGCTACTTGGGGAGTGAACCATCGGACGGAAGATCTTCCTCTCTGTCTCTCCTCCTCTGTGTATATCTGCCTTTCCAATAAAAATAAATAAATCTTAAAAAAGAAAAATGAACTATAATGCTGCACACACACACATAAACAAGTACACAATTGAGGACTCTTCAAAATGTTTATGGAAAGTGCATTTCATGAAAAGAGCTATCTATGGATTTCAATTTTTTTGCACCAAACTAGTCTTTTCTTTTATTCTAGTTTTATTGGACTTTTAAGAAACATTTATTTACTTTTGTCTATTCAAAAGCCTGCGATACCCAGAACTGGGCAAACCAAGGCCAAGAGCTAGGAACTCCCTCCAGGTCTCTCACATGGACAGGGGTCCAACAGTTAGCCATCTTCTGATAACTTATCAGGTGTGTTAGCAGGAGCTGGATCAGAAGTGAAAAGCAACCAGGACTCAAGTGACACTTCCATATGAGATGTCAGCATTGAAAGCCATGGACTAATGACCTACTGTGTCTCAATGCAGGTCCCTGTTTTGTAAATTTTAAAATAACTTTTCTGTTTACCTCTACTTCTGCTCAGCTCAAAAGCAAAAGCTCCCAAGATTTTCTCTGCTCCAGGGAAGGGAAAGAAAGGAGTTCTCTTAAAGTCAGTATTTCTTATTGTCTAAAAGGCAGTACAGATTCAGTATACCTTATCTAAAAAGCTTTGACAAGAATGATTTTGCATTCCAGGTTGTCTCATATTTTGCAACATCAGCACATATATAACGAGATGCCTTGGGGCTGGAGCCCAAATCTAAATATGAAATTCATGTGTGTTTCTCTATATCTTATATACATAGCCTGAAGGTAATTATACACAGTATCTTTAGCCCACCTGAATTTTAACTGGGATATGTCACATGAAGTCAGGGTGGGAGCTTGGGTTTTCCATATGTGGCATCATGTTGCCACTTAAACAATTGTGTATTGAACATTTTGCAGTTCTTTTGATTTGGAATGCCTAGATTTGGAGAACTAGCTATGCTCTGATGACTCAGCAGAATGAACAGAGCCGTAGCAGACAAGGAGAATGCAAGGAGGCCAACACTTCCCTGTGGACATATAAGCTGGTACACAATGAGATACAAAAAGGAGTGGCAGGGTTCAGAAAATCTTAGCGAGTTTAGAGTAATTTTATGTTTCTTGAACATCATAATAAAAATGAGATAGTACTTCAGGTGCTTTTACTTCACTTTTCTGATAATTCATTTCATTGCACTTCACAGACGTATCAATCCACAACAAACTGAAAAAGAACTGGTCTATTGCTACAAGTAGTGTGAACAGCTCTGCACTGGATCAATGTACAAGATCTTTTGAGCAGGTTTTGTTTGGGGAAGCACAGTGGTTTCCTGCATAAATATCAAAGATACCTGCATCTGACAGGGTCTGGACCACTGGCCTCAAAACTCCGCATACAAGGGAAATTACAACATCTGTGGTCTGACTGTAGAGTGTAGATGTCAGGAATGGGTTTCCTCAGCTTTTGAAGCCTATGCAGTGGACTGCATGAGCTTGGGAGACATGATACCCAGTTCACTGAGGCCTGCGGAGGACATCTAGTACCATGAAGTGCAGAAAAAACTGTACAGCTTTCCCAGCAAAGCTTTGACAGCAAGTATCTGGACAAATTGACTCTAAGATTGACTGTCAGCCAACGGACCTTCGTAGGATTTCCTCATCCTTGGAGCAACAAAGTCAACAGCGTTTCAGAACGATGAAAACCACTTTAGCAGTGTCCTAAGAATATGCTCCACATTGGGGACGGTGGGATATCGCGTGCCTGTCCCCATCCAGGGGCAGTTTAGTAGTGCCCTCAGAACATGCTCCACATTGGGGACCTTGGGATATCAGGTGCCTGTCCCCCATCCCAGGGCAGTGATGTGGTTGGGCTGCTAGGAGCATCCCTCTCTCCATTTTCCCCAGATACACAAACTAAAGGGGATTGAAAACCATCCTCTTACCAACTTTTCTCCACCCTCCCTACCCTAATCAGTGGTCCACATAAGCATGTATCGTTAACTATGCAAACATCACCAAAACTTATAAAAATTATAAATTTGTTAAACATAAAAACATATACACAAAGATACCTGCATCTTACTGTAAGCATCAAAACTACATATCTGTATCAACCAAACTGAGTTTCCACTATCCTATTATCTCATTGTCCTCTGGGTGACTTCTGAATATCTGCATAATGAGCTGCAGACAATTACTAACGAATTGAAGCCAATGCCTACAATGTGTAGAATGAGACATTTAAGCAAAATTCAGGGGCCATACTGCAAACCAGGAATAAAAAAATTTTTTTTGAACTCTTCAATTATATGCTACCGACTAAAAGCCAAGCATGCTGAGAAAGGAATGGCTAGTCCTGGCCTCCCTGCGCTTCTTGGTAGCTGAGGTAAAAGGAGCAGGTGGTTCCAGTTCAGATCCTCATTTATAAACTGGCTTTGAGAAAACCCACACACAAAGCCACTTGTTTATAGTCTCCAAAGAGGGGCTGAGGACTGACCGGACATGAGACACAATTACCCTCTCACCCTGTAAGGAAGTCCCTGCAGGTTAGGGGTGATGTGCACCAGCAGTTCTGGATGCCGAGAGCCAGCACAGCTGCTGCCAGCGAGGACTGGGCAGGAAGCAGGAGAGGAGACTTGGATTTCCTTGTGGCAAAACCAGCCCTAATAGGAAAGCAATCAGTTATCACTAATCTGTGTCCTTGAAACCCTCATGTTCCTTCAGACTATCAAATCTATCATTTTAAGGAAGCATTTTCAATTTCTGTCACCTTTGGAAAATTGTACTAATTTTTAGATGAGTGTAATAAGACATAATGGCAAATATCCTTCTTTTCTGCTAAAATAATCAAGCTAAGTGAAATGATCATGGTATTTTGTTTGCACTGACTTCCTGGACAGACAATGAGAATGTCATCAACATCCTCAAAAAGCCTGTTTTCTGCTCTCCTGGGGTTTCCTCTGCATTCCTGACCATTCAGACTCCCTCTAGTGGCCCAAAAAAATGTAAATTCACCAATTTGTTAACAAAAAGGAGTGATGTTTTATGATCTGATTATTGTTAAAATACAGTTTTTAAATATAAAATATTTTAGAATACTTCAAATGAGGTAATTACATAAAACTGATAAAATGCACAACATGAATTTTATTCTTAAATGACAATGGTAAATTCAAAGATACTACAAAAATTGTAGAAAAATAGAATTAAAAGATAAGCTTACTTTGGTACAAAAAAAATCTTAAAATCCTTGCATAGTTCTTTTAGAGAAACTTATTACAACAAACATTTACAGGTTTGCAATGATTCTGTGATCATCTTGATAGTGGCTTAAGATCATTCTACAGAGTCATTGGAAGCTGAATTCTGTGATGAAGGCTTTATTCAACATAATTAATTTATTCTTAATAACAAAGTTATAGATTTCTAAGGAGATAATACATGTAGACACTCTCTAACTGTAAAGCAAAAAACTGGATACCAATGCGTATTTTTTTCATATTACCCCAAGACTTTTTTTTCAGACAAAAAATAAAGCTTTATGGATCAGAGAGCTGAAATTACTTAGTTGGGAATCAGTGAACTAGAGGGCAAAAAGGCAAGGAAAAGGCAGTTAGCCTGACCCTCCTGTGACCACAGGAAAACAATACTAGTTAGTGTTCTTCCTTTAAGCTTGCATCTTAGCCAGGCTCGTGAGTGTAAAGTATCCGGACTGATTCTCACATGAAGCAATTTCACTCCTTTTATCATATCACTTGTGTCTTTTCACCTGTCATCAAATACATAAACACTTGCAGAAACATTTTTAGCTGATAGAAGAAGCTCCTAGAGAATGAGGTTATAAAATGAAAATGAGAAAGTAGACATTAATAATTATAAAGGTGTAAGCAGGTTTGGGTTCCTTCAGTTCCCCCCATTACTACAAACCTGAGAGATAAAAATCTGAATTTCTTGTGAATTTATGGGATTTTGCGAAAAGCAAATGATGCCAAGTTAGTAAACATGCTTTAAAAATTACAGCAAAAGCTACAAAAACAATTTCTGTGTTAGTTTGCCAAAGTTAAATCACAATGTACAATGTACAAAAAAAAATAAAAAGAAAGACGATCTTTATTGTTGCAGTTTCTGTGAGAGTGAAGGAAAATAGAAGGAAACTGACAATCTCTTAGGAGAGTGAATGAAAATAGAAGAAAATCACAAATTCTCCCTCCTAACACGCATTGAGTGGCAGGTTCTGTGGTAGGTACTACAGAATCCATTATAAATTCCCCCTGAGAGTTTGGCATTTAATTTGGGCTGGAGCTAAAATCTTGCTATAATTATAGCTGTGAACTCTTATAGTTCTACTCACATATAAATACAGAAATGGGTTGCCAATCCTTGGAGAAGGCCAAACAGAAACTGAATCGTTGAGTTTTTTCATGACACGAAAAAATTCCTAAAGCCCTCTTTACCAATCCAGATTTGTTAACTCTGAGAGAATAGGAAGTATGTCAACCTCCCGCACTTCTGTATGCCCTGTATGCAGAATATGACCAAGCACAGCACAGCCAGGCATTACATGGCTTTCAATTTGAACTCCAGATTGCAGATGGTAAGAATCCAACTGCACGAAGGAGGGCTCAAAGAACTGAGTTAAGGGAACATGGGGATGTGGAATAGAACAGCCTACCTGACCAACTGTTGCTGAAGAGAACATGCTCTTGAACTGTGCTTCCCAGCTGAGTGAGTGCTGACCACATCATATATCCAAAGACTGCATAACATGCCCAGATTGCCCTTTGGCACTTAATGTTTGCAAATAAAAATTGCAGATCATCTCAACTCCTGACATCAAGGTGAGGAAAAGCAGACACTGAGCCCTGGACTCTTCAGAATCATCACAATCAAAACAACAGCAACAAAAACAAGAGCAGCTGATGTTCTTCACCTTTTATTCTTTAAATGTTGGCCAAGAGGGAACTTGTCTAGACTAGATGTTTTCACATATTAGTCATTCATAATGACAATATTTTTGAAGAGTAATAGTGGAATCATATGACCCTATGTCCCTGTGTGACATACAATGCAATATAAAAGATACAAGGAAGGCCCAGCATGGTAGCCCAGTGGTTAAAATCCTCACCTTTAACACGCCAGGATCCCATACTGGTGCCAGTTCTAATCCCGGCAGCCTTGCTTCCAATCCAGCTCCCTGTTTATGGCCTGGGAAAGCAGTCAAGGATGCCCCAAAGTTTTGAGACCCTGCACCCATATGGGAGACCTGCTGGCTCCTGGCTTCGGATTGGCACAGCTCCAGCCATTGTGGCTACCTGGGGAGTGAATCATCGGACAGAAGATCTTCCTCTCTCTCTCTCTCCTCCTCTCTGTATATCTTTCTAATCAAAATAAATCGTAAAAAAAGATAAAATAGAAAAAACAATCTCACCAGTTTTCTGATGGCCTATGGTTTTGAATATAAAAGAAAAAAAATTCTAATGCATCATGGGTGATAGAAGCTTCTTTTTACTGTCAGAGAGATCAAAGAGAGGTTGAGAAGGAATTCATAAGCAGATGCTGCCCAGTGACAAACCTGAGAGAAGCAGACAGTGGGGCCAGATGTTGGAGTGACCTTCGGACTGCAGAGCACATTGGCATGGTGTTGATTTAGATGGTTGTTGGCAGAAGCTTTAGCTCCAGCAGTAGGGGAAAAAAACAAATAAGCCGCGAAATTCTTCACTACTCTTTCCCCTCACCAGAAACCCCAAAACCACTGGTCAGGAGTGCTGACAGTTGTCAAAGAAGTTGAATTCACCATGCAACCCTGCCAGTAGGTATCACATCAAACGGGAGTCAGCTGAGTGAGTAAGAACATCTTCAGGCTGTGCCATTTTGTATCCCATTCAACTTTCAACAGCTGTTTCTTGAGTGAGTACAGACACAAAATAATTATGTGAATAAAACAACCTCTTCAGTAGGAGAGACAATGTTTATGTTTATTATATAGCCACTGCTCGAGAAGATGACTAAGCAAGCAGCTAACACTTCCAAAACTCAATGGCCTGCTAACAGTAGTACAGTTATCACTCATGGACGTTCTCTTGATTTGAACTTGGAATAAGAATTCGAAAGACAGCACAACAAAGTGGTTGTGTATCGAGCAGAATTTGTTCAATCAGTACTGCAAATACAAAAAAAAAAGACTACATAAAGATACATTATAGCTCAAAAATTTATATCACATTAGGTGGTTACCCCATCATTTATGCAGCAGGAATTTTCCAGTGACCCAATGTTCTTAACAGTGTAAATACTTGTAAGTAAGGCAAAAGCTGACAACATTTTAGGCGCTGAATGTTTAGTCTCCCCAGCACACAATGCTGAAGCACAGAACGTAAATAGAGGCTTGCTTTACATATTAGATATGATTGAAGACCACACAGTGCTCCTGACACTTTTAGACATTCTGTCACTTCACCTGGAGAAATAGACACTGCTTATTCTGAATTGCTGCTGATGTCCAGCGCTTGTCAAAACCTCTATCTGTCAAGGCCTTCACAAAGAGTTGCAAAATGACAGATCAGGATTGTCTGAGTTGATGGAGCCCCAGGAAAAATGGAACAGATAGAAAATTCATGACTCTAAACTACATCAAAGTGACTTCTGTCAACATCATGTCAAAAGAACTGTTCATTTTTAGAGGTTTATTTTTTAATTATATAAACACTTGTTTTTTTGGAATATGAGCTGAATGTATTGAAAAAAATGTCCTTGGTGTATAGTACTATCATCTAAATATTCCCAAAATATACTTTAGATCATCCAGGAATAAGTAAAATTCTAATAGCAGACACTGTCTGCCAGTTAAAACCAATGACATTCAAGAGAGATGTATGAAGATACGATCAGCTTAAAATAGGACGAACCATCTGGCTAAAAAGGAACAAAAGTATATATTTTGCATATTTTTGGACACATCAAATTTCTACAACTGGATTAATATTTTATTCTCTTGCAATCAGCTTTGATCTATTTTTTTTCAGTGTGACACTTATTAAAAAACACCAATTCGGTATTATTTTTGTAAACAGGCTTCCTAAAATAACTGGCATTTTTTAATGAAGAAAATCACTGGAAAACCTTCATAATGCATAATTCCCTAACATTATTGCTTTCAGAAAGATGCAAAAAATAAATGGCTTATGATATGCAGTACTGCATATGCAGAACAACTTCATAATCACATTCAAAGAATCATTCACCGAATGAAATATGAGTTGCATAAATCTGAAAATGACCACTCTCACATTTTCATTCCCAGCACCTTTCAGGGAAGGAGGCTGGCACCTGGTGCTAGAACCCAGGCGACTTGACATCCCACTATTCACATATCACTGAGATAAACAGGATAGGTGACCTTGTGGAGATCAGACCATGGGCTGTGCTGTGCATGTACACACCCCGCAGACAGGGGAAGAATCTGCACAATGCATACACGTGTCTGCATACACACCTGAAAAAGGAATCAAACACAGCAACTTCCACAGTCACTAAAGCCACCATTAATACAGACACACTGCCCTTCATTCACACCATGCCACTGACCTTTCCTTTATCAGGATCTAGCAATTTTGGCATCAATCTTTTTGAAACATCAATGTTACTGCAAGCTCATCTACCATCGCCAGAATAGTGGTCACTGATCAGTGGGTGGCATTTATTCAGTTACACAAAATGTCCATTATCTGGGACTGGGACAGTTTGCTCACATCAAGAATGACAACAGCTCTCAACATTAGCGATTGTTTCTGGTTTTGAGAGGAGAGGTTTGCTTTAAAATAATCCCTCTGCATTGTGTCTGTAGGAATGGGAAGCCCCATCTATTAGTCCAGAAGTAGGACAAGATCGTCATTTCTTGTTACAGGCACAAGTCCATCTACTTTGTGTCCTACTTACAAAAAGATGCTTATTATCTGTAAGTGTACAGAGGTGTGGCCCGCATAGCAGCCGTGATTGGTAATAAGCCTCTTTTTCTCATTTACATTGATAGCAAGCATTAGTGAAGATATATGCATTTCATTTCATGGTTCAGAAAGAACAAAGTATATGTATATGTGATAGCAGTGGGTGGTTAATGAAATGGTCTGACAAACATAAGCTAATACATAATCATACCAGAATGTGACTGGAACACCTGTTCCTGCTCCACAGACTTCCAATTCTTTAGGAAAAGTTACCATTTGCAAGAAGAGAAACCACCACTATTTAGACATCAACATGCTCCAAGGAAATTTCAGTCACTTTTTTTTTGCTGTTGTTGTTACAATCACTAAAGGGTGGCTATTTTAATGATATCAAATCTCTTTTGCTTGTGTCCTAAGAGTAATGAAAACTTCACACATGCATGAAGCTCCAGTAATTATTTTAAACTGCCTTCTGTTGTCCCCCTGAGGAACACGGTGGTATTTGTTTGATGCAGTTTAATTAGTGTCAGGGTAATTAATGCTATGCTATCTACATGAGATCAAAACCCTTTCTTTGTAACACTCTGGTAACTAAGAACTAAGGAAAGGAAGCATTTTGAAAACCTGGAGGCCGGGTGTTAACCTGGGTTCATCAGCAATCGGCACGGCTCTGCTCTCCTCCACGCCTCACCCAAATGGCAATTTCAGTGTCTCCCAAGGCAAGATCAGACCCGTAAATGCATTGGACCCACACTGCCAGGCATGGGACTCAATGGCTGCTGTGGGATTTAATTCTATTTTTATGGACATAATCAAATTAACTAAAACATTCATGGTCACCAGGCATCTTTTGCTAGAGTTTAATCCTTTGATAATGAAATAGTAAACTTTTTGCATTGACACAGAACCAGAGAGCCCTATAGTCAGGGTGTGATACTCCTAACTGCTTATGCATATATATATATTTTTTCAAATAAAAGAATCATTTGGCTTTAATGAATGAATGCGATTCTGCTTAAATGCCTGAATAAAATTTGCATTTAATTGCAGATATGAATATTCTCTCTATTTGACAATAAAGTTAAGAGACGAGAAACAGAGACGAGCAAGGAGAGAAGTTGAATTCACAAAAATCCCAGAGAGGCAGACAACAGGCACTCTCATAAATCCTCTTTAACTGTTTCTTTGGTAATAAGCAACGACAGTATAAATCTCCCAACATACAAACTCAGGCTAATCACAGGCTTAAGGAAATGGCTCCAGTTATCTTGACTGGTTAAATTATTATATCCTAGAGGTTATTCTAGATTCTAATAAAGCACTGTAGCTAACAAACAAAAGTAAAAAGATCAAACATCCTCTTTATTTTACAATAGATGAAAGTACAGGCTGTAATGGATCGAGACAATAGCATGCAATTTACTTTTACTCTCAACACATTATGTGGCGTTCATTTGGGAACAAGGCAGGTGCTTTCACACAATGAGCAGACCCAGCATTAGACTGATAATCTTTTTTAGGGAAAGGAGAGGCTTAATTGCACCTATCTAACCCCCCCTCCAAAAAAAGAAGAAGAAGAAGAAGAAGACTGGTTTTGACTAAACCAAATGGATTGAGCACATTACATAAGTAGTCAGCATAAAAATCACCTTTATATTGCACAATAAATGAACGAAGAAGCACACTTCTAGAGGGGTAAACATAAGGATGTTAGTAGTTACAAAAAGGCGTCAGTATCTCTCACTTGGTACAATTAAGGGTCACGTTACAAAATAAAATTTCCCTGGCTTAGGCTGCCAGTGCATCAGGACCTAGGAGGCTTTGTGCAGAGTGTGTCTTCAAGAGGTCATTCATTACTGAATACCCACTGGGATCAGCTGACTAGCAAAATATGCTTTCTCCCATCTTCAGTTCTGCTTCCTGTGACTTAGTTGTTTATCAATTAAAGTGATAAATACAAGTGACTTTGATAACACCAGAAACACATTATGTAGTGAAGTAACCTCCGGGACCCCTGCAATAAGAGTGGCGTGCAAAGTTCAACAACTGTGAAGGAACTATTAAAGAGGACACACAAACAAGTGACCTTGACTGACAAGTGCACTTCATTCCAGCAATAAACAGCAGTGGTGCTGATAACTGTTCATTGGCGCAGAGAGTAATTACCTATCTGTCAGCGTTGCTGGTGTGTGCGAAATAGTATAAATGAAACATACATAATGTACAGCAATAATATCGGGCATGCAGAACCTAATGTATTATCATCATTCTCAGGACCCAGGTTTATGTGGCTGCCACCACTGAGTAAATGCCTTCTAGCCATGATAATTTCATTCTAATCTCTGTTCCATATTATAATTTTCATAGCTAAAAGATACTAAGGAGCAATACGTTTCAATCAAGGGCTAAATAGAACACAACCTGTAACTGGCTATTTTATACACCCATATATTTTTTTCTTTCAAAAATTTTAGTCAATTTATGAAGAGACTGGAATAAGCTGAAAATTTATGGGTGACAAACCCTGTCTGAGCCAATGTCACCACGTCTGGAGATGGGCTGGAAGGGGCTTGCAAAAAGATTGTTAGCTTTGTCTCTCATTTCTTTTAATAATAAAAAAAAAAACCTCTGTCTCTTTAGATGTCTCTATCCTGTGGCAAAACATAAGGTCCAAATTCATTTTTGAACACAATAAAATATAGCTCCCACTCAAAAAAAAAGGGCAAAACAATCTACCTTCTGACATAAATCACCTTGCTGAGATGGAATGACTTAACGGTCTAACAGAAGCACAGAACTGCCTCCTGCACCATGATACTCTACTCTTCTTATAAAACTCCAGTTCTTTCAGACTTGTGTTTTTTTTCCTTCTCCAATGCAAATGCAACTAGAGGACATCTCTAAATCATGTTTAAGACCACCAAGAAGAAGAGAGGAAAATGTGAGTAGAAGCTAGGCCATTCTAAGGAGTCCCTTGTTTCAAAGACAATGCCATAAAAATTCTGTAAGTGAAAAGGGTGAATGAAAGGAAGCAAAACATCCCAAACTACAGAAGGACACCACTGTGGTCATCGGGCTCCCCAAACTACAGAAGGACACCACTGTGGTCATCGGGCTCCCCAAACTACAGAAGGACACCACTGTGGTCATCGGCTGTGTCATCCAGAGAGGGAACAGAACATACATACATTTGGAATGAATTCTTAGTAATTGGCACAAATGATGGTTTATATCTAGTCCATCTATTGGTAGCATATTTTGGAAACTTTAGAATGTCACAAATCAATAATTCAAAGCAGTCCATATTTTCAAATAAAAACATTTTAATAAACTATGCAGTGTCACCTTATCGAAGTCACAGGTAAGAATGATTTTAAGCGTGCAAGGATCTCATCTTCATCCTTTTGCTTTTCTTTGGCTGGTGTTTAAAAGTGCTTTTAGTATTATAGGTGATAAATAACATGCTGATAGGAGACCAAGAAATAGCTCAAGTTTTTCTTCAGTGATACTGGCTTAATTTTTGCACTTCTCATTCTGTATTCTTCATCAGGATAGAAACCAATGAAAACTATCTCAAAATAAGTTTCTTTGGATATAACAACTCATACATAAAATAAGGACTTCTAAAGAGGTAAGATGGGGTAATTTTAAGATGAAAAAAGAAAAAAATGCTTTTTATTTATTTAAGTTCTTCAGCTCAGCACAGTAAGTAGCTATCTATTCTACCCTTGCATCAGCCAACCTGACTATATGGATAACCCAATACATAAAGAATTTCACACAATTTCAAGCCATTTCAATTAAACCCAGCATTTCGGAATACTCTGACAAACAACAGTATTTGGTAGATGAATAATGTCTATAAATCTCAAAGGAGCATCTTAATCCTCTCAATGAATTCTCAATTTGTGTTTACTGGAGTAACTTAGGTCTTTCTTGTATGTACCATTGTGTGTAATTTACATGTGGATTGTAGAATATGCTATGTTAGAGCACAGAAAATATTTAAGAAAAATTATAACCCTCCATCATTGACTCTAAGAACCACAGCATGTTTTTTATGTCTTGGCCTCATTGAAACAGCTTCATAAAAAGTCTCCAAAAGTCAGGTGGTAGATCTGGATACTTCAGTACCAACACGTCAGTGTCTTCCTTTAAACTTAACTCCTGATTCCCGCATTCCACAAAATATATGAGCAATATTTCAAGCTATTCTGGCTTGGAGAAATACATGCTAAGTGTTCACTTTAAAATAGTCTCAATCATGAAAAAATCACATCTTAATAACTCTGCAACGAGGTAATATTTATTTTTATATTAACTCAAAATCTATGTCTGAATGACACAGAAACAGTAAATCTAATTGACTCAATCAACAACTGGTTGATTAAGCATGTAATAAAATATCAGCTACTCTTATTTACTGCTCTAACAGTATTGGGATCTCTAGGATGTAACATCGGGCGTGTTTAGACACTTCTCTCGGTGACCCATTGGATAAATAAGAATAACCATGTGGATGACTTTCAACACAGCAATGGTACAGAAAGTCAAAGGATTCTTTCATTCACTTTCAGCTCCAGCAAAGTGACAAGTGACCTCCTGTTTCCAGCTGAGATGCATTGCCTTGGTGTCAGGTGTGTCTGATGGGATTTATCTAATCACTCTGGTTACTTTAGAAAGGTAAAAACAGCTTGAACTGCTGGGGAATGCAATGCACATAACTCAAAAACAATTTGCAGGAAGAGAAAACCACATTTCCATCATTTTCTAAAATATCCCCAAATATATTTACCTATGATATCATAATTCAAAGTGCTTATTGCCTACAAAGATAACAATATATCACTGTTACATTCTACAGTTATTATTCTCAGCATACGAAACATCACTTTCTTGTGTATATAACTTAAATGACTGAATTACAGTATCCAAGTTAAATTAGTTAGTTTATAAAAATGTCCTAATTTGAAATTGCAAAGTCCAGGCCCAAAACAGAATCCTACAATGTTAAACACTGTAGAAATTCTCTGGTGTTTTAAACTTTAGGGTGGAGAGCCAGGTAATAGAATTATTTAGAATTGATGGGTATGCAGCTAAAGTACATTTTTAAGTCAGAAATTAACTTTTAATATATGACTTGCTGATGATAGTACTGAGGTATGTAAAGTGTAGTTGCCTTCTTATAGGCAATATACTTGATTAATTTTGAACAATTTAACGGTGAAAGATTAATTAAGAACTTCATCCAGTATGGGCCATCTTTCTTTTTCAATTACATTCTTTAGAGTCACTATAACTATTTTAATAATTGCACTGGAAATGCTAGAAAGTAACAAGATAATATAGTAATTCAATGAGAATAATATAATTCAGATACATGGCACTTTGGTATTTGGGACTTTTAATATTTCAGAGTATTTGGGAGTCTTATAAATTCCAACAGGTTATTCAATCAAACAAGAAGGTATAAATTGAGCCTTAAATGTTTTATTCATATAAAAACCATTTTTATTAAACATCTAGCAATAGTTTGTTAACAAAAGAAAATATCTTTAAAATTTCTTATAATTAGATTCTATTTCATTCCAAGCTGGTGATAACATGTCTTTCCCAAAATGTAATTGGTAGATTTAGCCCGGAAAGAAAAGTATACCCTAGTTAGATGTTAACTTGCTCCCAACTCAAAGAAAGCTTAAAGTAAAAAGGTGAAGCAGACGTGAGATTCATGGCAATGTTAAATGGGGACTCTGAGTACAACTGCTAACTGTGGGTAAAAGAAACAATATTTTAAGTTCAGATGTTCTTTCCTTTTTTTTAAGATTTATTTATTTTTATTGGAAAGACAGATTTACAGAGAGAAGGGGAGACAAAAAGATCTTCCAGCCACTAGTTCACTCCCCCAAATGGCTGCAATGCCCAGAGCTGAACAGAACCGAAGCCAGGTGCCAGGAGCTACTTCCAGGTCTCCCACATGGGTGCAGGGTCCCGAAGTTTTGGACCATCCTCTACTGCTTTCCCAGGCCATAGGCAGAGAGCTGGATAAGAAGTAGAGCAACTGGGACATGAACTCACGTCATATGGGATCTGGCACTTCATAAGATGAAGTTCAGTCAATTGAGACACTGTGCTCGGCTCCAGATGCTCTTTCTATAGCCTTAAGCTTAAAATAATTATCATTTCTATTTAGTACATAATACAATGTCAATAATTTAAGTATGTTTCCTTATCTCTCTAGCTTTAGTAATCAGTATCCTAATTTCAGCAGAATAGAAATAGTTGTACCAGGATTAAAAATTATTTACATTTCCTTTACATCTCTGATTTCTGAAATGCAAGCTGCAGTAACAAAGTTAGGCTGCTTCAGGACAACAGAAAGTACTTTTCTTAAACAAGACATGTAATAATCTTACTGGTTTGATTTAACAAGGTCTTATTTTGTCCCCTATTTAAATGGTAAAATAATCGCGATAGAAATGACCTTCTTGATGGAGAGGCTGCCGTAAACCCTCACTCAGAACAGGAAGACCTGCACGGAATCTAATGTAAACCATTCACAGTAGGCATATATTATTCCTCCTTGACCCATATCCAAAATAGCACAGTAACAGTGATATCTCACTGGTACATAGAAATCTCTCAATGAAAAAGAGAAAAGATTACTGTCAGTTTAGAAATGTTTCCTTTAAACAAATCGTTTGCAACAATATGAAAAACAGCACTGTTTAGCAGTTAGTATAATTGAGCAATCCATCTACTTAATTCCGTCAAGTTGCTCATAAAGTTAGATTTTGTATTAGAAATCCTGACTGATTCAATTTTAAACAATCACACATTAGTATGCATTCAGAATCTATACCAAAACAACTCAAAATGCATATGCTGTGCAGCATATGTGTATCCAATATAAGCCTTCCAGAGAGAAATGAATGTCTGAGAGTTCTAGTAAGATAATGCTTTCATCCTTAATAGAGTTCATTTTCATTTAGTTTCAAAGGTCCCTACAGACCCACGAAGTAAATAATGGAGTCAACATTCTTTTCCAAATTCCAGAGTCTAATATCAATTTCAATATGTTTATCTGTTTCAGGGCCACATCACCTGATAACTAGCTAGCCAATCAGCTTTCTGACTTGGGATATCATCCATAGATGAAAACTTTTTCCAGGAAAAAATATAGACCAAGCTTTATGCAAGGGGATTGAGTTGACTGAACAGATAGTGACGAAGTGGCAATAAGTGCTTCCTTTTTTTTCAGTGAGCAAAGACCTCATAAACTCAATCAAATTCTAGAGGTTAAAAAAACTCAACACAGTCCAGTTCAAACATGGCTTGCAATCAGCAGCTAACCACTGGGAATGGGGCTTACCCATCATTTGAAATGAAAGGCCCTGCTGTCTAACATAGTCAATTATTACTCAATTTTACAAGTAAACTGTTTCATCAGTTCAACATTTTAGTAACTTAGTTTTTTAAATTTTTCTAGAATTTTAACTTTTTTTTTTTTTTGCTAAAATTAAAGTTAAAAATTAAAGTTCTTTCTTCAAGGGGCCTATGTTTGGTATAGGAACTAAGATGCTTACATCCTATTTCATAATGCCTGGGTTGGACTCCTGTGTCTGCTACAGAACCCAGTTTCCTGGTGGTCTGCTCTCTTGACAAGCAGCAGATAATGGCTCAAGCAATTGCATCCTTGTAGCCCACACCGGAGATGCAAATTGAATTGCTAGCATCAACTTCAGCCTGTCCTAGCCCTGATCTAGAGCATTTGGGTTTGGGGGAGTAAATCAAAGTAAGGAGATAACTCTTTCTCTCACTCTCTTTCAAATGAAAATAAATATATAAATAAATGGTCCCCACCATGACAAATCTTTAACTCCTTAGTTTCGTGCAAAATTTTGTTGGAAAGTATGCATGAGAAAATAATTTATGTCAAAGCCTATCTGGAAGTAGATGTGCATCAGTGTGTGACGGATATTGTGTGTGTCGCAGGGTAAGGTAGCATGATAATGGGAACGAGAAGCACTAATTACAGAATTCTAATCCTGTCAGGTTTGCTCTCGTGTCTTTGGTAATACCAGAAAATGCACAATGCCCTCTGGGAGCAGCGGTTACAGGCAGAAAGAAACCAAGAATGAGATCTTCCCTTCACTGCAGGCACTGTACAGCAGTGCGCCTGTGTCAGGTCATGTGAACTGAGGAACTGATGGACAACACAGTGTGAATTTTGAATGTAAACCTGAGATAGTCTAAACATTTTCTAGTAAAACTACAAAATGGTGAATTCCTCCTACCTTTCCTCAATGCAATCTACTGTTTGGATTCTCCAGGCTATCAGCTCACCATATTCAATATAACATTCTTCTCACACTTTTACAACCAGCCAATATCGTACCATTTACCTTAGTGCTTCCCAATACCTGATAATCATTATTTGTTGTACAATAAAATCAAGGAAAGGAGCTTTTTATAAAAACTTACAAAGCCATAAATAATCTCTTCAAGATAATGTTGATGTCAGGATTACTAGGCAGCCAAGGCATTTCAGTTCATGGCTTTATGTGTTGCGATAATCTCATATTTAGCCATTTGATGGCTGCTGAAGAGTTTCTAGGAAGTCATGAGGGGTGCATTATAATAACAAAAGACAGATGCAAAGTCTTCAAAAAAATAATAAAAGAGACTCAGGCAAAAATATGTTAGCAAAGTTAAAGGGGTTTTAATAATTTCTGGTTATTGAAAACCACTTAAATGATACCTATATTGACTATTGTAAGCCTTTCTACTGCATCTAAAACAACTACATATTTCAAATATTATAGGGAAACCTTAAAATTAAGGCACATTTAAAAAATATTATTTTATCCGAAACACATAATTTTCCAAAATATGACTTCACAATATTCTGCATTCTTGACTGTGTAAGTTGTATAATATTTACACACTGACTCTGTCCAATATTCAGAACTGAAAATACTAGCTACATGTAGCAAAATCACAACCAAATCCAATTAAAGAAACATGTCTTTCAAAGAAAGCCTGAAGATATTTGTAAGTGTGTGCTTGTATGTGTAGCATAGAGGAGAGTTTGCCTTTCACACTTTAGTGAATCTTCGTGGAGATATTTCTTCTGCATAACACAATTGGACTCTATCTCTTTCTGTGTCTCTCCTTTTGCCCCTGCTGCACCCCCCCCCCCACCATATTCTTCCTTTACATGTCTCCAGAGTTCAAAGCTAAGTTTTCTAAAGGTTGGCAACAGTGACCTGACACGGTTGGCCCATGTTACTCCAACCGAGTGGCTACACATTTCTTCTTCCCTGTCAGCTCCAGGCCAGTGAGGGTGACCGTGCTCCTGGCAAACATGGCTGTGTGCAGGTGTGTCTGTGTGTGGTCTGAATACATCACCACTTCCTTAGATGATCCTCGCTTTCACATGCTCTAAGGAGGACCAATGAAATAGAATGTTATGTAAAAGCCCTATTAACTGCAAATGTCAGGCCTTATATTCCAGGCAACTTAATCAAAACAAAGCTGATTTGCTGATCTTTATCTTTCTGTTTATATCTTATTATTCAGTTGTTCCTAAATATAAGTGGCAGAGAAAAAAATAAGACTGCTATTCTGGGACCGGCGTGGTAGCCTAGCAGCTAAAGTCCTTGTCTTGCATGCACTGGGATCCAAAATGGGCACAGGTTCGTATCCAAGCAGCTCTCCCTCCCATCCAGCTCCTTGCTTGTGGCCTGGGAAAGCAGTCGAGGACGGCTGTACCCATGGGGGCGACCAAGAAGCTCACGGCTCTGGCTTCGGATTGGCACAGCTCCAGCCATTGTGGCTGCTTGGAGAGTGAATAATTGGGCAGAGGATCTTCCTCTCTATCTCTCCTCCTCTCTGTATATTTGACTTTGCAATAAAAATAAAATAAATCTTTAAAAAAGGACAGCTATTCTTGAATTCTCTCAATTCTGCAAAACCTTGGATGGCACAGATATGTAAATGCACGTATAGAAGGGAACACAGACATATAAATATTGTTTATTCAAGGCATAAGCTTCAAAGTTACTTACATCAAAATAAATTTGCCTTTTAATTCTGTTTTCATGAACTTTTTGAAGTTCTTTTGTAACAGTAAAATCATGAAAATTATCCCAACACATGAGTTCTGAAAATATAGGACTTCATAAAAATCTTGACTGATTTCAATAATTATTATTTTGATTTTGCATTTTATAAAAAAAGAAGTGATTTTAAAAGACACTAACAGGGATATATCTCAAGGCTAATCTGGATAATTTATGTTACAAGAATGAGAAGAAGGATAAGTGCTATAAATACTGTATATCCTATTCAAATGAGCAAAACATATCAACTAGAAAAGCACTTTTACAAAAACCCTCTAAATCGTGAAAAATTAATCAAAATGATAGCAAAGAATTTGATTTGATTTCTGAGTTTTACTACATTTACTTTTATTTCTCATGAGGTGTTTACAGCACATTTCACCATTTGGGAAGCAATTAATTTCAATCTGATTCCCTGATTGAACACATCAAGCTGCAGGGTTTGGTGTACCATCTTTTGTAGGCTATGTCAAGTACAGGTTGATCACTACAGTTGTCTGAGACCTCTGTTACAGCAATTGATAAGCATAACAGTTGCACTCTCACTTATTCCAGTGGTCTCCGCACCAGCCACCATGACTGGAATCTCTCCATTCCAACCCATCCTGCCAATTGTCACCAGGTCAGTCTTTGTAAAGCATACACTTAGCCAGATACGCTGACTGCATATACTTAGGCACACTTCCATTATGAAACTCTTGTGGCTTTCCATGGAGTAGACTCGATGCAGACTCTCTTAGAGGAGTTTGAGAATCAACCATTATTAGGCACCAAACTACGTGTAAGCGCACTTACACCTGAAATCCAGACAGACACATCTCCAATCTTCTGTTCTCTTCCTTGCTTTCCTGCTTAAGTGGAAACCTTTTTGTTTGTTTGTTTCTGAAAAGGGCCACTTGGATATTTATGAGATCATTCATTTGCCACATAAAATTAGCAACTCTAGATTGACTGAATTTTGAGTTCTGCCTGCAATTGCTAGGACATAAATAGAGGAATGAGTCCGTGGATTTTCATACCTTGTGGACTGGGTGATCTCTATTCCCGATTTGTTCTCCCATATTCCCAGCCTATTCATGGCATTTCTTTTCTTGTGTGTCCATTCATCACTCAGTTATGGGATCAACATTGTTTAAGCAGCTCTTACTTATCAGATATCCTGAGAACCATTTTCTATCTAATCTGTCTTACATTCCCAACTGGCCCAACTTTCCCATCAACTTTTCTTTTCTTCAAATTCTACTAGCACTTTACAACAAGTAGAACAATTACATTTTTTAATTTATTTGAGAGACCAACACACACACACACACACAAACACACACACACAGCTGCAATCCACTGGTTCACTCCCCATATGACAACAGCTAGTATGAGCTCAGAACATAACCAGGAGTTACAGACTCAAACTGAATCTTGCTTTTGTCCAGCAGGAACTCTAGCACTTGAGCCACTGCCTGCTACCTTCCAGGTGTGCTTGAGGAGGAAGCTTGACTTGGAAGAACTGGGGCTCAAACCCAGACCCTCTGATAGACTCCGAGAATCCGAAGCAATATCTTAAGCACTACCCCAAATGCACACTTCATCAATTCTAGATTCTAAGACTAAACTGCTTTTTTTTTTTAACAAAAATCGTTTTAATATTTATTTGAAAATCAACTTGAGAAAGAGAGAAAGAGAGAGAGAGATCTTTGATCCACAAATGGCCAGAACAGCCAGAGCTTGACTGGTCTGAAGCCAAGAGCCTGGGGTTTCCTCTGGGTTCTCCATGTGGGTGAAAGTATTTCAAAACTTGGGCCATCTTTCACAGCTTTCCCAGGCATGTCAGTGGGATGCTGGAGCAGAAGTGGAGTAGTTGGACTTGAACCTGGACTCATATGGGATGATGGCACTGCAGGCTGAGAATTAACCTACTATTGCCACTGTGCTGGCCCTGACCAAATTGCTTTTACAACACTGCAGACCTGCAATACCTGACTCAGTAATAGTTTGATAAATCTTATAAATGGATAAGTGATTAACAGATAAATAGGCAAATATCAAGTGTCTTATAAAATACAGATACATGTCAAAGCATATTATCTATAATTTTACCTAAATATATTAATGTATGACTTATATAAATTTAAAACACTTTATACGAAATGATACAAATTCCTTACCGCCAAGCTGAGTTTTATATACAAAATTACATGAACTATTCAAGAACCTCATTTTTAAGAGAATAGCTATTTTATAGTAAAGTAGGAAAACTCCTGCATGATATTTCTTTTTAAAGAATTATTTATTTTTATTGGAAAGACAGGTATACAGAGAGGAGAAGAGACAGAAAGGAAGTTCTTCCATCCACTGATTCATTCCCTAAGTGGCTGCAACAGCTGGAGCTGCGCCAACCTGAAGCCAGGAGCCTGGAGCCTCTTCTGAGTCTCCCACATGGGTGCAGGGTCCTAAGGCTTTGGGCCATCCTCGACTGCTTTCCCAGGCCACAGGCAGGGAGCTGAATGGGAAGCGGGGCTGCCAGGATTAGAACTGGCACTCTTATGGGATCCAGGAGCGTGCAAGGTAAAGACACTAGCCACTAGGCTATCGTGCCAGGCCAACCTGCAAGATCTTACAGAAGAAAATCACACCTACTTTTCCCACGAGAATAACACATTATATCCCAACATCACAACCTGCAGAAACAGAAATGAGCACATTGCAGATTGCCCACTTCTGTTCCATATTCTTATAAGGAAGCTGGAGAGTCAAGTGTAAGAAAAGAATAAATGTTCCATTTCTAAAAATTCTATGAAAGTTTGGGCTCAGTCCTCAATTGGTTAATCCTCCCCTTTCAAGAGCTGGAATCCTATGCGGGCACCAGCATGTGTCCCAGTTGCTCCACTTCCCATCCAGCTCCCTGCTTAAAGACTGGGAGAGCAGTAAAGGATGGCCAAAGCCTTGGGACCCTCCACCTGTATGACAGACCTACAAGAAGGTTCTGGCTCCTGGCTTCACATCAGCTCAGCTCTGGCCGTCTCAGCCACTTGGGAAGTAAACTAGCAGATGGTAGATCTTTCTCTCTGACTCTCCTCTCTGAAAATCTGCTTTTCCAACAAAAAGTAATCTTTAAAAGAAAGTCTTTAAATGTTTAAACCACCAGAAGGCAACATCAAAGGTGCTCACTTTGATGGTAACAGAAAGACCGTCCAGCATTTCAGAGCACAGAAATCTGTTTCAATTTCTGAAACAGCAGAATCACTGCATTCTAGCTCTCTGTTTTGACATAACCTTCAGCAAAATGGTCTGTCCCACCTCTTAGGGGGAGAGCGACTCTTCACTGTTGTTCTCTGGGAAGGGACAAATGGTGGCGCTACACACAGGGTGAAGTGCCACAGAAAGGCCATCTGCCCAGTGGTGATTTTTCATCTGTCACTCTTGAAAGAAGTCCCTGCCCCAGTAGGGAGAGGAAGAAATCAAAATCTACAGAGAACAATGTGCTGGGGAAACCTATTTGACCTTCTATCTTGTCTGAAGCTCAAGTTCTGTTCACTCCTTTGGTAAGTTAGTTATATGAGGCGTTTGCCTTCCAGTAAGCCAGAGAGACTGAGCACGTAGCACTGGAAGGATTATTTTAAATTCTAAGTGTTCTTACAATACACCTTGCATCTAGAAAACAATGCAGGGTTTGATTTGAATTTTCCAAATAAGGCTTTTTTCTTTCCAGAAACCCATCTACTCAGTCATCAAATCAACAATGCTAATTGGAATTTACAATGTGCATTGTAGCATTGCTAATAGTCTTATTACAGCACTTTCAATATAGCCGATTAAAAATTATTTCTGCGCTGTGCTGGTGACTTGTCTCATTTTCATTAAAAAAAAAAAGCATAAGGACTAACAAAAAAATGATTTGATGACCAATCCTCAGTTTCGTCTCTACTATTATTGTCTTTTACAATATCTGGTTTTCTTCAAGGAGTGTAAAACTTAAAGTAAGAGTGGGCATTTAGTCTTTCAACTAAAATACCCCAGTCTCACACTGGAGTGTCCAATTCCCAGGTTTATGGTACTGTAGACCTTTTGAGACACCAGTGATGGCTCAAACAATTGGGTTTCTGTCACCCTCATTGAAGACTCAACTCCATCCCAGCAGTTGCGCACATTTCAGAAGTAATGACATCTCTGCCTGTCTCTCTCCAGTCTCTTCCTGTCTCTAATAAGTAGTTTTAAAAAATAAGTAAAGAACATCACACAACACCTAACACAGAATCACAACATGTTGACAATGGAAGTAACAGAGAAGTAACAGCTAGAAGTAACAGAGGTAGCAATAATAATCACATTTACAGTAAGTCATACCCTAAAACTCTTAAAAAAAAGTTCACTTATACATACAAAAATGACACTCTTTATAGACAAAGATATTTTAGCAATCTCTGTAAAAGGTAATACTTATTTGGAACTAGTTGTCAAACAGCAACTTTTAACCTGGGTCTCCAAAAACAGGTTGACCTTTCTAAGAGCACATTTACTACCATTAACTTAAGGCTGAAATCATCATGCCAGTTTGTAAGTGGGAATATGAATTCAAAGTCATAATTTTATAATATACATTATATACTTCCCTTGATTTTGCTTTTTGAAAAAACTTTGTTCAAAGCTCCAGCTCCAGTTGAGGAACTGGAAACAAAGTCATATGTTTGTTGAATAGATTTCGAAACAACCTTTCATAAAAGTGGATACATTTTCCTCATCATTTCTTTTTTTTTTTTTTAATTTTATTTTAAATTCATTAATTACTTTCCTCATCATTTCTATATGCATTCATTTCTATATGCATATTTTACTTCCTTTTATTTTCATATATCATATATATGTATACATATGCGTGTGTGTGTTTATGAGAAAACCTTGAAATGTTGAGATGTGGAATTAAGAGGTAAGTTTATTTTAGTGCAAAAAATGAAATCAATGCATAGATTTTGTATTAAAATACAAGCATTTGCCTTGAAATTTCCTTAAACATTATGAGGTTAAAAGAGAATATCAAAGAGAAAAAGAAAAACAAATCCTGCAGCATTTTGAATATTACTCTATCAGTATGTGTTATTCCTGATAGTGTCCTAAGCTCATGTTGACCTTCCCTCCTAATTTTTAAGTTCTTTGAGTCTTTGTCATTTTTAGTCTGTTGTCTTTATGCTGTCATCTAAGAGAAAGCAATGAAATATTAATTGGGTGAGTGGCTAGAGAAAGTTAATAAGCTAATTCATAAGTATCACCCTTAAACAAAAGTTGTTCGTACAGTGTGCAATGCTTGTCAAATGATCTGTTTTAGGACTGGCATGGTAGCATCGTAGAACAAGCCACTATCAGAATATTAAATTTTAATGTTATTACTGCATGCAGTAAAAGCTAATCAGACATGCAAAGAAGCAGGAGAATATAGGAAAAACATCAGTCAACAATAGACCTCCAAAATGAGAGAAGAAGGAACTAACAAAAAAGCATGCTAACATGGTATTTGCTTAGATGTTTTTATTTTGTTTGAGAACACAGAATACAATTGAACTTTGTGGATAAAAATGAGATGAAAAACACAACAATTTGGATATTTTTAAAAAATGGAACATAGATCATCTGCAAAGAACACTAAACTGGATGAAATTCACAGCAGATTGGGCTAGATACTATAAAAGAAAAAAAAAACAACTTAAAAAATTAGAATAAAAACTATCCAAAAGCAAGAAAAAGAGGCAAAGGCACATATAAAGTGATACAAGCAATGGATTCCAGAAGGAGAGAACAAAAATACCTTCACGAAAAAGTAGCTCAAATGTTTCTAAAGCTGGACAGAATTGTAAAGTAGAAATTCTCTCGCTATCTTTTTTAACATTATTCCATCTCATAGAAATTTCATTTTACATACAAATAAATTCAGCAATAAAATCTAATAACTGCAAGCTATAGGCAGACCCTGTTTTGGATATTTCACCAATGGTAATTCATATAATCCAAACAATCCAGGGACAGAATTTCCTGCTGTTCCCATTTTATAGATAGTAACACTGACTACCAGGTGATGGCATGTTCAGTGTAGACTGGCTCCTCAGAGGAACTGGAACCAAACCCATCTACATCCACATCCATGCTTTAAGCCAATATGTCATAAGGCCCATGTTACCATATAAGCAATGGACAAATACTTTAACACCTAAACTCAGGCCAGGGTGCCCGATTCTTTGCCAAACATAGTTTTAAAGAAATTCAACTCAGTAGTGTTTTATAATAAAGAAATAGATTTATCTATTACCATTCAAGATCCAGAATGTCAGTAAGTGCATGCATATGCATGAACAAACTGGAAAAAAGAACATGTTAGTACTAAATCAGTAACCTGTGACCTGCTATTTAAGCATGAAGTAAATCTTTAAGGAAACTGAGAATATCTTCAGAAATGTTTGCCTGTGATTTTCTGAAGTCATATTTAAAAATAAACAAACACCACCCACCCAGTACTAGCTTTTTCAGCAACTAGATTCCTTCCAGTCTGAATTAGAAGGTCCCTGTTGACACACAGAACCTGGCTGGCTGTCCTTTGCCACATATGTGCTTCTCCTGCAAACTGTCAGTACTTGTCAGAATTGATCAGGAAATCTAAGGTCATGCATCAGTGAAGGACAGGTCTAGACATGACAGCATCCCATTTCTGGTTCGGAGTCTACAGTGTATGAAAACTAATGTCCCTAGCACTCTAGTATCCAAAGGAATCATGGCACACAATGACGAGATGTCTTACAAGTTAAAAACAATCAAATCAAGAGCAAAACTCTAAGGTTTAATCATATTCCAACAGCTATTGTTTACTATTACAGAAAAGAGGATATTGTGAAATGATGGAAAAAAGAAAACTTCTTCTGCGATTGCAAATAAAATTACCCCTGCTCTTTGGATTTAAACCATTTAGTAACCAAAACCAGGAATAAGGAGAAATGGAATACCAGGTTAAATGATATGAAATCCAAATGGTTCCCAATGCTTCCAACAAATAAATGCATTACGGGCCAGAAATCTGGAAATACCTTCAATGTCTATCCAAGAAATCTATCTAAATGTGGTATATAGTTACATTTAAATTAGGGTTTAAGTTACATTTCAAAGACCTTTATTCTCTAAATGGACATTTACTATGATAGGCCTCTCCTCCTCTACCCCACCCAGCCTTTAACCATTAAGTAGCTTTGCTTCCTGAAGATTTGGTTAGCCATGGTCAACCACAGTCCAAACTAAGAAATGGAAAAATTCCAGATATAAGCAATTCATAGTTATAAATTGCATGCCATTAAATAGCATGATAAAATCTCCAGCCATCCTGTTCTGTCTCCTAGGATGATTCATGTTCATGTTGTATGGTCTACCCACCCATCCGTCTCTTGGTAGTAGTCTCGGCTCTCAGATCCATTTTCCGGTTTCATAGTGTTTGTGTTCAACTAACACCCAGGGAGCAGCCAAATCATACATTATAATGCCTGCTTTATTCACCTCACTCCATCTCATCATGTTATACATCATATCATCTCATATCACCACAGGAAGAGTGAGTTCAGCACCAGAAAATATTTTCAGAGAATGTATGTTCATTCGTGTAACTTTTACTTTTCTGCATTATTATAATTGGCTTATTTTACTTATTGCTGCTATTACTATTCTCTACATAGAATTTGCACATTAAACTTTATGTGTGAATAGAAAAATAATACAAAGTATATAGAAAGTTTGTTATCATTTCTGCAATTTTAAGCATTCACCTAGATATTTGGAACTATCTTCCATGGATAATGTAGGATTACTGTACTGTGATTACCTGGTGTAGAAGAGAAAAATTCTGGAAAACACTTTAAAAATATTTTTAGCGTCTGACACAATTACTAAGTAGGACTGGTATTTGTGAGACAATGGGTTAAGGTACCATCTGTAAACCTGACATCCCGTATCACTTCCAGTGGGGCACTAATATGTCGAAGACAGCAAAAGACTGTCCCTGCCATTCATAGAGACAACAAGTTCCAGGCTCCCAGTTTTAGCCTGGTCCAACCCTGGCTATTGCAGCCATCCGGGTAATGAGGCTATGCATGCAAGATCTCTCTCTCTCTCTGTATGTCTTTCCCATACATCTCTCTGTCACTCTTTCTTTCAAATACATAAAGCTTAATAAAAAGAAATGTGCTAACTATCTGTAAAGTAACTATTATATTAGGGTGGATAGAAAATTACTAACTACCAACATTGGTCTGGACTTTATAATGCATTGTTCGGAGGAGAAATCGAACATGGAAATATAATTTAAGTAAATTAGTAAACAACATACCTTGACTCATTCGGCTTCTAATCTACTTTTCTTCTCTTGCAGTCATCTTTGTTAGTTATTTTACTCACCTGGATATGTACATTTTTCAAAGTTAATTTGAAGAAAGCTGTTCATTTATTTTAACTTTTTTTCTCATTTAGAGGTAGACAGAGAAAGAGACAAAGAGATAGAACAATTATAGCTAAGGGTGATTTTATCTCTCAAGGCCATCCAATTCCATCTGCTCTGCAAGTGCAATTGTGATTTCAAGCGTGAGAGATGTGATGCTTTCTAAACTGCTGGGCTATCATAAAATTTTGAAGATACAGAAGCAGTAGTAAGAAAGTTCAGCACATAGCAAATATTTTTGGTAGATTTTAGAACTATGGCTATATAACTAACTATACCCATCAACCACGCCCCTTCTCCACAAAAGGAAGACTAAATTGGATGTCAAAGAATAAAAATTTGCACAGCACATAACTCTTGTTGGAAACACATCCAATACTTACGGTAATGGGACAATGTGACTATAACTGTTTGTATAACCTTCTTTTCCCCTCCAAATTCCAATACCAAACACTTAAGATATGTTAAATCTTTCATTCTATAAACTTTACATCATTAAGGTATCCACAAAACAAAATACAAAGTAGAACTCTCTTTATATCACACTTTCATAATGAATCAATAGTGAGTTGTGGATTCACATATTATCAAGTTAATTGTTTGGCAAGATATTAGCATTGTTGATTTTTGAAAAGAAGTCTGGAATTTTAAAAGCCAAACTTAGGTTATCTGCTAGGACAGACTGCTGCTTGTCGAAGTGACTTTGGCTTCACAAGTCCTTCAAAAGCAAAGATCCACGCTAATGGAAACCTTTTCAGCAGACAGCATCTAACACTCAGAGTTAAAGTTTTATTTATTGGCTTTGGCCATCTACTTCTGTTATCAACCATAAGGGCCCATACACTTCATCAACCCTTAACAATAGCCGCAAGCTTGGACAATCTGTCTTGTGTCTTCACTGGATAAGGCTTCAATGGAACAGCCTGGATTAAAGAGCAGCGCACGCATAAAATGGAAACTCATTAAAATAAACTTTCTCAAAGGGGGAAACTTTGGTTCCAATTGAACTGCCCTGTTTTTATTTCAAAGATGAAAGGCCCATTACCCAGTCATACATTCATGTGCTCTTGGCCTAAGTGCTATTTGACGACTTTAACTTTGAGTCCCTTCCCATGTCTTTTTGGAGGCTTTAGAAACATAATAGGAATTCAGCCCTTATTGAGCCTGATTGGAACATAGTATCTGTGAACCTCTCAATAATACTTCAGACCTTTATGGTTTAATTTGCAATGGTGTCCCTTTTGTCTGCCTTACTGCCCTTTAATCTAAGGCACAATACACCCACTTTACATTTATTTGCAGAAAGGCACTGAATAGCTAAGGATTTTTTAATGCGCCCATTAGAAATAGTGCTTTCTATAAACACACAGGTATGGCCATTTACATAACAGAATCCAAAGCTGAATGAATGAAAGAATGATGTCAATGATGGCTGTCAACTGTTTACAGGAAAACTGACTTACACCTTTGAGCCAGCAAACTTTAACTTGAACTTATTATGAAGTCAGTATCAGCAAAAGAAACAATACAAAATGAAAAAGTCAAGATACTGGGAAACTCTGGGCTATGTGGAAAAAAACATAATATAACTATAATAGAGCTGAGGCAAATAATAATATTCTCAGCTTTAATTTTATGCAAATGATGATTAAATGAAATCAACCACAACTGTGGTTACTTAGAGACACTGATTATTCAGAGAAAATATTAATACGCAAAGCAACAAAACATCCACATAATGGTTATACACACATTCCATCAAAAGAAAATTAAACTAAGATTGACTATTAGTCATTTAATGACTTTAATTCAGACATGTTTGTCGACAGCAAAATGTATGTCACATATACACATCTTTAAAAGATGCATTTGTTGAATAAACATCATCTATTGTGTCAAAATATTCTTTTTTTTTTTTTAAAGATTTATTCATTTTATTACAGCCAGATATACAGAGAGGAGGAGAGACAGAGAGGAAGATCTTCCTTCCGATGATTCACTCCCCAAGTGAGCCCAACGGGCCGGTGCGCGCCGATCCGAAGCCGGGAACCTGGAACCTCTTCCGGGTCTCCCACACGGGTGCAGTGTCCCAAAGCATTGGGCCGTCCTCGACTGCTTTCCCAGGCCACAAGCAGGGAGCTGGATGGGAAGTGGAGCTGCCGGGATTAGAACCGGCGCCCATACGGGATCCCGGGGCTTTCAAGGTGAGGACGTTAGCCGCTAGACCACGCCGCCGGGCCCATTGTGTCAAAATATTCTTAACTTACATCATTTAAAGTACATATGGATGTATCTGATATTTTATCATAACTAATAACTAGTATAATGGGTTTTATGTAATGAAAATGTCATTTTTTTCAGCAGAGGTTACTAAAATATTAACTATACTTTGAATTCAATCAATTTGCAAATTACTTCTAAAGGTTTTCTTAATGCAAAAATATATCAAAAATTAAATGTATAAATAAAATAACTTTTTAGACAAAAGCTTATTAAAAATCAAACAGATGATCAAATATCTAAAGTATTATAAAGTCTCACATAATCACAAATGACAAATTATAGAAAAACACCTGATTCTTCCTTAGTTTTTCGCCTGTTAAATTAATCTCAGCTTCTGTGCTTTGTTTTGTCTTTTTTATTTTTGTTTTTAAGGTAAAATGCAATGAAATTTCAACTTGAATCTTAAATAAACAAAACTCTCAGGTTTATTGGAATGATGCACAATTCTGTTGTTCTCCAAGTTATATAAGCATCTACCCTAAACAATGGAAATTATTAAGTGAAGGCTTCACTTGGCTCAGCCAGGAAAAAACACAGTTTCTCTCTACTCCACTCTTTTTAGTAGACTGGTTTTTACATGCATTTTATTTGATACGATTTTGGTCTTATTGCCTCTGTTTCATTATTTCAGTGTCTACATTTATTAATAGGAAAAAGACAAAATGGTCAAAAATCTCTCAAGGAAAAAAAAAGATCCATCTCAATTTAAGTAAAAATAACACAACATACAGAAGAAGGATAATCATTTCATTATTTGTAATGTATATTGTAATAGGGTTTTTTAAGGATTTATTTATGTTTATTGCAAAGTCAGACATACAGAGAGGAGGGGAAAAGCAGGGAGGGAGATCTTCCATCTGCTGATTTACTCTCCAAGCAGCCACAACAGCTGGAGCTGAGCCAACCCGCAGCCAGGAGCCAGGAGCTTATTCTGGGCTCTCAGACCAGTGCAGGAACCCAAGGCCTTGGATTGTCCTCAACTGCTTTCCCAGACCACAAGCAGGGAGCTGGATGGGATGCAACGCCACCGGGATTAGAACCAGTGCCCATATGTATTCCCAGTGAGGATCTTTGGCCACTAGGCCACCGTGCCAGGCCCTATAACAGAAATGTTTATAACGTAGAGCTTCCCTGAAGTATACCTAACATGTAATAAAGTACTTTATATATAGAAAAACAATAACATACAAATTTGACATGTATGAAAACATCTGCATTCAAACATTTAATGAATATTAAATATTTGCACATATGTTTTATATGTATGAGAACATTTGTAAGCAATAATAATATATTTATTATTATGTTGTATGGTATGCCATGCATAATGATATGCCATTATGACATGTGTCATTATATTATTAAAAATATATATGCATTATCTACTGCAAATGTTTTCTTCATTATTAAAGTCCAGAGAATCTGGATTACTCAGTGAAAAATATTAGTTAATAAAAGTATTAGTGTTAATCAGAAATTATTCTTGTCTAAAGAGCTAATTGCAAACCTCACATTAAGTCATTTATAATAGTAACAAATAATAAATATACATTAAGTCATTTATAATAGTAACAAATAATAAATATGAGTGTCTATTGTGTTTCTTGTCATCAGAAAGTTGAGTCACGGAAGTTCAGAAATTGACTGATTTTGTGTTTAGTAAGGTGTCATGCAACATCTTACAACTTTAAGATGACAGCTATGTAAGTTCCATTTCCCAACTATGAAGCTCATTTTGCACCTTAGACAGCATGGCTAGTGAACAAATTACCTAAGAAACTACATGCTGGAAGCCAGGACCTCGCTAGGCCACACTTCACATTTGAAAACCCGTGCCACAACCTGTGCAGTCTATGCTTCCTGGACCTTATTGGTCCATCAGAGACGTTCCCCCAAAACACACCCAGCGTTGAATATTAGCTACAATAATAATTTTTAATGCAAAGTAGTTCTGTTTAAACAAATCACATAAATGGGTCATAATTTCGATAAAGTATTAGATGGCAAGTACCATTTTTATTTGACATACAGGGACAGCAGCTACTAACAAATTAAGATAATTATGCTTCACATTTGCATTGAAATTATTTTACCAAAACATAAGACCGGCATTTTCCTTTCATGTGCACAAGTTGATAGTTAGGTGAGCTATTTGCATTTTCACTTTTTATGATTTCATGTTCTGGTGCATACTTTGTAAAACTAAATCCTGTTGCAACAAATTTAAGAAAAGCAAACTGACAACTTAGTGTGTGCAGGACTTTTTTTTTTTTTTTTTGAGAAAGGGTGCTGTTTTGTTTTGTTTTGTTTTTTGCCTTCTTTCTTTTTTTTTTGCTTTAATCCTCTGATTTGGTTTAGAAACATAAGGCCCTGTTCACTTCACTGAAGCCTCACAATGACTGGAAGCCTGATCAATCTGTCTTGTGTCTTCGTAGGGTGAAACTGCAATTGAGCGGAAGCAACAGATGAACAAAGCCCACATTCAAATCTGCAGCTCATTAAAATAACGTTAAAATAGAGTAAAATCTCAATTGTAAGTGAATTGTTGCTGGCTTTTTTCCTGCTAAATACATTTGATTAATAAACTATATAATCATTATCCTTAAATCAGGGGTCTTTAAAGTACATTAAAATAAATGTCTCTTTTAAAAAACCTGAACATTTTGAAAAGCATTTTGGAAGCTGCCTTTCAACAAAACACTATATGGGATAACTTTACAGCCTGCTCTGGTAATACATCTCATCAAGACATGAATCACAGGATTCCAAAAAGTTTATGGTTCTTCCTAGAAAACATGGAAGAATCCCATATGGAAGACAATCAGTATCAATTTTAACTCTTACGGCTCCAAATGCCTGAGATTCTATAATGACCTATCACAGGAAGTGTTTTATGTGTAAATGCCCAGATTGCCATGCAAAAATTCACTATACAAACATGATACATATCATTTCTACAATTTGTGCAAATTTTATGTAACCCAGATCAATAGGAAAATACACAAATCAATATGCTACCCCTGGCAATTTGTTTTATTTTCAACCTGATCATGTGGCTTGCAATCTGTACCTAATTTCAGAACAAAATGTTCTTAAACACTAAGTGAGTCAGACTCAAATGGTCAAAATCAGATGTCAACTGGGAAACCATACGCCCATTTTTAATGCCCTAAGGTATTTGATAAAAGGCATAATCACACAGCCTGGAAAAAGACATAAGCAAATGGAGATACAGTTTTCAAGATGAAAAAAGTGCAAGTTCTTCACCTCCCAAACCTCAACTGTTGGAAATCAATAGAAATAAAAGTACCCATATTTGATCAATGATATTTAATACAGAATTATTTCTTAGATATAAAAAAAAAAGACCACAACAACACTAAAACAAGGATTTTGAATACAAAGTCTTACTAAATGTGTACCAGAGCTATACAAGTTGAATGGGAAAGTTTTCATAACAACTTAAATAGAAGAAAAGTACGATATACATACAGAATACATTGTTTAAAGCTAAAAAAAATCCTTGTGGAAGTCACAAAATACATGAATGGTCTACACAAATCTACCATGACTGTATGCTATTTGAGAATGACTTGAAAGAGTGTGAGCAGATTATTGATACATGTATAGGGAAATGAGCGGTGGAGGAGGCAGGTGAGAGTTGACTGATAAACAAAAAAATTATTATTTCAGAGTCTCAAGAAACAGCATTATTCTCATCTACCAGATTTTTATAATGAGTGTGTAATATTTATATAAGATGTTCAGAACAGTGTTGCTTTGATAGCTAAAGTAGAGACCATGAGAAGCACTTGTAGCTGGACCTTCTCTAGGTCATGAGCAGCCTTATATGCCAATTCCCAGCTTCTCTGTTTGCTTCATAATTTTGAAGCTTCAAAATGTGATGAATTTGTCCCATTCTGTTATACAGCTATTTGTCAAGTGTGGTAAAGAAAAGTGGGCATGAAATGAAACCGGGTATTTGAGGTACCTAGAAGAAGGAATGAACACAGTAGTCCCTTGATACTTGGCTGCTCCTAAAATCCTTTCCTTGACTCAGACTTTGGGGTTTGGGGGAGCTGCTTTATTACTGGTGGGAGTACTTTGGTTTCTGCTGAAGCAATTCCTAAAAGGTTGTCAGATGGACAACCATAGGGTCTGTGCCTTCCAGACGACAGAAAAATAGAAAATCTAGGGAACAAGAAAGCAAGGAAAGATGGGAGCAGGGAAAAAAAGAGTCACAAATTCTTGGGATATGATCTTGATGATGAGAATAGAAAATAACTACAAATCCATCAGTTCAGTACAGTGGTAGAAAATAAGTCTGATTGTCAGCAAGCTGGGCTCAGAGATCAATTGGAAGCCCCTTCTGCACATACCCACTTAGGCTTGCTTCTCCATAACTTCAGTCCCTGACCCACAAAGGGCCCTTTAAGCCCATGAGCTCTGACCCACACATCCACTGTCCTGAAGGGTGTGGGTTCATTTTTATAATCACAAAGGAAGCAGACGGCATATTTAGTGGATATCTGGTCCCCTTGTGAGGATGTGACTGACATTTTTTAATTAAACTGGCCCACTGGAGTTTAATTAAGGTGCTGTCGTCTTGAGATGAAACAAAGGAAATTAGATCCCTTTTATGGAATAACCATGTTGGTTAAGAATTCTTTTTCTGTCAGCTCTCTAACTTAAAAAGAAAAATCTCTCATTGTTCCCCTTTTCCCTAAACACTTCTTGCTTGTATCAACAAAACTGTTTCAGAAGTGATTTAGAATGATGTGTAATCCATCCCCATAGAGCTGCAAGCATCAGAGAAATCAGAGGCTAAAGATGAACCACAGGGATCTGAAAGCCCCTTGCTTCAAATCAATGAAATGTAATCTTAGGAACTGTAAGCTTAGGAAATATGCATTGATTAAGGACCTTGTGATAATGAAAGTTCCAAAAAACATTTTCCAAGATGAAAATCTCTAGATAGCAAACATAAATAATCAAAACAATGTCCCATACTGCAGAGAGCTAGAGTGAGGTCAAGAATACTGGCTTTGGCATTAGCCCTTTCATTTCCTGTCTCACCTCTGTGAGCAGGCGACCTAGCCTCTCTGAACATTAGTTTTTTAATTTGTAAGCTTGACTGCTGAACCTTGGTGAGTTATGGTGACGAATAAATGGGACATGGTAAGAAAGCTGTGTGAATTATGTGGAGTTGTATTAATGCAGAGAATCATCACCAGGTTTTGGGATAGAGAGCTGAAAAGTATTGAAAATAGTTTTCTTTTATCCAGAAACAGATGAAGGACGTTAAGCTTTAGAAGCATACAGATATATCTTTGTGTCTTGGGTCAGCCATTTACTGACTAGCTATATTTTCATGAGATCAATGGAAACAAGTAAATAGCCAGCCTGTGTTGAATTCAATGCAACGTTTTCACTCAGTTGATCCTTTAGTCACTCAATAACCATGTTTTATAGATTCTGTATCTGACAGGTTCTCTCCCTCCTCTAAGTCAGGGCTCTTAAAGTGCTCAGCGTAGCTAGTGGCTTATGGTAGATGCTCAGTAAATGATAGGTTGTGTTTGGGATGAAGAACAAGGCAGCAAACAAAAATCCACAAATATTTCATAGTTTTTCTCTTCAAGCTGAGAAATCAAAGATATAAAATATCCCCAATTATAATGCTTGTTCTTCCATGTCATTTGTAAAAAGATTTATTTATTTTTATTGCAAAGTCAGATATACAGAAAGGAGGAGAGGCAGAGAGGAAGATCTTCTGTCCGATGATTCACTCCCCAAGTAGCCACAATTGCTGGAGCTGAATTGATCTGAAGTCAGGAGCCAGGAACAGTTCCAGGTCTCCCACATGAGTGCAGGGTCCCAGGCTTTGGACCATCCTCGACTGCTTTCCCAGGCCACAAGCAGGGAGCTGGATTGGAAGCAGGGCCACTGGGGTTAGAACCGGCGCCCATATGGAATCCTGGCGTGTTCAAGGCAAGGACTTTAGCCACTACGCCACCGTGTTGGACCCTTCCATATCATTTTTAATCAACTTATGATCATATTTTAGCAGACAACATGGAGTTCCTTTTCCCTTACTTTTTACCATTGCTGTAGACCTCCTGCCTCCTGCCTTGTAGTCTTGCCTTTTTCATGGCCAAATGGCCAGCACCTGAAGCTCTTCAAGGGATTGTCAAATGCAGAAAGTAGGAAGTGAAGCTCCATGCTCCCTGGACATGTCAAGCAATGATTACAGGGCGCAGCATGAACTTTCAAGGCATAGAGCTCTCATTCACACTCCAGAGTTCTTCAAGATCAGGTTGAAGCATACCCTGGAGGAGACTGCCTAAGATTGATGGAACCACCTTCCTTCTTGCTCTGTTTCCTTGGTTTTCCCAGTAGCTTCACTTCTAACAAGCTGATTCCAGGCAATTTATGCTATTTATGCTATTCCCAAATCTGTTTGGCTTAATGTGGGTACCTACATTAGGCATTTCTTTTCATTTTTTAAGAGATGCATTTATTTTTGTTGGAAAGGTGGATATACAGAGAGGAGGAGAGACAGAAAGGAAGATCTTCCATCCAATGGTTCACTCCCCAAGCACTGCAATGGCTGGAGCTCAGCCAATCTGAAGCTAGAAGCCCAGAGCCTCTTTCAGGTCTCCCATGTGGCTACAGGGCCTCAAGGCTTTGGGACATCCTCGACTGCTTTCCCAGGCCACAAGCAGGGAGTTGGATGGGAAGTGGGGCTGCCGGGATTAGAACCGGCGCCCATATGGGATCCCAGCGCGTTTAAGGCGAGAACTTTAGCCGCTAGGCCATGGTGCTGGGTCCAATGTCACGTTTATTTTTAAATGTTAATGATAGCAAAATGGCTCCAGTCAGGCTATGGTGTGTGTGTGTGTGTGTGTGTGTGTGTGTGTGTGTGTAGTTCCTGGAAAAGAAATCCCTTCACACAAAAGTAAACATCAAGATGCTATCTCCAAGAGGAGATAAATGACTGTGTTAGTCTTGGTGAAGGACCAATAGAAAGTCAGCTGCACCGACCCTCATCTCAGGAAGCCAATGTTACTTGAAATTTATTGGCAGTAATTAAAACAGGCAAGGAAACTTTAAGCTAAAGGAAAGATAGCAAGGGACAACAAAATACTAGGACTTGCTGGTACCTGGAATCTGTATGAAGAGACAGAGAGGAGAGTGAGAGAGGCACTTTCATCGTTGAGTCTTTCCCCAAATGCCTACAGCAGGCAGGCCTGTGCCATACGAGAATCAAGGAGCACAGAGCTCAATCTGAGTCTTGCATGTGCGGACAGGGACCTGACTACTCTGTTGGGTGCAGTTTCAACATAAATAAATTAGATCCTGTCTTAGTGTGTTAATGGCACTGTAACAAGATACCTGAGAGTGGGTACTCTAGAAAGAATAGAAACGTATTTCCTCACAACCCTGGAGACTGCAACGTCCAAGGTCAAAACACCAACAAGTCTGATGTCTGGTGAGGGTCTGGTCTCTGCATTCAAGACGGTGGCCTGAACCGTGTCTTCCTGTGGTATCCACAAAGAAAAGGTAGAGTGGTTGAGGTTGTTCTCTTATTGCTCTTCTACAAGACAGTAATCCATTCATTAGGACACAGCCCTCATGACTTGAACATATCCAAAAAAACACATCTTAATGTTACTGTTTTGGAAATTATGCTTCAAGTTGAACTCAGCAGAGGACATAAATATTCAAACCATAGTAGACTTCTAGTACCTAGGTCTAGTATTAACACACACAAAGTGCTCAACAAATGCTTATTTCACTGGTAGTCCTATGGTTTATAAGTGGATTGTTCTAAACATTCCTGGATTGTGCTACTGTAGTATTAAACATCCCCCTTTATTTGCTAATGCAACCTGTTCACAACAGCAAACCTTGGACACTTGTCTCTGTAAACTCCTCCTTTTCAGAAACACAAGGATAGATACATCAGTTGCCTCCTATCTATTACACTGGTTACACTAATAGCTCAAGTTTGTTTTTTGCCTAGAAAAAGAATTAGGACACGAAATTCTCCAAATTTGTTTCAGTAAAGCTTCTCATCTATAAAAATTGCATGTTTTTCAACATTGATATGTTTATTTTATAACAGATATATCATATTTTTATAGGACCAAAATATGCCATCCTCAAACGTGCTTTACTGGCAAAATGATTATTTTGAGAAAATTATTTTAAGAACCAGCAAGGAAGATTAAAAGAACATTAGAGGCTATCCTTTTATAAGAGAAAATTGCTTCTAAAAAAGGAAGAATGTCCCCTTCTCTATTCCAGGAATTGAAGCCTTGAGATAAGTCATAAGGCATTTTTATCAGAGAGAAAAACACAGAAGCAAATCTTGTTAATCATGCTTATCCTGATCACCCATCCCACCCACTAAGCACTCCAAAGCATCCTTCATCTTTGTTTCACTGCAGATGGTATTCAAGACTGAATTCAGAGCCAATTCTGAAAGATACACTAAGTTCTTTGCATAACTGCCCATGTAAACATGAGGTACACAAGTTAGAAGTTCCTGTTAATTTTTCTAATGTTGATCCATCCTTGGTTACAGAGAGTTCCAGCTAAGAACATGCAAAGATGTAACAAAAATTTCCTTATCTATAATTTGGACAATGAGGATGGGACAGCCCACACTTTCTGGAACCTTTCCACATGATTCCAAGGAAATAGGAAGAAGTAGAGGAAGTCCACTCTCCCAGATCTGTGACTATAGTGAATGGCTGAAAGTGTGGGGTGTGACTGATATTTTCTTCCCAGAAGTACTATGTGTCCAAAAAAATACTTGGGAGATTTTTAAAGGTATAACTTAAAAATGGAAGTAGATTGCTAACATTTTCACTTAGATCTTAAGTATTATGCTGCATGCCTTTTGGGGTAAACATCCATCCTTTTGCTTCTAACAAAGTTCATCAATAATTACCAGCTCAGAGAGAATCAAGGTATTTAGAAAAATAAACCAAATTGTCTGGAAATGCTAGACTTATATCCCTGTTATGAAAATAGGCATTTACACACACACACACACACACACACACTTTATGTGGCACTGGAAAGATCTCAATTTTGTGTGAGAAAGTTCCCAAAAGAATTCTGTGATTGCATCAATTTCTACCAATGTTTAATCAGAGTTACTGAAACCATCTGACACATGTTCCTTTTCCGTGAATACCTCATGCTATCTCTTGTGCAACATTCTGGTTAAATGGTCAACTGGAAGGGAAGGAAGGTTGTGAAAAACAAGACAAAATGTAAAATGCCTTTTTTCTTTAGTTGAAAGTAAACCCAATATGGGAATTTTTTTTTAATTCCTTGGAGTTTGTTTCATGAAAATATTTGATTGTTTTCTTTCTCCAAATTTGGAGTTTTCCTTTTTTTTAAATTGACATCTCACATTCAATGTGATTCTGATCCTCCATTGAGCACAATAAATATGTAGTTCTAATTTTCTAAGTAAAATTAGTATTAGAGGCTGAATTGTAAATTCCAACTGCAGAGACATCATGTATTTCTTTCCCACCTTTTCTCAATAAATAGGTGTTAGAAAGTGAACCTGGTGGAGGACCTGTTCTAGAGCTCTCTCTAGGTACATATAGAGATTTGATGAGGAGTGAAAAATAGTCTCTTTATGAGATTTATTTATTTGCAAGGCTTGCAACAGAGAGAGAGAGACAGAGACAGAGAGAGAGACAGAGAGAGAGAAGATGAGTTGAAGGGAAAGAGATTCCATCTGCTATTTCAGTATCAAATGGCCACAAGCAACCACAACCATTGAAATGAACCATATAAAAGCCAGGAGCCAGGAACTCCACTTGGATCTCCAACATGATTGCAGAGATCCACAGACTTAGGTTATCACCTGCTGCTTCCCCAGGCACTTTAGTATGGGGCTGGTTCAGAAGTAGAGTAGCCTGGACTTGAACTGGCACTCAGAAGATGCCAGAACCCAAGCAGCAGCTGGACCTGTTCCTTAACTGGTCCCTGAATAACATTCTTGTTTATGCAATTTTACAAGGCACATTTAAAATCTTTCCTACATGAGGAAAAAAAAAACTTCAGTACCTTTTTTTTTTAATGGAGTGACAAAAGGGTTGAAACACACAGACAGAATCTTATAACTGTTGCTTCACTCTCCAGAGCACCAAGGTGGCCAGACTGGGTCAGGCTGAAGTCAGGAGCCCAGAACTCCATCTGGCTCTTGTGCATGGGTGGCAGGGACACAAGCACTTGAACCACCACTTATTCCCTTCCCAGGTGTATTAGCAAGGAGCTGAACTGGAAGCAGAGAGGCAGGGAATCAAACCAGTGTTCTCATATAGAATACTAATATCTCATGCATTTTGTTTTTTTTGAATAGCTGAGTAATATTCCATGGAGTAGATGAACCATAGCTTTCTTATCCAATCCTCTGTTGATGGGCATTTTGGTTGCTTCCATGTTTTTGCAATTACTGATTGTGCTGCTATGAACATAGGAGTGCATGTTGGTTTCTCATAAAACAAGTGTTCTGTATATATTCCTAGGAGTGCTATTGCTGGATCATACGGTATGTTGAATTTGAGTTGTTCGAATGTTCTCCATTAATGATTTCCATAGAGGCTGTACCAACCTGCAGCCCCACCAGCAGTGGAGTAGGGTTCCCTTTTCCCCGCAACCTCGCCAACAAGTGTTGTTGGTGCTTTTTTTGATGTGGGCCAGTCTTACTGGCGTCAGGTGGTGCCTCATTGATGTTTTAATTTGGATTTCCCTTATTGCCAGGGAACTTGAGCATTTTTTCGTATGCTTATTTGCCATTTGGGTTTATTCCTTTGTGAAATGTCTGCCCATTTCCTGTGCCCATTTTTTCAGTGGCTTGCTTGTTTTGGCATTTTGGTTGTTTTGTAGTTCTTTGTATATTCTGGAGATTAGCCCTCTATCACCTACGTAGTGCGCGAAGATCTTCTCCCATTCTGTGGGTTGCTTTTTTACTTTATTGATTGTTTCCCTTGCTGTGCAGAAGCTTCTTAGTTTGATGAGGTCCCAATTGTTTATTTTGGTCTTGATTTCTACTGCATTTGGAGTCTTTTTTAGGAAGTGAGGGCCTACCCCTAAGTGTTCCAGTGTGTTTCCAACATTTTCTTCCAAAAGTTTGAAGGTTTCTGGATGTAGGTTTAGATCTTTTATCCATTTAGATTTGATCTTAGTGTATGGTGATAGATGTGGGTCTATCTTTTTGTTTCTGCAGGCTATCAACCAGTTGTCCCAACAGCATTTATTGAAGAATACTAATATCTCAAGCAGCAGGTTAACCCTCTGCTCCACAAAATTAGGTCCTCCTTTTTTTTTTTACTTATTTTCTTTTGACTTGTGTTTTGTTTTTTCTCATTCTTGGCCAATGTTTTCCTTTATCTCATTTGAAAACAACCAACAGATAATTCCCCATTTGTAATAGCAATAACTTGAAAATTGGTTTTATGTTGGATACATTTGGTGATCTCCTTGGTATAAAGACAAAAATGAATCTCTGGGGGCCGATAATCTGGCTGATAAATGGCGTCTCACATGGGAGTGCCAGTTCAGGTCTCAGCTCCTCCACACTAACTTCCTAGCAATGCACCCTGGAGAGTGGTGCATGATGGTCAAAGTGCCATCACACACTCATGGCAGGAGACCCACATGGAGCTGCTGGCTCCTGGGCTTGGCCTGGCTCAGCCATGGCTATTGTGGACATTTGGGAAGTAACCTAGTGGCTAAAAGATTTTCTGTCTCTTCCTTCCTCTCTTTTTCCCTCGCCTCCTCTCTGCTTGATTCTCCCTTTCTCTCTCTCTCTTTGCCTCTCATGTAAGATGAATGCATAAATATATTTTTAAAAAATGCTTGTCTATCAATAGGTAAAAGGCAATAGAGGTATTGTTTGTTCTTGTTTTTCTAGGTTCTGGAATTCTGCACTGAGAAAAGAATTCCCCTCATTTGTAATTGTGAAATGCTTTTCTAAATCCAGAGTTAATAAAAAACTATATTATAAAGTCTGTGAAAGTAAAAATTGTCTTCCAATTATTTCTAGGTAATAATAAGTACTACATTGTGTTTAGTAATCTCCAAATTCCAGAAATTATTTTAGAAACTGACTGTCTAATGCTTTAAAAGTGCTGGTCTATTAAGAAAAAAAGAAACTTCTTTTGTTAAAATTACTAGCCCAGAAGCATTTTTCTATGGAAAACTAAATCCATATGATCACATGCAATCATTGGGCAAATTAAGTTACCACTTTCTCTTTTCATCATTTGATCCTCTTGGTCTAAAAGCAATTGCATGTTTTTCCCCCGATTCTGTTAGTGAAGAGTATAATAGGAGAAAACATAGTATGCATACAAAGTATCACTTTGTTTTGTCTTCTCATCAAGGTATTAGTGACATATCTGGCTTTAGCTCCTGTTTGTAAAGAGCTGGGAAGTTACCAACTTCATTTGTACAACAAGCAGAATGTCCTTCGGAGAGCTGAGTTTTCACAGCAGACGGCTACTCCTAAATCTGAAGAATCTGGTCAATCCAGAGTCGACAGGCAAGTCAACAGGCTTGACTGCAACAGAGGCCTTCGCAGCCATAAACTCACAGGAAGCCCTTCCATGACAGATGATTTTCTACATTGTTATTTATTTATTTTCACTTTATTTGAATATGAGAGAAATAAAGAGAGAGGGTTCTGCCTTCCACTGGTTTACAACCCAGAGGTATGCAATCGCTGGGACTGGGACAAGCTGAAGCCAGCAGTGAGGATAGAGACTCAATGACTTGTAGCATCACTTGCTGCTTGTTGCACAATTACAGGAAGCTGGACCAAAGAACAGGGCTGAATCTCAAACGCAGGACTCTGAGATGGCAACCCAAGAAGCATCTTAAGAGCTGTTCCAAATCTCACCCCTTAAATGAAACAAACAAACAAAAAAAACCAAAAACAAATTGGTGGAGCTTGAGTGTGGCCTAGTTTGAGAAACAAAAAGGCCCAGGAAACTAGGACACTTTAGTGAGTTCCCTCTCCAAGAGCACAGTTGGGTTCTTGCAGGAAAAACTGAGTCCTTTCTCAGCTCTGGAAATGTAATTGAAGAATAGTCTTGTGAAATACTCAGACAACTTCCTCTACACTAAAAAGCCTGCTCTGTAGGGGAATGCTGAACACACAGGGAAAGCTCACAGACCAATCAAAGACTAAGATTTAGTCAGAAGGCTATAGAATGCTTCCCTCTTACAGTAGTTAGTACCGCTACATCAGGGCCCCAGTATTAATAACAGTGCGTCACAGCTGAACTTCTTAAAAGACTCTAAGTAGAAATTTTTAAGGAAATTAAAAACAGTAATGAAAACAAAAACAAGGACACCAGAGGAACTAGAGGGCTTGGCATCTAGGCAGGCACTTCAAATAGTGTATGGGAATACAAAATTAAGCGGAAAGCATAGTTTGGTGCAAATAAATACATGTGTAGCTTCTTCGTAATATGCATTTTCATCAACTTTTCGAAGACCTCTCATTTTCATAGATTTCAAAAATATCTATGCGCCACAATTGCAGTTTTCATATGTATATGTGTATACAATGACTTTTAAGGTGTATTTATTTATTTTTGTATTTATTTATTTATTTCCATTAACTGCAAGGCAATGCGACAAGAGGGTAAGTGCTCTTTCATCTGGTATTCACTCTGCAAACACCAACAACAACATGGCTGGACCACGCTAAAGCCAGGAGTCCCAAACCCCATCTGGGATTCCCACATAGGCTGCAGGTCCCTAAGCATTTGAGCTTTTGCTGTCTCAAAGCATGCACCAGCTGAAGCTCAATTACAAGTAGAGTCTCTGGGCCTCAAAACAACAGTGTGAATTGGGATATGGGCATGAAACACGGAAGTTTAACCTACTGCACCACAAATTTTGTCTTCATTAACTGAAGTATCCTGTTACAATTTACAAATGATAAACATAAGCCAACAAACACTGAGACTGCTATAAAGTCTCACAATAAAGGATTACTTCTGTAGTTCCTTATATTGAATGTTCCATGCCAAGCTTTAAGGAAGAAAAAAAATGAGAAATGAAAAAAGACAAGCAAAAGTAGAAAAAGCAAATATGAGAACTAGACTCCGATATGCCATTGTAAGATGGCAGACCACAGTAAAGCCATCTAGAGTCCTGTCATTTGACGTTGATTTTCCCCTACATCTCAGCTGGAACCTGATCATCTGCTGGTCTAGCTACTTGCTGATCATTAAGTGCTAACATACGGCTTGAGTCCAGAAGAGAAGCAACATGCCTGATAAGCTGGTTCATAAAGCAAAGACTCTGCATCCAGCTCCTACCCACCCATTAGATTTGCAGATGTATAAAAGCTTCCCCTTCTGCTGTCCTTCGTTCCTGTCTCTCACTAAGAGAATCCTGGTCTGTTGCTTGCAAAATCTTCTTGGATCTGTTACTCTTCTCATCATGCTTTGACCTCTCTTCAAACCCAGGATCATGCTGTGCTTTTGAAATAAATAAACATTTAAAAAATAAAGAGGAACAAGGATAAGAATTTCAGCAGACTTCTCTTCACTGGAGTAAAAGAGTAGACTGAAATACCTATACTGTTGACAGCATAACACACAAACATATCCCAAGTTAGAATTTCAGATCCATCAAAGGTGAAGGAGATATATTTTTCTAGCCAAACAGACATGGAATCAGCAGCAGCCAACCAGCCCCGCAAGGAATGTTAAGAAAGCACCTTTAGGAAGAAAGGAGATGATTTAGTTAAAAAAACAAACCAAAACAAACAAAAGCAAGCCTGGATCAACAAGAGGAAGAGCCAGATGTGGAGAACAGACAACAGTAAAACAAGCATTGTTCTCCAGCTCTGAAGGAACACTCTCTCCCAAGTCAGACCACATTGCAGGCCACTGGTGCACATCTCAAAAGTTTAAAAACTCACAGTGTGTACTTAGACCACAGTGGAATCCAACCAGAAGCCAAAACAGAAAGAAAGCTAAAAATCCATTTGGGAACTAAACGACACACGTCGAAACAACACATATATCAAGGAAGCAGTCCTGAGAGACACTACAAATATTTTCAGCTAAGTGAGAATGAAAATACAACGTGTTAAGATTTGTAGGATGTAGTAAAAGTAGTACTTCAGGAAAACTTCATAGCATTAGATGTGCACTATAAAACCTATTTCTTCAAGGTTTATGTTTAAAATGTTGCATTGTCCCCTTGGTTAGTAAGTAGAGAAATGAGCACAATTCTTTCTTGGCATTTATGATTCTCTCTTGGCTAAATTTGCATGACTAACTTTTGATTCAGTTAGTGGATGGAAGTGGATGAGCCAGTGGATGAAAGATCTTTCTCTCTGTCTCCCCTTCTCTCTGTAAATCTGCCTTACCAATAATTACTTTTATTTATTTAAATCTTTTTAAAAATATGAGCTAGGTTATGTGAAGGAAGAGAAAATGTATCCCTGTGTCCACAATTTATTTCTTGGACATACTATTGCTCTGCAATGAAATATGAACAAATATAAGTTTTTTCTTAGTTCCAACCTAAAACAATTCCCTGAATCATAGAACTTAGTATCATAAAGATTAAAACAGAGTAAAAACAGAGTAAATCAGGCTCTTGGATACTGCTATAGCTTTTCCATGTTATTACTTTACAGTAGTAAGTTATTTACTTTCATACATGGAAGTGAAAACATTTGATATATTAAGAATAATGATTAATTTCTTAAATTACTCTATAATATCCTAGCACATTTTCTTTTAATACCAACAACTTTCTGTTAGCATCTCCTGGAGAAACTGAAATGCTTGGCTTTCTTAAAATTTACACACTGAAGATCAAGATAAAAAAAATTCCTTACAGAAATAAAGTAATCAAAAGTAAGGTATAAGAAAAATCAAGATGGCAGAATAGGGTAAGGACACGTTTAAGCAGATGTAAAAGTATTAGCCAGTGTGAAGCAGACAGGGCACATTCCAGGAAATAGGAGAGAACAGAACAACAGCAGAGGGGTAACTGGAGACTCACAGACACAGGAAAGCAGCAGACACAACAGCATGGTGTTGCAGTGACTGATACCCCAGCAGCATTCAGTGAACGGCCATCTGAACTCCACTGGTAGCCAGAACTCCACCAGCAACAAGATGGGAAGAGACCTTTACTGGGAGCTTGGGAAGTGAACCCAAACAACTGCCCGTCCTGCTGGTCTGTTTGATTTGACCAGGAGCAGAGAAAGAGTGTCAGGTCCCAGATGGGCAGTGTGGCAACAGGGTGGACTTCACAGCCCAGTCAGTCTCCTAGAGCCAAATTAAGCACCACTTTGTTTATGGAGGCAAGGGCTATGGGGCAGGACTGCGCATGCACAGAGCTGGGAGTGAACTCATTTCTAGCTCAGTGAACTGCAAAATCATGGCATCCTATAGGTTCTACCCAAGACAGGTCTGGGTAGTCCTCAGGCCTGACAGCCAGCAGATCAACAATTCTAGTGGTGGCACATCAGGCAATATTTCTTACAGTGTGGCAAATAATTGAAGACTACAAGCGACAACAATGAGCAGTGAATGCACTGAGCTTGGCAAGAACTCACCGTGCTCATTGCATTGCACTGGTCCCACAGAAAAATAATACTGACTATGGCATCGTACGGGTCAAAATAGGTCTGTGTGGCTCTCCGATTTAACAGCCAACAGGTTCTGGCAAGATCAGCACCAACAACAACCTAGCTATATAGGACACCTCGCGTCTCCCTAATCCTGGGACCTGCTCCGACTAGAAGTGGGAGAAAGGTTGTACAGAAAACAGTGCACCCTCAGCACAAGATCACAGGAGGTGGAGACTGGTGAGTCAGGAGTTGGGGCTACAGAGACCATGGTGGAATCTAGCATAAGAACCCAGACCTGGAACTTGTTGGAGGGAGTAGCACAAGTGACTGCAAACAAAGAACCATGTACCAACTGCATTAAATAAAATCGAACTGTGGGTGTGTGGGTGACACAGCTTAGAAACCTGCCCCAAAGAGAAGAATCTGATAACCAGAAGTACAAAGACTAGGAGTAAAGAAGAGACAGAGGCACAATAAATATTATTGAAGATTCCCAAGCAAAGGAGCAAAAGCCTTTGCCAACCTCAGAATTAACTGAGAAAGATATCAAGAAAATAGGGGATACAGAATTCAAAACACTTGTTATTAAAACTTCTTATCAACAATGAGAAGCATGTAAAGCAGGCATTCAAGGAATTCAAGGAATATGTCACACCGGAAAAGAGTCAAATGAAAACTGATACATCATAAATTAAGACTACAGTGGAGCAAATTAAAAGTACAGTGGAGAGTCTCCAAAATAGAATAAAGGAGGCAGAAGAAAGAATCTGAAAATTAGAAGAGTCTCCATTTGCCCAGATTTTCAATGCCAACACATGGCTGAGGTAGATGATCAATTTGTTCTGTCTTCTGTCCTCTGTTGTGGTACTAGGTGTCCTCTGCAGGTTATGATGGACTGCCATATCCTCCAAGTGCACCTGGATATGCTGTCCATTGCTCCATCTGAACATCTGAAGAGGCTCTGCTTTGACACATGCACCCCATGACAGGGTCCGGCATAGTCCCTCGCCCAAATCTATGTACATGCTGGTGGTTGCAATTGCTGGACCGGTTCTGTTTCCAGCCCTGTCTTCTACATGAACCAGTGGGTATTACAGTCCAGCCTCATCCTGACCACCACACACTCGGCCCTCAGGCTAATCAGTGGGAGCTGCAGCCTAGTTGGAGCACCCGCAATAACCCTCACCAGGCCCACCCCCTGCTCTGGTTCCTGTGCTTGCCAGTATGTATAACAGACATGTTCAGCCTGTCCCACATTCCATTTAGCTCTTATATGTGTCAATGAGTATTGAAGCCTTAGTTCAACCCAACCAGCCCCACTGTCCAGTCCACACATGTGCCAGCAGCTGCCACTCTCTATTTAACCATGTGTGTCCCAGTCCTAGTTTTCATGCTCTCCAGTGGTAGTGGTAACCCAAGAGGGAGGTGCCCACTATTTCATTAATGAGCCCACTCCCACTCCCAGATCATGCACTCCCCAGGTAGTTCTGCAGTTTAACTTAACATAATTAGTTCCCAGTGCCAACTGGCAGATGCTGTGGCACAGTCCTACCAAACCTTACCCACTCTGATTTATGCTTGCAACAGTAGAACAGTCAGCCGAGCCTGGCTTTTCCCTGATCTAGCTCACATGAGGCCCACAGACATTTTACCCCTTCTTGATCTGGTCTGCCCCCATCCCAACTCACTCTCTAGTGGGAGTAATGTTCCAACAGGGGAGCCCTCCATTTTCCCCTTACCAGATTTCCCCCTCCTTCCTGATTCTCACATGTGCCAATTGGGTGCTGACACTCAGTCTGTCATGGCCCGCCTCGCCTTGACATTTGCCAGAGGGTGCTGAATTGGCCCACTCCCAATTACAGCTCACACTGGTGGGGGTTACAGCCTAGGCCAGCCGGCACCCAGTCCCAGCCATAATGTGTTGTGATATTTGCTATGATCAAGCCTGGTCCAAGCCTCACATTATTCTGGTGCTCGGATTCATCAGCGTTTGATGTGAACTGGTTCAGCCTGGTCCACCCCTGACCTGTGCCAAATGTATGCCGGTTGGTACTGTTCCCTTGCCTGGTCTGGGCTAGAGTCTTTGTAGTCAGAGATTTTTTGCTGAAATGCTCTCTAACTGTCATTCATACATTCATCTATTCATACATGGTAGAAAACAGTGAGTGGCATGAAGGACTTCAGAGTTCATACACCTGAGTTCAAAACCATGTTTCCCAGTTATTAGTTCCTTAATACTCAGCAAAATGGAAACTCTTTAAACCCCTTTCTCCGTGGTAAAACACAAAACCCAGCATAAACACTGCTGCAGATGAAACAAAATTACTACATGGACTTTGCATGCTGCATTGATTTGCTAGTGTGTTGCAAAGGTTGCCACAGACAGTTTGGCTTACCGTCTTATGTTTTTTCATAGGTCTGGAGACTGCAAGTCTGAGATTCGGATCTCAACAGTTTGGGTTTCTTTTGCAGCATCTTTTTGATGGTTGCCAGTTTGCTGAGTTCTCACATGTCCTTCTTTCTGGGGGTAACACATCCCTCGTATCTCTGTGTGTGCCCAGATTTCCTTATTTTATAAAGAATAGTTTACACTGAGTTCAGGTTCCCCCATGTGATGTTTACCTTTACTCCATTAGAAGGTAAAGTCACACTCTGAAGCACAGAAGACTAGGAACTTCAATACACAAATTTAAGAGGAATACTGGTCAATCCATCATAATACACATTAATACATTTTTTTAATTTCACTAGTTTGCAGCGGACTTTTTTTGCACATAAAGAAATGGATGTAATCCTATATTTACAGCAGCACAATCTACAATAGCAATGACATGGAAACAAACCAGATGTGCGTCTAAGGAAGAATGGTTAAAAAAACTGTGGCACATGCTGGCGTGGATGTGGGGAGAAAGGTACCCTCCTTCACTGCTGGTGGGAGTGTAGGCTAGTACAATCATTGTGGAAATCCATATGGAGAGTGCTTGGAAAATTGCAAATAAACCTGCCATATGACCCAGCAATCCCGCTCTTAGGAATATACCCAACAGAAGTAAAATCTGCATATGAGAAGGGAATCTGTAATCCTATATTTACAGCAGCACAATCTACAATAGCAATGACATGGAAACAAACCAGATGTGCGTCTAAGGAAGAATGGTTAAAAAAACTGTGGTACATCTACTCAATGGAATATTATTCAGCTGTCAAGAACGATATTATTCTATTTAAAACCAGATGGTCCCAACTAGAAACCATTATGCTCAGCGAAATGAGTCAATCACAAAAGAACAAATACCATATATTATCTCTCATATAAGGAAGCCAACATGGAAAGGGTAACTCCAATAGTCCATTGAGCGTCTGTTGGCTGTTTTGGCTGTGTCTCAGATGTTTTGATGTTTTGATGTTGGTTTATTTGCTTCCAAATAATTTCTTTTCTCTAGTGGAGTTCATCAAATGCCCATGGAGTATGCAATGGCAACATAGTTCCTAAGAGACTTCTATGTTTCCTTTTAGTTAAGCATGTGCTGCCTACTCAGTGGCACATTACTTAATCAAGGTGCTACAATTTGTTGTTGATGTTGTTGCTGTTGTTATTCATGCTGTGATTGATGTGGCTGTTATGAAATGATGTCAACCCGAAAAATAGTTTAAAAAATGTTCTAGATATGACAAAAAATGTCTTTGGTATTTTGAGGTTGCAATAAGCTTGTAAATTGCTTTAAGTACGATGGGTATTTTGATGCTACTAATACTTTCAATATATAGGAATTTGATTTTAACAGATAATTTTGTACTATGAATGTTTACTATTAGTACCAGGTGTGAAATATGGCTTTTTGTTATTGTTATACTTTTGTTTTCAAAAGATTAATTTTTCTGGCTGAAAGTCTTAATTATTTTAGAGGTAATCTGTGACTACTTTGCCATGTGTGTGTTTTTCCTTTCTTCCTCTGTGTTCCATGAGGAAGATATTCTGACTTTGTAGATGAAACATGCTTATGCTTTATTGTACAAGAAGTCTTATGTTTTTAAAGCAAATAAAGGTGTTTAAAAAAAAAAAAGAAATGGGAATTTACATGCACACATTGCAATGAGCAGCCGTTGTTCAGTGAAGTATTGTGAACATAATGTGATCCTGTGTTGGTGACTGACATGTCACTGTGGCACTTCAGCATTTAGAATATCACCGACCACAGCTGTAATCCTTTCCACAGACATTATGTTACTCCACACCAGGTATATAACCTGGACATTGTTTTGGAGATAATTCCTTTGCACTGGCTTTTTTCGTTTCATGTGTTCATGATTGAATTCATTATCCTAAGTACAAGAAAACACAACCAACTGAGAAATGCAATAATGAAATACTGTCCATGTATATTAATTTGATGCATAAAATATTTAAAATGTGTGAACCAATGGGGTTTTTTACACATATTTCGAATCCATTCCATGAAAAATCAAGTCAACAACAAAAAAAGAAAAATCAAGTCATCTACTAGTGTCAGTCAATTCAAGAAAATACAACAGAGATTTAATAAAAAATGGTTTTTAATTTTCTTCTTTTCCACTATACAGATCTGTCCTGTATGATGGAGATAGATTGAAATTGGTATGGTAGTGTTTATAAGTGCCACACCCATAGTGACACTAAAACACTGAATATATTCAAGAGAAAGTGGGTAAGCAGCAAATCAAAACATTGCTCAGAAATGTTTATTATTTCAGTAATAGAATTTCTAGGTAACTGAGATTAGATTTTTATTTTATTCTGTGAGGAAACACAAAACCTAATCCTGGCTCCTGTAGCTGACAATAAAAGTTGCCTTTCTGAGCTTTCTTTCAGATAGATACATACCCCAAATCTATGAATAGTTCTGAGAACACCCTGCCACTTGGATTTCACTGCAATATAAAGCAAATTTTATCCACTACCAACTAGCTCAACTCCAAGGAATTGTCATGATTCTATACTGAACCACATAGGACTTTTGAAGGTCAACAAATTATAGCTGTACATATCCTGTACAAATAATCCATTTTAAGCACATTTCTATTATGATTTTTTTGGTTCAAAGATAATAAGTTCATTGTAGTAGTATCATCACTAAAATGTATGCATGTTATAACTGGCTGATTGTACAAATAATTATTAAATATAAACACATATGCTTTTGTACATTTGTGGGAGAGATTCGTTAATTGCTTAATGAAAGATGTCTTTCAGATACTAATTCTTTCATTTAGTTCAACAGATTAAATTTTATATGAAAGGATATTAGCATGCATGCAATGATGTGATAAGGACAACCAAAAAGCTTAAATGTTAATGGATAAAATACAACATTCAAGTTATTTAAAAAATGAAACTGTAATTTTCATTTTGTGGGCTTTGACAAAAAAATGTCCTTCTTAGTATTCATGCAAATATTACAATATCAAGATTGTTTCTACATTTTTCTGATTTGCAAATAAATGATAAAACTCTAAATAGTGTATGAATAAGAACACCAGATAAGCTAAAATTCTGCATTCCCTAATTTGCAGAAATAGGCAGGACTTGACATTTGAAGCCAAAGCAAATCATTTTTTTTGGCTATAGTTTTCAGTTACTATCTAATTTTATAGAGTCTACACATTCATAACTTGTAAAAAGCTTTTATATGAAAATAGCTTTGCATGACAGCCAATGTCGACAATTTTGGGGGGTGGAAGAAAATTAGCACTAATACCAACAGACCTGTGTCTTCATTCCACCCAGTCCCCTTAAACTGCAGCTCAATCTGGTCTAATCTTTTTTCCTTCCCCAGTAGGGTGCACAGCCTTCTAGCTTCCAAGCCTGTTTCCTACTGGGGTACATATTGGCCAGCATACAGATGCTCAGAACAACGATTTGCATCTACAATGGGGTCATCCCACCACGTCCTTTTCAGATCAATATGATTGGTACAAACAATAGTTTGATTTTGATTGCTCTATAGTACGCTTGGGTAGAGCCTCTGAATACAAGTGAATTGCCTAGAAACAATGGGCCGGTTCATCATCCAAAGCGTCCCTTTGCAAACAGCTGCCTCTGCCACACTCACCCTGACAACGTCCAGAAAAACAGATGGTTTCAGCATTCATGGCCAGTTTAGTGAAAGCCCCTGAGTCAACCATTCAACGCATTTTTTAAATCTATTTGATGCTAGGGAATGGTTCTCTCCACTAAAAATTTCAAATCTATTTGAATTCCCTTGCTAGATCTAAGTTGAACTAAAAACAAAGGAGGAGGTATTTGGGAGGTGAGAGTAAAATTCCCTCTTTAGTCAGTACAGTCAGGTCTTTCATTAAAGTCGCGGTGTAGACTCTCATGTATGATATGTGTAGTAATCCTGCCACATAGAAAGGTAAATAAAAATATAACATAGGTCCCTGAACATTGGTCTCTTGGGCTTCTGTTGTCTATTTAAAGGCAGGCCTTTAGTGTTATCTTAAAAGGAAGGCGTTTTTCTTAGGGTTTTGTTTTATCAAAAGAAAAATCAGACCAGGGAATTTTGCACCAGGAATAATGCAAGAGGTACTACCATTCACCGAATACATTAAAGTACATTTTACATTTAGGTTGGTTGCAATAATTGTGTAGACTTCGGTAATGATCCTAGATGGATTTGTATTTTTGCAGACTTAAAAGAAACAGTAACAAAGTGTTATATGTGTGCTATCATCCCAATTCTAAGCCACTTCTGCATTTTTACAGTAAGCATTAAGATGAGCATTTCCTTATTTGACAGCCAGAAGAAATATTTTAATTTCAAAAGGAACTATCAGAAAACAGAGGAGACAACTCACAATTGTCGAAATTATTTTCATCATTACTGTAACTTAAAGATACAAAATTTTGGAAAAGGACTTCAAAGTAAGCCACTGTTACATATTTTAAAATGATTGTTCTCATAACTTTGTCAGAATACAAAAGACATCAAAGAATATTTAGTTTATTCTATTTAATTTATTTTTATTATTTAAAAGGGAGAGGTAAAAAGAGAAAAAAAGATCAGTCTTCCAACCACTGGTTTACTACCCAAATGCCCACAACAGTCAGGGCTGGGCCAGATCCAAGCCAGGATTCCAGAATCCAGAAACCAATCCAGGTTTAACCAGTGGATGATAGGATCCAACTACTCGAGTCTGGTGCTTCCTAAGTTGGCCATTAGTAGGAAACTGGGCTGGAAAGCAGAGCAAGCTTCCAATCTAGGCACTTCTAATATGGGACACGGGCATTCTATGCAGTGCCTTATTTGCTGCAGCAAATGTCTGCCTTCTTAAAAAGCATTTGGCACACTCTTGCTAAGTCTGTGGAATGTCCCTAACCAGAACATGCATTTATAAATCCACAATGTTGTATATATCTTCAACATGTGAAAAGCTTTTATTCCTAAAATCTGAGTACAAAATACATTTATAAAAACAAATTCCATAGTAATGAATTTACTGTAAATTAGCATCAAAATAAATTAATGGAAAGTAGATGAACATATTAATATAAATTAAATTGACTTTTTTGCATATTTATATAATGCTATTCATGTGATTAATATATTTAATACCACAAAATAAAATGATTGCTATATATTACATTATGCTATACAATATACCTTGTATATAATATATATAAAGCATATTTTATTAACATTACTGATCTATAAAACAAGGATAATAATTTTCTTTTTTATTATTAGTGGGAATAAATTAGATAATGCTTATAAAAGCAATCTACACGTTACTTGGCTATCCATTATTTTCACTGTTGTCATCAATATTCTTGAGAAACATAAGAAAAATGTAAAACAGAAGTATGAAGGAACACAATTGGAAACTTGACAAAACTAAAGTCTCAGCATGGCAGCGACTGGCTCAATAGCACGGGGAAACAGCCCTTCACAACTTCAGCATGTAAACTGCCCTTCTCTCCCACACTTCTCTTCTGGGGACCAGAAGATGATTCCAGGATCCACCAAGGATGGCCAAGGTTTTACTTCTCATCCCCACTAGCTCCTCAACAGTCTAATATCACCTGGTGACATCTCAGCTCCTCAACTCAAAGTCAATCTCGCTTCAGTTGTCTTTGCCTGGAAAGGAAGCATGTGATAGGATGGTCACACCAGCTGAGCTGCAAATGTGAGGTGGCGTTTTTCACCACCATGTGCATCATCCTCCTAAGTCTCCCACCATCAAATACAGACAACCCCCTTCCTTCTGCTACTTCACTTAGTGCCCAATACTTGTCCCTCTCTTTGCTTTTAAGAGTTGCCTGCCCTCACTATCACTCCTTCTTCATCTTCTCCTGCAATAAACACTCAACAAAAACAGTGATTAACTGGTTGATCACGCTGGGTATCTAAACTGCCAAACCCAGATTACACTTCTCAGTCCCTCTGAGGCTTGACGTTGCTGCACAACCAATCTATCAACTGCGAAGCATTCCCTCTTTCAAGTACCTGTCTCTGCACTGGGGCCTGGGGATCCAAAGCAACATTTGTTGAAATTTTCTGCTTTTGACACACCTCTGTCTCTTCCCTGGGTAATCACTCACAGATTTACCTCTTTCTGGCACCAGTAAAACATTACTGTGCTTCTAGACCCTGTTCTTTATGCATGTGCTTCATCATCTATCCATTCATTCAACAATACCTTTATGAATAATCTCCTACAATCAAATTTTATCTATTCCACTGATTTCACTTTCCAAATTGACTTTCTTTCATTCACTCAACAAATATTATTGAGCACTTTCCCTGCACCAGGCAGAATGCAAGGCTCATTCATTAATCTATAAATAAATGATGGTCTCCATTTTCAGAGAGCCTTCTGTGTATAGCCTGGGGGGAAGGTAACTATATGGATGTTAGGTTGGACAGAGCAGGATGCTGGCATGAGGAAGAGTGTAGGTGAGTTCATGATGGGCCATCCTACCCTTATCTTGTTGGGAATGTTTGGAATACCCTACAGGTACTTTACCCGGACCCTGTCCTGGTCTGACACAATCAGTGTCCAGATTGACACATCATATACATGAGCAGAGCTTGCTTCTGCTCATCTTCCCTCTCCCCTTCCTCCTGTGATGCATAAAACTCCAATGCTTGTATACCCTTGGCAGCCACGTAGAAGTGGTCCCAGGCCATCACCTGTCAGGATACAGACCCGTTACCTGGACTAAAAGCCTCTCTTTCTCACAAGCTAGTGTCGGTACCTCCGAACCTAACAATGGACAATAACAGCATTGAATTCAGAGAGGATTAACCTAGCAGGTGAAAACATTATAAAGGCAGAGGAGAGACAACTGCAGATCTGCATTTTAGAACGACATTCTGTATAAAGTGCAAATTAGATGTGAAATGGGTAGTGAGACAAGATGCTATAGCAATTTAGGTAAATGTAGAGTGGTGAAAGAAATCACTGGATTCTCAGTCGCCTACTAATGGATTTGATGACTTATTAATTAAGCCCTGAAGCTCCTGAAAGCAGGCCAGTGTCAGAATGGTTCGTGTGACTATTTATGTGTCCCAACCAATCTCACTCCAGTAGAGGTTTCATGATAGCAATTTATAATATCCCATGTATGAGTCTGTCTCCTGCACAGACCAATGATTTTTTTTACTATCTTCAAACTATTCATGTAAATAATCAACTTCCATCAAAATTTTTCCTATTAAAGGCAACATGAGTGGAAGTCAGTGAAGGAAGACTTGGAAATCTCTAGAATTTAATGCAGTAGGGAAGTAATGCAGTAGGGAAGTTGTAAGTCCTCCACCGCCTGAAACACTTCACGACAACAGAAGCAGTGTCTTTGGAGATGAGTTGACCTAAGACACAGCACAGTGTCTGGCACAAAGCAGGAATACAGTGTTTCTTGAATGAACACATGGATGAATAAGTGAGTGTTAACATGCTCCCTAGCTCCAGCCATAGTCTGTTAGCTTGCTCCAGGGAGAGGGCAAAGAACCAGCTTTCTCCTCAGTTTGACCCTGGTCGACTTTCTTCTTTTAGATTACTATATGCAGGGACTGAGAACTGGTGGATATGAGAGCAGATCGAGAATTAACTGAAGACTAAAGTTTCCGGTATAAAAATCCTGATGTTTTATCTCTAATTCATGCAGTCTCCTTTCACAGATAAAAACTAACATCCAAGATCCCAGGACAATGTAACAACCCAACAGGATCTACTGACTGGAGTCCAACAGTCTTCTCTTTTTTTTTTTTTTTTTTTTTGTTAACAAAAAATATTACAACTCAAACTTTTCACAAGATTTAAAACACTAAGAAGTTGTAAATGATTTCCACTTAAAAGGCAATTTTGAAGTAAAGAAATGAATTTAATCACCTTTGCTTTCTAGGGAAACATTTAAATCAAGATACTGCCTCCATCTGTTGGTTTAGTTTTATTTGTTTCCCAACTTGCTCCAAGTATGTTAACAGCTCTAAACAAACTTGAATACACTAGATATTGTGCTTTAACTATCTGTACAAATAATCCCTTGAATTCTTAGCATAGTATCAAAAGAGGAAAGAAGGCTTTTCTGGTGGGTTATTAAGAGGAAATGTGGAGCTTGAATCTATTAACTTCATGCGGAACTGAACTTATTTCTCCCCCTGTCCCAGGTTTACAGCTCCTTACCAGAGCTAAGCCTTAATCCTGTCATTTGCTCTCTTCTGGGCTTCCCAAGTTCTTTAGGGCAAGGGGATTTGCTTCCTGGTGTTGCTCCCCAGGCGCTACAGCTGGCCTCCCTGCCATTTATGCATCTTTGGTGCTACCTGTTCATCTGTATGCTTCTTGTCCTTACCTTCTGCAGCATGCCAGGATATTACCAAATACCAGTTACTGAATCTCCCGGTTGCTAATACCAACTTCCCTTCAATTTGTCACTGCAGAAACGCAACCCTCTTAGTTTGGATTCTTCTCAGTCTCTTTCAATTCTGGGTCTCTGATTGCTTCTGAAGACAATATTTTTAATTCTTGTCTTAAAATATATACTATTTAAATGTTTTACAGTAATATGCTTTCATGTTGGACAATTTATAAAATATTGATTTAGAAAAGAAGAAAATAAATCTAATCTGTCATTTCTGAGAGCAGACACAGCTACTGTACTTATTTCTATTTATCTCTATAAAACCACATGACTGATACACACATATAAGATTTTATCCTAAAAATTTAATTGTTAACTTGTTTTCTACTTAATAATAAACATTTTTCTATATCATTAAACATTTCTATAAAACATCATTTTGTGGATGGACATAATTCCATTTGAGGGATATACCATAATCTATGCTAATGTTTTTCATTGGTTATTATTTAGAGAATTCATTTCCCACCAGTAAAATAAATGCTGCAATGTATAGTATGTGATACATAAGCAATAGCCAGACATATTAATAAGTCTTCAAGCACCTCTGTGATTATTTCTTTTTAACAAATTATTACCATTGGAATTGCATAATCAAATGTCATGCATACTTTTAAAGGCTTTAGATGTACATAGGAAAGCTGTTCTTTAGAAAAATAAAACATGAAAATGGGAAAACTCTAACGAGGGGGTGGGAGTTTGGGGATGAAACCCAGCCTATACAAAATTGTACCACATAATTCAAAATTTGAAATAAAAATATATTTAAACACAACAAAAAAGAAAAAGAAAACATGATAAGAGTGTTTGAGAGTGCTCACTGCCACTCAATTTCTTGTCTAAACAGTGATCAATTTTTTGTCAGGATCAGAATTTGCTGTGAATTCAGCATTTGGCAATCTCAGAGTCCAATGGATCAGTCTCTCTAATATTCTGAAATCTCCAAGAGCAAGGGAAAGAAAGAGCACCATGCAGACACAAGACAATTCAAAATAATGTTTATTAGCTTCTTTCTCTATGTCACATTCCAGGCAACATGTACATTATCAATGACACTCTCTTTCATACATATATTTCTGCGTATGTAAGTTTGTCCTTCAAAAACAATACCACACTATCTATCTGCTTTCCAGGAATGCACTGTGATGAAAAACCCAGCTGCCTAGAATTAGAAAGCAATATCACTCATTGCCAGCAGATGCCACTACCTGATCCATGATGTATACTAGAAAAAAGGTGTTTAAGGATGGGGTTCCAGGTCTTGTGACCAAATCAGGGATTGCACTGGATTGTCAGTGATACCCATATGACCTTATAGGGAATTATGGAGACAAGGTTTACTTACAAATGAGGCTACATGCTTTGGAATATATTTTATATTAAATGCACTGTCCAACATTGTGTAAATAGAGTGTGTGTGTCCATGCGTATGGCTATGTATAAATCAAATTAAACACTAAAGTTTCCCCAAGAGATTTATATTAATTAGGAGCTGTTCTCTGATGTATCTCTGCCACCCACAGAGTTCTAATGACTTTAAAATATGCTAGTAATGAGGAAAGACATATGGGATATTATGTAGAGCTGAGGTAGGTGGTAAGAGATACAGAATGGGACTCAAGGAGAGATTTTTTGAATGTTCTCTGTGTGAAACTCCACACTACAGTATTTGAAGGGAAACGGAAAACTTTATGTCTTTTTCTAAATATATGAGTCTCTATATATGTCTGAAACTTTGACCCAATGTACAAACATAATTCCTGCTATCATTCTCTTGCAATGTATGAAGAAACTGCAATCTGAGAAAATTCCATACTTTAATGGCACCGTTGACATCTTGTTACTGAATACCCTGACTTAGCCTCTCAGCTCAGGGAATATAAAAGCTCTGGCAAATTCACCATGTGTTTGTGGACTATTTCTGCTTCATGTTAACAGGATGAGAGAAAAAAATTAACCCCATCTACAAATAGCATGTTTGCATGCATGTTCACACACACATGCTCAAATAACAATCTGGAACAGCTAAAACACTGTAGGAAACATAAAGGTGACATGAATTGCTGGGGCCCTCCACTGAGGAACTGGAGACAAGACTTTAAATTGGAACATTACAGAATTTTATAATTCTCTCTGAATAGTTAACACCTTTTTAAAGCTGACAGATTCATATTTAGTAAAACTGATAGGAATTTCTGATAAAATATTAATATAGTAACTTTTCAAAAACAAAAATAAATTCCTAATATCTACTAAGCAGTCTTCTTTGTTCTTGTTTTCAACTGTACTGGTAGCATACCAAGCCCTTACTTTCTTTGTTGAAATCTGAAGCACCATGCCAACAATCAGCATCGCATGATTTCCCAATTGCTTTGCCAACAATTTAGGCCTCTTCTATGTAATAACCAAGAACACACAGAATTTTTTTTTTCCTTCCCAGATGAAAGATTAGCTTTTCCCATTGAGGGAAAGCAATTCACTGTGTGCAGAGAATGAGTCAAAACCTTGTGGGTTGACGTCCGCTCATTTACTCAAAAGGAATGGATGAATATATGGTAGGATCCCTCACAGGAGGTCACAAGGCTATGAACGCCAACGCTTGCGGTCTCGTCAAGCTTGCAGAGTAGCCATGGGGAAACAGACAAGAACCAGTACTCACATATGTAAGCCAGTAAGTGTCAGAGCAGGATAAATCTGCAGGGAAAGGGAAAGGATTCATTCCACAGAGAAAGATTCAGAAAGGGTGGTGAGGACAGGGGGTGACATTTGAGCCAGGCTTTAGAAGACACATTTGAGCACCACTTAAATGGGGAACAGGCTCAGCAAGTCCAGAAAACAAAGAGGTCAGTGTGGCACAGTAAGGAGATCAGGGTGGGAGAAGGCCCTGCGCTCATGACTGCCTTGCATGTTCTCTTTTGAGAGCAAAGAAGAGCCACGGAGAGCCAAGACAAGGCAATGGCGCCCCTGATGTGATGAAGTTACAAAAAGCTGTCCAGGAAACACAGGATATCTTGAATTTATTTTTAGTTCTTGGAGCGCTTGTGCAAATCTGATGCATTATATTTTATAAACTTCAGGTCAGCCAGCAGTCTCAGTGCTGGCAATGTCTTCTCATTGGAATTGTGTTCATCATAACATTAACGAGATGTGCCCACAAAGGCAACTTGCTAAATATAAAACAGTGCTAAAAACATTTAAGATAATAATGTATTCAACAGGTATGGAATGTCAGACCTGAAGGAACAGAGGAAGTGAATCCAGCAACAGTGAGTAGAGATTTGTATGAGTGGAGAATTTAAGAAGACTAAGCAAGCAAGCAGGCAGGCAAGAACTTGGGGCCTTTTAAAAATGGGCAGAAAGCAATGTAGTGAGAAGCTAGCAACTCAGGAGTGCTGGGTCTTCTAGGCCTCCAGTAGCTCTCCGAGCTTTGGCAGGGTGAGGAAAGCCCCTGCAGTTTTCAGTGTGACATTCTTGAGATTGAGAACGGAAGAGATTTCAATTCCAGAGAGTTGGGGACTTACCCTTGGGCAAGATTCAGTGTTTCTATAGGGGATTTCAGTACTAAGGAGGAGTTTGTCCATCACCCTGAAACTCGGCCTCCTGGAAACAGAGATGAAGTTTCAGGGAGTCACAGGAGTGTGGGAAATCCACTACTCCAGTAACGACAAATTCCCCTGGCTTCAGCCTTGCTGGAACCTGGCTGCTACAGGCATTTGTGGAGTGAACCAGCAGATGGGAGCTTTGTCTGTCTTTGCAGCTCAACTAAATTTTAAAAACTAAACTTTTTTTTTAAATAAAAGAGCAGCTTTTATCAAGGTAAAGCCATTAAAATGGAGGAGGAGGCTAGAAGGGGAAAAAAAAACCCCTCCAGCCTGGGATGTGGGCTCAGGGTCATATTTCTCCCACAGCAAGCTGGCTGCCCAGGGTGTACACACATGGGTGACATGCATGTGTTTCTAACAAAAATGACAACTTTTTTTTCTGGAGTAGCAGGGAGTGACTAACCTGTTCAGATTCTTTGTAAGTGCTTCACATGATTGCAACAGAAAATCCTGCCTCTTCATTTTCCTCTTTGTCCTTCCCCCCACCCAGCCTGATTACTCCTCCTATTGTCTAATTGTTTTTCTTCTCAGCCAGAGCAAGCAAATTTTTCCTACAAAGAGCCAGATAGTAATTTTTTAAGCTGTGTGGACAAGAGGCAAAAACCAACTATACTAGGTAGTATGTATATTTATATAAAGGAGGGAAGCAACAAAATTCCCACAGAGCTCTCTCGCTGATGAAACTGGACTACACTAGTTTTATAATGAAGGTGTGCTAAAGAAAACAATCAAATTCTTGTGGAGAGGTTGACAGTTCACATCCTGGAGTTCAGCCAGTGTTGTCCATCCCGGACCAGTTGCAAATACTCAACTGTAAATATATCACTCCTACTCTGCACATCAAACAGACCAGAGGCACCGGTGGTGGGCTGGGTTTGACCCCAGCTAGTTTCTGTCAATCCCTGTTTGAAGCAGTTACACTATTCTCCTTCCTCATGTTCCTGGAACTTGGTATGCAGCAGGCATCCAAAGCAAGGAATGCCTGGCATCCATCATAGTCTGTGGTATATATTCTACTTCATTTCCAACTTTCACTCCTTTTCTCCAATTTTTCGCTCCTCATTTTGACCTGAATGAAAAGCACTTTCTTGGTCTACAATTTGTAGGCAACTTAGATTTATAGTTGCTGACACTATACTGGAGCTTCACAGGATCTTCCCTTCAGAAATAAAGTTGACTGACTGGTGAAATGTCTGTAATGAATTACACCTTCTAACTTCATAATTAAAAGCAAATCACAACATGTAAATATACTTGAGGAAGGGAACACAGGGACAGAGACGTAAGGTCCTTTGTACCAAGGAAGAAATAAACAGCTGATTGTTTTTAAAGCTCAGGGTTCCTTCTGCAAACAGAATTCATCAGCTAGGACAAGATGAAAAATCATCAAGAGTAGATGCAGGGCCAGTGTAGTGGTGCTCCCGGGTGAGCCAGTGCCTGTGACAACGACATCACATGTGGGCACTGGTTCTAGGTCCAGCCACTGCTCCACTTGTGATCTGGCTCCCTGACTGTGCGTGACAGATGATTCAAGTGCTTAGGCCTTTGCACCAATATAGGAGATTCAGCTAAAGCTCCTGGTTCCTGGCTTTAGCCATATTCATTGTAGCCATCTGAAAAGCGAATCAACAAATGGAAGGTTCTCTCTCTCTCTCCCTCTCTCTCTCTGTCTCGCTCTCTCTCCGTCTCTCCCTGTCTCCCCCCTTCTCTCTCTCTGTGGCTTTCAAATAAGTAAATAGATAAACCTTAAAATAAAGACTGGAGGAAATAAATGTAGAAAGGGAACCACCAGATCTATACTCCTTTGTGACAGATTCTGCCAAACACTGTGAAAGAAAATGTTAAATCAATGCTCCTACCCTCCGATATCCCACCATCTGCTTTAGTACAACCTCTGTGTCATAAAAATTATCCTGTAAGCAATCTTAGAGATGAAGAAGCTCACATCCTTATTTCATAAGTGTGAAAAACAAACTTCATTTCATTTGTAACTTTGGACATGCTGTTTTAATCTTTACATTCTGACTAGCAAAGAAAATATTGCCCTCCAGTACTTTCAACGGGAAGCAAGGTGCGGTTTTTAAGAAATCTCAGCTTCAGTCTGTGCTTATTCATACGGTTTAAAGCTTTTCGGTCTCAGAAACCCATCTGTGAGTCAGCGGCGCCGTGGGGATTTCCAGCACTGATGGTGGAGCCTGGCCAGGTCTCCAGTTGACTCACAGAGTGTGCTGACAAGCCTGATTCTCAGGAGTAAGTTCAGCATACAGAATCCCACAGTGAGAGCTCAAGCACTGGCCAAACAAGAGCCAAGTCCTTCTGTTTTCACAAAACAGACAGCCCAGAGGGAAAATGAATATGGCCTTAGGTATCAGCTGACAGTGGACTTGCATTTCAGCTCAACTGCTCTTAGTAGAGCCAGGGGCCTGGCTGGCTAGGCTCTAATTCCTCTGTGCATGGCAGGTTCTGACACCTGCTGAACAGTAGTGTGGTAGGAACTGCATGAGATCATGCACTTAGAGTTTCACATAGAAGCTGGCATTTCATAGGTACTCAATACATTATTAGTAATGGCCAACATGCCTAGGCATTCACAGATTTATACTGATCACTTTTCTAACAGAAAAAGGACAGAGAAATAAAAGTTCAGGAAGTGGTTAAGAGTAGATTCTATTAGTGAGTTTGCAGTACGTATGTAAATCCTTTAGCAAGGTCATGCAGCACTGTACCCTTGTGCCCATGCATATGAGAAATACACTAACAATAATCAGCATCAGGATACTGTACTTGTCCTGTCACTACACCTGCCGCTACTGAGCTACCCAAGCTCAGAATGGATTTTTACCAATTTCACTTCAGCATGTTCTCTAATCAATATTTCTGCCTTCTAGCTCTTTACCTGTGAGCTTCTTTGATACTACACAATAGGACACCCCACACACCCCTGAAAAAAGCCCTGAACCACACTTGAGCTGTGCCACCTATTTGTAGAAGGATGAAGACTCATAGAAATGCCTCCATTCCACAAAGTGTGGAGGCCTGTGTCTAGATGCATCTTGTCCCTCCATCACCCACGTGAACAGTACCCAGATCCATTCCGTGTCAAGCCAGACTGAGTACAGTGGAGGCCACCTTCATAACACACCATGGGATGGGCTTTCCCACCATACTCCTCCTTTGCTACTGCTCAAAAGAGGTGCATTCCCAATGAAACTACCTACACTAATCACAAGCTTGTCTCAGGCTGTGCTTTTCAGATGAGCAGGCAGAGAAACTACCTATGCCTAAGATCACGTAAAAGGCTAGTTTCATGGACTTCAAAACTAGAGTCTGCTTCAAAGTTAAGAAATGCATGGCAGCGGTGTTGCTTCACCCTCTAAATCTTCTGACAAAGGATATCCACTGGGTGAGCTGCTCTGTCTCCATGCGTCCCAAACCCTCTAAGCTGCTCCAGATGATTTCTGTCAGTTCAAACCAATGCTTGTACTAAATTCACAGGCTCCTTAAGCCCAACACACTGGGATCGTGTCTCACTGAGTAGCTTTGGAACATATTTTGAATTTTCTGAACCTTTCTCCTTGTCTGTAACAGAGAAAATAATTGTTTCACAGTTAATCAAAGATACTTAGAATTTTTAGCATTTATTTAACATTCAATACATTAAAATCCATAGTGAGGTATTTGGTATATAGTAACCCTCAATAAATGTAATTCCACTCTCCTTCTCTTTATTTTTTTAAAGTTTTATTTTTATTTGCAAGGCAGATTTTACAGAGAGGGGAAAGAGAGAGATTGGGATTTTCCATCCATTGATTCACTCTCCAAATGGTTGCAATGGCCCAGACTGAGCTGATTCAAAGCCAAGAGCCAAGAGCTTCCCCTGAGTCTCCCACATTGGTGCAGGGGTCCAAGGATTTGGCCCTCTTGTGCTGTTCTCCCAGGTCATAAGCAGGTAGTTAAATCAGAAGTGGTGCAGTCAGGACATGAATTGATGCCCATATGGAATGTCAGTGGCAAAGGCAAAGGTGTATACCTTATAGCGCTGGCCTCAACTTTATCGGAAAGCAGAAAGAAAGAGGGTGGTGGTGGTGGTCATTCACCATTGAGTAAGCCAAGGATTTGAACCATCCACGGTTGTTTTCCAGGGTGCTGTCTTCCCTATACTTTTAATATGCAATGAATATGCAAAGAGCAGATTACTCATACTGCAAGCTTGATGAGCCAATTTTTCCATAAAAAAGGGTTTAGTAATGGGCTGGCACTGTGACACAGTACGTTAAGCTATCGCCTTCTGTGCAGGCATTCCATATTGCTCCAACTTGGGATCCAGTTCCCTGCTGATGTGTCTGGGAAGGCAGCAAAGAATGACTCAAGTACTTGGGCTCCTACATCCACATGGGAGACCTAGATGAGGCTCAGTCTGGCCCAGTTCCAGATGTTGCAGCCATACGGGGAGTAAATAAGCAGATGGGAGATCTCAACTCGCTCTCTCTATAACTCCTTTTCAAATAAATAATCAAATAAAATCTTAAATTTTTTGAACGGATATAATTTCTACTTGCTTTCTTGTTGTACTGAGGATAAAAAAATAAAGAATGGACTGCAGTATCACATCAGGATTTTGATTGTGGCTGTGTTTTAGTGAAAAAACGCTGAAGCTTACTGAAGCTAAGGGATCAATGTCACCCAGCTGGTTTAAAAAAAAAAGCCCTCAGGCCCTGTTCCATCTAGTTGACTGCCTCCCACCTGGGACCTCAGACAATCCTCACTACAGATTACAGGATGATAAGCCCAAGGCAGAATCTGTTAATGAACAAATGGTGACCCAGAAGTTCACTGAGCACCACAGGGTCGGGTGCACTGTGTGGGAACAGGAAGGGGAAGGGCAGTAAATAACTATTCCATGGCCTCCACTCTTGATCAACCAAGAATGTGAAGTTGAAGAGAAAAACTGGCTACAGAAATATGGATCTGCTATATGTAAGACATATAGACATTCTTCAGTGTCACAAACCAGCGATGACATCAGAACAGAAACATTATGGTTGTTGGCACAGCTACACTGTGGCCACATGACAAAATTCAACCTACTAATCCTGAACTCTAAACCAAAACACCTCTTTGGAGCGCTCTTATACCAATCTTACAACTTTATGCTGCTTATGATCACCTACATATCTAAATACCTGTACTTTTTCCCAAAAATAAATTTCAATACATTCACCTTTATCTGCTAACTGCTGAAGAAAGGCAGTACAAACAATTTCAAAAGAATAGAAAACAAAATACTGCAGGCCACATTATAAGTATTAGCAAGCAAAGAAGCTAGTATATAAATTTATAAGAACAAACAAGGAAAATCATTAGACTACAATAAGAGCAGCTTTCAAAAAGTTCATGTAAAATGTGTATTATGAAAAAACTGTGCACAAATTTCAATTTTTTTGCACCAAATTAACTTGTCTTATAATTCTATTTTTCTAGGAACTTTTTGAAGTGCTCTTGTATGATCGCAGTTCGTCAAAATGTTTATGAAAATATGTTTATGAAAATTGAGTCCTGGCCTGGACTTAAGGTTCATAAAGTATTCAGTTCTTTATTTTGTGGACAATAACACTGGGCCTCCATTGTTAGACCATTTGCACTAAGATAAAGCAGCTAACTTATGAAAAAGATATTGCTGTTTCAAGTTTAGATTTTGAACCCAAATTTTTCAACTTTTTAAATATCTTTCCATTTCAGCATAACTTCATATTTATAATTAGCATGATTACTGTTGGGAAGAAATGAAAAACCCAACAGAAATTCACAAGTTTATTTTCTAAGTCCAGAAGACTTGGAACCAACATCTTAAAAAATATTTTCATGACAATTTTTTATAAATCAAATGTATAAATGAGATTTTTGAAGTAATAATTTGAAATAAAAATATCTTCACATAAAAAATAAAACAAATGGGACGAAACAGAGAATGCAGAACTAAGCCCATTCATGCATAATCAACTAATCAACAGGGTTTCAAAAATGCACAAAAAGGAAAAGATAATCTCTTCAATAAATGATGTTGATACGGCCCAGCGGCGTGGCCTAGAGGCTAAAGTCCTCGCCTTGAAAGCCCCGGGATCCCATATGGGCGCCGGTTCTAATCCCAGCAGCTCCACTTCCCATCCAGCTTCCTGCTTGTGGCCTGGGAAAGCAGTCGAGGACGGCCCAAAGGTTTGGGACCCTGCACCTGCGTGGGAGACCTGGAAGAGGTTCCAGGTTCCTGGCTTCGGATCGGCGCAGCACCGGCCGTTGTGGCTCACTTGGGGAGTGAATCATCGGATGGAAGATCTTTCTTTCTGTCTCTCCTCCTCTCTGTATATCTGATTTTGTAATAAAACATAAATAAATCTTTAAAAAAATGATGTTGATAAAAGTGAATATCAACATAAAAATAATGGCAGAAATTTTTATCTTAACAAGACACAAAAATAAAATCAAAATTTATTAAAAACTCAAACATAAGTTGTGAAATTATAAAATATCTCGAAGAAAACATAGAGAAAGATCTTGACATTTATTGTGGTAATGATTTTTTAGGTATGATATTAAAAGCACAGGAAATAAATGGAAAAATCAACAAGTGCAGGTACATCAAACTAAAAAGATTCTTCCTGGGTCGGTAGGGTGTGGGGGATCAACAGACTGAGACAATTCACAGAATGTGAAAACATGTTTGAAAAATATGTGTCTGACAAGGGGTCAATGGCCAAAATCCCTGAGGAACAGACACTACTCAATAGTAAAAACGCAAATAGTCTAACTGAAAAATGGGCAAAGCAGTTCAATATACAAAATGATCATAATCAAAGAGTAAGAGATAACTTGTGTATATATAACTGAAGTTCATACATTATATATTATATTATATTATTACATTATATATATATTAGGATTGCTGTACTCCCTCTCCCTTTTTAAAATTTAAAATTTTCAGGGCATGGTTAAGTAGCCTAGCAACTACAGTCCCTGCCCTGCATGCCAGGATCCCATATGGGCACCGGTTCTAATCCCGGCAGCCCTGCTTCCCATCTGACTCCCTGCTTGTGCTGGGAAAGAAGCAGAGGACAGCCCAAACCTTGGGACCCTGCACCCATTTGGGAGACCTGGAAGAGGCTCTGGGCTCCTGGCTTCAGATCGGCTCAGCTCTGGCCATTGCAGCCACATATGGAGTGAATCAATGAACAGAAGATCTTCATGTCTGTCTGTCCTGCTCTCGCTATATCTGAATTTCCAATAAAAATAAAATAAATCTCTAAAATTTAAAATTTTCAATATGAGATTTTCCATAATGGCTGTGACAACTTATATTCTCATCAACTGTGCACAAGGGTTTCCTTTTCTCCATATCCTCACCATTTCTTGTCTTTGATTTTGACAGGTATGAGATAATATCACATTGTGCTTTTGATTTTCATTTTCCCATTGATACTGAGCATCTTTTCACTCACTGGCTGGCCATTTTTAGGTCTTGCATATAATTGTGTATTGAACTTTTCTCCTTTGTATATTCTTGAAACCCTGTTGATGATTAGTTATCGTGTTATTTGTAAAAAACACAGATAAAATTGGGAAACATTAACTAAGTGAAATTAGTCAGCAACAGAAAGATAACTATTTCATTATATCACTTATATATGGAATCTTTTAAAGGTTTTTCATTTTATTTTCAGTATCATTTACATAGTTGAGACAGATGTGGGTCTCCTATTATGGTGAGGAGGGTCAAGGTATGGAGGAATGTGGGTGGGACACATTTCAGTTCTTTTTGCTTTCTGTTTTTTGTTTTCTCCTGTTTCCACAGAGAGGGAAGGGGGCACATTCCTTGCTGTCAAACTACATCAGCATCTGCAGGTGGGGAATAGTCATTTGATGATACCTTAGAGACCCCAATGTGGGTAAGAGTTTTCTGAGCATGTGACCTGAATGGTTTTGACGGTTCCGAGATGTTTTCAGCTTCATTGCACCAGAATTGGGAAAGTCTTTTCAAGGTCTGTTGGCTGACCAAGTCCACCTCTGTGTAGCCACAGGCCCAGAAACATGTTGCAAAGCTTGAACAGAAGAGTGGCCCAACCTTCTCTATTTACCTCCTCTGACGAGGCACTCCACATCCTGTATTAGCTTAGATAAGCAGGATGTTAGGTTCTCCCATGTGCATGTGGGTATGCTGCCCACTGCACAGGCATTGGCAACTAAGAGCGACAAGTCCCAATACATGCACTCAAAGGTTCTACCACACATATCATAATTTTCTCTGTGGTTGGAGTTTGAGACCAGTTCCCAAAAAAACTCATCTTGATTCTTGTGTGTGCCAGCCAGTGCAGAGTCAGGTTGGGTCCATCAACCACACAAGCCGTTGCACTACAAGTGGATGCTTCAAGCCCCATCTTTCACATGAACCAATGGGTGTTGTGGCCTAACCCAGCCAAGTCCACCACAGACCTGTTCCTCACACACACCAGAGGGCACAATAGCCTAGTAGCGGTGATGCCCAAATAACCTCCACCAAGCCTATACCTAGCCCTGTATTTTGCAGGTACTGTTTTCTGCTGTGGCCTAGTCCAGCCCAGCCTAGACCCATTCTGGTTATCAGGAGTACTAGCAGGTGCTGGGGCCTAGCCCAGTCTGGCATGCCCCCAGATCTAGCCCACACACATGCCAATCGGTCCTGCAGCCTTGCCCAGCCCAGCCTGCCTCCAGTTCTAGCTCTAGCATAGTAACTAGTAATTCCCCTACCAGACATGCTCCCAGTCCCAGATCTTGTGTGTACTGGCAGGTGCTTTGGCCTAGCCTGACATGACCCAACCCTAGTCAGGTCTCAATGGAAGGTGCTGCAGCCTGGCCCAGCCCAGCCTGCTGCCAGACTTAGCCCACACACATTGCTAATGAGTGCTGCAGCCAAACTGGCTTAGTCCACACCCATTCCCAGCTCTTGTGCTCACCAGCTAGAGCTGTAGCCTGGCAGGAGAGTTTCCCAAATCCCCCTACCAGGCTCACTCCCACACCTGGATTTAACATATGCCAGTTGGTGCCATGGCCCTGCTTGGCATGGTCTGCCCTCAGCCTTTGCATGTGCTGGCAGGTACTCGAGTCTGATCCAAACCAGCCTTCTCCCAACATGGCTCCTGGGAATGCTGGTGAATTCTATAGTTCAGCCTGACTCAGCCTGTCACCACCTCCAGCTCTTGTGCAAACTGCAGGGTGCTGCAGTCCCATAGAGGCGAGTCCACAAATCTTGTACATAATCTGTCCCCAGATCTGCTTCTCTTGGCATTCTGGTGGTTAGTATGGCCCAGCCTGATGTGGCTCACCCCCTGCCACTTTACTCACAAGCAGGTACTGTGGCCTAGCCCAGTCAGGCATGAGCTCTATCCACAGCTTTCATGTGCTCAGCCAGGCAGCAGTCAATGTTATTCAGCACAACTCAGGTCTCCCACTTGTTCGGTTGCCTTGGCTTGCACCAGACATGCCCTAAGGTTTCCCTTCTCTAAACCACCACTCAGTCTCAGTTCCCTCGCCTACCTGACAGTTCAGTGGCCTGCCTGTCAATGAAAGCCTCCACCAGGAGTTCTCCACTTTTCCCAAATATTAAAAAAGAGAGAAAGAGAAAAGAAAAAAGAAAAGAAAAAAAAGAAAAGAAAAAAAAATATGCTGCCATTAACCAGGCCCAGAACGCCTGCCAGCTACTAGATGCTTTTCTCCCACTTGCCTAGGTACAAGGCAACCTAGGCAGTTGCCTACAGCTGGGAAATACCTGGAATCTAAATAAGTAGAGCTTAAGGAAGCAGAAAAGAAGCAGAGTGGTAGCTAAGAGCTGATGAGTAAGGAAAATGGGAAAATGCTGACCAACAGACACAAGTATTCAATTAAAAGATGAGTAAATCCTATAGATCTAACATACAATGTGGAACTGTGATCAATAATATATTGCATACCTCAAATTTACTAAGACAATAGATCTGAAGTTCGCTCATCCCCCCAACACATAAAATGACAGCTACATCAATGATGGATATATTAATTAGTTTGATTGTGAAATCATTGTACAAGTTATCATTATATGATAATGAGGTACACCTTAGGGAAAATTGTGTTGAAGCAAATGCTCAGTTCCTCAGATTGAATAATAACAACAATAACAAAGTGGGTCCAGCACTATGGGGTAATCCTCTCTTTACAAGTAATGGGATTGCATATGGGCACCAGTTCACATCCCTTCCACTCCACTTCCCATCCATCTCGCTGCTTATGACCTGGAAAAGCAGCAGAGGATATAACGAGTCCTTAAGGACCCTGCCCCCTAAGAGAGACCCAGAAGAAGCTCCAGGTTTCTGAGTTCATATTGGCTCAGCTCCAGCCATTGCAGCCATTTCAAAGGTGAACCAGAAACATCTTTCTGACTTTCCTATCTGTAAATTTGCCTTTCCAACAAAAATAAGTAAATTTTTTAAACAAAAATACATATAGGTAAACACTTTTTTGTTTCTAAGGGTATAAAAACTTCAAACTATTGAACTGTTAGAGTCTATTCAGTTCTCAGAGTGTTGAATACATTTTTGGAGGTAGAAAAAATACTTCTCTGTTGACCACCTAAATCCCTACTTAGTGCCACATGTCTTACACGAGAAGGCACATAAACCAGAATATATTTAGGAACTGGTCTATTTCTAGTCACACAAATTTTGTTTCCTAAATAAAGCCTCAGATCACCATTTTTGGTTTGTTCCCCAAAATTTCAACACTCCATATGGTTGAAAATATAGGCTCATATTCTCAGCAAGACCTTGTGTGAACTGTGTACAGTACTGTCTTCAAACTGTTCACTCCTGTGCAGATTCTATGGTGAAAAGAAACGTGGGGTTTCTGAGGAAGGCAGGGAATGAGAAAGGTGGGCGTATTCCAAGGTTTAGAAGCTAAACTACTTTCCAGATTTTTAACCGTGGAACTTTCTTTGGTTTGCTAAAACTGTTATAAATGATAGCCCAGAACATACACATTCAGCTTACGGAAAGTCACACTTTGTGGGCGTTATCCTAATTAGGGCTCCATAGCTTACTACAGTGAGTCTTTTTTTTTCTAGTGCACTAATAACAAAATCACATTTGTAACTTTTTCTGATCTAAAGTAGTTTTTTATAGAGCTAAATTATTTATGACTATAAGACTAAGAGAGTCAGTGAGGACATACTATTTTTTTTTTTTTTAAGATTTTATTATTATTGGAAAGCCGGATATACAGAGAGGAGGAGAGACAGAGAGGAAGATCTTCCATCCGATGTTTCACTCCCCAAGTGAGCCGCAACGGGCCGGTACGTGCCGATCCGAAGCCGGGAACCAGGAACCTCTTCCGGGTCTCCCACGTGGGTGCAGCGTCCCAAAGCTTTGGGCCGTCCTCAACCGCTCTCCCAGGCCACAAGCAGGGAGCTGGAAGGGAAGCGGAGCTGCCAGGATTAGAACCGGCGCCCACATGGGATCCCGGGGCTTTCAAGGCGAGGACTTTAGCCGCTAGGCCACGCCGCCGGGCCCTGAGGACATACTATTTTTAAGAAATGAGAGTAAGCCTACCTGTTCTTGAGAGATAATACTGATTTTCATTGCTGATTTGTCTCCATTCGTGGCTATTGTGGCCCATTTAACTTACACCCTTCTCCATCTAGAATTTCTGTAGTACTGACAATAATTTAAATGAAAGAATAAAATTTACTGAACACATGATCATTTAACAAGATTAGTAAGGAGGACTAGTGTTGTGCCTTCATTTGAGGAATAAAGATAAGCACAGACATTGGAATCTTCACTTTTTCCCCAGCAAACAGACCTTTTGACCCTGAGACAATGGAAAGATAGCTATAAGAAGATAAACGAGGAGGTAGAAAAGATCTGTTGACACCCAAGCATGTTTTCCTGCTACCAATGTTACAAACGAGTTAGCAAATCCATGATATCTTTCAGCCAAGGGCCTGATCACTTCGCAGCATCCTTAGTGTGTCCTCCCAGAAGGGCATAAACCCTACTTTGTTCTCCTAAATATTTTCATTTATAAATATAAATATTATAAACATTTTCCTAAATATTTTTATCCCACCTTGAGTCTCCATTCCCCTTTCAACTTAACTGGTCACACTTTCATGAAAGCAATTAAATGTTAACACTGGAAATGCTCCATCAACCATAACATTTCGCAGCAATATCAACTATTGACCTATGGTTCAGCATGTACACTTCCTGCATTCCCAAGTTTTCCTTCTACTCCAGCTAGGAAAACGGAACTTTTCTCTAGCAAATATTACCTTCACTTCCTCATCCCAGACTTTGGTCTGTATGTCTACTTTCATGCCCTCACCCCTATACAGAAAGTCCTCTTCTCTCTAAAGACTGAGATCCAGGTCATCTTCTAATGCATCCAGTACCTCACTTTCCTCAGGTCTTCTCAGAACACAGCCAACAACAAGGCCAGCAAGTTCCAGTGATATTACCATGCATTGGCATCGCTCTATGATATGTGTGTGTGTGTGTGTGTGTGTGTGTGTGTGTGTGTGAACAGATGCCCTCATTTTCCAATGCATTCTTAAAACCACAATGGGACACAAACTGTTCAGGTCATTTATGGCTTTCACCTGGTACCATGCAATACCTCAATAAAAAGGTGGGAAGGCACATAAATTATGGGTGAGATGAACAATGTGCCATAAATTTTTAAAATATGTAGCACCTCTAAATCATGAAAAGCATGAAACTTCTAAAATTATGGAGTTTTAGAGATGCCAATGACCTCAGTGGTTGTGTACAAGCGCTCATGTTACAGACGGGACCTTAAGATGGTGAAGCAGTTGCTTTGAAGCTCACAGATGAGATATGACAGGAATACATCTTTAGCACAGCTTCGTTCACAGCAGATGAAAGCTCTTTACAGTATATTCTACCATCCCACTATAAATGCCCGTTAAAGAGGCATTCTTTATATACTGATTATTTAACAACTCTTAATTTGCAGTAAAGTGCTCATCTACCATAAAGAATGAAACTACTGAAGCATAAATCTAAAACCAATATACTTCCCAAAACAAACATTAGACAAACAGTAACAAATAAAAAAACCCCTGAGAGCAGCAGCCACGCCTGGGTGCTTGCTTGATGCCCTGTGTGCTGTTGGGTAGATAAACCCCAGTACACATGCAGGTGTCTATAAGCTGGACACAAGGCTGTTTGCTACAGCTGTAAAGGCATCTAGGGAAAACGGAGCACATTTCTCTTCTCCTATAAAGCCCAGTATAATCTAGTCATATATATCCATGTATGTATATGGATATGCATGTGTGGATGACTATATATATATAGATATATTTACAGTAAATATATATTATATATTTTGGTTACATATATAACCTACAAAGTAATCATCTATATATATAATCCACAATATATATAACATTACGAAATAACCTCTAGCCAAGTATATCTATGTGCATTTATTGATTACAGATATATAGACATAAATACAGATATACATGATATATAGATATCACCCAGAGATTGCTTTGTGGCATCTAAACAATTTGAAACTTCCTCCAAAGATCTAGTGGAGAGTTTAAAACTATTGTCCTCAATGATGCTGAAAATATGGAGTGTTTGGACAACAATTTTCTCAGTCTTCATCAACTGTATCAGAATCTCAGAACGTGAATCTGAAGTTCTTTTTTATTTCAAGTGCACCTGAATAACCACTGTGAAAACACCATGAGAATCACTTATTTAGAGATCAAAAGTTTGTCCATTAAGTTGTTACCTCTTTTTGTTTTTTCATTTATATTTTCTTTCCAAGTTGCAAAAATTTTTTCAGCTTCAAAAAAAAAAAACTCAATCTCTTCACTTATAAATGGAATATTGAAATTCCATTTGAACAAACGGAATGTGCTCACATAACTCAGATCAGGAACACCGTCCTCAGATACAACTAGGATTAGGGGAGGAGGAGAATGTTGTGTGAGAGGGAGTTGCTACCCTTAGGAAACTTTTCACCTTTTAATATTCTCAGAATCCATCACCCACTTGACCTTTCTTGCCCATTCCCACTTTAAATTCCACGTCCAATCATCAGAATCACTCCAAGGCCCAAATAGCTTGTCCTTCTCACCCAATCAGGGACAAAACCCTAATTCCACTAGCATGATAATCTGCTTTCTCCCTCCTAACCTGTGTAGTTAAACATGGATGGAGAACATGCACAATCCTACTTGGCAGCTTTCATTTTAATAATCAGAGCGGTAGGCCTTTGGCCTGGTGGTTAAGATGTCCACATTCTACACTGGAGTGCTCCAGTAGATTCCTGGCTTTGACTCCTGATTATAGTTTCTGACCAATGTAGACCCTAAAAGGCAGGCTTAAGTGACCAGGTTCCTTCTACCCATTTAGGAGACCTGAATTCAGTTCTGGCTTCAAGATTCAGAACCCCCCCTCCCCCAGGGCCCAGCATGGTGGGTAAGTGGCTAAAGTCATCACCTTGAACTCACCAGGATCCCATATGGGCGCTGGTTCCAATCCAGGCAGCCCCGCTTCCCATCCGGCTCCCTGCTTGTGGCCTGGGAAAGCAGATGAGAATGGCCCAAATTCTCGGAACCCTGCACCTGTGTGGGAGACCTGGAAGAGGCTCTGGGCTCCTGGCTTTGGATCAGTGCAGCTTTGGCCATTGTGGTCACTTGAGGAGTGAATCATCGGATGGAAAATCTTCCTCTCTGTCTCTCCTCCTCTCTTTATATATCTGACTTTGCAATAAAAATAAACAAATCTCAAAAAAAAAAAAAAAAAAAAAAAAAGATTCAGCCCCAGCCTTGCCTAGAGCCTATCAGGGTCTTTGTGGAGTGAACCCAAGGGCAGGGGGTTTTTCTCTTTCCATGTCTCTCTCTAAAAACAAAAATGACCATAATCCTAGGTTGTCTTTGAATTCCACCCAGTATCACATTTAGCCCACTTTCCTGGTTCAAGACATAGGATTGCTTCCCACATCTTTACAAACAGGATCTCAACTTCAATTTGAAAACAAATGTAAAAGCCATGATATCAATTAGCAACTTTGGCCTAGAAAACATAGAAAAAGGTTGGCAGGTAACATTTACATGTAACATGAGATGTTAGTGAAGACTGTGATAGCTCGGGGAATGGTCCTGAATTGTCAGTATTCTAATCTATTCTACTAACCTATTGCCAAAACTGTGACAGAATTGAATTAAAAATAAATAAAGGCCATGTGATGTGTTCAACTGCCTAAGAAATAAAAATCAGGTATCGCATGACACTGCATATTCACCAAGTCCGATATAGAAAGCTACATCTCTTGATTCCATTCCAACAGTTTAGAACAAGATTGGGAGTCAACATTTTTGTCATCCCTCTCTCCTTCACTTCTCTCTCAGTCAACCCAATTCCAAATGCCTGAATAGTTCCTACTCCCAAGAAACTTCTCCAATCTAGCCCCATTGTAAGAATTTGCTTTCTGTTGTTAACTTTTCTTTATCATCAAACACACTGTGTACTAGAATTCTGAATGATTTACATATCTCTACAGATTTCAGGTTCCTTGAGACAAAAACTCAATTTTACTTTCATACAACCAGTAACTACCAACACATGTAGATAGTAGGTGGCCAACAAATACTCAATGACTTAATTCTGAAAAGAAACACCCCAAGGGAAGGAAGACCCAAGGATTTGAGAGATGAGGATTAAGGTGGGAAATTTTCTCATTCTGGTCACCTTTACTGTTGGGAAAGTTATGTAAAAATTGACAGTTGACCCTGATGGCTCAATTGTCTTGCCAGTGCTAATCACAGCCTTAGGGCATGACATCACAGAAGCTAAGTGTGAACGAACTAACAAATAAACGACAAGTGACCTTGATTTAATGGGGTAGAGAAGAGTGAACACTAGAAGACTGAGAACTACTTACAAGCAGCCTCCCTAACTCCTTTCTTAGCTCCTTAGGAGGAAAAATTGAAGCTTCTTCCTCACAAGAGGGGCTTGCACACTGAAGGAGGTCAGTAAGGATTTACTGGAAAGAGGATACCTGCTTTTCCTCAAGCTTCTGAACAATGAAAAAATTTCCAAATCCATCCATCTGCCTCCAAATGGCCTATCCTCAGGGGCAAGATAGATTGTGAGAAAACTCACCTCAAACAAGTAGTAGAGTTAGTGTTAAAACCCTAGCTTAGGGCCTGGCACAGTAGCCTAGTCGCTAAAGTCCTCACCAAGTACATGCCGGGAAGGATCCCATATGGGTGCCAGTTCTAAACCCAGCAGCCCTACTTCCCATCCAGCTTCCTGCTAGTGACCTGGGAAAACAGTCAAGGATGGCCTTGGGATTCTGCACCTGCGTGAGAGATGCGGAAGAAGCTCCTGGCTCCTGGCTTCGGATTGGCGCAGCCTGGGGAGTGAACCGTCAGATGGAAGGTCTTCCTCTCTGCCTCTCCTCCTCTCTGTACATCTGACTTTCCAATAAAAATAAATCAATATTTTTTAAAAATTCCTTGCTTATTTGTTTGATTCGAAAGGTTTGCTCTTAACCTCTTGGTCATCCTGCTTTCAGATGTGTTTTAAACATGTGAGAAAATGCATTGGTCCATTATCTCCCCTACTCTGTTTTCTTTCTGCAACAGAAATTTCACCTAATCTGATCTGAGTTCATTTATTTCTGAATGAAGCTTTCCATTAAATTTAAGTTCTTGGCCCTGATGTGAAGTTCCAAATGTGCTTAGTTAATCCTATCCAAAGACAAACAGAACACAGTTCTTCCTCTAATTGTCAGAAGCAGCACTGCTCTCAGCTGCCAAGAATGAGATGTTTCTCATGGCTCTGATCTCACTCTAGGATTCAGAGCTTTGAGATCCCAATCCTTTGGGTCCTAAAGCTACTATTCTTGTTACCAAGTGACCTAAGAGGAACTCTGAACAATCATCTAATTTCTGGCAGCTTGAGTCATAGCCTTTATAGTAAGCTGCAATCATCATGTTTCCCAACATTCTCTGACTCAATAATAATAACTAAAAAAGTATTCACAAGAAGGTAGCACTGTGGTGTAGCTGGCTAAGCTGCCACTTACAGCACCACCATATTCCACATCAGAGTATTGATTAGAATTGTAGCTGTTCTTTTTCCAATTCAGCTTCCTACTAGTGTGCCTAGAAAGGCAGTGGGTGATGGTACACTCTTGGGGAAGATCCTCTTGCTTATCTTTCAAATAAATAAGCAATTGTTTTTTTTCAAAAGTAAAGCTTCGTGGGAGCAAGCACTGTGATTCAGTGGGTTAAGACACTGCCTCACAGCACTCATTTGAGTCCCAGCTGCCTCACTTTCAATCCAGCTCCCTCCTAAATATGCTTGGGAAAGCAACAGAAGATGACCCAAGTGCTTTTCACGCATGTGGGAGACCCAGAGGGAGTTCCAAGCAGCCATGTGGGGAGTGAACCAGGGGTGGAAGATCCCTTTGTTTCAGCCTGTCATTCTTTCTTTCAAATAAATAAAAACAAATCTTTAAAAAAAATGTCCACAGGCCTTGTTTTCTATAGGCTTGAGTTTACTTAAGGGAAGTTATCGTCTTTATTATTAAGGTGTTACACGCTGAGGACCTGCCAGATTTTTTTTTTTAACTGCAGAGGACATAGAAATAAGTGAAAAAGCTGACCGTCATTCTCACACTGGTTACTGACATTCTAATGGGTAGAAATCTGTATTAACTGTAATTCATTCTATAATGTCATGGTACACTAGGAGAAAAACAGAACTTGGCCTGGAGTGAGCTGGTGAAATTTCACAATAGTGGAACATTTATGCTGGATCTAAAAAGCCAGATATAAAGGGATTGTAATGGAGTCAGAAGAAAGAATACGTTTCAGTATAAGTAATATTTTTTTGAAAGTAAGAATGACATAAAGAGAGGGAGAAATATGTCTTTCATCTTCTGGTTCGTTGTTCAGGCCAAAAGTGGAAGGCCAGAACTTGGAACTTCATGTGGGTTTTCTACATGGGTGTCAGGGACCCAAGAAATTGGGCCACCTTCCTTTGTCTTTCCAGACACAATAACATCAGCCCAGGACAAGAAAATTTTGCACAGAGGAAATATATGATTGAAGAAAGGTCCTGTGAAAATGGCAATGTACTTATAGAATCATGTCACTGCAAAAACATTATATGGTCCAATGTCCTCATTTACAGATAAGAAAAATGAACACAGAGAAAGTGACAACTGTTACCATGCCAGTTCCTCTACTGGTTCTGTCATTGCTATTTCATGAATATCATGGTTCTAGTTTTTCTCTTTCAATAAGGAAGTATTCCTCATCCGGATTAAGTGAGAATAACTGTGTAACAATCTACAGCTCTCTAAGATTCCAGCCATCTGCAGTGGGTTTCATTCTCCAGCTCTGTTTTAAAATGTAAGGAGCTGGGCTCGGCGGCGTGGTCTAGTGGCTAAGTTCCTCGCCTTGATCCCATATGGCCGCTGGTTCTAATCCCGGCAGCTCCACTTCCTCTCTATCTCTCCTTCTCTCAGTATATCTGACTTTGTAATAAAGATAAAATAAATCTTTAAAAAAAAATGTAAGGAGCTACTCAAGAGATGAAAATAAGAGGGGGCAAGATCCGAAATTGGACATGCAGAATTTTGGTGTAGGAAAACAAATAAACACTGATTTAAGTCAATTTCCACAGAAAACATGAAATTTCCAAACAATTCACTTTGAAATTCTTTCCCTCAAAAATACATAATTATATTGATTATATATAAATAATATATATATAATTTGTATAATATGGATCTTATACCATGTATTATTTTCAAGAAGTACATCAAAATCATTGCTGTTTTGCTCAGAAGTCTTTAATCTTATTCAGTTGACTGATGATTCCATGTGTCCTAGGAATATGTTTGGCCTGATGCTCCAGCCCTTATCGTACAACACTGATAGGGTAGAATCAGTTTGAAATATACACACTTTTGTATATATACAAATACATACAAACATATATACAAATGTACATACATGTACATGCATGCATGTACAGTGAAAGAAGTTACATGTTCAATCACTAAGAAATATAAGGGCTAAGTTGTACATTCTGAATATAGTACATTTGCCTAAATTCGTTGTCCATGTGTAAAACGTTATTCAAAATCCAAATAAGATTAACAACTCACTACAGAACTGAAGGCATTAAGAAGATGTAAAAGTAACCACTATGTTTTGTTGCATCGAACGATATTTTAACTGAAGCATTTTCTCATTCAATATTTAGTGCTGCTTCTCAAAGTGTAATAGTGTGAGCTTCCACAATCTATTCAAAAAGGGCTGTTAAAATGAGAAACACACTAAGCTTTCTTTAAAAATCTCCCAGAGGGTACAAAATTCCTTCCCCTTTGATTCCAGGTTTCTTCAACTTGATTTTTCTCTGGAAAACAGTGGTTTTGTAATAAAATTTTTAAACATTTTCAGAAAGATCAAGCTGTGAGCCTCAGCATGGCCATAACCCTGGTGACAAAAGCAGGTTCTGGCATCTGTCTTGGACTCAACTGCTGCTGAACACAAAGAATTCAGGACACAAAGTACTGAACCAATAAACAAGTGGGTGAAATATCCAGTACATGGCATCAGGAGAAAGATGGATTTGTCCATGCTGTCCAACAAGTGTGGCTTTCACAGTCCAGTGTAAGAGAGAGGGAAACAACTTTATTCCTAGAGTTACATTCGTCATTTCAAATGCATACACCCATACCTTGGTTAATGCCTATTACAAACGCTTAAAGTTGTATTACATTTTAAAATATCATTTGTCACTAGAGGATAACTGCATGCGTCAGAACATTTTTGTAAAACTGAGGCAAAGGGTCAGGAAAAAATGAAAAAAAAAAGTGTTAAGAGGTAGAACTGTAAACCTTAACTATACTGTATTCCAGCTGTAAGCTGTTGAGAACATTATTTACATATTAGTTGAGATTTACTTTCTACCTCTATAACATGAGATATGTTAGTTTGAGAGGAGAGTCAATAAAATTCAGTATGATAATGACTATGAAGCACTTACTCCTATGACTAACAGTCGCAAAAGAAATTATCATAAGAGTTAAGTGTCATTACTATCAGTCAAAAATTACTCTTTGGCACTATATACTCAATATACAATAGCAAAGAAAGGAGGCAGTAACACTGGAGCAGATACCAATCAAGAGATACCTGACACCCAAAGAAGTAATCCCAGCACACCATAGCCCAAAGGGCAGCGCTACTGAATTACAGCACTAGCACACTAATTCCCCACCGGATGCAATGGAAAAATTACCCATTTATAATCGCCTGACAGTTATAAAACGATTTGGGTGTTCACAGTTCTTTGTTTTTACTAAGACAACTGATATTTTAAAAACAGAAAACCCAGCTTTTGTAATGATTCATTAGCACCCATCCTACTATGATTTCTTTCAATTGTTTTAAGGAATAAAATCATGAATTCCAGCTAATTAAAAAAATAAAATGCACCACTCACTTATAGGAGGAAGTAGAGTCTACATAGTTACACAAATTCAGTTCCTGCACAGGAAAGTTGACAATATGCCATTTTACACCTGCACTTTCAGGAGCAAGAATTGATGGGTTGTCTGCACTCTAGCTGCTGTGATTACCACTCTGCTTCTGCTAAGATAATCACCCCATCAGTACATCCTCTATCTGTAAATACTCATCCTGGTTATCACTTGCTCAAAAAATCTTCACCTTAATTGAAACAGAAAACCTGATATGCATATCAGATTTCTTTTTTTATGCAGGTTGTATATTTTCATATCAGTATCTAGACCTCTAAAATAATCCTACTTTAAAAAGGTAATTATCAATAGACTAAGCTCATTTATTCTTTTATTCATCCATGCTTCCTTCTAAGAAATAGTCACTGAGATCTTGCTCAGCACTAGATACTATACTAAGTAGATAAAACTCCAGGAAAGTTTTAAGGCTTCTCCTTCATTGCTACCAAATACTGAAGATGAAATTACAAGAAGAAATGATAATGAATTTAAATCTTATTGTGGTTGCACTTTAGTTAAATTTCTATTAACTTTTGTAATAAGCAATTATAGAATTAATTAATCTTTCCACTTTTATGTAGACAAAAAAGATTCGACCCCAAATACTTTCGTTGAAAAAAAAAAACATAAAATAAAATGAACACTTCAGCTGTGAAATGTAAGACATAATGGATGTCACTTTCTCTTATTCAGCAAAGTAGCTTCTATAATTTTGTCCTTTGCCTTTCACAGAACAGTAACCTGGAATAGTTTCAGTGGGATTTTACTTTGGATAAAACAGAAAATTTCTCCTATAAGAAGCTATTAATATTTCCTCTGCAGCTGACGGCTCTATCTGCTCTATTATTTTTGGCAAATGGGTGAAGTATAGCTCCCATTCTCTTAGATCTCTTCAAATACTAAAAGTCATCCCAGTTTTCTCCTCTAAGCTGTAGGCAGTAAGTAAGTAAGTATATACACAGTCTGTGTTGGAAGAGTCCTAACCAAATCATGCCTGAGTCACAAGGTCTATGTCTTCTCAAAAAAAAAAAAAAAAAAAAAAAAAAAAAAGCTAAAGATCTATGGAGTTCCTAAATATACAACATTCACAACTTTCTTATAAATTGATGGATAATAGGGAGACCAACAAATATTTCAACATATTATGTCTTAGCATAGTAGTAAAGGTCTTGAGAATTTAGAAATATTCACTTCTATCCTACTTCTTATGGGCAACAAGATCGTCAAAGTGGAACCTTTGTGACACTTTGAATCTTTTTTCTAACAGCTTCGCAGTGGGGCCTACATTGTAGTGCAGCATGTTAAGCCACGGTTGACACTCTGTATCCATGTGGTAATGTAGTCAGAGCTACTCCACTTCTGATTCAACTTCATGCCAATGCTCCTTTCAAAGCAGCAGAAGATGGCCCAAGTACTTGGGCCTCTGCTAGTCATGTGGGAGACAGATGGTGCTCCTGGCCTCCGGCTTTGGTGTGGTCCAGACCTGGCTGCTGTGACCATTTGGTAAATGAACTTTCTAATGGAAAATAATCCTACACTTATCCCTCCCCCTCCTTCTCTCCGTTTCCCTCCTGCCTTTCAAATAAATACCTAAATAAATGTTTAACAAAAGAAGTAGCGTTCAATGCCAAGATCATATAAGTTTCTACAAATACTGTAATAAACTGCTAGAAATTTTGCAGCTTAAATAATACAAACTTATTATCTACAGCCTTGCAGGGCAGAAGACCAAAGCAGATTTCACTGGGTTCATATTGCGATATTAGCAAGACAGGCATCCCAGTGTTCCTTTATGAAGGATTTGTAAGAGAATCTGTTTCCTTGTCTTCTCCAGTATCTTAAGACTATCATCATTCTTTAATTATGGATTCTTTCCCATCAGCAAAGGGCAAGTGTCTCTCATCACATCACTGTCAGTCCCTTTTCTGCCTTCTTCCAGTTTTCATGACTGTTGTGATGGCATTGGGCCCAATCAAATAATCCAAGATAATCCCTTAGGTGAAGGGATTGGTTTGATTAACAATCTTTATTCCTTTTACAGTCATAATTCCCCTTTGCTATAAATTCTGACACACAGGCTCTCAAGATGGAGAAATGGTTGTTTCTGGAGTTGAGAGTGTTGGTTTTGTTTATTACAACCATTATGGACCCAGAACATAAATGTAGTGCTAACCCTGAGTAGTGCTGTACATTAGTCAAATTAGTTCACCTCATTTTGCTTCACTCTCTTCTCTTGAAAGTAGCTTAACAGTAGTTATCATTTGAATGGGAATAAACATGAAGTAATATATGAAAACAACTAGGCACTAACTAGTACAGCCCTGACATGATTCATTTCCATTGTTCCTCATCTTTCTGTTGAAACAGGCCATTGTTCTGTGATTGGAGCTGAATTTCCAATCCAGGTTCATTTTAATTTCATGACCATGCTATTTACCTCTTCCTACAATACTTTATACAACAATGACCAAATATCGGAAAGACTGTGCCACCAATGCCAGCCAAGGTCTATAACTTCTATGTGTTCCCCCAGGATACTTACGTTGTAATTCTAAACCCCAAAGCAAGATCTTAGGAAACGCAACCTTTGGGCTGATTAGTCGTGGCAGAGCACTGAGGAATAAAATCAGGATCCTTATAAAAGAGGCCCAAGACAGTTCCCATTTCTGTTTTCTGTGTGAAGACACAGGGAAAAAATGGTCATCGTGAGGAACAGCTGTCCACCAGTCACTGAGTCTGTTGTTTTCTTCATCTTGGACGACCAGTGTAAAAGAGCTCAAGGAATAAACTTTTGCTACTTATTAGCAACCCAGTATACAGCATTTTCTAAGCAAATGAAGGCATGGCCCTGCATTACTTGGGAACACTCTGACTTTATTCCAACACAGAAAAAAGATTTAGGCCAATCCAACACAGTTTCTGAACTGATTTTCCGCTATGACAGATGAATATTTCAAGAGATAACCTTAATTGAATGACAGTACATGATGATAGAGCTGAGCATCCCTCCATATTGATCTAATTAGCAATACTGGGTACTTTAAACAATATTAAATGGTCACTTTGAATAGTACACAAAATAGACAGCAAAGTGTTGCTTTTTCAGACTTCTTTGTTGTACTAGCTTATGGTAGGAATATTCTTAGGACCTTTTCCTTTCTTTCTTTTTTTAAAATTAAAACAAAATAATAACACTAAGCAAGCCAGGGACCTTTCTCAAATGGGAACAAATCAATTCAAACACAGTTTAGTAAGGAAAAGTGTAGCAATAGTTGATGACCTAGTTAACCTAGGAAAACAAACTGTTTGGTGATCTCCCTGTCCCCTAATCTGTAAAAGCGTAACAATCTGTTAGCTTGTTAGCTTTGCATGCCTCTCCCCCGCCTTTTTTTAATATATAAAGCTTCTTTATCTTCCAGAGATATCGTAGCATATTAGCTAGGGTTCCCCAGAGAAGCAGAAACAATAAGAACCTATGTATGCAAATTATGAAAAATTCACGCAGGGATTTCAAATTCCTTTGTATGAAACAAACCCATCTTTTAGTTCCCACAAATTCCTGGAAGTACTCTCATGTTTGTCTAGCTAATCAGCCCTCACTGCCCACAGGTAGCACATCCAAGTGCTCAACTAATGGTAGTTAGAAAATATTCAGGAACAAAATGTGTGTCTGCATGGAACAGGGTTTTTTTTTTTCCTTACCATTATTCCCTAAATAATGTAGCACAACAGCTATTTGTATCATATTAGGAATTACAAGCAAACTAGAGATGCTTTAAAACACAGGAGAGGATATGCATAAGTGATATGCAAATATTATGCCACCTTATTAGAGGGGATCTGACAGCATCCACAGATTTAAGGTATCTGGAGGAGGGGACATCTGAAATTAACGTCTCATGCTTACTAACAAGTCTGAGAAAGAGTGACATCGTTCCAAGGCGTGCACATCAGAGAGCAGGGAGAAATTCCAATTTTAGTCAAATGGCCTGAGAACCAAGAAAGCAGAGGGCAGGAAAAGATCAAAGTTCAAGTCAAGCAGTATAGCAAAGAACAAAAATCCTCCCATCCCTCCCATTGGTTCTAGCCGGGCCCTGAAGGAGGCTCACCCAGAGTGGGCATTCTTCTCTGCTTGGTTTTCAGATTCAAATCCTACTTGGTCCTAGAAAAACTCTCACAGACACATGCAGAAATTACATTTAACCAGCTATCTGGGCATGCTGCAATCCATTTAAATTGATACAGAAGATTTACCATTGGCCTTCAATGTCGGGTAAAGCAAACGGAATATAATTTATTCAATGAGTCTAAAGTATTCACTGACAACATACCACATACCAAACAATGTGCAAAGCTATTTCTAAAAGCCTATGGAAAATGGAATTCAGACAAATTAACCTTGGTATAAAACAATTTTGAAATATATACATAGTTCTTTCAATAGTGTGTGTTTTTCATTAGGTTTTGGAAAACCTCTTTATAAATTTAGTGTACTTGAGTAGAATTTGAATTTCTTTCAGTTACCCACATACTTTTCTTATATTTTACAATCAAAAAAAATGAAGAAACAAGAAAAACACCCACTTTTTGAGGCAACCTAGTTTTTCTCCCGCTCTAGGCAGTGGAGACAGTGTGAGAGATCTAGAGCAACACGGGTTTTGTCTGGCAGTATTTAAGTATAACCAGCTGTCCTGCAGGGTGCCACATGCCTGAAGTCAGCCAATCGCAGCTTAAAAACACACAGGAAAAATTAGTATATCCTTCACAAACATGAACACAAATTTTTCCTTCCATTATTCTCCAAGCAATATATTTTAACAATGATTTATACAGCAATTATATCATGTTAGGTATGATAAAAAACTAGGGATGGTTTAAAGCATTTAAGAGGGAGTGCATTAAATTGCTGTTGATGTTATATTGGGACTCTTAATTGACTGTGATGATATTCTACCAGCTCTAACTTCAGACCAGAAATGGTCTCCCCAAGAAAATGTTCAACCCATCTGGACAATAAGTAGCTGGACTCTGCTTGGTATATGTTTGCAAGGAAAGAATCTTGGTTGAATTTGAACTGTAATACTGCATCAAGGTGGAGGAATCCACCATGGGGGGAGAGGGGAGGGGGAGGGGAATAGGGGTGGGGGAATTCCCAGAGCCTATGAAACTGTCACATAATGCAAAATAATTAATAAAAAAAAAGAGGGATTGCATTGGTTACATGTATCCTCGGAAGATCCTGCAGCTAATCCCATGAGCATCAAATACCCAGGGATGGTGTAACTAGAAAGAGAAACAGATGACTTGTAGGATCTAGTGAGGTGAACAAATGAACTTCCAAAACAATTCAACCTACATGTAGCCTACCATCACACAGCGCAAAAACAGTGTTGAAACAGCCTTTTAAGCTTACTGCCTTCCAACTGCAGCTTTTGGAGGTGTGCATACACATGTGTTAGAAGAGAGGGATGAAACAGTGATGGAAACTCAAATCACCTTTTTTTTTTTTCCTGAATGGCAACCAGGAGTAACAGGTTCCTGGTCAGTGCTGATAACCCTCACATGCAAGCCATCTTTGGACATTCTGTAACCTGTATCCTGCAGTGAAAGCTCTCTCACTAGTTGGGATTCATTCCCAGCAGATATTTTTTTCAGTTTATCTTTTGGTTAATTCTAGTCAACAGCTGGCTACGGCCTCAATAGCTGTTAGGTAACAACTGTAAGTCAGAATGCCCTGAGTATCATGTCTCAGTACAACTGTCTCATGCCAGATACACAGGCCATGTCTGGTACCTTGAGGCATTTGGTGTATTACGGATCAAACAGACTAAATAATGTGTTCAAGATCACAAAATAAGGAGATGGAGCCTAGATTCAAAACATTAACTAGGCAGCTGGTAAGCAACAGAAATTTACGACCCACATTTCTGATGGTTGGAAAGCCCAAGGGTAGGTTATCAGCCCACTCCGGGGCCTAGTGAGTGATGCTTTTCGTTTTGCAGAAGGCTAGCTCCTGCTGTGACTCCTCACCCCTTCCAGAAAGGGAAAAGGAATCCTCTGGTTTCTCCTTTATACGGATGCTAATCCTATTTATAAGGACTCTCTCTTTAGGTCCTAATTACCTCCTGAGGTATTGCATCCCTCAGACATATTGTAGTGATACACCAACTTTCAGACTATGGCACCATCAAAGAAGACAGTTGGTAAATATCTCAAGCTACTAATAGAATTATATTGATAGAGGTAAAATGCAACTTCCTCAAAGTTCAAGAAAGTCAATGAAAAATATATCTGCATGCTAAAACCAAAAAAAAAAAAAAAAAAAAAAAAAAAAAAAAAAAAAACTTAATAGAAAATAAAACGCAGAGTCTAGAAAGTACTTACAACCAACCAAGTAACCTTACCCAAAATGGAAACGGACGTAGAACTTCTGGAAATCTGCTATATTACTGTTGGAATTATAACAATATGGTATCATTACTACATGTGTGCAGACATATGGCAGGCCTTTCTACTTGCCCTGCTCATGCAGTGAAAAAAAAAAAAAGAAGAAGCAGCGGGTTCCTGCCTGCCACCACTCTTTAAGGACATACCTAGAAGTGTGTCCCAGTCATGGTGTCTGGCTCATGCTACAAAGAGAAGGGCAGCCCAAGAAGAATCGCAAACACTGATGCTAAAGTGTCCTAATTCCTCATCTTAAGTTTTAAACACAGTACAGCTGTGAAGACAACGCAGCCAAGAACCAGCCTGCATGTTCGCATACTGAAATGTTTGTAATACATTTTTATTTGTTTTTATATACTATGAACTTAAATACATATGTATGCACTAACAATCACCACTCAGCAAAGTGTAATCTTTTGCTTTTCAAAATCATGAAGGTGGGGTGTGAGGGCAGGCACTTGTAGCCATGGGAGGTTAGCCACAGCTTGAAACCACAGCACCGCACACCGGGTGGTGGTTCCCTGGCTGAAGGCATGCGAACTCCACTTTCATTCAGCTCCCTGCACTAGCACCTGAAAAGTAGTGGAAGATGGTTCAAGTGTTTGAGGGTGTGCCACCCACCTAGGAGAGGCAGATGGAGGCAATGAGTCCTACCTTGAGCCATTTAGGAAGCAAACCAACAAAAGGGCAATAATCTCTCTTTCCTCAAATAAATGAGTAGCTAAATCTTTCATAGGAAGCCATGAGGACCAGTAACTTCACCCAAAAATGTTCCAGGAAGAAAGAGAAAATAAATTCTAAGTGAATTATTTTATAAGCATCTAGTTCTGCTTTCACGTTTAATAAGAGCTAAAAGGGGGACACACTTTTGGGAGTTCTTATTACTGTTTGTTTTGCTCTGATAACAACAAAGTAAGTGCGTAAACCAACACAATTAATTCAGTTCTCGCAAAAATTCCACGAGTTAAGTTAACAGTTTGGCTTATTTTTCCAGGTGAGGTACAGCGAGCGAGGTAAACTGAGGTGCTGAGGGACTCGGTTATGATTTCTACCATGCACCAAATTTTTCCTAAAACATAGCTCTTTTTACTGCAAACTGAGGGCTTACGATAAATTAGACTGCAGCAGCATATCAAATCCGGTCCCACAGCTTTCACGTGTATGCCTAAGTGCTGGAAAGAGCTAGAAAGAGCTGGAAGAGGCCTTTGTTACCACGCCAAGCAAGTTCTGAGTGTCCGCTCTGGAAATCACGGAGGGGGCTGTCCACGCCATCTGGGTCGCACGGCGGCGGGGCCCAGGGCGCATGCGTGTCCGGGCGGCGGGGCGCTTACCTGGTGCGCCGGCCACACAGGCACAGGGCAAGCAGCAGGAGGGCCGTGGCGAGGACCAGGCCGGGGACACTGAGCAGCTCCGGCGGCATGTCCGCGGCCGCAGCCCGGCGTCTCCTAGCGAGCGGCGCGGGCGGCGGCTGGTCGGCGTGCAGCGGCTTCTGTGAGCGGCGCCCGCTCGTCCCGGGCCAGAGAAGCCGTCTGGCCCACGGTGGCGACAGCAGTGGCACCTCAGGTCTCCGAGCCGGGATTATAAACTTCCACACATCCCTACCCCGCCCCCCGCCGACGCCGCGCACCGCCCCGCGCGGCCACAGCCTCCCGCCGCCCGGCTGCCGCTGGAAAGGGGGCGTCCTGGCTCCTCTGGGGCGGGAAGGTGGGGGTGGGGGCGGTGTTAGGATTTTTCCAATCAGGAGGGCTGAAGACCTGGAGGAGAGTGGGCTCTCTTCTGAGTTGGGCTCCCTGGGTCCCTCAGCTCTTTGCCGGCGCCAAGAAAGGAGAAACTCGATCGCCCTCTGCACCGAGTGGGGAACGTTTCCTCAGCCCTGAGTCAGTGGTGATCCCTGGGTCAGATCAGAGGGTTGGGGCTGGGAGCTGCCGCCTCGTGGAATCGCACCGACCTCCCTCATCCCTCTTTGCTTGTTCACGCCAACGTTTTTGTGAAGGGATTTCTTTTGCAAAACTTTGTTACCTGGACTTGGAGATACAGTCGAAAACACAGCTGTGCAAGTGAAAACAGGTCTCAGAACAGCATCGTAAGGGCTAAGACAAGAGCGGTGTCCCACAGGTGGCACCAATAGAAAACTTGGAGGAAACTTTTAAATTACCTTTTGTTGAGGAGCCAGAGTGATAGCTCAACTGGCTAATCCTCCACCTCCAAGCTCCTGCATCCTGTATGGGCAGTAGTTTGTGTCCTGGATTCTCCATTTCCCATCCCCATGCCCTACTTGTGGCCTGGGAAAACAAACAAACAAACAAACAAACAAACAAAGGATGGCCCAAAGCTTTGGGACCTTGCACTCAATGGGAGACCAGAGAGGTCAGTGGGAGACCAGAGAGAATCTTTGGGCTTCAGATAGACCCAGCCCAGACTGTTGCCACCATTTGGAGAGTGAGCCAGCAGATGGAAAACCTCTGTTCTCTGTCTCTGCTTCTTTCTATAAATCCACCTTGCCAAGAAAAATAAATAAATAAATAAATCTTTTATAAATAAATAAATTACCTTTTATTGAATAATGACTATCCATGAGCTACTTTGTGTTTTACTTTGCAAACTTCTGATGTGAATCTAGGCAGAATTGTAAACAAAATAGGAATAAACTGAGATTAATTTACCTAATCCTGATTGTCCAATTGTGATAAGTACCAGGGTTTTTCAAAAACTTCATGGGATATGTGCATTATGAAAAAATTATGCCATGGATTTTAAAGTGATTTTGCACCAAAATGGTCTTCTTTTTTAAATCCAGTTCTAGAAACACTTCTCATGTATTGATCATTTTAACCAGCCCTAATGGAAAATCTCTGTGGAATTTGTGTATATATGTGTGTGCTTTGATTATAATTTTTTTATGCAGGATTTTGTCTCTGTTTTAGAACTGTTACAACTTCAAAATTTATCTACAGCTTCTAATCTTTGGCCCTTTCCAGGCCATTATTATTTCCACCTTCCCAAAACAGACCTGTCTTGCTTTTTTAAATTGTTTGTTTATTTATTTATTTATTTATTTGGAGACTCAGATACACAGAGAGGAGGAGAGACAGAGAGGAAGATAAGGCAAGGACTTAGCCAATCCGTCTACCTGCTTTTATCCCCCTCAAAACACTTGCACAACCACCTCCACTAGCACAGTTTCAAACACTAAATGACCATCAGCTGTGTCCCTCGTATTCGGGTGCTCATGTCTTTAAAAAAAAAAATGATGTTCTTTCTGAAACATGTTCCTTTCTTTCTCAAATGTTAGAATTCTCCCTGCCTTTAAGACCAGCTCAAAGCCTGCTTTCTCCTACATATCATCCTAAATGCTACTTTGGTACTTGATCCTTCCTGATCTTACAGTACCCCATCACATTTCTTCACTAAGCCAGGGTTATTTCCAAGCAAGCCAAAACCCTTTCCTGCTATAAAAGGTGGACCATTTTACAATATAATTCCAGGGAGCTCGAGCACCACTTTAGTACAAGTTAAAGTATTTCCCAAATGTTGCGTCCAATATTATTTTGTGTTTATCTGAAAGTCAAATGTAACCGGAAATTCTAGATTTTCATTCATGAAATCTGGTAAACCTCACAATTCCAGTTGAAGGAGTTCTTAAGTCATAGGATGACCACTGTAAAATTCAAGTTGTCCACCATCCTGCCTTAGGAATGAGCTGCAGTTCCATCGACATTGGTTCTCTGAGTATCTTGACTGTAGTGAACATAGTCAAAAATCAAACCCCAAATGGACAACATTCTATGCTTTTACCTGTCCTCAAACATCAGTTTATATCTGGTTTACTCATGCCATCTGTCTTTTGAAAACAGAAATTGTGAAACGTAGAGAAGAAGGCGCAGACATAAAAAACAGAAGTAAAGTCAGAGGAAGTGAAGAGAGAGGATAACAAATGGAAGTCAATAAAGTAGGAGCTTTGGCCCAGCACTCAGCATGCAGATCCCCTGTGATCCACATTGGAGTATCTATCCAATTTTCAGCTACAGCTCTTGCATCCAGCTTCCTATTAATGCAGACCGTGAGAGGCACCAATAATGGTGAGATAATTGGGTTCCTGCCTTCCATGTGGGATGATGGAATCGTGTTTCTGATTCCCAACTTTGACCCCAGCCCAGTCCTGGCTAGTGCAAGCATTTGTGCGGTGAATCAGCAGGTGAAACTCAATTTGTATCTCTCTCTCTCTGCCTCTCAATAAATGCATGAAACTAAATAATTAATTTTTAAAATAAAATAGAAGCACAAAGTCCAGATGATAGATCATATTCCAAGGCAGGTTATCCTCACCTACTAGGTAGTTGGAGTAGCAACCCGCGTCTCTATGTTTGGATAATTTAGTGCTAGGACTTGAACTCCAGCCCTCCTTTCCTCTACATGTTCTGTTTTGATTCTCAATAACCTATTTGAATGTAACCAAAACCTGAATAATGACTATTTTCTCTGGCATGTCAACATTATATCTCCTGGCCAGATTTTCAAAATACCAATACACTTAATTAACACTTCCAAGAACATCCACCTAATCAGCAAATTTTGTTAAATGCCAACAATGTCCAAGGTACTATATTTGGCTTATTAGACCTGTAAAAATGAACTAAAAAAATGAACTCAAGTGTTATTTCTTTAAAATCTGTGATGGGGCAGCTATTTGGCACAATTTGGACACAAGAGGTAACTATATTCTGTGCTGAAATGCATGGTTCCGGCCCTGGTTCTTTCACCTATAGGTTCCTGCTAATGTGCATTCCAGGAGACAGTGCATGATGGCTCATTTACCTGGGTCTCTGCTACTCACGAATAACACACAAACTGAGTTCTAGAGTCTTGGTTGTCATTTGGCCCAGCCCAAAATTCTGCAGGCATTTAGGAAGTGAACCAACAAGTGGGAGAGCTCTCTGTCATTCTCAGACTGCCTTTCAAATAAATAAAAACAATAAAATAAATAAATAAATAAAATCCTGGAATGTACAGATTTAAAACAACTAATACTGAACAAAGCTTTTGGAGTGAACATGGGCTAATTTAGGAAAAAACATCCATATGGCTTCAATCTTGTGAGTTCATTTGCTAGGGGAGGGGTAAGGCAGAGGCTTCAGTGTTGGGAAACATTTGAAAGTACCACTGTGGGGACTGCCAATTTTTTTTCCCAAAGTCAGGAAGTCCCTAAAATCAGAAACTCAAAACTATACAGTCCTGTCTACTTTTAATTAAAAAAAACAACTTGGATTTTGAATTATTAAAGCACAACCCTCTGTAATTAAAATGCAAAATCGCTATTATCTTTCTCTCGTTTCCATGAATTTTGTCATCACTAACTTTAATTTCCTATCAACTTATTTGAGAATTAAGCCCACCCACCCCACAGTAAAACTATATAGTGGAGAGAAAGAAGAGACAGAAGTACAGAAGACAGGCTGTATACTTTACATACATTGTTTCATCTAATCTTCAAAACCAGTGTCAGCTGTAGATAGTTATTTCAACCAAGACTTCAAGAGTTTCCGTGCAGCCAAGGTTATTAAGCTGCTATTTCTGACTGTTTTGATTCCCTTTCCTTAAACTGTACCATGCTACATTCTATGAAGCTTTCTTCTCTGCACTCTTCCCTGTAACTATTCACTCATTCTTGCCTCCATTTTGCTACTTTGAGTTATCCACATGGAGACAATTGAGTCTCTGTGCCTAGCATTCCTTGGCCCTTATCTAGCTTTCAAGCTACTCTCAGTTTTTTTTCATTGAAAAGAAAAGTACCTAAAACTGCCTTGACCGGAGCCTTATGAGAGGTAAATTCTGAAGAGTTACTTATGAGAACTTCTGGAGCTTCTCCCTTATTTCACGATTAAACACCTTCTGCTCCACCAGCGTAGGGGATGAGTAGAAATGGGCTTTTCAGACAAATTCAACCCAGTTAGGGTACCAGCTGATTGATATATTACTCCCATCCAATTTAAATATGAAATGTGCTACTTTCCCGGAAGTTGTATCTAGACTCTGATTGCAGCTGAGACAGCAAAAACACTATATACTAAGGTTTTTATAAGCTGGAAAGTTATTGTTTAATTTGGCACATAGTAAATAGTGAGGCACAGTAGATGCAGGCACCAACACTGAATAACAAGTCTTAAATCACAAATGCTTCCTTTTATCCTGAAGTTCTTGACTATTTAAGCAATTGCACTTATTTTTTTTATTAAATTTATTCATTAATTACATTGTGTTGTAATTTCATAGGAACTGGGATTCTCCCCACACTTCCCTCAGCTATTAAAAAAAACAAATTGCACTTATTTTTTTCTTCAGTTTTCCTTTCTCCTAAAAATGTCAATTTGTAGTATTGACCTAGCACTCCAAGCAGGATGCGTTATAGATAAGGCAAAAAAAAAAAAAAAAAATCTTCCTAAATAAAACCGACCCAACAATAGAGAATGCAGTTGTATTTTAACTCTTTCTTTTAAAATAAGGTACAATGTTAGGTAAGACCTGAATATAATTATTTTGAAGCAGTTTTAAAAATGGTAGAACAGAACAGAGAGCTTTCAACTGAGTTGACTCAATTTTCAAATGGCTGTAATAGTGAGGCTGCAGACCATAGACAGGAGCCAGAAGCTTCATCCAGATCTCCAGTGTGGGGCAGGCAACCTAGTACTCTGACCCTTTTTCAACAGTTTCTCCAAGCACATTAGCAGGGAGTTTGTTCAAAAGTGGAGCAGCTGGAACATGAACAAGTTCTCATGTGGGATGCTGGCATTGCATGTGATAGTTTATCCTGCTTACAACACAGTGTCAGGCCCAGGATTCCTATAGTGAGAACCATGTTATCCCACTCCTACCCTCCAGTCATCTCTGTTCATCCAGAGAACATTCTACAGACTCAAAAACACCAGGTTTCCTTCTCTGATAAATATCAAGTAATAGACAAAGATTCTCTAAGGACTAAGTTTATTTTGGAATATTACATCATTGCAATGGGAACAGGCATTCAGTAGTAAACTATATGCATATTCAAAGATGAGGCACACAGAAGATTTTAACAGTGAAATACTGAAGATTACATAGCATATTTTGAACCAAAAGTCAATGACAAGGGCATCACGCAACCAGGATAAATCAGTTGTTGGACAGACATCTATGCAGAAACATTTTATGACTAAGTTTACAGTCAGCTTTGTGAAAGTTTCTAGTTTTTGCTTAGTTGTCTAAACATAATTCTTGTTAGTTAATGTGCATGATCTTCTATTTTGTTGCTACAGAATTTATTTACTGATTTTAGAAGTGACTCCACTTGGAGGATGACAGTATTCAACAATGACCTTATTATAAACTAGATCCTGAGGAAACAGACTGAGAGATGGGTCAGAGCAAGAGTTTATGAGGACACATCATCTTCAGGAACCACTGGGGAAGTAAACAAATGGGAGGGGGAAGAGGTGAGCTGTGATTCAGCCCCCAAATGATTCAATGGAGCTGGTGACTGTATCTTCAACACTGATAGCCTTCAGGTTTGTCCCAACATGTGGGAAAGGGTTCAGGACTTTGTAGCCCTACATTAACTACCATTGATTGAACATTGCCCTTAGGAGAAAAAAAAAAAGGTGTGGAGAGTGTGCTTTGCATAAGGAGGTTTCCTTTAACTAAAAGCAGTTCTTAAAGCAACTTATGCTATTCCCAGAAACTGGAAACTAAGGTCCTTCTGTGTGCAGACAGAATCTGGGTGACATATCACAGTCAAGTAGGAGGGCAAGAAGCACATTGATAATAGTCATTCTTGCACGCACTCCTTTTGGATTTTGCTCTCATTGGCAGAAGACCTATGGGAACAGGAGTCACTTTGCCTTTAGCTAATACCAACAGCCAATACATTTACTTATGTGATTCTAATGAGAAAAAAATATATAAATATATATAAGTAGAAGTCTCATTATAACATTATAATAAGAAAACCCTTTTGGAGATCAATTCAAACATTTACTCTGATGAAACCTATTACACAGAGATAATTCTGCCTAATCACTGCTAAGGCATTTAAAAGGAAAAGAATAGTTTAAAACCATTGAATTCCTGGCTGGGAAATATTTGTCAATAAGATAAATAATTTTCCCAAATAAGTTTAAATCCCATAAAATTTTATCAAAAAACTGTGAAGCATTTTTTATGCACATTGAGCTCTTCTAAGAGTATATAAGTTTGTTTCTCAAAGCAATTTTCTGCCACAGAGAAGGGTTGGAACGATTTTTATTTTTTATCAACAGTTTATTCAGGCCCAGTGCAATATCATTTGATTTATCCTCCTCCTTCAAGCACCAGGATCCCATATGGGCACTGGTTCGTGTCCCAGCTGCCCCACTTCTTATTCAGTTCTTTGATCATTGCCTGGGAAAGCAGCAGAGGATGACCCAAAGTCTTGAGATCCTGCATCTGCATGGGAGACCCCTAAGAAGCTTCTGGCTCCTGACTGGATCCACTCAGTTCCGGCAGTTGTGGCCACTTGTGGGGTGAACCAACAGAAAGAAGAGTTTTTTGCTCTGTCTTTAATTCTCTCTGTAAATCTATCTTTCCATAAATAAACCTAAAACAACAGCAAAAGGAAAAGAGGAGAGAGAGCAAGAAAATAGTTTATTCACTCAGCTCATCATGAAACTTGGTGAGAAGTAGCCCCTCTCCTCTTCTTAGAGAGGCTGGTTGCAACTTGGATTCAAGTAGGCTGTCTTGTAATCACGTCCTTCCTCAAAGACTACAGCAGTACTGTTTGCTCTAAATGTTTGCACTCCCATTTGCTCCCCATTGTCAGTTCTGTTGCCAGCTTTCTCCCCGGCCTATTTTTTTAGTTCACTCTTCAATTGGAAAATGGTCAAGTTAGTTCCTTCAACATAGTTGGAGCATTTTTTTTCATTTCCTCCTCTAGCTTTATGATCACTAAGATTCCTACAGTTATGCCAAGTCTTTGTCCTTTCGTCTCTGAAGTTTGGCAATTCTTCCAACAACAAAAATTGCTAGCTTTTAACATTTATAAAAGCAACTAATAATAGAAATTATTATGCTGGAAGTTTTAAACAAATATAGCACTAATGAAATAGGAAATTAACTGGTATATAATGAGTCTGAAAAGTAGTCTAATTATTTGCTTGTCAGGTTGAAATATAACTAAGAGTAAACACAAGCATGACCCAGACATCCATCAGGTCTTCATGTATGTGTCAGTTTTGGCTTTTTTGTGACTGGCAACCACAGAGCAGAACTCTGTACTTCAACTTGTTTCTACAAGAAACGCAAATACACCAGGCACTGATATCTTTGCTGCAGAGTTGTAGGGGGTCCCATTATAAACAACACAATTTGTCAATGAAAGTTAACAATAAGAGGGGGGGGGAAAGATCCTCTAAAACTTTATTAAGTTTACTTGGAACTGGCATGACACAATACTATAAATATGAATGCCAACGTAAAGTATGTGAAAATTCAAAGAAGTTGAATCTACAGGAAGCTTCTTAAGTCCAGATGAGTAGGGGCACAGTGGATTAAGCTACTACTGGAGTTGTTGCTTGAGATATTAACAGCTGATATTAGAGTGTTTTATCAGAGTCTGTTTCTTATTAATTTTCCTTGGAGGCAGTGGATGATTGTCCAAATATCTGAGTTCCTAAAACCGATGTGGGAGGCCCAGATGGAGTTCCTGACTCCTGACTTTGGCCTGGCCTGTTCTCAGCTATTGTAGTCAGTTGAGGAATAAACTAGCAGATAAAAGATTTATGTCTCTACTTCTGTCCAGTCTTTTAAATAAATAAATCAAAACAAAAAGCTAGGAGGATTAAATAAAACATTCGAAACAATTATCTGGAGGCCAATGCCATGGCATAATAGACAAAAACTGAGGTACAGATTTCCATGTAGGTTCCAGTTAGATTCCTGGGTAATCCACTTCTGATACAGTTCCTGGCAAATGTACCTGGGAAAGAAGTCAAAGCTGATCCAGGTCCTTGGACCTCTGCTCCCATGTGTGAGATCCAGAAGAAGTTCCAGGTTCCTGGCTTCAGATCAGCCAATGTCTTGGCGAATGCAGCCACTTAGGGTGGTGAGCCAGCAGATGGAAGATCTCTCTCTCTCTCTGTAACCTTGCCTTTCAAATAAATACTTTTTAAAAAAGTAACCTATGAGACAACTTAAAGGATCAACAAAAAAGGTGGTGCCAATTTTTAGACCAAAACTCTTGAGACTGAGGGACCTCTACAAGTAAAAGGCTTTTTGAGCAATTAGAGATGCTCACCTGATAAAGAGCCATGTCTTGGGACACATTTTAGCAGCTTCCAGCAACAGGACTAGTCATCAGTTAAAACTATCAATGCAACCTAGACTTAAGAGTATTAAAAAAAAAGAATTTGGGGAAAGTTTCCATCTTTCTATCTCTCCTTCTCTTCATAAATTTGCCTTTCTAATAAAAGTAAATAAATCTAAAAAAATTACATAGAAAGAAAGCATTGGTGGTTTACATTGAACCTTCATTGACTACAGGTAAGAAGGTAAGAAGATTGAGATAACAGGAAGTAAAAACTTTCAGAGAGGATGGCAATCTGTAAGGAGAAGTGTTTGTTGCTTCTGAGTTGATTGTGTAAGAATATGAGGGCCTTCGTGACATTTCAGGTCAAAGTTTCAAAATACACAATGACTTGACGAATTTACTAGTTAAAGTCCCTTATCCCTTCTTCCAGGTCTGAACACTGTAATTCAGTGTAGCCCATTTGAAAATAGTTTGCCATGATCTAGAATCACACAAAACTTTATGGCAGATACACTGGCGAAATTGCACTATTTTTCTAGGGTTATGGCAGCCTTATATGTAAGGTTGTGTCTCTAGCAGTCTTTCATGGATAGATCTTAGGGGAGGCTGGAAAATAGTTTCTGTTAAAAAAAATGCATGTAAATGACAAATGCTTTTTGGTGCAAAAAATATGAAATCTATGCAGTCCTTTTATGATTTATATTTTGCAAGAATTTTTTGAAGACTGTCGTGTATATATCCCCTTTTTCATAACCGCCAATTTAATTTTTATATTTTATTAGAATTTGAGAAAAGTGACTCAATTTTAATTCCAACAGCTTTCACGATGCCACTCACGTTCAAAAAAAATTTTCTTCACACTTTGTGTCCCCAAGATCTCTTAGCGAACATGGTGATAGGACTGTTCTTTCTTGGCAGAATCCAGCCTTTCTGATTCGACTCTCCCTCCAGAATTATCCACTCCAAAAAACTCCAGCCTTAAGCCAATTTATCTATCATTCTTTTTGTTTTCTTTTTTTATGCTTTTTTCTCTTTTCTATGCTTTTTTCTCTCTTTTTTGTTATATAAATTGTATTTTTGATAATTTTTACATATTTGATTAGGATGCAAAGGGTCAAGGGCTAGAGGAAAGTGGATGAGACCATTGTTTTCACATTCTCTTCTTTCCTTCTTGTTAATGGGGGAAGGAGGGAGATAAGGGGAAAAGCCACACTGAGCCTACCAACCATCCCAGGGTCCTCAACGTGGGGCATGCCCAAAGGGTCCTGCCCAAGTGGTTTTGATAGCTCAGCAGTTCTGTATTGTTGCTGATCTTTCCACTCCAATCACAATGAAATCTCTCCAGACTCCACTGGCTGACAAAGTTCAGTTTAGAGGCTGCACTTGCCCACATATTCACTGCCAACACTTGGCTGGGGTAGTTGGTCGATTTTTTCTGTCCTCTGTTTCTGTTATGGTACAAGGTGTCCTCTGCAGGCTCCAGTGTACTGTCATATCCTCCATGTGTTTCTGTATATGCTGTCCAATACTCTGCCTAAGCCACTGAGAAGGCCTAGCTCAGACATATGCACTCCATGGTCAGACCATAGGACCTGAAATTTTCTCCATGGTTGAAGTTGTGAGTCCAGCAGTTCAGCTGGGGGAATTCCCAAAGATATTTCATCTGAGGTGATCCCTGACTGTATTCTTGTATGTGCATGCCAGTACAGGTTCTGGCACAGTCCATTTCCCTAATTGACCTTTGCACACACTGTTAGTTGCAACTGGGGGGTCAGTTATCTCCAATCCTGCCTTCTATACAAACTAATGGGTATTGCAGTCCAGTCCTATCCTGCCCACTGCATACTCAGGCGCCTACGCAAACCAGTGGGAGTTGCAGGCTAGTCAGAGTGACCCGAAATAACCCCCACCAGGCCTGCCCCTGCACTAGTTCCTGTGCTTGTGAGTATGTACAGCAGACTGCTCCAGTCTGTCCTACATCCTATTCAGCTCTCATATGTGTCAATGGGCATTGAAGCCTAGTTCAACCCAACCAGTCCCACGATCCAGTCCACACACATGTGCCAGCAGGTGTCACTCTATTTAGCCATGCCTGTCCTAGTCCTGGTTTTCATGCTCACCAGTCAGAGTGGCAACCCAAGTGTGATTTCTTCCTTTTTTAGGTGAACAAACTTCACATCCTTTACAATACAGGTTTAGGAGCATAGTGACACCTTCCACTCCAACTTTCCTCCTATCTGCATCCCCTCCCATCTTCATCCTTCCCTTTTTACCCTGTAAGTTTTATAATGGCACATTTTTCATTTAAGAAAACCATTGAAATTTTCCATGCCAAGTAGAGAGAAAATTTCCTTCTGAACAAGAAGCATGTAGTGTTTTCAAAGTATAGTCATCATGATTATCAACAAAAGCTTTCTAAAATGTTTTAAAAGTAACATGAATAATTTTCTTGCAGGAATATACAAAGGTTTTAGGGAAATTAGGGGAGAGCAGTGATCCCTTCAGTCCATCCTTCTAGATTCTTCAGTAATAGTGACTGAACAGTCAATCAGAGCATCTATGAATGGACAAAATCACCAAATATCGAAGTAGCTATTATACATTTCTAGACCTCCAATGTCTTTTATTCTCTTGATCATTTTCCTCTTTTTATAGGATAATTTTCTGTTTCAAGAAGCCGGAGAGCTGGTGCTTGCACCTTAGTGTAGTAGATTAAGCCTCTATCTCTGCCTGCAGTACTGGCATTCTATATTGGCACCAGCTTGAGACCTGGCTTATCCATGTCCAAAACAGCTCCTTGCTAATATGCCTAGGAAAGCAGCAGAGGGCAATCCAAGATATCGATGCATAGGAGATGGGCAGAAGCTTCTAGCTCCCAGCTTTGGACCAGCTCATGCTCGGCCATTGTGCGCATTTGGGGAGTAAACCATTGGATGGAAGATTTCCCTTTCTCTGTCTTTCTCTCTGTAAATCTGTCTTTTAAATGAAAAATAAATGTTAAAAAAAGAGGAAATACAGGGGTTAGGTTAGGTTTTCCAGAATTTTATTCTGCCTTCCATGATCTTCAGTGATCTTAAGATCACCAATTTTTTTTTTCTTTTTAGCATGTCTTTGTTGTTGTTTGTTTTTACTTCTCCTTTATTAGTCTCAAAAAATGTTGCAATATCTTCCTTATTTAGATTCTCACTGCCAGTCTCAGGAAAACTCAGAGCTCTGTTAATGTTTAGACACTGTCTATGATCTAGTGAAACATATGCAATGCTTTATTGATCTTCCTGAATATATTATTCCATTCTGCTTTTTTTCCTGCAAATTGAATTGGAACAAGAGCATAATTATTTTATTTTTTAAAAAAGTCTGAAAAAACAAGCCTGGTTTTTTTGAGGCATTTTCGAACATAATCTCATCTGATTCATTGATAATCCAGTTAATTGTTAGCTGATAGCTTAACACCTAACGTCCTCATCTTGCACACACTGGACTCCCATATGGAGTGTTCGTGTCCTGGCTGCTCTACTCCCAATTCAACTCCTTGTTTGTGGCCTGGGAATGCAGTCGAGAATGGCCCAAACTCTTGGGACCCTGCACCTACGTGGGAGACATAGGGAGGCTTCTGGCTCCTAGCTTTGGAACGGCTTAGCTCTGGTCTTTGTGGTTACTTGGGGAGTGAATCAGCAGATGAAAGATTTTCCTCTTTGTCTCTTCTCCTCTCTGTGTATCTGGCTTTCCAATAAAAATAGATAAATATAATTTTTTAAAAAGTGAGGTGAAATTAATGGTCATTGAGTACCTTCTCTATGCTGATGACTGAGATCAATATTTTCATATATATTTTATTTGAACAATATTTCTAGGAAGCTGGTCAAGCCCCAGAACTTCGTAATGCAAACAGGCAGTCTATAATATATTAGTCCTAGTATTATGCTTTCTCTACTCCCAGAGTTAACTTATTCTATATTGTTCAGTTGCAGATCTCTTCCAATGATGGATATTACAATATAGCCTTGAAAGAAAAATCAGTGAGTTTATTTAAATCAGAAATTTGGAGTCACACAACATGTACCTGCTTGCTCTGAGGATAAAAAGGATAATGTTTAGAAGTAGCAGTCATTCATTTTTTATATGTCTTTATTTTTTCTCTCTTTCTTTAAAGTTGAAACAGAACCTTGAAACACTAAGGCCATGTTTTTATAAGAAGTTCAATTTTGCGAAAATTTCTCTGAGCTATAGAAAAGACAAAGCAATATTTTGTGATCCATTCATTTCCATGTATCATAAAAAGAGTTAAGAGTATGCATCCTGGGCCCAGCGGCGTGGCCTAGCGGCTAAAGTCCTCGCCTTCAAAGCCCCGGGATCCCATATGGGCGCCGGTTCTAATCCTGAAAGCTCCACTTCCCATCCAGCTCCCTGCTTGTGGCCTGGGAAAGCAGTCGAGGACGGCCCAAAGGTTTGGGACCTTGCACCTGCGTGGGAGACCCAGAAGAGGTTCCAGGTTCCTGGCTTCGGATCGGCGCGCATTGGCCCGTTGTGGCTCACTTGGGGAGTGAATCATCAGATGGAAGATCTTCCTCTCTGTCTCTCCTCCTCTGTGTATATCTGGCTGTAATAAAATGAATAAATCTTTTTTTTAAAAAAAAGAGTATGCATCCTATTGTTAAGGGGAAATGGCAGAAAATATTCGATATGATGTCTTTGAAGCACAATTCAGGTTGATAGAATAACAAAGAACAAGAGGGCAGGGACAAAGTGTAACAAAGGCCAAAATTGTAATCCTGACTGGTTTAGTCATGACAAAGGCCATCAGAAGAGTGTGATTGCTAATTTCTTTCTACTATAGAAACTCAGAAATGTGGAATGGCACTTTTTTTTAAAGATTTATTTATTTTTATTAGAAAGTCAGATATACAGAGAGGAGGAAAGACAGAGAGGAAGATTTTCCATCTGATGATTCACTCCCCTAGTGGCCACAACGGCTGGAGCTGAGCTGAGCTCAGGAGCTCAGAAGCCAGGAGCTTCCTCAGAGTCTCCCACACAGGCGCAGGGTCCCAAAGCATTGGGCCATCCTCGACTGCTTTCCCAGGCCACAGGATTTTTGAAAGATTTCTGAATGTAAGCCATTCTCCACTAGAGTTAGGTGCCATTTCAATGTGATTTTCATTTGCATTTCCTTAAGCACTAAGGAGCCTGAACATTTATTTCTTAGGTCTATTAGCAATTTGAATTTCTTCTTTTTAAAATGTCTGCTCATGTCCTTTGGCCATTTCTTAACAGGGTTGTTTGATTGGTTAATGTTGAGTTTCTAAAGCTCCTTGTAAAGCTTGGATATTAGTCACCTATCTGTTGTATTAATGTGCAAAGACTTTATCTCATTCTGTTGTTTTGTTGTTTCCTTTGTTGTACAGAAACATTTTAGTTGATGTATTCCCATTTGTTTATTGCGCCTGTAACTTCCTGTGCTTGGTTCCTTGGTTCCTCCCCAACCACCCAGAACCAAGCCATATACCTTCTACCAAGTGGAGTAGCCCTTGGCCTGACCAACACCCAGCCCTGACTCACGTGCTCACCAATGGAAGCTATGGCCCACCAGGGGTGTTCCCCGCTAGGCCCACTCCCAGATCTAGATCTCAAGTCTGCCAGTGGGTGTTAGTCCCTTACCAGGTATAGCTTGCCCCCCAATCTCAGCCTTTGTGTACACTGGTGGATGTTGTGACCTGGCCTGCCCCACACCCAATTCTTGGGTGTGCCTGCAGGTGCTGAAGCTTGCATCAGCCCAGCCTACTCACAATCTCAGTACCCATGAATGTTTGTGAGTTCCATGGTCATATCTAATTTGGTCCGTCACCCCTCCTAGCCCTTGAGCTGACTAGCTGGTTAATTAATCCATAACAATTTTACTTATTTTCACCAGGTTGTTCAATGGCAGCAGCTATTAGGACATGAGGTTTCTTTGATGTGAGGAACTTTAGTAGCATGATATAGACTATCTTGTCTAATATACAGAGAGAAGGAGAGACAGAGAGGATTATCTGTCTGATGATTCACTCCCCAAGTGAGCACAATGGCTGGTGCTGGCCAATCTGAAGCCAGGAGCCAGGAACTTCCTCCAGGTCTCCCACACGGGTGCAGGGTCCCAAATCTTTGGGCCGTCCTTGACTGCTTTCCCAGGCCACAAGCAGGGAGCTGGATGGGAAGTGGAGCTGCTGGGATCCCGGCGCATTCAAGGCAAGGACTTTAGCTGCTAGGTCACCGCACTGGTGTTACTTTTTAATTTGTTTAGGGCAGCAATATGTTTGTTAGCCAGATAGGAAAACCATTATGCATATTGCAGATATAAAAGTCTTATCTTAGGAAATGGACTTTACAGATAATGAGAAGAGCTAGGAAAAGTGAAGGTCCAAAAGCGAAAACCAGAGGATCAGGAGAAAAATTCTGAATCAGGCTGTATAAAGCATTATGAAAGGTGCATACACTGGAGTTTGCAGAAAATTCAGGAAGCCAAGCACTTCCACTTAGCAGACTGGGCTGTGAAAGGAAAGTTCATGTTGAGGAGCATCGGATGCTGTGGCCTCGGTGCCTCTGTGAAACTGCAGCCCAGCAGCTGGGGGTGGCTTTGGATGTTGGTGACACACAGGGAGAAATATGAGCTGGGCACGAAGGAGAAGGGACAGAGGAAGAGCTAGCGGAATGAAGATGCAGAGCAAAATTTAGATGAGCAAAATCTAAGAAACCCCTCTGTCCACAGTTTAACTGCTTGGTATTGTGGTCTTAGTATTATTAAACGATTTTTAAGTGAATTTTCGTTTTTCTAATTACAAATATGTATGGGATAGCTGTCTTTTGGGTCGTTTGCATGTCCCCTGGTATTTTGGGGATCTATATAGCCTCTTGTTTAGTTTTAAGTTGACATATTATTTGATAACAAAATTGCAATGCTGTTATTTTCCATAGTTAGCCAATGTAATTTCAATACTTTAATGACTTTATGTCCACCACTATCAATTTAAAAAATACATGTATTAGCTTTTATTCAACAAGCAGAAATTTTACATTGCTACATTTTTTCCCCTTAACTTGTATTTCCATTCCATTCCATTTCTCCCAAAGAATTTTATTTCACCATAATTTAGTTTTGTCCTTCAATGTCTTTTATTAATAACATTTTATATATTTATAATAAAATAGTCATATAAATTTAAATTAATTTTTATTTTAATTTTTTAAAAGTTTTTAAACATTTTTGTTGGAAAATTCGATTTTTTTACACAGAGAAGGAGAGACAGAGAAAAACATCTTCCATTCGCTGGTTCACTCCCCAGATAATTGCAATGGCTGGAGCTGAGCTGTTTCGAAGTCAGGAGTCTTTTGGGTCTCCCATACACTGCAGGGTCCCAAGATTTTAAGTTATCCTTGACTGCTTTCCAAGGCCACAAGCAGAGAACTGGATGGCAAGTGGAGCAGCCAGGACATGAACTGGCACCCATATGGGATCCTGGCACATTAAAGGCGGGGACTTTAGCCACTAGGCTCTCATGCTGGGCCCCAAATTATTTTTTAAAATATTTGATGTGGCTATAAGATGTAAATTTTTAAAATCTGAATTTATGATAGCATTGTAACTACAATTGACACATTATTGATCAAAGATACTTAACCACGTTACACAAATGGGTAAGCAAATCTAAAAGTTGGACTTGAGCTACAATTTTAAGGAGTATAAAAATTGTAAAGATTTTAATACATATATAAATAAAAATTCAGATTTCATCACCTTCACTGTGTAGCGAACAAACACCATTTTTATGTGGCCGTCCTCCCACCACTTCCTCCACTGTCCATTCTTACAGCCTCCTTGTACCTCTTGGGTTCTGATATTACGTTTCACACAGATGCCTCTCGCCCCGTTGAGACTTGCATACGTGGTGCTGAGTTTGCACTCCTCCTATTTCCTTTCTTTGTTTAGCTCTGTTGTATCTACTGGATTTTGAACTAAATTATTCAGAGAGGAAATGAGAGAACAGAAGAGAACATGTGTTTTCATAGATCTTAACAGTGACATATACGGTTGAGCACAGAGCTTGTCTTTATTTTGTGCTGCTGTATCATTATACCTGAGGTTGAATGATTTATAACGAGCAGAGTTTTTGTTCTTACAGATATGGAGGCTGAGAATTCTAAGACTGAAGGACTCACATCTGACAAGGGTCTCTCTTTGCTGCTTCAACTTGTGGCAGAAAAGACAAAGGAAGGGGACAGAACTCTTCTTTCACTGAAACAAAAGAAAAGAAAACAAAGAGAAAGCTACTCCAAACCCCAGTTCTTTGATGACTGAGCTACTCCCCAGATAACAGTATCTATTGCGTCTGTGAAAGTAGAGACTTCATGTTTTAATCACTTCCTTAAGATTTCCCACTATTGCACTGGTGACTAAATTTAAACCTCAACTTTGGGGGACACATTTCAAACTGTAGCAAAGGTTTTCCAAGAATGTCTCATCTAGTTAAAGAATCTAAGATGACTTTAAGCATTTGTACTCATTTTTGTTGCTTCCTTCTTAGGCTCTCTGTCAAAACTGATTTATCTGACAAGAATTAGGGAGATGGTAGAAGTTATACCTCCTTCTTTATGACAACTCTACAATTATACTGACTTTAGTATACTCTACCACAAGCAAAAAATCCTATACTGAATCTCCCACTTGGACTAGAATAGGAAAAAAATGCTATATATTCTTTCATACAATTATTCTTTACACTCAACATATTCTTTATACTCAATTCACATTCTCAAAGCTAAGAGAAATATTATGGATATTGAGCATAAGAAATGGAAAGACAAAACAAACCTACCAAAGATTTATAGTTACGATGGTTAAAGAACGATCCAGATATGTTGCAGTCAAAATGATTGAAATAGTGAAGCATAGCAATTTACTGTTTACCATGAGCCGGGTGTGATGGAAGGTGAAAAAGAACACCAAACTGAACTGCTGACCACATCATCATCTCAGACCAATCTGCTTCAGAAAAAGGCAAAAACTGAGAATGTGAAAATTGAGAGTGTATTATATATTTTTTCTGCTTGCAAAGTTCTGAGAACATCTTGATGGAATTTTACAGATACGTCTATTTGTTTTAATAGTCATTAGCATAGGTGACCAAGAAAAATTTTAAGTGTTCATCAATTTTAGTGAACCGAGGGGTGTGAAAAATAGAACAAGCTGTACTGCTAATACAATAATGTCAGTAGTTAGAATGAGATAAAATACTTCAAAATATTATTTTTTAGGAGTATAGCAGAATTAGATGTAAATCACCCTTCAGTTTTGCAAGAAAAAATTACACAGTACTTCCGGGAACTTCTAAAGTAATTTTTTAAAATATGTAATTTTTGGCACCTTTTAGATCAACCTTTTACATATGTTCATTTTCATATAATGTCAGATATTTAATAAAAAATTGCCTCTACTATTTAGATTTAGTATAGGAATTTCTCTTTCTTAAGGCAAGGGGATAGTTTTTAAAGTTGAGATGTATGTGTTCACCCATTCTGTTTCATCATTCGGCAAAGAACTAAGTACAAGACCAAACTACAGTGGTAGACATCAGAAATGAAACAGGGAGTGAAATTAGATATGGCCCTTGCATCCGTGGGAATACAGGCTAGAATTCTTCGGCTGAAAACAAAAGGAACTGTAACATAAACAAGAAAATGAGACCCACATGCAGAATACAGATCAGCTTGCCAAAACAACAAATTGGATCCAGAGCTTCCGTATGGAATTCACTTACAAGAACTTGAAGATTCTATTTAAGAAGACATTTATTTTCACCTACTTTGGAAAGACAGAGAGAAAGAGAGAGAAAGAAAGAGGAAGTGAGGAGAGATTAATTCCTGAAATACATGCAAAAGACAGGTCTGAGCTGGGCCAAAGCCAGCATCCAGAACACCACCAGAATACCAGTTGGGTTTCTCATTTATATGTTAGGGGCCCGAGCATGCAAGCAATTATCTACTGTCTCCCAACGTGTATTAGCAAGAAGCAGGATTAGAAACAGAGCAGCCAGAACATAAACTGGCACTTTGATAGTGGATACAGGACTCTCAAGTGGCAGCCTAACACTCAGGGCCACGGTGCCTGCTCTGAAGCCCTTCATCTCAAAGAGACTCATTTGGATTATGCAGCCATAAACAGTCCGCACTTGTGCATCTGTGCTGTAATTTTAGTTTCTTTAAGGCAAATAAAAATAACAAAGGAGCTTGGGCAGTATTTCTACCTCAATGAATCAGTGTGTGACTATAATTAATAGCTCCAGCATGAACAAGAAAATGTGGAGAAAAGATTTCTTGCACCGGAAGAGAGAATGTATATTGGGACTCAGAACACATACCACAGTTTTCAAGCTATGCATCAAAATTTGTATCTGGTTTATTTTCTTACACAAAGGTCAACTTGACTTCTCCTAGCTTAAAATGGTAAATTGCAGTTCAATATCATTCATTTATCTCTCTTTCTCTTTCTCCCTACACACTTTTTCTCTTTCCATGCCCTTCTACTTATATATAGCTACTGTCCAGCTTTGCTTTAGAGAATCTAATCACAACCACCTTCACGTAAAATTTATCCTGTAAAAAGTAAGAAACACTACACCCACCTTTCACCTTATAAAAAATCAGCTCTAAATGGATCAAGAAACTAAATCTGTATGGAGACACAATCAGATTATAATGGGAAACACAGGAAACGTAAGACATCAGCATAGGCAAAGACTTCTCAGTTTCTGGTTCCCAGCGTCAGCTGGTCCACTTCTAGTCATGGAGGTGTTTGAAGCCGGCTTGGATGGCATGGGAGCTTGCTCTCTGTCTGTTGCTGTGTGTGTGCCTCTTAAATAAATTCCTTGAAAGAAAAAGAGACAGAAAGAGAAAGAGAAAGCAAGAGAGGGGAAAAGAGGAAAGAAGGGAGGGAGGGAGGGAGGAAGGAAAGAAGGAAGGAAGGAAGGGCTCAAGGAAAAGACTCAGTAAATAAATTTGCAATTTTCTTTCATTGTTCCTTACAGATATGCAAGTTTTTTACCCTGCAATTTTAAAACATTTTGTTTTTACACATAAACATTTTTCTCTATTAATCACTATTTAAGTATTCCTAGAAGCTTTCTAATTGACCTTAAAGGAGAATCCATGCATTATTATTGTATTTTCCAGTATTTATCAACAACACCAACTTCTAGACATCATATTACATTTCTTGGTTCAAGGTGAATATAGCCACTGTTTATTTTATCTGCTGATGGCATATTAATATGCATGATGTGCCTTTCTTAATTGTCAGCCCAACTTCCTCAGGCTTCATTTTTATCTGCCTCTAAGTCTGTCCTGATTTGCAGTCCCATGTCTTGTGCGGTTAGGCTTCCTTTTCAATTGTTCTGGAAAATGGTTCTCCTATGGAACTTAGCCATTTTCTCACTCTGTAATGGCTCCGGTAATTTCAACAGAGCAGGCTTTCTTTCATGGTCCTCGACGACATTCTTTTCTGAAGACCTTGGACTCAGACCCCTCACTTGTGATTTTTAGTTGCTGATGACATGCTATGAAAATCTCCTAGCTTTTAATTATAATTTAATTTAGTTTAATTTCTTATGACTGTAGATAAAGGAATTTTGAAATTAATCACTTTAGAAAATTAATTTATATTTGAAACTTTTGTGATTCAAATGATAGATTTAAATAAATGTATAATAGAACTATTTAAAATCTTTGAAATTTAGTTTTCTCAACACTTTGTATGTAATTTGCATAACTTTGCATATAGTAGTCTGTATTTTAACCATATTATCAAATGCTGATGAAAACCTCATTTATTTGCTTCATAGGATGGAACTTCAAAAAGAGTCAGGTAGAAATTTTTTTGAAAGATTTATTTATTTTTATTGGAAAGTCAGATATACAGAGAGGAGGAGAGACAGAGAGGAAGATCTTCTGTCTGATGATTCACTCCCCAAGTGAGTGCAAAGGCTGGTGCTGTACTGATCCGGAACCAGGAGCCACGAACGTCCTCCAGGTCTCCCACACGGGTGCAGGGTCCCAAATATTTGGGCCATCCTCAACTGCTTTCCCAGGCCACAAGCAGGGAGCTGGATGGGAAGTGGAGCTGCTGGGATTAGAACAGGCGCCCATATGGGATCCCGGCTCGTTCAAGGCAAGGACTTTAGCCGCTAGGCCACCATACTGGGCCTGAGACAGGCAGAAATTTTATAGAAAACAAAATCTTCTTATGTCAGATAAGACAGAACTTTCAGATTCTTACTGAACCTCTTGACTTCTCTGCACATGTAAAATGGTAGTTGCCCACCCATGCAGACTGAATCTATTCAGCAAAATAAAATTCAGCTTTTTTTTCCTGATCTGGTCCTGTTTTCTGCAGCTATACACAGAATACTTAAGATCACATGACTTATAAAGAACAGAAATCCAAACTCAAGATTGATGGTTTCGGTGTCTGGTGAGGGCACCAGTTTGTGCCTTCACTGTTGCTTGTTCTGGAAGAGCGGAAATGCCTCCTCACACAGCAGAAGATCAAAGAGAGAACCTGCTCCCAAGAGCCTTCTTTTTTACTCTATTTCTCTCTTACACCCTCCTTCTTCTCTTCCTTTGTTACTTCCTTCCTTTGCTTATTGAGGTATTAAATTTTGTGGTAAAGGCAGAGCTCTCACAGCCTAGTCACCACTTAAAAGTTCCATCTTGCGGTTTGGACAGTGGTAATTAAATTTCAACGTGAGTTTTGGAGGAGACACAGTACTCACAAACTCCTTACCACTCAGTATTCCCAAAGCAGCTTAGGGGTTGCACAGTTTTAGAGAATAACTGCTGATTGTGTGAGTGTGATAATAGAATCTTTGCAAATGTCTCTGCTTCTAGAGCAAAGTACACCATAGTATAGAGAATGCTTGATTACCAGGGAAAGGTGAAGTGTGCCTAAGAACTGATCGGACTTGTTGAATTTCCCTCATTTTATGAAGCATTACATTTCTATCAACTTCCAAAATAAAAGCAAAAAAAAAAAAAAAAAAGATTGAACACAAGATGCAAGTGCTTCCTCTAGATTATCAGTGCTTACAATGCAGTGTTCATATCTAGGCAGAGAGCACATAACAATATTTTGTCAATTGTAGATAAGATATATAACAGCAGTCCATGAAGACTGTAAAAAGCTCAAAAATTCCTAACATTTAATGACATCATTTCTGTTATAACACCATGAAACAATGTGTTATCCGTGTGCTTGTGGTGAAGTTGATGAAAACAAGCCTAAAAGTTATATAAAACCATAATTTGTACATTTCCTTTCTGTATCAGCTATTTTTTTAATGGTAACAAGTAACTGCGTTGCTAATTCATGCAATAACTGTACTGTTAGCATTGTTTCGGAGTATAGTTCTACCCAAAAAGAAAAATGTTTGCTGTAAAACAGTGTTTAATACTACACCAGCAGCTCCCTCACACCCAACAGGCTAAATTGTTTCTTAATCATATCACATAGCATGTTTGAGTGATTTGATCTGTACCAGTGGTGTTCGTGGTGTTATTATCACTAATGTTTCCACAATCATAAAATTGTCCCAGCATGCATTTCTCACAAATTTATTTGTTAAGCAATGTATTACTGTTCCAATGTTCCTATGCAATATTATTTTACAAGTAGTTATATGCCAACAAGTCAGTAGACGTACGAGAAACTGATAGATTTTTGGATACATACAATTTATCAAAATTGAATCATAAGACAATCACCTACATAGATCTATAGTAAGGACTGAGATTAAGTTAGTAATTAAATCCTTCCCAACAAAGTAAAGCCTTGGATCAGATGTCTTCATTGCTTAATTCTACCAAATGTTTCAAAAAGAACTTTCCCCAACCCTCTACAAGCTATTCCAAACAATAGAAAGGGAGATAATCCCTTTCAACTCTTTCTATGAGGTCAATATCACCTTAATACCAAAGCCAGATAGAGACACAACAATAAAAAAAGTACTACTGACCAATATCCCTGATGAACATAGACCCAAAAGTCTTCAACAAAATACTAGCTAACAGGATTCAACAATACATGAGACAGATCATTCACCTGGACCAGGTAGGATTTATCCCCAGAATGCAGGGGCGATTTAGCATTCTCAAATCAGTAAATGTGATACACCATATCAGTACATTGAAAAACCATATGATCATCTCAAAAGTCCAGAGAAGGCATTTGATAAAATCCAATTCCGCATTATGCTAAAACCCCTAAAATGGGGGTATAGGCATAGAAGGAACACTTTAAAAACGTAGGTATATGTGTTTTAAAACACACTTTAAAACACAATCAAAGCAATACACAAAAACCCCAATACCAGCATCATGTCAAATGGGGAAAGACTTAGAGATTTTCCACTAAGATCTGGAACTAGACAAGGATGTTCACTTTCACCACTGCTATTCAATATTGTATTGGAAGTGTTCGCTAGAGCTATTGGGCAAGAAAAACAAAAGAATTCAAATTGAATATGAGGGATTAAAATTTTCCCTGTTTGCAGATGACATGATTCTCTACTTAGAAGAACCAAAAGACTAAATCAAGACACCATTGGAACTCTTAGAGAGTTTGACAGAGTAGAAGGATACACAATTAGTTAGCATGAATCAATGGTGCTTTATACTCAAATAACTTTATGGCTGAGAAAGAACATGTAAGTACAGTCCCCTTTAAAATTGCAGACAGGACTCTTTAATACCTTGGAATTAGCCTATCCAAAGGTGTGGAAGAATTCTATGATAAAAATTATTTCAAAATTAAAGAAAAAAGAAATAGAAGAAGACATTTAAAATGGATAAACGTAGCATGTTTCTGGATTAGCAGGATCAGCATCACCAAAATATTCATATTACTGAATGTAATATACAGATTCAATGCAATTCCAACCAAAGTCCTAACATTTCTTCTTGGAAATAGAAAAGATGATACAAAACTTCATCTGAAAATACAAGAGACCACAAATAGCCAAAGTTATTCTGAAGCATAACAATAAAGCTGGAGGAATCACAATTCTAGACATTAAGACATACTACAGAGCAGTGGTCATTAAAACAGTCTGATACTGGTATAGAAGCAGAGGACAATGGAACAGAATAGAAACCCCAGAAAGAAGCCTGTACATGTACAGCCAACTAATCTGCAACAAGAAAACCAAAAACAATCCAGAGAAAAAGTTTGGTCTCTTCAACACATATTGTTGGGACAATTGGATAGGCGCCTGTAGAAGTAAGAAACTGCAACCCCACTTTTCACCTTATACAAAAATCAATTCTAAATAGATTAAGGACCTAAATCTGCATGGAGACATAATCATATTATGATGGAAAAATATAGGAAACACTCTATAAGACATGGGCATAGCAAAGATTTCTCAGTAAAGACACCAAAAGCACAGGCAGTTACAGGAAAAAGAAACAAATGGGTGTACATCAAGCTGAGAAGCTTCTGCAAAGCAAAGAAAATGATCAGTAAAACAAAGAATGCAATGGATAAAAATCCTTGCACATTATGCAATCAATAGGAGATTAATACCCAGGATTTACAAAGAGCTTCAGAAATTCAACTACAAAACAAACCACCAGTTGAAGAAACTGGCAACGGAAATAAACAGACTTTTTCAAAAGAACAAATTCAAATAGCTAATTGAGATATGAAAAATGCTCAGGATCCCTAGCTATTACGGAAACACAGATAAAAATCACTTTGAGATCCCACCTAACTCTAGTGATGTTAGCCTGCATTCAGAACTCCACTAACAATACTTGCTGGCATGGATATGAGGAAAAAGGTATCCTACTTCACTGTTGCTGATGGGAGTGTAGACTAATGCAATCACTGTGGAATTCAGTATGGAGAGTGCTAAGAAAACTGAAAATTGATCTGCCATATGACCCACTTATCTCACTCCTGGGAATATATCCAAAAGGAATGAAATCTGCATGAGAAAGTGACCTGTAATGCTATATTTATAGCAGCACAATCTACAAAACAAAGACATGGAAACAACTTAGATGTCCGCTGAAATAAGAATGATTACAGAAACTTAGAGAACTTATTTAAATTATGGGGGGCAGTAGTTATCACCTGAGTTACAAGTGACTATTCCAATTTTGTTCCTTGTAATTTTCAAATGTCATCAATGATCTTTAATTTATTTTTATGAACATATCTGGTTATTTATTTACTTACCCATCCAATCATTATAATTTTGTTTTTGAAACTTAAAAGACAGAAACCCACAGATTTCCACTCCATTAGTTCACCTCCTAAATGACCACAGCAGACAACCCTGGACCAGGCCGAGCCTAGAAATCTATTCAGGTTGCCCAAATTTCCTTTATATTTCCCCTTAAACATTGCTTACATAGTTGAGAGAGATGCATGCCCATGCATGTCTCCAGTTAGGGTGGGGAGAGTTGAGAAGTGGAGGATGTCATACATGCCAGTGGTGCTGTAGTACTGCTTGGCATGATCTGCCCTCAGTCCTGGTCTTTGCATGTGTCAGAAGGCTCTACATCACCGCCTGACATGGCTAAGTTCCTGCTCCAACACTCACAGGTGGGTGCTGTGGCCTAGCTCAGTCAGGCCTGCCCCCCAACCCAGTTTTTGCATATGCTAGCAGGTAACAGGTGATGCCATTTAGCCAGACCCAGGCAGCACACATGGGCAGGTGCTTTGGCCTGACTCAGACATGCCCCCTGTTTTTCCCCCTCTAAATCACTTGGTCTCAGCTCCTTGCCTACCTGTAAGTGCAATGACCCAGTCTATGGAATAGCTCAGAAGTCATTCTTGCCCTGTCAAACATACCTTCAAATTCTCCCACTGCAGTATGTTCCCAGACCCCTTTCCTTTGGCAACAGCAGCATCTCTACCTGAGGGCCAGGATGCTATGCACAAGCCCAGAGTTGCCTGTCTTCCTCACCACCTTTCTCACCTATTAAAAAAGAAGAAGCAGGAGGAGGAGAAGGAGGATGAGGAGGAGGAGGAGGAGGAAGAAGAAGAAGAAGAAGAAGAAGAAGAAGAAGAAGAAGAAGAAGAAGAAGAAGAAGAAGAAGAAGAAGATAATTATGCTGGCACACTGGTATAGCTAACACAAATTTGCCAGGATTTGCCAGGCCTGGAATGTTTGCCATCTATTGGCCACTTTTATCCCTGCAGTGCAAAACTTGCCTAGGTGCAAGGTAGCCTAATCACATAAAAAGTAATTCTGGGGTGAGAAGCCAAGTTTAATTTCAAAGATAAATAGTAAAATTTTGGTAAAATGATAACAAGGAATATTTAAGAGATCTGAAAATTTAGAGTAAGAAATATTAAAAGGAAAAATACTCAATTGCATACTAGCAGTGGCTGGTGGGGCTTAAGGTGGTTAAACTGTACTTTCCAGAATTTCTCTCATTAGTGCTGACTATAACACCTGTCATTAGAAGAATTCTAAAAGGCATTTCTGACAAACATTGGCATTCCAGTGTCTATTTTTACGCTTTTATCAACCTTTTAGTTCTTTCCTCTTTGAACATAGAAACAAATAGAAAGTTGAAAGCATTAGGCTACTATGTTGCCACACTAAAAGAAAATGCTGAAACAATTAGGAGTACCAAAGTACTTATGAATGCCAAATGTCATCCTGTGGAGTCACACCAGACAAGATCTGCTTATTCATTTTTTTTCTCTTACCAGAAAAAAGTGTTTTTCCTCAAAGGGCAATATTTCACAGTATTTCAAATATATATTTAAAATGACAATAACTATAACTTCTTCCTTTGGATAAGTAAATTGTTGTTGATTTTTTCCCATTACACCTAAATCACTTAACATGGTTGTGGGCTGGGGACAATTTGGCTATTTGGAAGTATGAAACTTGCCAGGAAAGGGAACAGATATCTGGGTGAAGTTCGTAATCCAAGGTTCTGGGTGGTTGGCATCAGGGGATGTGAAAGCTAAGGTGACGAAGTCTAAGAGATGACCAGAATGAGCAGGGCACAGATGCAGCACACAACTCACCGATGCACAATCTGCAACATTACTCTGGCTGGGGAGGCATGAGGCCAGGAGAACAGCGCGGGTCTAACAAAATACAAGTTTTAGCAGCATGAAGAAGGTCCAGCTAACAGAGATCCCTCTCAGTTCCTTTACAGAATGCTTTCTGTTGCTTGAATTGTTTTAATAAGTTTAATAAAAATTCTAATAATTTTGATATTTAGCACAATACTATATATGTTGAATATCCATTATCTGAAATGCTTCGAGTCAAGAGTATTTCAGATTTCAAATTTGTTTAGATTTTCGAGTGTTTATATAATGAGATTCTTGTAGTTGGGGAACAAATATAAACACAAAATCCATTCAATATGTCCTTAACATGTAGCCTGAGGGTAATTTTGTCCAACATATGTAATGTGCTTTTTGCCTGTAACTTGTCATATAAAGTCAGATGTAGAATTTTCCACTTTTGTACTCAAAAGTTTCAAATTTTGGAACATTCTGTATTTTATAGTTTTATTTTGGGGACTCTCATCCTTTACCTCCAATAGGGATAAGGACTATAAACATGCAAACAGTGCTTTACAAATGGCTGTTAATTGGTATGGAGTTCTTTCTGTAATGATAGACATGTTCTAAGATCAGACACTGGTGATGTTTGTGCAACTCTGTGACTAAACTGAAAAAACATAGACTTATACATTAAAGGGTGAATTTTTGATGTTGAATTCTACCTAAATTAAGCTCTTACTGAATGTCCTGTCTTCTGCACTCTTTTCCCCAAACCTGAGAGAAAAAAACATACAATAGTCACAGAAGTCTCAGAAAAGATGAATTTATTAGCAGAGCTCAGGGGAGACAGTTACATGAACATGAGACTGGAACGCAGCAATGAGCATTCCCAAAGGGCAGAGTCAAAGCAACCAGGAGACAACAAAAAATGATTGAGATGTTGGATGCTTGATTCAGACTCCAGAAGCTGAGAAGAACACAATGCCTAGATTACTGTGGGCTAGGCTTGAATAGAAACCCCAATGTCCAAAACACCTTCGTGGTAATGAGGATATACAGATAATGGAGCGAACAGGCTTCCTCTAATCGGACAGCCTTGATCATCTGCAAATAGTTACCATCATGTGACTCTATCTTAATGACTATGAATGCACATGCTCCTTGTTGCTGCAGAGTTTCCAAGGGAAAATAGCCATCTAGAGTTTATGTAACATCATTTTATTTGTGAGTTTTGGCAACCACTTCAGACATGAAATAAACAAAAAAACTCAAAATAAAAACATTTGGGAATTCTAGAAGGATTACATGGTGTCCCATCCCCAAGACTAAATAAGTACTTAGGTTGAGGAATGGAGACAGTTATTTGGAGGGTCAAGAAGTCTTTCTGGAATTCCCTTAGGAAAGCCACATGTCCAAACTGAACAGGCTCCCTTGCATTTTTTATCTCCTGGGCATTTGTGTTATCCGTGCAAGGGTTCTATTTTTTTGGCATTTGCTTTTGTTTCATGTTATTTTGCTTCTGAGCCATTCTCAAGTGTGGTAATTCCCACAGCCACTTGGTATATTTAGTTATCTAGGAGGTGGTTTAAATGTTTCCTTTCTGAAGTGTCCTGTTGATTTTAATGTTTTATTGCTCCTAATGTGTGTGTATGTGGGGACCTCATCCTATTGCCTCCATCTAAACCTAATTACCTTGCAATCACTCTGGAATTCTCTACCGCTTTTCTACCCTCCTGGAATTTTTCTCTATTCTGCTCTAACGGCTTTAGGACAGAGTTGTTGGAAAGACAGAGAGATCTCACATGCTTTTGGTATCATCTTGTGAACTTGTAAGAGAAAATCCTCTCAAGTCCATAGACTAATTAGTAAGAGTGTTATTTTATGAACCCTATCTTTTTGTAAGCAGAGAATATCAATAGGCTACTTCAAAAAAAAAACTTTCTTGGAAGTAGATTTAAGACAAATTTATTTTAGTGCAAACATTTTTAGAGATGAATATATAAGACATCTTTTAAAAGTTGTGGATAATGCATATTATGAAAAATAATGAACAGATTTAAAAAATTTTCAAATAATAATTTTTTTGTTTCACTTATCTTTAATTTCTTTCAGTAGCATTTTTAAATATATCGCACATAACATTTAAACAACCTTGATTAGATAAACTCTGGAGTTGTAGTTTTGGTTCCTATTACAAATGATATCTTTAAAAATTATGTTTTCCAATTATTTGTTGCTGGTGGTAAAAACTTCAACTGATTTTTCTGTATTATCATTATCTGTAATAATCTTGCTAAACTTACAGATTATTTCTAGTAATGTATTTGCCAGTTATAATGACAACTGTACCTTTCCATTTTGTTTCTTTTTCTTCTTGATCAATATAGGACAAATGGCTATAATGTCACCAACTTTTAATGTCAACAATCTGTTAATACTGTACCAGAAATTTAAGACTTCAAATAGTTTGGCTTACAGCTTTCCTCTATGCCCTCCAGAATATTGTTTGTGGTTTTGTTGACTATTTCATCTGTTTTCAAATCCCCATATTAGATACGTTGTTGGATTTACAGTCATATTTATCATTCTATTTTCTTCATTACTTCTTTTTTTTTTTTTTTAATTATTTATTATTTAACTTCAGTAATTACATTGTATTATGTGACACAGTTACATAGATACTTGGGTTCTCCCCACCCCTCCCCAAACCCTCCCACCATGGTGGATTCCTCCACCTTATTGCATACTTCTTATGTTTATCCTTACCTTTCAGGTCATCTTTCTAACATTATTGCTTCTTAGAGTAAGTTCTTTCACATTTTGCTTAAAGTAGGTCTTGTGGTGAGCCAAAATGCCTCAGTTCTGCACATCTCTAATTTTTTACAAGCATTATTCATGATCAACAGCATTTTCAGAACAATAATTTAGCTATACATTAGATTGTCAAATATTTTATTCCAGTAGTTTGTAGGCATAATTCACCGTCCTCTGGGTTTTATTGCTATTGTTAAGAAGCCAGAATGAAGTTTTTATTGTTTGGCATTGTCTTTTACCTAGATAAATTATGTTCATTTATGTTTTTGTGTAATTAGGGTTTTAATGAGATGAATGTAAGTTGAGGTTTCTTTTCAAATTTTCACAATCTGTTGATTTTCATCCTGGATCATTTTCTTTCAACACTTTTTTTTTTTTCCAAAATGGACCTTGTGGTACCACACCTTCAACCATTGTGTGGGATGCCTATAACCATTTGGCATGCTGGCTTGAGTGCTGACTAGTCCAATCCAGCTCCCTGCTAATGTGCCTGGGAAGCAGCATGTAACAGGTCAGGCAGTTGAGTCCCTGCAACTTTTAGGGCTGAAATGGGGTTTCTGGTTCCTCACATGAGTCTGGCTGAGTCCAGATGTTGCAGCTCTTTGGAAAGTGAACCAGGAAATGGAGGATCTCTTTCCTCCCATCTCTCTGAATCACTAACATGCAAATAAATAAACATTTTCTTAATGTAAATGCTTTTTCTTCTTTGCTGTGCATCATTTTCCTTTGTGACTTCAGGTACATATGTATCATTCTTTCCATTTTGCCCCAAACATCCCTTCCCTTTTCATTATATTTTCAAACTTTAAGGATGCCATAGCATGTTACTGTGAACAAAATCTTCAGGTGTATTTCAAATTACCTCTTTTTTCAACCCTTTCAAACTTGCTATTTAATCACACATTGATCTTATTCAATAATTATGATTTATTTCCAAACATTTTATTTTATTAAATGGTTTTTCATTTTTCCAGAACTTTGTATGGAGCATTTTTGACTCTTGATTTCATCATTCATTTCTTAAAAAATGTTTTTTGTCATTTGCATCCTATCATCTTTATCTTGTGGCGGTTATTGTAATGCAGTGTTGCAGTGGTTTAAGCAAAATAGGATACCAAAATAGGATACCTGTGTTCCACATCTAAGTGCCTAGATTAGAGTACTGCTTTCACTCTCATCCAGCTTCCTGTTAATATAGTGTGCACTCCAAAGTACAACAAATGATCCATTGAGTGCTTGGATCCCCAACTCCTTTGTGGGTAACTAGGAATGAGTTCTATGCTCCCAGGTTTCACCTGGTCCTGCCCAACTGTTGCAGATCAAAGACAGCGCGCGCGCTCGCTCTCTCTCTCTCTCTCTCTCTCTCTCTCTCTCTCTCCCTTGCTCTCTTTGTCTATAACTCTGCCTTTCAAGTAAGTAAATCTTTTTAAGAAACTATTACATTGACTTTCAGCCTTGGATATCCTTCAAAATTCTAAAGTGAGCCTAATTCTTCTACCCTACATGTGATTATTCTGCCTAAATGTTTTGCCTTTAAGTATCACATCACAGTCGGTTACACACAGTTGTAGTCTCTGAGTTTCTTTATTGTTTAATTCTAATTGCATTTGTATTATATACAGGTAGTAACAGATTGGAGCAAAGTTATTGTCTTAAAATAGCACAAATTTATTATCATCTATTTCTGGAGGTCAGAAGTTTGAAGTGGGTGTTAGGGTGCTCTCAGAGTGTTTTTTTTTTTTTTTCTGGAAGTGATGGTGGAAAATCAGTTTTCTAAGCTTCTTTTGTTTCTAGAAGCATTTTCTACTCTTTGTTTTGTAGACTCTTTCCTTCGTCCTTAAATGTCAATGACATTGGCTTTTACAATTTTCTCAATGCCATAAACTCACTGATTGGGATCCCTTGGATCACCCATATGTGCCTCATCTCCAAGTTCAGGCACGTTCAGAATGGTATGGCCATAGACTGCCTCATCTTCAAGGCTTTAACTTGATCTGTGAAGTTCCCTTTGCTACAAAAAGGTAACAGATACACAGTTTTCTAATTTTAAAATATGAGCTTATTTGGGGTGAGAGGGTTTATGCCAAAATTATATCATAATAAATGTCTGTCCGTGCTTTTTATTTTTTGCAGGAGATTTTTTAAGTGATAAAACAGATCATTACTTAATCACACATTGACAAAGAGAAGCTATTAAAAAATAATAAAGCTTGGGCCCAGCGCGATAGCATAGCGGTTAAGGTTCTCAGCTTGAATGCACCGGGATTCCATATGGGTGCCGGTTCTAATCCTGGCAGCCCCGCTTCCCATCCAGCTCCCTGCTTGTGGCTTCGAAAAGCAGTCGAGGATGACCCAAAGCTTTGGGACCCTGCACCCGCGTGGGAGACCCGGAAAGAAATTCCTGGATCTGGCTTCGGATCGGCGCAGCACCAGTCGTTTGCACTCACTTGGGGAGTGAATCATTGGACGGAAGATCTTCTCTCTCTCTCCCCTCCTCTCTGTACATCTACTTTTCCAATAAAAATAAAGAAATAAAAAAAATAATAAAGCTCATATTGAAACAACCACTTGAACAAATTGTAGGCCCTACTGTTTTATTTCATTTTATTATTTTATTTTACTATTTATTTAAAGTACTGAAAGACAAGCAGAAGAGCAGGCTCCTACATTCTTTACAGTAATAACCACCTCACTTCAATGTGAAGGGTCAGCATGCTTGTGCGTCTTCTGTGTGGTTCATCTCAATCATCCTCCACGGACTCTGGGAAGCTGCAGGAACATGCAGGTGCAGGCTCAAGGTCTGCTTCATCTCCAACATCGTGGAAAGGGACTGTATGTCATGGGGCCAAACCTTGTGCTGTTGCCACCACCAGGAAGAGCCGGGGAGAGTGACCTCCCAGATACTGCAGCATTTCTTGAAGCTCCACAACATTATGTAACTTCAGCAACTTTTTGCTGTGTCTTCAAACACTTAGCTACCTCATCACAATTAGGCATCATTTCATCACTGCCCACCAATTATTCTAACTGATGCTAGAAACACAAAAAATAAGACAAAAATGGAATCGAGGTGGCATCGGCTAGATTATCACAGTACTACATTCAGTAATGTGCAAAAACCGTGGTGGCATCATTTTTTAGTATTTTTTTTCCAATAGCTTTAACTAAATAGTACTAAGGGTTCAGGAGTTTTCTTTTTTTTTTTTTAATTTTCTGTCCATAATGAAAAAAAAAATCATTGGTGGAGCACGCACTTAGGTGATGCAGAAGATGAATGCAAAATTGTAACACTAATGGTGACGCTGAACACAAGAATAATTTCATTCGGTGAGTCTAAAGAGCTTGATGCTAAAGAGGCATTTTCCTCAGACTTAAAAAAATGATGAGTGGGGCCCGGTGCAATAGCGTAGTGGTTAATGTCCTCGCCTTGCACGCCCGGGATCCCACATGGGCGCCAGTTCTAATTCCAGCAGCTCCACTTCCCATCCAGCTCCCTGCTTGCGGCCTGGGAAAGCCTTGGGAGCCTGTACCTGTGTCGAGACCTGGAAGCGCTCCTGGCTCTGGCTGAGCTCCAGTCATTGCGCTCACTTGGGGATGGAACCATTGGACGGAAGATCTTCTTCTCTGTCTCTCCTCCTCTCTGTATAGCTGACTTTCCATTAAAAGGAAAATAAATCTTAAAAAAAAATGATGAGTGCACAAGATATTCATAAGGAAAACAAAAATGGATGTTCTTTTCTATTTTATTATTTGATAGGGAGGAATTCATTCACCAGGTTTTATCTTGTTTTGCTAAATTCATATCTGAATTATTTTATTTTTCAATAAAATTTTTATGTATTATTTGATCTGGTTTGTTAATGGACAAATAATAGAAATTGAATGAACTTGTATACACATTTAACCCTCAAAATCTTAGTTTGATAGCTGATGGATGCATGCTAAAAGGTGATGGATTCAGAGTGGTGACTTGATCCAATCATGGCACAGGGGAGGTGAGTTAATGGGAGCTCTCTGGGTCATTAGGGGCCTGCCCTTGGAAGGCAGTGCTGGGGAGAGAGTCGGTTGTGTGAGCTGAGTGTGATTACGGTATCTCTAGCTGGCTCTGGCCTGCTACAGAATCCTCCACATAGGTTCCACATGTCACCTAATCTTGACCCCTAAACTCCAAAAGTGTAAGCTACAATTGACCTTTTCCTAAAGAAGCTCCTCTGAGATACTTAAGTTAATATAATGAGTCAGATTAATACAGTGCTGGTAGAAAAGTGATTCAAGAAATTAGGTACTATAGAAATTTTAAAAACTCATCAAATGAAAATTCTAAATATTGTCCATAAACCTGAAACTGAAAATATTTAGCAATTACAAGTCACAGAAGACATATTTTTTTTCTCCTTAACAGGAATACGGGCCATCAAAGTTTTCAAAATTATTTGTTTTGATGATACAAACATACATAAAAAAGAAAATAGAAAATGATAAGCTGTAATCTGGGAGAATTTAACCTGAAATTTCGAATTAATAGCACAATGCTTACTTCATTCAGGGTCATGCATGACTGTTGATGGACATCTAGTTTCATTCATTCTACACTATTTTTGGTGTGGAGATTTAACACACACAAACACACTGATATGTATGGGATGAAAAAGTATATATACATATAATGAGACGTCAAAAAATTTACAGAAAATGTGGTTAAAAGATAAGTTTATATATGCTCAAAAAATTTTGAGTGGCTTCTTATACTGTGGTGAAATGGCTTGAAGTGCTGCCTGCAGTGTTGGCATCCCACATAGGCATGGGTTCAAGTCTCAGCTGTTCATCTTCCAACCCAGGTCCCTGCCTGTCTGCCTAAAGAAGCAGTGGGAGGCTGCCCAAGTTCTAGGGCTCTTGGGTTCATGTGGGTGATCAGAATGAAACACTTGATTTTGGTCTAGCACAGCCCTGGCCATTACAGCTCTTAGGGGAATGAACCAGCAGTGGGAACATTTCTCTCTCACTGTAACTGTCTTTCAAATAAATAAAATAAACCTTTAAAGTTATTTTTGAAATCCATGCATACCTTTCTACAGCATGCATCTTGATAAACTTCAACAAATTTTTAGATTTATTTATTGGAGCGAGACAGACACTAAGAGAGCTTCCACCTGCTGATTCACTCCCCATATACCTGTAACAGTCAAGACTAGGCCAGGACAAAACCAGCAGTTGCAAACTCAGTCAGGGTCCCACACAAGGATCTCAGAGACGCCATGACCTTGCTGTCTCCCAGGATGTGCAATGTGAGATGCTGGAACTGGAAGCAGAGCCAAGGCTCAGATCTAGGCATTCTGTTATTGGATCTGTGTCCCGAGTTGTGCCAAACATTTGCCCCCTCTCTCTAGTTATATCTCTGCATCTGATTGCAAATGCTGCTATTGATTTTTAGTATTAAATTTGTTTTTTAATATTAGGATGTCAAAGATTTTTTTTTTCTATTTCTACCACTCCTTATGTATCTTATAGTGCAACAGAATATACTTAGTTCGGTTCTTCCTGTTTCTGTATTTTGGTGCCTTACCTTGTCTGCTATTTCAGGCCTGCTGTTCTAATCTGTATCCATGGTCTTTTCTCCATATCCTTATCCTCTCATTTTCTTTCTTGTTTTCTAAGATTTATTTGTTCAAAGGGTAGAGTGAAAGAAGTGTGGGGGGAAGAGGAGAAGGAAGAGGAAGAGAGAGAAAGAGAGAGGGAGAGGGAGCGAGAGAGCACTTTGATCCACTATTTTACTTCCTTAGAGACTACAATGGCTAGGCCTGATTATTGTTTCATTTTAGTCTATCTTTTTATTTTATTTTATTTTATTTTACTTTATTTTATTTTATTTATTACTACTTCGATTTTGTATGGAAGAGCTTCTATCCATTATTTTTCTGTATTTATTTAGCTCTAGAATCTCTTTTCATATCATTGTACTCTTTTTATCATCTCACCATTTAATTTCTTCATAGAATTAATGTTATCTTTATTTTATGCTTTACCTATTTTTTTTGTAGACATGCAGGGACATATTCATAGAGATAGACACACACACAAAAAAGAGGTTTTCCTTCTGCTGGTTCTCTCCTCAAATGCTATAGTACCTGAGGCTGAAGCTAGGAGCTGAGGGACCCAGTCTGGATTTTCCATGAAGATAACAAGGGTGCATGTACCCAAACCATCACCTGATGCCTCTCAAGCTGAGTTGGGTCTTGAACCCACACAATCCCATGTGGAATTCTCATGACTTGACCACTCTTCTAAAAGTCTGCCCTTACGTTATTTTTGAAATGCATTCATTGAAGTAGCATTCCCATGTTAATGTTTATGTATTATCTCCAAATAAAATGACATGTACAGCTTTTATTATGTTGTTCCTGTTACATGTTTTATTGTGAGACAATTGCATTTTTAAAGATTTGTTTATTTTTATCAGGAAGGCAGATTTACAGAAAGATGGAGATAAAGAGAGAAAGATCTTCCATCTGCTGGTTCACTCCCCCAGTGGCTGTAATAACCAGAGCTAAGCCTATCTGAAGCCAGAAGCCAGGTGTTTCCTCCAGACATCCCACATGGATGCAGCATCCCAAGGCTTTGGGCCATTCTCTGCTCTTTTCCCAGGCCACGGGCAGGGAGCTGGATGGGAGGTGAAGCAGCCATGACAGGAACTGGTTCCCATATGGGATCCTATGTTTACGAGGCAAGGATTTAGCCACTGAGCCATCACAGTAGGCCCAGGATAACTGTTTCATTTATCATGCAATTTATTTTTTACCTTACATATTTGGCAAGAGAAATTTATTATATTTTTTCAGAATTGAATAGAAAATAAGAGGCTTATTATTTATTATGTGAAATTTCAAATTTTTATGTTAACACTCCTGTTTATGCTATGCTTTTTAAAATAAGATAGACATTTCACAGATTAAACAACAGATTCCAAAGCAGATTTCAAGTAGCTGGAGTGTATGTTTTTATTAATTTTATTACTCATCCATCTTTCTAGGTCTTTTGCACAGAATTTCTCAGCTGTGTAGGACCTAATGGCTTTGAGCAGTATTGACTAGAGAATCTTATCATGTCAGCTGTAATATCTGGTGACCAATGTGGCAGCTGAAACGCTGGGCAATGCTAATGCTCTTTGTAATGACTTTTCAATTTCCTTAGTAAGTTGAAGTACTAATATTTGTCTTTTCTCAAGGTCATTGACTGTTCCCACTTATAAGACATCACAACAAACATTGTGTGACTAATAATTTCAAAGCTGCAACTCAGTTAATTAGGTATGTTAATAGTAATCGAGCATTTTAGAACTTGAGAAATCTTTATTAAAATCAATTCTCTGTAAATTTTAAGTGAGTCTATGTAGTAGGTTGTTTGTATTTATGAATGTATGTATATATGCATAAAAGTAGGAACTCTGATTTGGCTACCATCAAATCCTTAAGCATGTACAATTCTGTGTAGCGCACATCTTGGTATAAAATAAATATTTTAAAAGATTTGTTTATTTATTTATTTGAAAGGCAGTTATGGGAGAGAAGCAGAGAGACAGACATTTTCCATCTACTGATTCATGTCCTAAATGGCTAGCATGGCAGGAAATGTGTTGGTCTGAAACCAGGAGCCAGGAGCTTCTACTAGGTTGCCGGTGGCAGTGTTTGGGTCCAAGAACTTCAGTCATTCTTTACTGTTTTCCCAGAAACATTAGCAGGGAGCTGGATCAGGAGTGGAGCAGCCAGGACACAAATCGGTGCCCATATGGGATGCCAATGTGGGAGGCAGATCATTAGCTTGCTATCAGTTTTAGATATAGCTAAAAGTAATCGTCAGACAAAACAGCTACAAAGATGAATTTGATAAATTTATTTCATGACCATTTTAAATTCATTTGCAGTTGTAAGAAAAAAGTATAGTGATATATACTGTATCCTTGATCCTCAGTGGTAACATATTACAAACCATATTATAATACCACAACCAAAATATTAACAATGAAACAGAACAACTGCAGGAAGACAAAGAGCTCTGTTACTATTTTATGGTCACACCTACTTCCCACCCACTCCCAGCCCTTCTCAACTCTAACCAGAGAACTAATCCATTATTCATCATTTTCTTCTTTCAAAGATTTATTTATTTATTTATTTATTTTATTGGTAAGGCAAATTTACAGAGAGAAGGAAATACAGAAAGTTCTTCCATCCACTGGTTCACTCCTCAAGTGGCCGCAATGACCAGAGCTGAGCTGATCAAAAAGCAGGAGCCAGAAACTTATGGGTCTCCCATGTGGTTCCAGGGCGCCAAAACTTTGGGTCATCCTCTACTGCTTTCTCAGGCTCACTTGGTACCCAAATGGGATCCCGGTGCTTAGCAAAATGAGAATTTAACAACTAAACCATCATAACAAGGTGCTGAGACCTTGTTATTAATTTCTACAAATTTCTGTCATTTCAAGAGGGATATATAGAAATAATCACATAGTATGTGACTTTTTTGTATTGGCTTACAAAAGAATCATTTACATATTTGAAAGGCAGAGTGTCAGGTAGAGGGGGACACACACACACACACACACACACCCCACAGATTTTTAATTTACTGCCTCACTTTAAATATACCTGCAAAAACAGAGGTGGATCAGGCTGAAGCCAGGACCCAGTACTTCTACCCATGTCTCCCGTGTGGGTGGCAGGGACTCAAATACTTGGAGCATAATCTGCTACCTTCCCAGGAAAATGAGCAAGAAGCTAAATCAAAGGTAGAGTAACCAGGCCTCAGACCAGGAGGCACTCTGTGGCTTAATCCATTTCCCAACACCAGTCCCTGGTACTGGCTTTTTACATATAGCACCCTTCTCTAAAAATCTTACATCTTGCAAATATTAATAATTCATTCTTATTTTTTGCTGTTGAATAGATTTTTACAATGAAATAAAATTTACTAAACCGTTCACCTGTGAGCAAGTATCTGGATAGCTTCCAGTTTTTTTTTTTTCCAAAGCCACTGTACATAATCACGTATAAATTTTCGTGTGAACTGAATTTTAATTTCCATGGACTAATTACTCAGGAGTGCACTTTCTGCATTGTGCAATAGTTAAATTTTCATCTTTAAAAAATGCATAACTGTCTTCCAAGATGCTCATTCCATTTCACACACTAATGAGAAACACCTGAGTATTATAGCTACTCCACATTTTTGTCAGCATTTGGTTTTTGACACTGTTTTTATTGAACTAGTTCTCATAAGTTTAATATCTTATCTGACTGTAATGTTATTTTCTATTATGGCTGACAATGTGCAACTTTTCAGGTGTTTTTTGTTTGTTTGTTTGTTTGAGCCCATAGAAGTCAAATTATTACTAAGAGTGATATCCACAAATAATCTGCTTGCACCAGTTGTTAGTAGCATCTGTTGGGTTATTAGCATCTGTGACAGTGTATCTATGACTGGGATATTATGAAGAAAAGAGGCTCATTTAGCCCACAGTTCTGGCAGTCCTGGGGCATGATGGTAGCATCTGGCTGTGGCTTTCTTGCTTCATCAAAACACGGTAAGAGCATCCCATGACGAAACAGAGAGCTTCCTGGTTTGGGTCCCCTTTCTCTCAGAACGCAATGAATGCAATCAAAGGGGCTCCATCCACATGATCTCGTTTAGTTCCAATTACCTCATAAATGCTCTTTCAAATACCATTAACATATGACTTTGGGTCTAAGTTTCTAATACATGAAATCTGAAGGATATTCAAACCATAAACCTATCTTTTCTCCATTGAACTGCTTTTTCACCTTGCCAAAAACAAATTGGGCATGTTGGTGCGTGCATCTAATTTTGTGCACCCATTTCTGTTTGGTTGATCAGCGTGTCTCTTCTTATACCGATATTCTGTCCTTCTGGCTATTACAGCTATATGGTAAGTCTTGAAATCAGAAGGAACAATTTTTCATGTTTGTTATTTTCCAAAATTGCTTTAGATATTGTAATTCTTTTACGTTCAAATGCTAGTATATTTTTGTTTATGATCTTCCCTGGAGTTTTGAAGAAATTTCAGACCTATATTATATATATCTTTTAAAATGACACCTTTATTAGGTTATTCTCCTAATCAATGAATATATATAAAATTATCATCAATTTAGACACATTGATTTGTTCCTGCTTTGAAACCATTGTTGTAGCTTAGAAGGTAAAGTCATCATGTATCTGTGACATTGGCATCGTGTATGGGCACTGGTTAGAGTCCTACAGCTTTATTTCAATCCAGAACACTGTAAATTGCCTGACAAATGTAGCAGAAGATGGTCCAGTGTTTGGAAACCTGCAATCTATGTGAGCCACCAGGAGTTGAGTCCTGGCTTCAAACTTCAGCTTGAGCCAGCCTGGCTGCTGCAGTCACCTGGGAAGTGAACCATTGGTTGCGAGATCTCACTCTCTATTTCTCCCTCTCTGTAACTGACCTTCAAATGAATTTTAAAAGTCTTCAAAAAACAAGATTTGTTGTTTAAGATGAAATTTTTATCATGCTAATTACAATGTTATTTATTTTTTCAAGGTCACAAAATGCATAATTACTACAATACAATTTTCATCAGTTCTCATTCCTTTAATCAGTTTTCCTTCCTTCCCTTTCTTTCAGCCTTTGAAATAACATATCGTTACTTACATTATACTCAAAGAATTCAACAAATAAATAGTAAAAAAAAAAAACCCTAGCTGAACAGCAATATAGGCTACAAACAATATTTAAATGAAAGATGAACATTTCACACATATAAAGTAATTTTAAAGTAATTTATTATACTATATTATTCGTTATAATAATTTTATTTTGCTGTTATTTGAAAATAGTTACAGAAAGAGAGAGAGAGGGGAGAGAGAGAGAGAGAGAATCTTCCATCTTCTAGTTCACTCTTCAAATGGCCACAACAGTCAGAGCTGACACTTGAACTGAGCCAGGAACTTCTTCTGGGTCTCCCACATGGGTGTACTGGTCCAAAGACTTGAACTATCCTCCACTGCCTTCTGAGGCCATTTGCAGTGAACTAGATTGAAAGTGGACCCACTGGGTCTCGAACTGGTGCACGTATGGAATGCTGGTGACTTAGGCAGAAGCTTGACCTGTTATACCACAGCAGCAGCACCATGTAGGATATTATTCTTAACCATTGGTTTGATAAAGTGTTTTTGTTTGTTTGTTTGTTTTTGTTTGTTTGTTTGCTTGCTTTTTTAAAGTTTGACAGGTCTGCTTTAGCAGCAAGCTAAAATCAGGAGGCAGACCCAGGAATCAAATCTAGACACTCCAGTAATGGAGTATCTTAATAGCATCTTAATTGTTTGGCCAAATCCAACCCTTCCACTCCCCCACAAAAAAAATGATTTTATTTAAACTTGTTATGGTGTATCAATTTTACAGATCTTTAAAAGGAACCAAGTTTCCATTGCTCTGATTTTCTCTGTTTTCTTTGTTTTCACTTTTTATTGGTTTCTATTATTATCTCTTTAATTTTCTATGCTTTGTGTTTATCTTGTATTTTTGTTTCTAGGTAGGGACTTAGATGACAAATGTGAGAATTTTTCTTTTCCTTACAGTGCACATTTAGTACTGAAATTTTCTCTCAGTACTCCTTTGGTTAGGTACCATACATTTTATATGCTATTTCCTCATTTTCTTTCAGTTTAGTGTGTTTTTCCAGTTCCCCCTAGGGGAAAATTTCCTTCAAAGAACTTGCTCATCGATTCATGGATTATTTAAGCAATGTACCATTACATTTCTAAGTGTTTGGAATTTTCTTGATTTATATCTATTATCAATTTGTAATTTGGCTCCACTGTGGATTGAAAACATTTTGTATTATTTCAGTTCAGAAAAAAAATGAGACTTGTTTTATGATCCAGCATATGGACCCTGGAAAAGAATGTGTACTCTACCACCTATTCAGATTATTGTACAAATGTTGATTTGACCCCGTTAATTGAGAGTAATGCTGACAGTTTGTGGATTTTTCAGAGGGAGGCATTGAGATCTCCATCTCATATTGTGAATTGTCTGTTTTGCTTTGTATTTTATTAGTTTTTGCTCCAAATGTTTTGCAGCTCTGATATTTGTTGTGAATATATTTGGGATTGTTTTGCCTTCTTTGTGGACTGATTTTTGCTATTACATAATGTTCACATCTCACTTATTTTCTTTGCCCCTAGATCTATTCTGCTGTTAATACTGCCACCGCTGCTTTCTTTTCCTTCATATTTGCTTGGTGTACTTTTTTTCTCTCTTCTACTTTCAATGTTAGAGTCATACGTCTTCTGAGTCTTTGACAGATACTCTCAGTATATATTTCTTTTTCTTACTGTTTTTTAACTTGACAGGGAGATTTTCAGAGAGGAAGAGAGACAGAGTATGAAAGAGAGAGGGAGAGATCTTCCAACCACTGGTTTGCTCCCCAAATGGTCCCAATGGCCGGAACTGAGCTGATCTGAAGCCAGGAGCCAGGAGCTTCAATTGAAGCTTCCATGTGAGTGCAGCAGTCCAAATCCTTGAGCCATCTTCCCCTGCATTTCCAGAACATAAGTAGGGAACTGGATTGGAAGCAGAGTGACCAGGGCACAAACCGGTGCCATATGGTATTCCAGTGCTACAGTTTCAGTATTAGCATACTATACCACCTTGCCAGACCCCAAGATACATTTCTTAATTGATGTATTTAGATTATTTACATTTGATTCATATTTACTTATGAACAATATTATGAATGAATATTTCTTTCTAATAATTTATTTTAGCTTCTTTCTTCTTTTTTCTTATGTTTCATTAGAAAATTCTATTGTGTTGAGAAGATAGGATCCAATTCCTTTTTTTAATTAATTAATTAATTAATTTTCTATTGCATTTCATTTTATGACATCGTTTCATAGCCTCTGAGGTTCTCCCAACCCTTCCCCGTGCCCTCCCCCAATAGTGGATTGCTCCACCTTATTGCAGTATTACAGTTCAAATCCAGTCTTGTTTCTTTCACTGCAAGCATGTGCCATGCATAGAGTCCAGCATCTTATTGTCCAGATCAGTTCAACAGTTTCTTGGGGAGACCGTCTCTGGTCTAAAGGCAGAGCTGGCAGAATATCGGTCTGACCAATTAAAAGCCATAACATAACATCAACAACAGTTTACAACATTATGGAGTTAATTGACATGGTATTGAGTGAATGATATGTTAGAAAATGCAGGTTCTTAACCACATCCTGTGACTAAGTATCCAATTCCTTTTCAAAGCTGAGTGTATTTGATCGTGTATATACATCATAATTTCATTATCCTGTCATCAGTTGATATGCATCTAAGTTGATTACATGTTTCAGCTATTCTACTTACTACATGTTGAATTCCTTATTTAGTGAAAGGTTAAACTTGCAATTATAAAATAATTTGAAACTATGACATTAAAAAATAATAAAGTAAGAGAAAGGAGGATGGGCCAACAAGAAGGAAGGAAAAGTGGAAAATATCATTATGTCATAAATCTATATACATTAAATGTATCAATTTGTTCAGTTTATATATTTAAAATTATATTATGATGAATCTTCCCTGTTTTAAGTTGTGTCTGCATAACATTTTAAGTGGTTGCTTTTGGTGCAATATTTCATATGAATAATCATAGTTCTTAATACCAGGTTGGGTGAAGTGCAAAAATTTACCTCTTTTTATATCCTATTACTGTCAGCAATTCATAATATTATTGTATTACATATTTCCTCCACATACATTTGGAACCACATGACAGTGTTGTACTTCTTGCTTCAACCATCAATCATAATGTTTAAGAAAAGTCTATTGTCTTGGTACAGGTTTGGGCTATTATGTCTTTCTTTCCTATTGTTAATATAAATTTTCCCTATAAAATTCATTGTTTCTGAAGACCAGAAAAATGGAGACCATTTTTAAAATGCCTAAAAAAAACTTCATTTCAGAATTCTATATCCACCAAAGCATTTAGAAGTGAAAATCCAGGAATTTTCAGATAAACAGCAAGAAAACAAGCTCTAAGGCAATTTTTTTTTTTTGCTGGTTATCTGAAATTTCTGGATTTTCATTTAATTTCTGAATGCTTTGGTGGACATAGAATTCTGAAATAAAGTTTGGTTTTTTTAGGCATTTGAAAAATGGTCTCCATTTTTCTGGACTTCATTTTCTGGTCTCCATGCTTTCTGATTAGAAATCATATATTATTCAAATTGTTTTTCTACTCTAAATAAAATTTGATTCTTTCTTGATGCCTGAAAGATTTGTTTCTTTATTGGCTTTTTCCAGGAGCTACACTGTGATGTTCACTTCTTCGACTTCTTTTATTTTAATATTTATTTAGTTACTTATAAGACAGAGTTACAGAGAGAGAAAGAGATAGAGAAGTTATTCTATCTGCTAGTTCACTCCCCAGGTGACCACAATGATCAGGGCTGGATTAAACCAAAGAGTCAGATGTTCATCTGATCTTCAATATGGGCAGTAGGGCCTCAAGTCAGAAATGACTTTGAATAAGTGCACATGCAAGATGCTGGCATCACATACAGAGACTTAACCTAAAACACCAGTGATGGCTTCCATTTCCTTCTTCTTCAAATTTCTGGATGTATTACCTTATTTTGAAGTGCTATATAAACTCACAAGATCAATTAGTTCTAGAAAAGATAAAAATCTGCTACTAATCTCTTGTACTTCTATTTTGTCTTCGGCAAGTCAAGGGCCTTTGGAAGTTGTTTTCCCATTTGGGCAGTGAAACTCAGGACATTCATCTTACTGGTTACATGAAGTGTTGTGTTGAAGATGCTTCTATTAACTTTCCAGAGTTGCTCAGTTGCAATTATTCACAAAATCAAAGTAAGGGAAAATGCTAATTTTCTTTATTTTTCTTTCAGAAAGAGCCCTCCTTGTAGAAACAGTTAGAATGAGTTCCTTTTCCACATCTCTGTGGGTGGGAAGAAGTTAGTTGACAGAGTTGAAGTTTGATAGATTTCAATGATTGTGTGGGTAGAACGGTGGAATTTCATTTATCTTTGGTGACGAGTAGTAGTTTCGCTACCTGTATCCTATATGACCATGCTAAGATTTACGCAATCTTTTGGAATGCTCACTTCACACCATATTAAATCTGAAAAAATAAATCTGCAGCTCATCACAAAAAACAGCATTTTTTAATTGTAAGAATTTTTATACACTTTCTGTGTTATTTTTGTAAAGAAAACTGCTTAAGTTTTAATCACAGATAATTTAACATACAACATCGTACCCTCTTAGGAATTCGTGAGAAATGACAAGAGTAAGAAATGACTTTTTAATCACTTAAAATGCTTTTACATTGTTATAAATTCTAAACTTCATTAATAATGAGGTTGATATGAAATTATGCTTTATTTCATGCTTCCTTTTTTTAAACATTGGAGTTTTACTTCACCTTACTACACATGAAAAGAGACTTCACAGAGATGATTCAGTTAAATATCTTGAGTTGAACAGTCTGTACTAACTGGCTGGGCCAATGTAATCTCCGGGATTCCTAATCGGGGACAATTTTTTTTTCACTAGGAGGGCACAGATGAGTTGTGATTACAGAGTCACAGATCAGGGTGATGTCTTGGAGTTGGAAGGTACCACAATTCAAGGAAAAATGGGCAGCCTCTTTGGTCTAGAAGCAACCAAGAAAAGGTTCTCATCCAGGATCTTCAGAAATAACTTCCAGTTTTGGCTTTAGCCCCCATAAGATTTTAACATTTGTACTATTTGAGTAGCTGAGTTTGTGTTTGTTTGTTATGGTAGCAAAAGGCAATTGACAGACAGATGTTAGTTAATCAGGAAAGGCGCCATTTGTGTGCTAGGTACCCACCTCAATTCTTTCTTTTCTTTTTTGTTTTTCTTGTTTGTGATCCCAGGCTCCATTTGCCTTTGAGTCAAACCCCTTAGACCCTGACCCCCAGAGGAGTGCTTTCCCCATGCTGCTCTTAGGGCCCCTCTGAGGTCTTAGGCACCAGTTCCTATTCCTCTTGTCCTTTCCACATGTGGGTTCCCTTCTCCCTCAATCCTGCCTACCAAGCACCTCTGCTTAGAACAGAAAACAAAGTCTACCCTGCCTGTGGTATACAGTTGAAATGGTGGTATTTTTTTGAAGTATTATGTTTTAACTTCCAAATCAAGAAAAATGTTGTACTATGAACACAAAAATGATTCTTCAAATGTCTGTTCAGAGTAAATGCTTTTATATTTTTACCTACCCTTTGGAGTAAAGAAGTGCTACTTATAGATGTCTCTTGTTCAATCTGTGCCTTACTTCTCTTGGTACAACAGCTGAATTTTTTTGTTGATACTCATTCTTGAAACACTAGACCTTGACCACAGCCTGGATTTGCCCTGGGATACTTTATTTGTCAGGACAACTATTTGATCTCCTCCATGAGTGAACCAGGACAGGAAGTCACAGGGCCCCAGGTGCAGGCAACAGGGGAACACAGAGAGCTGTTGAGAGACTAGTAGCCTTGGAAGACAATGAGAGGTTGAAAAGAGACTAGGATCTGAGAGGGAATAGGCAAAGGAATAGCCAGAAGGCAATTTGGGAATCTGAGCTTTTGGCGTTTACTGTATTACTATCATAACGAAATATCTGAGGCAGCCTACTTAGGAAGCAAAAGAGAGTTAGCTTACAGTTTGGAGGCTGAAAGTCTAAAATAACATGAAACATGCTCTAGCAATAGTACCTGGCAAATGTGATTGTCAGAATGTGTACATGAAGGAGACAGCTTGAAACAGAAAGACAGAAACTGGGGAGGAAACTGAGCTCAGTAAGTAAACTTTCAGTTATCTGATGGTGACCCATTAGTACCCCTCTATTAAAGATCCCATGTCCCTATGATTGTGTATGAGGAAATATACTTTAGTAATGATATAGAGGAACTAGGTGGGGGGAGGGAGGAAATTGGGGCTGGATAAGGGAAATGCCAGGAGCCTATGGAACTGTATCATAAAATGATAATAATAATAATAGATATGCAAAAAATAAAAATAAATTAAAAATTTTTGAAAGATCCCATGTCCCAACATCACAACACCAAAGACCAAGTTTGGTGCATGGACCCTTGAGGTAAAAGCCATATCCAAACTATAGCAGTTATGTGTTCAGAAGGCAGTCCAGGTTATATTGTGACTGATAGAGAATAATAATAATGGGAGTGATATGAGAACTGATGTCTGAGTCTGTCATGAGCATAATAAATTTACATTTATTGAAATTAATAAAATTATATTTATTGAAGAATATAAAATTTGATTTAAGGGCCCAATGCTGGCTCAGTGGCTAAATCCTTGCCTTGTAAGTGTTGGGATCCCAAATGGGTGCCAGTTCATATCCCATCTGCTCCACTTCCCATCCAACTCTGCTTGTGGCCTAAGAAAGCAGTAGAGGACAGTCCAAAGCCTTGGAACCCTGCACCCAAGTGGGAGACCCAGAAGAAGTTTCTTGCTCTTGGTTTTGGACCAATTAATCTCTGGCCATTGCAGTCATTTGATGAGTCAACCAGTGGATGGAAATTCTTTCTGTCTCTCCTTCCCTCCATATACCTGATTTTCCAATAAAAATAAATAAATCTTTTAAGAAATTTGATTTCAACTATTATTAGGTGGCTTCATTCTTAAACTTGTTCATCATTTGTACAAAATCATTTCAGTGAATCTAAGTATCTCAAACTGTCTTAACCCGATTTCAATGCTTCATTGTATCTTCAAAAGACAAGGACTACCAAGTATAAAACAGGAACTCCAATCTTTCCATTGGAGTAGATCAATACAAAGAAAACTTATCTCCACCTGACAGGCAAAAATCCTCAAATATTTAGAAACAATCATATTCAGCTCAAGTACAAACAGTAAATGGCTCATTTTTTTCTTTAAACATTGCCTTTAACTGTTCTGTTCTGTTATAAACCTCTCCTCCAGATTCTAAAATTTAGTATTACCAAAGCCTTATAGTTTGTTATCTTTCATCACAAAAATTCAAGCCTAGTTTAATCCTACTAAAATCTCTGGTGTTTTGTTCAATTTTAAGTTCTATTTTCCCTCCATGCCCTCACTTGTTTTTCTGTTGAGGGACCTGACTGAGGAGGGGCAAGGGCTGCGCCTGAAGTATCTCTGACTTTTCCAATACCCCACCATGTTCTATGCTTTTTCCACTATTCACGCAGGAACAGAGAAGGACTGTTGGAAGATACAAGTGTTGCATGCAATTGTGGATTACATAGAGGATTCAGCAACACCCTCTCTGGAAAATACCTATTGATGAACATGTCTGGATTGGGTCTTGAATGTCTCCTTCCAAAGGAGGCTGGACAGGATCTCTCCCCTTCTTGGAAACTTGAGGTACAGCATATATTTTGCAAGTCACTGTGACCTCTCAATGCCATTATCCTGAAGGTGTACCCCAAGACAAGTGTACCCCTGGAGCCCCCGTCCAAGCAACTGACCCTCTTCAGTGGGATGAAAGACTCCTAAAGACATTCCCAACACAGCCCCAAATTTGACTAAGAAGAAGCTCCTGCATCCTTGCCCCACTGTGCTTAATTCTGTCACGTTTCAAATCTCTCCCAATCCTGTGTCCTCTCTCTCTCTCAAACGAACACCATTGCAGATCAGATGCAGAAGGTGCTGAGTCTCACTTTATATTCCTGGGGATATTTTTAGAGTCCTGAGTTTGTTTTGGGTAGTGGCATATGCCTCCTACACCTCCCAAAGCAGAGATGAGGGCAGTGGACCAACAGTCCTGTCAAATCCTCCCCACTCACCATCCCCCTGGTGCCTGGAGTGACAGGCAAGTAACAAGGAAAATTTGTAAAACTGGGAAGAGGCGGTTCTCCATTTATTTCTTTTTTTATATATATATCCACTGAACTGTTAAGCTGTTTGGTTTTTGGTTTGGTCTCCATTGTTCATTTCAAGATCAAACCAAATATCTCATTACATGAAAATAGAAAATGCTGTGAATTGTCATAGGTTGAGGAATTTAGAAATAGTTCCTAAGACACGATGTGGAGTGCAAAATGAAAGAAAGAAACAGGAAAGAAACAGGGAGAAAGCAGATTTGGGCAGAATTCAGTTGTGCTGTACAAATAAGATAGTCTTGGTCAATTTATATACAATATTGGCTTTAGAGTGGCTCTCAGTGAACAATATCAGGCTTTTACATCTTTACTTCACACCATCAATGAATGTGGGGATATGCGAAGAGGGTACCTGTGGGCAAGGCCATTTCTGCAGCTAAGAATGATCTCAAAGAAGTGAGAACTTCAGCAAACCCCTGACCACAGGCCCCACAGCTGGGCAGCAGATCCTCCTCCAAGGGGAATCTGGGTAGTGCTTCTCCATATCCACTACAAAAAAACCAGAGTATCCCTTGCCCTGCCCAGTTTTGCTGATGTGTTTATAAAGGATGAAGAAACAAAACTATCAAGAAAAATTACTGGAATAGCTTGGATGACCTCTTATCCATGGAGAAGGGAATTCATAAATCAAGCACAGTAAGACATTAGAAGGAAGGAATATATTTAGATTAACTAAAGGGAGCTGACAAAGACAATTATCAAGCAGCCGGACAAAGGAGCTTGGTTTCAACTGGACTTTACCCAGCCTATCTGTGATGGAATCGGCAGGAAAGGGTCACAACTACAACTCATGGAAGTAATTAAAGCCAACCTCATACATGCCTTCCAGAAGTGGCCACCAGGGGATAAAACAAGCATATTTTTTCTGCAAGACTGACAAATCTGATGCCACAGAAATGCAGAGTCCTGCCAAGTATGATTGAGAAGAGGAAGATAAAGACTGTTTGTTTATATCGTGTTGCTGATCCCATGCAAAGGGACTTATGTAATTGGTACAATAACAGCAATTAATTCATGTATTTCTTCCCTGGTTTTTCCCTTATTTCCACAAAGCACGGGATGCTTAGCAGAAGAACACTTCCCTAAACTACAAGATTTAAGCCCTTTCCAATGTGATTTTTTTTTTTCTTTTTGGAATAGCAAGCACTCTATGTAGGTTTAAACAAATGTGCAATTTTCACTTGCCTTTATATACTATATATTCGAACTGCTCATAGAATCACTTGTTGTTTAAACATATGTTGTGCATTTGAGGATAAAATGAAATATACATGAGCTCTCTGCTGATTCTTGTATTCTTTTGTTTGTCTCCTGAGCCTTTTTAAGATATTTTTTAAAACCAGTGACTGAAAAGCGGCTGTTTCTGTGAAAACTGACAAAAATTAGGGGAAGAAAAGGAAGGAAGTTAGCAAATGTGAATGTGATTTATAATTGTTATTTGCCTCAGGGCATGAGGTTTCTATTAGATTTTGATTGATGAATAGAATTAAATATAAGGAAATACAAAAAAATGACCAATGCATTAAGCTTACAAGATAAGAATAGTTGCAAAGGAAAACAAGCAAATGGAAACTTGCCTCAGCATTTCAAGGTCTCATTAAAGAATGAGTTGCATGTGACAAATGTGTAGGTATATGCATTTTTAAATCTCAGCCATATGGAGGCATAAATCCTACTAAAACGTTGTGACTTCCAACTTTTACCTATCAAAATACATTAGAACTGTTGTGGTTCATTCTAGGATGGTAGGTAAAACATGACCAACTAGATGGTCCCTGTAAGTTTAAGTAAGATGCTCAACAAGGAATGGTCATGTATAATTGCTGTAGGTTCAGGAGAAGTGTGCTTTTCTGTTAAGTTTTGCATGAAAATTGTGTAGCTATACCTCAGCATTTCAGTAGCCCGTTAAACTTTTCATTTCATTTTTTTCAAAGGACAAAAAGAGTCTTTTATAATTGTATACATTTTATTAAAGGAAGTGCCTTACCTTTCACCAACAAAATATCAGGCATGTAGGTAAGAAAAAGATTAAAGATTTATTTATTTACTTGAAAGGCAAAGTTACAGAGGGAAACAGGGAGAGAGAGAGTGAAAGAGCTTCCAACCTCTGGTTCATTCCTCAAAAGGCTGCAATCTGAGCTGAAGCTGTCTGAAGCCAGGAGCTTCCTCTGGGTTTCCCATAGTGTTCAGGAACCCAAGGACTTGCATCATCCTCGGGAACTGTCAGCTTTCAATTAACCAAGTCACTGGTTAGATGTGTGGAATACTAAGAGACTATAATTATATCCTATACTGAATTGAGAGAAAATTTGAAATAGTGAGAACTTTCTGTTTGTACAGTAATTCCTCATAGGATTCTTCTCTAGAAAAGGAATCATAATCTGTTGAGAATCCTGTTGTCTTTGGTTGGAGTAAAGATAACTGTTAGCAGAGAACCATCAGGGGCTGCTAATATGCCACCTGTCAATATGACTGTTTGCTGGTGAGGTCTCCAGGTTTTGCAATTGGGAAATTTGATTTTATGCAGATCAGAATAGATCAGATTGTCTAGAATAGATTTACACTGAATAAAGTTACAAGACACAGATCTGTAAATCAAGATGTCAGCGTGTTAATTTGCCTTCTCAAGCACTGAAATACTTGAACTCTCCATTGAGGACATTAATGGTAAATCAGATGTGTAATTTGATGAGCAGAGAAGAAAAGGCATTAAGAAATTGCTGGTTCTAAGGAATTAGTTTCCTTTGATCTGGAAAAAAATATGACAAGCTATTGTAACAAAATAAGGCTCAAATAACTTTCTATTTCTTGGAACTTTCTTTCCTGATGATTTTCCCATGTGAAAACTGCTTACTTTGTGCTGTTTTGTCATTGTACTTCCTTCTTTGAAGACCATTGTGCATATTCTGCCAGAGTGTCTCTTTGTTTTCCTGCCTTTCTTGCCAGCTCTCTATTAAAAGGGAGTGTGGTCTCCAGCTTCTGCAGTCTGAGTAAATTCCATTATTCCTCTAACCGACAGAATGTAGAGTGACACTGTGTTGTTTCAGGTGAAGCCTTCAGGGGCCATTTTTGGGAATAGTTGGCTTTATGATGACCCTCTCAGGACTACCTAGCTACCAAAGGGAATTTAGTGGCAGATTCAGCTAGGCTCCTACCCAAAAGCCAGCTGGTGAGTCACGTGAATGTCCTTTCCAGATTAAATGATGGTAGTCCACCTTCACTAGGAATGGATGAGAGACCCAAATTTAGTTTTATCCAAACTACAGGACTAGGATAAATAACTTTGGGATGCTATCTTATCTAAGCAATAGATTCTAAACTTTAGATTCCTATAAAAACAATTTGTAGAAACAATCAATTATCTGCCTCAGTTATTCTACTTCAAGTAAATTGAGTAAGCTTTTTGTCCTTTTCATCCAATAATTCTTTGGTTAATGGTATAAACTTTCTTCGTATTTTGTTTAAGCAAATATATACTATATATAAGATATTGGTCCAGAAATGACAAACTACCTTCCAGGAAAATTCCTGTATGAGCTTCTTGCATTCATCACAGAGGAAGACAATAAGAAACATAGTTATAAGAGTTAAGATTAAAAAAATCAGAACACAAAACATACAACGTTGTAGAATGAGCATGCTAGTACATAGCAATATAAAAGTTTACTCAAGTGCCTTATGTGGAGGAAAGTCCTCATCAGACTTACATCTTGCAGAGTAATTCTGAGTATTGTGTTGAGAACAGATATAAAAGGTCATCAATAGGGAATTCAATGGGAAAACTATTGCAATTATCCAGGCAAGAGATGCTTGTGTTTTGAACAAAAGTGATATTTGATATCAGGAGTCCGCAATTTGATTTTAAGCTTACTTATAAGCTAAAATGTTAAGCTGCAATTGTTTCATGCATTCTGATATAGGACAAAAAATACTTGGTTCAGGACTTTATTATTTATAGCACAGATACCAGCATGAGCTTCACATTTGGCTGGTATCTCTTGCCCTGCCAAATTCCTTGGAAAGGCTATGAAGAGGCCCAGATGGAGGTTGCAGGATTGGTGGGCACAATCTGCAGCTAAGGGACACTGATCTGAGGAGATCCATCTCTTATATTAGCAGACAGTAAGTAAACATGCTCTTGTCCTGGAGAGGGACATTGGACATCTGCAATATCCACTACATTGTCCCATCACCACAAACTCAACCTCCAGAAATGTTCTGAATTAAAGGTGGTCAAAACTTTTTCTGTCTTGGAATACTTGGCAAGAATGTAGGTATTTAGGAGGTTGCCTTGCAAGTTAAGACGAGAAGTATCACATTCTGCATATATTTTTAGAGATTTGCTAGAGGCTTGTGAAATTTTTGTTATTGTTGTAAATAATTCAAACTTTTATTAGTTTACTTCTTTAGGGTCAATTTTATCTGGGAACACCTTGTATTTACGTATATTGGGAATTTCTTATATTCACTCTCAGAATACTAAATATTCTCCATCTCACTTTTTCTACTCTTTAAAAAAAAATATATGCAGGTCATAACATACTTAAAGATCCTCCCATGAAAGATCTGATTAAATGTTCACATATTTCACTAGAACTCAAATTTTTCCACTGGAAATATCATGCACTAAATCATATAGTTTATAAAAACTAGAGAAGTTATCTTTTACATTTTCCTAACCAAAGAAAACACAATCTTTTCTTCGCAGTATACTGCTTGCATGATGTGCTTCTTAAAAGTACTCCCTTTCAAAGTGCATTTTACTTGTATAATTTTCTAATTACATCTTTCATTAAACTTACCAAGTTTATAAGCTACAAATTTGCAAGACAATGTTTGCATTTTAAGGAAAAATTTCTTTCATGGAACCAAGTGTGCAAAGATGGTAGTAAATATATTTGCCTCTCATATCACAAAGATAATTATAATCACACTCCTGTTAAATGCAAGGTTCATCTTCACTTGTTAAATTAGTTTCCCAATATGGGTACGTTTCCAAGTTATAAATATACCCAACCAGTAAAGAATAATTATTGCTTACATTGATGTGAATAAAGTCTAATGTGCACCATTACAACATGTAGTATTGATAGAACAAACATTCAGTCTATGGTTCTCAATAGTAACACAACACTCAAAAGTTATGTTGTAACAAAACACAAAGAAACCACTGTCCAGCCTCCTGTCCTAGAAAGCTGCCTCTATTGGTTGTGAATACAGACTTGCTAAAAATTGGTAACAAAGTTCTGCAGATGAAAGCAGTGTTCAACAATCACTTAGTACCACTGTTCTATCGAGCTCCAAAATACCGCTCCCACAAATTCACCAAGTTTTATTCAGAGTTTTATGTCATTAGACATATTGGAAATGAAATGTTCTTATAGATATGTGGTTTCAAATATCCTGATTTATCATCCTTTTGTTTTTCTAATGAAAGCTTTTACTTGCACTCGCTCTGAGTGTGTTGCCCCTACAAGTTCCAAATCTAAAAGCACTTATCAATATAGATGGAGGTTTGTTCTAAACATTAGTAATGAAATCCAAATTTGACAGGGTACTAACTCTACACTTGTGACTTAATTGAAACTGAATACTGCATCCCAATTCCAAAGGCTGCAGCAATTCAAATCCACCTCCTAGTTTTCTGCAAATTCTTAGAAGACAAACATTCTCCTAGCTTCTTCAACGTCTTGACTCAAATTGCTTCTGCCCAGAATGTTTGAATTGGAGCCTGCAACTTACTCTTTCTTTACTATTCCTGTCTATTAAGCAACTACTTGCACATAGTATTCACAAGTTTTATTTCATTGGTCATTTCATCAACAAGAGGAAGTGGTGAGGAGTGTCATTCTGAGAGAAACTGTTAATTGTTCCTCAACAGACATTTTTTTCTTCCTCCTATATTTCCTTTAACTCCCCTAAAGCCCACCCTGTCTATAAAAATACCTTTGTGTGGAAAGACAATCCTCTTCCAAAATCAAATTCTGCCAGTTTTGATAGTATTAAATAAATAAAACAGAGTCTGGAAGTGTTGTGGAACCTGTAACACTTTATTAGCTGGCAAGACCAGCAGGTAGGCAAGAACATCATGGGTTGAGTACCATGACTATAAAATGATACTTCCCACCATTACACAGGAATAGTATGAAGATTACTTAAATACATGCAATATATGTTCTGTATTGTTAACAGTTAAAATGATGTTTACTTTTCTGCTGGAGAAACTTCACTAACCAGGGTTAATACTAACTGAAATTTCAGTTTATGTGGGCAGAGTCTGATATATAAAATCCCGTCATCTTTGTGTCTAATAACACCAATTTACAAAAGTGACACATTCTATTATCCATGAGATAAAATGCAATCTCTTTTGTCACAGAAAATTCCCTGCTACCCATACTTTCTTGGGGGATTTACTTACTTAAATGAAAATTCTTGAAAAGACACCTGTTTTGTCTTTGCATGTTATGTGCAGCTTCCTGCTCACACATAGATAGCACATTGTTTATGCATTTTAGACATGGTAGAGCAGATAGTACTACAGCTCCATTTTTACTCTGCGTTAAAAATCCAGTGCCAATAGAAGAAACAAGAAAAAATAATTGTACTGTCAGAGTTAATAATTCAGAAACATTAATCAGCTCTTATAATCATCTATGGTATGTCATGCAGAATTGACCCTTGTGAATTTATCTCCCTTGCATCATTTAGTAAATTTTACTCATTGACTTAAAAAAACCTTTAAATTAATTTAAAAGACAGAGAGATATACAGAGACAGAGAGAAAGAGCTTTCATCTTTTGATTCTCTCTAGATTCCTGCAGCAGCAAGATGGGTCGAGCTGAAACAAAAGTCCAAGACAGAAGTCTGCAACTCTATTCAATACTTGCATACACACACACACACACACACACACACACACACAAAGACTTGCATATGTGTGGAGGGGACCTAAGTATTTGAGTCCTGATTTGCTGCCTCCCAGCATGTGTATTAGCAGGAATCCTGGATTTACAGCAGAGCCAGGACTCACATCCAGATGCCATGACAGAGGATGCTGGCAGATGTTGTACCAAACATTTGTCCCATTTAGTGAATTCTAAAACTAACATTTTAATGAGCAAAAGCAAATCAAATCAAACCAGGCACTAGCAAGATGCATGGTTCTCACTTATCTCTGCTCCTGCTTTGTTCTGAAAACTTAAAGGGGAGAAAAGCTTATTATCAAAAGATTAATAATACTGGGTTCAGTGTTAGCTACAGGATAAATGATCCATGACCCCCAAATCATGCCTTTGCAGGTGGGAAAGTTCTTATATTTATCCAAACATCAATTATCCAAAGGAATGTTCATAGAATTTGCAGCATTTGGATGAAGGCATGTCATGATATCATTGTGCAAGAGTTTTCAAAAAGTCTGTGGAGAACCCGGATTAAAATAAACTATTTTAAAGGAAAAACTTTATTAAATGAATGCAGTTTTTCATACGAATTTTCATGAGCTTTCTGTAGATTCTTCATTAGAATCCATTTTTAAAATTTTGCGCCAAGATAAATCTTTTGATTTCATTTTCCATGAATTTTTTGAAGTTTCCCCCTATAGTGATTTTAACCAAACAGTAACAGTGTTAGACCAAAGAGCAGTTTCTAACCAGCTGTTGTGGAGGAAGTTACCTGTAGCCCACTAAACCCCACTGCATGCAGCAATGTGGTGATGTTTGCAGTTTCATAACGTCTCAGGTGTTCAAGCACCCTTTGTTGAAAAACTAACTTGGTTGAGCTTCTGAGTGCTGTGTTTTGTGTTCCACACAGTCATTTCCTTTATTTTGCAGGAGAGTTTTGACTTCTACTGCATTGCCACATTTTACTATGCATTAAGCATCTGGTATCAACAGACAAAACAACCCAGAAAGCAGGATTATGCTGTCAGACTTAATAATTCAGAAATATTAACCAGCTCTCATAATTATCAGTGGTTCTTCACGTGTAATTGCTCCGTGATGTACATTTTGTACTTCTCTGTAACTCTCTGCATACCAGTATAAGGTAATAGTGCCCAATCTTTCATGTAACTAACAGAGTTAATTTGGTTAAATGAAACCAGTTTATCAGTTATAGTAGTTCCTTGCCATGAAAGTGAAAAAAGAAAAAAAAAATTAAACACACATACACTCAAACACAAGTACACATCATAAAAGACAGCTATTTTAATAACACACACTATAATACTACACCCTTAATACAGATGATAACAGATGACCAAGACTACTTTTGCCTTAAATAAGCTTGAGAAAGAAAAATAAACCATACTTAAAATCTCACCTGGGAAGTTAATGTTCAGACCTTGGGGGGTATTGCAACTTACAGTTTCAGGCCATTTGCTTCCCAATTTAATTAAAGCACATTTTTCATCTGCAGATTCCTTATCTGTTCAATTGCAGGGTTCTCCAATCTGCTTTACACTTAGTCTTCAATACCTTAATTGCAATTTGGACCACATGTTATATGAGTCAATGGAGGCTGGTGGGCACTAGGAAGTTCTAGTCCTCATAGCATCCTTACTTGAGCAGGTCTAGTAGAAAAACAATCTATTGTGTTGATGGCAAAGGCTGCTTTAAAGATCGCACTAAGTCACAGTAACTACCTTTGCAGTTTACTCCTTACTGCTGCTTCCTGTGCACATCACTGTACCTGACAGGAGTCACTCTCTGGAGATTTTCTGCCATACCTACTGAAAACAACCCAAATGAACTTACTGTAGGAGTTCTAAGGAGCAGTGGCCCGGTGTGATGGCTAGGTGCCTAAATCCTCGCCTTGCCGGTGCCTGGATCCCATATGGGCACTGGTTCATGTCCCGGAAGCTCCACTTCCCATCCAGCTCCTTGCCTGTGTGCTGGGAAAGCAATAAAAGGTGGTCCAAAGCCTTCAGACCCTGTACTCACATGGGAGACCCAAAGAAGGCTCCCGACGCCTGACTTTGGATGGACTCAGCTCCAGACATTGCAGCCACTTGCCATTTGGGGTGTGGACTAGCTGAAGGAAAATCTTTCTCCCTTTATCTCCCTCCCTCTGTAAATTTGCCTTTCCAATAAAAATGCATACATCTTAAATAAATTTCAAAAAGTATCACTAGGTAACAGCAAATGTGCTCTGGGTGAGGAATGGATCAGCAAAGTGATGGCTCCTTTGTTGGATGGGTTCCTGGATTCTTCCAAGACTTTTCGGTTGATTTCTATTCTTAATCTGTTCAACATTTGTCATTTGCTGGTAGCTGAGCTCTGAGTAGGGGAAAAAGACACAGCCTGACTTATATTTTCACAGAGAGGGTCCTGTGAGAACATTTTCTGCATGTTTGAGTGACTGGCACTACAAGTGTTCTAGAATCATAATGAATCTGTAATTCATGAAGGTACATGAAGGGGTTTTTAGAATAAACTCTGATCACTACCTGCCTTCCTAAGAGTTGGCTACATAGGACCTGGTGTGATAGTTTAGTGCCTAGAGTCCTTGCCTTGCATGCACCAGGATCCCATATGGACACTGGTTCATATCCCAGCTGCTCCATTTCCCTTCCAGCTCCCTGCTTGTGGCCTGGAAAAGCAAGAGAGGATGGCCCAAAGCCTTGGGACCCTGCACCTGGATGGGAGAACCAGAAAAAGCTCCTGGTCCCTGGCTCCTGGTTTCAGATGGGCTCAGCTCCAGTCATTGTACTCATTTGGGGATTGAACCAGCAGACAGAAGATATTTCTTTCTGTCTCTCTTTCTCCCTGTAAATCTACCTTTCCAATAAAAGTAAATACATCTTAAAAAAAGAATCGGTTGCATAAACTGTTCATTTTCTCTGTATAGTATAGCTTCTAGTGAAAAGAGGAAAAAAGCCTTAGAGTACAGGATGTATGATTTTAGAGTTAAAAATGAAGTAGAAGCTACTTACAATAAGCTCACTTATTGGGTATACCAAACTCCATAAAATGAGTACACTGTTGTTTCATTGAGACTTACTTAATATATTTTAGACTCAGTTTTTTTTCATTTAAAAAATGAGAAGACTGACATTCAACTACTAAATTTTCTGAGAATTAGGTGAGAGAGGTAAAATAGTAATAATGAAACATAATACAGAACAAATGCTTTATGAATTGTAGAACCCATTGAACTTTAGAATTTGAATTTCTAGAACCCGTTGAACATTGGCACCCAAATCTGATTTTATCATTTTGTATGAAAGCATGCTCTGAGTTAGATAAGTGATTAAATATCACTAGATTAACGGCTATCTGAAAACTGAGTTAAGAAAATTTATTTTCACATGGGAAAATAAAGTGGAGCAGACCTGGTTACACCATTTCTGATCCAAGTCCCTGAAGAAGGCTTAAGTCCTTGGGTCCCTACACTCAAACACTGGAAATCTGGATGAAGTTCCTGACTCTTGCTTTGTGTCTGCACTAGCCTTGGCCAGTGTGGCCATTTGGGGAGTAAACCAGCCATTGGAAAATTTCTCTTTCTCAACCTCTGTCCATGTCTCTCTGAAACTCTGCTTTTCAAATGAATAAAAATGATGGTTTAAAAAGTATTTTTTTTTTAAAGATTTATTCATTTTATTACAGCCAGATATACACAGAGGAGGAGAGACAGAGAGGAAGATCTTCCGTCCGATGATTCACTCCCCAAGTGAGCCGCAACGGGCCGATGCGCGCCGATCCGATGCCGGGAACCTGGAACCTCTTCCGGGTCTCCCACGTGGGTGCAGTGTCCCAATGCATTGGGCCGTCCTCAACTGCTTTCCCAGGCCACAAGCAGGGAGCTGGATGGGAAGTGGAGCTGCCGGGATTAGAACCGGCGCCCATATGGGATCCCGGGGCTTTCAAGGCGAGGACTTTAGCCGCTAGACCACGCCGCCGGGCCCATTAAAAAGTATTTTTCTGTAAACAACAGCTCTAAAATATCTTCTTCTGCATAAAAGCAATTTGATTGCAATTTACAATAAATTTAATATTTCCCCAAAGAATCTAACCAACAGGGAAACATTTTAAGACCTAATTTAAAGGGAAATATTTAATATTAGTATGTCATAAAACAAAATCTTAAAATTTCAGCTATGATGTCTGATGCATATTTGGCAATAGAACTGATAAAAAATACCGATACTTTGTTTTTAGAAACTTTTCTTTGGTTTTAAAACTTTGTTTTAAAAACCATTTCTTTTTCTGTTCTTATTTTAATTTCATGCTACGTATTGCTCTTCCATATGCCAAATGCTGCAATGGAAACAGAGAATACTGCACTAAGTAAGACTTCATGAATCTGACAATTAGACAAACCTGTCCTTATAAAACCAGTGTAAAGGTTCTGGTTTAAATAGGCACAAGTGTCACTGAGCCAGGATAAAGCAAACCTGATTGTACCAATGCAGAGGGAACTGGGACTCAACAGAAGATTCCTGAATGAGGTATCATAGCAGCCCAGTCTACCAGAAGAGTAGGTCAAGCATTCTAGGCAGGACAGAAACATAGGTAGAAGCCCAATCTGTGAGACAGCGAGCCATGTGCAACGAAGGCCAAGTGCAAAAGGGAAGAAGAGCAGGAAACAGAGCAAGGCAAGACGTGGAGCCAGACATATGGCTTTTTGTATACAAAGTCAAGTCAACCACAGGTATTGCTAAATGTTTAAGGGCTTTGTCAGACAATTATTAATAAGATTTGGTTTTGTGTTAAAAATGCTCTAACACATAAGCAAGGTGTAGTTTCTTGAATCATCCAAGGAACTGTGAAGTGGATTTTACCCACGTTTTATAGATGAACAAAACTGACTGGTCAGAGAGGCAAAGATTTATGATGTCCAAAATGTCTGACCACTAAACCCATGTTAATATACTAGGAAGAGGAGAATTAATTACTTGAAATGTTGCTTGGTTATCTTAACCTCAAACGTATACCTTTCTAGGTTCTTTTTCTATCCTCAATATTTACCTAAGTAGGGCTAGGAAACAATCTTTTAATTATGCAAGCCCAACACAAAGTTTTGTTTGAACAATTTAATTCATTCCTACAAGAAACCCATTAAGTAGAAACCTGTACATTTAAGAGATATATTTAAAATGTTTATACATAAACTAGTGATTTTAATTCAAAAGTCAGTCAGGATGACTTCTCCTAGACTCATACTTAATCTTAAAATTTTGCATTTCTAAATTGTGCATTTCTGAAAGAGGGAGGACCAGGAAGGTCCAGGTCAAACTTGACTCACTGGCATGTGCAAGAGTCAGGCTCTAGCGTGCGTCATGCAAGGTTAGGCTATTACACCCACCAGTTTGCATGAACCAGAGATGGGAGCAGACTGGGCAGGATAGGCTTCAGCATCTGCCAGTGAGAATTGGGACTAGGGGCAGGCTGGGACAGATCAGGCTGGGACCGGTCAGGCTGCAGCATCTGATGGCAAAGGCCAAGAAAGGGGATGGACTATGCCAAGCTGGGTCAGAGGAACCACTGGCATGTACACGATCTGTGACTGGGAACAGGCCTGATTGGGGAGCTAATCAGACACCCCAGTGGGGTCGTGGTTCTGGTGAGAAGGCTGCAGTGGGGGCAGTGACATGGAATGGACACGACCATGGTATCTTTTGGCATAGGTGTGAACTAGGTCTTAGGTGTGTTAGACTGGGCTTGATTCCAACACCCACTGGTGCTTGTGAAACCCAAGGAGGGTGTCGGATGGGCTGAGTACCTGTTGAATCACATGAGAGCTGTGTCTAGGCATGGAGCAAGACTGGGCTGCAACACCCAACAGTAGGAACCAGAATGGGTGTGGGCCAGTTAGACAAGACTACTGCTCCTGTCAGGACAGGAGGTAGACTAAGTCAGTCTGGACCAAGGACCTACTGATGTGCACTAGATCTGTCACTAGGAGGAGACCTGATAGAGTTGCTGGGGTAGCTCCTTTGTCAGGATACAGTCCCTGAGGATGAGCACAAGAATCAAGGCTAGGAACAGCACAGACCAGACCAGGTTACTGTACCCACCAGTATGTATTGGTAGGTCTAGGGGCAGTTCAGGCTGGGCCAGTTCATAATATGCACTGGCAGATCTGAGAACCAGAACAGGGTTCAGGACATGCTGGGCCAATTCACGTTAGGGCTGGGACTTAAGCTGTCCGGGCCTAAGTAGGTGCTGCAACACCTACCAGCACGAGCTAGAACTTGTGCCAGGCTGGGCCAGGCCAGCTACAGCACCAGCCAAAAACATCGAGGTGAGATGGCCCATGCCGGACTGGGCCATAGCACCTACCAGCACACATGAGACCTGGGCATAGGGTAGGAGCCCAGTAGGAGGGATGCAGGGGTTCCCTGTTGGGCTGCTGCTCCCACTGGCAAGTGTGAGAGTTGTGATCAGGGGCAAATCAGGCTGAGCAGGGCTACAATACCTGTTGGCCTCCATGTGATTCAGGCTAGGGGAAAAGCCAAGATGGACTAACCGATTGTATCCTCTGGTACATACATAGACTAGAGTAACAACAGGTTACTGTGTTTGCCAGTATGTGCAGCAGGCTGGTTCACTTTGTCACAGCATCGGCTGGCAAGTGCTAGGAAGCGGAACAAATTCAGTCAAGCTAGACTGCAGAACCACCTGAAAAATGTAAAATCCTAGACTGGGAGTGGGCCCAGAAGGGAAATTGTGGCCACCTCTCTGATGGTTTGCAACTCCCACTGGTGAGCATGAGAATTGAGGCTGGGGGCAGGCCTGGTTAGACAGGCGGTGATACCCACTGGCATGAGTGTGGGCTGGATAGTGGGGTCAGTCTGGGGGTTGAGCTAGGCTACATCACCCATTTATGTGTACAAGAGCTGAATGGATATGGGACAGACTGGACCAACCTGCTGCACATACTGGCAAACAAAGGAACCAGGACTGGGAGTGGGCCCAGTAGGGGTTCTTGGGGTTCACTCTGACCAGTCTGTAGTTCCAGTTGGTGTACATGAGGGCTGAGTGTGTGGTGGGCAGGATTGGGCTGGGTTGTAGCATCCATTGGTTTGTATTAGGGAAAAAGCTTGAAACAGAACTGACCCAGCAAATGCAACTATCAGTGTGTGCATAGGCTGATGTGAGTGACGAACACAGTTGGTACATGCACTGGCAAGCACACATGAGAGTCAGGTCTGGGTTCGCTTCAGATGAGGTTCCTTAGGGGATCTCCCCAACTGACTGGGGAGCTGGACTCAGAACTCCAGCCATGGGGAGAATTGCAGCATCTGTGGTCTGACCGTGGAATACATAGGTCAGAACAGGGCTTCCTCAATGCTGCAGATGCAGCAATGGAGGCAAACCAGATGCACATGGAAAATGTGGCAGTTTATGAAGTAAGAGTTCTTTCGATACATTTATAAAGAAAATTAGGGTGTTCTTGGTCTTACCATGAGTCTCCATACCATTTTCTAATACCCTTGTATAACAGGGAGTGGAATGTAATGACATACTCAGGATGCTTTTCCATAATTCTTCTCTTTATACCTTTCCCCCCTTTTTAAAGGTCTATGCAGATGTTACTGTAAAATCTTTATTATAACGAGAGAGCTGAGAGCTTGGAGGAACCCACCTGGAAAATCCTCTCTTTTTAATATCTTTTCTGTCTTTTTTTTAACTGAAATCTCATCAAGCCTGTAGATCAGTGAGAACTTCAAAGAAATCAACACTTAAAACCGTGAAAAGTAGGGCAACCACAATTCATAGTAAAAATACCAGTGGAGAAGAAAAGAGAGTAAAAAAAAATGTAGTTGTCATAATTGAATTGATTTGAATAGTTAGCTCATTTGGTAGAATTTGTAAGTCATCTTGAAATAATAACTTCACAATTGCATGCATTTTTCCTACATGCTTGAAACTTCTCTCATAGTTGTACAACAGCCTTTTAAAATTGTTTAACAGGAATGACTGAAAAAACATGTAACATACCCCAGTGGCCCTGCTTCCCATCCAGCTCCCTGTTTGTGGCCTGGGAAAGCAGTCTTGGCCCAAAGCCTTGGAACCCTGCACCTGTGTGGGAGACCCAGAAGAGCTCCTGGCTCATGGCTTCGGATTCGCACAGCTCCAGAAGTTGTGGTCACTTGGGGAGTGAATCATTGGGTGGGAGATCTTCCTCTCTGTCTCTTCTCCTACTTCTATATCTGACTTTGCACTAAAAATAAATAAATCTTTAAAAAGAAGAAAACCTCATTTTCTAACAGCTGTGCATATGCACACAGCCATCTCTACATCATTGAAAGAGGATTTGATAATAAAAAAACACAGAAATATGTTCACTGTCATAAAAAGTTTTTTGAACTTACACATGGTATCCTTCAGCACTTCCTCGACCATGCACATGATCTTACGACTTGTAGCCATCTCACTATCACCTTGTGAGTTTCTGAAGGACAAGAACAGATTTATAACGTCTTTTCTATCCTACCAACCAGCACAGGGCCGCATTCATGGTAAATGGTCAATTGAAAGTTCAGTTCCTGACTAAACTTTAATAGCTGCATAATGTATACAGTTACAGATACACATTTCTTATGAAAGAATCATGAAATACTTTGCTTTCTGTGTTGCCCAAACTAAATCCACTGAGAAAAATTAAGATGACTTATTCATAGATGATTATTTTATCAGATTTTTTATTATCATGTTCCCATTTGACTGTACACAGGAGAGTTACAGATTGGTGTCAGAAAATTGTGCCAACATTATAAAGCAAAAAGAAGGCCTTCACCAAATGTGGAGGAAGGGAGTGGCTAAGAAGAAAATGAGGGAGTAGGAGGGAAGGAGCTGTTCCCTAATTTGAGGAGCTGTTACTGTCACTGAGAGAAGAGTTTGTAATACATAGGTTTGCAGTGCATGATAAGGGCTGTCTAATGAGGCATCCCCTCATGCAACTATACTCATATACCAAATCATAGGGTACCCACACTTTATTTACTTATTTGCATGAGGACTTGTTTAACTTACTTTAAAGGCAGAATTAGAGAGAGACAAAGACCTTATATATGCTGGTTCACTCCCCCAAATGGGCACAACAGCTGGGTCTGAACCAATCCAAGGCCAAGAGCTTGGAACTGTGTCTAGTTTTCCATGTGAGTAACAAGAACTTGGGGGCATCTTTTGTTGCTATCCTGGAACAGTGTGGCTTCTGAGACTGAATTAATTTCTCAGAATGGAGCCTGTGCTCTGAAGACTGCAGGAAGATATAATATGAGCTCCTCTGATGAAAAGTTGTCATGAGTTTTCCAGGATGCTTTCTTCATTGAGCCCTTGTAAGATCTGTAGGATTCTTCTCTATAGAGGCTGTCCACTTAAGGAATTACTGCAGTCAGGCTCCACCTTCCTGCCCGCTCTTCCCCTGCATCAGGGAATGTACCACCCTCCAGCTGTAGAGTTGGGGTTCACTTGGCTTTGCATCTCTCTGTGCTGCAATGCCTGGTCTCCATCTCTTACCAAGCTCCAACATTTCCCTTCTCTGCTTTGGACACTTTCCTCCAAAGAAAGAGCTGATTTGCTCTTTCTCAGTAGAAGAAGAGGTGAATATTGGGCTTCTCTAATCAATCATCCCTAAAACTCATCCCTGTAGTTGTCTTTTAATCCTTTGTGCTCATGGATCAAAACTCACACAGATCCTAAAGGCAGATCTTTGTTGCAACAATATGTTTTTTCAAAGGGGACTGAGAATAAGTCTGTGATTCCATCAAAATCTTGTCAAAGGATTTTGTAGACCATTTTCTGCACTTTCAATAAGAAAGAGATGAGTTCATAATGCTCTTTTATATCTGTTCCTGGTTTCTTTCATTTTCAAAAGCTTCCTGATTTGGGAAATAAATCAGATGCATGTCCCCTGTCTATGTATTTTGAGAATTGGGGAGCGCAAGTAGGTTTAAACTCTAACTCTCTCTCTCTCCCTCTCCCTCTCTCTCTCTCTCTCTCTCTCTCTCTCTCTCTCTCACACACACACACACACACACACACACACACACCCCAAAGAACATTTGAAGCATTTTGTGTATACTTGGAATGTTTCTGTATACTTGGAAACAGGACATGAGAAGAGAGTCAGTGATGCTTCCTGATCCTAGTTTAAGTCAACAATAAAGTTTAAATTTACTCAGAGCTTTCACAAGTGTGATGGATGACAATAGGAGAAGGAAGTGACTCTGTGTAGTTTCTTAAGCTATTCTCAGTCTATATCTGTTGCCCAAAGATAAACACTGATGAATTCTTTAATTTGGGGAACTAAGATTTTTGCCCATTACATTTCTAAAGACTTCCCTTTTCCAGAGTTCTTTTTAAAGCCAGGGTATCATTGTTTCAGATTGCAATTTGTTTCTCATCCTTTGTTTTCATTGCACCTAATGCTTAATTTAAAAATAAAGATTGTACAATAACTAAGTAGCATCTTCAAGAATCTCCTTGCTCAGTCACATATGAAAACACAATTCTAAGAACACCACAATCCTCTCACAGCTGCTTGAGTTTAGTTAGTACATTTGCAGAAATATTCAAGAACCAAGAGCATCTATGTTTTGATAACCAAAGAGGTTTGATTACAACAGAGCTTGTTAACTCTTTTCAATGTGTTCATTTCTTGAATGTTGAATTGAGATGTATTCAGTGAAAGAGCTCATCTGTCTTTTAAAACAAGCATGGCTAAAAATTAGTGTGAACTGGAGACTTTAGCTTTTTCTATTGGGGAAGTTGGTCATACAATGAATACCCTAATTGTAACCAAAAATCATGTTTTATCTTGCTTGAGTTACACCCTAGGCATGAAATGATCATTCAGATCACCACATAGGAGGCCATAAAAATCATGAGATCACCTCCTTACTGCCTTTCTACTCTTTTTTAAATTTATTTATTATTTTTAATTCATTAATTACATTGTATTATGTAACACAATTTCATAGGTACTTGGATTCTCCCCCCCCTCCCCAAACCCTCCCACCATGGTGGATTCCTCCACCTTGTTGCATAACCATAGTTCAAGTTCAGTTGAGATTCCCCCATTGCAAGCATATACCAAACATAGAGTCCAGCATCTTATTGTCCAGTCAAGTTCAACGGCTTCTTAGGTAGACCCTCTCTGGTCTGAAGACAGAGCCAGCAGAGTATCATCCAGATCAATTAAAAGCTCCAACATACCATCAGCAAAAATTTACATCATTATGGAATTAATTGACATAGTAATGAGTAACCAATATGGTAAAAGTAAATGCGAGTTCTTAACCACCTTCTGTGACCACCTCATTGACATTTCAATTTTAGTTTATACACAACATATAACAAACCTAACATAACAATCAATAAAGTAAAAAAGCAGCCCACAGAATGGGACATCTTTGCGCACTACGTAGGTGATAGAGGGCTAATCTCCAGAATATACAAAGAACTACGAAACAGCCAAAACACCAAAACAAACAAGCCACTCAAGAAATGAGCACGGGAAATGGGCAAACACTTCACAAAGGAACAATCCCAAATGGCAAATAAACATATGAAAAAATGCTCAAGTTCCCTGGCAATAAGGGAAATCCAAATTAAAACATCAATGAGGTACCACCTGACGCCAGTAAGACTGGCCCACATGAATAAAAGCACCAACAACACTTGTTGGCGAGGTTGCGGGGAAAAGGGAACCCTACTCCACTGCTGGTGGGGCTGCAGGCTGGTACAGCCTCTATGGAAATCAGTATGGAGAACATTCAAACAACTCAAATTCAACATACCGTATGATCTGGCAATAGCACTCCTAGGAATATATCCAGAACACTTGTTTTATGAGAAACCAACATGCACTCCTATGTTCATAGCAGCACAATCAGTAATTGCAAAAACATGGAAGCAGCCAAAATGCCCATCAACAGAGGATTGGATAAGAAAGCTATGGTTCATCTACTCCATGGAATACTACTCAGCTATTCAAAAAAAACAAAATGCAGTTCTTTGTGGCCAAATGGACCAAACTGGAAACCATAATGCTAAGGGAAATGAGCCAATCCCAAAAGGTTAAATACCACGTTTGCCTTAATTCAAGATGACACGATGTTATGTATAACATGTTATGTTAGGTCTGCCTTTCTACTCTTATGCCACCTGTGTAACCCTCCCACCTCTCTCTGTCACTCTCTCTCTCTCTCTCTTCCTACCAATAACTGCGGTGAAGTAAACACTCACTCGCATCTTCAGGCTGTCTTCTCTTTCTGTTACTCTAGCTTGTGCTCTGTGTAGTTGTGTACATCTCCAGATGGTCCTGTATTTGAGAAATGAAGTGTCACCCCTGATGTTGTGCATTAACTTGTCCAAGATCCAATTTTGCACGGTGATTACCTCGTCCTTAACCTTTGAAACCCTTGGTTGGTGTCCTGCTCCATGAGGCAGCATCCACCACCAAAATGCTGTATGCTGTATTGGATTGGAGTCCCTGTTATTGCGCTCAACTCACTACTGGAAGTCTTTTGGATGGCAAGATTCATTGATTTTAGTTAGTCTTTTTTTTTTTTTTTAAGCTTGTGAGTCTTCCCTCGACAGGGAAATGACTATACACCCAACTCCATTTTATTATACAGAACTCTACTTCCCTTCATATCCTTTTGATTACAGCTGACATTCTGGCATATTTTTTTTCTTTCAAGGCATCCTAAATGGACTCCAATAAAATTGTACATCAAGTTCAGTTCAATACAAATGTATTGATACTTTCTAAATTCAAGTAAATGAGGAAGTAAGTAGCAAGGATGGTGGCATGGCGGAATCTTAGCCCTCCCAGAACTTATGGCCTCTGTATAACATGGAGCCTTCAACAGGTAGGTTTCAGTGTCTTACAAATAAAACTGACTTACCTATCAATCTCAAATGCAAATTAAGACCTTGACTAGTGCTTATTAAAATTCTCTCTGTGATGTAGACAAGTTTTGTTTCCTCTTCAAGTATCACACTACATCCACTCCCATCCCCCAGCAGCATATACTTTTCCAATTAACATTTGCCCATGCACTTCTTTGACTAGCAGAAAGCCTTACTTTGGTTATTCATCTCTCCAGCATTCATATCTGTGTTATATAAGAATCTCTTTGAGAAGGACACTTTCCTCTTTGTTCCACAAGATCTTAAAATAATTACTGGAAAATAATCATATAAATTGTTATTTAGTGAAGGTTGTTCTGTTAGATGACATAAAGGCCTTTTTTTGATCAGCAAGGAATGATTAAATTGGGTGACATTCATTATTAGCAGCATTTAGCAATTCCTCACAGAGCACAGCAAATGTTTTAGAACAAATAAAAAGGCAGAGTTGCATCCTGTTACATTTATAATGAGGCAAGAAGTATGCCTAGTGATTTTCATGTTTTGGATGCTAAACTCTTTCCTCCCCTTACTATGACTATATTTCAATGTCTTGCTTTGTATTTGGTAGCCATTCAAGATATCAATCTCTCAGCATTAGAACTCCTTCGAGAAAGGGGGTCATGGCTTACGCTAAATATGATCAAGAATTTTTTTATAACTTGCAATATCTACACCCAGCATTTTTCTATATTCCAATTTAATCTTTATTATTTTTTCTCATTAACACTTAAATATACTGATATAGCTTTTACTGTGCCAACTTTTACTACATTGCTTTACAATTTAGTTCTCTCCACAAGCCTTTAAGGGATGCAACTCTAAGTTAGATTCAGGGCAATGAGGTACACTCTTGTCTAGACGGCCAGAGCTGGCTCCCCTCCAGTTAAAGTGTTGTGGTGTCCATGCTCTCAACCATGGCATCTGCTGCAGTTCAAATGTTGCCTTAGACACTTTATTAGTGTTTATTAGTGTTCATTAGTACTTCTAGGAAGGGATGACATGAAAGGTATCTATTGAGATACATTTCTGGTCCATTCCTGGGGGCATTTCTGAGAAATATTTACTGCTCAGAACTCCTAACATAAAGTTAGGCCTGGTCTGTATGTTATTTTATATTGTCATGGCATTATTATGGCTGAATAGACCAGGTAAAGGCACATGACTTCACCTGGGTCAACAGGATTCTCTCTTTCCATGGAGTTTGAAGTCAAAATACTATCAGCACTAGAAGATGAAATGTATAGTTTTAATTTGCACAGGGATCACATAAGATGTATGATTATGTGTGTTAATGTATTTTTAAAATATGTGTGTTACTGCAGAGAGAACAGATTAATGCCTCAGAGTGGTAGGAAGAATGACCTTGATTTCTGTTTTCTAGTTACTCATAATTTCTGTCTTAATATCATTAGATACTGGGCCCGGCAGCGTGGCCTAGCGGCTAAAGTCCTCGCCTTGAATGTGCCGGGTTCCCATGTGGGCGCCGGTTCTAATCCCGGCAGCTCCACTTCCCATCCAGCTCCCTGCTTGTGGCCTGGGAAAGCAGTGAAGGACGGCCCAAAGCCTTGGGACATTGCACCTGCGTGGGAGACCCGGAAGAGGTTCCTGGTACCCGGCATCGGATTGGCGCCCACCGGCCCGTTGCGGCTCACTTGGGGAGTGAAACATCGGATGGAAGATCTTCCTCTCTGTCTCTCCTCTCTGTATATCCGGCTTTTCAATAATAATAAATCTTAAAATATATATATATCATTAGATACTAATAGGACAGAATTTCTCTGTTATGAGCAAAGCAATGGCAATGTGGGCAGTTAAAATTTGCATTGCTTTGTTCTGGAATTTGCTGCCAGAATTAAGTTTGTGGATCAAATAATTTAATAGTGATTACGACTTGCACTGTTGTCTTCATCGTTCTTACCTTCCATCCCGAAACCCCACACAAAGGGGACTGCTAAATTTAAATACTGCACTTTGTATGATTAATGATGCTGAAAGATTTGTTTGGCTTGTGGTTCTGAAGGCAGGCAAGTTCTGAAGCCATACCTGCCATGGTCTTTTTTGCTGTTGAGGATCCCGTTGAGTTCCAAGATGACACACAATTGAAACAAAAGCAATCCCATAAGTTTCATTCTTTTATTACAAAGCAACAGTCCTACTGGATTAATTGGGCTCCCACCTCGATGGTCTTGTTTACTCATACTTACCACCCCGCAATCCCACCTCTAAATATTGTAATTATATTGTTTTTATTGTCTTAATATTTCACAATGGGGATTATATTTTAGCATGAATTTTGGAGAGAATATTCAAGCCACATCATAAAGTTACTTATAAGACAGAAGTATTTCTGGAAAAGAAGAACTTGAGCATTTTATTACCAAATGTTTCACACAGATTTTGTTGGCAAGTAGCTGAATATGAAGTACTTGGGTGTACTTTTAAAATATGATAAAGAGAAGGCTTCCAAGAGAAAAGAGATGGGGTCCACATTGAGGATGGCCAAAGACAGATTGGATAAATTCATGTCACTAAGGTTACCTTTTGTTAAAGGAAATTCTATGAAATCATAATGAACAATTTTAAGTTTACTTATTTTGGTTATGTAGCTAATTCAGAAATGATCTTACAATCTTTTAGATAAGTTTACAGATAGAAGATCAGAATAGCATGGTAATTGAAGATTGGTTATTCTAGAATTTTTGTGAAGCATTAGCTTCTGCTTACTTCATTTGAAAATTATTCAGCAAACTTAGGATTTCCAATTTCGGGTTTAGAAAAGGGTTTTAATGATTTCGTCTCACAAAGTGCTTTTCCTCCTTCAGGAATATATTTTACATTATTTAATTTAAAAAAACGTGCATAAGCCATTAGTTCTGTCTATGGGAGTTAGGAGAGAAATAAAACTTTTAGGGCCCAGCACAGTAGCCTATCAGCTAAAGTCCTCATCTTGCATGCACCAGGCTCCCATATGAGTGTTGGTTCATATTCCGGTGTCCCCAGTTCCCATCCAGCTCCCTGCTTGTGGCCTAGAGAAGCCAGTCGAGGATGGCCCAAAGTCTTGGCACCCTGCACCTATGTGGGAGAACTGGAAAAGGCTCCTGGCTTCTGGCTTCAAATCAGCTCAGCACCGGCCATTGCAGCCACTGGGGAGTGAATCAGCGGATGGAAGATTTTCCTCTCTTGTCCCTCCTTCTCTCTGATATATCTGACTTTCCATATAAATAAATAAATATAAAATAAATAAGTCTTAAAAATAGACTTTTATGAGTGATCATTATGTTCTATCTTAAAAGCAGTTGGGGAAGATTTTTTTTAGAGGTACACAGAACTAAATGTTTTCATTTTTGTAATAGATTATATCAAAAAGCCTATACAAAAATTGTACAATATTTAGCATGACTTCTAAAAGATTCTTTATCCTTCAAAAACTTTTAGGATAAGTGTCAATAAAATACTTTATAAGTGTCAATAAATTGCTTTTTAAGTGTCACTAAAATACTTCTGAGTCTCTAAGGAATGAGTCATATTCTATAAAAATTTTAAGACTATTTTAACATGGATGTAAATCTGAAAGTCAATATGCATTTGAATGTGTGTTTCTTTAAGTATTTCATAATATAAACTTAAGGTGCATATTTTATTTTCTGTTTTCTTTTAAAAATTAGAATGACCAATAGAAGGGAACCAGCAGGAAGGTCAAGTAATGAAGACAACTCATAATCAAAGATGTTTCATAATTTTCCATTATGCATTACTTAGAGGATATAACCCTGATTTGCTTTGTCCATATCTGATGGGAATCCATATTTTAACTGGTTGTATTTACAAAATCATCTTATGGTACCACTTTCAACATCAGCATCTGTCACAAAATGCATTTCAACGGTTTTGCAAACAAACTTTCTTCCATTAATAATTAAACAGAGGAACAGCTTGCGGTATATGCTTGGAACTAATTTTACTATATATAGTGGGAAATGACAAGCACACATGAAGATGTGACTGAAACTTGGTAACATTTAAATATTCTGCTTTTCCTCTGTTACCTTGACTAGTGCAAAGTTGGTTCCCAAGGTAAAAACTAAGTGGTCTGCCGGCATATGGTCTCACCTCCATTTGAGTGCTAAAAGCTGGATACTGTTTTTGTGAAACAGATGTTGTTGAGTGCAGCAATGCACAACTGACTCTAGCTAACAGCTGGGAATCCTTCGTGACCCATATAGCGGGAAATAAACATGGTCCTAGGTTTGGCAAAAGTGTAAGAAAGCAAATTTCCATTTGTTAAGAGCTTATCAAAATGAAGAATAAATGTTTTTAGCCATAAACTGATTTTATTCACCAGAGTAATCTTTCCAGCAGCTCATGTGATGGCCTCATAATATTGCAGGCACCCTTTGCCAGATGAAGGCTATAGTTGCACTGCCATATAGTACAGATGGAAAATAAACATCTGCCTCAATCAAGACAGAAGACCAAGGACAAGGTTGACGAATATTATCTGGCATGGCTCTCTTTGCAGGAAAGCATATAAATGCTACAAGACCAAAACCACTGGCATCGTCTGGTGTTATCCTTATGTGGTTACTGACCATGAAGAGAGATGATTAGTATGCACTCTCCAAGGAGGAGTGGTGCAGATGCTCACAGTGATATGATTCCAACACTCTAGGATCTGCTTGGCTGTAGCTACACCATGTGAGTCACAGAATGATTCCATTTTATATATTTTTGCATGGTTCAGCTGCATTTATCCTTCACAAAGTTTCGCTTCTTCTTGAATGTAACAAAAGAGGAGAGGGATGAAAAAGAGGAGCTAATTTTAAAAAGATAAAACTGTTTTCTTCTTCATCATAGGGAAATGTCAGTAAAGGTCTCAAGTCCAAGTTCAAATAATTTCTTTAACTCCAACACTGCAATTATGAAGTACCATATTTTATTATGTGGTCCAACCTCACCTATGGCACTATTGGAATAATTTATGTATTTTCTGTGAGAAAGGCACATAGGCGTGCGTACACACAGATATACACACATGCTTCAGCCCAGTACCAAGTTCCTTTTGTCCTCATTGCAACCAAATGATTCATGTGGCACAAACGATATGACAGATGTAGCTTTAAAATTCAGTTTTATTGTAAGTGTCTTTTGACTGAACCTTCTCTCACTCTCTGATATCTCTTGTGACCATATGGAGTTCAGATGGCACTGAATTCCCTTTTACTAACTCAAACACTTTTCTGCACCTGGGCATAATTTTGGATAAGGAGGGGAAGAAAAGGGAAAAAGTGTTAGTTAGGCTAACGAAGAATCACAGAAGGGGCAAAAAAGGGAATTCTTCCTCTTTTAGTACTATCATTTGAATGCTAGGAGTTTTTTATACTATTTAAAAATTTTTTTTAAAAAGATTTATTTTATTTTTATTACAAAGTCAGATATACAGAGAGGAGGAGAGACAGAAAGGAAGATCTTCCGTCCGATGTTTCACTCCCCAAGTGAGCCCCAACGGCCGGTGCTGCGCCGATCCGAAGCTGGGAACCAGGAACCTCTTCCAGGTCTCCCACACGGGTGCAGGGTCCCAAAGCATTGGGCCGTCCTCCACTGCTTTCCCAGGCCACAGGCAGGGAGCTGGATGGGAAGTGGAGCTGCCGGGATTAGAACCGGCGCCCATATGGGATCCCGGGGCTTTCAAGGCGAGGACTTTAGCCGCTAGGCCACGCTGCCGGGCCCGCTAGGAGTTTTTTAAATTTATTTTTTTAAAGTGACATGGTGGAGAATTGTACACATAGACAATTTTAAAATTTACTTATATTTATTTGAAAGAGTGCAAAGAAAGAGAGAGAGAGAGGGAGATCTAAAGAGATCTTCCATCTGCCTCTTCACTCCCCAGATGCCTGCAACAGTTGGGGCAAGGCAACATCAATATTAGGAACCAGTCAAGCCATCTGGATCTCCCACATGAGTGACAAGGACCTGTGTATACGAAACATCATAACCGCTCCCCACCCCCATTACTCCCACTGTCAGTTTGCAGATTAGCAGGAAGCTCAATTGGAAGTGGAACATGGACTTTATCCAAATGACCTTGTGCTAATCAAGAGATTTGTGTTAAGGGTTTCATTCTTTCCTTGATCTTTAGGTTCTCCTTTACTTTGTGATACAAGATTGAATTGCAGAATAAGAATTGTAGTAGGAACTTCTATTGAGTTTTTAGGTGAAACAAATGGCAGAATTATTCTTGGATACATCCACTTGACCATGTGTCAAAAGTCTGTGCCAGAGCTTGTGAGGGTTTCTGCATAAATAAAGGGGACAGCTTTCTTGCATTTGTCCATTATGATCATGAAATTGTAATGGTCTGTTTCTTTTCTACGCCTAATCCACGCACCCTTCTTGAGCTCTGAACTCGGCTGGAGCTGGACTCCGGCAATATTTAAAAAGATGTGTATTTATTTATGTTCTACTGAATTTTATTTATTCACGAAATAATTTTTGACCATTATGTAGTAAAATAATATAAACTTGCATAAAATTAAGTCTTCTCATTTCCTTCCAGTTCTAAAAGCGTGCTGTGGATTTTTTTATTTCTACTACTCTAAATGTATTGAATTATTTCTATTTTGAAAGAAGAAAGAGAGATATTTTTATTGGTTCACTCACTGAATTCCTACAACAGCCTCTGAGCTGGGTCATGCTGAAGTCAGGAGGCTGGAAATTCATCTGGGTCTCCCACATGGTTGGCAGGGACTGAAGACATAGGAACCATCACAGCTACCTCCAAGGGTGCACATTAGCAGAAAGTCTGCACTGGAAGTGGAGGAACCAGGACTTGAACCAGGCACTTTGATGTGAAATGTGTATTAAGGAGTGACTTAAACCACTGTGCCAAACGACTGCCAAAACTCTCTAATTATTTAATTTATTTACTTTTATTCTCCATGATAGTTTTATAGGTATAGATTCCTCCCTCCCCCTTCCCTTTATCCTTTTCCGTTTTACCCTTCCAGCATTTCTAGCATAGTTGTTTAGTGATGGTTACAAAATTAATATTCCGCTATTTAAGTATATCATGTCATTTTGGGTATAGGCAAGAAAGAAAATATGGCATCATACTTTCAAGGTATATTTAACTGTTTCAATTGCAGTCCTCCTCTTATTCAGAAGTAGATACGTATACTGCAGTGTATCTGTATATATACACTTATTTATTTGTTGAATTTGTATTTTGCAGGAAGGTTATCTTATATCAGAGAACATGAGACAGTTGTCCTTTTGGGAATGGCTTATTTCACTGAGCATAATGGTTTCTAGTTAGAACCATTTTGTTGCAAATGTTAGATTTCATTCATTTCATGGCTGTGTAGTATTGCATATAATAGATGCACCAAAGTTTCTGTAACCATGATGCACATCTAAATTGTTTCCATGTCTTCACTACTGTAGATTGTGCTGCTATAAATATACAATTACAGACTGCCTTCTCTTACACAGTTTTCAGTACATTTGGACATATTCCTAGGAAAAGATAGCTGAGTTACATGGTATATCAATTTTCAGTTGTCTTGGCAATCTCCATACTGACTTCTACAGTGGTTGTACTAGCCTGCACTTCCACCAACAGTATGTTATGGTACCTTTCTTCCAACATGGTTGCCAGGAGTTGTTCTTAGTTGCTTATGTAGGTCACTCTCACTGGAGTTAAAGCATGTTCCTAATAACTATGGAACCTGATCATTGCTTCATGTACCTATTGTTGTTGACGTTTTGCTGTTGTTATTCATGCTGTGATTGATGTGGCTGTTATGAAATGATGTCAATCCGAAAAATAGTTAAAAAAATGTTCTAGATATGAGAAAAAAATGTTTTTGGTATTTTGAGATTGCAATAAGCTTGTAAATTGCTTTAAGTACGATGGGTATTTTGATGATATTAATACTTTCAATATATAGGAATTTGATTTTAATAGATAATTTTGTACTATGAATGTTTACTGTTAGTACCAGGTGTGAAATATGGCTTTTTGTTATTGTTATACTTTTGTTTTCAAAAGATTAATTTTTCAGGCTGAAAGTCTTAATTATTTTAGAGGTAATCTGTGACTACTTTGCCATGTGTGTGTTTTTCCTTTCTTCCTGCGTGTTCTATGAGGAAGATATTCTGACTTTGTAGATGAAACATGCTTATCCTTTATTGTACAAGAAGTCTTATGTTTTTAAAGCCAATAAAGGTGTTTAAAAATAAAGAAACTTGGATTTTTTCTTTTGAAAAATACCTGTTCATTTTCTACACCCATTTATTAACATGGTTGCTTGCTTTGCTGTCATTGGGTTTGAAGTTCTTTGTAAATTCTGGATATTGATTCCTTATCATCTGTGTAGTGTGCAAAGATTTTTTCTCATCCTGTTGGTTGTTTCTTCACTTTGTTGATTATTTCCTTTGATGTATAGATGCTTCTTAGCTTGATTCAGTCCTATTTGTTTCCACTTTGACTTCTTGTGCTTCTGGTGACTTTTCTAAGTCTTTACTAATGCCTATATGTTGCAGATTGCTTTTTATGTTTTCCTGCAATAATTTGATAATTTCTGAATGCAAAATTGTGTCCTTCATCTGTTTAGAGTTGACTTTTATATAAGATGAATGGTGTGAGTCTTGTTTATTATTTCTTGCAGGCTGATATCCAGTTGTCCCAATAGTATATAATAAAGATTCAACCTATTTTCCTAGGTCATTTTCAGTTTTCTTGCCGAAGATTAGTTTGCTGTACAGTTGTGTCCTCATTTCTAGGGTTTGTATTCTTTCCCATTGATTCTCTTTGCTTTATCAGTGCCAGACTGTTTGACTATCATTGTCTTGTGGTATGTCTTGAGGTCTGGAATTTTGGTTCCTCCAGCTTTATCTTATTTTTCAGGATAGCTTTGGGTATTTGTGGTCCCTTGTGTTTCCAAATGAATTTTACTCAGAAGAATTTTGTTGTGGTAATATGGATATTTTGATTATGTTGATTCCACTGATCCAGCAACATGGTAAATTTCTCCATCTTTTGATGTCTTCTTCTGGTGTTTTTTGATTTTTGTTATAGAAGTCTTTCACAGTTTTGCTTATTCCAAGATATTTAGGGTTCCTCCTACTAATTTGAAAGTGATTCTTCTCAAAATTTCTTTCTCAGCCTGGGAATTTTTGTGTAAACTAATGACATCAATTTGTGTTAATTAATTTTGTACTCTGCTAACTTGCCAAACTCTTACAAGTTCTAATATTAACTTTATTGGGTTTTTTGTATATGTGAGCACGTTATCTTGTAACAGGGATAATTCCAATTTCTCTTTTATAATTTGAGTTCCTTTAATTTCCTTTTCTTGCCTAATAGCTCTAACAAGCACCTCCAATACTATGTTGAACAGCAGTAGCAACATTCAACATTCTTCCTTAGTACCACATCTTAGAGGAAAAACTTGCAGTCATTCTTTCTTAAATGTGATGCTGCTGGGTTTTTTTTTTTTCATTTATTTGTTTATCACATTGATTGTGCTGTAGGATTTCCCTTCTATAATCATTTTGTTTAGGATTTTTAGCATGAAGTGGCATTGAATTTTATCAAATGCCTTCTCTGAATCATTGAGATGATCATATGGTTTTATTTTTCAAATTACTGATGTGGTGCATCACATTTATTGATCTGTGAGTGTTAAACCTTCCCTGTATGCCAGGGATGAATCCCACCGGATCTGGATGAATGATCTGCATGATGTGCTGTTGCATCCTGTTGGCTAGTATTTTGCTGAGGATCTTTGTGTCTATGTACATCAAGAATATCAGTCTGTAGCTCTCTTTGTCTGTTGTGTCTCTGGTTTTCGTAAAAAGGTGATTTTGGAATCATAGAAAAGAGTTTGAAGGGATTGTCTCTCTGTCTATTGTTTGGAATAGCTTGTGGAGGATTGAGGTAAGTTTCTCTTGGAATGTTTGGTAGAATTCAGCAGTGAAACCATCGGATCAAAGGCTTCTTTTTGTTGGGAGGGCTTCAATTATTGATTCAATTTCTATCCTTTTTACGGTTCTATTTAGTCTATTAGTTGCATCATGATTCAATTTTTGTAAATTGTATGAGTTGATTTAGCTCCTCTGAGTTGTTGGTGTATACCTACTTGCAATACTCCTGATATTTTACTCATGTACAAAATATACATTGTTTTATTTCTTTTCATCTTTGATTTTATTGATGTGTGTCTTATTTTTCCTTCTTTTCCTTCCTTCCTTCCTTCCTTCCTTCCTTCCTTCCTTCCTTCCTTCCTTCCTTCCTTCCTTCCTTTTTCATGAATTGGGATAGTAATGTATACATTTTGCTATTTTTTTTTCAAGGAAGAGCTCTTTGATTCATTGATCTTGCACATTGTACTTTTGGATTCTATTTAACTTATTGTTTCCCTTATTTTGGTTATTTCTTTTTTTTTTTTCTTCTAGTTGGGTTTATTTTGCTGGTGTTATTCAAGCTTCTTCAAATGTATAATTAGCTCATTTACCTGGTGCCCTTCTAGTTTCCTGATACAGGCACTGATTGCGATGAACTTTCCTGTTAGCACTGGCTTGATGGTGTCCCACAAGTTTGATATGCTGTATTGATGCCTTAATTTGTTTCATGGCATTTTTAAAATTTCCTCTTTGATATATTCTATAACCAATTGTTCATTCAGCAGTATGTATTTGCATATTTTCTGGGGTAGTTTGACTGGCTTGTCTCCAGTTTACTACATGATGGTTTGAGAAGATGCATGCTATGTTTTAATTTTTTTAGTTTGCTGAGGTTTGTGAACTATGATGACTATGATGTGATAAATTCTGGAGAAGTTTCTGTGTACTCATTAAAAGTAAGAGTTCTGTGTCTGTAGGAAGAAAGTCTCTGTAGCATCAGCTAAGCCCATTTATTCTTTTTACAGTTGAGCTCTGTTTTTTCATTGCTGCATTTCTGTCTCATTGATCTATTCATTGAAGTTAGTAGAATATTTACATCTCACTATTATCATCTTAGAGTCCACATCTATCTTTAAATTTGTTAATAATTGCATCACATAGCTAGATGGTCTAGCATTTGGTGCATATACATTTTTTATCAATATTTCCTCTTGCAGAATGGATTGCTTAATCATTATCTAGTATCATTCTTCATCTCTTTTAATGCGTTTTGCATTGAAGTTTATATTATCTGATATTAGAATGGCTACACTGGCTCATTATTCTTTTCATTGGTCAGGAATATCCTTTTTCATCCTTTAATTATCAGTTCCTCTGTATTTTTTATTGATGAGTTGTGTTTCTTGCAGGCAACAGATAGATTGGTTCCATTTTTTTATCCAGTCCACTATCTGTGTCTTTTGTTTAATGAGTTTAACCAATTTATCTTCAGGGTCAGTGTTGATAGGTAATGACTTGGTCCTGTCATTTTAGTCTTGGGTTTCTCATTGCTTGATTTAATTATCCTATGTGGTTTTATTGAGATGTTCTCCATTTTTGTCTTTGGCTGCGTTAGGTATCATTCTTTCATCTGTAGCATATTTTAAAATAACATTTGTAGTGCAGGTCTAGTACAGGCAAAGTCATTCAGTTCTTGTTTGCTGTGAAAGTATTTTATTTTCAAATACAAATGAAAGCTTTTTCCCCCTTCTGTATGCCTTATTCCATTGTTGAGACATTGCATTGTATTTTTAATTTGTTCAATTGAATTCTTAATTTCTGATATTTCAGTTTGACTTTATTTCAATGCCGTTATTTCCTGTATAACATATTTCTTTTTTTTTATTATTATTTAACTTCATTAATTACATTGTATTATGTGACACAGTCACATAGATACTTGGGTTCTCCCACCCCTCCCCAAACCCTCCCACCATGGTGGATTCCTCCACCTTGTTGCATAACCACAGCTCAAGTTCAGTTGAGATTCCCCCATTGCAAGCGTATACCAAACACAGAGTCCAGCATCTTATTGTCCAGTCAAGTTCAACGTCTTCTTAGGTATACCCTCTCTGGTCTGAAGACAGAGCTAGCAGAGTATTATCCCAGTCAATTGAAAGCTCCATCATACCATCAGCAAAAATTTACATCATTATGGAATTAATTGACATAGTAATGAGTAACCAACATGTTGAAAGTAAATGCGAGTTCCCAGCCACCTTCTGTGACCACCTCACCTATACTTCAATTTAGTTTATACACAACATATAACATTCAAAACATAACATGTTCTGTATAACATATTTCTTAAATTCCTTGAAGTCCTGTATCTGCTTTTTACCATTTTTGAAATGCTTTGTAATAATTTAAAAAGAAATTCTTTATCCAACAATTCCTTGGTGGCTTCATCATCTAATTCTGACAATTATATAATCTCTAGATCCTTTGGAGTGAAAGTATTGGTTTGTTTGTGATGTTTTGGGGTCTTCTTTTACTCTTGGCCACTGCAATTCAAATCAGTGGTGTCTTTTCCTCAGCTTTTATGCTTACGTTGTGTCATATGCAAGTCTGCAGAAATGACTTTTCTGGTCCTATTCAGTGCACAAACTCCTGTTTGTGGCACTCACACCATTGACTCCAGTGAGTTCAGTCTTGAGCCCCCACACTGTACTCCAGCTCTTACTTCCACAGCCAGGGCACCTGCATTGCCTCTCCCCTACCCCCGCCCCCTCACGCCTTTGCTTTCCTGGGTCCTGACTATTGTCTGCTCAGTACTTCTCTTGCTCATAGTTTCAGGAGTGCTCATGATTGGGGAGGTATCAACTTTGTGTTTAAGCCATGTTGATCACAGGAATGTCATAGATGCCCGACTTCCTGTTTATTCTCTGCTCTGGATTCAGCCCATGTGGAATGTGAATTTTTTTTCTCTTCTTGTTGGAACTTGCTAGTAGTTAGATGGGGGGGAGGGGGAGCGTAGTATGAACCTATTTTGGATGGAGAAAGAAACAGAGTTATTGCACCCTTTGGTTCACTTTCAGAATTGCTGCAACTGCAGCCCATATGGAATGCTGACACCACAAGCAGACGTTTTAATTGCTATGCCAGAGCACCAGCCCATAAATCTCTCCTAATTCCATTTTCCCGTAAACTTCTGAAATACCTCTTGCATGCATGTATGTATGCACATACTAATTTTTAAATTAAGTTCCTAATCACTGTAAGTGATCACCAATTTTTAGATATATTAATTGGATGACTTTTCCAAATCGAAATAGTACTGTAATAGGTATGTACATATTTACATCTGTGTGTTTCTTGTTCATAAATACACCTGTGCAGTAGATTCCCAGAAATAAGAATGATAGTCAAAGGGTGAGTTTATTTTTTAGTAGATGAATTTTTACAAATTTTTAAAGCGTAGAAAGAATTGACATATAGCTACACACTTGTGATTATTTCTTCAGTTTTTTAGTCAAGTTTATTGATTTTCTCTGAATATGGTAAAATTCAATATTTGATCTGTGCAGTTCTTTGAGATATGTTGTAGACAAACTGTATAACCAAAACCACAGTCACAACAAAAAGTGATTACATCAACACCAAACTTCCCTCCTGGGGCTGAAGTGGTGAGCCCACTTCCTTTTCCCAAATACTTGTCTATATTTTTGCTACATTCAGAATATAATAAATGAGCGCTACTAGTAAGAAGCTTTCAGAGGTTATATAGTATATATTATTGTTCATATCAGTAGTTCATTCACATTAATTGATGAATAATTTGATTTTTCATATTTATTTCTTATGTTTATTCTGCAGTTAGTAAATAAGGGTTTGTTGAAAACAGTATCAGCAATATACTAGGCTGATACAACTTAAAAGAGGTGGGATGGAAAATAACCATTGCACATAAGGAGAAAGGGGAAAATTGAGGGCAATATCTTTTTAGAAATCCACAGTATCCCTGAAACAATAAGGGCCTGGCACGATAGCGTAATGGTTCAAGTCCTCGCTTTGCACGTGCCGGGATCCCACATGGGCGCCGGTTCTAATCCTGGTGGCCCCGCTTCCCATCCAGCTCTCTACTTGTGGCCTGGGAAAGCAGTCAAGGACGGCCCAAAGCCTTGGGATCCTGCACCCACGTGGGAGACCCACTGGAAGAGCTCCTGGCTCCTGGCTCCTGGCTTCGGACTGGCTCAGCTCCAGCCTTTGTGGCTACTTGGGGAGTGAACCGGGGAAGGAAGATCTTCCTCTCTGTCTCTCCTCCTCTCTGTATATCTGCCTTTCCAATAAGAATAAATAAATTTAAAAAAAGAATACATAAATTTAAAAAAAATACAAGGTTATTTAAATGTTGATTCACTTGAGCTAGGCATGGTAGCCTAGTTGCTAAAGTCCTTGCCTTGAACATGACAGGATCCTATATGGGAGCACTGGTTCATGTCCCGACGGACCCACTTCCCATCCAGCTCCCTGCTTGTGGTCTGGGAAAGCAGTCAATGATGGCCCAAAGCCTTGAGATCCTGCATGTGCATTGGAGACCTGGAAGAAGCTCCTGGCTCCTAGCTTTCGATCAGCTAAGCTCCAGCTGCTGCATCCAGTTGGGGAGTGATTCAGTGAATGGAAGATCTTTTTCTCTGTCTCTCCTCCTCTCTGTATATTTGACTTTCCAATAAAAATAAATAAATTTTTCTTAAAAGTTGATCTACTTGAGTTGTTAGTGTATATTGATAACTCCAGAGGATTGCTAAAAACATTCAAGAAACATATGTACTTGATATTCTAACAGTATAAATAAAATGGAATTCTATAGAATGATCTATTTTAATATGAAAGGAGAAATATGAGAAGTTTTATTTACTGCTGAATAATGAAAAAATTGTATAATGGTCCATAGTATATTTATTCATTTATCCATTGCAGAACATTTGGATTATTCTAATTTAGAGTTTATTAATGAAACTGCTTTTTGCCTTGAAGTTTTTACATGAGCATAAGTATTTATTTCTCCTTGGCAAATTCACAGAAATAGAATACATTGTTGCATATTAAATACACCTTTAACTTATTTAGAAATATCAAGCTGCTTGTAAAGTTTTTCTACAATTTTGCATTCCCAGTAGCAATGTATGAGTTCTAGTTCCCTTCAAACTTTATGAATGCCTACTATTTGAAACTTATTGTTTATTTCTTAAAATTTTAGAAACTTTAATAACATGTGCAGTCGTATCTCACTATGAATTTTCATGCACATCTTCCTAATGGTTAATGATGTTAATAATCTTTTTCTGAGCATTTACAGCATCAGTATTCATCTTATTTTTGCTATTCCAAGTAATTGAAGCTAGAATTGATAGAGTGAAATGTACTAGCCCTTGGAAGGGGCGGCATTGAGATTTTAATAGTTTATCCAAAAATAGTTGCCTAAATCAAAGGTATTCATCTATTTTTTTCCTAAAATGTTTACTTTTAGATTAATGTAACTTATTTGAGATACTGTTTATGTAAAACCCAGATTTTGCAATTAAGGACATATTTTGTAGAAGGCAGAGGGATACATTTCTGTATCTATTTAGACAAATACCCTGTTTTCGTACTGTTAATTAATTTTTGGATGGTAAAAAGCTTATATTCTTGTAATAATTGCGATTTATTATTGATATAGTACATTTTTATGCAGATTCAACTTAATTATGTTGGCATTCCAAACTGGTTTCAGTACCTACGTAATGTTGATTCCATAAAATGAGCAGTGCCGGCACTCCATATGGGCACCAGTTCACGTCCCAACTGCTCGCTTCTGACCCAGCTCCCTGCCTATGGTCTGGGAAAGCAGAGGCAATGGTTCAGGTCCTTGGGCCCCTTTCCTTCACGTGAGAGACCCAGAAGAAACTCCCAACTCCTGGCCACTTTGCCTAACACATTATTCCTGTATCTTTAGCTACTTCCTTTCATGCTGAGCTTTCCCAAAAAATAAACAAACAAAACCAGGCTGAACACATTATTTTACTTCCTATCACCATCTTCCATTAACTTCAATTATTAGAATATATGCTGTTTGTTTTTGCCCCTACTGCTCTATCTTACTGGTTTGAAGGGCTAAAGAGGACCAAAGAGGGCCCTTCAAACCAGTAAGGTTAGTGAACACAAATAGCCTGCATTAGACATTCTGCTCAACTGAGTCTTTTGTCTAGAAGTGTTGATGGGAAGTAAGGGTGGGCAGCAGAGTTCTATAGCCCCACCTCCTGGTTCAGTCTACCTCTTGCCTATGTAACACCTCAGGCAGGTGGTCTTGCTACTCATAGCTGGGCTGTCTCAGGATTCTCTCTCCTCCAATTGCTAAATTCCCTTATGAATCCTGTCTTGGATGGTTTCTGGCTGTCTCTTGGGTGCAGTGAGCTTGTCTGCATCTATGTATCTGTGTGATGATACATACTCTTAGAAGCATCAAGGCAGCTCTGGGCTTTTTACACAGATACTTCCATTCCCATTTCCTTGAGTAACATAAAGAAAGCTTTCTCTGGTTTGTCTCCTTGTTCTCAATTATTCTTTTGCATACCTGTTGAGGATCATGGAGAAGAAAAAAGTCTTCCAGTGAATGTTTATTCTTATAAACATTCTATGTTCCACGCACGCATTCTATGTTCCCACACAAGCCCCTGAAACAGCATGAAGAATTTGTTCAAAATTGTGCTCTAATTCATCAGTTTCTATAGCCTGTTGTATTGACCTTATTACGTCAGCAAGTCAGCAAGTCTTGGATGCAGGGTTGTTTGACTTTTGATTCATCTTTCTTTACTTGAACTTCAGAAAAGTTATTATTCTCTGTCCACAGTTCTCTAATGCAAATATCTTTACAGATGATTGACCCTCTTTGTTTTTGCATATCTGCATTATTGCCAATTCTCTCTTCCCTTATTTTTTCTTTAACTGAAGTGACTCAATTTTTCTTACCAAAAAATAAACTGAAAGTCTTGCTTTCATTTTTGAAAGACATTATTGAGGGGAAAAAAAAACGTAAGTTGATAAGATTTGAATCCTTTATACTTTAAAAATCCTGTGTGACTTTGGCCTGTGTGACTGCTAGTGTAAGGCCTGCTGCTATTGTTTTGCTCTGTAAATGGGTGTCCTTTTTCTTCCTCATGTGCTCTTAAAAGATTTGTTTTCTAATTTTTAAACCATGTAAGACGAATAGATTTCACATTGCTTTTACGGTATAGATTTAGAAGCATAGGACTTTCACCCTCCTCCTCCCATCTTTCCTCCCTCAGGCTTTCCCCCAGTAAACTGTTACTTCCCTGCAAATTTATTATTATCTATTTTGGTTTGCTTTTCCTCATTTTTACTTTACTTGAACATGATTGAACTTTGGAATCTTGCAGTTTATAATGTTTGGAAAATTTCTCATGATTATTTCTTTACTTTTCATCCTCCTTCCATCTCTTCTTCTGAGACTCGTACGATATTATTTTGATTAGTTGGCATTTCCTAAAAGTCTCTGATGTTCACGTTTTCTTGCTGTTGTTTATATTTTCTCCAGTGGCATTTTCTCAATCTCATTTTGAATACTTTCTATATTACTATGTCTTACATTTCACTAAACATCTTTTCTATCACATGTTATTTGCTCTTCCTTTTAGTCAATATATTTTTATTTTCACATCATTTTGTTTTTCAGTCTTGGAGTCTATCCTTTGTATTCCATTACTCTTTACATCATATTCATGACTTCTTTTAAATTTTCAAACATATGGGATATGTTTTAGCTGGTAGATTCAATGCTACTTGATAAGTGTTACATAGTGTGTGATGATTCTTCCACCTGTCATTTCTGTGTCTCTGCCTATTGCTGAGTTTATTCCTAGATTTAGATCCACTCACTGCTTTTGCCTGAGTGCTGCCATCTCTTACTGGATTTTAGGCATTGAATTTTGTGACTTGTATTCAATATTTTTGTGAGTTATTTGAAATTAGTATTTCATTTGTACACCATATTCAATAACTTATAAGATATGTTCACGGCCATGTTATTGAGACAGCTGAATTGATTTTCATTACATCAATCAATTCCAGAGATTATTTTACTTATTCCTTTTTCCGAAATTTTCATTGTCTCTGCTTTTTTTTTTCCTCTCATCATGGGTATGCAGCCTAGTTCTTAGTCAAGAGAAACCCTCTACAGATCTCTGAAATGTCAGTGTATGGTTCATTTCTTTGAGTTTCACATTCCAGGTGCTGTGGCGCTTCTGGACTCACAGCTCTTCTCTATGGAGCAGAGTCTCTGGGCTTTGACAGAGTTTCCTTTTGAGTTAGTATCTGGAAAGTTTCTAAAAGCAGCCAGAATGGGAAACCATAGGTCTCATCTAATTTTTCTTTTTTCTTAGGGACAGTTTTTGCTTGTCAATTGTGAATGCCTCAAATCTGAGTTTTATATATTTTGTCTATTTGTGCAGTTGCTTAGGATGGGAGCAGACTTTTTTTAATTGCATTGTCCTTAGTACCTTTTATTGAAGTACGACCCTTGATGACAATCTGGCAGGTATATTTATGTCAGCTGAGAAGGTGGAGGAAACAAATACAGAAACAATAATACTCAGAAAAATAACAGCTTCACATAGGCTACATGGCTCCCAATAGTTGTACAACCAATATTGATTCATTTTTTCACGTGTCTATTTTATTTGAAAGACAGAGTTACAAAGAGAAGGACAGAGAGATCTACCTGCTTGGCCCCAGATTGGAAGCGGAGCAGCTGGAAATGGAACCCAGTGCCCATAAGGGATGCCAGCACTGCAGGCACAGACTTAGCTTACTACATTCTGGTGCCACTGTTTTGTTTGTTTGTTTGTTTTGGTTTTGTACTTAAATTCTTTATTTTATGACACAATTTAATAGGCATTGGGGTTTCTCCTCCCCACTCCCCTCATCATTCTCAAGCCTTTCATTAGTGTCTTCCGAGTGCCCTCAGAAGCCCATCATACTGCCATTGAGACATCTCCCAACAATGTAGCTACTTATCTGTTGTTTCACTGTGAGACCATCCTTGTATTGCAAGTATGGGTATATACTTCTCTCCGTTTCTGCCTATGGACATTTTTGTTCCCACTGTGCCTCCATTATACTTTTCCTTAGGTACAGTACCCCTCGGGTTGAGAGGGAAAAAGAAGGAAAAAAAAATTAAGTAAAATGAAATAGTGAGCCTTCATCTCCATGGTGTTGTCGAACTCATAGCAGGGGTATCAATGTGATGGGAGGGTGGCACAAAACAGTTTCTAATATCTTCCTGTAGAAATTGTAAATTTCTTTTTTCTTCCTGTTGTTGCTTTTGTTTTGTGGCTTTTCATTTACGGGGATGTATAGTAACTGCGTAATGGAGACTATCATATCCAGATGTGAGGATACAATGCAGTACGCATCTCTACTTCCAGACAAAGATGGACTCCCGATGAAACTGTTTACTATATCTTGACAATAGGATGCTGGACTCTGCCATTGTCCATGCCCGCAATGATGGACAGATGACTGTGTATGAAGAAATATATGACAGTAATGACATAGGGAACTCAGTGAGGGAGGAGGGAATTCGGGAAGGGACAAGGGAAATCCTAAGGCCTATGGAACTGTATCATAAAATGATAATAATAAAAAGAAGTAAATTTTTTAAAAAATTAATACTAGTGTATGACCCATGTGGTTCAAATGGGAATACAGTACAGACTAGATCTGGATAGTAGCACTAACAATGATAGAAGGGATATTAACAATCTCAGGTGATAATATGCAAGCCATTGGTGGGAGCAGAAATTTTGCCCGTTTGTACTTAATGGCTTCCTAGAGCCTATTCCACATTATATCACAACGCAGAAGCACAGTTTAATACAAATGTCTACCCTCTTTACTCTGGCTTCTGAGGTGCTGGAGGAAATCACGTAAGTATGAGTGATGTGAAGCTGCATTTTTATGGTCCTCAATTTCAGCTGCCTTCTCAGCACCAGTCTCCATTACAGCTATTTAGGTGTTTGCGAATCACTTCAAGCACCCACTTTCAATCTAGAATCTTTCTCTAACCAAAGGAACAATTTTTATAAATTTCAGAGGAGATTAAAAAAATCAACAGAAATTCTCCAACTCTCTCATCAATATGCCTGAAAACACTCATACTCAATACAAATTTCCTTTTGCCTTTTCTGTATTCATAAAAGGCTTTATTTATTTATTTATGTGAAATAGTTACACAGAAAAGAAAAAGCAGAAAACTACACAGAGAGACAGGGGTTGGGCAGGGAGAGAAAGAGATACAGAAATGGAGTGGGGAGAGAAAGATATGGAGAGAGAGAGAGAGAATCTTTCATCCACTGGTTCTTTGGGGAAAGGCCACAATTGCTAGACCAGGGTTGGGCAGGAGTTTGGCCTGAGTCTCTCATGTGGGTGCAAGTATCCACTTTGGGCAAACTTATGCTACTTCCCTGGTACATTAGCAGGGAGCTGAATCAGAAGTGGAGTTGCCACTGTCACCCATGTGGGATGCCGGCATTGCAGGTGGCAGCTTAACTTGCTGCACCACAATGCTAGCCTGCTGTTGCTATGATCTTAACGGTGTTGATCAAGATTTCCAGCAGTACCAAAAAATCTTTCTGCGTCCTCTGAGTTTTAGATTGGTTCCTTCCTACGACACAAGTGACACTTGCATGGAGGACTAAGCCTGTGAGGGCCCGTGGTCTCTCAGGCGTCTGAGGAATTTCTACCATCAGATTGGAACTTACTACTAGAAGGCCTTGTTCTGATGGTGAATATAGAAGCTAGAACATAAAAACTGGAGAATTAGGGCCTACTGCAGTAGCCTAGCGGCTAAAGTTCCCACCTTGCACATACTGGGATCCCATATGGGTACTGGTTCGTGTACCAACGGCCCCACTTTCCAACCCGCTCCCTGCTTGTGGCCTGGGAAAGCAGTCGAGGATGGTCCAAAACCTTGGGTTCCTGCACCCGCTTGGGAGACCCAGAAGAGGTTCCTGGTTGCTGTTTTCAGATTGGCTCAGCTCTTTCCGTCATGGTCACCTGGGGAGTGAATCATTGGACGGAGGATCTTTGTCTCTGTCTCTCCTCCTCTTTGTATTTCTGACTTTCCAATAAAAATAGGTCTAAAGAAAAGTAGGAGAATTAGTGCATTGGATAGTAAATTTCTAACTTCAGGAATGAAGTGTTATTTACCTTTAAAATTGTCCTGCGAGAAGGGCAGTTTTCCTAGTGGTTAGGAAGCCACTTGAGATGCCAACATCTTATACACAAATGTCTGGGTTTGAAACCCACTCTGACTACTGATTTCAGCTTCATGCCTATGTGCATGTTGGGAGTGATTGGCATTCAAGCAATTTGTTCCCTGCCCCCAATGTGAGAAACTTCGATTGAGTTCCAGGCTCCCAGAGTTGGTCTGACATAGCCACAGCTATTGCAGCACTGCACAGAGAGGCAGAGGGTGTGAGCTTTCTGTTCACTCTCTGTCTCTGACCCTGTGTTTTTCTTCTCTCTCATTAATATAAATACATAAATAAGTAATACAAACTATGATCATCCCTGTGATATATTAATTACCTAACACATGTTTATGACATCGAGTATAACACAATCTCAGTTGCATATTGTAGTTCTAGCTTGCGATTTGATTGAAGAATAGGAGGAAAGAAACCAATATTTGTCAAGGATAATCCTAATCATAAGTCACTGAAAATTAAAAGTTCTTCACAAAGTTGAAAAGTTTTATGCTAAATTTGGATGACAATGGAACAAAAGCATTGAAATCTAAAAGTGTGTCACAATTTCCGTTAATTTATATAATTTTAATGTGTTAGCCAAATTTATTGGCACTTACTTATAGATTTGTAAAATTTATTATCTGTTAAACAAAAACATGTCACATTTTTAACCTTGGTGTTTTTGCTTCTTTAAGCATTGGTGATTTTTTTGTTGTTGTTGAATGCCCTAAAAGCTTCTGCCAGTTTTACACCCAGGAGGCTGGTACCCCATCTGTTTCACTGGAAACCATCTAATCCGAGCAGACACTTCTCTTCTTAGGAGGTATTTTCAATGCTCTGTGAAACCAAAACCTTACAATCTGTGATGTGCATATATGTCTAGACTTGACAACATATTGAACACATTGAGGCAATGCCCAGATGCCATTGCCACCACAGAGGCTGCCTAACTTCTGGCCCAATGCCCACAGTAGAATTCCAGAAATCACAAAGTCATTTCCAAAGAGGAAATCTGAGGGAATAGATTTAGTACAAATCTATCACATCATTCACATCCTGCTGTGACCCTAAGTGTAATCATATTGGTTAGATCATATATAATCCAGATTTACCAGACTCCTATATGGTTCAATGCAGAATAATTGAGAATGAACCTACAGATTAATTTCCAAGAGTTTCCATTTCAATGGATACTCTCCTTGTTATGTAGAACTTATAGAGAACTTCAACTCTAAGATTAAAAACACTTGTTTATCAATTAATGTTTAATACATATTGTCAGAAATCCCTTTTAAAAGAGATTCTGAGTATTAAATTGAAAGTGCCTCTTTCATTCTTTTTCTAGATTACTTCTATTGTGTCATAATGCTTCCCACTCTCATCCTCATGGCTTCTGATCCCAAACCAGCACCTACAAATTAAACCTCAGGACTAGGTTCACTCCCTCCCCCACTGAGGAGTGTGGTGGGAAACCCAACATGACACCAAATGATGATGAGCAAAGGAATACACACCAGCCTTGTGAAGGAGTATCAAGTACACCACCTCTGCTGTTCAATCCTGCAAGATCAGTGCTGAATCAAGATGAACTTCACTCATGAGGGAAAGGCCTCAGTCAATCCCCATTCAAACCACAAACACCTGAGGTATTTATCATAGCAGAACCCTGCACCAAGTTTGGAGCGCTGCTGGGTTACCACCATGCTGCCTTGCCCCTGAGAATGACCTAGCCATCTTTCACTCTCTACCAAGCCATTGAACCCTGCAGCTCCTAAAACTAACCTGAATCATCACTCAGGGTCCTTTGAAAGAGCTGCTCCCAGAAGTTCCAGAGACCTAGCCTTGTAAGCCAGCCAGGAAGCCCCACCTACCCTCCCAGAGACCTAGGAAGCATTTGGAGGGCACATATGGCTTCACCAATGGAGACTCCCAGCAAACGGTTGAGCAGTGCCATCCACTGTTTAGCAGCCCCAGAGGCTGCTAGTGGCCACACTACAGCCTTTTTTACCCAGGGACGCAATCACACAGCCAGCCCTGAACAATGTGGTCCACAGAGGTCCTGAGAAGCAGATAAACAATCCACCTCACCCACCCAAATATGACACTAGGAAGAAACCAGGTGATCTTTTCTAATTAACTTGGTCTGTTGAGATTCCTTAGGAAGTGATTAGGTGGCCCTGCTCATCCTTCTTTGACTCAAAGAAACAGTTGGGAACCCTGACACAGAGAGGTCCACATCTAGACACACTGACATGGCCAAGCCTCATGTTTAGCTCTCAGAAATAAATAGGTATAGGCCCAGCACAATGTCTTAGCAACTAAACCCTCACCTTGCATGTGCTGGGATCCAACAAGGGTGCTGGGATATAGTTCTTCTGCATCCTATCCAGTTCCCTGTCTGTGGCCTGGGAAAACAATGGAGGATGGCCCAAAGCCTTGGGACCCACACCCATGTGGGAGACCCAGAATAAGCTCCTGGCTCCGTGGCTTTGGATCGGTTTAGCCCTGACTGTGGCAAACACTTGGGAAGAGTGAACCAGTGGACAGAAGATCTTTCTCTCTGTATTTCCTTGTCTCTGAAAATCTGCCTTTAAAAAATACATGGTAAGAAGAAAAAGGAGCAGGAGGAGAGGGAAAAGCAGAAGAAGAAGAAAAAGAAGGAGCGGGGGAAAGGAAGGGAGAGGAGGAAATAAATAAGTATTCTGTTCTGATACTGATCAGGACTCACACCACACGACTCTCAAGAACTGGTGATACCACTTACCCTAGGCCAGCCACACTGCATCCACATATGACAGTGAACCGCTTCACTTAAGGAAATTATATGCAGTGGTGATATAATCTGACATCTGCTACAGCCTAGGATTCTGAAACCCCTTGTCGATAGCCCCAACAACGATTGCAACTGAGAAAGCTACACAGACAATACACTGAAGTGCTCACTTGGAACTGCAGCCAACACAAAATATCCAATCAACTTCTTAGAATGTGCTGTTGCCCTTAAAGAAACACAAAAACAATCCAACAACAGATCATAAAGAAATGGAAACTACTGAATTGCCTGATGAGTTTAAAAAAACAAGGTGCAATGAGATGCAAGAAAATACTGACAATTCAATCACTTTAGGAAGAGAATGATGTGAATGAGAAATTCAACAAAGACATGCAAACATAATTGAAAAGAGCCAAGGAAGGCCTGGCATGGTAGCCTAGTGGCTAAAGCCCTTGCCTTGCATGAACCAGGATTCCATATAGTTGCCGGTTCTAAGCCCAGCTGCTTGGTTCTAATCCTAGCTGCTCCACCTCCCATCCAGCTCCCTGCTTGTGGCCTGGGAAAGCAGTTGAGGACAGCCTAAAACCCGGGTCTCTGCACCCGAGTGGGAGACCCGGAAGAGGCTCCTGGCTTCAGATCAGCTCAGCTCCAGTAGCTGTGGTCACATGAAGAGTGACAGTGAATGGAAGATCTTTGTCTCTGTGTCTCCTTCTTTCTGTATATCTAACTTTCCAATAAAAATAAATAAATCTTTAAAAAGAGAAAAGAACCAAGGAAAAATATTGGCATTAAAGACCTGAATACATAAAATTAAAAGTATAGTTAAGAGCAGCAACAGTGGGATTCAGCAGTAAGAATAAAAGCTTTTTAAGCTTGAATACAGTTGTTTTGAACAACTCAAAGAAATATAAAAATATTTTAAAAACCAAAGGAAGTCTTTGAGACTTACGCCATAGGTAACAATGTTGTTATGGGTTTTCATGAATAAGGGAAAAGCACAGAAAAGCCATTAAGTGCAGTAATTACTGAAAACTATCCAAATCTTTGGAAACAAAAAAATGTCTTTTTTAAATATATATATACTTTTATTAATTACATTGCATTATGTGACACAGTTTCATAGGCTCTGGGAATCCCCCAACCCCTCCCCGTACCCTCCCCCCATGGTGGATTCCTCCACCTTGTTGCTGTATTACATTTCAAATTCAGTCAAGATTCTTTCCTTGCAATCATATACCAAGCATAGAGTCCAGCATCTTATTGTCCAGCTCAATTCAACAGTTTCTTGGGGAGACCATCTCTGGTCTGAAGGCAGAGCTGGCAGAATATCATCTCCAATGAAAAGCTGTAAGATAACATCAATGACAGTTTACAACATTATGGAATTAATTTACATGGTATTGAGTAACCAATATGTTAAAAAAAAATGCAGGTTCTTAACCACATCCTGTGGCTACTTCATTGACATTTCAATTTTAGTTTATACACAGAACCGGCTGCTATACACCTTAAAAAGGCTATAGGGTGCTATTCAGCTGTCTCGCGTCTATTTTCATTTTAGTATTTAGCAGTTTAGAGTGTTGAAACATAATTTTTACTGAACTTGTCAGATTTTAGGATAGTCTAAACTGGGTTATCACTCTAACAAGGCATATGTCAACAGTTAAGGTGCAGAACAGTTTTAGGAGGAGTGAGCAGAGAAATCTTCAATACCTTAGTAAGGAGTAATTAATCTTTATGTCCTACCTAGTAAGGTATGTGTGAGTCCATGCTGACCGTTTCCTGTCTGGTTTTAAGCTTTCCTTGTTGTTCTCTGCCTATCTATTCTAATGTGTGTGTGTGTGTGTGTGTGTGTGTGTGTGTGTGTGTGTGTGTGTGTGTGTGTTGGGGTGGGGGGCTCTGGAGCGACCCTGCTGGTCATTGCAAGAAAGAGTGGGGATCCAAGTTGGAACTAAGTAAGGACCAGAGAAAGCTCCTCTCCCTAGTGCCAAAGGAAGTTTTCTGTTCTGTTTCTGTGAACCACTCAGGGTTCCTGGCTATTATTCCGATGACCTTGGATCCTGGAGGAAGGATTTGGGCTTCTTCCATCCCGTGTGGTAGATCCAAAGGGGGTCGATGACCTCAGAGTTCTTGGCCTCTGAAGGCACTCTAATTCCCCGTGGTCTCTTTGGCAGCTGGGATGTAGTCCTTGGTGCCTGTACTGATAGTCCTTGGTGAGGATCCGGGAGTCTCCAGGGTTGTGATACAAGCCTCCTCCTGTCCACCTGCCCTACTCTGAGGTCCCTCCCCCCCCCCCCCGGAAACAGAAAAACTTCTAAGTCACAAAATCCCAAGGAACCTAAGATAGATTCCACCAATAAAAATCAATCATGGCGTATTATAGCCAAATTATATGTAAAAAAAAAAAGAGAGAGAGAGGAATTGCAAAAACATTAAGAGGAAATTGTCAAGCCAATTGTAAGAGACCTCGCATTAGTAACAGATTTCTCAGTTGAAACTTTCTAGGCCAATAGATAAGGAAATTAAATATTTAAATTTCTGAGGGAAGAAATTGCCAGCTAAAAATACTGGAAAAGTTCTATCCTTCAGATTGAAATATAACTAAAGGCATTCCATGTAGAGCAAAAACTGAATTTGTCCCCATGAGACCAGCCCCACTGTAAATGCTTGAGGGAGTCCTATATTAGAAGTGAACTGTCATGGAAAAGCACTAAAATAAAAACACCAAGAGAGAAAAAAAATTTAATGATCACCATTTTTTTTTTACTTTGTTGTGGGTTTGATTTGTTATATATTTACTTAGGGATATTTTTTTCACCAGTTAGGACTCTATTTCTAAATTTTTTCTTTTTGTACTTGTTATGTTTTCATATTGGGATTATGTTGTTCTCTTAATTTGTCTAGAAAAAAATTTATCCTTCTCCATTTTTTAGAAGAATGTATTGTGTCTTTATTTTTGAAAGATTCATTTATTTTATTTGAAAGTCAGAATTATAAGGAGAAAGCATGGGGTGAGAGACAGAGATCTTCCATCTGCTGGTTCACTCCAAAATAGCTACAACAGCCAGAGCTGAGCTGATCTGAATTCAATAGCCAGGAGTTTCTTCTGGATGTCTTACATGAGTGAGGAAGTAGAGCAGATGGGATGTGGACTAAAGACCATATGTGTTGCCAACACTGCAAGTGGAGGACTAGCTTGGTGTATCACTATCCCAGCACCTTATTTTTTGTTTTTAAAATTAATGAAAAAGAACAAAATTTTGCATATTTCATGTATGTCATTTGAAGAGCATGATAGTTCCTACTCTACTTTCACCCTTCTTTATTCAGATTCTCTTTTCCAACTTTTCATATATTTTTTAATTTTTTCAGTAACTTACTTTCATTTCCTTTATGACCTTAAGCTTAGCCCTCCCCTGAATAATTCAACTGGTTGTAAGTAGAAAAATGACTAGTTCCTCACAGCATTTTATTAGATCTCTCATTTGGCAAAATAGCAATATTGTTTCTTGAGTTCACATCCACTCTGTATACCATTCTATATCTCTTTTATCTCTAAACTAAACTCAGGAAATGCTGATTAAAACTCCGTTTCCCCCATTTTCTGTGTTCTAACTATCCCTTAGATTCTCTCCAGTCAAGCATTTGTCCTTATCAATCTATTGTTGATAATGGCCAGCTGAGCCAGTTCAAAGCTGGGAGCTAGGAACTTCAACCAGGTATCCCACATGGGTACACAAATCCAATGCCTTGCGCCGTTGTCCACCACTTTCTCATTAGCAGGGAGCTGGATCAGAAGTGGAGCAGCTGGGGTTAGAACCAGTACCCATATGGGATGCTGGCACTACAGGCAAAGGATTAGACTGTTATTACACTGCATGAGCTCCACTGTATCTTTCAAATAAGTAAATATTTGACTTATTAACTGTGCATTTACTGTTTTCAACAGTGGAACTCTATTCTGTGCCAGCAATATTTATACATTGGGCATACTGCATTCAAAATCAATGAAGATAGAGGTGTTATGTGTTCAATTATTTCCTCAAGTTTTTTTTTAACTTCAAAATCTTGCTTTATAAAAGCTCATTTTGCTTATAAAATAAAATGGACTTGGCCAGGTGCAATGACCCAGTGCCTAAATCTCATCTTACATGCACCAGGATCCCATATAGGTGCTGGCTTCCGATCAACGCAGCTCTGGATGTTGTGGCCACTTGGGGAGTGAACCAGCAGATAGACGATCTCTCTGTGTCTCCCTCTTTCTGTAAGTCTGCCTATCCAGTACAAAAAAATCTTTAAAAAAATAAATAAAATGAACTGTTTGAAAATAAGTATTTCTTTGAAAGCAAACTCAAATTTGGTAGTCAATAAAAATACTAAAGTATAATTGAATAGAAAATGAGTAAAAGGATATAACATAGCTCTTGATTCCATGAAACCAACCAGTAAATTTACATTTTTCTGTTATCTTAATGCTGTCAATATAAACCATAGCTAAAAATGTCAATATATTTAGAATCTGTTTTATTATTTACTAACTGAGAGTAATTCTCATTTTTAATTTAAATATTTAGAAATTTTAACTACTGAAAAATAAATTAGAATTGCTAAATTTAGTTCCTACTTATTCCACTAAAATAGTCTTAGTGGTGTACAAGTTTTAAAAGTTTGGAACTAGATAGCATGGTTTGGAACCACTGAAACCCCTGCTAACTCTCTATTCTATAAGGTAACAATATTTTTCAGAAGCAAAGACATACAGGTGAAGATTCTTACAATGTGAGCCCTAAACTCACATATATTCTTAAGTTGTCCTTCTAGATTTAAAATATTTTCATGATTAAAGAAAACATCCTTATATAATCACTTCTGTTCAAGCCTCTGCATCTTTGTATAAGTTTTCATAAAACTAAGTGTTGTTTTTATGGAATTTATCATATATTCTCCATCATATGATACTCATGAAGTTAATATCTAAGTTCTACATTGAAGTATAATGTAACTTATGGTGGAAAGTTAGCCTTGTTTTTTTTTTAAAGATTTATTTATTTCATTACAAAGTCAGATATACAGAGAGGAGGAGAGACAGAAAGGAAGATCTTCCGTCCAATGATTCACTCCCCAAGTGAGCCACAACGGCCGGTGCATGCCGATCCGAAGCCGGCAACCTGGAACTTCTTCCAGGTCCCCCATGTGGGTGCAGGGTCCCAGTGCTCTGGGCCGTCCTCAACTGCTCTCCCAGGCCACAAGCAGGGAGCTGGCTGGGAAGTAGAGCTGCCGGGATTAGAACCAGCGCCCATATGGGATCCCGGGGCGTTCAAGGCGAGGACTTTAGCTGCTAGGCACGCTGCCGGCCCTAGCCTTGTTTTTAATCTTGAAATTTAGCATACTACATGACATCTAGCAGGTTTTTTTTCTATCTTAAATCTTTCTATTTCATTTTTAATAGTATTTACACAATTCAGAGGGATTCACTCCTATGTGGGTCTTTGATTAGCTTGGGGAGGGCCAAAGTATAGAGGAAGGTGGGTGGGACAAATATTTCAGGGAGAGAGATGGAGGAGGCCACTCCTTCTGTCAAATTACATCACACCCAGGGATGGGAAACAGTCATTTTATGATATCTTAGAGACCCTAAAGTGGGGAAGACTGTTCTGAAGATTAATACCCTCAGTTCTCCCTGCAAACTGGTGGATGCGATAGTCCCATAAGTCCCTTACAGAATTTGTTACCAGATCTGGTTCTCTTGTATTCTCGCGGGTGCTACGGCCCAGTCTGATATGGCTTGCCCCTGCTGTGATGCACATGGGCAGGTACTGTGGCCTAGCCCAACCAGGCATGATTCTCCAGCCCCAGATTTTGCATGTACCAGCAGCAACAGGTGATGCTATTCGACCTAGCCCAGGTCTGCCATGTGGGTCGGTGTCTTGGCCTGACCCAGACATACCCTCTGGTTTCCCCTCTCTAAATCACATAGTTTCAGCTTCCTCACATATCTGTGAGTACATTGGCCTGGTCCAGGGAAGACCCCAACAGACATTCCTCTCCTGTCAAACATGACCTCAGTCACTCCCACTCTGATACATCCTAAAGGGCCCCCTTCCCTGGGCAAGGTGCAGCTTCTCCACCTAGTGGCTGGTGTGGCCTGCACTAGACATTATCAAAAAAAAATATTTGAGTAGGTAACTATGTTGGCACACTGTTATAGTTAACACAAATTTAGCATTAACCAGATCCCAAATGCCAGCCATCTGTTGTCTGCCTTTCCCTCTGTAGTGTAACATTTACCTGGGTACAAGGCAACCTAGGCAACAGTTGGGTCAGTAGGTTTTCTAGAGACACTTATCAAATGACTGCTATTTATAGATATGACTTTTAAAAGATTTATGTGTTTATTTATTTTACTTTTAAAGATTTGTTATTTATTTTTATTAGAAAGTCAGATATACAAAGAGGAGGATATACAGAGAGGAAGTTCTTCCATCCAATGATTCACTCCCCAAGTGGCTGGAGCTGAGCTGATCCAAAGCTAGGAGCTAGGAGCTGGGAGCTAGGAGCCTCTTCCGGGTCTTCCACAGGGATGCAGGGTCCCAAGGCTTTAGGCTGTCTTCTACTGCTGCCCCAGGCCACAAGCAGGGAGCCAGATGGGAAGCGGGACTGCCAGGATTAGAACAGGTGCCCATATGGAATCCTGGTGCGTTCAAGGTGAGGACATTAGCCGTTAGGCTACCACACTGGGCCCAATATTATTTCTTGTACCATCCATTAGGCATTGATAACAACTAATTAAAAATGTTTATTTATTTAAAAGACAGAGTTACAGAGAGATGGTGGAGAGAGAAAAAGAAAGAGCTCCTCTACCTGCTAATTAGCTCCCTAAACGGCCACAACAGAAAGATTTGGTCCAACATGCAACCACGAGCTGCTGCTGCTGCTGCTTCTCCTTCTTCTTTAATAAAGATTTACATATTTTCATTGGAAAGTCTGATTTACAGAGAGAAAAAGAGACAGAGAGAAAGATCTTCTATCCACTGATTCACTCCCCAAGTGAGTGCAACGGCCAGAGCTGAACCGACGCAAAGCAAGGAGATTCTTCTAGGTCTCTCACACCGTGCAGGGTCCTGAGGCTTTGAGCCATTCTCTACTGCTTTCCCAGGTCCCAAGCAGGGAGCTGGATGGGAACTGGGGCAGATGGAACTACTGTTGGGATCCCAGTGCATACAAGGTGAGGACTTTAGCCACTAGGCTACAGTTCAGGGTCCACCAGACGCTTGTTATGAATCTCCCATCTGGCTGCAGGTATTCCATGGTTTGGGACTATCATTTGTTGCTTTCCAAAGTGCATTAGCAGAGAGCTGACTCAAAGCAGAGCAGCCACATTGTGAACAGGATGCCAGGGCTGCAAATGATGGAACTACCTAATATGCCACAGCATGGCCCCAAACTAGTTAATTCTAAAAACTGAGGATTTCACTAAGTACTTTTCAATGGAAGGAGGAATTACTGTGAAACTGAAGATTTTTTTGCTACCAGCATGCTATTGACTTCACTCACAAATCAGTTAATCTCCATTCATCAGTACTTCTGTAGTATGTGTAAAGTGCCATGGACTATTTTAGCAGCTGGTGACATTTTGTGAACAAAAGACAGGGTCTTGCTTTAGTAAACATTGCATTCTGGAAACAGCCAAGATTGTGAGAATTAGTGTCTCTAAGACCTCAAGATGCAACAATATTTCATCCTAAGACCTATATATCTTTTAGTTGTCTTTATTAAGGCTCCTTGGTGAAAATCATTATCTGTATCTTCATACCCATCAAGTCAGGCACAGCCTCCCTGCCTGAGGTGCTCTCTCCTCATCTGGACCAGTGTTCCCCACCCCCACACACTCTCTGTGCCATTCCAGGACTTGAGGTTTGAATGGGAACCCAGCGGTATGGAAGTCTGCTTCTGTGAACTTGTTCAGGACTCTTTCAGTTTGCTTTCTGCTTTGTTTCCTCTGTGGCACCTTCACTTTTATACCTCAGGCTACTGGCAAGAGTAAGCATCACTTAAAAAGTAATTTAGGAAATAAGTATACTCCCCCTCGGGTGCAAATAAAAAAGGGAAGTTGTGGTAAACAGCTAATGTAAGCAAAAGGTGCCTTGGGGGAACCCTAAGAGTCACTTCTTTCAAATCAGCAATAACTTCTGGTGCTATTGGTCCTGAGGCATCAGCCGTCAACATTGTTTAAAAAGGCTCCCTTATGGTGTTCTCATTAATTAACTGCACTGTTTGTTGATTCTAGATTGATTCCGTTTGCTCTCTGGAGAGTGTTTGTGGAAACTCAGTAATGCCTTGATGAAGAATTTCATCTTCAGGCCCTAAATTCCCAGGATGGTGGTTTACTGGGACATATAGAAGATGAAGTGAAAAAGAGAATTTGTTAGATAAAAATGATAATCAAAATATTTTAAATTCAGATGTAATTTTTGAAGATTTTCCCCACAGAGCTAAAAAATTACCTGAAGCAAAGTTTGACTGACAGGCAAGTTTAACAAACACAACAAGACAAATGGCATGCAAAACAGATAGCCAAGTATTTGGTCCTAATTACTTGAGAAAGCATTTTAATTAAGTTATTTGCCAATTAATGCCTCATTTTTAATATTCCATAAATATTTAAACATGCTTCGCAAACTTTCCTTCATAGGGAAACATTTGCAAATATTACTATGGAGTTTCCTTGGGAATTGCATAAGAAAAAGCTGTATGGTTTAGAAAATTCTACCTGCCATTTCCATAAGGAAATTGTTGCCTTTAAATCAATACCTATTGTGCTTTAAAATATTCTGTCTGCATAAACTCTTCTTCCATGTTATGCTATTAAGAGTGAATAAATAATGACCCATATATTTTTATCCCATTATAAAAATTGAAAATGACATGGAGCACAGCAGATAGTATGTTTAATTTCTATGTTGCAGTCAAATACAATAAAATTATTTCCGATGATTTCTTAATGATTTGACAAATAACAACTGTTGATGTTTCAGCCATTTTTAATCCGAAATCTCCAAAATGTCATGGATTAGCTTAAAATAAAAGACAATATACACACGAAAAACAGAAACTTGTCACTGCTACCAAGACTGAGCTTACTTTGTAAAATAAACTATCTTGAACAGGACCAAAATGGTTTCAATAATTGGCCTAAGTTTATGCTTTCATAGGAATAACTGTGTGCTTTATTGCCTACCTTAAATAGTCTTCATGAAACAAAGAAATGAGAGCAGATAACTGTTAGAATATAGCTCCAGGACTGACTCACTCCTTCATCAGCACATGACCTTTCCTTCTCTTGTGGCCCCTATGTTGTATAGTGAAGTCACCAGCAAGAAAGGCCTGATGTACATGAATGAGAACCACCAGCACATGGACCAACTGACTTGTTGCACCATGAATTAAGGCAGCAACAAGGAAGACTTTCCCTATGGTATCTATGCAATGGAAATTGGAGGGGATGGAAAAGAATTTCAAGGGAATATTTCTAATAATGAAATATTTTCTCTTTCAGGGGCAATGGGAGTAAGTAGGGCTGGTTAAGGAAAGTGATTAGGAAGAGTTATACAATCCCTATGAGAAAATTCACCTTTGGCAGTTCAGGGTACAGTGGCAAGCATCTAGGTGCCTAAGACAATGGTGCCCACATTACCTGTACCCAATAATAGATTGCTGACCCAGACAGAATAAGGAAAGCCAGACTATATTCATCTTACATGGGAGAGCTGATCAGTGATAACAAAAAGACTCTGGTACTTCAGGAGCTTAACTTGGTACTATATAAGCAGTTCTGTGGCCATGTAAATCTTCCATTGCTGCCTATATGGAAACACAAAGGAAAATATCTATGATCAGAATATTGCAGAGAAGATTCTCTTTTGTAATTCCCAATTCAATTCTACCACATGAGTTTGTCATTCAAGAAAAAGAATCACAGTATGATGGGGGAAAGGGAATTATGAGGCCATTTAGCACTGGCTTTACCCCTGTGATAATTTATTCACTTTGTTGGTGGTGCTGGAAAGCCAGTCCATTGGGGCTCAGTGCACATTAACACTCTCTGTACTCACTTGAAATTAGCAAAATGGCATTATTATCTGCTTAGGAGGGTTTAGTTTCTTAATTCTCAATACTTCAGATATCTTGGGTTTATACTTCAACTAGAGTTTCATAAGAAATCAAATGCATGTTTTCTTGCACTCTGGGAGAGAAAAGAAAGAAGAATAACAGAATCAGGTGATTGTTAATTTTAATGTCAACTTGTCTGGGTCTTGAGGTACCTGGGTACTTGATAAACATGTTTCTGGGAGTGCTCCTGGAAAAGATTAGCATTTGATCTCACAGACTAGGACTGCGATTGAGCTACATAGATGCCAACTGCCACCTCCCACAGTCAATCACCTGAAAGCGTGAAAAGAACAAAAAGGAGGATGAAGGTTGAATTCACTCTCTGGTTGCTAGAGTGTGGACACTTATCTGTCCTCAGCACTTCTGATTCACAGATCTTCCTACTGGAATCTCCTCCCCCCGTTCTCTAGTTCTCAGGCTTTTGAATCAAACCAATGAATTTTCTGTACCATTGGCTTGTAGTCTACAGATTGCCAAACTCTCAACATCTAGCAGCATTAACTGATACCTCCACAATACTGATATGTTTATATAAAATTTCTGTTTTGTTAGAAGAGCAAAACTAATATATAAGCTTTTTGTAACTAAGAGGATAAAGGGATAAAACTTCAAGGGTCAGTTGTCTGAATTGATTGTGGGGTTTCTGAGATTGGTCTCTAATTTGTTTAGGTCAGGGATAATAATGATTCTCTTCCACTAGTGAAGTGAGCACTATTAGTTAACTGTATGAATAATTAGAGAAATGCAACATACCAGCATTAGATATCAATAAACAATCACTTTAAAAAGAAAGGGGATAAGTAACCATGTATATAAATTTGAATATTCGGATCACATTAAGGAAATTACAATACTGATTGACTGCTCTTAATGTTGCTGGACAAAGTAGTAAAAGACAAGGGTGAGCTCAGGGATTCAAGTTCCCCAATTAAGCACTACAGAAATGATCAAAAGACTTGCTAGACACACCTAAAAAAGATATCTCTTTTAGTCACAAGGCTGAGATTGTTAGCCTGGAGTGCTGGTATCCCAAGTGGGTACCAGTTTGTATCCTGGAGGCTCCACTGCTGATCCAGCTCTTTGCCTGTGGCCTGGGAAAGCAGCAGCAGAGAATGATTCCAGTCCATGGCCCCTGCACCCAGTCAGAGGGTCGGAGGAGTCTTCTGGCTCCTGGGTTTTGATCTGTCACAGTTTCTCTCTGTAACTCTTCCTTTCAAATAGAAAAAAAAGAAATCTTCAAAAAATTAAATGCAACAATTTTACCTTGCAACTTCTAAATTTTAACACAAATTGAATTCTGAGACTTAAAGTGAGAACACTGTTTAAAAATATATATATCATAGAAATGGGGTTGGTAATATATGGGAAGATCCATTTTGGGCTAAATATATTGAGTTCCTAAATTCTAATCATTCTTTGCAGGTGTAAAAGATCAGCCCACCTCCCAGTGGTTCTGGCCTTCTCCCACCTCTAAGAGTGCTAACTCTACATTGCCTCATGTAAGTAATGGCCTCTGCAGAGACCATAGCCTTGAAAGATAACAGTGACTTTCCTCACTACTCACCCACAGTACCACTCTATGTTTCTTTTTTGATATAGAGTTGGCACGTAAGATTTTTTGAAAGTACAAAGAAAATTATTTGAGTATTGTAGACAGCTAGTGGGAAGGTAGAAATATGTAAGAAGGTTCAGGTCAATTGAGGTATTAAGTGCTTAGAGTAGGTATTAAGTGCTGAGAAGGGTATGTCTGTTAGTGCAAGACTGTGAATGACACATGAAAAAGTAGTAAATGGTATAGTCCTATAACTTGACTTACTTTCTGAATGTAACGTACAAAGTGTAACTTGTACACTATATTCCAAAAGAGCTACATGTGTAGTCTAATTTGGACAAAAAACTGGGGGAAGGACACATGTGAAAACTAGATATTAAAGATATGAGATCAAAGGAATTGTATAGTAGTCCCAGGTCACCATGAGCTCAATGTTTCATGAGACACATTCCATGTCTATTTCTCCCACGAAGTGTATAATTGGAGTAGCCAACTCAGCAGAAGGTGAAACTCCACATTGATTCCATCATCTATTGATTGAAGGCTCCTATATTGTAAGGGTCAAGTGAAAGCCACTAAAACCACCCACACTTAAGAAAACAGTAAATGTAAAGCAGCTTGTATATGGACTGCAGAGATAGACGCTGCCACCAAGGACTTGAAAGATGATTCCCAGCCTGTCTCTATTCAAGTCATCCATTTGTCCTATGCAGAAAAAAGACAGGTTTGGGAGAAGGTAGTGGATTATTGCAAGTTTAGCCAGAGGGTAACTCCAAATGCAGGTGCTATATTAGATGTAGTTTCATTGCTTAGCAAATTAACCCATACCCTGGCACCTGGTTTGCTGCTGTTGATCTAGAAAGTGTCTTTTTTCTCCGTCATTACCCATAATGCCAACTAGAAGCAATTTACTTTCAGCTGGAAAGGCCAACAATACACTTTCTTTGTAGTATCTTTAGGATATGCAAGTTCTCCAACACTATATCACAATTTAGTCACCACAAATCTTGATTTCCTTCTCTAATATATTACATTGATCTATTACATAGTTGAAATCATGTTGATCATATCTTTTAAGTATGAAGTTACAATTGTTCTAGTCTTACTGGTATTGATGATAGCTGTGTTAGAGTTGGGTGTGTTTCATTTCTGGGAATTTTTTAGGAGTACAGTAATTTGGGGCATTTAGGGATATTTCTTTTCAGATAAAAGATATTGTATCCAGCCCCTTCCATATTGTCCTCACACCTCCAAAGAGGAACAATGTCAGTGGGTCTCTATGAATTTTGGAGGTGATATATTCCTTAGTTGGGTGTGTTACTCTAGCCTATTTACCAGAAATCCTCCAAAGCTTTCGAGTTTTGAGTGGGACTCAGAACAAGAAAAGATTCCACAGCTGCAGCCTGCTGTGAAAACTGCTCAGCCACGTGTACCATATGGAGAAACAGATGTAATGGTACTTGAGGTATCATTAGCAAGTTGGGATTCTATTTGGAGCTTTTGGGAAACCTCGTTAGGTGAATCATGGTAGAAGGCATTAGGATATTGGACAAGGCCCCTGCATCATCCAACATAACTACTCTTCTTTTGAAGGACAGATAGCGGCCTGGTGCTGTAACTTAGTATAGACTGACCTCTGGGCCTCCAAGTTACCCTATGTTATCTGTCTACCACGAAATACACGTTTTCTGATGTATCAAAAAATAATCAGTCATGCACTGCAACATTCCATCATCAAGTAGAAGTTGTATTGGTTCCACACAGGTGCTAAAGGTACCAGTTATATGAAGAAATAGGCAAATTCCTGGGTTCCTCTTTCCTGACACATTGCCTTCTAATAACCCAGGCTCCACCCAGAGACTCATGAGGAGTTCCCTACACCCAGGTGACAGGAAAAGAAAGATAGTACAACTAGTTCATAGATTTGCAGACATCATCCACAAAGGACAGGTGCAGCATTACTGCCCTGAAAAATCTCTAAATGACAGTGTTGAAGAAAAATCCTCTCTGGTCATTTGCTTTAAAGCAGAAATGACTGGTGGTGCAATTGTATTCAGATTCAAAATATAGTCTGTGCTTTGACTTGATGGTCAGGGACCTGGCAAAAACAAGACAGGACAATTGATAGCAAAGTCATTTGAGAGGAGGTGTGAGCACATACCTCTCTGAAAGGATTTTACCTCCTTTCCTGGACAAGGAATTAGCCTATTTTCATTTGTATGCAGGATAGTTGTAATAAATAGATCAAAATTATAACCTTGCTATTCCATTCATTTGGAGATTACCTATGGTTTTGATTTTGTCATTGTTTTTGTCAAGAAAGTTTTTTTTTTCTTTTTGTTTTATTTACATAAAGGAAACGGATTGAAGTATTTCATGCATAGTTTTTTTTTTATTAATTATTTTGCACTATGTGACAGTTTCATAGGCTCTGGGAATCCCCCCACCCCTCCCCACGCTCCTCCCCCCTGGTGGATTCCTCCACCTTGGTGCAGTATTACAGTTCAAATTCAATCAAGATTCTTTCCTTGCAAACGTATACCAAGCATAGAGTCCAGCTACTTATTGTCCAGATGGGTTGAACAGTTTCTTGGGGAGACCATTTCTGGTCCAAAGTTAGAGCTGGTAGAATATTATTCCAGTCAATTAAGAGTCCCAATATAACATCAACAGCAATTCATGCATACAGTTTTAAGAGCACAGATGTTGCTTCTCACCCACCCTTCCTCCCTCCTTCACTTCCATTTCCCTTTTAGTTTTTGTAATTACATACTTTTTAAACTTTCTTCGTAATTACAAGCTTATCTCTCTCCTAAATATTCAACATTTACTAAGTAGAAAAATCACTGTTTTTCAGATTAAAAGCAAGGATTTAAAATAATAACAAAATCTCAAATGTCAACTTTGCTTATAAACATTACTTTTTTAAACTTTATATATTAGTTACCACAAATCAAGGAAACATACTTCTATTTTGATGATACTGGATTATTTCACTAAAAATTTCATTCACATTACATCTGAGCAGTGTTCTATAGCTTATGTATATGGCAAGTTTTTATTCATTCAGCAACCGATTTTTATCTGGATTGATTTCATATCTCGGCTGTCATGAGTTGAGCTCCTTTGAACACAGGCGTACACATAATGCTTTCACATGCTGACTTTATTTCCTTTGGATACATGTCCAATGGTTGAGTCATATGGTCGATCTATTTCCAGATGTCTGAGGACTCTCCATACTGTCTGCCATATGGCTGTACTGGTTTACATTTGCAACAGTGAATTAGTGTACCTTTCCCAACATCCTCACCAGCATGTTTTTTCCTTTTCTTGATTTTCACATGATAGCTGTTCTCACTGTGGTGAAATACAACCTCACTGTGATTTTCATTGACATTTCCCTGATGGCTAGTGAGCCTGAGCATCTTTCATGTGTCTATTGGCCAGTTTATATTTCATCTTCTTTTAAAAAAGACTTATTTATTTTTATTGGAAAGGCAGATATACAGAGAGAAGGAGAGACAGATCTTCCAACCACTGATTCACTCTACAAGTGGCCACAATGCACCAATCTGAAGCCAGGAGCCAGGTCTCCCACATGGGTGCAAGTTCCAATGCTTTCTCAGACCAGTCAGGGAGCTGGACAGAAAGTGAGCATCTGGGACTTGAACCGGTGCCCGTATCGGATACTCATGCAAGGTGAGGACTTTACTGAATAGACTACCATGATAGGCCCTATATTTCATGTTTGAAAAAGTATCTGTTTATGTCCTTTTCCATTTCTTAACCGGATTGCTTGCTTGTTTTGTTATTTCTGAGTTTCTGGAGCTCCTTATAGAGTCTGGATATTAATCCTGGAAACTTTCTCAGTTGCATAGTTTTCAAATATTTCCTCCCATTCTTGTTAGCTGTCTTTTCATTTTGTTGAGTATTTTCTTTGCTGTGCATACACTTCTCAGCTTGATGTAATTCCATTTGTCTGAGTTTTCCTTTTCTTTCCTGGGATGCTGGGGTTGTATACAAGAAGTCTACACCAGTGTCTCAGTGTTTCCTCTGTGCATTCCTCTACTAATTTGATGGTTTCATTTGGCTCATGGTTAGATTTGAATACTATATGTTTTTCATGAACATTTGAATACCTATTATGCTTGAAATAAAGGACATTGGAAGACTTCAGAACCAATGACTGTTTGATTTTCTCCTGTCCTCCTATGTTTCACTTCATATTCTCACCAAAAGTTAAGTCATAGAAACCAGAATTCCTCCTCCCCAAGGGAGATAACAGAAATGACCATCTCTCTCCACAACACAATCCCTAAATCCAAAAGTGTTACTTTAACCTCCCAACCCCCATTTATTTATTTATTTAAAAGAGTTGAACACCAAAATATTATGCAACTTACTTTGGTAAATCACAAGAGACTCTGCCAAATATACAGGCAGAAGGAAGGCCAAATTGAGGCCAAGAAGAATCTATATAGGTTTGTTGAGCTTCCTCTCTTAAGACTATTATAACAGATTCTTCCCTTTTATCCAGTCACATATCTATTCAGCTATCTATGCTTTATCAAATCCAAACATAAATATGATCAGTCTTTTCCTGGGTCTTTGGGTATTCATTATGAAGTCTCCCATGTCACATAAAATTTCAAATCATAGATTATCCTTTTCTCTTGCTAACTTGTCCTTTGCTTTAGGAGTGTCAGGCATAATACCATGAATTGTGGGAGAGTTTTTCAAAACTTTATATTCTTAGATCTTCTTTGTCATATCATATAAAATCATATTAATTCTGATGTTATCAGCTCATCATTTTCATTCTTTTCATTGTCTGCCTGATACTTCTAATTTTGTCTCTATCACCAAACATCTCATGCATTGATTTACATTTTATTTTGCTGCAATTGGTAGCTAAATTTGGGTTTCATGTTTACATTTGTTTATTTTATTAAGAATCTATGGTTCGACAAGATATTTATTCATCGGCCCGGTGGCGTGGCTTAGTGGCTAAAGTCCTCTCCTTGAATGCCCCGGGATCCCATATGGATGCCGGTTCTAATCCTGCAGCTCCACTTCCCAGCCAGCTCCCTGCTTGTGGCCTGGGAAAGCAGTCGAAGATGGCCCAAAGCTTTGGGACACTGCACCCGCATGGGAGACCTGGAAGAGGTTTCAGGTTGCTGGCTTCAGATCAGCGCAGCACTGGCCATTGTGGCTCACTTGGGGAGTGAATCATTGGAAGGAAGATCTTCCTCTCTGTCTCTCCTCCTCTCTGTATATCTGACTTTGTAATGAAATAAATAAATCTTTTAAAAAATATATATTTATTCATATTTATTTTTAATTTTTTCTTAACCATTAATTGATTCTTACTCTTATCTTTATTAAACTTAGTTAACTCCAATATTCTATTTATTTACCTCTTTTAAACAGCTTTCTGCTCTTTTGACATAATGTATACTATTCTATTCTTCTACATACATTAAAATTTTAACATGCCTATATCTCAGAGCATGCCCCACATCCGGGACTCGGGGTGGGCGGGAAACCGGGTGGGGCTTCCCCCTCAATATCCCCCTTTACCTCAGATACAAGATGGAAACAATGTGGACATAATAGTATTACCCACTTCCCTATCCCCCTGAACCTTTTTTTTTTTCTTTTTCTTTTCTTTTTCTTTCTTTAACTGTAATTAACTATGTAAAGATTGTCAACAACACAATAAAATAGATTATAAAAAAAAAAAAATTTTAACATGCCTGTCAAGAAAAGTCTAAAGTTAATAAACATTTCAGTCCTCCTTTAAAATAATTTTCCTGATTTATTGTTGATAGCGCCTCAGAGTGTTCTTGAGCTACTTTGTTTAACATGTCACCACCTTACTTCTCCAACTCATCAGCTTTCAAGATTTCCCAAGTTGCCTGTGATTTCTTGCCCTTGATTCACAGATCAAAGGATCTCATATGGCTCCTAACTTTGTTGGAAATTCAGCTCCAACCCCACCTTTCTCTGATGTTGATGAATCTTCCTTTCTTTGGTGGCTGTTAAAATTGAAGAAGAATCCTAGGCTTACGTAATACACAGATAAAAATCACCCATTTCTATTGAATCAAAATCTTTATTCATTTTTCAATTGAGAGAATACATAGATGATAATGAAGGCACACACATACAAGATCCACTTTTAAGGCCAAGATCCGCTTTATCTAACTGCTTATTTTTCAGTAAAATGAGAATCCAACTGCAAACATATCTTACAGCTACATGATGTTCACTGAAATATGTTTTCACTTTACCCAATAAACCTCTTACTGTTTGTATTTAATGCTTGCAATCTTGAATTTCTAACAGGAATCCCTGTTGTGTTTATCATGGTTCTGGTTCCCTAACCTTGTACAAATAAGTCGGTCCGGGACCTCACTGGTGAGAATTAATTCTGATGTTCCTCAGTCATGCACCTTCAGTTTCTCTAACTTACTCCTTGGAATTTCGTATGCATCCCTAATAACAGGACTTTGATTGTGTGCGTGTGCCTTCATTATCATCTATGTATTCTCTCAATTGAAAAATGAGTGATTTTTATCTGTGCATTAGGTAAGCCTCGGTTTCTTCTTTATGCTTGTCAATTTAAAGTTGCCAGTGTGTGCGTATACCATGAATTGATGTCTCTATAGGTTTAGTGCAAAGAAACTGCGGAGAACGTCAAAACTGGAATGTTCAGTATTTTCATGAACTCACCTAAAATTTGCCAATTGATTATAGTTGAGCTGGTTTCTCCTTTCAACGTTATGTTGCGCCTGATAGGCAGAGAAGGCAGAGAGTGAGGATATTGACTACAGACTGAGGAACTACACTAGTCACATGAGCTTGTTGCCATCTCACAAGTCTGTCTCACATGTTCTGCCTTCTCTTAGAATATGTTGACTCTATTCCCTCCCTGCCTGTGCATTTCCTGGTTCTTATTCATTTCTCTGATGTTAGCTTCCCAAGAAGACTTTCCTGATTACTTTACCCTGATGTACCCAGATGCCCTTCCACTTTGCTTCCAAAACATCTTACCACAGAGGTGGTCTAAAAAATCTGGTAAATGGAATGAAAGACAAAATATATTTTTATTATAAAAATTTAAAATTATGCACACATTTTTCATAAATTTTCAATGTACTTTTTTATTGCATTTCATTTTATGACATCGTTTCATAGGCTTTGGGATTCCCCCAACCCCTCCCCATTCCCTCCCCCATGTTGGATTCCTCTACCTTACTGCAGTATTACAGTTCAAACCCAGTCATGCTTCTTTTATTGCATGCATGTACCATGCATAGAGTCCAGCACCTTATTGTCCAGATAAATTCAACAGTTTCTTGGGGAGACCATCTCTGGTCTAAAAACAGAGCTGGCAGAATATCGTTCTGACCAATTAAAAGTCATAACATAACATCAACAACAATTTACAACATTATGGAGTTAATTGGCATGGTATTGAGTAACCGATATGTTAGAAAATGCAAGTTCTTAACCACATCCTGTGTCTACTTCATTGACATTTCAATTTAAGTTTATATACAACTGGCTTTTATCCACCTTAAAATGGCTATATGATACTATTCAGCTGTCTCATGTCTATTTTCATTTTTGTATTTAGCAGTTTATTGCATTGAAGCATAATTTTTATTGAACTTGGCAGATTTTAGGATAGTCCGAACTGGCTTATAATTTTAATAAGACATATGTCAACAGTTGAGGAACAGAACAGTTTTAGGAGGGGTGTGCAGAGAAATCTTCAATACCCCAGTTAAGAGTAACTTGTTTTCATGTCCTACCTAGTAAGGTTTATGTGAGTCCACACTGACCATTTCCTGTCTGGTTCTAAGCTTTCCTTGTTGTTCTCTATCTATTCTAATTTTTGTTGTTGTTGTTGTTTTGTTTTGTTTTGTTTTGTTTGGGGGGGTTCCGGGATGACCCTGATGGTCATTTCAGGAGAGGGTGGGGATCCAAAGATGTAACTAAGGAAGGACCAGAGAGAGCTCCTCTCCCTAGTCCTGAAGGGAGTTTATTGTTCTTCTTCTGTTTCTGCAGACGACCTAGGGTTCCTGGCTATTGTTCCGATGTTATTGGACTCTGCGAGCAAGGATTTGGGATTTGGGCTTCTGACAAACAAACATATGAAAAAATGCTCAAGTTCCCTGGTAATAAGAGAAATCCAAATTAAGACATCAATGAGGTACCACCTAACACCAGCAAGGATGGCACACATACAAAAAACCATCAACAACACTTATTGGAGAGGATGTGGGGGAAAAGGGAACCCTTGTCCACTGCTGGTGGGACTGCAGACTTGTACAGCCTCTATGGAAATCAGTATGGAGAACACTTAAGCAACTGAAAATCTGCATACCTTATGATCCAGCAATAGCACTCCTAGGAATATATCCAAAACACCTGCTACACAAGAAACCAACATGCACCCCTATATTCATAGCAGCATAATCAATAACTGCAAAAACTTGGAAGCAGCCGAAATGTCCATCAACAGAAGACAGGATAAGAAAGCTATGGTTCATTTACTCTATGGAATACTACTCAGTTATCAAAAAAAAAACAAAAAACGAAATGCAATTTTCAATGTACTTTTTAAAGACACCTCCTATAAGTGGATTTCAAATGTCTGCATCAAAATATACTCATCTTTTAATTATCTATGAAATGCTTGAATATCATTTTACCTTTATCATAGAACACATCTTACTCTACTATTGTTTCATATCTATGACATCATGGACGATGACTTGTTTTTGCTAATCATGGAATTCCCAGATTTATGAATTTAGCATAAAGCAAATGTTTGAGAAACAGAAAATAAATGAAAAGGCAAATTTTTAATGAATGAGTCCAGTAGAATGAAGGAGCTAGGGCAAGAGGTGTTAGTTTACTATTTCTCACATCTTCATGTTTTACTTTTGTTAAGAAAAAAAGATTTGTATTATCTTGCTATTTTCCAAATATATACATATATGTAGAAATCTCTGATCTAATTTATTAGAATGATCTGTGAGTCACTTCAATTTAGTATTGACACCCAGATGATAAGGTTTGGTAAATATCTGAAAAGTACTCACTGAAAAACCTGCTATTTTGTTTGAAATTCCATTATTAAAGCCTTATTATAAATGTCCATTATTAACTAGTAAGCATTTTCACCATTGTTTTGTTGATATGAAAAATACCTGTGATTGTTTTGTTTTTTTCTCTCTTCCTCCCTCCAATCCTTTCCCTTCTTTTTCTCTCTCAAACATTACTATTATCATTTCTATGTAAAGAAGTGAACTTGGTCTAGTCGGTAAGGTACTGCTTAGGAATCAGAGTCTTTTACCAGAAAACCTGGAATCAACCCCTGCTTCAGGTTCTTGGTTCTAATTCCTACCATGCAGATCTTGGAAATCAGGGTGTAGGCTGGCTCCTGGCATGCATTGGAGACAGCTGGCTTCAGTTACCAGCTCATGCATTTGGCCTAGTTGAGACCTAGACGTTAAAGGCATTTGGAAGAGAAAAAAACAAAATGTGATTTCTATTTCTGTCTGTTGTTCTCTCTCCTGTTCTCATTCTCTTTCTCTTTTGCTACTGGTGATTCTATTTTTAAAGATTTATTTATTTTTATTGGAAAGACAGGTCTACAGATAGAAGGAATGACAGAGAGAAAGGTCTTCCAGCCACTGGTTCATTCTCCAGGTGGCTAAACAACTGGAGCTGAGCCAATCCAAAGCCAGGAACTAGAAGATTCCTCCAGGTCTCTTAGATCCCAAGGCTTTGTGTCATTCTCCACTACTTTCCTGGGCCATAATCAGTGAGCTGGATTGGAAGTAGAGCAGCCAGGATATGGTCCAACACACATACGGGATGCTAGTACTTACAGGTTGAGTATTAGCCAGGTGACCCACCATGCCAACCCCTGATTTAAATTTTTTGTAAATACCACTAATTTAAGTGTATGATACAACTGCCCTCCTGCTTTTTATTTTCTTCTTTTTAGAGCATTTGCAAAAAGGGGGAAAGAAAGAACACATACAGAATATCCTACATATCAGGACAGTACTATTTTATGTCATTTTTGTTCACATATCATCCTTGAATAGTGTGCTGGTTATATGATGTGGACACTGAACTTCAGGAAGGCACAGTGTAATTTGGTCATGTTCAACCACATGGTACAGGTTGTGTTGTGATTAAAATGTAGGAACCAATGTTCTATGTAGGTCCTTCAAAAGGCTTGTAGAAAATAGAATCAAAATAAATTTATTTTGGTGCAAAAAACTGAATTTACGTGTAATTTTTGTGATTGTACATTTCTTCATGTGCTTTTGAAAATTCTTTGTATGCATGGATTTAAACATTTGGAGGAGGAACAAAGTAAATTTATCTTTTCATTTCATTTTCCATGAACTTTCTGGAATATCCTCATATGATTAGTACTGTGATATAATAGTTCTTTACTTTCATTCTACCAAAAACTCAACCAATATAGCACCCGAAAAATTTTTTAAGGTATGGTACTTATTGATCTGGACTGAAGTGAAAGATTTCTTAAAATGTGGACACAACTGAAAGATGATCCAAAGAGGATGAGCATAGAGAGGTTTTGAGAATTGATGCCAGATAATTTTTTAATAAATTATTTTATTTTTATTGGTAAGTCAGATATACGGAGAAAAGGAGATTCAGAGAGAAAGATCTACTGGTTCACTCCCCAAGTGGCCACATTGGCTGGACATGGGCTGATCCAAAGCCAGGAGCCAGGAGCCAGGAGCCAGGAACTTCTTCTGAGTCTCCCATGCAGGTGCAGGGTCCCAAGGCTTTTAGTCATCCTCTTCTGCTTTCTGAAGCCATTAGCAGGGAGTTGGGTGAGAAATGGAGCAGCTAGTATTCGAATTGGTGCACATATGGGATCCCAGCACATGCAAGGTGAGAATTTATCCACTGAGCTATTGTACCAGGCCCAGATACCTTTTTTTTTTTTTTTTTTTTTTTAACTAACTCCAGCTTAGAATCAAAAGAAATCAGGGACTGAAACCACAGGAGCTTGTCATAGTTAAGAACCTAGACTGGAATGTGGCATCAACCAGTCTTGTCAGTGTGCTAGGTCTCTATACACTGACTGGGATGATATTCCACCAGCTCTAACTTCAGACCAGAAATGGTCTCCCCAAGAAACTGTTCAACCCATCTGGACAATAAGTAGCTGGACTCTATGCTTGGTATATGTTTGCAAGGAAAGAATCTTGATGGAATTTGAACTGTAATACTGCACCAAGGTGGAGGAATCCACCAGGGGGGAGGAGCGTGGGGAGGGGTGGGGGGATTCCCAGAGCCTATGAAACTGTCACATAATGCATAATAATTAATAAAAAAAAGTCAAAAATAAATAAATAAATAACTTAGAATCAGGACGGCAGAATAGGGAAAGGACACATTTAAATGGATGGAGAAACATTTAATCAGGATGAAGCAGAGAGGCCACATTCCAGGAAATAGGAGACAACAGAACAACAGCAGAGGGGTACCTGGAGACTGACAGACACAGGAACGTAGTGAAAACAGTGCTGTGGTGTTACAGTGACTGATACTCCAGCGGCATTCAGCTAACGGCGTTCTGAACTCCACTAGCAGCCAGAACATCACCAGCAGCAACCAGGTGGGAAGGGACTTTCACTGGGAGTTTGGGCAGTGAACCCAGACAAAGAACTGCCATCCTGCTTGTCTGTTTGATTTGACCAGGAGCAGAGACAGAGAGGTAGATCCCAAATGGGTAGTGGGGGAACAGGGTGGATTTCACAGCTCAACCTGCCTACAAGAGCCAAATTTGACACCATTTTGCTTATGGAGGCAAAAGGAAGCAAAGGGAATGAGCATATGCTGAGCTGGGAGTGAACTCATTTCTGATTCAGTGAACTGCAACAATGTGGCAACCTACATGCTGCTCTCAAGACAGGTCTGGGTAGTCCTCAGACCTGATGGCCATCAGATCAAGAACTCTAGTAGTGGCACATCAGGCACCATTTTGTACAATGTGGCAAAAGTTTTAAGACTGCAGGGGACAACAGTGAACTGCACATGTGCTGAGCTCTGGAGAACTCACTGAGTTCATTGCATTACACTGGTTCCATAGGAAAATAACACCGACTATGGCACCATACGTGTCAAAATAGGTCCATGTGGCCCTCAGACCTAACAGCCAACAGGTTCTGGCAAGATCAGCACCACAACAACCTAGCGATATAGGACTCCTTGTTTCTCCCTAATCCTGGGACCTGCTCCAACTGGATGTGGAAGAAACGTTGCAGAGACACCAGTGCAGTCTCAGCATGGTATGACAGGAGGTGGTGACTGATGAGCCAGCAACTGGAGCTACAGAGCTCATGGTGGAAATTTAATATAAAAACCCAGACCTGGAACTCACTGGAGGGAGTGGCACAAGTGACTACAAACAAAGAACCATGTACCAACTGCAATAAGTAAAACCGAATTGCAGACAGGTGACTGATATAGCTTAGAAACCTGCCCCAAGGAGAAAAATCTGATAATCAGAAGTACAATGACCAAGAGCAAAAGAAAACAGAAGGCAAAAGAATATTGCTGAAGACTCCCCTGCAGAGGAGAAAAAGCCTATGCCAACCTCAGAGTTAACTGAGGAAGACATCGAGAAAATGGGAGATACAGAATTCAAAACGCTCGTTATAAAGCTTCTTATCAACAATGAGAAGCACGTAAACAGGCATTCAAGGAATTCAAGGAATATGTCACACTGGAAGTAAATCAAATGAAAGCTGACATATAATTGAAAGTACGATGGAAAGTCTCCAAAATAGAAGAAAGGAGGCAGAAGAAAGAATATCAAAATTGGAAAATATTTCCTGTCACCAGGGGGAAACAAACAAAAAGCTGGCAGCAGAGCTGGATCAGGCCAAAAAAAGTATTCAAGAATTGAAAGACACTATTAAGAGGCCAAATATAAGAGTTATGGGAGTTGCAGAAGGTACAGAAAGAGAAGCTGGGTTTACAAATGTTTTAAATGAAAAAAGGGAAAATTTCCCTAGAGAAAGAATTGGGAAACAACATCCAGGAGGGGCACAGAACTTCCAACAGGCTTGACCAAAAGCGATCTTCACCAAGACACATGATCACCAAGCTCTCTTCAATCGAACATAAGGAAAAGATCCTTAAATATGCACACGAAAAAAATCAATTGACATATAAAGGAATGCCAACTAAACTCACAGGAGACCTCTCACAAGAAACTCTACAGGCAAGAAGAGAATGGAGTGACATATTCCAGATTCTAAAAGAAAAAAAATTGTTAGCCTAGGATAACATATCCAGAAAAGCTTTCTTTTGTCTTTGAAAATGAAATCAAATTCTTCCACAGTCAAGAAAAGTTAAAAGAATTTGCCTCTTTCAAACCTGCCCTACAAATGATACTTCAAGATGTTCCTTTGACAGAGAAGAGGAATAGCACCAACCAAAACCAAAGGCAAATGGAAGAGCATTCCCAGTAAAATGACAACAGAAGACTAAACCAATGAACAATCCATTCATAAAATGAGAGGACCAAAGTACCACCCATACATATTAACCCTGAATGTAAATGCCTTAAGCTCAATCAAATGTCAAAGATTAGTAGACTGGATTAAAAAACAAAACCCATCCATTTGTTGTCTAGAAGAGACACACTTCACCAATAAAAATCAGTGGAAACTATATCACATGGGTTTTGATGTTTTTGGTTAGTTTCACCATTTCAAAACACTTTCTTCTGATTAAGTTCTTCAGTGACCCATAGATCATGCAGTAGCATCATTTTTTTCAAGAAGGTTCTTGATTTTCTTTTTCATTTCTCCAGTGACACATTAGTTATTCAGTAGCATATTATTTTACTTCATGGTATTGTTAATTTCTTTTTTCTTCCTGTTGTTGATTTTGTTTTGTGGCATTTCATTTAAAGGGATGTATTGTAACTGCAATGGAGTCTTTCATATTTAGTAACATGTTATTTATATTGATGGCATTGTAAATTTCTATTTTTCTTTCTATTGTTGATTTTGCATTGTGGCTTTTGATTTAAGGGGATGTACAGTAACTGTGAAATGGAGACTAACATATCCAGATGTGAGGATATAATGCAGTATCTATCTCTACTTCCAGACAAAGATGGACTTACAATGAAACTGTTTACTGTATCTTGACAATAGGATGCTGGACCCTCTGCCATTGTCCATGCCCACAATGATGAACATATGACTGTGTATGAAGAAGTATACTTTAGTAATGATATAAGTGAACTCAGTGAGGGAGGGGTAATCAGGAGGGGATAAGGGAAATCCCAGGAGCCTATGGAACTGTACCATAAAATGATAATAATAGTAATAAATAAAAGATTAAAATAAAATCAACAGCTTGCCATGTGTTGATGTCTTTACCTAATTAAATATTAAACCTGTAATTGCAAAGTGAAATGAAAGTATGCTATTGTAAAAATATATATATACAACAGGGTGAAAAAGACAAACAAGATTTGAGGAGAACAGCTGGGAAATGCTGCAGTAGAGACGGTAGGGTCCGAAGTATCACTAAGCTCTTAAATCTATCATGCTATATGTGAGAATTATCCACTTTATATAAATAAGTTAAAAAGGCAAAAACCCAGGTATATGCAAAATGAAAATAAAAATAACAATAAACAGCTTTATACTTCTTTTCCATCCCTAGGCATACAGTTTTTTCTAAAAGTGTTGTGTAGTTGTACAAGTCACACCATTTTAAGATAAAAACTATTGAAAGAAGGTGCCTCTGTTGTGAGTGCTTTATGGAATCAGATGTCACTCATTCTAATGAAGATCTGACTACAGTTCTAACAAGCAGAGTGCAAGGCAGCAAGCCTCAGCCCTGCTTGCTTACTAAGGCAATGAATATCCACAGGATTCCTATAAGATAGTTGTGGCAGGAAGAATAATGACCCTCTAAGCTACCCACATACCTATTCCAGAAACCTGACACTGTGCTGTTTCACAGAGTGAAAAGGGCTTTTTAGAGAGGAATTAAGGATCTGGACTCAGAGAGATATTTTGGTAGGCCTAATGGAATCAAATAAGACATCTTGTTTTGTTTGTTTTTTAAAGAAGAAAGACAAGAAATTTAGAATTAGACTCAACTAGCAGATTCCCATTTTTGAAGAGGAAGGAGGGAGCATTAAGTCAAGGAATGCAGGGAGTATCTTCCAGAAATTGGGAAAGGCCAGAAGACAGATTCTGCCCTGGGGCTTCTAGAAGAAATAATATTCCATAGATACCTTGCATGTGTGTATTTGAGGGAGAGATATGGTAATGCACAAGGTTGCCTTCAAATCCTTCTCTTCCAGGAACTAGGTAGCTGCTAGCCATCTCCAGTATTTTATCTGGTGGGAATTTCAGGAAGACTCAAGTCACTTTCACTGAAACCAAGCCATCTACAATGTATAACATGCTCGGATACGCATTGGCCTGTCAAAACTCAGTGAATATAAACTCTGCACTGAAGCCATGTTCATTACCAGGCACCCACCCAAGAACCAATTCCAAGGACTGATTTCATGAATTTCTGGTCTATGAAATGCATGGTGTACATGTTTAGTTGTAAAAACTTCTTTGAAATGGCTATTTCTAAAGTAGGCTTGTTTCAGTCTTTAGCATCCATTAAAGATCATCATAATTTTTATTACTAAGGTGATAGTAACCATCTAAACATTTTTTTTATGAAAAGCGGGTTGGAAAAATTTTCATTTTTGGTCAGTTTGTTTTCACAGAGCAAGTTGGTTGGCACATGGAGGTTTAAGGAATAGATTCTAAGTTTACCAGACTAGACCACACGTTCACATGAAACAGAAATAGAGACTCACTGTGAGTCAGAAGTGAAGGAGAGTGAGAACTTCAGAATTAGGTATGGAAATGGTTCAAGGATTCATGAGAAACAAAACGGATCCAAGCACACAATTACGATAGCAAAGGCATCAGAAGTTTGAACCATCACTGAACCAAATACCTTCATTCTCTTTATAAGAAGCCAGAGTTAAATGTCAGTAAAAGAGAAACGAACCGGAGTGCAGTTTTTCAATCTTAGAGTGGAAATTGTATCCTCTTGAACCTTTTTTAAAAGAAATGTGTAATGACTCACAGGAATTTGATTTCTTCAAAACACCGATTTTGGCAGTTACTCATTGACCTTATACTGCTAAGCTGCTTATGCGATTAAAAATGATAAATTCCTGAGTCAAGGGAGGAAAAAGTACCCCATTTATTCTGTTCCTCTGAATAAACAGATTGACTAGAAATATTGCTTCTAGAGTCACAGACAGCGTTTCAGGGCAACAGTTCTTGGGAAAGATCAGTGCAGTATTTAATCACTGTAATAATCAAGGCTATATCATTTTCTGGAAGCGTCACCTATTCTTGGAACATAATAAATTTTGTATTGATGAAACTGGAATTCTAGATCTTACTTACAAAGCAATTGATACATAATAATTCTCCTACCAGATTTATTTATAAAGCAATTGATGTAATATTTTATCTATTAAAAATTTAAGGGGAGAGAACTCATCATGTTGAATCAACTTAGAGTAAATACAGAAATTAACTTCTGGCACATCCTTTGTTCCAGGCTGTTTTACATTGTATTACAATTGCTTCCACCGAATGGCTTCTGAAAGAATTTCTTGCATAATGGCATTTTAGTCATCATTGCAATGTCAACAAACGAGGCAGATTAATGCTTCCAGTCCTTTGCTGCCTTGCACTCTGCTTATTAGAATTGTAGTCAGATCTTCATTAGAATGAGTGACATCTGATTCCATAAGGCAGTCACAACAGACGCACCTTCTTGCTATGGTGTCACCCTGCAGATGACAATGTAGGTCATTATAAATGACATTCCACAATTCGTTACTTCCTGCCTCAAATTGTAGTTAATCTTTCATCCAAACTGTACACATGTGTGGCTTTAAGTGGCCTATCACAGTGAGTGCCCAGTAATGCTGCAAGCACATGGAGACTGACAGAAGGTAAATTGCTTGTCAGGAGGTCTGTATTTCAATTCGCGGCATATTCCAAACACGTCATGGTGAAAGCATGCCACAACAGCTGCTTTCATTGCTAACTATTTTTGATGTAAATGTCAATAAAGCTCCAGGCCCTTTCATATTTTTGGCCAAGAATGTCCATCTTTCCCTATGCAGGCTGGCAGGTGGAGTTCCATTTATCTACTCTTAGGAACATGTCCTATAATAATGATTGTCTCTGGAGACCGTTTAGAGTGATTGAGAGCAGTGATTGGGACAATAGGCTGCTGAATTTCATTGCAGAAGTGAGTTGACAGGTGACTGCTTTTATACCCTCTCATCTGGTGGAGAAGGAAATAAAACACACACTTCCATCCAGTCCACCGGCAATCATGTCCAGGTTGGAGATCTACACCAATAGTTCACTCTATTCATCGGCAAAAATTGAGAGCCATGGTCATTAAACAGGCTTAAATTTCCCAGCAGGTTTAGAGTTTTTAAAGAGACAGAGACAGCATCTATTTTCTGCAGAATCACGGGTAAGAGAACTAAGCAAACATTTCTGAATGGGATGTGTGCCTTTGAGCACCTTCCTCCTTCTCCTTGCAAATGTTCCTTCTGAGACACCAGCTGTTCACACTCTATCACACACTCTCTGTTTTAACTAGTGCTCTGAGGGAGACGACTGAAGCTGGACCGTTAGAAGCTGAAAGTGATTTTTAAAAGATATTCTAAAAATCAATTCAAGGATTGTACTTTTGAGCACAGTTGTATTCAAATACACCAATATGTTACAGCAGTAATGTTTTCAGCATTCATTCATTCTCACTCATTTATACACATTTGTTAAACACCTGCGATAGGCAGGATATGATATTTTACATGAAGGTTAGAAATAGTAACCAGAATTAGACAAACCATGAATAGGCAACCTGGAGTAAGAAAAGTTTGAGTGTAACTTAAATTTATGTATCTTCTCTTTAGTCCTATTCTTAAGGAGTAATTACAATGTATCAGTGTATAGTATATAGAATGATAAAAATTAAAATATATATTATGAGTCCATGCTCTGTGTTCCCTGCAATGTATGAGACTTAAACATTTGGATAAAATCATTTTTAAGAAAGAATTGTGGACCTAAGAGTTAGACTGATCTGTGTCCAGTCCAGTCTTCAGCATTTATTAGCCTACTAGGACTGTGAGTCTTAGAGAGAGAGAAATAAAGAGAGAGAAAGGCAGAACACACACAGAGAGAGGGGGAAGAATGTCTTAACTGCCGTACCAAATGTTATTTTGTTTTCCTTTTTAAGCATATCATACCACAAGAATTTTGTGCTGGCAGTTCTGTGATCCTCTTCCTAACATGTGTTAGGGACAAAAAGCATCATGAGGTAAATAATGCCCTCAGGACCTAGGGAACAATCCCAAGAACACACATCTGGTTCCTAGCAGGCCTCGGAGAGAATTCATGTGCCGCTGTGTAGGTGAGGCTCTGCTGCAGAACAGGTGTGGAGTATAGAGCTTCTTCATTTCTCATTTCATAAATTTGTAGAGTCATTTCAAATACAACAACAAAATCTAGCTATATACTACACACAAGGGATATGAGTTTTAAGTGATGAGGAATATTTGAAAAGTGAGAATTGTTTTTCAGGCAAATTCCGACCTAATTAAGATAGCATACGAACATTATCTTGAGGTGAATGGCATCTGAGCAGCGCATCACCTTCCTTAGCCACTACTCCAAGGTTATGATCCTTTATGATGTTATTTTTATATTTTTCATATTTATATATGGATGTATTTAAAATTACATAGTTTTTTGCGTTTAAAATTTTTCATAAATGGAGGTATACCACATTATTCTAACTCTTAATTTTCTTGTCTTCATGCTTTTCTAAGTGTTTTTTAATGATACAGCTCCATAAGCTCTACGATTAGCCAATCCCTCACCCCAAGCACCTCCCCCTACTGATTTCCTCTCTGGTATTGCAATGGGTGATCCTTCATGAATAATCATAAGACCATCACTCCACTACTGAAGTGTTTCCAACATTGCAAGTGTGGACAATGTCAGAGTTCAGCATCCTACTGTCAGAACATATTCAACATTTTCACTGGGAGTCCAGCTTTGGTCTGGATGCAGAGAGACATGCTGCATTATACCTTCACATCTGAACATGCCAGTCTCTGCTACACTTCTATTATACATCCCCTTAAATACAGAGCCAGTAAACACAATCCACAATGGGGAGATGGGGAACAGAAAATTTGTATCAACATGAAGTCAGATAACATGCTACAGAATGACCAATGAATCACTAAACTGATGAAAAAGAAAATAAAAACCTTCTTATAAAAAGTAATGCTACTGAATGACTCATGTGGCACTAAAGATAAGACAACAAAAAAAGAATGACAATAAAAACAAGAATATCGATGTCCATGAAGTGTAGCAAAAACAGTGTTGAAAGGGAAGTTTACAACATCAGGTGCTTACAAACACTCAAATTACCTCATATGAGGGATCTGGACTTATTGAAAAAGGCACAAATCAATAGCAAGCGTGAAAAGCTAAAATTCACAGCAAAAATAATTGTATTTGAAACCAAAGAAGCACAGAATGAAACAAGACAGAGCCATTCCAAGAGAAAAGCAAAAAAAAAACCCCTCAGCCATATTAATAAAGACCATCACAAGAGAACAACAATTTAAAATTAGAGACAAAAGAGAAACGGTTCCAACTTAATGCTCTTTGCATGGTCATAACACTGTTGGCATAGACAATAGCAGAAATTCTAATTTTTGTTGTCTAGGTGTATTTACAAGTTTCAACTGGAGTCTACTTTAATTCCTTATTAGAGATGAATTCTGTTGATTTTCTTCGATTCCTGGTACTATGGTCTCCACTACATCCTTTATTTGTGGAATTACACCTGTGTATTTATTCAACTTTATTTTTTTTTTGTTTTGTATTTTGATGAAAGCTGTCTTATAGTATATGAACAAATGATATCTGTCCTTTAGGGGATGGCTCATTTCCCTTAGCATAATGATTTCTAATTGAGTCCATTTGGATGAAAACAATAGAATCTCATTCTTTCTAATAGCTGAGTAGTATTCTGTATACATGTACATGCACCACAGTTTCTTTATCCAGTCCTTTTTCAATGAGCATCTTGGTTGTTTCCATGTTTTGTCATTGTTGATTATGCTGCAATGAATACAAGGGTGCAAGTTACTTAACCATGTGAATGTATCAAATCTTTTATATTCCCAGAAGTGGGATTGCTGTGTCATATGGCCGGTGAAGTTTCACTTGCCTGGGTATCCTCCATACTGATTACCACAGTGGCCACCCCAGCCTGTAATCCCACCAGCAGTTGAGTAGAATTCATTTTCCCCCATATCCTCACCATCAGATATCGTTGATAGTTTTCTGTATGTGGGCAATTCTCACTGGAGTTAAGTGGAACCTCAGTGTTGTTTTTATTTGAATTTCTCCTATTGCTAGGGAGATTAAGCATTTTTTATGTCTGTTTGTCATTTGGATATGTTTCTTTGAAAAGTGCACACTTTACTAACATCTGTTGGCGTGGATGTCTGGGAGAAAGGTACCTTCCACTGTTGGTAGGAGTGTAGGATAGTACAATCACTATGCAAGCTCATATGGAGAGTGCTAACAGAACTGAAAACAAATCTGCAATAGACCAGCTATCTCATTTCTGGGAATATGTCCAAAGGAAATGAGATCTGCATATGAGAAAGTGATCTGTAATCCTAAATTTACAGCAGCACAATCTACAACAGCAAAGACATTGAAACAACCCATATGCTCCCCCAAAGAGGAGTAGATAAAGAAACTGCACTATATCAACTCCATGGAATACTACTCGGCTATGAAAAAGAATGAAATTCTACCATTTGCAACCAAATGATCCCAATGATAGCTCATTATGCTCAGTGAAATAAGTCAATCCCAAAAGGAAAAATATTACAGGTTCTCTTTGATGTAAGGCAATCTTCATGCAAAATATAAGATCAGTAGCCCTCGCAATACTGTTTTTGCTACAATGCATGGGTTTTGATACTTTTGTTTTATTTTCATTTCTTCAAAATAGTGTCTTTTCTCTTATTAAATTCTTCACTGTCTCATATATCATAGGAGTAGCATCATTTTCTCCAAGAATGTTTTTTGATTTCCTTCTCATTTCTTCATTGACATATTGTTCATTCAGTGGCATGTAATTTAACTCCATGATATTGTAATTTTTTAACTTAATCCTTGTTGAATTTGTTTTATGCTTTTCATTTAACGGGATGTATAGTAATGGTATAATAGAGACTATTACTTCCAGATATGAAGATAAAATGCAGTATGCATCTCTACTTCCAAATCAAAGATGGACTCCCAATGAAGCTGTTAAATATAGCTTGACACCATTGAGGATGCTGGACTATTTGCCATTGTCTGCACTCGTCTGTCATTGCCAGGATACACTTAAATAACAAAATGATGGATTTATGACTGTTTGTGAAGGACTATATTAGTGTAATAATATAGGGGAAGTCAGTGTGGTGGAGGGAATTTAGGAAAAGGGCAAGGAAATCCCAGAGCCTGCAGAATTTTATTATGAAATAAGAGATAAAATTAAAATATTTTTTGAAAATAGCAAAACAGTCTATCATATTGAGATATGAAGATAAAATGTGGTATGTACCTCTACTTTCCAGTAGGATGCTGGACTGCCTGCCATTATCCGTAACTGCAATGTCAAAACACACTTAAATAACAGAATGATAGATTTCTGACTGCTTTTGTTGTTCTTGGTATTATCTTTTTGCTGCTCTTCCAGTTCTTTCAGGTGTATAGTTAGCTCATTTACCTGGTGTCTTTCTTGTTTCATTTGACTGCTTTTGTATTTTTGCTTTTTTTTTTTATTCTATCTCTATTTTTTTCAAAGATTTACTTATTTTTGTTGAAAGGCAGAGTAACAGAAAAAAAGGAGATATATAGAAAAAGATCTTCCAGCCACTGGTTCACTCCCCAAATAACCACAGTGGCTGGAGCTGTGCCAATCTAAGGCCAGGAACCAGGAGCCAAGAGCATCTTCCAGGACAACAATAGACATTTACAATTATAAAATAAAATAATGCAGATGAATAACATAAACTCCCTATGAAAATAATCTAAAACTACTTTACAAAATTAAAAACAATTTTTACATTACTTTTGCTAGGAAGGAAGAGATTGAAGATTAAGAATATCACTGGGGGGCTCAGCGTGGTGGCCTAGCGGCTAACGTCTTCTCCTTGAACGTGCGGGGATCTCATATGAGTTCCGGTTCCAGTTCTGGCACCCTTGTTTCCAATACAGCTCCCTGCTTGTGACCTGGGAAGGCAGTAGAGGATGGCTCAGGGCCTTGGGACTCTGCACCCACTTGGGAAACCTTGAGCAGGCTCTGGCCGTTGCGGCCATTTGAGGAGTGAACCATTGGATGGAACATCTTCCTCTCTGTCTCTCCTCCTCTATGTACATCTGACTTTGTAATAAAAATACATACATCTTTAAGAAAAAAAGATTGGCTCATTTAACTGAGCATAAATGTCTCTACTTTGGACCATTTCGTATGCAAATAGTAGAATTCCATTGTTTTTAATGGTGATGTACCACAGTTTTTAATAGATGTACCACAGTTTCTTTACCCATTCCCATTCTGATGGACATTTGGGCTATTTCCAGGTCTTTGCTATTGTAGATTGTGCTGCTGTAAATGTAGGATTGCAGATTACTTACTAATATGTAGGTTTCATTTCCCTTGGATACATTCCCAGAAGTGGGATACCTGAGACATACAGTTGATCAATTCTCAGTTCTCTTAGGACTCTCCACACTCACTTCCATAGTGGATGTACTTACCTACACTTTCACCAACAGTGAAGAAGGATACCTTTCTCCCCACATCCACGCCAGCAGGTGTTATTAGTAGAATTATGAATGTAGGTCATTCTTACTGGATTTAAGTGGAACATCATAAGGTTTTTATTTGTATTTCCTTGACAGCTGGGGAGCTTAAGTACTTTTTCATATTTTGATTAGCCATTTTAATTTAATTAATTTTTAATTTGTTCATTTCCTTCACCCATTTCTTCACAAGGTTGTTGGTTTGCAGCTGTTGAGTTTCTGAAGCTCTTTGTAAATTCTGGGTATTAGTCCCTATCAGTTGTGTAGTATCCAAAATATTTTCTCCCATTCTGTTGGTTGCTTCTTCCCTTTGATAGTCGTTTGTTGTACCAAATCTCTTAGTTCATGTATTCCCATTTGCTTATTTTGGCTTTGACTGCCTGTGCTTTTGCTAGCTTTTCTGTCTTTACCAACGTCTATCTATATCTTGGAGACTGTTACTTCTGATTTCTTACAATAGTTTGATGGTTTCTGGGTACAGATTTAGGTACTTGATCTATTTAGAACTGATTTTTGTATAAGGTGACAGGTGGAGGTGTTGCTTCTTGCCCCTGTAACTTTAGTTGAGTATAAGCTATTTACATTCAGAGTTACGACTGATTGTTATTGATTTGATCCTGTCATTTTAGCAATGGGCTTTTCACTGTTTGATCTGGTCTTCTCTTGTCATTGTATTGGGACATTTTCCACATTTGCCTTCAAATTTAGTAGGTGCTATTCCTTTCCTCTGTAGCATATCTTCAAGCAACACTTGTATGACAGGCAGGCCTGGTAGAGGCAAAGTATTTGCAATTTTGTTTGTTGTATAGTATTTTCTTTCATTTTCAAACACAAAGGAAAATTTTGCTGCGTATGTTACCCTGGGCTGACAACTTCTCCTGTTAGAATATGGAATATATTACTCCATTCTCTTTTGGCCTACGGAGTTTCCTCTAAGAGGTCAATTGTGAGTCTAATTAGGAGTTCCTCTATAAGTTAATTGTGTTTTCTCACCTGCATTTTTTAGAAGATTTATTTATTTTGAATTTTAAATTTTATGGTACAATTCCATAAAGTATGGGAATTCCTCCCCCATCAAATTCACACCCCCAACTGACTTATTTTTATTGTAAAATCAGATATACACAGAGGAGGAGAGACAGAAAGATCTTCCATCTTTTGACTCACTCCCCAAGTAGCCACAACAGCCAGAGCTAGGCCAATCTGAACCCAGGAGCCCAGAGCCACTATTGGGTCTCCCACACAGGTGCAGAATCTCAAAGCCTTGAGCCATCCTCAACTGCTTTCCCAGGATGCAAGCAGGAAGCTGAATGGGAAGCAGGGATGCTGGGATTAGAACCAGCACCCATAAAGGATCCTGGCACATACAAGGAGAGGACTTTAGCCACTGGGCTACAGCACCGGCCCCCCAATGTGTATTTTAAAGTTTCTTTTATGTTCAATTGAAAAGAACTTGTTTATTATGTGGCATGATGAATATTGCTTTTGATCAGATCTATTAAAAGCTCTTTGTCCTTTTGTATTTTATTTTCCAGTTTTTTTCCATGTTAGAGAGGTTCTCAATTGTTTCACTGAATACATCTTTCAATCCAATTTACCTTTTTCATCCTCAGACACTCCCATAACTTTTACAGTCAACCTTTTCATGGTGTCCCTTAATTCTTGGATGGCTTTCTTAGCTTTTGACTGTTATTATAGGAGAAATCTTTCAATTTTGAGCTTATTTCTTTTGCCTTACTCATGCTATTATCCAGATTGAATCCTTCATTTGCTGCTTCTGTTCATTTCTAATAATTCAGTTTGATTTTGTCTCAATTTTGTTATTTTCTGTGTAGCATATTGCTTGAACTCCTGTCTGTGCTTCTGTGGCAAAGTCTATGAGAGAGAGGGAAGACAACAGTAAGCCTTTGCCACAGAATTCTAAATGACACACTCAACATGGCACTGATGAAGGTCTGGGCCTTGAAATCCAGCCTGTTCCCACACTTTACTGCTTGGACTCAACCACTCTGCTTCTGCTCAAATCAGATTTTTTAAAAAGTAGGACCCACTGAAATATGACTGGATTCACTTGAGTTCTGGTAAACTCACCTTCCTACCCTGCCTTCCTGATGGTCAGTGGGGTATCTGATTACCATAGCACTGCTCTGCTGTCTCTGGTGCTTCCCCAGGCTCACAAATCTTGCATCCCTCCACCATGAGGATCACGTCCTCTCTGCTTATCCTTGACTAATCCTTCTACACACATTTAAAGCTATTTTCAACCTATTCTACCACCATGAATTTTCCCATATATGTGTTCTGACAACAATGGAATGAAGTTTTAAATTAACCCCTTTCCTGTAGCCCTTGACCCTTTGTACCCTAATCAACTAAGATTAGAATTTTTTTAAAAATAATAAATTAACCACTTAAAAACTCTAAAAAATATACAAATAGATGGATACTGAACACCATGCTACTGAATGAATACTGAGTATGTCATAGACGAAACCAAAATAGAATCCAGAAAGTTTCTGAAATTTAACGAAGAAAACAATGCAGCACATCAATTCTTAAGGTACTCAGCAAAAGCAGTGTTAGAGGAATGTTCATACGAATTAGTGCTTACATGATGAAATTTAAGGGGACCAAAACATAATCTACCAGATAATCTCAAGAAGCCCCCAAAAAACAGCAACAAACCAAATACAAAATTTGTAGGAGGAAAGACATAATTAAAATTAGAGACAGAAGGCCAAGAGTGATGGGCTACTGGCTAAATCCTCACTTTACATGTGCTAGGATAGGATACTAGCACCAGTTCATGTCCCAGCTGCTCCGCTTCCCATTCAGCTCCCTGTGTATGGCCTGGGACAGTAAGAAGGAATGACTCAAAGCCTTGGGACCCTGCACCTGTGTGAGAGACCTGGAAGATGCTCTTGGCTCCTGGTTCCTGGCCTTAGATTGACACAGCTCTAGCCACTGTGGTTATTTGGGGAGTGAACCAGTGGCTGGAAGATCTTTTTCTATATATCTCCTTTTTTTCTGTTACTCTGCCTTTCAACAAAAATAAGTAAATCTTTGAAAAAAATAGAGATAGAATTAAAAAAAAAGCAAAAATACAAAAGCAGTCAAATGAAGAACTTTTTTTTTCTAAAATAAAAACAAGGAGAGTGAAAGATCACCATAATGAGAATGACAAAACATGAAAAAAAATAAGATATGAAAAAATTTGAAAAATGTTTTCTGTTCATGCATTAAAATAATTAATGTAAGCAAATGACCATACTACCAAAAACAATTTACAGATTCAGTATGATCCTGATTTTTAATAAGCTGATGACATTCTTTACAGATGTATAAAAATGATGTTAAATGGAAATGCAAGAGACTCTGAATAGCAGAAACAGTCTTAAACGATAATGACAAAGCCAGCCCCACCAAGACATACTAGCTGGAATCAAACCATCCTGCTACTGACATACAGACATAACAGACATACAAATAGAATAGAATAGAATAGAATAGAATAGAATAGAATTCCCAGAAGTTAATGAACCAATTTCCAACCAAGCAGTCTTTGATAAACAAGCCAAAACTAATCGCTGGAGAAAGGAAGTCTGTAACAATGGTGAGGGGAAAATTGTGTCTGCCTCTGCGGAAGTATGAAGTAGGATCTGTATCCAAAATGAATCACGGATCTAAATCCACAACCTGATATCATCAGAACACTAGAGGAAAATATCAAGGAAACTCTGCAAGATAGGGGTATAGGCAAAGACATATTGGAAAACACCCCTGAAGTACAAGCAATTCAAGGAAAACAGGCAAATGAGTTTGCATTGAACTGAGAAGCTTCTGCACTGCAAAGAGAACCTTAACAGAATGAAAGCACAACTTAAATAATGGGAGAAAATATTTACTAATTATGCAACTGATAAAGGATTACTATTGGGATTTATGAAGAGCTCAAAAAACTCAACAGCAAAAAAGCAAACAAGCCAGTTAAGAGGTGGGCAAAAGACATAACAGGCAATTTTCAAACGGGGAAATATGTTATGGAGTGTAGTCTGTGATTGCTCCTTCACCTCTCCTTGTATACACTGCCCCCCTGCCCCCCGCCCCCCCATCTTAATTCGCCCTGGATGTTGGATGCAGATGAGTCCAATTAGTCTTTTTAGCTACAAGCCCAGTTCCTGTTCCTGCCCATCCCAATGAGCATGAATTAACTCCTTAACTCAAAACACTTAGGTGAGTCACAGGTGGGCAGGAGCGAATACCTATCAACTGAGAGGAGTGGGTTTTGCATTGTTGTGTAACCACTCCCCCCACAAGCCCCTTTAAAAGGCCCATGAAGAAGGGGCTCACTCTCTCTTTCTGGTCAGGTGTTTCCGTTACTCTGGCACATTGACTCTTGGCTGATCCAGGACAGGTAATCCCCTGAGCATGGTCCCTGTGTATTGCTTTGATTGGACTTCTGATCTGCTATTTTAGTATGTTCTGTTATCACTAAGCTTGGTTAATAAAGACTCCTTAATAAAACCTTAGACATGTCTGGTGTGATCTCACTTGCACCCCGTAACAAATACAAATGATCAAAGACACATGAAAACGTCATTAGCTACCAGAGAAAGGCAAATAAAAACCACAATGAGATTTCACCTCACCATAATTTCATGACTAGCATCCAAAAATAAAAAATGAATGATGGAGAGGATGTGGTGGGGAGAAGTAACTGAATCCACTGTTGATGGGAATATAAACTAACACAACCAGTGTGGAAGACAGTATGGAGATCCGTCAGATATCTAAAGACAGATGTATGGTACAACCCAGTCATATCACTCCTGAGACTTTAAAATGAAATGAAATCAGTATCTCAGACAGCTATTTATTCTTCGGTGTCTGTTTCAGCTCTGTTAACAATAAAAACGGTAAGTAATAAAGCCAGAAGTCCATCAGCTGATGAATGAATAAAGGAAATGTGATATATATTCATATACATACACATATACATGCAAGTATATACACACATATATGTGTATCCGTATATTTCTATACATATACATACATGTATGTATAGACATGTATATATACGTGTATATATTTAAATACACCATGAAACTACTCAGCCACAAAAACAAATGAAAACCTGTGTTTCGCAACAAAACAAATGCAACTAGAAATCATTATCCTTGGTGAAATGAACATTTTCAAAGCAAAAAAAACATGTTTTCTCTGAAATGTGGAAGCTAATATAAACTACAAACGTTGTATATGGGTAATAAGTCCACTTTGAGACTGATCGTAATTCTTACTCCATGTTATACTCTTTTGGAGCTGTGGTGTTCTTACATTTTACTTGTTGGATATGATTAGTAGTGAATAAAACTTGTGAATATAGAATAGATTAAAATTATATCATTGCAAAAACTGATGAAGAGAAATGAGAGGAGAAATAATGCAGAGGCAGCAAGTGTGTGCCAGCTATGGAACAGTATGAAAAGAACACATTAAAATCTGTTTTCTTTATACTATTTCTAAAAACTTTGGAGTGGCGCAACAGTCTAAGTGGCTAAAGTCCTCAACTTGCATGAGCTGGGATCCCACTGGAGGGCCGTTTATGTCCCAGATGCCCTGCTTCCCACCCAGCTCCCTGCTTGTGGCCTGGGAAAGTAATCAAGGATGGCCCAAGGTCTTGGGACCCTGTACCCATGTGGGAGACCTGGAGGAGGCTCCTGGCTCCTGGCTTCAGATTGACTCAGCTCCAGCTTTTGTGGCCACTTGGGGAGTGAATCATCAGATAAGAAGATCTTCTCTGTCTTCTCCTCTCTGTGTATCTGACTTTCCAATAGAAATGAATTTTTGAAAATATTTTTAAGAGCATGAAAGCTAGAATAAAAAAGGCAGAAGAAAAGAATGTTAACAAAAATGTTATAGTCATTTTTTGTTATCTTTGTTATTTTCTCTGGGCTATTTTTCTTTTTTATGTAAATGCTTTTTTTAAAAAATCTATTTTATTGTATTGTTGTTGACCATCTTTACATAGCTAATTACGGTTAAAGGAAAAAAAATGGTTCAGGGTGTATAGGGAAGTGGGTAATACTATTATGTCCATATTGTTTCCATCATGTATCTGAGGTAAAGGGGGATATTGAGGGAGAAGTCCCACCCATTTTCCTGCCCACCCCAAGTCCTGGATGTGGGGCATGCTTGGAGATATTTGCTCAAGTGGTTTTAATAGTTCTCCAGTTATGAATCGCTGCCAGTTTCGCTCAATGAGGTCGTCCACTGATTGATATGGTCCATCATAAAGTCTCCATTTGCCCCATATTTCGCTGCCAACATATAGCTGAGATGAATGATTGATCTGTTCTTTCTTCTGTCTTTTCTTGATTAGAGTTCTGAGTCCAGCAGTTCGAATGGGGAGATCTCCAAAGAAACTTTGAGGTATTCCCAGACTATTTTCTTGTATGTTCTAGCAAGCACAGGGCCCGGCACAGTCCATCACCCCGATCAGCTGGTGGTTACAATTGCTGGGCTGGTTCTGTTTTCAGTCCCGAGTTGCACTGGAACCAATGGGTGTTGCAGTCCAGTCTGGTTTTGCCCTTACATCAGCCAGTGGGAACTGCAGCCTAGTCGGGGCGACCCACAATAACCCCCACCAGGCCCACCCCCTATCCTGGCTTGTCAGTATGTGTAGCAGAAGACCAGTCTGTCCCCCATCCCATTTGGCTCTTGTACTTCTCAATGGGTATTAAAGCTTAGTTCTATCTAACCAACTCAACCATCCAGCCCTCACGGATGTTGTTGAGTGCCTCTCTATCTAGCCATCCCAGCCTCCATCCTAGTGTTCATGCCCTCCGACGGGAATAGTGAAACAAGAAGGGGGAACCCACTTTTTCCCTCCCAGGTCTCTCTGTCCCGGTTTATGCACTCTTTAGGTGGTTCTGTGATTTGACTTGACAGAATTAGTCCCCAGTGCCAGCTTCTGCCAGCTGATTCTGCGGCTATGCCCAAACATCCCTCACCCACTCTAATTTATGCTTGCACCTGCAGGAATAATCAGCCCAGCCTGGCTTTTCCCTGATCTAGTCCACATGCTGCGTACAGGTGTTGTAGCCTTGCTTAGTCTGGTCTGTCTCTATCCCAGCCCATGCTCTCCAGTGGGAGTAGCTGTCCAGCGAGGGGACCAGCCCCTTAATCCCCCTGCCAGTTCTGCCCCTTCCTTCCTGGATCTCACGTGTGCTGGTTGGGTGCTGCATTCATATCCAGTACAGGCAACCACGCCCTGGCATTCCATAACGTGTACTTGTTTTGTCGCGACCAAACCCGGCTCATCCCACACTCTGTTCCGGTGATCAGGTTTGCCAGTGGATGACATGAACTGATTCAGCCTGGTCTGCTCCTGACCCATGCCGAATGTGTACCAGTGGGAAACTTTCCATGGCTTCTTCTGGGCTGTTTCCTATCATGCTTCTTGCGCTTACCTGCAGGGACTGTGTCCTGCCAGAGGAGTTGCCCAGGCTCCTCCATCAGAACCCCTCCCAATGCCAGATTTTGCGCTTGCCAGGAGGTCCTTGAGCCAACCCTACTCAGTTCACCTCCTGTCCTAGCAGGAACAGTGGCTTTTCCTGGCTGGCTTTCACCCCATTCTGGTTCTTGTTGTTGGATGTTTCAGCCCAGCCATGGCTCGTCCATACCCACATACAGCTCACACATGGCTCAGTAGGGGATTGAGACCCAGCCTAGTCAGTCCCACATCTACCCTGGTTCTCCATGACACCAGATGGTGTTGGGGTCTGAACTGGCCAGGTGCATCCAATCCCAGCCCACACTAGTGCCTCGGGTGACTACACCTGTTTCCTAGATAGAACGCAGCCCCCATTCCAGCACATGCGCCCCTTGGTGGGAACCTCAACCCAGTTAGGGTGTCCCCTTACCTCCCCAATTGGGCCTGTTCCTAGCCGTAAATCATGCACCTGCCCGTGGTTGCTCTGAGGACCAGTAGGTGCAAGAGCCTCGCTCGGTATGACCTGTGCTCCATGCTGGTTTCTAGTTTTGCTTGTAGGCAAAGGTTTGCTCAGTCCTGCCCAGTACATTCCGTTCCATTATTACACATTTTGGAGCTACTATGCCCTGCTTCTCTGATCCCCAGATCTGGGCCACGTGTTCACCAGCGAGAGCTATGACTCGCCAGGGGAGCTTCCCAAGTTCCTCCACTTGATCCACTCCCAAACCCAGTTTACATACATGCCATTGGGTTTTAGGCCAGTGCCCGGTGTACTCTGGCCTCCCATTTGGCCTTGCATGAGCTGGTGAATGTTGCAGCCCAGCCCACCCCACGCCCTATTCAGGATGCACATTTGGGTGCTGCTGCCTTGCCCAGTCCAGTCTGTGGTGGGTCCCTTTACCTGTGATTGATGGCAGGCTCCTTGGTCACACCCAGCTTAGTCCATAGCCACCCAAACTTTTAGGTTTACCAGTGGGGCTAAACTTTCTACAGGGTGTGGCCCACACATCCTGCACAGAATCCACCCCAGGATAAGGTTCTAGAGTGCTAGTTAATATTATGGTGCTGCCTAATGTGACCAGTCTCCTAAACCATCATCATGTCAGGCAAAAAAAATATCCTGCTAGACAAACCGGAGCTTATCTTTTGCATGATAGGTGTTCAAAGCTCAGCATTATTAAGTGATTAGAAGTTCTTCAGAGGAAGAGTTACTGGCATTGGGAATCTTTAGGATTGACTCAGATCCCAGAAACAGTGGGGTCAGCTAGAGCTATCTAAGCAATGATTCGGACATCCATTACCCCAGAGCTCCCCAGCCGGGCCCAGCTCAGCATGAGCACATGTTGGCTGGGATCGGGATCTGAGCAAGACGCTCTCTCCTGCAGCCCCCAACAGCCTCCTGGCTGCTGAAGTTTAAACCCGCAAGCCCAAGGTTGCGCCCCACCCCAATCCCATCCGCCGCCCAATGAGGGTGGTGGGTGACCCTGGACCCACCCAGTCCCAGAGACTCCCCCGCTCGGTGTACTCACCGGAAAGGAAGCAGCCCCTGAATCCAGGTGGGCCCGGGCCCAGTTCAGCATGAGCACATGTTGGCTGGGATTGGGATCCAAGCAAGACACTCTCTCCTGCAGCCCCCCTGTAAATGCTTTTAAATTATACTTTGGCTCACCCCATTCTAAACTGCATGAGCTTTAATTAACAATTCTGAAATTTTGAATTTTTTTTCAATTTATCTTTCTTTTTGCTTTAATTTCTTCCTTGACTTTAGTAAATTCATTTCTTCTACATTTTCTCATTTTTATTTGTCTTGAGTTTGAGTGCTTCATATTTTTGTGCCTATAGAATTTTCTTTAATACAATTTAATGTGATTTGAAGTGTTTTCTTCAGCTTCATGATATATTCCTGAGGACAATTTTAATTAACAGAATCATTTATACTAATGTCTGAGTTTTTCTTACACTAACTTGTTGTCATGGATATTGAATGTTATTTCAGTCAATTTAAATTTTATCATTTTTCTTCCAGCAACAAGCGAAAGTTTAGTAACTTTATATTGCTCTTATGTTGTTTTAGTGTAAAGGTTATGATTCAGTAGATTTCGTTTCACTTCATTTTATTTTATTTTTTTTTAAAGATTTATTTATTTTATCACAAAGTCAGATATACAGAGAGGAGGAGAGACAGAGAGGAAGATCTTCCATCCGATGATTCACTCCCCAAGTGAGTGCAACGGCTGGTGCGCGCCAATCCGATGCCGGGACCAGGAACCCCTTCCAGGTCTCCCATGCGGGTGCAGGGTCCCAAAGCATTGGGCCGTCCTTGACTGCTTTCCCAGGCCACAAGCAGGGAGCTGGATGGGCAGTGGAGCTGCCGGGATTAGAACCGGCCCCCATATGGGATCCTGGGGCGTTCAAGGCGAGGACTTTAGCCTCTGGGCCATGCCGCCGGGCCCGTTTCACTTCATTTTAACAAGCAAAAATTTTTATACATATGAGCAGTTTTCCATAATTTATGTTTCTTGAACTCTGAAAATCTCTGATATGCATGGACTCAAATTTTTCTGTACCAAAATTATCTTTTAATTGCATTGCCCATGAATCTTTTGTATAATTATTGATTATGAAAATTGAAAGCTTATACTCTCTGTTTACAATTATGCTGTGGAAATAGACTGTGGCTGGTTCTATTTTTAAATTAATGCACATAATATTTGTGTAATTTTCCAAGAAATTCAGATTCCTTGGCCTAACATTTTATGAGCAAGAAATAGCTATTATAATGCGTATTATAATTACTATAAATATTTCTAATTTAAAAATGTATTTGTTAAAAATGATTCATCACATTGTATTGAATAAATTCAGCATTTGTTTTCATTTCAAATGTAGGAGCTGGAACAGCAAATTATAAAACATGTGGTGGTCAGATTCTAGTTAACACAGATGACTCAAGTAGCCCAAATAGATCCATTTCTAGCATGTAATTAGTTTCTAGCTTTCCTGATCTATTGAAAATCCAAGCATGTATAGTATTCAGCATTCAGTGTCTCCATTCATTCAGAGATGACAGTATACTCATAGTAATAGGACATAGGAAATGATCTGACAATGACTGTGAATTTATAAAGTCATTAAAATTGTCATACTTCTAGATTATGCCATTGATCCATCAGAGCTAAATAACGCACTACCTAAATTATTGAGAGATCAGTGAAGATAGTATCCATTTTCCTCATGGCTCTTTTTGGTGCCTGGATGAGACTTTCTCTTGGACCAACAGACTCTCACACCTCTCCTGGAAATGGTTCCAACCGATGATGAGCTACATCTGGCCTGTGAAATGAAAATAGCAAAATCTTTGATTGAGTCCAAGTAAAGTGGATCTACATCATCTGCTCAGTCAACTTTTGCCAAGATGAATGATGCTGTGTCAGTGTTCCATAACTTCAGAGGTGGATTTCCCCTCTTTAAAAACAAAATGCTTCCTTTATATAGGCAATGAAAGAAGAGGCGGGGAAAGTGCTCTGTGTGAAAATACATTTTGGCTCTTCTATATATTTGGAAACAAAAAATCCTAAGAACAATCCTACTTGAACTTTTTTTTTCTTTATCTTGGATCCTTGCCATCCTACCCCTTATCAAATTGCATGAGGGGGCACTGTAGCCATGAATACTCTAAGAAGTGAGTCATTTCCTGCCTTTCTGGTACTTAAAACATTTAACCAGGAATGGGAATGTGATGGGAAAGGGGAGAATAAGTAACTTGCAGAGAGTTAGAGTGTTTCCCACTGGTGTTAAATCTAAATTTAGATTAGAAAATATTTACTCTAATATTTACTCTATAAGGAACACAAATTATCAAGAGAAGCAGGGGAAAAGGTGAAAAAACTTGAAGTTTATTTTACAAATCTTTCTAGTTTCTCACACAGAAGAGCAATAAACATAAAGGGGAAACAAGCTGAAAATAGATGTTTTCAAAACTTGGAATATCACCCAGCTGTGGGGTTGTTGGCTGAGGTGGATGCTTCATTTCAAACTTCAAATTCTAAAGAGCACGCCAAGTCCACGTAATTTCCATGGAGAGAGAAGCAGTTTAAAATGTTGATGTAGTGATTGCTGAAGCACCAGAATAGGAGAGTGTTGAGGGGAGACTCATTCAATGTGTTGTGGTATGCCAACTTTGCATGTAGATGTGGTCAGACTGATACTAATTTTCTTAATTCTACCTGCTTGGTAGCCTCATATGACATACTTCATACTTCATAACTCTGCCATGCTTTTAGATTATTTATAGTGCATTAGACTTATTCGTACAAACTTTTAGTGCCATGGTATAATGTAGGGTTTTTTCAGTTGTGGTCAATTTTTATTTATTTGAAAAGAAGAGAGAGAGATACAAAGACCTTGAATCTCCTATTTTACTCCTTCAGGATGTGACAGCTGGGGCTGGGCCAGGCTGAAGTCAGGAGCCCGTAACCAAATCCAGATCTTCCATGTGGAAGACAGGGACCAAACTACATGAGCCGTTATCTACTGCTTTCCAAAGTGTGTTACCCTTGTTAGGTAGGCTGGAATAAAAAACAGAGCTGGGATTCAAACGCAGGCACTCTGACATAAACCACAGGCATCCACAATGACATCTTAACCACTGCCCTACACTTTTAAAAACTTTTAATGTTATCTCCCTCCTCAGTCACCATTACCAGCAGCAAGAAATGCAAGAGATTTTTCCATGGTCATCTAAAGACTGAGCTGTCACTAATAAATAAATAAATAAATAAATAAATAAATAAATAAATAAATAAATAAATAAATAAAATGAATCAATAGAATCAGGGATGAAAAAGAAAATATATAACAATGGGCACCTCAGATATATATAATCAGGAACTATTACAAGCAACTATACTCAACAAATCAGAAAATCTAGAAGAAATGGATGAGTTTTTGGATATATACAATTTATCAAAACTTAAATCATAAGATAATTAATAATCTCATTAGACATATAACCAGGATGGAGACTGAATCACTAACTAAATCGCTCCCTACAAACAAAAGCCCAGAACTGGGTGATTTCATTGCTGAATACTATCAAATGTGTTAAGAATTTACCATAATCCTCCACAAGCTATTCAAAACGATGGAAGAGGAGACAGTCCTTCCAAACTCAATCTATGACACCCACATCACCTTAATCCAAAGTCAGAGACACAATAGAGAAAGAGAATTACAAACTGATGTCCCTATGAACATAGATGGAAAATTCCCCAACATCATACTAACCAACAGAATCCAAAAACATTAGACAGATCATTCACCTGGATCAAGTGGGACTCATCCTTGGTATGCAGGGATGGTTTAGCACACACTGAAGACTGAGCTGTTACCATGACGTATAGGTTGAAGTAGCCTCTCTAGATGGCTCCTCTCTGGCTACTCCAGATCATGGGGGAAGCAGGAATGGAGCTGCTGACTTTCACCTCACATCTAGCTAATGTGTTCAACTGGGAAGGCAACCAGCAGAAGCACCATCTCTGACACTCTTCCTTTCACATAAGTGTCTCCCCGTTACCCTTGAGTTACGGTAAACCGAGCTTACTTGTAATTATTGTTTTAACCCTTCTTTACTTAAAGCAAACATAAGTCAACAGGTTGAGCTGCAAAGGAAGTGAGTCATGAGCTACAGGCTGAAATTGGAGCTTTGAAAAGTTTAAAAATGCCTTAAAAATTAAGAAACATGCAGAAGTAATATAAAATATAAAAATTTATTTTTCAGGTGGGTGATTAACCTGAAGAAATGGAATCATCACTAGGAACAATCAAAGCAAACTGTTAACACACACAGAAGACGTGCCTAGTAAAATGGGAAGTAAACCTGGAAAGTTTTCTCAGAATTCAAAGGAAAAGTCTAAAGAAACCAAAGCATTGGGACACTTTTTCATGTGTAGCCTAGATTCAGTATAGAAAAAAATGTCTCTGCGATATGAAATATAGGAGTTCATTTACTAAGTCTTTTTTACTAAGACACTAGTGAGTTGGCTGCTGGGACCTGGTTGCTAAAAAAGACCAAGGTAGGATTGGAGAGTTGTAACATTCCAGATCCACCTCTCAACCTTTGGAAGCAACAAGGAACTGAGTATTAAGCAGATTGGAAATCCCAAATGATTTAATGAATTCATGCCTCTGTAACAAAGCCTCCATTTTTTTTAAAGGGCTTGACACCTATATAGAATTACTAAATGCCAACAACAACAGCCACAAACAGATGAAAAACATTTCATTGCCATATGGTCTGAGCAATTGTAGAAGTTAATCTTTACAAGGATTAGCTTTTTCATTTGTAAAATGGGTTTAATATTATCTATGGTGATTTTGTGGACACTGTAGTAGAGTGAATGTAGAGCGAATGTAAAATGTATGGGAAAGCACACATGCTCAGTAGCTATTGGTTTGCTCGCCTACTCCAATGCAGCAGACTAAAAGCCAATGGTCAGTGTATATGCTTCAAGCCATCTTCCTTCACCCCATCATGTGCATCACCCCTATATGTTCAGGAGCAAGCATTCAATTTTTCTTAACAGAAAAAAACTAAATTATGAAAAGAATTATGAAAGCATACCCATGCAAGCACAGTTTGTAACAGTCTCTGCTATCTGTTGATCCAGAGGTTTGGAACTTGAACCTCTGTATTTTTACCCATTGCATATAAATTCTCATTAAATATTGGAGTACTGTATGCCAGCAGCTTTTCTGGATATTCTCAAATACACTTGAAAAAAATGTTAAATACACTCAAGCGTAGTTGAAAAATATTCTCTGCATCTGGTTTAAGTGGTTAGGAAAAGTTCACATGCAAATTCAAATACATTAATCTCTACATGCATAACCCAAAAGAATTTATGGCATCAAATATTATTATTCAGCATGAATACTGTCCACAGGGGATGGAAGAAGTCCAAACACTACCGTGCAGAAACCAACGTCATCGGAAAGACAACCAGAAGCCCTCAGCGGTCCGCAGAAACAGAAGAACAATATATGTCCTTTGGGACCAGGGAGGAGAGCTTTCTCTGGTCCGAGCCTGGCTCCAACTCTGGACCCCACCCTCCCTCGCAATGACCATCGGGATTGCTTTGAAAACCCCTCACAGCAAACAATCATACAAACTAAAAAACCTAAAATAAATAGACAAACAACAGAAAGTAGAGCTTGGAATCTGACAGGAAAGAGCTGGCGTGGATTGGCTCATGCCTCGCTGCGTGGGACACAAAGATTAGTCACTCCTCACCATGGTGTTGAGGATTTTCCTGCACAACCCCCCCAAAAAAATGTTCTGCACCTTAAATGTCGACAAATATCTTGTTAGAGTTACAAGTCAGTCTAGATTATCCTAAAATCTGCCAAGATCAGCAAAATTATACTTCAACACAACAAATGGCTAAATACTAAAATGAAATAGACACGAGACAACTGAATGGTACCTTATAGCCATTTTAAGGTATATAGCAGCCGGTCCTGTATATAAACTAAAATTGAAATGCCAATGAGCTAATCATAGGTTGTGGTTAGGACTTGCATTTTTTTCTTTTTTTAACATACTGGTTACTCAAAACCATGTCAATTCCATAATATTGCAAATTGCTGTTGATGTTATATTGGGACTCTTAATTGACTGGGATGATATTCTACCAGCTCTAACTTTGGACCAGAGATGGTCTCCCCAAGAAACTGTTCAACCCATCTGGACAATAAGTAGCTGGACTCTATGCTTGGTATACGTTTGCAAGGAAAGAATCTTGATTGAATTTGAACTGTAATACTGCACCAAGGTGGAGGAATCCACTGGGGGGAGGGGCGTGGGGAAGGGGTGGGGGGATTCCCAGAGCCTATGAAACTGTCACATAATACAAAATAATTAATTTTAAAAAAAGAATGAATACTGTCTGCCATCAAACAACCATTGTGCGGCATCTGACATACAATGCACTCTATGTGTATCAGTCTACAGTGACAGAAAGGATATGACAAAGAAAGAGGTGGATACAGGCTGAGGTGAGTTTTAAAATTTTACCTGCAACTTTTTCCCCCTAAAATCAAAATCTTGCTACTTCAAAGAAAGATATTAGCCTTCATGCCCACATTTATTCACCTTGGAACATCAGGATGAGACCAGTCATCTTTCTTTAAAAAATTATTAATCAATTTATAAGACAGATACAAAAAGAGAAGGAGAGAGTAAGATAGGGAGATGGGAAGAGGAAGAGAGAGAATTTTGCATCTACTGGTTTACTCCTCAAATGACCACAACAACCAGTTCTGGGTCAGGCTGAAAACAGGAGCCAGAAACTCACCTTAATCTCCTGCATGAGAGTGGTAGACACCAAGGTACTTCAGCCTTATTCTGTTGATTTTGCAGGCATCTTAGCAGGAAACTGGATTGTAAATGAAACAGCCACGGGATGCTACTACTGTAAGCAGCAGTTTAACTAGCTGGCCCTTGGTGCCATGCACACCAGTTATCTTTCATTGTTTATATACATATGTAAATATGATTTTGCAGATTTTGTTAATAAACTCTAGTGTTGTTTTGCTATTTATACTTTGCTTTAAAAAGCTATAAACATAGTTTTACTGCAAATTTGTTTGTAAACCTCTGTGTAAGTAGATGGTTATGCAATCTGCTTTTAGGGTTTATTTAACAAACACATTAATAATGTTAAAATTTAAGTACAGTAAAATAGGAATATTGGTCTCTTGAGAAAGGAATATTGGAATCTCAATATTGGTATGCCAGCAACATAGAAAAAGCACAACCAAGAGTTAAAAATCATGCTAACAAATATAATTTTGACTTGTAAATTTCATAGTGCTTATCTATATAGCAATGATTAGAAATCCTTTCTTTAGTAAGTTATTGCTTGGTTTTAAGATTACCAACATGTTGCTTTTCAGATTGAATATTTATCTATATGACACCAAATATACAATGGAAAACCAAAATATTCACCCAATCATTCAGCTCTTTTGAAACATACATTTGACATCACTTAGAAAAGAGCAATTGAAAGTCATTAGCAAGAATTTCCATTTTTATTGATGTATTTGGCAGTGCTTAGATATAGCTATTGCAAGGAAAGCTTATTCTGATTAGTAATTACTTTCTGTCTATAAAAATTTTTCTTCTCAGTGTTTACTTTTCCTTATATTTAATTACAGGCTTCATTTACCGTTGACTATTGCACTCTGATCTAAATTTTTCCCCATCAGTGTTTCCTTCTTTATATTCTCATTTTAATTTCCTTTGACAGGAGACATGAGTATATATATATTCCACAACTATTTCTTACATATTTTATTTAATTGTATATAAAGTGAATTGGTATGACTTAAATGTCTGAAAAATATGAAATAAGATACACTAAAATTTTAAATTTCAGTCAAAGGAAGAAAGAAATGAACCAGGTATATGAACTGGGTGAGACAGTGTATCAGACCCAATCACTGAATTTCCTAAGAGTGAATGATAAAAGCAAAGACTGAATTAAGAGGTAGATGACAAACTCTGAAAAATGATGAAGAATCATACACATCCATCTGGCAGAAACACTTAACCTGCTGTTTATTTCCCTTTACACTGCTGAGTGTTCTACACTGTCAGCTGTAATTGTGCTGTTTCTCACAGAACAGTGTTGGGCTCACCCCCAGAAAATTCCCAGTTCTGAGAGAAGTTGTTTTTGGACACTCACTTCTCCATGGAATTCATTGCTTAGATTAATACTGCCCAGATCAAGACTCTATCCAGCAAGCGCGAGAACTTGGTCTGGGGGTAGACTCTATGGGGTTGTGTGGGCTCAACCCTGTGGAAATACAAGTTCCCTTGGTTAGCTCGCAAGCTGGGGTGGGGATGGACTAAGCTAGATGTGACCATGCCACCTGCCATCACACATGGGTGCAGGAACCCAAAACAGTCAGCGCAGGTCAAGGCAGCAGCACCTGAAAGTGCATCCTTTAACAGGATGTGGGGTGGGCCGTGCTGCCACTAAAAGGGGACAGAATGGGCAGGGCTGAGCAAACCTTAACTCACAAGAAACAACAGAAATCAGGTTGGAGTACATCATGCCAAGTAGGTCCTTGCACCTACTGATCTGTGTAAGACAGGGATGCTAAGCCACAGCATCTAAGGGGTCAGGACAAGAGAGGGGCTCTACCAAGCTGAATCAGAGCAACCACTGGCCTTCACGAGATCTAAGGCTGGGAATAGGCCCAGTTGGGCAGCTAAGGGGATACTCTAGCTGGGTTGAGTTTCCCACCAATAAGTGCATGGGCTGTAAATTGGGCTGCGTTCTGATCAGGATATGAGTGTAATTCCACTTGGCACAAGTGTGGACTGGGAATGGAAGCACCAAGCCGGGCCAGACTCCAACACCATCTGGTGCTCTGCAGGACCAGGGGAAATGTATGACAGACTAGGCTAGGTCTCAGCTCTTACTGAACCATGTGTAAGCTGTATGGGGGTATGGAAGAGCCATGGCTGGGTTGAAACATCCAACAATAAGAACCAGATTGGGTTGAAGAAATGGACCCACTGGTATGCGCGAAACCTGGCACAGGGAGAGTTTCTGATGGAGGAGCCTGGGCAACTCCTCTGGCAGGACATAGTCCCTGCAGGTAAGCGCAAGAAGCACAATAGGAAACAGCCCAGAACAGGCTATGGAAATTATCCTACTGGTATACACATGGCATGGATTGGGGGCAGACCAGGCTGAACCTGTTCACATTACCCGCTGGTGAGTCTGAGCGCCAGAACAGAGTGTGGGTCGAGCCAGATTTGGTTGCGACGCATACTAGTACACAATAAGGAATGCCAAGGTGAGATGAGCCGTACCAGATGTGGTTGCAGCACCCAAACAGCACATGTGATAATCAGGGGGATGAGGCAAAGCTGACAGGCGAATGTGGGCTCCCCTGCTGGACAACTACATCCATTGGAAAGTGTGAGTCGGGATGGGGGCAGATCAGAATAGGCAGGGCTGTTACACCTGTGGGCCTCATGTGGGCTAGATAAGGGAAGGGCCACGGTGGGCTGACTGTTTCAACTGGTGCAAGCAAAAACTAGAGTGGGTGAGGGTTGGTTGGGCTAGCCACAGTACTAGCTGGCAGAGGCTGGCACTTGGAGCTAATTCTGTGAAGTCAAATGCCAGAACTACCTAGAGAGTGCATAATCTCGGAGTGAGTGTGGCCTAGAAGGGAAATAGTGGGCACCTCCCTCGGGGTACCACCCTCATTGGACAACATGAACACCAGGACAGTAGCAGGGGTGGCTGTACAGAAGGGCACCTGCCAGTAGGTGCGTGGGCTGGATAGTAGGTTGGTTGGGTTGAACTAGGCTTCAATGCCCACTGACAGGTACCAGAGCTAAATGGGATGTGGGACAGACTGGCAAGCATGGGAACCAGGGTATGGGGCAGAACTGGTGGGGGTTATGGGGAGTCGCACCAACTAGGCTGCAGCAACAACTGGTTTGCGTGAGGACCGAGTATGAAGTGGGCAGGATTGAACTGGACTATAACACCTGTTGGTTCACGAGGAAGACAGGGCAGGAAACAGAACGAACCCAGCAATCCCAGTGACCAGCATGTGCATAAGCTGATTGGTGTGACGGACGGTGTCGGATTCTGTACTAGCAAACTGGAGCAAGAATCAGGCCTAGGATCATCTCAGATGAAGTTTCTTTGGAGATCCCTCCAACTGAACTGCTGATCTTAGAACCCCAACCATGAAGAGACTGTCAGCCAGTAGATTCTGAAATAGGGTTCATTGCAATTGGAACTGAGAGATTGGCAGCAATCCAGAACTGATGATCTATCAAAACTGTATGAGCAGGACCCTCAGAGCGCACCTCCCGTTAGGGATCTGGGATGGGTGGGAGGTTGGGTGGGGCTTTTCCCTTTGTTTTTTACCTGGACTCCAGATACAGGGTAAAATGATGTTGGTGTGGAAACAATGGTATTACCCACTTTCACCCTGTAGCCCTTGGCCCTTTGTTCCCTAATCAACTAAGTAAGATTATTAAAAAATATATATAAAAAAAACTTTAAAAAAAAGATTAATACTGCCCAAACATTGCTTACTTTCTGATAATTGAATTCAGTAAGGGACAAAGCAAATTCCTTGCATTGCCATGCCTTCAATATGTTGTATTCTCACCAAAACTTCTCAGTGTAGCAATGTATTTTTTAATTATATAAATTTTTTTTTGACAATTTTTACATATTTGATTAGGGTGCAAAGGGTCAAGGACTAGAGGACTGTGGGTGAGACCATTGTTTTGGCATTCTCTTTTCTTCCTGTATCTGGGGGAAGGGGAGAGATAAGGGAAGAAGCCACACCCAGACTCCTAACCATTCCAGGGTCCCCAGTGTGACGCATGATCCAAAAGTCCTGATCAGGTGGTTTTGAGAGTTCAACAGTTCTGCATTGTTGTCAGTCTTGCCACTCCAATCATGATGAAATCTCTCCAGATTCCACTGCCTGACATACTGTGTTTGCCCAGGTATTCACTGCCAACCTCTGCTTGTGGTAGTTGATCGCTTTTTCTGTCCTCTGTGTCTTGTTATGATACCGGTGTCCTCTGCAGGCTCTAGTGTACTGACATATACTCCATGTGCTTATCGGTATGCTGTCCACTGCTCCATCTAAGCCACTGAGGAGGCCTAGCTCTGACATATGAATTCCACGGTCAGACCACGGAACCTGTAATTTTCTCTACAGTTGAAGTTCTGAGTCCAGCGGTTCGGTTGGGGGGATTCCCAAAGAAATTTCATCTGAGGTTATCCCAGACCTTATTCTTGTGTGTGCATGCCAATACAGGGTCTGCCACATTCCATCACTCAAATCAGCCTGTATGTGCATACTGTTAGTTGCAATAGCTTGTGTCTTATACACAAACTAATGGGTGTCACAGTCCAGTCCTATCTTGCCCACCACACACTCAGGCCCCATGCAAATCTGTGGGAGTTGTAGCCTAGTTGGAGCGACCCACAGTAACCCCCACCAGGGCTACCCCCTGAAATTGTTTCTGTGCTTGCCAGTAATACAGTAGAGTAGTCCTGTCTGTCCCATATCCCGTTCTGCTCTCATATGTGTCAATGCGCATTGAAGCCTAGTTCAACTCAATCAGCCCCACTATCCAGCCCACACATTTCCCAGCAAGTGCCACTCTATCGAGCTATGCCTGTCCCAGCACTGGTTCTTTTGTTTACCAGTGGGAGTAGCAACCCAAGAGGGAGGTGCCCACTGTTTCCCTAACAGGCTCAATCCCACTTCTGCATCTTGCACTCTCCAGGTGGTTCTGTGGTTTAGCTCGACTGAATTTGCCACCCACCCTGCCCAATGCCAGCATCTGTTAGAAAATACTGCAGCAAAGTCCAACCAACCCTCACCCACTATGGCTTATGCATGTACCAGTAGGCACAGTCTGCCTTGCCTGAATTTCCTCGATCCAGCTTACACGCAGGTCAACAGGTGTTGTAGCCCTGTCCAGCCTGGTGTGTCCCCAGTCCCAACTCTCACTTTCAGGAGAAAAGTGGCCCAAGCAGGGGAGCTCCATGTAGTCCCCCTATCGGACTCGCCCACTCTCCCCTGGGTCTCAGATGTGCTGGTTGGACACTGGCCACTCTGGCATGGCCTGCCTCACCTCAGCATTTGCCAGTGGGTGCTGTAGCCTGACCCGGCCTGGTCTGCCCCCAGTTCCAGCTCATGCTTGTGGGGACTACAGCCTAACAAACCCAGCCAGTCTCTAGTCCTGGCCCTAATGTGTACTGGCTGGTATTGCAGCCTGACCTGGCATGACCCACACACCATCTGGCTCTGAGATTTGCCAGCAGAGGATATGAACTGGTCCAGCCTTGCTCGCCCCAGACCTGAGACAAAATTAAGCCTGTGGCCTGGTCTGAGCTACTCCCTTTCTTGGTTCTTGCACTCAACTGCAGGGAATGTGTACTGACAGAGGAGTTGCCAAGTTCCTCCATCAGAACCTCTCCCAATGCCAGATCTTGCACACACCAGTGAGTCCATGGATCAGCCTTACTTAGACCACCTTCTGTCATAACAGGAACAATGGCCTTTCCTGACTGGTCCTCACCCATTCCACTTCTTACTGTTGGGCGCTACAGCCCATCCAAGCCTAATCCATATCCGAAGACAGCTCTAGCATGGCAAAGCAGGGGCAGAGACCTAGCCCAGCCTGGCCTACACCCACCCTGTTTCTCACGAACACCAGTAGGTGCTAAAGTCGAGCCCAGTCTGGTACATCCCAGACCCAGTCCACACTTGTGCCAAAAAAGACTACAGCCATGTCCAGACCAGATTGCAACCCCTACTCCGGCCCCCGCACTCACCAATGGGACTCACAACCCAGCCAGGGCATCCCATTTGCTCCCCAACCAGGCGTGGTCCTAGCACACACCTCACATGTGCCAGTGGTTGCTCTGACCCAACTTGGCTCAGCCCCTCCCCTGTCTTCACCTTTGCCTTTGGATGCTGCAGCCTGGCCAGGCCCAGCTGACCCCCAGTCCTAACTCTCTCTAGCAGGTGCTGCAACCTGGCCCTGCTCAGTCTGCTCCTATCCTTAGTTCACGCAAATGAGTAGGTGTGACAGCCTAGCCTGACATGATCTGCACTCCCTCCTGGTTTCTGCACTTGCCATTGGGCTATGGTTTGCTCAGCCTCGCCCAGTCTGTCCCCTTGCAAAACCAATTCACATACTTGCTGATGAATGGAGCTTCCCTGCCCAGCCTGTCCAGCACCCAGGCCTGGACCACATGCTTATCAGCGGGAGCTATGACCCACTAGGGGACTTTCCCAGGTTTTACCATTCAGGCCATTCCCAGAGCGAGATCTCACACATGCCAGCAGGTGCTTGGTCCTTAACCGGCATGGTATGCCCCATCCGTTCCAGCCTTTGTATGAGCTGGTGCAGCCCCGACCACCCAACACCCTGTTTTAGGGTGCTCATGTGGTTGCTGCAGCCTGGACCTGCCATTCTTATTCCCAGCTCCAGTACTGGTGAGCATCAGTGCCCAATCTAATGTGACCCATCCTCTATCTGACACGTGCTGTCAGGTACTGGGATCCAGCCCCACCAGATAGGTCCCCAGCCGTAGTTTGCATATGTGCTGGCTTGTGGTTGTCAGCCATGTTCCATGTCCAACCCAGGACTCCCATGTGGCCTGGTGTATCAGTCTGACCCATAACAATCTTCAGGTTTCTCCCCTCTAAACCACCAGGTCTCAGCCCCCTTGCTTACCTGCAAGTACAGAGACCCTGTCATTGGATGTCCCTCAGGATTCATTCTTCACCTGCATGTACAGTGTCCTTATCCATGGATGTTCCCAGGGAGTAATTCCATACCCCCAGGATCTCAGAGCTCACTGCCAGGTGGCCAGCAGACACTTTGTTTAATTTCATTAGGTGCTTCTAAGTGATGATTGTAAGTGACGAAATTAAAATTTTCAAGAAACAGATAGACAGACTAAGAGATCTTGGTGAGTGGCCAGCTTATTCACAATGTCTGCATGGCTAGATTAGCACAAGGATACAATGTAAGGATCTGCTGGACTCTGATTGCAGAACTTGACTTGGTAGGTCTAAGGTGGGCCTTGGGAAGGGCATGTTACAACATCTCTAGTGATTTTTGCCAGTGGTGGAAGTAGATCTGCTTCCCTAACATATTGACTTGGAACTCTTCGCTGTAAACTACTGTGGAAATATGGAAGTTTACCCATAGGATCCTATATTCATGTTAATGGGTTTCCTAAGCTTGGTTTAAAAGAAAGGGGGGGGATTCACAAAAGCATTGTACATCTTAGTAAACTCCACATATTAAAAAAAAAACTCATTAATAATAGTGCATAGGAGCTATTCCTTGTAGAGCCATGTTAAGACAAATATTCCAAGTGCTTTACTGCTGTTTTGTCTTCCAACAGCCTACCAGTTAGGCACTATTGTTATTTCTGCTTCTTTGATTTGGAAACTGGGCAGTGCTAGAATGTAAGGAATAATTTGGCTTTAGGGACTATTCTTCAAAATTACTACGAAGAGTTTTGAAAAATTCATGAAGAAAATGGAATTAAAAATCATATGAATTTTCCATGGAATTATTGTAAGCTTTTTATTCAGAATGCTCTCTCAGAGTCATATATATGTGCATATCTCAAGTAAATTGTGACTTTCTGAACCTTTCTTTTATAGGATTCTCTGTGATGTGGTGATGGTTACCAAATCGGCTCCCAGGGACTTAGAAGGATGATTGTTCATGAATGTTTCAAAGTTAGGTTCAAGAGAAGCAGAAGAAGAAATGGATCAGTGGTTCAGTGCCCTGCTAAACACTGTGTCAATCCTTCTCCCTCAGTCATTTGTACATTTTGTAACTATAGGTCTGCAAGTCTGTATCGTATAAATTTTTCTTTTTAGGGAAGTAACAAGCTAATAACTTACTAAGTTCAAAAAAATAGGATAGGGAAATGTCCTGGAAGCAAGGATAATGAATTCAACTTTACTAAAATGCTGCTTTTAGTGAAACTTAGATGATTAATAAAACATATTACACCACCCACCAAATGGGTTACATTCTTTGCCATTCGTTCTAAAATTTTGATTTGTCATTTTTCTTCTCATTTGGTTTGAATCATTCCCTCATCTATCCTTGTTCAACTGCTACATTGGTTAGAGCATGCCTTGTTAGTTTGTACTTTCTCAGAACCAACAAGCTATTGTTACAAAACAGGAGATCCATGAATATTTATTGAGTTATAGTGCATGCTGATTAAAAAATATGCAAGACATTAAAATGTGTATTGTCAACCCCTGCTTTGCACCCTGATCTCAGACAGAACTGATACTCAGTTTTTAAATATTATCTTTAAATTTATTTGATGGAGAAATGCACCTGTTTGTCGCTTTGTTCCCCGAATGTCCCAGATCACCAGGGCTGAATCATATCAAAATCCACGTCAATACAGATTTCCTGCATGGGGGAATCAAGTTACTTTAGGCACAGTCAGTTACCTCCCAATAAGCTGGAATCAGGAACAGAACAGAACAGAACAGAAGTTTTTGGTGGATCTTAAAGGAAGCTCATTGCTTAAGAAAGAATAACACTGTGAAGAAAAACACTGTCAACGCAGGATATCTGAATCCTGCAGCTGCTACATATGAACTTGTGAGCAGGTTTACTTTATAAATTAGATGCAATACTACCTTAACAATTCAAAGCAAGAAATACATATATAGTATAGAAATTCTTTAAAATGTATAAATTTTCTATTTCTAGTATGCCTGACTTGCGAATGTTTTCTGAAATTTTATCTGTGCAAATCTCTTGACAGTAGGAAGAGGAGGTTAGTTGGTCATTCAACTTCATGACTTTTCTTCCTGAAGTGGCCCACTGATAAGATAATCTTATTGTAGTGTGTACATTGAAGATTATAAAATACAACGAGAATATCTGGAGGAACAGACTGTCCCGAAGTAGTCTCTTTATTTGTATGATGTGTTTTCTATCTCTAGTTTTTCTCTTTTTATTTATTTTTTCTTTGGCTAATATGGCAAAGTCATATTGTCTGATAAGAAACAATATATCTTTCTTATAACTATGCAAGCATTTCAACCATCTGGCCCTGCAAGTGATTGGATGATGCTTTTCAAACCAGCGGAGCGTGGCATGAAGTACACCTATCCAAATTAGCCCACTGCAAATACAAACAGAGAGGTTCTAAACATTGCATTTGATAATTTTCTCTGTAAATTGCTCTTCATATGGATGCTTTGCAGATGGTGATCAAATATGCACTTTCTGCTGCCTGGGGAGTTAGAGCCCCTCACAGTCGACCAGTGTAATCCGGTCCCAAGAGACAGCAGCACTCCAGAGGGGCATTGCCACACTGGCTACCTGCTTCAGCTTGTCTTAGCAACAATGATTACCATATGTGAAGCTGCAGGAAAACAGATGCTGTTTTTCCATTTGTGAAATCAAGTTGTTGGAAAGTAATCAGGTTTCTAACATAAGAAAGCTCAACTAATCAACCTACAGAGGCAGTGTGAGGTTTCTCAGAAATATTTGACAACATTCCCCACTATTGGTGATTAGAAACATGTTATGGAATCCTGGTTCCAAAGTGATAATCCTTCTCTCATGTTTGTGTTGATGGCTCTATTTTGATTGCTGAGAGTAGAGTCCCTAAAGGAAATATGTAATCTCTCCATTTGTGCGAGAGATTTCAAGGTAATCTCTAGGTATAGGGTAAATTTTTGGTACCTCTTATTTTATCAATTATTAAGTATTAAGGATGAATTATTTCTCCCCTTATGACCAAGAACAGGAAATAACACAACTCTTACTTGTCAATTGAAAAGTGAATTTTTTGCAAGAGCTAAGGTTCAATGTTATGTGATCCATTTCACCTTACTCTTACTGTTACTATGTATTTTGAGTAGAGTCTGATGATAAGTAATATCAAGTTCACCTCCAAGGAACCTAGCCTCTAATTCTTGCTGCCAGATTGTATTATAGCCTGACTTTGGATTTTTCTATAAAATCCAAATAATATGCATAGAATGTCTGTCCTTAAAAGAAAGACAGAATTTCTTTAAATTAGAAAAGCAAATTCAGAGAGATGAAGAGACAGAAAGAAAGAGTTTCCATCTACTGGTTCACTCTCTGGCCACAACAGCCAGAGCTGAGCTGATCTGAAGCCAGGAGCCAGGGCCTCTTCCAGTCTCCCACGTGGATGTGCAGGGTCCCAAGAACTTGGGCCACTCTGCTGCTTTTTCAGACCTCAAACATGAAGCTGGATCAGAAGTGAAGCAGACGGGATATGAACAGGTACCTATCTTTAATGCTGGTACTTGAAGATGGAGAAGCAGCCCCTTGACACATAGAGTTGATCCCTCAAAAGATAGTAGATTTTAAAAACTTAAAATATCTACAGAAATTCAAGGTTTGAGTAATCTCTGTTTACCTTATTCTTAAAATGGGTCTGGCCTCTCTGGTATTTTAATCCAGGATATTCAACTTGCTGAACTGTCTATACCCTGAATGATTAGTTACCCAAGATAACTAATAAACCCACTGAAACACACCTGCATTTATTATATGCGTAAGTTGCTAGTGGTTCAGAAGACAGTGTACCTACTGTTTTGTTAAGGAAGCAAAAAAGAAAAGGTAATTAAACTAAGGTCAGCTTTTGACAGACTAAAGAAGTCAGAAGTGAATCAAAGCAATGGGAGGAAGATTTAAGTGACTTTTAGCAGCTAAGTTCTACCTGGAATTCAGTGTGTAGTATACTTTGAAGTTACTGAGAACACAGTGGGTGCATATCACAAAGAGAAATGAACTGTGAAGAAGAATTTTTCAGTCCAAGAGGAAACACCTGAAATGTGAAGCAGTTATAAATATGTACCAGGATATAATTAAGCACATATAAGCAATTAAATTGTATGGTAACAATTACCATTGGACTTTATAAACTGTAAATAATTTTTACAGTATTAATCTCAGCCTCTCAAAAATTCAACAATCAACTCTTTGAATTAAATAGGAAATGTAATGTATCTCAAGGAATTATATGGGCATAAACTAATGATTTAAGACGCAAGATCAGATATCATGGTGTCTCAACTCTTTGCACACTGATACACAGGAGTTTAGGGAAAAGACCAGTCTTTGAGCCCACCTTTTTTAGTTTCTCTAGGTACTCATGATGGAAGGAAGAAAAAGTTATTTTAGTTTAACAGCCCATGAGAAGAAAACAGTGAAATAGAAATAAGCAAATATTTAATAACCAGGGATGATTAATACTTATAAATGCTACAGCAATCTCTTTTATCAAGGATTTCGGGCCACATAAAGAAGACAAATTTTCCATCTCTCTTGGTAATTGAGAAGTCCACTCATGAACCTCTAAACAAATTGATTTTCAACCTTAATTGGCCAAAATTGTTTTGGCTTACTAAAAGTCCCTGGCTGATGACTATTATGTCAGCTTGAATATGCTACTCAACCTCAATGAGCGTTTTTATTACATATCAAACTTCAATAACAATTACTATCCTATCTGCTTTTATCAAACAAGCAAATGCAGGCAAAAATATTCTTTCAAATACTTAGTGATATCTGTTATGAGAAATATAAGGTGTTGCTTGCCCAAATTATGGTATCATGATTTAATATCTGACCAAGTGATGAGAAACTAAGAAATATATTACTTAGACACTATTTTAGGGACTGGGTTAATTTTTTTTTCTAAGTAACATATTGTATTCCCTTCTGAATTTTTAGATACAATGGTTTGATACTGCCTTTGAAGGAGGCTAAGGGCATGTATGATAGGCAATAGGGATTTCCATGACAGCTTGATATTCTTGAATGGGAATATGCAGCAGCACACACACACACACACACACACACACACACACACACACACGTTGAGCAAGCATTTAGCCAGGTATTTCAGATGTTAGTTTAGAGGTCCACATTCCATTTCAGAATGATACACTGCCTGGGTCGTGTCAGGATTCCACATTCTGGACAAAGTGAATCCTGGTAGGAGTCTGATGTCATAAGAAATTGGATTACTGTCTCCACAGAGAAGACCCAAACTGACTTTTCAGATCACAGATTCAGCCTGGCATAAACTGAGTTCCTAGGTCCCTGGTTGTTGCAGGAATAAGGAATGAAGCAGTCAATGGGGTCTCTCTCTCCCCCTTTCTCTTTCTCTATCTCTCAAAGAGAAAGAGTGAGAAGAAGGAATGAGGGGAGAGAGAGAGTAAGGCAGGGAGTAACAAAGAGGAAAGAAGGCAAGCAGAAATGGAAACTATAACTCAATAAAAGCACCTATTGCCTATTTCCAGAATGTTGAAAGATTATCCCTTGGGCCTGATGCACATGACTGCCAGTCAAGTTCATAACCATGTAACTCAGCCACAAAGCAAAAACATTTGTCTCCTTCTAATACATCATCATAGTCTGTCTTCCCTCCTCAGGATTACAACTCACTGCTCTTCACTTCTGACAGATGACCAGCATTGTTATAACAGAAACTGCCAAAGCGTCATGTGCCTGAGATGTTTGCAACATAGAGGGTTCAAGTCACTTGCAATTGCACTTAAAATTGTTTTTGATCACACTGAGAAACTTAATTAACCAAGTACCCAAATGTATTTGCATCAATTGTAGCATAAATTGTCCTAGCATCTGGGATGTGGTATGACAAGTTTTTGGAGAGGAATAAAATCACATTTTTAAAATCCGAATATCAATTTTGTGTGTAATAACAATTACCTTAAGCCTTATGATCACTTGTAATGCTACCCATAACGGATAGTTGTTTTGTGAGCTACTACTGAAAAAGTCTCATATTTTTAAATTCTGTGCATTCTAATAATATTAAATTGCCAGTGAGCATGAAGTAGGATCTGATCATATGAAGAAGAATACACAGCCTCATCTTCCTGAAATTTATATTCTGGCAGATTATTCTCTGTTAGTGCGAAAATGTCTTTGAGCTGGTTTAATCCTTTACTTCTACCAGATTGGTAGGGAAGAGTATTCCTACAATCATGCTATTTCACACCATTATATCCACTTTTATTTGTTCAGTGTGGAATGCCACATCCCTGAATATCACAGCAATGAGTATGAGCAGATATCTGAACCATTCAGGAGTTTCACCGAATGTTCTCATTGTAGTTTAGGATTTCAAAGCAGGCAGCAAAGCTTGAGACTTAATCACTTTTATGCCACTGTGCCATTGTACCCAGTAACACTACCATCTGTCTTGGGAAGGCTGATTTATTCTCTGCATTACTAAGAATAATTTGGCTTTCTTTTTTAAAGATTTATTTATTTCCTTCTGAAACTCAGATTTACAGAGAGAATGAGAGACCGAGACGAAGATCTTCCGTCTGATGATTCACTCCCAAGGTGGAAACAACGGCTGTAGCTGAGTTGATGCTGAGCCAGGAGTCAGGAGCTTCTTCTGGGTCCCCCACACCCAGTTCCAAGGCTTTGGGCCTCCCTCTTTTGCTTTCTAGGTCACACGCAGGCAGCTGGTTGGGAAGTGGGCCACCAGGATTAGAACCAGCACGCATATGGGATCCTGGCAAGTGCACACTGAGGACTTTAGCCACTACTATCCTTGTCCAGAATCTCTTACTGCATTATTTTGTAGGAGAGTTAACTCTAGTAAATGTATTATATGTTTGTGTAAATTCTCCAAGAAGGAAAGGAATGCACCTATTAGCAAATCCCATCACTTCTACCTTTAAAATCTATCCTAAATCTGACCACTCTCTCCTACATCATTATTACCACATGCAACCGCTACACAGTTTTGACAAGAAGCTAACAATACCTCCCACATCCTCACTGATCTTCTTATGGTATTACTCACATAACAGCTAGTGTGACACTTGTGAATTGCAAATCAGATCTTTCCACTTCCTGCCATCAGTCCTTCAAAGGCATCCCTTGTACACAGCCAGACTAAAACCTACATGCATCCAAGAAGGCTTAGGTTAGGAGTAGAAGGTGGAATGACAAAGAATCAACCAGGAAACAGGCTTTCATCAACCACCCTTTTATCCCACTGGAACCCTTTGATGTTCTGGCAATTATCTCACTTACCAAAATAAATAATCAAATGGTTTCATGATTTCCTGTTGTCTAGTTTTTTTGTGTATTTGGAAAGAGAAATCAACCATTTTGATTAAGGATAATAAATGATAGAAATGCTTGGCTGAACTCAGTTCAATAGTAACAAAAATACACTGAAAAATATACAAAACTATTAAAAGTTCTTACATTTTTAGAAGGAGTATTTTTTTCACAATAAACATATTACATATAATATAGCATTATTTTAGTTAATAATACATGAACCTCAAAGGCCCAAAGTCCTGTTATCAGCGTTTATACTGTTAAAATCAATCCTCTTTGGGCTTCCAAGTGTTAATATCAAATTACCTCATACTGTATCCAATTATTTTCAATCTGACATTTTACCTTAGCTTGGGCTTGAACGATTAGCATTAGTACAATGGAATAAAACAATTGCAGGTACTCTTAATACAGCACTAAAACTTCAAGGTGTTGATCATTGTTCATCATTCCATTATCAACTTAAAGCCCACAATTTTTCCTACTCACCAGAGGACATCTGTTCCTTCAAAGAGCTTTAGACTGAGCATTCTTACGGATTCTTTCTAAGTGGCACTATATAAGTAGACAACTCATATTCAAAACTCTGCAACACAGTAAAAAAAAAAATCTACAACACGGCACTGTGTTTGAAAACTCAAAAACTCAGTTCCTATGAAAGGCAACAGAACAAGAATCATTTGCTGCCTCTTCAACACTGCTTCTTGTCCTTTGATCTACCACTCATGTCACCTGTTTCATACTTGGACATCTGCAGTTAGAGGTCATTTTTTTAAGAAAATATTTATCTTGTTACTTTTAACGTGTAGAAATCTTTTGTCTCTTAAAACCAAGATTCTGGCTTTTCTTTTTTCCCACATTGATCCAGACTACTCTGAGTTGACCTTCTTAGCAACAAAATATGTTCAGTATTGTTAGACGCTTCCCAAAATAGATTCCTTATTACATGACATTTTTGAAAGCTAAACCTATTTTATATTGTTTAATCTCAACCTTCTGCCTCATAAGAAATATATCTTGGCCTCACATTAATGAAAGTCTGCTTTCAAAGGCGACAGAAAATTATCAGCAAAGGCTACTATATAAAAAATAAAAATTAATGCCAGAGCTATCCTTATTAAAAGTTTGATTGTTGCTTTAGAGATTCTGCATACTGCTTTGAATGGACTCCTTAACTTCACTCACAAGTTTTACATCTTGAAGAAAGGAAAATAGTTTACTCTTGATATCCTAAATGTTATCCACTCTAAATATCATACATCGCCCACCAAAGCACTACTTTTGTGTGAATGTCAAACTTAATTCCCTTTTCTATATCCTAACTTATGCTATGTATTCATTCCAATTGTTAGGTGCTTTCAGACATATAAAACCCCCTCCCCTGTCATGATTGATGTCTCTTGAAACCTAATTTACCAAGGAAACTCCAGAATAAGGCATCATAGGTTTTGGCAAATAATGCCCAGGAGTGATAACTAATACCAAGGTTTTATTTTATTCATTTTATTTTATTTTATTTTAATCAGAATCACTGAGCGAGAAAGCAGAGAGTCAGAGATCAGTCTTCCATCTACTGGTTCATTCCTTAGATAGCTGCAAGGGCTCACAGGAGGTCAACCTGAAACCAGAAGCCAGGAAATCGATCCATGTCTTCCACATGGATGGAAGAGCCCCGAGCACTGGGCCATCTTCTGCTGCTTCACCCAAACGCATTGGTTGGAGTTGGGTGTGTGATGGGCTGGTTAGGACTCCAAGTGGTGCCAATAAGGGATGCCAACATTGCAAATGGCTGTTTACCTGCTATTCCACAACACTGGTTCCAACTAATGACTTTTTAACTAACTTCATCTTCATGCCCACAGAGTTAGCTATAATTACCCTGCCCAGAAAATAGTGTAAATGTAAAATATATTCTTAAACTCAGCTCTTATCTAAACAAGCATCGTGAATCATGCAACTTATCCTCTGAAATCCCATAGACAGTTTTCTAGGTATAAGCTTGTGTTGACATGAGCAACTTAGTAGAACTGGTTTTATCTGGGTTAATTAAATAGGAGACAAGGCAGAAAAAAATTCTTTTCTTAACACACACTCATGCACACAGACATAGATGCTACAAGCCACTAAGCAGTGCATGATACACATACTACAAGCAAATAAAGTAAATGACACACATGGTACAAAGAACTAAAACAGCGGGCACAATCGAGCTCTGGACATGTTTCTATTGCATAAATTTTATGATCTAGTTCCCTGACATCAACAATTGTTACAAGGGTTAATAATAATTTATTCCTGATATTTGTATTATTTGTCTGATGTATATTATCCAGATTTGATTTTATTGTTACTTGAGAGGCAGAGAGAAAAGAGAGTCACACTCATAGATTCCATCATCAAATGCTCAGTGTCTCTGGGTTGGGAGCCACAACTTCAATCCAAGTCTCACATGTGGCAGTAGAGACTCAATTATTTGGGCCATCACTGTTGCTTCCCAGGGTCTGCAGTAAGAAAAGGGTGGAATCAGGGGCTAGAAGCAGATATGAAATGTGGGCACTCTGATATTGGATTTGGACATCCAGAATGATGTTTTAACAAGTAGACCAAATTTTGCTTGCAGAATTTTAAATGTCACCCGATGGATGTCATCGTCATTATCCAGGAGGACTCAGTATTACTCACCACACAATAAAAAGAAAAGGACAGATTAAACATCTCTGAAAACAGGAAATAGTCTTTGGACCCTCTCCTGTTCTTCATCATAATATCTGGCCATAACATCGTGGAGTAATATGCCACGGGTAGTCTTAGCCTTCCACTGATCCAAAAGAGGGACCCCAAAGGAAAAAAGGCTGTGACAGCTAAAACCGGGCCTGGCACCAATAGTTAGGCTTTGGGTCTTCCAGATGCTTGTCCATTTAGCGAGCTTCACCTTGATGTTCTTCAGTTAAAACAAGCCAAGAATAGACAAGATCATTCTTGCTACAGAAGTATAAGTCAAATAGTGTAATAAATACTACTACCACTGTTTCCTGGAATTCACTTCCTTCTTAAAGTTCTGGCCCATCTTCCTCATTCTGTCCCATAATCTCCATGGAACACCATAAGAGAGACCTTTCTCAAGTATCACCTTCTTGTTACCATTGCCCCTAATTCACTTATTCTATAATCCTACTCCATCTTTTAAAATCTTGTCTTTCTGTTTCCCCAACCAGTAAAGAAGCATCATTAGGACAACTGTCTTAAGTCTGCTTTTCTTAATTTTCACTGAATTATGTGAGGATAACTTCTTGGGATTTTCAATTTACTTCACTTTACCATTTTGAGAGCACTATTCAGGATCAGATGGCCCCAAAAATGTATCTAAAGAAGGCTGGACATGATGGGTATAGAGGACCAATGACGATGATGAGCTGGGAAGCATAAAAGACGGCTAGACAGAACCTGAATTCAAATAACCAACTGTCTTTCAAAAGTCAGGCTTCAACAACTCAGTCCCAATGACTTCTCATTAGATCCACCTCTCAGATGCCATTATTCATCATTATATATCAATTCCACATCCCTTAATCCATCAACTTTAAGACAGCAAAGTTTAAGTACCTACAGAAGTTATGAAGAGACAAATTCTACTCAACCTACAAAAACAGGGATACCGTGTTGTTCATTATTTACCCAAAGATGAATTAGCATGAGGAAAGTTCTTTAGATGTGTTTATTGAGTGAATCATCTTATTTTGCCCTCATTAAAATTAAGAGTATGATTAACCTCAGTTGGCAGAAAATAGTTATGAGTTTGTAAGGGATTAAATCACTTCCAGCTCTTTACAGAACAGATCTAAAGTACAAATTCAAGACTGCCCAGTGGCAAAGATCTTGCGCATACCTCTATAGTTCTTTCACATATACTATTATTTGGTATTATTTGGGTAAATGGTTTGAACTTTGACTTAACAAATCTTTTATGAAAAACAGATGTTACATAGATTAGAGGTAAAATTCTATAACATGTTATCAATTGTAAAATTTAAAGCTGAGAAAACAATTTTGAATTACCAGCATCTTTCTGGGACTTTTTCTGGGAGCAGGAGAACAGGAGACGCTCCCTGTCACCATGCAGACTCTTTACTGTACTCTTCTCAGACCCACGGTCTGATATCATAATTGCTAGTGGTTATTTTTAAGTTAAAAACTGTACCTGACAAATAAAGAAACATATTTGTTCTAAGTTTAATTAAGTAAGTCTGGGCAGCCTTTTTGCAATATGGAGATTAACTGTCAAATTTATGTTAATATGATCTCAGAGAATGAAGCTGCTATAAAAAGTTCTTCCCCTCACCCTTCGCTTAAGAGCCTCATGTTACCAAACTGAAGTTGCCTTAAATCGGTGGTATAAAATATCACCAGATCAGTTCTGCAAGAGCAAAGCGATTAACAGTATCTAAGTGATTCAGTTAGTTTTAAAGCCATTGAGACAAATAAGCTGAAATCATATCTCTTAGATGCAGAAAAATCTGACAATGGTTGAGTTTTCAGCATCTCTTTGGAATCATTCAATGCCAAGCTCCCCTTTATCTTATTAGCATGGAATTATAAAGATCTTCTGAGCACTCTCAGTGTAGCACAAAAAGCCTTTCATTTCCATCAATACCCCCCTCTTTCTTGCGTGTGAAAAAGAGGTGCCACCCAATTTTTTTATTTTGTGATTTAAAGGGAAAAAAATGCTAACCGTTTGAATCATGAGTCCTGTTGTGGAGACTGAGTTAATTAAAAACCTGATGTATACATACAGCTGATCCTACTCACCCTAATGAAGAACATTAATTCTAGAGCATGTGTGGCTGTAGTCACATTGCTACAAATTACTGGACTCTTTCCTTTATCTGTTTCCAAGAAAGTCTCCCCCTGTTAGTTAGGAAAAAAGAAAAATATGATGCCTTAGTTCTAGGCAGCATAAATTACACGCATCAATCAGAGGAAGCTTAAATTAAAATACACATTTGGCAAACAAATATGAATATGTTGATCTCATCTGTGAATCAAAATGATTTAGTGCCTGTGTTGCCCCCCTACTGTTCATCATGAAGGTCACTTTCTTATTGAGAAATGTTTCCGTGTCTTTTAAGGATGCAATTTTATATGTGCCCTAATGTTCAATCTAACTAGTGATTCCTGTGTAGAAAGGCTGATTTATCTTATAAAGAAAATACAGGCTCATTTTTATTTATGTAATCCAAAACAGATAGACAAATTAAAATGTGAGGGGAAAATACACCAGTTGTTTATGGTTCCTGAGCTGAGGAAGCTCTAAAGTGTTTACAATATTTTCTAATCTAGTAGAATACTATTTGTGAAATGAAATGCTACACCTTTCTGATATGGAGTGACCATAAATCGGTCTATTCTTATCACCTACCACATGCATTCCGAGGGGCTGAGATAAGCCTTGAGGGGATTCCTTACATGGAGATGATTTTGAATCTCATGTTGCCAGTCCTATAAAACATTTGTAAGCAAAGCAGGCAGAGGTAAGGCAGTGGTCTCTGAGCAAAAGCATGTTTTATGTGATGAAATTTACTTTGAAAATTCATGTTATATTTTCTTGCTAAGATTTCATTCACATAATTATGCTATAATAGTCCCTCTTTTTTTTTTTTTTTTTTTTTTTTGCAGGGAGGGGCTTGCAATACATGCCTTCAGTCAGGTTGCAGTCCAATACCAAATATTCTCATAGCTAAATGGAAAAGGGAAAAAACAAGATAAGACTGTGTGTAGCATGCACATGATGCTGCACAAAAATGCCGGAGAATTTATTAAATTACCAGCGACAGGCTGCATCCCAACAAGTTCTAACTCCATAGTCTGAACTGAAACATAAATCTGAATTTCTCATGGTTTCTCCAGTTATTTTTGAACAAGACTGATGGAAAGATAAATGCGTGAAAAAATATCAAATGATATATGATTTGTTAGTTTTGACTAGTTGGGTTAAAGATTATATCAACAGATTAAATCCAAGATTGAGCTATTGGTGTGTAAATTGTCACTTCAGACTTCAGAAAGTAGGATTCTAAACCAATAAACTGTTTATGGAAAATGTAGATTATCTTTTTTATTTCTCTCTTTATTATTATTAAAATTATTATTTTCCATGATATAGTTTTGTTGGTTATAGAGATTGCTACACACCACTCCCATTTTCCATGCTATCATTTTCCCCATATTGCTACAGTAGTATAGTCCTTTAGTAAGTTACAAGTTCAGCATTCTGCTATTCAAGTGTTTCAAGGCATTGTAGGTGTAGGTATCACACTACCTGCCAAGGTGTATTTAAATATTTCATTTGGAGTACTTCTTTTCTGGGGGAGTAGAGATGCATACATTTTGAAGTATACACATTATGATACAACTTGAGGACTTTTATTTACTTTTTTTTAACTTGTTTACTTCTTTAAGTTTAATATAAAAGCAGAGGTTGAGATTATCAATGAAAGATGGCACATTTTGACTACAACAGCCGGAACTCAGATTTTTTTTTAGCAAGCTAAATTTCAAATATCCATCTCCTTTATCCCCAAGCCATGTTGTAATTTCTAGTACAGGAAATACCATCATTCTGTGCTTTGCTAAATGCCAAATGCCAAATGCTCAGGCTTCTGATCTTTATGCTCTAGAGAACTGACAAATAATCAGGGAAACTTCTAGAAGTGAAGAAAGTCACTGAGGGAGGATCTAAGAAAGATCAACATGGTTTTGCTATTTCTAGGAGTTACAGGGCCACCAATTTCGTCAACTGAGAAATGCTTAAGCCTTCAGAAAAATGAAATTATCTAATACAAGAGGTATTTGAAAAAAGACTGAATCTGTTTTGTGGAGATCCATGTTGATGGTTGAGATGGCCAAGATGAATGGATTGATTGTGCCACAGTCTGTTCATTTGGCTCAGATAGACCCAACCAGGAGTAACTTGGGTATAATTTTGCTCTGTGCTAATTAGAGTTGGTCAAATGATCCTCTGATGAATTTCCTTCCTTAGATAGAATTTGAGAGGATATACAACAGCAATGTAATTATCAGGGTGCCAATTATCCATAGGGGCATCTACACTGGATCCAAGGGTATAGAACTTGGTCTCCACTTCTTAGAAAATTTCCTCCCCAACGAATGCAACGGCATTAGAAGTCCTCTGCTAATGGGCATACAACCAACACTGCATATGCTGATAGCATTTTCACATACAAATCTGATAGGAATGCCATTCCCCAATTTACACATGCAAATGTAGTAATTGTGTGTACTGGGTGCTGGGGAAGACTGGCACACTCCCAAAAGGAAGCCCTTTTCAAAGTGTGGCCAACCCACCAAATTCTTCCTCCACAACAACCTCTTGTGCTTCTACCTCTGTTTCTACCACACAAATTTTCATAGGATTCTGTGAGAAAGGATATGTGCTTTATGGACTTTCCTATGTTACTGGACAATTTAGGTTCCTTTGCTATTTCTTCAATTAATGGTTAAGATTGTCTCTCCTTTATAGTAATCTACCCTTTCATTTATCTGCTTTTTAAAAATCAATTCTAATTAGAAAACAGAAATCATTCTTTTATTATGACTTATTCACATAAAGAGCTTAAAATGAGGATGATTATAAGTTGTTGTAATCACGATTTGCACATTTAAAAGTATGCAGATTACTGTTTACAGCTATGTGCACATGAGTTTACCCCAAGATGCATTTGATTATTCTAATTTACAGAGCTGCTGTATAAGCAGCCATTAACTATTTCCTGCTTCCTTTGTTTATGAATTTAGAAATCTTCTGGGCCACTTGATTACTACGGCAGCACAATGCATGCAGACCAATTTAAGAAATACATATATTTAATTTCAGCATTTCTCTAAGATAGGAAGTCTAAGAATCTAATGATGATTATAAAAAGATGGCAGCTTAATGGAAGCAGAAAAATTCAATAGAGGAAATTTTACTAAACATCAAAATTGGAAGAATTTTTTTGATAGTAAACATAACTCATTAACTCAGAAAATATTTATTGTGTGTTTACTATGTTTTATAAACTCATAATGATGTTACTATTCCATTTTTTAAGATTTATTTGAGAATCAGAGTTAGAGAGATATACAGAGAGAAAAAGAGAGATCTTCCATCCACAGGTGCACTCCTCATAGGGTCACAGTGAGCAGGGATGGGCCAAGCAGAATCCACGACCCAGGAGATTCATTTGGGTCTCCCACATAGGTGCCAGACACACATGCTCTCAGAACATCTGCCTCTACCTTTTCCAGGGTATTAACAAAGATAGATTAAAAGTGAAGCAGCTAGAAATGCCTGCATTGCAGGTGGTGGTTTTATCTCAATCTGCTCCTTGTTGAACTGATGAGGTTCTTCAGAATTCCAGGTTCATTAATGTTCTATTCCTTATAACAAAAGGTGTGCCCATCTCCCATAACATCCAAAGACATTAGGAGCGCTATGTCAGAGATTTCATTGTAAAACCAAATGCTACAACAAAGGAAGAGCCACATATCACACCAATATGCAAATTTTTAGTTATTTATCAGTTATGTAGAATGAGAGCTGAAAAATGATATTTTGATAGAGAACTTTGCTAGTAGTATTATAATGACTTCAAACAGGAACATTCATTGATGAGGCCAAGATCCAATTTTATGAAACAGAAAGGTTGAACTTAGACAATATAAGAAAGTTAGGTATGTAAAAGTCTTGTAATGGGAAATCTTATCTTCTGAAGTGTTTAATAAGTAATTAATAGTAAATACACTTCATTGACAGTAAGTCAGATCTGGAGTATCTTTTTAGGAAAACCTGTCAGGTTTTTTATAATTGGTGACAGAGACCATAGAAAGTTAACAACATGTTTTGGGGGAATATTTTATGCAATTAATAGAGGGAATTTATAGAACTGTAGTATAATAAAAGTTATGTGAATGTGATCTTTCTTGGAAGATTTTATTCTGAGGCAAGCATTGTGATACACCAGGTTAAACTGAAACTAAAAATTCTTACATCCTATATCAGATAGCCTCACTTGAGTCCTGCTGCTCCACTTCATGTGCAGCTTCCTAATAATGCATGCTGTGAGGCAGCAGACAATGGCTCAAGTACTTGAACCCTTGCCACTCATGTGGGAGATGCAGATGGAAGTTACAGACTTTAAGCTTAAGCTCTGCCCTAATCTTACTGTTGCAGGGATTTGGGGTGTGAGCTAGATGAGGCATCTTACTTTCTCTTGTTTCTCTCTCTCTCTCTCTCCCCCCCCTCCTTTTTTTTCTCTTATTAGTCTGCCTTTCCAGCAGATGAAAATTAGCACTAAAAAATAAGAACTAATAGTAATTATGAAATCATCACAAAATAGTCTTTAGAAAGCAGTTTGAAGAACACTAGCCATGTACTCTTATGTGAAAGAGAATGAATACTTGTAATTTGAGACATCAGTGATTCAAAAACGAAGTCTGGAAATCCATCTCAAGAGGTTTGCAATCTTACTGGAAAAACATGAACACTATCCACATCCACACACACACACACATATATATACATATATATAAACACTATATGTATGTTAGATGATCTGTGTTGCAGATAAGCTTAAATTTGCTGCCCATGGGCAAAGCAAAGGTCTAGCTCAAAGGTTAGCAAAATACCTTCAATATGGTGGTCATCAAAAGGCTGTGGCTTCATTTCATGAAGCAAATACCAACTGAACTGAGTGCTTATTATATCCTTATTTTGTTGAAGAAATGTTTTCCAGGAATTATATACATCTTGCAAGACAGCTTAAGAGCTTTTATCTCTATCTCTGAGCAATACTATTCAAAAGTTAATTAAATAAGCAGAAGATTGTCAGACACACGGTCCTGTGAAGACACAAAAGTATTTTGCTCATTGAGCTCTAGTTTAGAGGTGTAGTAATACACTCAAATCGTCATATCCATAGCAATAAGTTAACAGGCTCAGACCATTGTTATTCCCTGTGAGCGTGTTACACATTGAATACTTGAATGTAAGTTTTCTTCCATGAAAGTGTTACTAGACAACTAAGCTGCTATCTCAGGATCAAAATTTAGAGATTTTCTTCAGATATTTTTAACTGGATCAGTTTCATTTTGACAACTACATCAGGGGAAACTGAGGCCAATAAAAAAGAAGAAAATTAATTACATTTCAAAAAAATAACTAAGGTGGGACTCATCCTCCTAGTGTAGTGGCTTGAAGCAAACAAATATAGTCTCCATTGAGCAAGCAAGGAGCACTGCAATTTGTAGATCATCTAAACGTGACACATGGAGAATCAGAGCTAAGACAACATGATGCATGATATCTGGAACCAACACTGTAAGTCTCAGTACCAGCAACCAAAGGGTAGTAACAGCTGAGGCCGAAACACGCAGCAGAGAAAACCATAGATCAGTCCTGGGATACCTTGAATTGATGGCATCCAGAACCTCACCACTGGAGCTGAGGTTATTCGATGATAGCTCTCTGACAGTCAAATTTGTCTTTGGTAAATAGACAAACAACAAAAAGTAGAGCTTGGAATCTGACAGGAAAGAGCTGGCGTGGATTGGCTCATGCCTCGCTGGGTGGGACACAAAGATTAGTTACTCCTCACCATGGTGTTGAGGATTTTCCTGCACAACCCCCCCCCCAAAAAAATGTTCTGCACCTTAATTGTCAACAAATGTCTTGTTAGAGTTACAAGTCAGTCTAGATTATCCTAAAATCTGCCAAGATCAGCAAAATTATACGTCAACACAACAAATGGCTAAATACTAAAATGAAATAGACACGAGACAGCTGAATGGTACCTTATAGCCATTTTAAGGTATATAGCAGCCGGTCCTGTATATAAACTAAAATTGAAATGTCAATGAGCTCATCATAGGTTGTGGTTAGGACTTGCCTTTTTTTTTTTTTTTTAACATACTGGTTACTCAAAACCATGTCAATTCCATAATGTTGCAAATTGCTGTTGATGTTATATTGGGACTCTTAATTGACTGGGATGATATTCTACCAGCTCTAACTTCGGACCAGAAATGGTCTCCCCAAGAAACTGTTCAACCCATCTGGACAATAAGTAGCTGGACTCTATGCTTGGTATACGTTTGCAAGGAAAGAATCTTGATTGAATTTGAACTGTAATACTGCACCAAGGTGGTGGAATCCACCGGGGGGAGGGGCGTGGGGAAGGGGTGGGGGGATTCCCAGAGCCTATGAAACTGTCACATAATGCAAAATAATTAATAATAATAATAAAAATTTGTCTTTGGAAATTAGGCAATCCAGGGATGAGGAGGATGCTTTAGAAATGAGACACGGACTGACAGAGTACAGCTCGTATAACTAGAAGGCTATGCATCTATTTAAAAGACTTGATATTCCGTGAATGCTACTTTCACACACATAGCACCACCAGTCTTCACGTGTGAACAAAAGGAGAAAGCAGAACCATGCCATTGGTGTTTGACATATTCTATGCTGAAACAATATAATCCTATAATACATCTCTCATCGAACAAATATCATAAAATAGAACTGTATACCCTTGCACATATTGCAAATACTCCCTCTTATCAAGAGAACACAACATGGAATAGTAGAAGAAATTGACCTTAAGTAAATCCTAACTTGGCACACAGTATTCAGAAAAGCTTAGCTCACTGAAACTCAAGAGTACACATTTTAAAACAGACATAATAATGACTACTATGCAGCCCTTTGGGTTGTTTGTTTTTTAAAGATTTATTTATTTTTATTTCAAAGACATATTTTACAGACAGAAGGAGAGACAAAGAGATCTTACATCCTGGTGATTCACTCCCCAAGTGGCTGCAACAACAAGAGCTGAGCTTATCCAAAGCTGAGAGCCAGGAATTTCTTCCAGGTATTCCACATGGGTGCCAAGGCTTAGGGTCATCATCTGCACCTTCTTCCGGTTGTCCCACGTGTATGCCAAGGCCTTGGGTCATCCTTTGGACCTTCTTCCAGGTGTCCCACATGGGTACAGGGACCCAAGGACTTGGATCATCCTCTGCTGCTTTCTCAATCCATAAGCAGAGAGCTAGACTGGAAATGGATGAGCTGGGACATGAACTCATGCCCATATGGGGCAGGCTGAGGATTTAGCTAGCCACCACACCAGCCTTGGCTTTTTCATTTGTTTAAATGCTGTCCCTAGGATTAAGTGTATAAGTTAGTAGTCACTAAATTCTCATTGACATTATTATTATAATATTAAGCTTCCTAGTGGGAGTTCAGGTGGGATGCATATACAGTGGTTTGTTCTCTAGAAAATAATTTTACACTATTTACTGATCATATTTAACTTTATTCCCATACAGTTTGCATGACAGTTTTATTTTCTCAATTTACCTTTATTATTACAGTTTAAATAAAAATCAAATGAAGAACTGAAATTACATGAAAAAGTAATGTGAAACTCAAATTTTAGATATCTATTCATTCAGATTAGGCTAACTTGATAAGATTCGTATTTCCACTTGTTTGCTTGGAAAACAGGCTGTTTTTGGCTTGTGAAAGCGAGATGCTACAGTTGCGACAGGACTGAAATAGTGTTTCAAAACTAAATGAAACAAATAGTCTTGCAAAAGGAAAAAAATGAATTTTTCACGAGTCCCTGGAAACTAGCAAAAAAGTGTCAGAACTGTTGTTTTCAGCAATAACTATGATTACCTCATTAAAAGCTCCTATATGAGAATCTTTCTATGCTTTTTGTGCCTCTATAAGGAAAAGTAAAAAGGGACACATAACATTAGGGCTGATTTGTTTCCAAGAAAGTCAATTATTAATACAGTCTTTAGTATTTAATGAACTAAGGCTATGTATGTGAAATGCAGCAAAGAGAACTCCATACCAGTTGAGAACAGGTGTTGATAGAAGTTTTGTCTGTATGCTTAGCTGCTGATTAGTACCCACTAAAAGGATAATAATACAATGAAAATTACTCTGTACCAAGTGAAAGTAGAAACTCCCCTGTGTCTTAGGAAATTATTTAATTCCCACTGCTATGGCAGGGCTATGAGGAATGTGACAAGAATCTATATTCAAAGTGCCTTCTATTGCTTCACCATAGACTTCTATTCCAGACTCCTCAAAAGGCTGTTCCAGGCTTCTTTATGTAGCCTCAAGGAAACAACCAACAGTTACTCACCCACCAACGCCTTCTCGGGCAATGAGGCAATACATCAGATTCTTCTCAGAAAATGGTGCGTGTCTTCTTTGTTGAAAGACTGGAATAGGCTTTAATTTTTCTTAGGAACATACCTCTGCCTCAGTGGTACCACAGAGCCCTGGGTATTTGCTAAAGAAAATATGAGATTTCCCTGGAATGGCAGGTTCCTGGGAAATCTCTGATTTGAAAAAAAAAATCAAAGCCAAAGTTGTGATGAATGTGAAGTCACATCCTCCCCAGTAAAAACCTCAGGTTCTCTGTAGTGTACTTGAACTAGAGCCCGGGCTGGGAGCCAGAAAGATAGAAATCCTTGGACTACAAACTTGGATACTTTTGGAAAAGTGACTTTAGGAAGTGTGACTAATGGATTTCTTGTAATTGCAGTCTCAGAATACAGAATGAATTAACAACTCCACTTGTTTTAGGTAGCAGCCTGAGCAGAAGCAAGAGAAAATCCTGGGTGGATAACTAATAACAGGAACCAAAATATAAATCTATTTCCTATCTTTCCAGTACATAACCATTACTAGTCTAAACTTTTAATTCTCATTTACGGCATGTTTACCAAATGCCTGCATATATATCTCCAAGGGATCTGTATAGTCTTATTTGCTACCTGTTAAATAATTTGGGTTAAAAACAGAATATACCAGTGAATGAGAAAACCTCAGATCTAACAAAAGACAAACTTCTCTTTCTTTGTCAGGGAAATTTGGAAGCAATATTAAGAGCTAGTATGTATAGATTTAGTTAAAGGTACCTAAGATTGTTCAGGGTGCCAAGATATAGAAAGGAATAAAGACAGTCCCCTAGATAAGCTGGAGTGATTATTTTCTCACTCTGTAAGTAGCCAGAGGAGTAAGAAAGATCCCTCCAAACGGTAGGGCCACTCCTTGAGCCCCCGCCAAACCCCAGGAAAGCCAATAGGTCCATGTTCTTCCTCAGGGCACCATAAAAAACCTGTCGTTATTGCTACAAGTGCAACACTGTACGGCACAGTTGACTAAATACTACTAGTCCTCTACACAATGTCAATTCACCCACAAACTACAGAGGCATGTGTGAGGTCCATACATAAGGACATATAGTTACTTCAGGCCTCTCTCTCCTATTCATTCCACTCATTGCTCTACCCAAGGTACTTCTCTCCTGCTGTCATGTTGCCAGCTCAGGGACCTGACTTACTGACATTTCTGGATCTTTCAGCATTTATGATGTGCGGACATAAGTACTCATTATACCTGCCTGCCTTTTGACTTTATTCACTTTCTCTGAACTGGTGTCTTTTATAGGTTCGGGTAAGTTCACTCTACTTTAGCCTTGGGTCCTAAGTGGTACAGTTATCCCCTTAGTTTTCCAAAGTTTTAGGAAAGTTCAGGAGACAAATCATGTAACACTATTCTATCCTCAATTACCTCCCATCATTTGGTATCTAGAGGTGATAAAATAAGTATCCTGAGCTCTGCAGGAATTAAGAGGAATCATAAAAATCATAAAAGACAGAATAGTCAGAGAAAGCCTCTTATTTGGCCCTGGCAGCCAGTTCAGGCTGTCACTGCCATTAGCATAGGTTCACGAGAGTCCTTTCACAGAGACATATCAGACTGATGTCATAGTCCATGTGAAACTCAGAAGTCAAATGTCCCCTTAGCTGACTTATTTGGGATAGAGCTTTGTAACTTTGTACAGTCTCCATAAAGAATTCACCAGCCCATAGATCAACATAGAGTAGTGTGCAACTTTAACCAGACAATACAAACATTTTTAAAAGATTTATTTATTTTTATTGGAAAGGCAGATATACAAAGAGAAGAGACAGAGGGGAAGATCTTCCATCCGAAGGTTCACTCCCAAGTGCCCACAACAGCTGAGCTGATCCAAACCTAGGAGCTCAGAGCCTCTTCCAGGTCTCCCATGTGAGTGCAAGGTCTCAAGGGTTTGGGCCATCCTCAACTGCTTTCCCAGGCCACAAGCAGGGAACTGGATGGGAAGTGGGGCTGCCAGGATTAGAATCCGCACCCAAAAGGGATCCCGGTGAGTTCAAGGTGAGGACTTTAGCTGCTAGGCTATTGTGCTAGGCACAATACAAAATCTTTTAAAAATGCTCATTGGAATATCTATTTAAGAAAATCGTGTCTTCTTTGCTGGTCTACTCTAGAATTTTCCTTTCTATTCTGCATTTACATAGTGCTCAGACTTCTTCCGGGTTCTCATCCACATTTATTATGTAAACACTCAGACCAATCTCCTTGAAAGGCAGTGGTGATAATAGCAACTAAAACATCCCTGAAACCAGAATGAAACTGCCAAGATAGAGAGGTAACTATTATATACCATGACGACATTAGCATCTCTTTCAAACATGGGGTTTGATTCTGCATAGCTTTTAGATGAAAGAATTGAAATCCAGAAAGCTTTAACGCTTGTCTGACTCCAAGACACTGTGATTGTTGTACATGACAGGCAGTCATATGTTTGGATACTAAAGGTCTAAGAGCAAGATGAGACTGCTGGCCTTTTGATATGATCCCAATTACAAAAGAAGATAATCAAATTTCAACCAGAGTGAATTCAAAACCTTGTTTTGATCTAGTTGATTCAGATTTCTTGATAACTGGAGAAAGGAAGTGACCAAGCCCAGGACATCACAAATTGTTTAAGAAAGAAATGAGAGGAAACTTTTCTGTAACTTTATTATAGTGTTCAGCTCATGTTGTGTCAGTAGGGGTTCTCTTTGTGAAACAGATGAAGAAAATCCTTTCTTAACAAAAATATACACATGCCTTGAAAGAGATGAAGCAGAAGTTTAAGCATGAAACCCAGCAATTTTATTGCCCTAAGGCATTACTCATTTTCCTGACACATTATGTTTTTAATTAAAATTGCATGTGAGTTAATTAAAATGTTCACTGGCACTATTTTCCCTCCTCTTGCATGGATTCTTTGTTACTCTTCTAGGTTTTTAGTGAAACTCAGTTTCATTTTAATTCGCCTTCTTTTATCAGTTGCAACTTTAGCCATCTGTGTTCTAAACTTTTTTTTCTTGGTTAAAGGTATTTCGAACACTTAATCTTAAGTGACTAGGGAAAAGAAAGATGGAGTCATCTTAGTTCCTGCATTCTTCCCTATTTTATTAAAAAAAAAAAGTATAAACTCGCCTTGTTAGAAAGTGTTTTAAACAGAGCCCAGTGGCTTTCTTTAAATACACATTTTTATCTGTCTGTGATCCCTTGTTCTGGAAAGGATCACTGTTTGTGACAGCCATGGTTATGATCTCAGGTTTCATGATGCGGCTGTTTGATGAGCCTCAGTGGACGTCTATCTGGTTCAATTCATCAATGGACAGCTCAGCACTGGGAGACAGACTCTGTTGAAAACACTGATGCAGAGACACGGAGAATCCACTGTCTTTCACAATGGATTTTCTTTTCTAGAGATAGCTGAAATTAATTTTTGATCCTTGCAATGGGTTCTGATTGAAATATTCATCCTTCAAAGCTTCATATACCCCTAAACAGCTCTGAGAATTTTCTGTCCAGCATTTAAAGAATTTTTTAGGGGGCAGGTGTTATGACACAGAGCTGAGAGTCACTTGTGATGCTAATATCCCATATCAGAGTACCATTTTGTGTCCTGGCTACCCTGTTTCTGCTCCAGCTCCCTGCTAATGCACCCAGAAAGTGGCAGGTGACGGCTCAAGAACATGAGTCTCTGCCTTCTGTGTAAGAGATGAAGATGGGGTTCTGCCTTCTAACTTCAACCTAGCCAACACGCAGCTATTGCCAACATAGGGAATGAACCAGGAGAAGTCGAATATCTCCCTTTTTTCTCCTTCCTGTCTTTCTCTCTGTAACTACAAGAGTGATTTCACATAAATGAATAACATTTCACAAGAATTTTAATAAATAAATATGCTCCATTGTGTGTGCTTACATACTGACATAATACTACAAAATTATAAAAAAAATATTTTATTAGAAATGAGCTATGTCATCACTTCCTCCGAACAATTACACTTTACTTTTTATAACTTGACAAAGATTGCATAAAATTATCTGCAGATTATTTGAACAGCTGTTCACCAGGTTTCAATCTTGCACTAACATCACCCGTTTTAAAACTAACAGCACAGCTGCAGTGGATTGCTCTCTCATTACACAGTGAGAACTACCAAGTGTGGTGGAAACCTCTGATCCAGTCAAAGGCCACCACTCTTGCAGTCTGTAGATTAGTCCACACATCTGTATGTGCTTGATGACTGACTAAGGGTCACATTTCTTCTGATAGCTTTATGGGGATGCATTAATGAAGAAAATACCTCAAAAATTCAGGACTCCCAAGGCCACAATCTCAAGGCAAATCCTTGGAAATAGAGTAAAGGCTTCTGCCCACTGTAGTTAGCACCGTGAACAGCAGGCTTGGTATAACCTCTGCCTTCATACTGGGCATTTGTAGCCACAAGAACGCCACTGATTTTTACATATAACATAACCTTTTGGCCTTGTATCCCAGTCTGGGTGCATTGTCAGCCCCAGTAGGCAAGAAGCCCTATGGAGCAGAGTGCTCACAGTATTACCAACCACAGACCCTTCAAGGGATATACATCATATGACTTCTCTCTCCATCACTCTTGGATGCACTTGAATGTACCCATACAGGTTAACTTAGTGCCTGCTGGTAGACAGAACGAAATAAGTCTTTCTTGACAGAGAGTCTTCTTTCTAAATACCTTTTAGACTTCTATCGAAATAGTTAGCAAATTATTTTAGAGTCTTTTTTTTAATTATTTTTATTGGAAAGGCGGATATACAGAGAAGAGAGACAGAGAGGAAGATCTTCCGTCTGATGATTCACTCCCCAAGCGGCCACAAGGGCTGGAGCTCAGCCAATCCAAAGCAAGGAGCCTCTTCTGGGTCTCCCACGCGGGTGCAGGGTCCCAAAGCTTTGGGTTGTCCTTGACTGCTTTCCCAGGCCACAAGCAGGAAGCTGGATGGGAAGCAGGGCTGCCAGGGTTAGAACCAGTGCCCATAGGAGATCCCAGTGTGTGCAAGGCGAGGACCTTAACCACTACGCCATCGCGCTGGACCCTATTTTAGAGTCTTAAAAAGTGACACAAACTAAATGTATAGGAAGAAATGATCTCTCCAATTTGATAACAAACAGGCTAACACTTAATGGACAGAGTCAAGTATGGGGGTGAGAGAAATACCTTTTCCAATGACTTTAGAACCCATCTTAAGACATTGATAAAAACCTTTTTTTAAATTTATTTGTTTACTTTATCATTCCATGATATAATTCCATAGGCTCCGGTGCAAGTTTACCTTGCGGGTTCCTGGGGAGCAGATGCGACCTGAAGAAATGGGGGGACAGTGCTCTTTTGGAAACTGACAAAGTTTATTTCCAGAGTCTCAGATTTTATACATTTCATGAAACAATGATTCAGACATAACTCAGAATTAGATCATGTCTAAGGACACAGAGACAACAAAGAAGCTAACAAGGTGACTTGGTTAGAGTTACTGAAACAGGGAATAGATAATAGTGTCCCTCCTTGATTGACTAGACAGAGCACAGATGTCCGCCTATCTTCAGGGAGAGCATGAAAACACATCCAAGGACTCACTGGGGGCAGGAGCACACTGTGGGGGAGAGGCCTTCCGCCTTCTCTTTCCTGGAGCCTCCTCTCAACAGGGTCCCACAGGCCTCTGCTGTCCCAGCTTTCCTACAAGCTGTATTCCGACACTCCAGGATTTCCCTTGCCGCTCCCCAAATCCCTTCACTCATGCTGATTTCCCCCATGTCATTACAATAGTATAGTTCTCCATAATCCGTCATAAGTTCATCATTCTCTTATTTAAGTTCATCTTGGCATTGTAGGCATGTACAATGGCAGACAGTTCAGCATTCTATTGTCAAGATATATTTAACAGTTTCATTGGGAGTCCATCTTTGATTTCAAAGTAGAGATACATACTGCATTATATCTTCACATTTGGTTATGGTAGTTTCTATTACATAGTTACCATACATCCTCCTAAATGAAAAGCCATAAAATAAAGTCAACAACAGGAAGAAAAACTAGAAAATTAAAAATATGAAGTTAAATAACACTACTGAATGACCAATGTGTCACTGAAGGAATGAAAAAGAAAATCAGACATTCCTGAAACAAATGATACTATTATGTGACTTTTGAGTCAGTGAGGAAATTAATAACAAAAACAAAAATTCTGTTTTGAATGAATGGAAATAAAAACAAAAATACCAACCCCCCTGAGATGTAGCAAAAACAGTATTCAAAGGGCTATTGATTTTGTATTTTGCATGAAGATTGCCTTATATTAGAGAAAACATGATATTTGTCCCTTTTTGGATTGATATATATCATGCAGTATAATGATCTTTAGTTGGGACCATTTGGTTGTAAATGGTAAAATTTCATTCTTTTTAATGGCTGAGTAGTATTCCATGGAGTAGAATACCACAATTTCTTTTCTTTTTTTTTATTACTGTTTTATGATGCAGTTTCATAGGCTCTGGGATTTTCTGTCCCTCTTCCAAAGCTCCCTGCCCCCATTTTATTCTGAACCGCCCCCCCCCCAGCATTACAATGTGTGGTCCTTCATGAACAGTCATAATCCCATCATTCCACTATTGAAGTGTTTCCTGATATTGTTGGCGTGGTCAATATCTGAGAGTCCAACATCCTACTGTCAGGACATTTTCCACTATTTCATTTGTCTGGATGCAGAGAGACATGCTACACTATATCTCCACTTCTGAGTATGTCGGTTTCTGCTGCATTTCTATTATACTTCCCCTCAAAGGCAGAGTCAGAAAACACAGTCCACAACTGGAAAAAAAACCAGAAAATTTTCATCAACATGGAGTTGAACAACAGAATTATCAATGTGTTGTTAAAGTGACAGAGAAGAAAATCAAAATCGTTCCTGCAGAAATTGGTGCTACTGTATGACCCAAGTGGTACTAAAGAAATGACAACAGAAACATAAACATTATTTCCCATGAAATGTAGCAAAAGCAGTGCTGAAAGGGACACTTACAACCTCAGGTTCTTAAGAGCAATCAAAAAATCTTTTATGAATGATCAATTAATGAATTCACAAGGACTGAAAAAGATACAAATGACTAGGAAGTGATAAAAGTAAAGTTCACAGCAAAAATAAATAGATTTGACACCAAATTGAAGCAAGAAAGAGCCATTCCCTAAGAAGATGAGCCAAGACAATTCTCAGCCATATTAGTAATGAGCATTACAGGCAGACAACCACTTAAAATTAGAGACCAGTAGGTCACGCAGCCTGGAAACCAGCCATAACAAGAGGAATCTGCTAACCAGAATTGCAATGACCAAAAGCAAAACACAGCAATGACCAAAAGAAGACATAGAGGCACAATGAATGTTACTGATGCCTCCTCAACAAAGGAGCAAAAGACTATGTCAACCTTACAGTTAGATGAGGAAGACAACAAAAAAAAATGGGGGATAAAGAATTTTTTAAAATTTGTTATAAAGCTTCTTATCAGTAATGAGAAGCACATACAGCAGTTCAAAGAATTTAAGGAATATGTCACACAGGAAATAACAGCACTGAAATAAAATCAAGCCAAATTATTAGAAATGAATGACAGAATGGAGCAAGTTAAAAATTCAATGCAAAGTTTCAATAATAGAATGAGTGAAGCAGAAGAAAGAATCTCAGAATTGGAAGATATTTCTTGCCACAATGAAGAAACAATTAAAAAGCTGCAATGGATTTTACTCAAACAAAAAGAAGTATTCTGTAATTAAGAGACACTATTAAAAGGCCAATGTAAGAGTCATGGAGTTCCAGAATGTGCAGAAACAGATCCTGGTTTCAAAGAAGTATTAAATGAAATATTAAATGAAAACTTCCCTAATATGGAGAAAGAACTGGTAAACAAAATATAGGTGCGCACAGAACTCCCAACAGGTTTGACTGAAAATGATCATTGCCACAATACATGACAATCAAGCTCTCTTCAGTCAAACAAAAGGAAAATATCCTTAACAGGCACATGAAAAAATCAATTAACAATTAGAGGAGCCCCAATCAAATTCACTACTGCATCTCAAAGAAAATTACATGCCAGAAGAGAATGGAGCAACATCTTCCAGATTTTAAAAAAGAAAAATTGTCAACCCAGAATAATACCGAACAAAGTTTTCATTTGACTTTGAAAATGAAATAAAATTCCTTTTTTTCACAGTAAAGAAAAGCTCAAAGAATGTGCCTCTTCCAGACCTGTTAAAGATGGTCTCTTGACAGAGAAATGGAATAGCATGTACCAAAAACTGAAAAGCAAACATGCAAACATCCCAGTAAAATGAGAGCATAAAACTAAATCAGACAATGAACAATCCTTTGCCAAAATGGCAGGACCAAATAACAACTTATTCGTATTAACTCTCAATGTAAACTCTTTAAATCCATCAATCAAATGTCAGATATTTGCAGACTGGGTCCAAAAACAAAACCCATCTATCTGCTTGGTATAGGAGACACGTCACCAAAAAAGACAAGCAGAAACTGAAAGTGAAAGGATGAAGAAAGATATTCAAGGCTAATGGAAAGAAAAAATGAGCTGGTGTAGCCATTCTTATATCAGATAATATAGACTTGGACATGAAAAACATTAGAAGATGAAAAAAGACACCACTAAATGATCAAGGGATCTATTCAGCAGGAAGAGATCACCATAATAAATGTAAACACACCAAATGCCATGGCACCTAGCTATATGAAACAAATATTAATGGATTTAAGGGTTAAGAAATAGACTCCAATACAATAATTGTGGGGGACCTTAATACTCCATTAATATCAGTGGAGAGATTAACAGGACAAACCCACAAGGAAACATCAGAGCTCACCCAGACACTAGAGCAAATGGACTTAATTCATATCTACAGAATCTTTAATCTTGCAGACCAAGAATGCACTTTTTTTTATCATTACATGGAAACTTCTCCAATATTGACCATATTATAGACCACAAAATAAGCCTCAGAAAATTTAAAAATCAAAATTATACCATGCATTTTCTCAGGCCATCATGGAGTGAAACTGGAGACTAAGTTAAAATACCCTAGAAGACACGCAAATACCTGCAGACTGAATAATTTGCTACTAAACAAATAATGGGTTATGCAGGAAATCAAAGCAGAAATTTTAAAAATTGCTTGAAGCAAATTAAAGCATCAGCACAACATATCAAAACTTATGGGATATGATCAAGACACTGTTAAGAGGAATTCATTTCAATCAATGCTTATGTTAAGAAATTAGAATAGCAACAAGTAAATGAGCTAACCCTACATTTGAAGGAACTAGAAAGCCAACAGCAACCAATCCCAAGACTAACAAGGAAAAAGAAATAACCAAAATAAGGGAGAAAATAAACCAAATAGAGTCCAAAATCATAATACATGAATCAATGAATCAAAGCTGGTTCTTTGAGAAAATCAGCAAAATAAACACTCCACTAAGCCCAACTAATTAAAAAAAAAGGAAGGAGAAGATATAAATCAATAGGATTAGAGAGAAAGAAGGAAATACAACAACAGATACCTCAGACAAACACAGAATTATTAGCAAATAGTGCAAGCAGCTATATACCAACAAATCAGAAAATCTAGAAACTGATAGATTTTTGGACACATACAATCTACAAACACTAAAGCTCCTTTTTTAACTTCGCCAATTTTTTGCATTTCCAGTGACGTTTTAGTTACTCAGTTATGCACATGAGAAAGTGCCCTGAGCAACTGCCTGACTGACTGCTTTATCCATTTTACTTTGTCAAGTGGGTAAGGACTGCCTGCCACATCTTTCTCCCAGGATCAGATATCTAAAATACCAGAATTAGTCCAGTAGAATGTGATACCCATGTGGATTTCATTTAATTCCATGTCTGTATAGCTCCATGCCTGCAATTTAGCAACAACTGAACTCTTGAATTTGTTTTCCAATCTTAATGCCTTGGTCTAAAATTATTATCCCCTTCCAAAAATTAATGGCAAAACCATGACTTACAGTTAAATCCACATCTCTACATAGTTCTTGTATTCATTTGGACAGCATATGAACAGAGAAATACTTACTTTGACCTTGATAGTCTGCTTTCAAATTTATGCGCAGAAACACTAGGTACTCCGATAACCCTGCCCAGTATTCATCTCCCTAGTCCATTCGTCCTTTTCACTTTTGAAGATCTAGAACATCCTAAGGAAATGAAATTGGTGCCTTGGGATAGACCTGCTCTTCCTTTTTCATTACAACATTCATTCACTCTAATCAAGATAGGGAAATAACCAAGTATTCATTGACATGTGAATGTATAAAAAAAAAGAAAAAGAACTACTAAGCCCTTAAAAAGAAATTACTGTCATTTGTAACAAATGGATAAAATTAGAGGACGTATGCTAAACAAAATAAGCTAGACATAGAGGAAAATACCACATTGCCTAATTTATGTGAGGAATGTTTTTAAAAGGGGGCTGGATTGATAAAGATACAAAAAACAGTAAAACCATGCTGCCAGTGACCGAAAGGTGATGAATGGTGAGGAAGTGAGTCGAAGGATCCAAACTTGCATTTGCACTGGATGAGTAAGTCTGGAAATCCAAGACACTGTGGCTAACACTGTGCTGGAAAACCTCCTGGAGAGTACAATTCAGATGCCCTCCCCTACCATATACAGGAAAAATAAGCTATGAAATACAAATTATAGGATAATTTATTCAACTACAGTGATCATTTCACTATGTACAAGAATATGTATAGAGAAACATAATGTTCAAACACTGAATATTATAACTTTTTATATGTACAGTATTTAATTTTAAAATTTACTATGCTTACAAAGAAAATAACAAAATGTGGCATATGACCAGAGAAAAATTTGTTAGTTCAAGGTATAATGTGTGAAAGAGAAGTAATAGGGTTTGGAACTTTTCTTTGTGTACATTTGATAAACCTTAAACCTCAAAGTCTTTCTACCTTAGCATATCTCCTGGCCTCAAAGGACTTTAAAAAGTTCTGTACAGCAATGTTTTGTAGGCTTTCTCTTCCTCTGGACCCACCTGAACTCATGTGGTCTGCCTATGTACAATTTTTCTTAGGTCTCTCTCTTAAACATATATCAAATTCGCTACTAGTTAATCTGGTCATCCAACGTTTCATGATCAGCAAATAAAAGACATACAAAAACATCATTTTGGATGAACAAGGCGTTACTATGTGAGGTTTCTTATTAACACTTTATGGTTTCATCATGTGTCTGTAAGTTGTAAGAACTTCACTTAAGCAAAGAAGTAACTTAACAGGACAGAGCATTTTGAATGTTGCAAACTCCTTGAGCCAACCTAGTAATGAATATAATTGGACCCCTTCTCTGAGGTTCATGACTGGGTGCCAAGTCAGTCATGATGATGATAATGATGATTATGATTATTATTATTATTATTAGCAGAGCACAATATCAGGCTGCAGGGATGTGAGATGCAGACATGGCTAGAGCTCTGCAGTGTTCGCCTGCCTTGGACTGGATTTACGCCTCAGACTGATGTGGAATGAATCTAGGAAAACAAGTGATTTGCAATGAATAGTAAAGTGGCAATGAGGTTAAGGAGTTTGAGCCTGCTAGGAAAAGATTAGTATTGCTGAATCAAAAAAAGAACAGAAAACATTTCAGTGAGCAGTGATTATTTTTGCTTTATTTAAAAACCTCCTGGATATTTGCACAGACACAGCATTCATAGCTCTTTTTTTACTTATCTCTGGGATGATCATTTATTTGGAAATATTGATGTCTGTTCCTAAACATTTGCTAAAAAATATTTAGTTTAACTATAAATATGTTAATGTATTTCTTTCACAGAATCAGATAACTACCTAATTTTGCAGACAAATTACTAACATTTCTTTAAAAAAAAAAACTGTTTAAACTCAGCAGGCATCTTACCTCAGAAATACCAAAGCACTATTTAATTTTAAAATGCTTTAGTGTGACATTTTAGGCATTTTGAAAAGTGCATAAAAGATAAGGTTACCTGACAGTAGGGCTGTTTCACAACATCATTACACTGATAACTACCGGAGCCATTTCATTTGCATGAAACCATTTCATTGCAGCATTGGGAATCAAGTGATATTGTGTTTGGAACCATTTGTGTGTGCTATTTATTTTAGCATAATACATGTTTATTGCTATTTCATTCACAATATAAGTCACATGTTAATAACAGTTTAACAGCCTTTAGAGTCTCGCCTTCTCACATGTTCAATAGCAAGTTCATGAGTAATTTCACTAGGCGCACATATCTGTGAGGGCTCTTTGTCATATACACAAAGCATTTCCTTTACAGTTGAGTAGACATTTGCATGCTATAGCCCCCTTTGTAGTGTTGTTAGATATAGTAAATTGAAATATAGCATAATAAAATCAGTTCAAATAAATGGTGAATATAGTTCCTGTAAGCATAACTCATGCAATGTTTTTTTAAGTTATACATACCCCGAAAAGTTACTAATCATTTATCTCAATTTTAACTTGAATTGGGGATCCTGTATTTTACTTGGCAACTGTACATTTCAAAAGATAAATTAACTTATATAAGTCAACCAGAAACACTTTGAACTAGAAAATCCATGTAAAAATGTCACTTCAGTCACATGGCCTTAGAAATGACTTTGGCATCAGCTTCCCATCCTCAAAAAAAAAATCCATTTGTTTTTTTGGTCCTTTTCAGAGAGATATTGGTGCCATTTCTCAATTGCATAGCATAAAAGAATCTATTAATAGTAAAAATATTTATATCCTAACATAGATTTCATTAGCCCCATCGAAACTCTTAAAATTATTTTATTTACTTGTTTGAGAGAGAGAGAGAGATCATGAACTGGCTCTCTTTGTGTTGATAATAAGGTTGAAACCTTGGATTAAACCACGATCTCAATCCAGATCTCTCTTGTGGGAGGCAGGAACCCAATGACTTCAGTCATTCACCATTGTCCCTCAGGTATGCACATTAGCAGTGAAGTTGGAATCAGGAACTGGAGCCTTTTATGGAACCCAGATACTCTGTTGTGTGATTCAGGATACCCCAGGTGACATTTTAAGCATGTGGCCAAATGCCTTGCCCATTATGATAAATTCATATATTCAATACACATGTACAACATATATGCAATGTACTTAATATCCCCATTGGAAATTTATATGCATATTCAATATTATTTTATTATACTACTTATGTGAAATAGATAGATAGATAGATAGATAGATAGATAGACAGACAGACAGACAGACAGACAGGCTAGGATAACCAACCCTTCAGATTGGATTGAAGAAAAACAACAAAGTTCCTCATTGCAATCTCCATGTAAACACTGATGGAATCTGGCCTGGTGATCTGGTCCTATCAACAAACAGACCAAGTTACCAGAAGAGGTGACTTAACATACTCCACCCTGGACTATGTGTTTTCAAGATGTCACTGAAAGCAACAAGAATAATTCAGAATAGCTCATTGCTATGGTTTTAACTCCGTGTTCAGTGATGAATACAGCAGGCTGCCACTAACAGCAAACAATGCTGCTGATGGAAATTCAGAGTCCATAGGCAAACCCATGGGAGGCAAATCCAAGTTCCTGCTCTTCCTTCCCTTTTGTGCTCTTCCCAGAAGCTCATTCCTACCTCTTACTCTCCTTGAGAGTACTTGAGAGGGGATGGGAGGCAAAGAGGACCACAGGATCATGTCTGCATCACATATACTTTGTGTGCTAAACAAGCAGTGTCAAGGCTGATGTTGATTCAGAGCTACTGCCAATGAATGAACAGCCTTATGTGTCTAGGAGCTGTCAACAGTATCTACTTCTGTGGATGACTAGTGGGTGATTTGTGTCCCTCTTGCCAACAGTGTTAATAAACTGAAGATTAATGACAGGAAGAAGCAACCCATTGGGGGGCAAAACATTAGTAAAGCAGGCAAGTCTTTGCTGTTTGGAGCTGGAACAACCAAGAGGATCCGTCATTGTTTCAGCTGACTTTGGTGTTCAGCCAAGCCAGAGGCACTGACTGCAAGCACATTTGGCAAAGTCCTCTCCTCTTGCCATCCCCAGTGCCCCAGAAATTCTGCAAACACTGCACAGTTAATGCTAGACTGAAAAACAGTAGTGGTGCTCCTTCTTCTTCCCTTTTCTCTGCTATTTTTAGACAAATCTGAATAACAACCTATTCCCTTCATTTATTATTCTTGATGAATAGTAAATTATTCTAACAGCATTGACTGGTCTATTCATTTATTATTTGAGAATGATTAGAAGTGAATAGCTATTATGAAGCATTGCCAGTTCCAAAAATTAGACCTTAGGATTTTGTGTTTCCTCTTGACTATGAATAATTGTCTCTATTGCTTCTTTTAATTCTGCCACGCACACATACCTCTTTCTTCTTTCCAAGTCATGGTCTCTTCTGACACAAGAGAAGGATACCTGGCACTCAACAGCTTCCAGAAAAGCAATGGGTAGGCAAGCTATTAATACGAGCAACAAGGACTATATCCCAACTGCCAAGGAGGCCACAGGGAATTGGATGCCCTCGGAGGCCGAGTACTCTAAGGTCACCCATCCCCAACCGGAGCTTCCGCAGGGGATGGAAGAAGTCCAAACACTACCGTGCAGAAACCAACGTCAGCGGAAAGACAACCAGAAGCCCTCAGCGGTCCGCAGAAACAGAAGAACAATAAATGTCCTTCGGGACCAGGGAGGAGAGCTTTCTCTGGTCCGAGCCTGGCTCCAACTCTGGACCCCACCCTCCCTCGCAATGACCATTGGGATTGCTTCGAAAACCCCTCACAGCAAACAATCATACAAACTAAAAAAACCTAAAATAAATAGACAAACAACAGAAAGTAGAGCTTGAAATCTGACAGGAAAGAGCTGGCGTGGATTGGCTCATGCCTCGCTGCGTGGGACACAAAGATTAGTTACTCTTCACCATGGTGTTGAGGATTTTCCTGCACAACCCCCCCCCAAAAAAAATAATGTTCTGCACCTTAAATGTCAACAAATGTCTTGTTAGAGTTACAAGTCAGTCTAGATTATCCTAAAATCTGCCAAGATCAGCAAAATTATACGTCAACACAACAAATGGCTAAATACTAAAATGAAATAGACACGAGACAACTGAATGGTACCTTATAGCCATTTTAAGGTAAATAGCAGCCGGTCCTGTATATAAACTAAAATTGAAATGTCAATGAGCTAATCATAGGTTGTGGTTAGGACTTGCTTTTTTTTTTTTTTTTTTTTTTAACATACTGGTTACTCAAAACCATGTCAATTCCATAATATTGCAAATTGCTGTTGATGTTATATTGGGACTCTTAATTGACTGGGATGATATCTACCAGCTCTAACTTCGGACCAGAAATGGTCTCCCCAAGAAACTGTTCAACCCATCTGGACAATAAGTAGCTGGACTCTATGCTTGGTATATCTTTGCAAGGAAAGAATCTTGATTGAATTTGAACTGTAATACTGCACCAAGGTGGAGGAATCCACCAGGGGGAGGGGCATGGGGAGGGGTGGAGGGATTCCCAGAGCCTATGAAACTGTCACATAATGCAAAATAATTAATAAAAAAAAAGCAATGGGGGGTAGACCTCGGAAATGCAAACTCCTCCAGACATACAAGGTTTCCAAATCATGTTCAGGCTCAATAATGTGCTATAATTTAGTTAAGACTGTATTATTTACATGTACAGAATACTAAGTAAGACATATTTTGTGGATAATTGTAAAGAAAATAACAGGAAAATGACATTGCTGTCTGTAAAATAGAATAGATTCTAATTGTAGGTTAAACAACATTCAGTTTGAAATAGCCATTTTTTATAATGAGGCTTATTACAGTGGTTTCTAAAATAGACATTATGGCCTTATCTTACCACAACCTTCCCCAACTACTCCTTCTTTAGCCCAGTCATAGTGACTATATCATCCTTTCCACCACCATGGTTTTTTCTTGGCCTGTGATATTGGTGAAAATTCATTTCTTCCCTGTGAACTGACTTTAATCCTTTCTGTAATCCCTTTCTTTCAATTGTTCTTTTTTCCTATTGATGACATGGTATCTCATCTCCAAAGGACTCCATTCAGAGTTGCTCAACATCCTGTAAATGGACAGATACCCATAGGATGGGTCTTTAGACTTGCATAAGTTGGAGGATTTTTTGTTTGGAAAAGAATAGTAAATTCAAAATCCAAAATTAGACACAAATTTACAAAGAGAATTTGGGAAAATGAGATTAGCACAATGGGGCAAAGATTTCTAAAAACTGTAACCATTAAATAAGCAACTTAAATATGACAAAATTGGACAGAATTAACTCTTAGAACTTTGAAAATTAATGAAAAACATGCAGTAAATCAGCTAAGGCATATTCAAGAAAGTGGATGAATTCTTGGTAGGAAAAATAAGCTTTGTATAATTTTAATTTCTTATCCCTAGGTTCCAATAATAACTTTTGGAAACTGTATTAAATTCCCAGCTCCTGGCTTCACCCTAGCTCATCCCCAGCTACTGGTGGTATTTGGAAAGTGAACCACTGAATACAGAATCTGTCTCCATGTCTCTCTACATCTTTGCCCTTAAAATCATACAAAGATAAAAATTTTTCAAATTCAATCAACAAGCATAAGCCAGAAAATCAAATAACATAAATGAAATAGAAAAGTGTCATGACAGATGCTATCCAAACTGACTCAAGACAAAATAGAATTAATTAAAATAAATACAAAACCAGCCACAAGATTGCATTAATAGCATCTTATTCCTAACAAAGAAAAACCTAAAAACATAATCCTTCATGGGTTAATTTTATGATGTGCTAAAATAAAAATTAATAATAATTCTTCCTAAAACATTCAAAGATATGGGAACACTTCTTAGTTTATTCCATAAAGCTTTTATTACTCTAACAAAGACATCACTAAACACATAATTAGACAAATATACACTATAAGTACAGGTGCAAAAATTATTTTTTCAAGGTTTATTTATTTGTATTAGAAAATCAGACATAACATAGTGGAGGAGAGACAGACATAAACATCTTCCATCCTCTGATTCACTTCGTAAGTGGCGAAACAGCAGGAGTCAAAATGATCCGAAGCCAGGAGCCAGGAACTTCCTCCAGGTCTCCCACACGGGTGCAGGATCCCAAGGTTTTGAACCATTCTCTACTGCTTCCCCAGGCCACAAACAGGGAGCTTGTTGGGAAGCAGGGCTGCCAGGACATAAACTGGCTCTCACATGGGATCCCGTCACGTGCAAGGCAAGGACTTCAGGCACCAGACTGCCATGGCGGGCCCTCATATATTTTTTTTAAAAACAGAAAAATGGATGACTCATTCTTCCCAATTTTTAAACTCACCACTAAGCTGCAGTAATCAAAACAGTGTGATACTGGCATAAGAATAGACATATAGAATGATGGAATGGAATTCAGAGACTTTTAAAGTAGGAAACAAACTCTTGAAGCTAAGAGCAGTTAATTTCAAGATTGGTATCAGGAGAAGAGTTCTCTTTTCAATAAATGGTGCTTGACAACTATATCTTCACATGCACAATTAATTTGTACCCACACCATAACAAAAATTAACTTCAAAAGCATCATGGATTTATATCTAAGAGCTAAAATGAAAGAGTTCTTGGGACTGAACACAGGTGTATGTCTTGGTTTTCTTGAATCAAGCAATATTTTCTTAAAATAATACCATATATATAAGAACCAAAAAAAATAGACAAGCTGCAGCTCACCACATTTAATCATGTTATGCATGAAAGAACTCTATCAAGATGAGGAAGCCATCCAACAGAATAAAATATTGGCAAAGTATGTGTCTAGAAAGAATCCAGTGCCCAAAATGCATCAAAAACTATTGTAATTATGCAGTAAGAAATAAAAATAAATGAGTTAAATAATGGTAAAAAAAAAAAACTGAATAGATATGCTTTCCCCAGGGAAGATTCACAAATGGCTAATAAACAAATTAAAAAAACCACTAGTATTCTTAGTCACCAGGGTAATTCACATGAAAAGCACACTAAGATACCACTTAACACCCACTAGATTGGCTACAACTTTATAAAATTGAAAATAACAGCTGCTGGCAAGGATGTAAAGAAATGTGAACTCTCAGATACTGCTGGCAGACTGTAAAATGTTATAGTCACTGTAGAACAGAATTTGCTAGCCCTTTAAAATTTTAAATACAGACTTAACATATGAGCAATTCAACTCTTACATAAATAAATATTTGAGACAACTGAAAGCATGTTCTCACAAAAAAATACATCAAAGCTCCAAAAATTGTTATTCATCATAGTAAAAACAGAAAAAAAACTTGAATTGATGAACAATTAAAACATAGTAGTCGATGAATAATTATTCAGTCAAAAAAAGGAATAAAGTACCTATAAATGCCAGCCATTATCAAAATGAAATTTTTAAAAACCATGTTAAATGATTAAAACAAATAGCATGGTCTTATGTTTTTTAATCATTTTGTATTTCTAATTTTTGAATTATTTATTTATTTTACTCAAAAAACAGGGTTACAGAGAGAGAACTGATCATTACATGGGATACCTGCACCCCAAGCAACGAACTAGCCTGATATATTACTATGCCAACCACTAGGCTTATGCTTTTTTTAAAAAGACTGATTTTGTTTTTATTTGAAAAGCATAAATACACAAAAACGAAGAAATAGAAAGAGAGATCTTCCATCCACTGGTTCACTCTCTAAATGGCTACAGTTGCCAGAGCTGAGCCGGTCTGAAACCAGGAGCCAGGAGCTTCTTCAGGTGTTCCACATGAATGCAGAGGCCCAAGAACTTGGGCCATCCTCTACTGCTTTCCCAGTCCACAAGCAGGGAACTAGATAGGAAGTGGCATAGCCAGGACTAGAACCTGTGTTGATAAGGATTTCCATGCTGCAGCCCAAGGTTTAGCCTACTATGCCACAGTGCTGGCCATTGGGCTTATGTTTTAAATGGCTACAATGATCACATTTATGTTATATGAATTTTAATGAAAAACTAAAAACATGTAAAAATTTAAAATTTTTATTATTAATAAAAGATTGAGACAAACTCAGTTAGTGCAGCAGTTAAGATCTGTGTCTGTGGATTCAGTTCCTGGCCTCAGCTCCTTCCTTGAGGTTCCCACTAATGCAGAAGCTAGGAAGCAGCAGAAGTGACTGTAGTAATTGGGTTTCTGCCTCCCACATCGGAGAATCAGAATGCATTGCCAACTCCTGATGCCAGCCCTGGTGGAGTCCTGGCTATCGTGGGTTTTTGTAGAGTGAGCTTGCGGATGGGCATTCTCTCAAATAAAAGATAAAGTGTCTGAAGATACATGGCAGTATGCATGCCTACTCCTGAATCAAAGATGGACTTCTAATGAAACTGTTAAATACATTCTGACAATAGGATGCTGAACTTTATATCATTTTCTGTATCTACAATATCAGGATACACTTTAATTGCAGAATGATGGATTTACGATTGCTTATGTAGGACTGTAGTATTGTAACAATATAGGGAAAATTAGTGTGGGAGGTGGTTTGAGGCTGGGGTGGAAGGAAATCTCTGAGCCCATGGAACTATATCATGAAAGGGAAGGGGAGGGGAGGGGGAGGGGGAGGGGGAGGGGGAGGGGGAGGGGGAGGGGGAGGGGGAGGGGGAGGGGGAGGGGGAGGGGGAGGGGGAGGGGGAAGGGGAAGGGGAAGGGGAAGGGGAAGGGGAAGGGGAAGGGGAAGGGGAAGGGGAAGGGGAGGGGAAGGGGAAGGGGAAGGGGAAGGGAAGGGAAGGGAAGGGAAAGGTGGCCCAACAAGGCAGCCTAATGTCTAAAGACCTCACCTCGTGCACCCCGTGATCCCACCTGGCCACCGGCTCTAATCCCAGAAGTCCGGCTTCCCATCCAGCTCCCTGCTTGAGGCCTGGAAAAGCAGTCAAAGACCAAAGCCTTGGGACCCTGCATCCGCGTGGGAGGCCCAGATGAGTCTCCTGGCTCTTGGCTTTGGATCAGCTCAGCTCCAGCCTTTGCAGCGCCTTGGGGAGTTAATCAACAGAGGGAAGATCTTCCTCTCTGTCTCTCCTCTATATATATCTTACTTTACAATAAAATTAAATAAATATTTTTTTTAAAAAGGAAAGAAACTTTAGAATGAGAAAAGTGGTACATTTTAAATAATATACAGGTAATATTATTTGCAAAACTACCAGGTACTATAAACTTCACAACCAGAAAGCTAAAGAGGTTTGTTTTATGGACTCATTTGTATTAAATCATAATATTGTTATATTGTTTATGTATAAAACTGAATGACTTATATCAACATGCTGCTATGCTTCTTATACATAAAATGGCATGATATTTATATTAATTTATTATCTGACTACTCCTATTCCATTAATTTCATTTTCTCAAATATTTTGGCTGTACTCTTTGATGACCTTTTCAATCAGTAAAACTTTTGTATTGAGAGGACAGATATAATTGTGACTTCCTAGCACTAGTGATCAAAATAGGTTTGGTTATGATTGACAGTTGGAGGGAATCAAAGATGCACCTTACTGTGGCCACTTAGAGTGGGACTACTGCTTCAGATATTTAACTTTAAACACAACTTCTGAAAAATTTTACTTTATTCAAAGTATTCCCATCAAAAAGGGGGAAAAGTGTATGACAGGTTTATAATTTTATTTCCTGAATTTTGAGTTTTTATAAGAGGTGAAAATAGTGCTGTGTGGTCTAGGGGTGAGTAAGAACCCAAACACTCATGCAGTTTTACAGGGATGATATTTGAAGTTTTCTGCAGATCTGCTGCTTGCTTCACATCTTTCTTGTCTTTTTCCTCTACCACTACCCACATTCATCTCATACAGGGACACTTCCCTACCATCATCAGCCTACTCACAAACATCACAGCAAACAATCTGGTTCTGTGAGCCATAGGAATGTTCTGAAAAGTCTCCCTATCCTAGGACATAGAGCAGTACTTTAAAGTCATCTATAAACCTAGTGCATACCCTCCCCCTCAAAAAAAGAAAATAAATCCTATAAAAATATCTCAAGAAGCTCAACCTAAATGTATTCTATTCCTCGTTCAGCTCATCTTAGCTGGATTCCTGAAATTTATGTGGCCCTGCAGTACCACAAAAGGAAAAGTAAACATTAGAGGGGAATTTGAAGTGGACAACACTGGTCTTAACAGATAACAATTAATATGGCTTGCTTTTATAAAATTTGCAAAGACATATCACTTGGACAGGCAATTAGCTCATCAGTTAAGCAGTTGGAGGGGTATGACTGCATCCCATGTAAGAGTTCCTGGGTTTAAGCTCCAGCTCCACTTCCCATTCCAGCATCCTACTGACATGCACCCTGGGAGGTAGCAGATGATGCTCCATGTGTTTGAGTCCCTGCCACCCATTTGGAAGACCTGGGTTGAGTTTACAGCCTGTGGCCTCAATCTGGCTAAAACAGCAGTTGTGAGCATTTGCTCAATGAACTAGGGGATGGAAAACCCTCTGTGTCTGTTTTTCTTTCTGCCTTTCAAATAAATACAATCAATTTTTAAATATCACCTCACCTTAGAAACAAATAGATAGAGCGGGCAAGGAGTCCCTCACAGCCTAAAATGAAACTCGTGAAAGAGCCTTAATCCTTTAGCTATACTGGCTAATCACTTTGTCTCTCTCTCCCTGGCATGTAAAAATAACAAATCTCACCTGTCCATTACTTGCCTGATGTGCTATCTAAGCAGATGCCGCCTCCCTTCCATCAGTGTTGTGTGTTATTTTTTTCTTTTACAGTTGTCCACTCCATCAAAGAAAATGAAATTTCTGGGAAAAGAAGGACCACTGGTCATGGGTGAAAGAGAAGTTTCACTCCTCTGTGGAATCTCCTTACACACTCAGCTGAACAACACTTGCAAAACTTCTGATTCAATTAGTTGTGAAATACACAAGCCAAACCAAGTTATTATAACTTACATGAGTCTTATGTCCTTATCCATAAAATAAATATTACCATATGTACACTAAGGTATTTTTCTCAGTAACAGATAAAATACATTTCAGTAAGGCTTGCTTAATAAGTGGTAGATATTATTAATTTGTTTAAGACTTATTTTTTTTCCTTTAAGTTTTTTTATTAATTACATTGCATTATGTGACACAGTTTTATAGGTACTGAGATTCCTCCCCCACCCCCCTGTATCCTCCCCCCATGGTGGATTCCTCCACCTTATTGCATAGCCATAATTCAAGTTCAGTTGAGATTCTTTCATTGCAAGCATATACCAAGCATAGAGTCCAGCATCTTATTGTCCAGATAAGTTCATCAGCTTGTTGGAGAGACCTTCTCTGGTCTGAAGGTAGAGCCGGCAGAGTATCATCCCGATCAATTAAAAGCCCCAACATAATAATTTATAACGTTATGGAGTTAACTGACATAGTATTGAGTAACCAATATGTTAAAAAAAAAAATGCAAGTTCTTAACCACATCCTGTGACTACTTCATTGACAGTTCAATTTTAGTTTATATAAAACCAGGGTTCTATGCATCTTTTTTTAATATATATATTTTTATTTAATATATATATTTTTATTTTAATATATATATATTTTTATTGCATTTCATTTTATACCAACATTTCATAGGCTCTGAGGTTCCCCCAACCCCTCCCTGTGCCCTCCCCCCATAGTGGATTGCTCCACCTTATTGCAGTATTACAGTTCAAATCCAGTCTTGTTTCTTTCATTGCAAGCATGTGCCATGCATAGAGTCCAGCATCTTATTGCCCAGCTGAATTCAACAGTTTCTTGGGGAGACCAACTCTGGTCTGAACACATAGCTGGCAGAATATCGTTCCGACCAATTAAAAGCCATAACATAGCATCAACAACAGCTTCCAACATTATGGGGTTAATTAACATTGTATTGAGTGACTGATATGTTAGACAACGCGAGTTCTTAACCACATCCTGTGACTACTTCATTAACATTTCAATTGTAGTTTGTATACAACTGGCTTCTATCTATCTTAAATTGGCTATAGCTGTCTCATGTTTATTTTCATTTTAGTATTTAGCAGTTTATTGTGTTGAAGCATAATTATTACTGAACTTGGCAGATTTTAGGATAGTCTAAACTGGTATACCTTTAGCAAGGCATGTGACACCCATTGAGGCACAGAACAGTTTTGGGAGGGGTGTGCAGAGAAATTCTTCATAACCTAGTTAGGAGTAGTTTATTTTTGTGTCCTATCTAGTAAGGTATGTGTGAGTCCCCACTGATCATTTCCTATCTAGTTCTAAGCTTTCCTTGTTGTTCTCTGTCTATTCTAATTTTTTGTTGTTGTTTGCTGGTTTTGTTTTGTTTTGGGGGGCGGGGGGGGGGGGGGCTCCAGGACGACCCTGATGGTCATTGCAAGAGAGGGTGGGGATCCAGTATTGGAACTAAGTAAGGACCAGAGAAAGCTCCTCTCCCTGGTCTCGGAGGGAGTTTATTGTTCTTCTGTTTCTGTAGACCGCTCAGGGCTCCTGGCTGTTGTTACGGTGACATTGGGCTCTGCGAGGAGTGATTTGGACTTCTTCTATCCCATGTGGGAGATTCATGTGGGAGTGGATGACCTCAGAGTTCTTGGCCTCCGAAGGCACTTCAATTCCCTCTGGTCTCCTTGGCAGTTGGGATGTAGTCCTTGGTGCCCATACTGATAGTCCTTGGAGAAGATCCGGGAGTTTTCAGGGTTGGGATACAAGTCTCCTCTTGTCCACCTGCTCCACTCTGGACTCCCCCTGCTCTGTGCATATGACCTCCTGTTAAGAGATTGTCAGGATCGCTCTCGATACCCCCTATGTCTTTGTGGTTTTACTATTGTCTAATGGTGATTTGAGTCTGTTGTCTATAAAGACAAGACAGGGCCTGGCGGCATGGCCTAGTGGCTAAAGTCCTCGCCTTGAACGCCCCAGGATCCCATATGGGCACCGGTTCTAATCCCGGCAGCTCCACTTCCCATCCAGCTCCCTGCTTGTGGCCTGGGAAAGCAGTCAAGGACGGCCCAAAGCTTTGGGACCCTGCACCTGCGTGGGAGACCCGGAAGAGGTTCCTGGTTCTCAGCATCAGATTGGCGCGCACCGGCCCGTTGCGGCTCACTTGGGGAGTGAAACATCGGATGGAAGATCTTCCTCTCTGTCTCTCCTCCTCTCTGTATATCCAGCTTTTCAATAATAATAAATCTTTTAAAAAAAAAAAGACAAGACAAAGAAATCAAAGGAATTCAAATGGGAAATGAAGTCAAGCTTTCACTATTCACAGATGAAATGATCCTTTACAGAGAAGAACCAAGAGACTCAATACAGAGACTACTAGAACTTATACGAGAGTTTGGTAGAGTACCGGGGTACAAAATAAATGAACAAAAAACAGCAGCCATAGTGTATGCAAACAGCCCCAAGATGGAAAAAGACCTAACCAGCAGAATACCATTCAAAATAACAGAGAAGAGTATGAAGTATCTAGGAATAAACCTCACCAAAAATGTAGGAGACCTCTTTGAAGAAAACTACAGTTAGCTTAAAAACGAAACTGAGGAAGACTTCAAAAGATGGAGAAACATCCCATGCTCCTGGATAGGTAAAATCAATATCATCAAGCTGTCCATACTACCAAAAGCAATATACACATTCAACACAATCCCATTCAAAGTACCCAAAACATTCTTCATAGAACTCAAAAAAAAATGATACAAAGGTTTATCTGGAAATTCAAAAAACCACGAATACCTAGAACCATCCCGAAGAATAGTAACTTAACAGGGGGAATCACAGTTCCTGACCTCTGGACATACTATAGAGCAGTGATTATCAAAACAGTCTAGTACTGGCACAGAGATAGAGAGGAGGACCAATTGAGCAGAATAGAAACAACAGATGGGAACCCAGGCAGATACAACCAAATAATCTTTGACAAAAAGACGACAACCCATACAAATGGGAAGAACTCTTCAATAAATGCTGTTGGGACAACTGGCTAATAACCTGCAGAAACCAGAAGATGGACCCACATCTTTCACCATACACTAAGATCAAATCTAAATGGATGAAAGACCTAAACCTACACCGAGAAACCTTCAAACTTTGGGAAGAAAATGTTGGAAACACCCTGCAAGAGCTAGGTGTAGGCCCTGACTTTCTAATTAGAACACCAAAAGCAATAGCAATCAGACCAAAATAAACAAATGGGACTACATCAAACTAAGAAGCTTCTGCACAGCAAGGGAAACAATCAACAAAGTAAAAAAGCAACCCACAGAATGGGAGATCTTTGCACACTACATAGGTGATAGGGGGCTAATCTCCAGAATATACAAAGATCTCCAGAGAAACCAAAACACCAAAACAAACAAACCACTCAAGAAATGGGCACGAGAAATGGGCAGACATTTCACAAAGGAACAAACCCAAATGGCAAGCAAACATATGAAAAAATTGTCAAGTTCCCTAGCAATAAGGGAAATCCAAATTAAGACATCAATGAGGTATCACCTAACACCAGCATGGATGGCTCATATACAAAAAACCACCAACAACACTTGCTGGCGAGGATGTGGGGAAAAGAGAACCCTTCTCCACTGACGCTGGGAATGCAGGTTGGTGCTGCCTCTATGGAGATCAGTATGGAGAACACTCAAACAGCTGAAAATCTGCATACCATAAGATCCAGCAATAGCACTCCTAGGAATATATCCAGAACACTTGTTTTATGAGAAACCTACATGCATCCCCATGTTCAAAAAGCACAATCAATAATTGCAAAAACTTGGAAGCAACCAAAATGCCCATCAACAGAAGACTGGATAAGAAACCTATGGTTTATTTACTCCATGGAATACTACTCAGCTATTAAAAAAACAAAATGCAGTTCTTTGTGGCCAAATGGGCCAAACTGGAAACCCTTATGCTAAGGGAAATGAGTCAATCCCAAAAGGTCAGATACCACATGTTTGCCTTAATTTAAGCTGAAATGCTGTCAATCTAAAAAATGGTACCTGTAAAATGTAGTATTATTTCAACCCCAAACAACCTGTATCTCATGCAACAACATATTGTGATGTAAGCAATGAACCAACAATCAATATGAGGCAGACTGCTCATGATCTACATCAAAGAACTGTAAAACCTAACGCACTTTTAGGACCCTATGCTTCTTGGTAAAATGGGGAGGGAGAGCAGAGAAATCTTCCATCTCCCTAGAATGTGTGAGGCAGATGCATAGGTATCAAGAACATAACAGGTGACTTACTTATTTTTATTGGAAAAATAAAGATTTACAGAGAGAAGGAGAGGCAGAAAGAAAAATCTTCTGTCTGCTGGTTCATCCCCCAAGTGACCGCAAGGACTAGAGCTAAACCATTCCAAAGCCAGGATCCAGGAGCTTCTTCCAGGTTTCCCACATGGAGATTCAAGGCTTTCAGCCAGCCTCTGCTGCCTTCCCAGGCCCTAACCAGGGAGCTAGATGGGAAGTGAAGCAGTCAGGATATGAACTGGCATCCATAGGGGATCCTTGCACTTATCATTGAGTCATCCCTCCGGGCCTCAGTATTGTTGCTTTTATCCATAAAGTTATTTTTATCATAGCCCATCCCCCCAACTGAATTGCTAAAAAAATGAAATGGAATCAAAAGATTATCTTTGTACACTCTAAACTTAGCATAGGAGTCTCTGCATAAAATAAATGCTTGGGAATTATTACAGAACTGAATTTTTAGAGTTTGAATTAAACTCTAATATTGTATTAGCTTCAGAGAAAAATCCCGGCTTTGCTTCTCCAGCACAAATTGCTGCACAAAAATGTTTCCTTCTTAATGGATCGTGGCCTGGAGTGAATAACTACATAACAGATGCTAATCTATTCCCAATCACTAATCCTGTATCTGCCATTTATTACCTAAATAGCCTTGGACAAAGAATTCTACATCCTTGGCCCTCAATCTCGTCTGCAAAATAAGGATATGTGATTTTAACGATGGCATGCCATGAAGTAAAATGAATTAATACATTATTATAGTGTGTACCCTCAGGGTGTGCATTTGGCCCAGTAGTTAAGATTGGTTGAGATGCCTGCACCCCTTATTGACTCTTGGCTTCAGTCCCCATTCTGGCTTGTTGCCAGTGCAGTCCCTGTGAAAAAGTAGACACAGTTCAGGTAACTGAGTCTCTGCCATCCATGTAGTAGATCTGGATTAAACTCTCAGTTCCTAGCTTGAGCCCAGCTGTTACAGATGTTTGAGGAGAGAACCAGAAGGTAGGAGCATCCTTGCTCTCCCCCTCAACGTACCCCCTGCATGACGCAGCTCAGAAAGCTCATGCAGACATCCAATATGGGTGCTGCGTGTCCCAACTGCTTCACTTCTGATCTAGGTCCTTTCTAATACCTGGGGAAATCATCAAAAGATGAGGCAAACACATGGACACCTGCCACTCGTGTGAGAGACCCACATGAAACTCCTGGCTCCTGATTTGGCCTGGTCCCGGAATGGCCCTTGCAGCCATCTGGGGAGTGAAGTAGAGAATGGAAGATTCTCCTTTCTCTCTCTCTCTCTCTTTTCTCTCTCTCTCTTTCTCTCTCAATGTAAATAAATACATATTTGTAAAGGGTTTTTTTGTAAGAGTTTCATACTCTTTCCTAGAAGCAAAGCTTAACAGATAAAATGTGAACTACCTAACTTCGATGAAATGCTACCAAACATATTCTCCAGTTGGCCTTTTGGTACTAGTCTCTTGCATTTTATTTTCTCTTTTCTCATTTCTTAAGTTCTTATTATGCATCCTCTGTTTCTGGTTTTTCTCCTCCAGCTCCATGTGAGACATGGGAAGCTTCTAGCTGGTTCTGTTGAAGTGTCAGTTCATGAGGCGATTTAACTTGCTTTTGAAATTCTTTACTCTCAGCACCTGAACAAATTTTGGATTTGATTGGATAAGCTAGATAGGAATTCATCCAGGAAATCTAATGAGAGGACTTAACAAAAGCTAACAGACCACTTCAAACTAATGCTCACCATATGTAAGTGAGTGTCTTCCCTCCAGTGACTGAAAATAGAAACATGATTAAGAGAAAAGCTTAGGTTTCTGTGAGTCTAATTTCAATAAGCGTTTTCATATTTCACTACCAGTTTAATGAGCTGATAGCTTTTTAAGAAACAATAAGGCACTACATTAAATTAAAAAGTGAATTTTTTTAATTCAATGGCACCAGGCATCATTGCTGAGCCAAGTGAATCTTTCTTCTTCCTTGGACCTTTTCATCTGGACCAGAGCACATCATTGATCTGTATAATTCCCAAGAGCTCCTCTCATGCAACCCATTTTTGCGTTTAGTATCTTCCCTAGCTGCCAGTTCCTTACTATGTTTGTACTTGTTTCTATTAAATTTTATTGTAAAATGGCCAGAAATAAATCTATCCTTCTTACCTCTCATCTCTGGAATTATTGCACGCACCCTCTTTTATTCATGATAGTATATATTTAACTCTGGAAAGACAATGTTCCAAAGAGTGTAGCGTCTGTTACCTTATGTTATATAATTAATAATAAAAAAAGCAGTGCATTAAAAATAATACAATGACAACTGACCAAATAAAAAAGTACCTATCAAAAAAAAAATTAGTTGAGGACCTGGCATGGTAGTCTGCTGACTGAAGTCTTTGCCTTGCGTGCAAGGGATCCCATATGGGCACCGGTTCGTGTCCAGGGTGCTTTACTTTTCATCCAGCTCTCTGCTTATGGCCTGGCAGAGCAATAGAAAATGGCCCTAAGCCTTGGGACCCTGCACCCAAGTGGGAAACCTGGACGAGGCTGCTGGTGGCTTTGGATAAACTCTGGCCATTTGGGGATGAATCAGTGGATGGAAGGGTTTTCTCTGTCTGCTCTCTCTGCAAAATCTTCAAGTAAAAATACATAAATCCTAAAGAAGAAAAAAAAAACTAACGAATGGAGGCAATCATTTGACAGAAGCACCAATGTCTGAGTTCAGTGTTTAAGTGAACTCTTGGTTCCAGGGCAACCCAGGGCATGGACAGATAGGATGTTTCAACATAACCATGCTCCCTGAATTCATATATGGCCTTTCCATGGGTAAAGCTTTCTGGCATCATTTGTTAGGAAGATAAATGAGAGTAATTAAGCTTCAAGGCCATAAGTGGTGAAACTTCGTGAAATTAGTGTATTAAAATGACAGAGCACCTGGCTTTGCCTAGGTGAGGCACGCTCTTTCACCTCAGCTCTGCTTCTTGGAGTGACCTCCGCAGGCCCCTCTGACCATGCACATTGTTTTCAAGGAGCTAAATGTAGGTCTTTAGACTGTGCCATGTATGGAGGGACAGCTAAGTTTTTGTTTGTTTTTTATTTTTCTTTGTTTTGAGGGGAGGAGTTGCTCTTATTTTAATAATTTTAATTGATGTATATAGAAAATACAGTCCCATGTGATATTTCAATATGTAGATTGAGTAATGTTCAATCAGGGTGAATTTTACTAGGTCCTTAAGCATGTATCATTTCTTCATGTTGGGTTGTTTACTCTAACTTTGTCATTTCTTTGTCTTTTAGAAAAACAGTGCCATGTGGGCAGAGAGGAGAGCATTCCAGAACCCCCTTGCTCCCACACTCTGTGATAACTTTTGGAAACCATTCTTGACTACACCATTTAGCTTCACCCTAAACAAATGATCACATTACCTTTCAGTTAATGTTTACTAATGTTCACTTGGATAGCTAGACTTCACGTTAACCAATGCCTACTTTATAAAGAACTTAAATCTGTGTGTTTTTTTTTGTTTTGCTAAAGAAGCCTAGGATTTAGTTATATGAACCCTTCCTTAAAGTGATATGAATCAAGTTATAAAGTCTCCTATATATCATTAGAGAGAAAAGATCTTGTATAAACAAATAGAAACAGACTTAGAGGAATACATTTGACTTATAGCTGACTTCCTGAATTTACTTCTAAATTCCAGTGTAATTTATCAGCTTTGGGAGTGGAAATATTGTATGCCAGAGAGTTACTGTGAATTTGCGAAATACTGTCATTTGGCATTTTTTATTATCTGAACTCTGTGATACATCAGGGGATACTGCTCAGTGCACAATTGTACCTAATTTTCCTGGCCTGCACTGGCACAGTTTTAACTACGCAAGCAACAAGTGTTATATATCTTATTTCTGGTTTCTCAGTATCAAACCTTTATTTTGGTTAAGTGACAAATGTTTTAGAAAGCTATTTTGTTTTCAAAATACAGGTGGATTTATGAAGGAAACGCTAAATGAGTCAATGTTTGAGTCACAATGATGATGAACCTCAAAAAGATAGATGATCACACAAAAAGAGCATCCCTTTCCTCAGTTAGCTAGGATACTGCAAAGATAATCTTCATGATTTCATAATTTTCAATTTTCAATAATTTTTATGTTATAGTCATGAATACTCCCTTAGAGTGTAATCTTTCTTGAATTTAACCCAAAATTCAACAAAAATTTCAGAAGTTAAACTCTAAAGAACAGGTTGAATCAATGTACTTGAAAAAATACTGAGAGCAATGTTCTGGTAAACCAGTTGTACACTGGTTGTTTCTCAGTCATTCCAAGATACATGCTGTATTGTCTTTCTAAGTCTTCATTACCTGTTTGACTAATTTTATTTCAATTCAAATGCATCCATAACCACACATGCAAGTGTTTTTAAAATCTTCCCATATGACTGACAATATAATTGAAAAAGTGTGTATTGAAAAGTATTTAAAATATTCATTACTTAAATATCTTAAAAGCACTGAAATGGAATTTGTGTAACGTGAAACTACAATATTTTATTATCCCACATATCAAACTTTTTTTTTTCATAAGCAGAACCTTTATACTAGCATATTCATTTTCTGAAGGTGGGAACTATTGGCTGTTTTCCATGATAAATCTCAGGACCAATACAGACACTGAGCTGATGCTGTTGGATGAATTAACAAATTCAAGCTAAGATTATGGTTTTACCTACATTGTACACATATGTCAGAGTTATGTTTGATTATTTATATCTATGTATCCATATTAAATATGAAATTTTGGTACCCAATTACATTTGATTATGCAGCATCAAATGTATTTTCTGATACAAAATTTACCTCTTTTGCCTCCTTTAAAATTTTTAGTCTTTAATTTGGATAGAAAAAAGAAGAGAGGAAAAGAAATTGTAATTCCAGTTTAGTACTACTTTTAAGAGTCTTAGTACCAGTTTTCAGAGTTGTATAATTTGTTACTAAAAGTCACTTAGGGCAGACCTTTGACCAGATGGTTTAAGATGCTTCTTGGAACAAGGCCCGGCGACCTGGCCTACCAGTTAAAGTCCTCGCCTTGAACGCGCCGGGATGATATATGGACGCCAGTTTTAGTTCCAGCGGCTCCACTTCCCATCCAGCTCCCTGCTTGTGGCCTGGGAAAGTAGTCGAGGATGGCCCAATGCTTTGGGATCCTGCACCTGCATGGGAGACCTGGAAGAGGTTCTTGGCTCCTGGTTTTGGATCGGTGCAGCACTGGCCATTGCACTCACTTGGGAAGTGAATCATCGGACCGAAGATCTTTCTCTCTCTCCTCTTGGTATATCAGACTTTGTAATAAAAATACATACATCTTTTTTTTTTAAAAAAAAGATGCTTCTTGGAACATACATATCTCACATAGTTCTGGATGCAAGTCCCATCTCGGCTGCTGATGCCAGAAAGCTGCCACTGTACATCCTGGTGCTCATGATGACAACTTCACTACCATGGACGACCTGGATGGAGTTCCTAACTCCTGGCTTCAGCTTGGCTTAGCAATTACATTGCAGGAATTTGTGGAGTGAATCAACACGTGAGAGATTACTGCCGCTTCCTCTGCCTTTCAAGTAAACTAACTAAATAAATCAATTTTCAAAACAAGACCCAGGGAATCTATGACTCTCAGCACTCTAAGTCCACTAACTAGAATTATATGTTTTAGCTTCTCATTGTCATTCTTTTCTGAATTTTCAAACAAAACTTTAAAATTCTGACATTGTTATTTGTCCCCATGGTACAAAATGTGAAATTTGAAGCTTAATATTTTGACATTTTTATCTCAAAGTATTTTGTCATTTATTCTAATTCTATAAAACAAAGTGAGGAGAAAATGAGACAAAGCAATGAAGTACAGGAAGAATGGAGGGAGGGAAGGGAAAAGTCTCAAGGAAAAAAAACCACCTCCCCACACACACTGATTTCCCCTTTATTATGACAATAGTATAATCCTCCACAATTAGTCATAAGTTCATCATTCTGATATTTAAGTGTATCATGACATCGTAGATATGGACAATGGCAGATAGTCTAGCACCCTATTGTTAAGATATATTTAACACTTCCATTGGGAGTCCATCTTTGATTTGAAAGTTAGAGGTACATACTGCATTGTATCTTCACATCTGGATGTGATGCATTCTACTACACAGTTGCTATACAGTTGCTTAAAAGAAAAGCCACAAAACAAAATTAACAAGAAGAAGGAAAACTAGAAAATTAACAGCAATATGAAGTTAAATAACATGCTATTGAATAACCAATGTGTTACTGGAGAAATGAAAAAGAAAATCAAAGATCTTCCCTTCCTGAAACAAACAATGATAGTGTGTGACCTATGAGTCAGTTCAGAAAATAATAAGCAAAACTTTTTTTGAATGAATGGAAATAAAAACAAAAATATTAAATCCCCTGAAATGTGCAAAACCAGTATTGATAAGGCTATTTATCTTGTATTTTGTATGTAGGTTGCCTTTTATTAGAGAGAACATATGATATTTGTCCTTTTGGGACTGACTTATTTCACTCAGCATAATGGTCTCTAGATAGGATCATTTGGTTGCAAATAGTAGAATTTCATTCCTTTTAATGGTTGAGTATTATTCCATGGAGTAAATCACCATAATTTCTTTATCCATTCCTCTTGTGATGGTTGTCTCGGTTTTTTCAATGTCTTTGCTAGGATTACAGATCCCATTCTCATATGCAGATCTCATTTTTCATATGCAGATCTCAATTTCTTTCTGAAAGAAATGAGATCTGCATATGAGAAGTGGAATAGCTGGTCTATATGGCACTCTTAGCACTCTCCACACTGAATTCAATAGCGGTTGTACTAGCCTACATTCCCACCAACAGTGAAGTAGAGTACCTTTCTTCCCACATCCATACCAGCAGGTGTTGTTAGTAGTTTGAATGTAGACCAAACTCACTGGGGTTAGGTGGAACCTCAGTGTGGTTTTCATTTGTAATACTCTAACAGAACAAGAACCTGGGCATTTTTTATATGTGCATTAGCCATTTGAATTTGTTATTTTGAAAAATGCTTGTTCATTTCCTTTGCCCATTTCTTCACAGGTTTGTTTGCTTTGCTGTCAATGAATTTCTGAAGCGCTTTGTAAATCCTAGATATCAGTGCCCTGTTTTGTAGCATGCAAAGATTTTCTCCCATTCTGTTGATTGTTTCTTCCCTTTTTGATAATATCCTTTACTGTACAGAAGCTTTTCAGCTTGATGTAGTCCCACTTGTTTATTTTCACTTTGACTAACATGGTGTTGGATTTTATCAAGTGCCTTCTCAGCATCTTTTAAGATGATCATATGGCTTTTAATTTTTCAATTTGCTGATGTAGTGAATCAGATTTATTGACTTACATGTGTTTAACCATCCCTGCATGCTAGGGATAAATTCTACCTAGTCTGGGTAAATGATTTGCCTGTTGGCTAGTATTTTGTTGAGGATCTTTGTGTCTATGTTCATCAGGCATATTTGTCTATAGTTCTCTTTGTCTGCTGTGTCTCAATCTGGCTTTTGTATTAAGTGATACTGGTTCATAGAGTTTGGAAGGATTGCCTCCCTTGCTATTGTTTGGAATGACTTGTGGAGAATTGGGGTAAGGTCTTAAAGCATTTGGTAGAAATCTTCAGTGAAGCCATCTGATTCAGTGCTTTGTTGGGTGGAATTTAATTACTAATTCAATCTCAGTCCTTACTATAAGTCTATTATAATACAAATTGCCTCATATCTCAATTTTGGTATATTATATGTGCTCAAAAATCTATCCGCTTCTTCTAGGTTTTCTGATTTGTTGACACATAATTGTTGTTAATAGTTCATAATAAATGTATATACACCAAATGCCAGTACACCTAGCTATACGAAACAAATATAAATGAATTTAAGGGGAGAAATAGATTCCGATACAATAATAGTGGGGAGTACTAACACCCCATTAACATCAAGGGACAGATCCACAGGACAGAAACTCAGAAAGGAAACAACAAAGATTACCCGGATGTTAGAGCAAATGAACTTAATTGATATCTACATATCTACAGAAACTTTCTCCCTACAGACAATACATGTTTTTGTTTGTTTGTTGTGTCATCAGTACATGCAACTCTCCCCAGGACTGACCATGTTATAGGCCACAAAATAAGCCTCAGCAAATTTTTAAATATTGAAATTATACATTTTTTTTAATCTTAGGTGGTTTATTCCAGCAGGACAGGAACAGGGTGGAGGGTAACGGGAGGGGGAGAGAGGAAGAGAGGCCGGAAGAAGAGGGGGAGAGCAAAGAAGAGAGAGAGCCGCACCTGGGGGCCTTTTTGTCTGTCAGGTGTGGGGGTGGGGATTGGGAGGGATTGAGGGCAGGCCCCAGGGGATTGGCGACTGCAGGTGAATGCCTAGGGATGATTGGTGAGTGGGCGGGGTTGAGAAAGGGGCTGGAAGATTAGGGGTGGGATTCTCAGGTGGAATGCCAGGTTACATCTGATTGGTGGATGGCTAGACTGGTGCAAATTTCATGAGCTGTGAGGAAGAAGAAATGGCGCCGGGTCCAGGGTGGGATATTCGAATAACTCCTTACATTCCGCCATTTTGTTATATGTAAAGGAAGAGGGGCATTATTCTGTATGTCTTCTTGGAGCTGTTTTTTATTGGCAGTGGTTCCAGCCTGGTGGGAGGAATGGGAGATGGAGGAACGCTTCTGGTCCTGCAAAATAAACTGGTTAATTGTTCGATTAAAAAAAAAAATTTACATTTCAGTGGATGGAAATGGAGGGAAGGGTTATTAAGAGTACTTTTGAAAAGGTGGCATGAGTTCATTTTCTCTTAGCCAGGCCTTTTTGTACTTGATTCTTCATTAATCCTGAATGGTCAATGTAGACAGGGTAGCTTCACCAGGAACCAGAGACCCTGACTACCTATCATCCTATCTAACTCCTCACATTTCCAAACAGAGGAGTGAATTTGAACTGTGGTTATGCAACAAGGTGGAGGAATCCACCATGGGGGGAGAATACGGGGAGGGGTGAGGAGAATCCCAGTACCTATGAAACTGTGTCACATAATACAATGTAACTAATGAATAAATTTAAAAAAATAATCTGAGAGCAAAAAAAAAAGAAAAAGAAAAAAGAAATTATACCATGTGTCTTCTCAGACCATCCTGGAGTGAAACTGGAGACCAGAAAGACATGCAAATACACCCTTCACCATATGCTTCTCAGAAGACATCATCTTTAAATGAACTCCCATGAGTTCATTCTAACTCTACATACACAAAGTTAGATATCCATAAATAAGAGTCAACTTTTTCTTCTTCCTTACACAGGTATGGATTTCAAAATTTTGTTCACCAAAATAAACTCATACTTCAATTCCACTTTTCCACAAACTCTTTAAAATGCTCTCATGTAATCCATTCCTATAGTGCATTAAATAGAAATAAATATTACATTCTTCTTCCTCTTCCAGGGTAGAATCTTACTTCAAGCTATTTGTCATTTGCATTACTGGAAATAGTACCTTTTTAACTGGTTTCCTGACTTTCCAAGCCTAATTGATAAGCTGTGGGGAAAAGGTCATCTGATTTCAGTACAATCTGTGACAGATATAGAAATGAATTTAGAAAGATAGGTGATTTATCTAGCAAAAGTGTTCTTTAAGACAGTCTACATCTTCCCCTTAACTATAGGATTATGAAGTTAGATTTATAATTTGATCTGTTGCATGTACCTACCTATCCAGGAAATCTATCACTTAGTACCTAAATAGGTATCTCATTACAAACTACAAATTCATTTGTTTCTTTGCTTTAGAACATGGCCATCAATAGCTAGTCTCTTGACAACTGCAGGCAAATACTGAGGTTGCTCTATACCTAGGCAAGTGTTACACTGTTACAAGAAAAGCAACCAATAGCTAGTGAGCATTCTGGGGCTGGTTAATGCCAAATTTGTATTACCGGTGCCAGTGTGCCAACATAGTTGTCTATTTTTGTTAAGATATATGGGAAGACAGGCACAGTGGGTCAGAACATGCCATCCCGGCCCTCAGTTAGGGAGGCTTCAGATTGCCTGGGGAAGGGATCTGAGAATGTATTGATTTGGGAATGCTGAGGGCACGTTCAATAGGAGAGGAATGACTCCTTGGGGCTTCCACAGACTGGGCCACTGCATTTGCAATTAGGCAAGAGAGCTGATTTGGGATGGTATAGAGGCAAGAAATCAGCAAGCAATCAGGCCAAGATACCCAACCATGTGAGAGATGTGGGCTGAACTAAGTAGCATCGCTCACCATTCACCGGTACCTAGAAAAGCTGTTGCTGGGGAGGAGCGGCATGCCTAATTGGGCTAGACTGTGTCAGTGCAGAGGGTGAGCCACCCCAGGCTGCGCCACAGCCCCCACCAGAATACTAGAGAATCAGATATGGAGGCAGGACTTGTGAGCTCTTCTCTGTGGGACTATAGCACCTGCCAGTTTGCACAAGAGCTGGGGATGGTGACAGGCCAAGTCAGGCTGGTTCACAAAACTCATATTACAGGAATTCACCTACACTCATGGGATTAAGGTTGGGGAGGAGGCCAGGGTGGACTAGGCTGCAGTACCTGCCAACACATGCAAAGGACAGAACTGAGAGTAGATCATGGCAAGCAGGGTTATGGCACTCACCAGCATGCATGAGATCCAAGGCTAGCAGCACACTGGTAGGCGAAATTGGTGAACTCCCCTACTGGGCCACAGTTCCCATTGGAGAACAAGAGCTGGAGCTTGGAGCAGGCCAAGCCAGACTTCAATTGTCAGCATTTGTGTGAGCTGGGTCCGGGGCCAGGCTTGGCCCGGCTACAGCACCCACTGTCATGCATCACTCCAGGTTAGGTTTCTTGGGGGACTCCCCAGTTAAATGATTGGACTCAAATCCCAGCCACAGGGAAAATCATAGGGTGTGTGGTCCAGCCTTAGAGTGTATGCACCAGGATTTAGCCTCCAAATTGCTGATTGCTCTGCAGTGGATATCATGCCCAAGTGCACAGGGAACATGACAGCCAGCTCAACTAAGCCAGAAAAGGATGCCCAGTGCTTCATTAGAGAATGGAAAGCAGAACAGGTTGGACACCTTTTCTGGGTCTATGCACACTGAGGTGGATATGTTCAGTTAACACACTTGGGAAAATTTTTCTCAACTCTGGTGAAACAAAGCCAACAATGTCTCAAAACTATCAAAACCAGTCAAGTAGCACCACAGGAATATTTGTCCCCAAATTGAATACTTTAAGACATCATTAAAAGACTGTCCCAAACCCCTGGGTGCTGATATAGTTGGATAGCAAGGAGCCATCCCCTCTCCCCTTCCCAGTCGACCAGGAGAACAAAATATGAGTCTATTTTCTGTATGGGGGAACTCTGGGGACTCACAGGCTGGTGCTTCAAGCTTTTGAACTTGATAACTTCATGCTTTTAAATGTGTAAAGCTGAGAAGCAACTCAGAATCTGGGCTGCTGGTGACTTTTGGCAATCTTTGGCAGTATCTAGTGCGCAAATATCTCTGACTCCTTAGACGAATATCTGGCACACTGGTCTTGGCTCTACTGTAATCTTAGCATCCTCTTAAAGATTATCTTTCCCGAAAATATCTACCCCATGAAGTTTTATTTGTATCAATCAAAAGCAAAAAGACGTTATAATTGGCCAGAAGTTTGTTAGCATGTTCCTTGAAGTTATCTGGAATGATAGGCTATTTAGGCCCTATTAACAGGAAGTTCAAGAATTTATTTGGCATCATGTCTGTCAGCCTTGAAGACCAAGTTTGATGAATGACATATTGTTCTGTCTTAAGAGAATGTCCTGTACTCTCTAATCATGTAATTTATTATCACTGTACATATCTGAGATTAATTGTATCAGAGACAGATGGCATGGTCCCTGTTATGCCCAGAATACTCTAAGTACAGAACTATGCCATCCTGGAGATGAGTGTGAGAACATGTTAGGGTGCCAAAAAGATCTCTTGAAACCACCAACCCTTCTATTATTTAAAGCCAAAGAACAGCTCACTTCCTGTAGATTATACCTTCACATGTCACTAACTTACCACTCCTGCTTTCCTCTAGACAGTGAGTAACCTTCCATAACATCCTCACAAATACAGAGTAACAAGAGAACACTGTGAAATTTGGAATCACAGATACCTGGACTTCATATGTGCTATGTCATTTCCCTACTTCTGTGACCTCATTATTCCATGTCACCCTCCCAAGACTCAGTTTCTTGAGTTTTCTCATCTGTACAGTAAAATAGCCATTTTCACCTCAGGAAATGTTATTTGAGTAATGAGGCATTAGAAGTACTATTACATTTAAAGTGTACCACAATGGCAATACAAGCATATTGTCATCTTCCTATAGGTGAAGAATCTGTAGCACAGGGAATTTAAACAGCCTGCATAAGGTCATCTAGACATTAAGAGAAGGAAACAGGATTTGAGCCTAGCAGTCTGGCTTTAGAGCTTTCAGTTTCTACCACTATGGTTCAAAGTATATGTTCAGCATCTGCCTTGGTTTCTAGTATACATAACATGAAAAACCAAAGTCTTGTTAGCGTAACTGCAATATCTTCTAATGCATTTTGTAAACTGTGGTTTTATTGTCCTCTAATTTATACTTGAGCAAAGTTTACATTCTGAAATGTAAATCTGATATCAAAATATTTAAAAATGCTGCAATCTCTCATTATTTAATAAACATGAATTCCGATAAGACATTTTAACTCCAACCATAATATGGTTGCTACACTCCTTTCTAGAATCATCTTATGACATTCTGTAATTTTAAAGATTTATTTGACAGTCACAGAGAAAAGGAGAAACAGAAAAATCTTCCATCTGCTGGTTCACTCTGCAGACAACTACCATGATCAGGGATGAGCCAGGCCAAGGCCAGGAGTCAGGAACTTCACCCAGATCTCCCATGGCTAACAGGGACCTCAAGCACCTGGATCATCCTCCACTGCTTTTCCCAGGCCATTAATGGAGAGCTGAATCGGAGGTGGAGCCTCCAGAACATGACCCAGTGCCAAACTGGGATACCAGTAGCTCAGGCAGGTGGGGTTTTACCCTTGATTGTATATTCTTGCCCAAATAGGTCACTCACTACTTCTCAATTTCTTTGTAGTATTTTTTTTTTCTTCTGCCTGTTCTGCATCTCTGTTTATACTGGGAAAGCTCCTGCCAATCTGCAAGGTCAAACTCAAGTTTCTTTCTATTATAATGAGAGCCAACAGCCTTTTCACATGTTCGTATATGTTTAAAATGATTGGAAGCTTCCTGAAAGAAACTATTTGTGGGAGGAAGTTATCGAATAAATCTCTGTGCTTTCTGGTTGGGTAAAGGAAAGCAACCAAATCCCTTGATTACTGCCTGGGATTAGCAAGAGGGCTATTAGCTACCTGCTCCCCATAAGACAGTTTGCTCCCCAAACTCATGCACAACCAGTATGTCTTTAATCACAAAGTCTTAGAAAAAATGTAAGTATATATGTCTGAAAGTTCCTGGCATTAAGTGGTGATGTGCCTCAGGTGGTAACAAGGAGGTAAAGTTGGTAGAGTAACACTAGACTTTCCATGTGGATGTTACAAGGTACCTGTGTGGGGCTTGTGTCAGCCCCGGGGTCTTTGTCAACCAGATAAACCTCAAGACCAAGATAACATGCTTCATGCCAACACAGCACCTAAAGTTTCCACATAAGTATATATTATTAAAGAGTTTGTTTACCAGCGTGGTGACTTCAACAAGCTAATCCTATGCCTTGCAGCACCAGATGCTATGGGCAGCATTTTTGTTCCAGTCTTTCCACTTCCCATCCAACATTCTGCTGGTGACATGGGAAAAGAGCAGAGAGTGACTGCAGTCCTTGGGACCCTGCACCAATGTGGGAGACCCAGAGGAAGCTCCTACTCCTGGCTTCAGATGAATTCAACCCCTACCACTGTGGCTATCTGGAAAGTAAATTGGCCGAAGGATCGCTCTTTCTCTTTCGGGAGCTGGTTCGTATCTCAGCTATGCCGCTTCCCTTCCAGTTCCCTGCTTGTGTTCTGGGGAAGCAGTGACTGACAGCCCAAAGCCTTGGGACTCTGCACCCACATGGGAGATCCAGAAGCTCCTGGCTTCAGATCAGCTCAACTCTGAGTTGCAGTCCCCTGGGAAGTGAACCAGCAAACAGAGGAACTTTGTGTCTCTTTCTCTGTAAATCTGATTTTCCAACAAAAATAAATAAAACTAAGAAAGAGTTTTTATTGATATTTTATAACATAGAAATCATACATATTGGGCCCAGCACCATGGCCTAAGTGGCTAAAGTCCTCGCCTTGAACACACCAGGATCCCATATGGGCGCCGGTTCTAATCCTGGCAGCCCCACTTCCCATCCAGCTCCCTGCTTGTGGCCTGGGAAAGCAGTCAAGGATGGTCCAAAGCCTTGGGACCCTACACCCACGTGGAAAACCTGGAAGAGCTCCTGATTCATGGCTTCAGATCAGAGCCAGGAATAACCACTGCAGTCACTTGCGGAGTGAGTCACTGACGGAAGATCTTCCTCTCTGTCTCTCCTCTTCTGTGTATATCTGGCTTTGCAATAAAAATAAATCTTTTTATAAATCATACATATTTATGGAGGTTTGTGATCATTTTGTACATGTATACATTATTCAAATTAGGACATATGTATCCTCATATTTCTATTATTTATGGTGAAAACATTCAAAATCCTTTCTTCTTTTAAATTACTTATTTATTGATTTATTTATTTGAGAGACAGAGGGAGCTCTCATCTGCTAGTTCATTTGCTGAATGCCAGCAGCAGCTGGAGGCCAGTGTAGAGACCAAAAAGTCAGTCCAGATCCCCACAGGATTGTCCAGCACACAAAAATTCAGTCATTACTGATGACTTCCAGGGTCTCATTAACATGAATCTGGAGTCAGGAGCCAGAGTAAGGAAAACAACTCAGACATGCTCATCTGGGACACAGGCATCTTAAGCAACATTTTAACCACTAAGTTGATAGGCTAATTATTGCTCATCCTGGCTCTCAGCAGGCCATTCTCTACACTGTCAAACACTCTGCTATTTAAATTCATCATGGCCATGTGGGTATAGGCAATGGTAAAAAAAAAAAATCTAGTATCCCATGGTCAAGGTATATCTAACAGGTTCATTGGGAGTCCTGTAACATGCGCTTGTCTCATTGCACACTTGTAACCTGTGATCCTTTGTACTTCCTCCAAAGCACAATATATTACACATTATATGATAATATACAATTATATACATATATGTGTATATGCTATATATTTCACATGAATATATGTATAATATATGCATAACATAAATGTACAATATATACATATATAGGTATGTTACATATGATCATATATTGTGTATATTTTATATTATAATATGTAGTATTATATCTAGTAATATAGTAAATATGTAAAAATATATTACATATTACATGGTACTTCTATTCTATTCGGTATTATAACTGCTTTAAAGGTGGTTTGTGGGAAAATGTAACCAGTATAATTATGCTATGTTCAAAGACTATGGACTTTTCCTTTCCAAAAGATATATTTTTATTTTAAAGGTATATTTTACAGACAGAAAGAGACAGATCCTTCATCCACTGGTTCACTCCCTACATGACCACAATGGCAGGAGCTGGACAGATTAAAAGCCAGGAAGAAGGAATTGTTTCTGGATCTCCCACACAGGTGAAGGGTCTCAAGGACTTGAATCATTCTCTGCTGCTTTCCCAGACCATGTCTGTCAGACTGGACGTGGAGAGGTCTGGACTCAAAGGCCTCCATATAAGATGTCAGTGCTGCAGGCAGAGGATTACCCTCCTACTCCATGGTGCTGCCTCCCATCCATAGTATGTTTTATTTCAGGCCTGGAGTTTTGCATTTAGGGATTCTCCTCACCCTATTTTCAGGAGGAAAACAGTAGCAGTTGTGGAGAATGGCAGTCTTACTCCATGTTCGGTCCACGTTCCTTACAGCTGTATCGTAGCTATGCTGGTCACCTGCCAGCTGGCAGATTCTATGTTTCCTGGCCTGAGAGATATAAGCTCACATCCCTCTGAGCTCAAGCTGCCTAGCCAGGAAAAGCTGGAAAGATCAGACAATTAACCCTTCGTCCTCAATGTCCAGCAGCCGTCAATTAGTGACTGAAAGAAGCAGGTTTTAAATAAATATGCTAGGTCCCTCATTCTGTGCCCAGGATGACTCTGAAGCTTCTGTTTTAAACTGACCCACAGAATTTTTCAACGGGAAAAAAGTCAAATCAGTCACCAGGGAAATGTGTTTGCTAGCTCACCCATTTTTCATACTTTTGATCTCCCATTCTCACCTTACCAACTCGTCTACTGCTATTTTGCCTCCAACACAAGCTCATTATATGCACTTCTTTGACTCTTTGTCTCTTCCCATAAGGAAAAACACAAGATAATTCTACAGCAAAGGTTGGAGGCCAAAACTGGGTGTCAGGAACTCAATCCAGGTCTCCTAGGTGGTGACAAGTACCCAATCACTTGCATGTTCACAACTCTCTCCCAGCACCGGCACTAGCAGGACAATGGCATCAGGATCCAGAGCCACATGCATGTATAAGATCAAGCTACCTGTAGCACCTTGAGTGTTGTCCTTTAAAAGGATGGTTTTGCTGTCTTGGTAAAACACTTTTATTTTCTCAAATTTCAGTGCAAACAGGTTCATACAAGTTTTTGGTTTGATAAATTCTTGGGTTCCAAATAGCAAATAAAATATTCTGCTATGCAAAATTGTGAAATCATGTAATCAGAGCTCACACAGTATTCTCTTTTAATAAACCTTATTCTCTCCTATGTCCATTACAATCTTTCACATAATGCCATTTGTTCATGGCTTTTTCTTGAAGAATTGCTTCATTAACATAATTTTAGGGTTATCCTACCAAACATGACATTTTGTGAAGGATGAACCTGATCAGAGATTGAAACAGACACCAGATGCCGTGATTGTATTTATTTTCTTTTCTTTAAAAAAAAAAAAAAAACAGCCCTGCTGATGACTGAAATTTTACATTTACCATTTCACCTCCATGTCACCTTCCTGGGTTTTGATGTAATGCCGCAGAATGATGACTCGTATTTAATTAAGCAGAAATCTGGATTAACTCCAGCTGTGGGCCATGCAATCAGTTCTGTGTAAGCAAAAAAGGGGTGTAATCCCTAGCTCGTAGATCATTCCTGCATGGAAATCTGCTCACTCAAAGCCATCCACAGGCTGCTGAAAATTATTTTTCCCCCATATGAATTACTTAGAGTGTGCTGCTTCCCCTTGTTCCCACCTTATGAGAAGAATCAGAAAGGTTAAAAGAGCTTGATTTGTACTTTATAATCAAGTGTCCTGCCCATTGATACATCCAGCACTTCTTTGCGGCAGGAAACGCTGTAGGTGTGATTCTGTTAAATACAGTATTTTTTTGTTTTTATTTTTTTCACATGCATCTCCCCAGATGGGTGTAATTGGATTCTTTGATACATACTAAACAGGTTTTTTAGAAACAGCTTTTTCAGAGGCAGATTTTTTTTGTTGTTGCAATATGACTATCTTTCCTCCAAAAGGAGGTATCTTGATCTTTCTAAATTGTGAATGGGTTTACTCAGAAAGGCCATCTTTTTAAAACAGAAAGAAGGCTGTAAGAGTTTATCTGTTCCATATTTAGGCCATCAATGGGCAATAAGATAGAGTAGAGACATGTCTGTTTTGCTGTAGTTGGTGAGGGTGGACGGAGACTCACCAATGTGGGGTAGTTTGCCAACAAGAAAGCATAAATAAAGCCCTGGGAGCTACTCAGACGAAAGAGTGGGTAAGTAAAAACAAACCGAGCAACTTATCTGTGTAGCTCAGTGGAGAACAAGCTAAACTCAGATATCCTCTTTGTGTCTACTGAGGGCTGGAACACGTTTTTTGTTTTGCTTTTTGTTTTTTTGTTTGTTTTGCTTTTTATTTTATTTTATTTTTATTTTTTGCAAAATGAGGCAAAAAACTCCAGAGACCACCTCACTTTCTTTTTATTGTTAATGGAATCTTTTAAAAAGTAGCCAAAGTACCAGGATTTCTCCAGTGTTTTCAAGTAGATAATTCTACAAACCAAGTCATTCTATTATACAAGGAAGGTTTTTAAACTCTTGAGTTTTAAGTACCAAGAGTGCAGATGGGTTTGGTTCTGTAAAAATAAGCAGAAAGTTCACTTGCCTTGGGTCCTTCTCTGATTGCAAAAATGTACCTACCAAAGCAAGCTGACATGCCAAACCTTATCATCTTGAGTAAGAGAGACTCAGCTTTGAGGTGAAACTCCCTGACATGACTACAGCTTATCTGTTGGACTGGCAGTGAAAGTCAAGGCAGTATCCAATTGTCCCCAAATCAGTAGTTCAGCAGGAAGTGCAATCACATGCGGAAGCTTTAACAAGATAAGAATTGCCTGAGCTTCATGGGTCAGAGCAGGCCTCGGAAATTTTAAGTCCCTGGCTGATGCTAATGTGCACCCATGTTGCTATCCAAGAGTCACAAACGCCTTTTTAAAATACTGACTCTAGATTTTCAGATTAAAGTCTCAATGTCAGAACAGACTCTGATTACTGCAGCTTCACATTCCACAACAACAGCAAACCTCTTAGTTGCAGTGAACAGTGTAAAAGTTAAGTCTGCTATTAGTGGTTTCTTGCCTGGTGCAATTGAGAGACAATAGTAGCGGGGGTTATATTTTACAATAAGCATAGTATACATAATGATGCTTGAATCATGCATTTTACTATGCACTCTGGTCTCCCAAGAAGGGAGGGCAAGTTTCCTATGTCAGCAACATTGGTTCAGGCCTTTTTGACAAGAGTAGGAGGGAATCCAAATTCTTTCCAGTGGACTCATTGCTTTGAATTAGGTTTTGATAAAATATCAATATGGCACATCAAAGGACATAAATCAAATAGCCCAACAATGGCATTTGGCCTTTTTATACAGAAAAATTCAGGATTGCTAAGATAAATAAATACAAGTTAAAGAAGATTCTATAAACTGCAAAAGAATTGGGCACTGGGCAAATTAGGAGCTGGAGACTACTAGGGAGAACAAGCCATGGAACTGAAATCCATTTTGGTTATAGTAAGTCACATTTGGAGATAGATGCTCAAGGAGAATGCATAAGGGGCTAAGACATGCATGACATGATTCCTGTCAGATTCTGTTGTTCCAAAAGAGAACCTAGGACAGCACTTTCAGTGAAAGTAGTTTATTTAAACTGGATTCCAGGAAGCGGTACTAGGGGCAATCGCGAAAGGCTGCGCTTTTGGTTTAAATATACTCTGAGTATCTTTCCCAGAGATTCTTGTGTTGGAGCCTAGGTCCACAGGGAAAAATCGGGCACCAAGAGGAGGTGGGGCATAGTGTGTGACGTAGTTATGTCACTGGGGAGCAACCCTCGGAAGAGATTAATACAGCTATTGTGGGACACCTGAGCTTTCACGGGAGCAAATTGTTGTCATAGGAAGGTCAAAGCCTGACTCATTGTTTGGCTTCCTGTATTTCATTCCTACCACTACCACACCATCAGCCATGACATTTGTCCCAAAGCCAAACTGAGGCATGTGTCATGCCTTTGGTCCTCCAGAACTGTTAAATTGTCTTTTTTTGTAAAATTAGTCTACGTTGGGTATTTCGTGATCATAATAAAAGGCAGATTAACACAAGGCAATCTAGTGTAGCAAGTGAAGGAGTCACCTCTCAGGAAAAAACAGACTCCAATGCCTGCCGCCCTTTAAGAAAGCATAGAGGATGTATGTTGAAACTGTTCCTTCTAAGAACAGGAAGATAGGCATCAATTCTCATGCCCTAATGCGTGAGGACTGCCTTTGAACTTCACACTTTGCTTCTATATTTCCCTGGAACTTGGGTTTGGAGAGGAGTTTAAGTATGAAATTGAGAGAAACCAAGTGATTAGTATGTTTGATAGGGGACCCTGACTATCAAACTAACCCGTGTTCTCAAGAGGATGACACACCTGCCCATGTGACAGCTTTGTCAAGGACTAGCCTGCATCTTGCCATCTCCATTTTTAATTTATACTGATAAAAACTATGAATTTAGTAATTGTCTTATAATGGATTCATATACTGTTTTCTATTCCCTGGCTCTGAAAATTAAATGGAACATCCAGTTTCCAAAAAGCCACTCATTTAAAAGCAGACCTGTAAAAAGTGTTGTAACAGAAGGCAATTTCCTTTTGAACAGCTTCGATAAAAACTGTTTCACACCCTCTATTCTTTTGCCTCGAAGATAATCAATTAAGATCATCATTTTCCTGCCCAAAGCCACTGGAGACTTAACATCTTCCACTTATGGAAAATTAGATCATGCCAAAATAGAACTTTTATCCAATTTAGAGGAAGGCTTATGGTCACATTTCCTAACCCTACATTAGTAATTGCATTAAAAGGAGAACTGAAAATTTGTGTCTGGCTCATGGAACAGGGTAGTCAGCCCTTGATGACATATGGAGTAAAGGTCATTTTCACCACATCAAAGTGCTACTGTTGCAATGTACTTTCCATGAAACATATGTACACACATATTTATATATTCCACAAAATATGTGTGTATGCACGCGCGCGCATTTCAGGAATGATTCAAAGTGTGGTATTGGGAGCTGAAGCATAAAGGAATTATAAAATGTCCTTCCACAAAAGAAATGCAGTTAAAATTGCATCAATATTCCTTTTCTAAGATGATAAACTCTGAGCACAATGTGGTCCAGTTTTACACGCTTGAGCTGACATGCCAATCTGCCAGCACTCATATGGTTCTCATATGGCAAATGCTCCAAAGATGCCAGCAAAAAGTGAGACGTTTCTGGCTCATTTCCTTTCATTTTATCGAATGCCATGTTGCTTACACACATGCATGCTCACATATTATATGGGTCTGTACATGTGCAGACACACAGACGCACACTGGCCTTTGTAACACAATAATGCTGGTATATTCTACCCCCAGCAAGTAAAATTTGCTTATCCCCGAGATTAACAATTTAGCAATAAACACTTAACATTCAGAGTTTAATTTTCAAAATTTTGAATTAAATAAGACTTTTTGCTTTCAAAATGATTGCAAGTTTCTGCATGAGTCCACAGCAATTAAGACTGCTGCATCAATTCTTTGAAATACATACATATATATGTATATGTATATGTATATATATATGTGTGTGTGACTATATACATAGACTAGGACTTATTTTCCACTTTTTAAATATTATTTCATGCTGAAACTGCTATTTATTTGCATGCTAGAAAGTATGTGATTCACAAAGGTAAATAATTTGTTCTTTCATTTCTGAAACTGATGTGTGCCACTGTGTTTACAAAATATATTACTCGATTTATTGGGTAATATCATGTAATTTGAATAGTAAAATGTAAGTATTTAAATATTTGATGTGTTTCCTCATCAGTTGTTTTGTTGAATCTATACCATGTGAATTTCAACTGTAAATTCTTAAATCAACTCAATGTATATAGAACTCCTTTGCTATTATTTTGAAAGTTGTACCACATAAGCTAATGGGAAATGAAATCAAAGTGACACACTCACACAGTTGTGACAAATGTAACTAAACATACAAATGAACCATGCTTCTAGCCAAACTTTATCCTCAACCCCCAGCTTGGAGTAGGAGAGGCATGTCTGGTTTTTAACTCTGTATTTCCTTTATTCAGACCTTAATGACACATAAATATTTGTAATTTAATGCATATGATATTTACAAATATAAATACAATATGGTCTACCTTTATCTTCTAGACCCTTATATGTAGTAAGCTCTTTATGCATACTGTATACAAAATGGATGGCAGATGGCAATTGGGTAAAACTAATATACTGTCTGGCTCACAAATGAAAAAAAAGTATCTAATGAGTACTATCTTCCATTCCTTCCCTAAGGATGTTGCCATTACAGAAAATATGATTTCAATAAATATAATGAATTATTTTCATTATAAGCACACCATTGCCAATTTTTTCACAAAGTAATGTTTCTATAAATATGCCCAAAGCAAAAAAAAAAAAAAATTCAAATGTAGTCTAAATTTATTCTGAAGGCTACAATCACAATAACTTTTAGAAACTTTTTTTAGAAACTTTCCTTAAACATTCAAATAGAAAAATACAGGTTAAAATAAATATTATCGATCATAAGTAACTAAGAAAGCTGTAACTTTTTAGAGGCTTATTTTTTTTTTTATTGGTGTGGCAAAGATTTTGATTGGAGATCAAGCTTTCTGTAGTTTCTGTGTAACACTCATTAAAGATAGCAATAACTGAAGTGGGGACCAAATTCAACAGTTAATCTATTCAACAGTTAAGACTCCTATCTCCCGTGTTGAGGTGCCTGGGTTCAACACCTGGTTCCAGCCCTCATCTCCAGTTTTTTGTTCATAATACAGGAAGGCATGCTGGGAGGCAGTGGTGAGGGCTCACCCACTGGGAGACTTGGATTGAGTCCTCAGCTCCTACCTGGATCCACTGTGGGAAAATCAAGAATAAACAAGCAAATGGCAGCTGCTTATCACTTGTTCTGTCACTCTGACTAATCAAAAACACAGGGAAATAGCACAGACAGGATGAAAAAAAGAGATACTGTCAAGGTCTGGACAGTACACTGGAGAAACTGGAATTTTGTACACTGAGGGTGGCAATGTAAAATGGTTCACCACTTTAGAAAACAGTTTGGTGGTTCCTCAAAAGGATAAATATGGAGTTAATGCAGCAATCTCCTAGATATACACCAGAGTAGTGAAAATGCGTCTACACAAAAACGTGTACCCAAATGTTGGAAGCATTATGCATGACAGACAAAAGATAGAAATAACCTGAATGTCCATCAACTGATAAAGGATAAACTGTGATATAACTAGGCAACAGTATAACACTTATCAATAAAAGTAAAGTATACGTGAGAATAAGGATGGACCTTGAAAACATTAAGCTAAGAAGCCAATAATAAAAGCCAAAGGCAATATGATTCCAGTTATATTAGCAGTGCAGAATCAGCAAATCTATTGAGAGATAAAACACATCAATGATTGTACAAGGTTGCATGAAACTTGGAATAGGGAATTACTAATGAGTATAGTGTTTATGTGGAGTAATAAAAATGTTTGTAAATACCCTAAAATTGACAATGATTATGGTGACACAACTCTGTAAATAATCAAAAACATTTGAATTTGTTAAAAAATTAACTGCTAATTCTTGGAATGCATTAAAATTAAGCATGATTTTCAGCTAGTTTCAATTACAACCCTTTTTAATGTTTATATTTACTGTCCATCAAAACAATTTCAAAACATCTATTTGTGAACTATACTCTCATCACTGTAGAAAGATTTTTTTCCTATCAAGTTTCTCTTGAATTCTGTTTACTTTATCAACAACTTGACATTGTAGAGTTTTGAATACACTATTTTCTTTATACCATTTATAACATTTTTTTCTTATACCAGGTCTGGCCCTTTGAGGTCACAGTATATGTGAAATACACCTGATCCATATTGCATCTGAAAAGGTTTGGTTTGCCACACAATAGAAACATAGTCAATCCATGCAAAAAAAACAAAAGAGGATGGGCTGTTTAAATTACAGGCATCGACTTACTTCCATCATCTTATTTCAGGATTTCTAGGTGTTTGTGGATTGTATTTAATTTTACTTGCTTTCTTGTCATTTTACTTGCTTTCTTGTCATTTCATTTTCTACACAAAATTCACTTCCTTTTTCAATAATAAACAGTGATACAGAATGCTTTAACTTATATTAGCAGCACACCATTTATTTAAAATATATGAACACATGCCATTTCAATTTTCAGCACCAATGTAAGCTATTGATTCCCCATAAGAGGACATTAATCTATGAAACTTTTCATCTTTCCTCTTGTTTCTTGGTAAGTTCAGTGTCCTAAAATGAAATGCTCAGGTCTTCTTGCCAAATGTTCTTTATGCTATGTTTCTTCCTTCAAAATTCATTTGTAGATCCTAATATAGAAGATATATTCTACTTTCTAAACATATTTATGACATTTTTGGACTAATTAATATTTAAATGTTTTCAGTGCTATCAACCATGCCTTTCCCACCATGACTTACTTTCCCATGTGTGATTCATATCTTGGTTGCAAGAGTATGTCCTAAAATAATATAGCTGGTATATTTGCCAGGGCTCTGAATATCAATGGATGCCCATTGGTAGCATTATGCATAAATTACTGTGTGCTGAATATAGAATCTTTGGATAACAAATATTTAACCTGAAATATAAAGCTATTATAATTCTTTGCATGTTATCTTCTATATTTTGACATTGCAGAAGAGAATTTTTGTTTTTAAGGTGATTTCCTTTTGCTAAACGTTCTATATGTATTTTATTCCTTAAATCTGTTGTGCATTAATTATTTTCTCCCATATTAAGTACTGTCCTTACTTTCATCATTTTTTTTCCTTTTATTTATCTATTTGGAAGACTGACTCCAGCCAAATCTCATCAGTGATCAATGTAAGGGAGCATCACTCATACTCCCCACTGTCTCAACTGCCCACCTATTGTAGTTTTCTCTTCAGCTTCAGTATCAATCTTCTTTATGGCCATTGTTTCAATACGGCTCTCCAGTTCCATTTTATTTCTGCTTGCTCTAATCAGTCCACCTTTTCAAACAAGTTTGCTGCCTTATCAACTTACCTTTCTTAGCTCACTTTTCAAAGGATCCTGCTTTGTTGAATTCTATAGGGTGCACCAAGTAGATGCAACTCTAAGCTTTACACGATCTCCACCTGAAAAGTGTTCTCATCTGGTTGTTCAGTACTATGTTTGCTTCTCCTTGATGTGGCTGAATCTTTTTGAAGACCCAAATTCATCTGTGTGTACATGTACCTGTATGTGTGTTTGAGGTTTGTGTGTGTTTACACCCATGCTTGGTGGGTTAGAATTTGATTTTGCATAATTAGCATTCAATAAACTCCATCTTTCTGTAGATTTCTCATACATGATACAGATAAATTTTTTCTTAAAGTCTTGGTACTCAGTCTCAGAATCTTATTGGAAACCTATATGAATTCAAGCTGCAAGGCAATTTGAGGTAATTTTGCATTATCAGTTCAGTAATGTAGTAATTAGAGATGAGTAAGTAGACTTTACATGGAAGTTTTATTACTGTCTCTTATATGTTCGGTTTAGTAGTTGCACAAGATATGTAGATCAATTTTCTCTTTCCCAGATACTTGTTGAACTATAGGGCAGACTATTAATCCATGTGGTTGGAATACAAGGTCCCTTTCCCCAGTGCTTCTGCCTACCATTCTTGAGAGCACTCCTTGACTTTCTGCTTAGTGTAATGAAATAACTTGGTTTTCCCTTATAAAACTGTGGCTTTGAACTTGAGTGATTTACTTAACCCTGTGTTAAGATAATTGCAACTATTTATAAAGTGTGGCAAAAAGTGAATGATTCGAAACACGTAACCATATAAACATATAGCTAACATTTAAAACTTGTAACCATGCCTAATGTGTCACACACTGAGTCAGGAGTATTTGAGAAGAGGAGCCCACACCTTTGCCCCTAAGAATCATAACATGGCAACTGCACTCTGCTGTTTTTGAGGTGATTTCTTCTTTTCATTTTATTCCTTTTTGAAAGATTTAAAATCACTGTGACAGGGAGAGAGGTTGGGAGAGACTCAGAGAGAAAGCTTCCACCTGCCAGTTTGCTCCCCAAATGTCCATGACAGCCAGATGTAGGCCAGGCCGTAATCAGGACAAAGACAGAAGACAAGGACTTTGTCTGGTTCTGAATCTCCCAAGTTGGTGACAGAGACTCAAGAACTTGTGCCACCTTCCAACTCTTTCTCAGCTGCATTAGCAGGGAGCTGGATCAAAACGGAGAGTCAGGACTCAAACCAGTGCTCACATAAGGGATGTGGCATTGCAAACAATGGCTTAATCCAATGCACCACAATGCCCACCCATAATTTTTTCTTTGAATATGGTACAAATATCATTGGGAAATACTAACAGTAACTGTCCCCACATGAGGGACAGTAGGTGGAATCCATGTACCTGCCCTGGTCCCAAAGGAGATTGAAGTCCTGGACACTTGGACGTATATTCCAGCCAGTCACATTTACAGAACAAGCCCTTCTTGAACTCCAAGCCCACCTGGCAGCAAGAAGCCCATGGTAAGGTGGGCTTGGCCCTACTATGCTGCTCATTATCACTAGCTGTCAGGGAATACAAAGCAAAATCATAAAGAGGCATCAGCTCACTTCCTTAAGAAAGGATACTTTTAAAGAACAAATGCTGGCAAAGACATGCAGAAAAGGGAATGCAAATTAGTCCAGTCATTTTGGAATTTTCTCAAAAACTTAAATCTGTCCTTTGACACATCTGCCTCACTTCTGAATATATTTGAGATATGAAGTAAGCATGTGCAAAAGATATCTGCACACCCAGTTTCATTGGAGTTATTCACAATATCCTACATAATGGAACCAATCCAGATATCCATTGTGGGAAAAAAGAACAAAATGAGGTGAATCAGTTTAGTGACTTCTAAAATATATAAGATATATGTAAATTAATACTGTGCTGCATTAGTAAAGGAATAAGCACATATTAGTGGAAAATAAAAGAAAACTCAGGAAAAGACCCATATAAATATACGCAACTGATTCTTGACAAACATGCAAAAGTAGTGGAATGGAAGAAAACCTTCATAAAAGTTCATGAAGTAAAGCAAGAACAAAAACAAGACAAAAACCACCTCAAACTAAGCCTCATATCACATAAAAAATTCAAAAGAATCATGAAAACATATAAAGTAAAGCCATAAATCACTTAGAAAAAATATTGGGAAAATCTTAAATGGCAAACAGTAAAAGGAAACAGTGATAAATATAATTTCAATCATAAACAATTATATTGTGAAACATCCTGTTAAGAACACGACAAGATAAGCAACATAAGAGACAAATATTCATAAAATAAACATTCAGTAAGGAACTAGTTTATAAAACATATAAAGAACTATAAGAATTCTTAATAGTAGAAAAACACAATACAGTCACAAAATAAGCAAAAGACATTAAGAGATATTTCACCAAAGAGGATACACAGATGGAAAAATAATCGCTTATTCAACATCATTTTCCTTTAGGCAAGTGCAAATTAAAATCATAAGATATTACTACACACTGATTAAAATGAATCAAATAGGACATAATCATAGTACCAAATTCTGGAAAGACTGTGGAGAACTGGAGAAACATTGCTAGAAGAAACATGAAGTGATATAACCATTATAGAAAACAATCTGCAAGCTCATTTATCTATTTTTTAGAAATTTGTTTACTTATCTGAAAAGAAGAGCAGGGAAGGAAGCAGAAAGACAGGTAGAGAGAAAAAGAGAAATTGTCCATCCACTGCTTCACTCCCCAAATGATAGCAATGGCTGAAACCAGGAGTCAGCAACTCCATCCAGGTCTCTCATGTGAGAAGCTGGGATCTAAAGCCGAGCCTCAGGGACCTGAATTCTGTTGTATAATAACAGGGTTGCAACCATTGCTTTATATGGTTTAACACATGGCCAATTTCAAAATTTCTTTAAAACTAAGCATGAAGCCATCCCATGACACAGCAATTGCGCTCCTAGAAATAACACTTGTGCACAAGCAAAAACCTCTATGTGAATGCTTATCTCAACTTTAGTCCTAATAACAAAATGCAAACAATGCCAATGCCCCTTAACAGAAAAATGTTTAAACAAGACAACACTGACCCATATCATGGAAGACTACTCAGAAGCAGAAAGTTATAGGCCGCTCTTGCAAACACCACTCGAAGGTCTCCAGACCTCTCTCAGCTACATGCTACAGGAATAATTTTATGTATTATTCTTGAAATGATGAAACTACAGACGTCAACAACATCTTGTGATGGTACAGTCAAGGAGAGGATAAAAGGGATAAAGGAGAGGATAAAAAACACCATGAGGGTCCTGTTAGAGAGACTGACCTGTCTTGCTTCTTGACTGTATCAATGTCAATAGCCTAATTATGATATCAGACTAGTTTTTCAAGTCCTACTATTAGCAGAAACTAAGCAAATTGTAAATGGAATCACTCTGCATTATCTCCTAGAACTGCATATGCATCTACTTGCTTACAATGGGTTTACCACCAGAATACAGGTACCGTGAAAACCACCACTAAATCAAACACAAAATGGAAAAGACCCACATCAGCATTATTGTCATTAGGCATGTCAATCTGAACAGATCCACCACAATTAGCCATCTGATCTACAAAAGTGCTGGCATAAAGAAGAGAACCACTAAGCAATTTGAGAAGGAGGCTGCTGAGATGGGAAATGGTTCTTTCAAGTATGCCTGTGTCTTGGATAAGCCAAAAACCAAGCATGACCATGGTATCACCATCAACATCTCCCTGTGGAAACATGAGACTATCACTGATACTCCAGCACACAGAGATTTGATCATAAACATACTTACTGATATCTCTCAGACTGTGCTGTCCTGATTGTTGCTGCTGATGTTGAGGGTTTTTATGTACATTGTTTTATTATTGTGATTTTATGATGCAGTTCCATTGGCTCTGAGGTTTTTCCATCCCTTTCCCAAAGTTTCTCCCCCATTCATTTTCCCTACATTATTACAACAGTAGAATCCTTCATAAACAGTCCTACATCCATCATTCTATTTAAGTGTATCCTGATATTGCAGGCATGATCAGTGGCAGAGTTCAACATTCTATTGTCAAGATATATTTTAAAACTTTCATTGGCAGTCTGATTTCGAAGGAGAGATGCATACTGCATTGTATCTTCACATTTGTATATGGTAGTTTCTATTACACAGTTACTATATATCCCCTTAAATGAAAATCCATAAAACAAAAGAATAAAAATAGAAAACTTCAAACAACAAGTTAAATAGTGTGATACTAATTAACCAATATATTGTTGGAAAAATTAAAAAGGAAATCAAAAACTTTCTTAAAGAAAATGATTCTATGGGTCTGGCACCATGGTCTAGAGGCTAAAGTCCTCACCTTGAACGCACCAGGATCCCATATGGGCTCCGATTCTAATCCCAGCAGCTTTGCTTCCCATCAAGCTCCCTGCATGTGGCCTGGGAAGGCAGTCGAGAACGGTCCAAGGCCTTAGGACCCTGCACCCACATGGGAGACCTGAAGGAAGTTCCTGGCTCCTGGCTTCGGATTGGCACAGCACCGGCCATTGTGGCCACTTGGGGAGTGAATCATTGGATGGAAGGTCTTCCTCTGTCTCTCCTTCTCTCTGTATATCTAACTTTGCAATAAAAATAAATAAAAAGAAAATAAATAAATAGAAAGAAAATGATACTATTACATGAGTTATGCGTCACTGAAGAAATTAAGAAAAAAAACTTTGAAGAAATGAAAATAAAAACAAAAATATTAAAACCCATGAGATACAGCAAAACAGTACTGGGAGGGACATTTATAACATCTGGTATTTACCAAATATAGAAACATCTCAGATAAATTGTCAGGGAATTTGAAGCTGGTATCTCCAAGAATGGGAAGGCCCATGAGTATATCCTTCTGGCTTATACCCTGGGTCTGAAACAACTAATCATTGGTGTTAACACAATGTATTCCACTGAACCACCCTACAGCCTGAAGAGATACAAGGAAATTCTTAAGGAAGTCGGCACCTACATTAAGGAAACTGGCTACAACCCTGACACAGTACATTTGTACCAGTTTGGAACAGTGACAACATGCTGGAGCCAAGTGCTAATATGATGTAGTTTAAGGGATGGAAAATCACCCACAAAGACGGCAATGCCAGTGGAACCACACTGCTAGAAACCCTGGATTGCATCCTCCCACCAACAAGACCAACCAATTAGTCTCTGCATCTGCCCCTGCAAGATGTCTACAAAATTGTTGGTATTGGCACTGTGCCTGTAGGCCGAGTGGAGGCTGGTGTTCTGGAACCTAGCATGGTGGTAACCTTTGCTCCTGTCATCACAACCAAAGTCAAGTCTGTTGAAATGCACCACGAAGCTTTGTGTGAAGCCATTCCTGGTGACAATGGGAGCTTCAAAATCAAGAACATGTCAGTCAAAGATGTTCATCGTGGCAATGTGGCTGGTGACAGCAAAAATGACCCACCAATGCAGGCAGCTGGATTTACTGCTCAGGTAATCATCCTGAATCATCCAAGTCAAGTCATTGCTGGCCAACCCCTGTGAATTGTCACCCAGCTTGCTTGTTTGCAGAGCTGAAGGGAAAGATTGATCATCGTTCTAGAAAGAAGCAGGAAGATGGCCCTAAATTCCTGAAATCTGGTGATGCTGCCACTGTTGACATGGTCCCTGGTAAATCCATGTGTTGAGAGCTTCTCTGACCTCTGGATGATTTTGCTGTCCATGATAAGAGACAGAATTACCATAGGTGTCATCAAAGCAGTGGACAAGAAGCTGCAGGAGCCAACAAGGTCACCAAGTCTACCCAGAAAGCTGAGAAGGCTGAAACAAATGGTATCCCTAATACCTGCCACTCCAGTCATAATCAGTGGTGGAAGAATGGTCTCAGAACTATTTGTCTGAATCAGCCATTTAAGTTTAATAGTAAAAGACTGGCTAGTGATAACAATGCATTTTAAAATCTTCAGAAGGAAAGCAGAATGGGGTTTTTTGTGTGGCAATTTTAAGTTATTAAGTTTTAAAATCAATATTTCTAATGGAAACAACTTGATCAAAAATCTGTCACAGAATTTTAAGATCCATTAAAGTAAATTTAATGAGAAAAAAACTGCATATGAATCTACACTTACTTTAAAATGCTTGAGACAAATAAGTAGCTGCTTGGTGTGTCTGAATCCCACAGCAGGGATTCAAACTAATACAAACACTGTTTCATTTCAGAGTTTAATTTTGCTTACCCCAAAGTGGGAATACACAGAAGTTTAGTTCAGATAAACCATGTGAAGAAATAAAAAACATGTTTTTATAATAATAAAAAAAAGGAAACCACCCAGCTAGAAATTCTCAAAAGAAAGTCTGGAATTTGGGATACAAATATAAGCAAGTCATTAAAGGCCTTGGTGTCATTCCCACAGAAGCAAAGAAAAACAATTAATCCCTTCTTACCACTCCGCTACTATGGAAACAAAAATGCTACAGACAACACAGACAACACTTGAGGAACTTAGAGTTCATTTTTACAAACTCTGAAAACAAAAAAAATCAGATGTCAAAGGGCAAAAAGTGATACCAATTTGTAAATCTGGGTCTGAATATTGCTTAACATTTTGAGATATCAAAAAATTAAGTTATAAATGGTAATGTGACCATAATTCCATGGAAAATTATCTATGTGATCTCATGCAATTATCTCCACTAGAAGTTCTGTTTCACTTTGTTTAGAAGAACAAGATCAACTATAAACTACATCGTGTGTTTATTCAGTTTGGGAGAAAATCTTGTATATTGGCAGAACAGCCACGAACATACACAAGGCATTTCATAATCACTGCTTCAACTGGATGTGGAGTTCCAGTGAGCATTAATCAAACGGTATAGACAAGTTAGCCTTATGAATTGAAATATTTAGTACATTCTGTTCTTTTTATTACAAATGCTTTATTTTTTAGTATCTTTTTTTTAAAGTGAAGCAAGTTGCATGTATTTTGTATTTACAGTTTTAAGAGCATACTGACAGTTTAATATATTTGTCACAATTAATGAAATACATTCAGTTTCCCCATTATTTGGTTCTTTGAATGACTTGTCTTGTTTATCTTAAAAGCACAGTGACAGAGGAAAAACTACAGAGGGGAGATCTTTTATCTAGTAGTTCACTTCTTAAATGGTTAGAAGAGCCAGGACTGGTTCAAATTGAACTAGGAGCCAGAAACTCCACCTATGTCTCTCACATGGGTGTCAGAGACCAAGCACTTGAGTCATATTCTGCTTTCCAGATATGTTAGCAGGAAGCTGGATCAGGAATTGAACAGCTACAACTCAAATCGGTACTCCAATGTGAGACCAGCACTGCAGGCAGCAGCTTAGCTCTCAGTGCCACAAAACCTGTCCTTCCCTAGCTTTTTTAAAGTTTAGTAGTAGTAGTAGTAGTAGTAGTAGTAGTAGTAGTAAAAAGGCAGCTTTAGAGAGCAAAGGAGATACAGAGAGATTTTCCATCTGCTGATTCACTTCTCAAGTGGCCCTAATGATCAGAACTGAGCTGATCCAAAACCAGGAGCTTCTTTCAGGTTTCCCACATTGGTGCAGGGTCCCAAGGCATTGGGCCATCCTCTGCTACTTTCCCAGACCACAAGCAGGACCTCGATAGGAAGTGGAGCAGCTGGGATAAGTACCAGAGCCCATATGGGATTCCAACACAGGCAAGGTGATGATTTACCCACTAGGCCATCGCACCAGGCCTTCCCCTAATTTTTAATACAAAATTCTTTTATCCATCCCACTCTTTACTGTATTAATCATCAATTTGTGTTCATATTGAGATTTTTTCACTTTTAGCTGCCACATAGGAAGGGAAACATGCAGCATTTATCACACTGCATGTGCTTTATTTCACTTACATTGTGTCCTCCAGCTGCATCAACTTTGCTGCAAATAGCAGGATTTCATTCTTTGTACAGCAAAATAATATTCTGTGTATGTAATACCACTTTTTCTTTATCCTTTTATCTGATGGACAACTTTGATTTCTTATCTTAGTTATTATGCTGCAATAATCCTGGCACAGCAGGTACGCATTGGATGAATTCTTAGCATGTGACACAAACTTGCATTGGATCAAAAACTCTACAATTAAATCCCAGACTCCAACCTTAATTCAGAAGACATAGATTAAGAGGATACCAGTCAGTGACTGTAATGTTAAAGTTCCAACATAGAACTTTAGGTTTCATATCTGAGATGGAAACTCATAACACAAATGCATATCCCATCCTTTCTACTGGAAATTTCAGAAATCAATACAGCTCTTCACTTTCAAAATGAAAAGCAGAGAACAGAAGAACAACCCATGTCATGGACACAAAAAGCAAAGAAAGCATTTGCTCTGAAGATTAAGAGGATTGTGGTTCTGATTCTGTTTTTCTTTTTAGAAAGACAAACTTTTAGGGGTGTTTGCCCTGACAGTTAAGGTTCTGGTTAACATGCTAGTATCTCATAGTAGAGCGCCTAAATTTGAATCCCACACCTGCTGCTGTTACAGGTTTCAGGTAAAGCAAATCCAAATGACAGCTAAAGTATTTGGGGAACTGCCACCTAGGTAGGAGATCTTGATTAAATTCCTGATGCCTGGCTTTAGCCCTGGCCATCTGCAACCACTGCAGAAATTTTGGAAGTGAACCATTCCATAGTAGACTTTGCTTCACAACACTGAGGTAACTGGGTAAATTTGATCATGTGTCAAGTTTTAGGTGACATGAATAATTGCTAGTGATATTATATGTGTATTATGGATAAAAATCAAATTTCCTAATTTAAAAGATATATGACAATACACATAGAAGAAAAGGGCCTAATGTTGGGGATCTGTTTTAAGACACTCAGCAAAGACATGAAAATTAGAGAATGACTAGGCAATATGAATATGGTAATACCTAACTTGTCATTGTGACAATGTGTCACCTATGGCTAGCAGGTGCTGAGGCAGAATTAGAGGAGTGAGGGTTCTTGGGGGGTAATTTTTGTCAAATATAAAGAGGGAAAGAGGAGTGTTAGAGAACACTGTCAGAATAATATACACTGTGGGCCTGTGAAGGAACAGGCCAGAGAAAGCTGAATTAAGCAGGAATGTCCCAAATCATAGTGCAGATAAAAGTTTGGCTGTCATATGGCACCAGTGGAGGACTGGTTCCAAAACACCCGAAGGTTAAAAAGAAATCTATGGATGCCTAAGTTCCTTATATGAAATAGCATCTAACCTATGTACAGCTTCCTATATACTTTATCATGACTAGATTATTACTCATTGTAGAGTAATACTGATTGTTATGCTGTACTGTTAAAGAAACAATGACAAGAAAAAATCTATACATGCCCGTTCTGATGCTCTTCAGGTTTTTAAAAATTGATTTTGTTGATGTAAAGTGAACAAATTTCACACATTTCACAATACAGATATAGAAGCATAATGCAGTCTTATTTTTTTTTTAATGTGCTTGATTCTCCTTTGGTTAAGTTTAAGGATGCAGAAAGTGGACTGTGCTCATCAACTCAAGAGGCAGGTGCATTTTAGGGGAGTCCTGCCCATGGCAGAAATGGCCAGACCTTCAGATTCCTCGGAGGCCATTTACTGAAAGGTTTCACCTTTCCTTGGAAAAGAGGGGTCTTGGCACAACGCCAAAATGGTTACATTTGGAGGTTCCCAACTAACTTGTCTTCATGGCTGAACTACAAAATCATCTTAAAAATGATCCCAGCAGCCGACCTCCAATATCATAGCAGTGAAAAGATTTATTATGTAATTCTGTTTGGGGTTTTCTTCAGGGGAAGGGAGAGAGGTGTTTTAAAACTTTTCCTTTAGGATTTTTTTCAGGATTATTTTTATTGCAAAGTCATATATATATATACAGAGAGGAAGAGAGATAGAGAAGATGATCTGTCCGATGATTCACTCCCCAGGTGACCACAACGGCCGGAGATATGCTGATCCAAAACCAGCAGCCAGGAGCTCTTCCAGGTTTCCCACATGAGTGTAGGGTTCCAAGGCTTTGGGCTATCCTTGACTGCTTTCCTAGGCAACAAGCAAGGAGCTAGATGGGAAGCAGGACTGCTGGGATTGGAACTGGCGCTCATATGGGATTTTGGCACATTCAAAGTGAGGACTTTAGCCACTAGACTATCACACCAGGCCCAAAACTTTTCATTTAGGATTTTAAAAAACAATGTAAGAACTAAAGTACACTTAAAGTCACAAAAGCATCACACCGACACACCAGAAAACAGAGTAATGATAGAAAAAAATACATAAGAGTCACCCAGAGCATAGAAGAAAAAGTAAAACAAAAAGAAACTTTACAGAGAAGATTTGAGTCACTGGGATGAGTTGCAGAGAGTCACTAAAGAAGGAATTGTGTAAATGGCACAGAAATGATTATCAGATATTCACACAATTCTTATCTCAGTGAAAGAATTGCTCAGAGTCATTCAAGTTCTAAAAACAAAACTACAACTTAAAATGATGCATGTGAGAAGTATACTCGCAATACATCAAGGGGTGGGTATCTGGCACAACCAGGAAGGAGCACTGTACCCCTGCAGCCCAGTGTGCCTGCATTCATGTCTCTTACCTATGTCTATCTTATCTGCATTCATGTCTCTTATCTATATGTCTAGATCACTACAATGACTCTCTCTCCCTCTTTTTCTAATTAATTGATTAATTAATACCTAAACTTGCATGTTAGCTAATGAATTTCTTCAATATGGTCTCCGTTTTCTTGGAATTCACTATGTAGTTTGGTAAATCTAGTCTAATCTGGTAAAATTCCTTATCTGATTCACTAAATTAATGGTTTTTATTTGAAAATTTAACTTGAGTTACTGTGTGATCCATTCTTTCTCAAAGACTTCCCCTCTGCACCACTCTGCCTGCTACCTCAGAAGAGCAATAAGGAGTTTTAGTACCGGGTTATTTCCTACCATTCACTTTGGGTTCTAGAATGATAGCCTTTTCCTGCTTGGCTGTTTTCACCATGTGGATAATTGTGGCTGAAGTCAGTAGCTAACAAAGTCTTGATTAGATTTCTCTTGGCCGGGACTGTTGGCAATCATTGGCTCTCAGAGTCTCAACCCAGCTGGAGCATCTCCCAAATTCTCCAACCTGCTCCGAGGGCCAATCACTTCTCCAGGTTCCCCTAACCCTTTTCCAAACAGGCCTAAGGTCTTTTACATTCTGATTCTCCTAGCCCAGGTTTACTCCCAGGATGGATGAACCCTCACCACCATCTACTGCCTGCTCCAACTCTGCGTCTAAGCTCGCCACAAGGCAGAGATGTCTAATTTGGTAGGGTTCCCAGGAACGACCTTTATCCTCTTTCTTATCCTCAGCCTACTTAACCCATGTGTCTCTCTCCTAGCCACTTCATTTTCTTAAAATGTTTATTATTTCTTCTTTTTTTTAAGGTGGAAGATGAGGAAAGGAACAAGACTAAAATCTCTTTAGGACTAGATATGGGAGAGAATCAAGATGGTGGAATAGGGTAAGGACACGTTTAAACAGACGGAGGAACATGTAATCAGGATGAAGCAGAGAGGACACATTCCAGGAAATAGAGGAAAGAACAGGAGAGGAGTACCTGGAAACTGACAGACACAGGAAAGCAGTGCACAAAACAGTGTGGTGTTGCAGTGACTGATACTCCAGCTTCATTTAGCTAATGACAATCTGAACTCCACCAGCAGCCAGAACTCCACCAGCAATCAGGTTCCACGCAAGGCAGGTCTGGGTAGTCCTCAGACCTGACAGCCAGCAGATCAATAACTCTAGTAGTGGTACATCAGGCACCATTTTGTATAATGTGGCAAAAGCTTTAGGACTACAAGGGACAACAGTGAACTGCGCATGTGCTGAGCTCTGGAGAACTCACTGAGTTCAGTGGATTGCACTGGCCCCGCAGAAAAATAATACCAACTGTGGCATCATATGGATCAAAATAGGTCCTTGTGGTGCCCAGACCTAATGGCCAACACGTTCCAGAAAGATCAATGCCACCAACAACCTAGCTATATAGGACACCTGGTGTCTCCCTAATCCTGGGACCTACTCCAACTGGAAGTGGAAGAAAGGTTGTACAGACAATGGTGCAGCCTCAGCACAGGATAACAGGAGGTGGAGAGTGGTGAGCCAGGAGTTGGGACTATGGAGTTCTTTGTGGAAATCTAACATAAGAACCCAGAACTGGAACTCGCTAGAGGGAGTGGGACAAGTGACTGCAAACAAAGAGCCATGTACCAACTGCATTAAGTAAAATCAAACTGTAGACCTGTGGGTAACACAGCTTATAAACCTGCCCCAAGGAGAAGACTCTGTTAACCAGAAGTACAATGACCAAGAGCAAAAGAAGAGACAAAGGCACAATGAATATTACCGAAAACTCCCCTGCAAAGGAGCAAAACCCTATGCCAACCTCAGAGTTCACTGAGGAAGACATCGAGAAAACGGGAGCACAGAATTCAGAAAACTCATTTTTTAAGATTCTGATCAACAATGAGAAGCACATACAAGAGTTCAAAGAACTTAAATATTTTACAGAAGCAATAGCAACAATAAAGCAAATTAAGGCTGATATATCAGAAATTAAGATCACAGTAGAGCAAATTAAAAGTACAATGCAGAGCCTCCAAAATAAAATGAACCAAGCAGAAGAAAGAATCTCAGAAATCGAAGATATTTCCTGTTATCAGGGGGAGACAAACAAACAAGAAGCTGGAAGCAGAGCTGGATCAGGCCAAAAAAAGTATTCAAGAATTGAAAGACACTATGAAGAAGCCTAATAGAAGAGTTATGGGAGTCCCAGAAGGCGCAGAAAGAGAAGCTGGGTTTACAAATACATTTAATGAAATAATAAAGGAAAATTTCCCTAATCTAGAAAAAGAATTGGGAAACAACATCCAGGAGGGGCACAGAACTTCCAACAGGCTTGACCAAAAGAGATCTTCACCAAGACATATGATCATCAAGCTCTCTTCAATCAAACATAAGGAAAAGATCCTTAAATGTGCACTGAAAAACATCAATTGAGATATAAAAGAATGCCAATTAAACTCACAGGAGACCTCTCACAGGAAACTCTACAGGCAAGAAGAGAACGGAGTGACATATTTCAGATTCTAAAGGAGAAAAAATTGTCAGTATAGGGTAACATATCCAGAAAAGCTTTCTTTTGTCTTTGAAAATGAAATCAAATTCTTCCACAGTCAAGAAAAGTTAGCAGAATTTGTCTCTTCCAAACTTGCCCTACAAATGATACTTCAAGATGTTCTCTTCACAGAGAAGAGGAATAGCACCAAACAAAACCAAAGGCAAATGGGAAGAACATCCCAGTAAAATGACAACAGAAGACTATACCATTGAACAATCCATTCCTAAAAGGAGAGGACCAAAGTACCACCCATACATATTAACCCTGAATGTAAATGGCTTAAGCTCAATCAAACGTCATGGATTAGTAGACCGAATTAAAAAACAAAACCCATCTGTTGTCTAGAAGAGACATTTAGCCAACAAAAATCGGCAGAAACTATATCGCATGGGATTTGATGTTTTCTGTTAGTTTCACCTCTTCAAAACACTTTCTTCTGATTAAATTCTTCAATGGCTCATAAATCATGCAGTAGCATCATTTTCTTCAAGAAGGTTCTTGATTTTCATTTCTTCAGCTACATGTTAGTCATTTAGTAGCATGTTATTTAACTTCATGGTGTTAATTTCTTTTTCCTCCCTGATGTTGATTTTGTTTTGTGGCTTTTCGTTTAAGGGGATGTATAGTAGCTGTGTAATAGAGACTTTCCCTTTCCCTTGACAGGAAGCAACCCTGAAAGCACCCATAATAATAATAATGTTAATAATAATAACACATTATTTAACTTCATGGCATTGTAAATTTCTATTTTTTTTTCTATTGTTGAATTTGTATTATGGCTTTTCATTTGAGGGGTTGTACAGTAACTGTGAAATGGAGACTAACATATCCAGATGTGAGGATACAATGTGGTATACATTGTATCCAGATAAAGATGGACTTACAATAAAATTGTTCACTATATCTTGACAACAGGATGCTGGACTCTCTGCCATTGTCCATGCTCGCAATGATGGATATATGACTGTGTATGAAGAACTATATTTTAGTAATGATATAGAGGAAGTAGGTGGTGGGGGGGTGGAAATTGAGGCTGGGATAAGGGAAATACCTGGAGCCTATGGAACTGTATCATAAAATGATAAAATAATAATAAAATGTAAAATGTGAAAAAAGCTAGTCTGGAGATGTTTATAAAATGAATATTTGAGATCTCCTGAATGTTTGTTTGAATAAAGACACATGGATCTGATAAATTTGAAAAAAAAAAAAAAAAAAAAAAAAAAAAAAACCTCTTTAGGACAGGATAAGCAAGTATGTTTCATCTGCTTTATGGAATACTACTCAGCTATTTAAAAAAGTGAAATGCATTTCTTCGTGTCCAGATGGGCCCAACTGGAAACTATTGGCTAAAGGAAATAAGCCAATTCCAAAAAGAGTGAAATCAATAACTTATTTCTTCTTGAAAGGCATAGAAACATAGGGAGATAGATGTTTTTGTATCCAAACACATACAACAACAGGCAGGGCAAAGATAGGAGCCAAAAATTGAGACTAAGTCTCACAAGTGCATGGCAGGAACCCAAATACTGATTACTTATCTGTTGTCTCCTGGCATGTGCATTAGCAGGAACCTGGAAGGGAAAACAGATGGGACTGAAATCCAGGTGCTCTGATAAAAATGCAAGTATGACAAGTGCGCCAACCCCAGACTCATTTCCCTTTCTCTTGACAGGAAGCAACCCTGAAAGCACCCATTGAGAAGTAAAGAACAAAACTAAAATGAGGTTCTCCCTAGGCTTCCTGTTAGCAAAGGTAATGCTCTATCACCACATTCTGATCAGACATCGAGTCAGACTGAAACACCTGAATCAAAGAAGTTTCAGACAATATAAGACTTTGAAAATGACTTCCCCTTGGCAACCATGGCAAGAAACGTACTAGGGCATCCAAACACTGCCTGAAGCTGGAGAGTGGCAAAGTCAGGTAGTGTAAGGTGAACATTAGAGTGGATTAATTACATGCTGGAAATTGTGCAGGCCTATATATGCATCTAACACAATAGAAGGCAAGTGTTGAAGTCTATCTTCTCAAAATAAAGCACATTAAATTCTACAATAATGTAATGCAGCTATAATCCCAGATAAAAGCTAAAAAGCTTGTAAAGGAGGTGAGGTGGGAGAGGACAAGAGATAAGTCAGTTTGCCTCTGTGAAAAGATATTTAGGCAACCTTCAGAATCTCAAAGTAATCAGATTAAAAGAAATCCTGACATGCAGCCAATTGTTATGGGTTTTAGAAGCATCCAGAGAGAAGGCAAAGGCAAACAAATAGAAGTGCCTTTCAGAGTGTCAAAATGAAAATCTAATGCAATAGAGATTTGTTTGGAAAGAGTAGAAGTTTATTAGAAATTATTATGAAAAGAAATAACTATCAGAAAATGCACAAGTGTCCTATCTCCAAGAAATAGAATAATAAGCTTACTGTGCATATAGCATTTATTTCATCATACAAGGTCATGGAAAATGAGTATTAAGAAAAAAACTATTCATGGGTTTCTAAAAGGTTTTGTACCAAAAAAAAAAAAATTTCTGGGACTATGGCTTAGCATAATAAGCCTCTCATTGTGGATGCCCGTTCTAGTCCCAGCAGCTCAAATCCCTGCTCAGATCCCAGCGGATGGCTTAAGAACGCAATAGAGGAAGGCCTGAATCTTTAGGCCCCTGCACTTTCATGAGCTATTTGGAGGGACTGACTGGCTCCTGGCTTTTCAGACCAGCTCAGACTTGGCCACTGCGGTCATTTGGAGAGTAAACCAGCAGAAGGAGGGTTTCTTTTATCCTCTCTTTTTCTCTCTCTCCCTCTCTGTAGCCTCACCTTTAAAATCACATTTCTTTATTATTTGAAACATTTAAAAGAAGGATCCAGTGAGTAGCCTAGTCATGAAAGTCTTTGCCTCCCGTGTGCCAGGATCAAGTGTGCACGCCGGTTCATATCCTGGCTGCTCCACCTTTCTTCCAGCTCCCTGCTTGTGGCCTGGGAAAGCAATAGAGGACAGCCCAAAGGCTTGGGACCCTGCACCCATGTTAAAGACCCAGAAGAAATTCCTGGCTCCTGGCTTCAAATTGGTTCAGCTCTGATTATTATTGCCACTTGAGAAGTGAACCAACAGATGAAGATCTTCCTCTCTGTCTCTCCTCTATGTAAATCTGACCTTCCAAGAAAAATAATATCTAAAATAAATTGCTTAAAAGAAACAATTGTCAAATTTTTGGAGTAACTTTGTTCTAATGTCAGCTACTTTTATTAATTTAGTTTATACAATGATACACTTGGGGAGAATGAGAGCGAGAAACAGAATTGGCAGTTAGAAGGCATGGGGTTCCCTAAGCCATAGGAAGAAGTGACTTGGTAACAGCCAAATACAGAAACAATAGAACTACTTACATTACTTTTATATTTATAATCTAGCTATTTATCTAAATGATTTCTTATTTAAGATATGCTTAGATAAGTGTGATTAAGAGGTAATTAACTTAAAAACAGAAGACAGACCACAAAGGGTATCCAAAGGATTGCAGCTCAGGCAAGGTACTGGGAAACCTGTCGAGAAACAAAAACACAGCTTTGTTTTCTTTTCAGTTCCATTTGTTCTGTGTTAACCATAAGTACGATTTAAATTTCTGATTGAAATTTTTAAAGAAAATTACATATTCATGCTAAAAATGTTAAAAATAAGATATATGGCATATGAAAATTAATGTAAAAATACTTTTAAAGCAATCATTCTTTTTTAAACATAATTCATGTTCTTTATTATCATATTATTATCATTTTATGATTCAGTTCCATAGGCCTTGGGATCTCCCCTATACCTTCTCCTGATTCCTCCCTTAACTGAGTTCTCCCATGAAATTAAAACTGCATAGTTCCTCAGACAGTCATAACGCCATCATTGTGGGCATAGGCAATGACAGAGAATCCAGCTTCCCATTGTCAAGACACATCTAACACTTTCACTTCCTCGATCCGGAAGTAGAAACGCACACTGCACCCTATCCTCACATCCGGACATGTCAGTCTCCACTACACAGTCACTATAAATCCCCCCAAGTGAAAAGCCACAAAACAAAACCAACAGGAAAAAAAACAGAAATTTACAATGCTATGAAGTTAAACAATATGCCACTGGATATGATGGTCTCCAATACACAGTTACTATACATCCCCTTAAATGAAAAGCAACAAAACAAAATCAATAACAAAAAGAAAAAAATTAAAAATGCCATGAAGTTAAATAACATGCTACTGAATGACTAATGTGTCGCTGAAGAAATGAAAAGGAAAATCAAGAAACTTCTTGATGAAAATGATGCTACTGTACGATATGAGTCATTAAGGAACTCAATGAGAAAAACACGTTTTAAAGAAAATGAAGCTAAAAACATCAAAATCCAAGGGATAGTTTCTGCTGATCTTTGATAGTGAAATGTGCCTCCTGAAGGCAACAAATAGATGAGTGGTGTGTTTTTAACACAGTCTATGACATTTCATTGATGAGATTAAGCCATTTACATACAGAGTTAATATAAATAGGTGGTAATTTGTTCTAGTCATTTAGCAGTGGGTTGTTCATTGGTAGTCTTCTGTTGTCATTTTGCTGGGATGTTCTTCACATTTGCCTTTACTTTTGCTGGGTTCTATTTCTCTTCTCTGTCAAAAGAACATCTAAGTATCATTTTTTAGGGCAGGTTTGGAAGAGACATATTGTTTTAACTCTTTTACTGTGGAAGAATTTGATTTCATTTTCAACGACAAATGAAAGCTTTGCTGGGTACATTATTTTGGGCTGGTAAATGTTTTCTTTTAGAATCTGCAGTATGTCACTCCATTCTCTTCTAGCCTGCAGAGTTTCCTGTGAGAGGTCAGCTTAGACTCCGATTGCCTTTCCTCTACATGTCACTTGATTATTTTCTTTTCATGAGCACATTTAAGGATCTCTTCCTTATGTTCGCTTGAAGGGAACTTGATTATCATGTGCTTTTATTCAACACTGTTGAGAATTTTTGCCCCTCCTGGATGTTGTTTCCCAATTATTTCTTGAGATTAGGGAAGTTTTCCTTTATTTTTTCATTAAATACATTTTTAAACCCAGCTTCTCTTTCTGAACCCTCTAGAACTCCCATAATTTTTTCATTTGGTCTTTTAACAGTGTCGTTTAGTTCTTAAATACTTTTTTTAGCTTAACCCAGCTCTGCTTCCAGCTTCTTGTTTGTTTCCCTCTAGTGGCAGAAAATATCTTCCAATTCTGAGATTCTTTCTAATGTTTCCTTCATTCTATTTGAGACTCTCCACTCTACTCTTAATTTGCCCCACTGTAGTCTTAATTGCTGATATATCAGCTTTCATTTGACTCATTTCCAGCGTGACATACTCTTTAAATGCCTTAAACTCCTGTTTTACATGCGTCTTGTTATTGGTAAGATGCTTTATAACAAGCGTTTTGAATTCTGTATCCCCCATTTTCTCAATGCATTCCTCAATTAACTTTGAGGTCGGCAAAAGGTTTTGCTCCTTTGCAAGGGAGTCTTCAGTAACGTTTGTTGTGCCTTTGCCTCTTCTTTTGCTCTTGGTCATTTTACTTCTGGTTATCAGATTCTTTGGGGGACAGATTTCCAAGCTGTTTCACCCACATGTCTGTAGTTTGATTTTACTTATTGTGGTTGGTACATGGCTTTTTGTTTGCAGTCAATTGTGCCACTCTCTCCAGCGAGTTTCACATCTGTGCTCTTATGTTAGAATTTCACCATGGTCTCCATAGCCCCAGCTCCTGGCTCAACACTCCACCTCCTCTAGCCATCAGTATTCTTAGATTCCTTTTTTTATTAAACAAGAAGTGATAGGAACAGATGAATGGCAAGCACAATCCAAAAGTCTAAAAAGCAATAAATAGCTTAAAAAATTCATCTCCAAGGGAAGTAGAAGGATAAGCATAATTAAGTCTAACAAATTAGAAAGAAATCATTAGACTTGACAGCAGTGAAACCACAGATTCTTATAAACTGACTAGAAGATGTAAGCATTTTGTTATGATGGAACAGCCATTAAATATCTGGAAAAAAGGCAAAGCTAAATCTATTACTTCAAGAAAGTTCTGTCCTAATTATGGCAGAGTCTAGATCTCACACCGAGTTCTGGGAGAAGTGGAACTCAAGGTTCATGGATTTCCAAGGCACCATCTGTAGAAGCCCAGGTGAGACTATTTGTGAATGTTGACTTACAAAGGCATACCTTCTGACAAATACACCTTTCCATGCCTGATTGCATACCTCTCAAAATCAAGGTACTGATTTTGCAAGGCTAGCTTGCAAACACTTGTTCACTGGAATAAGTTGGTGTTCAGTGGTTAAACAGCTTTCAGAACTCATTGTAATGATTGCTTGTCATAAGTCTAATGTAACAGAAAATGTTGTATTCTGTTTCCTTTTGGGTCCTCATTCATCTACAGCTGTGGGAGAGCCATCAGGAACTGTTGAGGACCTCATCATAGGTGTTCATTCTTTCCTCAGTTACGGCTTCGTAGCTGATCATCTAGTTTGAGAATAGATCAGAATGGTTTTGCATTACTTATTCTTTAGTCATTTGTAGAATAATCTGTCACTGTTAAGTGGCTACCCTTAAAAATCTTTTAAGTTTTTGGGCAAAAAAAAAAAACTGAAAAGCAATAATGCAAATAATTGAAAGTTTCATATTTTAAAAAGATGAAGAGTCTTAATTCCCTGTGTCTATACAAAATAGATTGTCTTAACCTTCATTTACTAAAGATATCTTTTTCCATTTCTTTCAATTCAGGGATGACTGAACTTTTTTTTTTATATTCTTTGAAAGGCAGAAACACCTTCTACTCACCCAGCTGACACCCAACTGCCCACCACAGCAACTGCAGGACCAAGCCAAATCCAGGAACCTGTAACCCAAGTCCATATCTCTCACACTGTTGGCAAGGGTGCAAGTATTTAAGCCATCACTGCTACCTCCCAAGATACATCTCAGGAGGAAGGTAGAACTGGGGTGGAGCTGGGGCTTGATTCCTGGCAACATCTTCACTCTATCAAATGATTACCTCTACCTCTACCTATAGCCCATCAACACACATCATTAGACCAGCATTTGGGTTGGGTGCATCCTAAAATTCAGCTCAGGATGTGAAGATTTTTTTGAATTAAAAAACAGTGATAGATTCTCCTTCATCAACTAAAGGCTAGATAGCATTGCTAGATTAATAATGTTTTATCAGCGAATGTGCAATTAATTATTAATCCAATAGTGTAAAGACATTGAGTGGTCTCCAATAGTAATGAGGATCCCACATTAGATTTACAGGCTGCGTATAAGTACTTAAGATGCATTCATTAAGTGAGTTGATGCTTAGAGTTGATCTGGGGAAGGAAGTTGGATATTGGCCATGGAATGAAGACAGGGTTTCCAAGAATGCAAGTCTCTGCAATGTGTTCCAGGTTACTGATTCCTTTTATATCACAAAGAAAAAAGTTTGTAAAACCCAGGAATAAGCAACTTTGATTCTTAAGAACTCTCATCCAATCAATTTGTCTTTGGTGTTTTACCCATCAAAATTTTTATATCACCACCGTATCTTTAGTAATTTCTTGAGTCACACATATGTAGAGCGAAAGTATGCTAATTTTCGTAGTTTATAATCTTAATGTAAAAACTTGAGAAAATTTTGTCTTGAAACCATATTTTTAAAAATTATGTCATCACAAAGAATAAATTATTACTTTCATAACGATTTCAAGTGTCTGCCTCTCATTAGGACATAGAGTTGTTAGAAATGTTTGCTTCGAGAGATTCTAATAAATCACAGCAAACTAAAATTTATCTTAAACCTTCTGCAATTCTCTACACGTACCAACATTTGCCTTTTACTTTTTTCAGTATCTTTTTTCTTCTACTGCCACTAACAGTAATTTTTACTTCAAAACAAAATTGTTTCTTAAAATGTTTTTATCTGCTATAAATCAGGTTACTTATTTTCAGACAACCTTAACATTTTATTCTGAAGAAACTGAGGTAGCATAGTAGTGAGATTGTTTTCAACGTAAGAGCCTAACAAAGAAATTGTATTATTGCAGAAGTAAATACAATTTCTTTAGAAGTTTTAAAGGAAGACGTGGAATGTCAACATTAGTGTATTCCATAGAGTGGCATCAATAGTGAAGTTCTGGATAATTGTCCATTTATTTTCTTATTAGGTCAGTCTCTTTAAAGGCTTTCCTTCTTGTAACAGTTTCAGGAATCAGTAACTGTTTCAAAAAACTTAAACAATAGTAGTATTTTGGTTGTTTCATTGACAGAGCTGTTATCTAAATTGATTTGAGGCTTATTTGTGACTGTCTAGGAATGTCTGAACATTTACTCAAAGTTTCCTAAGTTGGAAACTTTATTTCTTGGTATTAAATTTCCTAATTTGAATTTGAGCAATATTAAAAAATAGAGATCAAGGCTCATCTTGATCTCTTATTTCAACATCTAGGTCTGCCCCACAATATAAACTGAATGTTATTTAGATCTAATTTTCTTTTTTTGATTTAGGTTAGATTACTGTTCAGTTATTGACATACTTAAGGAATTTCCTACTGCTATAGTTGTAGTTTAATACAAGTGTTCTTAAAAGCTTCCCCGTTTTATCCTGTTCTCAAGTACTTCTCACCATCTGAAGAGGATGACAATTAGAAAGTTTTGAAGCCTTTGATAAAAAGTATCAGAGTTAGAAATTTTGTTTAGAGATCATAGTGTATACACCATGTGTATTTAACTTGCTGACTTTTGGTTATTTAAGATTAAAAGTATCTTTAAAATATATGAAAACAAAATCAGAAATGAAAAAACTTATTTTGGTGAAAATATTTTTTGAAACCCATGCATGAGAAATCTTAGAAAGGTCAGATCTTTTGCAACAAAATAAACTTTACCTTAGATTTCATTTCCCACAAAGTTTCCTCATTTATTGATTTTATGTATCACAATCAAGTATTTTGAGATTACTGAAATCAATTTTTTCCATAATTTTTCTGTTTGATGGGAAATGCAGGCCTAGTATGGTAAACAGGGCCTTATGCACGCTAGGATCTCATATGGGCGCCAGTTCTAACCCCAGCAGCCCTGCTTCCCATCTAGCTCCCTGCTTGTGGCCTGGGAAACCAGTCAAGGATGACCCAAGGCCTTGGGACCCTGCACCCATGTGGAAGGCCTGGAAGAAGCTCCGGACTCTTGGCTTCAGATTGGCTCAGCTCTAGTCATTGCAGTCACTCAGGGAGTAAATCAGCAGACGGAAGATCTTCCTGTTTGTTTATTTGACTTTCTAATAAAATAAGATAAATCTTTAAAAAAATACAACATAATCTAGTACAAGTTTTTTAAAAAAATAGGAGTTCTAAGGAAAAAGTTCATACTGCTACATAGACATATACATGACAAACTATAGAAAACATCCAGTACATTTGGCTAATTACTGGGTCCTATGTATATCTGATCCACAGATCAAGCAGAGGTGAGGAAAGGAATACATGATGGACAGAGGGATACAAATTAATGGAAGTTACTCTTTCATAAATGGAAAAGACAGAATGCACATACTACAGCTTGGTAGGATGTCTACAAAGCCTGCCCACTTTCGTTTTCACAATATTTTTGCTAGTTTAATAGATCTTGAATCTCACTGAAATGTACTGGACACTTCTCAGCCCTATGCCTCAATCTACTCACTTGTACACACATTCAACAGAAGATAATTGAGGACAACACAGAAATACACAAAGCAAGACATCACGCATGTAGACAAAGTCAAAGCAAGGTGCAGAGACTTAGTTGAAAACTTTTATAAAATGGTACTACTCCAAAAGCAAAGTTCTGATAACCCCTATACAAACAGCTATTTTAATTAACAAATTGTATACTTTGAAATCAGGAGGCCTAATTAATGACTTATTAAAGAAAAAAAAAAACACTACATTAGGGCTTAGATCACTGTTGGGCCATGAAGCAGATCCAAAGGATAAATGCAGCATTGGCACCAGGGGCTCAGTGGGACTCCCTATGAGCTGCAGACTCCGAGAAGCTGCAATGCACCAGTCTTCAAAATTTTGCTGTTAGTACCCCAGAACTGCTCAAGGGAGAATCCACACAATGCTCAAAATAAGTCCCCAGCACTGAATGTATTGCTTAATGAGATAAAGGAACGTGAGATTCCTCAAGCACACCCTCTGAGCAGGGCAGAACATCTGTTCCTTCTGGATTTCAGAGAAGCATGGAGCCTTTGGACAGGCTGATTTTCAGGAGATGTATGGTATTCAAATCAGACTTGTTCACTGATTCTCACTCATCAGTATGTTTAGTAGAGATATACTTGGTCTCTTAATTGAATAAAACTGTAATTATAAAGTTAGAAAACCGAAGATTGATATAGGTAGGCCAATTGTCCTACTAAAGCAGGTTCATGAAAATGAGTTGTCACTTGTAAACTAAACAGGTATAAAATATATTCTGATGGTTGTCATGGCTACAGAGAAAAGAGTATGATCAATAGATATGATGATATTTGGATTTAAGATGAAGGAATCACTGAGACCAATTTGTAGGAATCAAATTCTGAGTAAAATTAGACTAAAACATTTCTTTTGGCATTCATGGAAACAACCTAATTTCAATACACTGAAGACCACTTAAAGCTGAAAGTAAAAATTTTAGAACTTCTAGAAATATTTCTTAGAAGTAAAAATGCTTGAAGGCATGGAAGACTTTAAATGTTACTAAAGAACCACTGAGATAATATTTAGAGTCAGACTGAAATTCATGTCAGAATTAATAAGAAGGCCACACTTTGATGGGGACATTAGCTAATTAACAAAGAGGATATGGAGAGAATAAGCAGTATTTCATATAGCCCTGTGGGCTGGAGAAACAGAAAAAGTACCAGCCCAACTGATAATGGGGGCATGGAATCCTACATTTGTTGAACTAGGACTCCCCCAGAAAAACACTACTGAACATGAAGAACCATAAAGAAACCAGCCTGATTACAAACCTATGAGCTTTATATTATCAACTTGCCTACACCTGGATTGATGTGATTAAGACTTGCCAGTGCTTCCTGTTGGATAACATCATCTTAGTTATCAAATAATTAGCTTTTCAAATACAATGTTTGGACATAAAAATAATCAGGCCCATAAGGAGATAAGACAAAATAAATTGACACTTTAAAAAAAATTCTTTTTATTTGAAAGACAGATTTTTAGAGAGAGAAGGCAAGGCAGAGAGAGGTCTTTCCAGTGGTTCACTATCCAAATGGCCTTGATGACCAAAGCTGAACTGATCCAAAGCTGGGAGCCAGGAACAACTTCTGGGTCTCCCACATGGATGCAGGGTTCCAAAGGCTTGCGTGAGCCATCCTCTGCTGCTTTTCCAGGACATAAGCAAAGAGCTGGATCAGAAGTGGAACAAGACAAGACAGCAATCAATGCCTATATGGGATGCCAGCGCTTGCAAATGGGAGATTAGCCTGATACTCCACCATGTTACTCCTGATGTGATACTCTCTAAGATGTCATGGAGGGGTTTTGCTCTCTTGGAGCCTCCCTCCTGACTGCTGCAGTGGGAGGTTTCTGGCTTAATCTTGCCATGCTTACTGAATTGTTCACTAACAATGTCCCCAAATTAAGAAAGCCGTCAATCCAAGAACACTACAAGATGCAAGGCTAGAAAAGAATGCATTTGAACACTTTATATTAGATTTAAAACAAGTGACATGAAGCCAAAGAAAAATGTATAGCAGTGCTTCCTTAAAAAAAAATATAAGAATTATGGGGCCAACACAATGTGCAGATTAACCTTACACTAATGTCGAAATTCCCCAGAATCACAGTAGGATTTGAAAACTCTCAGTAATACTGAGTTTCTGACAGTGTCGATAGAAAAACAGTTAAGGAATAAGAAAAAACTTAATATTTTACAACTTGGTCAGTCAACCAGTTAGATACACTGTAACTAGTTAATTCATAATAGGACTTCCTACAAACCACCCAAACTTGTTACTGCAATTAAACTTTATATTGGTTTGTTCTATCGGACCCTGTGAGTCCAAATAAACACAATATGATCTCTGCATTCAATGGAATACAACATATCCCAGAGGAGGAATAAACCATAATCATACATAACCACATAGATGATTGGAAAAGGTGGAGGTAACACAGACCAGTAGAGATGATACATTTGCACTTACTAGTTTAAAATCAGGAAGATGGAAATATTGTATTTGGGCTGCCCACAGATGTGTTAAGTATTTAAGAACATCAGAAAATAATAAAATTCTGATTAGAATATATTTAAGACAGAAATAGAACTAAGCATGATGCTAATAACAGGGAGATACTCTAAGAAATTGAAAAGCAGCCATAAAAAGGAATATGCAAATATTGTCAAAATATGCAATATTTTGAGAAATGAGAAAATGCCTTTAATATGATAAAGAAAGAATTCTACATAGAGCACAAGCATTTACATAAAAAGTATAGCTATACATGAAACAGGTAGTAAACAAAGCACACAACACAACAATAGCTTAAGACTAAAGGAACTACAACAAATGCTTATTTTTGGGCATTGGACTGTCAAATAATTTGGTTTTAAATATTCTATTTTTCACTGATTTTAGAAAAATTTTATTGCTCGTTTCATCACCTTCACATATCTCAATAGATAAGAATAATTAATAGAGATTCAATTCCTGATAGAAAGAAGCTATAACTTTTCTGAGTACTTTTCATTAGTTTGAGATTTCTGAAATCTTTCTTATATTTGTCCTTAACATGAGCCTTACATAAACTGTATGTATTTGTGCTGAGACTATCAAATTAACGGGGTATGAGTTTTCCTAACTATTACTGTATTTTAATAATACAAGAAGGTGATGCAGTTCCACTTATTTTAAATGCCATTTTGCTATTTAAGCAGGAGAAAAAGCTGTAATTTGTCTCCGATGTATTATTGGTGCAGCCTCAGAAACAAATGGATTGGAAGCAGGTGGTCTTTATTTAGCTCATGGGAATATAAAGCATTTCATTACGTGTAGTACCCACTTCAGTCACATGAGCAGAGAAGTCTGTCTCTTTTTGAGCATACAAAACAAGTTGTGATTTTAAAAACCATCACGTAAAAAAAAGTTAAATTTTTGGAGTTCAACGTTTTATTGTTTATCTTTGAGTGAATATAGTTATAAAGACAAATAAATGTAATAGATTCAATTTTACAGTTACAAACTTTTAATGGGGTAACTTTTTTGCCTATACAAGTTTAACCCTTCTTAGCAAAAAGTACATTTGATTTAAAACAAAACAAAAAAAATATTATTTTATGTCACACATACCATGCCAAATAAACATAATAGGGGTTTCACCTCAAAAATATGAACAAAACCAACCAGCTTTAAAAGATATCGGTTTGGGCCCAGTTCGGTGGCCTAGCAGCTAAAGTCCTCGCCTAGAAGGCGCCCTTGTGGGATCCCATATGGGTGCCGGTTCTAGTCCCAGTAGCTCCACTTCCCATCCAGCTCCCTGCTTGTGGCCTGGGAAAGCAGTTGAAGATGGCCCAAAGCCTTGGGTTCCTGCACCCGCGTGGGAGACCTAGAGGAAGTTCCTGGCTCCTGGCTTTGGATCAGCACAGCACCGGCCGTTGCAGCCACTTGGGGAGTGAATCATCGGACAGAAGATCTTCCTCTGTGTCTCTCCTCTCTGTATATCTGACTTTGCAATAAACAAAGTATCAGTTTGGCTAAAATCAGCGATAAGCATAAAGCTAATCTTAAGTATTTTTTTCTGCCAGAAAATAGCTTCCATATAAAAAGTAGGAAAAAATAAAACCATAGGCTCAAAAAGAGGGAAAAATCTATCTTTTCTACAACTACTAATGGGATCCAGTTGTGTAACTTTGTTCATGAAAGATCAAGTCATCATTTTTAAACATTTCCTGGTGCCAAATAATCCTACTCCCGAAGATTTCCAGTGAAAGTCACAAAACTTCTTTTGGCTCTTTTGCCTTTTGAGCCAAATTATGTAAATAAAGCAGTAATATTTTCAAAGAGCTAGCACATGGAAAATTTGGAATAGGTTCACAGTGATAGATCTGCACGCTCCCCGCAGGAGGGTCCAAAGGACACATCTTCTACCAGGATTCTGAGAGAAAAAACACACAAGGAGTTTCCACATCCTTGAAGAGCTTCTCTGTAAGTTAAAAATAGTGACAAACTTTGCTCAAAATGAGATCCCTGGGCCCAGCTCAATAATGTACAGGTTAAAATCCTCGCCTTGCATACCCAGGATCCCATATGGTCGCCGGTTCCAATTCCAGCGGCCCTGCTTCCCATCCAGTTCCCTGCTTGTGGCCTGGGAAATTGATCAAAGACAGCCCAGGGTCTTGCAACCCTGCACCCATGTGGGAGACCTGAAGAGCTCCTGGCTTCAGATTGGCTCAGCTCCAGCTGCTGCGGCTCACTTGGGATGTGAAACATCGGAAGGAAGATCTACCTCTCTGTCTCTCCTCCTCTCTGTATATCTGCCTTTCCAATAAAAGTAAATAAATATTTTTTTAAAAAAAGAAAAGAAACTAAAATAAGATCACTATATGCACAGGGAACATGGGTCTCCAAGAAGCAGGCACCAAAAACAGGTTGTATAGTCAAACATACAGCATTAACTAGTTGTTCCAAGTGTTCTTGCAGATTGGCAGCCTACTAAATTGTCCTTGAACTGTATAACCAAATTTCCAGTCCTAGTAAACAGAACTTTATCATAAATCATTAAAATAGTCTTAGTCCCATAATCAATTCTTGGATGTAAGTAAATTCCCACATTCAGAGCCCCCGAATACAGCAGGAGCCACGCACCCATTAGGAAGGACCTGTACCACTGCTGGTCTAAATTATCAGTCTCCCAGTCTTCCTCATGAGGACATAAGTCATTTACAAGAACTATGCCTGGTGGAATATGAAAAGCAAATAGTACTTCAGAGACTACTGAACACAGGATCTAAACTTACATCACCAATCCCTGAAAAGCAACAATCTCATTGTGCTCAGAGTAGGAGTTACGATGGAAGTGATTAATGGAGTCTTAGCTCATAACCATCTAACTATGAAACCTTGTGATCCTATGAAACCCTCTCTCTATTTTACCACGTTCAAAATGCCAAGGTAGGATAGACTTAATCAGGGACTGACAGAATCCACACAGTGGTTACCTGACCTGTGGAATGTGTCGGTAAAAACAACTGTATACTAGTAAAACTGCATCTACCTAAACAACAGCAAGTCAAGAGAAGTATTCATTTCTGGGAAATTATGGATATGCATTTTGCCCTCCAGGTCTTGAAGGACACAGGGCAGGTTGATTTCTTCCACATGTCTAGTCTGTGCAGAAAACAAATGGCTCTTGGTTCAGAATGAAAGTGGATTATTATAAACTTCATGTGGAGACAATTGTAGCTACTGTTCCAATTATTTCTTCAGTTTTGAGTAAATTAATGCATTCTCAGTTCCCTAGCATGCATCTACTGACCTGGAAGGTGACTTTTTTCTTATTGGTAGTAAAGATGACTGGAAGTGGTTTTCCAAAGATTTATTTTCATTTTCCTGCTTCCGGGGCAAATCAGCTCTCAAATTCTCTATCCTATGTCATACTGTGGTAAGTAGGGACCATTAGCATCTCTTATTTCCACAAAACTTCACATCCTTACGTTACTCTCTGGACCTTGTGAGTAAGAAGCAGCAATTACCTGAGACTGTCTAAAATATTTGGATGTCAGAGAGTGGGAAAAAATCTGATGGAAACAAAGAATTCCTGCTTGCCAATGGAATGGGTCATGTCAAAGCAGCTCTTCAGGGTAACGAATAAGCTGGTTCTCCTACAACATAGGAAGAGGCACACCAGGACATTTCTTCTGATCTTAACATATTCCTCATCTGGATGTGTTTCTCCAGCTCATTTACTGAATCACTCTTGTTTGGGGCAAGAAGCAAAAGACTCACTCCACGTCCAGGCTGCTGGACTCCTTGCACCTTATTGTACAGCAAGCCAACAGAATCGGAAGTATAATAGCAAACCCAGACACTGTTTACAGTCTTTTTCTTTTTTTTTTAAGATTTATTATTATTGGAAAGCCAGATACACAGAGAGGAGGAGAGAGAGAGGAAGATCTTCCATCCGATGTTTCACTCCCCAAGTGAGCCGCAACGGGCCGGTGCGCGCCAATCCGATGCTGAGAACCTGGAACCTCTTCCGGGTCTCCCAGGCAGGTGTAGGGTCCCAAAGCTTTGGGCCGTCCTCGACTGCTTTCCCAGGCCACAAGCGTGGAGCTGGATGGGAAGTGGAGCTGCCGGGATTAGAACCGGCGCCCATATGGGATCCTGGGGCGTTCAAGGTGAGGACTTTAGCTGCTAGGCCACGCCGCCAGGCCCTACAGTCTTTTTCAAACCTTATAGGCAATTCAAGTTTAGCACTCTGGAGAAAAGCTGAAAATACCCTCTGCAAATTTTTCCTCATCTTTGATACTGCAACTTTTGATTTACTTTTGGGCTTGAGTAGAAAGTGCACACCTAACCATGGGCCTCCACATAGCCATGCATACCTTGCTGGTGTTGTCTTACAGAAAATCAAGGCAGCATCACTTCATTATCTAGTGGCAATGATACATGGACCAGGTCCAAGCCGACCATGAAAACCCAGGATGACGGGCCCAGCGGCGTGGCCTAGCAGCTAAAGTCCTCACCTTGAAAGCACCGGGATCCATTATGGGTGCCGGTTCTAATCCCGGCCGCTACACTTCCCATCCAGCTCCCTGCTTGTGACCTGGGAAAGCAGTCGAGGACGGCCCAATGCACTGGGACACCGCACCCGCGTGGGAGACCCAGAAGAGGTTCCAGGTTCCCGGCTTCGGATCGGCGCGCACCGGCCCGTTGCAGCAGCTCACTTGGGGAGTGAATCATCGGACGGAAGATCTTCCTCTCTGTCTCTCCTCCTCTCTGTATATCCGGCTTTCCAATAATAATAAATCTTTAAAAAAAAAAAATAAAAATAAAGAGTTTAATGTTCAAGGGAATTTAAGTAACTAGGTGATAAAATTAGACTCTAATGAAGGAAGTTTAATTTCATCAATTTAATTGTTCATTGATCTTTAATCAGAAAAATGTAGATGACTATTCTAAGCATATTATTAAAATCAGATACTTGGCAGACATTGTGGCACAGTTGTACAACACTGGCATCCCACATGGGCATCAATTTGAGTCATGGCTGCTCCACTTCCATCCAGCTCCCACTTAATGAGCCAGGGAAAGCAGTGAATGATGACTCAAATGCTTGGCAGCTACATCCATGTGCGAGACTGAGCAGCTCTTGGTTCCTGGCTTCAGACCAGTCCAGTTCTGGCCATTGTGGCCATCTGGGAAGTAAATATTGGAATGTAAGATCTCTGTCTCTCCCTTTCTCTGTAATTGTTTCAATCAATTTTATTTTAAAATTAAAGGTTAATTTAACACTACAAATGAAAATTATAGAAAATAGTTACATACACAAAAATACTTCTTCCACTTTGATGTTAACACAATCTACATTGGTGCCAGTGATAAGGTATTATAAGCTCATCCTCCACCTGTAGTGGCAGTATTCCACATGGGTATTCATTTGTATTCATCTTCCATTCCTGCTCCGCTTCCAATCCAGCTCCCTGCTTATGACCTGGAAAGCAACAGAGGATGACTCAAGCCTTAGGTCCCCTGCATCTACATGGGAGAACAAGAGGAAGATCCTGCCCCCTGACTTCAGATCAGCTCAGCTCTGGCTGTTGCAACCACTTGGGGAGTGAACCAGTACATGGACAATCTTTTTCTCTAGCTATCCTTCTCTGTAAGTCTACCTTGTGAATAAAAAAATAAATAAATTTTTTTAAAGGCACATTGATATTGGGAGAAAAAGGCATTAAAAATGTGGAAGAAGTGAGCATTTAGCCTAGGGATAAACACTGGCTGGAACAGCAGCATCCTACATTGGAGTAACTGAATTTGCTATGAAACTACAGTTCTTGGCTCTAGGTTTCTGCCAGTGCAGACCCTTAAAGGCAGTAAAAATGATTCGAGCAATTTAGTTCCTGCCACCCATGTGGAAGACCTGAGCTGGATTCCTGGCTTCTGACTCTAACCTGAGGCAGTCTTGTGCAGACTCGACCAGCTTAGCTCAACTTTGGCTTTCTCACCTGCTTCCCTCTTTGTGTCTGTCTGCCTTTCAAAGAAATAAATATGTTTGAAAAGTATAGAAATAGAAAAATGTCAGAGATAAAATCATTTCCTCCAAGACATATAACAGAGTTAAAACAGCAAAAAGAGCCCAGTTTCCTGTAACATAGATTAGAAGAAATTTGTACCTTTGGTTGGATGCAGTGAAAGGCTCACCATGGCTCTTACCTTTTTAAAAAGAGCTGTGAAAATGGTAGTTATACCAGAATTGTTAAGAACTGTTCCAAACTCACCCAATTCCTTGAGAACAAAATATGAGTTTCAATGAATTAAACATACTATTTGATATATCTTTATAATTTGATGAAATTCTCATTCCTTATGGTTCTTACTTCTCCACCCCAAAGTCATATTTTGATTTTTCTAGATTAAAATTAAATTTCACAAATTCACTTAGAGTTGTAGAGCTCAAAATCATTTCTTTTGAGCCATCAGCAAAGTTTAGAACATCCACATAAAAGTTAACCCAAGAAAATTCCTGGTGGTAAATGAAGGGGCAGGATAACATAGCATGGCATACAAAATATCCCATGCTAAAATTTAAGCAAAAGGTATAAAACTCTAATATTCAATAGGGAAGGAAGAGGGATACATGAGAACCATAGTAGAAACCCAAGTTAATGGAATCCCAATTTATGAACACAATTTTGAGGCACTGTTTTCCTTTGTAGTTATAACACAGCTCAATTATAAAAAAAAAAAAAAAGGAAGGGACCTATGCCATGGCATGTAGACTTATCCTCTACCTCAGGTACCAGCACCCAGTATGGGTGCCTCTTCTTGCCCTAACTTCCAGGCTGCTCCATTCCCCATCCCTCTCCCTCCACCTGGCCAGGGAAAGCATCAGAGGATGTCCCAAATGACTGGGACCTCTGTACCCATACAGGAAACCTGGAAAAAGCTCCTGGCTTCGTACAGGCCCACCTCTGACTGTTGCAACCACCTCAGGAGTGAACCAACAGACGGAAGATTTCTGTGTGTCTCTCCTTTCTGTGTAATTATGACTTTCAAATTTAAAAAATTAAAATGTTTAAAAGTAATGAAACAGAAGCTGACCACTAATGGAGGTGATCTCAGTGACTCAGTCTCATCACTTTCCATAAGCACCTAATACTAGTTTCTGACAGATTTTAGAAAGATTTTAGTTTTGTGGCACACAGAAAAAACTCACCCAACATATTATCAGCCATGTCAGCTGCTTCTGAACCAAAGTTTCAGTGATGTTTCCCTGTCCAGGGTCTTTCCCAGCCATCTCTCACTCTTCCACCCGGTTCATCCCATACCCACATTGTGTCAGTTTAACTATTCCCTCTGGCCAAAAGAAAGCTGCAGATAAAATGAATTAAGCAGAATTTATCTGAGCAAAGGATGATTTACGAATGGAGCAACACTCTAACTCCGAGGAGGTTCAGGAAACTTAACACCAGGAAGAGTGATCAGTTTCTAAAGACTAAGTTGAAGTAAAACTTCATTGGCTATAGGCAGGCAATTGCCTCTAACGGTGTGGTTCATGCTTCAATTAGTGAACCTTAGTTACCTAACCAATCACCTGGTTTACCCAGCTGAAACTCAAGCTGTGTATATTTGTGTGTAAAACAGTTACGAGAAATGTCTGTAATGCTGGCATCATCAGGTTATGGGAATTCTTATTCTCTTTAACTCCCTGCTTGCACCTGCCACATTCATTGTGAGGAGCTATCCAACCATACAGTCATCTGGAAGTTACTACTGGAAAATGAGTTTTGTGAAGTACAAATTGGGGATGTGTTGTGTTTCTTGCAATTTTAACACCTAGGAAAACCAAAGGCTTAGGCATTCCTAGACTGTATTTTTCTTTTTCCCATGGATTTTCTTCTGGGCAAAACTATTGCCAGATGAGAACTCAGCTGCCTGCTTGACTTGCCCTGTCGAAAAGAAATGAATGCTTTGCCCGCCACTTTTCTTACCCCATCGTACCGAAGTATTTGTTTTCCAGGCTTAATTTTTGGAGAGCCATAATTGGAGTTTCCTCATGGGTAAACTCAACCCCAAGCCACCCAATCTCTTCACAGGAGTAAACACAAAATGGGCCACATTTCTGATGCCCTGAGACCAGGTGTTATCTGAATAGTTCCTAGATTTACCAGGTGAGGCTGCAGGGAGCACTTTTATGGAGCTTGCTTTAAAGTCTTTCTCTATGAGAGAAAGTGCGGCATTAAAAAAAAAAAAGAAAAAAAAGAAAAACCTGGGTGCTGATGATGGTGTCAGCATCCCATATATATGTTAGCACCCCACGCGCTCCACTCCTGATCCAACTCCCTGTTACTGGCCTGGGGCAAGCAGCAGAGGATGGCACAAGTACCTGCGCCCCTGACACACATAGAAAACCAAAATGTAGCCCCTGGCTCCTAGCTTAGACCCAGAACTGTTCCAACCATGCTGGGCATTTTGGGGAGGAAACCAGCAGATAGAAGATTTTCTCTCTTTCATACTACTACTTTTTTTTTATTGTTCTCAACCAAGCTTAGTAATGTCCAACAGTAACCAACACGTGAAAAGTCATCAATTCAACAGTCTTGAACCAAGATCCTGAGAGAAAAAAGTCACCGCTATGAAATCCCTCCATCAATACAAAAAGCTGAATTTCAGTCTTCCCAGTAATACAGCCATCCTAAGAATACAGAGTGAACAACCAGGTACAACTGTACAGCTAAATCATTAAAAGTGCGCAAACTAAAATTAAACCTTCCCAACTCCATGGACATGTAAAACAGACACGACAAAATTTTACTCCATTTGGCAATAATCTTAATATAATCCAATCAACCTGATCTACTGTCTCCACAAAATGATAGATTAATCCGTTGGCATTCTTGAGGCCTCGTAAGAACACAAGGGAAGCCGTAGAATTTGAAACTTTGGATGCTTTTTCAAAGATGGCTAAAATCATCTGAAACAGGACTTTTTGTTGAAGTTAGCATAACACATCATTGATTAAACTCAGTCATTGACATGAAATCACACAAACACCTTTAAAACAAACGCAAAACCTTTGCCAATTTAAAGCAGTGAAAAATTTCGTCGAAAGCACAATTACTTTAATATATGAAAATACCTTGTAGACAATGAACAACATATTATTTTAACTTATACCTTGAAATAATTCAATAGTGTGTTAGAGTTTAATTGCATACGAAGTTATTTATGATATAAATTTCACATTTTTGAAAATGTCACAAATGAAACCTTAAGAGTTACAAAAGCCTAATATTTTTGGTTTCTAAATTCCCAAGTTGCCACGGATATACAGATGAAGTTAGCTTTCTAAACATTTATCACAACAAAAGACCTCCCAAAGCAAAATTTGCAAGCCTAGAGAACAAGTTTTATTAAATTGTTCTTTTTCTTCTTTATCATTTTAGAGATGTTTAAAAAGCGGGCGACCAGGCAACAGAAAACTTAGCGTCAGGAAATGAAAGTCTGGAAGAATGAAAAGCAGCCAGCTGTCAGCAATAGAAGGCCGACCTAACGCAATCAGCTTCCCGAGGAAGGCTGTCAGGGCAGAGCCTTCAGCCAGGCTGCCCACCGGCGGGCTCTGGGCAGAGCCTTCAGCCAGGCTGCCCATGGGTGGGCTCTCACCTGCCTCCCATTCCAATTCAAACCAGGCAGCTTGACCCTGCACTTCTAAGACTGGAATTCCTACACCTCACGGCCACATGCAAGCAACAAGCCCCGCACTGGGAGCTGCACAGAAAGGCAAGCCTCCTCCAACACAGAAACCAAACCAAAGGCAAACATCTCAAGAGCACAAGCGGGGGGGGGGGGGGGGGGGGGGGGCGCCTCTGGGCGAAGTCTGAACCCACAAATTGGGACGACAAATCTCAGAGCCCACTGATTAGGGAGAAAACTCAGAGCGCAAGCCGAGGCTGATGACTCACCCAATTTTATGAGGTTTTGAAGTCCCTGTTCTGAAGTCCTGAGGTCTTGCGTCTTGAAATTCTGCTGTCCCTGTTCATGGCGCCAGTTCTCAGCGTTTTGTCCTGCCAGCAGGCCCTAAGGTCACGGACGGTGAGGCAGGCGGTGGCCTTCAACCACAAAGACCACAAGCTGGTGAGGCCTGTCAGGTTTACTACGCACAGGTTACAGGTTTTAAAGGGTAAGGAAGGGGCGGGCAGGAGGAAGCCTTCCGGGCGGACTCCACGCCTACCAAAGACTGCAATTGGCTGTATGACACATCTATCTCTCTAGATCTTCCAGTCATGGCCGAGGTCAGGTTCCAGGTGTACTTCCCTTGACCTTCTAGCCGTGCTGGAGGTCACACTCCACCTGGAGGCCTGAAAGCTGTGCCTCAGGCCATGGAGATTAGGCTTAAGCCACGCCCTCCAGTCAGCAGGTTGGGGGCCTGGGTGATCGCCCACAAGGGTGCTGGACTCTGTCATTGTCCATACCTGCATTGTCAGGATACACTTAAACTGTAGAATGATGGACTTATGACCTTTTTGAAGGACTGTAATATTGTAACAATATAAGGGAAATTGGGCCCGGCGGTGTGGCCTAGCAGCTAAAGTCCTCACCTTGAAAGCCCCGGGATCCCATATGGGCGCCGGTTCTAATCCCGGCAGCTACACTTCCCATCCAGCTCCCTGCTTGTGGCCTGGGAAAGCAGTAGAGGACGGCCCAAGGCTTTGGGACCCTGCACCTGCGTGGGAGACCCGGAAGAGGTTCCAGGTTCCCGGCTTCGGATCGGTGCAGCACCGGCCCGTTGCAGCAGCTTGGGGAGTGAATCATCGGATGGAAGATCTTCCCCTCTGTCTCTCCTCCTCTCTGTATATCTGACTTTGTAATAAAATAAATAAATCTTAAAAAAAAAAAACAATATAAGGGAAATCAATGGGGGGGGGGAGTTTTGGGGAGAGTAAGGAGAAAACCCAGAGGCTACAGATCTGTATCATCAAGCTAATTAATCAATTAATTCATTAATTTAAAAATGAGGAGAAATAAGCAGCGTGCAGTTAGTTCATAACAAAGAGTCTTCAAGAAGTTATCAGGAAAGACATATTTTTAAAATATTCTGGATGGATTTCAAAAAAAATTTTGCTGGCTGACCAGGCTAAACCAGTTTACATCAAATGCTGGCAAACCCGAGCACCAGAGCAGAGTGTGCGTCGGGCCAGGTATGGTTGCAACACATACCAGTGCTCATTACGGCTGGGATTGGGTGCTTGCTGGGCTGGACTAGGCTATAACCTTCACTAGCGTCAGGTGGAATTGGAGGGGGGAGGGCGGGCCGGGTCAGGCTACAACATCCACTGGTAAATGCCAAGGTGAGGTGGACCGTACCAGACTGGGCCACAGCGCGCAACCAGCACATGTCAGAACCAGGGAGGGAGGGGACAAAGCCAGTAGGAGGAATATGAAGGGCTCCCCTGCTAGACAGCCACTCCCACTGCAGAGCATGAGTTGGGATGGGGCAGACCAGAGCAGGCAGGACTAAAACACCTGTGGGCCTCAAATGAGCTAGATCAGGGAAAAGCCATGCTGGGCTGACTGTTCCTACCGGTATAAGCATAAATCAGAGTGGGTGAGGGTTGGTTGGGCTTTGCCGCAGCATCAGCTGGCAGAGGCTGGCACTGGGGGCTAATTCTGTCTAGTTAAACTCCAGAACCACCTGGAGAGTGCATAATCCAGGAGTGGGAATGTTGGAAGCACTGCACGAATGCCCTGCCCTAAGATGGTGGCTGGTTCAAGGCCAGGAGGCAGCAGGAAGACAGGAGGTCACAGGTGAGGCAGATCTGCCTCCTTTCCAGGGCTTGGCCAGTCAGGTAGCACCCAGTGGACCCACGGGAATGCAAGTGATGGGAGTGAGAGCTGAAATTGCTATGGCAATAAATATAGTTATTGTTATCTCATAGGCTAGCCTGTCTTCGCAATTTTTTGGAGCATAGAAAATGTAGCTGTTTTAGCCGCTTTTATAATTTTTAGCTAGAGGAATTAAGGATGCTTTTATTAAAGAAAAATGCTTTTGATTATTTTTTCATTGTTCATGGGGTTGCAGGGCCTATAGTTGTAGAGGGATTTAATATTTGTAATTTTTGTTTTTAGATTTATATTTTTCCCCTTGTAAACTATTTTCCCGCTAAATAATGAGCAAATTGTAGAAATAGAAATGTGGTAGGAATGTACTACTGATTAGCAAGTAATCGCATGTGCCTTGGCCTTGGAGTCCTGGCTGCCGCTCCATGGCTACTGTTGAAGAATGAATAATGGCTTGCTTTAAAGAATATGAATACAGTGTTTTAAAGAATTATCTCTAGGGGCACCTGCTTAGTCCTGAAGCGCAGACGGAATGACCGAATGTCTGTACATGCCCCCTTAGTCTTGAAGTAAAAAATAGAACAATTAGTTGCTTCTGCAGAGGCTTGTGTGGTGTTTGAGTAAATAAAAAGGACAGCTTTCTCTTGGGCTGTGTGAGAACACACCAAGTGTCAGTGTCTGTGTCTTTCTTTATCGCCGGCTCCATGCACCCTTCCCGAGCTCCAAACTTGGCTGGAGCTGGACTCCGGCATGGGAGTAGCCTAGTAGGGAAATAGTGGGTGCCTCCCTCTTGGGTTACCACTCCCACTGGAGAGCACGAAAACCAGAACAGGGGCAGGGGTTGCTGGACAGAAAGGCACCTGCCAGTATGTGTGTGGGCTGGATAATAGGTTGGTTGGGTTGAACTAGCTTCAATGCCCATCAACATGTATGAGAGCCAAATGGGATGTGGGACAGACTGAACAAGTCTGTGGTACACATTGGCAAGCATGGGAACCAGGATAGTGGGCAGGCCTGGTGAGGGTTATTGGGAGTTGCCCCAACCAGACTGCAACTCCCACTGGTTTGCGTGAGGGCTGAGCATGAAGTGGTCAGGATCAGGCTGGACGGCAGCACCCATTGGTTCACATGGAAGACAGGGCTGGAAACAGAACCGACTCAGCAACTGCAACCACCAGCATGTGCATAAGCTGATTGTGGCGATGGACTGTGCCAGACCCTCTGCTGGCAAGCACATACAAGAATCAGCTCTGGGATCACCTCAGATGAAGTTTCTCTGGGGATCCCTCCAACTGAACAGCTGATCTCAGAACCCCAACCATGAAGAGACTATGTCAGCCAGTGGATTCTGAAGAGAGTTCATCACGCTTGGTGAGACGAGATTGGCAGCATTTCAGAACTGTTAAACTATCTAAACTGCATGAGCAGGACCCTTGGAGCATGCCATACATCGAGGTCCTGGGATGGGTGGGAGGCTGGGTGGGGTTTTTCCTTTATCTCTTCCTTTACCCTTGATACAGAATAATAATAATAGTAATAATAATAATAATATTTATGTGGAAAAAATAGTCTTACCCACTTTCCAGTAGCCCTTGACCCTTTGTGCCCCAATCAACCATGTAAAGATTACCAAAATAAAAGAAAAAAATTATGCCCTGAAACAACTTATCTTCTGGTTTTATTTTTACATGAACTTTTGGATTTACCTCTTAAGGTTTCTCTATTATTTTGTTAATAAGATTCACAGCACACAAATTGAATCCTTGTGTCAAAAAATATCAGTGGAAAAGCTAATTTCTGATAGGGTTGAGGCTAGTTTGGGTCATCAAAGTAGGTTGTTTCATAAACTGTTATCATGTGCTGGTCTGTAAAATGCTTGCTTATATCCAACCTAAAACAGTGCAGCGGATGCCACGTCCACCTTCTATCTTTTGAGGAGATTTATGAACTTTAAATTTTACATTAAATCTCAGTGTGAGCCTATTCAAATTTCTGTGTATCCTTTGCCCAGTAAAAAGGAAAAGAGGGAAATAAGGAGAGTGAAAGAACGGTTGAGAGACAAAGAGAGGAATTTGGAATCTGTTAGCAGCAGTGGATACTGTCAAGTTGAGCAGCTGCCTCTGCCATTCTGTGGTGAATTAAATCCACCTGGTGGAAACTGAGCTGCTCGATGAGGTTAGAGTCTGTCTATCCTACGATCAGCCCTATAATTCAAAGTAATCAAATTTCTTTTCTTTATATAGTAGGGTTTTTTTTATTAATTACATTGCATTATATGACACAGTTTCATAGGCTCTGGGATTCCCCCAACCCCTCCCCGTACCCTCCCCCCATGGTGGATTGCTCCACCTTGTTGCTGTATTACATTTCAAATTCAGTCAAGATTCTTTCATTGCAATCATATACCAAGCATAGAGTCCAGCATCTTATTGTCCAGATAAATTCAACAGTTTCTTGGGAAGACTATCTCTGGTCTGAAGGCAGAACTGGCAGAATATCATCTCCTCCAATGAAAAGCCGTAAGATAACATCAACGACAATTTACAACATTATGGAATTAATTGACATGATGTTGAGTAACCAATATGTTAAAAAAAAATGCAGGTTCTTAACCACATCCTGTGACTACTTCATTGACATTTCAATTTTAGTTTATATACTACCGGCTTCTATACACCTTAAAATGGCTATAGGGTACGCTGTCCCATGTCTATTTTCATTTTAGTATTTAGCAGTTTAGAGTGTTGAAAAATAATTTTGCTGAACTTGGCAGATTTTAGGATAGTCTAAACTGGGTTATAACTCAAACAAGGCATATGTCAACAATTGAGGTGCAGAACAGCTTTAGGAGGGGTGTGCAGAGAAACCTTCAATACCTTAGTGAGGAGTAACTAATCTTTGTGTCCTACCTAGAAAGGTATGTGTGAGTCCATGCTGACTGTTTCCTGTCTGGTTCTAAGTTTTCCTTGTTGTTCTCTGCCTATCAATTCTAATTTGTGTGTGTGTGTGTGTGCATTTTGGGGTGGGGGACTCTGGAGTGACCCTGATGGTCATTGCCAAGAGAGGGTGGGAATCCAAAGTTGGAACTAAATAAGGACCAGAGAAAGCTCCTCTCCCTAGTCCCAAAGGAAGTTTACTGTTCTGTTTCTGTGGACCGCTCAGGGATCCTGGCTGTTGTTCCGATGACCTTGGATCCGCGAAGAAAGATTTGGGCTTCTTCCATCCCATGTGGTAGATCCAAATGGGGGTGGGTGACCTCAGAGTTCTTGGCCTCCGAAGGCACTCTAATTCCCCGTGGTCTCTTTGGCAGTTGGGATGTAGTCCTTTGTGCCCGTACTGATAGTCGTTGGTGAGGATTTGAAAGCCTCCAGGGTTGTGATACAAGCCTCCTCCTGTCCCCTTGCTCCACTCTGGGGTCCTCCCCGCTCTGTGCATATGACCTCCTGTTAAGAGGTTGTCAGGATCGCTCCTGATTCCCCCTTTATGTCTTTAGTTTTACTATTGTCTAATGCTAATTTGAATCTGTTGTCTATAAGTTACCTGTTAAGGTTCCTGATAGATTATACTTCACGTATTCCTCACACATTCTAGGGAGATGGAAGATTTCTCTGCTCTCCCTCCCCATTTTACCAAGAAGCATAGGGTCCTAAAAGTGAATTAGGTTTTACAGTTCTTTGATGTAGATCATAAACAGTCTGACTAACATTGATTGTTGGTTCATTGGTTACATCACAATATCTTATTGCATGAGATACAGGCTGTTTGGGGTTGAATTAATATTACAGTTACAGGTACTGTCTTTCGGATTGACATCATTCCATGTTAAATTAAGGCAAATATGTGTTATCTAACCTTTTGGGATTGGCTCATTTCCCTTAGCATAATGGTTTCCAGTTGGACCCATTTGGCCACAAAGAACTGCATTTCATTTTTTTAATAGCTGAGTAGTAGTCCATGGAGTAAATGAACCATAGCTTTTTTATCCAGTCTTCTGTTGATGGGCATTTTGGTTGCTTCCAAGTTTTTGCAGTTATTGATTCTACACATGTCCAACAGTTTCATTGGGAATCCATCTTTCGTCTGGATGCAGGGATGCATGTTCCATTGTACCCCCACGTCTGTATATGATAAACCCTAGTACTTCATCACTCTGTATTACCATAAGTGAGAGGCCATGAAACGAGGTCAACAACCAGTATGAGTTAAGACAGCCACATCAACATCAACATCGACATCAAAAATTAATTGTAGCACCTTGAAAAAATAACGGGCCACTGAGTAACCAATACATGAGTGACAAAAAGGAAACACAGAAGTCTCTTGGAAAAAATGATTCCATCGTATAATTCATGAGCATGTGATGAATTCGACTAGAGAAAAGAGATTATTTGGAAGGAACCAAACTGGCGGTCACAACATCCATGTGGAGGCCACTGCTGGGTGCCTGGCTGGCGCTGGGAATGGATTGCCAGAGCCTGGATCACTGGAGTCTGGATAGCCGGGGTCTGAGTTGCTGCTCGCCAAGTGCTGGTGGGTTTTCAGTCCACTACAACACTGCTGTCCTGTTGCCACAGCTTTCCTGTGTCCAGGGGGTCTCCAGGCACCCCCTGCTCACTGCCTGAGCCCTATTTTTTCCCTGTAATCTACTTACTGTACTTCTCCCTGTCTAAAGATTCCCCGTCTTATCAAATGTGTCTGTGCTCTATGCCACCATCTTGCCTTCCCCCCTCTATCTTTCACTATCTTTCTCCCAATCTCTCACTTTCTGCATCTCTAACTTTAAGGAAATAAATAATTTCTTTTAAAAAAAGATAAAATAATCTCTTTGACATATATATAGCAAGTGAGTTTCTGGGATATTGTGTTTATTTTTAACCTCATAAGCATTATATTAAAAAAATATGTTTTTCCATATGCTTACCTACATGTCATTGTCTTTTTTGATATTTCCTATGGCATAAGAAAAAAATCAATTTCAAAGCAGTATATTCACTTATGATACTTTAAAAGCTAGTATGCACAGGTAGTATTTGAATTGTCTATTTCCATTTGTTTTCCTATTGTAACCATCTTTCTATGAAAGACTATATTGCTTTATATGCTCTCTGTATGTTGAAAATAATTCTGTTTGTCTATAAAATTTTATGCACAAAATTTCTGTTATGAGTTATTTTTCAGTCTTATAACATTACATCAATTATAACTCAGAACAAAAAGAATTTAATTGAATCCATCATTTCTTTTCATGATTTCTTGATTTAAATAATTTTGGAAATCTGATGTAGCAGCAAAATAAAATAACTTTCTAGTTTGGAGTATTTATTTCTCAAAAATGTTAATTTCAGAGATGTTTACAATTAGAAGTACTCTCAGAAACCATCAAAGAGGAATCGGCCTTCATACAATTAATACCATTAAAATAACTGTCATTATACAACTTAGCACAACATGGCATGGGAAGAATAATGTGGACGTTGAGTGGTCTGCAAAGCCAGATTTTAGGCAACTTAACTGAACCTTGATTTTCCCATCTGTGAAATGGGGATTGTACAGCCAGCTCACCATGCTGCAGTGGCAGCAGCTCATGAAGGTTTTGGCACAGAGCCTGATGCATAATTTCCATTGAGTGGCATAAGGTATTTACACTTGACAAGACAAAAATGGAAAAGACAGACTAGTCATAGCTGTTTTATTGGCAAAGCAGGTTAATTTTTTGTCCCTTATTTTCAAAATTGTCCATAATACTATGTTATTTCAATTTCAATTTAAAATGAATAAATTGTCTTCTGTGTTGTACTTCCCAAGGAGCATGTCCTTAAGACAATGAATTTACCTTCCAAGGAGCAGATGGATGAGTGGGTCATGAGAAATGATTAAGGTTAGAGATTATGTCTGGAGTTGCTAAGTGATGGCTGAGAGGAGGCTAATAATTGAGAACAAAACTCTAACATGAGAAACACTGAATGGTCAGGAAGAATCACTTCATCGGATTTGGGACAAGATTAATTAGAAAAGCATAAAGAAGAGGGGGAGGGAATTAGCCTAAAAGGGAGCGAAAACTTTGACAGTAAAAAATATTATACAAGAAAAATCTTCCAGGAAAAGTGATGAAAGCCCCTGGGATATTTAAAATAAGGTTGGCTGGAAACCAAGAAAATATATATGGCAGAGAACCACAGTGCTTTAATTTAGTGTTCACTCCCATCTCTTATTTTATAACTGCCTCAGTGGGGAGCAGGAGAATGAAGGGCTCTGAATCAGAGTAGGTGACTAAAAAGTGCGTCCAAAAACCAAGTGTTTAAACATTTCTGCCATGCGTTGTTTCCACGACAAACAAAACTAGCCAAAGCCTGTGTGTGAAGTGACCCATGCTATGTTGTTAGGAATTCTAGGACAAAGCTGCCACAAAGCAAATGGGACAGGAATGAGGACACAGACTGTCAGCAAACTCCTGATGACTCAAAGAAAATTTGGATGCCAGCCAGGTCCTAAATCAGATTGCTAGAACATTCAAAGGGACTTAATTTAACCAGTTCCGTTGAAGATAATGACTAGCTTCACTTAGTAGGTGCATCGTTTGTGCCAAATACCAAAGCGATCTTAGTTCTCACAACAACCCTGGGAAGATTGTTATCAACATTTGAAAAAAAGAAAAATGAGGCTCAAAGAGATTAAGTCCTGCCCCAAGGTGCACATGGTAAGTAAGAATTAAAGTATGGATTTCAATTCATGTGTAAATATTTCTCAAATCAGTGACATCTATCTATACTCTATCATCTCAAAGTACAAAAAAGGACTGACTCAGCTTAGATCACACAGTCCAACTACAGAGCTCACATTGCACTGCAACTGGGCTTCCTTGTTCTCAGTCTCTGTCCTAAACCATGTTTTCTTGGGCCTCAGTTCCGTTCTTTTACTCTCTCCCGTGATATGAAGTAAAGTAAGAGAGAAAACTGTCTTTTTGATGGCATAACCTAGAGATAAGAAGAGTCTATATATCTAAATTTAACCCACTGGTTCTATTGGCTGTTATATTCAATACCAAAACACATTAGAGCATTCAACTGGTTAATGCAATACTCTACTTATTATGAAGTTATTTCCCATGTAGCTCAGGTATGTATTATGCAGTCTTGTGATGTAAAACAATCTCAGTCGGAATCATAATGTGTATGTAAGATACTTACTACCTTACTTAGGTTCGTATTAATACTTATGTTGTAAGATTACTACATGACTATTTTCAAGTCCAAGAGAATCTATAAGAACATAAAATTCGTAGCATACATTATAAACTATGAATCTGTTCATGCCATCATTTATTATTGTTTTCATTTTCCCTCAATAGTTTCCACTCTTTATGATGCATATTCCCCAATGTAATAAAGTTAGTTAATAGATAGACATTGTAAAATAAATAACTTTGAACAATCAGGAACAACATGAATGAATGAAGATCTCTAGCAACTGAAAGTATTCAGGCCATCCTCATCTTACCAGAAATACCTTCTAAAAAATCCTGTAAAATGCACATATTTTAATTACATTTTTACATGTACATTTTGAAGTGTGCTAGCAACTGTCATACTTCTTGCCCTAATTATGCCTGGAAGAGAAAAATCTATATGGACTTGAGGTAGCTATTCTACATCCTACTAAACATTTTGTATAAAGCAAAATCTTGAAAATGTGGTGTATACATAATATAGAAAGTTACTCAGCCATAAAAAAAGAATGGAATTCTAAAACCTGCCACAAAGTGGATGGAATTGGAGATCGTGCTATGCAAGGTAAGTCAGACACAGGAAAACAAATACCAATGCTTTCTCTAGTACTTGGTAGTTACTTATGAATGTTATCTTTTCCAAATTACATACTTCACATAATAATTTTTTTCTCCATTTGTGAATTTTATCGAGAAACTCAAATATTGCATTTAAATATATTCACCCAAGGCTTAAAAAAAAGTGTGTGTGTGCATGCATATGTGTGTGTGTGTTTACATATGAAGTCAATATGGCAAAATATTAAAAATTGTAAAATAGATGTTGCTCACTGAATCTTCTTGATACTTTCCTCTTATTTAAATCATTTTAAAACAAAATTATTTAAAAATACTGATTAGAATGATCAGCCTTTAAGGATTTGTAAGGACCCCTTCTAAAGTTTTGAGGAGAAAGAAATAATTGAAATGTAATCATGTCCCATTTAGTGCAATTTTAATCTCAGCAAAACCAGAAATGCTTGGTGACATTCGCAGCTACGACCCTTAGGAACTCTTCCAAGCTGGCCTTGATCTGGGTTCTCTGTTGCTGGTTGGCTGGAGGTGAAGGTAACTCAGATCAGCCACCAAGCTGAGTTCAATGCATGCAAACCCAGATGAGTAGCTGTTTGAAACAATGTTGATGCTTTATTTTTCAGCTTTATTAAACCATGATTTATAAAATGTTTGATTATGATTAACACATAAAATATGTTCTAATGGCTACAGAAATGTAAGATCATTATTTCCACAATCTTTTTTTTTTTCTTTCCTGTACCTGGGGAGAAGGGGGAGAGAAGGGGAGAAACCACACCCAGCCTCCCAACTGCCTCCACACCCTGGGATGGAGGACGGCCACCGGATGCCATCACAGGGTTCCCAGTGTGAGACATGCTCTGAGGGGCATGGTCAAGAGGTTTTGATAGTTAAACAATTCTGAATTACTGCCGATCTTGCCATTCCAATCAATTCATGATGAAATCTCTCCACTGGTTGATACAGACCACCTTAAAGTCTCTGTTTTCCCAAATATTCCTTGCGAACGCTTGGCTGGGGTAGTTGATCAATTTGTTCTGTCCTCTGTCATGGTACTAGGTGTCCTCTGCAGACTCCAATGTACTGCATATCCTCTTTGTGCACCTGAATATGCTGTCTACTGCTCTGTCTAAACCACTGAGGAGGCTCAGCTCTGACCCTTGTATTCCACGGTCAGACCTTGGAACCTGCAATTCGCTTCATGGTTGGGGTTCTGAGTTCAGCAGTTCAGTTGGAAGATCCCCAAAGAAACCTCATCTGAGGTGACCCCAGACCTGATTCTTCTGTGTGCTTACCAATACAGGGTCTGTCACCTAATCAGCTTAAGCACATGCTGGTGGCTGCAATTCCTGGGTCATAGCTGAACATCTCTAGCACAATTTCAAGTATTCCCAGGGGCTGAGAGGGAGGGATGTGGAGAATTTGGTCAAAGAGAGCAAACTTTCAACTTTAGGATGAATTAAGTTAGGCCCGGCGGTGTGGTCTAGAGGCTAAAGTCCTCACCTTGAACGCGCCAGGATCCCATATGGGCGCTGGTTCTAATCCCGGCAGCTCCACTTCCCATCCAGCTCCCTGCTTGTGGCCTGGAAAAGCAGTAGAGGACGGCCCAAAGCTTTGGGACCCTGCAACCACGTGGGAGACCCGGAACAGGTTCCTGGTTCCCGGCTTCAGATCGGCACAGCACCGGCCGTTGCACTCACTTGGGAAGTGAATCATCGGAAGGAAGATCTTCCTCTCTCCCTCTCCTCCTCTCTGTATATCTGACTTTGTAATAAAAATAAATAAATCTTTTTTTAAAAGATGAATTAAGTTTTAGAATCTTACTGTACAGCATGATGACTATAATTGCAATGGGGGAAGCAGGAGGGATGAGTCCCTACACCTACAGAAATGCATTGTAAAATACAATTTTTTAAAAATTAAAAAGTGAAGATACATTAATCACAAAGTAAAAGGGGGGTATTGGAAATATCTATTTGTGAATGCATCTTGCATCTATCTAATTTTGTGAAACAATACATTTTTTTTCCTTAGCTGTTTTTCAGGAAAATGTTGAACAGTGAAATTATAAGTGGCTCATTTTTCCTTTCCCAATAATTGAATTCTTTGCAAAGAGCTTGAGGAATGCTCGCTATGTAAGCAAATCAACAGAAATATCTACATAGGCATTTACTCTTGGAGAAAGTTTTGTTTTCATCCCTGTGTTTGTTTTTAACAATGTTTTATTTCAGGCTCCCGCAACCCCAATGTCAGTAGCCTTCCAATGACCCTCTGAAACAAATAACCCTATTAACAAATTCTTGCACCGTCTCTGTTCACACCCTAGTAATTTAACTATTCATCTTTTCTCAAGTCCTTATAAAGGAATTAATTATTTATAGTGTGTTAGACATTTGATGAGAGATTAATTATACAAATGACAACTATAAATTTTAACAGCTGGTATATATTTTGCCTTTAGTATAGGCTAAACAATACTCTATGTACTTCATATACATATGCTTCTTAATTCTTTCAATTAGCCATTGTCATTCCCAGGAGGATAAAAGGAGTTAGAAATATCACCAATTGATAAAGAGACATTGAAGCTGAAGCATAGTTTTAAAGGATTTATTTATTAATTTAGTTGAAAGTCAGAGCTACACAGAGTACAGTGACAGAAAAAAATAGGGGCTTTGCGTCTGCTGGTTCACTTCCCAAATGGTCACAACCATCAGGGATGGCCAGGCCAAAGCTAAAGGCCTGGATCTTCTTCCATGTGTGGCAGGTGCCCAATCACTTAGGTTGTCCTCCTCTGCTTTCCCAGACCATTAACAAGGAGCTGAATTGAAAATGGAGCAGCCAGTGCCCAAATGGGTGCCAGTGTAGGAGGCAATTGGTTTACCTGCTATGCTACAATGCTGGCCCCAGCTGAAGCAGCTTTAATTTGCAGAGCAGATGGTTTACACATAACAAAAGCAACATTTGAATACAAATTGTAACCCATGTTTTTAACTTAAATTATATGGACACACATTGATTCAATCATTGATTTTTTTCATTGTTCAATAGAAAAAAAGAAAGAACTAATAAAATCTATCAGGAGGTGTTGAAGTGCATATCTCTGTTCTGGTCATTAAGCGTGTATTGGAACATCCAACCTATTCTGAATCTTGGGCTAGTTGCTGGGTTATGAACAAGAATACATTCTCTGTCTTTATGGAGTATAAGGATGATACAGAAATTCAACACATGTTACATTAAAATTCTAGGCAATAATGAGTGATATCAAGTAAAAAAATCAAGAAAAGGAGACAGATAGCAATGGGATGAATCTGCTTAGCAGAAGTTTCCCCACCTGGAGACCTATTGCTTCTCAGTGACTATAAATACACAGAAGAGTGTTGTAAGCAGCGAAAATTCAAGGCCGAAAATTCAAGGCCGTGCTCGGTTCGTTGGAAAATATTGTTACACACTGAGGGAGGGAAAGCCAACTTTGGATATTGTTCTTGTTCAGATGGAAAGTCTTTGCAGGTTTCCAGGTTTCCAAGCCAAAAATGATGTAATTTGATTCTGTCTGGGGGTGTATGTGTGCATGTGTGCAGACGTGTGAAATCATAAGTAACATAAAACACACTACCTTAACAATTCCAAGTGGACAGTTCAGTGCCATTAAGTACATTTGCACTGTGTACCACCACCAGCATCCATCTCCAAAACTTTTCCATCTATGCAAACTAAAATTCTACCTCCATGAAGCACACACTCGCCACTTACCTACACCCCTAGTCCAACTCTTCTGCCTTATGACTCTACACATTTGATGAATCCACATATTCTGAATACACCTTACTCCTTCAACATAATCTTTTCAGGGTTCATCCATGTTGTAACATGTCAAAGTTAAATTCTTTTGTGGCTTAGTTATACTCCACTGTATGTATAGTTCACATTTTGTTTACCTGTTGAGGTCAATGAAATCTGTTATCAAAATTAATTTTGTCGATTCTCATTTTTTAAAAATATGACTTTCAATGAAAAATGGAACTGGTGACTCATGTTTGTAGCTTGTAGTATTTGTCTCTTAGGCTGATTCATATTCTCACACACGTGTGGAGAAGCCTATATAAAAGCACCTTAAGAATTATTAATGTTACTATAAGGATATAGAGTGTTGTCAACTGTAAGAAATCAAGGAAAAAACTTTATCTTACAGTTGGTTCAAAACTCTTGAGAGACAGCATTTTTGCATGGAGGGTAAATGATTTGATAGACAAAGAAATCATTTGTTGTAGTGGATTGTTCAATGAAGACTTACTGAAATCAAATCAACAGTTCATTCACTAAGGAGTGTAGAGAAGCCTGGTGGGAAATAGAAACCGTTTACTCATGGCCAGCCTGGGGAAGATTAGAATGTCATTCTAATGTAAAATGAAACTTTGATACTTTCTGCAAAAATGTCTATAAGCTTTGCTAAACAATGCATCGTGTTATAACAGAAACATTTTGCTGAGAATATTTTGTTTTACGTTACAACTCTGGCAATAAAATCCAAAAAAGCTGAACTGAATCACCTAGGAAATAAGGGAGGTGTTACCGAGCTGGCTATCAGGACACCCAATAGTCTATCGGGACAGACACACCTTGACACCCAAAACATATACACGCAAGACTTTTGGGTTGGAAACTGGACAAAAAAATGCAGTGGCTTCCATGTAATCAATTTAGAGCAGCTATGTACTACTAGTCCCTCTCCCCACACTAGCAAGGAGCTCCACTTCCCTATCCCAAAGACAGTGGATGCAAGTTGGAGTTGTTTTGCCAGTCATAGAAGCACCAGAAAACATGCTCTTCCTTTCTCTACAGAAGACAGCACCCACGCTCTTGAGGGAAACTTGGGAGATTGACATTCAGGGTTCTGTTCTTTTTTTTCCACAGTGAGGTCATTTCAGTGTTACACTTTAGAAATCTGAGTCTTTAGAAACAGCATATTGGGCTGTGTGTGTTTGTGTGTGTGTGTCTGTGTGCATGCGCATGCGTGTGCGTGGTATTAAAATTCCCATGTAACTTCTTTTAGTATTCTATCTAGCCTCTTTAAAAATAGCAACAACCAAACAAAAAGCTCCACACTTAAGATTCGCTCAGTTCATCCTAGAGCCACTCTGTTAATTGTGACAGCAAGCCATGCTCTTGTAGCTTCTTCTTCATGAACTCCAGGAACAAATGGAACCTGAAGATTAATGAATCTCACATCTTCTCACTCTCATCTATTACTACCCATAGATACTCAAATGATGGACTGGATGAGTAGATCAATAGATGATAGATACATTGAGAGAAAGAACAACAATGCCTTTGTATTGCCTCATAAAGGGAAAACTTCAACATATGTTAGTTTTTAAATTACCTCGGAGAAAGACATGTTCTCTAAGCAACGTATTAGAGACATGTCATGCTACAGGGAGGGTAGAATACAACTATCTGAACTTAAATCAAGCTCTGATTATTAAATTTCATGCTATGTGTATGTCTCAGAACACTGGTTTTCCAGAGCAAGCCACCTTAACCATCTGGACTCTGCTTAATCTCCCCATAGCATCTTTTTCTTTAAAGGAAGGGTTGCACCCACTTGCCTATCTAAAGTATGACACCTTGCAAAAACATTGTCCCAGGAGGCTAAGGGCAGAGCTACTACCTAACAACAGAAAGATGCCTTCCTGCCACCCCTTCTGGTGGCATCTTTGGTGAACATATCTGTTACAAAGCCTGTCATTCAGAGAGCCAAAGGCCGAGAGGAAGAAGACATGCAGTGTCTCCCGTATGGCAGGCAGCCCACACTGGGCCCTGGTGTCACACAAGAGCAGTATTGATAGGCATGCTGTCAGTGCCGGCTTGCCTAAGAGGCAGGGAAGGGGCAGGGCAGAGTGCCCATAAAAATGACATTGGTCCCTGCTTTTCCTTCCTGTAGTCTCATTTCTCAGCTCTACAGAGACCTCACATGGTAGGAATTCAGCATCAATGGGTCTTTCCTCTTGAATACATTTACTCTTCTCTCTCCTGGAGCCCACACGTAACAGTGAGAAGCAGGAAATCTGCTGCACTTGTATGCCCCATGCAAACATGGTCCTGTGTGAAGTGCTAGTCATTCGTGTCCCTCAAAATGTGAGCTCTTCTTCATGGTTTTTCTTGCTTCTTGCACACAAATTAGGGATGAAGTCCCATTGGCTAGCTTTATAACTCTCTAGACACTCAGAGTACACAGATAAGAAGAGTGAAGACTTTAAAATAATTCCAAGGGCCAAAAATAAAATACACCTTAATGGTCAAACCAACAGTTTATGATACAAAGGCTAGAGATGGGTCAGGAGTAGGATGTGGCTTTTAAATTAAGTATGACAAACCAGGACATTACAATTTCAAGTGGGAAAAATCAGTGAGAAGATCAAAGTTTGAGATCCCCTCCCAGGCTTACACACTGCCACACACATGCTGACATTAGATAGTGGAGAGCAGGTGTCTAGGAAAACATGGGTTGTGGGAAAGTAGATTTTCACCTTCAATCTACATTTTCTGGAGCTCAGAGGAAGAACAACAGTGGAACTTTGCCAAGGGAAGAGGGGGAGAAAGAGGGAGAAGTTCGTTTCAGTAAGATCCGTCATCTTTGACCCAGAATCCATTCCCATTTCTCCCAAAAGATGAACACAAATTTTATTTCATTGTGATTTTTATATATGTCTCTGTAGATTTAGGAGCAATTAGAGTTTCTGACACATTTTCAGTTTGTGGGTGGAAGGCAAAACTGAAAATCTGTCCAAATTTACTGACCTTTGCAAATTTTATATAATTCACTTAGGACAAAATAATGTATGTGCATTTCATCCACTTTACACCCAAGTATCAAGTCCATGGAAACTCCTATTCAATAAATATGCACAGAAACAGATATCAATCCTGTCATCAAGGCAGACACTTGCTGTTAAAATAGGCAGTAATAACCACCCTCCCTTCTTTTCACCCTTCCTCCCCTGCCTCCTTTACAATCCAAGGTTTATTCTGCAAACATTTATTGGACACCTAATATCCTTTGCATAACCACTGCCAGACAGATCCTTTCAGAACAGAGACTGATTTACATTTTACTTTCACATCCAAAAAAATTGCCAAAAGTTGGACAAACTTGGGATGAAGACACAGAGCCCAGTCTGCAGGCTTGGGCGTCCCGGCACCTGCCAGCTGTGAGTCCCCGGAATTGAGGACATCGTGTTTTCAATTTCCTTCAATAAAGCAAGGAATCTGGCAATTGGCTGGCCTGCTTCAGCTAAACAGAAAGGACAATTTGAGAAAGATCACAGTTCAGGCCCAGTCAGACGGAAAGGATTGAAAGCGAAGCTGGCCGCTGTGTTTCCCCAGCGCAGCGCGCTGTCGCCGTTTGACTGACAAACTGACTTTTTTGAGGTGCTCATGCCCGTTTCAGTCAGAGTTTATTGAAGGTGATTTTGATCTTCTCCATGAGGCCACAGCAGTGGCCATGCCATCTGTCACCTTGATTGCATCGTGGATTCTCTGGAGAGCGCGCCATGGCTCCTGATCATTTACAGATTGCGCAGCTCTCCCCTCCATAAGGACCACATGCGCGGAGCCAGATGGTGAACATACACGCTTATTATAAGTCTTTATCTCCGTGCAGGAAGGAGAGGAACCATTAGGTCTCCCTCAGGAGCCCTGCTCCTCTCTACCCTCATGCTGCTCCTCAACAAATACAGTCTTCTTCAGCTGTCATCGGCCTACCTCAGAAAATTAAAAAAATAAACAGTAATTCCATCAGCCGAGGAGGCCGGAAACCAGGACGAAGTGGCAGAGCAGTTCCCCTGGCCTTGCCTGGTTTCCTTTCCTGTAACCCCTGCCCTGCGACTGCCAGCTCTAAGTAAAAACAGGTTCCTTGGCAAATGCATCATTAACAGGGTGATTTTTGAGAACTGCCTGCTAGGATATACAGCCACAGGATCCTGGGCTTTGTTACTGATGTCATGGCTTCAGTGGTGTTGACCTTGTTCATTTGTTTGTTTTCCATCTTAGGATTTTTTTTTTTGTTGTTCCTTTCATCCATTTGGAAACTCTACATCATTTCGGGTTTTTGGTTTTTTTGTTTGTTTTTCTCTGAAATAACATTACAAGGATGACCCACATATGTGTCACAGCATAAATGTCCCGGGAGGAATCCGAGATGGTTGACTGTAAGCAAGAATGGAAAGCCTGCAGGACAGTGGAACTTTGGAAAATTCCTGTTCCTGAATTTCCAGTGGGAAAAGAGACAGAGCAGGAGATGGGTGGTAGAGCAGAGCAGCACAGCTCCAAGCACCCAGAAGCAGTTGGGGACTGCCTCTAAAATCACCTGTTCTCTCCCAAGCCACCGCACAGCTCATTATCCAGGACTCATAAAGTGTCGAAGAATCTAAAGTGGAACTGTCCCATGTAGAAAAGCTCACCCGCTCAGAAGAAATACATTTTAGTTGTAAAGGAAGTGATTCTCAACTTCGATTTTTTTAAGGTCTCATTTAGTTAAAGTAAAGCAGATACATGTCAAATTCACATTTTGCTTTTTAAATGTGAGTGTTCCACCAAGATTGAGATACAGGTCATTTCCAGAGGTCCAGCTGATTCACAAGCCCACCTCTTCTGCCTCCACACTCCTTCTGAATTAATAATACATCCAAGGCTAAACATCTCTTCTCTTTTCCTCCAACAAGCACACACACCCCTCGCTATGTGGGAGCATCCCCACCAGGGAGCAGCTGTCTGTAGAAACCAGGGAACGGTTGCCATTGACCCATAACCTTAAATTCCTGTCTACCTGGGACACTCATTTAGAATAACTACCATGTTAACCCAAAGATGGCAGTCACCTAAATCCAAAGCTTTGCTGGAACCCCGAGCTTGAGTGATGCTGGAACCTACAAAGATGACCACACTGTCCCTTCCAGTTTGGGTTATAAGGGCATGGGATTTTTCTACCAATGAAATACCTAGGTTGCATCTTCTTACACACTGTTTGGCAAGGACCTGACTCTTCCAGAAGTAGCAATCTTAGTTGAAGTGCAGGATAAGCCACTCCAGAATAGTTAGGAGAAAAATAACCGAGACAAATGCCACTGGGAACACATGCAGGTGAATAAATGTCTGCTATCTCCACATTTTCTCAAAAATTTACCCAGTCTTCCAAAGTTTTGTTTACATACAAGGAATTTTTGTAGTAGATGTTTCGCAGCTAAACTCATTTTTTAAAAGAAACTTCCTTTAAATCTGTATCTTCCATGGTAGCACTGCTTTGCTTACATTTTCAATGAAGCAAAACCACCACAGAATAGAGCAAGTAACAAACATTTTAAAGAAGCTCGGTATGATTTTAATACAGCAGTGTTCAGAGGAGAGATTTATGGAAAACCCATAATCTGGAAGTCTTTTTTTTTTTTTAAGATTTTGCTTCATTTATTTGAAAGGCATAATGACAGAGATAAAGATAGAGATAATCTTCTGTCCGTTAATTCACTCTTCAAATGGCCACCAAGGTAGGGGCTAAGCCAGGCTGCACCCAGAAACCTGGAACTCTATCCCAATCCCCCATGTGGGTGTCAGGGGCCCGATCATTTAGGCCATCTTCTGCTACATGGAAACTGGATCGCAAGTGTAGCACTCAGTGCTTGAACCAGTGCTCTGGTATGGTCACCAGTGCTACAGGCAGTGGCTGAACTCATCTATGCCACAAAACAGGTCTCATTTTCTTTCTTTTCTTCTTTGTCTTACTTTGGGCCGTAAGGGAAGTGAGTTCCAAGCACTGTGTAAAGGTATGGGATGGAGCAGAAAATCAAAACTGTGCCCACTCCACTGCTAGCAACCACCTTCTCTACCCACATTCCACAACAGATATCTGCCATTTCATGTTCTGCACTTTCAGTTATGGCCAATAGCAATTTGAAAGCAGTAACTAGAAAATTCCTAAGTTTCAAATTGTCCAGAAGTATGACAAAATCCAGCACTGTCATACCTGATATGAGTCTTCCCTTTGTCTCTTTTATCCACATTGTACACACTACCTCTTTATTGGTCATCTGGTAGCTGCCTGAGTCCCAGATGGGCAATGTTCTCTAGTAATCCTAATTTTGTTTAATAGTGGCCCCCAAATGCAAACAAATTATAGTATATTATCATAATTGTTATATTTTATTGCTGATTATTGCTAACAATCATCAGCTCTCCTTAGCTTACAAATTAAAGTTTTTCATAAGGATTTATGTGCAAAAACATAATATATAACAGTTACTAGGTATTTTCTACTTCTATTCAGTGTCTTGGGGTGTACCCCCTGTGGATAAGGGAGACCACAGTATCTGATGGGCTTTTTATGCTCACTGTACTTGAGATATCCTGCAAATGATATTTAAAGACACAAAGAAAAACAAATAATCATTCCTTTGACATCAACTGCTACTCCCTGAACATGAGCCTTTTTGAATTCTACCTAAGCACACAGATTTCTAAAATATCAGCATTGTCCCTACTGTATATCATTTTCCCACCTAACACAGATAGGAATCAGTTTGGGATTAGCTCTACCAAGATAAACAGATGATCCTGACCTTTGTATCTTCAGCTTCACATTAGTCTGTTCTTTCAGAGCAAAAACAGAAAGGAAGGATGCCTAGAAAAAAAAGAAAAAACATTCCATATAGCAATCTTCTAAAAAATTAAGGATGCATGATAACCAGATAATGTGCATTTCCTTCAATCTAAAACTTCGACTCTAGAAGCTGAAAAAAGTGACTAAAGTTCAGGAAATGGGAAAGGGAACTTGACTGGGCTTGAGCACTTTGAGCTATTAAGCCTTTTTAACATGCATGAGTGTTTCCTGGCCTCTCCTTGGGGAGTAGATAATTCTACACATACGAGATGTTGAGTATCTTTTCTTTCTATTTTTTAAATTTTCTTTATTATTATTATTTTCCATGAAATGGTTTTGAGTATAGGGACTCCACCCTCCACCTGACCTTCCTCCCTCCTTATTCTTCTACCCCTTACTGTTTTCCCCTATATTATTAGCAACTGTTACAAGTCCAACATTCTGCTATTTATGTGTATTATGGCATTGTAGGTATAGACAATGGTAGAAAATACAGCATCATACTCTAAGGGCTTTTTAAAATGAACTTTTTATTTTTAACATTGCTTACATAGTTGAGAGGGGTGCATGCCCATGTGGGTTTCTGATTAAGGTGGGGAACACTGAGGCATGGAGGAAAGTGAGTGGGACAGATGTTTCAATTTTTCTTTCTCCTATGTCCACAGAGGGGGAACTGGAGCTGACCACTCCTTGCTGTCACACTGTATCAGCATCCAGAAATGAGGGACAGTTACTTGATGACACCTAAAGACCCCCATGTGGGGAAGAGTGTTCTGAGGGTGCTACTTGACTGCTTTTGATATTTCTTAGTCATCATTGGCTTTATTGCCTCAGGATTGAGAAAATCTTTCCAAGGTCTAATGGCTAACCAAGTGCACCTTAGTGCATCCACAGGTCCAAGAACAAGTTGCAAAGCTTGGTCAGGCGAGTGGTGCAACCTGTTCTTTCTGTTTTTAAATATGTCTTTAATTTATTCCAAAAGTAGAATTACGGAGAGAGGGACAGACGAGTTTCACTATTTCATTCCCCAAATGTGAAGACTGAAGCCATGAGCTTCATCCAGGTCTCTCCAGTGAGTACACAGGCCCCAGCGCTTAGGTCATTGTCTGCTTTTTTCCCAGGTGCATTAGCTGAGCACTGGATCAGAAGCGGAGCAGCCAGGACTTGAAATGGCAGGGGAGTCAGAGGTGGTTTAACCTACTATATCACAACGCTGGCCTAGAGAATCCTGATTTTTAGTTCTGCGTTTGCCCCCTCATGTGATGCCAAGATACGAAACTCAGCGCAGTGCCCCCTTGGCTCTGAACAAGGTGTCTAGGTTCAGAGAAAGTTCAAAGGGCACTGAATCACATTGGTGTTTATTTGCAATCTTTTTACTTGGCTTTGCATTTAAGCACATCACTTACTTGGTTCCAGCTTCCGATTCTCTGCCAATGAACAGAACAATACCAATCTCCCAAGTGAGGATTAACTTTAATAAATGAGAAAACATCTCACATATATCTGACATGTACTAAGCCTCTGAAGTATGCTGAACGTGAAATTAAATCTGAACAAATGTCACCATTTCTGATAAAAGATAATGCTGCAAATGTATGTGCAATGCAATCATTATTATTAGGTTTCAGTGTAGAAACCGCATTTTGTAAAGAGCAGAGCAGCAAATGCATGCTTGATAGCAGATAAAAGGAAATAGCTATGAAGAATCAAGGCCATGAGTTCAGCTAGTTGTGTGATCTTTTGCATGTGACACAAAATCATGATGTTGCACCTTCTCCACCTAAAAACATGGGCTCATCATAAAGACCCTATCTTACACGTTGGCTGAATTAAATAAGACAATACAGTAACATGCATCATAAATTATCATCTCGAAACCTTTAGCTTCCCTTGTGAGTGCACTGAAGACTGAAAATAACAGCTCATGATTTCATCCTTTACCAGTTTTTGGCTCAGGTGTAGCAATAAAATCACATTCGTACTTTAAAGCACAGGCAACTGACCAGAATTCATTGTTCACTTTCATTTGCTGGTTAGGGTTTTCACTGCTTCCTAATTTACAACCATTGTTTACTTTATTTCATTACTGCATATCATAGCTATAAACTTACTAAACTGTGTCACAAAGCACACATGCACACACACTTGCTCTTGCTCTCACAGGGTGGGTGTAGCTGTGTCTATGCAGATCCACAATTTTAGTGGGATAACACCTGCACATAAAACAGGAAAAGAAATAACATGGTCTTGGGCTCAAGGTTGAAAAGTTTTGGAAGGTTTGGATATTGGTCCCAATCCTACCATTTAACATTCAACAAAATATGTATTATCTCTTTATCACTGTAAGGTAAGTATTGAATTTCTTTTAGTTTCATGAGGTTTCAGTAAATATTAGATGTAGGAAAGGCTTTGAAAAGGCTTTGAAATATGTACTAAGTATCCAGTATTGATGCTATATATAACAGACAGCCTCAATACCAGTCAAATATTGGTGAGAAATGTAAAAAGATTAACAGATATTCTTGTAACAAATAAGTAATGTCTGGAAATAAATTAGATTCTAGTTACAAAGCAAGAGCAGAGAAGCTGCTGAATCATGAATGAGAAAGCCAGCATAGAGATGTAAACTCTGCTCCTGGGTTTCAGGAGTTCTCAGATCAGATGATCCTGCTTAACTGAGCGGACAACGAGGACACACACTTTAATTTTGCTTCTTCTGATCTTGGAGAATATTTCCAATATTACAATTTTTATCTCCTAAATGGCATAAGACCCAAATAAAAGTAAATCCAACAAAATCTGCTTAACTCAGACTGCTTTAAAATAAGAGTTCATACAATAGAACAGTTGGTCCCAATCCTTGTTTAATATATCTGCAATACAAAGGGTCTTTGCTGCCTCCTCTTTATGTAGGAAAAAAAGAAGAAGAAGAAGTTTATTAAAATAATGAATGTGAACTAGAATTTAAGCTCGTAATAAAAATGGAGAAAAAATTAATGGAGAAATAACAATAAATCAGTCTTTTCAGGGTATGGCTTACTCTTGCACTAAAATTTCAATGGGTAATGTCCAAATTTCAAAGGTGATATGGCATGAAGGTAAAAAATGAAATTAATTACTCACCCACAAAAGCTCTGGAGATCTTTTAAAGAATGTTATACAAATAAGGCCATTTTGAACATATTTTTTTATTTGTTGTTACTATGATTTTCCATGATACAGCTTTGCAAGCAAAAAGTAATTTTAAACAACCTCCAATGCACAAAGTAGTTCAATCTAAATACCATTAGACAGTAGGAGCACAAGACTCCTTTTCTTCTCTGACAGTACATAAGTAGGCATTAGAAGCAAATTGATAATGGTTACCTGATGTTGAATATTACTAGTATAAGTAATATGTCAGAATGTATAAAAATACATGTATACATTTGTATACACATAATGTGTGCACATATGTGTGTGCATGTTCGAGCCAAATTCAACCTCAGCCAGCAGCCACACATCTCATCTTGTGAATGGCATTGGATATCTTGTTCGAAATCTCTGATTAATCTGATTAAGCTGGAGAGTGAATAATCCTTTAATCCTCTCAAGAATACAGTTTATGTCTGCTCAGTGTCAAATGCAAGACTGGCAAGCTGCAAATACTGAAATTCATAGTGAAAGAAAGGAGGAAATAGGCAGTCAACCACCCAAAGTCAAACTGTGTCATTTCTTTTCCAGAGTCTGTCTTCTGTGGGTGACATTCTCAGCCGAAACAGGATGAGAAGCATTAGGGGAAAATTATCCATCATCCTCTGGAGGAAGCACCCTGGCAGTGCGCGCATCAGTCACCGAGGAGCGATCTGCTAGCACGTGCTTCCCTTTTGCCAACCAGTTTAATTATAAATTAATGGATACTGCCTTTTGCTTCTAATTTCAGTTTGGAGCAGAAATATTTTAAACCAGCTATTGTTTATTTTATAGTTAAAAATGATCTCAGCAGCTAAGATTTACCACATTTATTGATTTGGTTTTTTTGTTTTTTTGAAGAATCACAAAAGCAAAGAAATGAACAAACAAAATCCCAGTCAGAGGCTTCACTTTTGAAAATGCTATTGCGCTTAGACTGGGAACCGTGACCTAGTTAACCACACTGAGGAGCCTTAATGTGGCTTCATCACTGTGCACCAAATTTGAAGAATAACAATAAGATCAGGTAACGTGAAAAAAGTGAACTGGGGGGTGGGTAGTGGTGAATATTTTTCTGCATGTGGGAAATACAAAGCTAAAAGAAAATTCCTTTCAACCCAACTGCCTGATTTCTTGGGCATCTGATCCTTTAGTTTTAGCTTAAAAGAAAAATGGCCCCATCATTCCAATCAGCAGTTTGTAATGTCTATATCCAAAATGCTCTGTGGATTTGTTCGCCTGAAATGCCCTTCCTGTTAGCTGACAGAGAAAATCATCCTCTTCAACTAAGATCCTTGACTAATACCTGTCGGAAGGGCACAACTGCAAGAGATTAGTTTACTCTCAATGACTTTTTCATCTCCTCTGTGACAGCAGTCAAAGGGAGGTGGATAAGCTAAAGGACTAGCCAACGCTTAAAAGCTGAAAGTCTGCATTATCCTTGGAGGTGAGGTAACGAAGCAAAGGAGAATGCTCTCCTAGCCCTGAGTATAGCCCTAGCACCATTGCCATACTCTGGAAAGTGAGGCCAAGACAAGATCAGAGGTCCCGGCATAGTAGCCCAGCAGTTAAAATCCTTGCCTTGCAAGTGCCATGATCCCGTATGCTCACCTGTTCTAGTCCCAGCAGCTCCACTTCCCATGCAACTCTGCTTGTGGCCTGGGAAAGCAGTCAAGAATGGCCCAAAGCCTTGGGACACTACAACATGCAGGAGACCCGCAAGAAGCTTCTGGCTTCTGGCTGTGAATAGGCTCAGTTGCAGCCTTTGCAGCCACTTGGGAAGTAAATCATCAGATGGAAGATCTTCCTCTCTGTTGCTTCTCTCTGTATATATAACTTTCTAATAAAAATAAATAAATCTTTTTTTTAAAGGCAAGTTCAGAGCAATCTCTGCTTTGCAGGTTGAGTTGCATTCTCTGCATTTTTACTATTCTAGTGAAGTCTGCAGAAACTGTATATCCGGCAACCAGACCATGAAGGAAAGGCTTGGGAGAACCATTCTCCCAAATCCTCCTGTTTGCCTGGATGGAAATGCTGCTTTCCATGTCTGCCCCAAACGTATGGAGGTAATTTGAGGTGTGAAGAAAACTTTTCCTCCCAACCCATCCAGCCACACCTGCCCTGGGTCTATTAGTTCCTATAAGGAAAGTTTCAGTGGTGCTCACTCGAGTGTCTTTCTCTAACATTCACAATTTGGCACAATCTAGTATTTTCTGTCCTTTATTTTTAATCAGGCTGGCAAATGTCTCACATCTGGCCCACATAGTCAGCTTCAATTCTGCCTTCCCATGCACATAGTAGTAACGGCTTCTGTAATTATTTCTCGCTTCATGATCTGTTATTCCCATGGATGTTAAGACTTACATTATCTTTAACCGCATTCACCTCTGACAATGAGCTTTCCTCCTACATCTTCTACTGGGGACCATCTCTTACCTGATTTTGAAGAGCAGGTCCTTATTGAGCCCTGAGGACCAAGGCCTCATTATAAGCTTCTTGGTTAAGAGTGACTTGAAGCCAGGAGAGGAGGGTGAGGATTTCTTGCAGAATTTTCGAAAGCTTTAGAGACCTGACCAAGCAAACTGTGAATAATTTACAACCACCTCCATGAAGGAGTTGCAAGCCAAAGTGGGGAATGTGTAGAGATACATCCCAACATTGGTAACAAACTGTGAAATGGCCTCATTTTGCCTTCATTCAAGGAGTAAGAGCTCTCCTACAACCCCAAAGAATTGCGCACACTGTAAGATCATTTCTGAAACTATTTCACAATGAATTCCAATATCTATATGATGTTTACACAAGCAAATGTTTGGCATAGTGATTAAGACTCTATCAAGGGCCCAGCGCAGTAGCCTAGTGGCTAAAGTCCTCACCTTGCATCCGCTGGGGTCCCATATGGACGCCAGTTCACATCCCAGCAGCCTTGCTTCCCAACCAGTTCCCTGTTTGTAAGCTGAGAAAGCCCAAAGCTTCAGGACCCTGCACCAACATGGGAGACCCAGAGGGAGCTCCTGGCTCCTGGATTGCGACCAGCTCCACTCCTGCTGTTGCGGCCACCTGGGGAGTGAATCAATGGATGGAAGACCTTCCTCTGTCTCTCCTCCTCTCTGTACATCTGCCTTTCCAATAAAAATAAACATATATTTTTCAAAGACTCTGTTACAATATTAAGATATTGAAGTTCCTGGGTTCAAGTGCCAGGTCCATTCCCAAATCCAGCATTCTGCTAATGCCAACTCTGGGAAGCAATATGGATGACTCAATTAGTTAGATTCCTGCCCCCAACTTGAGAGATCCTGACTGAATTCCTGGCTCTTGGCTAGTTGCCAGCCAGAGGCCATAGCAAGCATGTAGGGCATCAACGGAAGATGCTTTGTTCTTCCTCTGTCTCTCAAATAAATGAACAAATGCCAGGGGGAAAAAGAATGCACATAAAATTGTGTCATTATAATTTTGTTTTTCTGATTGTAAATATCCTCTAATAAACTGTCTTCAAACTCTGTTCTTCATCTCATGTTTACTACCATTCACATTAAAGAATAGCAGCCACATTCTTTGTCTCCGCAAAGAGCACTGCATTTCCATGGCACATCCCATGTGAAGTCCACACTGTAATGCATATGTCTTGCCAAAGAGCAATTAAAGTTACACAATCCATATGCAGTTCATTTGTTTTTTCAAAAAGATCCATTTGCTTATTTGGAAGTAACTCTGTAATTCTTTACATATAGAGACCAGATATCTTCTATCCACTGATTGACTCCCCAAAGGCCTCAATGGGCCAGGCTAGACATCAGCCAGGAGAAAAAAGTTTCCTCCAGGTCTCCCAAATTGGTGGCAATAGGCCAAAGGCTTGGGCCAGCTTCCTTCCACTGAGTTTCCCAGCACCTTAGTAGGCAGCTGTATCAGAAGCGGAAAAACTGGGACTCAGAGTGGCACCCTTATGGGATTCCTATGTAGGACACATTGGATTAATCTACTGTGCCGTAACACCCATTTGTTGTCAGAAGCCTCTTACCAAAGTGTGCTTGGAGGAAACAATGTTGGAGTTATAGCTGCTGCCGTCTCTTCTTACTGTCTTGCTCTGTGTTAACTTAATTTTAGGCTTACCTCTTCCTTTTGAGAGCCTTTTAAGTTTCTACTGATCCTATGAAAAGCCCACTCTTAATGCTGCCATGCACCGATATATTCTAAAGAACTCTTGGTTAAAAAAAAAAAAAAAAAGGTTACATTGGCTAGACTACATGACTTTCAGAAAATCTTAACATTTTGACATTTTAGGCCCAGCACAGTGGCCCAGTGGCTAAATTTCTGCTTTGTACAAGCAGGAATCCCATATGGACCCTGGTTTGTACCCTAGCTGCTCCACTTGCGATTCAACTCCCTGCTTGTGGCCTGGGAAAGCAGTAGAAGGCAGCCCAAAGCCTTGGGACGCTGCACCTACATGAGAGCAGGACTTCTGGGTCCTGATTTCAGAACGAACCAACAGATTGAAGATCTTTCTATCTTTCTCTCTTCTCTGTAAACTTACCTTTTCAAGAAAAATTTTAAAGTGTTACCAAAAAAAAAAAGATTTTGAAATCTACTTCCTATATTTCTAGAGCTAAATAGAGAGTGCAGACTCAGGGGTTTCGGAGCCCATGTTTACACTGGGTCAGAACTTGGAGTTCTGTCATTCTTGCCTTCTCCAGGGCCCCAGCCCCAGGCGATGGGAGTTTAGTCCACACATTCAGGCTTTTCAAGACACTAAGACAAGATGTGCATCGTTAGTCTGAACTCCAGTTGCTAGTGATGTCAGATTTGGCCAAATCTTTGTACTTACAAATCTGGGATACAAGATGGACTCTGAGTCCTCAGAAGGCCTGCACAACTCAATTTTCTCTCTTGCCACCCACTTTTGCTCAGATGGGAGTCTAAGTGTACTGCTCTTGCCAGTCATGCCCCAAAATGTCATGGACCATTGTCAAAAATGAGGTCTTCTTCCAGAAAGAGATATCCCTGAGACTACCTTCCATGTGACTTCTGGGATAGCCATCACCAGGGACTTTCTCCCTTACCTCAACAAGATTAGACCCCTCTGAATCCATACTTGTCCCTTGTTCCAGCTCACAGTGCCCCCTGCATACTATTGTTCAGTGTTGAACGTTCGTTCTTGAGTTCCCTGGGAAACAATTTACCATTTAGACCAGCTCCCCTAACCCATTGAGTTTCCACATTCATTTCTTCTTGACTGAGAAGAATAAGTAGCCAAGGACCATATCACCCCCTGAATATATTTATTTGTATCAATAGCATTCTATTTTCTGGCCTTTATCCTAAAATATGATGCTAGTGATTTCATTGTCTCTAGCAGTGAAACATCCTGCAATGTGGCCAGGTATTAACAAATACACAAAGATATAAATAAAAAATGGGACTTTCCCACTTGGTTTTCCCTCTCAATTATATGCTTTTACAGTGAACTTCGACATAACAGTATTTAAAAAGTTCAATCGGGCCCGGCGGCGTGGCCTAGCGGCTAAAGTCCTCACCTTGAAAGCCCCGGGATCCATTATGGGCGCCGGTTCTAATCCCGGCAGCTCCACCTCCCATCCAGCTCCCTGCTTGTGGCCTGGGAAAGCAGTTGAGGATGGCCCAGTGCTTTGGGACACTGCACCCGCGTGGGAGACCAGGAAGAGGTTCCAGGTTCCCGGCTTCGGATTGGCGCGCGTCGGCCCATTGCAGCTCACTTGGGGAGTGAAACATCGGACGAAAGATCTTCCTCTCTGTCTCTCCTCCTCTGTGTACATCTGGCTGTAATAAAAATGAATAAATCTTAAAAAAAAAAAAGTTCAATCGACTTATTTTATTGATTAAAATTGAGAAGTCAGCATGATAGCCCAGCAGATAATGCCACCACTGTGACACTGGCATCATAGGAGGTCCCAGCTAGTGTTTTGAGTGTTCCACTTCTGAACCAGCTCCCTGCTAATGTGCCTGGAAAAGAAACAAAAGATAGCCCTAGTACTTTAACCCTGCAATTCACAGAGGGAGACTCGGGAGAAGCTCCAACCTCCTGGATTTGGCCTGGCTCAGTACCCACTACTGCAACCAGCTAGGGAGAGAACCTGCGAACAAAAGAACTCTGTGTGGGGGAGGGAAGGGGTTCCCTTTCCTCCCTGTATCTCTAACTTTCAAATAAATAAATAAATCCTTCTTTTAAAAATCGAAAGCTGGATAATGCTAGTATTTCCGGAAATGTGGGGAATATAGAACCCTTCCTACATCTGATAGAACCATAGATTACTGGAGGTATTCTGCAAGCAGCTTGAAAGAATTTAACTAAACTGAACATGCCCATGCTCCTGGAGAGAATTTTGAGTACTCTCACAAATTAGGAGATCTACTCCACAACACTTCACAGCAGTACTTGTAGAGGTGATAAGTAAAAAGCAATCCTAGTGCCTGTCACTGGTGGCTGGGTAAACATGACAGATACCAACAGAAAGCATTCTGCAATACAAAGAGATGGCTGTTCACACAGCTACATGAATGGCTCTTGCAAACAACAGGTCAGAATGATAAAAATAAAATATAACTCGCTGTCTAGCACAACGATAATTATGTAAGTTAAAGCACATGAAATGTATTTTTCAATAGCACAAACACATATATCAGATACATTAAAATGGTTACCTTGCTTGTAAAAGAGTGAAAATAGCTGTGAGAAACTATTTAATCAAATAAGATAGGGAGGAAAAGGTGGCTAGCTGAATAAATGATAGGTGATAACAATTATTATAATGATAAGGAAAGATGGAGAAAAGGTAGGTGGGAATGGAAGAAAAAGCAAGGAAGGCAGGAAAAATGGTAGAAGGGTAGGAAGGCGAAGGAATAGATGGATAGGGAGATTCCCCTAACCACCTTCCTAATTTCAGCCATTCACTCACACACTCCGGCAGTTTCAACTCATAAGATACAACAGAAATGACAACATCTTAAGGCTTTTGTAAAAATTCATTCTGTGCAAGGCTCCAATCAAGGAAACTCATATTTGGACAAGACATTAACAGTCCAGTGCTATGCTGTTCAATATGGCAACCTTTGGCATATGTGATTACTAAGCGCTTGAAATGTAGCTAATTCAAACTGAGATGTAAAGATGTAACATGAAAGAAATAAAATAATAGAAATAATTTTCATATTTATTGCATGTTAAAGGTATCTTAGAAATATTGGATTAAATTAAGAATACTACTATTTTTACCTGGCCTATTTTAATTTTTTGGAGTGACGAGTAGAATATTTTAAATTGCATCTGCACAGTGGCCCAGAGCCATGGCTCAATGGCTAAAGCCTCACCTTGCAAGTGTCAGGATCCCATATGGGCACCACTTCATGTGCCAGCTGCTCTACTTCCCATCCAGCTCCCTTCTTGTGGCCTGAGAAAGCAGTCGAGGATGGCCAAAGCCTTGGGACCCTGCACCTGTGTGGGAGATCCAAAAGAAGCTCCTGGCTGAAGGCTTTGGATCAGCTCAGCTCTGGCCAATATGGCCATTTTGGGAGTAAATCAGCATATGAAAGATCTTTTTCTGTCTTTCCTTCTCTCTGTAAGGCTGATCTGCCTTTCCAATAAAATAAATAAGTCCTTTAAAAAATAAAACTTGCATCTATGGCTCACCTTCTATTATAAGCAACCAGTACTGATCTAGGGACTTCTATGTCAGTTTACAGCTTCTCTTTCAGTTGGAAATGTAAAATTAAACAATAACCATTCTCCTACAAAGATAGAAGATACTCCTTTCCAAATATGGCTGTAAAGCAGAGGTCCAAAATAGTGGTTGGTTCGCTAAAACACTTATTGGTGGAGTTTACCAGTGAAACTGCTAGTGGTTTCTGTATTTGCAATCCCATCCTTCATTATAAACAGAACAAGAACAAACCACAATACATTGAAAGATCCACTATATATATTATATATTGGGGACTGGTCAAATATACTCCAATAATGGTCCAAACAGCTAGAGTTATTTGTATCAAGACCATGTAGTTTTCAGACTAGGCTAAGCTTTCCAGTTCTGGCATGAAGTATCACTGAAAATCTAGGGTAGAAGAGAAATTAAGAAAAATTACACTCAATATATCACTTTTCAGAGTAAAGGTAAGTTGGAAACAGGAAAACAGGAAATGTAATACTCATTTGCCTCTTATGCTCAGTATTTAAAGTAATGCGAATTCAAAACTTTTTCAAAAAATGCATACAAGGTTCCAGAGCAATAGGTTAACCAACTCCCTGCTTGTGGCCTGGGAAAACAGTAAAACATGGCCAAAAGCCTTGGGACTCTGCACCCACATGGGAGACCTGACCTCCTGGCTCCTGGTTTCAGATCAGCTCAGTTCCAGCCATGGTGGTCACTTGATTAGTGAACCAGTGGGTGGATGACCTTCCTTTCTGTGTATCTGCATTTACAATAAAAATAAATAAATAAATCTGGGCCCGGTACAGTGGCCTAGCAGCTAAAGTCCTCACTTTTTAAGTGCCAGGATCCCATATGGACGCTGGTTCTAATCCCAGTGGCCCCACTTCCCATCCAACTCCCTGCTTGTGGTCTGAGAAAGCAGTCAAGGCCATCACAAAGCCTAAGGACCCTGCACCCGGGTGGGAGATCCAGAAGGAGTTCCAGGCTCCTGGCTTCCAATTAGCTCTGCTCCAGCTGTTACGACTGCTTAGGGAGTGAATCATCAGATGGAAGATTTTTCCATATATCGCTCTTCTTCTCTCAATAAAAATAAATAAATCTTTTTAAAAATATACAGAAACTTCAAAAAACTGTATAGAAAATTAAATTACATGATAAGCTCATTTGGTGCAAAAAATGTAAAGTTTAAACATTTAAAGAGCTCTTAAAAGTCCACTGAAATACATACTATGAGAAAACCACAAATAGCTTCAAAATTTATCTTTCAATTTATCTTTCAATTTATTTAAATTTAATCTGTTTAAATAAACCATTTTTTCCATGAACTTTGTCATATATATATAATCTATATGTATATGCATATATATGTATATATATGTATAGTCCTTTCAGATTAGGAGTCTACCTAGAAATAAAAAAGAAAGTTTGTATACTTTGAGTACAGGAATGTCTATCAACAACTTCATGAACTTGCAAGAGGTCACATTTTCTTGTTTGATTATTGCCACACAATTATGACTGCTCTTCTTTTTTCTCTCTCTTCCCTTCGATTTGAGCATGATCCCTGGAGTCATCCCCGAACTGTCAGGGGACTTGTTGTAAGTAACGGTCATTTGTGTTTCATAATTATCTCGAATCAACACAATTAGTTCCACATTCTGCTGTTTTTTTCCTAAGGCATCTGTAAACACTTTTTACACAATTCCAGCAAATAGCTTTTGGCAATAATTAATTTTTTAATTAAAAAAAAAATAAGTAAAATGATCCAGGACGGTCACTTTAAATGTGCTTTCCAGGCACTCCAATCGTATAGAATAATATCCTCCAAGACTCCCGCCAGGAGATTTTTTCTTTCAATTATCAACCTAGGTTCCACAATTCAGAGTGTCTTTGGTCACAGTGTTACCATGGTTAAATCAACATAAAGCCTGAAGGACATCTAATTTAAAAAATGTACTTTACTTGATTTAATGATTCCATTTATTCCCTTGTATTATTTCTATTCATCACACGAAACTGTACTGAACGCAGTGTATTGGATGGGGTGGTGTCAAAATTTTTCATGCGTATTGGAGTCACTTCGATTCTACCCTAGGAACTCTGGATTCCGTGAGTGAAAAACAGAGCCCAGAGATGTGTGCTTGAAACTGCTGCCCAAGATGATTTTGCAGGAAGTGAGACTCACACTCCCACACTTGAGAGAGACTGTGACACAGATTTTTCTGAATTCTCTTAACCTCAAGACAGAAAACTGAGATACAACTTCCCCCACCCACTTTAAAACAGGTTGTTAGGTCTCATATACTTTATTCAAATAAAACTTTCAAACATCACGCAAATGAGAAGTCCTTCCTCAGCTCCAGCTAAAAAAGTTTTTCAAGAAGCAAACAGAAAGTCTGTCGTGTCATTGCTACAAAGTCCACCTTTGGATTTCTGTATGGCTAAAATGGTTTTCTTCCCAGAGTTACTCCTAATCGAGTGCTTTTTGATAGCTCCCTCATAGTCTGGCAAAAGCCCCTGCTGGGTGTTGAAATTTACATACAGGTACTAAGAAGGGAAAATACATTCTCCTCCAGCCACTTCCCTGAAGACAGGCAGGCAGGCTTATTGGAGCCTGTGGCCACCAAGAGGGATCATCTAAGTCCCTTCACAGAGGCCCTTCTCAGACGTGTCTTTGGCTTCGTGTCATTTTATGGCTTTGAACATGTTGGTGACAAGCTGACCCGGGAGGTTTTGCTGGTGCTCTGAGGACTGGTGAGCAACTGATGCTGTCTTCAGGTATACATATCGGCAAGGAGAGAACCCTGCCTCCTCTCATTGTGACAGCAATGAAAAGGTCATTGAAAGGTCATTCTCAAGACATTAAATTGTGGATGGAGAGACCTTTTATAATTTTCTTCCACAAATCTGAGAGGAAAGTTAGCTAGAGAAAATAGAAGTCAGAAGTCATCCATACATCAGTGAAACAGCAAGGTATATCAATAATAGTAATTAAGCGCAGCACACCAACAGCATATGTCAACTAAACTTGAAAGCCTAGAACTGGTGAGCCCACCCTTGCCATGATGAGAGTAGCCCTAATCCCACCTCAGGAAAAGAACCCAGGGGCCCTGATCCTGGATCCTATCAGAACACTTGCCACAGCAACTTTGGCTTCCTGTTTAAGTTTCATTATTTTTCCCAGAATAATATCCAGCGATATATTAGGTAATTTCCCAACCCACACTTGGCAATTGTGAGAACATTTAGCCACTTTCAAGTCAAGTGGTGACACTGTAAGGAAAAGGCACGAGGTAGTTAAAATTTTGAAGAATATGTCAATTGGTAAAATTAGATAAAAAGTTACGCTGTGTTCTGCCCTACATTTGGACTATCACAAGTGAGGCAAACTTTTCTAGGCAAACTGCTGAGGACTGCCAATTTAACAAGCTGTTCCGTGCTGCAAGGGACATATTTATGGACATACTTTCAACAAGACGTACCTAGTGCTACCAAGCTGTGCTGTACTAAAGAGCAGAAAGAATCATAACGATAGATTGAAAAAAAAATAAAGGATTTCACACATGGGTCCTATTAAATCAGATCAATATTCTGCAATTTACAGGCAAAAATATTTAAAATAATGACAGGGTTGTTGCATGATCTAAGAAGAAAACACCCGGGAAATGTAAAAGATGAGATTGACACAGCATGTTTAGCTCCGGCTGTTGTACAACAAGGCACTTTAAAGGAGAGAGAAAAAGCCAAATTATATTGTGAATATTCTCCATTTTAATAAGCTAGGTCAACACAACTCTAAAGCCTTGCCTTGGCTCACAGATGGTTTTCAATGTAAAAATTATTGCCCACAGAACCTTTCAGGAAAAATTGATTTCGTGTCTCTGAATCTTTGCAGGTCTGAAAGGCACTATCCGTGTCATTATTACTTATTTTTTGGTGAAGTTCTGTGCTCGGGTGTGCCTGTGACGGTGCTTCTCATCCTTGGGTGTGTCTTTCAGGATATTGGTGAGTCAGAACTCTGTTCTATTTTCACTGGCTACCTATTTCTATTTCTAGAAGTGCAGATATCGAGCCAACTTAGAGCTTATCTTCTTTGTTCTGGGGAAAAATAAAACACACTGCTCACAAGATAGAATATAAAGAATTTGTGGTGTTGGTGGTTTGACAAGAACCTGGAGTGTAGAAGCTTTTGCTGATGGGAGTTACCCCTCATACATGCATTAATTTACATCTTTCACTTAATTTGGCTTTGGAATCTTCAGGAGGATGGAAAATAGGACCAAGATTTTACTTTGATAATGAATGTCATCACAGCATTTTTAGAGTCATATGCTTCCAAACAAGCTTTTTCTGTTATAGGCCAGATAATAAATATGTTAAGCTATGTAGGACACAGGGTCTCAGCCACAGTCAGCTCTGCCATGGAAAAGCAAGTCACAGGCAGTATGTACCGATGAGAACGGTTGTTTCTATTAAAATTAACAAAAAATGAGTGGTGGACTGAATGTGGCTCTGGGGACATACATTGATCCTAGACCATGGTGAAACCAAGGAAAGTCATTGCAAGGATAAGGAGTCCAAAAGTGGGCACACAACCCCAAGATCCACACGCAGAAAAGAAGATGGCTCTAGGCTACATGAGTGAGGCTCATTTCCCTTTGGACAGCTATTCTAAAATTAGGGCACACCCAGGAAAGGACTTTGCAGCTAAGAGCAGGCACAGCTGCTCATCTGGGCTCTAGTCCTAAGGGGTCTAGCCTTCCTGGGGATGAAGAACCCTTATAATACCTCCTTCTCCCTTCATCAACCTACATGGTGAGAAACTGCCGTAACAGTCCTCGCCAGGCTGCAGCTCCCAGACTTCTAGTGCCTGCTGCTGGTGTGCAGTCGGTCCAGATGTTCCCCTCTTCTCTGTTAGCCAAGATCAGTGAGCCCTTCAAACTGAGCATGTTCCTAACAGTCTTGGCTTTTTCCTGAAAACCACAAGAAATATCAAAATTGAATAAAAATGCAATCCAGGCAGCAGAAGCTGTGGCTCGAATAGCTGGGTCCCAGGCACCTATCTGGGAGACCACAGTTGAGCTTCCAGCTCCTAACCTCAGCCTGGCCTAGCCCCAGGTTTCTATTTTCTCTGTTCTCAGTAGAAGATAACAATATCTATCCAAACTGTTGTATGGACTCTTTAGCAAAGAAGTTGCAATGCTCCATAGCATGTTGGTCAAATTGTAAACTATTTGGCAATTCCTTCTCTGCAAAAAGACTTGTATCCACCATGCAGCTTTCAAATATAAAGCATTAGTAGTAATTTCCTATCAGAAACATCATTATATGCCACATTTCTAGCTGTCAAAATGTCATACATGCAGAGACTTCAAATTAATGTTAGCATTTGTTGAGTCCTCACTTTAAGTTAGGCCAAATGAGATTTTATATAGACATATATTATCTCATTTAAAAATCCATTTAGTGGAATAGCAAACCTGTTCTACCGATGAGAAATCTAATATTTGTCCTGTTTCAGTAGCCTGTAAACCAAGGAGGGTAATTCTTTTTTTAAGATTTATTTTTTATTTTTTATCGGAAAGGCAGATATACAGAGAGAAGGAGACACAGAAAGATCTTCCATCTGCTGATTCATCCCCCAAATAGCCACAATGGCCAGAGCTGAGTTGATTCATAGCTAGAAGCCAGGAGTTCTTCTGGGTCTCCCCCATGGGTGCAGTGGTCCAAGGCCTTGGGCCGTCCTCTACTGCTTTCTCAGGCCACAAGCAGGAAGCTGGATGGGAAATGGAGAAGCTGGGATACAGTCCAGCATTCATATGGGATTCCTGCCACTTCAAAGGATTGGGAAGTTTCCATTAAGAGAACAAAGTCAGTTGTATTGGAATCAGAGCGATTCGTGGATATATTGGCTTTTAATTAATTAAGAAAAACAGCCGATGAGAATATAAACACTGTGAAGAAAAAAGCCCAGACAACTTGCTGAATTTCCTAGAAAGTGAGAGTTTGAAGTAAGTTAACAGCAAATAAATACCATGAACAGAAACAAACAAACAAACACAGAACAGTACGGAGTAGAGGTTTCAGACTATGACTACTATACTAGAAATCCCAACTGAATAACAGATTAACTAGCTACTCACCTTTGTTTTCCCTGTGCCCTTTGGCCTGCAGATCTACACGCTTCATCTATGGACAGCATGATCTTCAGACTCAGTCTAGTGGTTTATGCAGAAGGGCACACGAACCCTAACTACTGTACAGGTGTGAGCTGTTAGGGCTTGAAACACAATACCTTGGAGTTTGGCACCTTGGCTTGGAACGGAAGGATTCTGGCAGAGCCTCAGAGGTAACAAGTTCTCCCCGACTTTCTCCTGTCCTCCCACCTCTTTCCTCTACTCCTCGTCCTAGGCAGAGCACAGAAATTAGAGTTCTTCTCCAGCACCAGAGAGCAAACCTGGAAAGGTCACTCTGACCCACCCCCTGAAAAAGAGGCCTGGAGAATGGCATTCTCCTGATCTTGCTGTCAACCCATCTGGGACAGAGGGGAGTAATGCTAAGGAGAGGGGATAAGAATCTGAATAGGCTATTTAAATTCCCCCAGTTAATTCAAAATACCATTAGATCATATCTTTAGTGTTAGTATCCAATCCTATTTCCACACAGCTGTTCCTTCTTCCTCAAAACTAAATACACACACACATACGCACACGCACTTTCCCTGGGTCTTCGTTTGTAACGATTCCCAGTTTCCGTAAAACTCTGTGGTGAGATGAAATGAATTTATTACACACTTTCCTGTTAACCTGCCTTTTGTTTTAAGCATATTATGTAGGCAATGGACTTTGAAAGGGCTATGCAAAGGGCATCATGCCTCTTACCCCTACTGAGGTGTTTGGATTGTTCTTATTCCGGAAATCACAGTGGCTTCTGTGGCATGGCAGCACTCTCAGACTGGCCCCTCTCACCAGCAAATCGGGGGCATGCACGGGAGCCAGGATTCACAACATGCGCTCTCCACTGTTCCCGCTGACAGGTTGTGGGTCTGCAAAAGGCTCCAGGTGAATTCTATGAGAGACTGAATGTGCCCATCAATTCTTAATAAAGTTTTCAGCAGGCTTACCAAGGGAGACTTGAAAACCAGAACAGCTTGTTTCCTTGACAGCAGAAAAAAAACCGACAGCTTAAAAAGTTAAAAAAAACAAAAAACAAAAAACCTCTTTGTTGTCTGTCAAGAACTCAGCAGAAATAATACATGCCTAAAAACACAAGGAAAAGTGCATTTTTCCCCCTCGCTTTAGGGTTTTGTCTCCAAGGAGCCTGGCATGAGGGAAGATTTCTGAAATACGGGCAATAGAAATCAGAGCCCCTCAGAGGGAATGGGGTCACACTTCTGTAACTCAAAAACTGCCCTGCCTTGCTTTAGGAGTCAGGGAAGGGAAGAGGTGTTTGATCCAAAGTGAAGATGTCCCTTGGGATTCCCACATCCCATATCAGGGTGCCCGGATTCCAGTGCCCGGTGGGCTTTCTGCTCCTGTGCAGCCTGTGAGGCAGCAGGTGACCCCATAAACACACAGGTGCCTGCCAGCCCTGTGGGAAATGGTACTGAGGTCCCAGCTCTTGGTTTTAGCCTTGACCGTTGTTGTGGGCATCTGGGAGTGAGTCAGGGAATGAAAATGCCCCACAATCTGTCTCTGTCTCTCTCTCTCTATGTCTCTCTACCTTTCAAAAACAACATAATTTCTTTTTTAAAATAAGGATTCAAGGAAGTTTTTACAGCCATGGGACCAGCAGGCTGCTCAGGATGCAGAAGGCAGCATTCCAAAACCGAAACAAAAAAACAAACACTGTGTTAAGGGACAATTGCTTTTGCAAGGCTAACTCCCACCCCGGTGGAACTACCCAGGACCAGCCTCAGTTTCTACCAGGGATCTTGGGATCTTGGGGCAACGTCCCAGAGCAGCCACCTCAGATTTCTAAAGTGGGTGGGGGTCTGCAGTTCCCTGGGGCCCCTGGAGATGTGAGCCCCTCTGCTATGCTGGCACGCCTGGTCCATCGAATATTAATGAGTCTTTGTAACAAAAAGTCTTGCCAAGGGTAGCTGCCATGGACTCTCCAGTAAAGAGAGTGATGAGAATGGGGGTGGGAGGGGAGCTGGGGGATGAAGCAAAATGCCTCTTTCAACTTCAAAAGACTTATTTTGCATGAGAAAACACGGGAGGCTTGCTTAAGGAGTGGCGCATGCATCCCTGCTCGGTCTTTAAAATCTGCTTTGCAAAAACTCAGGATTAAAACCACAGGCCTCTGGGACACCTTTTTAAAAAATCCTTTCTTCTGCGTCCTAATGTACAAGGGTAAAGACCAGCTTTCTACATCCAAGTTGCCTGTGCTGAAGGGAGGGCGAACAGTGGGGCGCCCAGCCGGAGCCTCTGTCCTCTGCCTGTTCCGATTCCATGGCCCGAGGCGATGGTTTGCATTTTTAGGACAACAGCCGGCTATCTGCAAGCAGGAGACCTCTCGTCAGGCTTCATTACTGCACACAAAATGACATGAGTGAGCCTGTGGTCCACAACTAGGCTTATGGAGTGCGGCAAAGACAGTGCATCTTCTTGCAACCTCAACCTCCTTTCTCCCACCACTGCCAACGACCCAAAGGCTGTCCCAAACCCCAGGAAACCTGAGCATCCTTTATGCAGGTGCCTTACTGAGACAGACGTGTCCACAGGAAACCAGGCTGGAACCTCTTGTGCTGTTCCATTTTTCCATTTCTATGAGACCTAAAGAAGAGCAGCATCTGCTAACTAATGAAGTTCAAATCCACCCTCTCTCTTCCTTCCCCTTGATGCGCTTCCTGAGGCTATGTCTCCTTTGCACCCTAGTCTACGTGGGGCAATTTATAAGGCTTTTGGAGGACAGAGAGCTGGGAAGCAGACCTCATGCTTTACAAGGTCATTTAAACCATTTAATCATCTCCCTAATTGCAGTGGTGTTTTTGCCTATGGCCCAAATTGTAACTACCCTCATAAAACAAAACCCCACAGCTGACAGCTGCAGATAGCACCATCTGATCCTATCTAAGAAGAACTAATGTCACACAATATACCTTTCCAAACGAGGATGGATCTGTTTGGATTCACCACAATAAAAGAGGTCATACTAGTTTGTTCAAGGCTGCTATGCCACCAAGCATTGTGACTGAAAACTCAGAAGAAAGACACGGAATGACAAGATTACCAAAGGCTGGTATTTAAGCAATTATTTTGTTGGAAAACATTAAAATGTAATCAGCAGAAGGATTGGCGTTGCTATTAAAGTCTCAGTGTACATTTTCTAAATCCTCAGACTCAAATATGTGGAAGACAATTCGATGACACAATTCCATTGTGAAAGAGAGCCACCAGAGAGGTGGAACTGGAGTTCAAAAGCAAATCACATACTCTTGACTGACTCTGAGATGTGGCAGGGAGATCAGCTTTAACAGAGCAGACTGGCACACTGTGTTAGCACAGAGGCCCAGCTGCTGTAACAAAGAGACCCCACATACGGAGGCTTATCAAGGATAGAAGTTTGTTTTCCTCTTGCATAACAGTCCTAGGGTAAGCAGGGCCAACTGACACAGGAATTCTGTCCCAAGATGTTGTTCGAAGATTCAAGTTCCTTGTATCTCATTGATCAAGCCCTAAGTTCTCAGACTTAAATGTGGGGATTAGTTAACTTTCTGTTAGAGACCCTGACATAAATATCATTTTAGTTATTGCCATATGCAGTATGGATTGCACATTCTTCCTTGATTTTGTCAGTTTTGTTGTTGCAGCTCTTCCAAAATGTAAAAGCCATTCTTAGTCCAAGATCTGTATACTACTACACTTCTCGGTGTTTTTGGCCCCAAGGGCTGCAATATTTTTAGGGCATCAGAATTATCCAGAGGGCTTCCTAATTTAGTAAGTCTAGGGAGAATCTAATCATTTGCATTTTTAACACATTCTCAGGTGATGCTGAAGCTTAAAAAACACACTTTGAGAACCCAAACCTAATAGTGTTGCCTTTGCCTTTGCCTTCAGAGTCAAAACTGAACTGCTTACTCCCACATACTCCAACACAAAAAGAGGAAAAGAACTCAAGGGAAGCCTCTTTCAGTCTATGATCAAGAAATTGCACAGATGTCCCACTGGCTAATCTTAGTCATACGGCTGTGATCGGTTGCAAGTAAACTGAGGAATGTTAAATAAAAATGGAAGCTCATCAAAGGTTTTAATTATCGAGAGGAAGTAAGAAAGAATGCATTCTGCAGAACAGTTCACAGATTCTGCCAAACAAGCAAAGAAGGGAGTTTAGCTTGTTCAGACTAACCTGTCAATGACTATCCTAGCGTTTACTGAAATATGCCTTTGCTATTGTCATAAGCAAAAAGTAATCTTGGGGCATCCTGGAGGGACCTGAACAAGTATGCATAGCTAGCAACTTCCACAAAGGGTACATTAATTCCCATTTCCTAAATCAAATTTGTGCTTTCATCCTCATGATGCTAAAACATCTCCTCCAAATTTCAATTCATGGCTTTCAGTCCTCTGAGTTTTTTGATTCCTATAGAAACTTAATAAACATGTATGTTAAAAAATAATAAGAAGCAATTGGTTGCATATCATATATCAAATAAAAATAAGATGTAAGTGTAAAAATAAAATAAAAATTTACTATATAAATATTTTGTAAGATGTCTCACAAAATGTACGTAATTGTGGGGTCAAAAGAACCAATTCTACACGGTGGTAAAGAGAATACTGACAAAATGGAGAATGTCTGATTTGATTACACCACCAGCTAAGCCATGTAACCTAGTTATTCCCTCAAGAAAATGAAGATAATCACCAAAGAAATATACTTGCAAAAGGTATAACAACAAAAAAATTAATATTTCATCCGAAGAACACGAAAGACCTATCCCTAAAGAGAAATATATCTAAGATCAAAGAATGTAATTGCATACATACATGTACTTTGATTAATAGACAAGTATATTCAAACGGAATATGTCATCCTTATCAAGTGGCAGATTATTCTTTTAAATAATGATATAGAAAATTGGTCAAAGTTGTAGGGAAAAGGATACAGTAATTCATTGCTAATAGAGATACACAATTGCAGTTTGGTTATATTTATCAAAAGTTCTAAATATGTACAGTAGAATTCAGACTCTTAGAGTGGTCTCCATCTCTCCACATGTAAGTGTTCTTGCCACCTTATCATGTTTGCCCCTGGAGTATTACTGGATCTACAACTTACAGATAGTCAATGAAATCAATGTGGCCCAAGAGATAGACCACACAAAGTGATATGATTATATCACTTAAGATGGTAATTCTCATCGCACTGGATGGAGCTTCTCCTTCCCTTGCTGGCTTTTAAGAAGCAAGCTGCCAAGTTTGAACAACCTATGTTGGGAGGCATATGTAGCAATTAACTTTCAGGCTAGCACTAGTACTTTGAATCTTTAATAAGCAGGAAAATGAGGCCTGTAGACCTGCAGAGGCAGGATATGTATCCTACCCACCACCTACAGAGGATGCTTCCCAGTGAGACCACAGTCTCAACTGACAATTGACATCTTGGTTGCTTCTTGTCAGGGCAACAGGCTAAGTCACAGCTGGACTCCTGACCCACATTATATTATAATTAAAATGTATTGTCTTAAGCTATTGGGATTAAGATAATTTGTACACAGCAATAGTTACTAATATGTGTGCATTATCCATTCACACATAAATTGTAACACTTTATTGAAAAGAATTTCACATGGATACTCATCATAGTATTTTTAAAGTTATTGTGAATATTTAGAAATCACAAAAATGAGACAAAATAGAATTAGGTTATAAAAATCAACAGGAATATTATTCATTCTCCAGCAATTGTGATGGAAGCAAATAGCACTTTTCAAAAAAAAAGAATTTGGACGTGTAACATGCTAATTCTCTGCCTGCAGTGCAGCATCCCACATGAGTACCTGCTCTTATTCTGAATCAGCTGACTTATATACCAGAAAGAATCAACTAGGAATGGTACACACCAGTGTTCAGTAGCTATCCTTGAGAAGAAGGAGTAAAGATTTTCAAATTGGAAAACACATTTATAAATATGCCTGTAGATACTTACAGAGAAGAGGAGTAGTTGTACAATTCTGTATACAGAAAATTTTGTGTCTTTGTGGGGAGAGAAGAAATGAATCCTCAGCTCCATTGAGAGAAAGACTGGTATCTACCATAAATGTTAGGGGTTTTTTTATGGTTGATAAATGTAACAGCCAAATGTCTCAAAGAAGTCTTAGAAAGCTGCTAGCCATGTTTACCTGTTCTTGAGCTTTAATGATTTGACAACCACGTGATGAGAATTTGGCGTACATTTGTTCATTTAGACATGGGTAAAGGGCTTAGATTTGTCCCCTCTGTTTAGGAAGCAGCCTGTGCTCCCAGCAGCCTTCCATGGTTCCTCCATCTTATGTGTGACGGAGAGGTAATACAATGGACAAGCAAGGCACAGCTCCAGGAGGAAACAAAGGCATATCCAGCCGCTAAACCTTCAGTCCATCAGCTAGTCTGACTACAGCAACCTCTCAATACTTTGTGGTTTCTGTTCCCCAAAGCCACCCTCAGGGTTCCAAGGAAGATTTTATTTGTTGTGGAGTCTACCACAAAAATAGAAGAGGCACTTACTGTACACTTTCCCCTTGAATGACTGAAAACAACAGTTGCTCTTACAGATGCAAAGAAAGAGCAAAGATATTTCAGTAGGCCTGAGGACAAGCTAAAAATTACCAGCTCCTCATAGTAATTACCCATTCAGCTGGAGAACAATTGAAGGTTATCTTTTCCCAAAATCTAGATTGCTTTGCAAATCAAGGTTCAGCATGTCTTAACTGCCTTAAGCAAGTTATGGACTGTTTAGATCACTCTCACTTCTTCTTCTAAGAAAAACAACAAAAAGGTTTCTTTCACTTTCCCTAATTGGAGGTCACTTAAGATGACGTTTCTAAGAAGTTTTTCTGAAATTGAAAAAATACGATTCTGAAGCAGATCCCCTCATCCTGGTATCTTGTTGGTTCAGACTTTTAAAAAAGGAAATCTGGAGAACATATCCAGAACACGGAATCAATAAATGAGTAAATCTTCCATCAAGAGATGAAGGACACCATGAGCTGTCTAAATAATTCCTCGGGTATCCTTGTAATCACTCTGCACTTTTCTACCTCCCTTCCAGTGGAGCGTCACTGTCCTGAGGCACAGGGGAAGCAAGTAGGACAACAAACACCCGCTCTTTCACTACAGAGAATCACATTTAGAAGGTGAAAGTTATTGCTTTACATCTATCTAGAGGGTATCTAAATGAGAGAATACAGTACTAGCATCTGCTCATTCTTCAATGTAGACCAGTCCTTCACCCATGATTTTTCAATGTTTAAACATTCAGCCAAAACAAAGCTGTGCTTCTGCGTTAACCTTTTGAACTTAAAAACCTGCACCTGGACAATTACTAATTAACTTGTTCAGTAACAAAGCTGGTAGATAACTGGTGACATTCACACCTCCTAATTGGTGTGATTAGCAGTCCTTTTGTTGTCAAATATTAGCAGCTCTCTACAAGTGTAAAACACTATAGATTAAGGAATATTAGCAATGGGTATGTGTAGGCAGAAAGGTGAAAGTGCAAGAAACTGGCTACAAGTGTCAAATGGAGTAGAAACATTAGTTACTTCATCTTCTTTTATAGTTCACTGATTTTGTAAAACTTGAGATTTAGCAAATTTTATTTGTTCCCTGTCACACCGCAGTATGGGAAGATAGCTTCGTTAGATTTAATTATGAATGGGAAATCCAAATCAATATTTGCTAAATGAAGACAGATGTGTCTGGGGAGCTCTTGTTTTCCTAATGCATTCCATTGTATTTACTGTGGTATTCTGGTTAACAAACATATGTGAGTTTTTAAAAGGAAGACATGAAACAAGATACACTTCTGTATTTATAGTTTGATGTTCTCTTTCCCCCAAAAAACAAAAACAAGCAATATCAGTCTCTCCTTCAATCTGATGAATTACTAACTTCCTTAAGTCTCACCAATTGACAATAAACCTCCCAAAAGGCATCATTCCATTTTTTATTTAAGCTTATGGATTTGGCTGTTCTACATTTCCCCAATATATCGGTCCTTTCCTAAAATAATACATTATACTGACAATACAAACTTGTAGCAAATATGCTACCAATTAAAAAAGTAAATGCTTCTTTATAAAGGGAAGGGTCATGGAATTATTCTAGGATAAAAATTACATGTTAGTGAGTTCCATGACGGCTGGACCAGTCAGAAGTGAGGGGCCAAGATCTTCTCAGTCTCCCATGTGTGGGCAGGGTCCCAAAGTCTTGGACCATCATCAGCTGCTTTCCTATGCCATTAGCAGGCAACTGAATCACAAATGGAGCATCTAGGACTCAAACAGGTGTTCATATGGATTCCTGGCATCATAGGCAGATGCTTAACCTGTTACGCCATGGCGCCAACCCCTGGTGGATTCATTTTTAAGATGGCCTCCTCATGCGGTGTGGACTTTCAGCATCGACATTAGGTTCTCTTTGGGTAGATCTGAACATAACATGATGCTCACCTCATGGTGAGCACCACAGGATCATCACACTTCTTATAGGGCAGGTAGCTTTTCCCAGTGAGCCTTTCAAAAACAAACATTTCAAGAGACAAGGTAAGAGCTGGAAGCCTTGCTTGTTGGCCAAACAAGTCACTAAGGTGAGCCCAAATGCACAGAGGCGGGGAAAACAGATTCCATCGCTCACAGTGAAATGGTATCAGCAAACAGGAAGTGATGGGATTGATGGCAGTCACCTTGAATATAAACCATCCTATCTGCTGTTTTCATTTGAATATTTTACTTTTCTTCCATGTTTTCAATTTCTGATGCCTTCCTGCCTCACATAAGGGTTGTTAATATACACCAAGCTTGTGTCAGTTCTAACTTCAAGCAGGGTTAAGTGCCCTGGATCTCATTCCCATGTGAAACTCCCACAAGGGCACTGTAAGACTCCTACACTCCACTGTCATCTCTCTTCACAAGCCCTGCCTTCCATTGCATGATTTCAGTCACTAAGACTTTCTGTGACCACAAGGCCAGGCATAAGTGCCTAAGTGGCCTGGGAGTAAGGCAGGATCAATTAAGTATGAGCACTTGTTAATCCAACACTATAGATCAGTTTGCTAAGAAAAGTTTTGATGGGTTTGTTTGATTATTTGTTTAGTCAATGGATAAAGCACAAGGTGGGGGAAATAGTGTCGTGACAGCAGCGGCCCCTGGGTGTGGACAGAGTTAGGTGTGGCACTGGACATCTAGAATAGCATCAAAGCATGATGTATATCCACCCACAAGGCAGATGGGGGCTGCAGAGAATAGGAGTTGGTGGCAAGGATTGGTAGTAATATGGCATAATATTATAAAATAATGATGATGTAATAATAGAAAATATCTACATGCCTACTGTCAAGAGTATATATCATCTATCGTCTCTGTTTCCCCCAAGATATGAAAATGACTCACAAACTTCCCATATATATATCTATAGAAAAATCATCCACACTTCCCTTTCTTACTTTGAAGTTTCCTTTTGGTAACACATGCAATATATATATGCATGTGCATATACACACCTATATATATATATGAGAGAAACAGAGTAGACAAACTATTTCCTTATCATTCTCATGGCGGATGTAGCTGAACTACTAAGTATATACATATGTGTATGTGTGTGTATATATATATATTCTTTTCATTGCAAAACTGATCAATACACAAAAACCAATGTAATTAATCTTTATTTAGTCCCTCTTTCCAGCAGAGGCTACTAACTATCTTCTAATAGATAATGGGCTTTTCTTTCTCAGTTATATATGCTCCTATTATTAACCAGAATAATGCCAGCCATTATAGTGCTTGTATTTCTTCATCCCCTGCCCCACTGTTCTAAGTTGTGAAACCAGAAGGGGCATGTGTGAATTTTGAGAAAGCTTTACTAAAGTCCACTCTTTGTCCATTGGAAATGTGGTTTGGAATTGTGGACACCATCTTGGATCATGAGATGTAAATGATGAGTAGAAACGGCTATGCAATAAGACAGAGGGAGCCTGAGTTCCTGGTGACAATGATTTCCGTGCAGCTATTCTGCCCACTCCTAGCTCTGTGCTGCAGATTACAAGGACTTATTTAGGATATTTTTATATATTAGAAACTTTAATTCATACACCTCTCTACTGGTAAGGTTGGAGAATTTCAGCAGGTTAAAATAACCAACTTAGTTTAAACCACTTTTCTAACACACACAGTATAGAAACTTGCCAAGCCTAATTAAATTTCACTAGGGCAGATCTTTATAAAAAGAATAAGTAACATATGTATATATCACATCTGAATTTAAATACAGTATTTAGCTGTCCTAGATTTCACAATGTATTCATAGCTGTGAGAAGGGATAAGAAACTACTTTATAATCCATTGAATCCTTGCAAATTCTGTTTAAATATGTTTTTTTTTAATGTGGTTTTGTGTGTGTGCCACTAGTGGTGATGATTGGGAGTTCTGCATGGTAAAATATTCCTCTTTGCTCTGGAGAATGAGCCAAGACTATGCAAGCCCTGGCAGCCTCTTCCAGAGTAGAGGATAGGGTAGGTCTATAGAAAAGATACTTGGGTCACAAACTCCATTGGGTTCTTTTTCAGAAATGGCTACCAAACACCACTGCTTTCATTTGACGACCATTGTCTCATGAGGTTTCCTTTGACAATACCTCACCTCTGTATCCTCCCAATAGCCATTGGAATTTTAAAACAAAACATCTAATCATACCACTTCACTGTGGAAAAACATATGTGTATGTCTTGTTACCTCTGGCTTGCATATCATGGCCTCCACATTTTCTTTAATGCCCTTTTCTTATCACATTTATTTCTTACTTAAACATGTTGAAATCTCCACCTTTTCCCAAACATGCCATCTCTATCACAACCCTGCATTGGGAATTTTCTACTCTTCATGCCTCAAATGTTCAATGACCATGAAGTTTGTCTTTGAACTTTCCAGAGGCATCTCTTGAGTCACCAGTGCTCAAAGGCCTTTGCTGCCACCCCGGATGAGGTTAATTATGCTTTCCATTGTGTGCATAATGCATTTAGTTTTACTTCTGTCCAGCACTTTCTAAGTAAAACTATCATTGATCTACCTTCAAATCTGATTCTTCCTAATGTGTGAGATGTTGGAGATCTCCCTAGAGCCCTGCTCAATACTCACAACAGAATAGGAACTTACTATGACATGCAGAATGGATAAAGATCCATGACTTGATACAGGACAATTCCAACCAAAGTAATTTGTATATAAATTCAGTTTTAGGAGTATGTGATAAATCACAGGACTTAAAGAGACCATTTCAGTCCCCTGGAGAAGACACTTTGGGAGTTTTCAGGATATTCATAGATCTCTTATATAGCCAAATACCCTTCATCCCACATTGAAGAGAAGATTCATATTCCTTACATCTGAATTATCCTGGATTAGAATTAATAAACCCTAGATTTGTAAAGGTAAAAGTAGACTTAAAAATTATTGACCTCAGGGTTGTAATTTGTAAATGAGTAAACTAAGGTCCAGAGAGATCAACAGATTTATTTTTTTTATTAATCTATGTTTAAGCTCTCCCACTGCTTCTCTTAAAATTTAGATTTAGTTGTCTAACTGAAGAACTGTATTAAAATATATTTAATGGTTGGAAAAATTATATTGAATTATTCTATCAGATGACCTGCTTTTAGAAAACTGAGCTACTTGGCAAATTAACAAAAAATATAAACAAACATCCACACAAGAGTGTATGCTGAGACAGTTTGAGTGTCGTAGAACAATATATGCCCACATTGTTATGTGAAAGCACATATATACAAAATGAAACAGTATACACAACGCAAGAACATGCTAAATCTAAAGATGATGGGCTTCCCAAAGATGAATTATTGTGTCTTAAATCCAATTGTTTTTGCCTCCTGAATCAGTAACTGCCTTCTCTACTGCACTGATGTCATAATCAGGAGAGATTAAATAATCAGAGGCAGATTAACATCCAAATGCAAAGATCTCTTTCTAATTTTTCCTTCCTTTTTTTTCCCCCTTAAAACATTTATTTCCTTGGGCCCAGCACTGCGACCTAGCAGCTAAAGTACTTGCCTTGAACATGCCAGGATCCCATATGGGGGCCGGTTCTAATCCCGGCAGCTCTGCTTCCCATCCAGCTCCCTGTTTGTGGCCTGGGAAATCAGTCAAGGACAGCCCAAAGCCTTGGCACCCAGGAGTTAAGTTCGAAGAATTGCCTCTTGTTATGCTTATAGTGTAACTTCTCATTATGGCATTACTCAAACAAATGTATTTCATATAACTGCCTAATAAGAATACTGACTGTAGTCATCTTTGTCTGTATTGTAGAACAAGGAAGATAAGGATACTCATTTCTTTAGAAATAATTTTATGACTATATATTTATAATGTGAAACATTTACAAGAAGAAATTTAAAAAGAAAACAAAATCCCCAAACAATCAAGCAACCCAGCAGCTTCAGTATTTTCAAACACCTAAGTTTTGAAACAAAAATATCCATCTGTTGATAGAGTTTCTAATTTTCCTGAAAATATTTCAGTTCCACCTAGGCAAAACCCAAAATGTACTCACAAAAAAAAGAGCACTTGTGTGGAAAGAGGACTTGGCTTAAATGTAATTGTGATTTCATTGCAAGAAAAGTATTTCAACCATGTAAAAAAAATACTCTATCAAGGACAGAGACATTGAGTGCATTTTAAGATGCAGTAAATAATGGCAATGTTGATCAACATAATTCAGCCTTGAAACAATATTGTGCTATTTTTTAAGATTCCGGTATTTATTCGAAAGACAGCCACCAAAAAAAAAAAAAAAAAAAAAGGAAGGGCAGAAAGGGAGTGACAGAGAGAGAGACATCTCTCTAAATCAGTGGTTCACCCCCCCAAATGGCCAATTGCTGAGTCTGAGCCAAGCCAAGGCAGGAACCCTCTCATCTGGGTCTCCCATGTGGGTGATAGGTGCCCAGGTACATAGCCATTTTCTGCAAAGTGGCCTTTTGGATCTGATATTTTTTCAATCCTGCCTAAGCTAATTAATATACTACTGCTATGATTTGGACATGTTTGAGTGTTCACTAAAGGTTCATGGAACGGAAGCTTGATTTTCGGTGTGGTGTTAGAGGTGACAGAGCTGATGCCTGGAGGAAGGTCCTTAGATCTTTAAATACGTGCACCTATAAGGAAATGTGGGACTTCAGTCTTTCTCTGGTTTTCTACTTCAAGATGTCATCTCTTGCTCATGTACACATTCTTGCCACTGTGAAGCCTTTACCATGAGGTTCTGACCAGAGTCAGGCTGGTGTTGGCATCTTTCCCTGCAATCTCCAGCTGCAGTGATTTTTTGTTATAGTGATGAAAGTCTGAATAATATAATTATCTCACACAGTAAACTGTTTTGAAGAAAAATAAGAAGTTAATTTGCAACAGGAATAACAGTCTGAAAATTCTAGTTATTAATATGGAAATTTTTCCACATTGGACCATAGGTATCTAAAATGAAAATAACAAATTTTCATCTATGTTTTATAAAAATTAGTCTCATCTGTTCCCCTAGACACGGTATATTTCTGCTATATTACATTTTAAAGTTGATTTGGAAAAATTGATAGAATTCCAGTTTATGGACCAGCTTGAGAACAGAAAGTTGAGTCAAAACATTCATTTCTATTTTGTCATTTAAATGAAAAAAAATGTAACTTTAGTATTTAAAACAAAAATCCACATTAATGGTTTTACTCAATAGTGAGTCATCAAACTGAAATGATAATATCAAAAAGATAGAGAATGGAATGGAAAGTTATCTAACCATGTGAATTCAAGTAGCAAAAATACCTCCTGCTTTGAGCTTTTCCACTTTCATGTGATAGCAGGTGCAGACAGACCTACTGTATCTCTGGTCCTCTGAGGTTTGGGGGTACACAGTGCCGCTAATGCCAACCCTAAGAAGCCAAAGGAAATTTTCCAGAGCACAAGCTCCAGAGCTTGCACTAAAAATTTCCACAATGGAAGCATGCACAGGGTTTGCACTCTGTCCTAGCTCTGGCTCTGGGAGCTGCTTGGTGACTTTCAATTCACAATAGAGTTTAGAAGTTGATTCTACCACTGCACACTGGAATCTGGAATTTGGTAGGGAGGGAGGTAGTGATACATAAGGCCTGTTTTAAACACAAAGAATAAACTTCTTACTGACATACACAAGTTGAACGTTTGCCATAATAGTAAATGCAAAATCAAGTAAAACCGGCAATGCTTTCTTCTTGGGAATTTGGTCCTTGAAATCGGGGAAATTGCCTCAGCTCTCAGTTTGAATAAATGTCAGCAAAATTTATGAAATATAATTGCCAGTTGTGGGGTTGTTACCCAATGATTTCTTTTAGTGATCTTCTTAAATCTACACCAGCTGGACCAATTTTATATCCCTTGTCATGCTGTGTTGAAGTATGGTCTATCTTTACCTTAATGTTTACCATGTAGTCCTATAGGTTGGATTATATCCCATACTTGGACAGATTGCTAGAGAAATAGTTACAGATCTCCTAATGAGATCTTTGTATTGGTCTCTGAGCACTCTTTTAGCGTCTTTTTTAGTATCACAATTGTAATCATATAACTATTTATCTATTATTTCTTACTGTATTAAGTAGAATACCATAAATTTCATTAATCCAGAGGTAATATGTGATGACTGACTGCCTAGAAGCACTGTGTCTGAAGCAGAATAAATATTAAATAAATGTTACTTGAATGAGTGAGTGAATTCATTAATTCTCCTATCTCATTTCAGCATGAGTTCATGTGGCTTTCATAATAGGCAAATATGGTGCGTGGGGGGAGAAATGTAGAATTGTTGGTATTTTCCAAATTTGTCTGGTTTTAAAACTTCAAATTACTTGCAGTGAATGTGCTCATTGAAAAGATTTTGGCCAGAATATCAGCATCCATGTATGTTCTAAAAACACCCCTGGAGGGGCTTGTATATGGCATAGCTATTGAAGTCACTGCCTATGACACCAATGTTGGCATCCCATTTGGGCACCAGTTCCTGTCTCGGCTGCTCCATTTTATAACCAACTCCTAGCTAATAGCCTGGGGAAAGCAGTAGAATAATTCCCAACTATTCAGGCCCTTACATCCATGTGGAGACCCAGATGGAGCTTCTGGCTTCTGGTGTCATATGGCCCAGAATGGGCCATTGTGACATCTTAGGAGTGAACAAATGTATGAAAAAATCTCTGTCTCTCCCTTTGTAGCTCTGATTTTCAAATAAATAATCATTTTTTAAAATTATATAAATTCCCCTGGTAATACTTATACAAAGCATGTCGGGAGTTACCATGTTGAGGGCTTATAACCACCTTAGATCCATTTTTTGTCCAATGTGTCCAATGGACTAAGGACCTCTGTAATCCTTATAATTCCCATGCTGTTTAAAAAAATATTAATTTCATTATTTTTCCTTCTTCCTGCCCATATCCTGGTGTCACACTTGAAAGCTTGCTTGTTTCTGGGTGAAAGTAGAGATTTCTGGCTAGCATGTTGGCTGAGGCATGCCATTTCATGTGGTGAACTGTGTGTCTGGTCTTTGAGAGGGAAGCTTTTTTCTGTTACAGGAGTCAGCTGAACACTCAGCAGCTAAAGATCAACCTAACATAAGTGTTTTCTGTATGGTCAGCTCCTTTATTTCAGAAAACTGCATTTTAATGGTATTCAGAAACAGAGATATCTGTCATTTCTTCCCAGTATCCCTCCCATCTCCTGATAACAGGTTTGCTTTGGAACAACCACTTTGACTCCCCTGATATAATCTATACAAAACTGATCTCCCTTCCCAGATTTAAAGTACAACTTGGTTGGTTTCAACCCTCTTGGAAATTCCATTCTACTGGTGAAAGAAATGGTTGAATATGGAGCATAGGTTTACCAGGACTTCTGAGAGTGAAGAAGTTCTCTCTTCCAAGGAAGATAACAGAGGAAACTTGGCTTTTCCTTTTTGGTGGGATTGTAAAGGTGGAAGTTCAAGAATTGCTAGAAATATTTAGAGATCCTACAGCTAACAGAGTACAGTCATGTAGTCCTGGGTTGTAACTGATGATGAAGTTAAAACAAATGGCAGAAAAACTGAGTTAAAATCAGTCCTTGATAGCATTCTGTAGGTTTCCGAAATAAGGCTTAATAGTCCTTCCCTTATTTGTGACCCTAATAAATCCCCTGTATGTTTATGTCAAGTTAATCTGAGTGTCTGTCACTTGAAATCCAAGTATTCCTAACGTGAGATCCAGGACTAATAGGAAATAACCTTCCATGTTCTTTGAGCGATGAGATAGAGGAACTGGAAAATTATCAGCGGAGCCAAAGGTGTCCATGAGCGCCAGCACACCTCCATGAAATGCCATGGCTTTTGTACAAGATGTAAAAATTAAATCTCTTTATAAGAGTATGCTCAGTAACTCTATTTCACAACCCAGAAAGTCATAAACATAATCTAGCAAAATATTTTTCTGATTTGCCAATTCATTACATAAAGTCTCAGAATAATATAAAACATTGGAATCACATTCCATTAAGTGTTTCACTAATTGCTTTTATTGGAGTGAAAATAAAATTACATGAAATCAGGATTATCTCAGAAAATTCAGGGCATATGGTGACCATATCTAGGGAGCATCCACCTTGTTTTACTGGAATAAATTATTGTTAAAATGAACACACTGCTAGAAAGGCTGTTACCAGTCTGCAGGTCATAAAGATAAAAAGAGCTAAACCAACCTCTCAGTGCTGAATTGGCAAGTGAAAAGATGCATTCTGCACGCAATAGGTAGGCAGTGAATATATTTGACTGACAAGAACCCTGCTAGGACTAGCAGTGAGCTATTTAAGTCCTGCTGTTTCTTATTTGACTTTGCCAGGCTTGGCTGCAGTGTGAGGATTTTGTAACCATTAACAAGAGCCCCAAGCTACATCTCTTCCTCTACTTCAAACTTTTATAAGCCAGTCAGGTGCTGGGCTCTCATCAGTGGCTGATAAGTGCAGAGTTTAAAGAAAGCATTTTTGGATTAGATTATTTGATGTTGATAAAAATTTCACTATGCCTGTGTTAACAGGCTTGTTTCTATGGAATTTGTAAATATATCCACTAAACTGTAAAATGATAGTCCTGTCAAATTGACCTGCTTTTAACCTATGTGTTTTAGACATCTGCTATCTAAAAATTCTACCGTACAACACAAATCAAAGTAGATGAAACCAAATAGCTGAAAATAACATGAGGGTGATCGACACTTGAAATTGCTGAAGAGATGAAGAGAAATGAAATAGAGATCGACTTTGAAAATCGAAATTACAGTAGGCTTTAGAAAATGCTTAAAAATGTATCTGCCTATTATCCATATATGTAATACATACACACTATACACACTTAGTCACATATGTTTCACACTGACCTCAAGAGTTAAGTAACAAAAGATAGCAAATATTTTGCCTTGATAAGACAAAAAAGATCAATCCAGGAAGGAGATTGGATATGCTCTAAAAACGAGTTGTGGTTCTATAAGGTCTCTGTAGAAGAAGTCAGTGCGTGTATAATCCTCACTCTGGCTTTCTTACCAAGCGAATGACAAATGATTCTGTTTAACAAAGGAGCACATTAGCATCTCATGCCTCAACATGTCCAGGAAAAAACTCTTCCCACCCACCGCAACATCTAGGTCATTCCTCAGATACCCTTTCCCACTCCCCATAAAGTCTTTACCCTAGAAGGAGCTAGCATTTTTCGAACATGTTTCTTGTCCTAAACACAGTGCTTTCTCATTTTGTCTAACAAGATCGATACCATTTTCATTTTTTTAAATTTTATTTGTGATGACGTTTACATAGTTGATTAAGGTGGGAAGGGTCCAGGATCAGGGGAAAATGGGTGAGACCTTTGTTTCCACATTTTCTTTTCCTTCTTCCTGTCTGGAGAAAAGAGAGAGACAAAGGGAGGAGCCACATCCAGCTTCCCAACTGCCTCAGCACCCGGGGATGGGGAATGGCCAATGATGTCATCCCAGAGTTCCTGATGTGGAGCATGACACAAGGGTCTGCTCAAGCCGTTTCGACAGTTCTGAAATGCTGTTGATCTTCAGATGCGAGGATGTGGCTATCCTTCCAAGGTCCATTGGCTGACACAGTCCACCTCTGAGTCTCTGTTTCCTTAGATATTTGCTGTCACACTTCACTGGGGTAGTTGATCAATTTGCTCTGCCCTCCTTCCTCTGCTTTGGCACCAGGTATCTTCTGCAGGCTCTGATATATCCTCCCTGTGCCTCTGGGTATGCCGGTCACTGCTCCATCAAAGCCACTGAGGAGGTCCTGTTTTGACAGATGAACTCCTCCATATTTGTAAGATAATATCTATCCCCATGTTACAATCTAGGTTCGATATATTTGCACTGATATTTTACTGAAAAATCACCTAATGTTGATTTATAAAGGTAAAATGTAGCAGACAATGTTTGTATGACTGGTGGCTGCTAGAACCGGTCGATTATAATTAGATAGAATCTGGCAGTTCAGATTCCAAGAGAACACGGTGAACTTGCATTTTACCAATTTTAGTAATGATTCACCAGGCTTTATACTTGATTCCATCTGAAACTCAGAAGAGGATATCCAAGACATTTCTTTCTCCTGTATCTGCCAATTTCACTTCATGTTCTCACTTTGTGCTTTTCCTAAGGAAACATCAGTGATTTGGGAAGATAGAGGTGATGATGACGGTCTCCTGAATGTTTGGGAAACAGTGTCACCTCAGATTTCTCTGACATTCTTATCTATATGTCTCTTCTTATTTTTCCCTTCTTCTCTTCCCAGAAATCTATGCCCTCCATTATTCTCATGACCCAAAGACCATTTTTCGCCTTGTTATTCTGATTCAGCACTTGGCCATAGTGTGAAAGATCCACAGATCCCATATCGATTCACTTGGAGATGTGAACATACATATGTATGAACTTTTTCACCAATTTGAAGACATCTTCTTTTCACATTACAGCGTTTTTAAAAGCAGGTCTAACAGTTGGCACTGCTTTTGATTTGATGGAATGTAATACATACAATGTTTGATGCAATGTTATGTTTTCTAGTAATTCAAGCAATCTTATTTTTTAAAAAAATGTCCCTCTCATTATGGGCACTAGGCCTAACAGATGAAATGTCCATGTTCCACTTTGTAGTTCCTGCGCTTGACACCCACCTCTAGCTTCTGACTTCAGCTTTCAAATGAGGTGGACCCTGAGTGGCAGCAGTAGTTGCGTCCCTGTCATCCATGTGGAAAATCTGCATTGAGTTTCCTCCTGCTGGTCTTCATTCTCTGTCCCAACAGTTGCAGACTCTCAGGGAATGAACCAATGGGTGACAGCATTTGTCCTCTCTATCTCTCTTGCATACATTCTCCTGATCTGATACCTGAGTTCCATAGCTATTTAGATTCTTTCTTCTGTTTTATAGCTCAACGATTCTTCGAGAAACACATGTCAAGACTCCCTTCTAAGTTCCAAATAAATTGTTGAGTTTTCCTAGGCATTTTCAAATATGTTCACCTCTTTCCTCCTCTGCTTATCCTCCAGCTCTCTCTTGTCTTTGACAAGGTGGAAAGCCTCTGCTGCTAGAACACCACTGGTGGGCTCCAGCATCAGTGTGTGTGTGCTTGATGTACGTATTTTATTACTACCTTTCCTTCACAACCAGGACTGTCAATTGAAACACAGCATTTTTTGCAGCTTTCTACTAAGCATCAGGCTTTGCACATCAGAAATATTTGGTAAGTGGAGGCTAAGTGGTGGGAGCACATGCATGCGCCAGGCAGACACATAATATAACTTCAACTCTACCGTTAACTTTTTCATTTCCCTGCAGAAGTTGTTTCTGTCCATATTTTTACTTCAGCTGGGCTGAGTGGGAGAAAGAACTCAAAGGGAGGTCGAAGCAGATGGTTGTCACAAACTGCATACGGCAATTGAGAATTAGTGTGCAAGCATATGCAACCTGGTACAGTGTGAAGCATTCCAGCATATGAGCGCCGAAATAAATCAAGCCTGGAGAAGATCGGGATGATAAAAAGATGAGCTCTTCCTTCCCTAGTACATATATATATTTAGGCTCCTGAATTCATTAGGATATGTTCTCTGTTTTCAGTAGGCAAGTTAACACTGAAATTGAGCAGATTCATGTAGATTCTGGTATCTTGCCTTTTTCTCTCATTTTCAGTGTGTTTTCTGGAAAGACATTTCTAAAGAGACATGCATCATTTTCATAGAAGGAGGATTAGGGATTGTGACGTCAACATGCTTGGACAAATTTTCCAGTCATAATCATTACTAATAAATCACAGAGATTTACATTAACTGCCTAATTTAGTAACAACAGCTATACATGATACATGTACAGGTTGCATGGGATTTCCAGATGTGTTTTTTTCTTCTTCTTCTTCTTCTTCTTTTTTTTGAACTGCTCTTGACCCTAATGGTGACCAAATCACTCACAAATATAAGCGATTTCAAGTTTTTTTATTTTTCTGGTAAAGACAGCTCTAATGAAAGAGTAGTTAGCAGCAAAGCATGACAGATTCACTGCCCAGAGGTCCTTACAACAGCGATAAGGGGATGCTCACATTGCTTTTTATAATTATAAGTAGCTCCTAGCCACACTCATCAGTACTCTTCGGAATGTCAGGACAGGAGTCCACGCTTGAGTTTCCCCATTGTGGAAGTGCAGAATCAGAGAAGGAAGTTTAATGGTCATCATTCCCTTCTCAGAAGTCCATGGCCAACACTATACTCAGTCTCGGCCTGTGTAGGGATAGCTTTCCATGGCTGTGTGTAGAACCAGGCTGAAGGTAAGCCTACTCCCAGAGTCAGAGCTATGTCCAACCTCACCCTAACTCACTCACCAGTGAGTTTTCAAGAAGGGCAGTTGTTTCCAACAAGACCCTTTGAGCCTTGCCTTTTGTTCTATTCACCTCTGTCTTTGAAAGACATGAAAGAAAGAAAAAGGAGGGTAAGTGATAAGTGTTGGCTCAAGAATAAATACTGAATTACACATTGGTAGACCAAAACACAAATCAACTCGGAACTACGGGAGTCCACCAACACGCACATAAATCATTTATAACGATAATCCAAGACTAGGTCCAAATCTCATTAAAGTATATGAATCCTTAATCTATTTTGGCAAAAAAGCGCCAATACACATTTTTTCTTTTTATCATAAATTACAGTTCTGTGGCACTGTGCAAATATTACCAAGCTGTAAGACAGCTGTGCTCCATTAAAATGTGTAATGGTCGCTGATTTCTTACAGCACACGGTCATCAGGCTGAATCTACAGCCAGTAATTAGGAAGATGAAATGTTTAATTGTGCCTTAATTTTGATAAAATTTATCTGTCACACATCCCGCAGCCGAGCATTATGCTCACAAATCAATGTCATCGAACCGAGCAGAAACTCAAGCACCAGACTCCTGTCCCTAGCAGATTCATTTGAATACATAGCTGTTGGTGGAGAGTAACCATGCTTGAGAAGAAAGTGAAAACTTTCTTGATCTCAACATTCTGAGAAGGTATTTCCTTTATGGGAAAGTTATAAAGTTAAGAACAATTCTGTTCCTCCTTCCCCCCAGCCCCGCCAACAGTTACATCCACTTTTGGTTCTGATTGTGTAAAAGATGATAATCCCCCAGGGACTAATTGCTTAGTTTTAAAGACTTTAGCATGGAGGGAAAGTTAAGCGGAAGGGGAGAGAGGAGAAGGAGTTGGATTATGGAGAAGAAAATCAGATAAGATGTTTTTAGTTCTATATAAAGAGCATATTAATGACATAGATGAGCATCACCATTTTAACCAAGTAAATATTCTAGATTCAGAAAATATAGATTTTATGCAAATGGAAACTGAAAAGTAGAATTAGTGTCCAAACACTCCATAGATATCATCAGGTAGCATTTACTGTCAATCCAATTGAGATACCCTATATATGACAGAAAATTGCACAATCTCTATGCATGTTTACCAATCATACTGTTTAATACATTTTTCAACTGGCGAGAAATATTTTTTAAGCGCTGGGAAGTGTAAGTACAAATACCTGCCAATACTGGAAATTAATTTATGTCATGTTTTCCCTACAAAATGAATCAGTGATTATTCTTTCTCACCCACAATATCCATAGCTGCTTATCCAAGAGAACTTAATGAGCATATGTTGGGATGTACTTTTCATTTTGTTTCACATAACTCTTGAAAGAAACATAAGTGAGGGAGAGCATAGCAAAGATCCTGAAGAGGGGTAGCATGCAGGTGAGAAGAAAAGGCAGCAGCTTGAAATCAAGGTGACGTGCCACAGAAGAATACAGCCCCAAGACCCTGGAAGTAGATGAATGAATGAATGATTGAATGGAGCATCAGTTTTGCCAGACAAGCAAGTGAAATTTTTATTGAGCTTTACAAGGTGTGCTCCATAGGCCAACAATGTGACAAAGGACTTCAGTAAGTTTTTTAAAGTAATTGGTGGCTCACCAGCTGATTAATAAACCAGCTGAAGATATAAAGACTGCCAGCTTACTTTAAAGCAAAATAAGTCTCAAGATCAGGAATAATTTCAGAAGAGTCGTCGTGAGTGCCAAATGGCATTAAGCTATAGTCTGCTAACAAGAAGACTCATTAAAACACTTTTCTAAACTTAGTCATGGAAATAAGTCCAAGCTAAAGATATCCGACTCCCCATTCCCTTTTGTTCTATTTTCATGGGCAGATATATTCAGGGACTGGATAGAAGGGTGATATTCTGGTAAGAGAATTGTGCCACATAGGCTAAACAGAAGTATGAATAAGTAGGAAGGTGCAAACGGCATGAAGAGTAGTACTAAATAATAGGTTTTGGCACATGTCTAGAGAAAGCTGATTTTATATTCCATCTTCTTATATGATTTTAGAGAGTTTACATTTATCCCAAGATCATGTATCCAACGAGTTTTATACCAACCATTTGATTACTCTAGAACTACTGTAACTCCTTTCCACAAGCGAATCCATTGTGCTCCCCCTAGGCAAGAATGATGACAAGAGTATGAAACTGCACAGAGAGAAGCTGCAGGGCATCCCTTTTAGAGACCCTAGGCTGTAACAAAGCAGTACAGTTTTGGAGACAATGGACATAAAGTCAAAGTTTTCTAATTCATCAGTTTCATAATCTGATTGAGTTAGAGGCACCCTCCTGATCCTGTAATCCCCTAGCCATTGCAGGGAGAGCAGCTGTCTTTGTGATGCCCCTGTGGCTGTGTTTGGATGGCTTCCTTCCTGCTTGCCTCTGTTGAATACACTGGATCCCACAGGCTGCAGAAATCTCAATGAATACGTCCAAGCCCTGTATTAGCAATCTAGTGTTCCCATCAGTTCTCACTACAAGGTCAAGAATACTGCAAATTAAATACTTAATTTAAAAATTGAAAGGCACACTAACTTTTGTGAAAACAAAGTCCTTTGTTACTAGGTTGCAGAAACAGCACTAGCTTAATTGGGCAGGAGGACTGGACTTTAATCCTAGGAGTGACTCTAGCTTGGGGCAAAGAACTATCTCTATAGGCTTAACTGTCTTCATTTTAAAATTTACACACATGGCAAAATTAGTGATTCTGTAGCCTTGCACAACCCTGGTCTTCTAAGATTCTATAAGGATGAAAGTACATGTTCACAATCTATTGTGCACTTGGAGACATCCATTTGCCATAAACCCCAAGCTATCAGTTGAAGGTTTGGACATTTATCTAGCTTTTCTATTTTTTTTCCACTACTTCTTTCACCTATTTTTTTATACTAAATTTCAGTGAGAAAACACCTTGTTACTCTCCATGTACTTCAAAGGAAATCTGAGAATCTCTGCTCATTAGAGATGGGGCTTAGAAGCTCAAGCAGAAAAAGAAAAATAAGAAAAGCAGAAGTCAATGGGAGCAAGGCCACACAGTGTGGGAGTGACCCTACTTGTATAAACTGTGTACTCACCCATTGCTGCATTCACGCTGGTGTGATGAAGAGATGAGATAGTGGGCATCGTTTGCAGGAAGTGTGGAACTAGACGTTATATCCTCCTTCCAATCGCTATTTTCCATGGTTGACAGTGTTCAGTGTGAGCAAGAGTTTTTATGTATGATTATCAAGTATTATTAATGACAATGTGACAGAGAAATATATGTCTCATTGTTAGTTATTCAGTTAGTTATTCAGTTTAGCAGGAAGAGAAGGAGAGAGAAAGAAAGGAAGGAAAGGAAGGGAGAGAGAGAGGGAAAGAGGGAAGGAAGGAGGGAAGGTAAGGAGAGCGTAGGTTAATTTTACAAAATAAGTGAGGACCCACTGATTTTTTGACTGGTGAGGGTTATTGATATTACATGGAGAAATTAGTTGACTTAAGAATTCATAGCACAAAAGAAAAATAAAGACGATGGCAGAGAAGATGCTCCAGTAACCATATCCATATGGAGACAGCATTTTGAACACCTTTCATACAACAAATGACATTCTAAAGAGTGTTGAAGACAGATGAGGGATCATAGTGTTTCATTTTAGTATAATTATATGTCATGCATCCTATTGTCAAGATATATTTAATAGTTTCATTGGGAGTCCAGCTGTGATTTGGAAGTATGTACCTACAATGTCAGGATACATTTAAACACCAGAATGATGGACTTACAACTGCTTATGAAGAACTACACTATTATATTAATACAGGGGAATTCAGTGGGGCAATGGGGAGTGAACTTGGGAAGGGAGTTAGGGAAATCCCAGAGTCTATGGAATTGTATCATATATATATATATATATATATATATATATATATATATATATATATATATGTGTGTGTGTGTGTGTGTGTGTATATGTATATATATCTATATGATATCTATCTATATGTATGTAAATATATATGTGTCATATAGGAATCAGCATGATGGGGTAGCTGACTCCACCTGCTGTGCCAGAATATTATCTCAGCATTGGTTTGAGTCCCAGCTGCTCACTACTGATGCTTGGGAAAGTTCTGGAAGATGTCCTAAGGCCCTTGGGCCCCTGCATTTGTGTGGGAGACCTGGAGGAAGCTTCTGGCTCCCAGATTTGGACTGGCACAGCTTTGGTTCTTGCAACCATTTGAGGAGTGAACCAGTGGATGGAGGGTCTTTATTTCTTTCCTTCCCTCTGTAAACCTGCCTTTTCAATTAAAAAAAAAAAAACCTTAAAATAAAAAAGAAGTAATCAAATGTTTCTCATTGAAGAAAACCCCAGAGCCAGAAAACTTTAGTGCTGAGTTCCACCAAACTTTTAAGAGACGAAATAACAGATAACCATTCTTACACTTTTTTCCAAATGTGGAAGCCACCATTATCTTTTTTTCTGACACAAGCTCCATTTTTTTTTATTGGAAAGTCAGATATGCAGAGAGAAAGCAAGACAGAGAGAAAGCTCTTCCATCCACTGGTTCACACCCCAAGTAGCCGCAATGGCCAGGGAGCCAGGAACCAAGAGTTTCTTCCAGGTTTCCCATGCGGGAGCAGGGTCCCAAAACTTCTTCCAGGTCTACCATGCAGGTACAGGGTCCCAAAGCCTTGGGTCATTTTCTGCTGTATCCCCAGGCCACTAGCAGGGAGCGAGAAAGAAAGCACAGCAGCGGGGGTTAGAACTGGTGCCCATATGGGATCCTGGCACATGCAGGGCAAGGACCTTAGCCATTAGGCTATTGCACCAGACCCAGCACCATTGTCTTCTTACCAAAAGAAACATTCTAGGGCCCAGTGCAATAGTCTAGTGACTAAATCCTCACCTTGCATGCACTAGGATTCCACATGGGTGCTTCACTTCCAATCCAGCTCCCTGCTGTAGCCTGGGAAAGCAGTCGAGGACAGTCCAAAGCCTTGGGACCCTAACCCATGTAGGAGATCCATAAAAAGCTCTTGGCTCCTGCTTCCAGACCGGCTCACCTTAGGCAATTCTTTTCTTTTTTTTTTTTTTTTTAAGATTTGATTCATTTTTATTACAGCCAGATATACACAGAGGAGGAGAGACAGAGAGGAAGATCTTCTGTCCGATAATTCACTCCCCAAGTGAGCCGCAACGGGCCGATGCGCGCCGATCCGAAGCCGGGAACCTGGAACCTCTTCCGGGTCTCCCACGCGGGTGCAGGGTCCCAATGCATTGGGCCGTCCTCAACTGCTTTCCCAGGCCACAAGCAGGGAGCTGGATGGGAAGTAGAGCTGCCGGGATTAGAACCGGCGTCCATATGGGATCCCGGGGCTTTCAAGGCGAGGACGTTAGCCGCTAGGCCACGCCGCCGGGCCCCACCTTAGGCAATTGTTACTTGAGGAGTGAACCAGTGGATGGATGATCTTTCTGTCTCTCTTACTCTCTGTATATCTGCCTTTCCAATAAAAATAAATGAATCTTTTTAGAATAAATAATTTATATATTTCTAAAAAATGCAAATATTCTATGCAATGTTCTATTAAGTAAACATGATCTTGCTACTAAAACCAATCATTGCAATTAAAGAAAATTACTGGCAAATATTCTTGATGAACAGAAATATAAACATTCTCAACAGAATAATAGCAAATCGAATATAATCACAACTTGAAAGGATTGTTGTATGTACCATAGAGATACATGTATTGTTCAGCAAATTCAATCAAGAAATACAGCACACTGTATCAATAGACAAAAGGATAAAAATCTTAAGAGAATTTAAATAGGTATAATGGAGTTGATAAAATTCAACATTCCTTCATGATAAAATCTGAAAAAAAGGATTACAACTGAACCCACTAAGGTTATTTACAGCAAATTAGCAGCTAACACCATACTAAATGGGAGAAAACTGAAGACTTTCTCAGAGATCTGGATCAGGACAAGGATTTGTTTAATATAATACTGGAAATGCTAGACATTTTAATAAAGTCAGAAAAATGATAAAGAGGCATTCCAGACAGAAAAGAAGACAATTTGTCAATTCAGATGACACAATGTTTGCATATAAAACCCCAAACCCCATCCTAAAACTGTTAGATTCAATAAAAGCATCAGTGTTCTTGTATAGTACACTAAATCATTGTTAGTTATGCTAGTATCCCATAGTATGTTATAGGTGCTTTACTTCCTCTTTTTTAAACATTTATTTATTTTTATTGCAAAGTCAGATATACAGAGAGGAGGAGAGACAGAGAGGAAGATCTTCCATCCAATGATTCATTTCCTAAGTGACCACAACGATGGCTGGTGCTGTGCCAATCCAAAGCCAGGAGCCAGGAGCCTCTTCTGGGTCTCCCATGTGGATGCAGGGTCCCTAGGCTTTGTGTCATCCTCGAGTGCTTTCCCAGGCCACAGGCAGGGAGCTGGATGGGAAGCAGAGCTGCCAGGATTAGAACCAGCACCCATATGGGATTTTGACTCATTCAAGGCGTGGACTTTAAATGCTAAGCCAACGGATCAGGGCCGAGGTGTTCTACTTCTCATCTAGCTTTCTGCTAATGTGTCTGGGAGAGGATTGAAAGATGTCCCAAGTGCTTGGGCCATTGCACTTAGCCCAAGAAGGGAAGTGCTCCTGGTTTCTGGTTTCAGCAAGTCCTAGCCCTCATGTATAAGAAGAATCTCCTGGTTTCAGACTGTCTCAACCTGATTGTTGTTGCCACCTGAGGAATGATTAAGGTTATGTAAGATCTTTCTGTGACTTTCTCTCCCTGTGTAACTCCTTTTCAAATAAATTAAAGCATATTCACAAAAAATATTGAAAATTTCAAGAAAATTAAAGGACACAAAGTCAGAACACAAAAATCGGCAGGACTGTCATGCATCAGTCGTAAATAATTTGAAAAATAAATCAAACAAAAAAAATCCCTTTCCAATAACTTTAAAAATCATCTGGGAAAACATTTAACCAAAATTATAAAATATTTCTACAGTTAAAACTGCAAATTATCATTGAAATAAGTTGAGAACATAAAAAAAAATGAAAAGACATCCCTTGTCCATGGATTGGAATACTGACATGTTTTAATTGTGCATACTACTAAAGATCATTTACATATCTAATACAACCCCTATAAGATTCCAATAACATTTTTACAAACAAGAAAAACCACTACTAAAATGTATGTGAATCATGAGAGACACCAAATAGCAAAGTAATCTTGAGTAAAAACAGTAGAATGCAAGAGGTATTCTTTAACAAGGCTGTAGTAATTAAAACAGCATGGTATTGGCATAAAACAGACTCATACACAAATCAAACAGAATTGGGACCCTAGAGGTATATCCAAGCTCCTATATTCGCTTGATCTAGAACAATGTTACGAAGAACATGCATTGGGAAAAGGACAGTCCTTTCAGCAAATGGTGCTGGAAGATGGGGCACCACTTGCAGAAGAATGAAACTAACTCTCACCACATACAAAATTATTCAAAATTGATTAAAAGCCTAACTGTAATATCTTAAACAGTGAAACTACTAGAAGAAAAGAGCAAAGACACTTGATGACATTGGAATGAGTAAGACTTTTCTAAATCTGACCCCAAAAACAAACAACAAAAGCATAACTTGAATCTTATTAAACTAAACAGCTTCTGCTTGTTAAAGAAAAATAGAAGCAGAATATTGGTATAACCATGAATTGGAGAAAATATTTTCAAACTATAAGATGTATTACTATCCAAAATATGTAAGAAACTTAAGCAATTTCAATAACAAAAGAAACAAACAACCCAATTGAAAAATGGGCAGTAAATCTAAACGGACAATTCTCTTTAATCATCAGGATTGGCCAAATCCAGATTACAGTGAGATACTGCCTCCCCGCAGTAAGATTGGTTGTAGCAAAGAGAGTAAATGTTGGCCAGAATGTAGAAAAAGGGAACCCTTGCCATGCTGTTGGTAGGAATGTAAATTCGTGTCTTTGTGGAATATGTATAGCGGTTCCCTTATGATCAAAAACAGAACTACAACATGGTTGAGCAGTTTCAGTACTTGTATAAATCCAAGAAAAATTAAAATAATCACTGATACTTCTTTACTCCCACATTCATTGCAGCACAATTCACAGTAGCCAAGAAGTGCAAACATACTGTGTATCCACTGATGAATGGGTCAAATGTGGAGCATATACATCATGGAATTTCATGTGTTTAATACATAAACACCTGAAATCTTGTCATTAACAACAATTTTGATGTAATTGGATGCACTGTGGTAAGTGTAATAACCACAGAAAGTCAAATACCACAAGATCTCATTCATATGTACAGTCTAAAAAAAGAAGAGTTTTTCACTATAGGTGGAGTCCAAAAAGAATGGTGTAGCATAGTGAACCATATGTCATGGTTTAGTGAACCATACACTGAAGTGGGAATGTGAAATGGAATAAAACAGAAGTTAAAAATATGATGGTGGTTATCAAAGTCTGAAGAGAAGAGGTAGAAATGGATGAGGAAATGTGGAGTAATAAATACTATATAATTTTTGTAATAAGAATTTCTGGGGTTCTCTTTCAAATAGTGTATCTATAAGTTTTATTGTATTGTATATTTTCCATTTAAAAGAAAACTAGAAGACATATTATTTTTTAGTTGTATTTTATTTTTGTTTGAAAGCCAGAGTTATAAAAAGAGAAGGTGAAGAGAGAGAGGCAGACTGGAGAAAGAGACCCTCGATCTATTGGTTCACTCTTCAGATGTCCAAAGCCAGGAGCAACAAGCTTCTGAGTGTTCCACATGGATAGTAGGCGCCCATACACACTTGGGCCACCTTTCACTGCTTTTTCCAGGCTATTATTAGGAAGCTACACCAGGAGTGAAGCAGCTGGGACACAAACTGGAGCCCATATGGAATATGACAGATGGGGAATTCTTGCCTGCTATGCCACAATAGCAGCCCCAGAAGACAGGATTTGAAGGATGTTTTCTTCATATAGAAATGTTAACTTGCTGATTGGACATTACATTGCATTCATGTATTGAAACATCATATAATAAATCACAAACATGTACAATTTTTACCTTTCTATGAAATGATTTTGTGAATTAAAACAGTGTTAATGATCACAATTAAAAAGCAAACATTACAAGATTTATATTTTAACAATAAAAATCTGCTACTTTAAGATTACTTTGAAAAAATAGGATACTTTTCATAAACCAAATATATGTAGTATGCTGGGACCTGCTCGAACCCAAAGTAGGAAAAATGTTGTACGGACAACAGTGCAGCCTGAGCAAGGGATCACAGGAGGTAGCGTGAACCAGGAGCTGGGGCTACAAAGACCATCGTGGAAGTCTAATGTAAGACCCCAGACCTGGAACTCACCGGAGGGAGTGATATAAGTGAATGCAAACAAAGAATGGTGTACCAACCACAATAAGTGAAACCAAATTGTAGACCTGTGGGTGACACAGCAAGGAAACCTGCCCAAAGGAGCAGACTCATAACTAAAAGTACAGTGACCAAGACTAAAACAAAACACAAAGGCACAACGAATATTATTGAAGACTCCTCTGCAAAGGAGCAAAAGCCTTTGCCAACCTCAAAGTTCACTGAGGAATATATCGAGAAAATGGAGGATACAGAATTCAAAACATTTTTTTTTATAAAATTTCTTATCAGCAGCAAGAAGCACGTAATATAGGAACTCAAGTAATTTAAGGAATATGTCACATAGGAAATGAATCAAATGATAGCTTAGCTGATATATCAGAAATGAAGAATACAGTGGAGCAAATTAAAGGTACAGTGGAGGGTCTCCAAAATAGAACCAGCAGAAGAATCTTAGAATTGGAAGATATTTCCTGTCACCAGGAGGAAACAGAAAGCTGGAGACAGAGCTGGGTCAAGCTAAAAAAAGTGTTCAAGAATAGTGTTAAAAGTATTACAAGGCCAACTAAAATAGCTATGGGAGTTCCAGAAGGTGCATAAAAAGAAGAAGCTGGGCTTAAAAATGTATTTAATGAAATAATAAAGGAAAATTTCCCTACTCTAGAGAAAGAATTGGGAAACGACATCCAGGAGGGCACAGAACTCTCAACAGGTTGACCAAAAGCAATCTTCACCATGACACATTATAATCAAGCGCTCCAATCGAACATAAGGAAAAGACCCTTAAATGTGCATGTGAAAAAAATCAATTGACATACAGAGGAATGCCAGTTAAATTCACAGCTGACCTCTCACAGAAAACTCTACAGGCCAGGAGAGAATGGAGTAACATATTCCAGATTCTTCTTTTTTTTTTAAAGATTTATTTATTTTTATTACAAAGTCAGATATATAGAGAGGAGGAGAGACAGAGAGGAAGATCTTCACTCCCCAAGTGAGCCGCAACGGGCTGGTGTGCGCCAATCCGAAGCTGGGAACCTGGAACCTCTTTCCAGGTCTCCCACGCGGGTGCAGTGTCCCAGTGCATTGGGCCGTCCTCAACTGCTTTCCCAGGCCACAAGCAGGAAGCTGGATGGGAAGTGGAACTGCCGGGATTAGAACCGGTGCTTAAATGGGATCCTGGCATGTTCAAGGCAAGGACTTAAGCCGCTAGGCCACGCCGCTGGGCCCCATATTCCAGATTCTAAAAGCAGAAAATTGTCTGCCCAGGGTAATGCACCCAGCAAAGATTTCCTTTGTCTTTTAAAAGGAAATAAAATTCTTCCACAGTAAAGAAGAGTTAAAAGAATTTGCCTCTTCCAAACCTGCCCTACGAAGAATACTTAAAGATGCTCTCATGACAAAGAGGAATAACACCCACCAAAACCAAAGGCAGATGCAAAGAACATCTCAGTAAAATAACAACTGAAAACTAAATCAATGAGCAACCCATTGCTAAAATGACAGAATCAAATTACCACCCATTCATATTAACTCTGAATGTAAATGGATTAAATTCATCAATCAAATATCATAGATAAGTAGACTGCACTAAAAAAAGAAAGAAGAAAACCCATCTATTTGTTGCCTACAGGAGACATATGTCACCAACAAAGATCAGCATAAACTATCTCATTTATTTTTTTTGTTAGTTTCATCTCTTCAAAACTCTTTCTCATTAAATTCTTCACTGACCCATAGATCATGCAGTAGTATCATTTTCTTCAAAAAGGTTCTGGATTTTTTTTTCAACTCTTCAGCAACCCATAAGTTATTCAGTAGCATGCCATTTAACTTCATGATGTTTTTAATTTCTTTTTTTCTTCCTGTTGTTGATTCTGTTTTGTGGTGTTTTATTTAAGGGGATGTACAGTAGTAACTGTGTAATGGAGACTATCATATCCAGATATGAGGATACAATGCAGTACGCATCTCTACTTAAAAATCAAAAACGGACTTCCAGTGAAACTGTTAACTATATCTTGACAATAGGATGCTGGATTCTCTGCCATTGTCTATACCCACAATGATAGACATATGACTGTTTAAGAAGAGCTATACTATAGTAATAATACAGAGAAACTCAGTGGGGTGGGGAATTGGGAAGGGGGAAGCGGAAGAGCCTATGGAACTTTATCACAAAATGATAATAGTAATAAAAAGAAGAAAAATATTATATATGTGTGTATATATATGTATACACACATACACATGTGTATATATATGCATTATGGAATACGACTCAACTATAAAAGAATGAAAATTTTATCTTTTGCACTTAAATGAATGCTTAAGATGTTTAAGAATGTTTAAGAAATAATCCAGTCCCCAAAAGACAATGACACATTCTCTGATCTGCAATAATTAATACACAGAGTACAAAAATGTAGTCAATAGTGTGAGAGTGAGATTCTTGGAACTGATTATTGTGTATCATCATTGTTTACATGTTCACCAGAAGGAACCACAACCCAGTCGCGGTGTCCTCTCGGTTCCCCAACATGGGCTGTTACCAGCAACAGGTCCTTCATGTGCCAGTGGTTGTTCTGATCCATCACAGCATAGCCCATTTCCCATCCTGGCTTTTGCCATCTGATACTGCAATCCAGCCAGTTTGGCCCACCCCCAGTCTCAACTGTTTGCTAGCAGGTGAGGTAGCTTAGCCTTGCTCAGACTGTTCCCATCCCTGGCTCATGCAGACCAGTAGGTGTGATAGCCCAATCAGGCATGACCCACATTCCAGCCATGGTCATGCCTAGCTCAGTTTGTCACCATCCCCAGCTCCCAAGTTAACCAGCAAAAATTGCAGTTCCACAGGAATGGAACACACATTCCCCATAGAATGTGCACCCAGACTCAGCTCTCCAGTGTGCTGGACAGCTTCATGGCCCAGGCTAACATGACCCATCCCCCGTCCTGACTCTCTCTTAGGGTACTGTGGTCTAGCTCCGCCAGGTAGGTCCCCAGCCCTAGGTTTAGTGTGCGCTGGTAGGCGGTGGCTGATGGTGATCCATGCCAACAACGCCAGCTCAGGTCTCCCACATGGGTTGGTACATCGATCTGATCCATAAATGTCCTCCAGCATCCCCCCTCCAAAGTGCTTGGTCTCAGCACTCCCACTTACCTGCAAGTACAGAGCCATTGTCAATGGACGTCCCACAGAAGTCATTCCTCACCTGCAACATATTCCCCCAGTGATCTTCCATCCATCACATCTCCTTACCCCCTTCTCTGATCAATTCGCAGACCATACATGTGTGGAAATGCCCAGGTTCGTTACACTTGCCTGGATGCAAGCACCATCCCTCAGGACACCCTGAAGCCTGCACCTCCAGACTCCCACATGCATTCCACTAGGTCTTGTGCCTGTGGAAGCCAGATGATCACTCCTACAGGACAGCCCCAAGCCCAGGGGCTGGGGCCAGGCCCTCGCCCACAGCAGCCAAATAATCAGTTCTTTTATTGGACATATAACTGCATTAAGATGTATAGTGTAGTATATGTATCCTGAGACCCTTATACATAAATGTTCACATATGATCTATGGACATTGCCTTCGGAAGACTACTGATTTCTTTCTTGTCCCATCTTCAATGGTCATTTGACCACAACTACAAATCTTTAAGTAAATGTATGATCTCACCCCTAAATATTTTACATTTTACAACATTACATTTTTTAATATCAACATTGATAATATTAGATTTTTCCCCCTTTTTAATATAATTTTCTCTTCATGGAATGTGTATGTATTAAAATCTTCAATGGTAGAGAAATTACTGAAATAATTTCATTGGTAAGTGAAACTTTATTCAGCACAGATTCATCCAATGAGCCTTTGCTTATTTGCTCACATTTAGTGAACATTGACTTTGTGCCAGGTAGATTGTTAGATAGTACCACTTGAAGGGTGACATCACTTCTGTAGAGAGCTCAACATCTAGGATACAAGCCAACCGTTAACTGCAGAGTCAGGAGATCTTGGAGATGAGAACTTCACTAAAAATGAAGAATTTTCTATGAAAATGTAATTTACCAAGCTTTTGTTAAAAAATGAATCTTTAAAATATGAAGTGTGGACACTTACAAAGTGATTATGCTATTACTGGAAATGCTTGCATTTCATATCACATGCCTGAGCTTAACAGCCAGCCCGCTCTTTTTTTTTTTTTGAAGATTTATTCATTTTTATTACTAAGTCAGATATACAGAGAGGAGAGACAGAGAGGAAGATCTTCAATCAGTGATTCACTCCCCAAGTTACTGCAACGGCCAGTGCTGCGCTGATCCGAAGCCAGGAACCAGGAACCTCTACCAGGTCTCCCACGTGGGCGCAGGGTCCCAAGGATTGGGGCCGTCCTTGACTGCTTTCCCAGGCCACAGGCAGGGAGCTGGATGGGAAGTGGAGCTGCTGGGATTAGAACCAGCATCCATATGGGATCCTGGCGTGTTCAAGGCGAGGACTTTAACTGCTAGGCCACGCCGCTGGGCCCAAACAGCCAGCCCACTCTTAATTCAGGTTTTCTTTAAATGTGCATTCTGGGAAACAGCAGGTGATGAACCACGTAGGTGAAACCCTGCCCCTCAGGAGGGAAGCCTGGATAGATTTTCTGGACCCTCCTTTTGCCCCAGCCCAGAACTGGCTGTTCTGTACATATGGGGAGTGAACCAGTGCATAGAAGACAGCTTTCTCTCTGTCTCCTACACCTTCCTAAAAAAATAAATAAATTTTTAAAAGTAAGAACAATACAAAGCAGTGAGTACTATCAATAAAAATAAATTCTACTACATGGTTTAGACCACTTTCATGAAAACAGCATCAGATGTTCAGTAAAGATATCAAATGAATACAAGAGAGTGTGACAGGCTGAATTACAGCATCACAAAAGTAGTTAGGTTCAAATTCCAGAAACTTATAAATGTTGTCTTAGACAATCTAAGTGTCCTTACTGATGGAAGGATTTGAGGTATGTACATTATTCTATATTCTGATTGGACTGTAAATGAAATCACAAATTTCCTGACAACAGGAAGCATGGGAAAGTTGACTGTGTAGAAACAGGCGATGTGACAACAAAGGCAAGACATTGCCTTGAATTGAAGGAAGAACATGAGCCCGGGAACTTTGGTGACCCCTGAGATGACAGAAGCAATGGAGGTTTCGGTCCTGCTGACACTTGATCTCAATGAAACTGATTTCAGACTTGTGTAATCCAAAGTTGTAAAAATACAATCATGTTGTTTTTAACGACTACATTTGTGGCAAGCTGTTACAGCGGCTACAGAAAACAGAGTAAATAATAATTTTACAAAATTTCTAAACCTGAGAATTGACACTCATTTATTACAGGAAAATCCCTATGCCTGGGCTGGAGTTTCAAAGGCACATGGCATGATTAAAACTTTAATTGTACTTTGCAATTTTTTACAAAAATTAATGTATAAAATGTTGATGTTTGTGGAAAAGTATATCAACTCAATGCACAAGAAAAGACAGAGAACATGGGAATATTCAATCGGCTTGTCTTGTTCATTATACTCTTTTGAGAAATTACATTAAAAGCTAGCAATAAGGTATTATTTAAAAATTTATAGTTACTTGCCTTTTAAGAAGATTCCCTATAAAGTGACTCATTCATTACACATTCCTTGAGTCTTTGGGGATGAAGCAGTGATCTAAACATAACGCTGAGCATCTTTAAAGCATTTTCACTTTAGAAAACTGGGTGAAAGTGTTGATAAATTACAACAAATGAATTTCTTTTTATCCTTTTTAAATTAATTATATTGCATTATGTGATACAATTTTATAGGCACTGGGGTTCCTCCCACCCCTTCCCAAACCCTCCCCCCATGGTGGATTCCTCCTCCTTGTTGCATTACCACAGTTCAAGTTCAGTTGAGGCTCTTTCATTGCAAGCATATACCAGGCATAAAGTCCAGCATCTTATTGTCCAGATAAGTTCAACGGCTTGTTGGGGAGACCATCTCTGGTCTGAAGGTAGAGCCGGCAGAGTATCATCCCTATCAATTAAAAGCCCCACATAACATCAGCTACAATTTATAACGTTATGGAATTAGTTGACATGGTATTGAGTAACCAATATGTTAAAAGAAGAAGAAAGAAAAGAAAGAAAAGAAAAAAAAATGCAAGCTCTTCACTACATCCTGTGACTTCTACATTGACATTTCAATTTTAGTTTGTATATAACTGGCTTCTATGCACCTTAAAATGGCTATAGGGAGGGTACTATTCTGCTGTCTCATGTCTATTTTCACTATAATATTTAGCATTTTATAGCGTTGTATCCGAATTTTGCTGAACCTGGCTGTTTTTCATGAACTCTATGGAAAAGCATATACAGCGAATACTGAAGAAAAGCCTGGAAGAATAACACATTTATATTATACTCAGATTTTCAAATATTTGATTTTATGTTACAATGGAGAACATTAATGTTGGAAAATCTACCTGCATAGAATGCTCCTTTACTGAAAAATAAAAAGACTTTAATCTGTGATGCAGCTACAGCGGTGTCACATCACTTTCCTGGCTAATACTCACAGTGATTAGAACATGATATACAGAAAGTGATAACAAGAAGTTTTAGTAATAGGAGTCACTTATGAGCTATATAAAAGATGGATAAAAGTGATTTAGAGAATATCATGTTTAAAATACTGAGAGTGAGACAAATGTTGTAGCATACCAGTACAACGTCCTTTGGGATGGTCACATCCCATATTGGAATGCCTGGGTTTGGCTGTATTACTCTTCCAATCCAGCTTCCTGCTAATGCACACCCTAGGTGGCAGTGGCTGAGGGATCATGTTCTTGGGCCTGTGCCAACCATGTGGAGACCTAGATGTAGTACCTGGGTCCTGGCTTTATCCTAACCCAGTCCTGGCTGTTGTGGGTATGTTGAGAGTGATGAAAGAGCCTTCTCTCTCTGTTGCTCTATCTTTTGAATAAGTATTGATGATAGGATATATAGCAAATATTACAAAAATAATCAATTCATAAGCCAGTGTTAAGCACATTGAGCAACACATAACTCGGGATTAAAGAGAAAGAATTTTTTTTTCACTTTCTCTGACAGTGCTGGTATTTTTCAGTTGTCATTTTCCCCGCCCAATTCATTGGTAAAGGACAATCACATCTTTGAGAGAGATTAATGAAGTTTCCTGTGAACTCCCCATATTATAAGGGGAAGAATTCATCAGTCTGCCCTAAATGGTAACAACTTATACTGGAAGGAAAAAAAGATCCTTAATGACCACCAGACTTCACCAGCTGAGGTACACTTAATAAACAATAAGTATTATCACAGATAAAGTTACAAACAAAATAGTGTTGAAAAAGTATATAAAAGTGGAAAGCATAATTGTCTGGATAATTTGAATGAAAGTGAACAGAAACATTGTCATTTTTATTTCTAAGCTCATGGATATGTATTCAGGTATATCAACTTGGAAAGAAAGCTCAAGTTCCCATTTCATGATTTCTCTGATTGCTTCCTTTAGTGAACAAAACAACAAAGAATCAATCCTGCTGATACTGAGTCTCAAGGAGACTGATTCAGACTTGTAAGTTTCGAGAACTCAGAAGGGAACATTGCAGCTGTTCCATACAATCAAGAAGCAAAGGTGATGTGATCTCTTTGTGTCTCTGTCTCCATTCCTCTTAAAAATAAAATGCTGTCAGAGTTTACACACTCAACTAATGGGTTCTGTCTGTATCAGAAAGACTGTTTCTCCTCCTGTTCTTGGAAACAACTTAGCAATTTTTCTTTTTATAAAATAAGCAACACTGAGTTAAGTTGCTTAATTAGTGAAAATGTCAGTCAAGCAATGTCTATGGATAATTTTTGTGGTTCTGTGTTATCTATTGTGCAGAATTCTTGTTCTGTACCAATAAATGAAAACAACAGCTCTCTGAGCCAGTAACTTACAGTCCTAGAGCACAGACTTAGCTCAGTGAAGCACAGGCCTGACCACAGAGCACATTAGCTGAAATCAGGACCAATGGATCACTTGGCCTCTTATACTTCTGTCTGGCCCAATATGTAAGTTACTTTGGAACATTTATGTTTGAAGATTTGAAGAAAATTTTTATTGAATGAACTTTTACTCCAAGAGAGAAATGTTGGCATCAAAATTAAATATCAATCTCCTCATTGTCATATAATTAACAATAAAACTAAATTGGCATGACAGGATGGGATTAAGATGCCTGTCTGGTTTCAAGTTCCAGTTTTGCTCTCAAATCCAGCTTGCTGACAAGAAGAACCTTGCGCAAGTGGTTCAGTCCCCATCTCTATGTGGGAGACTGGATAGAACTCCTGGATACCAGCCTCCTCCTGCTCCATCCCAGGCAGTGCATGCACTTGAGGAGTAAACCAAATGATGAGCTACCTCTGTCTTTGCCTCTCTGTTTCCATTGCTCTTCAAAATAAAAATAAGATAAAACCTTGCAATCAAATATACATGAAAATGAAAGATTTATGAATCAAATACAAAAATATTCTAATAAAAGTCTTACAGTGCTACAAGTTTCAAACAAAAGCTCTACAAAATCTTTGAATCAATGTTATAAATGCACTGCAGTGTAAAACTAATAACTGGTCTTGTATTCATAGAACATCTCAGTGAATCATATTTTTGCATGAATCTAAATGAATAACATTCAGGGATCCCAGCAGTACATATTGGGCAAAGAAATGCAAATTCTGCTATGCTAGGTTTTAGTTGCATTATCGAGAGAACTAAGAGAATAATAAATAGAAACCAGAAGGTAGCTCACAGTGATAGTAAGTTCAGAGTTAGCCACATCCCAGTGTCTGATCCTCAGTCTCATGCTCTCCAAATGTATTTTTTGTCAAAATATCTGAAGTCAGCAAATTTTCCCAGATGCATATACAGTCCCTGAACTTACAGGTTACTTCATATTTACCAGACATCATATAAATGTGCAATAGAAGAAACATTCTTCCATTGGTGACAAAATTTAGCTTCTCTAGAATATCTATCCTATCTTTTAAGATGTTTTAGAGACTAATTTCATAATAATATTCTTTGTGTCACTTAACTATAGCAAAAGAAGGTGAAGAGTCACCAACACCAGGAGTTATTTTATCAAGACCATGGGACAGTCTGGTGGGCTCTCTCTGGCTGTGAATCAATGGCCGGATGTTTTTGTCAGCGCTGTCTGCTTTTGATAATGCTGAGCAATTACAACCTTTTTGTGGTAGCTTTTCTAATCTAGATAAATTGTATATTATCATTTTTCCACTTCTTTGGTATATTATTAAATTTTATTTGTTTCATTTTACAATTGCAGTAAGATCAGCCATTTCTATGACCTTGTTGGCAAGTAATATCTGAGGTTTTTTGCTCTAAATTACTGTTGCAGTCATTGTTATTAGTTGTGCTTTAGGGTACTTTTATTTTTAAATAACAAGGAAAACCTGGTTCACTTTTATACCCAGACTACAGTGAGAACAAAATCAGGGAGAATAAACTTGGCCATAGAGAAGAATTTTAGATATTGCTCCAGCATGACAGCCAATCTAGTCCCATCTGAGTAACATACAAGGATAATGGAGATCCCCGGAGACAATCAGGTAGAAATGGACAGGACATACAGTACTCCTAAAAGTGACTGAATAAATCTGGAATATGGAGATACAAAGGAAAGACAAAAGAAGGACAAGATTAACATTCAATAAAATTATCTAAAATTTATAGTTCTAATCATGTTGGGAAATCAATAATTTAAATTAAATCAGATTTTATTATCCAACACAAAATAAAATAAGGAAGGGGCTTGGTAAGGTAGGTGCATGTATGTTCAAGGACATTGGACATGGACCTTGTGATAGCCAAGTTATGTGGTGGTTAAAAGGGGTGGGAGTAGGGAAGATGTGCAAGAAAATCCTGCCTCCAACACCAATTAGGTAGGCAATAATAGGCAAGCTTGGGATTTTTTTTATCTGTGAAATAGAAATATTTACTTAAATAATAAATCACTCAGTATCATGGATATCATTGTGCCTACTCAATGAATGACAGTAATTAACTTCTGTGTGAGAGGCTATTCACAGACTGTCTGCTTTGATGAGGACCTGGGGGAGTCTCTGAGTCAGCAGCATGAAGGCTTCTAGCCCTGGTACTGAGACCGAGGAAGGCCAATGATTTCCTCTATATGGAAAAATAAGTCACGGTGAACAATGACACAGAAGTAAGAGCAAGGTCTTTGCAAGACAACAAAAGGATTGAGGGCTATAATTGACATGAATATTTCTCCTGTATCTTTTTCCTAATGTGCTTACATATGCCTATGTATATCACATATGAATATATACACAAATATTAAGCAAATATTTTTTATTTGTTTCCTCTTTCCCTTATCAAGTAATGTAAGATGTATGGCATTGCATTAGAAAGAAGACCCAAGATCTTCTATTTGCACATTACATATCCAGATTCCTGCCAGGCCACAACCAGAATCCAGGAACTCCATATGTGTCTCCCACGTGGATCACATGGGCCAGGTACATGAGCCATCATCTGCATCCTCACAAGCGCAATAGTAACAAACTGGATTTGAAAGAGAGTTTGGATTTCATCTCAGGCACTCATACATAGAATGCTCATGTCCCATTGAGGTTCTACATTGGCTGTCCTAGAATATTAAGTTTTAATCCTAGAAATCTATGTCTATTCACAGATATACTATCATCATTTCTAGACAAATGGCACTTTGAGACAGAAACAAACAGTTTAAACATTAAAAAGTCACAAATATTTTCTTCTCATTCACATTTTCTCAGACAAGTCAGGGTCTTCTCCAGCAGGGAGACAGGGGGAGAGAGGAACAGAGAAAGAGGGAGAGAGAGAGAGAGAGAATGAATTTATGTCAAAAAGAGATTTCAGTTTGGGAGTTTAAGCCAGAATTTAACACAATGTCATCACAATCCTGTAATGGATCAGTTGAGCAGCCAGTTTTTCACAATAAAGATAGTTAATGATAGAAGGTATATGTTAAAATGACAAAAATAAGAATATGCAAAGACTTTTTGTTTTTAAACTCGGAATTACTGCTATAAAGGAACTCTATAAGGAAATACATGACTTGACAGCGAAACACATCACATATTTTTAAAACTATCTAATGCAGGAAGAATTCACATCTGGAAGGTTGCAATGGCTTTAAGGAAGGCAGTTGGATTCTCCATGGGCCTGTTTAAAGAGAAGGAATCTGGAAAGACAACAATGTGGAATGGAAGACTTTCTAAGGGACAGATGCCTAAGCAAAGAGGCAGAGTCAGAAACGTTTAGATCTAATTGAAAAGTGAGTGATTTTCCTTTATATTAGTCACATTTAATCCCTGAGATTCTTATACGTCAAAATCCCAAACTAGCCATTTGAAAAATGTTTAATTTAGTAATGAGAAATTAAACTTTGCCCTGTATTCCAATTTACTTATACTTATCTTCTAAAAAAGATTTATTTTATTTTTTATTGGAAAGTCAGATATACAGAGAGGAGGAGGGATAGAAAGGATAATCTTCTGTCTGATGATTCACTCCCCAAGCAGCTCCAGCGGCTGGAGCTGTGTCAATCCAAAGCCTGAAGCCCGGAGCCTCTTTCGCATCTCCCACGCGGCTGCAGGGTCCCAAGGCTTTGGGCCATCCTCGACTGCCTTCCCAGGACAAGCAGGGAGCTAGATGGGAAGTGAAGCCCCCAGAATACAAACCAGCACCCATATGGGATCCTGGTGCATGCAAGGTGAGGACTTTAGTCACGAGGCTACTGCGCTGGGCCCTGATTATAATTTTCAACTCCATCCTGAAATGAAATCATACAAATTCAGTCTGGGGCATATTGTATGAAAAATGAAGACTATATTATTTTGAAATTATCAAAATTTAATCACTTCATTGAAATAACATCCATAACTTCAAACAATATGTTCCCCAAGTGCCCTGAACTAACTGCCTTAACATTCTCCTTTCTTAAAAAAAAAAGTGTGGATACCTCTTAGAACTTGAAAAATGTCAGCAGAAGCATTTGACTCAGCTATGAAAACATTGCTTGGGATGCCTTTATCTCGTACCACAGCATCTAGATTCATGTACTGACATGATTTTCAATCCCAGCTTCCAGCACACCATGGGAAGCAGCTAGTGATAAATCGAGTATCTGTGTTCCTGGCACTCATGCAGAAGACCTAGCTGGCATTGAGTCGGCTGGCCTCAGTCCGGTCTAGCCCTCAGCCGCTGCAGGCTGTCAGCTGTGAAGCAGGGGACTAAAGCTCTGTCTGCCTCTTTCTGCCTTTCTGTTTTTCTAATAAATAAATAAATAAATGGAAATACAAAAAAAAAAAAAAGTATCTGAAAACCCCAACAGAATCTTTGAGTTAGGGATTGATTAGGATATGAGAGGATACGAGATATATGAACTTGAGCAGAAAATCTGTTTTCACATTTTCTATACTTTAATTGCTAATAAAATTTTGATAATGATGGCAAAAATCTTTTTTGGAAACAGTTACAATCTTGGTAATGACCCATACTGGGGAGATAAATCCACTAGGTAGGCATGTTTAAGTAAAAGAAAGTCTTAGTACCTCATTTGTCTACTAATAAGTGTGTCTTCGGAGGGTCCTTTAAATATCATTGATATGGCAAGTGATAAAAGAAGACTGCCACTGCCTGAAAACACTGACTAACTTACCCGCATTAAAGCACACCCACCTGAGGATTCGCGGTTTGAATGAAAGGTACAGTCCAGGTTCAAGAAAGTTATTTTCATTAGGAAGAGGAGAAATCATGTCTCTGGTAATTTTTTATAACTTGGAACTATTAAGTAGTATTCGCCAGCTTCTTTCGTGTAGCTGTGATATCAGCTTAAAAGACTAATGTAGCAAGTCTATATTCATGTTAGCCTTTTATGTAACTTGGAAGGATAATCAACCTTGTCATAGAATGTATTTATTATTCAACGCATTTTGCTGCATCCTTATATATGTGCACAATGTGTTGATCTTCAGGGATTCATACAGGAACAATTCAAACCAAAGAGAGCCCTAACCTCATGCAGATTTCATGCCTGGACCAACAGTATGACAAGTTTCTCTCCTCCTAAATCGTAAGTTCGTGGATCCCTTTGGTCTTCTCCACACTGATGCCTAGTAACTGGCCTTGGAAGAAGAGGCACGTGCTAAATATGTATAGGAACATACCATTTCTAAGCCTGGTCATAAAATCCTCTCGTAAGAAGTTCTTGATGCTATTGCATGCAGACACCACAAGGTCGTCAGAAACTGGTAGACACCATATCAGTCAGTATCAAAAATTACTGTGTGAATCGGGGCTCCCCTACTCACCTGCAGCTTTTTTCAACTATTTATAGAAATCGTAAATGAATTTCTACTCTGTATATACCATTTATTGCTTTGTTCTAATTATTATAGCAGCAAATAGATTTAAATGCAAAAAGTAAAGACTGCTTTGTACCTTGTGTGTGGAAAATTTGAGGATGCTGGACAAAAAAAGTCGAATGCTAAAAAATAGAGAAATCTCATCCTTTCTGTGTTGTAAACCAGTACTATCCACTCTTAGTAGATGACTACTTTTGTTACAAAAGACATATTAAGAAATCATAGATTTTACTGTATTTAGATGTTTTATAGCAAAGTAAACATTAGAGAAAGTGAATTATCATTTACACAAAGTATGTTTTTCCTCTTCATTCAAGAACTCAATCAGGAAAACAATTTTAACTTCTTGATGCATCCACAGACTCACTGTTGAGATTGAAATTTGTCTCTAGATTTAAGCGAGAGTTGTCAAAATATGGTAATAACACTTTTATTTAGCTTTTTTTTCTATGCTTCTTCCCTTAATTGTCTACTAATTTACATCAAAAGATTGGAATGATGCTTTGTAACATCCTTTTATCTTTATTCAAATTACAATTTAATACATTTTCATAAAAGCGAAAACAAAAATGACATCGCCACACACATACATCCTAGAGTACTTCAAAATTAGTATAAAATGGAATTAAATGATAAGCTCATTTTAGTTTTTTGAAAAGTGAAAAATCCACATATAAAGTATTCATTTTCCACAATTTTTAATGATCCTCTTACACACACAACACATATACACACATCTAAAATCTGTATCAGCTCACTGATAAATTGTCCAAGTTGTTTTCTCAATAGAGGAAAACATTAATTTCAGAGAAGGCAGCATTTTTTTCTCTCATTTTTGTGATTTCCTAGTAAGTGGATATGGTTTAGCTAGAGTACTTGGACCAGAAAATAAATGACTCCTGTTCATCCTTTAGGTGCCAACTACATTCAAGCATGAGGGGTTGCTGGCCCGCAGTGCCAACATACAGCACCTTCGCAGGGAGGCCAAGGCCCTCATGCTCCAGCAATACCAGACGGCTCTCCAATGAGGCGGGCTGCTTCTGACAGGTGGTGGCACAGGAGGTAGTAAGTGAAAGCAGCTCAGCATAAATAGTTCCAGTGAAATACAAGAATAATATTCTGGCGTCCCCAATTCATCTCTCTTCATTCATGACTCACAATGAACACTTATTCTGATGGGCACATGGCTAAACTACCACCCTCCAAAATGACAATTCCTCTCCAGCCTCTAACAGAAATTATCGCTCATCTGGAAACCTTTCTCCAGTCAAGTTCAGCAAAGTTAGAACAGATAGAATTCTCTCCTCACTGACCTTGGAAATCTGTCCCAAGCTGTTGGCCATTCTGGTCATCTTTTTTAGACCAGCTGCTGTCTTCATATCAAGAGAGGATTTGGAGAATTCCGTGGGTCAGAAGGAGGTAATGTGTTCTGGGTCATTTCTAATCCATGGAAAGCCCAGGTGTATACGACTGAATCAGCCAACAAAAAAGGGAAAGATAGGCAGACACAGAAAAACAAAATATTTCACCAGGAAAGAAAAGCACAGAATTTTATGTGGGGGGAATGGACTAAGATTCTAATACATCCATAGATAGCCCAAAAGTCAAAATTATGTGATCTTTGAGAATTGAGAAATTCATTTTTAGAACTGGTTGAGGAATATAATTTTCTTGTCTTATTTTTGAGAAATCCAATTGAAAATTCAGAGAGGCTCTTGTCAATCTAAAATGTAACTTGTTAAAATTTGGTGATGGGTAAAATGGTGTTAATTATATTTTGTCCTCTAATGTTTCATAGGTTTTAAAGTAGCCACATGAAGATTATGAAAGTTAAATGATCTAAGCAAGTAAACAGCCATGAGTATAACAAGTATCTGTCATACATTAAACATGTATATAACCTTAAATATACTTTTTGTTTTCCACAAATGTCCGTGTTTTTGCAAATGAAATTACTAAAGATTATATAGCTCAGTATCAACGAAATTACTTTGAAAGTGAGAAGACAAGTCATTTACAAATAAGAAATGAAAAGCTCCCGTGAGTTACTGATCATGAAACACAGGAGTTGCTGGGAGTGGGGTTGTTCCACTGAGAGCTCTAAGAACTTGTCAAGACTTCACAGTTGACACACAGTAAATTATGAGACCTTAATCGTGGAATGGGAAAATCCCACTTTTTAAAGCCTGTCTATTGACTACAAAATTTATCAGGTCTTCCCAACAAAACAGGCTTCAAGGTGCTAACCAGCAGAAACATCAGAGGTTTTAAACCTCTTTTTATTTAATAGGTCGTAATTTCAAGTCTGATTAAATTTTGTACTCCCATTGCCTATTAAATACTTTCAGGACCTTGCAAACTGGAATGACCAGCGAAGACAATTTGTCAAGTGATTCATTTTACTTAGTATTTCCAATATTTAGTGTTCAATGTTTACAAAGTTAAAGTAATTAAGAGCAACGTGCACAGTATTACCAGCATAAAGTATCTGCCTTTTAACATTTCAAGATCATCATTAACCCTCAAATCTTCAAAAAGCCTTTTTGAGATTATTTGACTAAATTCTGTATGTAATTATAACTTGGCCAAAGATTTTTTCCTCTGTGGGCATTCCTGGTAAATTGCTGTTTCTTGGCATTCTTTTTGTCCATGAAATGAGGAAAGCTGAAATAATTTTTCCTTTAAATTGCAATGCCCCCCTTGAGATGGCAAAATCTTAACATTGTGGGCATAGAGAGTAGGGCGGGAGTAGAGATCATTAAGAGGCTTTAAACTTAAGAAGTTTAGAAAACATATTTCTGTACAAGCCTGCAACTAAAACCAGCTCCCCATTTTCTAGAATGGTGCTGGCTGAGGCCCCCCAACAAGTACTTGAGAATGTTGCTACCTTCTGTCACTTTTAACAAAGCAGCCCAGGGCCCCAGAACCTGAGGTCCAAAGCCTAAAATGGTGGGACTCTTGAGAAAAACAGCACCTGGTAAGTGAAATAATGACTCAGACAACTAAAGAAATAGATGACACACATTCAACACTATGTCAGATCCTATCATTTCTGAGGCTTCCCCACATGCTTGGAAGTCTACAGATAGCTCCTTAGTAAATCCTAACAGCATTGGAAAGTAGATGCTCGTTCCCTCGGTTTACAGATGAGGAACTGAGACCTGGAAATGCTTTCTAACTTCTTCCAGATTCATAGCTGGTCCCTTGCTGTTAACCTGGTCTCTGCCTTCCAACTTTTCAATATCCTGTGCCAGCACTTGGATTTTCCTCACATTTTCTCTTCCCTCTGGGGCCTTCTTTAACAGCACCCAAAGCAGGCCAGAAATGCTTGAAAATTTACTCTCTTCTTGAGCAGCTTGCAACCGATGACTGAGAAAGGAATGGATACGAATATTCCATCTCTCTCATCTCTCAAAGGACATAACACTAGCTGCCCAATTTCCCTGGAAGGGTCAAGCTCCAGTTTCCCATGGTAATAACTTGCAGGATCACACACTCTTCCCTGGCTGCCTTTCTTTCCCCAACTCTGGCCCTCAATTCGCTAAGATTTCCTGGGATCACCTCATAAATATCTTATTTGTCTTAGGGTGTACTTCAGATTAACTTAAAAAGCTCGATCTGGTTCTTAACCCTTATGATATGTTAACATTATTCCACACTAATAAGATGATTCAGGAGAGAGAGAGATATGCAACATCTAACATTTTGCTAACAATGATGATATCCAGCTGTTTAATATACTTGCTAACCTTTCCCTTCAGCACACAGGCTGCTTAATGCATTAACTTCATCTATTACATCCCTGGCATCCCTATAGTCTTGCATTCCTACAGTAATGTACATTACTATGGGTTCCAGGATAGGGTCAATATTTTTGTTTGGAAGGTTTATTAGACATGCATTGCTGAAAACAAACAGAAAGTGAGCATCTCTTCATCCTGACCACGTACGAGCCTCTCACGGTGATGCACCATACTCTGTCAGAGTTCTCACTTTTCCAGAGCTTAATTCTGGGAGTAATTCATACACAGAGTTAGGAACTCTGGAGTTAGACTTCAACTATATGTATTACAGTTGAAAGCCAAGTAGAAGCTGAAAATAACCAAAGAGATAGGAGTTGAAGGCAAGAGAAAGTTGCTAGCACTGCAGTAGCTTCAAGAAGCAGCCACTGAGGACCCTTGGCCAAAGCAGAGCCTACTCATGCTAAGCTACTTGGCCGAATATCACCAACTCAGTTGTGCTGGAAGTATTTGTACTCTGAATTATGCTCAGCCTCAGTACTCACAAGTGGGCACCACGTAGGCTCTGGGACCAGGAGTCCATCCCACCCATGGAGACAGACCAGAAACCAGCACTGACGGTCTCTCTGAGATGTGAGGATTGTCGGGATGGGGCTCATTCCCTTTGGAGTTTGAAAGATGATGATGAGGATTTGCACAGAAATTGTCAATGAAGCTGAAACATTTAAAAAGATGGAATTTTTCAGCAGAAGAAAGTGTGAAGTCATGTGACTAATTTTCAGAAAAGAGGTTTTATCCCAATAATTAGCTCTAGACAGGCAGATTTATAATGAAATAACTATAAAATGTCAAAGTTGTAACATCATTACCTGAGGTTACTGTCAGAAAAATGGCAGTTCCTAACAATTGCAAAATACTATTTTATATGTTTACACAGACGAACACATTCAATTTTCTCACAACTCGAAATCGCTGTTACTTCAATACCATCAAGTTTGGATAAATTAAGTACAGAGAGTTTAGGAAAATGTCTTAAAGTCATACAACTATCAAGTAAAGCTGAGCAAGCTGCCATTAGAGTCTGTGTTTTTAAAACAGAATCCTACATTGTCTTTACAAACAAAACAAAAAATGGGACCAGCAGAATTAACTATAGAAATGAAATTAGTAATAACTACAGTGAGTAACATGATCGTAAAAAAAAGTCTCACTCCTTTGTGATCTCTACCCAGTGAGGGCTTTGCAGGACATCACTTGAAAACAGTTTGGTACATGATTAACAGTTGGAACTCATCAGTCAAATGAGAACTTCAGTTCCCAACAGCTCTGCCACACACTGCCTCAGAAACCTGGGCCCCATGTTTCAGTCTCCGAAATAACCATTTCTTCATCTGTCTAAGTATATTAGTAGTCCCCAACTCATAGCAATGCTTTGAGAATTAAATGCAATCACATATTACTGAACGTAGCACAAAATTTTGCAGTTAGTAAGTGCTCAGGAAGTATAGCAATCCATATCAGAAGTAGAACTTAGTTCTTTAACAGTACGATTTGTTTTACAAAGTTGACTAACTGGGTTCTGTAAGCATTACCTAGAGTAGGAGGGGAATGGCAGAAAAGTGAGAGTAATTTGGTTGGAGATGACAAAACGCCCCCTTCTCCCAGGGAGTAGCAGCAGTGCCGACATCTCTGAATGGCTCTGTGACATTTTGTCCTTTGCAGTGGTGAGTCAGCACAGCACAGATTTCAGTACTTATTAATAGTCTCAGAATCTGGTGCCTATAAATCTTGGTGGTCAGGACAAAAGATCAGGCAGCAGAGTAAGCAGGTAAGTCTTTCTTGAAGCACTTTTCATTGTAACAATTACTTACTCATTCCTTTCATTTTCTTTCTACATACAATATACTGCTTATAAAGATATTAAAAGCTACAATAATTTGGTCATTGTGTAATAAATCATCCATTTCTGGGAGGTTCCCTTTAGAGTCTTAGAATTATCCAACTGGTAGGAGTGTCGTTGTTATGTATGTGGGCCCTGATAGTTTAGGTGACTCAGGAGGAGGAGGCCGTCCATGTCAGAAATACGACCACCATGTGGTTAAAGGGACGGAATCTGAGTCCTGTGATATCAATGCGTATTCCAGGTAAAGAAGGGAAGCTGGCTTTTTTTGTGCAACCCTGTGGCTATGATGCAATCACTAAGTGCTCTGCAGCAAGACTCCTGTCATCCTCCAGGGGCTAAAATTTGGTGCAATATCTAATTCCTGTATTGGGATGCTCACATCCTTTATTGAAGTAACTCGGTTTGAGTCTCAAGTATATGCTTCAGTTTCCTGTTAATGGGAGTAGCACTTTCAGTTCAAGCATTTGATTCCCTGACACCCACATGGAAGCACCAGAGTGAATTCCAGGTTTTTGGCTTCAGTTTGGGCCAGTTCCTGCTGATTCAAGCATTTGAGGAATAAACCTCTGGCTCTGTCAGGGTCTCTCTCTTCTCCATATTTCTTTTTTTTAAAATATATTTATTTTTATTGGAAAGGCAGATATACAGAGAGGAGGAGAGACAGAAAGGAAGAACTTCTGTCCAATGGTTCACTCCCCAGGCAGACGCAATGACTGGAGCTGAGCCAATCTGAAGCCAGGAGCCTGGAGCTACTTCCAGGTCTCCAAGTGGGTGCAGGGTCCCAAAGCTTTGGGGCCATCCTCGACTGCTTTCCCAGGCCACAAACAGGGAGCTTGATGGGAAGTGGGGCCGCTGGGATTAGAACCAGCGCCCAGGCCAGTGCACCAGGTGGTGCCAGGCCGCCTGCAAGCGAGCTCTGGGGTTTTTAGGATATGTAATTGCTGCCTAGGGACACCCACGAATAAGGCCAGTTTTAGTGTAGGTGAAAGATGAATTCTGGGCGATTCCGAGTAACAGGGCCTTGAAACTTTTGGGCAAGTGTGGGAACTAAGACCTGATGGTTTGGAGGGGAGTGCCCATAAGATCTATTTGGGCCCGACTGATTCACAGGCCAATTAGGAATCCCGAGATTGGCTGTTAGCATAGAGCATCACTGATGCCACACACCAGTCCACACCAAAGCTATGGATGGGAGCCTGTCTGGCAGGGCTAGGTACCATTACTTGACTGGGTGGTAGAATAGTGGACTGGTCACATTTGGCAGGGTCAACCATTCCCACTGGAGAGCATGAGTTGGGATGGGGGCAGACCAGACCAGGCGTAGCTACAACACCTGTGGGCCTCATGTGAACTAGATTAGGGAAGGGCCAGGTTGGGCTGACTTTTCCGACTGGTGCAAGCAAAAATCAGAGTGGGTGAGGGTTGGTTGGGCTTTGCCACAGCATCAGATGGCAGAGGCTGGCACTGGGAGCTAATTCTGTCAAGGTAAATGCCAGAGCCACCTGGAGAATGCATAACCTGGGAGTGGGAGTGGCCTAGTAGGGAGATAGTGGGTGCCTCCCTCGTGGGTTACCACTCCCACTGGACAGGACGAAAACCAGGACGGGGCAGGGGTGGCTAGACAGAAAGGCACCTGCCAGTATGTGTGTGGGGTAGATAGTAGGGCAGGTTGGGTTGAACTAGGCTTCAGTGCCCATCGACATGTATGAGAGCCAAATGGGATGTGGGACAGACTGAACAAGTCTGTGGTACACACTGGCAAGCATGGGAACCAGAGTAGGGGGTAGACCTGGTGGAGATTACTGGGAGTCACCCCAACCAGACCACAGCTCCCACTGGTTTGTGAGAGGGCCGAGCATGAAGTGGGCAGGATCAGGCTGGACGGCAGCACCCATTGGTTCACATGGAAGACAGGGCTAGAAACAGAATGGACTCAGCAACTGCAACCACCAGCATGTGCATAAGCTGATTGTGGCGATGGACTGTGCCGGACTATCTGCTGGCAAACTCACACAAAAATCAGGTTTGGGATCATCTCAGATAAAATTTCTTTGGAGATCCCTGCAACTGAACTGCTGATCTCAGAACCCCAACCATGAAGAGACTATGTCAGCCAGTGGATTCTGAATAGGTTTCATCACGGCTGGATCGGTGAGATTGGCAGCATTTCAGAACTGTTGAACTATCAAAACAGCATGAGCAGGACCCTTGGAGCATTCCTCACATCGGGGTCCTGGGATGGGTGGGAGGCTGGGTGGGGCTTTTCCCTTTGTTTCTCCCCGACCCCAGATACAGGGAAAAATAATGACATTAGTGTGGAAATAATGGTACTACCCACTTTCCTGTAGCCCTTGACCCTTTGTACTCTAATCAACTAAGTAAGATTATTTAAAAAAAAAGAGTGAACTTCTGAAAATAAACTCTATAATCAGGAAAAGAAAAAGAACCAGCACCCATATGAGATCCTGGCGTTCAAGGTGATGACTTCAACTACTATGCTATCGCACCAGGCCCATCCTCTCTAATTTCAATTAATTAATTTCAAAAGAAGAATCCATACTTCTAAAAATGCATAAATACTTTAGACAGCAAAACTCAAATGATCTTCCTAGTTGGTGGTACGCATTGATACTCTGAAAAGGACTCATGGACTATTCGTATACTCTCAAAATTTGCATGTTGAAATATAATCCCTTCTAAGGATGAATGGAGCTTCAAAATAGGAAGAGAGATGACTAGATAATGCAAGCAAAGCCCTTACGAGCAGGATTAGCGTTATACGAAGAAGAACATTCCCTCTTCCCAGAATGTGAGGATACAGCAAGAGAGCTGTCTGTAAACCATGAGGAAGATCTTACCAAAAACCTACTTACACATTAGTGAATTGAGTGGCTGTAGAAAAGAAGTATTTGTTTTCCTGAAAATCTGGAATTTGTGAATCTGCAGCTGGTGTCTGAATTGAAGGGAGTCTTGTGTGTGACCTTGTCCTTAACTTGTTTTTGTGTTTTTTGCTTATTGATTGTTAAAGATTTATTTATTTTTATCAGAAGGGTAGATTTACAGAGAGAAGGATATACAGAGAGAAAGATATTCACTCTGCTGGTTTACTCCCCAAATGGCCTCAATGGCTGGAGCTGAGCAGATCTGACACCAGGAGCCAGGAGCTTCTTTCAGGTCTCCCATGCAGGTGCAGAGTCCCAGAGCTTTGAACCATCCTCTACAGCTTTCTCAGGCCATAAGCAGAGAGCTGGATGAGAAAGGTAGCAGCGGGGACATGAATTGGCACCCATTTGGGATCCCAGTGCTTGCAAGGTGAAGATTTAGCCATTGATACATTGCACCAGGCCCCCACGTCCTTAACTTGTAAAGTTCACCCCAACTTAGGGTAGTTAGTCTCAGAACTGCACTGCAATAATCAAGTCAAGAGCTTCATATGAAATGACGAGTAAGACACTGCACTCCACCATAAAAGTTGTAGAAAACAAAGTACCATGTTTAATCATTCTGTAAGAACTATGGTGTTTTTGAAAAGCTTAACCTTTGTAATAAAAAATTTCGACTATAACTTGCACCTAGTTGCTCATCTTTAGTCACATTCACTTGCATGGCTAGCGGTGCAGTCAATCCCTTGGAAGGGCTTACACACTTCAGGGTTTTGACTAACTAAGCCATTAAATTAAAGCATCTTTCTCCAGAGAACAATACTGATGCAAAAAGATCTATCCATCTAGTTTTTCTCACCTTGATTCTTGACTTTCTAAAATTGTGCAGGAAGGTCCTCAATGCATATAACATGCCCCCTGGTTATCACAAATGTTTGTGTTCCATCATCCATTCATCATATATATATTTGTTATCAATTTTCCATTTATTCATCAAGATTGAAATAATGAGAAAAATTCCATCCTTGGTCTCAAAAATTTTCTGAAATTCTACTATTAACTCTGTGACCTTTGGCAGGTTATCTATCCTTTTTTGAGGTAAAAAGATCAAACTAGATGACATTATTAGGATTATGAAAGCCTGGCCAATGCTAAGTGTGATTGATTCCTTGAGTCAGCCTCCCTTTCCTGGAGAGCACGAGGCCCTTCTTCCTCACCGTGTGCTTGCCAAATCTCTTGTGAACTCTTCAGCTCCTTCTCCAGCTTCCCTCCTTGCTCCGTAAATCTGCATAAGAAAGGACCAGACGGCTGCAGCCCCCAACAGCTTTGGTTTCCATCACTGCCTGTGTCATCCTGCATGTTCAACCTGCTTTTTAAAGGGGCCAAACCTCCTTCAAACAATTCTAAATGTTTTTGCATTTACAAACCAGCATGTAACAAGCTTACAGTACAGTTTCCCATAGATGTTTAAACTAGCAAGAGGACTTGGCTGTGGACGCTACTCTGTAAAGAAGCTAGGGATAATGTCAAGGAATAAGAGAGAGATGGAGTGAATGGCCACAGCACACAAAGGAGCAGGAAAAAGAGGACACTCATCTTTAAAGAGGACTATCTCTGTACCATGTACTATGTCAAGTGCATGAATGGATTGGTGCGCTCTCTATTGCTACCAGAATTTCCCACACACACAACCCACACTGAGTCTTGGTGGTTGTAAGGAATGATACTGCACCAAAAGGCAAAATAATACTGAAATGTTAGAATGGCAAAGGCTGCATTTCATCTTCCTAAATAAGTTACAGACAGAGAAGCACACATTCCCACGCTCACAGCCTAACACTCTCTGCTATAATTCTTTTTATGTTAGGCTTTCTCCCACATCACATCTTCAGTTTTGTCACTGATTTAGAGACAGTAAATTGTACTGTGACTGTTCAGCTAAGCATATAGCCTTGGGCATTTTTTTAATGTCAAGAGAATAGATACAAACAAATATTACACTGTGATAATAATATGGGATTTATATTTCAAAGATCAAGACAGAAAGAAACAAATGCCATGACCCATTCGTGCCATTGTAACATCTCTCACCCTTGAAACTGCTTTGAATACTGGTGTTTGCCTTCTCAATAGTGAAAATAAAACACCTCCAAATGCTGGCAATTTTGAAATTCTGACCTCAATGTGTTGTGATGCCTGACCCCTTGTTGATACTTAACTTTCAAAGTTTAGGCCTCTGGAATTTGTCGGGTTACTCTCATTGAACCTGTTTCTAAAAAGAGTAAGATTTGGCTAAAGAAATGATGCCCTTGACTAAGAAAAGAAATGATGGATAATTTATCAGAAATGTGGCCCTTGACTTTCAATAATGTTCAAATTCAGAATTTATTTATAGGAAAATAAAAAATACAGTTAGTCATTTGCATGCTTCATATGTATGGCAACAGATACGTAAGTATTTAGATTCACGAAGGCTGTAAGCTGCATGATTTCTGTCATTATATCCTAGATGGACATTATGTGTAACAGAACACATGGGACAGTAAAACAAAAAACAAAAAACAAAAAACAAAAAACAAAAAACCACGCATCATCTTTGGAAGCTAAAGGCCTCCCTACTTAAAAGCAGTATAGACTGAAGGCCCCCAGCTTTCCTTGTCTATTATAAAAAGAAGAAAAAGAAAATTAAAAGGAGAAGCAAGCAATAAGATAAGGAGGGAAATATAAAAGTAGGTAGAAGTAGTACCTGTCAATTAGCATTGTAGCAAGAGTCAAATAGCACATAGGAAAGCAATGCATGAAAAGATGATATTCTTTGTAGAAATATTCTAATATGTAAAGACAATATTCTTTATAGGAATTATACTTCTGATATTGTTAAAGTCTTCTGCATACTGAAGAAAGAAATCCAAAAAGGGACTGTGCCTGCTTTAATACTTAACAGAAATATTGTGGGAATGTGTTTGCTGATTGTTTTTGTCCCAAGTTCTTGCCCCCACAAGAGATAAAAATCCAAAGAAGGGACATAAATAAAGTGCACTAATGGGAAGCTGTTTATTTAGAGTGAAGGCATTAGTGTACATTCAGACATGAGTGTGGGCAACCTTTTAAGGAGAGAAACTCCTCCTGGGAGGACCAGAGAAAGACCCGGTGGGCAGCCACAAGCTAAGAGTGCAAGAAGGCTGAGCCCCTACCAACTGGTCCCCTTTGAATATGGGATTGCACCCTATACAAATTGGATTGCACCTGAATATACAAACAGAATGGTTTCAAGCAGGACTCAGTGGGCATGATGTCCTGTAAAAGTTTCCATGGGTCTGTACATGGAGTTCCACATACAAGTGTTCATGATAGCCTCTTCTTGAAGCTGGAGGAAACTCAAGTGCATCATGAGAAGTAGATGGGCTGAATTGTCATGTAAAAAGGTGCAGTTAGGGTGCCAGGTTAGATACAGAGGCTGCAGAAAATCTTCCAGCTCATTATTTTCAGTCTAACCCAGCCCCACATCAGACACGACAGTCACCTCAAGGTAACCTGCAGATTCTCAACTCAGCACAACAGCAGTCAGCCTCTTTTGAGGATTAGTGTGGGTCTTGTTTCCTGGGCATTCGATTCAACTAGACCTCAAAAATGTATCTTTTTTATTAGCACCTTTCATTGTTTGAAGATTTCTAGGTTCAACTTGCCAAGAGATATGTCCTTCTCTGCCACCTAGGGCACTGTACATGTTGGAATGCTGGCTGCCATAATAGGGTTAAGTACAGTCCTGTGCACAAAGGCCCATAATGTGAAATAGTGCATGGTGGGGGGATGGTGATAGTCACACTGCACTTGGAGCTGTTCATTCTGGTTTAGTGTTTGATAAAGAGAATACACATCAGCAGGGCATGGAGCTTCACAAAAAAGAGGGACTAATGAAGGCAATTAGGAAAGAACACCTGTCATTGAGCAACCGTAACTCCACACCAGCTATAGCCAGAGATTGCTCCCAATTGTTGCTCACAACAATGGAGAACCTCCGGACTGTGAATATGAGCAATGATGGATGACCATAAAATTACCAAATGTGTTTTCACATTGTTCAATAAAATTCTATGACTTTGTCGATCTGTGTTGACACAGACCGACACAGGACTAGATGACTAAATGTAATGAGAAGCTAACTGCTTCTTTGGGCTTGTAGGTTCATCTGTTACTGCTGTGGTTCTAGACACAAATTATGGCTTTCTTACAGGTAATCAAAAATGATAATAGTCAATTCTGATTGCCTATGAAATATCTGTATTACACGAGACATTTCAAGTGAAACAGAGCTAAAAGCAAAGTCCCACACATAGATCTGAACTAGTGGGCTACTTATGACTCAAGATTTTTCACTTTAAGTAATTGTAAGCTCATAGTTGAGCAAAAAAAAAAAAAAAAAGATTGTAAAGGAAAAGGAAGAAATGAGAAGCAAAGGAAAGTAGGTTAGATATATACACATCAGCTTCAATAAAGTCTTCTAAACGACTATTTAAAATAGCCATTTTAGTGTTCGGCATAGCAACTTAGAGGCTAAAGTTCTTACCTTGCATCCACCGAGATTGAATATGGGCACCAGTTCTAATCCCAGCGGCCCCGCTTCCCATCCAGCTCCCTGCCTGTGGCCTGGGAAAGCAGTCGAGGACGGCCCAAAGTCTTGGGTTCCTGCACGCACATGGGAGACCCAGATGAAGCTCCAGGCTCTTCGCTTCAAATCAGATCAGCACCAGCCATCTTGGCCGCTTGGGGAGTGAATCAAATGGATGGAATATCTTCCTCTCTGTCTCTCATCCTCTTTATATATCTGCCTTTCAATAAAAATAAATAAATAAAATAGCCATTTTGTAAAATATGAAATAGCCATAAAATAAACAAAGCATGTAATATTTAATAAACAACTCTCGAACCAACTACTAAATACTCAGTATGTTAAATTTTTTCTTGGGACAGCATTGTGGTATAGAAGTAACATTTTGAAACCCAGCTGCTCAACTGCATATCAAGCTTTCTGCTCACATGCCTGGGAAAACAGCAGAAGATGGTCAGAGTGCTATGGCCCGTTTACTCACATGGTGACCTGGAAGAAGCTCTGAGCTGCTGGCTTTAGCCTGGCTCTGCTCCAGCTGTTGCAGTCATTTGGACAGTGAATCAGTGTATAGACGCCTCTGCCTTTCTCTTTGTAACTCTGCCTTTCAAATAAATAAAAATAAATGTCTTTAAATGTTCTTACTTACTAGATAATAATCTAGGTTTTTATTTTAATACAAGCTCAAAAACTTTAAAATATCAGCACTTAAATGGTCATTGAAAATCTCACAATTGCAGCTGGGTGCATTATGTTGTTTTTCTATATTACCGGTGAGAGGGAATGTTATGTGCTAGAACAATCTGCTATGCTAGTAGGTATGTATAGATTATCCTATACTTGAAAAAAGATCTTTTGTTGGCCTTTGCTGTACTTCTCTGGGTTAGTAATTAAGGACTAATTGTGCTTGCTTTCCACCTGTTTCATAAAGCATTACTGAATTAAAACTGTTAGCATAGTTTTGATTGTTGGAAATGAAATAACATAATCATTATTTCAGGGAACAAAACACAAAACAATGAAAAGTCACACTCTAGAACATGACGGCATCTAAGAATCAGATTTCACAGGGACTTAAATTTCATTAGCTTCAAGTTTGCAAAGCATTTCAACCAATGGAACCACGATTCACAAATAAATACAAGTCAAATGTGGAAGCCAGAACTACTTCCAAACTCGCATTCTTCTTTTGTGCCAAAATATGTATTTCAGAATCAAAGTATAAAGTTACAGAATAGCTAAGTCTTACATGACTATACAGAATTCTTGTGTTACCTAATTGTGCACACAAAGATATTTTGTGTAGGATTTTTACAGTAGATTTTAGAAAACACTTCACAATCAAAATAATAAAAGCATTAAGTTATCTTTAATAAAAAATGTAACACTATACCAAGACATGGATGCATATGACATAATTATTTATTATGTTTGGAATTTGCAAAAGTGGAAATCTTGTAAATTTATACACAGACTTCATTAAAGGGCGTTATGTGATGATGGATTCTTGGAAAGAAAATGCTGGCAGAGGTTCCAAGCCAGATTATAAAAGACAATGAGTTACCCAATCAATCAGAGAGGAAAGGTAAATCTCTTGGCTTTAATCAGAACACTCAGACAGATCTCACAGCCCTTATGAAGACCTCTCTTTGCATATTCCTCTCCAACTTTTTTCTGGACAGGCACATGAGCACCAAGTTACACAGAAGAGGAGAACTACAGTCAGTCCTACCGTCTGTATTTTAAAGTTTTGCACCCATTCATTGAAAGTAATGTTTAATCACCTATCCTACACACATACAGTTTTTTCCTTGTTACTATTCCCTAAACCAATACAGAACAACTATTTACATTTCATTTACATTTTGTTAGTGTTGTAACTAATCTAGAAATGAATTAAAGAGTTCAGAGGATGTGTGTTAGCTTTATGCAAACAACATATCATTTTATGCAGAGTTTGAGCATCTGCAAATTTTATCATCCACAGGGGGTTCTAGAACCAATTCCCCACAGCACCCAAGGACAGTTGTGTGCATTTGCTATGTTGATCTAAAAGACCATCACTACGTGGTTACTTGTGGAGGGAAGTCGGGAATGTGAAAAGACTATTTAATCTGGACTGGGAGATTTATACATAAGCTTACCCAGGGTTGCTGGGGGCTGACTCAAACCAAAATTGCCCAGTGTGTCAATCTGATAGAACTTACAGAGTCTCTACTGTGTGATGTGTGTGTGTGTGTGTGTGTGTGTGTGTGTGTGTGTGTGTTTTAGCAGCTATGCCTTTGAAATCTGATACTCAGTTGAAGAATGAGGTAGGCTTTTGTGTCTACCCAGAGAGATTCCCAAGTGGTGGAAATACTGTTAAAACAGCCAAAAGTGTATCTCCTTGGGAAAGGCAGCAGGCTTCCTTGTTCTCCTTGATTAACAAAGTAGTTGTGTTTCCCCTCTACATATGTAAAGTCACAAGCACTTTTCATGAAGGCTGTAGGACAAACTGGCATCACAGACAAGAAGAAAGTTACAAGACTGTATCCTCTCTGGTTACTGAAAAATCTCTCAGGCAGTCTACCATACAGCTCCGCTAGGTAGAAACAAAAGTACTTGGAATTCTTCTATGAGCCATAACCTTCACACGTCTTGGTCCTAGAACACTCTACTGAAGCTCATGCTGTTATGGAAACTGACCAGCAGAGACTTGATAGCCACATGTGTAAAGGAAGAACATTTGTTTACTCCAAAGAGCACCAGGCGGCATCTTTCCATAATGGCTGGGTCCCATCGTCATCCTGTCTCTAAATTTTATAGAGCAGTTGCATGAGCTATTTTAGCACTGGTGAGGGCAAGCAAATGGGGATACAGAGACAAATACACAGTAGTTAGCTTTCGGACTATTACAGTGCTAGAAATTTCCTGAGTTGTCACAGGCAGCATTTCTTTATCTCTTCCCTAATCCTCAACATAATTGTGACATTTCTGTGAAAGCTGGTTTCTTGCTATGTGACCACCATGCCCTGCATTTGAGCAAGGCATTTTGTCAATGTGCAGACCCATTTCTACTTCATACACAACTAAAATGAACTTTCTTCCCAAGGTCTTTATCAACACATGCTTCTCCCTGCCCAGATTTAGCCATGCCCCCTCATCAATTAACACATTACTATTTTATTATCAGAATTCAGCACTTTATTAATATTTTTATAAAATAACTAAAGTTTAATGACTCTAAATTTGTATGGACTCAGGAAAAATTGTTTTACCTCCTTTTGGTCTCACTTTCATGATATGTATAAGAAACAGAACAGTTCGTCACAATTAAACTTTACATTGCCCTCTGCTTTGTTGTAGACACTGACAATAAAGTAGAGGGTAAAACTAGAGTTTTTCCATTCCAGACCACACATTCTAATACAAAGGAGAAGAAGACGAGCAACAAGCCTGTAAACCAGCTGTAGCTTTCAGGTATGCACTTGGAATTTCCAAGATGAACATGAAGCACAGTGAGGCTTTGGGCAATGATTGGGAGGGCAAGCTAAGTGTTCAGCCAAGGTGGAAGGGGAAGAGTCCTCTCCGAGGAAGGACATTTTCAGTGGAGAACAAAACCAGGAGGAGTGACAGCCTACATGTTAAAAGGCATCGAGTGTGAATGGTCTGCTGTGTTTAAACAGAACAAAGATGTCAGTAGCAACTGAGGTTCAATAAAAAGGCAGGTGGAAAAGATGAGATATGATACAGACATGGTATCACAAGGGATTTGTAGGAGTTTTTATTCTAGTGCAGAAACAGAGAAACATCAGAAGATTTTAAGCAGATGACAAAATTTGTTTTGGATTTCAGAAGGAACAGCCTGATTGATTCATGAAGGAGGCATTTGTTTGAGCAAGGTAAGAACAGAAAACAAATTGTGAGCAATGTTCCTATCATCCCAGTGAAAGGTGTCATAGCTTAGAATGTATTGTAGTGGTGAAAATTATGCAAGTCAGAATGCATTTTAGAGATATTGCTAATATGTTAGATGAAAAGAGTGAGAAAAATTAATTAATAAAAAATGATTTTCAAGGATTGGACTGACAAACTCAAATGAGGGCAAAAGAGATTTGGGTAAGAGGAATGAATTGATAAAGGCGACTCAAAATTAGGATCAAGATATGATTGAATATCCTAGTTAAGACTGAAGGGGCTGTGGAATATATGAGTTTAGAGCTCCAAGGAGAGAAGAATCTGAAAGCCTCACAAGGAAAGGGTTACCAGGGCCTCAATGGAAAAAAATGTGGAATTAAACAAATTTTTCTTTAAAAGGAGTCAATGTAGAGAAAATAAGAGCTGAGGAATAAATACCAGAGTGGGCCAATCTGTTGGCCTAGAAGGAAGGAAACTGAGGGATGTGGAGGAAGTGGGGAAGGAAGGGAAAAAGCAGAGTATATGATGTCCTAGCACCCTGTACAATAATGTGTTTCAAAAAGACAGCAGGCATCTGCTGCTGAATAAGGAAAGAAGAATCGAATATTATTTTTGGCAAGAGACAGGTCAATGTTTACTTGTTCTTGGAAAGGGAAATGGTGCATAGCTCCCGGTGCCTAGCTGATAGTCAAAGACAAGGATGATGTTGATTACCTGCTAATCAACCTTTCTTCATCCACTCTAAACTCACCTTCTTGGAGAGAGAGGAGTAAGCCATTGCAGACATGGGTTTGCTTAGCAAAAATGCCACAATATTTTATTCTAAATTTCTTCCAATCTCTGAAATCCATGAAATAAAGCAATCATCTTCTTTTAAAATCCAAATCTAAAACTTGAAATTGCCTCTTAAAACTATTTAGAATCACCAAATTAAGGTAAGTTACAATTGCATGCAAAAACCTGACAATGAAGCCTTAAAGAGAAGGGTTTTGTGAAAGCATGTATGCCACTTAAATCATGAATATTGGATTAGGAATCCGTATCAATAAAAAAAAACTATCATAGTTTATTCTTCTAATGTATTTTACTTATATTTTGCTACCCTTCTGCTCCAAGGCTTGATCCTTGGAAAGATTAAAAGAACAGATAATCTAGAATTTGACATCCTATTGAATATGACCAAGATAATCCAGTTGAAAATTTAGTTATACAAAAATTGCTTTACAATAATACAAAAAGGCATTCAAATACTAATAGAAGTTATTTATCTCAATGAATAATTCAAAGATTAACTACTTCCCCAAACTCTGACATCATAGAGAAGGCAAAATTTAGGGTCGGTGTGATGGCTCAACTGGTTACTTCTCCAACTACAAACAATAGCAGCCCATAAAGGCACCAGCTAGTGTCCACTTCCAATCCAGTTCCCTGTTTGTGACCTGAGAAAGCAGTAGAGGCTGGCCCACAGCTTTGGTACCCTGCATCTGCATGGAAGACCCGGAAGAAACGCCTGACTCCTAGTTTCAGGTCGGCTCATATCCAGCCATGTGGCCATTTGAGAAGTGAACCAGCAGATGGAAAATCTTTCTCTGTTTCTCCTTCTCTCTCTAAATCTGCCTCTCAATTAATGAATAAGTAAATAAAAAGAAGGCAAAATTTGTCTTTTTTTCCTTGTTTGCTTCATTTTAAGAAAATCTAAAACTAAAATTACTTTACATTCTAAAAATAAGTAATTTAACTCTTGCAAACTTATCCAACCACATTTTAAACTCTAACATACATATTTCTAGATTTTTAAACATATTTGCATTCTTTTAAATTTAAAAATAGACGGGTTTGTTAAAATACAGTTCTAAAATGTTAAGGAAGCTATGATCTGACTTGATTTTTATATAATATAGGCAACATTTTTCAAATAAAAACACCTTGCAATATATGCTACTTTGAAAAAAAGAATGAATGATTGAACATGACTTCTTCAAGAGCATGAAGTATTCCACAATGTCTGTTCAGTGGACAAAAATTAGGACTTGTCATTCTTAGTCTGAAGCAATGCTTAACTCCTGTTAAGCTCACTTTATCATAGTAAAGAAAACCAACTTGAATTCCAAACATTACAAGTGACAAAACATTTCACAGGGTATTCATTTTGTCTGTAGACTGCACCTGAATTACTCTGCTTTAATCTAAATGAAAAACCACAGCGAAGTCAAAAGTTATTTACTTTTGCTTCTTCCTTGACATAGCTTAACAGGACTTAACAAGCTGGTAAAAAAAAAAAAAGAAAGCTCGCACAGACAGAACTCCTTATTCCTGTCTGCAGCAAAGCCCACTCACGACTTCTCAATCAGTGCTGATAACAGCAGCACTTTAATATGAAGAGCACTGTCTTGCATTTATAGGCTGTTTTCTAGCTTACAAACTGCTGTTTGTACTGGGTTTGCTTCTTTTTAATGAGAGGGAAAAGTTATATGGAGGATTTCATTCCCTTAGAAGGCAGGAGACTTTTGGCAAGATTCTCAATCTTTCCTCTGTGGCCAATTAGTGACAATTCCACTTTTGCAAGACAGCCGTCTCCCTGTCCAATTTGACAAGGCAAAGCAAGAAGACTGACACTGAATTCAGTGCCAGCAGTAGTTCAAAATCTCACCACCGTCAAAATAGGAATTCGGATGCAGAATTTCAGAGCTTGTATAGTCTGTTAAGGCACCCATAGAGACTGAAAGGTAACCAAAGAGGACTTTGGATGGGATTAGGTTGATACCAGTGTCATTGCTATAGTGTTTCTGCAGAGCAGATAGAGCAGCATGCTTTTGTTGAGGGCATAATTGGATGACTGGGTAATCACATATGTATCAATGCATTTGTTCCAGCCTGATTTCTTGTGGAAAATAGAGGAAGAATTGTATTAATCAATCAGTTCTTGGTTGATTAAATAATGGCACAATTGTTAACTGGAATACTCTGAACCCATGTTGTACTATGTGGATTGTGTAGATCAGACTAGAAAGCAAAGGACCTTATTCATCACCATAGTGCACTATTTCAACTTTTTCTTGATAGGAATTAGAAAACCATTGACATTTTTGAACATAAGAGTTACAAGATTTTGACTTACATCTCCACAGAATTATTCTGGTACTGTGTTGAGAAGCAACGAGGACAATATTGTGAGAGGTGGCCGTGGTCACATGCTAGGGAAGCTCTAGTGGTGCCCCAAAACAGAAGCTCTCAGCTATAGATGGGGGATAGTGCTTAAAGTCTGTAAATGGTGGAGCTCAGGGAAGATTTTCTGACCTATAGGATGTAGGATGTGAGACAAAAATGAAGAGTCAAGAAGGACTCTCAACCTTGTATTAAATGTGTATGTGTAGAGAATAGAAAAGAATACACCCCTCAAAATAGCCAAGCTGTTGCTGAGTAGTTGAGCAGCAAAATCTTTATTTTCATCTTTCAAATTTTGTTTGGAATTATGCAAGAAACATGTGTTGTTTCAGTAGTTTAAAAACTATTTTAAAACATCTATACTAATGCCAATGACAATAACAATTGTCCCGTGTGTGTGTGTGTGTGTGTGTATTTGGTCATCCACCTTTTCATGAACAACAACAAACCCTGCAAACCACAACTCTAGGATGGGCAGTGACATTGGAATCTCCTGCTAGCCAGGTTTTAGGATTTGCAGCAAGTAGCATCTCTTTATCTGAATCTTTTCTAACTGAAGGAAATAATTCACTAGGGCCTCCCACACGATGAACCTGAAGATTAACACCACAGAGTCAGCACACCTGGCAACCAAATCACAGAAGTAAACCTCCATCTGTGTAGTGAAATGACTAATTCTTATTCTCATTAACCCTCATTCTTAGCATATTTGAGTCTTCTTCCTTTGCAAAATTTCATTTTCTGTTTATATTTTCATAGTCCTGATGGCATTTATGTCTATACTTTTATAAGTGACCTCAAATCTCTTTTTAAACACGGAAGATAAAATAAATATTATAGCTTTAGCACTCACTGGCAAATGCTGAAGCAAAATGGGCCATGCCAGGCTGGGCTGTAGCACCCATCAGCATGTGCAGGACTCTAGACTGGGGGTGAATCTGGCAGGGGAGATTCAGAGACTCCCCTGCTACGCCATTGCTCCATTGGTAAGCATGAGAACTGGGACTGAGGGAAGATTTGGCAAAGCAGGGCTATAGCACCTGTCAGACAACATGTCAGCTGAGTTACGGGGTGATCAGACTGTGCTGGGCCACCATATTCCCTGACACATGCAAGAGCCAGAATAAGTGCAGGCAACTGGGCTTTACCATAGCATCCACTGGAATGTACCAGGACTGTGTGCAAGTCAGGTCAGGCCGGACCACTGTACCCTTTGGAAAGTGTCAGACTCAGGACTTAGAATGGGCCCAGGAGGGAAACTGTGGGTGCTCCTCTGTGGGGCTGCAGACCCAGCTGGTAAGCATGAAAATCAGGGCTGGAGAGGCGGGGCTGAACATGTGGCAGCATTCTTCAGCATATGTGCGGGCTGGGTCTGTGGGGGTAAGTTAGGCTAAGCTACACTGTATCACCCATGGGTGTGTACAACAGCCAGTTGGGGTACAGGAGAAGCTGAACTAGTCTCTTGAACATGCCAGCATGTGCAGAAACTGAGTCTGAGGTTTTAGGGGTTGCCAAGACTAGGCTGTAGTTTTCACTGTTGTGTGTGAGGGCCAGGTTTGTGGTGGGCTGGATTGGGCTATCCTACAGTACTCTTTGGTTTGCATAGGAAATGGGACTAGGAGCAGAACTGACCAATCAACTGGATTCATAGTGTGTGCATAGTAGGCTGATGCAGGTGTCTGGCTGATGCAAGTGTTGGACAGACCAGAACCCATACTATAGTTGGTGCACACAAAGTCAGATCTGGGGTCACCCTAGGCAAGGTTTCTTACAGGACTCCCTAACTGGTTAGCTGGATTCAAACCCCAGCCACAGGGCATGGAGTGCATGTGTTGGGATTGGGTCTCCTCAGTTGCTGATGCTTGCACAGTGGACAGTATGCCAGATACACAGCCAGCTCATCTAGGCCAGCAGAGGATGTGCCTCTTCAGAGGGTGAAAGCAGAACAGGTTGGACAACTCTCCTGGCTTAGCTTTGACAGCAGGTATCTGTATGTGACAATGCACTATGGTTGACTTTGTCACCCAACGGACCTTGGAAAAATTTTCTCAACCCTGGAGCAATCAAATCAACAGCATATCAGAACTATCAAAACTACTCAAAACCCTGGGAACATTCTTCCCTACATGGGGTCTCTAAAATGACATGGAGTACACATCCCTCATTCCCAGGGACTGATGTAGTTTGGGCCCCCTCTGCTTTCTTCATCCCCACTGCTTGGATACAGGAGAAGAAGAAAAAAATTGGAAGGTTTGTCCCACCCACCTTCTTCCATGCCTTGATCCTCCCTACCCTAATCAGTGACCATGCAGTCATACACCCTTCTTAACGATATAAGCAAAATTAAAAATTTAATTTAATTAAAAAAATAAATACAAGTATAAATAATTGTATCTTTTTTCTCCACTGTCCCCCATTTAGACTGCAGACTTATCTGCTTTATCTGTGCCCTATTCACTATTCTAATTGCTCTCCTCCTCACTATACACTTAGCAGAAGTCATGAGAAAAAGCAATCAGTTGAGAAAAATAGGCCCCAATCAAGTTATTTGATAAAAAGGTTCCAACAGATATAACACATCAATATTACCCAGATCCAGGGTGCTGTGCATGAACTTGGGCAGATACATCCTCAGCAGACATACCCCTGGCCAACCATGGCATCCCTATGCATAGTAATTCTTTCATTCAGATTAATAACATTTAATTGTTTCCACAACATTATGACATAGTACACTACAGGGTAAACAAAAAGAGCCTTTCCAGCACACTACAGTCTTCTGTGTCTTATACAAAGACAAGATCCTCCTGTTTGATCAGACCTTTTTGTCCTTCAGTGTGCACCTTTTTTGAACCCAATGGATCGGCAATAATTCTAAGCTGTATCTCTCCCTAGGCTACCTACAATGGGGATTTTTTCATTTCTAGCTCATGTCATGGCAAATATTCCAACGCTTGGAAGTTAGACACACAGTCTGTGCATGTACTAAGCATGTGGCTTCCTGCATATGTCTGCACATCATTTTTCAGGAAACTCTATTTCACACTACACCAGCTTGATGAGTAGCTGTTGTTCACACCCACTGAGAAATAACTCCATGTGAGAATAATACCTTTACAACTTTGAAATGTCCTCAGACAGACTCCTCGTCTTCAGGCCATCAACCTGCTGTGAACTCTCATCCTGACTTTTCACACTTACAGGCAGCAGTCATGAAACACACTGTCAAACAATATGAAGGTTTGTGGAGACGTGGAGGAGTGAAAAATTAAACTGGAGTCAAAACATCTTTTTAGTTGAGTAATTTTTTGATAATTAAAAATTCTACCACACATGAAAGTATTTAATATTTGGTGACTATTTACAACTTCTGCACTGTGTCCTAGCATGTCTAGACTTGTGGTCCTCAGTAATATTCATTTTGTTGAAAAATACTGCATGAATTCAACATCAGAAGTCCATGTCCTCAGGACACTTTCAACTTCCATCTTTTAAATAATATGTATATCTGGTTAAAAATTGTACTTGATGCTTGGAACCATAGTTATGATAATCCATCAGCAATTCTGAGTTCAGCTTGAGTGTTGTTTCAATGAACTAAGTTTTCTCTTTGAGAATTATACAAGAATAATTTTTTCCATCCATTTGGGTAAAAATTCAGCAACATACAGGCATGTAATAAGTATCTCTAAGGATTAAATAAAATATAACCATTTACACTTGACAACGATAGCTAGCCCTGAAACAAGCCAGCCAGACTGCTGATAGATAGGAAGTCTGTGGATCTGATCATGAAGGGAATTCACTGGGGCTTCAGGGAAGAGTGGCAGTGTTCATGATGCCCTTCCCTAATGCAGCAGGAATGCTTCTCAGGAAGGATGAAGTCACAAGCATCAGGACATCTTGTGTTCATTTGTAGTTAACTAAGAAGTTCAATTAAGTGAAAACTCACCCTCGGTGCTTAGTTTTAATTCTTCCACCTAATACCCTAAACTAGCTCAACATCTGGAACTCAGTTCAACTCAACAGATGTGACTTGGAGATCATAAGTGCCTACAGCACATGAGACACAAGGAAGAGGAGATATGGGCTAGGAGGGAGGACAGGGGAACAATAATTTGCCAGCCAGAAGAGGAAAGTGAGCTATTCTACACTACCTGTAATTCAGATCAAGAGTTGAAGAAGATCCAGGATGGGCATATTGATCACAGATGTCAGAGAGAGAAGCAGAGCAGAAGGATCTCAAGGGGCTGCTGTTGCTGGCTGTAGACGCACATTCAGTAGCATGGTGGCTGTTTATGCAGGGCATCTTCTGGATGTCACCTTAAAGACCTCCATACGGTTTCCTTTCACTTGACCCTCATCTAAAAGCTCAATGAGCAGTCTTATTCTATTTAACAAAATCTCTCAGGAACATACATCTATACTCTGAATTTACAAAATGTTTATATCTAAGTCATAATTTGGAACTAAGCCTCAAATAATTACATGTATATGTATGTACGTATAAACATAATAATATATGCATTTACATTTATATGAACACATAAACAAACCAAAATATATATTAAGAATATGCTGTAGCCTAAAGTCCTTGCACGTGTCCCAGGATCCCATATGGTTGCCGATTCATGTCCCAACTGCCCTGCTTCCCATCCAGTTTTCTGCTTGTGGCCTGGGAAAGCAGTCGAGGATGGACCATAGCCTTGGGATCCTGCACCTGTGTGGGAGACCTGGAAGAAGATCCTGGCTCCTGGCTTTGGATCAGCTCAGCTCCAGCCATTGCATCTACTTGGGGAGTGAAACAGCATATGGAAGATCTTTCTCTTTGTATCCCCTCCTCTCTGGTAAATCTGAATTTCCAATAAAACAATAAATCCTAAAAAAATGAATATACGTTATACTATGTATACATACACAAATAATATGAATTTCCTGGAGTAAGTATTAGCTAGTATTTCCTTTCAAACTTTTAAATAATTACTAATCTCCAGCTATCAATGAAAGCAATTTCACTTCTAATTTAGAACATTCACAGGAAGTTCAAGAGATGACATGTGGAAACATGTGAGGCTTGAAAAATATCTGGTCAACCAACAAATGCATTTCCCTCAGAATTTGTGGCTATAAGAAATACTTCTTCCAAAATTTGCTTTCAAATTTCCCAAAAAAGATGCAAGAATTTCTTCCAGCTTAGCTTCTGTGAAGTACTGTATAAATACATACATGAGTTGGAAAAACTGCAGCTACTATCATTTATGTCAGGATAAACTTAAACAGAAGAATGATGGACTTATGGGGCCCGGTGGCGTGGCCTAGTGGCTAAAGTCCTCACCTTGAACGCCCCGGGATCCCATATGGGCGCCGGCTCTAATCCCGGCAGCTCCACTTTCCATCCAGCTCCCTGCTTGTGGCCTGGGAAAGCAGTCGAGGACGGCTCAATGCATTGGGACACTGCACCCATGTGGGAGACCTGGAAGAGGTTCCTGGATCCTGGCGCACACCGGCCCGTTGCAGCCACTTGGGGAGTGAATCATCAGACAGAAGATCTTCCTCTCTGTCTCTTCTTCTCGTATATATATATATACACACACACACACACACACACACACACACACACACACACACAATAAGACCCAGTGGTGGTTAGGAGTGCCCAGCAGCCCTTCAGACTCACCTGCTCAGTACCTCACCCATCACCCCACCCAATGACAATGCCCAGCAAAAGACATTTCTTCTTCATAAATATCTGTTGGCTAAAATTCCTGAAAAATTTTACAAAATTAATTTTAAAACTTTGTGATCAATTCTTGCTAAAACTGTATGTTACACATTTGGAAGTGAAGCCATCAATGATTTGGAAAACAATAAATTCCTTTTCCCTCCACAATCTGTCATTCATTTCTGCCTGCTTTTGCTTTTATGCCAATAAATCATAAAACCTGCTCCTACGTTACAGAGGCATAACTTAATGGAATTACTGTATTAAACATTACTCCTGGCAAATGGTCCTTGCATCTGTATAGTTTTTCTCCTTATCTGTTCTCATGGATGATTTCAATGATTCTCAGATTTTCCACAATTAATTAATTAACTAATTAATTTGTCCATCAGGAACATAACTCCAGCTATCACTGATCACCTCTTACAGCATATTGCTACCAGATCCTTGGAGCCATGTAATTTATTTATCAAGACTGAGCAAAAAGGTAAGATGTCACTGTCACAAAATGCTTTTAAATGATAAAAGCATAATTTGGAAACCTCTGCTTTAACATTGGCTAAGCCCCATGCCCATTCCTTAAATATGACAGTACTATGAGATGACAGACACTTTGAAGAGGTAGCAAATCCCAATGAGGAGCCACCAGAATCTTTAAGACCACATATGCTCATTGTATTTTTACTCATAGAGAAGCATTATTCTTTCCCCTGCATTTTGTAGCACCAAGGATTTCTTGTCAGCATTGGATGAGGACTGAGATACACACAGCTTTCCACAGGGATGGTGTCTGTCTCCTAGTGATGCGTGAATCATCAAGATCTTTGCTGAAATGCTGACTGCCTTATTTCTCTGAAGCAGTGGATGTGGAGAATTGGACTGGAGCATGCGTAGCATGCAGTGCCTAACGACACTGCATAACTACCTGTACATTAAGACAGCTATCTAAAGTGTGGACTGAGTACTTAATAACAGATAATCTGAAAAAGAAATAATAGATAATCTACAGAGTTTTGATGATGGAATTGTCTCGATTCCGAGAAATGCTAGGCAAGGCTGGTAAATGGGAGGCTATCAAAGGCTGGTGGGCAATGGAATCAAAAGATGTTTATTTTTTGCATGAAAGATTTGGAAATCCATGTGTACAAAGGTTCTTGCAAGAGTACATAGAAAATATTACTATTTGAGGGAAAGAAGATAATGTGGAAATATCTCACTCACCTTCCTTTAGCCCTTGACCCTTATCACCCTAAACAACTATGCAAAAATTATCAAATATAAAAAATTATTTAAATATCACTATTTTTTAAAGTATGCTTAGATTTTAAACTTTGTCACCAAAATAAATTTATCTTTTGATTTTACTTTCCCACAAACACTTTGAGGTACCCTTGTACTTTTGTGGGAAATACAGAGTCCATTCTCCAAACTGAATGTGTGACTTCGCTAATTGCATGATTTTACAAAGTACACAAAGGCACGTGAATAATTCAATGGCATGTTATTCACTTCAAGGTTAAAATTTCTCTATTTTGGAGTAAGATACATTTTTCATCTTTTGCAATTAGAAAACTCACTAGTGCACTTATCCATATGGATACTTTATCAATCATATTTATATTACTCTTTGAAAGAGCATATACAACAAGTAACACATGTCGAATTGAAAATATACCAGCACTGGATTTGGCCAATTCATGACTTTCATGTACCATGACAGATTGGTAATCCTTCCTTGATTCATCTTGCACAGAAGAAGTAGGAGGCCTACCCACAACTCAAGATTTCACAACACTTTTTATGAGATAGGAATACAGAGTATGTGAAATATCCTACGGCACCCATCTCTTGGTAGACATGATGTCTATCAAAATTTCACATTTTTACAGGCCAAATTGCCAGTAAACAAATAACTAGATAAACAGATAAACAAATAATTCCAAAGAAAAGAAAATTTAAAAATGGAATATGACATTTCCAACCATACTTACTTTAGTAGACAATGAAAAATCGACATAAGCTTCCATCTTTGTTCCCTTGTTAAATCCTGACCTAGGAAAGTTAATTACAAGATCCCACTGAGTCTGACTTATAGTGGGTTAATCAAAACACTTCAGTTCTGGAGAATTACAGTACAGTGCACAGTACTCACAAACAGAATGAATAATTGAAATCCAGAGCTTTTATGCATCAATGGGAAAAAAATCTCATGGCACATAAATTTATTCAGCTTATTTGCATTAAGGTTGCATGATCAAAGAACTGTCCACAGGAAAACAATGATAGTACCTTGATTTAAGTGTGATGAGCATTCATAAATATTCTTAGGAAGCAAAATGTACCTACATTTAATCAGCACTTATTAAAATTTTATTCCCTATAGTTATTCAACAGGATCTGTGGTATAAAAACATAATTACAAAAATCAGATTTGAGCTCATTTGACAACAGAAGGGTTTTATGGTGACCTATCTCCAAATGTTCCTATTTGTAATTAAATGCAGCGATCAGCAGTAAGGATTTTGAAGCTGTTTTAGTAGTTCCGCTATTCTGCTTAACATGTGGCACCCGTAATAATTAAAATGATACTAACACATGCACAATTTTATGGCCCTTATGGTGCAACCCATTATGCCAAATAAGGGCCTCTGTTTTCACAGCATACTGCACATGGTCTCATTACACCCACTTTTCTTTTCCTGTCTTCACACTAACAACTGTTAAAGTGAATCAACACACGAAACGTACTCTAACAGCTTAGTGTTTATGATATGTGTGCTGTTAGTCAGTGAACAGGAAAATCTAAACATTTACTGTTTATGTAAAGAATAGCGTTAGTGTTAGCGAATTGCTCGGGTCTGCTTACTTTATTATCTAGATCACAAACGTAATGATGGGTTTCAATGGCATCTATATTTTCGCTTTGTTTTGTTTTGTTTTTCAATGCGGATGCTATAAAAACCAGAAAAATTACGCATTTATATATCTTGGAATATGTTTTCTGAACCATAACATAATTTAGGGATTGCTTAAATAGAGATAGATAAATCAGTAGGAGTGGCATTCCCTTGGAAAGACGAAAAAGATGAGGAGAATAAAGAGAGGAAAATGAAGATGATTTTCTCCATGACGTTCCTGGGCTGGGTTTGGTTTACCTCTGGTATTACAGAGCTGTAAACCATTTTTACATTACACCATCCCAAAATTTATAAGAAACTGGGAATTTGAGATTAGTGCCATTTTATTATGAATAATTTTGTAATTTAGAAGCTCGTCAAAGACCTCCTACACTCATTTTACAGTCAGCAGTTCCGAATGGCGTTCAGTCTTTTAGTTCTGGGACAGAGTCCAAAGTAGGTCCCATCGGTAGAACACCAACGGATTGGGCAAGATCTCATGTCTGCACTTCCCATTACCGTTTTTCTGAACATTAGTCGAAACTTCAGTTAGAAGATAACAACCTTTCTTGATTTCTTTCTTTCTTGATTTCTTTCTTTCTTTCCGCTTCCCCCCTCCCCCCACTCCCCCGTCACGAGTCCATTTAGGAATTCTGCCGTATTGGCGCTAACGGAGAGTAAGCTAAGCTGAGTAGGCCTTGAATGTTAATGGCTTAATAGCTCAACTGATTGCAAAGATACAAAAGAAAAATGCTCACAGATTGCAGCCTTCACATGGTTTGGCTCCAAGATCTCATAAACAGTGTGACGTCGACCAGTAGAGAACCATGTGGATGCTGTACCAGGACCATGCGCTCATTACAGAACTGTGAAAATTTGTGGGACCGCAAAATGAAAATTATCAGCCAGGAAATTAAAAAAAAAAAAAAGACACGATGCGAAATGGTTGGGCAAAAGCAGCTAAAGAAAGATCTAACACTTCGTTCTCTACCAGCCTCTTAGTTAAAAGACTAGGTACATTTAATATTATGTAAATATCGCACAGATCCAACAAGCTGGAAGAATCCCAGCCACCTCCGGCTCAGAGCCTCATGCTTTAAGACAACATTCAAAGAAGACTTGATCCCCAGCGTCAGGGTGCATTCTCCAACTCTGCTGCTTACAAAACACAAAAACAAAAACCCACCCTCTTGAATAATTAAAGGACTAAAGCTTCTGTCTGAACTTGAAGATGTTACATTCGGCGATCTCCGTTCTTTGATTAAAATAAGCATTTGTGATCAGTATTAGAATTTACTACCCTATGATCAAAAACAAATAACCCAGTTTGTTTGTTTCTTACTGCAAATGAATTAAATTAGAAGCCATTAGGAGGACTCGCTGTTTATATCCTTGTTTCAGCAGTGGTAGTATTTGAAGTTTCCTGCGGTAAGTTCATTACTCGTATTTTGTCCAGAATTAGTGAAGCGTGCTGAAAATTGCTAATGACAGATGTTTCTCCACTCTGTCACACTTCTTGTATCATTTGATTTGGAAAGCAACATACGGTGTTCTGCTCTATCAGTATGTCACAGACTGTCTGTAAACAGCTGGTCATAACTCAGTTCAGTGAAAACCATTACTTTCCAATGAAGGGCTGGACACCCTCCAAATTGCATTTTGGCATGGCCTCGGCTGCATAATGCACAAAGTTCCTCTGTTCTGGGGTTACCTAAGGAACAGTTCTCACTTTCCCTACTTGTTTTTTATGCTTCAGAAAATAAGAATGTTTTTTCAGCAAAAGATAGAAGATCAAGAGAATCTGAAAAAAAATACATATTTTAGTGATTACATCAAGCACTCAGAAAATCTGCAAATGATGCCTGGCAAAAAGCAGCAACACGCCAAAAATGTGTATCTCATCATTTTAGTTCTGTCAGCAGTGCAAGACAGCAAGCTCCATTAGGGTCAGGACCTCAAGATGACACATTTAAATGTCTCCTATAAAATAGCTGTGGCAGGTGAGTATGACCAAGCAGTTATTGAATGGTTTCTAGTCACCGTAAGAAGTACTGAAATCATTCCCTCATCACGTATGTGATAGCGAAATTTAAAGAAAGTGATCTTGCTGTTTTTATTCTGAAGCTCATCAAGCCAAAAGTCAAATGCAAAATTCACCTAAGTATATGGCTAAACATAGTATTCTTTCACATGACATTTTAAAACGTGCCAACAATTATCTTAACAATGCCAAGTTGTTTAAATAATCACTATGACTCAATTTCCAAGAAGCTGCTAACAACATTCATTAGGAAGTTTAGAGTACTGTTTCTTCACGGACTGAAAAAAATCTTCAAAGAAAACCTCTGGATAGAGCAGGTGCAGACATAGATAGATATCTTTAAAGCTTCTTGACACTTCCAGATTCATAGAAGCCTTTTTATTCTTATGAAGGACCTAGCAAGAACATGTGAGCCTACATGAGGGGCTGAACCATATAGAATCGCATCCATCTCAGCTCAGCAGTAGATCAAATGCCTGTCAGGTGAATACCAAGACCTTACATATACTAAATGACTGTTAGTGAGAATTTTGTGAGATTCTTTTCCACACAGGAAAACAAGGTCTATAAACAATGAACTCCAAAGGCATATTCTTCATTTCTTTGGCAAACTGCATTTCTATCTAGGTAAGGCATACATGTCTCTTCAGAATGTTGTCCTGACTTCTCCAACCCACTTCCTTGTCTTTCCCTCATGTGCCTGATAACTCTACTTGGACCTAGGAGAGAGAGAGAGAGAGAGAGAGAGAGAGAGAGAGAGAGAGAGAGAGAGAGAGAGAGAGGGAACATGAAATGTATCTGTAGAAGAGTCAAAGCAGACTTCAAAAGAAATGACACTTACTTATTTTTAGATTCTGTGTATTTATTTGAAAGGCAGAGCATTACTGAGAGAAAGAGTAAGAGATGGAGAGACATATACAGGGAGAGAGAAATCTTTAATTAATCAGTTCACAACAGCTAGGATCTCCATCCCATCTCTCGTGTGCATGACAAGTACCTAAACACTCCGTCTTCTGCCTTCCCAGAGGGCATCACCAGGATGCTGAATTGGAAGCAGAGCAACCAGGAATGCAACTGGCTATCTGACATGGGGTGTTAGTAACATAGCCAGCAGTTAAACTCACTGCACCACAGTCCTGGCCTATGGTAACATTTTTGACCAGGTCATGTAGAATAATTTCCCATGTGCAAAGTAGACAACATTTTAGAACATCCCAATAAAGGGAAATGCCTTCAACTAATGAAAAAATGCCAGCAGTATTTGCAGACTAAATGACATGAGAAAAAGTGCCAAATGCCTTATGAAATTCCAAGAAGTAAAAACTATTCACTGAGGAGACTCTCTGTAATGAGCTATTTCACCTAGATCTAATTTTTCTCCTCTTCTTTCAGGTCACTTATTAAGCTTTCTTCCCATAGATAAATTCAGTAGATTAACTCTCTGCAGAAAGCATTAATAAAAGAAAGATTCAACAATTGGATGAAGATCAAATAAAATATGTTTTGTAAAATCCCTGTCACTCATTACAGCACTGAGTACAACTGGTTTTTCAAAACATCAATATTTAAGGCAATATTTCAGCAAGAAGTGTTTCTGTAGGATTCTTAATGTGAGACCATTCCTGGAAGTTACCTTTATATTAATCCCCCCTCCGAAAAAAAACAGAACAAAACTTCCTCCCATGGGATATATCCTTCCATTTGAGTAATAGGCTCTTTGCAATTGCTGTATTGTAAATTTCTTGGCTTAGTTTGTACTTGCCCAATTAAACTAGGCTGAGCTACAAAAGAGCTCTATCATCTGTAAATGAGGTAACAGAAAAGATGAAAAGATTCCTGTTTTCTGCTGGTGACAGAGGGCTTTACCTTTTTTAAGGGATCTAGCTGGCTAAGACTCTTAGATACCCAAAGCTTATCAAAGATAATGAAAGAGATATTATCAGCATTCTTGCCTTTTTCTTCATCTCTCTGTCCTGTCTTTCCTTTTTTGAATATTCATCTTCATTTGGGCAACTCCATTTATGAGCCCAACTCTTACTCCTCTGCTAAAGGAAAAACAGTTAGCAAGGGGCTATTGCTTCCCCAACACAGAGAAACACCCTCACTTACCACTAAATATAAGTACCTTCTCATTTCTCAAATGGTAGCAGAGGAGCCTCTTTTATATTGATTATACCAAGTGGCAAGAAAATGAAATTAGGATTTTGCCTGAATTTCACAATGTGATTTGTTTTCATTGTTGTGATTGTATTTGCTGTTATTTCAAGGATGGTCTTTTATTCTTCTATTCTTATATCTGTTGATGGTCTTTTTTCCCTCTCACTGCTACTTCTAAATATGAGCTATGGCTCCTAGAGCAGATGGGTGAGAAGAGAAATAATTTCCACCCTATAACTTGTTAGAAGAGTTCAGTGCCTTGCCAGTTGGCCAGGAATTTCAACACTCAAACACAAAATACACAAATTCTCAAAGAGTGGTCCTCTATGTGGTTCTTATTTGAGTCTCTTGAAATCACAATAGGGCCAAAAAATTATTCATTGAATTTTTGACTAATGAAAATTGCAAGTTATGGCCAACATCCTATTGGTAGTCCCTCATTGTCCTTCTGGTGGAAACTCTAGCCAATAAGGATAATAAAAAACACACTCTTCCTGTCCAATATAGCTAAATAAAGCCTACTTGAGGATATTGTGTTCAATAAACAGTTTTTTTAAACCATTTTAGTGAAGAAGTTTTCCCATAAATACACAACTGAAACTTTCAAGAAAACAGAAGGGCAAGGATGAAGAGGGCATAAAATGAATTGTAATTGCCAGATACGTAAAACATATAATGATTTATCAGCTGCTGTCAGTTACTGGACTGAAATACAAACACACAAATTACCTTTCTTGGGATAACAGTTTGATCTCAGTTTATTCAGTTCCATTCAGCAAATATTTATTTAATATACGCTAAAGACAAAAGTCTTTACAAAAGAATTAAGCAATACATTCATAATGACAGAAACATGCTCTTAAGGAGGGCCATAGTAGCACCTATACATAATTCTAAGCCCCTATTTTAAATTTGCAGAGACACAGAGAGTGAGTGATCTCTAAAAGAAGGATTACTTACTTTATAATTTCCAGTTTAGGAAAAATGATCTCCATCGTCCACCAAAATATTAAAAAAAAGTCCCTGCAATTAGATTGCAAATAGCTTTTGATGATTTAGGGCCTGATTAATAGACAGCCTACACAATTTATCACCCAAACAAGGACACTTTGAGAATGAAGAGTGGTGCTATTAACAATTGCCATATCAATATGGATAAATTGTGACTGTCCCAGACAAACACGGACATATGGTCACCCTATTGATTACTTAATTTTGAAATTTCTGCTTCTTTCTGCTACCTGCCTCTAGTTGACCATTTTATTCCTTATTTGACAATATTGCATGAGAGATTAGTCAGAAATGCTTCATGTTCTTCAGATCAAAAAACAAAAAATTTGGGAGATCATTCAATGACCATGTATTTGTTCATTTGCTGTGTTGCCAGGTATTGGTGATAGGAAGATACAGACAAGTTAGTTACTCTCTGTATTTTGTTCCAGTAAAATCTGAAAGACATATTATATGCATAAATATTAAGGTTTTTACATTGCTTCGCAATAAAATGACAAAAAATATTTTGAGTGATTTAAAAATAAATTTTAAAAATAGATGCTTTATTATGGGGCAGTGTTGTGACACAGCAGCTTAAGCCATTTTATGCAACTCCAGTATCCTATTTCAGAGTGCCAGTTGGAGCCCTGGCTGCTCTGCTTTCAATCCAGCTTCTTGCTGATGAGCTTGGGAAGCTACCAGAAGGACTGAGTGCTTGAGTCTTCGCCGCTTCAGGGGAGACCAGGATGTGGAAGACCCAGATGGAACTAGTGGCTACTGGCTTACTCGTTGTAGGCATTTGGAAAGTGAATCATGAACCTGTGAGACAGAAATATTCTCTTTCTCTCTCTCTCTCTCCCCTCTCTCCCCAACTTTCTCGACTACCACCCATCCATCTCCTATTGCTCTGCCCTATGTGTTTCAAATACACAAATCTTATTTTTTGGAATAGTTTATTTTTTCTCACTTTTAAAAAATATTTTACTAATGCAAAGAACAGATTTCGTGTAAGTTGAAGTGCATCTGACAAGACAAAGAGACAAGAGGGTAGTAAAATGATTCTTCAGCAATAGTTTTTAATTCCCCTTTCCCAGTCATGATAAATTCCTTCAGAGTGTCTGTAACTACTTTCTGTCTTCTCCTTTATCTCTCTTCTCCAAGTGCACCAGACAAGATAATGATGGCAGGAAGGAAGCCATGCACAGAAATAAATACACATTTACAGGAGGAAGAAATAATATATTGTCTTTGTGCCCCTTCTGAAATCCAGGCTAAAGTGACAAAATAAAATTAGGTTTTATTATATAATGTAATCGAGTCAAATGTAAGAAACACAAAAGTCAGTTCTTTAGAAAACTCATAAGGAGATTTTTAAAGGTTTTTCTTGTAATGAAATTATGTAAAAGGAGGAAAGTAAGAAAAATCTTTTTGGAAAGGTACAGGGAAAGAAGGGACTAAACGTGAATTGAAAGACATCTGACCAAGTTACTTACTTACAGTCAAAGATGGTACAAGTACCCGGGCCCTTGCCACTCATGTGGGATACCCAGACAGAATTTCCAGATCCTGCCTGCTGGCCTGTCCCAGTCCTATCTGGTGCAGAAATTTGAGGAGTGAACCACACTCTGCCTGTTAAATAAGCAAATGAACAAGCAAACAAATAAATGATTTTTATTGGAATATGGTTGCAGAGAGAAACAAAGCTTTCCCTGCAATATCTGGGCATATTTACTTTGGTCACATGACTGAACCTTTCAAAATGAAAATCTTTTAAGAGAAGTGTTTGTGTACGCATATGTAATATGCAGGTTTTGAAAAATTTTAAGCATCTGAAATAAATATTCGTTATGTAGTTTTCACTACCTACAATTATTTCAATATGGAAAATTACCATATTATAATTAGGCCAAATGATCGATGAAAATGAAGATCACAAGTAAGGCTTTAATAGTTCTGTCTATCTCCAATTCACTTTTGTTAATAAATGCATTCAACAAACCTTTATGGAATATCATATGTGCTAAATTCTATTCTAGATATGGAGAGTGAACAAGACAGACAAAATTTCAGACCTCCATAAGGTCACATTCTGCTGAAGAGAGACAATAGTTATTAGACTTCAAAAAGTTAATTATTTTGAAATGTTCGCAAGCAAGTAGAGGTAACTTCAAAAGTTTCAGTTCAAACAAGAAGAATGTCTCAAGGTATCCTCAAAGGTCAAAGAAACAAGTTATCTATCAGTCATCAATGTGGTTTATGGAGGCACATGAAACAATGAGATCACTAGAAGATAAACAAGGAAGTGAATTATTAGATATGTAAAATAGAAGAAAAGGTGCAAGCACTTACTACAATCCTATTATCAGTATTACAGAATTTGTTTAATTATTTTATGAATTTGATTTTAAAAATAGCTGTTTTTTAACCTCAGGCATTATAGAAACAGACAAAAGTGTCATTCAGAAATAGCTATAAGTATTAAATGAACTCCATTTCTGTGTATATACAGTGGAAGGATGGACAAATGGAAAAATTAGCTTTTAATAAGTGAAATCAAGATACATGTGAATAGTATATACACTATGTCTGACTTAAATTTTGTCTTTTTCACTTTTTAGTAAGGTTATACAAATTAAGCACACTCTATTTCCTTGTTTGATAACAAAGCTACTGCTAACTTACAAGATTTTTGCACATAGCACTTAGAATGCCACATGGAACATAGTAAATGCCCAGTCAATATTAGATTGCATTATTAACTGATATTTGGGTCCCTTAATGATACTGACTGGATCCTAGAATTCTGTTTCTGTGGTCTCCTCTTCTTTCTTTCAATGTTTCATGATGATATTTCACAACCATGTTTGAACTATTTAATTTCTTACTAATGCAGTTTCAAAGTAAGGAGCCTACAGAGCTCTCACTAGTTCATTTTCAAAAGGCAGCACAGATCACTTTTTCTCTTTTACTTCCCTTGTCTAGCCTCTTTGAAAATCTTGCAATTCTTCTAATTTTGCCCAGGCTTAGCTGTTCATATCTGTTTTCAACTTGCCTGAATTCCTCTCCATGTCTTCTGCACCACATCTCTGTTGCTTTCCTTTTCCTCACGCCTACAGTGTTAAGCTATTTAGTGTTCAAGACACCATTTCATAATCCAATGTACAGAACCCAGAGGAAGAATGGGACAGCTGAGCCAAGACAGTGCAGCCCTGGCTGGGATGCTGGCTCTCAGTACCCCTTTCCTGGACTTTGGGGATGATCAGCAGTTCCTCAGTTCTACTTATTGATGGTAGGGTATGGAGAATGGGGAAGAATGGAAAGACCCCATGGAATGTTCCTTTGTTTCATATTTTGCCCTTTTCAATGCAGAACCTTGTGAGTTTCACTCAACTCTGCTCCATTTTTCATTCTTTCATTTTTGCAGGCCTTCCCCACAAGCACCAACCTGTTACCTCTCACAAGTTAGAAATGACACAAGGTAACAATAAGTACATCTTTCCCCTTTCCAAATTTCCACCTGTTAGCGAAAAAAATCTCAGACCTTTGACAACTTGCTGGCCTGAAGGTCACAGCTGGAGGAGGAGGAGGAGCTTAGTTGTCAATAATAGCAATCCTCCTTCTTTCTTAACTTGTCCTCCAATGTTTAATTCAGCATCATTAGGTTATAATCACTGTTTTGCTCAATTACGTTTTGCTCTCTCTCATTTTTATAGAGGCTTGTTAGTTATTAGAGGAGGGTGAGTCTGTTCTGGCTTCATTGTTCCATCTTTCCTAGAAATCTCTACTTTTGGTATTTTAATCTGCTAGCATGTAACAGCACCAGCACCCACTGAGAAACTATAAGTAGTGTTTGTGTTATGCTTCTTATGCCACATACCAGCAACCAAATAGAAGGAACAATTCAACTAACAAAAGTTTTCATTTTTAATTCTGTCTTCATAACACCTGAGCCCAAATCAAATATTCAGATTGATCTATAAGAAACATTAGACCAGAAATTTTTTTGATGAGATAGACACAGGGCAGAGAAGCTCAGCTGAGTACCACTCTTGTGAGATTCTAAATTACGCCTTGAACCAATAACGTGAACTTCCTTTGCTTTTTAACAAACAGTGCCATCTTCTGCAAAGAATAGTCATACAGCGGAGTGCAGCCACATTACCTTTCAGTGAACGGAAAATAGGCGTAGAAAGTAACCAAGTACTTGAAAATAGGGAATAGTTAGCAAGGTACAGAACATCTTTTAAATAGGATGTATTAGTAAGCATTACATTTATAGTACAATAACAATGTTAACTATGTAGAATTATGCTTATACATTTATTGATAGTATGAATAACTAAAGCAAATATTCTAACAATATATTTAGATTGTAGGGTGAGACTTTGTTCCTTACATTTCTACATTTTTATAAAATTTCTAGAATATATTATTTACAACATCAGTAAACAGAAACCATAAAACATGGTCTAAATAAAGAATAATTTTGTGGAATGCAAAAAATTAAGTTATAAAAAAGGAAAGCAATGTTGTTCAATGTAGCACCTTCAAATAGAAAAGCTGAAATAGAAAGATGTAATTTTTAGAAGAAAACTTTCTTACACACTAAACCATTGAATCTTGCTCATTTATTTTCCAACACATAAATTCAAACTTTTAGCTCTCATTACTATAGACAGACATCAAACTCCACTGCAAGTGATTGAGAAAAATCTTTGAGAAAGTCAATTTTGTGAAAACATCTAATAATAACTTTGGTGAAAGCTAACAGATCTGCCACTATATCCTCTTCTTTGTTTGTCATTTGGCCAGCTATTTGTTCTTTCAGAGGGTTATTTTTACCCTCATGGCCAATTTTGTTTTTTAAAAAAGCAGTAAAAGGAAAAATATGGGGATGAATTTCATGAGTGTCCATCCCTTTTCACCTCCTAAAACTCAAGCCAAACAGCATCCATGTTCTGCCTTTTTGGGGTCAATGCACACTGGCCCACAACAATGAAAATCCTGGACTGCCTGGTCAGGAAGAAAGCTCCTGCTTGTCCAAAGAAAGGCATGAAATCGGGAGTTGACACAGATTCTCATTCAGGAAAGAATTGTCACCATTTTTGCTGTGCTCCGGCCAGAACAACATATGGCAGCCCAGCTGACAAATATAATCTTTTCCTCTTTTTTTCCCATTTCACACGCACATTTCATTTGTGGAATATTAAAACTTCACACAAAGTGCCTGTTAACCCCTTGGCACCACAGTATCCCTTGTCTGGGATGTGCTATTTACCAGAATCCTCATGTCCAGCTGTGAGGGGGTTAAGGCCAACTGAGAAAGAACCCATGGTCAGAGGCCATCTGATTCTTCCCTGCCCCCACGAGGATAGGCTGAGGCACAGCATTTTCAGGCATAGTTATCTTTATGTTGGGAAATATATGGCTTCCTGGCTTCAGTGTAAACCGCCTTGCTACCCTGCAACCCAGAGCATTTCAGTTTCCCAAATTTGAGGTATTTTCTGAAGCAGCTGCCCTTACATTCTGCTGTCCACAGGGACCCAAAGTCCAGCCTGCTCCTGACTTCGTATGCACACTGCTGGCCCTGGTCTCAAAGGAAGAAAGCCTGCGCATATGATTAAATAGCAAAAGCCACTTCCTAATGTTCTCTATCTTTCTGCCAGATGCAAGCATTGAATCTAGGCTTCAATATCATTGTGGACAGAGCCCGGACAGGGGACCTGCTCAAAAACTGCCACATTACAAGATGGAATTCTGATTTCAATAGAGACACCCTCAACACACAGCCAGTAAGAGGTATTTGGGTAAGCGCAAGCATGTGTTTCTCTATTTCAATTCAGTACTTCCTTTTAGGCTTTTTATTTAGGAGCATTACTCACTATAAAATAAGACATTTGATATGTATTTACAAAATAAATTTAACACATTCAAAACATAGAGGACATAATAAATCATACCCATAGATTCACTACTGTTATTAAGTAGCTGGTATCATTTTATCATATTTGCATCAGCTGATTTTCTTTTTTAAAATAGTAAGAGGTAGAAAGTGTCAGGAACTTCTGACTATACTATCCATTCCTCCCTAAATCTGTTAAATACTGTTCTGTAATTGATGTACAGCAGCATTGTTTGTCATCTGTTCAGGGACATTGCTGATGTGGTATGGATATGGCCTGAATGTGTCTTCCTAGAGCTTGTGTGCTGGAAGCTTGATGTGCAAGGTGGCAGGGTTTGGATGTGGCAGAGGCTTTAAGAAGTAGGGCTTGGAGAGGTAGTTAGGTCACTGCAGACATCATCCTCAGAAGAGATTTGTGCTGGTCGGATAGTTTATTTCCACAGAACAGGCTGTTATCACATGAGCACTTTTGAGTCTCTTGCTTCTTGTCTCACCATGTGACTTATCCCTCTTGCATGCACTCCCATTGTGGTACCATCCATTAGGAGATTGAACCCAAGGACTAATCTTTGACTTCCATCTCCAAAACCAAGTGCTGAATAGTTTGTTAAAATATTTATTCATTTGAAAGCAGAGTTTACAGAGGAAAGAGAGAGAGAGAGAAAGCAATTCCATCTGCCAATTTACTCCTCAAATGGCTGGTCCGAAGCCAGGTGCCAGGAAATTCTTCCAGAGCTCCCATGTGAATGCAGGAACCCAAGCACTTAGAGTGTCTTCTGCTTTTTTCCCAGGTGCAATAGCAGGTAACTGGTTGGAAGCTGAGCAACTGAGACTCAAACTGTTGCCCGTATAAGCACTATGCCACAATGCCAACCTCCCAAGCAAACTGCCTTCCTAAATAAAGTCTTAGCAAAAAAACTGTATTAATATAAACAGAACATATTTCATAGTTATATTCTTAAATAATTTTTGAAAAATATATATTACCATCACTAAAATATTTTGTTATAAGAACATAAAATGAATTACTATGTATTAGTGAAAATGTGTACACAAGTGCTTTGCCTCTTTAAAATTTTCCATGAACACTATTGTACTACATATAGCAGCTGTTCATTTTTGTACTTGACATTATGTTTCTTTATATATTGCAATTAGGTTGATATCCACAAAACAAGGTCCAAAAATGTAATTGTTGGATACTTGCTCATCATTTTAATGAACCAGATTTTATATATTTCCTCTTAAGGGATTACTCAGTTTCTACTATTGCAATGAACTGCCTAGAATATATTCAATCACATTTCATTTTATATATACCAAATATTCTTTGAAAATAAAAATAACACACAAACATTTATTTATTCTTATTGGAAAGGCAGATTTAAAGAGAGAAGAGACAGAAAGATCTTCCATCCACTGGTTCATTCCCCAAATGGCTGCAATGGCCAACCTGAAGCCAGGAGCTTCCTCCAAATCGCCTATGCCAGCGCAGGGGCCCAGGTCATCCTCTGCTGCTTTCCAAGTCATAAACAGGGAGCTGGATGGAAAGTGGAGCAGCTGGGACTAGAACCAGTGCCCGTTTGGGATGCTGACATTTGCAGGCAGATGATTAGCCTGTTGAGCCATGGCATAAGTCACTGTACCAGACATTCTTTATCATGATCTCTAGTAGGTAAGACTGCTGAGTCCCAAACTCTGAGCAAGTTTTGTTAGACAAACATTTCCCAGATTACATCAAACATTGCCTTCATCATCACTTGTAAGAATGTTTCACACATTCTTGCCAGCCAACATTTGCTGACATTAGACATTAATTTTTTCTAAACCATTATATAAGTGACAGTTTATTGTTGATTTACTCTTCAGTTTCCTAATTATTAGTTAAGATTTGTTTGATCTTTATATATTATCTTTGCCCATTTTTTTGGTCTTTTTTCTTGTTGATTCATAGAGTTCTTCAGCAATGTGTTAGAGCAATTTCCCCCAAATCAGCAAATAGATTATCTTCTTACTTTGCTTTGTTATCATTTGTTTGCTTTATGTAAAATTATATTACTAAAATAGTCAAATGTGTCCATGTTTTATGGTTTGTACATCTTGAGTCTTATTGAACTTTTTTTCATACTATAATTTCAAGAACCATATTATGTATTCTAAGGCTTTCTTATACAATTAGTTTGGCTACAGTGCTTGTTCTGAAAACATAAATTTCTTCCAAGACAATTGATATATGAACATGAGTGTAAAAAAAACTTCCACTTTGCTTCTGTGCTATTTCATGAGGGAGAAACACCAGGTGAATGCAAATAGCTGCGTGCAGATTGACCAAGTCACGTGTTACATGTTGCATGCATCTTAAGCATCTACTGGCTACCTCTGTTCACAGCTGAGTCAAGAGCCACATCGTCTCTGTCTGACATCACTGTGTCCCATCACCTTTCAGATAACCCCTTCCACTCCTTATGGTAAGCCAACAGCTGGCGCCTTCTGAGAGACACTCTCATAAGCCACCTTTCATGGCTTATTTTATAAAACTGAAGTGTCATATTTACTGTGGGTATTTACATGTTTTTTGTGTGACTTTATTTCTCCTCCACACCTGGTTCTTTTACTGTGAGATTTTGCATATAGAGTGATTTTTAGAAACATTTTTGTTATGAAATAGCAATCTGAAGTCTTATATTTCACATTTAGATTTTTGATTCAGCTGTAATTTAATGCTATATATAATAGATGGTTGAGAATTTTTTCAAGGAAATAAGATACCTTTCTCTTCATTTTAATTATTACATAGTTCTTTTATTATTCTTTTCTCATTTCCCTAGCTATGAACTCCTGTTTAAAAAAAAAAAAAAAAAACAACTCTTTAAAGCGGTAAGTAGTAGTACCCTTTACTTCATCAGGAATTTCAGAGGTTCTCAAATTCCATGATTTAAAGTGATATTTGATGGATTTTGATGGGTATGATTTCCAAGAATATAAAAAGTCTTTGTGTTTTTAGTGTATTAAACAAGATTGCCATGAACCATTGCTGAATTTCATCAGACATTCTTTCTGTATCTACTAATGCAATCATACATCTTATGTAATATCATAATGTAATGAATCATCATAATACATATGCTTAATGTTAAGATTTTCTTGGCTTTTTAATAAATCAAAATTAACTATGAAATAAATACTTTGTGATATGTTTCAATGTATAAAATTATGTACAGCATACATTTTCTATAGTTTTGTTTCACTATAGTATACATAAAATAAAATCAGCCAATTTTAATGTAGCATGTGATGAATTTGAAATATATATATGTGAATATATAATATCCTATGATCAGAATTAAAAATTTTTAAACTTCTGTGTTTTTTTTTTCATTTTTATCAGGACCTACCTACTTGTTACTTTTCTTGTAGTTTATCATAAACAGGTTTTCCTGAGCTTCTGAAACTATAAGGTAATATTTTTACCAAATATTGGGGAGTTCTAACCCTTATTTTGTTAGGTAATTTTTCTGTACAATTTTATAGTTCTGGGATTTCAACAGCATGTATGTTGAATGATTAATGTATATCTTATACTCTGTTGATTTTCTCATCATTTGAGGTTTTATTATTCTTTAGTTATAATATCTCAAGTATGATTGCAAGTCTAGTAAAATTTTCATTTCAGTTATCATAGTTTTTAGCTCTAAAATTTCATATGGTTCTTTTCAGTTTGCTCTTGTGATTTCCTATTGGTTCTCTCACTTTTGTCATGTTTTATTTAATTCTTTGAATATATCTTTAATCTACTTCATTTAATTATATTCATGGATTTTTGTTAGTATTTTTTGTCTAATGTCTATCTGGACCTACTTAAGGCACATTTCCATTGATTATATTACTTCTCTGATTAAAGTTTATAATTTGCATTATCTTTGAATTTCAAAAATAAGTGGCCAAACTAGAAATTAGAAATGATACATGGGAGACACTGTGGTTTATGTCTTTTCCTCAAGATATTAGACAGTTAACATGAATAATCTCTCCCTCCATTACTCAGTCCCAGTCACCTAGGTCTCTATGAAGGATTTTTCTCCCAGACTGCTTTTTTCCTGATATTTCATTATTTCTGGTATTCTTGAATAATGTAATTATTAGCCAAGTGTTCTGGAAGGTATATCCCCAGCCTGAGCTCTGTGCTGGCCAGCAAACTCACATCCTCATTGGAAGCAGTACTGAATTTAGCTCTTTTCCTCTAGGACACTTGAAGAATGTTCTACTTATTGTTGATCAAAACAGATAACCATAGAAATTTGGGGAAATCTTTTTCTCAGATTTTGCATCTCAGTTTTATGAAAATAAACTTCATTTCACCTTCAGTCTTGACTTACAGGTATCAAATTCATAGTAGAATGTTTCCATCAGTATTTAATGAAGGTACTTCATTTTTGTCTGCTGACCAGCACACCAGCCCACACAAAAACTAAAGCTTGGGGCCTTTCTGGCAGGGCTAAATCCCAGTAGCCACCAGTGAGTTCAAAATAGGGGATGGTAATATTAGGCTGGATTATGACACTTATCAGAACATGAGAAAACCAGATCCAGGGGTAGATTCTGGGGGGATATATGAGTCTAACTGTAAGTCCCACTGGTTAGCTTAAGAGTTAGGGTAATGACAGGCTGAGCTAAGCATGACCATAGAACCCTCCAACACTCACAGGTACTGGAGCTGTGAACAGATTGGACAGGTAAAGCTTGCAGCACCTGAAGGTACATCTTAAAACAGGGTTTGTGCCAGGCCAGCCCACAACATCCACCAGCTCATACATATGCCAGGATGGACATGCTCATACAAATGCAGGCTATGACAGGTAGGGGCTTAGCACCCGCAGGCAAGCATGAATCTGGGCCTGGTTGTGGGCCTGGTGGGGGAGTTTGGAAAACTCCCCTGGTGGGTCATAGCTCTCGCTGGTGAGCACATGTTTCAGGACTGGCTGTTGTTCAGGCCGGGCAAGGTAACTCCACCCATCAGCAAGTGTGGGTTGGTTTTGGAAGGGTGCAGACTTGGCAGGGCCAAGCAAACCTTAGCCCACTGACACGTACAGGAGACAGGTTGGAGTGCGAGTCATATTGGGCTAGACTATCACACCTATCAGTATGTATGAGCCAGGGATGGGAGCAGACTGGGCAGGGCCAGGCTACATCACCAACCAGGAAGAGTTGGGACTAGTTGCCAGTCAAGTTAGGCCTGGCTGCAGCATCCAAAGGCAAAGGCCAAGACAGGTGAGGGACTATGCCAAGCTGGATCAGAGCAATCACTGGCAGGCACAAGATCTGTTACTGGAAATAGCCCTTGTTGGAGGAGGTTAAGGCAATTCCCTGGCTGGGTTGTGGGTCTCACTGGTGAGTGCAGGGGCCAGAATGGTGCTGCAAGCTGGTATGGACATAAATGCAGTGTCCCTCAGCACAAGTGTGGACTGAGTCTGGGGTCTGCCAGAATGGGCTAGGCTCTAGCAGACACTGGTGATCACAAGAGCCAGGGTGGATGTAGGACAGGCTGGATTAGTTCTCTGCCCCTGCTGACCCATGTGTGAGCTGTGTCTGGGTGTGGACCAGGATTGGTTGAGCGGTAGCACCGAACTGTAAGAACAGGAATGGGTGTGGGCAGGTCAGGAAAGACCACTGTTCCTGCTAAGACAGGAAGTGAGCTAAATCAGGCTGGGACATGGACCTACTGGGGTGTACAAGATCTAGCAATTGGAGAAGTTCTGATGGAGGAGTTCAAGAAATTCCTCTGTCAGAGCACAGTTCCTGCAAGTGAGCTCAAGAAGCAAGGCAAGGAGCAGCTTATCTTGAGCAGCTCAGACAAAGCCAGGTTACAGTACCCACCAGCATACATTTGGCTCATGTCTGGAGGTGAGCCAGGCATTCGTATCAACTGCTCTCAGATCTGAGAACACAAATGGGGTGAGGAATAAGCCTATCACTAGTGAAACACTAGCAAGATAACATTAGGGCCAGGATTGCGGGCTGGCCAGGCTGAACTAAACTGTAGCCCCTACCAGCATAAGCTAGAACTGGGGGTGGGCTGGGCCAAGCCAGGCTACTATACCCACTGGCACATTCTGAGATGAGGGGGCCATGTCTTAGACCAACCAGCACACTTGAGATCCAGGGAGAGGTGGAGCAGGGAGCATGAGTGTGACGTGGTAGGGAGGCTGCAGGTGGCTCCAAATCCTACCAGGGAGCATGAGAGCTGGGATCAGGGACAAGCCAGTCTGACCAGGGCTACAACACATGTTGGCCTGCATATGAACTGGGTTGGGGGAGAGCCAGGCTGGGCTGAGTGTAATCCATTGATACATGAATGCATGATCCAGAGAAGGAATGGGTTGGTTGGACTTTGCCACAGCAACAGCTGGCAGGTGCTGGCACTGGGAGCAAATTCTGTTGAACTGAACTGCAGAATCACCAGGACATTGCAAGATTCATGAGTGCAAGTGGGCCCATTAGGGAAAATGTGGGCACCTCTGTCTTGGGTTGCCATTTCCACCAGTGATCATGAGAACCAGGGCTGGGGGCATGCATGGCTGGACAGGGAGTGGCACCTGCCAGCACAAGTGTGGCCTGGATAGTGAGGTTGGTTGGGTTGAACTAGGCTTCAGTGCCTACTGTTGTGTATGAGAGCTGAATGGGATGTGTGATAGATTGGACCAATCTGGTATACATACTGGCAAGCACAGAAACCATGGCAGAGAGCAGGCATGGTTCAGGTTATTGGGAGTCACTCCAGCTAGACTTTAGCTCCCACTGGTATATGTGAAGGCTGAGTGTCTCATAGGCAGTGTTGGGTTGGACTGCAACATCCATTTGCTTGCATTTGAGATGAGGATGTTGGCAGAGCTGACCTAGCAATTGCAAGCTCCAGTGTGTGCGTAGGCTGATGTGGGTGACTGATTGAGCTGGACCTTATATTGGCAAGCACACACAAGAGTCACCTCAGATGAGGTTTCTGTGAGGATCCCCCAAACTGAACTGCTGGACTCAACTCTCACAATAGGGAGAATTGCAGGTTCCATGGTGTGACCATTGAATGCATGTGTCAGAGCTGGGCCTCCTCAGTGGCTTAGATGGAGCAGTGGACAGCATATACAGGTGCACATACATAGAGGATATGGCAGTCCATTGGCATCTGCAGAGGACAGATGCCGTGTAGAAGAAGAATGGCAGAACAAACTGATCAATTACTCCAGTCAACTGTTGGCAGTGATTATCTGGGCAAATGGAGACTCTAAAGTGGACTATGTAGCCAGTGGATGCTGGAGGGGTTTCATCGTGCTTGGAGCAGTGAGGTCAACAGTAATTCAGAAATATTGAACTATCAAAACCACTTGAGTGGGACGCTCAGAGCACGCCCCACATCAAGGACCTTGGGGTGGCATCAAGTGGACATGCCCCATCCCAGGGTGCAGAGATGGTTATGAGGCTAGGTGTCACTTTTCCCCTTAACTTCCCCCTACTTCCAGATATAGGAAGACAAAAGGAGAATGTGGAAGCAATGGTCTCAACCACTTTTCCCTAGTCCTTGACTCTTCCCACCCTAATCAACTATGTAAACATCATCACAAATAAAATTTAAAGAAAAAAAAACCTAAAAACCCTAAGTAACTGATATGAACAGTCCCTCTCAAGAAAGGCATACAAGTCATCAACTCACACCTTTACTACATTTTAAATTCTCTTTAAAAATCAGAACTACTTATTGAAAATTCAGACATGCATACAAATAAATTTGTTATGTTTATGCATGTTGAGCATGTAAAAATGTCTTTATCAGGTAAATCCTCTGGTGATTTTGAACTGTTTTCTTATTACAAGTAAAATTGCAATTCACTCCAACTTAGTATTTATCCTTATCATGCCACTTAATTTACTTCTGTTGGGATCACAAATGGCATTTATGTTGCCAAATCCAAAGGAATATCTTTTAACTAGACAGAATTTTAGAATCATTGACAAATTAAACTATTTCTTCATTTTAAACTTACCTTGTTCCAGCTTTAATGACAACAACATTTTTTATTGATTACATTGCATTATGTGACACAGTTTTATAGGCACTGGGATTCCCCACCATCCCTCACCAAACCCTCCCACCATGGTGGATTCCTCCACCTTATTGCATAACCACAGTTCAAATTCAGTTGAGATACTTTCATTGCAAGCATCTACCAAGCATAAAGTCCAGCATCTTATTGTCCAGATAAGTTCAACGGTTTCTTGAGGAGACCATCTCTGGTCTGAAGGTAGAGCCGGCAGAGTATCATCCCGATCAATTAAAAGCCCCGACATTACATCAGTAACAATCTATAACGTTATGGAATTAGTTGACATGGTATTGAGTAACCAATATGTTAAAGGAGAAAAAAAAGAATGTAAGTTCTGAACCACATCCTGTGACTTCTACATTGACATTTCAATTATTAGTTTATATACAACCGGGTTCTATACACCTTAAAATGTCTATAGATTACTATTCAGCTGTCTCATGTCTATTTTAACTTTAGTATTTAGCATTTAATAGTGTTGAAGCATGATTTTGCTGAACCTGGCTGTTTTTTGGGTAGTCTAACTCTATAACAAGACATATGTCAACAGTTTAGGTAAACAGTTTAGGAGGGGTGTGCAGAGAAATCTTCAATACCCCAGTGAGGAGTAACTAATCTTTGTGTCCCACCCAGTGAGTCATAAGTGCATCCCCGCTGACCGTTTCCTGTCTGTTTCTAAGCTTTCCTTGTTGTTCTCTATCTATTCTAGTTTTTTGACAACATTTTTTGTTAAGTCATTTGCTTCTCTTTACTTTTGAGTTATCCTCTTCTCCTCCACCTGTTTTATTCCTAGACACTCTTTTTTTAAAAAAGATTTATTTTTTGTATAAAAGTCAAGTATACAAAGAGGAGGAGAGACAGAGAGGAAGTTCTTCCATGTGTTGATTCACTCCCCAAGTGGCCGCAATGGCTGGAACTGAGCCATCCAAAACAAAGAGCCAGGAGCCTCTTCCGGGTCTACACACAGGTTCAGGGTCCCAAGCTTTGGGCCATCCTTCACTGCTTTCCCAGGTCACAAGCAAGGAGCTAGATAGGAAACAGGGCTGCTGAGACTAGAACCAGTGCCCACATGGGATCCTGGCACATGCAAGGTGAGGACTTTAACCACTAGGCTACTACACTAGGCCCCAACACTCTTATCTTTACATATTTTCTGCTTTGATGATCGTATCCAATCTCATGACCTTAAAAGTGTGCTTATGACAACAATGTCAAAGTCTTAACCTCTATCCTATTCCTTGCTTTTAAACTCCATACTCAGGGGCCGGCATGACAGTTCAACTGCTTAATTCTCCTTCCAAAAGCACCAGCATTTTATATGGGTATCAGTTCATGTCCCTGTTGCTCCACTTCCCATTCAGCTCCCTACTTGTGCCCTGGGAAATCAGTAGAGGAAGGCCCAAAGTCTAGAGTCCCTATATCCATGTGAGAGACCCAGAAAAAGCTTCTGGCTTTGGATCTGCTCAGCTCCTGCCATTACATCCATTTGGGGAGTGAGCCATCAGTTGGAAGGTCTTTGTTTCTCCTCTCTAAAAATCTGCCTTTCCAATCAAAATAAATCTTTAAAAATAATAAATAAAATTGAAATCTCAATGAGGTGGTCACAGAAGGTGGTTAAGAACTCGCATTTACTTTTAACATATTGGTTACTCATTACTATGTCAATTAATTCCATAATGATGTAAATTTTTGCTGATGGTATATTGGAGCTTTTAATTGATCGGGATGATACTCTGCTGGCTCTACCTTCAGACCAGAGAGGGTATACCTAAGAAGCCGTTGAACTTGATTGGACAATAAGATGCTGGACTCTATGCTTGGTAGATGCTTGCAACAGGGAAATCTCAACTGAATTTGAACTGTGGTTATGTAACAAGGTGTAGGAATCCACCATGGTGGGAGGGTTTGGGGAGGGGTGGGGAGAATCCAAGTACCTATGAAACTGTGTCACATAATACAATGTAATTAATGAATAAAAAAAACAAGAAAAAAATAATAAATAAAAATATAAACACTTTACACATATGTCTATGTCTAGCCATAGTTCCAGGGAATTGAGTTGATTTTTTTAATATATTTGATCTTTATTATTTATTACTTTCTTGTTTTAGAGGAAAAATAGAAAACGAAAACTTTATTCAAAATCAATGGTTATCATATTGATCATAGATATGTTCAAATATCTTGACAACCCAAACATAATCTTCAATTAATAAATTAATCTTTGGGCTTTGAGTTTTAAAAATATTTATTGTCTATCTTTCTATTATAATTTTGAAAACATTAAATTCTGTGATGTTTTGAATCATTCCCTCACGGAGAAGTTGTGTAGAAGTCAGTCCTATATTGTGCTCTACACACAACTCACCGCTCAGGGAAGTTGAAGATACATACACACACAATATCATTATAGTCTCTGCTTTCAGCAAACATGACTTAGACCTATGGCCCAAAGTAATTATTAACTCATTTTCCTTTCATAAACAGTTTAGATGACAATTTGCATGTAAACCAATATATACCATCTTAGAAATTGTCTTAGTGTAATGCCTGGTGATAGAACAAGACTTTGTGAAGCTTTCTTGGACATTCTGGGCATTTTTAGAAGAAGAAAGTTACACTAGAGCTGAAATTGTCTAACTTGTTTGTATAGAAAAATGGCCTTTCTTTGTTGAACTTGTGAAGTCTAAAGTTACCTATTCCCCTAAGAGGAAAGGTATAATGAGACTTTGTAGCTTACCAAACACTGATGCTCCTGCTCTTTAGTAGAAAGTGCTGACCTCCAAGAGAGCTAGAAAATTTATGTAAGAATCCAGTTACCTCCTAGGGAGAAAGATTGCAATTCTATACTTTTCTTTTTTTTAGGTTCAGTCACATTGCATTTCGCGAATGAGTTAAAATGTTTCTATCTGAGACTTATAGGCATGAAAGTAAAAAGAGCCTCAAAGAAAAATATTCCATAAAAGGCAAGAAGTCTAGATCGGGAATTTAGAATCAAAGCCAAAGCCTGAAATTTCATGATTGGCGGATCGTTGTCAATCAGTGGCTAGGATGTTTGTACTTGTGGAATGGTGATAAATCAAGTATAAATTGAAGTCTTTAAGGAAATCCCAAAAGGGAATATCTATGAGGATAGATTAAGAACAATGGCTTTGAGCAGCCAAAATCATCAGTCATTCAGAATATCATTTCCTGGTAGACGACAAAAGTTTGTAATTCTCTCCTTGCCTATCCTTTGGAAGCAGACAACATTTCTTGAGACTGAGTGAATGCCAGAGTTCTTGGACAATTTCAATCAAAAAAATCATAATATGGGGGAAGGGTTTGAGGTGAAAGGGGTGGGGGGAATCCCAGTACCTATGAAATTGTGTCATGTAATACAATGTACTTAATGAATAAATGAATATATATAAAAAATCATAAGAGGTAGAAAATGGACTGTTCATCAATGTAATCAGATAAAGGGAATTTGGGGATTACTTGAGAAAATAAAAAGAGTATGACTATATTGTTCTCCAGAAAAATTAAAATAGTACAACTTCAAATGATTGTAGTTCCTCTATAGGACAGATATTTCCATGTTGAAGAATAACAAGTCAATAATGAAACAAGGAAGAAGCCTCACAAATATAGTATCTGGAGCAGAAAGGCCTTCTAACTAGGCTTCTTCATACACAGTTCTCTCCCAGTAAAGTCTCTAAGTCTGACTTAGAGACAGCCATATGGAGAGAGACAGCCAGTTATAGAGATATTTTCATCTCTGACAAGAAATCTGCTTCATGGTAGCAGATAAACAGGGAAGGACTAATTAGTAAGTATAACGCTAGCTTCTTAATTAAAATCTCCCTTTAGACTCAATCTAGTTCATGGAATGACATTTAATAATGTTGAGTTATAGTTATGAATGCATTTGCCCAAATGTTTCATCTTTGATTAAGATAAACAGTGCCCATAGAGAAACAGCCTTCTCAAGTTAGGTCATCTATGAATGGAGCTTTTGCAAATCTTTTCATTCTGAAACTCAAATGTGCTGTGTGTATTGCATTCCAGGATAAGGGTGCTCTCACTGAGAACTCTGGAGGAAGCCCACATCAGGGAAGGAAGCAGTGAAGTATCAAGTGGCTGAGAATAGGCTAGAAGGAGCTCTAAGACGTGGAGTTACGTAGATGAAGCTGATATAGGAGAAAATTATCTCAGGCAAAGAAAAGGAGAAGGATGCAATTACAGAGGGCTGTAAAAATCTTTATGCTCTTTCACTAATGTCAATTGTTTTGGAGTATTTTTCTTATGATTCTTGTGTAGTACATAAAAATACTTAAGGTTTTCATAATAATAATTGTGTATATTTTGGGAGTACAGAGTAACATTTTAATACTTGCATGTGGTGTGTACCAGTCAAATAAGGGTGATCAAAATTTCTCTTTCTTTGATGTTATTTGGGGATTAGATGTTTGGAACCTCTCTTCTCTATTGTTCATAGAATATATACCAACCTGTTGTGAATTGTACTCTCCTCCTTATTCCTTCCATCTACCTCTGATTTGGAATCTGGCATCTCTAGCTCTTCCTACTTCTCCCTGCATCTAGTCATGATCCTAATAGATATACATTTAAAAACCATCCTAGATTTGGCACTCAGAAAAAATTGATAGGAAGAGTTTGATGGATTGGTTTATCATGTCTGCATTTTCCAGCTTGATGTTAGTGGATTTGCCTGTATAGATGCTTGGTACTTACAGAAACAGGAAGCATTTCATATCGAGGACACAGAGTGTGTAGGCAGGGTCTTGTATTGTTACTAATCTGTATAGGAGATTAGCAATATATGTTAAATAACTAGATAGAAAAATCTGTTACTAGTAAGCAGGAGAAGAGTATAACTTAAAAAGCTCCAAATGAATGATCAAGGTTTCTCTTTCTGGGAGAAGATGATATTAACAGCTGTTATATTGGATTCTACTTGCTTCATTCAATAGAACTATTCTAATGCTTTTTTATTCAATATTTTGGTCTGATGGGTGATATAGATTTAGTTCTCACATTTCAGGTTTATGCTTCTGTGATAAAGTGTTTTCATGTGTGGCCAAGGAAAGTGTTGAAGCAGAGCTAAACTGTGTTTAAGATGAGATGATTCATTGGTTTTTATTGGAAAGGCAGATTTACATAGAGAAGGAGAGACAGAGAAATATCCTCCATCAGCTGGTTCACTCCCCATGTGACTGCATGTGACAAGTGTCAATCACATACAACTAACATAGTGTGGACCTTTTTTTGGAAAATGTTAACTCACATTGTAGCTTCAGTATGCCTCCACAATGTCTGCACAGTGCCAAAAACATTCAGATGGAACTGGAGAACTCAGCCACCACCACACGTTTCATCTGCACCGATGTCTTGTGGAGACAGCCAGCACAGATCTCTGGGGCCTGGAAGAGTTGCCAGGCAAAAAGCCAGAGGGAAGAAATATCGCCAATATATATTTAAATTAAATTAAATTAACATTTACATAACTCTCTACACAGTCTAAGTAACTTCTATTAAATATAGTGTCTCATTTAATTGGAACAACCACCTTCTAAATTAGGTATTATGATTTGCCCAATTTGTAGAAAACAAATGTAAGGTTCCCATAAATTTATATCACACAGCTAGTAAGAACGAAACCAAGACTTGAACCCTACACTTCTCATAGTCAACAACTATGATTAAAAGATTACTTGAATCAAGAATTTATGATTACAAAAAAACTATACTCCTGAGCTATAGTTAATGCTTCCCACATAGCTATGATGGAGGTAAACATAAATACTTTGTGTTGTTTTAAACACACACACATCACTTCTCTGTGTTCTTATACAGAACTTGGAAGCAAAAAACAGAGAAGCAATGAAAGTGAAAGCATAAATTAAATACATCTTAAATTCAGTACATTTTGTTCTCTGAGGCCTTAATTCTGGAAACATGAGCCCAGACAGGTTTTGCACACCTTCTTAGATCATCCACATCTAACAAGGCATATGCTTCAGTGAAGACCAACAATAATAATCCAATATGTTTCCAAGACTCCCAAGTTGACAACGTGAGGCAAGTTGCCAATTCTGCATTCTTGAAAATTATTCTAAGTAACGGGGCTAACTCAATGGTATTATTCCCCAGAAGGAGAGTCCTCAGTTTATTCTTATTTCCAAAACCTACCACAACAGCAGTATTCTATGTACTCTTTTTTTAATGAACACAGTTTTATTTACCTCTCAGGCCCTCATCTTGTTCGCAAAGATCTACCACCCAACTAGCTTAAGTTAAGAGGGGAAAATATGAACACAAACACAACACTGGTCTTGGACCTAGCAACTTCTGCAGATTGAAAACAGCAGAACCAAAGTTTCCTTCAGAAAATAAAAGAAAACAATAGTAATTTAGAGACACTCCAGCCACTTATGGTGAATTTCTGAAGTTTCATAGCAAAGAAAAGATAAATGAGTAGATTAATGAAAGATGCAGCCACTTACCATGTACTAGAGCATCTCCTAAAGACTCATGCCCCAAAACCAAATTTCATATTCAGAGCAGACATATTTTTCTGGAACACTAGTCAACTTTAAAAAACAACTTAAATTTCTACCCACAGTAAGATGCTTTTGATGCAACATTAAGACCCTGTTAGGGGCCCGGCGCGGTGGTGTAGTGGTTAAGGTCCTCACCTTGCACGCATCGGAATCCCATATGGGCACCGGTTCTAATCCCAGTGCCCCGCTTCCCATCTAGCTCCCTGCTTGTAGCCTGGGAAAGCAGGAGAGGATGGCCCAAAGCTTTGGGACCCTGCAGCCGCGTGGGAGACCTGGAAGAGGTTCCTGGCTTGGGATTGGCTCAGCTCCAGCCGTTGCGGCTCACTTGGGGAGTGAATCATCGGATGAAAGATCTTCCTCTCTGTCTCTCCTCTGTATATCTGCCTTTCCAATAAAAATAAAATAAATCTTAAAAAAAAAGAACCTGCTAGGACATTCACATTCTACGTCTGAGGTCCAGGGTTTCAGTCCCTACTCCACTTATGCTTTCAGCTTGCTGCTAATGCATACCCTGGGTGGCAACTGGAGGACTTAATAAATTGAATTCGGGGCTCTTCACTTCAGCCTGGCCCACGAGAACCATTGTAGATATTTAGGAAGTGAATCAACAGACAAAGCTCATTCTCTCTCTCTCTCCCCTTTTCAAAGAAATTAACAGTTAAATGTACCTTGATAATATAATACTAGATTTTCTTAGTCTATATGTACAATTCCATGATGTATTTATATAGCAGAATGTTAAATTTGTAATTTTTACTAAAGAACTATACTACTGTAATAATATGGGGGGAAATGGTGGGAGGGAAAAATGGGTAAGAAAAGGGGGACGGCAAGGGGGGAGGGGATTTCTTTACCCACAAAAACATATCATGGAAAATAACAAAAATAATTTTTAAAAATTTTGAAATGATTAGTTGCAAATAAAATCATTTCATGTCTTACTTAATGAAGATGCAACATAACAGTGCCACATATCTGAGCTCAAGGGTGAAGCCTTTCAGTCATTGTGACGGTGGCTTCCTGAAGTGCCATAAAAAGAAGTCAGAGGCCACCCTCAAATGCCAGAAAAGATGCTACTATAAAATAGTAAAAATTCATAGACAAAGGGAGCTGAAATGGGAGTACAAGTTGTACAAAGCACTCTCTCAACATTAGCTCCTACAGGGAGATTTATAATTATATTTATATATGCAATTAAATATGCAACAGTAAGAAACAAACATGTTAATTCAAGGCGACATAAGCAAAGAGCCAGCCCTGGCCTGGAACATATCGTGCTGCATGTTCACTAGATGACTAAAATTATCACTGTAGAGCTGCATACATAAAATACGGAGACATAGACAATTTGGCTCAATTTTCTACTGGGCATCTCCATGAGAGTAAGGACTGTAGTTTCAGGGGTTTCATAACCCCTTTCCTTTAACTTTGCAGTCAAGGATTTAGATCACTTAAGCAAATCTTCCTAAGTGATAGAAGAGTGTTACCCACACCCCAGGAAGCAAAGCCCGGCTGGCTGCTTCCATATCACAGATCACATATTTCTATGTGCCAATTCTCTTTCCCCTATCCGTGGAGACAGAGAACACTCCCTCCAAAAGAGGAGGCCACTTCTTGGGTCTCAGGTTTTCAAGTGAGACCCATGAGTGAACTCCTTTTAATATCGACAAGGACATGAGCCAGAAGCCCAAAGTCCCTGTCACACTCGTTTCAAAAGCACAGCATGGTATATTTCTGTGGCATTGCTTCAACATGTATTACCTCATCAATTCATTTCTGAAAAAGTCAAAATAGTGGAGGCAGTCTATTTTGCCAACATTTTGAATCAAAGCTGTTTTGAGTTCTTCAGGCACCAGAAAGCAGCATTACTTAATGAGTTGCATCCTCTTCCAGGCTTGCTGCAGCTTTCAGATTCAGAACTGAACATAATGTATTCACTCACTTGTTAGTTCATTCAGGAAATACTAATCAAGAGTGGACTGTCAGTTACTTTATTAAGAGGCTCCAGAGGCACAGTAGTGGTCAAAATATAGTCACTGTGATTTGTGGATAGAGGTCCCGGCAGTATTTATTCCAGGTTATTACCTCCTTGTGAGATCAGAATTCAAAGAAGTGACTTTGATAAAGGGCAAGAATGGCAGTAGAATTTATTGAAAGAATTCAGAAAGACAATATTCAGATGTGAACGCAGGCAGCTCCATGAGATCACTACTCGAGGAGAGAATGTGCCCTTATCTAATTGGTTTTTTTTAAGATTTATTTATTTTTATTGCAAAGTCAGATATACAGAGAGGAGGAGAGACAGAGAGGAAGACCTTCCATCCGATGATTCACTCCCCAAGTGAGCCGCCGATCCAAAGCCAGGAACCAGGAACCTCTTCTGGGTCTCCCACGCGGGTGCAGGGTCCCAGTGCTCCAGGCCGTCCTCAACTGCTTTCCCAGGCCACAAGCAGGGAGCTGGATGGGAAGTGGAGCTGCCAGGATTAGAACCAGCCCCCGTATGGGATCCCGGGGCTTTCAAGGCGAGGACTTTAGCCACTAGGCCATGCCGCCAGGCCCGCCCCTATTTAATTGTATTGCTCTGTATTTGGAGGTAGGGCTAGTACAACAGTTGAATATACATATTGGGTGAAGTGCGGGCAGAGTTGAGTGCGGGACAGTCATGGCATCTCCGTATGGAGTTTACTTGTGTTCATAGTGGCATTTTCATGATGAGGAAGCTGAAGCACATCATGGGGAAGTGAGAAGTACACAAGGGGTGGAGCTGGGGTGCAGGACAATGGCACCAGCCTGCTGAAAACCTCTCAGCCCTTTTGAATCTCACTGTCTTCCTGCCTCGCCTGTAACAGCTGAACTCAGAACCTAGGAGGAAAGAGATGAGTACCATCAACCCACGGGATGGATATGACTTCTGTGACAGAACAAGTGTGGGGTGCCATACAAGTAAAGAGAAAGGATCTCTCACACAGATTGGAAGAAGGGATCAAGATGGGATTCCAGAGGTGTGGAGGCCAGCACCAAGCCCAGAGAAACAAGGAAGTAGTCACCAAAAACGCAGCAGCACCTGCTTGCTCAGGACAAAAGGCAAAGTTATCTGGAACTCTGGATTCCAGAGGTGAAGAGAGATTGAGAAGAGTCCATTATGCAAGAGGCAGCTGAGTGGCTCACTGACCTCACAATCCACATGTATTTTCTCCTTAAGAAACCCATTTTGGGGCCCTGGGACACAGGGATTCTAACTTAAGGATTTACAACAAATTCAGTATATTTCATGCACGCCTTCCTAACAGCAGAGTGAGGGAATCTCAGTCACCCCCCCAACCCCACCCTTCCATCTCTCTGCAAAACGTCAGCAGCCAGAACAATTCAACGACAGGTCTAGGCCCTGGGAGTCAGGTTCTCTCTGTGCCAGGGAGGAGATGTACAGAGAACAATGGGACTCAGCCAAGCTTCCTGGTGGAAATCCTCCTATTCCAACCTCAAATCCCTCATCATCAATATTCTACTTGCCCTAATCCCTTGGCCACACACAAAAAAAAGACTCCCTGGAGGTAGGTAGATTCCTGGTGTGTCCACACATCTGCAATGTCAGAGAAACATGCTCATCCTGCAAAGCTGGCTCACTGCTGTTGTCAGGACAGAAGGATCCAAGCTAAGTACAGGAGGTAGAAGCTTCAGGCTACAGTGAGGCTGGGAAAGGAGGACAAGGGAATAGGGACAGGAAGATAACCTGGTTGTGTCCTGGTTAAGAGATCGGGGCTGAGGGCTGAGTGCTATTTTAGACATTAGTCTGTCACACAAGCACAATGTGTGCCTCTGCCTGCAGTCATCCCCTACCGATCTGGGGCCGGGCTGGAGGGAGTGTGGAGGGGGAACTAGGCTAATTATGTCTTTAAGGCAGGTATTCCCCTAGTTTGGGGAGCAGAGGAATAAGTAGGAAAATTGCCATGGGAAAGAAACTGTGGCCACAATGGGATGGCAGGAGGTAACAAGGCTCAGAAAGTCTGTGCTCCCTGGGGGCCCTGTGGTCACATCTCACAGTAAACACTGAGAAGCAGAGTTAAGAGCATGTAAATGGACGATTCGAAAACTCACACATTACAGGTGTCAGAGCTGGGGGGACTCCTAGGCAGCAGCACCAACCTCCATGCCCTTGACTCATAGCTAAGGAAACTGAGGACTCAGGACATGAAGAATCTCCTCTGTGGCATCCTAGTGGAAGAAGAACCCGTAACAGTTGCCAAACTCCAACTGTAGTTACCTTAACATGCCTTCCACCCTGAATTCATTGCTTATGGATGCTATAGCTGAATACAGTCGGCTTGGCAATTAAAACAACAAAAATTTATTTCTTCCAAGCTCTGCAGGTTAAAAGTTCAAACCTGAGGTGGCAGCCATGCCGTTTTCTCTGGGACCTTTATCCTGGCTTGTCCCTGACCATCACAACTCACATGGTCTGGCCTCTGTGTGTGTTCATGTCATAATCTCTTCTTCTTTTAATGCTGATTTCTTTTTTAATTCTTTTATTTTGGTAATCTTTACATAGTTGATTAAGGCACAAAGTGTCAAGGGCTACAGGAAAGTGGGTAAGACCGTTATTTCCACATTAATCTTATCTTTTTTCTGTGTCCAGGGTAAGAGAAAAGATAAAGGGAAAAATCCCACCCAGCCTTCCACCCATCCCACCACATGTCCCCAATGTGGGGCATGCTCCGAGGGTCCTGCTCATGCTGTTTTGATAGTTCAACAGTTCTGAATTGCTGCCAATCTCGCCACTCCAAGCACAATCAAATCTCTTCAGAATCCACTGGCTGACATAGTCTCTTCATGGTTGGGGTTCGGAGATCAGCAGTTCAGTTGGAGGGATCCCCAGAGAAACTTCATCTAAGGTGATCGTAGACCTGATTCTTGTGTGAGTTTGCCAGCAGAGGGTCCGGCACGGTCTGTTGTCCCAATCATCTTATGCACATGCTGGTGGTTGCAATTGCTGGGTCAGTTCTGTCTCCAGCCTTGTCTTTTACACAAACCAGTGGGTGGTGCAGTCCAGCCCAATTCTGCCCACTTCATACTCTGCCCTCACGCAAACCAGTGGGAGCTGCAGCCTAGTTGGGGCGACTCCCCATAACCCCCACCAGGCCTACTCCAACCCTGGTTCTCATGCTTGCCACTATGTACTGCAGAATTGTACAGTCTGTCCTACATCCCATTTAGCTCTCATACATGCCAATGGGCATTGAAGCCTAGTGCAACCCAACCTGCTCTGTTATCCACCCCACACACATACTGGCAGGTGCCTTTCTGTCTAACCACCAATGCCCCAAACCTGAGGTAACCTGAGAGGGAGGCGCCCTTTCCCTCCTACACCACTCCCACTCCTGGATTATGCACTCTCCAGGTGGGTCTGTGGTTTAACTTGACAGAATTAGCTCCCAGTGCCAGTCTCTGCCATCTGATGTTGCAGCAAAACCCAATCAACCCTCACCCACTCTAATTTACGCTTGCACCAGTTGGAACAATTAGTCCAGCCCAACTTTTCCCTGATAATCTCTTCTTTTAAAGATGCCCATTATGGTGCATGAGGGCCCACACTAACAGCCTCACTTTAACTTAATCCTGTTTTTTTTTCCCCCTTACATTGTCACAGTCTGAGGTCCTGGCTATTAGGACTTTTTCACATGAATTTCAGAATGTTGCACTCTCCCCTAGCCTCTTCTCCATCTCTTCCCTGTCATTTGCTTGGCTGGTGCCACATAACCCTGTCATTCTGCCTCAAGCCCCTTAGACATGGGTCCATGGGTTGCCAAGGTTCCATCAGCTGGCAGCCCACAGGGCTGTTGGTTGTGACAGCCCTGCCAGTGGGATCAGTCCAGACTGTTTCTTGGCAATTAGAACTCCAGACATGAAGCACAGTCTTGGGAAAGAAGACACAAAGAGCAGGGCTAAGAGGAGTCATGTTCACAGAACAGCAAGCTCTGTAGAACCATGGCCTCTCTGCTGGCAAAGAAAGAGCTGGCACAGGACCCTGCTATACACAGTGAGTCCATCAACTAGCTACATGCATCAGGCTCAGGAAGCCTCATGGGAAGTGGGACTGACACTCTGAAGCTGTTAATGTCTGATCGTCCTTGTTTCTGAGGCCATCTTCATTTGCCAAACCAAGCAAACAATCAGTGCAGCCTCTACTGCTGTACTTTATGCAACTACAGTAAACCAAAAGAACATTACTCTGAACAACTTTTTCATTTTTTGGCCTGGGAAATGCATGTTTTACAGGACAAAGACAACACTTGGAACTCGACTTTCTCTTTGCTCTAAGACAATGACATCTGTGAGGCTTGAAACACTGCTCATAAGTCCCTGCTGCTTCGTATAACCAGACTAAAAGAGATCCAAGATCATGGAGTAGCAAAGTCTGGGATGGCCACATTTTTTCCCATGATAAGAAATGGTTCTGTGTGTAAGAAATGTGATTTCAAATGCAATGGAAAGAAGAAAGGGTGATCTATTAAACTAACCTTTCTAAAAGGTCCTCCTCATAATAGACCTCCTTGTTTCCTTTCTGAGAATCTTTCAACACTGAGAAGTTTCAAGAGTTGTTTTCTTTGTCTCCTTGCTTCTACTTCACCTATTGTAATAGTCAGGGTTCTCCAAGACGAGAGAGTCAATAGGAGACAAATATACACAGGAAATTTGCTATGCAAACTGACTCACGTGGTTTAGGGATGAAGCAATCTTAAAATCTGTTACCTGCAGGCTGTTGGTTGTGGGGAGCGGCCGACCCCACACGGATGAGGGGCTTCAAGATGGCAGCTGGCCGAGTGTCAGGAGGCGGGATTTGTCCAGCCAGTAGGCAGGCAGGAAGTCACAAGGATAGGCTAATTCTCCCTTGCTATGATTGCTGGCCTATCAGATAACGCCCCGTGAACCACGGGGAGAAGTGATTGGTGCAGAACTGTATATAAGCAGCCTGCTTTCAGCAATAAACCCTTTTGGTTCGCCTGGCCCTTTTCATTTGCCCTTTCGTTAGCCTTCCCTTTTTTCACTCGTTCGTGTGTGTGTTTGTTCAGTGTGTGTGTGTGCCAGTTGCAATGGCGGTTCCTGTTTTTACCAGGCCCTAGAAATTCCTCATCATTTTAGTGTCGCTACAGGGCGGCGACAGTTGGTATAATATAGTCCTGAAAGCCGACAGTGTAAGCTGACCCGGGGAGCTCTGATGTCCAAGAGTATAAGAAGATGAACATTCACCCATCCTCAACATTGTTGCTCTATTCCAGCCCTCAACTGCTTGGATGATCCCTGTTGGTGCTGTTGAGCACAGATCTTCTCTACTCAGTCTACCATTTTGAATATTTCTTCTGGAAATAGTCTCATCAATACACCCAGAAATCACGTTTTATCAGCTGGGCATCTTTTAGACAAGTCAAGTTAACACATCGTACCAAGCATCATATCCTTTTAGAAGGTAATTTGCCACCTATCTGCCCTTTCATAATTATATCTTCAGATTTTTAAAAGATTTATTTATCTTATTTTAAAGGCAGATTTTACAGAGAAAGAAGGAGATACAAACAGCAAGAAAGATCATCCATCCATTTGTTCATTCCTCAAAAGGCCACTCCAGCCTGAGCTGAACCAATCTGAAGCTAGGAACCATGAGGTTCTTCTTGCTGTGCCAGGCAGGTGCAGGGGTCCAAGGCCTTGGGTCATCCTCCTTTGTTTTCCCAAAATCAAAGATACAGCTCAGCAGTGGAGCAGCAAGGGCATGTATCAGTGTCCGTATGAGATTTTTGTGCCACAGGCAAAGGATTACTATCCTATGCCACCACACTGGCCCTGTTTTCAGATATTTTTAAAAAGATTCCTCCCTAACTGCTTCACTCAAAGGAATATTTTAATTGTCTTTTTCCTCTTTTTTTAAGTTTTTGTACATATCGGAAGAGAGATGGAAACAGAGGAATACCACTTGCTGGATCAGGTTCTAAATGTCCACACTGGCCAGCAAAAAGGACTGAGGATTTTTCACCCACGGAAGTCAGGAGGCAGAAACTTCACCTGGATCTCTGCTATGGCTATGTACCTAACTCATTGGGCTATTCGCACAGCCTCCCATAGTCTGCACTGTCAGCAAGCTGGACTCAGGAGCCAGAGTGGGAGATCAAACCCCGGCTCTCCCATAGAAGATGGGGATATCTTCCCCATGAGGCCAACAAGCCTGCCTCTTTTCCTCTTAGCACCCTCTAGTCCTTTGCATGATTCAGTCGTTCCACTGTGAATATGCATCAATTTTCTTTTAGTCTTTCTGAAAGTCACGACCCTCAAATACACCACCAGATTTCAGAATCATTGGTTAACAAGCCCCTGCAGGGTAAAAATCGGGTGCCTGGGGCTTTCATTCTGTTTTCCCACATGCTCAGAATATCTTCTCAAGTCCTGCTTCTCCAACCCAACACTTGCTCAATTCCTGATAAAGGAGTTGAAGTGGGTCAGAAAAATATCAACCTTGGCACAATTTCCCCTAACAACTTACAAATCCCCAGGCTGAACCTTCTTTTTAGAATCAATGATTTCCTGTCAAGAGATGCCCCAAAAAGCCTTAGGGGCAAAGCCACATTGACAGGAGCTGAAGAAGATACTGCAGGGTTAGCTGTGTCTCCTGTGTGAATGGTAAAAGGGTTGGGAGCACAGAGGGAAGCTTATAGGGATGAAAAAGAAAAAACGTGGCTTTTTTTCCAATCATACCTAAGTATCTCTTTTTTATAAAACAGTTGAGCTGTTAACTTCTATGCTAAGGCACGTATGCACTTTGGAAAGGTAATTTGAAAGCGAGTTGAGCCATGACAAATAGGGACAGCTGGCTTAATTGAATCATTTGATCTAAGACAGCTCAACTTGGTTATCCTCACCGCAGCCCTCACAGATATTAGGGAGTGAATCATTAGCCATGAAATCATGTCGCCTTCCCCAACTGCAGTGCTCTTGACATGACAGCGATCGTAGCCTGCCCTTCATTATAGTTAGCACCAGTAAGTTCTTCAGTCTGTCAAGAAAACAACAGAGCAACCTGGAAAACTTTTAAGCTCAACCTCACTGAAGCCATTTGATTCATATGCCACAGAGATCTTTCAGAGAAAGGTAGGGTGAGTTGGCTACAGGAAGAAACAAGTTCACCCAGGCTAGGTGCAAACTAGGTCCAAAACTAGGTTCTTTGAAACTCACACCTGCTGTTACAATGTGAGAGCAGCTTTGTGCTTTAATCGACGATTTGTACTCACTTGGGAAAGGTGGATCTAAATGGCAAAGTGCTTAACATTTGACCTACAAATGTCCCTAATGGGCATCTCCATATATGTGTCACATTCCTGTCATCTTCAAGTTAGTTTTTGCAAAACAAATGGAAGGAAAATCTTCTTATTTTCCCTGGGAATGTCAAAGGAAGCAAGGTATTTAAGAGAACCCAGGTGGAGGCACATTCGACTGAAATGCAAGAGCCAGGACAAAGAACCTAAAAACCCAGAGAAATGAAAGTGGAAGGAGACAAAGTCAATTCAAAATGAAAGGGCAGTTTTGTCTTCTTCCTCCTGGGGGGGGTCCACGAAAGGCATTTGGAACTGATGTCTAAAGATACCAGCAAGAACTTACTCAGCTGCACCTGCCCCGTGTTGGTCCGAGATAGCCCTTACAGGGGCTAACCACATGCTCGTCTAGGTTACTTGTGAGAGTGATGAGCCACTGGCTTGTAACTGTCTCACAATGGACCTCAGTCATGCCCAGTACAGTGTAGACTAAGTCAAGGTATTGTCTACTTATTGCTTCACAAAGCCAACCTTAGCCTGTCTAGATCTTGTGTCTCGGCCGAAAAGGTGGCTATATTGGACAGCTTGTTGTTATCACAAATAAATTGCTGAGAAGAGTCTTTTAGGAAAGGTTTCTTATGGTCACACGCTGGTAGATTCGCAGTCCAGTGTCAGGTGCTTCAGGCCTCTGATGAGGGCAGAGAATGATGAAAGGAGGATCACATGGTGATGCAGGAAGCAAAGAGAGAGCTCACTGACCAAGGCCTGTGTCACCAACACCCTCACACCCCTAGTGACACAGATTGTGCAGGCCCCGGTCTCCCAAGGATTAACTCCACAGCTTAGCTTGTTTCTCAGAGGGAAACAGGATGAGCAATTTTGGCCTGATACATCTAGCCACTGGCTTAACTGCAAGTTCCTGCTTCCTATTTGTCAAGTTATCTGCCAAGGGATTGGATAAATACTGGGAGGAACTCGAGGATTTAGGGTGGCCCCTTGAGGACTGGATAAACACTGGGAGGAGCTAGGGAGAGTATAAAAGAAAGCCTGGAGTTGCAATAAAGATCAATCAATATATCATCGATCGGCATTCGGTGTACTGTGTGTTGTCTTGTGTTGGCTCTCTGCGTATTGTCTTTTGTGTAACCCTAGTCCCTCCGCTCGGCTCGGGATACGTGGCGACGCGGGCGTTGCCAACATCTGGAGGTCCCACCGAGTTTGAGAAAGAGAGGATACGACGAAGGGTCATCCCGGGAGGCTGGCCAGCTGATTCTTTCATTACATATTGACTCCACCCATGCCCTTGGGCAAGTGATAGCAGCCGCTGTTCAACACCCTCAGCCCCACCCTAGGGCGCCTCCCAAAACCTGTTTCAGATGTGGCCAGCCTGGACATTTTAAAAATCAGTGCCCCAAAATTCCGCGACAAGGAAGATCACCCCCGCAATCCTTGCAGGCCCCAGATCTTTGTCCAAGATGCCGTAAAGGCTATCATTGGAGCAGTGATTGTAGGTCCAGATACGATGCCCAAGGCAATCCCCTATCGGGAAACGGGGTCAGGGGCCCGCTCCGGGCCCCCCAACCTCAGGTGTACGGAGCCCAGCAGACACCTGTAACCTCTGGAACAGCGCAGACTCCTTCCAGAGTCCCTCTCCCACGGCGAGGCACACCGACATTTCAACCCTCCTCAGAGCAACACCAGGTAGCACAGGACTGGACCTCTGTGCCACCTCTGGAGAGGTATTGACCCCGCTCCTGGGGCCCCAACGGATAAAAACAGGAGTCAGGGGCCCCTTGCCTAAGAATACCTTGGGTCTGATCCTAGGAAGAAGTAGTGCTACTATGCATGGAATCAGAGTACTCCCAGGAATGATAGATGAGGATACCCCCGCAGAAATAGAAGTCATGGCAGAATCAGCCAAAGGCACTATAATCATTCCACCAGGAGCTAGATTTGCCCAGCTGATCTTGATCCCCAAGGTTCCAACTGACAACCCCATTCTTAAGAGAGATAAACAAGGAGGATTTGGAGATTCTGGCCCCTTAGCATGTTGGGTCTCTGACATGCAAACCCGACCCACCTTACAGTTAGAGAAAGAAGGGAGAAAATTCACAGGTTTACTTGATACCGGGGCTGATAGTACAGTTATATCCCAGGCACAGTGGCCAAGTTCCTGGCCATTAGAAGCCACCCCAACCGTTCTCCAAGGGATAGGAACTTCTCAGCCACAGAAAAGCGCCAGGTTGTTAAGGTGGAAGGATCAACAGGGGCATTCAGGAGTTTTCCAGCCGTATGTCTTACCACATATTCCTATCAACCTGTGGGGACGAGATTTGTTGAGTGCCATGAATGTTGTATTGACCTCTCAGCCTGTGGCAAATATGCTTAATAGACAGGGATACTTTCCTGGAAAAGGTTTGGGCAGACATCTTCAAGGTAACCCCCAACCAGTCTGTGACAGGGTTAAAAATTAGAGGCTGCAATTGAATTGGTAAAGGAACAGCTTGAGAGAAATTAAAAGAAGCCCATTGTTTACAGGCCTTTGCCTATATTTTAATATAACTCACAAAACAGGCATCCCTTATAATCCTCAGTGTCAAGCCATTGTTGTACGTGCTAACCACACCCTTAAAGTTTATCTAGAAAAAATAAAGAAGGGGGATGTGGCCGAGCATTGCAGCTCACCCCATTCCTTACTGGCATCTGCAATCTATGTGTTAAATTTTTTAACTGTCACTAATGATGTAGCTCCTGCAGAGCGCCATTGGCTTCGCCCTGCTAATGAGAATAAAGGCCAAGTAAAATGGAAATATCTGGCCACAAATAAATGGCGAGGACCAGATCCAGTACTAACGTGGGGGCGAGGCTCCGTTTGTGTTTTTCCCCAGGATGAAGAAACACCTAGATGGGTTCCCGAGAGACTTACACGGCAAATCTCCTTGGCTCCAACTCAACATGATCCCACTCCTAATGATGTTCTTGCAGGATAGGAGACCTTGACAGCAGTGGTGCAACTTCCTGGTATCCTGCCCATGGGAAACGCAGATCTCCAGCTGCTCCCCGATTTACCATCATATATGTGTTACCCCTGTGAAATGGCATTTAACTGGCAGCATGGATGTTTTAGGAACAAAGCGGAATCTTGGCCATGGGGCTGATGGTCATAGCCATGATTGCAGTACTGTTTACCCTTCTTTGCCGCCTATGCAGGCAACAAGCCTGGGAGCAGGTCATTATTTGACAAACGATGATGGCTTTAGCTGTGGAAAACCCTACCGCTCAAGTTTGGTTGAACATGGTGTGATGGGCAGCCAGAGACGGGTAAGATCTGGCAGCACTGATGACCAACCTAAGACAGGGATTCCCCAGGTGGGGCTCCCCATGATGGGTAAGGCGTCAACTGACTGCTGGACAACCTAAGACAGGCGTCCATTAAAAAAAAAAGGGGGGGGGGACATGCAGGCCCCGGTCTCCCAAGGATTAACTCCACAGCTTAGCTTGTTTCTCAGAGGGAAACAGGATGAGCAATTTTGGCCTGATACATCTAGCCACTGGCTTAACTGCAAGTTCCTGCTTCCTATTTGTCAAGTTATCTGCCAAGGGATTGGATAAATACTGGGAAGAACTCGAGGATTTAGGGTGGCCCCTTGAGGACTGGATAAACACTGGGAGGAGCTAGGGAGAGTATAAAAGAAAGCCTGGAGTTGCAATAAAGATCAATCAATATATCATCGATCAGCATTCGGTGTACTGTGTGTTGTGTTGTCCTCTGTGCGTTGTCTGTGTTGTAACCCTAGTCCCTCCGCTCAGCTCGGATTACGTGGCGACGCGGGCGTTGCCAACAAGATTGCTCATTTATCAAAGCCTGTGTCACTAACCCTCTCGCCCCCAGGACTAGATACCTCCCAACAGGTTCACCTCCCAGGCACCATGAATAGATTAAGTCTCCATTCTTAATCCATTGCCATTAACATAAGACTTTAGGATTTCAGCATCTGAATGTGTTTAAAAAGAAAAATCCATTAACATGTTAAAGAAATAAAAATTGCTAGAAACAGTAACTGTAGCTTGGATATAATTTAGAGCAGGTACAATTCAAATAGGAATATTCAAAGATTTGGAAAAAAAGCTACAATAATGACATTTGCTGACAGTGATGCTGAAAATACCATCACATTTAGGATGGAATACAACCAAGACAAAGAAACAAGAATTGATATGACTCACACAGCTGTCTAAACAGTAGGTAAATCTGAAAAGCATTAACACTGATTCCTTAGACCGAATGCTGAGCTTAGGAAAACCTGCCCAAGCTCTGCATGTTAGTGGATGTGCGTGTGCACGCACAGGTATCACAATAAGTCTGTATTACACACTTTCAGAGCTGGAACACAACTTGAAAGGCATCTCTTCCAAACCCTCCCCTTGGTTACAACTTTGGAGTCCACTGCCTAGTAGCAGCAGAATCAGTTCCAAAACCTTGGCTGCACTTTGCTCGCAAACGAACTTGAATTTCACCATTTGATGGGAGCAATGGCCTACAGAGAGATTTGACATTGACAGCTGACCATTTTGCAACACTTCAACACAGAAAATTACTGTCGCAATAACCATGACATGAAGCAAAAATATGAGAATTAGGTAACAAAAATATTTTAATGTACATCAATTTAATTATGCCCATTAAAATATTAAAATTAAAAACATAGTATAGAAAAAGATGAAAAGAAAATCATTTATTCAATTATTTTAAAACATATACAGTAACTTGAACCTTAATCTACTGATTACAGTCCAAACAACACTACTAGTAATTTGTGTGTATCACTCTGGGAGTAAAGATGCAAATTTTAGTAAAACCAAAATTTCTGCCAAAGGAAAATTAAGAAACTATTAAACAGTATCACATATATAACTTTAGCTTCCTTGTTTTTTTATACTTATGCAGCAATTAACAAATTCAAAAGAATACATTTTAATTTTAAATTCATACATAAATTCAATATTTCACATAGAACTAAAGTTTGCTCTGGCCAGCAAAAATTAGACACTTGTCAGTCATACCCTGATTGTAAAAACTACAGCAATCAAGTTTTTTAACAGTAAATTTTTTACCATAGAATGGTAAGTTTGAGGAAACTCAACTTCTCTTTCTTCACCTTGACATTTACTATGCTATACTTTATTTCACATCCATTGTTTACACTCAAGGTTGTACGCTACCCCCTGGCTGACTCAAAACCACCACCCACCCACCGACAAAACCATTCTGAGCCACAGTAATTTCCCCGAGCAGTGAGCACACAGCATGTGGAGTTCACATGTGTTGGGGCTGACTGTAGAACTGGGAATTCTTTGTTTTCCATGTAGAATTCCATGGTTTTTTTTTTTTTTTCAGGAATGAACGATAACTGTTAACTGCTATTTCAACTTATCAGTGATGTCAGTAATTATTTAGAATTCAGACCACAAAATATGATTTTTTTTCAGTGCATTTTGCCACTGACATTGTTTTTGAATCACTTGCACATGAGGATGGCATAGAACAAACGTAGTTATTTTTATTTTGTTGTGGGGTTCTCTTCAAATAAACCCCATATTGTGTGCCTGTGAGTGGGTCCTCTGTCTTGTATCCTTCTTGAATACCTGTGTATGTGATTCTGAGTGGTTATGGCTGAAGAGTACGCAGACCAGTGATTGGAAAGAAACTGAAATGTTAACTAACCTGGCTTGATCTTCACAGGTGTGTTGATTGACCACTCTGTACCTTACAAACATATCCCAGTAAAGTCATAACTATACAAAGCATCATGTAGTCTGGAGTTCAGCCTAGCGTATACTAAGGACTGTGGCCAGGACAAACCCTTCTATTTGTGCTGTCTCTTTCTCTGCGTTCATATTCTGAGATAATAGAACTTTGCTGCTCTGCTACCTATTTCTGAGCCATTTTCTATTAAAATTCCTTCAATAAAGGATTTTAATCCATAAGCATTTAAGTCATGCAGTGAAAAAGAAGCCATCCAAGATTTATGAATCTATCATGTGCACAGAATCAATCACATGCATGTACACATGTAAGGATCATGTTTGCCCTGCTCTATAGCCCTGCTCAGGGAGAAAAACTCATTAGTACGAAGCAATTACATAAGTAAGTACACAATTCCCTAGACTTGAACATACATAGTCAAATGCTACAACAAAACCCTTGGAGATTTTGAGAGGCGAGAGCTGCCAGGAGAAAGGCTTGGTAGGTGAGTTAAGGCTCCAAGGTAGTTGAGGGTCTTTGGATAAAAGCTGCCCTGGGGACCAGCATCGTACCTCTGCCTCACTCAGGTGCACTAGAACAGCATGCTCTTCATCTCTGAAGAAGGGAGTGTGTCAATCAGGGCAATGGAACCCTGCCAGAATGGGACAAGATTTGTACTGAAGGTCTGGAGGCAGGTGAGAGGTAACATAAAGCATCTCTGCCTGAAGAAAATGCAGGAACCACCAGCTCTAACTTTGGACCAGAAATGGTCTCCCCAAGAAACTGTTCAACCCATCTGGACAATAAGTAGCTGGACTCTATGCTTGGTATATGTTTGCAAGGAAAGAATCTTGATGGAATTTGAACTGTAATACTGCATCAAGGTGGAGGAATCCACCAGGGGGGAGGGGCGTGGGGAGGGGTGGGGGGATTCCCAGAGCCTATGAAACTGTCACATAATGCATAATAATTAATAAAAAAAAAAAAAGAAAATTCAGGAACCAATCACTGGAAAGTCGCTGTGGTAGACCTAGCTCCACCCAAAGGCAGACCCAAAGCTGTGGCTGCTGCAGTGAGTTGGGAGCTGTCCTACCCAAACGTACTTCCTGTTTCATTTTTAAAAGGGGAGTCATGTGCTTGCCATCCCTTGTACGCCTGACTTTTCTTCTTGTAACAGGTCTGTCTGGAAAAGCAAACTTTTTAATCAAAGGAGTAATGAGGCTTCCACACAAAGTCCTTTAAATACTATATCATTATTCAAGTTAGGAAGATTAGGCACCGTGGCAACACTTATCAGCTGCTTTCAGATTTGTGGTTTTGTTTCCATTTTTCACAAAGCAAATACTTCTCAGATTTTTTTCAGGGTTAATTGGACAATTTGGATGAGCTTATGCCTATCTTTTCAAAGATGTCCAATGTTTTCCCAAATACTTCCACTTCTTATTTTTCCCAGATTTACAGATAATTTTCTCCTGAACAGGCAGCAGTTTCTATGCCAGCTGGATTGGAATTACAGAGCATTCACTTCCAAAGTAGGTACATGTCCAGAGCCTTGATACCAGACCAGGGAAACTGACCAAAGATGGTTTTCTAGGAGTACTTGAAGGGAAATGATCCCATTGTGATATGTCATTGTTATATAGTGGAAAACAGAAAGTTTTCTTAAGTAAAATATCACACATCTAGAATTCTATAACTATAGCATTTTCTCTTCCCAATTCTCTGTTGTCTTATCCTCACAATTTACCAAAAATGAAGGAAAGGAATGAAAGAAAGAAAGGTGAGTTAATTTGCAATAATTACAGCAAATAGCTCTAGTTAGATCTTTCAATCCTCCCAGCAGTTATAAACATCACTAAGCACTTTGGATGAATAATGTAAGAATTTACTCCCAATCTACAACACAAACTATTGGGAGCGTTGTCAGGAGTCACTTTTAAGTTATCTACTCTCCAGCTGCTATTGAAAATCCTGCTGTCAAAGATTAGAGAAGCAAACAAACAAAAAGAACCACTTAAGCTAACACAGAGACCTCCCCATCTTGTTTCATCCTTCTTCCTCATAAACAACATCATTGCAGTCCCTTGAAAATTTGTTCTCTAGAGCTGCAGTTTCACAATAAGAAAAACCAAGGTCACTAAACCTATTAAAACCAAGTGAAGATGAGGGACATTGTCCACCGTAATATGCATACTGGTCTCATGCAAAATATTGCCTTTATTGTTTGAATATGTATTTATTTCTTTTCACCCACTTGAAAGGCAGAGATAGTAGCAGAGACAGAGATCTTCCATTCATTGGTTCACTCCCCAAATGCCCTCAACAGCCATTTCTGGACTGAGGTCAGGAGACCAAAACACCATTCAGGTCGCCTATGTGTATGGTCAAGTCTCCCATATGGGTGACAAGGGCCCAAGTCCTTGAGATATCATATACTTCCTCCCAGGATGCATTAGCAAGAGCCAGATCAGAAGTGGGCAAGAAAGTACTTGAGCCAGGCACTTTGATATGGAAGGTGGACATTCCAGGGAGCCAATTGACCTGCTGTGCCAAAGATCTGCTTTATCTAGTGATTAGGTTGGCCATTTTCATAGGAGTGTTACTCCATTTTTTATTCTTGCCTGCTGACAACTTTGAATTGTCCTTCTCCCTGTCCCCTTCATATCCCACTCCTAGACAAGCTGCTAACAAAGCCGCCCTTTTGATCTTTGCAGAAGAATCAAGCTCCACAAGCTGGTTCTGGTACTAAGGAACTTTCTCTCTGCCCCACCTCCCACACATTGAAGCTCCAGGCCATCCTCCTTTGCCTGTCCCACAAGCCTCTTCACAGCTGCTTGAGCAGGCTGGCCTGCTCTCCCCAGAGAATGTTTATATACCGTTTCCTATCCTGTGTGTGTATGTGCATACACATGCATGCGCTCATCGCTCGGTATATCCTAATCTACTCGAAAACTAACCAACAGTAAACCCATGTGGTCTCTACACTTGTAGGTGCCTATAAACTGGGCAGCTCGGCCATCTTGGTGGTACATATTGGTTCCCAGACCCAGCTGAGGGCCACTTCTTTGTGTCCTCCTAAGATTCTGTACTGTCTGATCAGGGGGGGATTACTACAGTATGACTGCACGCAATCATCTCCTGGAGAGCAGAAATCAGCCTGTCTTATTTACAATGATACTCCCCACACACTCAGCACAGAGTGAGCACTTAGTGAATACTTAGTCAATGGGTGATTGGAAGAGTGAAACTGGGACAAGTGTTTATGAGATAACAGCTGGAAATGCATTTAAGATACCACATCTCGAGCCAGGCACGGTAACCTAGTGGTTAACACGTTGCATGTGCTGGGATCCAATACGGGTGCTAGTTTGTATCCCGGCAGCTCCACTTCCTTTCCAGCTCCCTGCTTGTGCCCCAGGAAAGCAGTCCAGGACCCTGTATCTGTATAGGAGACCTGGAAGTAGCTCCTGGCTCCTGGCTTTGAATCGTCTCAGCTTGGGCCGTTGCAGCAACTTGGGGAGTGAGCTAACGGAAGGAAGACGCTTCTCTCTATCTCTCCTTCTCTCTGTAAATCTGACTTTGCAATAAAAGTAAAATAACAAAATCTTAAAAATAAACCAATACCCACAACTCATAACAGTGTCTGATTTGGACTCCCACCTATGGTTACTGAACCCAGCTTCCTGTTCTTGCAGGCCTGGGGAGGACATAAGGAATTGTGTTCCTGCCACACATGTGAGAGACCTCAGCTGAGTTTCTGGTTCTCAGCTTCAATTCCAACAGTGGCCCAGGTTTTTCGAGAATTAATTAGTTAATGGAAGCACTCTCTGTCTCTACAACTCTCAAATAATTTTTTTAAAATGTAAATGTACATTTAAAGCAAAAATGAATAAGATTTAAGTAGAGAAGTGATTTGCATGAAAATAGCAATGATTAATAAGTATCAAGGGGGAAATTCTTTTTCTATAGCTTAGAAAAGGAAAAATACAGAATAGAAATCCTGGCCTATGGATTTCTGACACAGTTAAACTGCCAGTATGGAGTCCAATTGCCTGGCACCCACACTACCCCAACCACATGCACTGAAATACTATCGCAAATTACAATTTACTTCCCAAAAGCTAAACTTCATTAAATATTAGTTTAATTTAATATTTTCCAGATTAATTTAGTTCCTGCCGTTTGCACAACCCAAGCAGTATCTCACCCTTCTGTCATTTCTATCATCTCTAAGACAGCAGAAAAGAGGAAAATGTATGGTTAAGGAGAACTATGATAGAGTAAGTAGGGGGAGATTTAATTAAACTATTACATATATTTCCCGTGCATGTGAAAAAAAGTCATAAATTTGCCAGCAAGCAGAGTTTATGCCCATCAGGAAGCCTGATGAACAAGAACTTTACAGATATGAAAAGAAGTGGTGTTTACAAAAATGCCTTAAATGGAAATTCTGGTACGGTCCTTTACACTGCATTTTTTCCCCTAAATATAATCATGTGTATTTATGCCAAAGGAATCTTTGATCCCTTAATTTGTCTTCAAAGAATAAAAAAATTGCTCATTAATATTCAACAAATCTCTTTTGTGCACGGTTGTCTTTTTCAGAAGCCTAGGATTTTAGAGCTCAAAAGCACATAAGAGAATGTCTAGTCCGGAGGAATTCCTGACGTTTTAGCATAGTGCTCTTGCCTTGAATTAGTTCGTACATGAAAATCAACGCTGAAAACAGTTCAGAGCACAACTACGTTGTTGGATTGAGGATGGGACTCCTGGGCCCTCTCCCCAGTGTACCCCAAGCTGCACCCACATATTTCATCATTCGTGCCTGAACTTTACAGTTTAATATTTGCCAATGTAAATCAACCTCCCCATTTTATAGATAAAAAAAGCTCAAGGCAGGACCAAGAGAAGAGTCAAGTTGCACTGATCAACTAACAAAATCAAGTGAGCTAGATAACCCTCCTCCCCACCCCCGCTGCTTCCTTCCTGACTCATTGCTGTTCCAACTACCCAATCCCAGCAGCCCTCGAAGTGAGAGCCAGGCTGACGATCCAGGCCGTTAAGAAGCTCTACCCAGGAGAAGTGATCCCAAAACATGATCCAGTGTGCCAAAGGGCTGAGCGTAAAGAAACTGCCTGCTGGTGATTTTTTTTAAATCAGTAATATCTGCCACAGTTTTGAAAGTAAAATCTTGCAGAAAACTCTTTTTAAAAAAATGAAAAAAAATCCCCCTCCCTCCTTACAAATTCCACATCTGAGAGATAATCATTTTTATCTTCACTGAACATATGTAGAAGTGTATCTCTAAATATATCAGTATTAGATTAAAAGCTAAGCAATTTAATCCTTGTTCTGCGTTCTACATCTTCCCTTAGACTTAGTTGTATATTGTCAAGATTTTCAACTTACGCTTTCTGAAATTATAATTACATCTTCTGTGCTCTGTTGATTCGTGTGCATTCTTGAGCAAGCTGTTTTTGTTTATTTGGTTGGCGAGTGGGTGGGTGGATTGGTTGGTTTTGTTTCTTTTTTCTTCCTCCTTTCTGGAAGCATTTGGTATGTTCTCTTTCCCCTTCATGTTCTCAACTTTCACAGGTTATATTTAGTGATATAACTTTTATTTTCACTTATGCTGCTCAGAACTCAATGTCATTTTTAATCAGCACATTTATGTTTTTCTTCTGTTCAGTGACATTGTCTTCAAGATTTCTGTTACCCTTCTATTATAATCCTATCCCTGATAGGAGCTCTGATCAGTGAGGATACTGAGCATCCATTTCTATCTCTATATTGCATGTCTTACTTGTATATTTTTCATAACACTGCTTTTTTTTTTCTGTAAATCCAAGGATGTTTCTGTAACTTTGTTCTTTAGATAATGAGCTCGGTCTTGACTTTGACTTTCCCAGCCTCAATCGTTTATCGAAACTATTTCCTCAAACATTGTTTCTTTTCCTTTCGCTATCTCTTTATTATAACAGATATTTTACTAATGAGCAATTTCTCCAATCTCTAAGAATCCTCAACTTTCAAAATTGAATCTTCTTCTTCTTTATTTTTTAACACACCAAAAAAAATCAGAATATTTCCCCTCTCTTTACCCTCATTATTAAGTTCCTATCTTCCTATTCATCCCTTTTGCCAAATAACTGCCTTTCCACATGACACTTAGCAAGTAATAACACTTTCACTTTTCTCAGAGTAATTAATACTATACGCTGACTATAGTTCAAGCAAATTCAGCAAATATTAAGAACCTAAGAAATGGGAGGCACTGAGTTAAAGATTACAAGAAATGATACCATGGTTAGAAGCAATCAAGAGATAGACTCTTGCACTGTGGTGGAGTGGGTGAAGCCTGTGATACTGGCATCTCATATAGGAGCCGGTTCATGCTCTAACCACTATGCTTCTCACCCAGCTCCCTGCCAATGTCTTGGAAAAGGAAGATCTCTCTCTGACTCATCTTCTCTCTTATTTTAACTCAACCTTTCAAATAAAGTACAAATACATCTTAGAAAGATGAGCAACAATAACAAATCATGTCCAGTTACTCAATTCATTTCTAGGATCGGGGAGGAAAACAGTCATGGCAGACATCACACATGCCCAAAAGTATCTGGAGCTTGTCTTACACCAGGCATTTCTCAGGTGCTCACAATTAGGTAGATCCAGCTGACTTGCCCTGACCAAGGCACTGTGAATAGGAATGGCATGTGTCCCATCTAGACTGATGAAAAGCAAAAAGATCCACCAACGATCCTCTACATTCCTTTTACAACTGGGGCAGCTCAAGAGATTCCCTGTTTAACTACCAGGGAATAGACTCTTAACCTAAAGTCAAGTAACTGGAGCAACAGGGTAGATGGACAGAACCAGAAAAAAAAAGTGTTTACACTGCTAAACTACTGAAATTTTCTGCCAGAGCAAAAAAATCTAATCAATGCCAATTAACAAGCTAGAGAAACTGGGAAAGAAGAGAGAGAGACGTGAGGGGAGATCAAGTAAAAGGCGTCTTGCAACCAAAGAAACTCAAGGTATCAAAGGGATATTTGTTGCTAACATATTAGGAAAAAATCGGCAGGATTTTGATGCTCATTGGTAATCATCTCATCATTTTAAATACAGTTTTGCTCTGCTTCAACACTTTCCTTGGCCACACATGAAAACACTTTATCACAGAAGCATAAACCTGAAATGTGAGAACTAAATCTATATCACCCACCAGACCAAAATATTGAATAAAAAAGCATTAGAATAGTTCTATTGAATGAAGCAAGTAGAATCCAATATAACAGCTGTTAATATCATCTTCTCCCAGAAAGAGAAACCTTGATCATTCATTTGGAGCTTTTTTTTTTTTTTTTAATATATATTTATTATTTAACTTCAGTAATTACATTGTATTATGTGACACAATTACATAGATACTTGGGTTCTCCCCACCCCTCCCCAAACCCTCCCACCATGGTGGATTCCTCCACCTTGTTGCATAACCACAGCTCAAGTTCAGTTGAGATTCCCCCATTGCAAGCGTATACCAAACATAGAGTCCAGCATCTTATTGTCCAGTCAAGTCCAACGGCTTCTTAGGTATACCCTCTCTGGTCTGAAGACAGAGCCAGCAGAGCATCATCCCAGCATTTGGAGCTTTTTAAATTATACTCTTCTCCTGCTTACTAGTAACAGATTTTTCTATCTAGTTATTTAACATATATTGCTAATCTCCTATACAGATTAGTAACAATACAAGACCCTGCCTACACACTCTGTGTCCTCGATATGAAATGCTTCCTGTTTCTGTAAGTACCAAGCATCTATACAGGCAAATCCACTAACATCAAGCTGGAAAATGCAGACATGATAAACCAATCCATCAAACTCTTCCTATCAATTTTTTCTGAGTGCCAAATCTAGGATGGTTTTTAAATGTATATCTATTAGGATCATGACTAGATGCAGGGAGAAGTAGGAAGAGCTAGAGATGCCAGATTCCAAATCAGAGGTAGATGGAAGGAATAAGGAGGAGAGTACAATTCACAACAGGTTGGTATTTATTCTATGAACAATAGAGAAGAGAGGTTCCAAACATCTAATCCCCAAATAACATCAAAGAAAGAGAAATTTTGATCACCCTTATTTGACTGGTACACACCACATGCAAGTATTAAAATGTTACTCTGTACTCCCAAAATATGCACAATTATTATTATGAAAACCTTAAGTATTTTTATGTACTACACAAGAATCATAAGAAAAATACTCCAAAACAATTGACATTAGTGAAAGAGCATAAAGATTTTTACAGCCCTCTGTAATTGTATCCTTCTCCTTTTCTTTGCCTGAGATAATTTTCTCCTATATCAGCTTCATCTACGTAACTCCACGTCTTAGAGCTCCTTCTAGCCTGTTCTCAGTCACTTGACACTTCACTGCTTCCTTCCCTGATGTTAGCTTCCTCCAGAGTTCTCAGTGAGAGCACCCTTATCCTGTTTCCACTCCTGTGATAACTCCACTCACCAGTCCAATACTTTGCAAAACAAAAAGGAGGATCCCTACATTGTCTTTCTCTTTACAAAACAAGCTGTCTCTTTATATATCGTGCTGCTATAAGAGAATGCCAAAGATTAAGCAAAGTATAAAGAACAATGTTTATCTTGAATAAACTTTAGGCTAAGAAGTCCAAGATCAAGCTGTTGGCGTTTGGCAAGGGCCTTCTTGCTGCATGTATTAACCCATGGCAGAAGGCAGAAAAGAGCGTGTGTACACAGGAAAAGCTAAAGGGGACCCACCTTGCTTTCACAACAAACTAACTCCTGTGATAATGGCATTAAGCCACTTATAAAAGTCATTGTGGTCACTTGGGGAGTAAATCAGTGGACAGAAGATCTTCCTCTCTGTATATCTGCCTTTCCAATAAAAATAAATACATGTTAAAAAAAATAAAAACCATAGTTAATTTGTCAACATATATGAAACTCAAAAACTTTCCTTCAAAATTGGACAGATAAACAAAATATAATTCCATTTACATAAAGATCAAATACAGAAAAATGAACAAAATGTTTAAAATTGTACATAAACATATGAAAGAAAGCAATAAAGAAAATCAGAATGATTCACACAAAACTCAGTATAGCGGCCCCTACATGAGTAAAGAAAGAGGTAGAAAATGCAATTTTGGAGTGACAGATAGTAAGTCTTAAAAGAATTGGTAACTTTCTATTTTTCTGAGTTTCATAGTGACCATATGAGCTATTGGCCTTTAATCATATAAATGTTAGCTATACTCATGTCAAACTCTATCAGATTTAGTGTGTGTAAGAATTACTATTTGAAATGTGCATTTGCAGACCACTTGTCAGGTAATCTGCTCCAGTAGGTCTCAAAGACAAGGAGGTACCTCAGGTTCCAATTCTTGTGTCAATAATCTCAGCTATATCCATTGGTATGCCATGCAGATCCGTGGGCAATCCTATATGAAATACTAAATGATTCTTATTGAATTATTAAGTTTATGTTAGATGTTTACAGGCTTTATTTTGAAGATGAAAGGTTGTATGAAGCTCCAGTGTGTGAATAGAGATGTTCCAGTTAAAGTTGCAGAGAAGGTCCCATTACTTGTTTTCTGTGCCCCCTGCTGCTTACAACAGGCTTAACAGCAACTCTAGACATGTGTAAATTTGTGACCAATGAACAGAAACTCCAGTGCCAGTCCCATTCAACATACTTCAAAATACAAAGAAGTAACTATGTGGGACTGACTATAAAGCAAAGGTAAGCTGAGTAATAAAGCTTAAATACATTTTAAGCCGTTTATAAACATATTTTCGTGGAGATAGTGTTGTGACTCAGCAGGTTAATCTCACACCGACATTCCATGTTGAAGCACCAGTTCAAGTTGCAGCTGCTTTTGATCCAACTCTCTGATAATGTGCCTTGGAAAATAGCGGTTGACAGCCCAAGTACTTGCTACCCATGTCAGAGACACAAATATAGAGTCCTTGGTCTGGACCAATACCAGTCATTGTGGACATTCTGGAAGTGAACCTTTGGATGAAAGATCTCTCTCCTCTGTCTGTCTGTCTGTCTCTCTCTCCCTCGCTCTCTCTCTCACTCTCTTTCTCTTTCCTCTGTCACTTTGTATTTCAACTAAATTTTTAAAACTTTTTAAAAACATGCAAGCTGTTGTGATTCATTATGTATACATAATTTGCATATGAAAAAGTATAATGTCCAGCACATAATAGGTATATGTATAGTATAAGTAAATTGGCATCTGATTCATTCAAAACGCTATAAAATTTGGAGAAAATAGGACTTAAGGCAAGAGTCTTGCTGTCTGTGATTCTAAGTTTTGGGTGAAATTCACAAACCAGCAATAGCCACAATTTGTTACACTGAAATGCTTCCAGGCAACAAAAGTAATAGATTTGTTAAGCTATCCATGGCAAACCACCGCACCCTGAACACCTGCTGAAAGACAGAATTTTCTAGTTACAAATGTAGTTCGAACATGCTGCCTAGAACAGATCTACTCTGCATGAAACATGTAGCCAATGTGGTAAAAGAATGGAATGGAATATTCAAATAGGTGGGTGGCTACATATTGGTGTAAATGGAACATCATGTAGAGAAATGTGTTCTTTCTTTCTGAATTTACATTTTATACACAAACACCATAATTAATACTTGGCCATAAGTGAAATTTCATGAAACAGCTTTGGGGGACAATTTGCTAAACTGTTCCCACATATAGTCTATCCCTACCAAACACTGGCCAAATCTTACAGTAGCAGTCATGGCAAAAAGAACGCTGAAGTTGGTTTTCTGGGTGAAAACCCTTCTCTTCACAAGCCCATTGGTTTCTCTTGATTCTCTTGGCCTTCATTCAAGAGAAGCTGGCATGTGGTGTTGCCTAGCAACAGCATGCAGTGTGCTTTTCTGCTAGCCCATAGAATGACTGTCTTTCTGGACCCCATGGCATTCAGCGTTGTGGTATTGTAAATGATGACACTCTCTCAGGAACTTGCATTCCCTCTCTCTAAAAAAAAGTGATTGAAAAAGACGATTCAGTACTCAGCCCTTCATCACAAATATTGCACATAAATAGCGGCATAGTAAGAGACCAGAGAAATAAGGAAAACATCCCATCAATTTCTAAATTCTCTGACTGCTAGCAGAGAATTAAGATAGTCATATCATATTGGAAATTTCAAAATATTTTCTCTGAATAAGCTATGGCTGCTTAATGCCTTACATATATTCAATAAATAATTAATGCCTTTGCCGACATGATACTCAGTGTTTAGTACTCAATGAGACATACACTGTTCCTGCCCTTATACAACTTACTTGCCTGTTCATTAATCTCCCAAGAAACTGAATGTTCACTCACAAATCATATTTCACACCCTGATAAATTACAGCTAAAAGGGGAATTCTATTTGTTTAAACAATAAACATTTTCAAGCCTAATTCAGATGCCTAAAGTCATTCAGTTAGGGCCAGGAGAATCCACGTGAGGAAGTCCAGAAAATGAATTCAAATGACCAGCAATTTGACGTGTAGGAAGGCTCCACAGAAATATTAGCAGGATGTTTAAGACTTATCATCCTGTCATGGGATGAAGATTCCTGAATCAAAAATGAGGGATGGAGATGTTCAAAGGTATCTCTGAAAGGCCAAAAATTAATTTAGCAGCAAATGGAGATAACTGAAATGTCTGTTTAGTCTGCAGAGTCACCAAGACCTAGACAACGCACGGTGGGTTTCAGTCACCTTGCAGTTCACCTGGTGAGAAACGTCCTCTCAAATCTTCCACAATAGTAAGACCAGGAGAGCATGACAGGTGTTTAAAAATTGTAAACAACTCCTGCTACTTCAGTCTTCCTATTGAGCCCGATCATTTAGGCAGAAAACTTCAATTTGAGAAAGAACAGGAAAACAAGTCTAGCAACAAACATTTGGAAGTAGAAAATAATGGCAATATCAAAGAATAACAACTACAAAACAAAAACACAACATGGACAGTCAAGACACAGTGCTACTACAATGGGTAGAAAAGGGTTAGACCAAATACACAGAGACCTAGGTTATCAGACTAATGTAATTTGCAGAAATCTTTATAGAGAGATTTAACAAGTGAGATGATACATTGTTCATCTAAATATGAAACAATCTCTATTCAAATTCTTTTTCACGAGATAATTCTAAATCAAAAGAGCCTTGTGGTTTCTAAATTTCTGTAAGTTACCTCCAGGGCCCTTCGACTATGTCAGTTCGTAAATGAATGAAACATCTTCTTAAAGTTTCAGCAAAGACAAAGAGAGGGATAACTTCTTTGGAAGAGTCTAGCCCAAAGAGATTTCCTCAGAAACATTCTTTCTATTTGTTTAATTGGAGCTGGATGCTCTCTCCCCAAAAATTTTCATTAAAAATTTAAAAAAGGCAATAACAGATTCTCTGCAATATTTTTCCTCTCCTCTTCAGAAACAAAACATGGTAAAAATGGAAGAGAAATCTCATTCTCCATGTTTACATGATGAACGATTTTTTTTTTTAAAGAAAGCTATTGAAAGAATGACAGAAATGAAGGAAAACATTAGTTTTCCTGGTGTAAATTCAATCAACTTGGCTTCTTCTCCCAGTTTCCTTTGTTTAAGCCACTCCAGGTTGGGAGCACAAGCAATTATTAACTTTTTGTGACATTTCAAAAAGACTTTCAAGACAGATGTTTAATATAGTGATTAAGATATTATTTGGGGACCTAGTGTAGTAGTCAAGCAGCTAAAGTCCTCACCTTGTACCAGGATCCCATATGGACACCAATTCAAATACCGATAGCCCCGCTTCCCGTCCAGCTCCCTGCTTATGGCCTGGGAAAGCAGTTGAGGATAACCCACTGCCTTGGGACCCTGCATACATTTGGGAGACCCAAAAGAAGTTCCTGGCTCCTGGCTTGGGATCGCTGCAGCTCTAGCCTTGGTGGCGACTTGAGGAGTGAACCATCAGATGAAAATCTTCCTCTCTGTTGCTCCTCTCTGTATTTCTGACTTTCCTATGAAAATCTAATAAATCTTGAAAAAAAAAAGATGTCAATTGGGATGCCTAAATCCCAAAGCAGAGTATCTTGGTGTAAGTCTCAGCTCCTCTTCTGATCCCAGCTGCCTGTTAATGGTATCCTGGAGACAGCAGCTGGCAGCCCAAGTAGTTGAGTCTTTGACATCCACACAGGAGACCAGGATATTAGAACTGACTGAATCCAGTCCTGGCTGTTGCAGGCACGAAAGGAGTGGAGCAGCACACAGATGATTCCCTCTCTCTGTCTCTCTCTTTTCCTCTCTTTCCCTCCCTTAAAAAGGGCCTGATTCAGATGCCATGGATGCCATAGCCTCTATGCCCCATGACACATCCGGAATTTAGCAGTTGGTTTTGTCTATTTAGCTTTGAGGGAAAAACAATAGAGGGCTGAGCAGCCAGGTACTGAAATGGAGTCACTGGCAAATCTCAGAAGAACAAGAGGGACAGTAGGCCTGAATTAGCAGGAAAGACATAGGCCCTGATGAGATTTTGAGTTCAACTGTTGGTTTCAGGGTGTGCTATTGCTGCAGAGGACGACACAAGGACACACATGTTCAGATGCGTATGCACACATGGACACATGCAAACACATCCCTTCCAGTCTGACCCTATCTGATTTTACAGACTAACCTTACCTCACTGACCACCCAAGGCTCATGATACTCTATGCTCCAGTCACCACAGACCTATAGACAATCTTCTGGGCTCTAAAGGTAACAGTCTGACCTGTGTCCATGCCTTTGTACTGCCTTGCATGTGCCTTGCAGATCCTTTATCTTCCTGCCATCCTGATTAACTCAATTCTACATAACCTAGCCTGCTACAGATGTAATGTTTTTGCCTCATGCTTCCTCCCCTTTTGATGTAGAAGTGTAATGGTAATATGAGATGGGACCTTGGGGCCTAATTTAATCATGAAAGTGGGGCTTCTGTGGTGGCACTATATTGTCTTTACAGGAGGAACGGAGCTATCCTTACTCCCTGCTCTGTGACATGTGATGGATAGTAGTCAAATAGAGTGCAAACTGGGAAGTCAACCCAACCAAATCCCAGCTATGTTGGCACCTTACTCATGTGCACCCCAGGCTCCAGAACAGAGAGAAACACATTTATTATTCCAGGCACCCAGTCTGTGGTACTATTAGTACAACAGTCCAAATGCTGCCCTTTCAGGAAGACTGCCCAATGCTTAAGGAACTGATGAAATAATTTTCTTCAACTCTCTATACTATCACTGCATCTTGTATCTCAACGGAAGAACTCAGAAAACATTGGCCTTTGTCTTTACTCCCAATAAGACTATAATTTTCAATGCTTGATCTCAGCGCTTCCAGCTCTAAGCATAGTACCTAACTAAAGGTAGGCATTTGTTAGCTGTTTGCTAAGGGAATGTGATGTGTGTGTTTTTTTTTTTTTTTTAGAGACCTAATCTATATTCTTGAGGAACAGTAGAGTTTCCACTTGATACTTGTTGGATTTTTATTTGGTGGGGGGTTAGACTTGTATTTGCAAAGTAGATTGATGGTATATAATTGTGAAAATTAAGAGTAAAACAAGAAAAGGAGGAGGATGAGAATGAGGGAGAGAGGGTGGGTGGTAAGTATCGTATGCTCTTAAAACTGTATAAATGAAAACCATTAACTTTGTTCCCTTTATATGAATAGAAAAGTTAAAAAGAGAAATTGGTATGACAGAAACAGCAACTTTTCTGTAAGAAATTTCAAAGTAAACTTTTTCTGAAGTCCTATTTTATGCCAGGCACCACATTATGTACTTTACGCACAAGATCTCATTGCATCTTTCCCCAGCCCTGTAGAGTGTTATACAAGGTTCAAGAAATGTCAAAAGACTCACCAAACATGACATAAAATGAAAATGAAATTAAAGAAGACCTTACTCATGTGCAAAGAAAAACACCTTGTAATCTATGCATAATTTTTTCATAATATGCATCTCCCATCAACTTTCTGAAGATCTCTCATATCTAGTGGAGGACCTCGGTTTGAATGCACATTCTCCAAAAATCAACAGGACCCTTTCCCATAATACTAGAGTTTCCAAATGGAAAGATAGAGAGTACTCATAATAGTACATACTAACATGTAAAAAACCAATGGCATTATGATGGGCCCGGCGCGATAGCACAGTGGTTAAAGTCCTCGCCTTGCATGCACCAGGATCCCATACGGGCACTGGTTCTAATCCCTGCAGCCCTGCTTCCCATCCAACTCCCTGCCTGTGACCTGGGAAAGCAGTTGAGGACAGTCCAAAGCCTTGGGACCCTGCAGCTGTGTGGGAGACCTGGAAGAGCTCCTGGCTCCTGGCTCCTGGCTTTGGATTGGCTCAGCTCCAGCTGTTGCAGCTGCTTGGGGAGTGAACCATCAGACAGAAGATCTTCCTCTCTGTCTCTCCTCTCCTCTCTGTATATCTGCCTTTCCAATAAAAATAAATCTTAAAAAAAATGGCATCATGCAAGCCATGGTTTATATTTTATTGTTAACATCTCTATATATAATTTAATGGCATCATTTCCTATTAGTCACACAAATGTACCATCCTACTGAGAAGCAGATGGGGTAAGGAAGAGACTGGAAGACATGGTGACAGCATCCTCTCCATGTGACAATGATCAAAAGAAGAGTGAATACTGAAGTCAATTGCAAAGCAGCAGCTACAAGGAGTGAGGATGGCAGGGTGATTTCAGCAAAATCAAGTGAAGCATTTTAATGATGGAAACACTTTTGAGAAAGAGAGCTGTTCTTGGATTCTTCTGGGTGTTTCTTTGAGTTATCATGGAGAGTTACAGGTTTGACAAAGCTATTTCCTACTTTGAGGCATTAGGAGGTTGTCGTAAGACTCACGCTTGTGGGAGAGATCTGTTTTTGAAGTTGTACAGAATGACCAATTAATGAGTTCTTGTATTATTCTTTTATAGCTGGTTACATCTGGAAGAGACTCAGGCTCAAGGGAGCCCTGGTTGGTATATTGTTAATTCTTACTTCCAGAGGCATGCTGGCCTCAAGTAGCCTGCTCTGTTTGCCTTTCCCTTCTTAAAGACCTGATAACTTCAACAAAAAGCTGGCAATCAGGCAGCGCTCTCATTCTTCTTAAATAGCTTTCTTGATTGCTATAGCTGTATGAGAGATTCCAAATAGGAAAGTATTTGGGTTCTCTGCAACAAGTTATCCTTGGCAGTTGCCCACATGCCAAGCCATGGATAAACATGCAATTGTAGAATGAATCAGAAGTTCTGACATGATTATGTTAAAAATAATCAAGCACTCATAATCAAGAAAATACAATGGTTAATATTCAAAGGGTCAACATGGTGCCTAACATGCAATAGATACTGTACAATATTTCTCAAATAATAATGCCGTTAAGCAACGGTCTACCATAATATCAATTATGGTGGACAGCCTTTGATTTGCTTGCATGTTCTTACATGAAAAACAGGGTATGGAACATATTTGCTTTTGCTCAGAATAAATTTTAAATTTGCTTGAAACTATAGAGCACAATATAATTGATACCCAGATTCTACCATTTATAATTAATCTAATAGTTTGTCACACTTAGTATTTTTAATAAAAGCAATAATTGCAGCTAACGTCTGTGAATTAACCAGTCCAGGCAGTATATCGAGTGCTTTATATACACTAATTTGATTAGATTTTACCAAATCCTATGAGGCAGGTTTGTGTTGATCTGCCTTTTACCAAGGTATGGAATTTTAAGTATGTGCCAAGTCACACCCCTTTAAGATACTCATTAGTTTGCCAAGGCTGCCACTGCAAAGCACCAGAGACTGGGAGATTTATACAGCAGAAACTGATTTTCTCACAATTCTGGTGGCCACCATTTGAAGATCAACTAATCAGCAGGATTAGGTCCTTTAACCAATTTCTTCCCAAGTCTTCAGATCCTCTTCTCTCTATGCACAGCTGCATGCTAATTTCTTACAAGGACAGAAGTCATACTGAATTAGGGCCCACCCTAATGGCCTCATTTTAATTTAACTGAAGCATTATTTACAATAACAAAGATATAGACACACCCTAAGTGTCCATAGGTAGATGAATAAATAGGTAATTGTGGCAGTGAGCCTTTCTTACGCATGGTTTACACAACCACAGATTCAATCTGTCTTGCATTGAAAGTATTTTTTAAGGGTAGCATAGCAAGGCCACCATCCCATATAGATAGTACCATCAACCCCATTTAAATTCTGATTCATATCCCAGCTGCTTACTTCTAATACATCTGTCTGTTAATAGCCCAGGTGTTTGGGCTCCTGTCACCAACATGAAGGACCCAGATGAAGCTCCTGGTTCCTGGTTCTTGTTTTAAGTATTATAAGTAATCTAGAAATGATTTAAAGTACACACAAGGGCAAAAATTTGGTCTAGCAGTTGAGACATGTTAACCTTCCCATTTCCCATATTGCCAAAGTGGAGCAGCTGGGTTATGAATCAGCATCTATATGGGATGTTGGCACCACCTATGTGGGATGGTGTGCCAACACAATTGAAGACAGTAAGATAAGATCAAAAATCCAGAAGGATATAGAGTTTATGTATGAATATTATGCAATTTTATACAAGAGAATGGAGCATCCATGGCTTTGGGTAGTCTCACAGATATAGAGAATGACTAGAGATGAACATGTGGATTCACATACAGACATGCAGCAGAATTGTTCAGGGCACTGCACCAAGTAGCCTAGTGGCTAAATCCTTGCCTTGTATCTGCTGGGATCCCAATATGCGCCAGTTTGTATCCTGGCTGTTCGACTTCCCATCGAGCTCCTTGTTTGTAGCCTGGGAAAGTAATAGAAGATGACACAACGCCCTGAGACCCTGCAATTGATGTAGGAAACCTAGAAGAAGCTCCTGGCTCCTGGCTTCTGGATCGACTCAACTCTGGCTGTTGCAGCCACTTGGGAAGTGAACCAGAGGAAGATCTTTCTCTCTGTCTCACCTTCTCTCTGTAGACCTGACTTTCCAATAAAAATAAATAAATCTTTTTTAAAAAAGTTGTTCAAAAAGTTCATGAAAAAACATATTATGAAAAACCTTCATATATTTTGATTTTATACCAAAATAATCTTATTTTTAATTTCATTTTACATGAATTTTTGGAAGTCTATTTGAATACTATTCAGCCTTAACAAAAAAATGAAATATCATCTATGACAATATAGAAGAACCCAGAAGACACAATGCGAAATGAATACGATAGACACAGGGAGAAACATGCTTCATCATCTCACACTTGGAATCTTAAAAAGTCAAATACATAGAAATAGAGCAAATCAATGGTAGCAAGAGTGGGAGATGTGTAAATAAATTTCAGTAAGACTTGCTTAGTAAGTATAGCCATTACTGATTTATTTTTAAGTTCTGTTTGTTTTGTTGGAAAGGCAGATCTACAGAGAGAAGAGACAAAGATCTTCTTTTCCACTGGTTTGCTCTCGCAAGCAGCCACAACGGCCAGAGCTAAGCTGATCAAAAGCCAAGAGCTTCTTCTGGGTCTCCCACGTGGGTGCAGGGTCCCAAGACTTTGGCCCATCCTATGCTGCTTTCCCAGGACACAAGCAGAGCACTGGATTGGAAGTGGATCAGCCAGGATACTAACAGGGACCCATATGAGATCCTGGTGCAGTTGCAGGGCAAGGATTTAACCACTAGGATATTGCACTGGGCCCATAAGGCAAGAAACTTAAACTATTTTCTTCAAATAGCATTTTACGCTGACACTTTTCATGCTGCCCTTCCTTAATACAGTAACTGTCATTCTAACCATCCCCAAATTAGTTAACAGTGTCACTATTTAGTATTCAACATGTCTTTACATTTGTTAACAAGTTTGGTTGATTTTTTGGTCATGATTTCTTCTCGGATTTGGTTTAATCTTCTGCATGAGTGTTTCTTTCAATGAGAATCTGATAAATAGCAGTGGGTTTCAGCTATGCACATCTAAAAATGTCTTTATTATTCTTACACGATACACTTTTAGTTTCAAGTTATTTTCCCTCAGTGCTTAAAGATTGGATTCTATTATATTCTAATAGCAATTGTTCCTAGAAATTCATTCTTTTATTGGAACCGTCATTTGTTTGTGAGTTTGAGAGTAACTTGTCTTCTCTCTCTTTTGCCTTAACATCCCATTTTTTTTGACTGTGATATGCCTACAAATTGCCTTTGTTTCTGTCTACCATGCTTGACTCGCTCGTCTTTTTCCATTCTAGAAAACTTTCAGTGATCACCTCCTCAAATATTTTCTCACTTTTATTCTTTCTATTTCATCATTAGAGACATCCTAATGCAAAACACTGTATCTCTTCCTATGTCTTCATCCATGACTCAATAATGATTTTTGGTGATTTTCTTGAGCCTGTAATTTGCTTTACTTCACCAGTTTGCTCATACTATATTCTAGATTAACAATTGACCTGTATAGTCAAAGTGTGTTTTGCTGTTGCAATTATATTGATGTAAGCATTTTTCATTTACAGTAGTTCTGCTATTTTATACCTTCACTTTCTTTAAATGAAAATGTTGCTTTATTAATTCTCTTACTTTCCTTCTTGAAATATTTATTATAAGTTTTTCCTATTGTCTTATTCCTTGAATGTGACCACTGCTTGCATGCTTATACTATTTCTTACCATGTTAGCTTCTCTGTGGATTAAGGTCTTCTTCCTATATAATCTTACCATGTTTGATACAGAAATTACCTTCACAGGGATGAATCATTTGTGTCTGGCTGAAAAGGTCAATACAGAATTTTATATGTCACAGTTCATGTGGCATGAACCGTGACTTCACATTCATTTTTGGATTAAGTCACAACTTAACTGTCATCTACTCTCTAATGGTACAGTGTCTCGATATGGCAAAGTGAGCTCAGTTTTACCCACAGTCTGAGCAGGCTAATGCCTTATACAGTTCAGTGTCTAGCAGTTTTACAGAGTATGTTTAAGATTTAACACTGCAAAAAAAGTCCATGATCCAGGTGCTCAGTCCTTGTAGGCTCACATCCTCAGGTGCCTCTTCATCTTATTGGTTGCCTCATTATTTCTGTCACTTTGAACATGGTGGTGATGAAAATGCTGCAAATATTCCAAGTGAAAGGGGTATTTCCCTAGTCAACTCAGTTAACTATATTGTTGCTAAAAGCATCCAAACTATATTTTTAAGGAAAACACAAGTACAGAGCATCACATGACAGTCACACAAAGTACAAAGTGAGAAGATGGGATGCGTTTTAGGATTAAGATACCCATATACCACATCAACGTACCTAAGTTTCAGGCCAGTTCTCATTCCTGAAGCCAGTTTACTGTTAATACAGCATTTCTTGGTAATATAGACCCCAGAAGGCAGCAGTGAGAACTCACGTAATTAATTTATTTCCTTCCACCCATATATAAGAGATCTGGACTGAGTTCCTTCTTCCTGGCTTTGGTTTGGCACATCCTTGACTATTGAACCCCCAGATCAGAAGTCTCTCTGGCTTTCTCTTGCTCTTTGTCTCTCTACCCTCATCATGAGCAAATGAAATAAGTTTTAAAAGAAAGTGAAAAGAAAAGGAAAATTTTTCAATAACATCTATAAACACTGATTGTCTAAAGAATGTCCACATGGAGGTCTGGCATGATGGCTCATTTCGCTAATCCTCCCACCTGCAAGCATTTGTGTCCCAAATGCACACAAGTTGGGTCCCAGATGCTCCACTTCCCATCCAGCTCCTGTTCAAGGTCTGATAGCAGTGGAGGACGCCACAAAACCTTGGAACTCTGCATTTACATGGGAAATCTGAAGCGGGTTTCTGGCTCCTGGCTTCAAATCAGCTCAGCTCCAGCCATTGTGGTCATTTGGGGAGTGAATTGGCAGATGGAAGGTTTCTCTCTCCTCTCTATATCTCCTCTCTCTGTCTCTGTCTCTATAAATCTACCTTTCCAATAAAAATGAATATAGAAAAATTCCCACGTGAGACTTTGATTTTGTAAGTAAAGCTCTGTGATCACATTTTTTAAAGACTAAATTAGACAAAAAAAAAGGTGACTGGAAACCTCAGTTCAAATATAGTACTATAAATTTTTTTAATGAAGCATAAAAAACAAGTGTCAAGCAATCAGAAATTAGGAACTTATTAAACAAGACATGGTAACCCTATTTAACTCAGCATAAAATTTAAGAAAAAATAGAAATTTCTAAAATTAGAATTATAAATTAAATTTTTACTTCAAAACTAAGGTATAAATTTTCTAGTTTCCACAATACTGTTCTAAATAAAAGAGGAGTTAGACTTTGCATTTTATATTGTTATCTTGGTATATTCAGAACATTCTGAGAAACAATTGGGTTTTTTTCACCAAATGTTTGCTGAACTCCTCTAAGATGCTTAGCACTATACATACCCAAGAGACCTAAGCACAGGATAAAATCCCTGCCCTGGAACAGAATAAAATTCAGGCCACAGGAAAATAGCAATCAAGGTGCTCGCTTCGGCAGCACATATACTAAAATTGGAATGATACAGAGAAGAGTAGCATGGCCCCTACGCAAGGATGACATGCAAATTTGTGGAGCGTTCAATATTTAAAAAAAAAAAAAAGAAAATAGCAATTAAGGTCACATAGAATTTAATCTCAATGTTGACTCTACTGACAAGCCTGTGCCGTAGAAATGACTATGAAGTAAAGCCCAACAGCTTTTTTTTTTTTTTAAGGAACAACACTTTCAAAGAAATGTTACATACCAAAACATCCTAATCCCACCCCCAGTCCAAATGAACAAACAAAAACAGCACTACACTTCACAGCTTCCTCTAACTCTCCTTCACTGCCCCAAATCTTCTGAAGCCTGTTTTCCCAAGACACATGTGTGGGCATCTGGCATTGCAGTAAGACAACTTTATCTGATTCCAGCCCCGCTTCCAAGTCCACCATTCTGGTGCTGAGCACCCTGGGAAGCAGCAGGTGATGGCTCAAGTATTTGGGTCTTGCCACCACATGGGAGACTGAAAATGAGTCCTGGTCTTCCTTCTGGTTTCAGCCTGGCCCAGCCCCAGCTGTTATGGGCATTTGAGCAGTGAATCCAATGGTATTCTCTCTCTCTCTCTCTCTGTTATGGGCATTTGAGCAGTGAATCCAACGGTATTCTCTCTCTCTCTCTCCTTCTTTCATTCTCTCACTATCATCTCTGTCTCTATTTCTTTCTGCCTTTTGATGAAATAAAAATAAATTTTAAATTCTTTAGCTTAAAAAAAAAAAACATTCTTTCCAAGTTCTTTCAAAATTCCTTCCTTCCCAGCACTCTGTGAATGGTCAGCATTCATTTCAAAGAGCTTCTATTTATAAAACCCAAAGCACTGTTCTAACATACCATTCCCAGGTGCAATAAAAACAGCCAAAATGTCCAAAACCTCACTAAAGCGGCATGTTTAAAGCAGCACATAGGTGAGCTACAGTGTGCCTTGGGTACCCGGAGATCTGTTACAAGGATGGTGGTACAGGAAGGGAATGCATTTCCCTGAAATGGTAATGAAGTGCAGCCAAAATAGAGATAATTATTTTAATTAATGGTAATGATTTTAACGGTTGAACATTTCAACTAATTAATTATGATTGATTGCTTGTTACTAATCAAGGAATATGATTCAAAGTTGTAATTGAAAAACCAGGAGCAATAGGTCCCACAGAGAGCATATCCCAACCCCACTGAGAAACGGGCATCATTTTGCCCTCAAAAATCACATTCTGGATCATTCCAGTCCTTTTTCTCTCACATTTACTTTCAGATACACAGGTAGGACATAAGTTTTAATTTTATATTTAGGACAGTACATCAAAATAAAAGCAAAACATAAAAGATATTAAAGAAACAATTACGTTATTTTTAAAGCTATAGCTTTTTATATAATATTATTCATCTAATTATATTCTTGTTGAACTTCAAGCCTAAGCTTTCATTCTTTTTTAATTTTTATTTTTTAAAATTGTACTTCTTTTGTATTTATCATTTTATGATACAGTACCATAGGCCTTAGGATTTCCCTTATCCCTTCCCCAATTCCCTCCTGCCTCATTGAGTTCCCCTATATCATTACTATAATTCTTCATACACAGTCATATGTCCATCATTATGGGCATAGACAATGGCAGAGAGTCCAGCGTCCTGTTGTCAAGATACAGTTAACAGTATCATTAGGAGTACATCTTTGTCTGGAAGTAGAGAAGTATACTGCATTGTATCCTCGCATCTGGATATGATAGTCTCCATTACACAGTTACCATACATCCCCGCAAATGAAAAGCCACAAAACAAAATCAACAACATGAAGAAAAACAAAGAAATTAACAACACCATGAAGTTAAATAACATGTTGCTGAATGACTAATGTGTCACTGAAGAAACGAAAAAGAAAATCAAGAACCTTCTTGAATAAAATGTGTTTCATCTCTTCTAAGCCTTCATTCTTTAGATAAAATTTTTTAAACATTTATTTCTTTTTATTTGAAAGGCAGATTTTACAGAAAAAGAGGAAAACAGAGAGAGAGAGATAGAGAGAGAGAAGATCAGGAAAGAGAGGTTTCCCAACTGTTGGTTCACTTCCCAAACAGCTACAAGTTGGGCCAGTGAGAAGCCAGGAACTTCTTCCAGGTCTTCCACGTGGGTGCCCAAATGCTTGAGTCATCTTCTGCTGCTTTTCCAGGCCACAAGTAGGATTAGAAGTGGAGCAGCCGGGCACAAATTGGCACCCATACTGGATGCCAATGCTACATATAGATAATTAGCCTGTATGGCACCACACTGGTCCCGAGGTAAGATTCTTAATACAAGGAGCTACTTAGACTGTTCAGATAAGATGAAATACTTTCAAATTTAATTTTTGTGAATTCTTTTAAATTTGTTTATTTGAAAGACAGGAATAGAAAGACAGAGACAGAAAGCAATTCTATCCACTGGTTTACTCCCCAAATTCCTGCAACAGAGGAAGCTGGAAGGTAGATTCTAGTCTCCAAAATGGGTGGCTGATAACCAAGTACTTGAGTTCATCAGCAAAAAGTTGCAATCAAAAGTGATGCTGGGACTTGAATCCAGGCACTCCAATAAGGGATGAGAGCCTCCCAAACAGCATCTTAACCACTGCATGAGACATCCACCACAAATTTTCGATAATCATATTGACTGAAAATTAGTTTTCTACCCAATTAGAGCATTTTGCATAGCAACTTACTAACCCTTTTATAATAGGACAAGCTAAAATATTACTTGGTAATCATCCAGGAACAGTGCGATAAACTTCTTTTCACTGAAAAGGTTTACTGAAAAAAGGCAACTGAATATCTCAACGTAATCTGGATTTGCCATGTGATTTGTTATTCTTTCTCTATCAGTAACTATTACCCTGCTGTGCTAAGGAGGTCTCTTCATCCTAGATAACTCTTTTACAATAAAGAAAAACCATGCTGTCCTGCTACCACTTCATAGACAGGAAGGTAGAGAAGAGGGCAACAGAAAGAAAGAGTGGCAGAGTAAAGAGCAGGGCCTGGTCAGGTTGGAAAAGTAAGTCCATGAAGCTGTGGTGTAGGGCATGAGGCTAGAACAAGAGCAAGAAACAGTTCTGACAGCCGAAGTGGGAAGCATCTTGAGGGTCACCCTAATTAAAGACTCCTGTAGACAAGGAGGAAATCCTAGGTGCCCTTAGGATGGGGAGAATAAAATCAAATATGTTTTAAGGAAATGACACTACGTGCCTGTTGGCAGATGTTAAAAAATGAGAAAAGAGCCCAGGAAGATGGCTATTCCTCTAGTCAAGGTGGTAAGAAACTGGGCTCAGGCAATTGTTAGGAACATTCCTGCAACAGGATTGCCTGGATTCAGTTGGCAATTAGCTGTATATTTTTGTGTTGCTAGAAATTTAATGCATGGTGACTAAGGAGCAGATTCAAAGCTGAGGGGAAAGATTAAGCTCCAAGTGGGACATATTCGCATCAAGGCATTGAGGACACTCTGTTGATTTCATGTTGTATTCATGTCTTTCAAACCACCCCACCTAACAGTGGCAAAGTCTGTCTCCACATCATGTGTACACCAAGCAGAACAAGTGTCACCCAAGGATATATCCAGGTTCTAAATTGCATGGGTAACAAGTCTGGGAGGGTGTTCTTTACTACTGCCTGGGCTGGGTACAAATGCACAAGAGACTGCCAACACTCGGCTATTTTTCTATGTTTTGTGGTCAAAGTACTGATTATTAGTCATTTAATTTACACAGCTTCCACTGACATTACTTTAACCATAGTCCTTAAAAACACTGCCTGCAAATCACTTCTGCAGAATGTATTCAGAAAGAGTGGCTGATCTCTCCTTTGCTCTGATGAAATTCAGTATCTAAGATCCACAATTGAATCCATCTTTCCCTTGTGTGATTCCAGAGTGCTGGATTCTTCCTCATATTCTGCATTCTGCTGTGTGACCCAGCTGGATTGAATGCCAGCATGTTAAAACCCACGCGACAAGGTTTGAAGTCCCTGAAATTCTGTATACATTTAAGACTCACCCCCAGGGTCTCTAAAGTTAGATCATCTGTCATTGGGTGTTCAGTGATTTGCAAGGGAAGAAGTGAGAATTGTAGAATGTAGGGACCAGGAATCCCCACAAAATATTTTGATACAAATACTTCTTTGCATAGTCCTGTGCTGAGATTCTGGAGGTTAGGGAAGAGCTTGATTCCTCTCTGAGATGATCAAGGTTTAAGTGCATTGCCTGTATTCCAGCGAAGAATTTATTCTTTCAAAATCTAGAGGGAAGTAGACACAGATTGTAGGAGTAATGATATTCAGATCATCAGTTCTTTTTTTTTTAATCTTGCTACAGATTGTCCACTCAGGAATTTGCCCTTGGACATTTCTACTCTTATGCCATTTGGCATTCTCCCAGGTCATCTCTTTCCATCAATTGGTAGAAACATTTGCCAAGCATAATGAAGAAGATGAATCTGCTGTAGAAAGTGTCAGGGTTTCATTTAAATTTAGCCAGTGTCAAAGAAGGAATAGTCAGTTAATTCCCCTTTCTTAGAAACTTAAAAACAAACAGCAGAAGAATCATCTGGATGTCTCTAAGCTATGAGTCAAACCATTGTTGCATGTTTTTCTGATCCTAATGTGTGGTTATAGTCTCATTTCAGTACTAAGAAGTGAGCCTTGGAGAAAGCAAGAGGCAAGAAGCACAGAGGCGGAAGGAAATATTATAGAAGACAACCACGCCAGACACTGTGTGCTACAAGATCTGTAACTGAGGTACTCAGTGGCAAAACAAGACTCAATGGTTAGACTGGTGTCCAGAATTGTGTAATTGTTTTGCCAGAATAAGAAACATGAGCAACATTAGCATCCTAACATTGAGCTGCGGGTTTAGGTTGGAGCCATACAACAGACACGATGCGTAAGAACAGGACCTCTCGGAGTGTGAAGGGTACCTCCTCAGCTGGCAGTCCAGCCATGCCACTGGCAGGGATCCATGCAAGGGGAAGGGAAAGGAGGAAAAATAAGTAGTTCTTCGTTCACTCAGGGCTTGTCAAAACTAGCCATGGCACTGAATTCCCAAAGCTGAAATCCTCCACACATAATTAGGTCAAGGTTGATAAACCTGAGGAAGGTAGGAAAATGACGAGTGAATGACATATATGGGAGGGGGGAAGTGTGACAATTTCTCCTTCTTTTTCCATCACCAACTTTTCTTGCTACTAATGAATTCTGCCTTCAGAATATATCTGAATCTGCTATATTGATCAGTAGCTAGGTTAAAGTTCTTCAGGTAGGGCCTGGCGTGATAGCCTAGTGGTTAAAGTCTTCGCCTTGCACGCCAGGATCCCATACAGGCTCCGGTTCTAATTCCAGCAGCCATGCTTCCCATCGAGCTCCTTGCTTGTGGCCTGGGAGAGCAGTCGAGGACGGCCCAAAACCTTGGGACCCTGCAGCCACGTGGGAGACCCGGTAGAGCCCCTGGCTCCTGGCTTCGGATTGGCTCAGTTCCAGCCGTTGCGGCCACTAGGGGAGTGAATCATCGGATGGAAGATCTTCCTCTCTGTTTCTCCTCCTCTCTGTATATCTGACTTTCCAATAAAAATAAATAAATATTTTAAAAAAATTCTTCAGGTAGCATGTTCAAGGGCACAATGATGATTGAAGTTTCCCAGATACAGTATTCAGCAGCATTCTTTTACGAAATATATATAGCTAGCTATGAATACCTAACCACAATGAATTAAGCATCTCACAGCAAACAAGCCTATTAAAATAAAAGCCTTAATTTTCCCAGTCCCAGATGAAGTGTAAAAATAATCCATTTACCAATTACAAATGTGCCCAGTGGAAGTTATTACAGTATAGCAAATGTGCATCCTATATCCAAAGATGATGTTATTGTTATATTCTGTGATAGAATTTTCTCTTTGGATCATCTCTCCAGCAGTTGTAATGAGTTCATGCACAGCTATTGAAATGCTTTCTTTTCTTGTCCTTGGTAACCAAAATCCCTATTTGTTAGGTAGTTGGCCAAACTTGGAGCCATCATAACAAAATAAATCAATGCTTGGGGAATATACTATCAATGCTAATTTTTTATTACTACAAAATTTTGCACAATCTGCAGAGTGAAGATTTTTAAAACATTGTAGATACAAAGCGGTATTCTGCAAACCAAGTAAATCACCTTATGTGTATTAATTCACACAGGTATATTAAATTGTTAATATTATTATAAAAATTCCCTGTACCTGAGTGGTAATTAAAATGAATCATAAAAAAAACAGGCCAACTCTTTCTCTACGGGGTTATGGATACCTTAAAGTCCTAACTTAATTGCTCTAAAAATAAAAAACTTGTACAAGGGCCCGGTGTGATAGCCTAGCGGCTAAAGTCCTCACCTTGAACGCACCGGGATCACATATGGGCGCCGGTTCTAATCCCGGCAGTCCCACTTCGCATCCTGCTTCCTGCTTGTGGCCTGGGAAAGCAGTCGAGGACGGCCCAAAGCCTTGGGACCCTGCACCCACGTGGGAGACCTGGAAGAGGTTCCCGGCTTCAGACTGGCTCAGCTGCAGCCACTGAGGCTGCTTGGATAGTGAGTGAACCGTCGGATAGATCTTCCTCTCTATCTCTCTTCCTCTCTGTATATCTGACTTTGTAATAAAAATAAATAAATCTTTAAAAAAAAAACTTGTACAAACTCAGAGAACAGGGGTCAAGGCAGTGGCACAGCAAGCTCATCTTCCACTCTGTAGTGCCAGCATCCTGTATGGGCTCTGATTCGTGTCCCACCTGCTCCACTTCCCATCCAGCTCTCAGCTCGTGGCCTGGGAAAGCAGTGGAGGATGGCTCAAGCCCTTGGCTTCTGCATCCACCTGGGAAACCTGAGGGAAGCTCCTGGCTCCCAGCTTTGAATCAGCTCAGTTCTGGCCATTGCAGACATTTGGGAAGGGAACCGACAGAGAACACCATCTCTTTCTCTCTTCTACTCTATCTGTAAACTCTGACTTTCAAATAAAAATAAACAAATCTTTAAAAAAAAAAACCTTAAAAGACAAAGCACAGATACAAAGTGATGTCCAATTAAGTTATCAAAACTAAATACAATGTAATAAAGATGGAGTAAACTACTCATCATTCATTTTGCAAAGCAATTAACTATACAATTTCACTATCATCTCTTTTGAAATCTGACTTTCAAATAGCTTTAGTTTTGGCTTATTAAGAAACCACTGCAGGGGTCACTGCTAAGGCCTAACAGAGAAGTCCACTGCCCACACCACTGGCATTCCGTATGTGTGCCAGTTGAAGTTCTGGTGGCTTCACTTCCCATCCAGCTATCTGCTAATGTGACTGGCACTGCCTCAGAAGAGGGCTGAAGTACTTGGATCCCTGCACTCACATGAAAGACTTACAAAAAGCTCTTGGCTCCTGGATTCACTTCAGATCAGATCAGCTCCAGATGTTGCAACCATTTGAGGAGCGAAACACCAAATAAAAGAACTCTGTTTCTCTCAGTTTATCTCTCTCTCTTTCTCTCTCTCTTCTTTCCTCCCTCCCTCTGTAACTGCCTTTCACATAAATACATACTTATTAAAAAGAAACCACTGCAAATGGTGTTTCCAAATTTTAAATATTCTATCCTGTGTCACAGTAATTTATGGTTCCTAATATTGATCTAGAGTCAGAAAATCAATTAAAAATACATTCAGCATCTTGCCTGTGTATATACAGAAAATTGAAAGATAGCACAGAAGTTTTCTTATCTTCTAAGTTCCAGATGCTAGGCCATCAGTTTAAGAGACAGTATTTGACTAAGCATATAATATTGTGCAGGCATGAAGAAGGGGATCTCCCAAGAAGTTTCTTCCACTAATCTGAGTATTTGAATAATAGTCATTAGAAGAAAATGTATTTGGTTTTCACTTGGCACTTTCCCAGGCACACACTTACAGCACACATGCTTTGAAGTAGAATTACATAATAAACAAAAGAGTTTGCCATCAAAATAAACAAACAAACAAACAGAGCAACCTTTACTCTGGCACTTACAAATAATTTCTTCGGAAGAATAATGGAAATTCCAATGTTACTTCCTCTACATACTTCATATTGTGAGTTTCAAACGACATAAAAATATGATAGTAATCTGTAAAATTTAAAGCCTATTTTGCCTAGTTGTTTTTTTGCTAACTGTCTTATCGATGGGCACATAATCAGACTTCACTGGAATTGATATAATTCCTAGCCATGGTTTAAGGATACACAATCTGTAACATAGAAAGAATTTGGAATTATAAAGCTAAAAGAACAAAGTATCTGAAATTAAATTCCTGCTATGTGGGTCTTATTAGCATATTAAACACATCTGCAAAAAAAAGATTAACATACACAAAGATAGATGCTACAAAACATTTTTTAAAATTTATCTATCTGAAAGACAAATTTAAAGAGAGAGAGAAACAGAGAAAGGTCTTCCATCTGCTGGTCCACTCCCTACTTGGCCATAATGGCTGGAGCTGCAGTTGTATTCCTTGCTCCCAATGCTGATCCAGACCTTGTGGGTATTTTAGGAGTGAGCCAGACAATGGGGGTGTTTGGTCTCTATCTGTGTCTCCAACTCTTTACTTCTGAAATAAACCAGGTCATAACTACACACACACACACACACACACACACACACACACACACACACACACCAAAGAGAGGGCTGTTTCTGGTAAACAGAAGGCAACCAAACCAAAAGATAAGAAAGGTCCTTGAGATATTGTAGAACTATTGGACCATGACTGGAATACACAGAGAATGAGAGAGAGAGAGAGAGAGAGAGAGAGAGAGAGAGAGAGCATGCCATCTTTTCCAAACTAGCAAATTTTACTTCTAACAAGTATGCAAGCATGACAGGGATAAATCTTTGGCACGAATAATAAATTATTAAACTCTACTATGTTGATTCTCCTGAAGGAAGTTTGCGAGGTCTCCAAAGATCATTCTCTTTGCTCCCAAAATTGTTAATTTTGTTGTTCAGTGGCTGGATGTAATATCACCACTGCTATTTTGATGGTGAGATGTAATCCATTGACAAGGGGCAAAAACTGAGTCCAAAAAACTGAGTCCAAAAACTCTGCCAGCCAAGAGAAAGAGAAAGATAAAAAGAGAATTCCCCTGTAGAGAAATATTACTCTGATTCAGATTCACACAGCTGTCATGGGTCAAAATTATAGAAGGAATTTACAATTCTAGAAAACTGGCAATACTTGGAAATTCATGCATCCATCTTTCTCACTCAAGTCTAAGACCCAGAGCTTCCCACAGCTGTCTGCAGGCTCTGGTGCTGGATCCCTGGGTCCTGAAGACCAGCCTGAGGGCCATGCCTGGCCTCTTCTCTCTGGTCAAAGAGCCTGCTTGGGCATCTGTGTAAGTAACTGGTTTCTTCCCAGAACAGGGAATTTAAGCACATAGATGGCAGGATCAGTGACACAGACGATAGAGATGAAGGGAGAAAGCACCTAATTTGTTGTCAGAAAAACAAATCCTGTTTTTTTCTTACCTGTATGGAAGTGAAAGAAAGAAATGCCCAAGAACTCACGTTCAGGACACAAGATCCTTCGAATAAATTGGCAGAAACTTCACTTCTTCTGGCATTGATGAATTTCTTTCTTAATGCATGTTTGTTTCTTTGTTTGATTTGGTCTAGTTTCCTCCCAGACATCATCTTTTCTTTATCTTTGTATTCTAGAACCAGAGCAAGGACTTTTTGCCTACAGTAAGGGAGAGGAGCCCAGCATGGTATTCTTATTCAAGCTCTGATGGTTACACCTCAGTTTGTCTCAGAATGTGAGCGATAAGAGAGTCTAGAAGGCTAAATTCTGACTAGGTTTTATTCAGACAATAGCACCAGATGGATACATGATATTTTTTCAAGTGCTCCTCTCAAACTAATATATAGATTCAATGGAATTGCAAACTCCCAACAGATTTCCTCTGGGTACATGACAAGATTATTACAATTTATATGGAAATTCAAGAATAGCCAAAGTCTCAAGAAAAAATTCTTCCCTATAAGATATCAGTACTTATTATAAAAATGATAGTAATTAACATTGCAAAGTGCTGGTATAAGCATTGATTAACAGGCAAATGGCATAGAAGAGTCCCAAAACAGATTTATACTTATGTGGGAACTTCATTTAAAGAAAAAGTGGCATAGCAGAACAGGGAGGATAAGACTTTCTTTTCAATGGAGCGGTAGGTTGATTGGATATTTATGGTGGACTTTAAATGCCTATTACGAAAAAAAGTAAAATGTCAATAAATTTTATATTTAACATAAATGGTAAAAAAATGAAAAGCATCAATAGCAAACTTCATAATTTCATCATGTTCCATTGCTTGCATCTATAGTTCTTTGGTAGCCAGTTGTATTGTGTATTTTTTCTTGCTTTTGCTTATGGTGGCTTATGTTTTCATTTTTTTACCATTTATGTTAATGTTTTATTTAACCACATATATCTAAACCTTCTATTCCATATTTAAATATAAAATTTATTGACATTTTACTTTATTTCCAAGTGTATTCATTTTATCTTCATGAAAGAATTTTATCAGATGAAGTGTTTAATGTTGAGAGTTTTGTTGAAGAGTGAAAGTTCTTGTATCTCTCAAATTCCTGAGCATGTTGGTGTGAGGACGTCATCAGGTTGAAGGTGTTGAGGGGATTACTGTCATTGGTGGAAGAAACCACCAGAATTTCTTCTCTCGGCCATACGCTGATACAGCAAAACACACAACCACTTGTAAACCACGAGCGATGGCCCTTGCTCGAACTCAGCCATGCTGGAATCCTGTAGAGTTGTGAGAAACAAATGTTTGTTGTTAGGTTCTTGGTATTTTAGACCATAGCAGCGTGAGCAGATTTAGATAACTATTTTTTTCAACACCTTTTAAGAGATTCTACTGGTTTTTGATTTTGATTGTCACTGTAGACAAACCCGTCTTTCTGATAACATTTTCTCTTTCCGCAAGGTTTCTTTAAGATCTCTGGAGAAGTGCCTTTTCTCTATTATGTGCTAGATGTGAATTTATTTTTCATTGCTTGGGATATGGGGTATTTCCTGGGTCCAGGAGTTCTGATCCCAGCAAAATACCACTGACTGTCATTGTTTATAGAAATATACTTCATGATAAGAAACACATAACAAATAGCTATCCAAATGAAGAGGAAAACCGAGAGTTTTCCACCAAAAAGATGCACCAGAAAAACTCATTTTTTAAAAAAAAATATTCTATTCTTATTAGAAAGTCATATATACAGAGAGAAAGAGAGAAAGAGAGGAAAATCTTCTGTCTGTTGATTCATTCCCCAAGTGGCTGCAAAGACCAGGGCTGCACTGATCCGAAGCCAGGGTCTTCCACGCAGGTGCAGGGTCCCAAGGCTTTAGGTCATCCTTGACTGCTTTCCCAGGCCACAAGCAGGGAGCTGGATGGGAAGTGGGGTCACCAGAATTAGAACCTGCGTCCATATGGGATCCTGGCAGTTGCAAGGCGAGGACTTTAGCCACTAGGCTACTGTGTCGGGCCCCTCAATTATTTTTTTAAGAAGAAAATAACTCTAGAAAGACATCTTTGAGATGCAAAAGGAATGATAAAATCAAAAACACTTAAGAAAAGCTAATTTAACATTTATTTAAAATAATATCTAAGAAGTCTAAAAATAGAGCAGAACTAAAATGCTGGATAAATATTCCATGAATCTGGGAAGGTGTGATCAAAGCTCTGGTGCTCTGCAGCCTGGAAACTACAAAGTATATAATTTTTTTAAATTTTTATTCTGAGTTACAGCTTCTCCTACCAGACAAGTCAGTGGTATTTTGCTGGGATCAGACTTCTAAAGGCTTCCCAGAAACTTTGAGGTTTTGAGACTTAACCAGGTTTGACACTAACTGCTTGCTGTAAGTAGTAACAAGCAATTCTTAGTTTCTGGGACCTGGGTGCTGATTTTAAAATAAGCAATCTTCCATGTGTGCTAAACTTCGATGCACTGCCCCACTGAAATGGCAAATGGCACATCTGAGATTAGTGGCTTAAATGTCCTACCGAAAATAAAATGGCTCCTCTATTTTATCCCATCATCAGAGACAGAATCATGTCCGGGACAAACATTTGGTACAATGGTTATTGGCTGCTTGAGACACTGACATGTAATATCTGAGTGCCTTGGTTCCAATAGCAGCAATATTTCCAATTCCACTTTCCTGCTAATATGACCCTGGGAGGCTGCAGCTGGTGCCTCAGACCTTTGGGTCTCCATCACCCATGCAGGAAACCCTGATTGAGTTCTTGGCTCCTGGTGCCTGCATGGTCAAAACATGGCTATTTGCCAATGAACCAGAAGATGGAAGAGCCTTATCAGTGTCTCTCTGCCTTCAAATCAGTGAAAAATAAATAAACAAATTTTTGAAAAACCAACAATATAGTTATTGTAAATAAGCAGTTCTGGGAAACCTTTATTCTCTAGGGCCACACAGCCCAATAGAAATACCCATAACATGCAAATACTATGCATCTACAAGGTTCAATATCATATCCACTAGGCACATATGTCTATTTGGCAAAGCAAAAAGAAACACTAAATGGAACTGAGGTCCTGTGGGTTTATTTTTTTTCCTTTAATCTAATGTCTTAAATACATTTAAATAGCTATTTGTGGCTACTGGCTGTCATACTGGTCACAACCTTACTGTTGAACATTGTAAAACCTAGAATCAGGTTCACCTGGGATATGTTAGAAATGTAAACACCATCCCTACTGAATTAAAACCTAAATGTTAATAAGATTTCATGACAATTCATTTGTATGTTAAAATTTAATAAGCACCACTTTGGAGATTTTGTCTCCAAGTAAGGCTGTATGAATTGATTAGGATTTTCTTTATTTATTTAGATTAAGTTTGCTTTGACATTTTCTCATTCTGAAAGAATTAGTCCCTCTGAGCCTAAACCTAGGACACATGGGATTTCAAACATACAGTGTCCTCGTGTCCCAGTTTCCTTGTAGCTCACATGCAAATCTCCATTCCATAGCGCCCTGTGTCACAAGACTGTGCATGGGAATTTTTTAAACATCTTGCAATTATAAAGTATAATTCAAAATAGAAAATAATTATAATTTGAACCATAGATTGTTACCCTGCAAATACTGTCTTGGGGTGAGTACTGTGTGAGATAAGTTAAGCCTCTGCTTCTGATGCCACATCCCTTATCAGAGTGTTTCTACTCCTTCCTCCTTACTCTAAGAGCTTTCTAGACTTTACATGAGTTTTCCATAGCCACAATAACAAATCATGGTAAGTTTAATGGCTCACAGCAACACAAATTTATCTTACTGGTCTGAAAATCAGAAGTCCAACTTTGGTCTTACTCAGCTGAAACCAGGATCAGCCACACTGGACTCCCTCGGCGGGGAAGAATCTGTTTCCTGCCCCTTTGAATTGTTGGTTGAACTAAATTCATTGAAGGAGGACAAAGGCCTCCATTTTCTGGCTAGTTGTTGCTGGAAACCTATTGCTGGGTTCTAAATGTCCACACCACCCCCTCCAATTCCTTGACTTGTGGTTTCCTTCCTCTTTAAAGCCAAGTCCCTCCCACACATTTAATCTCTCCTACTGTTAACAATGCTAGGATTACATTTGGTCCTGATAATCCAGAATAATCTATTTTACAATGTACTTTAGTCAATCACTTGAACTGTAACTCAATATTTCTTTTGATTGGTGAAGTAGAAAAATCACCATCTCCAGAGACTCAGGCGTGTATACCTTTGGAGACTTATTCTGGCAACCACACCTAGTTTCACCAGAGGCCAGTGTGCTTGCAAGACAACATTGGACTCTGCCTGCTGGAAGATAACAGCTGCAGAGCAAAACTCAGAAAAGATTTAGAGTGGATTTAACCATAACTGGATGGATACAAGCTGCCAAAATGTGTGGGACTTTACTCACATACTCACCGAGCAAGGTTTATCGAATCCTGCTGATAGCTGAAAGTCCTGTGGTGAATGCTAAAATAAACAATGGCTGTGCCCTGGTCCTCTCTCCTCTGGAGAAGAAACTCAAAAGGTGGTGACAGACTGGACACCTGACTTCTAGAATGCCAGTAATTGATGAAGGAATTTATGAGGACATGGAAGGTGGAGGGGTCAACGGGAGGAGAATCAGAAGACTCACCTGGAAGAGTAGCAGCCTAAACAATGGAGATGTGAGTAGTCTGGTGTGATCAAGTCCAGTCCAAGACAAGTTTGGGAAAAGACCAGCAGGCACCACATCCTGTGTCTGCATCATAGTGAGGTTCTCTCTGGTCACACAAAGGCAATGAAACTCCAGGAAAGGATTTTAAGCACAGACATCATCAGACTTTCTTCTTTCAAAAATCATTCATGAAGTAGACATGAAGAACTAACCCTGCAAGCTTGAAAATAATTGCCAATGCATCCATTCAAACACAAAAGGAATCTATAATATCAAATACACAAAAGTGAACAAATCAATGAAAGGAGAGAACTACAAAGGCAACTTCCTCTTTCAGTCCTTTTTTGTGATTTTTTTTGTGACAGTTGCTTAGGGACAATCTGAAGATATGTGGGTTTTTTTTTCTTTTTGTAAAGTACACTGTAGTGGAATATTTCAGGGGTTCTGGAACGTCATGTGACACATTTCAAACTGCCCAAGAATGCAGTATCTTCTTCCCCATTCACCCATCTTCCCCCGTCCCCTTCATCAACTGCCTTCTCCTCCCATGGTATCACTAGACTCCCTCCATAGACAGACTCTGAGGAAAGTATATCACATTTTAAATGTAGTCAAAGAGATTTCTATTTAAAGATGTTCTATATTTTCATAATGTGCTATCTTGAACATAAAAGTAATACATTTCATAGTTGGAAATTTGAAAAATATAAAGTTCTGATGAAAATTCTTTAATCTTCAAAAAAAAGGAATGCTTCAAAAAGTGTGATTACAGTATGTTTTCATGCCAGTTATATTTTAATAAAGAAACCAGAAATACTTGATGATACTTTTTTTTACCAGAATACTAGAAGTTAGTTTGTCCCTAGTTATTTAACTATTACTTTAGTTATTACATAGAATCCATTAGATTAAATAATTTACAGAAGTGTAATTTGTTTTTTATTTTTCGTTTGCCTTGTGTGTGTGATACCATAATTAATGCGATTGACTTTGGCCTGCAATGGCCTCTATGTGTGTCAAGATTGGCTTGATGTTCTTTCTTTACCTACTTACCTGTAGCCTAACTTGATGTGCAAGCAGATTGTAACTTATTTTCATAACAAATAGCTGAGTCTCACCAAATCTCAACTGGCCAACTATTCAAATCATGTTCAAGTAAGACTCTCTAAAGCTATGAACAATCAGGTTTTCTCTGTTTTTCACTTTCTCTATCTAACAATGTGAGTTTAACCCACCCATGTGGTAACAATGGAGCAAGTGTTCTGAAACATTTTTTGTCCATCCAGCCTTCAATATTTAAGATCCCAAAAGTCAACTAAGAGCTACAAAACTAGGCTTGTTGTGGTTTTGCCATTTAACAATATGGTAAATTTTAATCATCTTTGGTTTTCTGAAAACATATGTACTCTTGTGTTTTTCTACTGTTGCATGCTGTAAGAATTTACTTTAAAAGGAATTACCATAGGGACCTACCAGGATGGCTTAGTGGCTAAATTCTTGCCTTGTGTGCAGCATGATCCCACATGGGCACCAGTTTGTGTCCCAGCTGCTCCACTTCCCATCCAGCTTCCTGCCTATGGCTTGGGAAGGCAGTGGAGGACAGCCCAAGGCCTTGGGACCCTGCACCCACGTGAGAGATCCAGGAGAAGCTCTTGGCTCCTAGCTTCGGATCAACTCCACTCTGTCATTGTGGCTACTTGAGGAGTGAACCAGTAAACAGAAAGTCTTTCTGTATTTCCTTCTTCCTGTACATCTGTTTTTCTAAAAATAAGCAAACATTTTTAAAAACTCACTAATGTATACTCACAGATAACCATTTAATGTTCTCCTGTTAAGAAAAGGAAGGGCCCGGTGCAGCAGTTAAAGTCCTCACCTTGAACACACTGGGATCCCATATGGGCACCGGTTCTAATCCCGGCAGCCCTGCTTCCCATCAAGCTCCCTGCTTGTGGCCTGGGAAAGCAGTCGAGGACGGCCCAAATCCTTGGGACCCTACAGCTGCGTGGGAGACCTGGAGGAGGTTCCTGGCTCTTGGCTTCGGATCGGCATAGCACCGGCCATTGTGGTCACTTTGGGAGTGAATCATCAGACAGAAGATCTTCCTCTCTGTCTCTCCTCCTCTCTGTAAATCTGACTTTCCAATAAAAATAAAATAAAAGAAATAAGAAAAGAAAGGGAAAATGACCTGAAAATATTAGTGTGATTGTGTGATTAGTGTCTCTCCTCTGGAGAGAGGACAGCCAAGACACAGACAATGACAGCAATCTTCCAGGAGTGAACATTCTAGAACTCATGATTAGCAGTCCAAAGAGGGAAACAAGTGCAAATGAAGCACTTAGCATTGAGCCGCCATTATTGTGAGCTCTAAGGGTACAGCTGTGACAGCTAGGCAAAAACTCATAGTCCAAGCTCGCAGTCTAAGCAGGTAGAAATCATCACAGAAATAAGAGGAGAAATGATGCCAGGTTCAATGCAAAATCTGTAACTACAAATAATGTGCGGGATGGAGAGGTGAGGGGGTGACTGATCTTCAAGCCTGTTATTAATTCTTCATTCAGCTATTAACCAAAGATACTTCCACATTTATACTAGTTTACTTTGCTGGGTCCTAGGCATTTTTAGACCACAATTTGCAGGATCAGTATCTAAGGATAGCAGATGTTAATCTCCCACTTGGCGTCTCCCAGACAATCATGTTATTTGTCTTTTTAAAGGTTCCCAAATTCACGTTTATATAAAACCTATCAATAATCAACCGATGATTAGCTTATCTGTTAATACTTAAATGTAATTCTTTCCTTCCCTATTTGCACAAACCTAGGCACTTCTACATTCAGAAGTGAATATTCCACCTGAAGTGAATATTTGCAAATCCTATTGAAGAACAAATGGGGAGGAGGGGGAGTTGGAAACTTTTCCTGAAGAATGTGCTGAACCCTTCCATTATTTAATAGATAAGAATGAATACTGCTGTTTAACTAAATCCAGTCTCTGAAATATCTAATTAAAACTGATGTGCTTATTTAGTTTCCAATTCATCACAGGTGGGCCCACATTAATGTGAAAATGAGAGTAAATTACCAGCATTTGGCAATCTTACTGAATGTCATTCACATTATTAGCTCAAACCTCAAAACGCATTTTAAAAATGTGGTTCACAGGTAGGGCACTGTTTCTCTCCACACAAACAAAAGTCTTTACCGGTGGGCTTCTCAGTTTTCACTTTTATATAGAGGGTTTCCAGTAACACAAGGCCCCGTACTGAAAACCTCCTGTGTGATCCAGCAGAAGGTGTGCTGCCAGGAAGGTAGCAGGAGCCCCATGCCCTCTCTTCCAAGTTGTTAATGTCTCCTGAGAGTGACTGTTTAGTTTGGCCCAACTCTCTTCTAGCTTGTCAACCGGAACTTCATTAAAAATGCAGTTCATTTAACTTTAAAGAGGGGCTCTTTTCTAGCAGTTCTCACACAGGGCTGGAAGAGAACAGCTTTGGTTCCATCCCAACGCAGAGCCACCACCATGAGGCACAGGGGCCAGGGCCCTTCATCCCTCCTCATTTTACATCTACAACTGGAAAGCCATGTTCCACGGAATTCACCTTGAAGGACTCTTGACAATGATGTGCTGCAGTGTGCTCTGCAAATGCACAGATTAGAGTCTTCCGGGATGGCAAAACAACCTCCAACTTTGTTGAGTCCACACAATGTATGTATACAGTGACTCTCCAACAACTCAAAATTGCATTTGCTCTCTGTGTCCTAAAGCTGCCAAATTCACATAATTTCTTTCACTCTTAGAGCATCCAGTGTTACATGCTCATGTAAAAGCAGAATAAATTATTTCAGGCTCAGAGAAAGCAGGCCAAGAAAACTCCCACTTGAAGCACATTTGCAAATTCATGCGCTCTACACTCAGCTTAATGCCTAAAATCCTAATTGGAAACTTGTTTCCTCAGCTTAAGTTTTTGAACCTTCAGACTGGAACATCAGATTTCTTAAGCAAGAACATGAATGACCAACAAATAGATGTGATTTTAAATCACACAAGGGGCCTAGAAAATCAAATTCAACTAGTTTAATTCAATAAATTCACTCAACAACTTGCTGAAAGTCTACAAAATCAATAGCATATTTGCTGGTGAAGAAGTAGACATTTTCCTCACATATTAGTGGAAGGAGTATGGATTGTCACAAATTTTTAATAAGAACAATCTGAAAATTATATTAGGCTTCATTTAATATACATGCATTATACTTAACCTAACAGTAGATGTTACAATGGTACAATCAAACGCATCCATATCCATGTGCTCATTCCTTCCTTTGGAAATCTAACCAATAAAAACTAACACCAGTACATAAAGATAAATGCGAAAACACCAAATAAATTCTGTATTGTTTGTGACAAGGCTGGGCAGAGATAACTGAGTATATTGAAGTACATCCATGCTCATGCCTCGCTGGGTGGGTCACAAAGATTAGTTACTCCTCACCATGGTGTTGAGGATTTTCCTGCACACCCCCCCCCAAAAAAAAAATGTTCTGCACCTAAAATGTTGACATATATCTTGTTAGAGTTACAAGTCAGTCTGGATTATCCTAAAATCTGCCAAGATCAGCAAAATTTTACTTCAACACAACAACTGGCTAAATACTAAGATGAAATGGACACGAAACAGCTGAATGGTGCGTTATGGCCATTTTAAGGTATAGAGCAGCCGGTCCTGTATATGAACTAAAATTGAAATGTCAATGAGCTAATCATAGGTGGTGGCTAGGACTTGTTTTCCTTTTTTTTTTTCTTTTTAATACACTGGTTACTCAAAACCATGTCAATTCCATAACATTGCAAATTGCTGTTGATGTTATATTGGGACTCTTAATTGACTGTGATGATATTTTACCAGCTCTAACTTCAGACCAGAAAAGGTCTCCCCAAGAAACTATTCAACCCATCTGGACAATAAGTAGCTGGACTCTGTGCTTGGTATATGTTTGCAATGAAAGAATCTTGATTGAATTTGAACTGTAATACTGCATCAAGGTGGAGGAATCCACTGGGGGGAGGGGAGGGGGAGGGAGTGGGGATTCCCAGAGCCTATGAAACTGTCACATAATGCAAAATAATTAACAATAAAAAAAAAAAAGAAATACGATAGAATTTTTACGGAAAAAAATGAGTCCTTTGTTAATTATTAACCTGCAAAACTTTTCATGTTATGTAGTTAAGTGAGAAATGAGGTTATAGTATTTTACATATGGGACAGTGAAATGCAATGATTTGTGGAAGGTGGCCTAGTGGTCAGTTATTAGTTGGATCCTAGATAAGGTGCTGAATCTCACCAAAGCTCAGTTTCATTACCTGTCAAATGAGTGTGGAAAAAAACTAAATAATATCTTTCATCTAGCAAGATACAAATAAACACTAACTAAAAAGGAAGATAGCAATGTACAATGAAAGCTGCAAAATAAGCATTCGATTAATGCTGACTTCCTATTCCTATGCCTTTAAAGTGACTCATTTTTCTGAACATTTCTTAATAGCTCTAGCAAGAAAATCTTAGGACTCTCAATAATAATAGCTTGTCTTACTAAGAAGTAACACAATTTTGAGGCTAGAAAAATGTGAATTGAAAATTTTGTTTGACTGCTTGATCACTGACCTTGGCTCAGTGTGTGATTGTTTGGAGCCTCATTCCTTTTTCTCACAATGTTTGTTATGAGGATTAAATTAAATTGAGCATGTCCTGTGGTGTGTGTGTGCACATGTACCTTGCCTCAAAAGTGATGTTCTAAATGTTAACACCTCCCGTGGCATAGTTATCAAGGAACTGACATGAACTTTGGCTCATGACACATAATAGGCACATGATAAGCATAACTTTTAATTCATTTTCTTCTTTTATTTAAAAACTATCATGTAGAGTATTTCACATGACCTTAATATTGTGCTTTCTTGATGAGAAAGGGAAATTTTGATAGCTAGTAAGCAAAGGCAAAGAATTTATATGCAACCAGTGCAAAAGTAGAACCGATTTTTTTCAGCTTAGAAATAATTCTTTAGGTATTGTCATGCATTCACTAGTAAACTGAAAAACCTAAATGAAACAAAACCTTGAAATTCTCAACAGCAGTGGTGCTTTAGCTGCTTGGTTCCTACAGTAACGTGCTACAGAAACAACCAGGAGATTCCTAAAGAGGACCCACACACTGAAGTTCAAAGCCAAAGGCCCGACAGGGTCCTGATTGCTGCTCAAACACAAGAAAAAATTCAGGAACAAAACGTTAAGTGAAAGAAGAGCAGAGGAATAAGATTTAATTAATAAAACAGAGGAGTAAAATTACAAAAAAACAGGCACGCAAGAGAATGATGACACCATCAAGGGTGAGCTACACTCAACAAGATTTGGGGTCATCCCTTTACATGATCTGAGAACACAGAAGGATTTATTTGGGGGAGCAATACCACCTCCAGTTAGTACTTTCACAGAAACTGCAGTCTCCTGACACATGCAAATGAGGGTGAGGGACAGGGTCAGCTTGAGTGGAGCAGGTAGGGCCACAGAGATGACACAGTGACCTCAGCTCCTGCTTGCTAACGCTTCCTCACCTCTATCAGTAACACAGGACTCCTCTTGGCTATCTGCAGTGAGGTCAACACAGGCAGACTGCAGGCAAGGAGTGGTAGCACGGTTCCTCAAACAGAGTTAACACCTAGGAGGCCAGGTCTCAGTACTGGTTTGCTCTCAGCCCCGGTTTCCTCCTCAGTAAGTGAGAGCACCAAGAATTGACACCACCTAGGAAATGCACACAGTCACTAAACAAACTGTGTGCCCCGGTGGGCAAAGAGGAGACTGGGCATTAAACAAGCAGTCTCTTTCCACTCAGTGAACCTGGACCCATTAAGCCTTGTTCCTGAAAACTCTACTATGTCAATCCCTGAAGTGACAACAACGCAAGAATTTAGCAACTCAAACAATTGCTGGATTTAGAAGGGCTGGGATAGTGCCTGCAGCTGTCACTGCCTGGAGAATTCCTGTGGACTCCTCAGGACTCCGGTGTGGTGGCTTGCAGACTCCCTGTGGACTGCTTCCCAGGACCCTGGCACAGTGGCCCAGGAGAGAACCAAGGACTCACTCCCAGTAATGCCCCTCCAGAGAGCATGCCTCTCTGTCTCCGGTCTAAGCTCCAGCAAGCAGCCAAAGGAAGAAAGATGCACGCTTCTACCAGCACTGACAGCACCCTGATTAGGGATTAAGCTCTCACCAATCCCATCTCCACCCAACCACAGAGTGTCGTTTTGAAGAATCATTTGTGGTAAATGAAGGGAGAGGAGTTATAAGGGCAAGAAATTGGTAGAAAATAATAGGAAAGAAGTGTTATCATTTGATGAGGGTAATAACCTTTCTAAACTAGTGTCCTACTGCATTAGATTTTCCATGAAATTATTTAAAACAGCAGGGAATCAAACATCCCCACATTATTAACCTCTAGTGGGTGCTTACTGAAGAAAATCCAAAGGATATTTATGTGACTCCTGAAGAGGTTGAACCTTAATGTTCCTGACTGAGGCAATGAAGCTGTGGAATCCTGCCCGGGGTTGTCTTTTGTCAACAATGGGAACCACAGCTGTGTTTCTTGCCTGGCGAATATGCTAAGTCATTCTTCATCCTATGGCGACAAGCAGACTATATCAGTCACTACTTGCTAGCTTGTGGCTGCTCATTACTAAAAAAAAGTCAGGACTTCTTTGCAGCTAGTCCTCCCCTTCCAAGGTCTAGGTTAGGAGAAACACAGGAAAGCACAGCTGTGCGTTTTCTTAGAATTCTTTTCCTGGAGGAAAACACAACGGGATAGAATCTTTGCCTCCATAGCCTCGATCCTGTTGTAACAAGCATCACACCACAAGCAGAGCCACTCACAAGAATCTTCAGCCACAGCACATCACAGTACCTGGCAGTAAATCTGCCACAACCTGAATCAGCGTGGAAGCACTGTGATCCAACAAATTGAATTACAGCTATATCCTAGCATTAATTGTAATAATGATATCTTAAACCCTCATTTCATCATAAAAACTAGTTTCACTATGACACTTGGTTCTTTGTTCCAGGACTTGCAAAATTTCCAAATTGCATTAATAATTTAAAAATAATGTTTGCTCAAGGTTAAGAAATGTAAGCTTTACAGATTTATGTGTTTTTCTAAAACGACATTCAAATAAATGATAATTAATATACAGGGAAGCTTGCTAATGCTGATTGGATTCCTTACTCCCTATAAGTTAGAAGGATTTATTCTTTACATTTTTTGAAGAACTGTGCATGTATAAATTATAGGGTCGTTTTGAATTCCAAAGCTATAAATACAGTGGAGGACCCTGGTGGTTTCATACTGAACAGCTGTTTGCTGAGAATGTGCCTCTTCCGTACCCTGAGGATGGCACAGAATGTTGAAATGTTGGCTAAATGTTCAAATTGTTCACAGAATAAATATCTCTGAAAACAAAAAAAGAATTGTGAATGGCATCCGTCCCTGGATTTGTGGCTTGGTCTTAGCAAGCTCTGTCAAAAAGCATTTCCATTCCTCCCCTTTATTCGCTTCCTTCCCTTCTCTCCCCTTCTTTTCTGGAGCAATTTAATTCAAAGGCTATAATAGCTAGAGCTGAGCAAGCTAGGCACAGTGGTGGGGCAGCAGGGGAGCAGGCCATGGTGGCCATACACAGGGTGTTGGAGCCTGCACAAGAAGGAGTCACGGAGACTGGTGGCCTGGTGCAGGATGTCAGACCTATGGACAGGTAAAGGTAGATCAATGCATGACAGAGTGTCTAAACTGGCACAGAGTGTGGAAGATACACCTCAGGAGAGAGAGAAAGGTGCCTTAGAGTTCAAAAGTAGCAGAGCAGTAGCCATCTGCACTCTCCAGGCCTGAGAGGAGGGAGATGGCATCCCCGACAGGAGTCATTAGTGCAGCACCAAATGCTGGATAAGGAGATTGTCCCAACAGAGGTGTGGCCTGGTGCCAGCTAAGGCTGGAGAATGTCTATGTTGGGTGGCAGCTTAGTACAACAGGTTGGAACTGGAGACACTTGGCAAGGCAGCCATTCAGGAAAGGAAAAGCCCCAATGGCTATCCGAGTTCAAAACATCTGAACTTCAAGTTGATTAGGATAGTACCTTTTAAGATCTAGCATGAGGTTTCCAAGCTCAAAAGATTCACTGGGTGACAAGGCCCTCGACTAAGGTGAAGAGAGGCTGAAGGAAAGGGCTGAGGCAGAATGAGGAGGGCATCCATGCGACAGGACAGTACATGGTGGGGTATTAGTTCTAAGCAGGGTAAGAATGTGCCCAGAAAGGAAGAGTCAAGCATCGCAGCAGGGCTGTGAAGGTTAAGTAACATGAAAGCAAAGTTTAATGCAGCTGTCTCAGCCCTAATGGGTGAAAGACTTTAAAGAATAGCACAGAGGAAAGTGATGGTGCCCATCCTGGGTGTCCATAACAGGGTTAGCTCAACCTAAAGTATGGGAGTCCACGCAGAGTGAAGAGATTGGCTCTATAAAGCAGTGTCCGTGTGTGACCTGTCGGGGTTTGAGCAGAACAAAGTAATGAGGAGAAAGCTCCAAAATGTGGGGTCAAGCAAGTGAAATGAAAAGGGTATACGCAGGGATAGTAGAGACAAAGCTGGGAAACGCGGTGTCCGTGAGGAAGGGGGGAGCTACCAGAGCTGGACTACAGTGTTCAATTGAGGGAAAGGGGTTGCAGCAGTGATGGTAGGAACTTTGCTAAACACACAGGGATTAATCAAATAAGTGCATGTTAAAGATAGGGGAAATTATGTTTCCTTATTATCCAAGAAGAGTTCCTAATAAAGTCACATAGAATGTCCTAGTTTGTGGGAAATACACTTGAAGTACCCAGAGAACCCTCATATCAGCAGTTTTGGAAAAATAAACAACAACCAAAAAAAAGTGTTTATATTCAACTTTTCTTTAATTTTAAGATGATTTTTAAATGTAAAGTAAAAAGTACTTATGCCTTGGTCTGATTTTTTTTTTACCCATAAAACCAAGTGAGCAAAATAACTAAAATGGATAAAATGAAAAACTGAATCTTGGGCCCAGCACAATGGCTCATTGTCTAAAATCCTTGCCTTGAAAGTGCCAGGATCTCATATGGGTGCTGGTTCATGTCCTGGATGCTCTACTTCCCATCCATCCAGCTTCTTGGCTTGTTGCCTAGGAAAGCAGTAAAGAATGGCTCAAAGTGTTGGGACCTTGCGTGGGGGATCCAGAAGAAACTACTGGCTCCTGGCTTCAGATTAGCTCAGCTCCAGCTATTACAGTCACTTGGGGAGTGAACTAATGGGTGGAAGATCTTTCTATCTTTATCTCCTTCTCTATAAATCTGTCTTTCCAATAAAAATAAATCTTTTTAAAAATCTTTTAAATCTTTTAAAAAATCTTTAAAAATCTTTTAAATAAAGACTGATTCTTAAGGGAAATAAGTTATTGATGTGAAGATAACAACTTTAAAAACTTAAAGAATTCAGGTCTGGCTAGAATATAAATTAGATTACAAAGCATGAAAAAATCCACATGCAAAATAGAACTATAATTGATAATATTCAAGCAATCATGGAATATGGATAAGAGGCTAGAAATTGTAAACAGGCAAATAGAGGAAAAATATTTATTCAGAGTGTTCATTGGCAGTTCCAGTTGCAATGGATTGATAATTGAGTAATTCTTTAGAAAAGGCAGAGATAGCCATTAAGATTTATAATTGATAAACTACAAACAAACACATCAAACTAATTTTGTTCACTTTTTCATTAGTTAAACCAGAGAGATTCAACAGGGCATGTCTGAGTGTGATAATGTATCTTTGTTTTTAGCAGGTTATATTTCACAAACTATACCATTAACAATTACAAATATAATAATCAGCAACCTTCACTTATTATTAAGTTGTGATGTCAAGTGTTAAATCCTCAGTAATACTAGAAAATCAAAATGCAGATGAAAAAAATTGAAGAGAGAGTGATGTTGTGGAGTAGTGGGTAGGCTGCCACCTGCAGCTCAGGTATCCTTCTATGGGTATTAGTTCAAGTCCCACCTGGCTGCTCTACTTCCAATCCATCTTGTTACTAACATCCTGAGCAAGCAATGGAAGATAACCCAAGTCTTTGGGTCCCCTGCACACACATGGGATACTCAGAAGAAACTCCTGGCTCCTAGCTCCAGACTGGCCCAGCCTCAGCCATTGTGATCACTTGGGGATTATAATAGAGGATGGAAGTTGCTCTCTTTCTCTCTCTCTCTCTCTCTCTCTCTCTCTCTCTCTCCCCCCTCCCTCTCTGTGTGCATGTGTGTGTGTGAGAGAGAGAGAGAGAGAGAAAGAGAGAGAGGGACAGATTCTGTGTGTGCACCTCTGCATTGCAAATAAATGAAATAAATATTTCTAAAATAAATTAAGTCCATTTCAATTAATCAGCGTTAACTTAGAAAGAGGTCTCTAATTATGGGCCAATTTCACCTGGCAAAAATGTGAAAACACTGGACCATTGGCAAAGTTCATAAAGTTTAGGTAGGAAACACAAAGACTTTCCCAAGGGTAGGACTACAAGGCTAAATGAAAACTAGATTCAGTATACAAAAGAATCAGACATGGTTCTTGCCTTCCAGCAGCTTACAAACAGCAATTATAAAATCAAGTATGTGAACCAGAGAAAGTAGGGAAAGAGCAGCAGAAGTTTCACAGAACATGAGTAGTTTAAGGTGCCAGGAAAGTATAACAGGAACCAGTGATGAAGATGTTTTGTAGCTGCTCAGGAGAGAAACATCAAAGTCAAGAAAAATCCAAGTGACAGAGCATGGAAAAAGCAAAACAAGAGGACATGTGAGGCTTTTTGGGGAAGAAGTGAGAAGTCTAACTTTGGGGAAAAGGATAATACATAGAATAACAGGTCAAGGTAGAAAGACAGAAATGAGACAACACAATTGATTCCATCTCAGATGTATGCAGATTTGTACAGAAACTTCCATCAAAGTTGAATTTTAAGAACATAACTCATTCCATGAGTAAGCCTCTGCTGAGCCAAGTGTGAGCTGGGTCTGGGTGTGGACCATTCCTGGCTGGGCTATAACACCCAACAGTAGAAACTGGAATGGGGGAAAGCCAGTCAGGAAAAGCCACTGTTTCTGCTAGGACAGGAGGTACACTAAATAGAACTGCCCCATGGACACACTGGGGTGTGCATACATCTGGCATTGGGAGAGGTTCTGATGGAGGAGTTTGAGGAACTCCTCTGTGGGAGCACAGTCCCTGCAGGTGAGCACAAGAGCCATGATAGGAAGCAGTACATACCAAGCCAGGTAATGGTACCCACCAGCCTACTTTTGGTGCAGATCTGGGACGAACCAGGCTGGGCCAGCTTATAACACCTGCAAACACCATTATGGAGTGTGGGTCAGGCCAGGCTGGGCCACAACACAAGCCAGTTTACATAAGGGCCAGGACTAGGGGCCTGCTGGGCCAGCAAGGCTGTAACCCCCATCAGTGTGTGATTTTGAATTGGGGGTAGGCCAGACCTGGTCAGGCTACAGTGCCCACTGGCAAATACTAAGGTGAGGTAGCCCATGCCAGACTGGGACACATCACACAACCAGCACATGTGAGACCCAAGGTGGGAGAGGGTGAAGCCTGTAGGGGGGCTGCGTGAGGCTCCCGTGCTAGACCAGCACTCAGACTAGACAGCATGAGAGTTGGGATAGGGACAAATCAGGCCTGGCATGCAGACAACACCTGTTGACCTCATGTGATCTGGATCAGGGGAAAGCCAGTCTAGGTTGACTCTTCCAACTGGTGCATGCATAAGTCAGAGTGAGTGTGGGTTGGTTGGGTTTTGCCACAGCATCAGCTGGAAGATGCTGGCATGGCAGGGCAAACTCTGTGCAAGATGCAAGAGTAGGAGTGGGTTCAATAGGGAAACAATGGCACCTCTTCATGGGTTTCCACTTCGACTAGTGAGCATGAGAACCAGGACTGGGGCAGGCATGATTAGAAAGAGAAGGGCACCCGCTGGCACGTTTATGGGCTGGGTAGTATGGCTGGTTGGGGTGAACTAGAATTCATGCCCATTGACATGTGTGAAAGATGAATACAATGCGGGACAGACTGGACCAGTCTGCTGTTCATACTGGCAAGCACAGGAACCAGTACAAGGGTTGATCCTGGTGGGGGTTATTGAGTGTCACTCCTATTAGGCTGCAGCTCCTACTAGCGTTCTTGAAGGCCAAGTGCATGTTGGGCAGGATCAGGCTGGCTGTAATACCCACTGATTTGTGTATAAGACAGGGCTGGAGACAGGATTGACCCAGTATTGGTAAACATACACAACAATCCGGTGTGGAATCACCTCAGATGAAGTTTCTCTGGGTATCCTCCCAATTGAATTGCTGGACTCAGAACGCCAATCATGAGAGAGGATTGCAGCTTGCACAGTCTGACCACGGAGTGCATATGTCAGAATTGGGCCTCCTCAGTAGCCCAGATGGAGCAGTGGACAGCATACCCAGGTGCACATGGAAAATACGGCAGTACATTGGAGTCTGCAGAGGACACCTGGTACCATAGCAGAGGATGGAGAACAAAACAAATCAATCAACTACCCCAGCCAAGTGTTGGCAGTGAATATTTGGGAAAATGGAGACTTAAGGTGGACTTCGTCAACCAGTGGACTCTAGAGAGATTTCATTGTGTTTGGAGTAGTGAGATTGGCAACAATTCAAACCTGTTGAACTGTCAAAACCTCATGAGCTGGACCCTTGGTACATGCTCCACATTGGGAATCCTGTAGTGGTGTCAGGTGACTGTCCTCCATTCCAGGGTATAAAGGCCTTTGGGAAGTTGGATGTGACTTCTCTTCTTGTCTCCATCTTTCCCCCAAGACACAGAAAGGAAAAAAAATAGAATATGGAAAATGAGAATAAAGTATTTAAAAATATACAAGAAAGAGCACCTTTCTGTGAAATGCTTGTAGTCTAGTAGTAAATCCATCCAGATAGAGTTACAATCTGGAGAGCTTAAGAGTACAGTAAGCCCAGAAATGCTCTGGGTATATCAATGTTCTCATATAAATGATGAGAAATTTTAGGACATGTACCACTGAGTGTCTTCCTTGAAGGAGAAGGAAAAGCTGACAAAGAAATGAGAAAGATGGAAGACGAAGAATGTTTTAGGGAGAAGCAAGTTCAAGGGCCTTGACACACTGGAGAACCTAAAGTAGGTTATTGATGTGCAACTCTGTAGAAGCCTTGGTCTGACTTCTGTTTATCCCCCTGTTATATGATGTGAAAAAATTGGGAAACATTTTTTGGAATCTAGGAAATATATAATACCTTTCAGGAGCTATACAGAAGTTGACCTATATGGAGTATTAAGAGAAATGCTCTCTGGGCCCGGCGGCGTGGCCTAGCGGCTAAAGTCCTCGCCTTGAAAACCCTGGGATCCCATATGGGCGCCGGTTCTAATCCCGGCAGCTCCACTTACCATCCAGCTCCCTGCTTGTGGCCTGGGAAAGCAGTTGAGGACGGCCCAATGCTTTGGGACACTGCACCCGTGTGGGAGACCCGGAAGAGGTTCCTGGTTCCCGGCATCAGATCGGCGCGCATCGGCCCGTTGCGGCTCACTTGGGGAGTGAAACATCGGATGGAAGATCTTCCTCTCTGTCTCTCCTCCTCTCTGTATATCCAGCTTTCCAATAATAATAATAATAAAAAAAAAGAGAAATGCTGGCTAAGAGTTTGGTCTTACTTGTAATGCTAAGAAGCCTACATGGCAATATTACCTGAGACAGGAGCTGTGAAACACCAGAATCTATTGAAGCTGCACCACAGTGTGTGTTTCAAAATTGGGGAAGAGATGCATTGACACATGGGAAACAATCTCTGGATTTGTAATCAGAATAACTGATTTCAGGGAATCAACACAGCAGAATAGGATAAGGACACGTTTAAATGGGCAGAAAAACATTTAATCAGGATGAAGCAGAGAGGACACATTCCAGGAAATAGGAAAGGACAGAACAACAGCAGAGGGGTACCTGGGGACTGACAGACACAGGAAAGCAGCAAAAACAACAGTGTGGTGTTGCAGTGACTGATACTCCAGCAGCATTCAGCAAACAGATCTGAACTCCACCTGCAGCCGGGAACTCCACCAGCAACCAGGTGGGAAGGGACTTTCACTAGGAGCTTTGGCTTTACAAATATATTTAATGAAATAATAAAGGAAAATTTCCCTAATCTAGAGAAAGAATTGGGAAATAACATCCAGGAGGGGCACAGAACTCCCAAAAGGACTGATCAACATGACACATGATCACATGACACATGATCATCAAGCTCTCGTCAATTGAACATAAGGAAAAGATCCTTAAATATGCACGTGAGAAAATCATTTGACATAGAAAGGAATGCCAATTAAACTCACAGGAGACCTCTCACAGGAAACTCTACAGGCACTAAGAGAATGGAGTGATATATTCCAGATTCTAGAAGAAAAAAATTGTCGGCCTAAGATAACATATCCAGAAAAGCTTTCTTTTGTCTTTGAAAATGAAATCAAATTCTTCCACAGTCAAGAAAAGTTAAAAGAATTTGCCTCTTCCAAACCTGCCCTACAAATGATACTTCAAGATGGTCTCTTCACAGAGATGAGGAATAGCACCTACCAAAACCAAAGGCAAATGCAAACAACATCCCAGTAAAATGACAACAGAAGACTAAACCGATGAACAACCCATTCCTAAAATGACAGGACCAAAGTACCACCCATGCATATTAACCCTGAATGTAAATGGCTTAAGCTCAATCAAACATCATAGATTAGTAGACTGGTTTAAAAAACAAAACCCATCTATTTGTTGTCTGGAAGAGACACACTTCATCAACAAAAATCAGTGGAAACTATATCGCATGGGTTTTGATGTTTTCTGTTGGTTTCACCTCTTCAAAACACTTTCTTCTGATTAAACTCCTCAATGACTCATAGATCATACAGTAGCATAATTTTTCTTCAAGAAGGTTCTTGATTTTCATTTCTTCAGCTACATGTTAGTCATTTAGTAGCATGTTATTTAACTTCATGGTGTTGTTAATTTCTTTTTTTTTTCTTCCTGTTGTTGATTTTGTTTTGTGGCTCTTCATTTAAGGGGATGTATAGTAGCTGTGTAATGGAGACCGTCATATCTAGTATCATGTTATTTAACTTCATGGCATTGTAAATTTCTATTTTTCTTTCTATTGTTGATTTTGTATTATGACTTTTCATTTAAGGGGATGTACAGTAGCTGTGAAACGGAGACTAACATATCGAGATGTGAGGATACAATGTAGTATGCATTTCTACTTCCAGACATAGATGGACTCCCAATGAAACTGTTTACTGTATCTTGACAATAAAATGCTGGACTCTGCCATTGTCCATGCCTGCAATGATGGACATACGACTGTGTATGAAGAACTATACTTTAGTAATGATAGAGAGGAAGTAGGTGCAGGGGGGCGGAATTGGGGCTCGGGTAAGGGAAATCCCAGGAGCCTATGGAACTGTATCAAAAAATAATGATGATAATAATAATAATAAAATGTAAAAATGGAATAACTGATTTCTGCTGTTGATACTTACAGTGCTTGTAGGTTGATTAACCTCTAACATTTCTTTGAGTCCCTCTAGATCTCAACATCTTCATAAATAACTGGGATGTAGCACCTGAGTCAACTGGGATGTAGCACTGAGTCAACATGAATGATAAATTATGCATGAAAGGACAATTTTAATTATGAAGACTTATCCTGAGCTTCATGACAATAATAACAGAATATAATAGTAAAAATGTCTTTTTAATTTTTAAAGTATAAAAGGTTTATACCCTAAATGGCTTTTGAGAGATGACCATTTCTTATGTCAATAAGGAGAATACAATTAAAAAAAAACTTCCCTCAAGTTTTAAATGAACTGTTCATCAGGAATAACTAAATTTTGCAAGAACACAGTTTAAAATCACTTTTATTATCTTTTCAGCATTATTAATTATCCTTATGTCCAAATTCTTATTTTTATTAATGTACTTTTAACACTAAAATATTTGCCCAAAATTTTGTTGTTCTATCTGAAAAAGGCTGCATTTCAGTCGCTGTACTTTCTGATTTTTGTTCTGCTGAAAAATCCTGTGATAGAAGCTAACTAATAAATCATTTGACAAGAATTATAGAAAAAAACTTTGATATTCACAGTTCTGACATAATGAAAAGCTTATAACTTACTAGTGTGACCTCACAGCTGTGAATTACAAGTTTCGCTCCACTTGTTCACAATTTGTCTTTGAATTTATACTATGAAAAGTGAGAACCATATTGTCAAACTGTCACTCCATATTGATATATTACTGCTGAAGATTAAGAAACATTTTGTCAAACAGCAGTAAAATAGAAATACTCTAAAAGAAGCAGGCGCTTCATACACACCTGAAGGCAATTATGAGGCAAATGGAGAAGATGCCCAGAAAAGGGTAGCATTTTATCCCTCTGGGAAACAGCCTTACTTTCTTTGTTTAATAAATGCAAATTTGTGTATGACACTCAATATATTTCTAACAAATTTAGAAATGAGCACTTTAAACACAAAAAAGCTCCCGGATGTTGGTACTGTTATTTCTATTTTATAGTTGCAGAAACTGAGGGGCAGAGAAGTTGACCACTTGGCTAAGATGAAGTGGCAGAGTCAGGATTCAAATTGAGGATTCATGGCTACAGAGACCACACTCCAAGCCCTCTTTACCACTCAAAGCTTGTAAAGGTGTTTTTTATCAAAGGCAGGGTTGTCTGGGTCAGTACTTTGCATAGTAAGCTAAGCTTTTGCCTGAGCCACCAGGATCCCATATGTTTGCAGGTTTGTGTTTCAGCTGTTCCACTTCCCATTCAGCTCTCTGCTTGTGGCCTGGGAAAGCTGTGGAGGATGGCTCAAGTTCTTGGCTCCTGCACCCACATGGCAAATCTGAAGGAAGCTCCTGGCTCCTGGCTTTTCATTGGTTTAGTTCTTGCCATTGTGGACATTTGGGGAACAAATCAGCAGATGGAAGATTCTGTTTCTCTGTAACTCTGCCTTAAAATAAATCTTTTTAAAAAAGCCAAAGGTAGTGTTGGCTGAATCTACAGTAGCCTAATATTTTGAAAATCAACTTAGAGATTTTTTTATCAGATATTTTTTTTGACAGTAAAATTTCAAAGAGTTGAAGGAAAGACTTTTTTTAGAGAAAAGTACTTGGTTTTGATTTATTTTCAACTACTTGAAATGTATCTTTCAGCTGCTTAATCATTACCCAAAATTTCACAATACGCAGGAGTGACTCAGACCATAATCAGGACCCCAGAACTTTATCTGGTTCTTGTACATGGATTTCAGAGGCCCAAACACTTGGGCCATCGTTCACTGATTTTCCAAGAGCATTGGGAGGCGGCTGATCAAAAGCAGAGCAGTCAGGGACTGAACTGGTACTCTGTTGTGGGCGATGCTCGTAACTCAGGAGACAGCTTAATGTGCTGCATCATACTATCAGCCCCCAGACACTTTTTAGTTTAATAAAATTTCAAGCTTACACAAATATTTTAAGGATGCTTCTAAGAACTGTTATGTGCCTTTTACTCCTTTTGACTCTTTTGAACAATTTCTATCTTCAGAACCATTTGAAACCAAAATGTAAGTTGTCTTATAGCTCTAAATGTTTCAATATTTAGCTCTTTTTATTATTTTTATTTGGATGGTTTTTGCATAGTTAATTAGGGTGATAAGTCACATCTGACGTCACTACAGGATTCCCAATGTGGGGCATGTTCCAAGGGTCCAGCTCATGAGGTTTTGACAGTTCAATAAGTCTGAATTGCTGCCAATCTCACCACTCCAAACACAATGAAATCTCTCTAGAATCCACTGGTTGACGAAGTCCACCTTAAGTCTCTGTTTGCCCAGACACAGCTCACACATGGCTCAGCAGGGGCAAAGACCTAGCCTAGCTTGGCCTATACCCACCTTGGTTCTCAGGAGCACCAGTGGATGCTGGAGTCTAGCCCAGTCTGACACATGACAGACTCAGGCCACACTTGTCCCAGGAGGCACAGCAGCCATGGGCAGACTAGACATCAACCCCCACTCTGGACCTTGCACTCACCAATGTGAGCCATAATCCAGCCATGGGCATCTCCTTCGCTCCCAAACCAGATCTCGCACATGCTTTGACCCAGCTTGACATAGCTCCTCACCTGTCTTGGTCTTTGTCTTTACATGCTGGAGCCTGGTTTGTCCCACCTGCCCCCATCCCAACTATCACTGGTTGGTGCTGGGACCTGGCCCTGCTCAGTCTGCTCCTATCCCTGGTTCATGCAAACCAGTACGTGTGACAGTCTAGCCCAGCATGATCTGTGCTCCAGCCTTATTTCTGCAGTTGCTGGTGAGCTAAGGTTTGGTTGGTCTGCCTAGTCTGCCCCCTTCTAAACCAACCCACACATTAGCCAACAGTTGGAGCTACCTAGTCCAGTCAGCCCGATTTCCAGGGCTGGAGCATGTGCTCACCAGTGGGAGCTATGACCCACTAGGGGAGTTTCCCAGGTTCCCCCACTCAGTCCACCCCCAAACACAGAAGTCACACACATTCCAGTGAGTGCTAGCCCATTTGCTGGTATAGTCTGCTCCTCCAGCTTGGCCTAGTATAGTTGGTGAATGTTGTGGCCTGGTCCACCTCACACCCTATTTTAGGATGCACATGCGGGTGTTGCAGCCTGGACTTGCCCAAACTGTCACTGATCCCTGAACCCATTTGTGTTGTCAGGTTCCATGGTCACACCTAGCTCAGCCCATCACCACTTCAGTTCTTAAACTAACCATATTAAATAAGTAAGTGCTCTCTTGAATAAAGAAATGAGGAAATTAAGTCACTTTGTTCTTAACAATTAAGATTGTTAGCATCATCTCTATTAATCTAAGTTGCCAATCTCCAACCTTCACCGTAACAAGGGCTATGTAAATTCAAGGAAGTTGAGCAAATCTTTTTCTGATGGAATTTTTATTAAAACATTGAAACTGAGAACAATATGTGGTAAGCAATTCCAGTTACTAAAGAGCAGTGCAAATACCTCACATAAGATTTGCTGAAAGACAACAGAACTGTTTCAAAGATTAATAACTCATTAGCGTAAAAAAAACTAGGGTTCTTACGAAGAAATGTGGCATAGTTTCTTTTTTCCATTTTTATTATTATTATTATTTTATGAAACAGTTCCATAGGCTCTGAGATTTCCCTTCTCCCCTGTCCAAAAACCCTCCTTCCACCCCTCCCTCGATTTCCCGTAGCAAGGACAAAGACATTTCTTCTCTCTTCCCCATAAGAGAGAGAATAAAAGCATTTCTCCTTTTTTGGGCTAAATCCAGTTTGGAAGATGGTCCAAGAAAACCCGCCATCCAAACAAAAGGGTATGCTCAGTAAGGACAAAAATAATTTTACGCCTTAAAATTCGAAAGTTAGTAATATGTGGAATCATGAGTCACAAGTAAAGTAGGCTTAGGAAACGCCTTGGATAAACTTTGTAAATGACTCCTGGAATTGAGGGACACATATGAATACCGTGATTGTACCTGCTTCCTTCTGAAGGACTATATGAAGGCAATCATGAAGAAATGTCATTGCAGAGAGCATCCCAAGACAACAGAAAAAGAAAGGAGTAATTATGGGGAAGCCCACTATGCTACTGCATATCAATGAATGCATTTCCTGAACACCAAGCACATACCACGGAAAACAGGCAGGTTTGTATTCTCTTGTTGGGACCCTGATAGCTAGTCAGAGGTCAGTAAGGATACTAAACTGCAAGATAAATGACCGGAAACAGGAGTTGAAGTGACTCAGAGAGAGTCACAAGAATTCTGCATTAAACTAACTATTCACATCTGGGAACATGCTTAGATTCTGCAGAGACCACAAATCACAAACTATAAATATCATAAACCAAGTAAAAACATTTGCTTACTATTTTCTTCTGTGTAGTTTCCTTTCCCATTTCTTCCTCTCCCAGAAACAGAAGGAGGAAAACAATGAGTGGAAGTGCCTGAAATGGTGTAGTATCTTCCTTTTCTCTGTATTTCAGCTGTGCTGTAGGCCGGAAGGGATTCCTCCTCTAGATAGTAAAGTTTTAAGTGATACTAAACTGAATCTAATATCAGAAAGTAACCAGGAACCCATAGGAGTCTTCTTGAAGTATGAAAGCATTGACAAAGTCAGGAAAAGGAGAAAAATGAGACATTTACATGTAATGAGTAGGAGAAATTCAACCATTTTCTAACAGAAGTAATGCTGAGTTCTGCTCAACTTGTGAACTAACTATAGCTCTGTAACTTTATATTGACAACCAAATCAGAATTAATGTATAAAGAGGTGATATATATGTTGAAAAATGCAAAATCAACCTTTAATTTATGGTAAAGACAGAAACTGTACTTTTTTTTCACACAAGCAGCTACTCCATGGCTCTCCTTCGTCCTTCCCACATTCTGGGTTAACATAATAAACCTTTGCTCTCCTGCATGGACTTTAAGTGGCAAGATCACCCAGGGACAGGGGAAATAGCCTGGTGATTTCTTTAGAAGCAAAGGGCCGAAGCATCGATTATTCAAGTCTCTGAACTATATCCTATCTTCTCATTTCTTTGTCAGCAAGTTGCTTCCAAAGGACATTCTTGGCAGGACCACGCATTTCTAGGCAACAACTAAGGGGCAACTAACTATATACACATACTCATATATCCCAGTTGTTGAGAAAAAGCAGGAGAGAAGAACAAAGCAGGAGAAGCACTAAGTGCTGAGATAGGGAATACAGGCTAGTTGGTAAGCATCTATTACTTAATACTTAGTAGTGGTTAATATCATCATAATCAGTACAAGCAATACAGAGACATGGAAACTATAGTTACTGCCTCCAGTAGGCCTCTTGAGGGAGGGAGAAAACTACTATTATAATCTTGGTAGACATGATTTATAAAGAACGTAAGAACACCAAGCTAATTGAGCCATGTCTAGAATTCATAGAAGATTCAAAGTGTTTAAATATGTTGTAGTATATGATCCAACTTGGTATTTTTAAATTGGACAGTATTGACTTAAAAAGCATTTTTCTCCAAGTTTTCAAAATAGTCAATACTGAAATAGCATGTCCTGTAACTGTTATAACAAGCTTGTCCTAGATACAAGAAAACTAATTGTAGAATCTGGTTTTCTCCCTTTTCTAAAAATATATGATAAATAAAGCGTTATGAGTTTAATTAAATAAATATTAACATATTCCTTAAAATGCATTTCTGAAGATTTCACTTTTTTGGCATCATCTCCCCAATAGCCAGAGCAAAAAAGGATTTAATCTCATCTGAAATATGAATTTTTAGTGACTAGGAATTTTGAAAAGCAGCCATTGCACACCAGATTGTTGGAGGAATGTCTGTTACCTAAGCATTTGACTAAGTCTTCTAATGAAAAAGTTAGACACATTTATGCTATTCTATTTAATGACAAAGTAAAAATTATGCTGCTTTACTTTTCTAAATTCTGATATTAACCAATCTTCAAGAAAATTACAAAAGCAGAATTAGAATTACAGAGCCAATTCCGTTGCAAAACAAATTAAGGTCAGCTAAAATATACTTAGAGTTTTGAATCTGAATATTTTCTTCCTCGTTTACTACTTTTTGTCACTTTAAAACTAAAATTAAATCAAAGACATCTCTCGTTTCTGTTATACAAAGCTCCATCATCATTGTGTAACCAGGAGACATGACATAAGGTAGTCTATAATCTAGCAGTGAAAACAATGTATTCTGGAGTCACCACAATGTGGATTGAAAATCCCATTTCTGCTACTCACTGATAATGTAACCTTGAAGGAGTTACTCAATCTCTCAAGCTCACTTTTATTACCTAGGAAATGGTGATAATAACTGAACTATATTATAATAATGTTGCAAATGTTACATGAAGATGTGTATGGTATTTAGCATGGTGTCTAGCATTTAGTTTTCTGAATATGTGATTTATTATTTGTTATATTATTATAATTATACATTATTATAATTATTATAATTTCTGCATTATGCATTATTCGTGATCTAGATTATCTTTTATTATTATGTATCCATTTCCTCTTTTTAAAATTGTTTTATTTTTTATAATCATTGCATGGTTGATCAGGGTTGGGAAGGATGGAGGTTTAAGGAAAATTGGGTGAACTTATTGCTTCCAAAATTTGCTATTTTTCTTGTTGTTTCTGGAGGAAGGGGAGAAATAAAGGGCAAAGCCACACCCAACTTTGCAAAGGTTCCAGTACCCAAGGATGGGGAACCTCACCTGAAGTCACCCCAGGGTCCCAATGTGTGCATATTCCAAGGGTTCTGCTCAAGTGGTTTGGATAGTTCTGAAATGCTGTCAGTTTCGCTGATCCAAGGATGATGCAGCTCTCCCAAAGTCCGTTAGCTGACATAATCGACCTCAAGTAGTCTCCATTTACAGAGATTTTCTGCTGTCATCGTTTGACTGGGGTAGTTGTCGAGTTTGTTCTGTTTTCCTTCTTCTGCTACAGCCCCAAATGAGCTGCCATTTTATCCTTTCACATCAGGTTCTGTGCCCATTGCTACGCCTTTTTCCCTGAGGAGGACATGTTCTTACATGGGAGCCAAAGGACCCAGACCAGGCGTCCCAAGCCTCGCCAGACCCCACACCCCTAGAACTTTCATTTCCTCTTAATTTGTGAGTGGCCCAAACAAATAGAACATTCATACTGTGACAGAAGGAATAATAGATCACCAAATAACCTCATGAGAATCTTGTGTGAAAACAGAAGTATATATTATAGACTTCTGAGAAATTTAAAGAGAACTAAGTCATCCAATCTACATTAGCCTGCTCACTGCTCATCCTAAGAGTGACACACTCTCTGCTCTCACACAACTTACATCCTAAGAGGAGCTACATGCCTCACAATGGTGATTAAACATTTTAAAATATATTAGAGATATTCTAACAGCAAAAAAAAAAAAAAAAAATACTAAGGAAGAAGTGCGACTTTAAAGAGAAACTGCCATTAACTTGGGTGTGGCGAAAGCAGCCTTAGCAGGGGAAAGTGAACATTTTCCCTAAGGGTAAAAGGAAAGTTCCTAAGGATAAAAGGAACATGACACATTCAAAAACTTGAAGACATGTGCAACGCAGTACGGAAGGCAGAAAGCAGAGCAATACAGAAAGGTCAGGGATGTAAGCAGGCGTCATATCATGCAATGCATGTGCTTATTTGCCAGTGGAAAATTAATGTAAAGCTCCTTTTCTGCTCAAAACGACAGGACTAAATCAGCTTCAAAGTAAATTTAATATGAGGAGTACTTATCAAGGAAATAGTAGTGTTGGGTATATATTTGTATTTATTACTTTAACACAGAGCATGAAATATCTCATTCTTTGAACATTTTAAGTGAAGTTCAGTTCATGATTCTTTTAAAAATAAGAAAAGAGATAATCCTATAAATAATTTTAAGATGGGATGGATTTTCTTCAAGAACAAAGAGCAAGCATGTTCACTGCCCATTAAAAAATACAAAGGCTCCCTAACCTTAAGGTTCTTCTCCTTTACAACACATGACTATTTTTTTTTCCTCAATAAAGTTTTTTTTAATGGACCAGCGGATTTGTTCTGATCCCTGCCTCCCAAGGTTTTCCATCAAGTTGTCACGGAATGATTTTCACAGCTGCTCACAAGCTTGCCTAGACCTATCCTTTCCTTGGGGGTGGGGAGTTACACAATATCGACTGATTCCATGGCGACAGGAGGCCTGAGAGGCCGGAATTCTGGGTCTGGTGTGAACCTCCAGGGCAGCATGCCTCCGGCCCAGTGTCCATGCCATCACTCACACCACCCAGAACACCACAAAGTCATAACCATCCAGGAAGAACTCTTGTTGCAAGGAGCCCATCATGTGGCCCAGTTTGTACTTTAGTGCAATCAACTGCTGCCACCATTGCCAATGTCCTCAACAGAGAAGGCACCAGGCTGGTGGTCACTAGCTCGCCAAGTTCAACCCCGTAAGTTTGGGGTGCAAGTAGAAAGTGGGGAAGCCAATCACCTTCCAACACATGACTATTTTTAAGCTTTGAAATATGTGTGGAATTACTGGCTCCACAGAGCAGAGATATGTACTTTGCAATACTATTAGAGTGCATATTCTTGAATACTTGTTTAACATTATGTATTGATTTAAGATCAATTCTTATTTCCTTGATAAACTGCTGCATATAAATGCATATTGTTGATCTATATACAGTAAGTTCCCCACGATAAACAAATTCCTCTCTGAGTGGCTAATTGTCTGATATCATCCAGGCTACAGAATCAGGACTTTGTGATTTAAAAGGTGGGTTTTGTGCATGTATAAAAGGCTTATGGCCATTTTCTCTTTGGTGGTAATAATTTTTTGCAGAATGCTAGACCCAAGATGCCTGGTAAGTCGGAGATCCTAGTGAGCAAGGGAACCAATGAACAGTTGGGTTTTAGAAAAGGTTAAATAAATTTATGGGTAATCCCAAAGCAACTGGAATGCATTGTCAGTAGGTGAAGTAGTGTGGTGGGTGAACAGAAGATACCTTAAGGTGGTTCCCTCTTTTTCCTGGACTGCAACAGCCCCCTGTTATCTTAGCAGACAGGCTAAGAGAAGATGGTTTCCAGGCTGGAGTCAACTCCTATACGAAGATGTGAACATGAGTCAAAGATTCATCTCTTAGAGCGCAGGAGGAGGATGCAATGTTGCTTCCCTGTCTTTTCTAGACCTGTGAGACATGTGGAACTAGAGTGGATAAAATTAACTACACCATGGCAGCATGGGTGTAGGAGAGACACTGAGGACAGTATGCTTTATCCCACATGACTTATGATTGGGTGGTTTTCAGATCAGGTGATTTCTCTGCAGTACAAGCCTAAGCTCTCTAAGAGGGAGTTGGTAGGGCATACCCAGCAGTCTGGATTTACAGGGCCTGGACTCAAAACTCATGGAGATGTATATACTTGCAAGTGACAATCAAAGCTCTGTGTATTTACAAAGGAGAGAGAGAGACACTACAGAGGATGCTACAGAAGCTTTCAGATCTACCCTTTCTTAGTGTTGAATTTGGTATCACTGAAATGGGCTCCAACAAGTAGTAAGTTCGTCTACATGTTTATAATACTGTTATGAATTGACACACATTCAAAGTGACCATTTAGGTGTGGTAGAGTGTCTCCAGGGAAGTAACAACAGTTCTTCAGTAAGCAAAGCTGCTGTTGGCCCATGTACCTTTAAGTGACTCAGGGTGACATGTAGATGTCATCTGGATGTTTACCCACAGTTGGGCATGCCTGTCTAAGAGGCAAATTTGGATTAGATACATCATATTCCAGAAAAAGGAGAGTTCAGAACATAAAACTCCTGGAATCAAGAAGGATGAGACAGGGTGATGGGAGTAAGAAACAGGCTGAAGAAGTCTCCCTGTGGCCTCCCAGAATAAGGCTGATATTATTTGTCTAGCGCCACCAGCAAAGCATATTAGCTTTGTTTCTGTCTTAGACAACTGGACTCAAGAATTCTTCCCATACAAATGGTGACATTGAGGGAGATGCCTCTTCAGTTGTCCCAGCATCCTTGAGCGCAGTTTTGAATGGATGGCGGCTCCTACTTCCTGCAGCTTAGAAGGGACTCCTGGATAAGTTTAATGCCACCCAACCCTCAAGACACAGTTATCATTTCAACACAATGGATTCAACAGTCATGACAGATGCACAATGAGGCTTCCTGAACGAAATGTTTAATGGTCAGGTGTTTTAGGTCCTACTCACTTGGAGCCTGCATTGGACTCTAGAAATACCCAGTGAGAAATGGGAATTTGAATAGAATCCTTTGGGCAAGCAGAGAGTACCATGCTTTGCCCTTGACCTTCAAAAAGAATGTTTCTCAGTCATCAGACTTTCAACTCAGAAGTCAGTGCTGGTGGGGCCAGCATTGTGCAGTAGGTTAAGCCACAGCTTCTGACGCCAGCATCCCATTCAAGAGTGCTGGTCAAGTCCTCGTTTCTGCTTCTGATCAAGCTCCCTGCTACTATGCCAGGGAAGTTGACAGACGTCCAAATAAAGAAAAAAGAAACACAATTCCAACACAAAAAATGATGAATAGTTGAAATGCTAAATATACCAGTTATGTTTAGATCTGTTCATCACAATCGTATACATGTGTTAAGATGTCACACTTTTTCCCCCAAAACATGCACAATTACTTTGTGTCAATTGACAGTTTGAAAATTCTAAAAATGATTTAGAATATCTGAACAACACTGTCAATAAATTTGATCTAATACCTAGCAATACTCATTTAGAACTTATTCTTTTCCAGTGTCTGTGGAATTTCTTCAAAGACAATATAAATTGAGCCCTAAAATATAACTCAACAAGTTTCAAAAATCTGAGATACTACTCAACATGTTTTTAGAATACACAAAACTAAATTTAAAATAATCAAGGATAGCTTAAACTCCCCCATAATTGAAAAATCAAACAATCTACTTCTCAGTAATTCATGACTCAAAGAAAAATGGCAAGGAAATTAGAAACTATTTCCACTTGAATGATAATAAAAACATAATATATGAAAATTCATAGAATATGACAAAGCCAATGATTAGAGTTTATCACTTCAAACATTTTTTAAGACGTCACAGAAAAAAATCATTAAATTTTAATTTGCAAGAGTTGATAGTTCATTATTTGCAAAACTTGATCTAAAATATCATTCTTCCATAAATAAATCTGCAGATTTAACATAAATATGATTCTGAGCAGTCTTTTTAAGTTGGAAAGTTGACTCTCAAGTTTGTAGTAAAATGTTAGTTATTAACAAAATAATTTTTTAAAACTAAGAAAAATGTTGGAAAACTTAAAAACCTGATTTCAATACTTACTATAAAATTAAAATGATGAAGAAAATATTATATTGGTAATAAATTGATAACAGAATTCAGACTCCACCAACAGAGTCACATGTAAGTAATTAATATTTTACAAAGGAACCAAGATTCAGTAGGTGTTTTCTCCCAATAAATTATGTTGAAATTACAATCTCTATAACAAAAAGTTATCTCATTCATATCTGAAATTTCACTATAAATTAATAGAAAAAATAATACACCTAAAAATCAAAGCTCTGCTACTTCTTGAAAATAATATATTTATAACTTGGGAATCAATAAAGATTTCTTAAGTACAACAAAAAAAAAGGAAGAGTTGCTCAATTAGACTTTGTCAAAACTAAAATAATGCATCTAAAGACAGAATAAAGAAATTAAAAGGCAAACCACACACTGTGAGAGAACTCATAAACTTAAAAAGAACTTAGTTCATTCCTAAAAGAAGATTAATAAAACACCTCGTAGAACACAAGAAAAACAATCAAAGAAAGATAGGCAAAAGCATTAAATGTTAGTAGTCTATGTCCTCGCTGTTCCACTTCCCTTCCAGCTCTCTGTTTGTGTGCTGGGAAAGCAATTGAGGAAGACCCAAAACCTTGGGACTCTGCACCTGTGTGGGAGACCTGGAAGAAGCTCACAGCTCTTATCTTTGGATCAGCTCAGCTCCAGCCATTGTAGCCACTTGGGGAATGAACCAATGGATGGAGGATCTTTTTCTCTCTTCCTCTCCTTCTTTCTGTAAATCTGCCTTTCCAATAAAAATGAATAAATCTTTTTTTAAAAAAAGGCTAAAATGAGATTTTTCAAGAGCCTTTATATTGAAATGGTACCTGTGGATGTAAAATGGGAAACAGCTAAATAAGAGGTCTTCAGAATTCAAGGGAACTCCTTCTTATCATGAGGAAGAGGGGTAGAACACAAAGAACATGGAAGGGGATTAGGAAGAGAAGCAAAACAAAGCTGAGCTTACAGAGGACAAGAAATGGTAGTTTAAAGAGAAGGTGGTTGGGTCTGTAAAATCTTTAAAGAAACTGAACTAGTCTCAAAATGACAAATCATTGACCTTGACAATGGAAGATAGTTGTCAGCTCTGAGTGATGAGTTTGTGTGATGTGATCAGGACACAAGACAAATTACAGAGATGCAAATGAGTTGATGAGACACAGCCAATGAGAATGAGCGAGATTTATTATGGGACTTGGCTTACATGTTTGTGAAAGCCAAGAAGTCCCATGATCTGCCAACTGAGTGTTGCAGAGCAAGACAAACCAGTTGCATAACTGACTCCAAGTCTGCCACTCCATAGGGGTGACATCATTGCCTCCTTTGTAATTTACATTTTCAAAGATAGAGGGCACAGTCCCGGAGGACAAAGGCCAGACACCGAGAGCCCTGATGTCCAAGAACAGGAACAAATGGATGTGGCCCTTCCTCTGCCTACATGTTCTATATGATCTCTCACTGACTCAGATGATACACATATGTTAAGGGAGGCTCTTTTTCTTTAGTCTGCTGATTCAAGTGTTAACTTCACAGGCACTCCTCTAAAGAATGTTTTATCAGCTATCTGGGTTTCCCTTACCCAGGTAAGTTAAGTTGATGCATGACATTAATCAGACACAGAAAAAAAAATTAAGGTAGTTCTCAATATATAGATTCTTCATCTTCACTTATGAGGTATTATTTCATTGAAATTTCAAAACAACTTGTGAACTGACCAGTACTTAGAAAAATAATTCATGGAATCAGTGCTGTGGTGCAGCAGCTTACCAACATCCAATATAGGTGCCGGTTCAAGTCCCAGCTGCTCTACTTCTGATCTAGCTCTCTACTAATGCATCTGGTAAATCATTCGAAAATGACCCAATGGGCCTGGCGCAATAATGTAGTGGTCAAAGTCCTCACACGCTGGGATCCCATATGGGCAATGGTTCTAATCCCAGTGGCCCTACTTCCCATCCAGCTTCCTGCCTGTGACCTGGGAAAGCAATCGAGGATGGCCCAACACCTTAGGACTCTGCACCCATGTGGGAGACCCAGAAAAAGCTCCTGGCTCCTGGCTTCGGATTGACTCAACTCCAGCCATTGCGGCTGCTTGGGGGGTGAACCATTGGAAGCAAGATCTTCCTCTTTGTCTCTTCTCCTCTCTGTATATCTGCCTTTCCAATAAAAATAAATAAATCTTTTTTAAAAAAAGGAAAATGACCCAAATCTTGGGCTCCTGCATCCACATGGGAAAAAGTTCCTGGCTCCTGGCTTTGCTCTGGCCTACCCCTGACCATTGTGGTCACTGGGGAGCTAACCAGTGGCTACAAGACATATCTTTATTCTTTCTCAACCTATAACACTGCCATTCAAATAAATGAAATAAATCTTTAAAAATAATAAAAATGATTCAGTAGGGAAAAACAAAACACCTGAAGAACCAATGTCTAGATTAGAAGTCATTTACTTTCCAAATATCAATTTAAACAATATTTAAAATGCTATAAATTAAATTTCTAGGTCAAGTAGTCCTCAAAATTTATTTAACTCATACTGTACAAATAATCACTTTTAAATACATTTATAATAATACTCACTACATTTTTTTCTAAACAAAAGCATCTTCTCACTATGGTAATTATTACACCAATATAAATCTGGAGATTGATGTAAACTTTGAGGACACCAACAACTGTTGCATTGAAGAAACCAGCCCTCTATACTGGCATTAGGAAAAAATGCTTTACTGCATTTGTCTAAAAGGTTAACTCTGTAGCCTAGACTCTCCCTGCATATTAAATGGGATCACAACAGGTCCTTGTTATGAACCTGAAGATATTCCTTTCCCCGTCATTGTTCTCATTTTGCATATTCAGTCATAAATCATGATCATAAGTTGGAGAGTGTTTGTAATACATGCACACACACACACACACACACATATACGAGTATGGAGGAGTATTAGTAGGTGTTCATTCATTCAGCAAATATCTATTGGTAGCAACAGATAAAGACGATTGTCCTAAAGTCTACCTGACCAGACAAGTAGTTCACCTTCTACAAATGACTACTGATTATGGGCCAGGGCTTCAAATAATGGTTGGTGGTTAAACACAAATCTTACGTGACAACACGTAATGCTACCACAGGAGCGAGCCCTGCCTGCTCAATATTGAAGTCCCATGTGCCGAGTTGTGCCATTACCTTGACACAGCAGAGAATCACAACTCCTCATCTGAGCAGGGAAAAGGCACGTACACCCCCAAACAAACCTGAGCTTCCAGAACAGGACTGAAGCCGAGGTTCTGCCACTTGGTCATGTTTTTGTATTCAGGAAAAGTGAAGATGCTCGTCTTGTGCTGAAGTTTAAAAGCCCTCTAGCCTAAGGCTCTTGGGACTTTCCCTGGCATCTAACATCTGCACTCACTAGGTCTCTGTGCAACACCCTGTAATGCAATGAGAGACAAATAATCTATGATGGCTCCTGTCTTTGTGAGTTTTCCCTAATTAAACACTGTTGCAGCAAGTCTCAAGCATGCACTGTTAGGCCATTTGCTGTTGAGATATAAACACCAACAATGAATCAGGCGCTGGAGACACAGGGAGAAACAAAACAGAAAGCCTGCAAACTTACATTCTCCTGAGGAGAGAGCAAATAAGTAAGTAGAACACCAAGTGCAGAGAAATGGTGTAAGGAATAATACAATAACAGGAAGAGATCACATGATCAAGGGAACATAAATGGAATTAGGCACCCTTTGCTCTTCAAGATGATGTCTGAACAGTGATCAGAAAAAGCAAACAAGGGCCCAGCACAGTAACCTAGTGGCTAAAGTTCTCACTCTGCATGCATTGGGATCCCATCTGGGCACCGGTTCTAATCACAGTGGCCCCACTTCCCATCCAGCTCCCTGCATGTGGCCAGGAAAATCAGTCAAGGACGGCCCAAAGCCTTGGGACCCTGTACCCATGTGGGAGACCTGGAAGAGGCTCCAGGCTCCTGGCTTTGAATTGGCTCAGCTCCAGCCATTGTGGCTAATTCGGGAGTGAATCAACGAACAGGAAGATCTTCCTCTCTGTCTTGTCTTCTTTCTGTATATGTGACATTGCAATATAAATAATTAAATCATGAAGAAAGAAAGGAAGAAAGGAAGGAAGGAAGGAAGGAAGGAAGGAAGGAAGGAAGGAAGGAAGGAAGAAAGAAAGAAAGAAAGAAAGAAAGAAAGAAAGAAAGAAAGAGAAAGAAAGAAAGAGAAAGAAAGAAAGGAAAAGGAAGGAAGGAGGGAAGAAAGGAAGGGAGGGAGGGAGGAAGGAAACGAGCAACTGAGCTTTGTGTGTGTTTCAGGTAAAGCATTCTTCACAAGCAGTGCTAAATTCGAAGACCTCCCCAGAAAAGACTACTTGATGTATTTGACAATGAGCAAAGAGAAGAATAAGATCAGAGAAGAGTGGCAGGAAATGAAGTCATTCAGGTCATGGTTGAGAGTTTGGATTTGACCTTGATTCAAATAGAAAGCTAAATTCAAGAAAGATGCTTTGAACTTTCTGTGAAGACAGGGCATGGAAAAACACACAATGGAATATAGGCATAAGGAGGTGGTTAGGAATTGGTTGCAATGATCTTGGCAAGGTGTTTGGTACAGGATGAGTGGAAATAGACCTCATGATGAAAAGCCAAACATGGGAATATCTAGAAGATAGAGCTGACAAGATTTGCTAATGGATATGAGGAAATACCAAACAACAAAGTTTGAAATGGCACAACCTTTTTTTTTTTTCTACTCAACAAGAAACCATTTATCAACACAGTGTAACTAGAGCGTGATCGCATTGGTGGGGACAGACTGAGCTCAGGTTCTGATATGTTCAGTTTTCTATCTCTTGGACAAATAGGAGATGCTAGATAGGCACTGCATATATGAGTCTGGCAATCAAGAAAGTCATCGCGGTTGAGATAATAGACTTCAGGAGTCATCAGCACACAGCGTGAATGGGGACACAGAACATCACTTAGAACAGCCCCTGAATGTGATGCCAGACGGCTGGCAATGTGCAGATCCCCACACCCTTTCTTGAAATGCACATTGCAAGCACTCTTTCCAGAATAATACTGAGAAACATTTGCCTTTTCGACTTTCATTCTTTCGCAATGGTACAGTACCCAATGGTACTTGAATACATAAGGTGTATTGTAGCAGCAGCTTGAACTCAGAGGCGGCTATAAGAATTCAACGGTCTTCTCTTAATCCAGACATAGGCAGATGTAAAGCATGCTATCACTAAATTTTTTTGTTTTGGCAATATAATTTTTCAACATAAGAATGTTGAAAAGGATAGGTAATCAACTTATAATAAATAAATTGACCTTTTAAAATGGTAATTTTTAAAATTTTTTCAGACTCTTTTTTTTAAGATTTTTTTTAAATGCAAACTCAGATAAACAGAAAGGAGGAGAGACAGAGAGGAAGATCTTCTGTCAGATGGTTCACTCCCCAAATGACCACAACAGCTAGTGCTTTGCCAATCTGAAACCAGGAGCCTAGAGCTTCATCTGGGTCTCCCAGGCAAGTGCAGGATCCCAAGATTTTGGGCTGTCCTCGACTGCCTTCCTTTTGGGCTGTCCTCAACTGTCCTCAACTGCTACAGGCAGGGAACTAGATAGAAAGTGGGGCTTCCGGGATTAGAACTGGCACCCATTTGGGATCCCAGGGCATGCAAGGTGAGGATTTTAGCTGCTAGGCCATCCTACTGGGCCCTCAGGCTCAATTTCTAATTCAGTAACTATTGATAGGCATAACCTAGATAAGCAAGCATTCTTTAGAATCCTTAATAATTGTTAAAGGTATAGAGAGGTCTAAGACCAATGAGTTTGAGAGCTGACAGCCTAAGAAGCAAGTAAAATGGGGATGAAAGAAAGCCTAAGAAGGATGACAGGAAAATGAATGTGGGAAAGTAAAGCAGAACCTTCAGGGAGTTAGCGATAACCACAGTAATATCCTAGTGGCAACACGGGAGGAGAGTGTTTCAGGAAGGCAGACATCACCTGTTGCAGAACACAGAGAACCAACCTTTAGGATTGAGCACATAGATGTTGACAGTAACCTTCACAGAGCATATTGTCGGAGGAGTACTGACAGAACAGTGACTAGAAAGATTACAAGAATGCTAGGAGGATAGGAAATGGGGCGAGGGACGCTTTACAGAATGGATGAGAACAAAAAACAATGTTGCTGGGCCCTGCACAATGGGTTAGTGGCCATCCTTGAATGTGCCAGGGTCCCATATGGACGCCGGTTCTAGTCCCAGTGACCCCACTTCCCATCCAGCTCCCTGCTTGTGGCCTGGGAAAGCAGTCAAGGACAGCCCAAAGCCTTGGGTTCCTGCACCCATGTGGGAGACCCGGATGAAATTCCAGGCTCCTGGCTTTGGATGGGCTCAGTTCCAGCCTTTGCACTCACTTGGGAAGTGAATCATTGGACAGAAGATCTTCCTTTGTCTCTTCTCTCTGTATATCTGACTTTGCAAATAAAAAATAAAATAAATCTTTTTTAAAATGTTGCTGTTTTTCCAGATGAGGGCTACAGCTGGATGCTTAAAGAAGCAGTGGTTTTTATACTTACTATCCGTTGAATTATTCAGTGCAGAGTTAAACTTATGATTTTAACATAAATGGCAAGTATGTTGTTGAAAAATTAAAAGATAAGTAAGAAAGGAAGAATGAGAATGGAAATGAGAGAGGGTGAGAGGGTAGGGTGAAAAATATAATCATTCTCTTAAAACTACATATACAAAACACATGAAATTTGTTCCCTTTATATGAACTTTAAAAACAAAAAATAAGGAGCCAATGAGGTGGCGCGTGCAGTTAATCCTATGACTGCAGTGCCAGCATCATGTAAGGACTTCAGTTCAAATCCCAGCTGGGAGACCCAGAAGAAGCTCCTGGCTACTGGCTTCAGATCAGACCAGCTCTGGCCATTGTAGCTATTTGGATAACAAACCAGCAGCTGGAATATATTCTCTCTCTCTCTCTCTCTCTCCTCTCTCTCTCTCTCTCTCTCTCTCTCTCTCTCTCTCTCTGTTTCTCTCTCTGTCTGTCTGTCTCAAAATAGGCAGAAATGTCTGGGACCCTGCACAATATAAAAGCATAAATAGCTCTTTCATTATTATACACCATAAGAAATAGGAATAGGTACAAATGCAATCAATTCAATAGTTACTGAAAACAATGAAGGGAGAGATGATACTAGACATTTGAGTGAGAGGAGTGGGAATAAAATAATCACATGAGAAAATGAGAGAACAGATCAACCTGGGAATTATGGTGGCATCACAGAGCAGGACGAAGGGCCCTCTTTAGCTTAATGTTGGAAAGTAAGACCAGTCAACAGTCTTGTGAGTTTCCCTCCAGTTGTGCTTAACCACCAACTTTCAATAATAACTGCATATCTCAAAATCTCATAATTGAATTGAGTTTAAAGACATTTTAATATTTATTTTAAAACATTTTCATTTTTATTTACCTTTCTTTTTCTTTATACTTTAAAGAAACCAACATTTAATTTTAGAAGTGACAATCACACTTAAATTTAATCATTCAATTATGTCACTTCTTTCAAACAATTTATTTTACAAGAAACAGAACCAATATGTTATTTTATTATCAGATAAAATATCGTTACTTCACAAGGACATCCCCACCTTCACCTCCATGAAATCAGACTGGAGTAAACATAAACAAGGCATTGTCAATAGTATTATCATGAGTAATTATGTCCTAGTTAAGTCACTTGTTTCATTGCTGAGTGTTGTGCACAGCCGTGATGATGATTATAACCACAAAGGTCATATCTATATTCTCTCGGCTTCCAGTCATCCAGTTTATTACCATAATTGACAGTTTTTGCCAGAAGCACACTTGTTAAGAGCAATCTGAATGCTGTGAGGCCCACGTCTAAGAGAAAGAAAATGTGCCTAATCTTTCCTCATCTCCTCATTGCCAACTCTGATTAGCTATTTGAATTTTTTCCTAATTGTCTGGAATCCAGGCCTAATAAAGGTCTTCACATCACAGTGCTAGAGGTAATCAGGGCCTTTGTCAACTTGAAACATAAACACAATCTGAAGGTCTCCCACAATGGAAGACAGTATGAGCACTGTACACTGGCCCTGTCAGAAATGTGAAATACTCTCTGTTGAGCACTTGTGGGTGAGATGGTGATACAGTCTGTAGCTGTGAGCTACTTTCCTTTAATTTGTGAAACTAGAACAACCCCTGTGTATTCCTTACAAGCCTTTGTCCTCCAAGGACTTTCACTGCGGCTCAGTTGTGTGACCATGGTTGATTCCAGTTGTATTCAGTTTTACTGAAACTATTAATTTCCACTGTCTGGACCTCAAAGATGGCTTTTGGGTGAAAATTTACTCTTTTACCTGCTTACACAGAAGGAGGATCTCCTCAAACTCTTGTTATGTGTGTTACCACCATTATCTAGAATATAAAGAATGTTAGTCACCCATTTAGTTAGCTACTCAGTATTGCCTTAACAGACTCCCTAAACTGGGGTCGGGTAGGAGAGAAGGGGGAAAATTGTCCCCATAGAAGCCTTTCCTTCTCTAATAAGAAGGTGGTAGATGCATTTTCCTGGGGACTCAGCACAATAAAACTGAAATTCTATAGTTTATGTAGATATCTATGTCAGTAATGCTAGTTATATTTGCCTTGGGTTTTTCTAAATTACCTAATTATTTGAAGCCCAAATTGAGGACTATGATCACCGATTGTCTGAATATTTTTTTTCATGAGAATTTCTAGCCATCCCAAAGATATAATGAAGTCCTATATAAGCGAAGTAAGACATCTATCCAGGTACCAATCTTTATTGGCCTTTTCATTTGATCTAACAATAGTCAGTTTAATTTTTGAAAAAGAATGTGGTATTTAACCTTTTGGGATTGGCTCATTTCCCTTAGCATTATGGTTTCCAGTTTGGCCCATTTGGCCACAAAGAACTGCATTTTGTTTTTTTTAATAGCTGAGTAGTATTCCATGGAGTAGATGAACCATAGCTTTCTTATCCAATCCTCTGTTGATGGGCATTTTGGTTGCTTCCATGTTTTTGCAATTACTGATTGTGCTGCTATGAGCATAGGAGTGCATGTTGGTTTCTCATAAAACAATTGTTCTGGATATATTCCTAGGAGTGCTATTGCTGGATCATACGGTATGTTGAATTTGAGTTGTTTGACTATTCTCCATACTGATTTCCATAGAGGCTGTACCAGCCTGCAGCCCCACCAGCAGTGGAGTAGGGATCCCTTTTCCCCGCAACCTCGCCAACAAGTGTTGTTGGTGCTTTTATTCATGTGGGCCAGTCTTACTGGCGTTAGGTGGTACCTCATTGATGTTTTAATTTGGATTTCCCTTATTGCCAGGGAACTTGAGCATTTTTTCATATGTTTATTTGCCATTTGGGTTTGTTCCTTTGTGAAGTGTTTGCCCATTTCCCGTGCCCATTTCTTGAGTGGCTTGTTTGTTTTGACATTTTGGTTGTTTTGTAGCTCTTTGTATATTCTGGAGATCAGCCCTCTATCACCTATGTCGTGTGCAAAGATCTTCTCCCATTCTGTGGGTTGCCTTTTTACTTTGTTGATTGTTTCTCTAGCTGTACAGAAGCTTCTTAGTTTGATGAGGTCCCAATTGTTTATTTTGGTCTTGATTTCTACTGCATTTGGAGTCTTTTTTAGGACGTGAGGGCCTACCCCTAAGTGTTGCAGTGTGGTTCTGGATGTGGGTTTAGATCTGTTATCCATTTAGATCTGATCTTAGTGTATGGTGAGAGATGTGGATCTATTTTTTTGTTTCTGCAGGCTATTAACCAGTTGTCCCATGGGGAGGAGGGGGGAGAACCCAAGTATCTATGTAACTGTGTCACATAATACAATGTAATTAATGAAGTTAAATAATAAATAATTAAAAAAAAAGAAAGAAAAAGAATGTGTTTCTGGTTTGCATCTGTAGCAAAAAAAGGTACTATATCTTGTGGTCCTATTACATATTTTTATTAAATATCTATCAAGATTATTCAAATTTAGATTGGCTGAAAAGTATACATATCTTAAATTCACCCCTGCTTTAAACAGAATCTTTTCTCTGAGCCATATAGTTATCTTTATATGCAGATGGGCTGTCTCCCACATTAGAAATAAACTGGCCTTAGTTCTGTAGCATTAACTCATGTTTTTTTTTCTTTTCTGTGCCACTCTTATGTGCTATTCTTTTGAGTCTTATAGATTCTCAAACTACCTTAGTCTTCTTTGGAAAAAGACAAAGAATAAACAAACAAACAAACACACAAACTCCCTTTCTTCTCTTTTCTAAAGCCCCCACAGAGAAGGCCCATTCCAATGTCTGCCTCAATTACTCTACAAACCTTCTGGCTGGTCTCCCTGCCTCTATTTTCTCCTCACAAATGTTAGATTCCACTTCGCCAATATTGTTTTCATCACTGCACCCAGATGCTCAGAATTTGCAGTTGCTTGGTAATGTCACTATAGTAGATATAATCTTCAAAGCTTACATTTCGAGTCCTCCACCAAGTGCCCACACACTTCCAATTTTATCTCTTCTGCTCACTAACAAGGTTTTTCTGCTCTGATCATTTGGAATGGTTGCTATTCTCTCCTACTGCTTGCAACTACACAGACCCCAACTCCAATAACTAGTGCTCACATTACCTTTGGAAAACAGTTGAACCTTTCTTAGCTTCAGTTTCTTGAATTACAAAATGGAAATAGAAGTTTACACAGGCAGTATAAGTAGAGAAAGTTTATGGAAGTGTCTAGCTTAACTAAACGAATGCATTCAGATGGCTAATCTTCCGAAGTGCCTAATGCATAGTTGGCACCAGCGGTCCCCCAAAACAATTCAGAATATACAGCTCTTTACTGTTACTGCTATTTGCACAACCTTGAAACACTCTGCTACGTCCTCAGCTACTAACCCTGAAAGAGCAGATTAACAATTACACAAACCTTGAGGTCCAACAGAAGCAATTTATTCACTACTGCATGATTTTGGGCAGGTGACACTTGCATTTTCCAATGTGACTCATCTTTAGGATCCTAGGAGCACAGGAAGGATGTCTAAAACATGACGACTACTTTCTTTGAATACCATCAGAACAGTACCTTCCATTGCTGTTTCCTTTATACTCAATATTAATAAATGCCTTGCTTGATTATGTATGATGTCAGGTTGTTTTTTATAACAAGAGAACCATTGAATCAAGATGGAGGAATAAGATGAGAATATGTTTAAACAGATGGACAAACATTAACCAGGATGAAGCAGAGAGCACATTCCAGAAAACAGGAGAAGACAGACCAATGACAGAGGGGCACCTGGAGACTGACAGACACACAAAAGCTGCAGAAACAATGGTGTGGTACTGCAACTACCCAATATGCCAGTGACATTTAACAAGTGGTGATCTGAAATCCATCAGTGGCCAGAACTTTACCAGCAATAAGGTGGGAAGGAGAGTTCACCTGGAACTCAGGAGGTGAACCCAGACAAAGAACTGTGCATCCCTCTTATTTGTTTGTTTGACCAGGAGCAGAGACAGAGAAGCAGATTCTAAACAGGTGGTACAGAAACAGGGTGGATTTCACAGCCCAAACCACTAGTAGAACCAGATCAGGCACCGTTTTGTGTAAGGAGACACTGGCTATGGCACAGGACTATGCATGCACTAAGCTTGGAGTGAACTCATTTTGGGATCAGTGAATTGCAATGATATGGCATCCTTCAGGTTCCATGCAAAATAGTCTGGGTAGCTCTCAGACCTAATGGCCAGCCGATCAAGAACCCTAGCAGCGGCACATCGGGTACCATTTTGTTCAGGATGGCAAAGGCTTTGAGGAACAGCACTGAGATGTGCATGCACCGAGCTAAAAGCAAAAAAAAAAAGGTCAACCCAGAATAACATACCCAGCAAAACTTTCCTCTGTCTTTGAAAAGGAAATAAAATTATTCCACTGTAAAGAAAAGTTAAAAGAATATGCCACTTCCAAACCTGCCCTACAAATGATACTTAAAGATGTTCTCTCGACAGAGAAAAGGAATAGCATCCACCAAAACCAAAGTCAAATGCGAAGAACATTCCAGTAAAATAACAACAGAAGATTAATCAATGAACAACCCATTGTTAAATGATAGAATCAAATTACCACCCATTTATATTAATCCTGACTGCAAATGGCTTAAACTCATCAATCAAATGTCATAAATTTGTATACTAGATTAAAAACACAAAATCCATCAATTTGTTGCCTACAGAAGACACAACGCACCAACAAAGGTGAGCAGAAACTATATCTCATGGATTTTTATGTTTTTATTTTTAGTTTCATTTCTTCAAAACACATTTTTCTCATTAAATTCTTTAATGACTCAGGTTATACGGTAGCATCATTTTCTTCAAGAAGGTTCTTGGTTTCCTTTTTCACTTCTTCAGTGACACATTAGTCATTATTTAACTTCATTATTTAACTTCATGGCATTATATGTTCCTATTTTTTCTTCCTGCTGTTGATTTTATTTTGTGGCTTTTCATTTAAGGGGAAGTAAAGTAAATGTGTAATGGAGACTATTATATCCAGTGGCATGATGTTTAACTTCATGGAATTGTAAATTTATGGGTTTTTTTTCCTGTTGTTGGTTTTGTTTTGTGGCTTTTCACTTGGCGGAACTTATGTGACTGTGTAGTGGATACTGACCTGTCCGGATGTGAGGATAGGTTGCTGTGTGCATCTCTACTTCTGGATCGAGGAAGTGAAAGTGTTGGATGTGTCTTGACAATCGGATGCTGGATTCTCTGCCATTGTCTATGCCCGCAATGATGGACCTCTGACTGTCTATGAGGAACTATGCTGCTGTAATGATAACAGAGAACTCAAAAGGAAGGGTGAGCATTAGGGGAAGGGAGAGGGGAAATGCCAGGGTCTGTGGAACTGTATCAAAAAATGATAATAACATGATGATACTAATAATTAATAATTGTTTTGAAAAGATTGTTCTTTATACCTGTGACACCTAAGAAAGGTAACTGATAAAACAAATCTCAGAAATTGGACTCTAGCAGTAACATTTCATTTTCTAGCTACTAGTAAACTGAAAACAAGCACAATTTTTCAGAAACTCTAAGATCAAGATAGAAATATGACGATAAAATGGAACTCTCAATATAACAGTTGCTCCAGTTCATCATTATACCTGGCTCCCAAACCACTCTGGTGAAATGCTCTCTGCCATATGTAAGCATTTTATAAATAAACTCATATTGCCTTTTTATATTCAGAATATAGAACTTGGCATTGAGCAGTTGCTTTGTGTTTAAGTTTTGACTAAATGTAGACGTTATCACTACCACAAACATGTAACATCAATCACAAAGGGTGTTTTTGTTCTATGACAGAGTGTTATCAGTTCATCTGATCCGAAGACAGTCTATGCCACTAACCAATTTTACATCATCATGACTTTCATTTATAGACCTTGCTCATTCCAATCCTGTTTCTTTCTATGGTTTCTGATATCTCTGAGTATTGCATTCCTGCCCATAATTGATGCTGGGAAAATCCCACAGCAACAACACTATCTTAGTCTGCATTGTGCTGCTGTAACAGAATGACACATACTAAGTCATTTGTAACCAATAAAAAGGTCTTGGTTCATGGTTCTGATGGGTGAGCCACTGAAGCTTAAAGGTATCTTCGTCTAATGAGAGTCTTCTTGCTGGGTTGTCGCACAACAGAAGGTGAAGGGGTGAAACAAAGGAAAAAGAGGAAGAGGTAAAGAAAAAGAGAAGGGTAAGTGGCCTTGTTGTTTTGTAAGGAACCCATTCCCACTATATTGGCATTAATGTGCCGGCAACTACCCTACTAACCTGATCAGCTTTCATTTGGTCCCAACTCCCAATGTTGTTTACATTGTTTCAATGGGGATTTACTTTTCACAGATGCTTAATAGGATACACATGAGGACCATAATAGTGCCCATCACTTACCCTTCCTAACTTATTCCAAATTCCTAGCTAACCTTCCACCCAGAATGAACTGTTAAGAATAATAGAACGCAATTTTCACTAGACTTATTTCTTGATTCCCATTTTGAGTATTTTGATTTATTTTATATTGAATTATTGTGGGAGATTGCCCCTGGATCTCTGCCTGCTTGACCTATATGGGAGGTCATAGGCACATGGCACACCGTGGTCCTGGGGCAACCCCTGGCAATGGTTTCAGCTAACCAGGCGAGACCAGTGAGCTGCACCCCAGTCTCTCTTCTCTGTCCTTGGACAAGATACACTGGGTCTTCCTTAATAAGCAACTCTAAGAAGTTGGTGAAGTCCCATGTTTCTTGCCAGCCACACATGGTGTTGTGTGACTTTCAGCTGACCCACAGCCACACATGGTGAATTTGACCTGTGGCATACCTCCCAGCCATGTGGTTTGTGCATGACCTGTTATATGACTGGAGGGTCCAGAGAGATAGATACGCCTTCTAGACAATTACAGTGTCATTGTTGGGTGGGAGGACTGTAAGGATGCACATTCCCCTTTCTTAGTCTACATAAGTGTTTGCTTGCTTCACAACAGACAGACATGCTTGAGCAGACTATCTCCAGTGGTTCATGCTGAAGAACACCACCACCACCTCATCCGCTCGGTGGTCACTGCTTCATCTCCTCAGTAGACACAGGGGTCTGTTGGTCAGGAAACCCCCAAGAAATTATGGGCTGAATCATGTCCCAACAAAAAGATGTGTTAAGGCCCAGCCACACCAGCATCCTTTATGGGCAACAGTTCATGTCCCTTATTTTCCACTACTGATCCAGCTTCCTGTTAACAGCCTGGGAAAGCTGTAGAAGGTAGCCCAAGTAGAAGGTGGCTCCTGCCACCCATGTGGGAGACAGGCATGAAACTCCTGGCTTCAATCTGGTTTAACCCTGTCCATTTCAACCACCAGGGGAATGAACCAGCAAATCAAAGGTTCTCTCCCCACCCTCACCCATGTGTGTGGGGGGGGGGGAGCTTTCTCCCTCACTCACTCTATCTCCCATCCCCACCCTGCCATGTGTAACTCTATATTCCAAATGAACAAATAAATCATTTTTCTTTAAAAAAGGATGTTGTTGTTCATTTTGAACTCACTTGCAAATACAGTCCTTGAAGATGTATTTCGTTAAGATGAGGTCATGTTGCAATAAAGTGTACTTTAACCCAATAAAACTCATGTCCTTCTGGGAAGACAGTGATTCAATATAGGACAGACATGTGCAGACAGACACAGAGCAAGTAAACATGAAGACAGAGGCAGATTTGAGCTGAGTTGATGCAGTCCAAGAAACAGCAGAGCCTCCCAGAATGTGGAAGAGGTTAGAAAAAGTTCTCCCTCGGAGGCATCAGTGGGACTGTGCCCTGAGAACACCTTGGTATTTGACTTTGTCCTCCAGAACTTGGAAACAAGCCGCTCAGGTTTTTGATCCTTTGTCACGGCAGCCCTAGCAAAACAGTGTACCACAGCCTATGCTCATTCCCCAAACTCACTTAGAAATGTGCTTCTCTCCCCAAAGAAAACCACAGGGTAAAGGTAGGGCAATGTATCTTACCCCATATTCCTCAAACTTGGAAGTGCTCATGGGCACCAGTGGACTAAGGACGACTTTTCTTAAATGTCTTTGCACTTTCTTGCCTAGCAGCCCAGACATGACAGGTCAGTGCAGTGACATTTTAGAGCAGTTGGAAGTCCACAGAATGTGCACATAAACTACAATAAATACTCTTCCCACTGTTTCTAGACATCACAGACTTTGAACAGCTCTGTGTAATACTCTCAATACTGTCAGAAAAACTATCCCAGGCTCCAGGGAGCTGACCTCTCTTCGTCTGGTCTTGTTAAACAGGAGGAGAAATGACAGCATTTGTCAATTTCACCATCTGTAAACTACAGTTGAATATTTCAAAAGCAGTACAGGAACTGTTTGACCTCAGATGTGATGAGAGTCCCAGAAATGGAATTACTATCTAGCTGCTTCCTCTGATTTTTTATTGTTGGTGCTTTTAATGATATCCCTATTAAATGAAAAACTCTAAATGTAAGGCATAAATTTGACTTTTAAAAACCAGATGCCTAATACTTTGGATCTCCCTGTTAAATCAACATAGGTAAACAATGTTATCTTCATGTTCACAAAAGAAACCATCTCTTCTTCCTTTTATGTTTTTTTAGAGACTTTGGGTAAATGAAGGCTTCACTTGGTCCACTAGGCACATATGCCCAGAATGGAACCAGTGCCAATTCAGGCAGCTCCTTTATGGGAAATGACATTCGGCAGAAGGGCTGAGATCCCCCCGAAAGCTCCACATATTGTCGAGGCAGCTCAGAGGACGTGCGTGGATCAGTCAGATGGTGCCCACAGCTGCTGACAGCCCTTGTGAACTGCTCAGACCTCCTCTGGCTACCATTTGCACCAGGCTTTCCTGGAAAACTCCCCTCTTGTGAGTCATTGCAGACAAGACCCAGAGGCCCACAGAGAACTCACACACCTTCGTCAAGATAAACATCAAATCGTGAAGCTTTAGAGCACCAGACTCATAGAAATGGAATTCAGATACATTTTTGCACGATTTTTTTTTTTTTTGGCTTTTGTTACTGTCTTGCTTTGGGATTTGTTTGTGTCACAAACAGTTCTTTATTGCCTTTGAGCACAGTGAAGAGACTTACATGACCATGCCTTTCAATGCTTTATTTCCTATTCATGCAACAAAGTAACTTAAATTCTACTCAATATCTTAACTTCAACTAAAATCTCTTACTCATACGCATTCAATTAGTCTCTTATTTCTCTATCCAAAGGCTCCTGGGCTTTTCAGTCTCAGAATGGAAGACATGTCCTGAAGCCTTCCTTACCTATTCTATGTTCCCTGGATGGAGTTCCAGAAAAGGACAGGCAGCTGTCTCTCCCTCAAGGTAAGAGAAGTTACAGCCTTACTCTCTTCCGGTCAGGCTCAGAACACATGAGACAAAGTCATCTCCACGAGCTAGTGGAGAGCAATTGTCTTTCTGACGGAGTCCCTTCTTATACCCAGTTTCTTGGCTCAGTGCTTGTTGCTGACTTGTTGACCTTTAACCTCTCGTTATCAACTCCTTACAGACTAATAGGGGTTGGGGGAAAGAGAGTGAACCTTATCTTGACAACACGCAGTCCTCGGCTAGTCTAAACATGTCACAAACAAGTGCAAACCTGTCCACTTAATATTGCTACTTACTCTACGGTGAGAAGTTACATACAAGTTAGCATTGCATCACCTTAGTAACGTTTCACATCTCATATACAGGATAACATTACGTTATGTCAGTTAATATTCCACACATCTCATACATTAAGGAGATAGGTTGTACAAATTTCGCTACTATGCTCATCACAGGTTAAGTTCATTGGTTTTTGATAGAAGGGATTTTTTTTTTTCTTTAAAGCATAAATGTGCTGTTTTTCCAAAAGTTCTGGGCCCTAGTGCTATGATTAGCATCAGAAGCTGGACAGCTTCCATCCAAGTGAACCACTGATTTCAAGGCACTCTTACCTCTTGTTTTGCAAACATAATGAACAGGCCCAAGAGAAGCTTGAGACAGCTGAGAAAAGCAATTCCATAGCTGGTGCATAAACTTGCAGAAAGCAACCAAATTTCCAGTTTACTATTTTTTTCTGTCATTTCAGCATAGCCAGCAACAAAGGTGCAGAGTAGAGGAGGGGGTTAACTTATACATAGTCATGTTATACTGTGCCATCTTGCAACAGATTTTCTGAGGACTTTGTGTGGGTTTGTTAGAGGAGTAAAAATTGGGTCAGAATAGTTTCACACTCTACTACAATGTTCTTTGCATTTTTATAGCCTTCAACTTAGACAAATCATATTCATATATCATTGCTAATTTCCAAAACAATGACACAAAAGACTTTGGCTACAAATGCACAATGTAGAGTTAGATTTCTCTGATTTATCAAATTAGCACTGTAACCAGGGACTCTGATTAAAATAATCTGTATAATGCCTTTCTTGTTTTAACAGGAAAATGATTATAGTGCTTTGTAGTCATAAAGTTGATTAAGCTTGAATATCTTTTTTTTCTTTTTCAGAAACAGAATTTTCCAATGACATGAAATTTTCCATATTTACTTACCATACTTATCACATTTATGATGGAAGGGAAAGTAAGAGTATGCCAAATATATTGATGATAAAATCAGGATTCAAAATTATTTCAATATAGACAACCTAGCATAGACATACAGCATTATTATTACACTTGTAAGACTGTCCTCTGAGTTAAAATCATCATACAAAGAAGGATGCCGTAGCTGCAGCTTAATTGTAGTATTTAGGGAAACAGTCAAATAAATGCAGTTGGGTACAAAGTTCATATGAAGTGAAAAACGTTGACATGGCCTAATAATGCCAGAGGAGGGTAGACCAGGCATGGGGTTTCCCAGTCACACCCAGGTCAGTTCTCATCTGGCGTTAAAACCCTCATGGCTTCTGATGGACCTCCTTCAAGGAGTCCACACTATTCAGAAAGGCTGTTCTGAAAATTTAAAGAAATGTGAAGCCATCAAAAGCCTGCTAAAAGTTGTGGGCCCTCCATTCAAAAAAGAATGCATGTATGCATGATTTGGCCAATCATTTCTGGGTGCTGGCAGATTCCTTAAAGACTCGGTGGACAGCAGGCATGGATTCCAGTTACTTGTAAATCTCAGATTATGAATATAACCAAAGTAACAAGAATCATGATATTCTGGAACTGGAGTTTATCTTGAACATGACATTAAAATGTTTTGTGGGGCCAGTGTTGCTGCAGAGCCAGTAAAGCTGCTGACTATGATGCTGGAATCGCCTGTGGGCACTGGATCTCGTTCTAGCTGCTCCACTTCCAATCCAGCTCCCTGCTAATAGCCTGGGAAAGATGGGGGAGATGGCCCAAGTGCATGGGACCCCACAACCCATGTGGGAAACCTGGAAGAAGCTCCTGGCTCCTAGTTTCAGCCTGGCCCATCCCTGGCCGTTACAGCCATCTGGGTAGTGCTGAGTAAATGGAAGATATCTTTCTCTGAATCTCCCTCTCTTGCTATAACCCTGACTTTCAAACAAACAAATCTTTCAAAAAAAAAAAAAAAGGTGTGTTCATCCCTGCTGAAAACCAGAATTGACTTGGGAAACATCAACATGCTAGTCATGGGCTTTGGCCAGAATCTGTGGTTTACTTTTGGATTTGGTTTGGTTTTGTTTTCCATTTTTTGGTTTTTGGTTTTTTTTTTCGTGATGAGCTCCATAGGTTCAGGGATTTCCCCTTATACCCTCCCCATAAACCCTCCCACCACCGTTTTCCCCATATTATTATAATAATAAAGTCCTTCAGCAACAGTCACAAGCCCATCATTCTACTATTTTAACTGTATCACTGCATTGTAAGTATGGACAATGGTAGGGAGTCCAGCATCCTATTAGCAACATATATTTAATAGTTTTCTTGTGAGTCCATCTTTTATTCAGGACTAGAGATGTTTATTGCATTATATCTTCATTTCTCAGTATACTAGTCTTTATTATACAATTCTTCTAGATAAATATACGTATATATAGAACATGCTGGTTTTACACAATCACAGAACCACAGGAAAATATCAAACAGCTTAATATAAATAGATATTCTAGTAAGTGCTTATTTTCCATAGTTTAGCCTCCTATACATAACAGTCATATTATCTTATGCTGGATAGTAGGCTAAACAGTTAATATGAATATTCCTAATATATCCGCACAACAATCTTATGAAATGAATGCTATTATTTTCTCCAGTTTAGATGAAGAAAACAAGACAAAGAGGTGTTGATCAATTTCTTCAACACAAGTGTGCCCTATATGAAGTTGTCCCCAAACTAACCACTATCTATGGCTAACCTAGAAACTATATTATATTGCTTGATGTACCAAGCGAACCAACCTTTATTCTTCAGGAGATATTGTTGAGCACCTATTACATGAGCACGTGTTACCAGACCATATTCACTGCTTGAGGCGAAACAAAACACTTTTTCACTTGGAGGTTTAAATATATTGTTGAATTGTTCACCTGATACATTTTCAGTCTTTTCATTTTGCATTTTCCTTATGATTATGGAAGAAGAGCCCTCAGCATCTGTCCTATTGTGCCTCTCCACCACACCACCTTACCTCTTCTACTCATCTTGAGTTATGAACCCTCAGTGTCTGGGCTTACACTCTGGACATTACCACTCTTTAGAGTTATGGATTGTTTGCATTATTCAATACCATAGCTCTGACCTGATTTAAATACTTTTCATAAACATACAGGCATGAGTGATTTTTGGAGTGCAGATTAGTAAAATTTTCTTTTTTGAATACTAGCACTCAAAGATACTCTGTGGCACAATCGCTGTCTCATAAGACTTCAGCGATAGAAGTCGTGATGCAAACAAGAGACACACAGCGTCTGATTCTTCCTAACAATCCTTCCACCTGCTCCTGAGGAGAAAACTCACACTTCACAGTCTTCCCGTCCTCCTCCAACCACCTCACTTATCCTCTCCCTTAGACTTCTTGATTCCAAGAGTGATTTTTTTTCTCTGAAATTTTGGATCACGGAATGTGGGAGAGTTTCATCTTGTGCTAGTTAAACAAAAAAGAAAGGAGGTAAATTATTACCAAGTTATAAACAGAATCATAGTTAGGTAACAAGATATAAAATATTCATATCTTACAGGGCTATCTCTGCTGATGTGGAACTTTATGCTGTGGAATTACAATTTTGTGTAAAAGAATAGGAGAATCTCAGACTTCAGCAGAAGCAACAATGAATGGAGGAGTTTGTCTCCCTGTGCTAATCTCATAAAGAATACCTTTGTGGTGAATTTACCCACAGTTCAGGTTCTCACATTAATGGGCCTCGCAGATAATACTCACTGAACATCAAGCTGGGAAATAAGCACTTGCACAGTCCTGATAAATTCTCTTAAACTGGTCTCTAGGGGAGCAAAGCACCCCAGAACCCATTTGTTCTGTATCAGAGCAGTACTATGAAAGGTTGGCCATGGTATGCGTTAAAAAAAAATCCTAATAAACATATCTGATAAATCATGATGATAGCCTCCATATTTCTTTGTTTAATTCTCAGTTTTCTTGTAAGCCCTTCTTGAAGTTTGGTTGTAATGGATCATTACGTCCATAATATGCTCAATGTTGGAGTGAATTTTGAACAGTTTTAGGCTGCATACTGTTTTCTTCCAGATAATTTACTGGATTAAAATTAGCAGTGTGAAAAGCTGTAGAGAAATCTAAATGCCTGCCAAATCAAAGAAATAATCACATTTTTATGAATATTTAATATCATAGTCATGGCAAATAAGGCAAGTAATTAGTACTTACCATAAATTTGCAAAGTATTATTTTATGTAAATGTTACATTCTACTAGTTTGATATGAATTATTCATTGTATAACCAGACACTGACACAAACCAGTAAACATTTAAATCTATGTGCTATTAGTTTACCTACCTTCAATGATTTTATGCAGAATATATACATATTTTTTCTGTGAACCATGTTTTCTCTGCTGACTCAAAAAGAGACAAAAGACAGTGAAAAGAATGTGAGTTTAAAAACCCACTCTATAATCAATACTGAAAGACGCTTAAAATGCACCTGTAAAATACATGTGCTCCTCCTGTGTACCTACGCAGAGCCCCTCATCTTCACCTATCACGTGCATTGATCATGAAGACCAATGATGAGTGATGCTATGAAAATAGACATGTTGAAGAGAAACAGCTGTATGATAGAAACTAAAAATAAAATAAAATAAAATAAAATAAATAACCTTTTCCGAAAAGGAGGGGTTTCTGATGAGCGATCCTCACACTCCCAAAAATCATGTCTAAAGGAATGCCTGATTGCCAGGGAGCTCTGGCCACCGAAAGTCCAACAGTGTGGTTTATACTGAGCTACACAGTATCCTTTGCCCTCTGGAGGAATTGCAGACCAAAAATATCAGCCAGACATCCAGAAGTACTAGAAACTAAAGGACAACCACACGGGTGATTAAACACATGCTTACCCCCACCTTCCAAAAACAATGGTCTAAACAGCTAGGCTGGGATTTATAGAGGTGGGGAGGGGAAGGAAGGAGTGCTCCACCACAGATCACCTGTGTGACTGCTCTTTCTGTTTCTAGTCCCTCTGGATGTCAGGCTGATCCCTCTGATATCCAGGTCTTCCTCCAATGAAGTGAAGCTGACTATGCACCAGCAAAGGATGCCTGAGGATGCTAGGTGTGGCCTTTATATGAGAAAAGCACCAGGAATAAGTGATGGCCTCCTACATAGGAAGGAGACCCTATCATGGTATGAACTGTTGGGTTCCCAGGGCTGAGGATGGACACATATGCAAGTAGCAAGTACGAAAGCACGTCAGCAGATAGGAAAAGGCTAGCCGTCCATTGCATGAGGGTGTGCCTATGTATGCACAGAAGAGGGTGGAAGTAATTTCAGCAAGATTATGCTCTCCAATTTACGTAGACATGTAAAACCCAAACTATTAAGTTATTGTTAATAGGGTAATGTTAATGGTTTGATGGATTAAGCAAGAAGATTTGATCCAATGATGGTGTCAAGAGGCAAACATAACGGGAGTTCTTCAGGTCGTGGGGAGCCTGCCCTCAGAAGGCAGGCCCCATAAGAGGATTGATCATATAAGTCCAGTTCTTCCTACCTCCCTACTTCCTGGCTTACCATGATATCCTCCCTCCATTCACATTCTGTCCTCAGGCCTCACACTCTCTGGAGTGAGTGGTTGTGGACTCCGAGCCTCCAGAATTATGAGTTGAAATAAACTTTCTCCAATCTTTAGCAGGCCCTCTTGGGTTAAAACAAAAACAAAAACAAAACCTGATGAACATAGAAAATTCGTGCCAAGGAGTAAGGTTCTACAATGAAATATACCTGCAGATATGGATGAGCTATTGAAATTGACATACTGGAAAATGGTAAAAGACTTTGGAAAGATAAGCTAGAGAAAGCCTATGATGCTGTAATTGAAACATGACTGGTTATTCTGATGAAGAGTCAGAAAGGCCGAATGTTGGTATCAAGTGAACTATAAAGGCTATGTTAATGAGTTCTCACATGGAAATGGAAATTCTTTTGGGAACTGGACTAAAGGCCATATCCTTGTTATGTGGTGACAGAATCTTGACTTTTTCATATTTGTGTCCACAGATTTTGTGGAAGGCTGAAGTTCAGAGCAAGGATGGACTGGAGCAAGGATGTTCTTAACTGCTATTAGTCATTTGCACAGTGAGAAGCAGGAGCAAAAAAGAACTGAGGCAAAAATTTGGATAATTCACAGCCTGGCTGGGGAAAGAAGGGAGACAAGGCTTGTGTGGGATGTGAAAGTGAGGTAGAACTTCGTGTTAAAGAGATTAGCTCACGTAGCATAGAACACTGTGCTAATGAGCAAAGTGATGACAGCAAGATCTGAAAGTATTTCAAAGATCTTAGAGGCAAACCTTCCCATCACAGTCCCATCATAGATAAAGCAGTGAAAATTCATTTCAAGGTTCTTCCAGGGCACAATCATGTCATGAAGGACAGAACAATTCCAAATGCTGGTTTATCAGCAAAGTGCTCCAAGACTGCTGAAGCCAGGCATGAAGTGAAATACCAGGTGCGGTTCCTGCTGGCAGCAGACCCTGGCATTGTTCTCATGATGCTGTTTTTGGAGGCATGAAGAATGCAAACAGGTGAGTGTCATGGCAGCTTCTAACAGGATCTCTACAGAAACTATGAGAAGCCAAGCAGAATTGTGCAACAGAACTCCTAATGGAGTGATGCTGCCTGGAGTTATGGGAGAGACACTGCAGGGGAGACTGCAGAAAGGGAGATGTATTACCAATATGAGAAGCTCATCAGGGAAATCTGCAAGTGATGTGCCAGGAAAGCCTGGGAAAATCAAGGACAACAGCAAGGAGCCTCAGAGAGCAGCCATGTGGGCACAGAACAAAAACCATGAAGGTAAAGAGGTCTTCAGGTGAATTTCAAAACAATGTTTCAGACCAACTGCTAGCCAGGAGAGAAATCTGTTTCAGGGGTTAAGTCATTGCAGACACACTACACTAGAGCAATGCCAAACTGCAATGTGAATTTGAGGATGCTGCAGACAGTCTCTATCATGACAATGTCTGGTGGCCCTCCAGAGAGCAGAATCCAAAGCTGCAGGGTGAGGGATGCAGGAAGTGCAGCCCCTCCTACAACGTGCCCAGCATGTTAAGCATGGAACTGTAGGATATAATGTTTACCCTTCCAGATTCTAGTCCAGTTCTTCCTGTCTATTTATATTTCCCTTTTTCGAAATGGAAAGGTATATCATGTGATTATCCTGCCATTGAATCTTTGGAGTATGTGACTTGTGTTTGGCTTCACAGGGATTCAGGGCTAAGTGAGTTTGCCTTCAATCTCAGCTGTGACATTACACTTTGGAATTATTAATATTGGGTTAAGATTTTGTGATTTGGAGGAATGAAATGACTGTGTTTTATACATGAGAAGGACATGACTTTTGTGAAGCTTGACAAAAAAATGCTGTGATGTGAAGGGCGTTTAGCACCCCAGCTCAAGCAGATGCTTACACCAAAAATTCATGTTAGCACTAATGTGTTAATGTTAAAAGCTAAGGAATAAAGGGTGAAAGTTTCATCTGGGAAGTGGGTCTAATGAGAAGCTTTAGGTCATTGTTCTGAGAAGATGATTTTCATCAGAGGGTTGGTTATATAAGTCAAATCTAGTCCATCTACTTCGTAGCTCATCACATGACCCTCCACATTGGTTCCACCATCCACCACCATTATCAGACATCAAACTAATGGAGCCACTCAGTCCATAATAGCGAGCTTCAAAACTGTAAGTTACTATAACCCTTCTTCTTTCCTAAGAAACACCTCTCAAATTTTTATACTTAACAAAAAGTTGAACAACTCAAAATGAAAGGATTAATCCATGAAAGTCTTTATCTTACTCAGTTTAGGCAAAATGTCATACACAAGGCAATTACAAACTACAGAAGCTTGTTTCTGACCATTAGTAACTAGGGAGAGACCCCTCTTGGTTCATAGACAATGCCTTGACTTTCTGTTCTCATAAGATGGAAGGACCAAGGGAGTACTTCGAGATTATTTTTGTAATCTCACTTATGAGGGCTCATGACCTAGTCACCTCCCAAAGAACCCAATTCCAAATGCTATTCCTGTGGGAGTCAGAATTTCAACATATAAATTTTCAGGGACACAAACATTCAAACCACAGCAGTGTCCTGCAAGATAAAAGTCATTTTACAAATATTCCATGTCCAGGAATATTCACACCAACAGTAAGATCTTCCTGCCAATCTCCTCTTCCCTGATGTTCACTTCCATCTTTCACACTGAATTAGAGAACAGTTTTTGGTAAGTAAGCGAAGACCACCAACACCCCTCCTCCTCAAACATAAACACACACACTAACAGGTCTGCATGTTGGTTGTTTGCAGCTGGCTAAAGCTAAAAACATTTAATAAATTAAATAAAAACAGATGTTTCATACACTACTGTAGCTGGGGTATAATAATTACTAAACCAAAGTTAATTTATTACTAACGGTAACCAAACAATTTTTTGCTATCTGGAACTAACCAGAAAATCAAGAGACCAGCCCTGAGGGCAAAGGAAGAACAAATAGTGGAGAGAAATGAATGAACAGATTTTTTCTAAACTCACCACATGAGCCCTACTTGCACAACATGATAATGATGTTATGAAACAGGATCTATGCCAATGTGACTTCCATGAAATACCCAAGATAGGGTAATTGTGGAGTAAAAGTATGGTTGATTTAAGTCCAAGATCAGGTATCCCATTGGTTTGGCCTCTGGTGATTAATAGGTGGTACGTCATGCCAGAGGCATGCTCAGGGACCAGTGATCACACCTTGAACTAGAGAAGAGAGTATATGAAGCTAATCCCAGACTTTAATAACAACTATTCACAGATAACTTCAGAGGCCTCATGAAACTACCAAGGGGTTGTATGAGAAACACCTATGTCCCCAGTTGTCTAAGTACCTCCAATAAGTCCTCATCTCCTAAAGGACCCATCACCTCCCACTAACATCATCTCAGAAATAAACCAATATCCAAGCTGGACACCAATCATATGACACTATTTCTGTCACAAGCTTTCCACACATGCACCCACCTGAGTATGTCTGGAGCAACACCATCTGAGGATGCTGAGAACTTGAGAAACATGAGGAGCACCCTCACCCCCCGCAATTCCTAGCCGTCTGAGAGCAAGGATGCCTCTTTTCCTGACTTCAAATGCTCATCCAAGAGTCAAACGGGATAAGAGATGACAGAGGGCCTATCAACTACTGCAGATTGCTTAACATAGCAATATCTGACAAGTATTCTAAAACAACTCCACAGAACAATTTTTCCCATTACCAGTATTTTTATAATAAAATAAGAGGTCCTGGGTTCTCCATCTCCAAGGGGTCATGGCAGGAATGATCCTTCTGGGTCACTCTGTGCTTCACCCCACCCGTAGCCCAGCCAAGGTTTGGTTCTAGCAATGAGAAAGAAGATGCTATCAAAATTAGAACTGAATTATAAAAATGCAATTTCTAAACCTAGAATAAAACTTGAAACATTTGGAATTTGTGTTTCATTTGGCTCTGGAAAAAGATGAATTTGAAGCTGCTGCAGATTTTGACATCTATTTCCCTGGGGAGTCTTTGAGACTGTGTAGATAAATGTAATCCTGATTAAGAATGGAGGTTGTGATATCTTCAAATTCCTGAAATACAAGGGCTGTAAAAGGTGCATTTCTAAGCACTTACTGTTTGTGGTGACCATCTAATGCTGTCCTATGTAAGCTGTGGGAAACATCACCCTCCTTTCCACCCCATAGTTAGCAACTTCTCCTTATAAAATAAGTGCCTTTTTTTTTTTTTGCCTTTGTGGTGATTACAGCAGGAATAATTCTGGTTCTTTCATCTACCCAAAAATGACACATGTAGACACATATACTTACACACACCAATTAAAAGAAAAACAAAGAAAAGACTCCAAGCATGGAAGAATGTGTCTGACAAGTACAATGAGCAGAACAGAGCTGGAAAGTGGAGCCATGTGCTCCATAGGACTCTTCTTGGCTTGAAGGGTTTGGGCTGTGCTTGCAAGCCACATGCTGTAAATGAGGAAGTCCACTGTGGAGTTGACAGGTAAGATACAGTAAGTGCCTATCAGAAGTCAACTCACAAAACCAAGCCTTTGACAACACACTGTGATGCACAGTGGGAAACACACAGTTTGCCAGCTGGCCCAGCAACAAGGAGAACCACATCCAGAATGCTCAGCTTCCTCTCTCCTGCAGAAAGGGGCAGCCCCTTTTGATTTCAGGTTGGCATGTGGAAAGGACGAGAAGGGTAGACAATAATTGCTCATGATCAAAAGATGTGAAGAAGAAAATAAAACAGTGGAAATCTCTCCATTAATTGTACTCCTGCAACCCCTCACCAATCCAAAGTGAATATACAAGAGAAACTACAGGCTCAGGGAATATTAGAGCAGGAAGCAGGAGTCTACGCACACAGAAAGATGGGGCTCGTGTAAATGTTTGCCTTTCATTTATTTTGAGCAAACATTTCCTTCCACGTAACAGACTCATCCTGATCAGTAACTTCCACCTGGTGTTCTTTAAGCCAGATGGAAGTGTAAATTATTTAAATACATGATCTTCCATTAGCTGTTGAGCTTAAGTGCCCCCAGAAAAATTCAAGTGCTTTCCAGGATTCAAAAAGCATTTGCACTAAGACAGATAAACATATTTTCAAGACACAATTCCAATGACAGCAATTTTTAGAGTTTAAAATACAGTCAGCATTTGCATCTATAAGTAATTATGACTTCTGCAAAAGATTGTTTATACTATAAAAATAAAATCAGATCTAATGAGCTAATTAAGAGGCTGTTCCTCCCCCATGTGACACTAATCCATAAAAACCAAACATCTTGTTCATCATGACCCACTGGGGAGCAAAAATGACCCATCTTGAATAGTTTTGTCTCATTCATGGATTTGACATATTTTTTCAAAACTATGTTTTTAAGTTTAAAAAGATGAAGTCAAATTTTTAAGTTCAATCAGTTTCCTGAAGGGGAATCAGATTAGCACTCACAGAACAAAACTACTGTGTTCATTTGCTGCAGAGCAGGTGTAATAGATAGATTCATGAGAGTAAATCATACTACTTGATTTTCAAACCTGTGATCACTCACTTGATTGTAGAATTACGAATGGAATATGTTATACTTGTGTGTTCATAATGTATAAAGTTTCAAAAGCTGAAAAGACCATATAGACCACCTCGATAGGTGCTAAAAATCACAAATCCCAAGTCTGTGACACTGGAACATGTTACAAGAGTCTCCATTTCTTTTTACAATTTTTGCACATTTATTTGAAAGGCAGAGAGACAGAGAAAATTGCAGACAGATCTACCTGCTCATTCATTTTCCAAATGCCCTCTACATCCAGGATTAGCTCAGGCTGAAGCTGGATGGCACAGAACCACCCTTGAGCCACCCTTGGACTGCCACAGTATGTATTAGCGGGAAAAAGGAATCAAGCACAGAACTGGGAAGCAAACGCAACCATTTGATATGGGAAGTGTGTGTGTGTGTGTGTGTGTGTGTGTGTGTGTGTCCCAAGTGCTGTCTTAACTACTACACCTAACAGGTGCCCCATTTCTAACACCTGGTTCTCAGATGATCCTGTAAAGCTGGTCTATGAAATATCCTGTATAACAAAGTCCTGTTAGATGCCTACCCATCAATCCTTGTCAAGATGCCACATTCTGGAAGGATAAAACTGTCAGATCTCACAACACACGAAAAATCTCCACGTTCCTTTTAATGTAGCACCAGTAGGTTTCACATCAGCTATTACACAGATATAACAATAACATTGTGCAATACTGTGCTAGTCTGCTTTCTGTTGCTGTAACAAAACACCAGAGGCTGAAGAGAATATCATTATGTTCTTACAATTGTATCAACAAATTATGCTGAATCTCTTAAAAACCAAATTTTAAAAATGAAATCAGAGGGGGGAGTACTAGAGGCTGTGCAGTTCTTTATAAAAAGGTTTAATGAGCTCACACTTTCATAGGCTGAGAGTCTGGAACTGAGTGGCCCCATCTGTTTGGCCTTTGGTCAGGGTCTCATGGCAGAAGGCATCCCGGTGGTGAGAGTGTGAGCAGAGGAGATCACATCATGCCGCAGGAAGGCAGAGATTCAGGATACAGGCTCCTTTCACAAGCGCTCGCTCTCCCGGGAACTAACTCATGGAAAGTGAATTCACACATGCTGAGGACAGCATCCCAAAACCTCACCACCCTCCTACTGCAAGGGCCACCTTTCTTTTTTTTTTTCCCCTTTGGAAAGCAAACAGTTTATTTTTAGCAAACACTTGTCAAGATAAAAAGTATTCACTATAATACATATCACAGATATAGAGATAGATGTAAAGACAGAATACTGAGATTGATGATAGAAATAGCTAACATATCATTTTCTGTAATATTTGCAAAGGTGTATTTCATATACACACCTGCAAATAGTAAATGCCCACTCCAACCACTTAAAAGGATTCAATGAATTCTTAAAAAATTGTCAATACATTAATTGAAGGAATATGTATTTGGGGGGGGGGTTGTTTGTTTTTTTATATCTTTTTTAAACATATATTTTTATTGCATTTCATTTTTTTAAATTAATTACATTGCATTATGTGATACATTTTTTATGCACTGGGATTCCCCCGCCTCTTCCCACACCCTCCCCCCACGGTGGATTGCTCCACCTTGTTGCATTTCCATAGTTCAAATTCAGTTGACATTCTTTCATTGGAGGTATTTACCAAGCATAAAGTCCAGCATCTTATTGTCCTGGTAAGTTCAATGGTTTCTTGGTGAGACCATCTCTGGTCTGAACGCAGAGCCGGCAGAGTATCATCCCAATCAATTAAAAGCCCCAACATAATATTTCCAACCATTTACAACATTGTGGCATTAATTGACATGGTATTGATTAACCAATATGTTAATAGTAAAATGCAGGTTCTCAACCACAACCTGTGACTTCTTCATAGACATTTCAATTTTGGTTTATATTCAACCGTGTTCTATACACCTTAAAATGGCTTAGATTGCTATTCAGCTGTCTCATGCCTATTTTTTAATTTTGGTATTTAGCAGTTTATAGCATTGAAGCATGTTTTCGCTGAACCTGGCTGTTTTTCAGGTGGTCTAACTCTATAATTCTAACAGGATACATGTCAACAGTTTAGGTGAGCATGTTTAGGAGGGGTGTGCAGAGAAATCTTCCATACCCCAGTGAGGAGTAACTAATCTTTGTGTCCCACCCAGTGAGTTATAAGTGCATCCCCGCTGACCGTTTCCTGTCTGTTTCTAAGCTTTCCTTGTTGTTCTGTCTATCTGTTCTAGTTTTGTCTGTTTATTTGTTTTGAGGGGTTTCTGGAGTGATCCTGATGGTTATTATGAGAGGGGGTGGGGACCCAAAATTGGAAGCAGGCAAGGACCAGAGAAAGCTCCTTTCCCTAGTCCCGAAGGAAGTTTACTGTTCTTCTGTTTCTGCAGACCGCCCAGGGATCCTGGTTGTTGTTCCGATGGCCTTGGATCCTGCATGGCAGGATTTGGGCTTCTTCCATCCCATGGAACTGTATCACAGATAATTTTTAAAAATTAATATGAAAAAATAAAAACAAAAACTTTAGGAGGTACTACCATATTAAAGGGAGTACTTTAGATGGAAGGCGAACTATCTCAGATGAAACACAGAAATAAAGAATGAAGAGCACTGAAAATGTTGATGATGAACAGTATTTAAGCCCCTTGGGACACATACCTCCCATGACAGAATGCCTGGTTTAAATCCTGGCTCCTCTGCTTCTGATCCAGCTTTCTCTTCCTGCACATCCTGAGAGGCAGCAAATGACTGAGACACTTCAGTACATCCTTGAACTGAGTTCCGGCTGTCTGACTTTGCCTGGCCTAGCTGTGGCTTTGAACAAGCTGATGGAAGATCTCTCTGTCTCCCTGCCTCTCAAAAAAGGTGAAGGAAAAGTCACAGATATCATTACTCTTTACCCTTAATTTTTTCCTTGATATCTCCTAAGAACAAGGACATTTTCTTACATAGCCACAACATAATGATCAAGTTCAGGGAACTCAAAATGACACACTACAGTTAGCTAATAGAGTTAATACTGAAGTTTTTTAAATAAAGCTCAAATATTGTGTCATCAGAGAAACCTTTCCTTGCCCCCTCTTTCTTCCTTCTTTTTTAATTGAGTCTTGTTTTTAATCTCCTTCCTCTTCATGGGATTTTGGCATCATGCTTGCCACACTCCAGTGAATTTCCTCATAGAACATTTACCGCACATAGCCACAGCATTCTGGAATGCAACAACCAAGTTCTACTTACCCTTGTGTCTCCAGTGCCTAGCACAATGCTCAAAATAGTAAAGGTCCTCCAACATTATTCCTTACATGAGCAAAATGAATGTTTCATGCATATTTTCTTCGTTTCTTAACCCAAAGCACAAAATGGTTAATTTATATTTAATATGTGATGCATTTAAATATCTTGTTCTGTTTCTACTATGTTAATTAGATATCCTGTACTACAACACATTCACCATAAATCTTAAGTCTGTTCATTCAGTTTTAGCTAAAATTGTGTCATTCCAGATTCTGTCCAGTCACCTGCCATTGTCATATAATTAGATGAGGACAGTAACACTTGAAGATACATGAATGATAAGGAGAAATTCTCATTAAAACTGGAAAGGTGGTTATGTATCAGGCAAATAAGAGCAGATCTCAAGGTCAGTGTTTGTGATAAACAAAGGGACTTCAAGCACATGGAAAATTGAATTACACGTGGTACAAAAATGGTTTGAAATCCCTGTAGTTTTTTCACTTTATGCATTTTCCATGAGCTTTGTGAGGACCCCTTTTACACACAAGGCTTCCAGCTTTAAATGACTTCCTTCACTGTGCATTTCAAGCAATTAGGAAAGTGACTAGAGGGACAAAGCCAAACAGAAAAATTGTTGCTGTGGTTTAGAAATAAAATGTAGATTTGCATCAACACAGATGTCATTTGCAAAAGCACAGTTCTCAAGTATTGTGATAAATGAAAGAAGACATAGATTTACTCTATCCCGTTATCTTCTGAATCTAAAGTTTTCATCTAAGAAAATCCTTTAAATGACTACTACTGCCTGACAAATTCAATCATGTATTTTGTCTTACTTTATCTCTGCAACATATGGCATCATCATCAGCATCATCCCATTTTGTAAGAAAGAAGAGGGAGGGGCCACCATGATGGCTCGATTGGCTAATCCTCTGCCTGCAAACACCAGCATCCCAGATGGGTGCTGGTTGTTATCCTGGCTGCTCCACTCCCTGCCAGCTTACTACCTGTGGCCTAAGAAAGCAGTAAGTGAAGGAACCCTGCACCCACATGGGAGATTCAGAAAAAGCTCCTGATTCCTGGCTTTGAATTAGCTCAACTCCAGCCATTATAGTCATCTGGGGAGTGAACCAGTGGATGGAATATATTTCTCTGTCTCCCCTTCTCTCTGTAAAACTGCCTTTCTGATAAAATATATGTAATATATATTTTTTTAAATAGCTGACATTTAGCTATACTGGACCAGAGCATCTCACTGAATCTAATTTAACTTCAATTGTAAGATTCAACGTTACCATATATTCCATGAAAAACAAAAGAAAAATAACAAAACTTAGACTCTGCCAATACATGAAGATACCAATGAGTGCAAAATTCAGAATCAATTTCAGACAAGTTAAAAATACATCTTCAGGCGGGTAAGAGAAAGTAAGGAGTAGGGATGGGAATTGAACAGGGATCAGTTTATCTTCCTGTTTAGTGTAAATTCTACTGTCATCATGTCAGCATCAGATTCGCTGTGTTTGCATCCAGGCAAGTTGATGTTGGGTACTCCTAGTTCCTGAAAAGCTGGGTGGTGATTGAAAGAAAGTCACAGGTCCCAGATGTCCCCCTAGGTGAGAGGAATCAGGGCTTGCTTCTCTAGGAGGTACAAGAAAGACTCAAAGGAAGCCAAGGCTTGCCTGCCCACACAGACAGATACTCTTCTCCGTATCTTCTTCCCAGGATGACTTAAAGTTCTAGGCAAAGGACCTTGTGTGCAAAGGCCTAGACAAGAAAGGTTCAGGACTCGCCCAATGATACAGAACTTCAGGGACACAATCTAAATTAGAATGTGCAGCTTCTTGCTCCCTGGCCTGTGCTGAGTCCACGTTGGCAGGCTGCTTTCCCTGCACGACTGTGATTCTTGCTGAATAATTGAAGCCCAGGCTTTGTCCATAGCAGGGATATTACTGTTTGATTTTGTGATCCCTAAGGGGCAGCTGCAACCAGCTGATGCCACTGCTGGTATTGGAAATTGCTACAGAATGTGAAGATTTTTCTGGGCTCCAGTTGGAAAGTCAGTAGGCATTACACTTGAAAGTGGGCACTTCGTAGATTTTTTTAAGTTCAAGAACATCCCATGAGAAGGCTTGAGGGGTGAGTTAAGATGCTTTTCTGCAAGCCACTGTTGCATCTGAACAATAACTTGCATGCAAAAATTAATTATAAATTGACTAAATCCAACCCTGAGGGATTGAGATAACACAGACTAAGTACCTGCTAATGGAGAGATGTCTACATGTTAATATATACCCCGATGAATGGGTTACAAATCCACTCCAAGGGAAAACGAATCACAATAGCTGAGTTACAAAGGAAACCCCCAAATTTGCACACATAAAGGAAGCAGGTTGACTGTGGTGATCCCCCTGGATGGTGGTCTGTGGTCTCAGCCTAACAATTCCCTGGGAGAGTTTTGGAACAGAAAGCAGGGACCAGCCTCACACAGAGCTCATGTGCCTCTGTATCTGAAAACTCCCTTCCTAACTGTTTAGTGGTTATTTCATACAAAAACATTACTCATCAAATACCTATAATTTAATTATATCAAGAAATGAAGATTTGTAACAAAGATACAGAAAGATTTAATGACTTTCCATTTAAAAAACAAACAAAAACAAGAAAAAACAGGTGCTTGGCTACATCAAAGGCCAGGTGGAAGCGTAAAATGTGAACAGAACCTCCTCCCTGCTTGGTGGTAACTTTGGATCTTCCTTCTCAGACTCAAGTTTATTAAAAGGGATAAGCAGCAAATTCCTAAACACGAAGTGGCAAAGCCCCACTCACCCATCCCCTGCTGTTCCCACTGTAATCTCACAGCTGAAGATGGAGTACATAGTAACAAGAATCATCACTTATGCAACATAGAAAAGAAATTCTAATTTGTTTTTAAAAAGATAGTAGCTACATGAGCTAGCAAATGTGTGGATTCATCTGATAGAGGAAGCAACTGAGAAAGCAAGAGCACTAAGATTCTGGAATGCTGTCTCAAGTTCCACTTCTGGTGTTCAAACCCCTCTAACTCTCCATTCCAGCTGTGCAAGGCCTGGCTCTTGGTTCACCCACTCGTGGCTCAGCCCCCTCAATAGCCCGGTGGAGGACAAAACACCCTCTGCCCTTCGTGTTGAGAAAGAGTCCACGACGACGGCTCTAAGTACCTCGCCTGCTCTCAGCAAATGTGAGTTGAATATGAACCTGGGAGACAAAAATGAATAGTCAGAGGGGCAGCCCCAAAAAGAAAAGCCATTTATATAAAAACATTGTCAAGGAAAAAAAAACAGCCTCACTGGCTGGAAGGTAAGAATGGTTAGCTAAGGCAAAAAAAAAAATTGTTTCTTTTTATTACACAACTTAGTTTTGTGTTTATCTGGTCGTGATTTGAGTTTGGTTTTGAGAGAGTGTTTGCATGTGTGTGTATGCATGTGTGGTACTTTCTGTATGTTAGGTATCCAATAAATATCTGCTGCATGGATATTTTTAAAAGGGGTATTTGGCCAAGGGACTTGTCTTTCCTCTAACACAATTCCACATATATTATACTTTCCATGACTATTTGTTCTCTTAATGAATACAAGTTTGTAAAACAGGAGTTTTCAAGTTCTTTCTCTATGACATTTTATATTTTATTTCTAAAATTCATTTTCACCATCAGTACTCTCACACAATCCCCTTGGTAAGATAAATATTCCAGACCCTGTCTGGCTTTCACTATTGAAGAAAAATTTATTATCAAGCCAATACCAGAAGGACTAACTGTAATACAATGTTCTGTTCATTGTGTCACCTTTCAACAATCTCTCAGCTTTTTTCTTCCTAACAACCCACATGGCTGAGTTCCTACTATTTGACACAACCAACCCTGCCACGGTGCCAAGAGCATTCTAATCCTCTTTACCCAAGTCTACAACTTATTTTCATCTTTTCCCTCACCCGGCATCCATCTGCACATTCAAAGGCCACAATTATATAACTAGCAGACACTATATAGCAGAGGGAGACAGGCTCCACATCTTCAATCGTGCCTTCATCATAAAGGAGAATTCTCTGAGCCGGAAGGGAATGCTAACCACTTAGAGGAGCTTGGTTGAGGAGATGGCTGTTGAGCAAAGCCATCACTCACTACTCACAAGCAGAAGCCTGAGTGAGTTACTGCCTCTTACTGTCTCAATTTTGTCATCTTGGAACAGGAATGCTGGGGCTGTTACTATGCACAGTAAAGCTGCTATCTATGATGCTGGCCTCTCCTGTGAGCATTGGTTCAGCTCCACCTCCCCCTTTATGTTCCTAGGAAGGCAAAGGAAGATGGCCCCAAGTACTCAGTCTCCTGCTACCCGTGTGGGAGACACGGACAGAGTTCCAGGCTCGTGACTTTGGCCTGGCCAAGCCTTGATTGTTGCAGCCATTAAGGAAGTGAACCAGTGGATTAAAGATCGGTCTTTCCCCCTCTCCTTGTAACTCTGATTTTCAAGTAAGTAAATAACCCCTTTCCATCGCCCTGGGTTCTCTTAGACTGGAACAGAACATAAACAGTCCCCACAGGATGTAAAAACAAAAATATGACCCAGTCACTTCAGGGGTCTAAAATTCCTATGGGGACCCCCCCCCCCGGGGGCCAAGGGCGAGAAGAAAACAAAGAGGTAGCAACAGGGTCACCACACCACATCCCTTCATGAACCTGGACACCCGAGACAGCCTGCTTCCCATTGATGGGTGTTGGTGGCTTTCTTAGATGATATGCTGAGGAACAGTACCCCTGGATCTAGTCATGCCCTTATTAAAAAAGACTCAGGGAGACCCGCTCCAATCTCGTATGTGATGTTAGAGTGAAAACACAGCTGTTTATAAAGCGGCAGGGATTTTGCATCCTCCAAAACTGTGAGAGATATGCTCCCTGTGCTTAAAAGCCACCCAGTCTATACACGTTTTATAGCAGCTTGAAAGGACTTCAACCTACCATCACTGTGCAGCTTCAGAGGAACCAGGCAGATACTGGGCCAATCCTAGGTCATGTCAGAGATGAGGCAGAGACAGGAATGCCAGGAACCAACCCCCTCCGTCTCTGACCAGGATCAAGACTATCTTCCTCTTCACCCATGATAGCTCTGGTTCCATTTTGATCCTGCCCTCTTCCAGATCATCACATTGACCCTTCTCTCTGTGCTCCATAGCAAAGCAACCTCTGCATCTGTAAATCCTCCTAGAATTCCCCAGACCTAGCCCAAATCCCACAATCAGCCCCTCCTGCATCCCTCTTAGCAGGCGGCCTTAGGGTTCACCTTTGTGCACTCTCCTTGCAGCACCACACCAAATACACCTGACAGCTCCAGGTGTGGGAGCTCTGAGCCTGGTGGACCACAAGCCGACACCTTCAACAACAACAAAATTAACAGCTGCCACTTCTGGGGCTTACTCTGGATTAGGGACCTTCTAAAGTGCTTTATGGGTTTTCATTGTTATTCCTCAGCAATATATGCTGGATGAAGATAAAGGAACTGCTCCAGTAAGTTAAGAAGCCCGAGTTCCACCCCAGGTCAGTCTGACCCAAAGCTGTTGTTTCTTGTGCGTCCTGCCTCCTGGGCAGAGGGCAGCCGGCCAGGGCAAGGAGGCTCAATGTCCTGGTTCTCCAAAGTTGAAGTGGAGCACAGCTTGCCCTGGTTCTGCTTGATTAGTTCCCAGCTAGTGTTTATTGTTAAAGAGATAGGAAAGGGAAAAGGCAAATGAGTCATCTCCCTGAAAGGAATTGGGTTTTCATTTTGCAAAACATAAACTTGAAATTGGGGCTGTTGTGTTTACAGCTGGGCTGAGAGCAGCTTCCCCACAGAGTGGACTGTGAAATACAGCAGACCCAGCTCAGTCCTGGCTGCACCCCTCCTGACAAGGGGCACCTTAGGCAAGTAGCAGCTTCACCCCTCTGAAGTTTGAGTTCCTGCTCTATAAAATGGGCTCAATGATGCCCACCTCGATGGGAGGTCATAAAGTGCCTGATACTTAAAGTTTTATAAACATAAAAGCTATGATTGCTACCATTAGAAAAAGCAGTGGATCTCAGAATTTCCATGTGTCCTGTGAAATCGTAAAAGACTCAGATGGGTCCTTTCAACGTTCATTAAGAGTCACAGGGGCTGTCAGAGCCAGAATGAGGAGGGAGGCGAGGGAATGGCTGGTGTAGGGGAGCGCCCAGAAAAGGGGGCCACTCTACAATGTGAGGAAAGTCTTGTTTGAGATCCTATGAGTGTTCATCCTGGAAGCCAACAGCACAGAGAGAAAAATTATGTTGTAGATACAGGACATGGTAATTTTCAGATTTTGTAAGAATTCAGGCCATGGAAGACTTCAGTTCACACCCCCTCAGAACAAAAACAAATTCTCTTCTTCATGTAAAGAACCCTGGAGACTCCACAAAACAGGGTTCAAAAAGAAGAAGAAAAACATAGATGTGTGTTTGTGTGTGTGATGTGTGCATCTACATATCAGATAAGAAAGCTATACCCACTCCCAGTAAATGACTTACCACAAACCTCTCTTTAACGAGCTGCAAGCTATTCATTAAACGGGAGGGGGGAAATACGAAGATAGGAAATGGGAAAGGACTGATACAGGAGCAGAGAGAGTGACAGAAATCATTCGGCTTAAACATGATGCAGTGAGATATAAACACAATCAGAGGGGTTAATCTAATCCTTTTGTGAAGCACTGAGTCAGAGAACAAGACAAAAACAAACCTGTGATATGGAACTTGGCGGGCCCCCACTCGGGGGGATTAATGAGGAGTACACGGCTGTGAAATTACGTGCCCTCTGAGTTAGGAAAATGGTCCTGCTGGTGCGTGACCTTGAAATGAGGGACGCAAACCTCACCTGATCCACAATTATGAGGCCCACAGAGGAGGGGCTGGAGGGGCCGGGACAGGATGGGGAGAACAGGCTGTACAAATGTTCAGAATATGAAAACCCACAAATCTCCACCAACCCGAGGCTTCAGGGGGGAATCTAAACACAACATAAAATATTCAGAGGACTTTAAAAGGACGCTGGCATTTGTTGCGAAGCATTAGGAGGCAAGCCTGTCCTCTTTATTTACATAGAGTAGATATTTTGTGGCTGTTGTTATGGACTTAGTGATGTTTGTCTCTGTTCAATTTTCCCTTTGCAATGAAAAATCGTTGCGAGATGATTTCTAGTCTTAGCTGCTTTACATGACAGTATTATCAAGGATTCATCAAGAGGCCATCTGTCGAATTTATGAAAAAAATATGCAAAAACAAAACAGATGAAAAGGAAAGAGCAAGACAGACTGGTCCAGGGGAAGATAGATGTGGCAGCATGTGCCTCCGTGTGAAAATTACAGCATTTAAATACTGCGGAATAAATTACTGTGCCGAAAAATTAGTGATGCTCTCCCACTTGAGATGCTGCCCTTACCATAAGAGCATAATGAAATATATCACATATCAAATCACCCTTTCCTCAGACGATTATTATATTCTAATGAAAAATTAGGAGAGGAGAGACACATAAGCCTCAAATGGGAGGGATGAAAATGAGCCAGCGTGGATTTGGTCTCGGACGCAGCCATGAGAGGCAGCACCAAAACACACCGTCCATATGGAAATAAGAGCTTTCTCCCTCTATTTATTAGAAAGTCAATAAAATAAATTGCGGATTGTGCGAGAAACTGAAATAATATATATTAAAATGACAGCGAGGCTGCCCAAGCTTACACCCAAATTAGATGGGCTGTAAAAACAATGTATTTCAGAGAAGAAACTGGAAGGAACAAACACAGGAATACACAAATGACCAGAGCTGCAGTGTCGCCCCCTGGAGGCGAAACGCAGAAGCACATGCACTTAGAGTTGGTTTGAGGGATGCAGGAGCGGTTCCTACTGTCTCTGAGACTGATTCTGAGAGAATCCCTGCATGGAGGGAGGGATTGTTTCCAGGCCACACTGCTCAGAACTGCTTCCTCTGCCCCCTAGTCTCCCTCCCTCGCTCCTTCTCACCGTTCCTGCCTACAAATAGGTCTATACAAAGTCTGCCATTCCAGTAGTTAGCAGTGTTGTTAATCCTGATGTATTAAATGTAATGTGCCAGGTATAAGTACGCTGTGGATGACACCCATCACTAAATTTCAAAAAAACAAAATAAAACAGAAAAAGTCCTGTCACAGCAAGAGTCAATGTGTATAATAGACCTACAATGGAAAATAGTAAATGGTGGCAGTATTAGCTGGTCCTTGTCAAAGTGCACTGATTCAATAGGTTATCCCTCATATGACACCTGTGAGGAAATCACTGTTGCTCATGGTTGCCCAGTTCACAGGTAAAGAAATGGATGCAGAGAGATGTAAGCATCTCATCCAAGTTCACAACCAAGCAATAGCCAGGAGTTGGAACCTGGACTTCACATCCAGGGTGCATATTCTACCGCACTGCGACCCTTCCTTCAGGGAGGCAGGCTTCACTTACTGTTCTTGACATGTTACAAATTCTTCAGCCAACACAAGTAAGAAAACACTCTCTATGAAACTAGGTTGGTCCCAAAGATCCCTCAGATGATTGCTAACCACGCTTTTGAACTGCCCTGGCTGTCTATCCTAGCTTGCTCTCTTCTGACAACAATTTAAGATTCTCTCATCGACATTGAAGAGTCAAAATTTCATTTCACCTATGAACTAAACAATGGTTGTTTTTTGCAAAATGAAATGGTTGCAAGAGAGTAAAATAGCACTCTTTTGGAAATGAAAGGTAATTTCAGCATTTGAAATATGCAAATAATATTCTATGTAAAATTAGATGATCTGTGTGCGTCCTGGTTCAGATATTTAGCTTAGGAATTCTTTCTAGTTTCAACAAAAACAGAGAGCTGACCAACTTTGAATAACCAACACCTTTTTTATCATCCAACTTATTTTTTGAAGAATTAGTATTGTTTGCAACTAACCATTCTGCTACATCAGTTGGGGAGGCTTGTTGGCCCTCACTCACCTGGTCCTGATGGCAATAAGATTTATCAGCTCTCCTCATAAAATCACGTTAGAATGTGTAATGATTCCTCAAACAGATCTCGGTCACAGCAAAGTGAGCTGGCACTTCCCAGTGGTCCCTGTCTCTCTTCAGTCTCTCTTGCATAGACATAGATGACACTTTCTGAACATACAAGAATAAATCCTTAAGATTTCTTGTTACTTTTCAAATTGTAGTTCTAACAAAATCATACTCGTTGGTCAGCTAATGTAAACTCAGCCCTTCATTTTAAATTAATTTAAAATGACACCAAAATGTGAAACACATTTGTAGGTTAACTCTCATACCAGATACTAACATGTATCTTTGGTTTGATGACACAAAGATCAATACTAACATAAAAATGTTTAGCTACCTGTGAGAATTCGCCTAGGATGTAACAAAACCACTCTGAGCTTTCACAGTGGTCTTAGACATATTTTAAAATGAAAATGAACATGACCGATTTTAATTACCTGCCATGTTTAACCAGGTACTTTCTCTCCCGCTTCTTTCCCTACCACCAGATTCAGAGCCATTCTGGTGGTCAGCCCAAATGTCTATATCTTCATAGTATGGGCAGGTAAACTCCTAACTACCCAAGATTCCAGCCCCGGGGATTACACTCTATGCACGAAACTTTCTGTAACTAAAAGTTTTGCAAGTTATGTGTGTTTACTGTCTGAATTTCAGCAGTACTTAACTTGTCTATCCCACCATAGTCCTCTCACAGACATGGAAAAAGTATCTACTACACAAGGGTAGTAGTTCTATTTACATCATGCCACAAAGCTATAAACTACTTTACTTCTGTCTCTACTTACTCAGAGAATTGTACTTAGATAGGCCTTCTTTTAGCTGCATGCTTGAAGCACTCAGTGTGATGTTTTGTTCTTCTGGAATGCCCTTTTGCTTCCCACCACCCATCAACCCATCTTCGTTGGCATCCAGAATGCTCTAAACCCAAAGTGTCATGTCTTCTACTTCCTGTCCTTGCTAACTCACTTTTTTTATTTATAGATGCCCTTGTTATACTTACCTCTTAAAGAAAATACAAAGTAATACTTGCCAACATTCAGTTTTCGTGAAAGCTATAATGGCTTGTCCTTAAAAAAAAAAAGAAAGTTTACCCAAAACAGCATATAAAATGAAAAGAATCTCTTATGACTGAAGTAACTGCTTCAAAATGTATAAAACTATTGCATTTCCCTTGGGTTATTTCTCTAAAACATTTTTCAAATTATGAAGAATTAGAGGGAAGACTCCTATGCCAGTGAATGTGATTGTAGCGGTCCTGCCCTTATTAATGACAATGTCACAGAGATGAAGCCATTTGCAGTGGCCCTGTATCAGATCATACCTCCCTCACCTCACCACGAGGATAACTGTCTGCTATTTTACAGATGGAGGGGCTGTCACTTCCCAAGGTCACTTAGCGTGTCAGTGCTAGCATCCATTGCAGAGCTCAGTATCCTAAAGCCTCATACAGGACATGCTCTTCCAGAACCTTCTCTGGGTAATTCCTCTCCCCTCCCCCTGGGAAATCAAGGGGAGAACCCATATGTGTGTGTGCAGTCACATGAACCCGTACACCTATGCACACATGTATGCACACTCCAAGACATGGCACATGTGGCATACAGCTTCCACGGTTGCCAAACATCCAGGCTGTTTCCACAAACCTCTTGAATGCCATGACTAGCAGCCTTGCCACCTAAGACAAGGGCATGTCTAGAGAGGAATCAGCTGAGACCCCATTCATGCACATTAAATTGGCTCCTCAGTCCAGGACACTGCCCCACATGGAGTCACTGTCGTCGAGAACGAAGGCCACCCCCTCTCCAGGCCCCTTAACTTGCGTTCCAGCCAGCACACAGAGCGGGAGCGGGAGCAAGAGCGCTCAGCATGAGAGGATGGGTGTGAAACCAGAACTGCAGACGGGAATCCAAATGACAGCCCCAGCCTTGGGTTGCACTTGGGTCCGTTTTGTTCTCTTTAGAGGTCCTGCCCCTTGTAGAACAAATCTCTGCTCTGTGCCTGCTCACACAGGGATAGGAGGCTGGGGAAAGGTGGTGTTATCTAAAATGACTGCTACGCCAAATAAACCCTCTGCACACCCCTCAGCCTTACAGACACTGAGAATAAATCATCACCAAAAAGCTTATTTTACAAACCTACAAATCATGGGAAATATAAATGCTTGCCTTTCTAGTGCTATGTTTTAATAAAGACTCCCCGACCTCCCCCCTTCCTCCCCTCCGACTCACTCAATTACAATATCACTATCAGTTCACATTACAGGTCAGAGATACAGCGCTTAATGTATGAGGAGCCAGCTCTCCTGTCCTAATAGCCTGTCATTCCCAGGATTTGAATGTCAGAATACAGCCTGCCGCGGTAATGCTAGCCGGCAGCCCGATGATGAAAACTTTGGACAAATCATGAAGAACACTTCAGCACAGCATCATCGGAAGGTTACCGGGGAGAGCCTTTCCTCCTGCTTTGACCTCTTGATCTGACAAGTGACACCTACAAAATGAACAGCTCTCCAACTTAAATTGTTTAACTGTAGCCTGATCAGTTTTATTATCTTGCTAATCCGAATATCAGCCGTTTCATCAGAATGGAAGATATGCATATCATGAATTATTTTGACACGGGGACCTTTTAATTTTTGCCAGCAATATTTCACTGCCCCAATCAGGGCCCGCAGTCACTGATGCCGCTCGCCTCCTGGGATGTCAGCGGACAGCGCACTCCTGACAGCACCAAATCATCGGGGAGCTGTGACGAGCCGTTGCTGCGATTATTATTATCTCCTGTAGTCATGCATTTCATTACCACTCGGCAGCCGGGGGGCTTGGGTTTCCGGGCAGTCGTCTTCAAAAATCGCTGCCATTTTATGGGCTTGCCGAGCTCTGGGGTATAATTTCCCTTTTCTTTCCCCTCCATAGACGAGGCGAGGTGAATTCCTAATAAAAACAAAACACGAGGTAGGCACTGCAGGAAGAGCGAGCTCAAAACAGAACATTAAGCAGCAGTGAGGCAGCCTGAATGACCCACTTGAAGTTTATGAAAGCGGTGGTTAATCAGCAATATGGCTGGCTACAGAGAGACATTAAAAGGGAAAGAAACGCTCCTTTTAAAATTGCTAAGTGCTGAGAATGCTTTCTTAAGGAACACTCCCTTCTTCCCATAGATGTGTTTCTTAATTTCCCTCTCCCAGCATAACCATTTTCCTCTTCTGCATTCCATCCTCGGAGAAGCCAGCTTCACTCAGCGTCTGGACCACGTTGTCCGCATTCCCCGAGCCGTGCGTTGGCGCTGCACCAGCAGCTGCCCGGAGCAGCCCAGGGTTTGCACTGTCACAGGTGCGCCAAGCCTGCTGTAGACGGCGCCTTCCTACGCAAGTCTTCGTATTCTTGCCAACACCTGACCCGGAGCACTCTGCATTGCATTTATTGTGTCCTTTCTGATGACTGCCAAAAACTCTTAACTTTGCTGTTGCTGACAAAGTAAAACGTACCTGTCTTAGGATCAGTAATTCTGCCTCTCAGTATAAAGCCCACAGAACCGGCAACAGGGACTCAAACACTCGTCTGTACACTTGAGCTTTGTGCAATAATGTCCACAGCAGACAACAGAGAAAACAACCCAAGAATCTACCCCCGGGTGAATGCATAAACTAATTGTCGTACTCGTATACATGTGATAGAATATTACTGAGCCCTAAAAAGGAAGAAAATTGTGACTATACACTACGTGGGTGATTCTTAAGAACATTATTCCAGACCATAAGAAGAGAGACATAATTAGACTCCTCTTAAGAGACAATCAGATCAGTCATATTTATGGAAACAGAAAATAGAATAGTGGTCGCCAGAGGCTGGTGGGACCAGGAAAGTGGATCCTTCTCAACGAGTACAGAATACCAACTTGGCAAATTAAAAGACTCATGGAAATGGTGGGGGTGAAGGGCACCCAACATGGAGAATGCACTTTGTGTCACTAAGCTGACACTTAGAAATCATGCAAAGAATCGATTTTATGTCATATATGTATTTTATCACTTATCACATCCATAAAATAAAAACTGCCAACTTCCAGTTGAGAACGGATGCTCCTAAAATATACACTATACATGTGTCTCATTAGTGCTTTCATTTGTTCTTCTTACCCATATTATTTTTGCTTTATTTTCCTCACCAGCATTTTAAAAACATTGTTTTATTGTTATGTGTTAGTTTTTTGTACAATGATTTTTTTCTCCAGAACAGGAAGAAATTTAATATTAAAATATACTCAGTTTGGCATAACAAAGCTGAGTTGTGGTGCTGCGTGCAGAGAATGAACGAACAAAATGCATTTCTGAAGTCGCATAGCAGCACAAATGAGATGAGGAACCTCAAGAGGAAGGCTGCCCTTGCTGCTCCCTGCAAGGGATGACTCTCCCAGCTTTAGGCTGAGAGGAGGACTGGACACAGTGCTCTCACGGGTGTTTCCCCAGTCTGGGATCCATTAACATCCATTAGCTCTCCAGGCTGGCCTCCTAGGTGTGGGAGCCCACATTTCAGAAGAGCTCCCCACTTGGCTTAATGTTCTGTTGTTGAATATTAAAATTCTAAATAACTTTTCAACTAGGAGCCCTGGACTTTCATTTTACAAAGAACTACACAAATCACGTAGGTGACCTTGCTATGACTAGATAGTGAATATCTTAGGATCAACGAGCCCATCTCATTTTTCATAAAATGCCCCATGCCTGGCAGGTGATTCCATAGGACACAGCTAACATACAGTCAGTCAGAAAGCCCTCCATATTCCTGGGTTCCACATTCATGGATTCAACCAAACACAGAATGAAAATACTGAGGGAAAACATTGCATCTTCACTGAGCTCGAGCTGAGACTGTTCTTGTCATTATACTCTGAAGTACAGAACAGCAACTATTCATAAAGCACTGTCATTGTTTTGGGTAGTATAACTAATCTACAAATGCATACAGAAGGGTGGGCATAGGCTATATGCAAATATTAGTTTATATAAAGAACTTGAGCATCACAGTTTTTGGTATCCATGGGGGTTATTCCCCAGGGCTATTGGGAGAGGACTAGATGAACTGAAATGATGTTAAATCCTTTATTTTACAGGCCTAACTATTCCTTCCTTATGTTATCCCCCCCAGGTTCTCTGTCTGCTTCTTGATGAGTATAATCAGGAAACATAACCAGAAAGAGTAATTGCACAAAGTAAATTTGTTTGCGCCAAATAAGGAGACAACATGTCCAAAATTGAGACTCTTCAAGCAAGAGACAGCAGTGATCTCCTATTTGCAATGTTCATTAGCATTTAAAAGAGAAGGCTTGGCCATTGCATTTAGAGGTGGGTGTAGCTTGTATTCATAAGCATGCTCTTACATATAATGCACACTATGGAAATGAGGCTTAAGCCACTTCTAGGGCAGACATTTTAGCCTTAACATTAGGGCAAGATTAACGCTCAGACACCTACACATGTCCAGTTGTCCTTATTCATCCTAGTTTCCTGATGTCTGGGGTCTGCTAAAGTTGCCTGCTTCCTCCATCTGAACCTGAAACTCATCTTTCAGGAAATGTTAGGGTTTCACCTGGCTACCCAGGAGGAAGAACCCCTCAAATTCCTGCCTAGCTATTAGTTATACTCATTATCATTGCATCAAATCCACTTGAGACAAAGCCTGTAACCCACAAAGGGCCAGATGGGAGAAAGGGAGACTCGAGGGTCCATCAAGAATGAAGGCAATGTCATGACCTTGGTCTTGTCTGGATTCAAATGTCTGTGTGGAAATCACCATTAGTGTGAACAGCATGCTGTGTTACATCCATAGCCCTCCATGGTTGTAGCCTAGGTCCCAGCAGCAAGACAGAATTGCATATGAATCAGCCCAGGCAAGTCATTACAAACACAATACTTCCCAGAGATATGAGTTTTTACCACTTCTCTAGGCAACCCAGCCAAGCTACCTCATCACTCCTTGTAGTTTCGCTGGCAGGGAAAACTTCCTTGACTCTCCATCTAACTACAAGTACAGGGAGAACACAGAGCTGGGACAATATTGTGAGCAAGAGAAGGGGAAAGTAGAGGCAGGGAGAGTGACATGCAGATGACCATCGAGGAGCACGGTCCCCAGTTCCCCTCACAATCAAGGCCACTGTGACATTAAACTTCCAGGAAAGATTCCAAAAACTGAGACCTTTCAGACCCTATCCTTTCATTTCTCCAAAATCATCAAATTATAAAGAAAACTGACCCCAAGAATGACCATTTGGAGTCTTTGTAATATGTCAATTTCTATTTTCTTGAGGATTGAGGACTAGAATAAATTTATACACACACACATATTTGAGTCAGAAAAGAGGAAGAAATAGAACACTGAGTGTGGATGGTGAGGAGGGATTGGCGAGGGAATGGTGCCGGGGCAGCATTTTCTAATTTGCAGACTCTTGCTAAGCCACCCCCCACCCACATGCTCACTCTGTTCTTAACAGCATCTTCATCAATTAAGATTCTATGGGACTGGCAGGCTCCAAGAGCCACAGTACCATCCACATATTCACTATTCCACTGGCACAGCGAACAATCCCGAATATTAAAAGTAAAGCAACACATTCTGCTGTGTCTTTTGTATACAGACAGCTGAAGCTGCATGAAAGTTTGGCACCAAAAGGCCAAGTACCATATTTTCAGCCACCCACACGCCAAACCCTATAATAACTACAGACTCTAGATGTGAAATTTTCAGACATTTGCCGTGAAGAAAAACTAATAGTCATGTTTCTTCATGGGCTTCCTTTCCTAACAGGGCAGTTTCTCAACTTTAAAACCTTGTCGATGTAAGCTACAGAGAACAAAGGATCTTGCGTAGATATTTTCACCAGATGTCAAATGGTACTTATTTATCTCAACAGAAAGCCCCGCTTTGTGCACTCAGTTCACTTGGTGTGTGCGCTCTGTCACTAGCATTTTTTTATGAGTAGAAAGCTGCCACCAGTGTGCTTAAGTTACAATAGGGCTTTGGGGAAGTCTGTTAGCTAAGACTAAATATTGCTCTTTTTGCTTTTAGTTAAAATGTAACTCCATTCCCTGCCTCCTTTTTTAATAAGAGAAACACTATAGCTAGAGTTATACCAGGATTAATAAGTAATTCTTTTTCAAATCTAGAAGCAGAGATGTTCAGTCTCATTGTGCTTTTCAAGATAAGTATATGAGCTACAGAATACCGATTTTTTTTCCAAAGATAACACCAGAAAACATTTCAATACTGTCCTGCATGACTCTTCAGGGTTCTTGTGCCTAGATGAGCTATAAGAACCTAAACTGAGAGCTTAATTTGTCCATTCCTTGAGGATGGCAAAATAGTTTATCCAAAATTCCACTGAACTTCTGAAAATAAGTAGAATGTTAAATTGTTACACACAAGAAGAGCTTTGATGTCCCTCATTCTGCCAGATTAAAAAAAAAAAACATACATGTCTACATTAGCTGTCCATCAAAGGATCTCCCTACCTGTAAGAAAATAAATATTTGGGGTCAGCACAACAGCCTAACGGCTAACGTCCTCAACTTGAATGCACCAGGATCCCATAGGGAGCCTGTTCTAATCCAAGTGATCTGCTTCCCATCCAGCTCCCTGCTTGTGGCCTGGGAAAGCAATAGAGAATGGCCTGAAGACTTGGGACCCTGCATCCACATGGAAGATTAGGAAGAGGCTCCAGGCTCCTGGCTCTGGACCGGTGCAACTCCAGCTATTGCGGCCACTTAGGGAGTGAATCAGTAGATTGAAGATCTTCCTCTCTATCTCTCCTCCTCTCTATATTTCTGACTTTCCAATAAAAAATAAGTAAACCTTTAAAAGAAGAAAATAAATATTTGGGTATGCCTTCTATCAGTGAGGGATGAGGCAAGCAGACAAAAATGACACTTTGCTCAGAGTAGCAATAAATGAAATCCCACAGAGATAAGCAAATATGTAAGGAATGTATCCAAGATTATCAGGTAACTGCCTCTAGATTTCACAGAGCATAATGCAAGGTGCCAAGTTCTTAGAAGTACAATGGAAAAGCAGTGTGTTTCTAAGGACAAATTTGGATAAGTACAGGGAGAATCGGAGCACTTTCTGATACTTCAGAGATCCTGACATAAGAAGTTAACCTCCCAGTACAGAATGACCTAAGACAAATCAGAAAGAGGAAGTCGGGAAGGGGTCTACAACATCTAGACAGCATTAGGAAAAGGTTGACTGAACTTAAACAAAGGCTGCCTAATTATCCTTGGTGAAGAGTTGGCACCTAATTCCCTAATGAGACAATGGCAAATTCAGTCAGGAACACTGAATGACAGTTATGACCTGCTGTAAATTCTGTAACTTCGCAGAAAACTGTACCCAGTATCTTCCCGGATTGTGCCTTTTCATGCTTAATTTTCTTTTTCAATCCTGAAATAAAATAAATCACTCAACTTTATGCTGTCAGTCTGCATGAAAAGATGTTCAAATTATATTGTAGTGCAGATGTGGAGCTCTTTGTGAGGAGTACATAGACAGATTATCACAGGTATCCTTTGGTAGAGTAGCACCTGTCATCCATGTTAACTTTATTGCCTTTACCATCAACCCACAACCACACACACACAAAAATCTACGGATATGTATCACTTTCCAAAATTATTTTAAATGACTATCTAAACTCGCAAAAAGTAAGCAAAAGTTTTAGAGGTCAAAAGTCAGGAAGAAATGGGAGCCACAGCAATAGTTTAATCAACTAATCCTCCCTTTGCAATGTATGGGATCCCATATGGACATCACCTTGTGTCCCGGCTGCTTCACTTCCTATCCAGCACCCTGCTTGTGGCCTGGAAAGGCAGTGGAGGACGGCCCAAAGCCTTGGGACTGTGCACTTCGGTGGGAGACCTGGAACCAACTGCTGGCTCCTGGAAGAAACTGTTGGATCAGCTCAGCTCCAGTCATTGTGACCACTTGAATAGTGAACCAGTAGATGGAAGACGTTTCACTCTGTCTTTCCTGCTCTCTGTATAGCTACCTTTCCAATTAAAATACATTTTTCAAAAAGTTATGAAACTGGGAACCTTAGTGTACCTTCTCTGTGCTTTTGACTACATTGTTTTAAAACCATTTGTCATGAATCAAAGTCAACTGTCTTCTCTTTTACTGGCAAAGCAAGGAACGGAGACAGGCTTTGGACCTAAATTTAAGGGAATATAGCAGAGTCCCTGCTTACATCAGAGATTTTCAAAAACTGTAACTTGAAGAAAGAGTAAATTAGAAAAATAAAATAAATCTTCACCCCTTAGTAATAATAATATTTCCATCAACCCCAGATTGTATTCCTGGTTTCAAACCAAAACTAAACAAAAACCTGCTCTGATAATTGCAGACTATGAAACTATACGTGTGCATCAGGATCCAGAAACTCCTAAGTTAAGATATCAACTTAAAATGTGATTCCTACCTTGTAACTGTTCCCAGTGGCACCAAAAATAACCACACACAAAATCTTCCTGAAGGGATAGGTCCTCAATTCAGTCAATTCCAACAATACAGATCCCCATGTAAAAATCCCAGTGGAAATTATGTTAAAATTCAAAATCACAATATTGCTGAGAAAATAAGTCATCACTAGCAAGATCAATGAGAGGCAATAAACAAATAAAAGCAGATTGGAACCCTATGGATATCAAATAAATAACTGTTGTATAAAGAGTGTAAATTAGAGAGTAAGATTTTATTTTTTAAAATGAAAGACTGAAAATCCTCTTTTAACAAGAGGCATTAAAAGAACAGTATAAATTTTGAAAATTAAAAACAGTTTTAAATAAAAATTTAGATGAATTAAAGTAAAGGAGACACGGTTAAAGAAAGAATTAGACAACTGGCCAAAAACAGAAAGAAATTAGAGCTCAGAAAGAAAATATATTTTAAAAACTAAATACATGGCGAAACACAGCACATTCATACACTGAAAAGCTTGTTGTAGCATACATGTCAACAGGCAATATAATTGCAATCAAAATCCCAGCACACACTTTTGTGTAAATGCATTTATCTGACTGAAATCTAGTTGGGAAGTTACAACATGTAAATGAAAGGCTAAGGAGCAAAAAAAGAGTCAAAACTCATAAAAGTATGAAGATCATGTAGCATTATTGAAGAGATACATAAGCATAAACAAAATTGATAAACAAAATTGAGTAGAAGAAAATCTACACCTAAGAACTTTATAGCTAGTTTTGCAGATCAATGAAAGATGGAATTCAAATAAAAGGTTTTTCCTCTTTAAAAAACAAAACTAAGTTTCTACTTTATATCACACCAAAAAGAAGCCCAATGTGAATAAAAGATTCAAATGTGAAAGGGAAAAAAAAGACAAGACAGTTTAGGAAAATATCTTTATTTCTCTGAGGTAGAGAATGATTTTTTTTATGTTACACAAAGTACAGAACAGAATTAAAAAATTTCTCAGTTCAGTTTCACATAGTCAGATTAGCCAAGCATATTACAAAGTAAGGATTCATATGCAGAATATATCTTAAAATCTACTCAAATAGATTATAAATAAGCAAATAAACTCATAAAACTCAATGAATAAATAGCAAAGTAAGCCAAAGAAGTCTCAAAAAATGGGCAAGAGATTTGAAAAGACGTGTAATAAAACTAAACTGAATTACCAATAAGCAGATGAAAAATGCTCAAGCTCTTTAGATACAATGGTGAACACAATGTGAAACTTCAATGAAGTACTATTTATAATCACCAGACTGGCAAACATTTAGAAATTGAACAATATCAAGCCAACAAGAATATGAGATTTGAATTGTTGACACTACTGTAGAAAGCACTTTGATGCAATCCAATAAAAATGAAGAAGAACATTCTATGAGCTATAATTTTTTAAATTTCATATTATGACAGTTTCATAGGCTCTGGGATTCCCTCAACCCCTCTCCGTACCCTCCCTCCATGGTGGATTCTTCCACATTGTTGCAGTAATACAGTCCATATCCAGTCATGACTCCTTCATTAATGGCATGTACCATGCATAGAGTCCAGCCTCTTATTGTCCAGATAAGTTCAACAGTTTCTTGGGAGACCATCCCTGGTCTGAAAGTAGAGCTGGCAGAATATCATCCCCTCCAATGAAATGGCACAGCATAACATCAACAACAATTTACAACATTATGGAATCAATTCACATGGTATTGAGTGACCAACATGTTAGAAAATGCAAGTTCTTAACCACATCCTGTGACTACTTCATTGACATTTCAATTTTAGTTTATACGCAATCGGCTGCTATACACCTTAAAATGGTTACAGGGTACTATTCAACTGTCTCGTGCCTATTTTCATTTTTATATTTAGCAGCTTATAGTATTGAAGCATGATTTTTACTGAACTTGGTAAATTTTAGGGTAGTCCAAACAGGCTTATAACTCTAACAAGGCATATGTTAACAATTGAGGTGCAAAACAGTCTTAGGAGGGGTGTGCAGAGAAATCTTCAATACCTTAGTGAGGAGTAACTAATCTTTGTGTCCTACCTAGTAAGACATAGGTGAGTCCAAGCTGACTGTTTCCTGTCTGTTCTAAGCGTTCCTTATTGGTATGACCTATAAAATTTTCTCTTATTCATACAACCAAGAGAAATTTTATATTCAGACACAAGGATATTCACTGAAGCACTCCAAAAATAGAAAAAAATAAATAAATTAAGCAGGGAGCATAAGTAATCCAAATGTCTATCAAAAGTAGAACGATGGGCCCAGTGCAGTAACCTAGTGGGTAAAGTCCTCACCATATGGGCACTGGTTCTAATCCCTGCTGCTCCACTTCCTTTCCAGCTCCCTGCTTAGGATCTGGGAAGGCCCAAAGTCTTGGGATCCTGTGCCTGAGCGGGAGACCTGGAAGAAGTTCCTGGCTCCTGGCTTTAGCTCATCTCAGCTATGGCCACTGCGGTCATTTGGAGAACCACTAAATGGAAGATCTTTCTCTCTGTCTTTCCTTCTCTCTATAAATCCTTTTTTCTAATAAAAATAAATGAATCTTTTTTAAAAAAAAAGGAGAATGACTAAATAAATTAGGAGATACATTTAATGCAGTGGTAAACATCAATGAATTGCTAGGACATACAATACCAGACAAATATCAAGTGCACAATATTCATTAAAAAGAGTAAACTGAAAAAGAAGACTATGAACTACATAGTTGTAGTGCCATACAGTTCAAAAAGGTGTAAAATTAAGCAACATTCTATTCTGGAGTACAAAGATATGTGGGAAGACATAAATAAAAACAGTGAAATGGAAATCAGAAATTTCAGGACAGTAGGAATGTCCAATTTTCGGGGAGTTCAAAGTGAAATGATTGAGTTCCTCTGAAAGTTCTGATGTCCAGCACATTCTAGAATTTTGTGAACTTATTTATTTTATGTACACTGCTCATATTTCTTTGTATCCAATCCATAGCAGTTAAGAACTACCTCATCAAAACAAGAGCTGGTATGAAAAGCACTGATATATATGCCACAAATAGAGATAAAGTGAGATATGGTGTTACTATTTCATCAGCTTCATTCATTATATTTGAAATGTTTTATGATTTTTAATTAGAATATATTCTCATGTGCATTTCTCAATACTGATTTTGCCAGAAACACTGTGAATCTTATGGCTTCTCAGTTTTAGATCATTTTAGAAACTGGGAAGAGGCAGAGAGTAGAATAAGTCAGACTCATCCATAATGCACTACTGAGAATCATGCACTCTCAATATTAGTTTTTTTATCCTTAGCCTCAAATATTTTACAGTTAAAAACTGTTCCAGAAGAAGGTTGGTGGCAGTTACGTGGACATCATAAGACCCTACAAATGAAGAATAGGCTTAAATGAGAGAAGGAAATTGTTGGCATTTCTTTAGCAGTCTGTAAATAAAAATAATGGAGACTAACAATGATGAATTGCATCAAACACCCTTCTGCTCTAAGTGAAGGCCTGAATTCTATATCCTCGTCTAAGGATGGTTCTGGGAGTTGGACAAAATTCTGCAAATCGCCCTGTTATTTTCCAGAATTTTTCATGATGCAATACTCTTCTTGACCATTGATGTCTCAACTGCTCAGGACGTAAGACCTGAAACCGGTCTGTGGAGTTTTCCAGGTGAAGGCATGGGAAAGGCAGCCCAGGCTAATAGCAGTCCTCCTCCATAACCATCTGTGTGCAGACACTTCTTGCCTCAATTTTCTAATTTCAAAAGGGTCCATTATAACTTTGTTCTGAGGACTAAATGAGTCATTGCAAAGCACTCAACATCGTAGGTGCTCCAAGAAAGTTAGAACCATTCTCTTTGCACTATTGAGTAAATCCTCTATCCTAACGTCCAGAGCATCTCTTCATAACTTGCCAAAAGCTAGTGTGTAAGAGGATTAAAGAAAGGATGCCATCCCTGAGGAGTGTATCCTCAAAGAGGCTATATGAGGGGGTTGCATTGTGACCTAGTGGATAAAGTCCAGGTCAACAATTTATAATGGGTACCCATTCAGATCCATGCCACAGCACTTCTGATCCAGCTCCTAGTGGTTGGTCTGGGAAAAGCTTCAAAGGATGATCAAGTGTTTGGGTCCCTGCCACCCACATGGGAGACCTGGAGGAAGCTCCTGGCTCCTGGTTTCACCAAGACTCAGGACTGACTTTTGTGACCATCTAGGAAATGAACTAGCAGATCGAAGGACTTCCCTCACTCCCTGTCACTCTGACTTTCAAATAACTAAACGTTTTTAAAGTGGTTTGTCAACATTTAGAAAACCTTTGTTGGATAATTCACATCACAAGCAATTTAATATTCACCTTAAATTTTTTGTAAGAAATTGGTAATTAAATCTGAGTACTGTTGAGACAAAGGAATAATGAAACAAAGCTATTAGAAACAAACCTGAGGCCTGGTATGGTAGCCTAGCAGCTAAAGTCCAGTTTTAATCCATGCAACCTGTTTCACATCCAGCTCCCTGCTTGTAGCTTGGGAAAGCAGTAGAGGATGGCCCAAAGGCTTGGGACTCTGCACCCACATAGGAGACCCTGAAGAGGCTCCTGGCTCCTGGCTTCGGATCGCCTCAACTCTGCCCATAATGGCTGCTTCTATAATGAATCGACGGATGGAAGATCTTCCTCTCTGTCTCCCCTCCTGTATATAACATGCAACTCTGCCTTTCCAATTTAAAAGTGTGTGTGTGTGTGTGTGTGTGTGTGAACAATGAAACAAAAGTGAACTCCCAGATATTAAGGGACTTGATTTGGTTTTTAATGTGCAGAATTTTAAAACCATGTTAAAGATATTGGATCCCATATGAGTGGTTGTTAAATATAGATAGTAGAGGCAGCTATTTGGCACAGCGATCAGCTGTACCTTATACCCTAGTTGCCTGGATCCTGGTCATGGCTGCATTTTTCTTTAAGCAGAACAACAATGAAGAGAGAGAGAGAGAGAGAGAGAGAGAGAGAGAGAGAGAGAGAGAGAGAGAGAGAGAGAGAGAAAGAAAGAGAATCTTTCATTCATTGGTTCATTCCCCAAATAGTGACATCTACCAGGACTGGGCCAGGTTGAAGCCAGGAGGCAGAACTTCCTGCAGGTTTCCCATCATGGTGGCAGGTTCTCAAATGTTTGAGCCACTAACTGCTTCTTTTTCCAGGATACTAGCAGAAAGTTGAATGGGAAGTGTAGCAGCTGAGACACAAACTGGGATGCTGGCAACACAGGTGCTGGTTTTAGTTGCTATACCACAGTCTCAGCTCCAGCTTCCTCCAAATACACATCCTGGAAGGCATCAGGTATTTATTTCAGTAGATGGATCCCTGCTATTCATATGTATTGAGTTCTGGCTGTCAGCCCCAATTGTTGTAGGCATTTAGGGAGTGAACCAACAGATGGAAGATTCTCTCCCTCTCTCTCCCTTTCTTCCTCCTTCCAGCCCAGTCTGGTTCCCTGCCTTTCAAATAAATGAATAAATTTTTACAGAGTAAATAATATTCTGACATTCTAGAAAACAAAGAACTATCTGTATTTTTTTATTTTTGTTGATTAATAGATCTTAACAAATGTGAAGCGGAAAACAATTTTAAACCTCATTTCAGCAGGCTTCATTGCCATCAGGTGGTGTTTCCTAGTGTCTCTTGGGTTTAGCATTTTCTTTTGCAGAATATTAAATAATGTGGAACTATTAGTTCCTGCCCTCTGAGGGTTTACACTCTAGGATATATCTTTCACTAAGGAGAAAATGATTATTTCATTTTGCAAACAGTAGGCAGATGGTTTAATCCATTGGGTTTCGCTTCAAGCAAACAAACACATTTTTTGAGGTGTAGAAAGACTGAAAGATAAAAACATGTCAAGAATCTATATATAATTTGGCTCCATGAAAACATTCAAACTTAAGTTTAAAATATGTATAATATTTGCACATTTATTCTAAGTAGTCAGCTTAACATTCTCCAGTTTTTGAAAGATTCTGTTGAATTCAACATGTATCCCCAAAACCTACCATGTTTCTGGTTGCTGCATGGAATTTCCGTCACTATTGTCTGTTTCATGTTTTTTGGACATCAGTAATGTGCCAGACACAAATCTAGGAGGCAGGACAAGAGACTTAAATGATACAAACAACCTGCGTAGGCATTGAACACCAGCCATGTCAACCTTTTTTCTAAATCTCATAACATATATAAAGATGTAAAGCCTTTCAGTGTGTTTTGTTCACCATTTTCACCCTACAGTGAAATACACAGAGGCAATATCAGCTCCTATGGTACATGCGTGGGAAAACCCATTGTAGATCTCCAAGGTTATATGAAAGCAACTGTGAACACTAGATGGACATCAATATCATTCCAATGTTCTATCAAAACCTTTCGTTTCCATACAGAAATACAGGAGTCCTCCTCCAAAGAATACACTTTGTGTTTTCCTATATCTTCCCTTGAACTCTCAGTTTTACAACATCTGACACAACCCCGAGCATGTAGGAAATACCCTGTCAATAAGCAACACAGCATGACTCAAGACGTAAAAGACACAGCACAACTCAGTAAAAAAGAAACATGACATAAAAGACTTCATTCATTTGAAAGTTGAGTGGCTAATTTGTCCTCCTATGCTAGGAATGTATGCTAGCTTCATCATTCTGAAGTTTACCAGCCTTTATCCTGAGGCTTCCGTCTGGCAGCCAGAAAGACACTGGTACCAGACTGCTCACACTGGCCATATAGACAGGTAAAGAAGAGTTGAAAGTCACTGACTCAGAGCATCAAGTAGCAAATGGTGATTACCATAGCAGTATGTTGGAAGCGTTCATTTTTAGTTGCAACTAAAATGACCGCAATTTAACAATTTGTTCTCCTAATTAATATAGAAAAATATTAGAATTCAATGTCTGAAAGAAAATCTGAGAAGTCTGTGTATTTGTAAAAGTTACCACTATAAAAAAGATAGTAAAGGTTATAAATACTATGTTGGCATTTGTTAAAGATTCTTACAGAAAAATCAAGACAATAAAGAACTAGGTCCCATAAAGACCAAATAACTGAGATGTAACAGACAGAAAGAAGGAAGGAAGAAGGAGAGAAGAAAACAGAGCGAAAAATGAAATTAGGAGAGATGGAGAAAGGAGTTACGTAAAGCACATTCTGCATGATTATCTGGTTTTTCTAGTCCTTGGCCTCGTTGTATTCATCTCCTAGTACTAGGCAGCCTATCATCATCAGGTTCATCTCTTTTAGGATTTTAAATCAACCATGTGTAGCTGCACAAAGTTGGATTAGCTATGGACTGAACTCAACTGTACCTAAGCATGAGCTGTATCCCATCAGTGAAGATAATTGAACATGCAACTCCAAAACATGCATCGTTCTATAAAAGCTATCTACGTATTAAACTGTACTGATAGCTACAGCTCGCTGACCGCCACTGGGGTATCTGGTCACTGCCACACCACGCCATTGTCTCTGCTGCTTTCCCACGTCAGTTAGTTTCCAGGTGCCCCTCTGCCGTCGGCCTGTCCTCTTCTATTTCCTGGAAGTGCCCTCTCTGCTTCATCCTGACTCATGATTCCCCATCTATTTTAAACATGTCCTTACCCTGTTCTGCCATCTTGATTCTCTGGGAATATTTCTTAATTAAAGAATGTTAGTGAAACAGAAACACTTCCAGTTGATTCATGTATTTTTCAGTTTTAGAATTTCTGGCTTCATCCTCTTTAAAATATGAAATATCAGTTTTTTATAGTTTCAACTTTCCATCTGAAATGTTTTAAGTCTGAGCTCTGTCACCATAGGCATAATAAAGATGCCTTAGTTCAGGCTGCCCTGATCCTTCTGCTAGGATGACACAAGGATCAGTTTGTGTGCAGTGTGGTATATGCTGGTTCACTTTCCAGTGATCTTATCTTCCGTGTGTCTGGTTATCTTTAACTATGTAGTACACTGTAGTGAAAAAAAAATCCACAGCAATAGCTTGACACTAAGGGTAATCTTTACTTTTATTCTCCAAGAAAGATTTTTTCTTCATTTATTTTGCAGAAGCCCAAGTGCTGCCAATGTAGGATTGATTTGATCAACTTCAGAACTTAGGGGCTACAGATGACTTGAAACCTTGCTGAAATCCATGCAAGGATGGGTTTAATGACAAGTTCACTCTCACCCCTAGAATCAGCCCTCTATTTCCCCACACTCAATGTAGGTAATTCCACAGATCTCACATCTTTGCAATCTCTGGTTCCAACCTTTGATTTTCCATCTACAAACTAAACCTTAGAAATTACTACGGAAGTGCCCTATAATACATAAGATTTTTTCAGCATCAGTAGACACAGGAGAGACAGAATTAGTTCTCATCCTTCTGATTCCATGTCAGGAAAAACCAGCCCGGTGTTAAGCTGTGACAACGCTGAGCGCACCTGCAGCATCATTCCATTTCCCTCTCTAGACTCACTTCCATCCAGCAATCCTGAATCTTCCACTCCAGCAGGTGCCTATTGACTTCACACTCACCGCTACCTACTACCTCGTGATGACCCAACTTTGTAAACATCATTCCTCATTGTCAAAACCAACCTGATCTGTGTTTTAGTATGTTAGAGCCATATCATTCGCTAAAACTCAGAGATGCTGTTATCTTCTGGTGACTCATTGTGCTATTCTACTGAAAAGTTTGCACCTGTAGCTGCCTTCAGATGTGGAAACTGAATGTCATGGAATGAACATCGCAACTCATATGTTTAAATCATTTTTTAGATTTATTTATTTTTATTGCAAAGGCAGAGATACAGAGAAGGAAAGAGATACAGAGAGGAAGATCTTCCATCCACTGACTCACTCCCCAGATACCCGCAATGGCCAAGACAGCCGATCTAAAGCCAGGAGCCAGAATCTTCTTCCAGGTCTCCCACATGGGTACAGGGTCCCAAGGCTTTGGGCCATTCTCAATTGGTTTCCTAGACCAGAAGCAGAGAGATGAATGGGAAGTGAGGTCTTTGGGATTACAACCAGCGCCCATATGGGATCCCAGCACCCACATGGGATCCCAGCACCATGCCCTCATATCTTGAACTCTTAATCCCTAATATATGGTATTGGGAGGTGTAACCTTTGGGGGGTAATTCGATCATGACAGCTGAAAGCTCAGAAATGGGATTAATGACCTTCTAAAAATGACCCGAAGAGTTCACTTGTCCCTTGGTCTATATGAGGACATGATGCAGAGATGGGCAAGCCTGGCACAATGACTCAATGGCTAAATCCTCATCTTGCAAGCTTGAGGATCCTGTATGGGCACCAGTTCAGGTGCTCTATTTACGATCCAGCTCCCTGCTTATACACAGGGAAAGCAATAGAGGATGGACCAAGACCTTGACAGCCTGCACCTGCATGGGAAGTTCCTGAATCCTGGCTTTGGGTCCCCTCAGCTTTTGTTGTTGCAGCCACTTGGGGAATGAACCAACAGATGCAAAATATTTTTCTCTGTCTCTTCTTCTCTTTGTAAATAAGAAGGGAGGAAAGAAGGAAGGAAGAAAGGAAAGAAGGAAGGAAGGAAGGAAGGGAGCTGGGGTACTGGGAATCCGAAGACAGCTCTTACCAGACATTGAATCTACCAGAATTGTGTCCTTCTGAACAGCGACAAATAACTATGGTTTGCACCAGATGCTCTATGGTATTTCTGCTAGAGCAGTCTGAGTAGACCAAGATGTTGATTAAAGTGAATGAACTAAAGGGTTTGGTAACCACAGAACGAAAGGCGGGGATTAGCACATTGCCAGCACAAGGTCCTGCTGGGAATCACGCAGAATTCTACTGGGGCACACCTAGTGGCTCCATGGGTTAAGCTTCTGCTCCAAGCAACTGTATCTCAATCAGCACCCATTTGAGTCCCGATGACTCTATTTCTGATTCAGCTCTCTGTTATTTTACCTGGGAAGCAGCAAATGATACCTCAAGTACTCAAGTTCCTATCACTCAATTGGGAGACCCAGATGGCATGTCTGGCTTCCTGGTTGCAAGGTTCCTTTTCTCTTTTTCCTTTTTAAACAAATAGATAAATCTTATTTAAAGCAATAAAATTCTACTAAACATCTCCCTGTCTGGCAGAGGCAAGGCTGTCTATCTCCTTCATATAAGAGATCATTTTAACTTGGGACTCTCTATATATAAAATAAGTATAGTTAGCAAGCACTGAGTTCACATTATAAACTACGGTATATAATGGTTAATAATTAATGTAGACATTCATTTCTCCTAAGCATTAGGTTTAACCATATGAAATGGTTTATTTGTAGGACAAAAAGAATTCATTATTGGCTTTTTTTTTTAAGATTTATTCAGTTTATTACAAAGTCAGATATACAGAGAGGAGAAGAGACAGAGAGGAAGATCTTCCGTCCGATGTTTCACTCCCCAAGTGAGCCGCAACGGGCCGGTGCTGCGCCGATCCGAAGCCGGGAACCTGGAACCTCTTCCAGGTCTCCCATGCGGGTGCAGGGTCCCAATGCATTGGGCCGTCCTCAACTGCTTTCCCAGGCCACAAGCAGGGAGCTGGATGGGAAGTGGAGCAGCCAGGATTAGAACCGGCGCCCATATGGGATCCCGGGGCTTTCAAGGTGAGGACTTTAGCCGCTGAGCCACGCCGCCGGGCCCCATTATTGGCTTTTTCATTGGACTCAATCTAATGAACTCTTACACTTATATTTTAACACAGATTTGACAGTTTCAGAGTTTGCTGAAAAGTCTACCCATTTCTCTTACCTATTAAGGCTTGTATAAATCTGTGTATCTTTGGAATTATTGTTGAAGACATATGTCTCCTTGAATGTGAATGAACTCAACAAAATGCTTCCCATGAAATGCCATCTGCCACAGGTATAGCAGGGGGTCTTAGGGTTTGTTAGTGAAGGCAGAAAGTCTATTCTAAGTTGACTGTGGCCTGCAAGCCTGTTACACACATTAACAAGTGCTTATTGCAATCCTGTTTGACTTGTTCAAACCATTCCACAGATGTAGTTAATATTCTTATTTAGTGTCCAATGAGAACCCATAGCTTTTAGTTTCTTCAGCTCACATTACAATCTAAATTGTACATTCAACAACCTGATTTTGGTCCTCTGCTTAGAAAGCATTTGCTTTTGAGTCCTTTTCCTAAAGAAGAGGAATCTGTCCCTTAGTAGAGGTGTGACCTTCGCCAAGATTCTTGTGACAGACTTTGGCTAAAGGCTCATGATGTTCTTTTTCTTTTTTTAATATATTTTTATTTTGAGTTTTGAATTGTGTGGTACAATTTCACATAGGCTGGGATTCAACCTCTCAAACTCCCACCCCACGACAAATTTTCCCCATTTTACTACAATGGTGTAGTCCTTCATAAGGATTTATAATTCTATCAGTCTCTTATTTAAGTGTACCCCAACATTGTTGGTACAGACAAGTCCAGCATTCCATTGTCTACACATGTCCAACAGTTTCACTGGGAGCCCATCTTTCATCTAGAAGCAAGGATGCATGTTCCGTTATACCCCCACATCTGTATATAATAGACCCCAGTACTCCATCACTATACATTTCCATACTGAGAAGCCATGAAACCAGGTCAACAACTGGTATGAGTTAGAACAGCCACAACAACAATATCAACAACATCAACAACAAATTACAGGATCATGGAAAAAAAAAAAAAACCGCGCCACTGAGTAACCAACACATGAGTGCCAAAAAGGAAACACAAAAGTTTCTTGGGAAAAATGATGCCAGTGATGAATTCGACAAGAGAAAAGAAATTATTTGGAATAAACCAAACTGAAATTAAAAAAAAAAAACATCAAAACACATGGGATACAGCCAAAAAAGCAAACAATCAAAAAACAGTATGCATTGGATGATTGAAGTTACATTTTCCATGTTGGTTTCCTTATATGAGAGAGAATATATGGTATTTATTCTTTTGTGATTGATTCATTTCACTGAGCATAATGGTCTCTAGTTGGGACCACCTGGTTGTAAATAGAACAATTTCATTCTTCTTAATAGCTGAATAATATTCCATGGAGTAGCTGTACCACAGTCTCTTTTAACCATTCTTCTTTGGATGCACATCTGGATGGTTTCCATGTCTTTGCTATTGTAGATTGTGCTGCTGCAAATATAGGATTACAGATCCCCTTCTCACATGTAGATTTCACTTCTATTGGAAATATTCCTAGGAGCGAGATAGCTGGGTCATATGGCAGGTTTATTTGCAATTTTCCAAGCATTCTCCATACTGATTTCCACAGTGGTTGTACTAGCCTACACTCCCACCAGCAGTGAAGGAGGGTGCTGAAGGCTCATGATTTTCTAAGATCCAAGTTTATCTGAAATTAGACAATGTCATGTTATTGAGCCCTTGACCATAAAATGTGAGTAAAAAACATATCTATTAGTTGTGGAAACAGCAATCAAGGACAGCAACTACTTTTCCTACTCTAATCTTTGGCTCCCAACCAGGGGCCAAGGCTCTAGGGGAGGCCTCTGGGGTTCTAGGGTTGGTAGAGTCACTAGAGAAAAACAGGCTGAATCCCAGCTGGTCACTGTAGGTAGCAGAAAACACTATGTTGTTACATTGCACAAACATTGAAGATTTTTGTTTTGTTTTGTTTTTTAAGATTTAATTATTTGGGAGAATCAAGATTGTGGAATATGGTAAGGATACATTTAAACAGATGGAGGAACAATAGCCAGTGTGAAGCAGAGAGGGCAAATTCCAGAAAAGAGGAGAGCACAGAAAAAACAGCAGAGTGATACCTGGAGACTGACAGAAACAGGAAAGCAGCGAAAACAATGCTGTGGTGTTACAGTGACCAGATACTCCAACAGTACTCACCAAGCAGCAATCAGAACTCCACCAGCAGCCGGAACTCCATCAGCAACCAGGCGGGAAGGGAGGTTCACCGGGAGCTTGGGAGGTGAATCCAGACAAAGAACTACCTGTCCTGCTGGTCCCTTTGATTCACTCAGGAGCAGAGACAGCAGCAGATCCCAGACAGGCAGAGCAGGAACAGAGTGGATTTCACAGCCCAGTCAGCCCCCGAGAGCCAAATTGGGCGCCAGTTCACTTAAGGAGGCAAAGGCTATGAGACAGGACTGTGCTTATCTGAGCTGGGAGTGAACTCATTTCTGTCTCAGTGAATTGCATCAACGTGGCATCCGGCAGACCCCAAACAAGATAGGTCCGTGTAGTCCTAGACCTGATGGCCAGCAGATCAAGAACTATACTAGTGGTACATCAGGCACCATTTTGTACACTGTGGCAAAAGCTTTAGGACTTCAGGGACAACAGTGAACTGTGCATGTGCTGAGCTCAGTGAGAACTCACTCACCTCAGCGCATTGCACTGGTCCCACAGGAAAATAATACCAACTGTGGCATTGCATGGGTCAAAATAGGTCCTTGTGGCACCCAGACCCAATGGCCAACAGGTTTCAGCAAGAGCAGTGCCACCAAAAACCTAGCTATTTAGAACACCTGGTGTCTCCCTAATCCTGAGAACTGCTCCAACCAGAAGTGGGAGAAAGTTATACCAATAACGGTGCAGCCTCAGCACGAGATCACAGGAGGTGGAGAGTGGTGAGCCAGGAGCTGGGGCTGTGGAGACCATGGTGGAAATCTAACATAAGAACCCAGACCTGGAATTCGCTGGAGGGAGTGGCACAAGTGACTGCAAACAAAGAGCCATGTACCAACCGCAATAAGTAAAATCAAACTGCAGACCTGTGGGTGACACAGCTTAGAAACCTGCCCCAAAGAGAAGACTCTGCTAACCAGAAGTACAATGACCAAGAGCAAAAGAAGAGACAAAGGCACAATGAATATTACTGAGGACCCCCTTGCAAAGGAGCAAAACCTTGTGCCAACCTTAGAATTCACTGAGGAAGACATCAAGATAATGGGGGATACAGATTTCAAGACACTTGTTATAAAACTTATCAATAAGAAGTATGTAAAGCTGACATTCAAGAAAATTAAGGGACATGTCACACTGGAAATGAATCATATCAAGGCTGACATATCAGAAATTAAGAACACAGTAGAGCAAATTAAAAGTACAATGCAGAGTCTCCAAAATAGAATAAAGGAGGCAGAAGAAAGAATCTCAGAATTGGAAGATATTTCCTGTCATCAGGGGGAAGCAAACAAAAAGCTGAAAGCAGAGCTGGATCAGGCTAAAAAAAAATTCAAGAATTTAAAGACACTATTAAAAGACCAAATACAAGAGTTATGGGAGTCCCAGAAGGTGCAGAAGGAGAAAATGGGATTAAAGGTGTATTCAATGAAATAATAAGGGAAAATTTCCCTAACATAGAGAAAGAATTGGGAAACAGTATCCAGGAGGGGCACAGAACTCGCAACAGAACTAACCAAAAGAGATCTTCACCAAGACACATGATCATCAAGCTCACTCCAACTGAATGTGAGGAAAGGATCCTTAAATGTGCACAAGAAAAAAATCAACCGACAAATAAAGGAATTCCAGTTAAACTCACAAGAGACCTCTCACAGAAAACTCTACAGGCAAGAAGAGAATGGAGCCACATATTCCAGATTCTAAAAGCAAAAAATTGTTGGCCTAGGATAACATATCCAGAAAAGCTTTCTTTTGTCTTTGAAAAGGAAATAAAATTCTTCCACAGTCAAGAAAAGTTAAAAGAATATGCCTCTTCCAAACCTGCCCTACAAATGATACTTCAAGATCTTCTCTTGACAGAGAAAAGGAATAGCACCCACCAAAACCAAAGGCAAATGCAAAGAACATTCCAATGAAATAGCAACAGAAGACTAAATCAATGAACAACCCATTGCTAAAACAATAGAATCAAGTTACCACCCATACATATTAACCTTAAATGTAAATGGCTTAAACTCATCAATCAAACATCATAGATTAGTGGACTGGATCAAAAAAATAAAACCCCTCTATTTGTTGCCTACAGGAGACACATCTCACTAACGAAGACCAGCAGAAACTATATCTCATGGATGTTGATATATTATTGTTAGCTTCATTTCTTCAAAACACTTCTGATTAAATTCTTCAATGACTCATAGATCATAGAATAGCATCATTTTCTGCAAGAAGGTTCTTGATTTTCATTTCTTCAGCAACACATTAGTCATTCAGTAGCATGTTATTTAAAATCACAGTGTTGTTAATTTCTTTTTTTTCTTCATGTTGGTTATGTTTTGTGGCTCTTCATTTAAGAAGATCTGTAGTAACTGTGTAATGGAGACTCTCATATCCAATGTGAGGATACAATGCAGTATGCATCTCTACTTCTAGACAAAGATGGACTCCCAATGAAACTGTTTATTATATCTTGACAATAGGAAGCTGAACTCTCTGCCGTTGTCTATGTCTGCAATGATGGACATATGACTCTCTATGAAGAACTATACTATAGTAATGATATAGGGAAACTCAGTGAGGGGGTAGAGAATTGGGGAGAGGAGAAGGGAAATCCCCGGGCCTATGCAACTGTATCATAAAATAATAGTGAAAAGAAATAAAATTTTTAAAAAAGAAAATGATGGTGTTCTATGACCTATTAATCAGAGAAGAATTTAATAAGAGATAAAAACTATTTTGAGCAAATGAAAATAAAAGCAAAAATATCAAAACTGATGTGATATAACAAAAACAGTACCAATAGGGCTATAGATTTTGTGTTTTGTATGAAGATTGCCTTATATCAGTGAGAACATATAATATTTGTCCTTTTGGGATTGACTTATTTCACTAAGCATAATGGTTTCTAGTTGAAGAAATTTTTTTTAAAGTAACAAGTGCTGTATTCCTAAATACCTTCTGAAATCAACTGCAAGTTTTGTGCTTGAGCTTCCTAATAACCAGTGCAAGTCAAGCAATATAATTAGCTGCATAATTCACAAAGCTCTTGACTATGACATTGTGAACAAGATCCAGACCAACATCCTTACACTACACAACATTAATTTTTAAGAGACAGGGGCCAGTACTGTGGCACAGTGGGTAAAAACTCACTGCCAGTGGCTCCAGCATCACATATGTGTGCCAGTTCAAGTCCTGACTGCTCCGCTTGCAACCCATCTTTCTCCTAACTTGCAAGGGAAATAAGTAGAAGACAGTCCAAGTAATTGGGCGCATTTGCACCCACATGGGAGACCTCAAAGAAATTCCTAGCTTCAGACCAGCCCAGCTCTAACCTTTACAGCCAGTCATTTGGGGAGTGATGCAGCAGATGGAATAGCTCTCTCTTTTCATAACTCTGATGTTTTCAGATATAATAAATAAATTGTTTTTGAAAAAATTAGCAAAGAGAAAGGAGTGAGGAAAGTATCATGTTCCTAGAATTGTGTCTATGAATGACATAAAATCTGTTTGCTTTGTATTAATACCACATTAACAAGGTAGTATTAAAATAATAGGGCCAGGCGGTGTGGCCTAGCGGCTAAAGTCCTTGCCTTGAACAAGCCGGGATCCCATATGGATGCCGGTTCTAATCCCGGCAGCTCCACTTCCCATCCAGCTCCCTGCTTGTGGCCTGGGAAGGCAGTCAAGGATGGCCCAATGCATTGGGACCCTGTACCCACGTGGGAGACCCGGAAGAGGTTCCTGGTTCCCGGCTTCGGATCGGCGCAGCACTGGCCATCGTGGCTTACCTGGGGAGTGAATCATTGGACGGAAGATCTTTCTCTGTGTCTCTCCTCCTCTCTGTACATCTGATTGTAATAAAATAAATAAATCTTAAAAAAAATAAAATAATAATTAGATAAATTTGGGGGAGGTGTGTTTACGAAGAAATGGGGGTGGCATTGTGGCACAAGTTAAGTCACCCCCTGCAATGCTTGTAGCTCATATGTGCACCAGTTTCAGGTCAGCAGTTCCACTTTTAATCCAGCTTCTTGCTAACACAACTAGAAATGAAGCAGAGGATGACCCAAGTACTTGGGCCTCTGCCACCCACCTGGAAAACCTGAATGGAGTTCCAAGCTGCAAACTTCAGCCTGGCGCTGCCAGCTGTTGTAGCCACTTGGATAGTGAAAAGCAGATAGGAAACTGTCTCTCTCCTCTCTCTGTCTCTCTCCTGCACCTCTGCCTTTCAAATAAATGGGCCCAGTGCAGTAGCCTAATGACCTTGAACGCGCTGGTGATCCCATATGGGTGCCTGTTCTAATCCCAGTGGCCCCGCTTCCCATCCAGCTCCCTGCTTGTGGCCTGGGAAAGCAGTACTGAATGGCCCAAAGCCTTGGGACCCTGCACCCACATGGGAGACCCAGAAGTTCCAGGCTCCTGGCTTTGGATCAACTCAGCTCCAGCCATTGTGGCTGCTTATGAAGTGAATCAGCAAACAGAAGATCTTCCTCTCTCTCTGTTCCTCTCTGTATAGCTGACTTTCCAATAAAAATAAAACAAATCTTAAGAAAAATTAGCTACACTTAAAAATAAATAAATACATTTCTTTTTTTAAAGAAATGGACAAAATATATAATCGCAAGTTTTATGGAAGGGATTTGATGTGGAGTCAAAGGACTGGGATGTGGATCTCATCCCCAGCACAAGCTCTCTCTCAGACTTCCAGGAACCCTGGGACTTGTATTGTAAAATGGGGATAAATATGAGTCCAGTGGTTTTCAAGCTGCTGCACAGGCACAGGGTGGGTTTGGAGATAGGTGAGACCAATTGGCCAGCTCTCGGGTGAGGCCAGCAATACTGAGCCTGGTATCAGCAGAATGGAGCTACTCCTGCCCTGTGCAACAACTTTTCTAAAATGCTCCCCATTCATGGGTACTTTAGAAAAAAGAGACCTAACTTTCCAAAATCTGGAAACCACCAGACCAGATGGTCTTCCCCACACGTTTCTAATAAATCCCCTTAAAGTTGGTAACATGCTTGAGTAAGAAGGGTAAGCCAGTGTTTACTACAGGTATTACCTCCACGGTACAGATTGGAAGCCACAACAAGAGATGAAACAAACTCTCACTACCAGAAATGCCAAGACAAGAATCTCAGTCAGCTAACAAGCTGGAGTTCTTATTTCCAAAAATTTGAAGCACTTTATTTTAAGAGAAAATTCTATTGGCTGCTTTGCTTATGCCACAACACAATTTGCATACAGGCTCATGATGTGGTCTCCATTTATGAAATCATTTTACATAAGAAACATGCATAAACATTTGCAGCCATATGTTTGAAGTCCATGGACATCTGTAATTAAAATGACTTCAATAGCATTCTGGTTTTGCCTCCTAAATATAGGTTCTCCCCTACTGATTTTGGATGCCTCTGAAATGCTCCACCCTCTTTTCAAACTGCATCCTCTAACTACAGTTTCATGAATCACAAAAAAAAAAAAGAAGAAGAAGAAAAAGAAGAAAAGAAAATGACACCTGGTTCAGAGAATTCATAGTTCACAATTTTATCAGGACAGATAATGAAAATATAGCTGCTGTACATAAATTACATTTGATAAGTGGTAATCTTTAAGTATGTTCTACTCACGTCTAGATTTAAGTAATTAGAGTTGTCAATAAAATGACAATAAGATGGTTGTTAGAAAAATGGGTTTGGAGGTTCATGCTGGGGTGCGACACATTAAACCTCTGCGGGTAGTCTCAGCCATGAACTTGTCCGTTTATTAGCAACCAAGCACAAGCATATATAGGGCGGGGCCAAGGGAAATAAGCCTCAGGGTAGTAACAATATTTCTATTAGATATAAGCATCTGTTACATATTAGAAGCCTAGCCAGTCAGTGCAATTGCCACGTACTATACCAGGTAGAACTGTGTAACCCATCATAACTTATGTAACCCACCCACACCCTAGAGTTGTTTATTACAAGACTATCACAAGATTATCACAAGATGGGTTTGGACAGGGGAAGGCAGGTGGAGGAGGCAACTAAATTACTGGAAAGTACCCAAATAACCAGAAGAGGTTGAAGGAGAGGGAAACACCTGGATGGCTTTGGGCTTCTTGCCAACTGCATGGGTCTGCAAAAGTCTCAAGGTACCATGGAGACAGAAGGGTCTCAATGTATGTGCCAAAACCAAGGGATGATGGGAGGGGGGAGTCTCAAGTCTCTGGACATGCACCAAACCATGTTCCAATGCCCCTCGCATAGGCTAAGTAAGCAGAGACCCAACCTGGCACTTGCAAGCCCACAAACCCCCACCTGCAACATCACCATTCCATATTTGCACTAACTGATTCTATTGCTGGCTGCTCCACATACTGCTGTTGTGTCTTGGAAAGCTGAAAAAGAATGCTTAAGCACTTGGTTCCCACACCCATGTCAGAAACCCAAAGGAAGTTACAGGTTTCTGGCTTTGGCCTGACCTAGCCACAGCTGTTGCAGCCAGTCAAGGAGGTAAGCAACAGATGGAAGATTTTTCTGTGTCTGTACTCTTCTCTGTAACTCTGTCTTTCAAGTGAAAGAAAGAAGAAGGAAGGGAGGGGAGAATCAAGATGGCGGAATAGGGTAAGGACACATTTAAACAGACAGAGAAACATTTAATCAGGATGAAACAGAGAGGACACATACCAGGAAAGAGAAGAGGACAGAACAACAGCAGATGGGTATCTGACACAGGAAAGCAGCGAAAACAATGCTGTGGTGTTACAGTGACTGATACTCCAACAGCATTCAGCTAATGGCCATCTGAACTCCACCAGCAGCCAGAACTCCATCAGCAACCATGTGGGAAGAGACTTCCACTGGAAGCTTGGGAGGTGAACACAGACAAAGAACTACCTGTCCTGCTAGTCCCTTTGATTCACTCAGGAGCAGAGACAGAGCAATAGGTCCCAGATGGACAGTGCGAGAACAGAGCGGATTTCACAGCCCAGTCAGCCCCCGAGAGCCAAATTGGGCGCCATTTTGCTTAAAGAGGCAAAGGCAAGGGAAAGGACTGTGCATATGCTGAGCTGGGAGTGAACTCATTTCTGTCTCATTGAATTGCATCAACGTGGCATTCTACGGGTTCCACCCAGGCAGGTCTGGGATAGCCCTCAGATCTGATGGCCAGCAGATCAAGAACTATAGTAGTGATACATCAGGCACCATTTTGTACACTGTGGCAAAAGCTTTAGGACTTCAGGGACAACAGTGAACTGTGCATGTGCTGAGCTCAGTGAGAACTCACTCACCTCAGCGCATTGCACTGGTCCCACAGGAAAATAATACCAACTGTGGCATTGTATGGGTCAAAATAGGTCCTTGTGGCACCCAGACCTAATGGCCAACAGGTTTCAGCAAGAGCAGTGCCACCAAAAACCTAGCTATTTAGAACACCTGGTGTCTCCCTAATCCTGAGAACTGCTCCAACCAGAAGTGGGAGAAAGTTATACCAATAACGGTGCAGCCTCAGCACGAGATCACAGGAGGTGGAGAGTGGTGAGCCAGGAGCTGGGGCTGTGGAGACCACGGTGGAAATCTAACATAAGAACCCAGACCTGGAATTCGCTGGAGGGAGTGGCACAAGTGACTGCAAACAAAGAGCCATGTACCAACCACAATAAGTAAAATCAAACTGCAGACCTGTGGGTGACACAGCTTAGAAACCTGCCCCAAAGAGAAGACTCTGCTAACCAGAAGTACAATGACCAAGAGCAAAAGAAGAGACAAAGGCACAATGAATATTACTGAGGACCCCTTGCAAAGGAGCAAAACCTTGTGCCAACCTTAGAATTCACTGAGGAAGGCATTGAGAAAATTGGGGACAAAGAATTCAGAAAACTCATTTTAAAGCTTCTGATCAACAATAGAAGCACATACAAGAGTTCAAAGAATTTAAGGAATATTTTACATAAGTAATAGCAGCAATAAAGCAAATCAAGGCTGACATATCAGAAATTAAGAACACAGTAGAGCAAATTAAAAGTACAATGCAGAGTCTCCAAAATAGAATAAAGGAGAGAGAAGAAAGAATCTCAAAATTGGAAGATATTTCCTGTCATCAGGGGGAAGCAAACAAAAAGCTGGAAGCAGAGCTGGATCAGGCTAAAAAAAAATTCAAGAATTTAAAGACACTATTAAAAGACCAAATACAAGAGTTATGGGAGTCCCAGAAGGTGCAGAAGGAGAAAATGGGATTAAAGGTGTATTCAATGAAATAATAAGGGAAAATTTCCCTAACATAGAGAAAGAATTGGGAAACAACATTCAGGAGGGGCACAGAACTCGCAACAGGACTAACCAAAAGAGATCTTCACCAAGACATATGATAATCAAGTTCTCTTCAATTGAATATAAGGAAAGGATTCTTAAATATGCACGTGAAAAAAAAATTAATTGACATATAGAGGAATGCCAGTTAAATTCACAGCTGACCTCTCACAGAAAACTCTACAGGCAAGAAGAGAATGGAGTAAAATATTCCAGATTCTAAAAGAAAAAAATTGTTGGCCTAGGATAACATATCCAGAAAAGCTTTCTTTTGTCTTTGAAAAGGAAATAAAATTCTTCCACAGTCAAGAAAAGTTAAAAGAATTTGCCTCTTCCAAACCTGCCCTACAAATGATACTTCAAGATGTTTTCTCCACAGAGAAGAGGAATAGCACCCACCAAAACCAAAGGCAAATGCAAAGAATATCCCAGTAAAATGACAACAGAAGACGAAACCAATGAACAACACATTTCTAAAATGACAGGACCAAAGTACCACCCATGCATATATAACCCTGAATGTAAATGGCTTAAGCTCAATCAAACATCATAGATTAGTAGACTGGTTTAAAAAACAAAATCCATCTATTTGTTGTCTGGAAGAGATACATTTCACCAACAAAAATCAGCGGAAACTACATCGCATGGGTTTTGATGCTTTCTGTTAGTTTCATCTCTTCAAAACACTTTCTTCTGATTAAATCATTCAATGACTTGTAGATCATGCAGTAGCATCATTTTCTTCAAGAAGGTTCTTGTTTTTCATTTCTCAGCCACATGTTAGTCATTTAGTAGCATGTTATTTAACTTCATGGTGTTGTTAATTTCTTTTTTCTTCCTCATGTTGATTTTGTTTTGTGGCTTTTCATTTAAGGGGATGTGTAGTAGCTGTGTAATGGAGACCGTCATATCTAGTAACATGTTATTTAACTTTATGGCATTGTAAATTTCTATTTTTCTTTCTATTGTTGATTTTGTATTATGACTTTTCATTTAAGAGGATGTACAGCAGCTGTGAAATGGAGACTCTCATATCGAGATGTGAGGATACAATGTAGTATGTATTTCTGCTTCCAGACAAAGATGGACTTACAATGAAACTGTTCACTATATCTTGACAATAGGGTACTGGACTCTCTGCCATTGTCCATGCCCGCAATGATGGACATATGGCTGTGTATCAAGAACTATACTTTAGTAATGATATAGAGGAACTGGGGCAGGTGGGAATTGGGGCTGGGATAAGGGAAATACCAGGAGCCTATGGAACTGTATCACAGAAAGGTAATAATAATAATAATAAAGAAGGAAGGAAGGGAAAAAGGGAGAAAGTTTTGCTGCTAACTGTGTGACCTTAAATTAGGTCTTTACCTCTCTGTACCTGTGGTTTTGTGTTTTAAGTATGAAGCTATTATGTTTTTGAGGAGTTAATACACTTGCACACAGTGGACTCAGAACAGTGCTTGGCTCCTAAATGCTTAGTAACTAGAAACTTAAAAAATAAGTCAGTTGGCAAAAGAAATTCTAGGTTGCCTTAAGGCATTTTTATTTGGGGTGTTAGTTAAATGCAGACAAATGTATCCCAATTGGAGCAATCTACTTGCACTAACATAAACTTGCTAACAGGGACATATAACTTCTTTATCATACATGGAAGGGACATTAATTTTCAGCAGATACCAAAGAAACGAGACTGAGTAGCAAATTTAAGCAAATAGCATTGGTGTGAAACCAAAAATTTGCAATATTTTCTTCCTTTCTTCTCTTCTTTCCTCCCTTTCTAAATAATCCAATCTGAGAGCATTAGTTCCAAAGGTATATAATAGGCATTTGGGTAGTCCAGCAGCCCTGCCTGGGGTCCTGGGAGCCTTGCTATGAAAGAAAACCCAGGAAGGGCCATGGTCAAAGAAGGCCAATTGAAATGAGGGCTGTGGGCTTCAGGGCTAGGAAGAAAATACACCTAACTCTGAAAAATATGCATCACAGGCAACAGGGATGGAATGTCATGTCAGCAGCCACAAAAATGTGTGCTATCCCTGCAGGTTCTCTGTAAGTTTGCTATTATTTTAACTGAAAAGAAAAAAATCAAATATTTATTGCCAGAAAAAAATCAACATTGTATTTTTTTTACTTTGAATTTTATGGCACAATTCCATAGGGTCTGGGATTCGCCCCCCTCCAAATTTCCACCCCTGATTTCCCCCATATTATTATGATAGTATAGTCCTTCATAACAAGTTGCAATTCTATCAGTCTGATTTTTAAGTGTCAACACTGTATTTTAAGCTATTTATTTGTAAGTCTGTTGTGACAATTAAATAAATTAATATGTACAATGTATTCCTTTGTACAGGGTGCGATCTCAACATACCTACATGGGGTACGATGTTATTACAATATTAATCTGAAACACATCCCCCACACCACTGGCAAACGAGTCAAATACATGAAAGGATTCAATCAGTTGGCTGGAATAGTCACTACCATGAAGCGAATGTTGGAGCTAGATGACCTTGAGGCATCATTTGTACTTAATTATGTCTGGTCCCATAGTGCTAATTACCATATTTCCTCAGCCCTTTCATAAGCAGCCTCCTGATTAAAAATCATTCATTAGGTACAGTACGATGTATACCATAGCACCAAAGCATTATACAGGCTTGATTAAACGTTGCTCTTTTCTGGAGTCCCCTCGTACACTTAGCTACTCTCACTCCATAAAGAAAGAGGCTTATTCAGAGTGTCTCCTCCAAGGGCACTAGGCAGGATGATGGCAAAGGCAGGAACAAAAACCTTGAGACTCCCTGACCTTGTTTCCCCCACTGGTTGCAAATCGCTAGCTCAACCTACCCAACGTGGAGATGAGGCTCCAACTCAGGCAACGCTTGATCATAATCACTAACCCAGTTCGATTTCATCTTTTTCAGCTTCAACTTTGCACTTAGTTTGCACCTCTCAAACCTGCCCCTCCACGCCCACACTTCAGGGGCTTAATGCAGCATTATGGAAATAACTTAATGGAACTTCTTTTCCATGCGGAAAGCCAGATTCTTCCCTTTTGAAAACTGTCATTATGGAGATGAAAACAGAAAAGGAAAAAGAAGGAACACTGCGAGCCACTCGGCCCGGTATCTGATTCTCCTCACACTGTCTCATTCCTGGCGCGCACAGCTCGCTGTGACATCGAGGGGCTCTCTGCCAGGAAAGAGCCACATGGACTGCCGGAGGGAATCACAGGCTGACCCTCTCAGCTCCTCCTCCTCCCCCTCCTCAGCGCCCCACTGCCAGCTTCACCAACAGTTAATTGCCTTTTTGTGCAAAGAGTTTGACAGTCACTCTTCCACAAACCACTCAGATTTTACCCCCTATATGGTTTGTGGGGGAGAAAAAAACTGTTTCCATTTTTAGGAGAGCATAAGACCTGGCCTATTTTATTTAGAAATTAATAATAATTCTGAGTGTTCTCATTCTCTGTTCTGGAAGAGCAGTGAAGCAGCTCTGCAATGAAGCATTTACCACTGTGCGTGCCAGGACAAAAACAGATGGACCAAAAAAGTTTAGATGGATGAATCTGAAAAATTGGATGACCTTTACTAGACCCCCAAAAGTTATAAAAATTAGAAGAGCAAAACTTCCATTTGCCAACAGGATTCTCTGCAATTTATAAATTTCATACTGTGGCTCCAGCCCAGGAGGGAAGGATCCCATTTTTCTCTGGTTAGCCAGACATGGTCAACTAGCCACCAGAATACAGTGTGTCCCCTGTCCTCTGGTCTCCTTACCTGATGGTATATAATTTCCCTTTATAAAGTTAGTTTCCTGGGATTTTGGGTTGCTGCTGCTGCTGTAAATAGAAGCTGACAAATACACAGACAGCCTAGCAAACCGTCTTATCACTCCAAAACAAGGAAAGAAGATGGAAGATTTAGTTCATGGTCCCACAAGAACATGAGTTTCTGAGTCCTACTCTATAGAAAAAGATGCTGCAGTTTGTTAGAACTCACCCTAAAAGGCACTGAGTTGAATTTGTTCAGTTCTCAAATGGGCCCAACAACACTGCAGGTTGCTACCTCTTACGGGTTGTAGACACGCATCTCACAGACTGGCTCAGGATCAGAATGATCTGACACCCTACACACTTGGAGCAAACAGCTGGCACAGTGGTTGAATTACCAGCTAGTATGCTCACATCCTATATCCAGTTCCTGAGTTCAACTCCTAGATCCACTCCCAAACCTTACTTCTTGCTAATATGTGCCTGGAAGGGTAGCAGGTAAGACTCAACTACCTGAATTGCTGCCACCCCTGAGAGAGACCTGGATTGAGTGCCCGACTGCAACCTTCTGGCTGACTCAGCCTCAGCTATTTCAGGCACTTGTGAAACAAACCAATGGATAAGGAAATCTGTGTGTGTGTGTGTGTGTGTGTGTGTGTGTGTGTGTGTGTGTGTGAAGTGTAGATGTATAGGACATAATAGGATCAGTAAAAATATAGTGCCAAGCACAAAATTCTTTCAAGTATCTACTATATCAAAGATGAGTCAGTAGGGCCAAGCATAATAGCCTAGCTGCTGCAAGTCCTTGTCTTACACTCCCGAAATCCCATATGGGCATCAGTTCATATCCCAGCTTCTCCACTTTACATCCAGCTCCCTGCTTGTGACCTGGGAAAGCAGGCAAGGACAGCCCAAAGTCTTGGGACGCTGCACTTGCATTGGAGACCCAGAAAGAAACTCCTGGGCTCCTGGGCTCCTGGCTTCAGATTGGCTCAGCTCTGGCCGTTGTGGCCACTTGGGGAGTGAACCAGCAGATGGAAGACCTTCTCAGTCTCTCCTTCACTCTGTAAATCTTTCCAATAAATAAATACAAATAAATCTTTAAAAAAAAAAGATGAGTCAGTAACATACAGCTGGGTATATGTTTTGAATATAGACACAAAGGGAAAATGTTTACTACACAGATAATTCTAAAATAAATAATAGTGAATTTAGATAATTTATTCATAAATTAATAGCGCTGAGACAGAGGCATCCAAGCGTCATTCAAACCCAGTTCTGCTCTGCTTTTGAAACACTGGAGAATCATGCACCCTGTCCACCTTGTGCTTGCATGCAGCTGTGTGAGTAGTTTCAGTCAATGGGCTCTGTCACCTCTGAGTTGGAGAATTGAGCTGACAGAGCAAGATCCTTCATCTCTGCCCTTTCTCTATTTCTTGCTCTGTTTGACTCATGGTCAAACATGAAACATCATACAGATGGGTGATATCATAAGATAAATGGGGTGAAACTTGGATTAGATCCTCTTTAATTACACCATGAGCAATAAATATTTTTCTCCTGTTTCGAATTCCAAGGTTTGAGTGATATTTGTTACTGCCATCAATGCTTACCTTAGATCATTTGTCTAGCACATATGCTGACTAAATATCCAGATCAAACTTATAACCCAGTCTGACATGACTTGGTAGAAATAGTGCAAAGTATATCAGAACCTCAAAAGAAGTCAATGTTGTATGTCAGACTCTACATGGTAACAGAACAGCAACACCAAAGAAAGGGTCACCCATGTGCACTCAGATGAGGGGCCTCTGAAGACATGAGACAGAGCAGGAGTGAACATATAAACTACAAAGGCATAAACCAGAAAAGGCACCATTTCAACTCCAAGGAGAAGAAATAGTCTTTTTATTTATTTGTTTTTATTGGAAAGGCAGATACAGAGAGGAGGAGAGACAGAGAGGAAGGTCTTCCATCTGTTGATTCACTCCCCAAGTGGCTGCAACAGCCAGTACTGAGCCAATCCAAAGCCAGGAACCAGGAGCTTCTTCTGGATCTCCCATATGGGTACAGGATCCCAAGGATTTGAGACGTCTTTGACTGCTTTCCCAGGCCACAAGCAGTGAGCTGGATAGGAAGTGGGGCAGCTGGGATTAGAACAAGTGCCCATATCAGATCCCGACACATGCAAGGCGAGGGCTTTAGCTGCTAGGTTACCATGCAGGTCCAGAAGAAACAGCCTTAAGCCTTGCACTACACTGTGGATGGACAGCAGATGATTCCATGAAATTTTGCTCACTCTTCCTACTGCTTCAGATGGCTCACACTGGCACCAAATCACACACAGGGACTCTCTCTCTCTCTCTCTCTCTCTCTCTCTCTCTCTCTCTCTCTCTCTCCTCTCCCTCTCTTCAATATCCTGAAAAGCACTAAAGGAGCATGACAACAAAATGAAGTTTCCAAACCCTCCCAAAATAATAAGCAAAGACCAAGCATCATTTAACTCATTCTCACCCTTACTCCAGATACCCTATGCATTATTACACGTGTGAAGTTATGTTCTTAAATCTTCAAGGAGTCTAGGCGCTTGACATAGCTTTCCCCATCAAAAAAAAGATGAACAAGGAACAACAACCAACATACCTTTGATGTTTTTGTATCTGACACTTTTACACCATAACTGAAATAATGAAGCATCAAAGAGGACACTCTACATCAGTATAAGCTTATCAGAAAATATCCTACTAATAATTGCATCAGAATGCAAACTGTTGGTATCCCTTAGGGGTTTTTTTTATCAATAGCAAGATATTATCATTTGCTCACATTCTTTTGCTGATTAGCAAATTGGATAGTAATTGTTGATACTGAGTCAAAAGAACTAATTAAATGATAAGTGTCAGATTTTTTCTCCCAACTTACTTGAATAGAATTCTGAATAGCACATTTTTTTTTCTATTATTTCAAACCAAGAAAGAAAACACTGCTTTTTTGGCTTTGGAGAACTAAAAGACATTCAAAATGCGTAATTTGTGTGTAGGCAGCACTTCTCATTTTTACTTTTTTATTTTTATTCATTTATTTTTAATTAAAAGCAGAGGGAATGAGAGACAGAGAGAGAAAAGTCTTCCATTTGCCCACTCCCCAAATGGTCCCAACAGCAGCAGCTGGGGGGAGGGGGAACAGTCCAAAACCAGGAGCCAGAAGCTTCTTCCAGATCGCCCATGTGGGTGAAGGAGCCCAAAAACATGGGTAATCCTTCACTGCCTTCCCAGACTTATCAGCCGGGAGCTGGATCAGAAGTGGAGCGACGGTAACCAGAGTTGATGCCCACAGGGGATACAGGCAGCATAGCTAATGGCTTCACTGACTACACCATAGAGCCGACCACTCATTTTCAGTTTTTTCAAAGATGTATCTAAAGGCACAGTACAAAGATATATTTCTATGCTCCATACAGAAACTAATTCACTATTTTGATAAAATTTCAAGAGCTTTACAATTATCTTTTTCGCAATTTATAATCAATGATCAGAAAAGGACATGTGTAAGTATCAAGCTCATCTTATTCAAGTAAAAGACAATGGTGGAACCTACTCTGAGTTATAACTATTTTTTGTCATTTGTAAAGTTGTATTTCATCTAATTCCTTCCTACTCTCACTGCCGTGACCACCCATTTTCTACAAAAAAAAAAAAAAAAAAAAAAGGAAAATTTTATCAGCAAATCCAGCTACCAGGTTAAACTGGCAAGGCTTTAACAACTCAAAACGTAAACTGATACTTCATTAGCTCAACTTTGATCACCATTCTTCAAATTCTCAGTCTTCTTGAAAGAATAGCCCAGGCATGAATGAACCACATCAGTTCACTGTTGATGGATGTCTTAGGTAACGGAATAATAACAATATTAGCTAGTAGTGATTGAGTGTTGACTGCATTGCAGGTACTATTCCAGTTGCTATAGAATTAGTAGTTCATCACATCCACAGGCATCTCTGTAGTGTAGGGATTGTGCTTACAAATCTGTAATATAAACTGAAACCGCAGCATTTCGCATCACTGATTTTGCCCTGTGAAAGCACCGAGGACTCAGAATAGGGATGGCAGGTCTTGGAATTTGCCATGCTCCATACTTACTTCCTTATTGATCCAGTGCCTCACAAGGGATTGTTCTTAGCAGTTGTTCAATAATTTCAAAGTTTCAATATCATAATCTTTGTAACAATAGCATTATGCCGAATTTGGTTTTAGTAACTTAGAAAATGTGAATATTGTGAGGGATTTGAGGCTCAGAAATGATAAAATGAAAATAATAAAGCCCACTTCAAGAGAATTTCAAAGGATTGAGAAAAGTAGGTGAAATCCTTCTGCAGGCCAAGCGCACATGTTAAATGGTAACTCTTCATCACTGTATTGAGCAAAGATTTGTAAAAATATTTTGTAATCATGAAAATAACAATTTGATGACCAACATCTGATTCTTTCTTCTAATAACGCAGAGCACATTTATGATCTCCTTTAAAATAAAATCCCTAAAAATTTTTACTTCATAATTTTTACTAAATTAGTCATACTTTATCATTGAGCATGTTTTCATTCAGAGAAAATTTATTGTCTTCATGTCTAACTAAATTTTTAAAGAACACTTGTTGCTAAAATTTCAGCTCCCCAACTCTGCAGCCACCTGTCTCTACCAAGGATTTATAATCAATCAAATATGTGATTGCTCTAAAGATCCAACTACTTATAAGACTTAAATTGCTTAAAATGCAGAATCATGCCAATTTTATTCCAATTTTATTCCAATTTTTATGTGTGAATTTACTCAGAGCACATGCTAAGTAATATCCTGTTGGACTGCCCTTTTGCCTTTCAAGTGGGAGGCAGTCCTTGAGCTTGCTTGCAAGGAGCCAGACGATGGAGGTAGGATAAAGATGCTGAAGAGAAACATGCCGCTATGAACTCCCTCTTGTCATGGAAGCTGACACTTCTTTTGGAGATAGGGTGCCACAGAAGTAAGGACTTGCTCTGCATGAGTCCCATGTCATCGTATCTCCCAGGAAAGGATAGAGCAGGGGTATCCCAGCCAAGCCTCAACAGAGGAGTTGTGCACACATGCTGCTGGTCCCCGACTTCCACTTTCTCCTGAGTCTGAGTGCTAGGTTGGTCCATGCAATGAGAGGCAAGGCTTTGAAAAAAAAAAGATTATCTTGGCCCAATGTGATACCCTAGTGGCTAAATCCTCATTTTGCATGTGCCAGGATCCCATATGGACACTGGTTTATGTCCCAGCTGCTGTGCTTCCCATCCAGCTCCCTGTTTATGACCCAGAAGAGCAGTAGAAGATGGCCCAAAGCCCTATGATCCTGCACCAGCATGAGAGACTCAAAGCAAACTTCTGGTTCCTGGCTTTGGGTCGGCACAACTGAGGCCATTGAGGCCATCTGGAGAGTGAACCAATGAAAGGAAGATCTTTCTCTCTGTATCTCCTTCTCTTCATGAATCTGATTTTTCCAATAAAAATAAATAAATCTTTGAAACAATAAAAATGATTTTCTGTAAGTCATAGCAAGCTGAACACAGGGAATGTCTAATCAATATTAATTAAGTGACATTTTAAATGCAATCAGTAGCCCTTGGGATTCTTTGTTTTATTTTATTTTTAATTTACACACAGTGAGCCATGCAAGTCTGAGGTATGAATCTCAAAGTATTTTTACATAGTCCTACAACTATGGTTCCCACTCAAGTCAGATAGAACACTTGCCAAATCTCCAGCTTACTTTTAAATTAGTTAAAAGTTTTGCCTAAAGAAAACTCTATACTCCTAATAAGTTTCCCAGAATTCCTATGTTGAACATTAATGTGCCAATGTGGTGGTAGTATTAAGAGGTGAGGCCCTTGAGGGAGGGACTGAGTAAGGAGAGCCAAGGCTTCAAGAGATTAAGGCCAGGATAAAAGTGCTGGAGTACTGGGTTGTGCCCCTTGCTTGTCTTCTCCCAAGAGGGGATGAAGCAAGAAGATCATTGCCAGACACCAAGTCTTGGTGGCTTTATCTTGCACATCTCATGTTCTAGAACGCACATACCAAAAAAAATCTATTCTTAACGATTTACCCGGTCTTGGTTGTTACAGAAACTGGGACAGAAAGCTCCATGGCAGAGATGGTAGTCTTTCTTTCAGTAGTGAGTTGGAGAATCTCTTGGAGTAAAGGGCTGGAGAACATACATAAATAATAAGATGCAACGAGATTAAGGAGTTAAAAGTACAGACCTGGGAATCACAAAGACCTACTACCTACTATATTGAACATTTGGCAGGCATTCCCCCTCCAACTCACAATTCCTCTGCTTGTATTATAAAAACAGTCATTATTGGCATTAAATGACCTAAGCATGCAAAGGCTCTCAAGGAAATGGGCACACACATACTCAGTGAAAGCTCAAGCAAATGACAGGTGTCCGTATTAAAATCAATTACTTTTATATTTGCTTGATGTACAATTTAAGGCAAAATGTCTTCCTTCTGCTTCTTAGATGCTACACTTTCCTGTAACAATGCCCTCCTGTAACAATGCCCTAAGCAGGCAATATTTTCACTCTAACTTTTGTTTAGTTGCTGAAACTATATTTCATTCAAACTACTATATCAGTATCAAATTCTATTTTAAAAATAATTATTAAGATCCCTGACTCCAGCCACCATGTGCACGTGGTAAGCTGTCCCTGGGCCTGCCTGGGCTCCAGAGGCTGCTCCCTTCAGGGTGAGAACAATGCTGACCACCAGGGTGAACAATGCTGACCACTGAACACTGGTCCATGCAAAACCTAAGGCTCGGGGCTTGTCTGGCAGGAACGTATCCTATTACCTGACATGATGGTGGGAAAGGAGACTAGTCACATTAGGCAGGGCCATGACATTAACTAACACGCTAGACAACCATATCCAGGGGAAGATTCTGTGGGGGATATGTGGGCCAAACCCTGTGGAAATCCTAGTCCCACAGGTTAGTTCAAGTGTTTGGGTGGTGATGAACTGAGCTAGGTGTGACGAAGAAGCCTGCCGTCAATCACAGGTTAAGGAACTGACAACAGTCTGGACTGGTCAAGGCAGCAGCACCCAAATGTGCAGCCTGAATAGGGTGTGGGGTGGGCCGGGCTGCAACATTCACCAGCTCATATGTGACCAAATGGAAGGCCAGACTGTGCTGGGCACTGGCCTAAAACCCAATGGCATGTATGAGAACTGGGTCTGTGAGTGGGTCAAGTGGAGGAACTTGGGAAACTCCCCTGGTGAGTCATAGCTCCCGCTGGTGGACATGTGGTCCAGATCTGGGGGTCAGCCAAGCTGGGCAAAGTAGCTCCAATGCTGGTCAATGTGTGAAATGGCAATGGAACGGGGCATACCGGGCAGGACTGAGCAAGCCTTAGCCCATATGTAAAATTAGAAACCAGGATGGAACACAGGGCATGCTGAGCTAGGTTCTTGCACCTACTGGTCTACGTGAGCCACAGACACTAAGCCACAGTGTCTAAGGCAGGGGTCGGGACAGGTGAGGGGTTGTGCCAAGCTGAGTCATAGCAACCACTGTCATGCACGTGATCTATGGCTGGGAACAGGCCTGATTGAGGAGCTAAGGGAACACCCTAGCTGGGTGGAGGTTCCCATCTAGGGGTGCATGGGCTGTAATGGGGCTGTGTTCTAATCAGGATACAGTTGTAGTCTTCCTTGGCACAAGTGTGGACTGGGACTGGAAGCACCAAGCCGGGCCAGACTCTAATACCCTCTGGTGTCCTGGAGGACCACGGTAGATGTGGGACGGATTAGGCTAGGTTTCAACCCCTATTGAGCCCTGTATGAGTTATATGTAGGTATGGACGAGCTGTGGCAGGGCTGAAACATCCAACAGCAAGAACCAGATTGAGTTGAAGACCAGCCAAGAAAAGCCACTGTTCCTGCTAGGACAAGGAGGTGAACTGAGTAGTGCTGGCTCATGGACCCCCTGGTATGCGCAAAATCTGGGAGAGGTTCTGATGGAGGAGCCTGGGCAACTCCTCTGGCAGGACACAGACCCTGCAGGTAAGCGCAAGAAGCATGATAGGAAACAGCCCAGAACAGGCCATGGAAATTATCCCACTGGCATACATTTGGCATGGGTCGAGGGCAGACCAGGCTGAAACAGTTCACGTCATCTACTGGCAAATCCGAGCACCAGAACAGAGTGTGGGTCGGGCCAGGTTCGGTCGCAACAAAAACCACTGCACATTATGAAATGCCAAGGTGAGGTTACCTGTACCAGATGTGATTGCAGCACCCATCCAGCACGCGTGAGAACCAGGAAGGGAGGGCGCAGAGCTGGCAGGGGGAATTAGGAGGTGGTTCCCTTGCTGGACAGCTACTCCCACTGGGGAGCGTGGGCTGGGATGGGGGCCAGACCAGACTATTCAGGGCTACAACACCTATGCGCCTCATGTGGACTAGATCAGAAAAAAGCCAGGCTGGGCTGATTGTTCCTACTGGAGCAAACTACTATTAGAGTGGGTAAGGGTTGTTTGGGCTTAGTCACAGCATCAGCTGGCAGAAGCTGGCACTGGGGGCTAATTCTGTCAAGTTAAACCACAGAACCACCTGGAGAGTGCATAATCCAGGAGTGGGAGAGAGACCTGGGAGGGAAATAGTGGGCTCCTCCTTTCTTGGGTTACCACTCCCTCAGGAGGGCACGAAAACTAGGACAGGGGCTGGGGTGGCTAGACAGAGAGACTCTCAACAACATCCGTGAGGGCTAGATAGTTGAGCTGGTTAGATGGAACTAGGCTTTAATACCCATTGATATGTATGAGAGCTGAATGGGATGTGGGACAGACTGGAGTAGTCTGCTACACATGCTGGCAAACCAGGGTAGGGGGCGGGCCTTGTGGGGGTTATTATGGGTCGCTCCAACTAGGCTGCATCTCACACTGGTTTGTGTGAAGGCCGAGTATGTGCTGGGCAGAACCAGGCTGGACTGCAACATCAATTGGTTCCAGAGGAAGACAGAGCTGGAAACAGAACCAACCCAGCAATTGCAACCACCAGCTGATCAGGGTGATGGACTGTGCCCGGCCCTGTACTTGGTAGTACATACATGAATCTGGTCTGGGAATACCTCAGATAAAATTTCTTTGGGGATCTCCCCAATCAAACTGCCGGACTCAAAACCCTAACCATGAAAAGACAGAGGACAGAACAAGTCAGTCAACCACCTCAACTATATGTTGGCAGTGAAAAACTGGGCAAATGTGGAGACTCTGTGATGGACTATGTCAATCAGTGGATTCTTCAGCGACCTCATCGTGCTTGGAATGGCGAGCTTGGCAGCAATTCAGAACTGTTGATCTATCAAAACCACTTGAGCAAGACCCTCAGAGCATGCTCCACATCTGGGACCTGGGGTGGATGGGAGACTGGATAGGGCTTCTCCCTTAAAATCCCCCTTTACACCAGATATATGAAGGAAACAATATGAAACTAATAGTCTTACCCATTTTCCTGTAGCCCTTGAACCTTTTTACCCTAATTAACTATGTAAAAATTGTCACAAACATAATAAAAATAAATAAAAAATAATAATTGTTAAGAATTATCAGGAAGGACCCGGCAGCGTGGCCTAGCTGCTAAAGTCCTCGCCTTGAATGTACCAGGATCCCATGTGGGCGCCGGTTCTAATCCCGGCAGCTCCTCTTCCCATCCAGCTCCCTGTTTGTGACCTGGGAAAGCAGTCGAGGATGGCCCAAAGCTTTGGGACTCTGCACCCATGTTGGAGACCTGGAAGAAGTTCCTGGATCCTGGCTTCGGATAGGCATAGCACCAGATGTTGTGCTCACTTGGGGAGTGAAGCATCGGACAGAAGATCTTGCTCTCTGTCTCTGCTCCTCTCTGTATATCTGACTTTCCAATAAAAAAAAATAAATAAATCTTTTAAAAAAAGAATTATCAGGGAAAATCAACTATACCATCTTTGATCAAATAAGTTGCTATAAGCAGACTAAATGCTATGCAAAGATCAAGCTATTTATTTTCACAGCTTCCAATTTTTTGAAACCTAAAATGGTTTAATTCTATCCACCAAGCAATTAATATGTTCTACTAAACAAATCAGAGCTGGAGAACCAAATTAACACCTTTCAAGAGTGATATATCAGTACAAATTCCACTGAATGCTTTATGACCCTTCCACCTAATTTAATGGATAAATTCTAAGCTTCAGAATGCCCAAGCATGGTTTAAATTTATTCAGAAGCTAAAAAAAGGCCTTCTTAAAAAGCCTAAATTCTGAATGTAAAAGCAAAATTCCTCTACTACATATTAAATTCTTCTCAAAACCCCATATCATCAGCATGAAATAGATTTCAATTTTCTCCCTTATCCAGGACTTAATTCAGTTATGAAAGATATAAATGGATAAGAGCTGAGACAATTGCACGTCTTTCAGGCTCCACTAACCAACAGCTCATGGTCTCACAATGCAGACCTCTGAGATGCCACTCACTCCTTTACCCTGATCCTCAATTTGGAGCAAATAAGCAGCTTTCCAATACATCCAGGTAAAGGGTCCACTATGGTTCCCAACCCTCAGCCACACTCCTCCACAAGAACACACACGCATTTACTATTACCTTCTCCCACACTCTCAGCCTTTGCTCTTCATGAATTTTAAGTGATTTGAAGCAAGAGGCAAGGAAAGTGGCCTTTCCCACCACCTCCCCTAAAACTATCTCCACAAGATCTGTTCACCTAACATTGAGGATTAAAGTGGGAAGGAATGAGCCCATCCAGAAATCCCCTGGATCAAACACATGAAAAAGAAACCAATACCTCCTTCCAAGTATATTTATTAGGTATGCCTTCTAGACAATGTGACTATCCAAAAGAGGCTCACAGGCAAGGAAACCCTTCAGGGTCATGGCCTCCCTTCAGGGTCATGGCCTCCCTTCAGATAGAAAGACTCCATGATTGTGTCATTCCTTTCTTGACCCTCTTCTGATATAGTCACCTCAGTAAGGAGATTGGTAGGAAGTTTTTGATATTTCTTAGTGAGATAAGGGAGCTCCGCTGTCTTAAAAAGAGAAGGAAGGAGAAAAGAAAGAAAAAGAGAAATGTGATGGTGGTGGTGATGATGTATTTTAAGATAACTCTGATGTTCAAGAATTTCAAATCACTTCCTTCACTAATCCCTTTAACCTGCCTATATGTCAAATGTATAATGAGCCTTTAGAAAATTCACAGAAAACATGCATTATGAGAAAACTGTGTATTTCAAAACTTTTTACATTAAAATACGCATGCTTTAATTCCATTTTACATTAATATTTTGGAATATCCTCATCTAATCAACAACAAAAAAAACCTCCTTCACTGTGACAGACTCAGAATTCATTCACTTCCATTAGCATGTGACTTGGAAGATAACATTTCCAACGCATGAAATCCATGGGCCTTATACAAACCACAGCAGTATTTGTGTATGAACATATCCTTACATTTTTGTGTGGGACTTAACTAACCCATAGTCCTACAGATTTATAAATGGGTTTATAATTAAAGTCTGCAGGGCCACTACAGTGAAACATGTGTTAGGATTTTATTTCTGTCATTCAAATTATGTAATTTATCCTTTTGTCTTTATCTCTTTGTCATGCATTTATTCAAGTTATATGGACGGTTTAGCAACAAACATAGAAAGAACATGAATGTAATGGACAAAAGGGAAAATCCACGTAATGGCCAGGCCCTAACGTAGGACCAACCTGTTTATTTTTTTTGAAATGCCCGTAAGGTGTAAAGGGATCTGAGTAAAGAACATATCTAAAATGTCAGCATGCCGGCCTTTACAGAAGCACCTGATCTGCACAGGAGACAGCACGAGAATCCTTCATTCAAATGCTGTTGGTTTTTTTTTTTTTAAGATTTATTTATTTCTATTGCAAAGTCAGATACACAGAGAGGAGCAGAGACAGAAAGGAAGATCTTCCATCTGTTGATTCACTCCCCAAGCAGCCACAACGGCTGGAACTGAGCCAATCCGAAGCCAGGAGCCTGGAGCCTCTTCCAGGTCTCCCACACGGGTCTCCCACACGGGTGCAGGATCCCAAGACTTTGGGCCATCCTCGACTGCTTTCCCAGGCCACAAGCAGGGAGCTGGATGGGAAGCAGGGCCACCGGGATCAGAACCAGAACCCATATGGGATCCCAGCGCATGCAAGGCAAGGACTTTAATCGTTAGGCTACTGCACCAGGCCCCAAACTCTGTTTTTTGAGTAGTTCCATGTAACAGGCATTTGGCTAGATTCTGTAGATATAATGCTGCTCAACAGAAGACCAGAAATTGATCTGGAAAGACCCATTAACCCAACAACTACAGATGCCTTTGATTAAGGCTATATTTGCAGCATTTTTGAGGCACAGCAGCTATGTATATTCATTTTTTAATAAAAGCAAAATCACACTCTGGTGTACTGACATGTATTACATGTAAATATTTGCTGACACAAAGTATAGATTGCAAAGGGTCATATGGAGATATAATAAAACTACCTTCAGTTTTATTTACCAGTTTTATTTACCGCAAACAATATATTTCCTATTGCATTTATTTCCTATTGCATCCTCGTGAGCCTTTACATCCTCACAGCTCGAAGTTACAGTTTACTACCACCTGCACCCTCTAGTTTTTGATGAAATTTTCTACCTTTAGTTTCCAAATCAATGTGGACTTCATCATTCACCTTCCAGTTTGGAGTGAAGGTCATCACCTGGTCATTCCTATTGCTGGATTCTCAATATACTAGAGACATATGGCTAATGTGTCCATAATTTTGTTATTTGATTGTGCTCTGTTGCTATCGCATCTCCTGAATCTTCTTCCACCAATTACTGCCAAGTGCATTTAATCTTCTCTGTTTCATGTTAGTTCACTGCCAATATTTGCTCACTGCCCTCTCCCTGCACCACCACCCCTGCCACCATGGAGCCATTCTTCTCTGTGGAACAAATGTTAGAACATTATTTACACTGCTACAGAGATAGACAGGAGTTTCTTCAAAATGAAGGAATCTTTTTCTGAGAGGCCTCCAGAAAACAACCATTCATATGAATTGGTTTCTTTCCGTCTTTCAGAGATGTCTATGTTGTGTATTCAGTATGTCCTTGCCCTCATGTTACACTTAACTGCATAATAATGTGGAGAGTGCCACATAAAATAACTTGATTTATTCCAGATGTCAGTAACTAATGGCACAGCACACTGACAAAGCCATTAGCTTACCCTCTAGTCAACAAAAAATACCTGAGGTATTAATAGAAAGATCTGAGGGTGTACAGGGAAAATCCAAAATCTCCATACTCTGATGAAATAAAATACTTTGATCCTGAAGGCCCGACATTCAAGTCTCTGTATCCCTTGGCTCCAAATGCATGGAGTCAACCACACATGAATCGAAAGTAGTCAGAAAAACAAAATACAATTGTCTTTAACACATATACTTTATGTTTTTTTCTTTATATAAATATACATATTTTTTATTAGAAAGTCAGATTTACAAAAAGGAGAAACAGAGAGAAACATCTTCGCTGGCTGATTCACTCCCCAACTGGCTGCAGTGGCTGGAGCTGAACCAATCTGAAACTAGGAACCAAGTGATTCTTCTGGGTCGCATGCAGGTGCAGGGTCCCCAGACCTTGGGTCATCCTTTACTGCTCTCCCAGGCCACAGATAAGAAGCTGGATGGGAAGCTGGGCAGCCGGTATACAAACTGGCACCCATATGGGATCCTGGCACATGCAAGGCAAGGACCTTAACTGCTAGGCTATGAGACCTAGCCCATATGCATTCTTTTCATATCATTATTTTCTAAATAATTAGTGTTATTTATATATAATGACACTTATATTGTATTAGAGATCTAAATGATCTAACTAAACTTGAAATGATTTAAATTATGTAAGAGGGAAGGACATTGTGTCACAGTGGATTACCCTAGCACCTGGGATGCCCATGTCCCATGTCAGGGTGTCTGTTATCAAGTCCTGCCTCTGCTTCTGCTTCTGCTTTTAGCAGATTCTTGCTACTGAGCCTGAGAGGCAGCCAAAGATGGCCCAAGCACTGACTCTCTGGTATTGGCATACCTCAGTGGGATTCTTGGTCCCTGGCTTCAGCCTGGCTCAATCACAGCCATTGTGGCTATTTAAAGAGTGAATCAGCAGGTAGCCCCCACTTGTTTCCTCACTTGCTCTGCCTTTAAAACATAGAAAATAAATAAGCAAACATTTTAAAAACTTTATGGGCCCAGGGCAATGGCACAGTAGTTAAATCTTCACCTTGCACATACTGAAATCCCATTTAGATGCTGGTTTGTATCATGGCTGCTCCACTCCCCATCCAGCTCGCTATTTGTGATCTGGGAAGGCTGTGGAGGATGGCCCTAGGGACCCTACACCCTCATGGGATACCTGGAAGAGGCTCTTGGCTTTGGATCAGCTCAGCTTTGGCCATTGCAGCCATTTGGGGAGTAAAGCAGCAGACAGATCTTTCTGTCTCTCCTTCTCTCTGTAATTCTGCCTTTCCAGTAAAAATAAATAAATCTTTAAAAAATTAAATTGAAGCAAACTACACAAGGGGTTGTGCCTAGGTTATATGCAAATACAATGATCCAAAGTCATCGGAACAACAACCAGGATCCCTGAGCGGTCCACAGAAACAGAAGAACAGTAAACTTCCTCCGAAACTAGGAAGAGGAGCTTTCTCTGGTCCTTGCCTGGTTCCAACTTTGGGTCCCCACCCTCTCTCGTAATGACCATCAGGATCGCTCCAGAAACCCCTCAAAACAAACAAAAAACTAGAATAGATAGAGAACAAGGAAAGCTTAGAAACAGAGAGGAAACGGTCAGCGGGGATGCACTTATATCTCACTGGGTGGGACACAAAGATTAGTTACTCCTCATTGGGGTATTGAAGATTTCTCTGCACACCCCTCCTAAAACTGTTCATCTAAACTGTTGACATATGTCTTGTTAGAGTTATAGAGTTAGACTACACGAAACACAACCAGGTTCAGCAAAATCATGCTTCGATGCTATGAACTGCTAAATACTAAAATTAAAATAGACATGAGACAGCTGAATAGTAATCTATAGACATTTTAAGGTGTATAGAACCCAGTTGTATATAAACTAATAATTGAAATGTCAATGTAGGAGTCACAGAATGTGGTTCAGAACCTGCATTCTTTTTGTTTTGTTTTGTTTTTTTCTCTTTTATTATATCAGTTACTCAATACCATGTCAACAAATTCCATAACGTTATAAATTGTTACTGATGTAATGTCGGGGCTTTTAATTGATCGGGATGATACTCTGCTGGCTCTACCTTCAGACCAGAGAAACTGTTGAACTTATCTGGACAATAAGATGCTGAACTTTATGCTTGGTAGATGCTTGCAATGAAAGAATCTCAACTGAATTTGAACTGTGGTAATGCAACAAGGTGGAGGAATCCACCAAGGGATGGGGGGAACCCAGTGCCTATAAAACTGTGTCACATAATGCAATGTAATCAATAAAAAATTAAAAAATTAAAAATAAAATAAAATAAGAAAAATAAGAAAAATAAATAATGAAATTAAATTGAAGTAAACTACACAAGGGGTTGTGCCTAGGTTATATGCAAATACAATTGCAATTGAGCGCCTTGAGTACCCATGGATTTGGGGAGAAGTCCTGAGCATTTATTTCCATGGCTATCAAGGGTTGACTGCATGTTTATGATAGATTCAGTATTTTCCTGTTCCTTGAGAAGATGATATGAGTACCAGTAGTAATAAGCTTGGTCTACAATGCAACTAAAATGCTTCACACAGAAATTGAGAAACAGTGTGATTACACTTAGCATATGAAACTTTTTCTGACTTCTTTCATTATAGACAATTTATTAACCACAGAAATGGAGTAGGCTGTTTCCTACCTAAAGGACACAATTCAAATTGCTTTGTATTCCACAGATTTCAAGGGTTGGTTTCAAGGTGAGATTTGTAACTGACAGCTTTTAAATAGATGGCATCTGTGTTTGGTTAGTTTAAAACCAAGTTCAACTAAGAGTAAAGCATTTTTTAAACTTGTATAACAGCTTAGTTCAGATCACAATTTTCATCATTTCAACTATTAGGGAAAACATTAACAGTTTTTTAAAGATGGTACATTTCATCATGAAATTCATAGTGCATGGATACCAAATTTCTCCACAAAGATTTTTGAAAGGTGTGTAGGCACCAAATTTCTCCACAAAGATTTTTAAGAGGATATTAAAAGTGGACTTAGAATGCTGGGTGGCAGCTGGTCTGACATGACAGGCTTGAATAAATGTGCCAACAAAGCCCTTATGGTTTATTGGGCAATTATGGGAAGTAGCATTGGTGCCAGCCAATCAGATTCCCAGCCAGCTACTTCGAAACCCACTTACTCTTAAAGCAGATCATTAAAAATGCACTTTTGTGGAGAAGCTTTGCTCCTACTCGATAAATAGTCCATTTGCAAAGTTAGTCATTTGGTCAAAATGCAGCACATCAGTGCTGGTACAGTGAACAACCACCTCCATATTGCAGGGACATCTTCTATTAAAGGCGTTTCAGAGTGAGGCTTTCAAATACAAGAGGAACGAATGGGTCTGCAATGGGCAGGAGCCCATCTATTCCTATCCATAAAACCACATATTGACTCACCAAAGCAACTTCATTCCATTTGTTTGCGGAGTTCTGAAATTTTCACTCCAGAGCTTATGTGTACAGTACACACTGAACTGCATTTTTAAAATGCCAAACAAAAGTCAAATTTTGCAAGTCCAAAAGATGAATCTCAGTTCTGGAAGCTGGTTAAATCCACTTTCTTCTGCCAAGCCACTAATCAGAAGAGGTGATAACAAAAAACATTTATCCCAAATTTTATTCATAAAGATTAGAAAATTTTCTTAATGACACTGAAATGAATATTTTTAAATACACAATTACGCCTTACTCAAAATTTCAAAAGCTAGGTTGGCTCCAAATACCATCCTGAAGAATAAGGAATAGGAGCAACATCAAAAAACTATGAAAATTTTAAATTATGTCTGGGAAACTTTGAGGACTTACTATGGGATAAACATGGATTTGACATTTATTTTCTTTGTTTTGTTTTTAAAGATTTATTTCATTCTTTTATTGGAAAGGCAGATATACAGAGAAGAAGACACAGTGAGAAAGGTCTTCCATCTGCTGGTCCACTCCCCAAGTAACCACAATGGCTGGAACTGAGCCAAATCAAAGCCAGGAGCCAGGAGCTTCCTCAGGGTCTGCCACGAGGGTACAGGGACCCAAGGCTTTGAGCCATTTTTGATTGCTTTCTCAAGCCACAAACAGGAAGCTGAATGGGAAATGGGGCTGCCTGGATTAGAACTGGTGCCCATATGGAATCCTGGTAGATGCAAGGTAAGGATTTAGCCACTAGGCTACTACACTGAGCCCTACATTTATTTGCTAATGTGACATATACTTTCACTCCCAGAAAGGTACAGATATCTAACATGGAAAGTGAAGCTTCTCATTCAAACATTTTAGTTCTTAGAAAAAGTATAGGTGTATGACCAGGAAGTTCTACCAATAAATCCCAAGTCATAAGCAGAAACAATATTCAAAACATTTAATAACTAATTGCCATGAGCACCCACCAATCACAGTGAACTCCTGGGTACCACTGCACTAAAGCAGAATCTAAAAGTTCTCTTCATAGACAGCCCCAACGGATAAGTTCTGGGAGATGGATCAAATAAGCCAGGATAATGGGCATATCCAGGATATCAAAAAAGGAGCCATTGATTTTAGCAACTAATTCAGCCCTATTTGTACATAACACCTATACAACCTTAGTCCTAATTATATGAAAATATCCTTCATATGCGGTTACACTCAGAGAACATGAATTAACAAAAATAGGGTTATTGTACAATGAATTAAGTTTCTGTTTGATATGCCAGCAGCACAAATGTGAGTACTGGTTCAGCACCTAATTACTCTACTTTCAATCCAGCTTCAGGCTAACCCACTTGGGAAGGTTATAGAAGATAGCCCAAGCACTTCTTGAGTTCCTGTCATTCCTATGGGAGACCAGAACGGAACTCCCAGTTGCTGGCTTTAGTCTAACCCAGACCTGACTGCTACTTGTAGCCATTGGAGAACTGAGCCAGTGGTTGAAATTTCTTTATGTGTGTGTGTGTGTGTGTGTGTGTGTGTGTGTGTGTGTGTGTGTGTGTGTGTAGATATATACACCTGTCTGTGTGTTTGTCTCTGAAATAAACAAATAATTTTAAAAATAGAGACTCACATTGAAATTATGGATGCTAACAAATTTGCCTAAGTTTTTTTTCTCATCAGAACACAGTGAGGGAGTTAGGAGAGAAAGAAAAGAAAAGAGAAAAGGAGAGAAAGAAAAGAAAGAATGGATGAGTTCAAGGCTAACCATACTCTGTCCTAGCAACTAGAGGATGCAGCACTGTGGACCTTTGGAAAAGGAAAGCAGTAATAGCTGGAAGAGCAATCTGAAACCAAAGGGAGTTTGAGGAGCTAAAAGGTAGCCCTTTCTCTGGCTGACAAGAATGACAAGTGTGCAGACCAGCAGAAGCAATGAGGTAGGCACTGGTTTCCATCAGAATCCTAAATCCAATTTGAAACCTTCATTTCAGCTTCAAAGTAATAGATGAAAAAGTTTACACTGGAGACAAAGCACCTGAAGCTGAAGCACATCATCAACCTGGGACTGATGAAACCCTGCATGAATTTTCTATTACATTTCTGCAGACTGAACATCTGTCTTAGAGTGAGCTTATTCAGCCTCAGCCAAAAGCTTTCAGACCCAGGCACACTCATGATGATCGAAGGGCACTGAACTGAAAGACACTTTGAAAAGACCAGACAGATCACTGGGAAAGAGTTTTCACTCATGAAACCTTATCCTGAACGAGAGAACACAGCCCAGATGAATCACCATGACAAAGTACCGACGACTCAGTGACCCGGTTCTTCTCTGAGATGAGTTCTCCAACCACTACTGTAGGAATGTGACCTTCCACTTTCTGAAGTAGACCCAGGTGCCAATGGGTAACTGATTTATTAAAATCCCATAGCATTCTGTCAATAAGTTAAAAGGAAATTCATATACCATGCTTGCATTTTCACACAGTGAACACCAATAAAAATTAGCAAAAAGAGTAAGAGGATGAATGCATCTGGCTTTATTGGGTGTGTTTTTCTGAGAGTTGAGATCTGTGGTCTAGAAATCCTTCCCTAAAACACAGTGAGGAGGGTAAAATCCAGACATAATAGTGCAGGAAAGGATCAGATATCAATTATGGACAATCTTCCTTCAACAAATCTTTAGGGAGGTCTTGTAAGATCCTGGAATTCAGATTTGGTTTGGAAAACTGTAGCAGCCTACCAGAGTGCATCGTTCCTTTTCATTTCCATGCGTTGGTCTTTCCTTTAGGCCCTTCTACAACAAAACAATAGCTGGAGGGTATCACTTTCTCTTAAAACAGTTTCTCCTCAACCTCACCACAGATCAACAGAGAAAGCACAGGTGCCAGTTTGCCCCGTGGAAATCTGAAGAAAACTTAAACATAATAAATTCACAAATTGGAGCAAGCATTTTTTTAATACTACGTCCTTTTTCTCTAGAAAAAAAAAAATTGACAAGCAAATTCCCAGATCTTAAATTCTGAAATGTTTTTGGAAATCATGTGATGTGAAAGAAACTCTGTAGGTCTCTCTCAGCTGCCCTTAAAACTGTTTCCTTCCCGTTGTCACAGGTAGTGATGAACGTCTCTTCAAAGCATGCTGTATGTCGCAGAAAGTCTTTCCCTGCTAGTCAGAGTGCCCTGGAATAGTACCACATTGGCCAGAAAACCCTTATTTCGTGCTGAGCAGCATCCATCCAAGAAATACTCTCTCCAGGACCAATATTGCCAAGAATAATACAGACAAACATGCTGGCATTCACAAACTTTGAAGGTAGCCCAGAAATTGAGATTTTCAACCCACTCCCAGCAGAAAAAGACATACTCTCTCATCTCCTTGTCTGGATTACCTGCCACATACCTGAGAGGTTTGGCTAGCCCACTACTGATAAGCAAAGACCAGCTTGGGGAGCAATATGACTAAGTTCTGTGAAAAAAGTACCACATATTCCAGAATTGAAGACTTGAGAAAAATCTGATTCTTCTCAAAATGGTTCCTGCAATCAATGCTGCTCTAGATCTTGCCAGTATCTATTCTATTTGATGATTAAAGTGACATGAAAGAATCCCCAACATGTCACCTAAAACTTATTAACCATTTTCACTCTACATCCAGCAAAAATACATGATTTTAATAAAGCTGAGTTAAACTGTACCTCCACACCTTCCAAATGCCACCACAAAGGTGTGGCCCATGGTTCCATTCCTGTACCTCTGTCCTTTCAAACCTTTTGTGCAAGAAAATGACAAGTGCAGAAACCAGACAGACACTTTTTATAAAAGCCACTTTCAGTTTAATGGCAGAAAGTCCTAATCAAAAGAATCCTAAATTCCTATGCACATTTCTCAGCAGCTATCAATGCACATTTTTCCTCAGGCTCCTGGACCCACATCTTCTTCTGGAAAAAATAATTCCTTCCCAAGGAAAGAAACACCACTCTCCTAAAATGACACTTTCATGTCAGAACACTCTTATATTTTAATTCATAAATTTCACTTAAGTAATAAATGTTTTGATCACAGCACTAATGATTTAGTTAATGAACCTATTAATGAATGATAGTTAATGCAATATAGTAAGTAACCACATATATTCTAGAAAGAGCTCACTGCCCTGGACTAATGTAGACAACTACATTGCCACAAGCTAAGGCAAGATTCATCAGCACAAGTTTTGGGTAATTTATAGTGAGGTTTGAATTTTGAAAGTGGATTTTTCGAGTGCCCTGGAGAAAATAATGTTAGCCATTGGAATCACAAGGCCATCAATAGAGGTAAAGTAAAATCAAGAAAGATGAGCAAGAAGAAAATATCTAAATACCTTTTAAATGAGATTTGAAAAAGAGATGGAGGAGTAATGAGGTGTAACGATAAGACAAAGGCAAACTTTCAGATTTCCAGATAAACAAGCAGACATCATTCACACCCAGTGAGCTAGTGAGGCAGAGAACCCATCAAACCGCACAAGGAGCAATGCTCCCACCTTGCACGTTAATTATGGGAGGAAGTCTATTCCTTGTCTGGAATACAGCTAGTTAGATTTCTAGTTTTCCATCTCACTGCTCTGAAGAATCATTTATGTTGGCTCAAGCCACCAGAGACTAATGGATATTCTCCACTCCATAAACCAGCAGGCACATTCATGTGTTCCTATGGAGAGGCTAAAGAGAACATGTATGTGAGATTTTTTACATCACCAAAATTATCATTCACCATGAACAGTGATGATGAAACCAAGTGAACCTATAACTTTCTGAACTGCTGGACCCCTTAGTATTTAGGATTATATTAATTTGATCTGGTGGCAAATTTAGTACAAAGCTACATCAACAAGGAAAAAGAAATTCTTAACTGCAGTGAGAAGAATCACTGTGAAAGTAAATTTAAGAAAGCTACCCTGGACCTTTACATCTACTGAAATTTCTATGGAAAAGAAATTGGTTTCCCAAGATCTAGATGTGACCAGACACACCTGAAGAGATTATATCCCACCCTCCAAAAATGACAGTGCTTCATCATTGTACTGTGTGTCAATACCTTTATCAAGCAATTTTTGCTAACACTCTTATTTTGCCTTAACAAGTTTTAAAATAACAACAAAGAAATAGGATAGGGTGGCAAGTGGGCAATGTTATGACACAGCATATTAAACCTCCACCTGTGATGCCAGCATCCCATATGAACATTTATTTGAGTCCCCGTTGCTCTACCTCCAATCCAGCTCGCTGCTAATGTGCTTGAGAAGCAACTGAATATGGCCCAGTCCTGCCAATCACATTGGAAATCCAAATGGGCTTTCAAGCTTCTGCTTCGGTCTGATCCAGTTTCAGCTGTTGGCTATTTGGGAAGTGAACCTGTACATGGAAGGTTCTCTGTCTCTCTCTCTCTAATTCTGCTCTTCACATAAATTTTCTATTTCAAAATTTTCTATTTTGAAAAATAGCCATGGAAACACATGAACACACACTCAATTTATTTTCTCATGTTTAAAAAAACCTTAAAGTGGAGTGAATAATACAATAACTGATTTGCTTACAATCCACATCAGATTGTCTGATTTAAGGCCCAGTTTCTCCCGTGACAGGGAGGGGCTCTCTTGGTTGTGTGCTTCTGTTGCTCTTGCACTGCAGCTCTTGGCCTCCCCAGTACCCACCTGCTCCCTGGCTTCCCATGGACAGACTCCAAGAAGAGTCCACAGGAATGGGCTTTCCACGTTCACTGAGAAGAGAGACCAAGCAAACCAAAAAGCTCGTTACTTCCAGGAAACTCAATGCAGAGATAATATGCTTCCAGCCATAACTATCTCATGGAGATTTCTAATGCTCTATAGCTGGTGAGAAGGTTTGCGTGAATATAGATTTAAAATACCCATTGGTGAGGGAAAATTATTATTTTGGACCTTTTATGCCAAGGTAGATGCAATTTCTGTTTCTGTTTAATGTGAGTATTTTATCACAATTCCTCACAATGCAAATAAAATAACAATGCTTTTGGCTTTAAAAAAAAAAAAAAAGACTCAGTTTCTGTACTTCTAATCCAGCATCCTGCTATTGCACACCTTTGAATGTGATGATTCAAGTAGCTGAATCTATGCCACTCATAAAGGAGGATCAGATTGAGCTCTGGGCTCCTGGCTTCAGGTATATCCAGTCCTGATTGATACAGGTATTTGAGGAGGGAAGTGATAGGTGAAAGTTCTCTCACTAATGTGAGTATACAATGTAGTATGCATCTCTACTTGATCAAAGATGGACTCCCAATGAAGAGTATCATGACAATAGGATGCTGGGCTCTCTGTCATTGTCCATTCCCCACAATGATGGACTTATGACTGTTTAGGAAGAACTATACTAAGTAATAATGCAGGGGAACCAGTGTGGGGGAGGGGGTTTGTGGAGGGCATCAGGGAAATCCCAGAGCTTGTGAAACTGTATCAGAAAATAATCATCATGAATTAAAAAGAAAGAAAGTTTAAAAAAAGCAGCAGAAAATTAAAGCTTTATGTAGAATCCTGGAAAATATCAAGAAGCACATTAGAGGCCAACATTTGGTAGAATGAAAGCTTCAGTTGTTCTATTTAGAACAAAGGAGAAAGAAAAACTTGGAAGCTGGAAAACTCAGTAATGTTCTGATTAAGACCATTAACACAGTGTCCGGCACAGTGGCCTAGCGCCTAAAGTCCCCACCTTGAACGCACAAGGATCCTATATGGGCACCGTTTCTAATCTCGACGGCCCTGCTTCCCATCCAGCTCCCTGCCTGTGGCCTGGGAAAGTAGTCAAGGACAGCGCCAAAGTTTGGGGCCCTGCACCCGTGTGGGAGACCCGGAAGAAGCTCCGGGCTCCTGGCTTCAGATCGGCTCAACTGTCAACTGTGGCCAGTTGGGGAGTGAATCATTGCACAGGGCATCTTCTTCTCTGTCTCTTCTCCTCTCTGTATATCTGACTTTGCAATAAAAATAAAATAAATCTTTAGAAAAAAGATCATTGACACTTATATCTGTTATCAATTTAAAATTTTATGTAACTTCTCATACACACCTGGGCAGATCCAATCGCAAAATGTTATGTAAGAGTTATGAATTAAAAAGTTAAACTATCCAAGGAAGTTTCAAAGATGTGGATATGTGCCATGGATCTTTGCCTTCCTGGCCTTTGCCAAGGGTCATGAGGGGGCAGCACGATGCACCCCTGGGAATCCAGCAGGGGACTCAGCAAACCTAGACCCTACTTTGAACTGATGACTGACAGGCCCTTGCAGTGGGGAAATGAGGGAACCATTTAGGGGCAGCTGTTGTCAGGTCAGGCTTGCAGAATGCTCTCAGCAGGAAGGAGTGTTTCTAAAACTGACCTTTAAGTTGATTGGTAGCTATGGGGGTTGGGGGAACCAAACAGGTTATGTTACTATGCTCTAGGCTTCCTGTTTATCAGCCTGTATTTAAGCTTCACTATTAGACTCAATAAATGGATTGCTGGGTAACTCCTGGTAGTCTCCTTTCTCAGGTGGTCTATCACAGGGCTCCATTGCCTCACCTTGGGATCTTTAAGGATGTCTACAGAAAGCAACCTCATAGATACAGTAATTATTTCATTAGCAATCATTCCTAAGTAATCACAAAAGAATAAATAACCAGGAACTAAGACATGTCTTAAAAGGTCGTATAACACATCAAAACCCAACACTGTAAGAATCTGCCAAAATTAGTGTAAATTCCAAGTTTAGCTTTACTCCTTCTTGTATGACTTGAAAAACTCAACCTTGTAAGCTTGCATCCATGGGAGCTGTCAGTGAAGCCTAAGACATCCCAATCTGTCACACTGAACATATACAATTTTTACACCCCCGACGCCTTCATTCATTCTAGGAAGCAAGTTTATTGAACTTCCTTGAGTCTTTGGAATTCTCTGAAATCCTCTGCTGACTTTGTTACAATTTAGCATGGGCTTGGCTCATTATTTTCATTTCAGCAGCTCCTTCAGCCTGCTACTTCCCACCACCTCGAATGAGATTTTGTGCTCCAGTCACATTCCTTCAACTCTATCAACTCACACAACGCTCAGCCCTCAAGAGAAGAGATTTCAAAAACAATACTTCCTGCGTTCCCATAATAATCAGATAAGGTCATGTCTATAAAGATTTTAAGTAAGAGTAACAATTTAAAGCATGATTTTGTACTGGAGTCACTGAGAAATGTCTAAGTAACCCATGTATTCATATTAAATCAGATCTCTCCAATATGGACTTTTTAAAAAATAATACATATGCTAATGTAGATGGTAAGCTTTCAGCTGATACTTCTCTTGTGATGACATTCTCAACAGGACCCTGCTTAACTAAGACTTTAGCACCTTAGCCCAGGGCATAATTCTTCTAGATGGTTCCAGGTGCCAAGTAATTTGGAAGCTGCAACTGAGTAACTGTGCATCTCTGAGGTTTGTGTAAAGTATTTGCACCTCAAGAAACAGAATGTGGCCACTCATTAAAAGTCCAACCATTATTTTAAAACTCACAAGAAATTTTGCACAAAATTCTGCTGGAATAAGAAACAGTCAGCAAAGCTATCACACATGGAAATGGCAAGCCTGTTATGCTAAGTCTGTTCTCAGGGACTCTGCTTAGCTGCCTTTCATAGCCTAACGCTGTCCTGTCCATCAGCTACAGTCACTTCCTAGCTCAGTCACAAAAGCTGCCTGTCATCTCTGGTCAGGATTCTGACAGCTTCCAGAACATCAGTTCTGTCACTAGCACTTATTTCTTCACAACCTACATAAGATTATATTAACTTAACCAGACTAGAGACATTCTCTTTCTGTTAAGATCAACCTTTAGGCCAGACCTGTCCTTGCTGAGTTTTTCTGCAGAGTCCACCGATGGGCTGTCCCTCCTGCTGGCTGTCAGTTGCCAATCAGTGACTCAGTCTGTGATAGCCACACTCAGCAACACACCAAAGACGTTACCCTCAGTTAACACTCTGTTAACTCTGGAGATGAATTGCTTTGGAGGTGTAACTCTTACTTGCTAAATTATAACTGGCAAATTCAGGTCAATTCCTCCCCTATGTCTATGCTGACATCTTTCTCTCTCAGGCAGTTAGAACTGCCACATTTCTCTAAAAAACACCTGCCAGGTGACGGCTGCTCTGCCTGGTGGCGGCATCTTCCAAGCCTCCTCCCTTCAAGAACCATGTATTTTGCTTTTCTTTCATGTATTGAAATTGCTGGAAAGCAGCAAGGTGGCTGAGGCGGGTCTTCAACTAAAAAAGAATGAGAAAATGGGCCCTTAAACTTAATTTTTTCACATGTAGGTAGATTTAGGCTCAGTAAATGACAGGCTTACATACCCAGTGTAGGTACAAGATCCTTAACTCTTTTCAAATTAGCTCGTTCAGAAGCTTTGGCTATAGATATAATGCAAATAATATCCATTGGAAACCTTTTGTGTCTTTGGTGCTTACTAACATTCACTCACTTAATCCTTAGGACAAACATAAATGCATATCATAATCCCAATTTACAAAGTAAGGAAAAGTGAATTTAGAGTGGTCAGGCAGCTTTCCCAAGTTCAAACAGCTAAAGCAATAGACGTAAGGGATAAAATAGATCCAGAGAGTCAGATGTTTTGCTGGCAGATATGAAATGACCCTAGATAAATAAGCAAAGGCCTGAACAAGTAGGAGTGGGATTAAAAACTAGACCTTCAAGAGGTTTTGAGTGTAGATAGGGAACCTAGGATGATGGCAACAGAGCTAGAGTTTAACACATGAGCAATAGCTCAAGTATTAAACTTACTCGGGATACTGAGTAAAGGATGTATTTATCCTGGGCTCAGCAAATCCTGAGTCTCATGAAGTAGGAACACTCCCTCCTGGGACCATAATCAACATCACAGTTCGTACCTTGGAAGGAACTCTGTCCATATGCAATAATTCAGCACATATCGTGACTGCCAACCCTTGATCAGGTCTACTCAGGTATTTGGGATATGTATGGAGAAAATAATAAGAACAAATCATTCCTTCACTCATAAAATGCACAAAAGGGAAAATAGACATTAGATGTTGTGCTCACTGTAATGTACATCAAACGTTATGGTAGAAAAAGTACCAGCTGGTGAGTCATGCCTTCCTGATAAAGAATGGAGGTTTTCATTCATAACCAAGAAGGAAGAGTCTGTTTATAACTGGGACAGAAAGATCCATTCATAACAAAGGCAAGGAAGCATTCATAACCAAGTAAGAGATACCCTGTGTAACCAGATGGAGGGATCAGTCATAACTGGAAGGAGGGGTCCATTTTTCCCAGAGAACTCAAGGGCATTCTTTAAGCAGGTGATTAGAACTGACTGTGAGTGAGGAACAGGATGAAATAAGAACCCGAAAAGTATTCCGTGTAGACCACAAGTGCTGCTGCTTGAAGCCATTCTGCCATGATAGCAAAAAGATGATGTCATCAGAGCTTAAAACAGAACAAATCTTGGAACCAATTTCCTACATCATTTCTCACTCTTACTTTAATTTAATCTTTTATGAAGGATGATCTTTTCCTGAAGGCCCTTGCCTTCCTAGTATTGATGTTTTCATTTAATCCCTTCAACATTGTCCATGTGATTCCCCTCACACACACACTCCTTGCAAATCTTTTTTCTTGGAAAAACTAAGAAAAAAAACCTCTACAGAATGATAGTCAATATCATTACTGCTAATGATAAATAAATGCTAAAGAGTGAAGAATTTAAGACGTAAACATGGCCCCATTCAGGGATATCAATTATTCTTTCTCAAAGCTCAGCATCAGTGTGTCTTGCTGTACAGTGACAAAAGGTACAGGATGACAAACAGCATTGAACATGAGAAAGAGCTGGACCACTGATGCTGTGTTGTGTGGCTTCTAAGCCTCCTTGGCTACAGCAAGCCAAGACCATGAAATTTCTACCTCTTGACCAAGGCCATTAAACTTGCGTAGTAGATTGTTCTCTGTCTTGAACACTAGATAGAAAGGAAGGTGCTGCAAACAGATTGAATTTTGACTGCAGAGATTATCAATCCTTGAACAGTCCAAGTGGAATTAATAATTAGGTATTCTGACATCTAATAACAAGTTGACCATATTTTTATATCTCACTGTTGGTAAATTATAGTTACATCTTTGTAAATTTTCCTTCCTAGATTGGAGGTTATGGAGTATAGAAAATTTTTGCTCATACCTCTGAGTTTGGCTCACTCAATAGAAAAGAGTAGTTACTCTATAAAAACAAAATAAGTCAATGTTTGGATTAGATCAATACTAGTCATTAGAATTAGATTCTGTGGAATTTTCTTACAGTTCAAGTAGATAACAATTTACATATATTGTGTATTGTTGTAGGAAAATATCTAAAGATAACCACTTGGTAAGAAGTAATTCCTTTAGTGGGTGAGCTTTAAGATCTTGGTAAATGAAGCAGAAACATTTGCTCACCAGAACATCAAATATGCTACAAGTTATTTTCTTAAAATGAAAGGCCAGGAGATTATGAAGGCTGAAGATGCAAAACCCTCCACATCGTTGTCTGACTTCAAAAAAATAAATGTCCCTGTCTGTGAAACAGCAAGTGGGCACTGAGGTCTTTGTGATTTTCCTGAACCTCCGATTATTGCAATTAAAAGGGACCTCTGTTCCAAACTAACAGCACAAGACTGGAATTAGTCTCAAAACGCCTGTTTGGAACCATTATAGTTTGCATAAAAATGGCTGTCCCGTACAGTTGCTGAAACTTGCACCACTGACCATGTCCAGATATCACATGTAATGGGACCAGACGCAGCAAACAAATTAAAATGTGTGTCTTTGTCGAATGAGACTGTTTCAAGGAAGATAAATGACATGACAATTAATGCCTGTTAGCAGCTTGTTTTAAAGATTAAAGAAAGTGATTATTTTGCCCTGACAGTGGGCAGATCTACCTAGATGTGCTGAGAGGCTGACATTTTAAGTTACATTTCCATAAAATAGTATGGGTAGGACTGTGCTGTTTAGAAAAATTAGCCCAATATTGCAACAGAAGATCATTTTGAAATAATTCAAGAGACAATTTCAATACATACCAACTAGAAATTGAATATTTGCTGTTTATGTCACTCCAAGTTACATCACAAATTATCAAAGCAGGAAAGAGTTTGATTACAAAGGATGATTCAGACTTCTGCTCTTTAAGGGACAGAAAGTGAGAGAGACAGAGAGAGGCAAAGCGGTTTGTCTCGATATATGAATTATCAATTTTAACAGGAGTGATCCTCAACATTTCTGTGAGTTAAAGAAGTCCCAAGGCCAGGAGTACACAGTACACACAAGTCCAATAGCTCCTTAAACCAAAGTGGCTGCACTAACAAATCAGCATAACGAATCTGAGGCTTAAATACATCCTAGCAGAGCCATGACACACAAAAAATCATATCTTCTTACACTTTTATCAAACAAACAACATTTCTTTTTCCTCCTCATACATAGGTCTATGCCAGTGTCTCAGGAGGCCAGTAATAAGCTCACAGGCTTTCTGATCTCAAACACCCAGGAGACATCAACAAACACAGAGAATTGTGGAAATAAGTTATCTGTGTCCACACTGTGACTACGTTGCTAAAGAGAACTGGACCATTAGGCCCATCCATGATCCTTGCTACATAAGAAATAGCTTTAAAATGGACGACATATGAATTCTATTATTTAGTGATTATATCTTTGAGAAAAATAAATCCTTTTATTTTCTTTATTTTTTAGCATTTGAAAGGCAGAGAGGCAAAGAGAGATACTGTACTAGTTTATATTTCTACCAACAGTGTTAGGGTAAATTTCTCCCCTCATCCTCATCACCCCTTATTGCTGTTTGATTTTTATATCTAGCTCTTCTAACTGAGGTGAGGTAAAACCTTAATATGATTTTTATTGCATTTCCCTCATGGCTAGTGAGTCTGAGCGTTTTTTTTTTTCTTGTGTCTCATGGTAATTTGAATTCCATCCTTTGAAAGTATGCCTGCTCGTATCCTTTGCTAATTTCTTTTTTTGTGGATTTATTTATTCATTTAAAGAAAGTCAGGAAGGAGAGATACAGAGACATCTTACATCCCCAATTCACTCCAAGACAGCTGCAAGAGCCAGAGCTGAGTTAAGCTAACAGCAGGAGCCAGAGCTTATTTTGAGTCTTTCATGTGGGTTGCAGAAGCCCCAACGTTTGGACCATCTTCCGCTACTTTTCCCAAACCATTAGCAGGGAGCTGGATCAAATGAAACAACCAAGACATACACTGACATGTATATGAGATGCTGACATTGTAGATAGCAGCTTTACTTGCTATGCCACATTGCTGCCCTCTTGGCCCATTTTTTAACTGAATTATTTGATTTTCCTGTTGGATAACTTAACTTTCTCTTTTGCAGTTTGTATCCCTTTGATTTCTCTTTTTGCCTAGTGGCTCTAGCTAAAACTCCTGGAACTGTATTGAATAGCAATGGTAAAGTTACAGATCAGAGTGAAAATGCTTCCACCTTTTCCCCATTCAGCATAGTGCTGTGTTTAGGTTTGTCGTATAGTGCCTTGATTCTAGTGAGGAATGTTTCTTCTATACCCAATATGCTTAATATTTTTATCATGAAGAGTGCTGTGTTCTCTGCATATATTATATATACTCATATGGTTTTTAGTCTTCAATTTGCTAATGTAATTTGTGATATTCATTCATTCATTTGCACATGTTGAATCATCCCTGCATGTAGGGATAAATCCCATTTGCCCCAGGTGAATGATCTGGATCTGGAAGTGGAACGGCCAGGACTCAAACTGGAATCCAAATGGGGGTGCCAGCACTTCAGGCAGAGGCTTAACCTGAAGCACCACCACACCAGCTCCAATAAATATTTATGTTATTTATTTAAGTGGGAGAGAGAAAAAAAGAAAGAGAGAGAGAGCTATTTCATCTGGGGCTTCACTCTCCAAATGGCTGCATATGCTAGAACTGAGCCAGACCAAAATCAAGTGCCAGGAACTTCTTCAAAGACTCCTATGATGCAGGAGCCAAAACACTTGGATTATCTGCTGTTTTCCCAGGCATACAATCAAGGAGTTGGATTGGAAGCGGAGGAGTCAGCTATCAAACTGACACCCATGTTGGATACCAGTGTCAAAAGCTGTGGCCTTACCTACTACACCACAATATCTGCCCCAAGCAAATAAATTCTTTTTTTTTTTTTTTTAAGATTTTATTATTTTTATTGGAAAGCTGGATATACAGAGAGGAGGAGAGACAGAGAGGAAGATCTTCCATCCGATGATTCACTCCCCAAGTGAGCCGCAACGGGCCGGTGCGCGCCGATCCGAAGCCGGGAACCAGGAACCTCTTCCAGGTCTCCCACGCGGGTGCAGGGTCCCAAAGCATTGGGCCGTCCTCAACTGCTTTCCCAGGCTACAAGCAGGGAGCTGGATGGGAAGTGGAGCTGCCGGGATTAGAACCGGCGCCCGTATGGGATCCCGGCGTGTTCAAGGCGAGGACTTTAGCTGCTAGGCCATGCTGCTGGGCCCTTGTTTTGCTGTTCTTAAGAATTTATTTGCTTGGGCCCGGCGGCGTGGCCTAGCGGCTAAAGTCCTCGCCTTGAACGCCCTGGGATCCCATATGGGCGCCGGTTCTAATCCCGGCAGCTCCACTTCCCATCCAGCTCCCTGCTTGTAGCCTGGAAAAGCAGTTGAGGACGGCCCAATGCATTGGGACACTGCACCCGCGTGGGAGACCCAGAAGAGGTTCCTGGTTCCCGGCTTCGGATCGGCGCGCACTGGCCCATTGCGGCTCACTTGGGGAGCAAATCATCGGGTGGAAGATCTTCCTCTCTGTCTCTCCTCCTCTGTGTATATCTGGCTGTAATAAAATGAATAAATCTTTAAAAAAAAAAAAAAAAGAACAGCAAAACAATCACACAAGAACATGAAACAGGGACTACCATCAGCGTAACTCATAATGTTAAGCAAAGAGTGTGCTATGGATTTAATTATGAAAGGAGGCCGACCCAAATCATCTCCAAGATCATTTCCATCTCTTACTGCTTATGGTTCAAAAAAATAATGGGCAACAACCTCATATTTTTTTTAAAAATGCACATAGCTTGACAAACTTTCTTAATTCTAACTCTGTATTGATCATTGAATATGTAGTAAGTGATGTCCAGAGTCCTGATGATAAAACACTGAAGAAGACAAGTAATTTGTCTTTTAAATCCTATCTTTTACAGAGGATGTATACTAACAAAATTAATGAAGTGATTAAACAGAGATTTCACCAATTCGGGCCTTGTTGTGGGAAGGTCATTTTTCTACCCTGTAGAGAATGGGTTAAAGAACTGAGATTCAGGGCCCCTTTGTGGTACCACAACATATTTACCTGATATCAGAAAGCAGGTTCATGTTCAGACTAAATGCTTCTCATCCCACTTCCTCCTAATGCACACCCGAAAGCAGCAGAAAAGGGCTCAAACTCTTGGGCCCTGCAACCCACATGGAAGACCCAGCAGCTCCTGGCTCCGGGATTGCCCACTTAGCCCTGGCCATTGCAGTCATCTGGGGAGTGAACCAGCAGATGCAAGATTTTTCTGTCTGTATCTCTGTCTCTCTTTCTGTAATTCTGCCTTTCAAATAAATAAAATATGCCTTTAAAAAACTTTTTTTAAAAAAGAGGTAAGGTTCCTTTGAAGGCAGTTACAAAGATGAAAATGACTGCATTGAAGATATAAAGAAAATATAAAAATTAAAAGCTTCTACTTGGACTACATATAGTCAGAAGGACAATGGTGAAATCTGAATAATGATTTTGTTTCTGGCATTCCGAAAATATGTGATCATCAGAGGTATGTTTTTTTCCTATGACATGGCAAAACCAAAGACGGAGTAGTATGAAAGGAAGCTTAATATGAAAACAAAGTTGCATTAGAAAACCATGTTGTTGAAGAAAGTATCATTGACTAGAGATGCAAGTAAGAAAGGATATATCATTCATCCAATGATGGGCATTTAGGTTATTTCCACATCTTGACTATTGCTGCTGCAACGAACATGTGTGGTTCAGTCTGTTTTCACTGCTGTAACAGAATGCTGGAGACGGAGTAACTTATGAGCACCCAAAATCAGTTGGCTTACTGTTCTGGAGTCTTGAAAGTCTGAAGTGAAGCTCCTTGTCATCATCCTGTGGCAGAAGACAGAAAGGTAAGGGTTACCTAGACAGCAGGAGCGAGGGAGCCAAACTCACTTGTATAACTCACTCTGGCGCTAGCCAACTCCCTCCCATGTCAACATTAATACATTCATGAGGGCTGCCCTCTAATCAGGTCCTATCTTCCTACACTAGAGATTAAGTCTCCAGCATAGGGACTTTGGGAGATGCCTTCAGACATAACAATGAAGGTGAAAATAACTACTCAAGATTCTGATTTTATCTACACTCAGAAACCAGCAAACTATTAAAGGAAAACATAGGAAGCACACTCTGAGATATAGGAACAGGGAAAGACTTCTTAGAAAAGACATCAAAAGCAAAGGCAATCAAAGCCAAAATGAACAAATGGGATTACATCAAATTAAAAAGCTTCTGTACAGCAAAGGAAACAATTAACAAAGTGAGGAAGCAACCAACAGAATGGGAGAAAAAAATTGCATACTACACAAGTGATAGGAGACTAATATCCAGGATCTACAAAAAGCTTCAGAAACCCAGGGACAGAAAAAAAAAAGCCTGTAACAAAATGGGCAAAAGAAATGAACAGACGTTTCTCAAAAGAACAGATTCAAATGGCTAACAGACATATGAAAAGATGCTCAGGCTCCCTAGCCATCAGAGAGATACAAATAAAAACCATGTTGAGGTATCACCTAACTCCAGTGAGACTGGCCTACATTCAGAACTCAGCTAATAACACCTGCTGGCGTGGATGTGGGGAGAAAGGCACCCTCCTTCACTGCTGGTGGGAGTGCAGGCTAGTACAACCACTGTGGAAATCAGTATGGAGAGTGCTTGGAAAATTGCAAATAAACCTGCCATATGACCCAGCTATCCTGCTCCTAGGAATATACCCAAAAGAAGTGAAATCTACATGTGAGAAGGGGATCTGTAATCCTATATTTGCAGCAGCACAATCTACAATAGCAAAGACATGGAAACCATCCAGATGTGCTTCCAAAGAAGAGTAGTTAAAGAAACCGTGGTACATCTACCCCATGGAATATTATTCAGCTATTAAGAAGAATGAAATTATTCTATTTATAACTAGGTGGTCCCAACTAAGACCATTATGCTCAGTGAAATGAATCAATCACAAAAGAATAAATACCATATATTCTCTCTCATATAAGGAAACCAACATGGAGAGTGTAACTTCAATCATCCAATGCATACTGTTTTTTGATTGTTTGCTTTTTTGGCTGTATCCCATGTGTTTTGATGTTTTTTTTTTTAATTTCAGTTTGGTTTATTCCAAATAATTTCTTTTCTCTTGTCGAATTCATCACTGGCTCATGGATTACATGGTGGCATCATTTTTCCCAAGAAACTTTCGTGTTTCCTTTTTGGCACTCATGTGTTGATTACTCAGTGGCGCGGTTTTTTTTTTTTTTTCATGGTACTGTAATTTGTTGTTGATATTGTTGTTGTGGCTGTTCTAACTCATACCAGTTGTTGACCTGGTTTCATGGCTTCTCAGTATGGAAATGCATAGTGATGGAGTACTGGGGTTTATCATATACAGACATGGGGGTACAATGGATCATGCATCCCTGCATCCAGACGAAAGATGGAATCCCAATGAAACTGTTGGACATGTGTAGATAATGGGATGCTGGACTGTCTGATATTGTCTGCACCAACAATGTTGGGGTACACTTAAATAAGAGACTGGCAGAATTATGATTCCTTATGAAGGACTACACCATTGTAGTAAAATGGGGAAAATCTGTCGTGGGGTGGGAGTTCGGGGGGTTGAATCCCAGACTACACAAAATTGTACCACACAATTCAAAATTCAAAATAAAAATATATTTTAAAAAAGATTCTGATTTTTAGTTCTTTTGGATAAATACTCAGAATTATAACTCTATGTCACATTGTAATTCCCCCTTTCACTTTATTATATACATATATTGGAATTATTATGCAGCATTATAAAAGAGGGGAAAACTTCCTTTTACAAGACAACATAGTTGAACCAGAAAGCATTATACTAAGTGAAAGAAACCAGTCATGACAGGACAAACACTGGTGGGGGAGCTCAGGTGAGTCTAAGCTGGAGGGACAGGTGCTCAACCCTCCCAGCCACGTGGCTACTGCTGATGAAATCCAGTCTGGGTCCGCCTCAATGCTTGGGATCCTAGCTCCAGCCACCACTGCCAGGTGGTGGAGAAATCCTGTGTTTGTCTAGGCTCAAGCCCACCTGGCAATGCACTCTGGGAACTTGGAGGTGTGGGCTTACAGGGAGTCTGAGAGATGGCACAGGTGGGGATGAGCAGGGACCTTAGGGTTCAGAACCAAGTGAGGACTGAGTTCTCTGGAATCAAGACCACTCTACCTAAAGGGTTACAACATGGAACCCACCAGAGAGTATTAGAAAAGGGAACAGGTACAGTGAGGCTGGACCATGAAGTCGACAAATACGTGAGTGAATCAGGTCTGGGGACAGAATCTGGAGGTGAATGTGTGGATTCACCCAGGTGCGACAGCAATCTCCATTGGCATATGCAAGAAATTTGACTGGGGCTAGGCCTGGCTGGGCAGCTAAGGGGATACCCCAACTGGGCTGGAATTTCCATTGCTATAATCTCCCTTCGCATGGGTGTGGCCTGGGTCTGGTAAGGACCGGGCTGGGCTAGACTTCAGCACCTGCTGGTACTCATGAGAGTCAGGGTGGGTTTAGAACAGGCTGGGCTAGGCCTCAACTCCCACTGAACCATATGAGAGCTGTGTCTGGGAACAGACCAGGTGTGGATGGGCTAACACCCAACAGCAATAACCGGAAAGAGTATGGGCCAATAGGACAAGGACACTCTTCCTGCCAGGACAACAGATGGATAAAGTCAACCTGGGCCAAGAGCCTCCACTGGGAGGACACCAGATAAGGAGTTTGGTGAACTCCTTTGTCAGATTACAGACCCTGCAGGTAAGCACAAGAACCAAGGCAAGGAGCAGCCCAAACCAAAACAGGTTACAGTACCGCCAGCATACATGTGAATCAGGTCAGGGGGTGGGCCAGGGTGGGCCAGTCCATAATATCCACTGGCAGATCCGGGAACCAGGATGGGGAACAGGAGGGGCTGAGTCAGGCTGCATTACCAAGCAGTTCACACTTCAGCTGGGACTGGGGGCTAACTGGGCAAGGCTAGACTGCAGAACCAACCAGCACAAGCTGCAAATGGGGGCAGGTTGCATCAAGCTAGGCTGAAGCACCCAGTGGTGTATGCTGAGGAAAGATGAGCCATGTCAGTCTAGGAATGGTGGGTGTCAGGTCCATGAGCCCCAGAGGTAGGTGGTCCAGAGGGCCCTGGGTCTCCTTGCCCAAGTTCTAGGACTCACTTACATTGTGAGTGTTGGATCCATGAGCCTAGGCGTGAGAGTTCCAGTGGGGCCTGGGTCTCCTGGCCCAGATTCTTGGGCCCACCTGCACAGTGGGTGCTGGATCCATAAGCCCCAGAGGTGAGGGCCCAGAGGGGCCTAGGTCACCAACTCTGCCAGTGTGGTGGGAAGCAGATTCGTGAGCCCCAAGATTGGGGTGTCTGGCTTGGTCCAAGTCACCTGGCTCAGGTCCATGAGCCCCCTCCAGGAAAACTGGTCTTCCACAGTGTAGAAGATAGAGTCCTGGACAGCAGGCCGTAGTGCACATGGAGGACATGGGTCTGTGGAGAACATCTGGCACCATAGCAGAGAACGGAGAACAGAACATATGGACAACTACCCCAGCCAAATGAGGACAGCAAATATTTGGGTGATTGGAGACTATAAGGTCGACTATGTTAGCCAATGGACATTGGAAGGGATTCCTCATCCATAGATCAGTGAGATCGACAGCATTTTGAAACTATCACACCCACAGGGCAGAACCTTCAGAACATGAGCCACATGGGTTGATATCGGGTGACCTTTCCCCATCGTTGGGTACTGGGATGGTTGGGAGACTGGGTATGGCCTATTCTTGCTATCTCCCCATCCCCCACCCCCCATAAATGAGAAGAAGAAATAGAAAGCTTAGAAACAATGATCATACCCGTTTCTTTCTAACCCTAGAGCCTTCCTATCCTAATTGACTATGTAAACATCATCTAAATGAAAGAAAAGAAAGAAGGAGGGAAAGAGGGAAGGAGGGAAGGAGGAAAGAAGGAAGGAAGGAAGGAAGGAAGGAAGGAAGGAAGGAAGGAAGGAAGGAAGGAAGACAGACTGCATCACTCCATTAGTAGGAGAAACCCAAAATGAAGCCATAGAAGCAAAAGCTAGAAGGGTGGCTGTCAGAGCCAGTCATGAGGAGTATGTGGGGAGCTGCTGTCCAACAAAAAGTCTTAGTCCTGAAAGATGAAAAAGTTCTGTAATTTTTTGCTTATATTGTATTGTAATATACATAAAAAATCTAAAAAGCAACAAAGAAGAAAGGCATGTCGGCAATGACATTTGTACCAAAGGAGTCTGCTATTGTAGACTCCTTTGAACTCATCGCTCTGGGAGGAATTTAAACATGTAGGGCTGGACCTATTGGCTCCGTGAGCATCCAAGTGCAAGTATTTAGGGTTTCAGTTAAAATGCAGAGTAAAGTTTACAGATTGAAGCTGAGTGCACTGTTTCATATGCATCTCAGAAGAAAATTACAAAATATTTATCCATCATCAATTAGCTTATTATCACTCACACTGCACTTCCCAGTGACAGTGAAGAGTCTAGGCAGGGATGTTCCTCAGCATCTTAGTGCCACAGGCAAGACCCAAAGGCACACAGAGTGCTGAAGGAAGAAAAATTCAGTAACTTCACCGTGACACGTGAAGCTGAATGGCAAAGTCAAACCTTCTCCCAGAAGCTCATGTACTAGAAAGTCTTCATTTGCATTACTGGTGTCTGTTACCGCTGTATTAATTGTTATCTAAAAGCTGCCATCTCTACCTTAATCCTTATTTAGAAAATCTCAGCCTTGAAATGTATTGATGGGAGCCAGAAACGGCTAATCAATATTGTAAGGATTCTCCTGACATGGAAAATCAGCTGTTGGCAGATAAATGGACCTTCTGTCTTGTCCTTAAAATCAATAGGTCAATTGGTTTTGGCTTCAAGTATTCAATATATATTTAACCTGAAAATAATAGACTCAACCTAGTTCTGTGACTCTCTCTAGAATAGGATTAGATAAGCCATTTGTAAACTGCTGGGGAAAAAATAAAATTAATGTTCAGGATAATCCAATACTAAAAATGCAAGGATCTTAGAGACATCACTGGTTCACTCATTCTCCCAGTCTTATAGATTCCACCCTGTAACAGCAGCTCCCAAGTCTTGTTTTTCTCCTCTTCACACCCATCCTCCCTCTCATTCTCTCACCCTTCAGTGCTGCAGTCTCAAAAACTTTCATAATTACTTTATCAGTCAATTCAACATATATTAATTGATGAGCAATTTCTATGGGCAGGCACTATTTTAAATAAACTGGATAGTTTGTTAAACGCTGAAAAAAAGACAAAAAGACAAAGCAGGGGTCAGTGTTGTGGCATATCAGGTAAAGCCACCGTCTGCAATGCCGTCATCCCATATTGGCTCTGGTTCAAGTCCCAGTTGTTCCACTTCTGATCCAGCTCCCTGCTAATGTGCTTGAGAAAGCAGCCAAAGATGGTACCAGTGCTTGTGCCCCTGCACCCACATGGAAGGCCCAGAAGAAGCTCCCAGCTTCGGTCAGACCCAGCCTTGACCCCTGCTGCCATGTGTAGAATGAACCAGCAGACGAAAGAATTCTCTCTCTCTCTCTCTCTCTCTCTCTCTCTCTCTCTCTCTCTCTCTCTCTCACTAACAAATAAACAACAAAAAAATCTTTTTTAAAAGAACAAGACAGGATAAAGTAAAATAGAGAGCATCTATATGTGGTAATGTGGGAGGATATGTTCCAGTGTTAGAGAATCTAGCCAGGTTGTCCTGAGGAAGGTGACAGCTGAGCAGTTCAGGAGGATGGGGCTCTACCAAAAAAGATGTTGGGTGCAGGAAGAGCAAGCATCCCCCTAAATGACAGAGCAAGACCCCGAAGTCAGGAATGCACCTGGTGAATGGAGGAGAGAGCAGGGGAATGCAGTCAGTTTCTTGTCTTTCTCTCCAGAGCAGGACAAGAGTCAGAACTGTCAGCATCATCACAGAGTTCTCTTCTCCCACCACCACCCATTTGGACTTTGCCTCATCAATACCCTTGAAAATTCCTTTCCAACTTCTTCCAGACTCATAATGCCTTGTCTATCTTCCAATCCTCTGGTTTCAAATTGTGTGCCTAGTAGTTCCTCCCATGTGACTCAGGATTTGGTTACCTTCCAGAATGGAGAGGGAACCCACACATTCACTAATTCACTCCCCAAGTACACACAACAGCAGAGGCTGGGTCAGTTGCCTGGAACTCAGTTCAGATCTCCCACACAAATGGTAGGGACCCACGTACATGATCCATCACCTGTCTCCAGGTGATACACATTAGTGGAAAGCTAGAAATGGGAGTACAGGTATAGGTACAGTATAGGATGCAGGTAGCCAAAATGACATCTTTTTAAAGATTTGCTTATTTTCATTGGAAAGGCATATTTATGTGGAGAAGGAGAGACAAAGATCTTCCATCCTCTGTTGTACTCCCCGAATGGACACAAGAGCCAGAGTTGAGCCAATCCAAAGCCAGGAGTTTCGTCTGCATCTCCCACGTGGGTGCAGGTTCCCAAGGCTTTGGGCCCTCCTCTACTGCTTCCCAGGCCACAAGCAGGGAGCTGGATGGGAAGTGGAACAGCCAGGACACGAACTGGCACCCATAGGAATCCTGGCACATACAACATGAGGATTTAGCCACTGAGCCATTACACTGAGCCCCCAAAATAACATCTCAACAATTGTGTCAAATACCCGTCACATCTTTAAGTCTACTTGAATGATTGCTTTTTCTTTGTAAAAGTGTGTATTACATTTAAATAAATAATACAATAATTATGCAATAAAAACATTAAGGTTTTTTTCATAAGGGATGATGATCCTTAACAACTTACTTGTTGACATTGGAAAACACATTATCTTTTTTAGTGAAAGTTCTATGAAATTATACTACTATCTTAAATCACAACATATCCACCAACATGTGACAGTTTTCTTTGGATATGTGATGATGGTTGCTCTGTGTTCTGCACTGCTATATGTTCTAAGCATTACTTTGATGATTTTTATTTTTTTGTTCCATACATTTAAAAAATCTGACATTAAAAAAAACTAAACGGTATCACATATTCACCTTGAAACACCATGGCTGGTGTTGATAAAAATCTCCTATCCGTCTTGATACGTACAGGCCTACCACCATTCCCATAATTTCCCATTCCATGACTTCAATCACCCAGTATCAATTACAGCCCAAAGATATTAAATGAGAAAAATTCTGAAGAACAGAGATATGTTTTAAATGACACAGTACCCTGAATTTATGATAAAATCTCATAACCCATTCATGATAGGTATCCCTTCCCAACCCATTCAGGGTACACATTACCCCTTTGTCCTGTGTGACCACACCATCCATACTACTTACTATGCTTGAGATCCACTGCCATGCTATCCCAGTACTTGTACACAAGTAACACTTACCTAAAAATGATCCCAATGCATAACAGTAATGAAGCTGGTAATTTTTCAACCATTTTATTTGATTTGCAGAGCAACTAATAGGAAGAGAGAGTTCCCATTCACTAGTTCATTCTCAAAATGCCTACAGCAGCCTGTGCTGCACTAGGGGCAAGGTCAGCAGCTGGGAACTCAATCCAGGTCTTCCCACAGGTGGCCGGGACTCAACCACTTGAGCCATCTCCTGAAGCCTTCTAGGTTGCACAGTAGCTAGAAGCTGGAATTAGAAACAGAGCTGGGACTCAAATCCAGGTATCCAGTATGGAATGTTGGTGTCTCAAGCAATGTCTAAAAGGCTAAGCCAAATGCCTAGACCCATTGCTTGTAATTTTATTATAATCTGTTGTTACAATTATTCTACTTTATTATTAGTTATTGTGGTTAACCTGCTACCGTGCCTAACCTATAAATTAAACTTTATCTTAAGTATGCATGTATAGGAAAAAAACATGGTTTTTGTGAGTCATTATTACCGGTTTCAGACATCCATTGGGGTCTTTGAACATACCCTCAAGGATAAAGGATAAAGAACTACTGTACTTCTTATTTCCCTGTTGATTGAATGGCTACGTGCAGAAACCCGGGAAATGAAGAAGACATTTGTGTAATCATCTCTTATTTAAGCAGACCTGAGATCATTTAAACAGCATTGAAGAGCTGACATTGGAGGTGCCACATAGGGAAAATTTGCCATTCTTCTCAATAGCAACATGGATAAGAGCTGGAGCTATAAACATGCACTTGGAATTCATATCACATTATTGCACAGATTCTCAACAATAATGTTGTCTGTCTATCTCAGGTATTTAATATCCATCCTCAAATTTTCATTTGTCAGACTTGAAGCCTGTTTTTTTTTTTTTTTTTTTTTTTTGCTCACCATGAAATAAGCTTCTTTATCTCAATCTCTCCACTTCAGAACCGCACTTGGTGGTTCACACCCTAATTATAAAGGGTTAACCTGAGAACCTTGCCTTGTACTTGTTCGTAGAAATCCTGCCCAGAAATCTCCTCAACGAGCCCTCCGTGTCTTTATTTTATATCTAAGCCATCTTCCCAGTCAATGAGCCTCCCTAAAAGATTAATGTAGTTTGAACTTTTATAGAGGAATATCATTTGTGCGCTGTCATATTTAGCACAAATGGTGCTTCAGTCACAGCTCAGTAATATTCCAGCATATTATTTCCAAGGCATTTGAGAGTTTAAAGAATTATTGAAGGGCACGCTGTACTCATTCGGTAATAAGGCAGAGAGCACAGCCGTCTACGTATGATTTCAGCAAATGGAATCTCAGCTAATTTCATTGCACGGGGCAAAACTGTTGTGATAATAACCCAGGTAAAATATCCCACTGGAGGAAATAGATGATGAGACACATTTTTTTATGAGACCTCCAAGAAATATTGAAGAGAAAGCCTTAGGAGTTAAGCACAAGAAATTAAGAAATCAGCTACTCATACAAAACACCAAATATCTTGGTGCTGTGCTCGTCAGCCCTGAGTGTGAGACCACAGCTCTACACTTGGTCATGATTTGTCTGCAAAAGCTATGTGTTCTGCAGGCACCAGATGCAGTCTGCGATGCTGAAGCCACTGACCAGGCATGAAGGAGTCAATGTCATCTCAGCAAAAACTGAAGCCACAGCAAAGCCCAGATAATTGGTGAGAAAATTCCCTGACTTTGGTAGCTTTGTAATCCTGGTTCAATTTAAAAAACAACAACAACAACAAAAAACTTTAAAAATGACAAAGATGTTCTAGAGGAAGAGAAGGAGAGAAGTTCTTGTGCACTGTCAGGTGTCATCGCATAGCAGTTGAAAGGTCTATGGATGTGAGTTAATCCGAAAGAAAGGGGGACATCTGCTGTCACGAAGGGTTCTCTTCATCTTTTGCTCCAGCCCTATCACAGGTATTGACCTTTGTACTCATACTGAATTATTCATTCTCAACAGTTATCACATTTCTATCTCCTAGTTTTGAGAATCCTGAAAGCATAACTGGTTCGCCTCTTCCATTTCTAAATCAGGTAAGGCATAAATGTTGCCAACTGGGGAACCAGTGTACTCAAAACACATTATATTTGCTGTGCTTATTTAAAGTTTTTCTCTGATGTTAGAATTACTTTACTGAAACATTTTGGAAACTGTCAGATATCAATATTTGCTTGAAAATATCCCATGTCTAATTTAAAATGAGCCGGCAGTCTCTCTCTTGCATTGTCTTCAGTTGCTTGCCAACACCAACAAGCCCCTCTACTCACCTGTTTTGTCGTTGCTGCTAATGGCTAAAGGCATCTCGGTCTTTCAGGGCGATGTTCCTGCAGTACACTATGGGCAGCATCTGCATGCTACTAAGGGCAGTCATCACGCCATCTCCCAGTACTTAGAAAAGCTAGTCAAAGGTACACTTAGCACAAAAAGTTCCTTAAATTTTAGGTGAGATAAAACCTGCTTTAAATTACACTAGATGATCGCTGTAAAAAGTATACAGATGCAAAAAGGGTTTATTACTAGTCACAAGTATGCCAAAATTCTTACAAGTATAAAATGCTGATTTTTACAGATTTCCTTCAAATGCAGAGACTACATGATATAATGCTTTGTGTTGTGCATACAAGTGATTTCTTTTCAATTATCTTATTTATCCACAGGTTTTCTATGTTGATTTCAACCAACATGTTCTTTTGTTCTGTCTGTGTCAAGGTTCTGTGACATGTTCAGCAGTCCTGGGTCTTTAAACAATACTAGAAGCATGAAATTCAGAATATTGGTTCAGTTCTATTCTTTTTCCTGCTTGGTGTAGATGAACAAGCATAGAACCCTATGAATTATTGCATATTATCCAGCAGCACTAAGGAGTCAAACTTTGGGGGAAGTAGACCCCTTTGACAGCAAAGTGTCAGAAAAAAATAAAGGCCCTTGGCAACATTTATTGAGCTCTGAAACCCAATTCAACTTTGGCTTTCCCCTCCATATGCCAGTCAGCCTCTTTTCATGATAATGTAGCTTTATTTAGGTTTTCAGGTACAAATAGATTCCAATAAGCTTACAGAGGGACTGGCATTGTGCCATAGTGAGCAAAGCTGCCACCTGAAATGCTAGCACCCCACACGGACACTGGCTCATATCCTGGCTGCTTCACTTACAATCTAGCCCCCTGCTAACAGGCCTGGGAAAGCAGCAGATGGCCCAAGTGTTTGAGAGCCTAGTACTCATATGGGACACCCAGAAGCTCCTGGCTAAAACCTGGCCCAATCCCGGTCATTGTGGCCATCTGGCATGTGAACCAGCAAAGCAAACAGAAAATCTCTCTCTCTCTCTCTCTCTCTCCCTCTCTCTCTCTCTCTCTCTCTCTCCCTCTCCCTCTCTTTCTCTTTCTCTTCTCTCCACCCTATCTCCCCCAATTTCTGGTATTTCTAACTCTGACTTTCTTCAATTAAATAAATAAAATTTTTGAGAAGTTCATAAAAATTAAAACACAAAATAGATTTACTTTGGTACAAAAAATTTAAAGTCCATGGAGCTTCTTCATAGTATGTTTCCCATCAACTGTTTGAAGGCCCCTTATATTTACAGCAGCAACAAAAAGCACTGAAAAGACCTGGTGGCGTGGCCTAGCGGCTAAAGTCCTCGTCTTGAACACGCCGGGATCCCATATGGACGCCAGTTCTAATCCCGGCAGCTCCACTTACCATCCAGCTCCCTGCTTGTGGCCTGGGAAAGCAGTTGAGGATGGTCCAAAGCTTTGGGACCCTGCACCCATGTGGGAGACCTGAAGGAAGTTCCTGGCTTCTGGCTTCAGATTGGCTCAGCTCCGGCCATTGCAGTCACTTGGGGAGTGAATCATTGGACGGAAAATCTTGCTCTCTGTTTCTCCTCCTCTCAGTATATCTGACTTTACAATAAAAATAAATAAATCTTTTAAAAAAGCACTGATACACAGATATGCAATAAATTGTGTCTATTAAAATACGAATCAAGAAGTGCACTATCAAAGGCTAAATAAAGCATTTTTCAACTTACAATATTATGTTGTATCAAACACAAGGGTACCCAGCCTCTGTGACGAATGAGCAAATACGATAATTCAGAAGAGAACACTATACAATTTTCTAGATTCTGCCTGCAAAATATCTATTTTTTTATTTGCTATTTCTGAATAAAACTGGAACTAAGGATTAGATGCAATTTTCTCTTTCCTTCAAGGCCCAGATGGTAGGCTGGAAGAACTTAATTTCTGGTCTCTTGGTAGAAATTTGAGGACTGTCAGTTCTTAAGATTTTAAGTAATTCAGTCAAGTGACTACAGGCATCATAGTTCAGGGAATTGTAACGGCTTTAGTTTTGGCTGTTGTTTTGTTTTGTCTGTAATAATGGCAACGTATCTTAATATTCATAGGCTGCCGTGGGAGAAAATTAGCAGGGTGCTCCCTTGTGCCTGACAGCATGGATTTATTTATGGACCCACTGTCCCCCGGGATCTAACTTGCAGAGGCTGGAGCTTCTGCGGACGGGTGACTTAAAGCTCAGCAAGCATTTGGGAGCGTGAGGAAATTTCTCTATGAGATGCTGCCTTAAAGGAGGTTTGACATCAGGAGGATGATGACATGTGACTAAAGCACAAAGGAATTTAGGCTGGTCTTCTGGAGAGGGCTTTTAAAGCTCACAGATGTATTCCTCCAGGCTTTATGGAGAGAGGGGTGTGGTAGGAGGCACGATGCTAAGCTGGTCCCCCAGGATTCCTACCTTCTCTCCCACCTACAAACACATCCCACATAATCCTCAGCTCTATGAATGTGACAGATTTTTTTTCTCCCATGATTATATTAGATGTGTAAATGTAACTGCAAGGAAGACTGTCGAAATGTACATAACCTAATGACTTACACACTTTAAAAGATGGGAGTTGGAGCCCAGCACAATGACTTAATGGCTATTACCTTACGCATGCCAAGATCCCATATGGGTGCTGGTTTGTGTCCCACCTGCCCCACTTCCCATCCAGCTCCCTGCTTATGGCCCAGGAAAGTAGTAGAGGATGATCCAAAGCATTGGGACCCTACACCTGTGTGGGAGACCTGGAAGAAGTTCCTGGCTCCTGGACTTGAGTCGGCTCAGCTCTGGTTGGTGAGGCCATTTGAGGAGTGAACCAGCAAGTGGAGGATCTTCCTGTCTCTCCTTCCCTCTATAAATCTGATCTGCCTTCCCAGTACAAATAAATAAATCTTGAAAAAGAAAAAAAAATCTGGGAGCTTTGCCTGGCTGGTGGCAGAAGAGAGAATCAGAGATTCAGAGCGCAGAACAGATCCAGCGCATCGCCGTGGGAGGTGAGGGTGGAAGGGGCCACGTGGGGATGAATGTGCATAGGCTCCAGGTGCGGAGAGCAGATGCCATCTGGCCGTCAGCAAGGAAACCACAGTCGTAGTGCTGCAATTTAGAATAACTAGATTCTGCCAAAAATAAGCACAAGCGTAGAAGCTGATTCCCCCTGCACCCACCCAGAACCTCCAGACAAGAACTCAGGCCTCCTAGTACTTCGATTTTGCGCTTGGATTCTTCCTAAAAAAGAGAACTCAGTCATATTGTGGTGAACTTGCACCTATAGAACAATGGGGTAAGTGATGGGAAGTGTTTTAAACTTTGAACTTTGTGGTCATTTTTTACACAGCATTAGAGAATAAGTATATTTGTCAAATCAAAGGAGGAGACTATTCCGGTCACAACAGTAAAGAACAAATGTAAAGAGGCGGAACTGAATGTAGAAAAACTACTGAAGTTAAAGTCCCATGCTAATTAAGGGTCAGTGGCACATAATCACCTAGTTCAGACCTCTACATCTTGGTACTAGTTGTGTTCTTAGCTTTTAGCTAAGAACAGTTATCAACATTGAAGTTACATGAAAACCAAATAGAAATTGACACTGTCTTCATAATGAGTAGAAGGTAATGGAAATTTTAATTTAGAAGTCAGCTAATTAAGTATGACTTTATTGGAAAAACATACATGAATGTATGTATATGTATATTCCATTCTGTTCAACACCCCTCATCTTTCTACCATCCCTGAAGTCTTGTCTTTTCCAGAACGTCACCTACTTGGAATCATACAATGTATGTGCCCTTCCCAGTTTAGCCTCTTTCACTTACTGATATGCCTGTAGTATTCCTCCATGTCTTTGCACACTTGATAGTTCACTTCTTTTCTGTTGAATACTAAATAATATTCCATGGTCTGATTGTACAAAGGCTTACTTATTCATGCACCAATAAACATATTGGTTGCCTCTGAGTTTTACTGGTTACAAATAAATTTGCTATAAACACTAGTGGACAGAATGTTAAGTGGACATAAGTTTCCAGTCTTCTGGGTAAATACCAATGGGCCCTATTGCCGGGTAGTACGGCAAAAGTGTGCATGGTGGGAGCCTGCTCTGTGGAGTAGCAGGTTAAACTGATGCTACAGTTCCAACATCCCATATGGTCACCAGTTGGAGTTTCAGCTGCTCCACTTTCCATTCAGCTCCCTGCTAGTACTCCTGGGAAAGCACCAGAGGATGCTCCAAGTGCCTGGGTCCATGCAGTGCATGAGAGACCTGGAAAAAGCTCAGCTCTTGGCTCCCGCCTTTGGCCTGCTCCATCCCCAACTGCTGTGGGCATTTGAGGAGTGAATCAGCAGATAAAAGACCTTTCTCTCTTTTTCTTTCTCTAACTCATCCTTTAAGCAAACTTTTAAAAAAATTGTGTAAGTAGGCATAGTCTTCTAAAATCTGCCTACCTGTCTGATGTGGTTGTGTTATTTTGCATTCCCACCGTGGATGAATGAGAGTTCCATGGTTTCATGTACTTGCCTGCAATTGGCATTATCAGTGTTCTGGGTTTGGCCATTCTACAAGGGGTGTGATGACAGTGATACTCACTGTCATTTTTGTCTTCATTTTCCTAATAACATATAATGTGGAGCATCCATTTTTATATTTGTTTGTTACCTCTGTGTCTTCTTTGAAGAAATGTGTATTCAGATCTTCTGCCCATTTTTAACAGGACTTTTAAATTCTACTACTGAGTTTTGAAAAGACCTTTGTAGATGTTAGATAATGATTCTCTATAGCTTGCCTTCTGTAAATGTTTTCTCCACACAAGTGACTTGTCTTATTCTCTTGATAGTGTCTTTTGTCTTTTGCAGAGTAGAAGTTGCTCATTTTAATGAAGTTCAGACTATCAATTCTTTCTTACATGAATTATGCCTTTGTTGTTGTATCTAAAAGGTAATTGCCAGATCCACAGTCATCAAGAATTTTTTCCTATGTTATCTTCTAGAAGTCGTACTGTTTCATGTTAAATATAGATCTATGATTAATTTTGAGTAAATTCCATGAACCACAGAAGGTCTGTGTCTAGATGGGTTTTTTGTTGTTGTTTTCTGCTATCTTGCTGTTCAGCGTTTCGGCACCATTTGTTGACACACACAAAGTTTTTCATTTCCTTACCAACTTTTATTGGGAGCTGCTTCCTAGACTGTTCATGTGCATTTGTTTAGGATAATAACAATAAATCTCCCAAAACCCATGATGCAGGCATTTCATATAAAGACCAGCGATGGTATTTTTATTCATTCCTCTCACGACTGCTGTCTGGCCAATAAGATGGGTGACCTCACTTTACAAGTAGAAACGCTGACACCAAGAAAGAGGAAGAAAGCTGTAATCGCAGACCTATGAAGCCCTCAGTCGAGCCAAGAATTTGTAGTTGATGCCTCTGTTGTCCCCATTTGAGTGCCTGATATTAAGACATCACTAGTTTTTAATCTGTCATTGATAAAGCAATGCTGAAAAGCCATGCTGAGTTTTATGAGGGCTGCATTATATACTAAATATGAAATACTAAAAATTTTGTTTCTCAGAAGTGTTTTCTCTTGCCTGGTGCAATAGCCTTGTAGCTAAATCCTCACTTTGCATGCACTAGGATCCCCATATGGGTACTGGCCCATGTCCCAGCTGCTCTACTTCCCTTCCAGCTCCCTGCCTGTGGCCTGGGAAAGCAGTTGTGGTGGCCCAAGGTCTTGGGACCCTGCACCTGCATGGGAGACCCGGAAGAAGATCCTGGCTTCTGCCTTTGGAGCAGCTCAGCTCTGGCTGTGCTGTCATGTGGGAAGTGAACCAGCAGGCAAAAGATCTTTCTCTCTGTTTCTCCTTCCCAAGAAAAACAAATAAATCTTTTTTTTTTTTTTTTTTTTTTAGGAAGAAAGAGAGAGAGAGGGAAAGAAAGGAAAGAAAGAAAGGAAAGGTCTTTGTTCTCTGCTCACATGTATTAGGATTGAAGCTTTGTTCTTCAGCATAGCTGGTTCTACACTGACTCACCTTACAGTGTGTCCATATCTATGTCTTCAGCTACACCCTCAAAAGACAAAAATGGGGTGCTCATGGAGCTGGAAGGAGCATGTGTTGTGTTGCAAAGAACATGTCAATGGAGACAATTTCAAATATCTCACGTGTGAGTTAAGAGGCTTTAGACAAATTTACTCAACTAATCCCTGAATGTTTCTTGAGAGGATTAAATGAGGTACTCCATGTAAAACACACCATCCTGCATGGAACCACAGACCTGGAATTGATAGGCATTTGATTGCAGTAAAACAACTGATGTCTTTGTCTCAGCTTTTTCATCCATTTTTTCAAAAGGTTTATCTACTTATTTACTATTTATTTATTGGAAAGTCACATTTATAGAAAGCAGAGACGGGGGAAAGATCTTCCGTCTGCTAGTTCACACCCCAACTGGCTGCAACAGTCAAAACTATGCCAATCCAAAGCCAGGAGCTTCTTCTGGGTCTCCCACATGGATACAGTGTTCCAAGGCCTTGGGCCATCCTCGACTGCTTTCCCAGGCCATAAGCAGGGTGCTGGATGGGAAGTGAAGCAGCCTGAACACACTCCAACACCCATGTGGGATCCCAGCACATGCAAGGTGAGAATCCAGCCACTAGGCTACTGCACCAGGCCCAACTTTTTAATCTTCAAAATAATAGTGAGATCAGTGTTGCAGTGTAGAGGGTAAAGCTACTGCCTGCTATGCCAGCATCTCATATGGGTGCCAGTTTATGTCCTGGTTGCATCAATTCGGGCAGAGGGTGGCCCGAATGCTTGGACTCATGCCACCTATGTGAGAAACAAAGATGAAATCCTAGCTGTGGCTTCAGCCTAGCCCAGCCCCGGCTGCTGTGGCCATCTAGGGAGGGGACCTATGAATGGTAAATATTGGTCTCTCACACATGCACGAACTCTCTGTAACCCTGATTTTCAACGAATTACATGAATCTTTTTAGAAGAAGAAAAGTATATGTTACTATTGCTAAGTGGGACCCTGCCTAGAACTGAGCAGATAAGGAAACGGGTGGCTTCCTTCTCATAAAAGACACAGTGGGCCCTGTTGTTTCTGTGTCATCCAGGAAGGGGTGTGTTTGGCAGCTTTTTGAGTGACGGAGCTTTAGGTGAAGATCAATTGTCAGATGACATTTTAAAGGTGTGCTTGCATTGACTATGGAGGTGAGATTGTGCACAGGATGAGTCATTTTTAATTCAAAAGACTGAAAACTACTGCGTGAGGCATAAAAATATACAAAGAGGATAAGGAGAAGTATCACTGTGCTGCTAAAACTATTATTAAATATATGAAATTTGCTCACTTTATATGAATAAAACAATTCCTAAAAGAAAGAAGACTCGTGTTTAGTCTCCTACAAAATCCTTTTTTTAAATATATATATATATATATTTTATTAATTACAATTGCATTATGTGACACAGTTTCATAGGCTTTGGGATTCCCCCAACCCCTCCCCGTACCCTCCTCCATGGTGGATTCCTCCACCTTGTTGCTGTATTACATTTCAAATTCAGTCAAGATTCTTTCATTATAAGCGTATACCAAGCATAGAGTCCAGCATCTTATTGTCCAGGTGAATTCAACAGTTTCTTGGGGAGACCATCTTGGGTCTGAAGGCAGAGCTGGCAGAATATCATCCTGGTCAATTTAAAGCCACACATAACATCAATGACAATTTACAACATTATGGAATTAATTGGCATGGTATTGAGTAACCAATATGTTAAAAAAAAAATGCAAGTTCTTAACCACATTCTGTGACTACTTCATTGACATTTCCATTTTTGTTTATACACAGAACCAGCAGCTATACCTTAAAATGGCTATAGGGTGCTACTCAGCTGTCTCATGTCTATTTTCATTTTAGTATTTAGCAGTTTATAGTGTTGAATCATTATTTTTGCTGAACTTGGCAGATTTTAGGATAGTCTAAACTGGGTTATAACTCTAACAAGGCATATGTCAACAATTGAGGTGCAGAACAGTTTTAGGAGGGGTGGGCACAGAAATCTTCAATACCTTAGTGAGGAGTAATTAATCTTTGTGTCCTACCTAGTAAGGTATGTGTGAGTCCATGCTGACCATTTCCTGTCTGGTTTTAACCTTTCCCTGTTGTTCTCTGCCTATCTATTCGTGTGTGTGTGTGTGTGTTTTCGGGGGGGGGGCCCTCTGGAGCGACCCTGATGGTCATTGCAACTACAAAATCCTTTTTTAACATCTTAGATAATATATAACAAACTCATAGTTTCCAACTTTCTATAATTTCCTAAAAGGGAAGGAAGAAATTTCATTCTTGAAATTTTGATTTTAAAAAATAAACCATAACACTGTATTACTATACTTCTGATGTAAGTTGGTGCTTCACAACTCTGCTCAGTAGTGTTTGAAACTTCTAAAAGCATCGAATTGGCTCAGCCTCAGCTGTTGTGGCCATTTGTGGATGAACCAGCAGATGGAAGATGTCTATCTATCTACCATTCTATCTCTCTATCTATTCTTCCCTCTGTAAATCTTCCTTTGAAATAAAAATAAGTAAACCTTTAAAAACCAAATAAATAAAATAAAATATGTATTGACTTATTTACCATATAAAAACTATAGGTGCTGAGCAAGGACATAATTTGGATACTGTCAAGAATCGTAAGACCAAGTTCTCAACCTTAACATTTTATTTAATAAGTTTTAAAATGTATACATTATCTTAAACTCAAAAATGCACTTGGGAAAGCAAAACAGACAGAACAATATGGTTCTCAGAGCCAAACAGAGGAAATTAGGACACCAAATTCAAAAAGTGCCAAAAGTTAAAGTTGTCATGGCAACATGAACTCAGCAACACAGCAAAACCTGTTCATCAAAAGTATACACTTCACAGCTTTGCACGATTATCATCTGCTGGAAGAGCAGCTTTCATTCAACGACCCAGAATCTTTTACAATGATGGATTAGCTTTGTTCTGTAGCCATAGACAAGAAAGCATTTCATTCACATTCACCAAATTCAATTTCACAAACATTTAGATATTCTCTACTATGTGTGAGATGTGTAATACATGGAGCTAAGTTCTGAAGGAATGCGAAAATGGATAAGGCATTATTCCTAACCACACAGAACTTTTCATCCAGGGTTAAAAGTATATAGGTGTACAAGTGACAGTAGAGAAAGTCCACTAAGCAGAAGGACTCTGATGGAGGTCAAAGAGGGGACAGGGCTTGGACCACACACACAGCAATGGAAGGACTCCAGGGTCAGCTGTTATTTGGCATGGGCTCCAATGGGAGAACAGGATATGTGTAAGAAGGCGGTGTGACAAGAATGGCCACATGAAATTTAGATGTTGTTCAGAAAAACAACAAATGGGTGGCCTAAAGAAAGATTGCAGGAAAGGACCAGTTTACGGGAAACACCAAGTGAATTTCTACTTGTATTTATTTTTTTTAAAGATTTCTTTATATTTTTTTATTTGAAAGGCAGATTTATACAGAGAAGGGAAGAGAGAGAGAGAGAGAGAGACAGAGAGAGAGAGACAGAGAGTCTGTCTTCCATCTGCTGCTCCACTCACCAAATGGATCACAATAGCCAGAGATGAGCTGACCCTAAGCCAGGAGCCAGGAGCCAGAGGATTCCTCCAGATCTCCCACTTGGGTGCAGGATCCCAAGGCTTTGGACCATCTTCCACTACTTGCCCAGGCCACAAGCAGGGAGCTGGATCAAACGTGGACCAGGTGAGGCACAGACCAACACCAATAAGCGATGCTTGCACCACACGAAGATTCAGCCTACTATACCACAGCACTGATTCTCTACATGTCTTATAAACCCAGGACTCTGGATGGCAGCAGCAATGTAGTTAGCAGACAGCAGCACCCTCACGAATAGTACACATTGTCAAAGGCCAAAGATCTCTTTCCTATCTCTAGCTTACCTGCTTCTCCTATGGTAAAAACTTACTTTCAGAAACCCCTTTATCTGATTTTTTTTAACTTCTTACCATTTATACTGTTTAGTGACCACTTGCCTTGGCACCTATTTTTCCCAGGAATATAAAATGTAAGGCAGGAGTTACTAAATCAGTTTCCAAATAGGTAGATGAAACTTGAGAGGTACATTTCCTAGGGACAAAGAAGAAGGTGACAATGTTGTTTGACTAAAAAGCCAAAGTTGTTTTTGTTCTCTCTCTCTCTCTCTCTCTCTCTCTCTTTCTCCTAAAAGCTCTGCTGTACAAGTGAACCTAACACACTGTTTTGCAATTGCTTGTTTGTCTCTTTTCCCAGGGAAATGGTACCTTACAAGTTAGTTTTCTCTGTTGTTCAGGTTTGTATCCTTAGAATCTAGTTCATCAATTGACATACAGTAGGTGCTCAGCAATGTTGACTGAGGAAAGCAGGAATTTGAGACGATGAGGTAGTGCAGGCAAAGAATTCTTTGAAGGTGAAAACCTTCTTCCGTACAGTAACAATGTCAACCTTCAGACTTGTTACAGCACAAGCTCAATGGCTTTTATTCATCCCTTGGTTATTTATGATAATAAAGAAAAAGAGATATGAACTTCCTGAATCCCCTTCCCTCATCTGAATTCATGTCTGCACCTTTTTCCTACTCTTCCCAAAAATTGCTCCCAGCAGTATTAAACGCTATTAGTATCCATGGAGGGTAAGACTAACTTTTGGAATCCTTACTACATCCAGAATTTTTATCAACAGGGGCACCTCATAAAATGTCTGCATGACCCATGCCAGCACAGGGTCCCATTGGCTTTTCAGTGTCCTGCTTGGCTTCCAGGGGACCGTGGTCTGGATTTTGGCTTCCCTCTCTTGTGGAACTTATCTCTCTTCTGAGAGCACAGCAACGAGCCTGTAATTATTCAAACTACCATTGAACATCACTGGCCTCTGGACATATATGTAGTAAACACTCCTGTCTCCTTGTACCCTGATTTTTTAAAAAGATTTATTTATTTTTATTACAAAGTCAGATATACAAAGAGGAGGAGAGACACAGAGGAAGATCTTCGGTCTGATGATTCACTCCCCAAGTGAGCTCAATGGCCAGTGCCGCGCCGATCCGAAGCCAGGAGCCAGGAACCTCTTCCGGGTCTCCCACGCGGGTGCAGGGTCCCAAGGCACTGGGCCGTCCTTGACTGCTTTCCCAGGTCACAAGCAGGGAGCTGGATGGGAAGTGGAGCTGCCGGGATTAGAACCGGCGCCCATATGGGATCCCAGGGCTTTCAAGGCGAGGACTTTAGCCGCTAGGCCATGCCGCCGGGCCCTGAATTCATTCTTATTCCCATACTCAGATCCCTAAATTAGTTGCCAGCTTCTGCTAATGTTTTCTATAACAAATTTTTCATTAGTTTCCTTTTCCTTCTATTCCTCAGTCACCACTTGTTTATAGACTTCCTTATATTCCCTTTAAACTAGTGTTTGTTAATAAAGGTAAGTTTTCTACTTTCTGCTTTTAAGCCAGAGTTATTTCATTCTAAGTCATGATGGAATCCCACAGACCTTTGATGACATCAAAACTCTTCATCCTATATTTGCTTATGATTAGGTGAGAATGACCTGAGCTCTTTGGTCTCTTTCCATGGTGTAAAGTCTCCTTCTCCTGTTAGGTTTATTTCCTGAATGATCCCATTCCATTGCTGCTCCTTCACTATTCACCTAAACCTTTTTAGAAACTCCTTCCTCCCAGAGCAGAACAAATTGGTCAACTACCCCAGTCACGCATTGGCAGCAAATATCTGGGTGAACAGAGAGTCTAAAGTCGATTGTGTCAGTCAATGGTCCCAGTCAATGGTCCTTGGAAGGATTTCCTCATCCTTGGATTGGCGGGACAAACAAGAGCACACTCCACATCAGGGATCCTGGAATGACATGGGTGGCCAATCCCCATGCCCAGATACTAAGGCAGTTGGGAGGCTGAGTGAGGCTTCTCCACTTAACTCCTCCTTTCCTCCAGATACAGGAAGAAGGAAAAGAAAATTTGGAAACAGTGGTCTCACCCACTGTTCCTTAATCCTCCACCCTTCCCACCCTAATCAACATATCCCTAAACCTCAACCATTCCCACCCTAACCAACTATGTAAATATCATCAAAAATAACAATTTAAAAAAAAAGGAAAAGAAGCTCCTTCTTCCATTGGACCTGTTAGGTAGTTCTACTGCCAGGAAATTAAGTCAGCTCAGCCTTCAATTGACAAGTGCTTGGGGTTGGCAAGGTCTGGTTAAGTATCCCATACAGGCACATATAAGAACAGTTTGGAAGCTGTTCTACTTCCATTCCAGCCTCCTGCTTGTGGATTAGGGGAACAGCAGAGGATAGCTCAAAACCTTGGGACTCTGAACCCTCATGGGAGACTCAGAAGAGGCTCCAGGCTTCTGGGTCAGATGGCTCAGTTCCGGCAGTTGCTTCCACTTGAGAATGAAAGGTCTTTCTCTCTGTCTCTCCCCTCTCTCTTCCTTTCTCTCTCTCTCTCTTTCTCTCCCTCTCTCTCTCCTTCTCTCTGTAACTCTGCTTTTTATAAAGATAGAGATCTTTTTTAAAAAATTGTAAATGCTCAGCTGGACTTAAGCCCCAATAACGCTACCATAAAGTGAGAATATCTTAAGTCAGAAGTTTGCGCAATGGTCCTAACCTGTGGAGCACCCTAGCTAAGCAGCCCAGTGCATTACAGAGCATGGCTTGTTCCCCTCCAGACTGCAGGGCTGGTGGGGAGTTGTGCTCACTGTCACTTCCCAGCAAATTCAAAATTCAAAGCACAGTGTGCACTGAGCCAATCAGATGTCACCAAGGCGGGGATTTGGCACAGTGATTAAGACACCTGCTGCATGGGCCCAGCGTGATGTCTCAGTGGTTAAATCCTTGCCTTGCACGTGCTGAGATCCCATTTGGGTGTTGGTTCATGTTCTGGCTGCTCCACTTCCCATTCAGCTCCCTGCTTGTGGCCTGGGAAAGCATTAGAGGATGGCCCAAAGCCTTGGGACCCTGAGCCCGAACCTGCATGGGAGACCTGTGTGGAAGACTCCTAGCTATGGATTGGCTTGACTCGGACTGCTGCAGCCACTTAGGGAGTGAAACAATAGACGAAAGATCTTTCTCTCTGTCTCTCCTTCTCTCTGTAATTCTGACTTTCCAATAACAGTAAATAAAGCTTAAAAAAAAAAACAAAGATGCCTGCTGCTCATGTTGGAATGCTAGGATCAAGTTCCATGCCTGCTTCTGACACAGCTTCCTGCGGATGCACATTCTGGGAAGCGGTGGTGATAGCTCAAGTACAGTCTCACCGCCACCCCACAGGGACAACCCAAACTAGATTCCTGGCTCTCAGATTCAGTTGTAGCATCTAATGAAGGAGCTAACAGGTGAAAGAGCTCTCTTCCTCTTTTTCAAGTCAACAAAAGGGAATAAACATTTGAAAAATTCGGGGCACTACTGAATTCATAGCAGAGTCTTTCCAGTACAGAGTGCACAGTCAGCAGTTTCTAGTTTTCTTGTTTAGTCATTAACCGAAGTTCTAAGCTATTATTTGTAAAGTCACAGGTAATGCGGATGATGTCTTCCCAATATAAAGGCAGCCTATGAAGCACCAGATATACAGCTAAGAATGCTCAATAAAAAGAGGCAGGATTCGGTAGCCTATTGGCTTAAGTCCTCGCCTTGCACGCACCAGAATCCCATATGAATACCAGTTCTTATCCTAGCAGCCCTGCTTCCCATCAAGCTCCCTGCTTGTGGCCTGGGAAAGCAATCAAGGATGGCCCAAAGCTTTGGGACCCTGGACCCACGTGGGAGACCTGGAAGAACCTCCTGGCTCCTGGCTTCATATCGGCTCAGCTCCAGCCATTGCGGCCACTTGGGGAATGAATCAGCGGTCAGCAGATCTTCCTCTTTGTCTCTGCTCCTCTCTGTATATCTGCCTTACCAATAAAAATGAATAAATCTTAAAAGAGACAGAGAGAAAGAGAGAGAGGCAAGGTTCAATGCTGCAGCAAGAAGAAAAGTGATTATAAGTGAATAATATGAAAATGACTGCTTTTTGTTCTCAGAAAAAGTTGTCTCTGAGGGTCTTACTTGCAATCTCAGGAGTTTGCAAAGTGGTTAGTCTCTTCAGTTAAAATTTCTTCAGTTAACACAATTCCAGACACTTTGCTTTTTTGTTTTTAATGACAAGTGGTTTATAAAACCACTGTGACAAGATTCAATGAATAGGGCCTGGTGCGATAGTCTAGTGACTGAAGTCCTTGCCTTGCATATAGCAGGACGCACGAGGAGGCAATCGAGGATGGCCAAAGCCTTGGGACCTGCACCGGCATGGGATACCCAGAAGCCCCCGACTCCTGGTGCAGCCATTTGGGGAGTGAGCCATCGGACAGATCTTTCTATATCTCCTTCTTTCTGTAAATCTGACTTTCCAACAAAAATAAATAAATCTCTAAAAAAATTTTTCATTGAATAATAAAACAAAAAGGAGGCTTGAATTTGATGGGTGCCACCTTGTTTTACACTTGAATTTGTACCATTTGTATGAAATGGTTTTCATCCGTCCTACAGAATAAAGGGGAGCCGGAATCTCTGCGCTGAGAAACCATGTTGCACAACAAGGCTCCGCCAGCATCAGTCCCTCCAAGTGAAGTGGCAGGGATGAGATGCTCGCTGGGGCCGCGGGGAGCGGGCCGCCATACGGCGACCACTCAAAGGCGCGCTCGGGTAAACAGATGGGGCTTCCGCTGTGCCCCGAAGGCAAACAGGCAGGGCTCTGCTGGACCGCGGGCTGGGCTGCATTCCCGAGTGCTGATTTTCTCCTTGACGGTGCTCTGCCCCTGGGCTCCCAGACTTCAAACCTTTGGCTCTTGATCTCCCACGCTGTGGAGGATCTACGGTGGGGGCCCTGTGCTTAAAAGGATCCCTAGGGAGGGAGAGCGGGCGCATTTCAATTCTGCCTGGCTGTGCAGAGAAAAGCTGGCGCCTACACCTGCTACAGTTCGTGCACTCGGGAGCGGGTACTACCAGGAGAGCGCAGGTGTGGCAACCTGAGAGAGCGAACATGCAAAAAAAATACTCTTCCGCCTTTCACTAGTTCAAGCACAGGTGCACCCTAATACTCTGTTTTAAAAGGAGAGAGAAAGCCTTCGCAGGGTGTTTTGATATTTAATGTGCCAGCCCTGCCCATCCTCGCTTACCAGGCTTTCACAGGATTGTACTAGATTCAGTGGTGTTGTTCCTGGTTTGAAAGTCATTTCGTCAAAAGTTTAGATTTTAAGCACTGGATGACAAATATGTAAAAAAAAAATCATTTAGTGCAGTATTATTACAGTGACAAAAACCATGAATACCATGTCCATAAGCACAGTGAGTTTACAACACCATGTCATGAACATATCAATACAATAATAGGTAGTTTATAAAATCTACAATAATAGGTAGTTTATAAAAATCAAGCAAGGAAATCCATCCATGATAGAGTAAATTTGGATTGTAAGTCACAAAGCAGTCTCCGTGGCCTGTGATCTCATTTTGTTTTTTTTTTCTTTTTATTTTATTTTATTTTATTTTTTTATTCATTGATTACATTGTATTATGTGATACAGTTTCGTTGGAACTGGGAATCACCCCACCCCTCCCCCCGCCCTTCCTCCACCCTCCCCCTATTCATTTTGTTTTTTAAAAATGCAAATATATTTGTCTTGGAGAAATATCTAGAAGAATTTTCACTGATGACTTTGAAAAGATTCTAGGGAACTTCTATTGTGTATGTATCTGTGTAGTTTAGGAGTTTGCAACAAAAAGCTCAAATTTATACAAATACAACCAGTTGTGCATGTGTAATTAAGATCTGCAAGCTCACAGCATAATGAAATCCAAGGCAATAAATAATAGAGAATAATATTAATTAATTTGGTATTAATTATGCCTATAGAACAGACTCCTATTAGGCCTTTAATCACTTCATAAGACATGCATGACACTAAAATTACAAAATTGAGATCAGTTACAGAGAAATGATTTCTTTGCTTCTGAGTAAAAAACACCTGCATCTGTTGTTAACTCTAAGTAAGCATTCCCTTGAATAAGTGAAAATGTAGCCAATAATATAAACATAATATAAATTTAGGTGAAAATGCAATCTAGATAGAAATGTTTTCTCCACACACTCTCCTTCTTAACCCTCATTTAAATCAAACCCCACCCAATACCTGAAAAACACCTCTTTTCACTTCCTGGATTCTTCTTAAATGATGCTGGCAGCAGGTTTAAATCACCACAGACACAGTGAGATTCCAAAATTCAGTGTTCTAGATTCTGCAAACTAACTTACAAGAAAGTGCAGTGAGACACAGACATTTACGCCACAGCATACACTGCCACTCATTTAGACCCAACCCGCACTTCAAAATATGATCAGAGAAACAATTTTTTGACCAGTAAAGGAAATAAAACCCTTACTACAACTCTCAAAAAAAGCCTGAGAACTCGTTTGAAGGTTCAGTCTGTCCTGTTTAGAAAGAACCAAAGCACAAAGGTTAGTTGATTTTTTTGAAGTGCACTTGTAACACCATCTCCATAAAAGATAAATTTAAATGAACATTTCTCTGCTGCCATCTTGTGGATTACTGTAGTAATTCAATCAAAGCCCCATGCAGGCAAATTAAAATTCTTCCCAGGGAAATTTCACTGGATGCGAAAAGTTGTACTGATTATTCCAACTCACCTACATGACCAAACAGAGCATAACTTTATTATATGGCACTCTATTTATATCTTAGTTAAGGTCGTCCTTAAAAAGAGGAAAAGGTTTAAGCTCAAGATCCTTCAACTTGATTAACGTTGATAGAAACAAGTGTTTTTGTTATTGCTTATGCCGTAACGATTATAAAAGACATGATAAATTATCTGTGCAGTGACCACTAGCCTTGTTTGAATGTACCTTCAGTCTTATCTCCATTTCAGAACTGCTCTTCTTTGCAGAAGTTGGGAGCAGGAAGAGACGAGGCTCTTCATTTTCCTCCCTTCTCGGATGCCAGACACGGTCCCGGGAGGCACGCTGTTGGTAGCAGGTGCCTACACCCTGGCAGGTGTTCTTACTGAGTCAGCACATTCCAAATCCTGGCTAACCCTTCAGACATCCTGTCATGTATTCGAGCTTTAGGGCCTTCAATAAAACCAGAAAGAAATCCAGAGGAAAGCACACATTTTTTGTGTGTGTGTGTGTGTGTGTGTGTGTGTGTGTGTGTGTGTGTGATAACGATGGTGTACTTACTAGATAACTGTCTAAGACACTGGGGGGGGGGGGAATCTCCCATACATGCCCTAATGTCCTTCACAAAAAATCTGAGAAACCATGGAATTCTCCTATTTGGGATGAATGTAAAGGATGTGTTGGAAGAATCTACGAGATGCTTCTAGATTGCTCCTCCAAATTCCATGACCAAGAGTTAAAACATGTTATGTGTCCATTCCCTTGCAAATCACCAGAATCATGACACGAGCATAATTCAAACAGTATGCCTGTTCTGAAGCAAGGTGGGGGAGAAGGTTACTGCCACGTACTCTCAGGTGGCTGTCCTTGGCCTCTGCCTGGGATGGAGATGACTAGATGGGTGCAAATGGGTGAAACGGCACCCAAGTGCTGAAGAGCCTGTCTTCATTCCCCTCTAATTCCTCGTTCTCCTAATTCTCCTCGCCCTCAGCTGCCTTCTTCCTGGATGTCCTTGGTGTCCCCATAGGAAAAGTCTTTTCTTCCTCTTCCCAATGACATCCTATATTCCTGTATGTAGAACTTGAACTTGAACTGGACAAGTGGGATGCTGGACTCTGTATAGTGTAAACTTTTAATTAGGGAATCTCAACGGAACTTGAGCTGTGGTTATGCATCAAGGTGAAGGAATTCATGATGGGGGAAGGGTTTGGGGTGAAGGGGGGGGAATCCCAGTACCTATGAAATTGTGTCATGTAATGCAATGTAATTAATGAATGAATGAATATTAAAAAAAAAAAAAAAAGAATAGTCTGGTCTCTTCTAGAAGCAGGAAAACTGATGAGGACAATTTTCATTTTTTTTTTTAAAGATTTTATTATTATTGGAAAGCCGGATATACAGAGAGGAGGAGAGACAGAGAGGAAGATCTTCCGTCCGATGATTCACTCCCCAAGTGAGCCGCAACAGGCCGGTGCGCGCCGATCCGATGCCGGGACCAGGAACCTCTTCCGGGTCTCCCACGTGGGTGCAGGGTCCCAAAGCTTTGGGCCGTCCTCGACTGCTTTCTCAGGCCACAAGCAGGGAGCTGGATGGGAAGTGGAGCTGCCGGTTTTAGAACCGGCGCCCATATGGGCTCCCGGGGCGTGCAAGGCGAGGACTTTAGCCGCTAGGCCACGCTGCCGGGCCTGACAATTTTCATTTAAATACAAGGGATTGGGGCCCAGCACGGTGGCCTAGTGGCTAAAGTCCTCGCCTTGAGCATGTCAGGATCCCATATGGGTGCTGGTTCTAATCCCAGCGGCCCCGCTCCCCATCCAGCTTCCTGCCTGAGGCCTGGGAAGGCAGTCAAGGATGGCCCAAAGCCTTGGGATCCTGCACCAGCGTGGGACACCTGGAGAAAGTCCCTAGCTCCTGACTTTGGATCAGCTTAGCTCCGAAAGGCCACGTGGGGAGTAAATCAGCAGATGGAAAATCTTCCTCTCTGTCTCTCCTCTCTGCATATCTGACTTTCCAATAAAAATAAATAAATCTTTTTAAAACTACAAGAAATTAATAGTTCCAAACCTTGTCAATTCACAAAGGAACATTGCCTTATCATAGCAGAAGTGGTGAAATAGCAGGCATGAATGCAGACATGTTAAGTATTTCTTTCTCTGTCCCTCTACTCTTCCCATAACAGAAGAGACCTCTGGAAAGATCACCTTCCAGTCCACACTGGCGAATCTTTAGTTTACTGCTCTCCATCTCAGCAAAATGTCCAAAGTTCACCTACCTCTTGCCTTTACATTTCCAAAACTTTCCAAGTTTTCTGCATGATATTAGCAGAAAATATCTGCTAGCTAGGCCTCTTCTTCCTGTGAGGCCTCCTCATTGCATTCTGTTGAGCTGATCTGCCACAATGGACCTACATGTTTCAAATGCAGTTGAACTATTCCAATAACTAGACCTTAAGTCTACCATCAAGCTCTTCCCTAATAGAAGAAGGATGACCCCAGCTGTCCTCACTTTTGATTTCCAAGTTCCATTCCTGTGGCCACTGAGACTTGTTCAGGAATGTGCCCAAACATATTAATGCCCTAGATTGCTCAAACACTGTCCCTGAATACTAGAAGCAACAAATACACAGGTCTTCAATTCTATATTAGAGCACTGGGCATCCTGACCCATGCAACAAAATAAGCAAAAGGTAAAAAGTAGAAAGAGAAGAAGCAACTGTAATTATCTACAGATACTCTGATCTCAAAACCAGTCAATTCTCAGAATTAATAAGACAGATGGACAAAGTTCCTAGATAACATATCACTTTGGTCACAGTGTTCTTCTGCATCAATTAGAAAATGTAACCCAGGGCCCAGCCCGGCATGGCCTAGCGGCTAAGATCCTCGCCTTGAACGCCCCGGGATCCCATGTGGGCGCCGGTTCTAATCCCGGCAGCTCCACTTCCCATCCAGCTCCCTGCTTGTGGCCTGGGAAAACAGTCGAGGACGGCACAGTGCCTTGGGACCCTGCACCCACGTGGGAGACCCAGAAGAGGTTCCTGGCTCCGGGCTGGCTTTGGATCGGCGCGCACCGGCCGTTGCAGCTCACTTGGGGAGTGAATCATCGGACGGAAGCTCAATGGCTAAATCCTCACCTTGAAAGCTCCAGGATCCAGATGGGTGCTGGTTCATGTGTTGGCTGTTCTTCTTCCCATCCAGCTCCCTCCTTGTGGCCTGGGAAAGCAGTGGAGAATGGCCCAAAGCCTCAGGACCCCTGCACCCATGTGACAGATCCAAAAGAAGCTCCCAGCTCTGGCTTTAGATTGGCTTGGTTTGGGAGTGAAGTAGCAGGTGGAGGATCTTTCTCTCTGTCTTACTTCTCTGCATGAATCTGATCTGCCTTTCCAATAACATAAATGTTTTTTAAAAAGACTAATGAACATTTGCTATACAATTTCTGTCAATCAGCCACAAAGTCAAAAGCACCAAGTAGGATGGTCTTGATTCAGGTTTCTTATGAGGTTGCTGTCAAGAAGTCAGCTTGAAGTTGCCATCCTCCCTGGCCTTAACCAGGGCAGGATAGGGGAGCAGAGCAGTATGCTTCCCGTTGGCTCATTCAGCAAGGCTGGAAACCTTGATGCTAAGGAACAGACAGGGTCAGGTCTGTGATACCACTCTTTTTGACGTGCTGAGACAAATCTTGGTCTCTCTGGCAAAAGAAAGACAGAGAAATCTGCGGCGTCCCTCTCCCATGGGCAAGAGTGGAACTGGCTGTCAGGAGAGGAGCACCTGCAGCATCCCATCACTGTGCAGAAAGCTCTTCTGCAGTTGTAGCAGGAGTTCCTTGTTCTGAAGAACAAGAGCTGAAGCCGACATGTGCACAAGTTCCAGTGACAAGCACGCCGCTGCAGCCCACTCTGGTGTGTGTCCTGTGCCTGCCTCTTCTACACCTTATCTCTGGGAACCAACGCACTCTACGGGTTATAAGTACAGTTGGGTGAAAGAGCCCTAATACCTATCATAGGTATAACAATTTTATGGAAGAGACACCTGCCTTTCAGGGAATAAACATAAAACAATCTCTTATGCTTTCTAACTATTGCCTCAAGCTGTAGTATGTTGGGTCTTCTGCTCATGTTTTAAAAATATGCATGGATTAAATGTCTATTAGCTGCCATAGAGTCACACACTTTCTCTAGGAAAGGCTATGTAACAAATATTTTAAGCTTTGTGGGCCACCTAGGGTCTTGGCTACATATTTTTATTCATTCTGCACTCCTTTACAACTCCTGCCACAACCATGTGGAGATTGGATTTGGCCTTTGGTTCTCAAAACAGCTTTATCTTGGGATGGTAACAGTTCTCACAGTTCCTGTTAAGTGCTAGCCTGCAGATTTCAATGCCTGCTGAGGCTAAGCAAACTATGTATCCAGTCGGAATCATTAAGTCAAGGTGACCACCAGGTGGTCCACCACAGCCAGTGTGGAGATCCTCAGGCAAAGCACCCAAAGCGCAATATTTAAGGAGGCTCCTATCCACAAGTGCCAATTCTGCGTTTGCACAAACCTCAGAGTGAGTGCTTCCCTAAACTTAGCACCATGGGCACCATCCCTTGCCTCATCCTTATCCCAGCCAGGAAAACCACCATCTAGCTGCACACTCTCAACGCCAGAACTGTCTTGCTTGCTGTTGCTACAGTGTTTGCTGCTTGCTCAGAAAGCTCTGGGCTCTTGGCCCTGGCTGCTTCTCCTGGAACAGAACCCACTGCATGTGTTTGTTTCAGCCCACGCAATCACCCTCATGGGACTTGGGGGCAAGAGAACCAACACAAATATGCTGAGGCTGCTGCTTTTATTGTGCCCTGAATAATAAAAGCCATTTGTCTCTGACCTAGGAGCCTGTCGTCATCTGCCAGTAGACAGGAAATGGTCTGGGGATAATTTACTGGACCGCAAGCATGGGGAAAGCTGACTGCTTGCACTTCTCGACTTTCGTGTCTAATGCAAAGCCCCTGCCCATTCCTACCCCCTCATCTCTGTCAGTTGCAGTAGAAGGGCAACCATAGACACCTGTGACAAGACAGTGTTATCTGTGACACCTTCTCTTTCCTCCTTAAAGGGTGGCGTTGGGGACAAGGAGGAAGGATTAGGGATTCTGAAATATTACATTACTATCTGCCTGAGGGCAGTGGGGCAGGGTGGAAGGACTTCTCCTTTCTCCTATACGACTTGATTCACTCTGGTGACAGATGGCAAGGAGCTCCTCAAGGAAAGGTAACCTATTCTTCTTCTACCCTGACAGTGGTATGCATCTCCCCTCCCTTCTCTCTTGCCCTAGGAAATTGTACAGTTCCTGCCCCTTTAACTTCTGAAATCTTTCACAAGGAGCCCAAGGAACCTCCCTATTGATCTTCAGAACCTCTGAGGACTGCAAAACTGTTGGAATGGGATTGTAGGTACCTTCCACTGACAGCCAGACATGGCCTCTGCAAGTTCAAAGACCTAAGTCCCTTTCATGGATCTCTCAGCTTCAGAAACCTCTAGGCAGAGGCATTGGAACAGGTTGTGCCACTTGGGACATTTGCACATCACATTGGAGTGCCTGGCATCAAGTCCCACCTCCACTTCCAATCAAGCTTCTTGCTTTTACACACCTGGAAGGCATCAGATGATAGTCAAAGCACTTCTGTCCCTGACACTCATGCAGGACACCCAGACAGAGTTTCTGGTTCCTAAATTTAGACTTGTCCAGCCATGGTTGTTGAGGGCATTTGGGAAGTAAACCAGCTGATAGATAGAAGTTCCTCTCTCCACCTTTGATTCAGTTTCTTACTAATGGTAAGGCATCAGCTAATGGTCCAAAGTACTTGAATTCCTGCCACCCATGGGCTATTGGCTTCAACCTGGTCCAACCCTAGCTGTTGTAAGCATTTGAGGTACAAGCTAGGAGCTGGAAAATCTCTCTCCCTCCCTCCCTTTCACTCTGTCATTCTAACTTCAGTTAAATAAATAAATCATGTTTTTTTAAGATTTATCTATTTTTGCCCTTTCGCCCGCGGTGCGCGACCTGGCTCAGTGGAGTTCGTGATGCTGATGGACCTCAGGTCTGGCGCTTGGCTGAACCAATGGAACATGGTATCTTGGTCCCTTTCCTGCTGATAGCGGGAGTGAATTTGGACATGGTGTAAGCTAATTTTTCAAAGTTTAGAGCAGAATAATCAAGCAAAACCCGTGATCTTAGAACTATCCTCAGCAGCACTGTAAACTGCTCTGTTTCACACAGGTCATTTTTTTTTTTTTACTAATTACATTGCATTATGTGACACAGTTTCACAGGTACTGCGATTCACCCCACCCCTCCCCAAACCCTGCCCCCCATGGTGGATTCCTCCACCTTGTTGCATTACCACAGTTCAAGTTCAGCAGAGGTTCTTTCATTGCAAGCATATACCAAGCATAGAGTCCAGCATCTTATTGTCCAGATAAGTCCAATGACTTGTTGGGGAGACCTTCTCTGGTCTGAAGGCAGAGCCAGCAGAGTATCATCCCGATCAATTAAAAGCCCCAACATAACATCAGCAACAATTTACAATGTTTTTTTTTTAAAGATTTGTTCATTTTATTACAGCCAGCTATACAGAGAAGAGGAGAGACAGAGAGGAAGATCTTCTGTCCGATGATTCACTCAACTGCCGTCCTCAACTGCCTTCCCAGGCCACAAGCAGGGAGCTGGATGGGAAGTGGAGCTTCCGGGATTAGAACCGGTGCCCATATATGGGATCCCAGGGCTTTCAGGTTGAGGACTTTAGCCGCTAGGCCACGCCGCCGGGCCCAAAAAATGCAAGTTCTTAGCCACATTGACATTTCAATTTTTGTTTATATACAACCGGGTTGTATACATCTTAAAATGGCTATAGATTACTGTTCAGCTATCTTGTATCTATTTTCATCATATTTAGCATTTTATAGTGTTGAAGCATAATTTTGCTGAACCTGGCTTTTTTTCGGGTAGTCTAGACTGGCTTATAACTCCTAACAAGACATGTCAACAGTTGAGGTGCAGAACAGTTTTAGGAGGGGTGTGCAGAGAAATCCACACCACCCTAGTGAGGAGTAACCACTCTGTGTCCCACCTAGCAAGATATAAGTGAATCCACACTGACCGTTTCCTGTCTGATTCCAAGCTTTCCTTTTTGTTTGGTTGGTTGTTTTGAGGGGTGTCCGGAGCGATCCTGATGGTCAGTCATTGCAAGAGAGGGTGGGGACCCCAAGTTGATTGCAGTGGGGCCTAAGAGTTTCTTGAGTGATTCTGTGCTTTGGTGTGCAATTCTATGATTATGATAATTAAGTGACTGCATTTGTTAAGTCTCACACTTGAGGTGAACCCCAGAGTGTATGTTCATCCTTCAATAAACTTTTGAACACGGAAAAAAAAAAAAGATTTATCTATTTTTTAATCTATTTTTATTGGAAAGTCAGATATACAGAGAGGAGGAGAGACAGAGAGGAAGATCTTCCACCCAATGATTCACTCCCCAAGTGGCTGCAATGGCCAGTGCTAAGCCAATCCAAAGCCAGAAGACAAGAGGTTCTTCCTGGTCTCCCACGCAGATGCAGGGTCCCAAGGCTTTGGGCCATCCTTAACTGCTTTCCCAGGCCACAAGCAGGGAACTAAATGGGAAGCAGGGCTGCTGCAATTAGAACCGGTGCCCATATGGGATCCTGGCGCATGCAAGATGAGGACATCAGCCACTAGGCCACCATGCCAGGCCCAATTCATGGATCTTTTGAAATCGCATTTGGGTAGCCAGCATTATGGCACACTGAGTGAAGCTTGCATTCTCAGCATTCAATAGGGGTAACAATTCAAGTCCTGGTTGCTCCACTTCCCAATCAAGCCCCCTGCTAATGTACCTGGGAATGCATTGGAAGATGGACCAAGAAAGAGCTTGGGCCCCTGAACCAACTTATATAATCCAGATGAAACTCTGGATGTCAGCCTGGCCCAGTCCTATCTGTTGCAATCATTTGTGGAGTGAACCAGTGGATAGAAGATGTGTGTGTGTGTGTGTCTGTGTGTGTGTGTGTGTGTGTAACAGTGAAAGCAGGTCTGGAAAAAAAAGTTTCCCTTAAGAAAACTCAAAAAAAAAAAAAAAAAAAAGGAAAAAACATGTTTCCTTACTAAGAGCACAAAAGCTTGCTCTGATCCAATAAAGTTACGTGGATTCTGTCTTGTGACCAATGGGAACAATATCAAAAGGATTTGCTTGTATGGGTTTAGGGTCACGTGTGAAAGCGTGGTGCAGCAGTGGTGCTCCTGCCTCCACAGCACACTCCAGCATGGCTTGGAGGACTTACTGTAAGGACTTACTGTGAAACTTCCCCGAGTTTCCCAAGCACCAGCAGTTATAGGTGCAGTTAGAGAAGGTAGTGCTGCTAATGGGAGAATCATACTTTCGAGATCCACTGCCTAGCGCATCCTTTTCTGAAGGAATAGCCAACGGCCTGCTATTTGTATAACATGATCAGTCATTCCTATATCATAAAGCTGCCATTACATTTTTAATTAAAAAATGCAATAGGGGATTTTGAGGGCTTCTGAATTGGAGACCACATCCACATGACACAGTTAGGAGAAAAGGATAGGGTAAAAAAGTCCTGCACTCAGACCTCTTGCAGATTTCACCCCGTGCACCTCATCATCTGGCTGCACATCTGGATATTTAGGGTATCATTTATCAACATAGTAAAACTGTAAACATGTCTCCCTGAGTTCTGTGCACTGTCCTCAAGAATTGATGAACCCGACGAGGGAACTGTGGAAACCCCAATGTGTACAAACTCAATCAGAAGTATAGATCACAACCTGGGACTTGTAACTGGCACCTGAAGTGGGGATGTCTTGTGCGACTGAGGACTTCAATGTGGAATCAGATGCTGTTTCAAAGTAGACAGTATAGGAATTGAATTGAATTGTAAGACACCAGCTGGATCCACCTGAGAACTGGGTGTTACTGGGAAGAAATATTCACACATCCTGATGACCAGAGGTGGGGAGTGACACGAGTCAGGTCAGTAAAGCGCTCGAAGTATCTCTGCCTCATACACACACCACATTCGTTCACAAAATGTCTGTGGCTGCTTTCTCGGTACAACTGTCGAGATGAATAGTTGACACCAGCTTTCCAGACTGCAGAGTCTTTGTTTTGGTTTTCTGTTTGTTTCTCATTCCTTTACAGAAACAGTTTGCTAATCACTGCTTTAGAGCATCTTCTAGCCCTCAGGCAACCCTACCAACATAACATCCTGCAAAGGAAGATTACAGAAAAAAGAGCCCTGTACGGCTACTACCAGAACTATGGCATATTTTGTTAATCTTATTATGGCCTTGACTTTGCATTGAGTCATTGATATTTATGTATAAACTTCAAAAATATCTGGGCCCAGCACAAGAGCCTAGTGACTAAATCCTACCTTGCAATCGCCAAGATCCCATATGGGCATTGGTTCATGTACTGGCTGTTCCACTTCCCATCCAGCTCCCTACTTGTGACCTGGAAAAGCAGTGGAAGACAGCTCAAAGCCTTGGGACCCTGCACCCACTTGGGAGACCTAGAAGAAGTTCCTGGCTCCTGGCTTTGGATTGGCACAGCTGTGCCATTGTGGCCACTAGGGGACTGAACCAGTGGACAGATCTTTTGTTTCTCCTTCTCTCTGTTAATCTGCCTTACTAATAAAAAATAAATAAATATTTTTATAAATAAATAAATAGAATAAGCTGAGCCCGGCATGATGTCCTAGTGGTTAAAGTCCTCGCCTTGAGCATGTCGGGGTCCCATATGGATGCTGGTGCTAATCCCGGCGGCCCCACTTCCCATCCAGCTCCCTGCTTGTGGCCTGGGAAAGCAGTTGAGGACGGCCCAAGGCCTTGAGACCCTGCACCAGCTTGGAAAACCTGGAAGAAGTTCCTGGATCCTGACTTCAGATCAGCGCTGTACCAGCTGTTGCAGCCACTTGGGAAGTGAATCATCAGATGGAAGATCTTTCTCTCTGTCTCTCCTCCTCTCTGTATATCTGACTTTGCAATAAAAATTTGTAAAATAAATAAATAGAACAAGCTTCTGTGACCTATTTATAAAAAATCTTTAAAAATATTTTCAGGCATTGCTTCTTGGTCTTTTGGCTAAGATCAAGTGTAAAATATTTACAGTGGATTTGGGGAAGGGATAAGAGAAATCAGAGAGCCTATGGAACTGTATCATAAAATAGTAATAATAATAATAATAATAATAAAACAAAAAATGGAGCAATTCAGAATGTGTGTGCTAGAGAGAGACAAAAAGAGACAGAGAACCATCTGCTGGGTCACTCCCCAAGCGCCTACAACAACTGAAATTGGACTGGGTCAAGCCAAGGTCCAGGAACCCAATCCAGGAAATAAATGAATGGCCAGAACTCAGTCATCACCAGCTGCCCCCAGGGGCTGCATTACTGAGGACCTGGAAGGAGCCAGATTCAAGGACAGAATCCAGGCCACTCCAAGGGGGACCTGGGCCTCTGCACAGGTATCTCAACCACTAGGCCAAATGCCTTCCCCCAGGTCACTATAATTCCTTTAATGAAAAGTTTTCTAAACTTTGGAATATAAAAACCCTTTTGCAAGTATCTATGTTATCACTAACAAAAGACAAGCAAAAGCCTACAGCATTTATTACAGTGGAGTTGCATCCCCTACAGAGTTGTACACACAAGGGAAAAAAAAAGCCTCATGGAGTCCAAATTATGCTTGGAAATCTAAGTCACCTTTAAAATACAGTATACAACATTTACAGACTATGTTGGAGGCAGATTCTCAATATGTCCAACACAGCCAGTTTTTCTTTCAGTGTTCAAACAGATGGCTCATTCTTTGGGTGAGTACCAGATGAAGTAGTTGGCTTGCATTTGAGGCCATCTTGTCTAAAAAATACTTATCTTTAAACACTAGCATCACACTCTGCAATGAGAATCTCACAACTACAAGACACAAAGCATTTCTGATCAGCTGAGGAAAAGGGAGTTAATGCCTCCCTTTTAACACTCAGGAGCTATCTTTGAGAGCAATGGGCAGGTCACAGTGACTGAACAACTGAAATTTGCACTCTTTATCTTTTTCTCTCTGGCCCACCACTTATGGTTAGATTGAAAAACTTGAAAATATCTCTAATTGGATTCCTTTAGAATCATAAAGATAGCGATAATGAAATAAAGATCTTAAAACTGTGACTCATATTCCACTCCTGGTACTAATCTCTGTTATTACTATGCTCAGATAATAAATGAGACAAACCCAGGTAAACTTGTCATCAAACTGATTTTTCTTAAAAATACATCAGTATCACTATTGGCACTAGTATTTTGGCATTATTATCACTGTTTGTAATGGAGATTTTAAAACAATTCATGCTGAAAGAGATGGGGCCACAAGCATCATCCATCACCTTTAGACTCTGAAATTCAGAGCTGTAGCCTTGCTGTAATGGCAACCATGCTGCCATGGAAACAATGACAAAATCCATCCATGCCTATTCCATACTGAAAAAAGTGCCTTGAGCTACCTTTTGCCTCGTTCCTCGTTTCATACAAATACCAAATACCAAGCCCTTTCAAATCATCACAAAGATTATTCTGAATCATGTTCATGCTCATGGTAAAGTCACATGGGAGTTTATTAGGAAGACAACACATGCTCTAAAATTTTTATGAAATTTGTCATTCAGATTTCATAATTTAATATAAAATTAAAATACTACCTAAATCTCTCACAAATCAAACAAATGGTTATTGACCTTATTTTACATATAAGAAACCAGATGGCCTGAGGACATCAGGTGGCATTTAGGGTGCAGTTAGACCCCAAACAAGGCTTTCTGATGTCAAGAAATTAAATTGGTGGAAGGTGTCACCCATCTTTTCAACATTAAAGCAAGAATTAATTTTGGCATGTTTATTATGGGAAAATGAAAAGTAAACAAAATAATTACTATAAGAAAGTACATAAAATAATTCTTTCATAACTACTTTCATTGTTAAATGTATTAAGTTGAAAACAGGATAAAGTAAGATAATTTATGACCAAAGTAGTAGCTTGGGAAACATAAATTTTATTACTTTAACAATGTGAGTGGCATAGGAGTAGTAAAAATTAAGGACGCCCATACCTATCTTGTTGAAAGGGAATAACAACACCTTAAAAGGTTCTTTTCTCACTAAAGCTGTCTGTTCCTTAACATGCTATTTATCTAACTAAAATAAAAGGTCAAGCAAAAAAATCTAAATCATACTTTCTTATTTTTTCATACAAATAACAGAAATAACTCAATAACCATAAGGAAAATGCTAGGAATCATTAGAAAATAGTTTATTAACATAAGAAATGCAGTACATTTATTCATAAATCATTACTTGTTTGCTTATGCTTCAGTAAAAGGTAATTGTTCTGAATGCAGATGTTTTTAGACTCAGCAAACCACCTTGCATCACTGCATCATCTGTCAGCGTCAAAAGAGTATCTTACCTTAGGTGATTTAGGATTTCAAGCCTCCCTGACTGCTGGCCAGTTCATCTTTGAGTGTTAACGAATATAAAACACAGCACATCTTCTCTTTCAATTTGCTTTAACACGTTAATCCACTCCTGTTCTATAGACAGATAAAATGTCATATGTCACCTAAATGTGCACAGGATTTTATTAATCAATAAAATTATGGTGTTATTACTTGTGTGCATTTATTCTATGGTCAATTCCTCCAGCAGGCCAATCTTCAACAGCAGAAATGTCCATTTATGTAAAGAAGAGAGTGAGTCAGAGCTCTGGACTCAGGAATTCTTATTCTCTTCTAGGTTCTAGTATGTCTGCCAACCACCAACTGTGCTAAGTGGTTACTGCACTTAACACAGTTCTTCTTTTAATTCGAAAATCAGAGTATCTACATTCCTAAATTTCTCTCATTGTGCAATATTTTTCTGTAAAGTGATTCGGGTTTTTTAGTATTGATTTTTTAAGAGCATGAACACTTACCTATATTATTTTAGACTACTAGAAAATTGTTAGACCTTTGCGTATCACAAAGGTACTATATTGGAGAGCCCTTGCACAACTTTATATAAGCTACAAACCAGAAAGGTTTGGGTAGAGGCTGCACGCAGGCACCCGTAATATGCATGGCAATCTAAAATCTCAGTGGTAGGCACCAACCAATTACTCTTACCTTTAGCAAGACAAAGGTAACATTTGTACTCACCAAGAGTAACATTTCATAAACAGCTTTAACATCTTCAGTTCAAACAACTTTAGAATCTTCAGTTAGCATATGAGCACAGAATGTTTGTTTCTACATAAGCTCCTAATGAAAATAAACTAAAATACGCATTACACTTGTGTGCTTGATGGTTACAAACTGTAATGTACCTTATAGATACCCTCATTCACATATGCACATAAACCAGCTATATTTACTGTAATGAGATTGTTTCTGTAGAGTAAATGGTACAATAAATGTTAAACTATTTTGAATGGTTGCTATTTTCATTTTGTAGTTGGTGATATGTCTTCATTGTTTTGAAAATGTAGGCATCTGAAATGAAGTAATCAATAGCATTACTCTACAGTGAGTGCTAAAAAGGATGTTACACACAGGGAAAAAAAACCCACTTATTAACACAGTCTATGCACCACTTTGATAAAGGTGATGGGAAACCACAGCTATAACCTGCTGAAAAAAATAGAGTAAAATACACCCCCTTCTACTGGTGGCATTTTTGTTTCTAGCATTTCAGATTAGTATTTTTCCTTCAGTGAATTTATAAGCGTGAAGTACACACGTTAGACCTACTAAACAACATTATAGACCAATGTGCTTCTATGTTTACATAATAATACAAATTATAATTTATAGCATGCCAAAAGAAAATACAAATTTATTGCAATGATTAATAGTAGGGCCTGGTGCAGTGGCCTAGCGGCTAAAGTCTTGCCTTGCACGTGCTGAGATCCAATATGGGCCCTGGTTCTAATCCCAGCAGCCCTGCTCCCCATCCAGCTCCCTGCTTGTGGCCTGGGAAACCAGTTGAGGGCAGCCCAAAGCCGCATGGAACACCTGGAAGAAACTACTGGCTTTGGATCAGCTCAACTCCAGCCACTGCAGTCACTTGGAGAGTGAATCAATACACAGAAGATCTTCCTCTCTATGTATCCAACTTTGCAATAAAAATTAAAAATTCTAAAAATAATAATAATTAATGGATTCTTCATCCTAACACATTTCTGATTAGCCGATATATCATTTTTTGGTGGTTCTAGATTTTTCTTAAACAATTTTCAGTGCTTGATTATTTCATTTTAAGCATTTTGGCCAGCAGTGCCTTGAAAATTTTTTGAACCATATATCTACATTTTAATATCTTTATTTTAATCTTGGTCTAGATTCTGGATATCTGAAATATCTAATCATTTTGGAGTACATGTATTTTTGAACCACTTTTGTTTTATTATAATTGAAGGAAATATTGGGGCCGGCAAACCATTCAATGGGCTAATCCTCTGTGCACTGGTATCCGTATGGGTGGTGACTCATGTCCTGGCTGCTCCATATCCCATCCAGCTCCCTGCTTGTGGCATAGGAAAGCAGTGGAGGATGAACCAAAGCCTTGGGTTCCTGCACCCGAAGGGAGACCCAGAAAACCTCCTGGTTCCTGGCTTCAAATTGGCTCAGCTCTGGCCATTGCAGCCATTTAGGAAGTAAACTGACAGATAAAAAAAATTTCTGTCTCCTTGTATTAACCTGCCTTTACAACAAAGATAAACAAATCTTTAAAAAATAAAGTGTAATACTTTTACTAAAATAAAAGAATTACAAGGTCAGGAAAGTCCTCCTCTCTCTGACTCTCCTTGTCTGTCTTTCAAATAAATAATTAATCTTTAAAAAAATATTCCAGAGGCAGGTGTTGTATGATAATAGGCTAAGACACAGCCCCCAATGTGGGCATATCATATGCACACAGGTTCAAGTCTTGGCTGCTCCACTTCCAATCCAGCTCCCTCTTAATATGCCTTCTCAGGCAGCAGAGGATGGTCCAAGGGCGTGGACTGCTACACCCATGTGGAAGACCAGGAACAAGCTCCTGGCTCCTTGCTTCAGCCTGGCCTTGCCTTGGCTATGGTGACCATTTGAGGAGTGGATCCAAGGATGGAAAAATCTCTGTCTCTTCCTCTCTCTTTAACTCATTCAAATAAATATGTAAATATTTAAAAGAAAGAAGAAACTATAAAGAATATCTGCCATCAAATAGGTGGAATTGTGTTAGATACTTGTAAGACAATGTCCCGTTTATAATGTGAAACATTAAGTATACAAGGGAGGATGGTATGATGGCTCAATTGGCTAATCCTCTGTCTGCAAATGCCAGCATTCAATATGGGTGCCAGTTCATGTCCCAGATGTTCCACTTCCCATTCATATGTCTGCTTGTGGCTTGGGAAAGCAGCCAGGTATGGCCCAAAGCTTTGCAACCCTGTACCCACATGGGAGATTCAGAAGAAGCTCCTGGCTCCTGGCTTCAGATCAGCTCAGCTCCAGCCATTGCAACTACTTCGAGGAGTGAATCAGCAGGTGGAAGATCTTTTTGTCTTTCTCTCCTTTTTTTGCAAATTGTTTTATTTTTGCAATAAAAATAAATAAGTCTTAAAAAATAACTTTAAAAAACAAATCAATGTAGCAAATAACTCAGATTAGAGAGGGAGCCATAACAATTAATCAAGGACCAGTCCTTCCACCCCAACTCTTGATTCTACTTGTTTCTGAATCTCATTCTATGTTAATTCAACATTCTACCTTATCTCTACACTGAACTCATCTCAGTAACACCCAAACACTCTGGTCAAATATTAATGGACCATTCTTGTCATCCTGCCCACAGGCCTGGTGTCACCCCGCTCAGCATGCAATATGACCATCGGAGTGCACTTATAAACTCAAAATCCTCACCTCATTAAATTCTTCTCTGGCACCATCTCAAAACAAATCTTCCATTTTCCTCCTATTAACTGCCAGTTACTGAAATTCAATATAGCACTGCCCTGTACCACATGTATCGTAAGACCCTCAATTTGAGCCCAGAACAAGAGCCTAGCAGTTAAAGTCCTCACCTTGAATGCACCAGGATCCCATATGGGCGCCAGTTCTAATCCCTGCGACTCTGCTTCCCATCCAGCTCCCTGCTTGTGGCCTGGGAAAGCAGTCGAGGACGGCCCAAAGCCTTGGGACCCTGCACCTGTGTGGGAGACCCAGAAGCATTTCTGGTTTCAGATCGGCACAGCAGCACAGGCCATTTCAGTTACTTGGGGAGTGAAACATCAAACAGAAGATCTTCCTCACTGTCCCTCCTCCTCTCTGTATATCTGACTTTGCAATGAAAATAAATCCTAAAAAAAAAAAAAAAAGAAAGACCCTCAATTCATCATTCTGTAGTCTGATTCACTTCTCTCCTGTTGGACCCATTCTCTACTCTGAGTAGTCTCAGCTTAGGCATTACCTTGTTTCAGCTTTGTCACACATGAAGTAAGTGTAGTCCACATTTTTAAAATAGATCTCATGGGACTACAGTAAATATCAAAAGACTATTAACAAAAGGATTTAGCACCGGTGAAGTATAATAGATGGTGGTTATTCTTAGCTTACCAACACACGAACATTTAAGAGCCATTGAACTACTTGTGTTAGTACAGATTCCCTAACTTGGAACATTCTCCCTGTGCTTGCTCAACTTCTGCTGATCTTTCAAGCTCTGGTCTGTCACAGGAGGCTTGCTCAGAATTCACCAGCCTCAACAACACAAGGTCTCCTGGGCCGACTGTGCGATAATCTCCTGGTATGTCACAAATTTTAACAACCTGCTCAATAACTTTCCTTGCCACTGTTAGCTCCATGGAGGATCATGTTTACAACTGCACCAATCACCGTGACTGGAAAAAAGCTTTTCAGATTTTTGGCTTTCATGACATAACTGAAAATATACATTAATGTTCTATGTAAAGAGAAGCCTAGACCCAGCACAATGGCCTAGTAGCCAAAGTCCTCGCCTTGCATATGCCGGGATTCCGTATGGGCACCGGCTCTAATCCCAGAAGCCCTGCTTCCCATCCAGCTCCCTGCTTGTAGCCTGGGAAAGCAGTCGAGGATAGCCTTGGGACCCTGCACCCGCATGGAAAACCCAGAAAATGCTCTAGGCTCCTGGCTTCGATTTGGCTCAACTCTGACCATTAGCGGCTGCTTGGGTAGTAACTTAACAGACAGAAGATCTTCCTCTCTGACTCTTCTCCTCTCTGTATATCTGACTTTGCAATAAAAAAATAAATCTTTAAAAGAGAGAAACCTGCAGATCTCTTTAGGATGAGCCAGTGACAGCCATCTTTCTATTGCTTTTTCAAGTTTCTATCATCCAGGAAGACTACCACACAGAGCAAGAAAAAAAAATTCACTAACATTTCCTTTAAAAAAAAATTTTTTTATTGATGGCTCCAGTTTATCTCCTTCTAAAAATCCAAATAAAGTGAATAATAACCTTAGGATTCTGTTGTCTTCATAACAAAGTAGAGGATAGGATTAGAACTGGATCATTTGACCCCTTCTCTTCTATCTGCTCCAAGTTTGAAATGTTTACATCTCGGGCCCACCAGCGTGACCTAGCGGCTAAAGTCCTTGCCTTGAACGCCCCGGGATCCCATATGGGCGTCAGTTCTAATCCCGGCAGCTTCATTTCCCATCCAGCTTCCTGCTTGTGGCCTAGGAAAGCAGTCGAGGACGGCCCAAAGCTTTGGGACCCTGCACCTGTGTGGGAGGCCTGGAAGAGGTTCCAGGTTCCCGGCTTCGGATCAGCACAGCACCAGCCATTGCGCTCACTTGGGGAGTGAATCATCGGACACTCTGTCTCTCCTCTCTGTATATCTGACTTCGTAATAAATAAATAAATAAAGAATAAATAAATCTTTTAGAAAAAAAAAAAGAAATGTTTACATCTCTCAATAGCCAACATTCTCGTGAATCTAGAGCTGGGCTCTACACACTAAGCCTCTGCACAATCCTCTTCGTAGTTTTAGCCTTTTTTTCTGAAAAAATGGCTCCTTCTGCACACCACAGCTATTCTGCTTTCTGTAACCATGCCATTTCTCCTGGGCCCTTACATTGCGTCACTTTGTGGGACTGTGCTTGCCACACTTCTTACAGAAGGTCTGGCGGAGTTCTGTCAGCATAACGAGAAAGTGTTAATGGTTTCCAATACAACTTTGGAGGGGGTAACAAAACATATGCCGGGCCTATTTTTTGTTATGCTAGAAAAGTGCATACTGGAGGAAGAAGACTGATTTGTTTTTGCATTCTGCATTATAATTGGTAGCTCAAAGATCAGGATCTTAATGTAGAATATATTCTTCTTTGACACATTATCTTACATTGACTATACTTAAAATTCACCATCAAATCAAAGGATAAGACTTCCATAGGTTGTTCTCTCCAGTAGCTTTACCACACACAAGCATACTTTCAAAAGTTCATGAAAAATAGTTAGAAGATGTTTATTTTGGAGACAGCATTGTGGCATTGCACGTAAAGTCACCTCCTGCAATGCTGGATTCTTATACAGGTACCAGTTAGAGTTCTGGTTTCTCTGAAACGAACTCTCTCACTCTCTCTCTTGCATGTGCCCACTTTCTCTCCTCCTCTAACTCTGCCTTTCAAATAGATAAATCCTTTAAAAACTTTTTTAGTGCAAGAAATCAAAACCCATAAACATGAGGGGCTGGTCAAAGAGTTCATGAAATACCACTATGCACAAGATCTGCCCCCTGGAAGAACACCAGACAAGTTTGGTGAACTCTTTTGTCAGGTTGCAGTCAACACAGGTAAATACAAGAACCAAGGCAAGCAGCAGCCCAAACCAGACCAAATTACAGTACCTGTCGGCATACAAATGGGTCAGGTCAGTGGGTGGGCCACCAGGCTGAGCCAGCTCATAGCATCCACTGGCAGATCTGAGAACCAGGATGGGGTGCAGGAGGGGCTGGGTTGGCCTGCATCACCAGCCAGTTCAAACTCAAGCTGGGACGGGGGGTTGACTCTGCAGCTGAAGTACCCACTGGTGGATGCTGAGGAAAGATCAACCATGTTAGTCTGGAGGTGGTGGGTGCCAGGGCTGTGGGTGCCAGGGCTGTGGGTGCCAGGTGTGTGACCCCCAGGAGTGAGGCGCCTGGAGGACCATGGGGCTCCTGGACCAGGTGCTAGGACCCACCTACATGGTAGGTGTTGGGTCTGTGAGCCCCAGGGGTGGAGGATCCACCTTGGCCTTAGGTCTCCTGGCCCAGGTTCCAGGGTCCACCTATGTAGCGGGTTTCGGTTATGTGAACCTCAGGGGTGGTTTACAGCAAGGCCTGGCTCTCCTAACCCAGGTCCTTGGGCCCACCTGTGTGATAGGTGCTGCATCTGTGAGCCCCAGGGCAGGGATCCCTGAGGGGCCTGGGTCTCCTGATCCAGGTCATAGGGCCACCTATGTAGTGGGTGTCAGGTCCGTGAGGCCTGGGGGTAGAATGTCCAACAGGGCCTGTGTCTCCTGGCCCAGGTCCTTGGGTCGGCCTGCACAGTGGTTAGTGGGTGCCAAATCCATACGCCCTAGGGGTGGGAGCTGTCCGGAGGGGTCTGGGTCTCCTGGCCCGGGCCACAGAACCCACCTACGTAGTGGGTTTTGGGTCCATGAGCCCCAAAGGTGGGGTTACAGCGGGTCCCAGGTCACATGGCCCAGGACCTTGGACCCGCCTGTGCAGTGGGTGCTGGATCCGTGAGAGCCAGGGGTGGGGGGGTTCAGAGGGGCCTGGGTTTCCTGGCCCAGGTCACCAAGCCCGCCTGGATCAGCAGCATCAACATCATCAAAATGTCCACATTACCAAAAGTAACATACAGATTCAACACAATCCCAATCAAAATCCCAACATCATTCTCAGAAATAAAACAGATGACACAAAGTTCATCTGGAAACGAGAGACCACAAGTAGCCAAAGTTATCCTGAAGAAGCTGGAGGAATCACAATTCCAGACCTCAAGACGTAAGGCAGTGGTCATTAACACAGCATGGTACTGGTAGAGAAACAGAGAAGAAGATCAATGGAACAGAATGGAAACTTCCAGAAGTAAGCCCACACATGTAGCCAACTAATCTTTGAAAGAAACTGAAAACAATCCAGGGAAAAATTCTGGTATCTTCAACAAATGCTGTTGGGACAAATGGATAGCAGCCTGCCAAGGTAAGAAGCAAGACCTCCACCATCTTACCCAGAAATTCAGCTCTAAATGGATTAAGAACCTGAATCTTCACCCAGAAACCATTCAACTATTAGAGGAAAACATAGGGAGTACTCTCCAAGAGATAAGAATTAGGAAAGACTTCTTAGAAAAATCACCAAAAGCATACAGTCAAAGCCAAAATAAACAAAAGAGGACTACATCAAACTAGGAAGCTTCTGTACAGCAAAGGAAATGATCAACAAAGAATCAACCAACAGAATGGGAGAAATAGCACACTACACAATCAATACGGGACTAATATCCAGGATTTACAAAGAGCTTCATAAACTCAATGACTGCAAGACAAACGATCCTGTGAAGAAATGGGCAAAGGAAATGAACATTTTTTCAAAAGAATAAATTCAAATGGCTAATAGACAAATGAAAAAAATGCTCAGGCTCCCTAGCTGTCAGGAATATACAAATGAAAAGCACATTTGTATATATGTTGTTATATATAACTCCTGTGAGATTGGCTTACATTCAGAACTCCACTAGTAACACCCACTGGTGTGGAAGTGGGGAGAAAGGTACCCTCCTTCAAGCTAGTCAGAGTGTAGGTTAGTACACTACTATAGAAGTCAGTATGGTGAGTGCTAAAAGAACTAACAATTGATCTGCCATATGAGCCAGCTATTCCAGTTTGCAGAGTATGTCCAAAGGAAATGAAATATGCATTTTAGAAAGGGGTCTGTAATCCTATATTTACAGCAGTACAATCGACAATACCAAGGACTTGGAAACAACCCAGATGCCTGTCAAAAGAGACGTGCATAAAGAAACTGTGGTACATCTACCCTACAGAATACTACTCAACCACTAAAAAGAATGAAGTCCTACTATTTGCAATCAAATGGTCCCAACTAGAGACCAATATGCTCAGTGAAATCAGTCAAAGCCAAAAGGACAAGTACCGTATGTTCTTTCTCATACAAGGCAACCCTCATGCAAAATATAAGATCACGAGCCTTGTCAATTCTGTTTTTGCTACATCTCATGGGCCTGGCGTGGTAGCCTAATGGCTAAAGTCCTAGCCTTGCACATGCCAGGATCCCATATGGGTGCCAGTTCTAATCCCAGCAGCCCCACTTCCCATCCAGCTCCCTGCTCGTGATCTAGGAAAGCAGTTGAGGATGGCCCAGAGCCTTGGGATCCTGCACATGCGTGTGGGAGACCCAGAAGAAGCTCCAGGCGCCTGGATTCAGATTGGTTTAGCTCCAGCCATTGCAGCCACTTGGGGAGTGAATCAGTAGATGGAAAGTCTTCCTCCCTGTCTCTCCTCCTCTATCTGACCTTCCAATAAAAATTAAATAAATCTTTAAAATATATATATAAGAAAAAAAGCACAAAGAAACCACAGAAGCCCCTTGTCCCTCAGTGCAAAAATATTGCACTATTACAACTAATTAATCAGCACAACTCATCCCATGAATACTTTCGAAGGGCTCAGCACACACTGAAAACCATCAAGCTTTGTGGCAAACACTTAGAAAACACCTCCAGCACCTTATGAAATATATTTAACAGAAAATAAAGAGCCATGGGTGTAATGACAGGTCTCAAACAAGAATGAAGTATATCAGTTAAGAGGAAACAGGGGGCCTGGTGCTGTAGCCTAGCTGCTGAAGTCCTCACCTTGCATGCAATGGGATCCCATATGGGCATCAGTTCATATCCCAGCTGCCTATCAGCTCCCAGCTTATAGCCTGGGAAAGCATTGGAGAATATCCCAAAATCTTGGGACCCAGCACCCATGCAGCAGACCTGGAAGAAGCTTCTGGCTCTTGGTCAGCTCAGCTTGGGCCATTGTGGCCACTTGGGGAGTGAACCAGCAGATGGAACATCTTTCTGTGTCTCCTCTCTGTACATCTTCTTTTCTAATAAAAATAAATCTTCTTTTTAAAGATTTATTTATTTTATTGGAAAGGCAGATGTACAGAGAGGAAGAGAGACAGAGAGGAAGATTTTCTGTCCGATGATTCACTCCCCAAGTGGCTGCAACAGCCAGTGCTGTGCTGATCTGAAGCCAGGAGCCAGGAACTTCTTTTCAGGTCTCCCACGCGGGTGCAGGGTCCCAAAGCTTTGGGCCATCCTTGACTGCTTTCCCAGGCCACAAGCAGGGAGCTGCCGGGTTTAGAACTGGCGCCTATATGGGATGCTGGTGCGTTCAAGGTAAACACCTTAACCATTACACAATCTTACTGGGACCATAAAAATAAATCTTAAAAAAAGAGGAAGAGGAGTCATGGGGTGACAAAATACCAGAGGTATGGATATGTATAGAGAACAATAAATTGTTACAAGATGAATGAGTTGCATATATTTATATCAACAACATAGGAGAATTTCATTGGTTTGTTGAGTTTCTACAAGCCAGTAAGAAAACAACCTCATACTCCCTGTGCCCCAGTAAGAAAATGAGTTGCACTATGATATAGCAGAGCCACTTCTTCCATGATTAGTTTACTCCCCAGATAGCCACAAGCCAGGACATTCATCTGGATCTCCCATCTGGGTAGCAGAGGCTCAAACACGTGAGCCATCTTTTGCTTTCTGCAGGATATTATGAGCCATAAAGTGGCTTATTCACTATGCCACAGCAGCAGTATAGGACTATAATTAACATTGATCTTCAAGAATCAAGGTGTTGGCACCTTAGCAAAGTGAGTAAAGCCACCCCAAGTGGTGCAGGCATCCCATATGGATGCCGGCTGCTCCACTTCAAATATGCTAATGCACCTGGGAAAAGGAGACAGCTCAAGAACTTGGGCCCCTAAACTCATGTGGGAGACCAGGAAGAAGCACCTTGCTCTTGGCTTGGGATCAGCCCAGCTCTGGTTTTTTGGCCATCTGGGAAGTGACTCAGCAGATGGAATATCTATTTTTTTCTCTCAGAAACCCTGTCTTCTGGCAAGAATAAGTACTTAATCTGTCTCATTTTCCCCATCTGTAAAATGGTACTTTTATAACAGTAACAACCTCACAGTTAGTAACGGCCAAGTGAGCAAAAATTTGAGAGCAATTATCACAGTGATTCCACAGAACTAGCTTTTAAATTTACGGCAGGCCTAATATAACTTTAGTTCTAATAAAGATAAAAATTCGCACTTGAGAGGTACTGCAAAGGAAAAGAGAGCTATGAAAGGTACAGTAAGGATTTAGAAGTTATCTCCACAAAGATAACTAAACAGATACATTCTTCAAGAAAAACATTTAGATAGAGGTCAAAGAGTAGAGGACTAAGCCTAAAAAGTAAAAGGAAAAAAAAACTCTCAAAGTAAAAAAGATAAGAAGTTAAGTAAAGTGTGAGTGGCAAAGAAAGATCAAATTTCCAGCACAGTAATTCCACCATATACTAGTGCAGTTTCAAAGCTCTCAATATCTGAAGAATCATTCCGACCTGGCTAACAAATTAAAGTTCTGATTATATTACTACCTAGAGCACATGCTTATTAAGTTGTAAAAGAGGAAACAAAGCCATTGTTCTTCATATATACACTCATTTACCTCTAGCAGCTCTCTTGGAAATCAAAATCAGTTCATCTTTATTTCATTCAATACAGTATTATATCTCCCTCATCACTTTTTTGTAAAGATTAGAAACCAAATGACAAATGAAGGAATTTGCTAAATTAGCCATTAAATTGGAAGCAATCATATTCAGAAAAAATATATACATAACCTGATATTTCTCCAAGTGTGTAAGCAGATTTACTTTTCCTGAATATTTTAACTTGTTTTTAAATTTTTATTTTTCATTTCATTTGAAGGAGAGGAGACAGAGAAACAGACACAGAGATAATCCACCTGCTGATTCACTCTAATGCCAGGGCTGTCAGGGCTGGGCTGAACTGAAGGCAGTGGCGTAGCATTCAGCCAGGTCTCTTATGCAGCTGATGGGACTCAAGTATTTGAGCCATAATCTGCTGCTTTCCAGGATGTACATTAGCATAAAGCTGGATCAGAAGCAGAGGACTTGAACCCAAGCACTCCAGCATGGCATGTGGGCTTTCCAAATAACATTGAATCACCACACCAAATGCCCATGCCTTTATCCATTTTTTCTCTCCTAAATCTGCACATTAGCAAGATGGTATTACAAGGTTAATATGAAAGACTCCCCCTGTTCTCAAAGACCTAAGTAGAGGAGGGACACTAGCAAATATGAAACCTTAACAGAATGTGGTCTACCTCACAATGAGTATACATACAGGAGAGCACATCCCATCCTGCAGGTAATGTAGGTGTGGTGTTGGGAAGGAGAAAACTAGAAGATGCATGGGCATTGGTCAGGTAACACAGGGAAGAGGACAGTACGGCCAGCAAACTACAAACAGGCTTCAGAGTCACCAATAATGCTTACACCACAAGAAGGCAATAACCATTCAATTTTAATTGTTACCTTTTTTATTATTTTACAGTATATTTCAAAAAATGATGTTACAGATGTCTTATCTGCTCTATAAGACCTGGAATAAAAGAACACTTAGAATTAGAACAGACATCAAGCTGTAATACTCACTGTACTGAACCATTACCAAAGGTTAAGTATTTTTTTAAAATAAGCAGATGTGCGGCTATGCAAAATAAAACACAAACTTGTTAAAACAGAACAGTAAACTTGGCTTTAATGGCTATAGAAAGGAGGTGGTTTTGTTTTCTTTCTTCAACACATCTGGTTCTGGCAGCAAGTTGCATTATACGTTTAAAGCCGTGTGTGCCCTGAACGCTCATAGCTTCTGTTTGTGCGTATAACTTGGATCAGAGACCAGACACATGGAAAAGCACTGTTCTCAACACCATCAACATCTCTCCTCCAGGAGGTCACAATGCTAACAGACTCAAGGCTTTCCTTGCTGATGGTACTTTACAATTATTTTACTCCAGTTAACACTGGATGCTTTAACATTCTCTAAAAGAGAAGTGATGAAAATGTGTAGAAACCCTCCAGGGTCCAATTTTCACTTCGCATTGCCCAAGTAGTAAAATAGCAGCTCTACATGTTATTAAAAAAAAGGGGGAATTTAAATTTCTTATTAGTTTTTAACCATAGTAACTTTACAATGCTTTTGGATTTAGTTGGATTTCCAAAATGAAAAATTTAGTTGTCAAACATTTTAGGGATTTATTAAAGTATTACATACAATTGATTTCCTTTTATATACCCCTCCCCCCAAAAAAGTACCTATGCTGTATGTGTGTGCATTTATTTATCTTACCTTAACTGAGGTTCTCTTCTTCTGGCTGCACATGAGAAACCAGTGTAAGCAACCAATCCTTGCTTTTGTTTCTATTATAAACAATAATTCAGATCTTTTCTCACTAAATATGACTGCAGCATTTTCATAACAAAATGCACAAAAGGCAATACCAAAAATGCCTTCTGAACAGGCTTCTGTCAGGCAACCCACGTAAGTGAGACTCTACCAAAGTGGCATTACGGCACTATAGGCATTCAGTTTCTTCTCTTTCTTTCAAGTTTGTCAGTTCTTTACCACAATTATTTTGTCTAGTAGGAGACAATTTCATGGTGGACTTAACTCTTAAGAGTTGACATAAACCAAAATTGAACAGCAGTCAACTGGAACCACATTCCAATGGTCTCCAAAAATACTTGGCTAAAACACATCTTTTCTTCTCCTTGATTGATTTTGCATTAATTTTATTAAACGTATAGCAAATAACATTGCAAAGTTTTTCTCAGAGCTTTTTCTTAGGGGACTATTGTGTTCAAATAAATATATTTTAATCTGCAATATGTCATTAGTAATGTCCTTTCTATAAACATGGTTGGCAAAATAAAAAAGGCACAAAAGGGGCTAAACACAAAATGCTTTCAGTTTTCAGTGAAGAGTACAAAAGCACAGATCATTCATGAAAGCAGAGGAAAACATTCAGTAATTCATGCACAATTTGAATTACAAAGAAGCTTCTCTTCAAATAGGTCCTGAGACTGGAGGAGAAAATGAGTTTTCCTAATCATGTGCTTCATGTAAAATAAAATATAAAGCTACACATACATGTTTGGTTTAGCAATGGACCCATGTTTTTAAAAAAGTGAGGCAATGGAAGAAAGGAAAGGCAAACCAAAACACCTTTGTGAACAAAGCAATTCCACCTGTCACCTCCGTCCTTTTTATCACCCAATGGGGTAAAATGTCCAATAAAATGTAAAATGCAGCATACGCAATCATGTAATCTAAAAACTTTTTCATGATAACTTATTGCAAATTGCACTTGACAGTTCACCACAACACTGGAAAACTGGCCCCTAGTTGGTTCACACTGTCCTTGAGCCCCAAAGTGAAGTTGAAGTCACCAATAAAACGACCTGGATAAAAAGTTTGCAGCTGTGCTCAGCCAGCTAGCTCCACCCTCTGGGTGTGAGCCCACCCGGGACACGGCTTTGTCCTGCTCCTTCGTGGGGCTCTCATCCTCTGGCAGGTAATCGGGCAGCTCTGTGTTCTCTTCTACTTCCACAGGAGTATCCTGGAATGGGACCAGCATCTGGAACACAGAACAGGTTCGAGAGTTATCACAAAATCAAGATAAGGGTTAGAAGGTAAGGTCAACTTGGTTCTGGATTCTAATCACCATATTTATTCTCAGGGACTCTGTTCCTCTGAGACTCCCTATTACATGACAGTAGTCGCCACTGCTGAGCACTGTCTAAATACAGAAAGGAAGAAAGACAAAGAGAACTCAGATGCTGATCTGCTTAGACTCTTAGAATCAATCACTGACCTGTGTCTATAAAAAGACTAAATCTACTGTCTGGATGTGTGGCTCCCCAGAAATCCTGGAACCTTCCATGGATGAAGACCCACATGAACTCAAGGCATTCAGATTCATTTCTGCATCACAACAATAATGCAAAAGTAGCAACAGGCCAAGATTTTGACCACACTTTCTTCCCCAGTGGGTTGCACCTTGATTTATTTCTTAAATTTCTAGATTGGCAAAAATGGCTAAGACTGGGAAAAAAGTATTTAAACTATGTATTCAATGCAAAAAAACTAGGTATCCTTTATTTCCATAAAAAAATTAGCAAAATATCCCCACTGAGAGTTTTCATCCTAAGTTTTGAAATCTATAATTCATCTATCCATATTTCTAAAGCAATTAACTACAAAGTTGGCATGTACTTTTCTAGAAATACTCCCAATCTGCTAGCCATGAAAGACAGTCAAGAGTCCGAATCAGAACTAACTGTAACCTTTACCTCTTCTCCACTCTCACTTTTCACAACTTGCTGAGCTTTCATAACCTTGGTTGATGCTATTGCTGATGCCAAAGCCTGGAACAAGATAAAAGGATCAATGTTGAACACTGACTTGTTTATCTGTAACCTTAGGTGTTTTCACCCATTTTATACTAACCTCTGCTTTCAAATCCGAACGGATTCGCACCACACATCTTTGAACAGCCATTTGAAAAGTAAAGCTAATAACGCCTTTAATTTTTAACAGAGCTTCTTCACATAGATTTCTCCGAGACTGAAAAACAGGACATTATTAAATAGGGTTTTATTGTATTAATAGTAAAAGGGAATGTATCAACTCAAACCACTCCGAACTAGTTCTTTATGATATTTTTGAGGGGAAGGGTGCAGCTGAACCTATCTCAACACTACCATCTCATATTTCAGGGCATGGGGACGGTGCTGAATCACATATATGAAATTTTACAGAAAGAACAACAAAACGGCAATTTCTGTTGTACTTTTTAAACTCAAATACTCATATGTATTTTTCTAATTAATTATCTGCTTTAGATTTTTTTTGAATGAAAACAAACAGAGAGAGATTTCCTACCTGTTCTTCTACTCCCAAAGTGCCCCCAACATACAAGGCCAGGAGGGGCCCAAAAAAGCCAGAAACCAACAATTCAAACAGGTTTCCTACACAGGTGGCAGGGCCCATGCACTTCAGCCATCGCCTGTTTCCTCCCAGGGTCTGCATGAAGCAGGATGCAGGAGCACAGCTAGGCAATGAGCCTGCGCACTCTGACACAGGGGTTTGGGTATTCTTAACCACCGTGTTAAATTATGTCTCTCCTATCTAGTTTTAACATTTTTCTGAGAAATTACTCAACTTATATCCTAAACAAGACAGAATTAAAAGTGCAGGGGAATAAAAGCCACAAAGCAGAAAAGACAATTCTCTAGCTGAAGTGTGAGCAAACTCGAGTCCATCAGCCATTTTCATAGATGAGCATTCACCGGAACATGCCAAATCCATTTGTTCATACGTCATGAGATACTAGTTTCATGCTAAGACAGAAAGTTCAACAGAGACCCACAACAACCTGTAAAGCCGAATATATCTATTCTCTGGCTCTACAAAGAAAAAGTTTACAGGGGCAGGCAATGTAGCACATCCGGCTAAATTACCTCATGCAATGCCGATTCCACAACTGCATCCTGTGACAGCACGCCCAGTCAGAGTCCCAGATTCTATACTTACATTTTTCTTTTGCCCTATGTACTTTAAAAATATTTATTTAGCTGAAGGGCAAAGTTACAGAGAGGCAGAGAGAAAGAAGAATCTTCCACCCACTGATTCATTCACCAGTGGCCACAATGCAAAGAGCTGAGCCAGGCAGAAGCCAGGAGCTTTGTTCAGGTCTCCGTCATGGGTGCAGGGACCTCAGGACCTGGCCATCTTCTGCCGCTTTCCCAGGCACATCAGTAGGGAGCTGCATTGAAAGTGGACCTGCCAGAACTTGCGCCAGTGCCTCCATTGGATGCTGGTGCTGACGGTGGGAACTTGAGCTGCCACACCACAGTGCCAGTCTCAGATGCTCCCTCAGACCCCCGGGAAAGCAGTCAAAGATGGCTCAAGTCAGGAGCTCCTGCCATCCACATGTGAGACCAGGATGCAGTTAAAACTACTGGCACCAGTCTGGCCCAGTCCTGGTTGCTATATTCCAGTCGCAGAGTGAACCAGTGGATGGAAGATATCTCTCTGACACTCTAAACTTTCAAATTAGTAATTTTTTAAATTAAAGATAAAAAGGGACCTAGCACAGTAGCCTAGCGGCTCAAGTCCTCACCATGTACACACCAGGATCCCATATGGACATCAGTTCTAATTCTGGCACCCTGCTTCCCATTCAGTTTCCTGCTTGTGGCCTGGGAAAGCAGTTGAGGATGGCCCAAAGCATTGGAAACTTGCATGCATGTGGGAAACCCAGAAGAGGCTCCAGGCTCCTGGCTTTGGACTGACTCAGCTCTAGCCATTGTGATCACTTGGGGAGTGAATCATCGGACAGAAGATCTTCCTCCCTGTCTCCTCTCCTCCCTGTATATCTGATTTTCCAATTTAAAAAACAAATAGGGCTCGGCAGCGTGGCCTAGTGGCTAAGGTCCTCGCCTTGATCCCATATGGCTGCTGGTTCTAATCCCGGCAGCTCCACTTCCTCTCTATCTCTCCTCCTCTCAGTATATCTGACTTTGTAATTTAAAAAAAAAAAAAAAAACAAATAAATCTTTTAAAATATAAAATTAAAGGGGACTGGGGCCCAAGGACTTGAACCTCCAGCAGGCAGCTACCTTGCTGCCTGCCGGGGGGCCTTGGGATGGCCACGCCTCAAGCCTAGGAACACACAGTAGCTACCACGTACACGTGGGGAGCTGCTCCCAGATTTGCCGGAACCTCGATGGCTACCCCTTTTCTGGGTGAGTCCCGGGGGTCTGTGTAGCGAGTCTGGGCCTCCCCTACTGCTCGCCATGTGGCTTGAGCTGGGGGGAGGAGCCAGGAAGGGTGGGACTGGGGCCCAAGGACTTGAACCTCCGGCAGGCAGCTACCTTGCTGCCTGCCGGGGGGCCTTGGGATGGCCACACCTCAAGCCTGGGAACACACAGTAGCTACCACGTACACGTGGGGAGCTGCTCCAGGGCCTGCTGGCCGCCCGGCCAGAGAGTTTTTGACTTTTGGTTCATTGACCTGCTGCCTGGGAGGCTCCCTCCTGAACCCACAGTGCTTGGGGCGTGAAGCACTGTGCTTGCTAGTAACCTGATCTCTGAACACCTCAAAGTCTCTTTGGGGATCCCTTCAATCAAAATGGAGGAAACAGAATGCTGGCAATGAGGGAATCCCAAATGAACTTGAGGCTTGCAGCTAATGGTCCTCAGAGCAACCACGGGCAGGTGCGTGATTTACGGCTAGGAACAGGCCCAATCTGGGAGGTAAGGGGATACCACAACTGGGATGAGGCTCCCACCAAGGAGTGTATGTGCTGGAATGGGGGCTGCGTTCTATCTAGGAAACAGTTGTAGTCACCCGAGGCACTAGTGTGGGCTGGGATTGGATGCACCAGGCCGGTTCAGATCCCAACACCATCTGGTGTTATGGAGAACCAGGGTAGATGTGGGACTGACTAGGCTGGGTCTCACTCCTCTTCTGAGCCATGTGTGAGCTGTATGTGGGTATGGACGAGCCATGGCTGGGCTGAAACATCCAACATCAAGAACCAGAATGGGGTGAAAGCCAGCCAGGAAAAACCACTGTCCCTGCTAGGACAGGAGGTGAACTGAGTAGGGTTAGCTCAAGAACCCCCTGGCAAGCGCAAAATCTGGCATTGGGAGGGGTTCTGATGGAGGAGCCTGGGCAACTCCTCTGGCAGGACACAGTCCCTGCAGGTAAGCGCAAGAAACATGATAGGAAACAGCCCAGAATAGGTCATGGAAAGTTTCCCACTGGCATACATTCGGCATGGGTCTGAATCAGTTCATGTCAACCACTGGCAAATCCGATCGCCAGAACAGAGTGTGGGATGGGCCGGGTTTGGTTGCGACAAAACCAGTACACATTATGGAATGCCAGGGCGTGGTTGCCTGTACTGGATGTGAATGCAGCACCCATCCAGCACACGTGAGATCCAGGAAGGAAGGGGCAGAGCTGGCAGGGGGATTAAGGGGCTGGTCCCCTCGCCGGTCAGCTACTCCCACTGGAGAGTGTTGGCTGGGACAGAGACAGACCCGACTAAGCAAGGCTACAACACCTGTGCGCTGCATGTGGACTAGATCAGGGCTGCAGCATCAGCTGGCAGAAGCTGGCACTGGGGACTAATTCTGTCGAGTCAAATCTCAGGACCACCCAAAGAGTGCATAAACCGGGACAGAGAGACCTGGGAGGGAAAAGTGGGTTCCCCCTTCTTGGGTCACTAGTCCCGTGGGAGGGCATGAAAACTAGGACGGGGGCTGGGATGGCTAGATAGAGAGGCACTCAACAACATCTGTGAGGGCTGGATGGTTGAGTTGGTTAGATAGAACTAAGCTTTAATACCCATTGACAAGTACCAGAGCCAAATGGGATGGGGGACAGACTGGTCTTCTGCTATACATACTGGCAAACCAGGGTAGGGGGCGGGCTTGGTGGGGGTTATTGTGGGTCGCCCCAACTAGGCTGCAGCTCCCACTGGTTGATGTAAGGGCCGAACCAGACTGGACTGCAACACCCATTGGTTCCAGTGCAACTCGGGACTGAAAACAGAACCAACCCAGCAATTGCAACCACCAGCTGATCGGGGTGATGGACTGTGCCGGGCCCTGTGCTTGCTAGAACATATAAGAATCTAGTCTGGGAATACCTCAAAGTATCTTTGGAGATCTCCCCAATCGAACTGCTGGACTCAGAACTCTAACCAAGAAAAGACAGAAGACAGAACAGGACAATCATTCATCTCAGCTATATGTTGGCAGCAAATTATGGGGCAAACGGAGACTTTATGATGGACCATATCAATCGGTGGACGACCTCATCGAGCGAAACTGGCAGCGATTTATAACTGGAGAACTATCAACACCACTCGAGCACATATCTCAGAGCATGCCCCACATCCGAGACTTGGGGTGGGCGGGAAACCGGGTGGGGCTTCTCCCTCAATATCCCCCTTTACCTCAGATACATGATGGAAACAATATGGACATTATAGCATTACGCACTTTCCTATGCCCCTGAACCTTTTTTTTTTCTTCTTTTTCCTTTAACTGTAATTAACTATGTAAAAATTGTCAACAATACAATAAAAAGAAAAAAAATAAATAAAAATAAATAAATCTTTCAAAAAAAAATATAAAATTAAAAAGTTCAATTCTAGAATCATACCACCTAGAATCAAATTCTGGCTCATCCTTTCATTTCCTCAACCTATGTGACTGGGATGTATTATATAACCGTTGTAAAACTCAATTTCCCATTCTTCAAAAATAAGAGAGTAACATGCCTCTTAGTGTTGATTACCAAATCAGATAATCAATGGAATATACTTATCTTTAGTGCCAGCTTATACCATCAAAACTGTTGACCAACAAGACAGTACAGTGCAAGAACTAACTTGCTAGTGTTTTTTTAGTGTTTTGGCAATCACATTATCCCTATAGACTGGCCTATATTTTTATGAGTGCTTAATGGAATCTCATTATTTGGTTTCTGCTACATTTATAAGGAACTATATTCTCAGTCACTAAAATTAGATGATACTAAAGATATTTAAATATCTTATTACCCTGATCAACCAATTTATATTTATCAGAACATGCTTCCTAAAAACTTCTCATGATCCACAGTTTCAGGTTCATTCAGACAGTTGTTAATTTACTTGGCTCTGTCACAGATAATACACACAAGGAAGGCTTCTTCTCACACTTACAAGAGTACTTCAAAAAGCCTGTGGAAAATGGGACTAAAAACTAAGATTTGTACAAAATTTTTTTAATTAATGCATAATTTTTACTGTGGTATGCACTTTCTATAAACTCATTTTACAGACCCCTTCTTAACATATAAAACCCTAAATCCTAAGTCCTCAGCACCAAAACACTACAACCAAAAAGCTGTGGATGACCATTTTAACAGATCTAGCCCAGGTAAAGCGAAATGTGACTTTCTGACAATTGCCACTGCTAAATAACTTATCATTGCTCAGGACTTCTAATTTCAGTCAATATGAAGTACCAAGAACCACAGTTACCCCCCAGCATTAACTAACTAAATATACTAACTAAATATAGTAGGAGCTGTTATGGTTGGGGTTAGGACCCAGTGCATCAGACCATGGTTGCTCCATTTCCAATCCTATTACCTAGGATTTTCCCAGGCCTGTGGCCTGGGAAAACAGTCGAGGATAGACAAAAGCCTTGGGACCCTGCACCCACATGAGAGACCCGGAAAAAGCTCCTTGCTCCTGGCTTCAGATTGGCTCTGCTCTGGCTATTGCGGTCACCTGGGGAGTGAACCAGTGGACAGAAGATCTCTCCTCTCTGTAAATCTGACTTACAATAAAAAAATAAATATATATGTACATATGTGTGTGTATATATATATAAAACAAAGAAAATACAGGGCCCAGTGCAGTAGTCTCCCGGCTCAAGTCCTTGCCTTGCATCTGGCAGGATCCTATATGGCCTAATTCCAGCTACTCCAGTTCCCTTCCAGCTCCCTGCTTATAGCCTGCGAAAAAAATAGAAGTCTTGGGAACCTATACCCACATGGGACAGTCAGGGAGGCTCCTGGCTCAAGGCTTCAAATAGGGTTAGTTCCACCATGCAGCAATTTAGAGAGTGAACCAGTAGACAGAAGACTTTGTCTCTTCTCTGATTTTCCAATAAAAAAAAAAATAGACACTATAGAACAAATTCAATAGGAATCAGATGTTATATAAAATTACTATATTTCTACACTATTTATACGAGTACAGCCATCTGGCACTTAAGTTGGCTTTTAACTACAAACTCAATTTCTTTAACAGAAATAGAGCTACTCTGATCATCTCTCTTTCTGAGCTCGCTAAATAATCTCCATCTTTCAAAAAATTTCCCGACTCTAACAACATTATCAACTTTATTGCGATAAATTATTTAAAATGTTCATTTTTAGTCCTTTTAATATCTGTAAAATCTACAATGAGGTCCTCTCACATCTGACACGAATACTGTTTTGCACGTCTGATATCCACTTTTTTGCTTTTGCTCTTCTGCTTGCTTTCACTTTAATTTGCTCTCCTATCCTAGTTTCTTACAGTGGAAGCTTAAATAGCTGACTTGATTCATCTTTTGCAACCATTTAAACATTTGGCGCTAATAAATTTCCACCCTACAGTGTGTCACGTGTTTCACACAAATTTTGATGCTATACTTTCACAATCAATCAGTTCACAGTGCTTTCTAATTTCTCATCTGATTTATTCACTAACTCATATTGACTATTTTAGAAAATTAAGTTGTCAGATTTTGAGGGATTCCTCCAGGTTACTCTTTTGTTACTAATTCCTAGTTTTCCTTCATTATGCTCAGAGAAACTATGGTTTCAATCATTATACACTTATTCTTTTTTTTTTTAAGATTTTATTTATTTTATTGAGGAGCCAGATCTACTGAGAGGAGAGAAAAAAGGAAGATCTTGATGCAGTATTACAGTTCAAATTCAATCAAGATTCTTTCCTTGCAAACATATACCAAGCATGGAGTCCAGCTACTTATTGTCCAGATGGGTTGAACAGTTTCTTGGAGAGACCATTTCTGGTCCGAAGTTAGAGCTGATAATAATATAAAAAAAAAAATTTGTAGGAAAAAAAAAAGGAAGATCTTCCAACCACTGGTTTGCTCACCATCTAGCTGCAACGGCTGCAGCTAAGCCGATCTGAACTCAGGAGCTTCCCCCAGGTCTCCCACGTGTGTGCAGGATCCCAGGGCTTTGGGCCGTCCTCGACTGCTTTCCCAGAGCACAAACAGGAAACTGGAACGGAAGCGGAGCAGCCAGGACACAAACTGACGCTCATTTGGGATCCTGGCAGACGCAAGGTGAGGATTGGGCCACTAGGCTATCGTGCCAGGTCCAAAGTAATTCGGTCTTGTTTTATGGCTCACACAATTATCTAGCTTAGTGAATACTAAGTGAATATTACTATCAGATAAAGTTGACTGATAGTATTATTCAAACCTTCAATATCCTTACTAACTTTCTATATGCCTCTTGTATTAATTCAGAGTGCTGTTATGAATTACGGATTTAGCTCTAATTATAGATTTCTCTATTTCTCCCTGAATTTCTGTCAACTTCTGCTACATATATTCGGAGGCGCTATTATTATGGGTCTATGTATTTGAAATGGTTATGTCTTCGTAAATGACTCCTTTGGCTTAAAATGAGTACAAAATACTGCCACTAACTCTTACAGTTAGCAGGTGACACTGCAGAAACAAATTGACATGATCTCTTTAGCTTCCCTTATGTCCAACATGTTTGTAGAACTCTCACCGTGTCATCCAGACCATCTATATGCAAAACCACTGTTTTGGCACGTTTGTTTGTAGTTCCCAGAAAAAACTGAGCTTTCCTTCGACGTGAATTCATTTCATTGAAACTATCACCATCTGCCATATTAGAGGACTGAAGAATGTCATAGATTTCAGAGGCCAGAAGTTTTGTTTCTCCTGGAGTTGTAGTTCTGAAAAAGAAAGACATACAAATAGATGAATTAGTTTTGCCACTTCTACTCATCCTGTAATTTTATTTCTCAACTTTAAGAAGCCTTATTTTCTTCACCTTAAAAGTAATACAAATGAAACCTAGAATAACCAATAATGTTTTTAAAAAGCATCTTGCATATCACAGCCTTCTAATTCCATTGAGATTTCAAACCAATCACTACAGTGGCATAAAAAAACATTTACTAGAAATCATTAATTAAATAGGAAACGAACAAAATCATGCTATAACATGTCCCTGGATTATCACTAACATAGACCCTCAACTAGAAAGTATCCTGATCCTCCAAAAGATATAATATATAAAAATTCAAAGGGAGAAAATAAATTAGGATAGGAAATTTTTAGTGTATTCTTTCCTTAATTCACATTTTTATATCTTTTATAAAACATATAAACATGTAAACTCAACAAGCTAAATCTCCACTTTCAAAGCACTGGCAGATCCATGTCCCAACTGCTCCACTTCAGGTCCAGCTCCCTGCTTATGACTTGGGAAAGCAGCAGAGGATGGCCCAAGTCCTTGGGATCCTCTACCCACATGGAAGACTCAGAAGAAACTCTAGGCTTTGGATCGGCTCAGTTTAGCTCCAACCACTGCAGTCATTTGGGGAGAGAACCAGTAAATTAAGTTCTTTCCCTGTTTCTCCTTCTCTCTCTAAATCTGCAAATAAAAAATGCTTCAAAAAATGGGACATACTTTAAATAAATAAATATATATACATATATATATATAAAAATCAAGAATGAGTAGTAGTACTTGTATGTACCTAGACAAAAAAAAATGTGGTAAAATGTTAAAATTTGGAGAACACAGTATGCTGGAATTGTGTCTGCTGTCTTTCAAAGTTTTCTGTAGGTCAGACATTATTTCCAAATAGAGCTTTTAAAAATAAAAAAAAACTAAGAAAAAACATAAAGAAATGATATGTATGTTTTTCATCTACAAAGGCTTCAGAAAGGACACACCACCATTTATTAAAGCTTATTACTGTTTTAAAATCAAGAACTTTGCCTGCAATGCCAACACCCCACAGCAGTGTCAGTTTGAATCCCAGCTGTTCCACTTCTGATCTTCCTAATGGCCTGAGAAATCAGCAGAAGATGGCCCAAATGTGGGATATCCAGAAGAAACTCCTGGTTTCCAACTTTGCCCTTAGGCAAATTACAGCTATCTTGGCAGTGAACCAATGAATGGAAGATCTCTCTGACTCTCTCCTTTCAAATAGATAAATATTATAAAAAGAGAGAGACCGAAAAAAAGAGAGAGAAAACAGAGAGAAGGGGGAAGAGACAGGGAAAGAGACAAACAGGGAGAGAAAAACTTTAGAGGCTGGCCCTCTGCCTTTCAGCACCGGGATCCCATATGGGCTGTGGTTCTAGTCCTAGCTGATCCACTTCCCAGCCAGCTCCCCGTTTATGGTCCAGGAAAGCAGAAGATGGCCCAAAGCCTTGGGACTCTGCAACCATAGGGGAAACCCAGAAGAAGCTCCATACTTCTGGCTTCAGATCAGATGAGCTCCTGCTCTTGCAACCATTTGAGGAATGAATCAGAGAACGGAAGGTTTCTCTCTGTTTTCTCTGTCTCTCCTCTCTAAATTTAAAAATCTGCCTTTAAAATAATAAATAAATAAATAAATATTTCAGAAAAAAAGAACTTGAAAGAGCAGGCATTTGGCACAGTAGTTAAGAAAGACATTGTTGGGCCCAGCACGGTACCATAGTAGTTATAGTCCTCGCCTTGTACGCGCCAGGATCCCATATGAGCACCAGTTCTAATCCAGGTGGCCCTGCTTCCCATCCAGCTCTCTGTGGCCTGGGAAAGCAGTCGAGGACGGCCCAAAGCTTTGGGACCCTGCACCTGCATGGGAGACACGGAAGAAGCTCTTGGCTCCTGGCCTCTGACTTCGGATTAGCTCAGCTCCAGAAACTGCGGCTGCTTGTGGAGTGAACCCTTGGATGGAAGATCTTCCTCTGTCTCTCCACCTCTCTGCATATCGGCCTTTCCAATAAAAATAAATAAATCTTTTTTTTTTTTAAAGATTTATTCATTTTTATTACAGCCAGATATACACAGAGGAGAGAAAGAGAGGAAGATCTTCCATCCGATGATCCACTCCCCAAGTGAGCCGCAACGGGCCGATGCGCGCCGATCCGAAGCCGGGAACCTGGAACCTCTTCCAGGTCTCCCACGCGGGTGCAGTGTCCCAATGCATTGGGCCGTCCTCAACTGCTTTCCCAGGCCACAAGCAGGGAGCTGGATGGGAAGTGGAGCTGCCGGGATTAGAACCGGCGCCCATATGGGATCCCGGGGCTTTCAAGGCGAGGACTTTAGCCGCTAGACCACGCCGCCGGGCCAAAATAAATAAATCTTAAAAAAAAAAAAAAAAAAAAAAAAAGGCACTGTTAGGACTGCCAACAGTCCTTACCAGAATTCCCGTCTCTGCCTTAGATCCAGCTTCCTATTAGTGGAAACCCATGCAGAGAGCAGCTACCGGTCCATATACTACTCAGAGCCCTGCCACCCATGTGAGAAACCCAGCTTGGATTCCAGGCTCCCTGTTTCAACAAGGACTAGCCCCAGCTGTTGGGGGCCTTTGAGGAGTGAGCCAGAAGATTAACATCTTTCTATCATTCAAATAACAATAAAATTAATTTTAAAACTTTCAAAAACCAGAACCTTAGCAGTTCCTCAGATGAAATTAAATATTTCAAAGTTGAGATCACATACTTTATTCAAACGGTTTTCTATAGTATAACCTGGTTAGATATCCACAGATGGTTTCGGAAGTACATCTTGGGGTGGATACTGGGCATTTGAGAGACCTCCAGTCTTTATCCTGAATGACTGGGTTCAATTTCTGGCTCAGCTCCCAATTCTAGTCTCCCAGGAGGCAGCAGGTGATGGCTGAAGCAGTAGGGTTCCTGTTATCCAAACTGGGTTTCAGGCTCCAAACTTTGCCTGACCCAGCCTTGACCGCTGGAGGTATTTGGGGGAGTAGACCACTAGATAGAAGATCTATGTTACTACCTCAAATAAACATAAGGGAACTTCAAAAAGAGAGAAATTCAAATATGAATTAACAAAGATCTTAAACTGGATCTAAAGTTATAAGCTACCATCTTAAAAAATTATTTTTCAGAAAGCGGTCCAAGACTAAAAATATAATACAAAAGGTTATATCCTTTAATGAGGCACTTTTATTTATAGAAGAGATTAAAATTAGAATATCATATGAGAGTCATTCTGAGTGACAGAGAAGTGAAATTCTTTTCACAGTTACGAACTAACGTAACAACTGTTTTAAAAGCAACCTAACTGCCAATCTCTGCACCAATTTGACCTCAAGCAAAAACTATTGAACACTGTCAAAATTTTAGCAAAATTCTCTAGCAAAATATGTGATGGCAAATAAGCAACAAAAATTTTACGGCTGGTGGGCCTCAGGATGGGGCATCTTGCTCGGATCCTGACACCAGCCACCATGTGCACATGGTGAGCTGTCCCCGGGCCTGCCTGGGTTCAGGGGCTGCTTCCTTTGGGGTGAGTACATCTAGGGGGGAAGTCTCCGTGACTGGGTAGGTCCGGGGGCCCACCCACCGCCCTCATTGGGCAGTGGATGGGACTGGGGAGGGGTGCGACCTTGGGCCTGGGGGTTTAAACTTCTGGCAGCTTCCCGGCTGCTGGTGGGCCTCAGGATGGGGCGTCTTGCTCAGATCCCGACTCCAGCCACCATGTGCACGTGGTGAGCTGTACCTGGGCGGCCAGAGCGCCACTTGGCGCTAGGCTCTGCCTGCTGGCCACCTGGCCGGGGAGCTCTGGGGTTTTGGTTCTTTGAATCGCTGCTTAGGTAGCTCCAGGTTGATCCCACTGTGCTTCTGGGATTTGAGTCAATCCTAAAGATTCCCAATGACAGTAACTCTTCCTTTGAAGAACTGGTAATCACTGAACAATGCTGAGCACCAGTTCATGCAAAAGCTAAGGGTCGGGGCTTGTCCAGCAAGATATCCTATTACCTGACATGATGATGCATCAGGAGACTGGTCACATTAGGCAGGGCCATAACATTAACTAGAACTTGAGAACCATATCCGAGGGTAGATTCTGTGGGAGATGTGTGGGCCACACCCTGTGGAAATTCTAGTCTCACGGGTTAGTTCAAGTGTTTGGGTGGTGATGGACTGAGCTAGGTGTGACGAAGAAGCCTGCCATCAATCACAGGTTAAGGAACTGACAACAGTCTGGACTGGTCAAGACAGCAGCACCCGAATGTGCAGCCTGAATAGGGTGTGGGGTGGGCCGGGCTGCAACATTCACCAGCTCATATGTGACCAAATGGAAGGCCAGACTGTGCTGGGCACTGGCCTAAAACCCAATGGCATGTATGAGAACTGGGTCTGTGAGTGGATCAAGTGGAGGAACTTGGGAAACTCCCCTGGTGAGTCATAGCTCCCGCTGGTGGACATGTGGTCCAGACCTGGGGGTCAGACAAGCTGGGCAAAGTAGCTCCAACAGTTGGCTAAATGTAACTTGGTAATGAAACAGGATGTACTGGGCAGGACTGAGCAAACCTGAGCCTACAAGCGAAACTAGAAACCAGGATGGAACACAGGGCATGCCGAGCTAGGCTCTTGCACCTATTGGTCTGCATGAGCCACAGACACTAAGCCACAGTGTCTAAGGCAGAGGCCAGGACAAGTGAGGGACTGAGCCAAGCTGAGTCAGAACAACCACTGGTATGCGCGTGATCTATGGCTGGGAACAGGCCTGGTTGGGGAGCTAAGGGAACACCCTAACTGGGTTGAAGCTCCCACCAAGGGGTGTATGTGCTGGAATGGGGGCTGTGTTCTAACTAGGAAACAGTCGTAGTCTCCCGAGGCACTAGTGTGGACTGGGACTGGATGCACCACACCAGGCCAGACCCCAACACTGTCTGGTGTCCTGGAGGACCAGGGTAGATGTGGGACTGACTAGGCTAGGTCTCAACCCCTACTGAGCTGTATGTGGGTATGGACGAGCCATAGCTGGACTGAAACATCCAACAGCATGAACCAAAATCGGTTGAAAGCCAGCCAAGAAAAGCCACTGTTCCTGCTAGCACAGGAGGTGAACTGAGTAGGCTGGCTCATGGACACCCTGGTATGCGCAAAATCTGGCACTGGGAGGGGTTCTGATAGAGGAGCCTGGGCAACTCCTCTGGAAGGACACAGACCCTGCAGGTAAGCGCAAGAAGCATGATAGAAATCAGCTCAGAATAGGCCACGGAAAGTTTCCCACTGGCATACTCTTGGCATGGGTCGGGGGCAGACCAGGCTGAATCAGTTCATGTCATCCACTGGCAAATCCAAACACCAGAACAGTGTGGGTCGAGCCAGGTTTGGTCGCGACAAAAACCAGTGCACAATATGGTACGCCAGGGTGAGGTTGCCTGTACTGGATGTGACTGCAGCACCCAACCAGCACGCGTGAGAACCAGGAAGGGAGGGCGCAGAGCCGGCAGGGGGATTAAGGGGCTGGTCCCCTCGCCGGACAGCTACTCTCACTGGAGAGCGTGGGCTGGGATGGGGACCAGACCAGACTATTCAGGGCTACAACACCTATGCGCCTCATGTGGACTAGATTAGGGAAAAGCCAGGCTGGGTGGACTATTCCTGCTGGTGCAGGCATAAATCAGAGTGGGTGAGGGCTGTTTGGGCTTAGCCACAGCATCAGCTGGCAGAAGCTGGCACTGGGGGCTAATTCTGTCAAGTCAAACCACAGAACCACCCGAAGAGTGCATAAACTGGGATTGAGAGAGACCCGGGAGGGAAATAGTGGGCTCCTCCCTCTTAGGTTACTACTCCCGCGGGAGTGCATGAAAACTAGGATGGGGGCTGGGGTGGCTATACAGAGAGGCACTGGAGGGCTGGATAGTTGAACTGGTTAGATGGAACTAAGCTTCAATACCCACTGTCATGTACAAGAGCCAAATGCAATGTGGGACAGACTGGACTAGTCTGCTACACATATTGGCAAGCCAGGGTAGGGGGCGGGCCTGGTGGGGGCACCCAACAACATCCATGAGGGTTGGATAGTTGAACTGGTTAGACAGAACTAAGCTTTAATACCCATTGACGTGTACGAGAGCTGAATGGGATGTGGGACAGACTGAACTAGTCTGCTACACATACTGGCAAACCAAGGTAGGGGGTGGGCCTGGTGGGGGTTATTGTGGGTCGCTCCAACTAGGCTGCAGCTCCCACTGGTTTATGTGAGGGCCGAGCATATGCTGGGCAGAACCAGGCTGGACTGCAACATCCATTGGTTCCAGAGGAAGACAGGGCTGGAAACAGAACCAACCCAGCAATTGCAACCACCAGCTGATCAGGGTGATGGACTGTGCCGGGCCCTGTGCTTTGCTAGAACATATAAGAATCTGGTCTGGGAATACCTCAAGGTTTCTTTGGGGAATATCCCCATTCGAACTGCTGGACTCAGAACCCTAGCCAAGAAAAGAAAGAAGAAAGAACATGTCAATCAACCACCTCAGGTATATGTTGGCAGCAAAATACTGGGCAAATGGAGACTCTATGATGGACTATGTCAATCAGTGGATTCTTCAACGACCTCATCGTGCGTGGAGTGGCAAGACTGGCAGCAATTCATAACTGGGGAACTATCAAAACCACTTAAGGAAGTATCTCAGAGCATGCCCCACATCCGGAAATTGGGGTGGGTGGGAAACTGGGTGGGGCTTCTCCCTCAATAACCTCCTTTACCTCAGATACATGCAGGAAACAATATGGAAATAATAGTCTTACCCACTTCCCTATAGCCCTTGAACCTTTTTACCGTAATTAACTATGTAAAGATTGTCAAAAATATAATAAGAAAAATGAAAAAATAAAAACATATCAATATCAAGGGCCCAGCGCGGTAGCCTAGTGGCATAGGTGCCCCAGTGGCCCCACTTCCCATCCAGCTCCCTGCTTGTAGCCTGGGAAAGTAGTTGAGAACAGCCCAAAGCCTTGGCACCCTGCACCCTTGTGGGAGACCTGGAAGAAGCTCCTGGCTGCTGGTTTAGGATCAGCTCAGCTCCAGCCGTTGTGGGTGCTTGGAGAGTGAACCAGCAGACAGATCTTTCTGTATGTCTGCCTTTCTAATAAATCAAGTGAATTTTTTGGAAAAAAATAATAACAGGGCCCAGCGTGGCAGCTAGTGGGGCTAAAGTTCCTGCCTTGTACATCCAGGATCTCATATGGGCGCCAGTGCATAGCCTAGCTGCTCCACTTCCCTTCCTGTAAGAGCAGCAAAAGATAACTCAAGTTCCTGGGCACCTGTCATCCTGGCTCCTGGCTTCAGACCCATCCAGTTCTGAGAAGTGGATGGAAAATCTCGGTAGGCTAAGCCACTGTCTGTGTCACCAGCATCCCATGTGGGCAACAGTTTGTGTTCCAGTTACTGCACTTTTCAGCAGGCTCCTTGCTTATGGCCTGCGAGAGCAGCAGACTTAACTCAAGTTCTTGGGCCCCTGCACCCACGAGGGAAACCTAGAAGACACTCCTGGCACCTGATTCCTTGCTTCAGGTCAGCCCAGCTCCAGCCACTGTGGCCATCTGGGGAATAAACCAACGGACAGTGGATTTGCATGACATGCTGAGACAGAGAAAGAGAGAGAGAGAGAGTGAGTGTCTGTGTGAGGCCCAGAAGAAGCTCCTGGCTCCTGGTTTCAGACTGGCTCAACACCAACTGTTGTGGCCACTTGGGGAGTGAATCAGCGCAAAGAAAATCTTCCTCTCTGTCTCTCCTCCTCTCTGTATATCTGAATTTCAAATAAAAATAAATAAATCTTAAAAAAAAAATTGGACACATAACCCAAATAACCCACAAAAGCATATCAGAATCAAAATTGTGATAAAATTCTGTATTAACAATTCTGTATATATTTAACACAGTCCATTTCTCTGCTGTAATAGGAAACACTATCTATTGGACTTACTTTTGTATAACGTTCTGCAAGCTCAACATCATACCCAATTCTCCTTTCATCTTCTCTCTGTTCGCACGGCATTCTGCCAAATATCGCAGAGCCTACGGCAAGAAAATCAATACATTAATTTACATGTCCACAGTGCTAAATTTACTTACTGAAAAAAAAATAAAGAAAATTCAAGTTTTTGTCTTTTCTAAGATCACTTAATTTTGAAGTTTTGGCACCTCTCCTTTTAACAAAATATTTAGCTCATTTTAACAAGATATTCAGTGGCCGCTAGTATCCTTACAGGCATCAGGTATAGCTTCCAATCCAACTCCCTGCAACAGTAGTGAAAGACAGTTCAAGAACCTGGATCCCAGCCACTCATGTGAGATGAAGTTCCTGCATCCTCCCCTTCACTATTAGGGCTGTTTGGGGAATGAATCAGTGGGTAACATCTTCCGTCACTATGCCTTTCAAGCAATAGCAAAAAACAGAACAAAACAAAAGGATCCATTTGAAAGACATTTTAACAGAGAAAGCGAGAGAGAGCTTCCATGTACTGTTCATCAGCCCAAATGGCCACAGAAGCCCAGAACTACACCCTGGTCTCCCCATTAGTAATCAGGGCCCAATTACTTGAGCCATCTTCTGGTGCTTTCCCAGGTACAGCAGCAGGTAGCTGGCTACAAGGCAAACAGCTGCGACTCAAACCAGCTCTTGGTTTAACAACACTTGGAGCTGTTAAACGTACATGTTTATCGGGCCAGCATTGTGGAACAGTGAGGAAAGCTTCCACCTGCAATGCTGGCATCCCAGTGGGCACTAGTTTAAGTCCTGACTGCTCTGCTTCTGATCCAGCTCCCTGCTAATGTGCCTGGGAAAGCTGTGAAAGATGACCTTTGTAGGACTTGGACCCCTGCACCCACATGGAAGACCTGGAAAAAACTCCCAATTCCTGATTTAGGATGGGCCTGGCTCCAGCAGCTACAGCAATTTGAGTAGTGAACTAGCAGATGAAAGATCTCATCCTCTCTCTCTGTAACTGAGTTTCAAATAAATGTATACATATTTTAAAGTATATGTTTAGGGTCCAGCATAGTAGCCTAGTGGCTAAAATCCTCGCCTTAAACATGCCAGGATCCGATATGCCGCTGGTTCTAATCCCAGTGGCCCTGCCTCCCATTCAGCTCCCTGCTTGTGGCCTGGGAAAGCAGTCAAGGATGGCCCAAAGTCTTGGGACCCTGCACCCACGTGGGAGACCCAGTTGAAGCTCCTGGTCCCTGGTTTCAGATCGGCTCAGCTCCGGCTGTTGCGGCCACTTGGGGAGTGAATCATTAAACGGAACATCTTTTGCTCTGTATATCTAACTTTCCAATAAAAATAAATAAATCCTTTTAAAAAGTACATGTTTAGTATTTTTTTTTAAGATTCATTTAGTTTTATTGCAAAGTCAGATATACAGAGAGGAGAAGACATAGAGAAGATCTTCCATCCAATGATTCATTCCCCAAGTGGCCCCAACGGCTGGAGCTGAGACCATCCAAAGCCAGGAGCCTGGAACTTCATCCGGGTCTCCCACACAGGTGCAGGATCCCAAAGCTTTGGGCAGTCCTCAACTGCTTTCCCAGGCCACAAGCAGGGAGCTGGATGGGAAGTGGAGCTGCCGGGATTAGAACCAGTGCCCATATGGGATCCTGACATGTTCAAGGTGAGGACTTTAGCCGTTAGGCCATCACACCAGGTTCCATGTTTACTATTTCTTGCACATGTTCTTATTTAGAGACCTTGTTTAGCTACTTACACGCTACACCTAAATATTACAATCTTTAACACACCTCCCAAACACTGATCGTTCACTGAAAATCTTGTACCGCTGAGAATTCTACAACCCAAAATTATGCCATTTCAGTTCACTGATCTTCACATTTACCAGTCCTTTACTTTCCATTTGTGAAGTGTCTAGTCATCACTGAACACATGCCATGAATGGCACAGTGTTCTGGAAGTGGTGCTTCAATGCCATACTCCTAACTGTGGCTCCTGACTCCAGCTTATCACTGCCTCAGACCTTGGGAGGCAGAGGTGACAGACTCCAGCTTATCACTGCCTCAGACCTTGGGAGGCAGAGGTGACAATCTGAGCAACAGGATTCCTGTCAACCAATGGGAGAACTGGACTGTGTACCTGGCTCCCAGCTTTAGATCTAACCCAGAGGCAGTCACTTACAGGCAACAACAGAAGGAACAAGTAGAGGAGAGCTCGCTCGCTCTCTCTCAAAGAAAACAAAAAGAAAGAAAGAAGGAATGTGCCATCTTATATCTTCTTTCACAACTACTCCCAGTATGACATCTACTACAGCCCATAAACAATGAAGTGCTGGGCCCAGCACAGCAGTCTAGTGGCTAAAGTGCTTGCCTTGAACATGCCAGGATCCCATACAGGAGCTGGTTCTAATCCCAGTAGCTCCACTTCCCATCCAGCACACACAAAAAAGTCTGCATCAAGCAGGTCATCATCATATGTGCAAAAACACTACTAAAAGTCTCAGTAAGAAGACTCGGCATGGTGGCCGAGCAGCTGAAGTCCTCGTCTTGAACGCTTCCATTGGGCACAAGTTCTAATCCCAGCTGCCCCAATCGCTTACCATCCGGCTCCCTGCTTGTGGCCTGGGAAAGCAGTCGAAGGCAGCCCAAAGCCTTGGGACCCTGCACCCGCGTGGGAGACCTGGAAGAAACTCCTGGCTCCTGGCTCCAGATCAGCTCAGCTCCAGCCGTTGCAGTCACTTGGGGAGTGAATCAGTGATGGAGCATCTTCCTCTCTGTCTCTCCTCTTCTCTGTATATCTGACTTTCCAATAAAAATAAATCTTAAAAAAAAAAAAAAAAAGACTCAGAAGGGCCCGGCATAATAGCCTACTGGCTAAATCCTCGCCTTGCATCCGCCAGGATCCCATATGGGCTCCAGTTCTTATCCTGGTAGCTCTACTTCCCATCCAGTTCCCTGCTTGTTGCCTGGGGAAGCAGGAGAGGATGAGCCAAAGGCCTTGGACCCTGCACCCGTGAGGGAGATCTGAAGAAGTTCCTGGCTCCTGGCTTCAGATATGCTCAGCTCCAGCCATTGTGGCCATTTGGAGAGAAAAACAGCAGATGGAAATCTTTCTCTCCTTCTCTCTAAATCTGTCTTTCCAATTAACAAAAAAAGTAAAATTAAGCAAAATAAAACAATATTATTTGAAACAAAGTGAATTAAAAAAATTTTAGAACAGGACAGGAACAGTAACCTAGTGGCTAAAGTCCTTGTCTTGCATAAGCCGGGATCCCTTATGGGCGCCGGTTCTAATCCCAGTTGCTCTGCTTCCCATCTAACCCTGCTTGTGGCCTGGGAAAGCAGCTGAGGACGGCCCAAACCCTGGGGACCCTGCACCTATGTGGGAGACCCGCAGGAGTCTCTTGCCTCCTCCAAAATCAGACAAAAAGCATTAATCAGAGAGAAACAAAGATAAAAATTATCTCATTTTTCTCTTAGAAATTATACAAGTCTGAAGACTGTGCAGCAGTATCTCTGGAAGTACTGGAGGAAAGTTTCACTGCTTCCTAAGAAATGTCAAAGTTTTTCAGGTGAGAAAAAAATTGTATCAGCACAAATCTATATTTATATTAACGGACCAAAAAAAAAAAAAAAAAAAAAACACCAGAAATACGAGACTACGTATATAAGACATCAAAAAAATTTTTAATGTCTTTAAAAGATAATTATTTTAGCAAAAAAAAATGCACTGTAGGTGTTTAAATTCACATAGAAGCAAAATGAATGATAAAAATAGCACAAAGGAGAGAGGGAGAATGGAAGCACACGGATACATAACACATGCTGTGCACGACTGGTTTAAAAAGTAGGCTGTCAAAATTAAAAGCATTTATTGTAAAACCTGCTGCAACCACTAAATAAGTTAAAACAAAAGGGCACACTAACAGTAAGACTCTAGTGATAATGAAACAAACTACAAAACCACCATCCCTGTCACACCTCACTGGAAGATGCATGCAGTGAATCCTGTACTGTCTGACAGCTCCAGCCCTCAGTGGCTCACCTGCCCTTCCCATTCAGCCTAGCACCTAACCTAGCATTTCAACCCCTCTCTTGCTAATAGCCTTGCATAAGAGATCAGCCCGATTTACAGGGCTAAGTATCATTGCTGGACAGATCCAACTGTCTGGCTGTCAGAGCCTAAAGCTGGACTGATGGGGTAGAAAACGGTCAGTATTACACCAACTTAGTATTGCCAAACCAGTGAGTCCCTCTTTACTTACCATTCTTTTCAGTCAGCAGCCTTTCTTATTTTCTATAATCACAATAGCCTTTTCAAACTTCTCTTGCTGCAGCAGTCTTGCCTTCTGAACTCAGGTATGTTCAAATCTAATCTATTAAAAAAGATTTGTGGAGCTGGCACCATGGTTCAATAGGCTAACCCTGCACCTTCAAGCACAGACATCACTTAAGGGCACCAATTCATGTCCTGGCTGCTCCACTTCCCATCCAGCTCCCTGCTTATGGCCTTGGGAAGCACCAGAGGATGGACCAAGTCCTTTGGATCCTGCACCCACGTGGAAGACCTGGAGAAGGGTCCTGGCTCCCGGCTTTGGATCAGCTAAGCTCTGGCCATTACAGCCATTTGGGAAGTGAACCAGCAAATAGAAGATCTCTCTTTTCTTATCTGTGTTAACTCTCCCTTTCCAATAAAAACAAATCTTTAAAAATATTAAAAAAAAACTTCCTTCATCCTATCTAAAGATCAACACACTCTTTCTTCTCATCTTTATTGCATTTCTGACTGAAACAGGAACCAAATAGGAGTCCATCAATTTTTACTACTGTTCATATCTTAGATCAGTGTATTTGGCCTTTTAAGCTCCATTCTGTGAAGGTAAAATACAAAATTCACAACATACACTTTAATTTTCTAAAAGGAAAAGCAATGTATTTTTTGTGTGTGAGCAAACCATCCTATTACCAATTGAGGAAATTTACCCTGAGTCCTTAAATAAAGGACAGTAAATAAAACTTTTAATACAATAATTTTGTTTTATATTATTTATTATAAAATGTTTAGATCACAGTAATGATTCCCAGACTCTGACTCAGTTTCAACAATTATCAAGATTCATCCATCTTTCCTGTCCAGAATTACATGATACTATTTTATTGTAAGTTTCAGAGAAGACTTTCATTTGCAAATATTAGTATATCCTAAACACCTCATTATTTAAAAATAAGTATAATAACAACACTATTTTAATATAATGTAAAAATAGGTTCGGGCCTTGGGATTCGGGGGCAACTGCCACTCTTCACAGTGTGGCGGCTGTGGGGGGTGCCCCTGCCGGGTCGGACCCAATGCTGGGGGCTCACGCCAAAGACACTGCCGCAAGGCAGTGAACGAGTCCTCGGCCTCACCCAGGACCCAAGACAGCTCATTCCTCAGGGTAAGTGCGCCATGAGGGAACTTGGGAACTGGCTTAAAATTCCTAGCTCCACCCAGCTGCTAATATCTGGCAGCTAGGTGAGTTTGGGAGGGGTTCGGGCCTTGGGATTCGGGGGCAACTGCCGTTCCTCACAGTGTGGCGGCTGTGGCGGGTGCCCCTGCCGGGTCGGACCCAATGCTGGGGGCTCATGCCAAAGACACTGCCGCAAGGCAGTGAACGAGTCCTCGGCCTCACCCAGGGCAGCCTGTGCACCATGTGGTGCCAGGCTTTGCCTGCTGGCCGCCCGGCCGGGGAGCTCTGGGGTAATGGATGTCCGAATTGCTGCTTAGATAGCTCTAGGGTGTCCCCACTGTTTCTGGGTTCTGAGTCAATCCTAAAGATTCCCAACGCCAGTAACTCTTCTTTTGGAGAACTTCTAATCACTCAATAATGCTGAGCTTTGAACACCTATAATGCAAAAGATAAGCCCCAGATTGTCTAGCAGGATATTTTTTTGCCTGACATGATGTTGGTTCAGGAGACTGGTCACATTACGCAGGTCCATAATTTTAACTAGCACTCTAGAACCTTATCCTGGGGTGGACTCTGTGCAGGATGTGTGGGCCACACCCTGTAGAAAGTTTGGCCCCACTGGTAAACCTAAATTTTAGGTGGTTATGGACTAAGCTAGGTGTGACCAAGGAGCCTGCCATCAATCACAGGTAAAGGGATCCACCATAGACTGGACTGGGCAAGGCAGCAGCAACCAAATGTGCATCCTGAATAGGGTGTGGGGTGGGCCGGGCTGCAACATTCACCAGCTCATACAAGGCCAAATGGGAGGCCAGAGTACACCGGGCACTGGCCTAAAAACCAATGGCATGTATGTAAACTGGGTTTGGGAGTGGATCAAGTGGAGGTACTTGGGAAGCTCCCCTGGCGAGTCATAGCTCTCGCTGGTGAACACGCCGTCCAGATCTGGGGGTCAGACTAGCAGGGCATAGTAGCTCCAAAATGTCTAAATTGGTAATGGAACGTAATGCACTGGGCAGGACTGAGGAAACCTTTGTTTACAAGCAAAACTAGAAACCAGCATGGAACACAGGTCATACCGAGCGAGGCTCTTGCACCTACTGGTCCTCAGAGCAACCACGGGCAGATGCATGATTTACAGCTAGGAACAAGCCCAATCGGGGAGGTAACGGGACACCCTAACTAGGTTGAGGTTCCCACCAAGGGGCGTATGTGCTAGAATTGGAGCTGCGTTCTATCTAGAAAACAGTTGCAGTCACCCGAGGCACTAGTGTGGGCTGGGATTTGATGCACCAGGCCAGTTCAGATCCCTACACCATCTGGTGTCATGGAGAACCAGGGGGTAGATGTGGGACTGACTAGGCTGGGTCTCAACCCTCTACTGAGCCATGCGTGAGCTGTATGTGGGTATGGACGAGCCATGGCCGGGCTGAAACATCCAACAACAAGAACCAGAATGGGGTGAAAGCCAGCCAGAAAAAGCCACTGTTCCTGCTAGGACAGGAGGTGAACTGAGTTGGGTTAGCTCAAGAACCCCCTGGCATGCGCAAAACCTGCCACTGGGAGGGGTTCTGATAGAGGAGCCTGGGCAACTCCTCTGGCAGGACACAGTCCCTGCAGGTAAGTGCAAGAAGCATGATAGGAAACAGTCCAGAATAGGCCATGGAAAGTTTCCCACTGGCACACATTCAGCATGGGTCAGGAGCAGACCAGGCTGAATCAGGCCATATCACCCACTGGCAAATCCGATTACCAGATCAGAGTGTGGGATGAGCCGGGTTTGGTCACGACAAAACCAGTACACATTATGGAATGCCAGGGCGTGGTTGCCTGTACTGGATATGAATGCAGCACCCAACCAGCACACATGAGATCCATGAAGGAAGAGAGGGGCAGAACTGGCGGGGGGATTAAGGGGCTGGTCCCCTCACCAGACAGCTACTCCCACTGGAGAGCGTGGGCTGGGATAGAGACAGACTAGACTATGCAAGGCTACAACACCTGTGCACTGCATGTGGAATAGATCAGGGAAAAGCCAGGCTGGGCTGATTATTCCTGCTGGTGCAAGCATAAATTAGAGTGGGTGAGGGATGTTTGGGTATAGCAGCAGAAGCTGGCACTGGGGACTAATTCTGTCAAGTCAAATCACAGAACCACCCAAAGAGTGCATAAACCGGGACAGAGAGACCTGGGAGGGAAAAAGTGGGTTCCCCCTTCTTGGGTCACTAGTCCCGTGGGAGGGCATGAAAACTAGGACGGGGGCTGGGATGGCTAGATAGAGAGGCACTCAACAACATCTGTGAGGGCTGGATGGTTGAGTTGGTTAGATAGAACTAAGCTTTAATACCCATTGACAAGTGCCAGAGCCAAATGGGATGGGGGACAGACTGGTCTTCTGCTACACATACTGGCAAACCAGGGTAGGGGGCGGGCCTGGTGTGGGTTATCGTGGGTCGCCCCAACTAGGCTGCAGCTCCCACTATTTAGTGTGAGGGCCGAGTACGTGCTGGGCAGAACCAGACTGGACTGCAACACCCATTGGTTCCAGTGCAACTCGGGACTGAAAACAGAACCAACACAGCAATTGCAACCACCAGCTGATCGGGGTGATGGACTGTGCCGGGCCCTGTGCTTGCTAGAACATGCAAGAAACTAGTCTGGGAATACCTCAAAGTTTCTTTGGAGATCTCCCCAATCGAACTGCTGGACTCAGAACTCTAATCAAGAAAAGACAGAAGACAGAGCAGATCAATCATTCATCTCAGCTACATGTTAGCAGCGAAAAATGGGGCAAACGGAGACTTTATGATGGACCATATCAATCAGTGGACGACCTCATCGAGCGAAACTGGCAGTGATTCATAACTGGAGAACTATTAACACCACTTGAGCACATATCTCAGAGCATGCCCCACATCCGGGACTCGGGGTGGGCAGGAAACCGGGTGGGGCTTCTCCCTCAGTATCCCCCTTTACCTCAGATACAAGATGGAAACAATATGTACATGATAGTATTACCCACTTCCCTATCCCCCTGAACCTTTTTTTTTCTTTTTCTTTCTTTAACTGTAATTAACTATGTAAAGATTGTCAACAACACAATAAAATAGATTATAAAAAAAAATGTAAAAATAATGATTCTTCAATATCATGTATTGATTGATCTATATTTCATTGTTTAAGAAATATTTATAGCTAACATTCAAATCAGGTTCACATATTACATGACATAAAAGCCTTTGATCTACAATATTCACTACAGCCCTGCTCCACTTCAATTCCCTTTCTTTTTCACTGTCATTTATTGTTTAAAGAAATGAGGCCTAATGACCTGTGTTGTTCTTACATATGTTTCTCCAGCTCCCACGTAACAAAATAGCTTCTTCTGCATTACCAGCTAAGATTCTATATATTTTCCCCTTAACCTTCTTTTTTTAAAGATTTATTTATTTTTATTGGATAGTCACACATACAGAGAGGAGGAGAGACAGAGAGGAAGATCTTTCATCACTGATTCACTCCCCAGGCAGCTGCAACGGCAAGAGCTGAGCCGATCAGAAACCAGGAGCCAAGAGCTTCTTCCAGGCCTCACACAGGGGTACAGGGTCCCAAGGCTTTGGCGCCGTCCTCGACTGCTTTCCCAGGCCACAAGCAGGGAGCTGGATGGGGAGCAGGGCTGCTGGGATTAAACCAGTGCTCATATGGGATCCTGGCACATGCAAGGCGAGGACTTTAGCCACCAGGCTACCGTGCTGGGCCTCCCTTTATCTATTTCCTTACCTTCTCTTCTTACCTTGTATAGCAGATGCACCTGGGCTAACTAACGAATGGACAAACACTATGTGGTATGTCACAATGGACTTGCCACGTACAACCCCAAAAGAAATAGTAAAATATGTCATAGAAAGGACAAACTTTGAAAACTATACTAAGTCACAGAAGTCAGGCAAAAGGGTTACATACTATTTGATTCCATTCATATGAAAAATTTATAGGCATTTTCACTAGAATAGGCAAAAACAGAGAACAGACTAATGGTTGCTTAAGGACAGAGGGTGGGAGATTACAGAACAGGTAGAAAGTGTAGGGTTTCTTTCTGATGTGACAGAAGTTAAAATGCACTGTGAGGAAGGCTGCACAACTCTGTAAATAATTCACACAACTACAATGGGTGGATCCTTGAAAACTGTCAGAAGGACACTGTGTGACAGCCTAGTGGCTGAAGTTTTAGCCTTGTATGTGCCAGGATGCCACAGGATGCCGGTTCCTACCCCGGCAGCTCCACTTCCCATCCAGCTCCCTGCCTGTAGCTTGGAAAAGCAGTTGAGGACGGCCCAAGGCCTTGGGACCCTGCACCCACATGGAGACACAACACAGGCACCTGGCTCCTGGCTCCAGATTGGTGCAGCTAGCCGCTGCGGTCACTTGGAAAGGGAATCAGCAGCTGGAAGATCTTCCTTTCTGTCTCTCCTCCTCCTCACTCTCTCTTTCTCTCTCTATTGCAATAACAATAAATAACCTTTTTTAAAAAATGAAGAAAAAAAAGGAAAAAAGCAAAACAACAAACCATGCTCCATTTGTGTAAAATGGCTACACACACATAAATGTTTGTACATAAAGAAACACAGGCAAGATCGGCAGCAATTCAGAACCACTGAACTCTCAAAAACCACTTGAGCAAGACCCTCGGGCATGCCCCACATGGGGGACCTGGGATGGGTAGGAGGCTGGGTGGGACTTCTCCCTTTATCTCCCCCTTTACCCCAGAAACAGAAAAAAAGAGAATGTGGAACTAATAGTCTTACCCACTTTCCTGTAGCCCTTGAACCTCTGTGCCCTAATTAACCGTGTAAAGATTGTCAAAAAAAAAAAAAAAAATAGCAGGAATCCAGTTTTCTAAAGTTAGGTAGTGGTGAGAGTGGCACAGACCTGAGACTCCATTAGCTGTATAATTACAGGGGGAAAAAAACAAAGAAAGAAAGATAGACAGACCCGGGGCCAGTGTTGTGGTGTAGTAGGTAAAGGTGCTGGTGCGCTGGCATCCCATATGGATGCCAGTTCAAGTTCCAGATGCTCCACCTCCGCTCCAGCTTCCTGCTAATGGCGTCTCGGAAAGCAGCAGCGGACGGCCCAACTGCTAGGGCCCCTTCATCCACACAGAAGACCCTGGACCAGCAGAGCTCCAGCAGCTGAAGCCACCGGGGAGGGAACCAAGAAAGAGAAGACCTCCCCCTCTCTTTACTCTGCCTTTCAAATACATCCGTGTATCTTAAAGATAAGAAAGATAGGAAGAGTCCTTCTTGGCATTGTAGGGGACTGGCTCCAGGGCTCCCTCCCATAACACAACTCACACACCTCCCTGCATAATTTAAATCAACTGCAGGTCACTTAGAATAGGATGTCAACGCTATGTGAACTGCTGTTACACTGTAAAAAGGTTGTACATGAAAGTAGAAATGGGTTTCTTTTTTCTGAATACTTTCAATCCTTCAGTTAGTTGAATGAAAGAATGCAGAAGCCATGGAGGAACACCTGTACAGAAATTACTCTGTATCCTCTTCTTAATTTTTACAATGTCATCTAACACCTTTTTCAAAATGTTACAACTTTCCAAAGAGTAAAACATTGGGAGGGAAATTATTAACACCAACTCACGAGCAAAGCTGAGTGGACGACAGAGGGGTTAGGATGGTCCATAAACAAGATCAGGCCAGGCAGACATCCCTGGTCCTGGACGATAGCTCTTCTGTTCAGTGGATCTGCTGCCAAATCCCGCAGCTGGTTGACTACTGACAGAGCATCGGGTTCTTCATTCATGGTAGAGGAAGAGGAATTCATCTTCTATGCCATGCACATGAAGAAAATCTCAGATTCTGCAGAAAAGATTCACAAATTAGCTCTAGGTTGCTGAGGTATAATGTGACACCTAGTAAATAACCAGGATTACAACATCATTTGAAAGAAATAGATGGGGCCCGGCGTGGTAGCGTAGTGGTTAAAATCCTCACCTTGCACGCGCCGGGATCCCATATACTTGCCGGTTCTAGTCCCGGTGGCCCTGCTTCTTTCCAGTTCCCTGCTTGTGGCCTGGGAAAGCAGTCGAGGATGACCCAAAGCCTTGGGACCCTGCACCCATGTGGGAGACCCGGAGGAGCTCCTGGCTCCTGGTTTCAGATTGGCTCAGCTCCAGCCTTTGCGGCTGCTTGGGGAGTGAACCATCGGAATTAATGTCTGCCTTTCCAATAAAAATAAATAAATCTTTTTAAAAAAAGAAAAAAAGAAACAGATGAATCCAAGTCACAAAAACGCAAGAACTGCCAACTCCACAGTTTGAGAAAAGTAAAATGAACACAAGACGCTGACTGAAGAAATCAAGCTATTTATGTGTGCACAGTGTTTAAAAAACATATGTTGTGCTCAATATTCCAATAAACTCTCTTTCAGCAATACATATTTTAACACTAAAATCACAATAAACATTATTCAAGCTTGTGACCTTCGATCCGCTTCCTTTCCTCTAGAGCATTTCTGGTCCTAAAACAAGAGCCTGGAGTGCGGTGGGGGGAGGGAGAGTGGCTTGCTGGCAGCCTTTCCCCCCGATTCATCTATGAACAAAAACAGCCTACTGGGTCTTGAAAAGATAAAATCCTCTAGAAAAAAAAGGAAGAATGCAAGGAGGATGAACCTAGAATTCACCAAGGGTATCCTGCTTTTGCTCAGGCTAGCCAAGCTTAGGAGACTGCATCGGATCTGACCCGCAGAGATCTGTCCACCTCTGCGCCTGCCACCTCCTGCCACCTATTAGGAAAGCAAGAATAGCAGCAGTCTCAAAGAAGTTACATAACACAACCCAGGTCACAAAATCTAATTAGTGCAGTACTGGGCTGAAATCTCACTACTTCCTAAAATGGTGAGCTTTCCACTAAGCATACAGATCCTGTAAAGTCAGCATATCCTTTCCCATAAAGATTAAGTGTTTTAGAAAAGCTACCATGCAAGACTTAATAAAGCCAAAGCAACAAAATACCAAGGGATGATCTTGATATTTTCAAGGGATAATCTTCACACACACAGAAAATTAAAAACTAACTTCAGTTAATCACGTTGCATAGCATATTCCTTATCTGACCGACTATACAGTTTTGAGCTTTCAATAACAATGCCAACTGTGAACGCAACAGGATCAAAATGACTCAGTATTTTCAATGGGATGACTACAAAGTTACTTTGAGGAGAAAAAGCAAAAAAGCAGAACTGGCCTCACCTTGTAGTGAAACCTGAAAAGCTTTCAGCATAAAGCAGTGGTCCTGGGGCGGGGAGCGGGAGACACAGATCAGAGGGGCTCAGTGTTTGGATTTTGCCAGACATCTGAATATTTGCATTTACAAATCGTGATATCGGGGATCCAAGTCTAAAAACGAAATCCATGCCTATTGCCCGTGCACCTTATATACAAACCCTGCAGGTAATTTTGCACATTTTTATAATAAATCTTTAAAAGAAAAGATCTTCGAAGGATCTTTCTCTCTGTCTCTCCTCCTCTCTGTATGTCTGACTTTCCTCGCCTTGCATAAGCCAGGATCCCATATGGGTGCCGGTTCTAATCCCGGCAGCCTCGCTTTCCATCCAGCTCCCTGCTTGTGGCCTGGCAAGCAGTCAAGGACGGCCCAAAGACTTGGGACCCTGCACCCTCGTAGGAGACCTGGAAGAGGCACCTGGCTCCTGGCTTCTGATTAGCTCAGCTCAGATCACTTTGGCTACTTGGGGAGTGAATCAGCAGATGGAAGATCTTTCTTTCTGTCTCTCCTCCTCTCTATGTATGCCTTTCCAATAAAAATAAATAAATCTAAAAAAAAAAAAAAACTAAGGTTCTTTAACTCAAACAACATGGTAAATACAGATAATACACACAAAGAATATATCTTTTCCACATAAAATATATTAATGTATTTCAGAAATCACCAAGAAAATACCAAACGAAGGGTTCCCAGAAAGAGGGCTTTGATAGGATAGTATTGCTAGGTAATCTTCTCAAAGTATTACAGCTTTGCTTGTAATTTTTAAGGTCAGAATAAAAAGTAAACACAAAAGGAGTTGGCATTTGGCACAACAATCAAGACACCACTTGAGACGCCCACACGTCACACTGTACTGCTCCCTATTCCATTCCCTGTTACTGTGTCCCAGGAGGCAAGTGACGGCTTAAGTGCTTGGGTCCCCATCCACTACCTAAGACCCACACCAAGTCCCAGACTGCTGGCTTCAGCCTGGCACGGCCTCAGCTACTGAAGATATTTGGAAAGTGACCAATAGACGGAAGACCTCTCTCTGTTTCACAAAGAAATTAATCTTAAAAAAAAATCAATAAAAAGAAGCAAAGGAAAAGCAACAGACAGAACACCCACAGACTACGAGATCTAACTCCATGTTGCCTCTCGGCTGCCTCTATTAATCAGTATCTTGAAGAGCATGGTTTACAAACCTCATACCCACAAGCTTTCCAGGCGTCAGCAGCACAACAAATCCTATCCAAATGGACCCCGCAGAACTAATTACCAGCTTAAAGTCAACTATCAGAGGTGGGCATTTGGGACAGCAGTTAAGATGATGCATCTTGTATCAGAATGCCCGAGTTCAAGCTGTGGTTGACGTCTTGGCTCTACTCCTGATGCTAGCCTTCTGCTAAGACACACCAGCAGGTGGGCGCAGCAGGTGATGGCTGAAATGGTTGGATCCATGCCATCCATGTGAGACCCAGAGGGTTCTTCCCAGTACCCAGCTTCATGCCAGCCTTACTCCAGCTGTTGTGGGCATTTGGGGACTAAATCAGCAGCCAAGACATCTCTCTGCCGTCCCAAATATAAACAAATATGCTCACTGATGGCCTTTTCTAGAACACTGCCTTGCATGGGAATGTTCCATTATCTAAATAGTCCGTAGACCCTGAAAAGGTAAAACTTTCCTGTTCCTTTGAGATAAACAAAACTTAAAACAGTTAAAGCTACCAATCTTCAAAGCCTACTAAGGACAGGGCTCAAATCAGGATTTACCTAGAAAAAGGTCCACAATACCAGGAGACACCAAAAACCTGAGCTGACACAGCAGGCAGACCTGCAGTCAAGCGGCACACTTCCTATGACTGTTAAAGAAGCCTTGGGACTCTGCACCCGTGTGGGAGACCCGGAAGAAGCTCCGGGCTCCTGGCTTCAGATGTGCTCAGTTTCAACTGCTGTAGCCATGTGGGGAGTGAACCAGGGGATGGAAGATCTTTCTGTTTCTCCTTCTCTCTATAAATTAGCCTTTCCAATGAAATGATGATTAAATGATTAAAAAAAATGATTCGCTCCTCAAATACCCATAGCAACTGGAGCTGAGCTGATCTGAAGCCACAAGCTTTTCCTGGGTCTCCCACATGGGCACAGGGTTCCAAGGCCTTGGGCCATTCTCTGCTACTTTCCCAGGCCATGAGCAGGAAGCTGGTTGGGAAGTAGAGCAGCCAGGATATGAACTGGTGCCCACAGGGGACCCAAGAATTGCAAGGGGAAGATCAGCCAAAGAAGCCATCATACCAAGTTCCCAAAATACACAAATATATTTTTTAAAAAGCCATCAAGTTATTTCTGATACAAATAAGAAGAAACACTAAAGCTCACCTCCATCTAGAAAAGTATGACTCTTGAAAAATCACAATATTTAACCCTCAATGCCAGAACTAGAACTATAAAACTTTCTCTAATTACTGAACAACACAAGATTATGTGAATTTGAGACTGGGTTTCAATTTTTTATTACCAGACAGCCAAAATAATAAACTGGAAAAACCAGTAGCAAACACAACCCCTTCCTTCCAAAGAAAACTGATCAGAAAATTTTGATTAATGAAGCAAAACTATGGGGAGCAGGGGCAAGTTCAGGACAGAATCAGGCTGTACCCAGACTATGCGTAAGTAAACACAAGGTTTGTGAAACCTTAACATGCCTTTTGTGTCAGCGTGCCTCTTACTTTTAAGACTGACACATGATATCTCACAAAAGTTTTCAATTACTGTATTCTTGTATACTTTAAAATTTTGAATCCCAGCGTGATAGTCTAGTGGCCAAAGTCCTTCCCATATAGGTGCCGGTTCTAATCCAAGCTGCTCTGCTTCCCATCCAGCTCCCTGCTTGTGGCTTAGGAAAGCAGTTGAGGATGCCCCCAAAGCCTTGGGACCCTGAATCCACGTGGGAGACCCAGAAGAAGCTCCTGGCTCCTGGCTTCAGATCAGCTCAGCTCAGGCTGTTGCGGCCACTTGGTGAGTGAACCAGCAAATGGAAGATCTTTCTCTGTGTATCTGTTCTCTCTGTAAATGTCTTTCCAATGAAAAGAAATAAATCTTAAAAAAAAAAAAAAAGTATTTTTGACATCTGGAGCCAGAGCCCTGGGATAGCAACTTGAGCTTCCATCTGCAGTGTCATAATCGGCAATGATTGGAGTCTTGGCTGCTCTACTTGCTATCCAGTTCCCTGCTGTTCACAGGGAAAGCAGTGGAAGATGGCCCAAGTCCTGGGAAGACATGAGGAAGCTCCTGGCTCCAGACCAGCTCAGCAGTTACTGCAGTCATTTGGGGAGTAAACCAGCAGACAGAAGAGCTCTTTCACTCTGTTCTTCTCCCTGTAAATCTGCCTTTCCAATAAAAATAAATACTTTAAAAAAAAAAATAAAGATTTCTGATGGATAAGCAAAAAATTTGTCAATACTGATGCATTTTAAACTTATGGTAACTTCCTGCTCACTTGGCAGCACATACACTAAAACTATGCAAATGCTGCAGTTGTGGCAGGGGGTGGAAATGGACCCCATCTCTCCCCATTGTAGTCTTACTGGAACACAAGCACACAGATATATTGCAGCTCATTATTTTCTCTGCCTAGTTAAATCTGGACTATCAATTCATCCTAAAGTCATGAATGCTCACTCCTACACCTACAAAACCTCCTGAGCACCTCCAGGCCCTTGGCCTACGCACCCACACCGCCCGTCAGAACCCCTGGGCTCTGACCCATCTCCTGACTCTAGCTTCCCATTACGCATAGGCGCTCGGAGTCAGGTCTGCCCACACCGTGTTCCTGGGTCTGCCAGGCACCTACAGAGTTACCTCACAGAAAGAAACCCTAGCTCTCCACTTGTGTCTCTTGTTTTGCTTTGCTTTGTTTTACCATAAGAAGTAAATCCGGACTGAGTGGCAGACATAGGGCCTGGGATTCTGCATTTATTTCACACAGGGCTCCAGTGAGGTCTGTGTCAGCCAGGACTTGCCGTTTATTTCACAGAATCATTTGGTCCTTCCACGCTAAGTTAACCAAGCTTTCCTTGGCTCTTTTTTTTTTTTAAATGACATAAGCTTGGAGAGGATATCTGGCTTTCCCTTCACCTGCAACTAACTGCAAATCCGAAAAATTAAATTACCTCCTCGCAGCCAGTTTCCTCACCTCGGCAAACACATGTGGTTCACTACGACCCAAGCCAATAAAGCAAACCACGAGATGGTCAGCAAGGAACAAACCAGAGGACACTGCATCCCGTGGGGCCTGCTCTTCCGAGCCATAGGGGTTATCTCCCGTCAGCCGTGACCCCGCCACAGAAGGCCTGCGAACCACAGAGTGCCCTTGCCAAGAACAGTGCTCCAGACACTGGCTGTGCAGCTGCTGCCTCGAACAAAGTCGCTAAGGAACGACAGAGAAGAGGGGCTGGCCACAACCGGGCGCGAGGAGGACAGAGAGGAAGCCCACCAAGCGAGCGTTTCCACGGGACACAGCGGAGGAGGGCGTTTCCGAGCGACCCCGCCGGTTCGCAGGTGCCCCGGCCCCGCGGCCTTCCAGTCTCCCGCGCTTTGTCCGCCGCCCCTGAACCCCACCTACCGCTGCAGGGTCCTAGGAGGCCGCAGCCTCCGCACCATCAGGGCCACGCCGAGGAGTGAGCACAGCCCACGCCGGTCGCAGCCGCCGCCTGGGAGATCGCCAACAATCCCACCAACTCCAAGAGCCCAGGCGCCAAGGAGCTGGCGGGGGAAGGCGCTGCAGAGTTCCCCCGGTGACCCTGTCACCTCCGCCGGTTCTGCCCTCCTATTGGCTGGTGATGGAGCCACCGCGAAGAAACGTACCCAGTCAGTGAAGGCCTTCTGAGAGCAAGTCTCTCATTGGTGCACTGGAGAAATGCACTCAAGTGTCGAATGGGCAGGCCCAATGAGGGCCCGGGATACTGAATTGGCCCTAGCGACGCCCTATCCACCATGCCGGAACCGCAGACCTGGGATTCAGGCAGGGACGTCTTAGACATCTCCGAACTACAATTCCCAGCTCCCGGGGCTGGGAGGCTATCGGGGCTGCTGAGTTCGGAAAGCCCGGCCCAACTCTTTCAGGTCTGACAAAGCAGTTACTTTTCCTTCCCTGAGTTTTAGTTCATAATCTTTAAACATCTTTTAGTTTCTTCTTTTTTCAGCTTTACCTTAGCAATTTATTAGATGTGCCTTTCATTTCCTTCATTTCTCGTTGGGGTCAGTTGTGTTAGAAGCAAAGCGAAACCCACCAGACTCCTTCTATAAAAGGAGTATTTTTGTTTCGGAAATAAATTTTTTTCTTGGAATGTTCTTATGATCTTTAGCGAATTTACTCAAATTCTTCGTAAAGTATTGTTAAATGTTGTTTATCAGAGTAAGGATAATGTATTTGTTTCATAGATTCCAGCCATTGACTTTTTTTTTGGTTTGGGTTGTTTTGTTTTTGTTTTTTAGAATAGATTTCATTTGTTTATAAAAAGTATTTCTTTACATTTAAACGTCACCTAAATGCCAGAGATCAGTGGTGGAGAGTAATCAGTTCACTGTATTCTGAATGTGTTCTTTCACAGTTTAGTTCTGCCCGACAGTTCATGAATTGTAACTAGAAAGAATTTGGTCTGCAATAGGGAGAGTGTGGGGGAGAGTAAATATCCAGGCTGTGCTGTCTGCCAACACCGTGGCAGAGAATTTAAAAAAAAAAAAAAAAAAAAGCTTCTGCTTTTATTGTGTTGTGTTCCAGTGTTCTTAGTCTGATCTTTTTTTTTTTTTTTTTTTTTTTTTTAAGATTTACTTATTTTTTATTACAAAGTCAGATATACAGAGAGGAGGAGAGACAGAGAGGAACATCTTCCATCCGATGATTCACTCCCCAAGTGAGCGCAACACCTGGTGCTGTGCTGATCCGAAGCCAAGAACCAGGAGCTTCCTCTGGGTCTCCCACACGGGTGCAGGGCCCAAGACTTTGGGTGGTCCTCGACTGCTTTCCCAGGCCACAAGCAGGGAGCTGAATGGGAAGCGGGGCTGCTGGGATTAGACCCGGTGCCCATATGGGATCCCGGCACGTTCAAGGCAAGGACTTTAGCTGCTAGGCCACGGCACCGGGACCCTGATCTTCTGATAAACTCTAGAAGATAGGAGTGAAGTGAAGTAGAAAACCATTATTGGTCTGTTTCATACCATTTACACCATTGAAAAACCATGATTGACAGGATTTTTGTTTCCCAAAGCAACAGGAAGGTGTGGTTGTGGGTGAACATTCAAGTGAAATATAATGTCTAGTATTGAAGGGCCAGTCTTATTTATAGGAACCCGCAACCAGTCAACTATTGAAATGGAAACAGGAGTAAGAGGGGGAAAAAGAAATTGTAACTGTAGAAAGCTGTAAAAAAGTAAACATAAGAAGTTCAAAGGACACAGCCAAGTTAAACATAACCCTTCTGGTTGGGTAAATCAACTTTTGTTCAGAATTCTTATTAAAACAACTCAGTAACATAGGAAAGTAAACTTGATATTTTTAATTACATTTTGTATTAGGAAAGGAAACTACACTTTGCATTTTCCCTAGTGATTAGGGCAGAAGTTTTAGCAGCTGCCAGAGTAACTTCCAGAGAACATGTTTCGGAAGTTTAGAATCCAAAATTAAACCTCATCACATTTAAGTACTGAGACTAATTCTGCCATTAAAGTGTGGAGATTAAGTGAGATTAATGTACTGGGTAGATGACTAACATTATTCATAAAACAAATAATGATTTTCTGGTGACTTTGTAGCCTGACAGGTAAAGCCGCTTCCTGTGGTGCCAGCATCCTGTATGAGTGCCAGTTCTAGTCCTGCCAGCTCCACTTCCAATCAGCTACCCTAGTGTAGGGACCCCTAGTGCTGGCACCCACGTAAGAGACTCAAAAGCAGCTCCTGGCTCCTGGCTTTGACCTGACCCAGCCTTGACCGTTTTACCATCTGGGGAGCAATTCTGTAATGTTGCATTTCAAATAAATAAATGAATTTTAAAAAAATAAATCTCTTGAGCATTGGTGGATTACAAGCCTCAAAGGAAGTTTTAAAGGTCTTAAGAATTAATTCCCACAGTAAGAATGTCTTTAGCTGACACTAATGAAGAGTTGCTACCTGTGAGTCATTGTTTGTCTCAGCTGTGAATATTTGGCTACAGAACTCACTGGAATATCAAGTTTCTCAATAGCTGTGTTGCTTAAGACATATGATTCAGATACTGGCAACTTCATTTCATTATTTAACAGCCAGTTGTGTGTTTGTTTGTTTGTTTAGTAAACATATACAATGTGACATGGGTGGTCTTAGCTATAGATTCAAACACAAGGAAAAACATAATCTCTACCCTTCTGATTTAAGGAGTTCAAGGAACAGTGATTCCTGAGATATGTTAATAAAGCAACAATTACAGGGGTGGTATTGTGGCACAGTGCATAAAGTCACAGTCTACAACGCGGGTATCCCACATGGGTGTCAATTTGTGTCCCAGATGCTCTGCTTCCCATCCAACTCCCTGCTGGTGCGCCTGGGAAAACAATGGAAAATGGCCTAAGTGTTTGGGCCCTGGCCATCTATGGCAGTTCAATACAGCTGTTGTAGCCATTTTGAAAATGAACCAGTAGATGGAAGAGCTCTGTCTGTCTTTGTGTGTCTCCTTTGAACTCTGTAACTCTTTCAAATAAATTTTAAAAGTTTAAAATAAAACCATGAAAATACAATTTTATATGGAAGAAAAATTTAAAATAGAAGCTCTATCTATCTGAAAGAAAATAAAGTTGGGTCCATAATTGGATCATTTACCACAACAGTAAACTCCAGATGTATTAAAAAGCTCAAATCTTAGAGACTATATATATGTAACCTAGAAGTGAGGAATATATTTAGTATTTTTTAAATTTATTTATTAATTTGAAAGGCAGAGCAAGAGAGAGAGTTCTTCCATCCTCTACCTTACTACCCAAATGTACACAGCAGTGAAGTATGGACTGGGCTGAAGCCAGGAACTCTGTTAAGGTCTTCGAAGTGGGCCACCTTCCCCTGCTTCTCCAGGCACATTAGCAGGATATGGTATGCCAGCTTATCTAGATTTGTCACACCAATTCCAAGGATCATTTTAAAGATTTATTATTATTGGGGCCTGGGGGCCTGGTGGCTAAAATCCTTGCCTTGAACGCACACAGATCCCATATGGACGCCGGTTCTAGTCCCGGCAGCTTCACTTCCCATCCAGTTCCCTGCTTGTGGCCTGGGAAAGCAGTTGAGGACAGCCCAAAGGCCTGGGACCGTGCACCCATGTGGGAGACCCAGAAGAGGAGGAGGTTTCTGGCTCCTGGCTTTGGATCGGCATAGCATCAGAAATTGCGGTCACTTGGGGAGTGAATCATCGGAGGGAAGATCTTCCTCTCTGTCTCTCCTCCTCTCTGTATATCTGACTTTGCAATAAAAAATAAATAAATCTTTCAAAAAAAGTCTGGAAAGCAGAAATTAAAGGTTAATAAGTAGATATCTTTGAGGTTTTTTAATTTCGTGTCTAGCTGTGCCGGGCCCTGTACTTGCTAGTACATATAAGAATCTGGTCTGGGAACACCTCAGACAAAGTTTCTTTGGGGATCCCCCCAATCCAACTGCCGGACTCAGAACCCTAACCATGAAAAGACAGAAGACAGAACAAGTCAATCAACCACCTCAATTATATGTTGGCAGTGAAAAACTGGGCAAACAGAGACTCTATGATGGACTATGTCAATCAGTGGATTCTTCAACGACCTCATCGTGCTTGAAATGGTGAGACTGGCAGCGATTCAGAACTGTTGAACTATCAAAACCACTTGAGCAAGACCCTCGGAGCATGCCCCACATCCGGGACCTGGGGTGGGTGGAGAAAGGGTGGGGCTTCTCCCTTAAAATCCCCCTTTACATCAGATATATGAAGGAAACAATATGGAACTAATAATCTTACCCATTTTCCTGTAGCCCTTGAACCTTTTTACCCTAATTAACTATGTAAAGATTGTCAAAAATATAATTAAAAAATGAAAAAAAATTTCATGTCTAGGAATGATTTTTTTTTAACAGAGAAGGAGAGAGATCTATTGCTGTTCACTCACCAAATAACTGCAGCAGCCAGAGCCGAGCCAGTCCACAGCCAGCAGATTTTTCAGCATCTCTCATGCGAGTGTAGGGTCCCATATCACTTGGGTCATCCTCTAATGTCCTCCCAGGCACATTAGCAGAGAATTGGGTTGGAAGTGGAGCAGCTGTGACTCTAACTGGCACCCATATGGGATGCCAGTGTCCCCATCCACAACTTTACTTGCTATATCACAACACCAATACCCTGTTTTGCTTTTTAAAAACCTTATCTGGCAAATACTTAAACAATTTCTATAGGTAATAATTTTGGAGTTGAGTTTTCAGCCCAGTGGGTTGGCAGAGGGTGGCATTCAAAAATCAGTTATAATTGTTCAGTAAGAGACTAAAACCAATAGTGATTAGGCAAATAATATAAATGAATATTTTAAAATGGAAAGTTCATATGACTAATCAACATGAAAACACATATAAGCTTACTTTTATAAGGGAATACAAATTAACAAGAACAATCACTTGATACCGATTAGACTGGAAAAAGCAAAATAACACTGTTGCTGGCAGAAAGGGTGGGTGGAAGGCTCATTCTCAACTATTGCTATACAAATGTAAATTATTGGGCCCTGCGGTGTGGCCTAACCGCTAAAGTCCTTGCCATGAAAGCCCCGGATCCCATATGGGCGCCGGTTCTAATCCCTGCAGCTCCACTTCCCATCCAGCTCCCTACTTGTGGCCTGAGAAAACAGTTGAGGACGGCCCAAAGCATTTGGGACCCTGCACCCACGTGGGAGACCCAGAAGAGGTTCCAGGTTCCCGGCATCGGATCGGCGCGCACCGGCCCGTTGCGGCTCACTTGGGGAGTGAATCATCGGACGGAAGATCTTCCTCTCTGTCTCTCCTCCTCTGTGTATATCTGGCTGTAATAAAAAAATGAATAAATCTTAAAAAAAAAGTAAATTATTTCAGCATAATAGACAACAAACTGGCAGCATCTATTCTAAAAAAAATAATACTGTCTTTGCGCTCAACAATCATGGTCTCAAGAACCTAAACCATGGGCCCAGTGCTGTGGCCTAGTGGCTACAGTTCTCACCTTGAACGAGCCGGGATCCCATATGGGCACCAGTTCTAATCCCACTTTTTTTTTTTTATTGCAAAGTCAGATATACAGAGAGAAGGACAAACAGAGAAGAAAATCTTCCAGCCACTGATTCACTCCCCAGGCCGCCACAACAGCCAGAGGTGCATCGATCAGGAGCTAGAAACCTCTTTCAGGTCTCCCACGTGGGTGCAGGTTTCCAAAGCCCAAGGCTTTGGGCTGTCCTCAACTGCTTTCCCAGGCCACAAGCATTTAGCTAGATAGGAGGCAGGACTGCCAGGATTAGAACCAGCGTCTGTATTGGATCCCGGTGTGTGTAAGGCAAGGACTTCAGCCTCTAGACTACTACACCGGGCCCATGTTGTAAGTTTTTATTAACAGAATGTGTTGGTAGCCAGTCGGGAAAGGCCACTGTTCCTGCTAGGAGGTGGACTAAGTAGGGCTGGCTCATGGACCCAGTGGTATGCGCCAAGATCTGGCATTGGGAGAGGTTCTGATGGAGGAGCCTGGGCAACTCCTCTAGCAGGACACAGTCCCTGCAGGTGAGCGTAAGAACCACGATAGGGAGCAACCCAGACCAGACCAGGGAAAGGTACCCACCGGCATGCATTTGGCACAGGTCAAGGGCAGACCAGGCTGAACCAGTTCATATCACCCGCTGGTGAATCCGAGCACCAGAATAGTATGGGTCGGGCCAGGCTTGGTCATAACACATAACAGCAAACATTACAGCTGGGATTGGGTGCCTGCTGGACTGGGCTAGGTTGTAACCCTCACCAGCATCAGCTAAAATGGGGGTGGGCCGGGTCAGGCTATAGCACCCACTGACAAATACCGAGGCAAGAGGGGGGCCATGCCAGACTGGTCTGCAGAGCCCAACCAGCACATGTAGGAACCAGGGAGGGAGGGGATAAAGTTAATTGGGGGAATGTGGAGAGCCCCCTTGCTGGAATATCACACCCACTGGAGAGCCTGAGTTGGGATGGAGGCAGACCAGACCCGGCAGGGCTACAACACCGGTGGGCCTTATGTGAGCCAGATCAGGGAAGAGCCAGGTTTGATTGACTGCCCCTACTGGTGCAAGCATAAATCAGAGTGGGTGAAGGTTGGTTGGGCTATGCTGGAGCATCAACTGGCAGATGCTGGAGCATCAACTGGCAGATGCTGGCACTGGAGGCTAATCCTGTCAAGTTAAACTGCAGAACCACCTGGAAAGTACAAGATCCGGGAGTGGGCCTAGAGACACCTCCCTCTTGGGTTATTGCTCCCACTGGAAAGCATGAAAACCAGGACTGGGGCAAACTTGGCTGGACAGAACAGCACCTACTAGCATGTGTGTGGGCTGGACAGTAGGCCTGGTTGGGTTAAATTGGGCTTCAATGCCCATCATGTGGGAGAGCTTAATGGGATGTGGGACAGACTAGACAAGTCTGTGGTACACACGGACAAGCACGGGAACCAGGGCAGGGGGTGGGCCTGGTGGGGGTTGCTGCGGGTCGGTCCAACTAGGTTGTAGCTCCCACTAGTTTGTGTGATGGCCAAGTGTGTGCTGGGCAGAATCAGGCTGGACTGCAACACCCATTGATTCATGTGGAAGACAGGGCTGGAAACAAACATGATCCAGCAATTGCAACCAGCAGCTGATTGGGGCTACAGACTGTGCCAGACCCTGTACTGGCAAACACACAGGAGAATCTGGTCTGGGATCACCCCAGATGAAGTTTCTTTGGGGACCCCTCCAGCTGAACTGCCATACTCAGAACCCCAACCATGAAGAGAAGTGCAGGTTCCATGGTCTGACCATGGAGTGCAAGCATCAAAGCTGAGCCTCCTCAGAAGCTCAAATGAAGCAGTGGACAGCATACCCAGGTGTGCATGGAGAATATGGCAGTCCATCAGAACCTGCAGAAGACACCTGGTACCACAACAGGGGATGGAGGACAGAACAGATCAGTCAAGTACCTCAGCCATGTATCGGCAGTGAAAATCTGGGCAAACAGAGACTCTGAGGTGGACTATGTCAACAAGTGGATTCTGCAGCAATTTCATCGTGCTTGAAATGGCGAGACTGGCAGCAGTTCAGAACTATTGAACTCTCAAAACCACTTGAGCAGGACCCTTGGAGCATGCCCCACATTGGGGACCTGGGATGGGTGGGAGGCTGGGTGGGCCTTCTCCCTTTATCTTCACCTTTACCCCAGAAACAGAAAAAGAAAAAAAGCAATAATGTCGAAACAATGGTCTTACCCACTTTCCTGGTGCCCTTGATCCTTTGTGCCCTAATCAGCTATGTAAAGATTGTCAAAATAAAGCAATTTCAAAAAAAAAAAAAGAAGAAGAAGAAGAAGAAGAAAAAGAGAAAGAAGTGGTGCTGCTGGGACATAACTGACACCTTATGGAATTCCAGCACTGCAAGGTGAAGGATTAGCCTGCTGAGCCACCACATTGGCCCCACCATTAAGGAATTTCAAGAAATGAATTCATTATTTTGAAATTTTGAAATAAAAGGAATCAAATCCTTAACTTCGTTCATCTTACATGAACTGTATTTCAGAGTAGCCAGAAGAGTGATGATTATCCCCAAGAGAGGGATAATTATTTTGAAAATGGTAAATCTTTTTTTTAGATTTATTTTATTCTTTGTTGGAAAGGCAGATATACAGAGAGGAAGAGAGATATAGAGGAAGATCTTCCGTCCGATGGTTCACTCCCCAAGCAGCCACAATGGCTGGAGCTGAGCTGATCTGAAACCAGGAGCCTGGAGCCTCTTCCTGGTCTCCCACGCAGGTGCAGGGTCCCAAGGCTTTGGGCTGTCCTCGACTGCTTTCCCAGGTCACAGGCAGGGAGCTGGATGGGAAGTGGAGCTGCTGGGATTAGAACCGGCGTCCATATGGGATCTTGGCACCTTCAAGGCAAGGATTTTAACTGCTACGCTATCGTGCCAGGCCCATATCAAGCCTTTTTATCTACCAGCTTAAAGACAATAAAAGGACAAAATATGTTAAATGTCACAGTAGAACAGAATCAGCAAATTACATTTGAGAAAATTCAAATTGAATTGGAGAAGTTTGTACACCAGAAAAATTTGTTTCTTCAGTAACAGGAAAAAGGTTGGGGAAGGTACCAATGTCTGGATGTCTAGGCAGCTGGTTTGATTCTCAGCTGCTCCATTTCCAGTGCAATTCCTTGCTAATTCAGTTGGGAAGGCAGCAGAAGACGGCCCAATTATTTGGGCCCCTATATCCACATGGGAGACATGAACGGAATTCCAGTCTCCTGGCCCATCTGTAACTGTTACAGTCATTTGGGAAGTGAATCAGGATGGAAGATTTCAACTTTTCTCCTAACTCTGCATTTCAAATAAACAAATAAGTACCCCCTTTGAAAAAATGTGGGATGGTGGTATTTCTGGGTGAGAGAGAATCTGGAGGCCATAGATTCAGTCTGGGTTTCACAGACCAGCTGCACTTCAGATTTCAGCATCTTGCTAATGTAAACCCCGGGAGACAATGGGTAATATTTCAAGTACCATGTATTCCTGCTACGCACCTGGTACATGGGATTGAGTTTCTGCTTTGGCTTGGTCTAGCACCAGCACCACACTTATGGGGCAAATCAGCAGATGGGAGATATATCTATCTCTCTCCCTGCTTTTCAAATAAATAAAAATTTAAAATAGATTTAAGGGACATATTGTCCAAATAGAATGAAGGATTCTTTTTGGCTGCTGAGCCAAAGAAATGGAATTTTAAGAAAATAACAGGTAGGAGGTGAATGTTTAGTGCATTGGTAAAGATACTGCTTTAACCACTTTCATATGTGTGCACGTTGGTTCTTATTCTAGCTTCCTGTTAATGCACACACCGGGAACCTCAAGTGCTCAAGACCCTGCCACTCATGTAGACAGTCCAGACTGAGTCCTGGGCTTCTAGCTCCAACCTGACTGGCTTGGGCTGTGGTGGACATTTAGGGATTTCAGGAATGAGTCAATGCAGGAGGATCTCTCTGTCTCTCCCATTCTTTTTCTGCCTTTTAAATAAGTGAAAAAAGATTTTTAGGGCCTGACACAGTGGCCTAGCAGCTAAAGTCCTCACCTTGAACACGCCGGGATCCCATATGGGCAGCCCCACTTTCCATCCAGCTCTCTGCTTGTGGCCTGGGAAAGCAGTTAAGGACAGCCCAAAGCCCTGGGACCCTGCATCCACATGTGAGACCTGGAAGAAGCTCCTGACTCCTGGCTTCAGATTGGCTCAACTCTGGCCATTGCAATCATTTGGGGAGTGAATCGTCGGAGGGAAAATCTTCCTCTCTGTCTCTCCTCCTCTCTGTATATCTGACTTTCCAATAAAAATACATAAACCTTAAAAATATTTTTTAAAAAGCATTAATTTGATAGCATGAAGAAATAATCATTAATATTTTATTTTCATAGGGATATTGTAGTTTTCTTTTAGTGGTGCATACTGAAATATTTATGTGTGAAACAATATACCTAAGATTAATTCCAAAGACACAAAGGGAGGAAAAGCTGTGGAAAGAACAATGATAAGAATTGTTAAAGCTAGCTGTTTGATATGTATTGATTCTTCATACTTTTTTGTGAATGGTTGAAATATTTCATAATTTTAATTATAATTTAAAAAATGTAAAAGCTTTGTAGGTCAAGGCCAATCTCAAGAGCTGCATCACAGAACGGATATAACTTTCCCAGAAAGGCCATGATCTTTCACTATGGCTACTGATCTTTTTTGGCATTTTATACACTGATCAGAATAAAATAGTTCCAGGGCTCAGAACAATCAAATAAGCCCTAGTGTATATGATTAAATTAAATATATCCACAGAGGCTGGTATTGTAGTCTAGCAGGTTAAGCTGCTGCTGTCCATGTGGGCATCCTGTGTCAAAGGTCCAATCAGAATCCTGACTGCCACTTCCCTTCCAGTTATCTAATGTGCCTAGGGAGGTGGCTGATAAGGGTACAAGTACTTGGGCCTTGGCCACCCCTGTAGGTGGCCTGGATGGTGTTCTAGGCTCCTTATTTGATTCTGGCTCAGTCCTGCCTGTTGTGGGTGTGTAGCAGTGAACCAGCAGACCCTTGGGAACCAGCCATGGGACCCTGCACCCACGTGGGAGACCCAGAAGAGCTTCTGGTTCCCGGCTTCAGATCAACGCAGTACCGGCCGTTGCGGTCACTTGGGGAGTGAATCATCGGAGGGAAGATCTTCCTCTCTGCCTCTCCTTCTCTTTGTATATCTGACTTTGCAATAAAAATAAAATAAATCTTAAAAAAAATTATAACAGAACTTCATTTCAATATTTATCTTTCTCTATTCAAAAATGTTCCAATCAGGAAGGAAAAGATAGGAAACAGCTGAGGATTGATCTTTTTTTTTTTTAATTATTATTGGAAAAATAAGTTTTCTGGGGGTCTTTGAAGGCTGGATTTTTTTTTTTTGTCTTTCACATCTGTGGCAGCTAAAAAATAAATCACTCGAAATATTCAGGTTTACATGTTAGCTCTCTCACAGGGAGCTGCCATCCCTCACAGCTCAAAGTGTATTCTATAGAGCAGCAACATACTGACATGTAATTGCAATTTACTATGCAGCAAAAATGATTCAAGAATAACCTGCAGTGTCTATTTATCTTTGTATAGGCAATTGCTTAAGTTACTCTGCTTTTAATATTTGTACTTGGGAAAAGATGCTTATGTATGTCTAGTAATGTCACAGTGCAGATGCTGCTAGCCTAGGCACAAAGTATTAAAAATTATTTTGTGAAAAAAAGAAATTATACAACACAAGTTGACCACATGGCCTTCGTGGTGATTCATTTTCAGGCACTTGTGATAAACCTGGCCTTGTCCTTAGCATTTGACAAGTGTTACATAATCAGTCCTCAAGGCTACTCTTTGAAGTTGCTACCATATCTACTGTGAAGGCAAATAAATTGAGGCTCAGGGCGGCCACTTGGTTTGGCCAAGGCCACCCACTGGGGCAGTGGCTGAGGCATCCTTTGCACATGACACCCATGTTCTTTCTGTATCATACACAGCCTCACTGCACACCAGCATACTTGGTTGCATCTCTGTAAGGAGAGAAGCTCAACATCTGTCTTGGTCATCTTAATGCTGCGTAAGTAATGAATACTTCTTTGCCTAGTGATGACATTACAGTATTTTTCTTTCCTTTTGGCTTTTGGAGGGACAGAAAATCAAGGACCACTTTATCAAAACCACACTGTAAGAGAAATGTGAATTCTTGTACCTACACTCAAGGTGCTGGCATTGTGGATTAGGAAGTTAAACTTCATCTTCAACACTGGAATCTTACATGGGCACCAGTTCAAGTACACCAGTGGGAACAGCAGAGGTCCTTGCGCCCCTATGGGAGACCAGAAAGAAGCCTCTGGTTCAGGGCTTTAGCCTGACCTAGGTCTGGCTGTTAACGGCCATTTGGTGAGTGAACCAGGAGACAGCAGTTTCTGTCTCTTCTTCTCCCTCTGTACTCTGCCTTTCAAGTAAATGAAACACATCTTTAAAAAAAAGTAAATATTCCAAATTGCACATGGCATTTCATTTATCCTACAATCTGCAAAAAAAAAAAAAAAAAAAAAAGCTGAACAATTAATTTTGGTGAAGAATTCTTAGATCAAATGCATTGAAAGTAAATAGTTTGGGCCTGGCGCAGTAGCCTAGCAGTTTAAGTCCTTGCCTTGAATGCACCAAGATCCCATATGGGCGCTGGTTCTAATCCTGGCAGTCCTGCTTCCCATCCAGCTCCCTGCCTGTGGCCTAGGAAAGCAGTCCAGGACAGCCCAAAGCCTTGGGACCCTGCACCCACATGGGAGACCAGGAAGAAGCTTCTGGTTCCTGGCTTCGAATTGGCTCAGCTCAGATCTTTGCAGCTGCCTGGGGAGTGAATCATCAGACAGAAGATCTTCCTCTCTGTCTCTCCTCCTCTCTGCATATCTGCCTTTACAATAAAAATAATAAATCTTTCATAAAAAAGTAAACAGCTCTTTTCTTCTGATATCCTCCAATGAAAGCTTCTTAGCTTGTTTCCAAACCTCAACAAAAAACTTAAAATTCAAAAGTGAAATTTCAGAACCTTTGATTTTTTTAACATTTTTTTTTTATTGGAAAGGCATATTTGCTGAGAGAAGGAGAGACAGAGAGGAAGATATTCTGTTTGCTGGTTCACTCCCCAAGTGGCTGCAATGACTGGAGCTAAGCCAATTTAAAGCCAGGAGCCAGGAGCTTCTTCCAGGTCTCCCACGCGGGTGCAGAGTCCCAAGGCTTTGGGTCGTTTTCTACTGCTTTCCCAGGCCACAAGCAGGGAGCTGGATGGGAAGTGGAGCAGCTTACACCAATCAGCATCCATGTCAGCACCCACGTGGGATGCTGACATAAGTAGGGAGAGGATTAGTTAGTTGACCCATCACGTCACCAAATACCTCACCGCCTCAGGAAATTTCTGTAATAGCTTTGGAAAATCTTGTTAAATCTAGAATTATCCTAGAATAAATTTTGTTAAAACCAAACAAAGAAACTCAAAGTAGCCTGCTTACAATTTTAAAAGTGTGATGATGGTACAATTGTTCACCTTGATGACCTTTACATCAACATATTTCAAACTCTTTCTCTTTAGAAGCCTTCTAGAGTCAGGCACCAGGGCACCTGTTGGGAAGCTCTTGGGGTCACAGTCTTGAAAGAGATGGCCCAGAGCTCAACCAAGAGTACTTTTTAAAAAGAATTTTAAATTTTATTTGAAGGGTAGACTTACAGAGATCTCCCATCTACTGTGCATTCCCCAAATGACCACAAGAGCTAGAGCTGGTCTGGTGTGAAGCCAAGAACCAGGAGTTTCATATGGGTTACCCATATGGGTGCAGGATTCAAGCATTTGGGCCATCTTCCACTGTGTTCCTAGGTACATCAGCTGGGAGCTGGATCAGAAGTGGGGCAGCCAGATCACGGGGTTTCGGTCTGCCAGCAAGGTCCCAAGGTCACCGAGGGTAAGCCGATGGTGCTTTTTGACCATAAAGTACACAGAAGACAAGCTGGTGAGGTCCGTTTATTCAGCGCGAGTTACAGGTTTATAAAGGTTAGAAAAGGACGTTTTCAGGTAGTATCTTCACCCAATAACGACACTGTAATTAGATGAAAGGCACGCCTAATCCTGTTGATCTTCCACTCATATCAGAGGTCGCATCTTATATACAGGGTTTGAAGTCACACACTAGACCAGGGCAGAAATGCCTAGGTCATGCCCACCAGGTAGTAGGCAGAGACCCGGGGATGATTTCCCACATGTTGATCACCTCCTTACAGTTCAGGTGATCTGAATGAAGGACAGCATAGACAGTGCAGCTGCAGTCATCGTGGTCACAAGGGAGACAGCAGTGATGACGAGGCCAGTTATATGCTGCGTTCGGTGCAGAATGGAAGAGAAGAGGATCTCATTGTGTACTTGCTTTCAGGGTACCTTCCATTTGTCATCCAGCTGAACTGGAATCTGAGGTGTTGGCATTATTCATAAGTGAAGGCTATGCAATCTTGCATGCACAAGTCGTCATTTCGAATCATGCATGGGGCCAAATGAGGCCACAAACTGTGGAAATTAAAAGATAACTTCTCCAGGGACCAGAGACCCTAACTCTGCCTATTATCCCATCTGACTTCTCACATCCCCTCCCCAGGAGAAAGAACCCTAGCTGCTGTCAGGGATAGGAGCCTACAATCGCTCTGGCTGCTCCATGCTGAAAGCGAGTGTTGGAAGGCCAGGGACAGCAGCAAGGTATTATTCAAGGAGTCTACCTAGAGGTCCTTGATAGAAGGTAGAACTCATTGAGTGTCTGAAGTATTCATTGGAGCTTGGAGGCTTCTCCTTGTTGAAGTTTGAACTTTGAAAAGGTTAAGCCATTTTGCGTCCGGTATTGGGAGGGAGCTGGGCTCCTCTTTTTCCATTGTCTCCTTGATGGTAATGGATCTTTCAGGATGAGGTCCTGAGGTTGTCTTGCTGGAGGGGCATCCTCCAGTGGATGGGGTCCAGGGCTTGACATAATTAGCAGACACTCTCACAGGCTGCAGCTCAGTTTCTGGAAAAACACAAGCAAACCCTCCTCCCACAGTTAGCAAAGGGTCCCTCCATCGAATCAAAGGCATCTGCATTGGTCCTGCAAGCGGCCTCTAGTGACGCACAGCTGGTAGCTCACCAGAAGGTGGAATCTATAAGAGAGGCTTGGCAAAAGAATCAACGGGAATAGTCCAATAAACTACCTGGGGAAGTTATTTCCATTTGATTTGATTGTCTAGTGGAAGAGTTTGGCCTTCTAGTGGGAGAAGACCATGACACTCCCCCTCCGGATGACAGGGATGGGGTTCACCCCACTACCTGAGTCAAAGGCTGGCCACTCTTGGTGCGGCAGATCCTGCAATCCTTAGCCCAATGAAATCCCTTTTTGCATCAAAGGCACACTGATCGGAGCACAGGTGGCAGAGGGTCAGGACTTGGTGTGGAAACATTAAGACAATTGCGTTTATGTGTCCTTGATCTCCACATCTCCAGCATAAAAGAAATTCAGCTGACCTTGTGTGGCTCTGGGTGCAGTCTGCACTCAAAGCCTGGGCTATTCTTCAGTCTTATTGGGAGGGTGGCTCTGTCTGAGGTGGTGCAGGGGGGCTTGAAACCAATGGAGGTGGCGGGAACTATTGGCCGTGGGCTCTCCCCGAGTTCCCCTGTAACTGGGTCTGGAATAAAGTTTACAAGAGCGATCTGAGGGCATTCCCCTGCTGGGCTGACTGCTAAATGGCAGAGGCACCTCACTTCCCTTCTCTTCCAAACGTGAGTTCAACTGCACTTTCTTCTGTACCCAAATGGGACTCAAACATCACTGTACTGAGAGTCAGAATTCTGTCTCCGGGGAGGTCTGACTCTGCTTTTTAGATTTTGAGTCACTTGAGCTTATTTGACCCATAATCACCGTGAGACACAAGAAAACAGGAGACCTGCACTCCACGAGCTCCACGAAAAATCAAATGTCCTCTATCACAGAAACCAAACCAAAGGGCGAAAATCTCAGAGCACAAACTGAGGGTGCTCACCACTGGGTGAAACCTGAATCCACAAACCAGGACTGTCCACCACTCGGGGAGACCAAAGCCTACAAACCAGGGTTTGCCGACACCTTGTCATTTCTTAGTCCACAGACTGGGGCTGTCCAAAGCCAGGTGGGAATCTAGGCCCACAGACTGAGGTGACAGCCCTGAACCGGGCTGGAATCCGGGCCCACATATCAGGGCGAGAGCCCTGAACTGGGCTGGAATCTGGGCTCACAGCAACACAAATGTTCCCTTTGAGGGGGTGACTTAAGAGTCTCACCTTGGGCCCGGTAAGGTAGCCTATTGCTAAAGTCCTCACCTTGCACGTACTAGGATCCCATATGGGTGCCGGTTCTAATCCCGACGGCCCTGCTTCCCATCCAGCTCCCTGCCTGTGACCTGGGAAAGTAGGCAAGGACAGCCCAAAGCTTTGGGATCCTGTGCACGTGTGGGAGATGTGAAAGAAGCTCCTGGCTCCTGGCTTTGGATCGGCGCAGTACCAGCCGTTGCGGTCACTTGTGGAGTTAATCAAGGGACGGAAGAATGTCCACTCTGTCCCTTTGCTTCTCTGTATATCTGACTTTGAAAATAAAAAAGTTCCACCTTGTAAGTAGCAATGGAAGGCTACATAAGAGGACGTGAACTCAGTGTCAGGGGCCCCTCCTTGGGTCTCAGGACTGCTTAAGTCAGAGGCAAGAAGCACAGCTTCACTTAGTAAATCCTACCAGAAGAAACTCTGCAGATAAACGGGAGGTTTGCTAGAGACACCACTGCCTCAGCTCCTACCCAGGAATTACGCCCTTGCTGATCCACGACACTTCTCCCCAGCACTCATTCCTCCTGAGCCACCCCACAGGCGTGGGCATAGCTCCTGAACCGCGGGCACCCGGGTTCCCTCCTCCTCCAACACAGGATCACACATGTCATGCCTGTGTCCGACCTCCCAGTTATCCCGGACGCTCAAAGGAGGGTGGGGCTTCAGGCTTTTCTCCATTGCACTGGCCAGGCCTTCACCAAGGCCTTGTTGAGTAAAAAAATTTGTACACTCGCTGAAAGAGGGAAGCTCCTCGCCAGCAAACTTTTTTTTTTATTAATTATTTTGCATTATGTGACAGTTTCATAGGCTCTGGGAATCCCCCCACCCCTCCCCACGCCCCTCCCCCATGGTGGATTCCTCCACCTTGATGCAGCATTACAGTTCAAATTCAATCAAGATTCTTTCCTTGCAAACATATACCAAACATAGAGTCCAGCTACTTATTGTCCAGATGGGTTGAACAGTTTCTTGGGGAGACCATTTCTGGTCTGAAGTTAGAGCTGGTAGAATATCATCCCAGTCAATTAAGAGTCCCAATATAACATCAACAGCAATTTGCAATATTATGGAATTGACATGGTTTTGAGTAACCAGTATGTTAAAAAAAAAAAAAAAAAAGCAAGTCCTAACCACAACCTATGATTAGCTCATTGACATTTCAATTTTAGTTTATATACAGGACCAGCTGCTATTTACCTTAAAATGGCTATAAGGTACCATTCAGTTGTGTCGTGTCTATTTCATTTTAGTATTTAGCCATTTGTTGTGTTGAAGTATAATTTTGCTGATCTTGGCAGATTTTAGGATAATCTAGACTGGTTTGTAACTCTAACAAGATATTTGTCGACATTTAAGGTGCAGAACATTTTTTTTGGGGGGGGGGGTTGTGCAGGAAAATCCTCAACACCATGGTGAGGAGTAACTAATCTTTGTGTCCCACCCAGCGAGGCATGAGCCAATCCCCGCCAGCTCTTTCCTGTCAGATTTCAAGCTCTACTTTCTGTTGTTTGTCTATTTATTTTAGTTTTTTTAGTTTGTATGATTGTTTGTTTGCTGTGAGGGGTTTTCGAAGCGATCTCGATGGTCATTGCGAGGGAGGGCGGGGGTCCAGAAGTGGAGCCAGGCTCGGACCAGAGATAGCTCTCCTCCCTGGTCCCGAAGGACATTTATTGTTCTTCTGTTTCTGCGGACCGCTCAGGGCTTCTGGTTGTCTTTCTGATGACGTTGGTTTCTGCACGGTAGTGTTTGGACTTCTTCCATCCCCTGCGGAAGTTCCGGTTGGGGTTGGGTGACCTCAGAGTTCTTGGCCTCCGAGGGCATCCAATTCCCTGTGGCCTCCTTGGCAGTTGGGATATAGTCCTTGTTGCTCGTATTAATAGTTTGTGGTGAAGGTCTGGGAGTCTTCATGGTTGGGATCCAAGCTTCCTCCTTACCACCTGCTCCACTCTGGAGTGCCCCCCTGCTCCACGTACATGACCTCCTGTTGTCAGGATCGCACCCGATTCCCCCCTCATGCATTGGTATAGTAGTTTTACTGTTGTTTAGTGCCGCTTTGAGTCTGTTGTCTATGAGATCTTGATAGCCTATATTGTACTTTTTTCTCACTCTTTTTATGGTCCTGAAAGACTTCCCTGCACTCCCTCCCCATCGCCAGCAAACTTTTGCTCTTGCCCAGAGCAAGAACACCAGAGTTCCAGGGCCTGTGGAGCCACCTCCGGGACCAGCTGCAATGGGAGGATAAGAGACAGCTAAGCACCCGCCTCTGCAATGGCCAACAAAGAACTACCCAGGGCTTCCTACCTACCCATGAATATGAATCACGCCCACACACATTCCCATGCTGAACCGAGTTCATGATATCATACGTAACAATCGTAATTTTCCTGTCAGACTTCTAGAACATGCAGCTTCTAAAGCTGGGAGTGAAGATGGTGAAGTAATACCTTCATCAGCAGGCACTTTGAACAGCCTCGCACCCCTACTCCGCCCAAACACAGACGCTGCCCGGATGTGAGGCCCGCCCAGGCCGACGATGTGCCGGGGAACGCTCCTAGCCTCCACAGCGTGGGAGGAACGGACTTAACATATGTTAGGTTCAAAAGGGCTTAGGACCTGCCTCTCCTTTCAAGGTAACACACGCTTGTGGCCGCATTCAGAAGGTGAGGTTACCCTTAGCCAGAGTTTGGCGTTAACCAACAGGGTCCAGCCGTGAAGGCACAAAGCGAGGTCCACGCGAACGCACACGCCCCTCGCCGCGCGCCGCGCGTGCGCACTGCGACTGGGAAAGGCGGCCTGCGGCGCGCCGGGCGGTCTCAGCCTGGCGTCCGCGTTCCCCTTCTAGGCCCGCCTCCGTACCGGAGAAAGTAGAGGATTGGCTACCCTGGATCCGGGTCGGGGCGGGGATTGGCTGATTGGCAACAACCATCTGGGACAACCAATCTGGAGGCCTGAGTAGCTGGAGAGGGTGCTGGCTGCCGCGCGGCGGAGGTAAGTGGGGCTGGGGACTTGGAAAAGCGGTTGGCGAGGAGGTGAAGGAAGCGGCTGCCCCTCCGGGTGGCGGCTCCGGGGCGCAGTGTTAGTAGTCGGGGTGCGAGCCGAGGCAGTCCGGTTCTGGCATGCGGGGCGACCGGCGGGCCCCGTGGGCAGGTCGGGCGTCTGCCCGGCGGCCCTCGGAAGGGAGCCGGGGTCGTTCTGCGGTGCCGGGGTCGTTCTCCGGCTGCCGGGGTCGTTCTGCGGTGCCGGGGTCGTTCTCCGGCTGCCGGGGTGGCTGCGGGGCCTCGTGGGTGCCCCGCCACCTGCGGGCCTGCCCCAGGTCCCCGGCTCCCTTCCCCCTGTCCTCGCTCCGTTTTCGGAGCTTAGAGATTTCGCGCCGGCCGGCAGGCGGCGGCCCGGACGGGTGTTGGACGCTCTCCCGGGCCCCGGGGATTCCGGGAGGAGGAGCGCGCTCCGTGCTCTGCTTCGCCTGGCTTGGGTTGCCGTGTCTGTCACTTTCCTCCTAGTACATTTTCCTAACCGTGACCCGGGTTTGCACAAAGTCGGCCTTTGGCCTCTGCGAACTCCCTTTTCCTATGGCAACTTTGCAGTGTAGAGAAGTTCAGCGAACAAACTTGAGCGTCGACCCTTTTCTTCACTCAGACTCAGCAGCTATTCCTGACGATTCTTGCTCCCCTCCTCTTGGGTATTGTGAAGTAAATCGCCGGTGTCATCTCTTTTACCTGGTCCATTATCCTTTCTGATCACTTGCTTTTTTTTTTCCTAATGAGAAATTGAGTAAATGAAGGTATCTATGGAGAACTGTACTACAAGTATCACCGCCTTCTCAGGTTTTAAAAACTACTGAGATCTGAGGTCGTCAAAAATCCTAGGGGAGTCGGATTACTACTTTGGAGCAACTATGATGTTTTTATTTCTGTTTACGGAGATTTTAGTGTGCTTGAGGCACTGTGCGATTGTCTGGAAAGGTGTTATTTTAGGGTTGCAGGAAAAGTAAATTAGGTCACACAAATTGCCTAAGGTTACCTTGTTAATGGGAGATTGAATGAGTGATGTTAATCTCGATTTTTGTCGTAAAATGTTGCCTTTTTTTTAACTTTAAGAAGTTTCTACAGGGTGAAGTTGCAGAGTAGGTAAGAAACCTGCTGGAAATGTACGACTGTACAATACCATAATAGGGAATTGTGTTTCTCTGAAAAATTGATACACCTGAACTCAAAGTTAAGAACAGTGTTATATAAACGTGGTTGGATAAATACAGGATTGCAGTTTTTATTAAAATATGGCCAGTTAAAAGGGGAAGGGAAAAGGAAGAACTGCGTACGTCAGTGAATGCACATCCTGGATGTTTGTACTATTTCATCTGTGTCCCTCCTCTCAGTTTTATTCAATGTCTGCGACACTGGCTTCATCCAAATAATGTTGCAGGAACAAGGCACTGGAAGGATAGCTGAGCTTACAGCACTGTGGACAAGGTCTGTGAGGGTGGAGTTTAGAATTCCTCCTGGAGTGGGTCTGTAGGAGGTCTCAGAAGGACGACTCCCACTGAAGCCACCAAGTGCTTGCCTTTGAGGGGTTTGAACTTAATGAGCAACCGGTGACAAGATCAAAGTCATCTCTAGAAGGTGGTGAGCCTGCGCTGTCAGGAGTGAATTTACCTGAGCTGTTGAAGGGATTAGGGAGTTGACCTGAAGAATGTGCAGGAAGCAGATGAGCCTATCTGGTGAGTTCATGAATAAAGCAAAGGTATGGAGAAGCAGAAGGGCCAGGATTGCAGTATAGATTTGGAAATGTTGGTGAACTTCATTTTCCAAGGGTTTTTCTTGGACAGCTGTGTACATTGCTCCCTGAAATGTGAATTATTACTGTGCTATTTATCCATTCTTTTAATATGTACTGATTGCAGAAATTACATAATGTAAACAAGTGGCCAAAATAATCCTGTGATCCCACCGCTTAGATAGTCCCCGATGCATTGCTGTATACCTTAGGTTGGCAAACTGCTCCAAGGGCCTGACCTAGTCTGAGGCTTATTTTGGTGTGGGCTGGGAGAGGGAAGAAGTTTGTATGCTTATGTAAAGAAACTTCTTTTTACAGACTGTTTCTTGACACCTGCAAATTATTTGAAACTTAAATTTATTGGAATCCAGCTCTACTCAACTTGTTTACATGTTGTTTATGGTTTTTGCACTGACAGGGCAGGGGTTGAAAATGCTTTCGTCACCCTCTTTTCTCGGCTTTTTTAAATGAATGTTCCTTATCACTTTTATCTATAAGAATTAGATTATACACAGGGTTTTGTAATCTGGTTTGTGTATTGAACATCTTTCTCAGATTTAAAACTGTGTCTGTAATGTCTGATTACTTAAAAGTATAAACGAGGTACCCTTGTACATATTTTTTATTTTTTCTTAAGATTTCTTTTGGGGGGCCCGGCGGCATGGCCTAGCAGCTGAAGTCCTCGCCTTAAATGCCCCGGGATCCCATATGGGTGCTGGTTCTAATCCCGGCTACTCCACTTCCCATCCAGTTCCTTGCTTGTGGCCTGGGAAAGCATTAGAGAGTGGTCCAAAGCCTTGAAACCCTGCAACTGCATGGGAGACCTGGAAGAAGCTCCTGGCTCCTGGCTTCAGATCAGCTCAACTGTCAGCTGTGGTCACTTGGGGAGTGAATCATCGGACAGAAGATCTTCCTCTCTGTCTCTGCTCCTCTCTGTATATTTGACTTGCCAACCAGAAAAAAAAATCTTTTTTTAATTTATTTTTATTGGAAACCTAGATATACAGAGAGGAGGAGAGTCAGAGAGGAAGGTCTTCCGTCCTGATGATTCACTCCCCAAGTGAGCGCAATGACCAGTACTATGCGGATCCAAAGCCAGGATGCAGGAACCTCCTCCTCGTCTCCTGCGTGGGTACAGGGTTCCAAGGCTTTGGGCCGTCCTCCACTGCTTTCCCAGGTCACAAGCAGGGGGCTGGATGGGAAGTGGAGCTGCCGGGATTTTAGCCACTAGGCCACCATGCCGGACTCATTTTTTATATTGTTTATTTTTAATGATTCATTAATTTTTATTGCAAAGTCAGATTTGCAGAGAGGAAAAACAGAGAGATAGGTCTTCTAACCATTGACTGACTCCTCAAGTGGTTGCAGCAGCCTGAGCTGAGCCTTTGCTCTGAAGGCAGGAGTCAGAAGCCTGTACCGGGCCTCCCACGCGGGTGCAGGGTCCCAAATCTTTGGGCCGTCCTCGACTGCCTTCCCAGGCCACAAGCAGGGAGCTGGATGGGAAGTGGAGCTGCCGGGATTAGAACCGGCGCCCATATGGGATCCCGGTGCGTTCAAGGCGAGGACTTTAGCCGCTAGGCCACGCCGCTGGGCCCAACTCTGCTTTTAAAAGAAATACATGTTGGAAGCGAAATACTGGGCAAATGGAGACTCTGTGATGGACTATGTCAGTCAGTGGATTCTTCAACGACTTCATCGTGCGTGGAGTGGCGAGACTGGCAGTGATTCATAACTGGGGAACTATCAAAACCACTTGAGCAAGTAGCTCAGAGCATGCCCCACATCAGGACTTGGGGTGGGTGGGAAACTGGGTGGGGCTTCTGCCTCAATATCCCGCTTTACCTCAGATACAAGAAGGAAACAATATGGAAATAATAGTCTTACCCACTTCCCTATAGCCCCTGAACCTTTTTACCGTAATTAACTATGTAAAGATTGTCAAAAATATAATAAAAAAAAAGAAGGAAAAAAAAAAAGAAATAAAAGAAGTCTAGCGCAGTAGCTTGCTGGCTAAAATCTTCACCTTGTACATGCCGGAATCCCATATGGTGCCAGTTCTAATCCTGGCTGCTCCACTTCCCATCCAGTTCCCTGCTTGTGGCCTGGGAAAGCCGTCGAGGGTGGCCCAAAGCCTTGGGACCCTGCACTCACATGGAAGACCTGGAAGAAGCTCTTGGCATTGGATCAGCTTCTCTCCCCATTTGCTCATAAATATTGCTCGGTATTTATGCCATAGATATTGGGAAAGTCTTAGTGACATTAAGGATACTAAATTGAGTAATTTTTTTGTTTTTATTTTTTAAATTCAGGTTCGTTATGCATCATTGGCCCTGTAGTATGGACTTTTTGTGGGGTACATTGATATGATTGATTATTTGATCTCAGTAGTCTGAGAACATTAAATGTTATTTGAATGATTTAACTCACCAAATAATCAAGAATGTTCTGTTCTTATTCTTAGAGCCTCTCCCTAGCTGTATTGGTCAGACTCCTCCCTTATAATGTAGATAGTTTAATCATTTCCTTGAATAATTCTCAGACTGTATAAAAAATATTTTTTACTGTAATTAAAAGTTTTTGGCATTTTCCATTTCATGACAATCATACAGTTAATGCTGATGATGAAATTAGTGCTACTAACTTATTGGTACTGTCTCGAAACAAATATATGACTTGATGGTATTATTTTGTATAATTTTTGTTGGATTGCTATACATTTTAGCCCAACTACACTATTACATATTTTTGTGATTTTTATCGAGGGGAGAAGGTCTGTCCATTTTTGAGGTTTGTAAGTTTCTCATTTACTCTTGATTTTTTTTTTTCCTATCAACTGCCAAACACATCTTTCCCCAAAAAGTAATTTGCGGGCCTGGCATGGTAGCCTAGTGGCTAAAGTATTCATCTTTCATGCACCAGGATCCCATATGGACATTGGTTCTAATCCCAGCAGTCCCGCTTCCCATCCAGCTCCCTGCTTGTGGCCTGGGAAAGCAGTGGAGGATGACCCAAAGTTTTGGGACCCTACGCCCTGATGGGAGACCTGAAAGAGGGTCCTGGCTGCTGGTTTCGGATTAGCTCTGTTGTGGCTGCTTGGGGAGTGGATCAATGGACAGAATATCTTCCTCTATCCCTCTCCTCCTCTCTGTATATCTGTCCAATTAAAAAAAATTTGCTAGTTCTTGTAGTCTGTGCAGAATAGACTTTAAGCCTAAATCATCTTCATAAAATCTCTAGAAGTTACCTTTTATTTATATAATCTACGTGTGTATTCATATAGAACCTAGAAAATAAAATGCAGTCTGCTTTCTTTGTACTCCAGTTTAATTTTTTTTAAATTTTGAAATCTTAAATAGAAAAATGTACAATCATAAACTTACACCTCAGGTAACATAAAGCAAGCATCCCCCAGGTTAAGAAATAAGTTGGTGACACTCCAGGAGACCCCTCCTAGTAGCCACTCCCTCCCAAGGATGTTGTAGGTTTTTTACAACTTATTTTGATTTTTGTGATTTTCTTAAATGCCTTAGCGTCTAAAGTCATGTTTGAACCTTCTTCATTCTCATATTGATAAGTACTTCCCTTTCTGTCCTTGATAAATCGCGTTAGAAGTCTATATTTTTTATTGTTCTTCTCAAAGAACAATACTTGTTTGCTTTGATAATTCTCTAGTTCATTCAAATATGTGTTTTTGGGCAGTAGCCTAGTGGCTGAAATCTGCCTTGCACTCACGTGGATCCCATGTGGGTGCCAGTTCTAATTCTGACAACCTCACTTCCCATTCAGCTCCCTGCTTGTGACCTGGGAAAACAGTTAAGGTTGGCCCAAAGCCTTGGGACCCTGCACCTGCATGGGAGACCCAGAGGCGGCTCCCGGCTCCTGGCTTTGGATTGGCGCAGCTGTGGCTGTTGTGGCCACTTGGGGAGTGAATCATTGAACAGAGGATCGTTGGCTCTTCTTCTCTCTGTGTATCTGCCTTTCCAAAAAAAAAAAGAAAGAAAGAAAGAAAGAAATCTGGGGCCTGGCGCAGTAGCCTAGTGGCTAGAGTCCTCACTTTGAATGCATCGGGATCCCATATGGGTGCCGGTTCTAATCCTGGCAGCTCCACTTCCCATCCAGCTCCCTGCTTGTGGCCTGGGAAAGCAGTTGAGGACGGCCCAAAGCCTTGGGACCCTGCACCCACGTGGGAGACCTGGAAAAGAAGTTCCTGGATCCTGACTTTGGATCAGCACTGCATTGGCCCTTGCGTTCACTTTGGGAGTGAATCATCGGATGGAAGATCTTCCTGTCTCTCTCCTCTGTATATCCGACTTTGTAACAAACTGCAAAACATGTGGGTGATTCGTATAAACATATTCTGTATGATCTATGTTATTCAAAAGGCAAAGTGGTAGAGATGGAGATCTTCTGGCTGCTTGTTTACTCCCCGAATGGCTGCAAGAGCCCAGGGCTGAACCCGGCTGAGCTAGGAGTGTGAAACTGCTGAGTCTCTCATGTGGTCAAGGATCTGGGCCATCTTTGATGCTAGTGTTACAGGTGATGGCTTACATTGCTTTGCCACAGTACCAGCCTGATGACTTACATTTTGTCCAGCTAGTTTACTCGTTGTCTTCAGTGGGAGGAGAGTTTGCCCTGTTAACCGTTGGGAAAGCCTAACAAGGGCACTCACCTGGACTTTACGTTCTCTCATTTAGTGTGGAAATGTCAGTTCAGTAATTGCTGTATCCTATATGCTGTGCCTTGTGCTCGGGCACTGTGATGCCCAAGATGGAGTTTCTGTCCTTGAGGTGGTTCAGTCCATTGGAGGAGGGAAGCAGATTAGTTTATTGTTTTAATGTGCTGCTCTGTAGCGTTTATCCTGTTAAGTTCTGAAACATTTCTGGAGAAGGTAGCAGCTAAACTGAAGTGAAGAATTAGTAACGATACAGAGGTACTGGAATATTGGTAAGATAAATGTGAGAAAGAAAGCATGCTGAATTTCTGAAATTATCTGTGTAGCTGAACTGAAGAGTAAGATGAGAAATGTGGGAGATAAGAAAAAAGCAGAAGCTAGATCATAACAGACCTACTTCAGTACTGATAATGGGTAGAAAAGGGAGAACAGAATGGAGAACATTAATGAAGGTGTAGCATAGCAGTAAGGACTTTGGATGTGAAATCTGGTTTATTTTAAAAGAAAAATAGAGTGTGATTAAATATAGATAGTGACAGAAGAAATAACTGGCAGTAGGGAAGCTCATTTTCTGAGCTAAGGAGCCCATGAGCTATAAATTTTGGGGAAAGCTAGTTCAAATTCAGATTTTTATAAATGGGATGGCTGAAACCACCTATAGCCTTGACATCTTTTTGGTTCAAGTCCTGGCCACTCCATTTGCATTCCAGCTCCCTGCTAATGTGCCTGGGAAAGAAGAGTAGGGTAGACCAAGGGGTCTCGCACTTATGCTTCCGTGGGAGACCTGGAGTTTCTCTGGCTTCACCTTAACCTGGCCCTGGCCATTGCGGCCATTTGGAGATTTTTTCCTAAATCATAATTTTGCCTTTCAGATAAGCAAAATAAATTTTTAAGAAAGAGAACGTGAGAAAGGAAAGAGGACAGATTTTTCTAGAATGATAGGAAGCAGTGAGGGCCCAGTGTAGGATGGAGATGGTACATTGGTTGTACCATCAAAATTCAGTATTTTTTCTGTAGCCTAGTTGTAGGAAATGTAACCTGTTGAAATCATCGTTTTGGCTTACAGAATAAGCAAGAGAGAACAAAGCGTTGAACGTATTAGCTAAGGGGCTGGTTTTCTGGTGTAGTGGGTGGCTAAAGCCACCACCTGCCGCCTGCGACACGGATATCCTGTATGGGTGCAGCTTCTGGTTTAAGCTGCTCTGCTTTGATGCATCACGCTGCTAATGCACCTGGGAAAACAGTAGAGGTGGCTCAAGTACTTGTTGGGCTCCTGCATCCACATGGGAAACCCTTGATGAACTGGGTTTGTCTTGGCTGACCTCTGGCTGTTGCAGCCATTTGGGACGTGAACTAGTTGATAGAAGGCTCTCTGTCTCTCCTCTCTGTGTAACTATGCCTTTCACAAATAAATAATTGTATTTTCTTTAAAGATTTTTTTTTATTGGAAAGTCACATGTATAGAGAAGAGGAAATGCAGAGAGGAAGTCATTCTGTCTGCTGGTTCACTTCCCAAGTGGCCACAATGGCCAGAGCCGAGCCAATCTGAAACTAGGAGCCTGGAGCTTCTTCCAGGTCTTCCACATGGGTACAGGGTCCCAAGGCTTTGGGCCATCCTTGAGTGCTTTCTCAGGCCACAATTAGGGAGCTGGATGGGAAGCTGGGCTGCTGGGATTAGAACCAGCGCCCATGTGGGATCCTGGTATGTGCAAAGCGAAGACTCCAAACACTAGGCTACCATGCCAGGCCTAATAATTGTATTTTTAAAAACATGAGCAAAGCTTTGGTTTGGAATAGGGTAGAAGAAAATTAAAGTGAAAAAAGACTTGCTAGCTGAGTGGAAATTGCAGAAGAGGTTGAGAATCTTTTTTTAAGTTGAAAGATGGGTTTTTTAAATTCTAAATTTTGTTTTTAAATGAAGGAAAATGTTAAAATCATACATCTTGGTAACATTTTTATAAATTAAACATTCTGAGAGGATTCATGCCAAGAAACCATACGTTCTGGCACGCTGAAAATTCCTCTCCTGTCTCCTGGTGGTCACTCTACAAATAGGTAGACTATTTCCAAAGGTGATAAAACTTTAGAAAGGAAATGGAAACAAAAACAAAGCTCTCATAGGATTAACTTGGTTTTAGTTTTGTCTTTTAGGTTTTATTTTGTTTTTTTTTCTTACCTTTTAAGATTTTTAAGTAAATGGACTTTTATAGTACTCTCTTGGATGCACCAGTTACATGAATGTTACAGTCACATAGCATAGTAGGAATGTAAGTTGTTGATGTACTAATGCCGATGAAGTCAAAGCACGACATTTCTTTTAGGGAAGGACGTGGCGTGAAGACAACACAGCTGATGTCCTAGGTGAATTACTGAGAATGACTCAGCTGTCTTCACTGGTGACCATAATGAGTGAGAAGGAAAGTGGTAAGGCAGTGCCTCCAAAGTAGAATGGCTTTGTTTTCATTTCTTAATGAAAGTAAAATTTGCATATAACAAAGCACAGTTTTCTGTAGTGAATATATCTGTCTTGAACAGTCATGTCAGTGCGAACACAACCAAGATAAACGAGCAGTCCCATGCTTCCTGTGCTCCTTTGTAGTTCAGTCCATCCCTGGTAAGCACTGATCTGTTTATTGTCCCTTTTCATTTCGCCTTCAAAGAAGGATTTTTTTTTTAGCGATTTATTTGTTTATTTGAAAGACAGGGCATGGAAGGCAGGAAGAGGAAGGAGAGAGGGAGAGAGAGAGAGAGAGAGAGAGAGTGAGTTTTCACCTGCTGCTTTACTGACCAAGTGGCCACCACAGCTAGACTGGGTTAGCCTGAGCCAGGACCTCTTTCCTGGACCATGAGACGTAAGTACCTGGGCCGTCTTCCATTGTCTTATCTGGGAGCATTAGCAAGAAGCACTCTGATACAGGTTGCTAGCACTGCAAGTGGAGGATTAACAGCTTGACAGTGCTAGCCCCATGGATGGTTTATTTTTAAAAGTTTACAGAAATAATTGGTGGGACTAGGTAAGCAGGAAACCCTTTGAGAAGACTATGGCTTAGGAAAGTATCTTAGAAAAAAACCTATTTTTCTTTGGAAGTCAGAGGAAGGACAGAAATATCTCTACTGGTTCAGTCTCCAGACGCCCAGAGGAGCCTGGGCTGGGCCAGGCTGAAGCTTGAACCTAGTTAGGAGCCATGAACTTAATTAATCGAGGTCTCACATGGATGGCAGGGACCTGACTGCTCAACCCATTACTGCTGCCGCCCAGGGTGGACGTTGGCAGGACTCAGGAGTGGAACTGGGGCTCACACTCAGGCATGCTGATGTGCGCTGTCTCAACTGCTTGGCCAAACAGATGCAGTATTCTCCTGGGAAATGTCTGTTAAGGGGGATGGAGCTGGGCCAGGAGAAGTCAGCCATGAGTGGGTGTGCTTGAGACTGCATTCCAAAGAGTACAGTGGAGAAGTTTAGAAGGAAAGGAAAAGCCAAGAGGCTTCTATGTGCTCTTCCTCCTGCGTTACCTTTCCTGAAAGCTCTCCTGCTTCTTGAGGACAGACTCTGTTTCCAAGGTCTCTTTGGTCATATTTGCTCGCTGCCTTTGTGGGTTCTTGATTGTTGTTGTTTATCCCACAAGTATTTCCTGAACTCTCTGTTCCACCTTTTCTTCTTACTCTATATGAGTTACCATTTTTAATCTTTTTCTGACCAGTGTTTCATAATCTTATGTCTAGGCTAGACCTAAAAATCTGTCAAAATAACTTTTCCAGATAATTTTATGTACTATGTAAACATAATATGTCATATATTAACATATTTCTGATAATTTTTAGAAGAATTATGTTGTATGACATGTGATTAATGTATGACAGGAGTAAGGGATGCCCAGGTTGGCGGATATTATTTCTAAGTGTGTCTGTGAGGCTGTCTGTAGAAGAGATTAACATTTGACTGCGTTCTGAGTAAAGAGCATTGGCACTACCCAAAATGCTTGAGTGCCTGAACAGTACAAAAAGGCGAAGGAAGGGTGAGTTTGCTCTGTGTTTGAACTAGGACATCCGTCCTCTCCTGCACTCAGAGAAGGCCACGCGCAGGTTAGGACCTTAGCCATTAGTTCCCTTTGCCCTCCAATTTGCATATTCCAGGGATTTGTCAGCCTGTGTAGCCATAAAACCTCATCTCTTGTGTATCTCTTTGTGTCTCCCCTTTCGGTTCTACTTCTGGGGAAAGAACTAACTCAGGTACTGTCTTCAAAATGATCAAAACCTGGATATAAATGTTTATAGCAGCCTTATTTGTAATTGTCAAGCCTTGGAAACAGTCACAATGTCCTTCACTAGGTGAATGGATAAATAAACTGATGTATTAGAATGGTGAAATCCTATTTGCCACTGAGAAGCAGTGAGCTATCAACCCATGAGGTTTTTTGGAGGAAATTAAAATGCATATTACTAGGTTAAGGCCAAACTGAAGTCCACAGACTATGGTTTTTATGGCACGGCATTCTTGAAAATGGAGAAAATGTGGAGGAAAGTGGAGAAAAATGAAAGGATCAGTTGTTGCTAAGGGTTGAGGAGGGAGAAGTGATTAGCCTGAATGCCACAAATGTTTAAAACAGGGAAATTACAGGGTGAAAGAGGTGGATACAGGTCAACACACATTTGTCAAAATTGCAGGATGTGGGCTCAGGTGTGACACCACAGATTAAGCTGCTATTTATAATGACTGTGTCCCATAGAGTGCCTGTTCACATCCCAGCCGCTCTGCTTTTTATCCTGCTTCCTAATGTGCCTGGGTGCAGGGGCCTCTGTCACCCATGTGGGAGCCAGAGTTCCTAGCTTCTGGCTTCAGTCTGGCCTAAGCCTGGCTATTGCTCCCATCTGGGGTGTGAATCAGTAGATGGAAGATGGATCTCCTTACCCCTCATCCTTTCTTGCTCTGCCTCTCGACTACTTAATAAGCAAATCAATCTTGGGGGGAAGGAGAGGGACCCCTAATGGAAACTGTGGACATTGATAGTATATTTTGTAGGTACAATGAAATATACCACTCTGGTATAGTATGAGATATAAAGGAAAAATCTGTGCCTTCCACTAAATTTTGCTGTGGATTTAACTGCTTTAAAAAAATGTTATTTATATAAAAAAGGGAAAGAAACAGAAGATTGGATAGCTACATAAGATTTTTTAAATTGATTTTTAAGTTAGCTATGGAGTGTGGGCGGGGAACCCGAGGGGAGAGAGATTTTCATCTGTTGATGCACTCTTTTTTTTTTTTTTAAAGATTTTATTATTATTGGAAAGTCAGATATACAGAGAGGAGGAGAGACAGAGAGGAAGATCTTCCGTCCGATGTTTCACTCCCCAAGTGAGCCGCAACGGTCCGGTGCGCGCCGATCCGAAGCCGGGAACCTGGAACCTCCTCCGGGTCTCCCACGCGGGTGCAGGGTCCCAAATCTTTGGGCCGTCCTCAACTGCTTTCCCAGGCCACAAGCAGAGAGCTGGATGGGAAGTGGAGCAGCCGGGATTAGAACTGGCGCCCATATGGGATCCTGGGGCGTTCAAGGCGAGGACTTTAGCCGCCAGGCCACGCCGCCGGGCCCTATTGATGCACTCTTTAGATGACCACAACAGTCAGGATTGAGCCAGGTTGAAACCAGGAGCCAGGAGCTTCTTGCTGGTCTCCCATATTGGTCGCAGGACCCAAATATTTGGGCTGTTTCTGTTTTCTGAGGCCATTAGCAGGGAGCTGTATAGAAGTGGAGCAGCCCAGACACAAACTGGCGCCCATCACAGGGGTTGCTGGCATTGCAGGCAGCAGCTTTATTCTTATGCCATGGCACCAATCCCTAAGAGAATATATTGTACCCCCAAACCATGTAAAGAAACTGCTAGAGTTGCTAAGATAAAAAAGTGTAATATCAAGTATTGACAGTGTTGTAGAGCACCCAGGGATCCCTTATTTGCTTTTGAGAACATCATTGGTACAACAACCTTGGAAACACGCTGGGAAGGCTGTAACAACAACGTTGAATAGTGAGTGAAGATGCCCCCTGCAGTGTCACCAGCAGTTCATGTTAGCATTGATCTGCGACCCAGCTGTCCCTTTTCCAATCCAGCTTCTTGCTAATGTGTCTGCCAAAGCAACAGAAGATAGTCAAATTCTTGGGTGTCTGCACCTGCAAGGGAAAACTGGAAGAAGCCCCTGAACTGGCTCCTGGCTTGGATGGGCCCAGCGCTGATGGTTGGAGCCATTTTGGGAATGAGCCAGCAGATGGAAAATCTCTGTCGTCTCTCCCTCTCTTGCTGTGTATCTCTGCTTTTCAAATAAATATTTTAGAGTTATATTCATGTATAATAAGCATGCATGTATAGGTATGGCTTATGATCTGGCATCATGTATGTGTATTATATAAATATAAGTGTGTATATGTATATGGCCTGTGATCGGTATACTCATCAAAAGAAATTAGTGCCTATGTGTATCTTGCTAAACCATATGTAAGACTTAGTACATTTATTTGCCATAGCAAAAATTTGAAAAGAAATAATCACAAACAGTAAAATGAGTAAGTAACATGTGCTATGGCCGTGCAATGAAATACTAGACAGCAGCAGAAAATACTTAGGTCATAAACAACATAAATGAATCTTACAGGCAATGCTGAGTGATAGAAATTAGGCACAAAAGAGCACATGTCATTTTTGCTCTTTGTTTTTATTTTAATCCCAGTGAGTTATAGAGAAAGAAATCATTTATACAGTCAATAATAGCTTGTGATAACCAAAATCTAGTCATGGGCAGTCAATAAATATACGGTGTGTTCCTCCTGGTGCTAAGTAGTCTGTATTTTCACATAGCTATACATTTGTCATGTTCGCCTCATCTTCATGAAAGAGCTTTACCGCTGTCAGCCAGCATCTGTGTCAGCCAGCATCTCTGCTTGAAATGTTGCAATGAGTCACTTCACCAAGTCTGATTAATTTTTATTTTGTCAATGTCTTACCTCCGTCTCTTGTCCACTCCAGCTAATATCAACCGCTTTTTATTTTCAGGACTTTACTAATATGGCATATGTTGTATTTGTCAGTTCTGACAACTCTTCAGGTACTGTTACTATCTGAAGGTAATTAACTCACTTGTGCTCACTAACTGTTAGGTGACTTGTGGATAGAATTCAAGTTCAGGGCCCGGCGTGATGGCGTAGTGGTTGAGGTCCTCGCCTTGCATGCGCCAGGATCCCATATGGGTGCCGGTTCTAATCCCAGCAGCTCCACTTCCCATCCAGCTCCCTGCTTGTGGCCTGGGAAAGCAGTGGAGGACGGCCCAGAGCCTTGGGACCCTGCACCCGCGTGGGAGACCCAGAAGAGGCTGCTGGCTTCGGATCAGCTCAGCTCCAGCCGTTGCCGCCGCTTGGGAAGTGAATCATCACACAAAAGATCTTCCTCTCTGTCTCTCCTCTCTGTATATCCACCTTTCCAATAAAAATAAATAAATCTTTAAAAAAAAAATTCAAGTTCAAACCCTTAACACTTTGCTTTGAGAATGTAAACGTGGAAAATTGGGTAGGATCATATGAAAAAATGAAAAACAAGCAAATTTTCAGATAGGTCTTGTGGGAATAGAATGGTACAGTGGATTGGAGAAACTTTATTTTTAGCTAAGTAACTAGTTTTTAAGAAAATTAAAATTTTTTCAGATTTATATATTTTTATTAGAAAATCAGGTTTACAAAGTAAAGCAGAGACAGAGAGAAAGATACTTCGTCTGCTGGTTCACTCCCTAAGTAGCCACAATATCTGGAGCTGAGGGCTGATCCAAAGCCAGGAGCCAGGAGCCTCTTCCAGGTCTCCCATGCAGTTGCAGGGTTCCAAGGCTTTGGGCCGTCCTCAACTGCTTTCCCAGGCCACAAGTAGGCAGCTGGGTGGGAAGTGGAGCAGGCAGGACATGAACCAGCACCCGTATGGGATCCCAGCACATGCAAGGCAAGGACTTTAGCCACTAGGCTACTGTGCCAGGCCACGTCTAACTAGTTTGATCCTAACTTTGCTGCTTGAACTCTTGTTACCTTTAGTCAAGTCATTAACTAAGCTTCAATTTGCCCCCTGCAAATGTGATAATTGAATTGATTTTATATCTAATGACAAGATAAAATTATGGGTGCAGTAAAATATAATGCTCATAGTGCCTGACACATAGTGAATGTTCGGTGACGTCAGTGCTCGTTATTGCTGTGTAGCCTAGTGGTGGTTGGCCATTTTTAACTATGGACTCTTACTGGTACAGCGCGCGCACACACACACACACACACACATACACGTATACATTGGGAGCAGGCCTTCACCTGGTGGTTAGATGCCTCTCTAAGCTCTACTGCCAGTTCTGGCTCCCTGAAACACCCACTCCAGGAGGCAGGGTTGATGTCCCCAGTAGTTGGGTCGCTTTCACCCATATGGAGTCCTGGATTAAGTTCCTGGCTGCTCATCAGGCCTGGCCCAGCCCTGGTCAGTGCAGATACGTGGGGAGTAAACCAATGGTAGGTAGGAGATATTTTCTGTCTCTATAGCTCTTTCTTTGTTTCTTTTTGTTTCTTTCCCTTCCTTCCTACCTCTCAAAAAGGAAAAAGAAAAAAAGATGTAAACCATATTAAAATGTGTGTGCTACTTTTACAATTTTTCAAAAGTTGGTGAATTAAAACTTTCTAAATTAACGGTCCTACCCAGTTTAAGTTAGTTGTATCCCTGTTCTTTGCCTCTTTTGTTCCAGTATAAGTTTTTAGCTCAGATTCTCATAGAAGTTCACTTCTTGTGTATATTCTGGTCTTAACGGTTCTCTTATTGCTGTTTATTTTGACCAGTTTTGTCATTTTCCTTTCTACTCTATCATTAAGGCCCTGCTCTTCCATTCACCCAGTGTTCCGCATTTTTGTGGCTACTTTCTTCTCTATGATCTCTGTAATTGTCAAGTTCTTCTCAAATTGTAGACCACAAACTACTTTTGATCCCGTGTGAGCTTATATCAAAATGTAGACCAACTGTATCACAAAGTGTGCTTCAGTGTTCAGCTATTTTTTTTCTTAATTAAGATTTCCTTATTAAGGAAATAACACTTTGATTTATATTCTGGTGCAAACTCCCTTCCTCGTTGGAAACCAACACTATTAGTGAACTCATCTGTGCTATTCAAGTTAATTTAGACTTTTATATTCTTAGAGATTTATTTTTTACTTATTTGAAAGGCAGAGTTACAGAGGAGAGACAGAGAAATCTTGCATCCATTGATTCACTCCCTAAATGCCACAGTGCTTGGGACTGGGCCAGGCTGAAACCAGGAGCCAGCAGCCTCTTGGTCTTCTGTGTTCATGTGGGGCCCAGGCATCTGGGTCATTCTCCACTTCTGTCCCAGATATGTTGGCAGGGAGCTGGAATGAACCAGCGTCAAATGAGATGTTGGCATCACAGGTAGGGGCTTAATTTACTATGCCATAGTGCCAACCCCTTATTTTAGTTTTGTTAGATTATTAGGGTGAGATGGGTTACACGGACTATATTGCCAGTGAGCATAAGATTTTTCATGTAATTTCAACCTCGCATCTGGATTCCTACTCCATGTTTCTGGAATTTATTTCTTTATGATCTTTGATGGAAAACAGAACCTCTTTGTTCAGGCAGGTACTTGCTTTTCCAGCCTAGATGCTCCTCCCTCAACTTTTTTTTTTTTTTTAAAGATTTGTTTAAGACAGAGTGAAACAAAGACACACAAAGAGATCTTGCATTTGTTGTTTCACCCTGCAAAATGGCCACAAGAGCTGGGCCAGGCCAAAGGCAGGGTCTTACAATTCCACCTGGGTCTCCCACGTGGGTGTGAGGAGCCCAGCTCCTAGGGCCACACTCTGCTGCTTTCCCAGCTAGGTTAGTGGGGAACTCCCAGCCTTTCTTGTACTAGTGTGTAAAAGCTGTGATTGGCCAAGCAGATGTTCCAGTACAGACAGCACTCAGGAGCTGGTGACAGAACAGGGGGCCATGTGTACTCTGTTCTGTCCTCTGTGGCTACAGCAGGTGTCTTTTCGGGACCAGTTCAGTAGTTTCGGCTGTATCCTGTATGTCAGGTTTTCTGAAGATTATTGTTTAGCAGTTGTCTTTTCGTAAGTCTGTTTTACTTATATCAGCTATAGTATGTGTTTGTTGCATCCAACTAAACCTTGTATTGGAAAAATACTTTTAAAAATCTTATACATGTTAGAGTTACAAGCCAGTCTAGATTATCCCAAAATCTGCCAAGATCAACAAAATTATACTTCAACACAACAAATGGCTAAATACTAAAATGAAATAGACATGAGACAGCTGAATGGTACCCTATAGCCTTTTCAAGGTATATAGCAGCCGGTCCGGTCCTGTATATAAACTAAAATTGAGATGTCAATGAGCTAATCATAGGTTGTGGTTAGGACTTGTTTTTTGTTATTTTGTTCTTTGTTTTTTGTTTTGTTTTTTTTTTTTTTTTTAACATACTGGTTACTCAAAACCATGTCAATTCCATAATATTGCAAATTGCTGTTGATGTTATATTGGGACTCTTAATTGACTGTGATATTATACCAGCTCTGACTTCGGACCAGAAATGGTCTCCCCAAGAAACTGTTCAACCCATCTGGACAATAAGTAGCTGGGCTCCATGCTTAATATATGTTTGCAAGGAAAGAATCTTGATTGAATTTGAACTGTGATACTGCATCAAGGTGGAGGAATCCACCAGGGGGGAGGGGAGGGGGAGGGGGATTCCCAAAGCCTATGAAACTGTCACATAATGCTAAATATTAATTAAAAATAAATAAATAAAAAAAAATCTTATACAGTTTTATCAGACAAGCTGATCACAAGCAGCTTGTACTTTTTCTTAATTTATTCACAAAGCTTTAACATGTTTTAGGCTTACTTTGTGAGACATGTTTGGGAAGATTTTAAGTAATAATTTTATTTTAATATTTGCATTTTAAAATTTTAGTGTGCTTTATGGACCATGTGCTGCTATGTATGCCTGAAATACTTGAAATGCAAATTTGGGGAGACTTTGCCATCTAAATGCTTGGCTGGATTAAGCGTCTGATTAGGATGGTTCTTCAGCAAGCTGGAGTAAGCATGCAATCGGTGAGTACTTAAAATTCATATTTAAATTCAGACATTTATTTCTGCATTTGCTTCTGAAGAAATGAAATACATCTATTTGAGTACATGATCAGCATTTTAAATTCAGTGTATTTATATACTGTTTCATTTGCTTAATATTACGTGTAAAGTGTGTCTTTTCCTAGAATCCTAATGAAAGGAGTGATTTTTTTATATTTATATTGAAAATGAAGCAGTGTTCACTTCATTAAAAGCAATGCACTTGTGAGGAGGTAGTTCACATATATAGAGAAATAATTCAACAAAATGTCTGATTAGACTTAACAACCCTGAGCATTGTAGAACTTTTTTTTTTGTTTTGTCTGAAATGGCTACAGTGGTCCAAGCTGAGCCAGGCCAGAGCCAGGAGCTTCTTTTTGGATCTCCACATGTGTGCAGGGGTCCCAAGCAGATGGTCCCGATATGGGGTACCAACACTGTAGGTGGCAGCTTATCTTGCTGTGCCACAGCACCAACTGCTATAGAACTATGCATGTTGCATGTTGCATTTTGCATATATTATGGTGAGTCACACAGCTGGTTAAAAGGTAAGTAATGGGCCCAGTGTGGTAGCCTACCGGCTAAAGTCCTCACCTTGCATGCGCCAGGATCCCATATAGGCACTGGTTCTACTCCCAGTATCCCTGCTTCCCATCCGGCTCCGTGCTTTTTGCCGGCAAAGCAGTCGGGGATAGCCCAGAGCCTTGGGACCCTAAACCTGTAGGGGAGATCCTGCACCTAGAAGAGGCCCATGGCTCCTGGGTTCAGATCAGCTCAGCTCAGCCCCAGCAATTGGCAGCCAGTTGGGGAGTGAATCAGTGAATGGAAGATCTTCCTCTCTGTATCTCCTCCTCTTTGTATATCTGACTTTCCAATGAAAAATAAATAAATTTTTTTTTTTTTAAGATTTTATTGTTATTGGAGAGCCAGATATACAGAGAGGAGGAGAGACAGAGAGGAAGATCTTCCATCCGATGATTCACTCCCCAAGTGAGCCTCAACGGGCCAGTGCGCGCCGATCCGAAGCCGGGAACCAGGAACCTCTTCTGGGTCTCCCACGCAGGTGCAGGGTCCCAAATCTTTGGGCTGTCCTCAACTGCTTTCCCAGGCCACAAGCAGGGAGCTGGATGGGAAGTGGAGCTGCCGGGATTAGAACCAGCGCCCATATGGGATCCCGGGGCTTTCAAGGCGAGGACTTTAGCCGCTAGGCCACCATGCCAGGCCCAAATAAATCTTTTTTTTTTTAAAGCTAAACAAATGAACAAGCTACTTGAATTCTATACCCTGGCATCAGGTACATCAAATTAGCCTAACGTGGAGAAAATAAAAAGGTGAAAATGTTTGAGTCAGGATTTTGTTTTTGTTATAAAGATAACCGGTGACGATTAGATGTTGAAGTGGGCATCCCTTGCTTTGTGCTCAGTGTTTAGTTAGATTTGAACAGTTCTCTTTTACAGATGAAAACCTTGTGGTTTGGAGTGTTAACTGCCTCAATCAGTGTTTTCTGACTGTGGTAGTGAGAATTTGGATACAATTCTGATTCCCAAATGCTTCTTTTTTCTCTTATATTCTGCCTATTGTAATGTAAGGGGAGAGATACTGTAACTGTTATTAAAGATCTGTGATCAATACCTTCACTCATTGGTTGTTTCAAGGCATGTCAAATGGATGTAGTACCATCTTGCAGATAAGGAAAGAGAAGCACGGAATGGGCAGTGGTTTGGCATGACCGAGGCAGTGCACTGGCAGAACCTGCTCTCCAAGTCAGGGCCTGAGGTTTTGACTTTGCTGTCTTCCATTTTACCTCAACCTTTGTTTTAGTTTAAAACCATACATACATTATTTTTTCTCTATTATTTTTAATCTATTAATTAGATTTCTATCTCCCAGTAAAAACATGGTTTTTTTTTTTTTTTTAACTAGAGAAAGTAAGACTTGTGAAGCTAATGTGATTCTGATAAATCTCAATATTTTATGTTGGTGAAAAGTATAGAAAATCCTCGTTTGCATTAACAGCATAGTAATCGTAGGAGTTAGAGCCTCACTTTCTCTTTGTGCTTTAGAGGAGGAATGTGAATGGTGCTCAGAGTTGGAATAAGAAGATAACAGGGAGCGGTCTTAGGCTTCAGTTAGGGATTTTTATTTTTTATATTTCAAAAGGTTTATTTTATTTTTACTTGAAAGCCAGAGCTACAGAGAGACACACAGAGAGAGATCTTCATCCACTGGTTCACTCCTCAAATAGCCACAGTAGCCAGATCTGGGAGCCAAGAGCTTCTTTCAGTATCTGTGCTGTTGACGTGAGTAGCAGTAGCTTCTTCCAGGTTTCCCATACGGTTGCAGAGGCCAACCTCTTATGCCATCTGCTGCTGCTTGTCCAGTCGATGAGCAGGGAGCTGCATCAGAAGTAGAGCAGCCTGGACTTGAACTGCCAGTTCTATGGAGGCCAACACTTCAGGCCAAGCTTGCTATGCCACCATGCCAGCCCCCGTTTAGGAATTTTTAAATTGTTATTAGAAATTCATTTTCTAATATCCAATACCACTTCCCCCAAATACGTGTGTGTGTGTGTGTGTGTGTGTGTGTGTGTGTGTATATATATATATATATATTCTGAATAAGGGGGTTACGAGAAATAAAATATATTTATATACATGTTAGGCTAATCTGACTGATGCCAGGGTATGGAATTCATGTAGCTTGTTCATTTGTTTAGCTTTTTTTTTTAAAAAAGGTTTAATTATTTTTGATTGGAAAGAATTTGTACTTTGTTAGGTCCTTGAAAATTTGTTAATGATATAGGCCTTCTTCTTAGAAAAATGTTACATACCCACTTGCATGTAATGTTAAATATGTAAACTCATGCACAAATATAATTATTCTTGAGAAAAACACATTTACTTAGAATTGAATTTGTAGTTTTTCCTGCAAAAATAGTTCCTCTCAAATATTAATAGAGATGAATATACACCAAGTGATTTCCGCATAACACTTGAGTGCAGCCATGATGGAGGAGACAGATGACTGCCTCACACTGCAGCCTCACCCGTCAACACTTCCACAGTAGCCTTTCACGATGCTAAACAAGAACAAATTGCTTTCCTGTTGTCATCTTCCTCTTCGCTGTCATCACTTTCAAACACTGTTGTAAAACGTTATGGACTGTCACTACTAGACAACGCATACACAACACAGAGAGGCTGATGAGTAGATTGTAGAGAAAGTTTCTTATAGATAAAACATGATTTTTCTGTTATGTCTTAAAGCTGTTGAATTGTCTTATTTCTCACTGAAGCCACATTATCTAGTAATGACAGTTTTATCCCTGCCTTCTTTCTTACTTTCCAAGCAATATTAATAACAGTTTATCTTTAGAGAAAGTCTTCCCTTTTCCAAATCAATGTATTGACAAGACACGGTTCAGTCCCAAGTTAGGCAAGGAGACGCACTTGGGTCATGCAGCCTCTCATTGCACAGATGGTGACTTTTCAGCGCCATCTGCTCACTGTTTCTTCACAGCCACTTACAACTTCTCCCCCTCCCTGAGGGCTGAATAGAAAAAATAGGAGAAAAGCTGGGAAGACCTACTTTTAGAGTTCCTGGAAGTTAGCTGCTCTTTCCCCACACTTTTCCCTACCATCCAATAAAGGTTATGGTTGTTATAAATATTCTATCGTTCGCTTACACAGGCCCTTGTTTCGTATTTCTTGGTTTAAGTAATATGCATTTCACAAGTAACAGGAAAACAAGATTATGTTAGTCTACTGCGTATGCTCAGAAAAAAAATAATCACATAAAGCAATCTGTTCTTTTTCTTCCTTTAGATTTGTAGGAGAAGCCTCAGTAGCCTGCTTATCCTTTTAATTAAATGCTGAATTGTTGGCTACTTCTCGTGTAGGAGGCACCTTGTAGTCATCCCTTCTGATATTAAACAGATGGAAAGATAATAGTTGAAAATTAGCCCTGCAGCATGCATAGTGAGACGTGTTCAAAGCTGGCAGAAACATTAGTTCACGACCTTGACAAATCCTTCCTAATTTTTCTTTGTGAGCTCCTTGTTCTTTTTGTTTCTGGTAAGAACTTTACGTACTGGAACGGGGGAAGGTTCAGGTCAGGCTGTGTGATTGTCACCTGTGATGCACACAGTTTTCCTTATCTGCTTCATGACACTACGTAGAAGAGTGAAGGAAGACTGATATGACTGTTACACTGTGTATTTATGTTCAGAAGGTCAGGACTGTTAAAGAGTTTGCTTAAAATTGTCTTGAATTACGTGCTCTTTTTGTTGACAATGCAGATTGAATGCTTGCTTTTTTTCTCTAGTTATTTTTTTTGTCTCTTCATTTTCACGTGTATGTGTGGTAGATAATTTTCTGATCATTGGTGTGAATATTTTGCTTGAAGCTTAGAGCAAGTTTGCCTCTTAAATACTTTGTGTGATATTCACATCTTATGTGGATCCCTTCCTGTCTTGCTATTGAGTCGTTTTCCAGCCTGTAGCATCCTCTTAAATGATGTTTGAAAACAGAGTTGGCATGTTTGTTGCCTATCACATCCAGCATAGATTATAGAATTGGGTAAGAGGCAGTGACACCTTGAACAAATGTTCAGTTACATAAATCTGAGGCAAGTACTTGAGGTGTCCATTGCTCAGATGCAGTACTCACCTTAGTATTGTTTATTTATTCTTTAGGATATAAGTGTTAAAATTTGAGGAGTTTACTTTTATAGTCACTTTTATTTTTTACCTTTAAAAATAGCTTTTAATAGAATGTTACCTCTCTTTACCTCTTCTGTCCAGGCTTTTTCAAGTGTAGCACTCAAAACAAATGGATAGTGTTTCTCTTTAAGGGAAGATTATGTTCCTGAGGAGAAATTTCAAGGTACAATTTGTAATGCCTTAACAATCTACAAGTGTTGTTTTACTTTTGGTTTAGGGAGTAATTACTTTAAGCATAACATAATATCTTATGTGTTATGATTTTGTCTGAGAAATTCTGCTCATTAGGACTCCCGCTGGCCTCTTAGGCAGCTTTGCGCAGAGTAGAAGGTGCCTTTCCTGAAGGCACGAGGCACCCCAAAGAAAGGCAGCGGTTGGTGAGCAGCGTAATCGCGTCTCAGCCCCCGCTCAAGCCCAGCCAGGCCCTCTGAGACAGCAGGCGACGTGTTGCCCCTTGTGACCTGAACTTGGTGTTCTGAACCTGGAATTCAGTTGGATTTATTTTGAGAAGTCCATTATAGTAAAAGCAGCTAGCATTTATCTATTTTTATTTTTACAAATTATGTGTATTAAAACTAAAAGAACAAGAAAAGAGGCAAAGTGTTATTTCTTTTAGCATCTTCTATAAACCAATTGTAAGTATTCTTTGTGCCAAATACAGTTTTAAATATTTAAATATTCTTGTATATTTTTATATGATGTCTTACTTTAAATTTTATTGCTGAATAACTGACTGTCTACTTAGATATTCTTTAATTTTGAATTGAGAACTACTAGAATATTTCCCATAATAATTACAGCATTCTGATCCCATAATTAATGCTAGCATGCCATTGCTTTGTATTTGTCCAGTACTTTGTTTTAACTGTAAGTTTTGTAATTAAACTGTTGGTTTTGCCCACTTCTACAGGTACTTTGGTCTGGGAAGCCCTATGGTTCATCTCGAAGTATCGTAAGGAAGATCGGTACTAATTTATCTCTGATTCAGTGCCCAAGAGTTCAGTTTCAGGTATAATTTATTATTACTATTTATTATTATTATTGTATTAATGTGTGCATTAAGAAAAATGGGAAAGATGGTTTTAACAGTGTTTGATTTTGAACCTTTTTCTTTGTTGATGCCAACTATCAATACAAGGATTAAAGACCACAGTAAAGTCTTTCTGATTTTAGTTCATCTGTGGAGTGATTATCCAAGACATTTATCCTTCATAAGAGTGCAAATGTGAACAATTGTTAATTCCTAAGTGACCTCACGACATAGATCTATGTACATTTATACATACATATATATTTAGGTGCTATTTTATCTAGTTTTTATATGTTTGTACAGCCACTCTGGTCCCCTAGTTTGTTGCTGTTTTGAAAATGTCATATAACTTGCTTTTGCCACAACTGGTTTCAGTCTGAGCATTTATTGTAAAATTCATTGACATGGAGGTAACTGCAGTTCCCTGAATGAGGTGGCAGTCAGACTCTGAATTAGGAGTCATGTCAAACACTTAAGTCTCAGTATTCTCCTCTAGTGCAAAATCTGGAGCTAGTCTATTGTTTGCTTGATGTATTAGTGTTCTGTTCTATGATTTGTTTCATTTTTAAGAGATTTATTTATTTATTTGAGAGTCAGACTTACAGAGAGAGGTACAGCTTACTTGATGGATGTTCACCACAGCCCAAACTGGGCCAGTCCAAAATCAGGAGCTTCATCCAGGTTTTCCACGCAGGTGCCAGGAACAAATTGGGTGTCTTCTGCTGCTTTTCCCAGATCATTATCAGGGAGCTGGATCAGAAGTGGAACAAGCGGACTAGGGAACAGCACCCATGTTGGACACCTCCCATCGCAGGCGCCGACTTTACTCGTTCTGCCGTATCACCAGCCCCTTGATTGGCATTTTTTGTCCTGTATTGTTATTACTATTATTGTGTTAGAAATAGATCACCTGGTTCTTATTTTTTGGTTATTCTCTGATAGTCAAGATAAAACTTTTCATTTCAACATTTAATAATATAAACCCAACAGACACTTGTATCAGTTTGAAATAATAGATTCGCATGTGGAGATGTGAAACATTTATTTAACTTATCATTTAGAAGCTCAAAATGCCTGTCCCCCTGCATGTTTATTCGAAGTTATGTTGTACTATACATTACTTTTCTTGGTGGGGGTAGGAACCCATTTGGAAGCGAGTAGCAGAAATGCATTTTTGTAGACTGACTGCAGTGTTTATTGATGTTCATAGTCCCGCTCACAGATTGATTAGTTAAGCCTTTGTGTATCACTGTAGAAATTGATAGATTGGAACTTTATGAGAAGTAATTTTTGTTAAACTGTAGCTTTTAGAAACTTCAGAGAAAAATATGGTTTTATATGACTCAAACACAGTTTCAGAGAATTTAATTCATTTGGAACTAAATTATTGTTAGCTTTGTTTGCCAAATTCCTTCAAATAACTGTTAACTCTTTTTGACAGCTTATTCTGGTAACTTGTTAAGACAACTTTTTGATAGTTGAGTTGCATTGAAATGTTTTGTTTGTCAGTCCTACTAGTTGTAGGAGAAATTTGTTTTTCCATTTGTGTTCATGTAGATAGATACATGTAAAAAAACCATGAAAATACGAAGCATTTTCTGAACACATCTCACTTCTGCCTTATTAGTGCAGTGAAATGTTAGGACCAAGTGTATTTACCTGATTGGACTCTGTTGTTCAGTGTTGTCATTAGCCACTGAAATGGCATGCACACAAAGAGTGTTGGTTTAGGGCAGGGATTGCTTTTACAAAGAGACATGTTAACTTAAGGAAAGTACTGGTGACCTACTGGAGAATATGACCTGAGACAGAAGACATTTGTTTATAGTGAGATTTTTATTCTTCAACATCAGTATTAAAATGTTTGCTACCTTAGCTAGATGTTTTAAATGTATTATTTCTCCTTGTTGTTTTCTTCTTTATCTGAAACATTAAGAAAAAGTAGGTTGAGAAATATAGAGTGCTGTTTACTTTTTAAAGATGTATTTATTTATTTGAAAGACACTGATTGGCGAAGAAAGAGAGATCTTTTGTTTGCTGGAAGATCTAAATGCCCCACATTAGGCAAACTGGACCAGGCTGAGTCCAGGAGCCAGGAATTTCATCTGGGTCTCTAATGTAGGTGGTCCAAAGTACTTGGACTGTCCTCCACTCCCTTCCCAGGTGCATTAGCAGGAGGCTGAATGGGGGACAGCGGAGCCTGAACTTGAACCAGCACTCTCATAGGAGATGTAGGTATGTGTTGCAAGCAGCCTTAACATGCTGCACCATTGCACTTGCCCTTTAGACACAGTCTAATGAAATTCAAAATGCATTTTTGCCGTTTTTATAGCTCCTTCAGGTTACTCCTTGATATGGAGCAGTGTAGCTGGATAATCTTGGCATCCAAAATGGGCAACTGGGGAACCACTGTGGTCCCCAAAGAGAGCAATAACCATTATAATAAGACCAGATTCAGGTCAGAATGACATGTTATATATGTCTATTGAAATGTTATATTGTACTTCATAAATAAATACAATTAATATGTATCAGAGTAAGAAATTTTACTTAAGAAAAAATCTTGCCTCCAAAGGAAAAGTCAAATTAAACTGAGCGTACGACATTTATGGGAATTAGGTAGTCACTCCCTCATTTGCCTAGGTGATGTCCATGTCTCTTGTAGGATCATCTTGAGACATTGCTTCCTTTTCTTTTCTTCCTGTGCTGTTGACTTGTACTTCCATTTCTTTCCTAGGACCAACATCATAAGCAGTAGTGCAGCTGTGTAACCCAAAACAGTTTGACTTTTACAATTTTTTTGAACGATTTATTTTTTTTATTCAAAATGCAGAGTTATAGAGCAGAGGAGAAACAATGCTAGGGGGGTCTTCATCTACTGTTTCATTCCCCAAATGGTCACAATGAAGGGGGCTAAGGTGGTTCAAATCCAGTAGCCAGGAGTGTCTTCTGGGTCTCCCGTGTGGGTGCAGGGGTCCAAGGACTTGAGTCATCTTCTGCTGCTTTCTCAGACATATTAGCAGGGAACTGGATCAGAAGTGGAGCAGCTAAGACTCTTGACAGGCACCCATTTGGCATACTGTTATAGTGTTACAGGCAGAGGCTTAATACGCTATGTCACTGTGCCAGCCCCACTTCTGAAATCTTAAACTTCAGAGTTATGCTTTCTTGGCAGAGAATACTAGTAACTGGTACTAATGTGTTTTATAAAACATTACATTGGATCTTCTGATATTTTCATTCAAAATATTTCAAGCTTTATACATTTATGTTTTACTTCTGGGCATTTTATTAAATGAATCAGTTTGCTTGGCATAGTTTTACATTACCAGAATATTTAAAATTGAATAAAGTTGCTTTTGTAGGATTCCTGAAATATAGTGGTATTCAGGATAATTTATATTGTTTCAAATGGTAAAGTGAACATCGAAAGGTGTGAAAATACAGTGCTATTAAGTTCTCATTTGGATGAAATATGATTAAAAATTTTTTTCTCTCTTCCCTTTTGTTTTCTTTCCTACTAACAATAGCCTTAGTAGGACAGGACCTTGCTGAGAACCTGCAGTAAGTTGGCCTTTTCTCTCCCAGAGCTGCTGTCGGTCACCCATGCATGTCAGTAGTGCTGTCTGCTTCATGCTTCCAGGAACAACTTGCTCTTATTCTCGTCTACCATTGGTGACTTGGCCTTGGTTTCCACTACACGGAGTGGGTTGTCCTGGAAATTGTCCTTTCCATTCCATGCTTACGTCTCTCAGTGAATGCTTTCCTCAGGAACAACTGAATGAGGTGTAAAAAAAAAAAAAGAATTATTTTTTAATTTTGCCTTGTGAATGAGCTGAATACATACGTCAAAACTACTTTGGATGCAGGATGTCAAGTAGAAATGATGCAGATCGTGACAGCATCATTAACATTTTTGTCTCTGGGGGCACTTACCATGAACGTGAGATTATTGTGAAGCCTAACTAAAGCTTTACTAGTATTGAAAACCAAGTTCTTGGGGGTAATTATGTTTTTTTGTTTGCTTGTCTTTTAAGATTTAGAAAGAGAGAGTGGCAGAGATCTTGCAGACACTCCCCAGGTGACTGCAACAGCCAGGGCAGAGCTGGACTGAAGCTGGGAGCCCAGAGCTTCTTCCAGGTCTCCCACATAGGTGGCAGGGACGTGAACACCTGGGCCATCTTCCCTTTTGCTTTTCCCATCCTATTAGAAAAGAGCTAGATCTGAAGTGGAGCACTGGGACATGAACTAGTGCCCATGTAAGGTGTTGGCATTGCAACAGCAGCTTTATGTGCTGTGCTATGATACTAGCCCCACAGTTAGGTTTTGGTTTTGCTATATTGAAGTTTGTACAAAAAGAACATTTTGTGTCATTGAGTAAACTATTTACACATACAATATTGAAATATGTTGATCCTATGAAAGCCCTGAGAATGGATTAACTTCTCTGTCTTTGAGAATGTATTCTTAGAAAATAGTACTTCACTTCTCTATTAATATTTCAGAAGAAAAAGTGATATTTGTAACTGTCATGGGAAAGTATGGAGTTGTAACGTCAGATAGGAACTGTTGGAGCACTTAGATCCTTGAGCAGATATAATACCCATTATCAAGTTATGTAAGATACTTACTTGTTAAATATTTGAAAGTTTCTTTTCCTAATTCCATTGTTATGTCTGTTTTTGCCTGGGAGTTATAGACATATTTCATTTCCTGTTTCACTTGCCTGCCAGCATGGCTTCCCCAAAGGGCATAATTGAGTCATTATTAGATACTTGAGTTTCTGGGTAAATTATTAAAATGTCATTTTAATGCTTTTTATGCAGTTGGTAATGTTATGCAACTGATATGAAAACGAGTGCACCTGCTAATACTGATAACTTTGGTTTGACTTTTATTCTTTTTTTTTGCTATATTTTTATTTTGAATTTTTGAATTTTGTGGTACCATTTCATATATCCTGGGATTCCCCTCCAAACTCTCACCGCCCAACAGATTTTCCCCATGTTGCTATGATACCATAATCCTTCATAATGAGTCATAATTCCATCAGTCTGTTATTTAAGTGTGCCCCCAACATTGCTGGTACAGACAGTGTCAGACAATCCAGTATCCCATTGTCTACACATTTCCAACAGTTTCATTGGGAATCCATCTTTTGTCTGGAAGCAGGGATGCATGTTGCATTGTACCCCCACATCTGGATTTGGTAGACCCCAGTACTCCATCACTGTGCATTTCCATAACTGAGAAGCCATGAAACAAGGTCAATAACTGGTATGAATTAGATCAACAGCCACAACAACAACAGCAAATTATAGCACCATGAAAAAACATGCCACTGAGTAATCAACACATGGGTGACAAAAAGGAAACACAAAAGTCTCTTGAGAAAAATGATGCCACTGTGTAATCCATGAGCCAGTGATGAATTTGACAAGAGGAAAGAAAGTATTTGAAATAAATGAAACTGAAATGAAAAACATCAAAACACATGGGATGCAGCAAAAAAAAAAAAAAAAAAAAAAACAGTATGGATCGGGTTATTGAAGTTACACTTTCCATGATGATTTCCTTTTATCAGAGAGAATATATGTTATTTGTTCTTTCATGAATGACTCATTTCACTGAGTGGTCTCTAGTTGGGACCACCTAGTTGTAAATGGCATAATTTTGTTCTTCTTAATAGCTGAATAATATTCCATGGAGTAGATGTACCACGGTTTCTTTAACCACTCTTCTTTGGAAGCACATCTGGATTGTTTCCATGTCTTTGCTATTGCAGATTGTATTGCTGCAAATATAGGATTACAGATCCCCTTCTTATATGCAGATTTCACTTCTATTGGGTATATTCCTAGGAGCAGGATAGCTAGGTCATATGGCAGATTTATTTGCAATTTTCCAAGCACTCTCCATACTGATTTCCACCATGGTTGAACTAGCCTACACTCCCACCAGCAGTGAAGGAGGGTGCCTTTCTCCCCACATCCACGCCAGCAGATGTTATTCGAGTTCTGAATGTAGGCCAGTCTCACTGGAGTTAGGTGGTACCTCAACGTGGTTTTCATTTGTATCTCTCTGATGGCTAGGGAGCCTGAGCATCTTTTCATGTTTGTTAGCCATTTGAATCTGTTCTTTTGAGAAATGTCTGTTCATTTTCTTTGCCCATTTTTTCACAGTTTTTGTTTTTTTTTTTTTTTTTTTTTTTTTTTTTCTGTCCCTGGGTTTCTGAAGCTCTTTGGAAATCCTGGATATTGGTCTCCTATCACTTGTGTAGAATGCAAAAATTTTCTTCCGTTCTGTTGGTTGCTTCCTCAGTTTGTTAATTTTTTCCTTTGCTGTACAGAAGCTTTTTAGTTTGATGTAGTCCCGTTTGTTCATTTTGGCTTTGATTGCCTTTGCTTTTGATGTCTTTTGTAAGAAGTCTTTCCCTGTTGCTATGTCTCGGAGAGTGCTTCCTATGTTTTCCTTTAATAGTTTGATGGTTTCTGGGTGTAGACTTAGGTCCCTGATCCATTTAGAGCTGATTTTGGTATACTGTGACAGTATACAAAAAAAAACTTTGGTTCAATTTTTATGTATTTTTTTTTTAAGATTTATTTGTTTTTATTGGAGAGGCAGATATACAGAGAGGAGGAGAGACAGAGAGGAAGATCTTCCGTCCGGTGGTTCACTCCCCAAGTAGAAGCAATGGCTGGAGCTGAGCCAATTCGAAGCCAGGAGCCAGGAACTTCTTTCTGGGTCTTCCATGCAGGTGCAGGGCCCCAAAGCTTTGGGCCATCCTCAACTGCTTTCCCAGGCCACAAGCAGGGAGCTGGATGGGAAGCAGGGCAGCCTGGATTAGAACTGGCACCCATATGGGATGCCGGCACATTGAAGGTGAACACTTTAGCTGTTATGCTATCGTGCCGGGGATTTTTATTCTTAATACTACTTTAAAATTATTTTAATATTCACCTATGTTAGTGTTATGTCTTTGATGGGTATATTTTGCATTTAAGGAAGTAGCATTAAGCGTAACTTGGCAAAGAGAGCACAGATTTGAACAATGCAGGGGGGCCCCAGTAGCACCTTCCTACTAAACACATTACTGAGTAAATTTACCTTTTTAAAAGAATTTACTTATTTTTCTCATGAAGACAGATTGACATATCTTCCATCCACTGGATCATTCTCCAAATGACCACAACGGCCGGAGTTGAGCTGAAACAAAGAGCTCTCTCTGGCTCTCCCAAATGTGTGCAGGGTCCCAAGGCTTTGGGCCAGCCTCCTTTGCTTTCCCAGGTCACACTCAGGGAGCTGGAAGGGAGGTGGAGTAGCTGGGACACAAACTGGTACCTGTATGGGATGCTGCTGATTTCAGGCAGAGAATTAGCCAATTGAGTCGTCATAGTCACACTAAACACATTTTTCTTGGCCTTTTACTGTTTTTCCCCAGTGTAAGTTTGAGTTGTTTTTCTGTTTTATTTAAGATTCATTATAACTTTTAAGGGAGTATTATATTAATTTGGTAATTCTTATGTTAAAACTTTTTCTGGCCGTCTGACTGTATTATACATCTAATAAAATCAACTTTATTCCTATTAAATTATTTTTGCAGTTTTTTTCAGGTCATACATGCTATTTTTTTTGTTTTTATTTCCAAATATTCCTTCCCTTCCTCCATGTGTTTATGTTTGCTAGAATTCTGTTATGCTGTTTGCAATTTTTCATTCTTTAATAGTAAGCTAAAAATTGAAATCTTTAGGGAATTTAAAAAATATTTAAACAGTATAACAATATAATAACATACACACTTATATATACAACGCTACAATAACATAGACATATTGTGGTCATTTAAAAATATTCCTAGTTTTAACACAGATTGTCATTGTTTTTTCTTACAATTTCCTGCTCCCAAATTTCTTTTCTTTTTTTCTTTTCTTTTTTTTTTTATACTGCATCACTTCAGAACAAAGTAGTTTCTGATGCTTGGATTGCAAACTTTTTCCATTTTAAGATAGAATTTTCTAAGTTAAGTAGCAAAATTAAAAATAGAATAGAGGTGAATTATCCTTTACAGATTGTGTATGACTCATGATTTCATTCAGGGAGCTCTTTAATGGAAATGCAGACATCACTCATGTGTTTCTAATACCAGAGCTGATGATTTTCATTTAGGTGAATTAAAAAGTCCAAAGATTTCATACCAGATAAAGAACTTTTCCTGTTTATAACTTACAGCTCACCAGTCAAACAGCGGAGTGGAGCCCCAGCCCAGGAGAGGATGCGGTGGCCTCTTTCGCGGATGTTGGCTGGGTCGCCAGAGAAGAGGGGGAATGTTCAACAAGACTGAGGTTGGTCTGGAAGGCTGTCGGAACTGAACTGCAGTATGTTGTTTTAAAGGATTATAGGCTTGCAGTACTTTGTTTTAATAGCTTAATCTGATATCTAGTAATTAACCCATCTTTTTTGTTCAGTTTTTTCTTTTTAATTAGTTTATTTTTGTATGAAAGGTAGGTTTACACGTAGAGAAGAAAAGTCAAAGTTGTGCCATCTGCTGGTTCACTCCCCATGGTCACAATAGCTGAAGCTGGGCTGGTCTGAAGCCAGGAGCCAGGTGTTTCTTTCTGGGTCTCTTACGTGGAGGGAGGGGCCCAGGCAGTTGGGCCATGTTCTGCTGCTTTCCCAGGCATGTTAGCAGAGAACTGGATCTAAGTGGAACAGCTAGGACTTGAACTAGCGCCCGTATGAATTAGCGCCACAAGTGGAGGTTTGACCTACTATGTCTTAGTGCTGACTCCTTTTCTGTTTATTTTTAAGACCAGGCTCCTAGAGACATGTAATAATTTATATTTGTATGTAAATAATACAGTAAATATTTATGATGTAATTATGATATAAATCCTTATGGAATATAGGAGTAGCGTTTCTATGTTTTCGAAGTATACATCCTGTTATGAGACCAAAAAGAACTGTTGTGTGTTTACATCAATACAGTACTGATAATGGCAGATAAATTGGTCTGGATGATGAAAGGGAATTGGGTTGTGATTCAAGGGCAATTATACAGTTGCTTGTATTTTATTTAAAAGAGCCTGAATAGAGACAACAGATTGAACATAATGAAGTTATTTCACGTTATTACATGCTCTGCATCCTCACCAGACGTAAATGATGTAGTGATAAAACAAGGCAGAATTCTTGTAGTCAAGGAATACTTGGAGTGCTAGAAAAGATTAGAAAAGAAGTGAATGCAATCGTCATTGCAGACTCCAGTAATTCAAGAGGGCAGCCAGGGTGAGGGCGGGACAGTGCTGGGAGAAAGATCAGTGGGAAGGCTGTGTTCCAGGAAGGGGGAAGGACTCGTTTCAGGTAGTCAGAAAACATGGCACATTTGGGGTTACCAGCTGTCTCAGCAAGACAGAGAAAGGTAAGCTGTGGGAGATGCACATGGAAAATGGGGATAGGCTTAAGGAAATACACACTATGCTCCGAATGTTAGACCTTTTTCTGAAAGCGGAATGGAGCCGTGGAAGAAATTGAGCTGCATTAGCAATGTGATCAAATTTGTGTTGCAATAAAATTAACCTGTAGTCAGTATAAACAGTACGATGAAATCCAGGAGTTAGACAATTAATAGGTGAAAAGGTTGAAACTAAATGAGGGAGTTGGCAGAAGGTCAAAGCTCAGGAAGGAGTCAGAGGAATAGAAAAAAAATGTAGAAACATACTAGTTATGGAGGATAAGGAAAGGAGAGTTTAGGATGGCTGGATCATTAGGAATATCAGAAAATAGGTTTACTGATAGGCAGGATTAGGACGCAGTATTCCAGGCTGATGTCTGGGTTTTGTGTGACTTTCACATGACTGTAAAAACAGATTAAGGACACAGATACTTGTAAGAAAGGCTTGTGCTCTGTAACATGTAGATAGAATGGCTGAAAATGAAGGGTGCCCAAGGAGCACATATGGGACTTGAGCGTTTGCATTCTGAATGAAAGCAGCATTTGGAAATTTAGAAAAGAAGAAGTCAGTCCTCATTCAGAATTAACAAGCAGTGCAAGAGGTGAGACTCAGTAAATCAAAAAACTAGTGAGTTTCTATTTTTGTAGTTGGAGGATTATCATTAACTTTAGCAGGGGTCAAGTAGATATCAAGCAGGCCAAGAGCAAAGGAGGGTGTGACTTGAATGACAAGTGAAGTGAGAATGTAGCAGTAGATGCACGCAGACAGACCTAATTCCCCCCCCCGCCCCCGCCCCCACTGACACCACAGGGAAGACTGTAGGACCTGTATATTATTGCTAGGCAGTGCTGAAGGTTGTCACTCTCTGTGGGGCCCCTGTGATACCACTCCAGTTAGTGGCAGGGGCAGCTGCCGCCTTACTGTTGGATGGGAGTGATGGTACCACCATTTGTGGGGTGCCTTCTCGACACCAGCCTGTAGGCTTTCGGAGCTTATCATGCTGCTTGTCAGGGGCATCTCAGTTGGCCTCCGCTGTGTGGGCCCTAGTTTACTTCAGTAGTTTTGCCTGGAGTAGAGCATTTATTTTCTGTCTTGCTACACTGCCTCTTTGTTGATCCTTTGGATAAGAGAACAGGCTTGTGTTAAGGCTTTTTATTTTCTATAGCCCTTAGCATTTCTGGATTGTCAGCTTCTCCAGCATCCAAGACAAGTCAGCGAACCCTGCTGAATTGTTTTTTGGGTTTTGAAGTCCCCTCTCTGAGGTTCTCCAAGCACCTTTCAAGTTCTTCATGTGCTTGTTTTAAATACGGCATCCAGGGTTTTTAAGTGTAGTTAGTGGAAGAATAGGGAAAAGTCAGCTCTATCGTTTTCCTCAAACAAGAATTTTATCAAGGGATTTTAATAGCAGATCACATGTGTACAGTGAAGTGAGATGTGACCCAATGAATTAGCATACTGAAGGATTGTGGTGCCTTTGAGTTGGCATGTGGATATGGAGAGTAGGATTTTATCGGTAATATTGCAAATATTACTAATGGCAACGGGCTTTTGAAAAGGCACCTGGAAATACTGTAGGTGAAGGTACTCTGAATTTGAAAAAGAGAGAAGGAAATGCAAGAGCAAAGACCAGTTGGATTTGAGAGGTATCATAGAGGAAGAAGTCAACAAAATAGATAATGCAGTGCCCTCAGATTCCAACGTTTTTGATAGGTGTGTGACTTGGCTCACGTGACTGAGAAGAACCAGATGAACTTTATCTTTTGTACTAGGATGCTGTTTTGCTCTTTGTATTGATTGTGATACGGTGTAAATAAACTTTAGTCAGATGCCAAGGAAAGGTATTCTTCCCCTGTGGCCAATATTTATAAACAGGCTGCCAGATCCGTCTCACCATCTTTCTCTGTGTGGAAATGGTTCTTGAAAGGGCTGTATGTTGTTAGTCTCACATATTAGATAAGTAGTGGCATATTGCACAAGCAGCAGTAAATTTACCATGTATTTCAAACAATAGAACAAGATTGAAAGGAAGAGAATTGACAAGATTTTATTTTGTCTTGGAATTTATGTTAATGACATTTGTGTAGCAACTAAAATATCCTAGAATTGTGTCCCTGGGAAAATAGCACATTAGTGAGTCCTTCATAATTGGTTATTGTACAAGTGATTATCTCAGATATCCTTTTTTTTATTTGTAAATGAAAAGTGTTAATATTACCTTTACAAGAAAATTGTTTTCACCATTTCTTCCTCCCCTTTCCCACCTTCTGGTAGCCATCATTGTACTTTTTATGTATTCATTAAAAAAATTTATTTGGAGGCTGCAATGCCAGGTAAAGCTGCCACCTACAGTACGCATATGCTATAGGGGTGCTGGTTCGTGTCCTGGCTGCTTTGCTTCCAGCTCAGCTCCGTGCTAATGACCTGGACAAAGCAACAGCTGATGTGCCAAGTGTTTGGCCTCCTGCACCCATGTGGGAGACTTCAGTGAAGCTCCTGGCTCCTGGCTTTGGCCTGGCTCAGCCCTCGCTTGTTGCAGCCACTTAAATTGAACCAGTAGGTCGAAGAGCTCTGTGTCTTTCCTTCCCTCTCTGTCACTTTTTCAAATAAAGAAATAATAAATCTTTTTTTTTTTTTCCAGATGCCTTGACTTTTTCTTTTTTTTTAATCATTTATTATTTTTAATTCATTAATTACATTGTATTATGTGACACAGTTTCATAGGTACTTGGGTTCTCCCCACCCCTCCCCAAACCCTCCCACCATGGTGGATTCCTCCACCTTGTTGCATAACCACAGCTCAAGTTCAGCTGAGATTCCCCCATTGCAAGCGTATACCAAACATAGAGTCCAGCATCTTATTGTCCAGTCAAGTTCAACGGCTTCTTAGGTATACCCTCTCTGGTCTGAAAAACCCAGAGATGGAGATGGATTGCCTGATTGCTCCTCATCTGCTGATCCATTCCCGAAATGGACGTAGCAGCTAGGGCTGGTTCCGGCTGAGGTTAGGAGTTGGGACTCCATCTTGGTCTCCCACCAAGGTGGCAGGGACCTAAGAATTGGACATCTTTAACTGCTTTCCCAGGTGCATTGACAGGGAGCAGTAAAGAATTCGAGTTGCACTGTTTTCGACACCACGTGTGAGTGAGATCAGGTGATACTTGTCTTTCTGTGCTTCCCTGTGACGCTTAACAGAACAGCATCTGTTCCCGTCCATGTTGTTTCTATCCTTTTTATGGCCTAGTATTAATCCATTGTGTATATGAACCACGCTTTCCTTATCCCTCACCAGTGTGTAGATACTTAGGGCTCTTTACATTTCTGGGCTATTGTGAATAGTGCTGTAATAAACATAGCAGATGTCCCTTCAGTGTGACTTCATTTTCCTTGGTTAGATACCCAGTAATCAGATTGCTGGTTCTGTCTTTAGTTTTTTGATGAACTGCCTTACTGTTCTCCACAATAGCTTTACTAATTTGCACTCCCATCCACAGTGTCCAAGTGTCACTTTTGCTGCACGTACTCAACAATGCTTGCTTTTGTTTTCTTCGTAACAGCCTGAGGAGTTTAAGAGACCATGAAAAAAACAGTACAGTGGCATGGACAGTAAATCTTTTTTTTTTTTCTGTACACATCTTATTTCCTTTTGCATTAACAAAACTGCCTCAAAATAAGGGTATCATTTTTGTAAGTATTGACATTATGTGAAAGAACCAATATGACTAATAAAACTGTCTGGGATAACTCATTCTCTTTCCATCTCAGAGCATGTAGTCTCTGCGTGTGCATGTAGGCGTAGTATTTGTACATGATAAAATTAAAGACAGCAATCTGAGCCTTCTAGCAGACAAACACTGTCAGCAGGTAGTTGCTTGCTTTGGGAGTGAAAAAGCATTGTTTAAGGAATAGTAAATTCCAATGGGAGTCTATTCATTTCTTATTGTATCTAGTTTTTCAGTAGAGTTCCACATAAATATCAAGTCTAGAACTTTTTCTGTAAGAATCTGTAGGTTCAAGAAACTGTTCAACCCATCTGGACAATAAGTAGCTGGACTCCATGCTTAATATATGTTTGCAAGGAAAGAATCTTGATTGAATTTGAACTGTAATGCTGCATCAAGGTGGAGGAATCCACCGGGGGGAGGGGAGGGGGAGGGATGGGGGGATTCCCAGAGCCTATGAAACTGTCACATAATGCTAAATATTAATAAAAATAAATAAATAGTATCTATGTAATTGTGTCACATAATACAATGTAATTACTGAAGTTAAATAATAAATAATTAAAAATTAATTAATTAATTAATTTAAAAATATATTTACAGGGGGGAGGGACATGGGGAGGGGTGGGGGGATTCCCAGAGCCTATGAAACTGTCACATAATGCATAATAATTAATTAAAAAAATAAAAAAATAAAATATATATAAAAAAAAAGAATCTGTAGGTTCATAGTGTTTAAAAGCGATTCAGCAGACTTTTTTTTTTTTTTGTTAACCCAGGGTATTTGTAATCTAAATAGGAAGGTAATATACGGTTGTTCCTGGGTGTCCATGGGGATTGGCTTCAGCAGCTACCACACGTGCCAAAATCCAAGTCCCTTGTGTAACATGGCATAGTATCTGCGAATTCCTAGATTTGAAGTGATTTTCGTATTACTTAGAGGAATGAATACAGGTAAATGCTATAGAGTTAGTTGTTATACTGTCTTGGTTAAAGAAAAATGACAAAAAGAAATTTATTCATGTTCTATACAGACTTGATTTTTTCTTTTAATATTGTTGATGTGTGATTGGTTGAATCTGTGAATCTGTAATGGAAGAATAGTGAACAAGGTGAAACTGAGGACTTGAACTAAAGATATCCACCTTAATGTTTCATATTTGAATGTTAATGGAATGTGCTGTTTTTGTTACATAGATTTGCTTTTTATTTGGAAGGCAGATTTATAGAGAGAAGGAGAGAGAGAGCAAGAGCTTCCAGCTGCTAGTCCACAGCCCAAATGGCCACATGGCTGGAACTGAGCTGTTCTAAATCAGGAGCAGGAGCCTCTTGGAGGTCTTCCACATGGGTGCAGGGGCCCAAAGAGTTAAGCCCCCCCGACTGCTTTCCCGCCGTTTTCCCAGGCCATAAACAGACAGCTGGATGGAAATTGGGATAGCTAGAAAATGAACTGACACTTGGCATAGGATGTTGCTACTAGCAGGCAGAGGATTAGCTTGCAAAGTTACTGCTGTGAAACCAAAGAATGTGGTATTTTTAAGAAAATTTTATTTTAATTGGAAAGAAAGATTTACAGAGAGGAGGAGCGGCAAAGAAGCTGGCTCACTTCCCAGGTGGCTACAGCAGCTGGAGCTGCGCTAACCTGGAGACAGGAGTTTCTTCCAGTCTCCCACGTGGGTGCAGGGTCCCAAAGCTTTGGGCTGTCCTCAACTGCTTTCCCAGGCCACAAGCAGGGAGCTGGATGGGAAGTGGAGTAGCCAGGACATGAACTGACACCGACATGGTATCCTGGCAGATGCAAGGAGAGGGCTTTAGCCACTAGGCTACTGCACAGGGCTGAGTGTGGTATTTTTTAAGGGTATCAAAGAAGGCCCTCAAGCTCAGGCAGAATGCCACATAATAACAAGATTCTGAAGGAAGTGAGTCAAGAGGCAGGCTGGCTTGCCACAGCTCAGTGCAAAACTGTGTGCTGCACATCCAGTGCAGGTAATTCCAGTCTCATTTTAATCTTAATGACTTGATCCCCAAAATTGACAACTTACATTAGTGAAATGCTGCACAAGGGAGAAGTTTTTCCAGAAATACCACTGGTAAGAACTAACTTTTAAATTGCAAAACAGAAGGCCTGTGTTGAACAGAATCTTCCACAGCACCTAGGGTGCTACCCGCTGGTCTCCCAGGTCTGCAGCCTCATCACTTCCCTGCTTGACTGTGGCTTCTTCCTCTCAGACTTCCTGCAGTCTGAGCAATTCCCCCTGCTCTGTGGTCTTCACCAACCCCTCGCCTGCCTTCAGAGGTTGCTACTTACAGCTGTGTAGAAAACTAGCCGAGAACTAAACTGCCAGCTTCCTCCCTACCCCCGTCTAGATTCTAAGGTAAACAAAGTGTATTTTAATGTCTTTGTAGGTTACTCTGTAATCCAGAACAGCAAGGGAGGATCAGTAGAAATTATTTTTGGGAATACCAGCTTCTACAGGACATTGCTATCGTAAAATTGTTTCAGATTTTGAATGTTTATTAAGTGTGAGATAAGGGGAAAGAAGGCTGAGGTGTATTACTTTTAATCTAGAGTTTTTGAAACAGATCTTTAAAAAGGCCTTTGTATTTTGTGCTCTAAAAATACTTGCCTTGATAGTAACATTGGAAAAACAGAGCCAGGTAATTCCAGTGCAGTGTTCCTCTAAGTAGGAGCTTTGGCCTGCCTTCGGGCACTGTGGAGCGACAGACACAAAAGGTAGCAGTCTCGGCAGCAGGGGTTGGTGTGCAGAAAAACATTTTTAGAAACTTTACACCTTTGCTATAGCCTGTGTCTTCTGGGACATCCTTACTTGATGTCTCATTTATGGTTCTTAGAATTTTACTAGGTAGAAAAACAAAAGGACAAAATCCACCTGTAGGAGTTATGTGGATAAGTAGAAAAAGTTTTTTTTTTTTTTTAATAAACTTTGTAGTTTCTGCTCTGTATTATTTACTGAATTTTAAACGATAATAAGCTCTAAGATGGTCAAATGTGATTATCGTAGATTATGATATACAGAATTGAATTGCCGGGACAGACTGACTGAAGCCTCTGTGTTCAGATGTAATATGAAAACAAACCTCAGCCTCATTTACATCCCCAAATATGACTATGTTTATTATTTTAAGACTTGTTAATTTTTTTAAAGATTTATTTATTTTTATTGGAAAGGCGGACATACAGAGAGGAGGAGAGACAGAGAGGAAGATCTTCCGTCCGGTGGTTCACTCCCCAAGCGGCTGCAACGGCTGGAACTGAGCCGATCCGAAGCCAGGAGCCAGGAACTCTTCCGGGTCTCCCACATGGATGCAGGGTCCCAAGGCTTTGGGCCGTGCTCGACTACCTTCACAGGCCACAAGCAGGGAGCTGGATGGGATGCGAGGCTGTTGGGATTAGAACCGTCATCCATATGGGATCCCAGTGCGTGCAAGGCGAGGACCTTAACCACTGCGCTATTGCGCTGGTCCCAGAACTTGTTAATTTTTATTGGAAAGTCAGATACACAGAGAGGAGGAGAGACACAGAGGAACATCTTCCATCCATTGATTCACTCCCTAAGTGATCAGAATAGCCTGAGCTGAGCTGATCCCAAGCTAGGAGCCAGGAGCTTCTTCTGGGTCTCCCACATGGGTGCAGGGTCCCAAAGCTTTGGGTGGTCCTCAACTGTTTTCCCAGGCCACAGCAGGGAACTGGATGGGAAGTGGGTCTGCTGGGATTAGAGCTGGCGTCTATTTGATGCGAGGACTTTAGCTGCTAGGCTATCACGCTGGGACCCTGACTTTTTTTATATATATTATTTTTTAATAATGATTACATGGTTGATCAGGGTGGGAAGGAATGATTTTAGGGATAATTGGGTGTACTCATTGCTTCCAAATTTGCTATTTCTTTTTGTTGATTCTCTGGGAAGGGGAGAGGCAAAGAGGGAAACCACTCATGACTTTCCACACGTCCCAATACCCAGGGATGAGGAACCGCCACCTCGTATCAACCCAGAGTGTCAATGTGTATGTATTCCGAGGGTTCTGTCCAAGTGGTTTGGATGGTTCTGAAATGCTGCCGATTTCACCGATCCGAGAATGATGTCACCCTCCCAATGTCCATTGGCTCCATTCACCGAGATATTTTGCTGTCATTGTTTGGGGTAGTTGTTCAGTTAGTTCTGTTCTTCTGTTACAGCACCAAATGTGCTGCCATATTCTCCTTTTACAGTAGGGCCTGTGTCCACTGCTCTGCCTTTTTCATTAAGTAGGACATATTGTTGCAGGAGACTCTGGCCAGGTGTCCCAAGCATCCCTGATCCCCACCCTTGCGGCTCACAAACCTGGCACCCACTTAGTAGGCGGACCCAGAGACCCAGTCCAAGTAACCCAAATCCTGCCCAATTCCCCACCTCTGGGGCTAATAAACCTGGCGCCCACCTTGCAGGTAGGCCCCAGGACCCAGGTCAGGTGACCTGAGCCCCGCCGAATCTCCCACCCCAGGGTGCTCACAAACCTTAACCCACCCAACTGGTTTTTTTTTTTTTAGTTAGATTTTGGTAAATAAAGCAAAATTCTGCCTTCGTGGAAATGGAAAAATGGGAGGGGTGGAGCTGAGTGTTTATCTGCAGTTTGCTTGTTCTCAGTTCCCCCTGGCCTGGGTGCAGCTCCAGGTGCTGCCATCCCGGCCAGTGGCAGGGGCGTCGGCCCTCTGCCCTGAGGACTCTCTGCTGCCGAGGACCATCGTCCTCCAAATCCTTCCTGCTCTTGCCTTGGCAAGACTAAACCAAATGATTCTGTAGGCCTTTAACAGCCTGCAGGCCAGATGTTCCCCACCCCGGCAGTCTTAACACTCCACTTCTTACTCCACAGCACTTGTGGGCAAGCATGCTACTTTAAATCTACATTTATTTGAGATTTCTGTATTTTGCTAGAATCTATTTTTGCGACTGAATGACTGTCCTTTCCATTCTGCCTACCAGAATTCCCCCTCGTTCTTTCATGAAGCTTTTTAATGACTGTTCAGTTTTATTAAAAATAAAACTTACGAAATTATATTTGAAGAGCCAAGTTATGTAAGATTATATTAAGTGTAAGTAGGTAGAAATCAGTTTAATCAGTTACATTAACAAAGAGCCACAGTAACTATTGTATTCCAAACTTTTAATGTCTTATTTTTTCTTTATTACAGGTTAATCACAGCACATCACAGAATGTATTAACTTGTATAACAAAATCTTTCAAAGAAAGTATTGATATGTTGAATCAGGACATTGCCAGTATTCTTTATGAAAAATTTTACCTTTGTGTAATTTTCATGTACTTTGAAATTTTGTCATCTGTTTTCCCCCTAGTTTTGTGCTAAGAAAGGAAACAGTAATTCAAGATTCCTAAGTCAACATTTCCCTTTTCCACAAATATGCCAAATAAAGTTGTTATTATGGTCTAGGCACAGATAGAAGGAGAATATTTCCTAAATGGTGTTGTTTAAAAATGTAATAGGTAACATTTTGAAATACAGGTAGAAAAAAATTTTGCAAGTATCCTTAGTGTATAGCAACTTAATTTTTACAGCATATGAGCCAAATTCGATTTGAAGAACATCTGAATTCAGCACATACTACCAGAAGCTAGTCAGTGAGAGTTTTGCCATTCAAAACACAAAATGGAATGAAGAACTCTCACACTCTCAAACAAAATTAAATTAGCAATCAGCAGCATCCAGTTAAGGAAAAACAAAAATAAATTTTACTCTGAATTTCTTAACAGTAAGGAGTAGGTTTAACTGCAGAGTAACAGAGAACCTAAAAGAACGGTGGCTGAAATAGGATGCATTTATTTTTCTCTCACAATAGTTTATTTCTATTTCACATCAAAGATCCAAGGGTAGAAAGTCTGGACCTTTCAGTGGTTGGTACAGTGTCCTTGGGAACCTGGCCAGGCTCTGTCATTCTTTGCATTGGTTTTCCATTAGCTTCTGATCTTCTATATGACTATAATATTACCTTGCAGTCATGACTCTAAGAAGAAAGACTCAGGCCGAAGATCTAAGAACCTTCCCTGTAGTGAAGAACCTAGACGTTTTCTGCTTTTGTGATTCTGCCTTAATTGCTTGGCTGGGGGCTGTGTGAACTCCAGGCCTGATAGTCTACATGACTCCCGACACCCGGCAGGACACCTGGCAGGTCACGTAGGCAGACCACTCCTCAGGAAGGAGGTACCTGGTGTTTGATAAGATCCACCGCCCTATAGCTCATCGATTTGTACTTTTTGAAAGTTGCTTGCTTCAAACCCACCAATAGAAGCCTGCTAGATCATGACTGTATAATTAATAGCCTAAAATATATAAGAACCCGGTGCTGTTCAACTGGGGAGCAGGAAGGGGTTGGGGGCGCTCTCTTGTTGCCCTGCTGATCCTGTGCACCCTGGGCTGCAGCTGCCCCTACCCCGCCCAGCCCTACTGGACTGGGGGAGGTGGCTGGGAGACCTAGGCTAACCTGAATAAACCACCTTTATGCCTTAGCACTGACTTCAGACTTGATGATTTTTCTGGTGATATCAAAATCCGGCACAACGGTAGAATTACCTCCCTTCAAGCTGTCTTCCTTGATGACTTACCAGTATTCAGCTTGTGATGTCGTTAGGCCAACTCTGCACTTGCCCCTGCACAACTGCAGGGGAGGTGGGAAATGCAGTCCTGGGGCTGGCGTTGCTGCCCTGGGCTAAGGTTGCCTTTGTTCCTGTTCTTAGTAAGGAGGAAGGGAGCATGATTGCTGAAGTAGGCCAGTGACTAGTGATCTCTGTTCTGGGCACTGGAATGAGCTCTAAGCCTTTGCCTACCTTGCCTGAGCGTTGTTCAAACTTTTATGTTAACTTACCTTTTACTGTGGCCTTTTGTGGGCTGGAAGGAGTGGTGGTATCACCGAGTTTATTCATTTGAGGATCATGAACCTGAAATTCTATGAACAGAACATGAGGATTATATGTGATCATTTACCTGAAAAAAGGCAGCCTTTCAAAGGAATCTATGGCTTCAAAAGCAAGTTGTTTAGCCTAGTGGTTAAAGACATCCATGTCCCACCTTGGAGTACCTGGGTTTGATATTTGCCCCTGGCTCCTAACTCCAACTTGCTTGTAATGTGGACGCTAGGAGGCAGCCTTGATGGCTTAAAGTAATGGGGAAGCCAGGCGGGAGAGCTGTATTGATTTCCCAGCTTCAGCCCAGGCCCAGGCTTAGCAGTGTTTGGGAAGTGAACCAGTGTGGAAGTGCTTTCCATTTCTATTGTTCCCTGCTTCTCTAGTAAAGTCTGTTGATTGAGAACAAAGGGAAAAAGTCAGTTATGAGTTTTCTTATCTTTAAAACTCTTGGTCAAGGCACTCCCTCATTCTTTTCCTGGGTATCTTGAGTGTGAGAAAAAGAGTAGTCCTGGTAAAATCACTTATCATTCCCAGTATAAGTAATGATAAGTTAACAGTGAATGACCATAAATGGGCATATTTCTTCCTTATATTGTATTATTTCAAAACAGTAAGTTTTTGACTTAGTGCTAAATGATGCTTTTTTTTTAAATAGAAAGAGAGCAACATTGATAAGCTGAAAAGGCTTAATAAATATCAGCTCCAGTATTGCCTGTCCCATGCACTGACTGCGAGACCCTGAGATTATATTCTTAGCTACAGAACAACATCTGCCTCATTGGGTTTAGATGAAATCTGCTGCTGGAAGCCCCAGCCCCCGTGTGAGGCAAAGACCATAGTTCGTGCTAATTCCCTTTCTTTGTAGCTGTCAGACACAGAAGACTTTCCTCAAATGGCACAGCAATAGAGCGCTGCGCCCGCCACCCATGGTAGTATGGTCTGAAACCAGGACTTGTAAACATAATTATTCCCTGCACTAGAATGAAGAATTTAGAGTAGTAGAGAGTTCCAAATAACTGTAATGGGAAAAGACACAGCGAAGGGAGAAATGTTCATGATACGTGGTAACAGGGTTGGTGTGTATAGACTACAGGTTAAGAAGAAGTATAGCAAAAGAACCTGGCATATGATATGTAGCTAATTGAGGTTGACAAGCACTTTGCTTTTTTATCACTCTTGGAGGAACTCAGGTAGGATAAACTGGAAAAGCATTCTTTTTTATGGGAGGGGGAAGAGTAAACTTAGTTTATTTTGTACTTTCTCTACCTTTTTAAGATTAAAGATTAATTTCTTCTTATTTATTTGAAGGGCAGAGTGATAAGAAAGGGAGGGAGGAGGGAAGAGAAAGAGGAAGGAAAGCTTCGAGGTGCTGTTTCATTGCCGAAATGCTCAGCCACAGCAGGGCTGAGCCGGGCTGAAGCCAGCAGCCCATACTTCCATCTGGGGCACCCAGGTATGTGACAGAGCCGTCACCTGCTGTCTCCCAGGATGTCCAGGAGCAGGAAGGTGGGACGGGAGACAAAGGAGCCAGGACTCAAGTCGGGCTGTCTGATAAGGGGTTATAGACATCGCACGCATCACGATGCCAAGCGCCGGTCTCCACGGAATGTAGTTCTTGCATGGCATGCTCCGATCCTCTGCTGGTAACGACTGTGCTGACAAAGCCCCTGACAATCCCCTTACGTTGTCCTTGCAGGACGGAGGTCAGGGTAAGGCCGACCCTCCAGGATGATGTTCCTTTCTTTGAGAAGCCCCCGAGCAGGCAGATTTCCCTACCAAACCTGTCTCAAGAAGAGCCACAACTGAAGACTACAGCACTGGCCAATGAGGAAGCACTGCAGAAGATCTCTGCACTTGAAAATGAACTTGCTGCTCTCAGAGCTCAGATTGCCAAAATTGTCACCCTGCAAGAGCAGCAAAACCTCATTGCAGGTCTGTAAGTCCTACATTCTTTCGTTGTAACCATCAAACTGGAGGTGAAGAAAATGGCACTCATTAGACTGTTCCAGCTCTTGGGATTGTTAGAAAAACCGTGTCTTATTTGCACAGTACAAAACCTGGTCAAGTTTAGATGGCTTGTGTGTCTTTATTTTGAATATTCTTGGTGCTGTTAGAGGAGGTGACTAGGAAATATGCTTGGAAAACAAAGAAAACCATGCAGCTGAATTTCTGCTATAATGAATGGCTTTCTTATGTGCAATTTAGTTACCCATGATAATGATACCAGTCATAACATGATGTATTTCCATGGATTTCTGCCCATTTAGTGAACCTGGGAGTTGCCTGCTTAGCACAGTAGGCAGCGCGTCAGGCTCATCATAGTGATCCTGGGTTTGGGGGTAGGACTTAGGTGCTGATATTGCTACCTGCAGGTCCTGAGGTCCACTTGATCTTTCACCTGTTTCTTGTTTTAAAATAGGGTTACTGTGAGTGAAAATGGGAAAAACATACATAAAAGGCCTTTAACACTCAGCAGCTACTTAATACTCACTTCTCTTCTTACACAGTTAGATACTGAATTCAGGTTTTCTTACCCTGGTCTAACACTGTTGCTTTTATTAGTGTGGCATTGTCACATTAGGTGAGCAACAGCCTTGAAATCCTAGCCCACTCGCTGCTGGCAGCTTGGGCGCTGTGCAGAGGCGGTAGGCACCCTGAGCACTGGGGCCCGGTAGGGTAAGGACTTTGCACAGTTTGGAACTTCTCATGACCCTAAAGTCCTGCTCTTTTCTTGTCCCTTTTTTTTTTTTTTTTTTTTTTTAAAGATTTATTTTATTTTTATTACAAAGTCAGATGTACTGAGAGGAGGAGAGATAGAGAGGAAGTGGAGCTGCCGGGATTAGAACCAGCAGCCATATGGGATCAAGGCGAGGACCTTAGCCACTAGGCCATGCTGCCGAGCCCTCTTGTCCCTTTTTAAAAAAAGTTATTTAGGGTTTGTTTTACTTGAAATGCAGAGTTAGAGAGCTGTTTCATCTGTTGGTTTACTCTCCAAATGGCTCCGATGGCCAGGCCAAGGACAGATTTACCCAGGTTTCCAGTGTGGGTGCAGGTGCCTGGGAACTTTCCTGCGCTTGTTAGTGTGGAGCTGGACCTGAAGTGGAGCAGCTGGGACTGAGAGCGGCACTGTAGTGCTGCAAGGGGCAGCCCAGCTCGGCATGCCACAGGTCTGGCCTCGCATCACTCTTTTTTGTTTGTTTTGTTTTCTCTCCTCACTTTCAAACTGCCATTTTCTTTTGCTTTACCTCCCTCTTCTGGAAGAGGAGGAGAACTACTACAAATGGTGGGATAATTTGGGGTTAACATTTCGATGTTCTACTCATGTCTGAATCTTCTGAGCAAAATGTCTTTTCGTCAGTGCCATTCCCCTCCCTTCGCCCAGTCAGTATAGTTCACCCAGTAGAAACTGCAACCTCACAATTCGGCAGGAAAATAAATTTTAGGTCCTTATTTTGTAATCTTTTTAACTCTTAATAGTTATCCCTTATTTTAGAAATTAAATGTAACACTTTTCTTCCACAAGATTTTTCAAAAATATATCTAAAATTTTTCATCTAAACACTATTTATACGGACTTTGCAGTGCTAAGTCTTATATGAAAATATACTTGAAATGTACATCTATTTTTTCAAATAGGTGTAATAGCACGGATCTATCAGTGCTGAAGATGGAGGTGTTATATGCGTGACACACTACTTTATATTTCTGCTAAAAGTGATAAACTGGGCCATGGTCAAACTTGGACATTTGATATCACAAACACAACACTGTTAAACAGGGCTTTTCATTTGGAGAGGTTTGGATTGAGCGACAGTGGCCGATTCACCAAGTAACTGAATCTGTCTTCTTCCTTAACTGAGACTGTTTTTAAGGACATCGTTCTTAACAGTACAAAAGTTTGTTTTTAAAAACTGACATTTTATTGCATATTACAGGATTAAGGATTTAAGTATTTTTCTTTTTTTTCCCCCCATAGGTGACTTAGATTCTACCACATCTGTTAAAACAGCAGCACCCCTTCCCCCACCCCCTCCTCCCCCACCCCCACCACCTCCCCCTGCATTCCACCAAAGTCTGTCTGCCATTGACCTGATTAAAGAGAGACGGGAGAAAAAAGCCAATGGTGGACAAACTTTGGTTAAGAACAATCCAAAGAAACCAGACATGCCAAATATGTTAGAGATCCTTAAAGATATGAATAGTGTGAAACTTCGGGCAGTGAAGAGGTAAGTACACACTGGCCTTTTCTCTTCCCCATGTGTTTACTCTAGTTTTTGGAGTCGTGATACAGCTGCCATGAATAATTAAATTTTTATGGAAAAAGATAGGTACTAGTTGCTGCTACACACAGTGACTAGGAGGTTAGCAAAATAAATAATTTCCATATGATTGCCTTTATAGTTTTCCCATTTAACTTAAATATCAGCCCTTTGATATAAAGACTTCATTGTGATTGCTCAGTCATTTGTTAAACAAAGATATGTTGTGTGCCCTGCTGCTAGACATCCTGTTTGTCCAGAGGGACAGTGCGTTCAGCGTTCTGGACATGCAGCAAATGGCTCTTTATTGTACTCTTGTGTGCCCTTTTGTTGAACATTCCGTTGGTTTCCCTGTCACTGCCGGTAGTATCTGTGTTTTTGTGGAGTAAGTCTGACACCAGCACAGTGCCTAGTGGCATGAAAGGCAGACATGGTGCTTCTGGAGGGTTTCTAGTGTATCAACCTGTCCTCTTGGTTTCTTCCCATTCTTCTAAGGCCAGAGCAAGATGTAAAACCCAAACCAGCAGATGCTACTGACCCTGGTGCCCTAATAGCAGAGGCTCTGAAAAAGAAGTTTGCCTATCGGTATCGAAACGATGGCCAAGGTGAAGTTGAGAAAGGAGTTCCAAAGTGTGAAGCAGAGTCCACCTCAGAGAAGGTGTTGGTGAGTGTCGGCCTGGCTTTCTTTCCTGGTACTTGGTAATTCACCCCGTGTTGGGCACCTGTCAAGCCATTCTGCTGTATCTTCCTCAAGCAAGATGCAAGGTGTGACACCCAGGGTCGTCTCTGTCCTCAGTTGCAGAGATTGCGGCTGGTTGGAGAAAGGATGACGTCTTTGTTTAATAGTTATACTTCCACTTTATAATTTTAATAGTTCACTTGGAAATTTGAAACTTAAGAGAGGAGCATAAATTTAAAAAAGCAAAAATTAACTCCAGGATCTTACTAACTTTGCTAAGTAAACTCCAGTGGCAAATTTAAGCATAATGTGGAATTCACAACAGTTCATATTTTAGAGCAGTATGTATTTGTTTATTGTAGATGTTGAAAGCAAAGCAAGCTCACTTTCTCAGAACACCCCATGAAAATCTTTTAAAGAAGGCAGTGTTTGTGCCTTAAGAGGCTATGTGCCTATGTCACATGTGGAGATGGTGAGAATAAATTGATCATTTCTGAATTCCATGTACTCATGTTTGCTGTGGACATGTGCTTATCTGTTCCCAGGAAGAAAAGCTGGCTCATTGTATTACCCTGGAAAATAATCTTTTTCCATCTTCACTCAGAGAAGTAAAATTGGACTACATTGGAGTATTGCTGCTTGTAGTTTTCTTCTAGAAAATACTTTGCACTTTTGCCTTTCTTTCTGTTACCTGTCTAATGTAACTCAGTTCATTAAGGTTTCAACATGAGCAGTAGCTGCTTGGTTTTTCAGGCAGCACACCTAAGCGCTGATCAGTGACGGGGAAGGGGGCAAGTCATTGCTGTTAAATGAGCCAGTGTCTATAATTTGTTTCTTTTCTAGTTTGGGCCACATATGTTGAAGTCTACAGGAAAAATGAAGGCTTTAGTCGACAGTGTCTCCAACTCCTAACAGAGAGTGTGCTGAGAAAGACTGCGGGGTTTGGCTGCTGGTTTGTGAGGGCTGTCTGCGGCTGGTAGAAAGCAACACTATTTAGTAAATCCTGACTTTAGTATTCACTGGGCTCCTTTTTAAACCTAATCCGGAAGAAGCAATATCAAAGTACTATGAGTTTGGTTTTGCTTGTATAAGAGGTCTGTTCTGCAGCTCTCCGGGAACATTGCATGTTCTGACCTCTTTCTAATGTGTAGCCAGGATGTTCAGGTTTCCAGTCTTGAAAAACTTGTAAGATTACAGAACATTTAGAAAGGACATTTGTGAATGTTATTGTGCATTTTAAGTGAACACTAATTTATCTGTTCGAATGTTTTATATGCATATATTTGGATGTAACAGTGTATGTAAAAATTAGTAGTAAATGACAAGCAGTGGTGGGCACCAGTATCCTCATTGTTCTCAATGACCGTTTCCTATTCAGTGATGGATCAGCTGCTATAACAGGGGTTGCTGGAATGAAATATTTTACATTGGAAACTTCTTACCTTGGATAGAATTTATATCTTAGTTTCCCTCACATTTTTTGGAACCGGGGTTGAGTAAGAACCAGATGATGTTCAGTGCTGAAATTCTATAATGCCTTCCACTAAAGGGAAGTTGGGGACCAGGAAAGCTGCCTTCACCTCATTTTCACGCAGAGCTGAGGAAGAAAATGTAGTTTTCAAGTAAGGACAAACTGCATTATTGAATTAAATCCCTTTTTAAGTAATAACCGGAATGTACCACCTTTCCTTTCTGCTTAATGGATGGCATCAAAAAGGTGATGTTTGGCTAAGTTAATACTTCTGGAGATGCCAACATAATAGAGTTCACAAAGTTAATATTTTGGCCGAATATTAAAATTTTTAATGAAACATTTTGAATAGGCAAATTTCCTATTATTTGTCACTTATAGAATTTGGTTCTAATGAATTGTATTATGCAGTGTAAACCTCGGGCTGTTATTAGAAGTGGAGATCTGCCTTTCTCATCTAGGGCTTCTGCGGACTAGCCAGAAGTGATTATTTTTAAATGCTCAATACGTTCTTATGATTTTCTCTCTCTGATAAATTCAGCTGTAGTTAGTACCAGACCCTCCTACCATGAGTAAATACTTGCATTATTTAATTCTGAGGGAAAAATAGTTATACTTCCTGGGAGGAGTAAGAAACATCAAGAATAGACATTGACCTTTAAGTTATTAAAAATACATGTTGTTCTTAAATATCAGCAAAAATTCATGGTTTGGTTATTCAGCTTAAATTTAAACTGGTTTATTTTATGTATTCTTGCATTGTTTCTAATTGTTTTATATTGTTTAAATTTTCTACCTTCAAGGAAGTTAAGAAAATTCATCTGACATATTTGGACCTCCCAAGAAACTGAAATTTGTATCAGTGTTTAATTTTGGCTACTGCTTCAATTTGGTCTTTTTAAAATAAAGCAAATGTTTCCTTGGACTGTGCTGCCTATTTTTTTTTTTTTAACTAGTAAGTTTCTTATATATATTACACAGATAGCTTCTTGACAGTAGTTTGTTTTCTGCAGCTTTTAATGTGGAAATCTCGTCTTTAAAATACGCTGTCCCTCTTCATCCACTTTTCCTCTTAAGGGGATCTCAACATTAAAACAGAAGGGTGGACACAGATGGTATCTGAATTCCCTAAGGAGCCATTTATGGGATTCATGAGATCCCATACCCATCTCATTCAGTTTTGGATGATTGCACCCAACATAGCATATGAAACAAACAAAAAAACCTATAAAAGAATGAAACCTCTGCATTTTATAGTTCAACTCAAAATGGTTAAATAAGTTGCTGTACTATGTTATCTGCTGAATTCGGACTAGTCTATGACCCTCATGCTAGATGATGGGGAGAGGCAAGCAAGGGGAAAGTGAGAATGGAGTTGGTATCTACTGGACTTGGAGCTTTGTACTCCTGGCCAAGTCACTTTTTTTTTTCAATATATTTTTAAAAATATTCAGCTCAAAAGATTATGAAAAGTAGAGTGCTAAACAGTTATTACTGTTGCATTCTCCTAGAATGCAGTCCACTGCATGTGGGAAAGGCATCATCCCATTTTTGTAGTCCTGGTTGTCTCCTTAGTCACTTGTTAATTTTTGCTGTGTTACAAATTTGTGTGTCTATGGTGGAAAGACATGAATAATAATGATAGCACATTTTTGAAAGTGTTCTGATAACTTTTCCTAAAGTGTAAGTGCTTTCTATGGAAGAGAACCAGGTAGGTAAGTTTAAATCTTTAGGTGTTCACACAACGAAAGTGGCTCTGGGATTAACAGGCAGAATGAGACACTTGTTTCATAGCTGTTTGCCCATTGTTTCTCATGACCTTCTTGCATATTGAAGTCCCAGTTCCTATGTCTTGGCCTTGTGTTGATAAGGAAAACCTTGATCTAATGCTATGTCCTGAGAATAAATCACAGGAACAACATAACCAGGTAGGATCTGGGAACATTATACCATCCCCTCTGGGACTGCTCTTCTTGTTTCACTTCACTTAAGCTAGAAGCCTCAAGATTCTACAGCTCAAACTTCTCAGATTCCTTATTTTGTTTGTAATTTGGACATTCTCAGGAGCGTAAATATTACATATGGTCTAATAGTTCTCCAAGTCCCTACCAAATGATTGTTATGGGCTACTATTTCCCAATGACTTTGCAGATGGAAAAGGCTAAATTTAAGAAAGGACAGATTTTCCAATGGGAATTTTACTGACAGTGTTAAAAGGCCTTCTGTTAATGTTGCCTGGTGCCCATAAGGAGTCCCCAGGGAGTTGTTGTAGAACCCAAGGGGTTTCCCGTGGTGGGTGAAAAGAAGACAACTGGAGTAGATGTGGGAAGTGGTTTGTGGCCTCAGGGTAGAGTGCCCCTGGATGCTAAGCAGCGGTTGTTGCCTTCCTCTCTGCAAGGGGAGCACCTGGCAGTGCTACCTGCTCAGTGCCCACGCACACAACCTTGATGAACTGTTCAAGTTCGTCTCCCTCTGGAGAATCAGGCAGTTAAAACCAGCTTGAATAAGGACGTTGTGAGGTACAGCTGTACCCAGGAGCTTTAGAAGGCACAGATTATGAGGTCCACAAGTAGAAAGAACCTTACTGCGTATCAGTACATAAATTTTTTTAGACATTTCAAGTAAAAAGGTGAGGAAACTGCTTAGAAGCCTGGACATAGCTTGCCAAAGGATCCAAGCCCAAGCTTGGCAGAGTACAGACAGTGCTTTATAAAGACTGCATTGCATACTACCACCTTCCTAAGCAGAACCTGCAAGGTAGGGAAGAAATGAGAGGAGGAACAGGGTAGAAGAAAGCCCAGATTCACCTGCTTAGATGCCAGGCTCCGTTTGGTTGTTTCCTACAAGCTGGCTGGCCAGGGTTCAGCTGCCAGGAGCATGAATCCTCCTGACTAAAGTCAAAGTACAGAAAGGAGTCCATCCCTGAGCCCTGCGGTGGGAAAAATCCAACTACTACCTTGTGATGATGCTTAGGTGGAAATCAGAAAATTTGGTGTTCTCCCAATCTTTATGGGAACTTGAAGCACTTTTATTAAGTTTGTGCTTGTGTACTACCCGGCTCCTCCAATCCTGGTGCACCTAACAGGATAGGATGAGAGTGTAGTGCCTCTGGGAGGGAATTAAAGTCAATGTGGGATCTGCCATTCTTACAAGAGGAAGACAGCTGGCAGATGAGGACAGAACCAAAGTCAAGAAGTTTGCAACTTTGAAGTTGACCGTCATGAGAACCAGATTCTAGCTGTGATAAAAACAAAATAAGACACACTACTTGTTAAGTCACCTAGTCTGGGAAACTTGTAATAGCATCGGAGACAATTCCTCCACAGTAGTGCCTTCATATGGAACTTTAAAAAAAACTGGATTATCATTACAACTGCCTGATCTTAACGTGGCTCAGCCATGAAGAAATGCTTCAATCTATGTTTGAAATACAACAAAGCAGATCTTTAAAAAAAAAAGCATTGTAGTTACAAGAAACTGACTGTTGATGAAATCAGTGGAAAACCAGAATAAGTCACTGCTGCCAATTTTACATTACAGCCAACAAGAAACCTAACATTAAACATAGAAGTCTCCATCACCATGCGACCAGACTGTTTCATACTGAAAATATAAAACTATACCATTAAAACCAAATCTGAAACCTACATCACTTTTACCAGTTACTGATAAAAATAATTAGAAACCACATTATTTTCATCACTAAATTATTCTCCTGAACATCATTTTACTTATTTGTCAATCTGTTACTTATAAAATGAAAATGTACATGTTGTCACCCAAGCATTTTGGTAGCAACCATGCTGTATAGTTTTTAATACCTATTGCCACAAAACAGGATTCTGGTATTTCTGATGACTTCTGCATAAACAAACCTGTTTCAATAACATATTAATTACAGGTTAGTTTGTTGAACAGACATTTATTGGTGGCCCACTTATGTCAACTCTATGCTCGTCACAGGAACCAGGAGGAAGGGAGAGTCCCACCATGAGTGCTGCAGCTTAGCCTTCAGCTACATAGCCTGTCCCAGCTGTGGACCACGGGCCTCAAGTCACTTGCAGGTCCTTGGCAAATGAATGGCTGCATACTGAGCCTGGCACGCATCAGTACCACTGCATTCCAAATGCACACCAAAGCCATGCTGACTAATAACATGTTCTTAGAAGCAATCCTGGAAGCATTCACTTTTGGTCACTGTATACTTTCTTAGCAGGTCTGTGAGGGAATTGAAACAGTACTTACACGTTATTTATTCATGCCTGAAAAACACTGGATACATCTAAAGTGAATTTTTAAGTTTCAAGAATATAAGATAAAAAAAGGACTTTGAAAAAATAAAATTTTTGAAATCTTTAAGGAACTTTCTCAAGTTTGCAAGCGACCAGAATTTTATATAAAAATTATTACAAGCTATCACTCATATAATGAAGACAAATTTTGGCCAGATATCAAAAAATATTTTTTTTTTTCCTTTTTTAAATGAAGGACCTGTCAAGATTTTCTCCCATGGGCATTTTACTCCTAGGAGCAGACTCGCTCACAGCTACACTGCTTGGCCCAGGGAAGAGCTATATGCAATTGACATCTCTGCTTAGTCTTGAAAAAAAATTTTTTTTAAGATTTATTTTTTTAATTAGAAAGTCAGACATACGAGGGGAGACAGGAAGATCTTCCATCTGTTGATTTATTTCCTAAGCGGCCGCAACAGCTACAACTGCGCTGATCTAAAGCCAGGAGTTTCTTCCGGGTCTCCCACACGGATGCAGGGTCCCAAGGTTTGGGCCGTCCTCCACTGCTTTCCCAGACCACAAGCAGGGAGCTGGATGGGAAGTGGGACCTCCGGGATTAGAACCGGTGCCCATATGGGATCCTGGCGCATGCAAGGCGAGGACTCCAGCCACTAGGCTACCGTGCTAAGCCCATTAATCTTGAAGTTTTATGTGAATTGTACAGTCTGTCCCATAATAACACAAAGATACTTAAGATAGTTTGTGGAAGAATGAAATTAAAAGGTGAGTTTAGTTAGGCACAAACAACTTGAAGCCATACTTTTCATAAAACACAGTTTCCAGGAATTTTTCAAAGGCTCCTTGTATGCACAGATTAAAATATATTTTGTACCAAAATAAACTTAATTCCATACCCATGAACTTTTTAAGTTTCCTACTTAAATTTTTTAAAATGTTATCTAAGTGTTTTCTCAATTTTTGGAGAAATCAATGTGTAAGGATGCAGGTAATTTAAATTATAGGGCTACACGTATATGATTCTCACATATACACAACACAGTTTTTCAGTGGGTTTATTTATATATGCTGTGGGAAATGGGAGGAACACATGAGATTTCCAAGACAGTACCAACAGAGAGCAGAAAACATCTTTTTTTTTTTTTTTTTTTTTTTTTTTTATTGACTGCATGTTGAAGTGGTAAAATTTTGGATACATGGGAGTAAGCAAAATATCAAAATTCCATCTAAATTTTTTCCATGTGGCTACTAGAAAGCCAAAAACTTTCACGGACCTGTTGGACCTCTCCCTCTTCTGTACAAAGAATGATATGTTTACTCAGAACTTGGCTTGATATCCCTTCTAATGATTTGCATCTGGGAAGACCTGGGTGAGGCCCAATGGTACTTAAGCTTATTGCAAATTGAGTAGAATACCTTAAAATGGACTGACAGATATAAATATAACTAGTAGTTTCGTACTTACAAGAGGTGCTGTTGTCTTCTGCAGTTCCCAACTGTGGGAAGAAAATGCTGTGGACTCAAGAGCCCTAACTCACAACTGTTGGGTTAGTCAGAACTCGGCACACTACGCGACAAGGTGGGCCTCATTCGCACCACAAGGCGCAGATGGATAAAGGCAGATAAGCTCGTCAGATGGTGCCTGCACACAGCTCCTACTGATGCAAGAGCCCAGGAGTTCACTGGGACTTCCTAGCAATTTAGTATTGTGAATTCCAAAGGACTGAGTTATAATGTAGATATCAAAGATAAAAATGTGAAAAGATAGGTTTTTATTCATCAGAAGTTAACAGCAACAGGCACATATTAAAATGAGTATGGCAAAGCCTTTTACAAATGGCTTTACACTCAAGCTTTCTCCCAAGAAAATGGCTGTTGCAACAAACTGTAAACATAATTAATAAACAGTCTTTTACAGTAACAAGGGAAATACAAATGAACTAAAAGAAAGCACCGATTTCTCTTAAAACTAGATTACAGTTGTGCTTACTATACATAAAACAACTGAAAACAAATTACAAAAGTGGAATGTTTTAAGTTTAAAATTAGTCCTTAAATTTTTGTCCTAGAAAACATCTGTTCACATCAAAAGGCCCATCAAAGGGTAATGTTTCATCAAAGGGAGGGACAAGAAAACAATGCACTTTTTTTTTTTCAAATCAAAATGAAAATTTGGTCACGTAGCTTTGTGCATAGTTTAAGGCAACTGGAGCAATCGGTTACAGCTTACCTACCTTCCCCTCCCCAAGTGTGGCTGCTCATTTTGTCACATTCTGCAAGAATAAATAAAAGCTTACATTTCCAATCCTTTCCCACGTGGATAAACATGACATGCACAGTCACACATGCACAAATATACACGCAAACACACACCCACACACAACATACCTCACTCGCTGCAGCAAAAGGGACTTTAGTACCCTTGATCTGAAGGACACACTTCCCCATCCCACTTTATTTCAGATTGGCAAATACCCTGAGCTGATGATGGTGTTTTAAACATTCCACCTTTTTCTTGCATGTGCAGGTCAAGTGTACAGTAGTGAAAACAACATGCAATGTCTCCACTGCACAATCAAAGGACAGCTAGGACATTGGTGTTCTTCCCCTCCCGCCCCCAATTAAAAACTAACTAAGAGTTTAAAAAAAAATTGCATTGCCAGACAGCACTGGAGTGTAAGGTTGGTGGTTTTCTGTGACAAATGCTGTTTCCAGGGCACAGAGTAAAACCACAGCAAACGGGGGGCCTTGGTGGCATCCAAAGCAGAGAAAAGGCAAACCAGGGAAGAGCTGCAGTCTAAAGTTTGACCAGGGAGTTTTGTTTTGTACTGTTTTTTTCTTTTTCAGTGGTTCCTTCACAATCGTGCTCCAAGGCAATTTAGAACCCATATTTTCAGAGTTGATTTGTAAACATTGAGTCTTGCCAGAGGCAGCAGAGGCTGGGCACTTCACATTTCCGTTTTTTCAGAGAGAACTTAGTGGAAGGTACGGATAGACATTGTTCCATCAGACTGGTTAAATTCCGAGAGATTGCTGCCGAGAGATTCGGTTCAAGTTTCAGGGTTTGAAGAGTAAATGCTCTGAAAAACGCGTGGCACACCTCAAGTCATCCTTCGTTCCTTCTTTTGGACTCTCCTGCTGGGCTTTGCATAATCAAGGTTTCACACAAAAGCCAATGCATATTGCTATGTGTTCAGGTCTTACAGTTAAAAAGTAAGCTTAAATGATCCAACAGAGGAAATCTTGGAAATAAATAATGCTGGCATCATTCACTTGGAAACCTTGGCAGTCAAGAGTAAGTTCTCTCACCTCAAGACCCCATTTCACATTTCTAGAAACCTCTAGGAGGCAGTTTGTCCTACTGGTTCTGGGGTTAGGATAACCGATTTTCCTGAGGTAATAACTGTGAGTTCAACTCAAATGCAGCATCAGTGTCGTCACTGCTGGACTGTTCTCTCTGCAGTCCCTTCCAGCTGGCTTTGTTGAGCCCCACGTGGCCGAGCATGGTCTGTGACAGCCTTGTGTTCGAAAACCTGGCCCACTCTGTAAATAAAGGCTCCACCAGGTAAGTCATAAAACCTGAGAAAGTAAGAGAAAAAAAAGCTATTAACATTTTTTCTGAAACTTTGAAGCATCTTTACAGTGCTAACCTTCTTAGCTACTATTTCAGTATTACCTAAATAATATTTTTCGAAGATTGCAAAGTTTAGAAAATTTATTTGAAAAGGCAGTAGTGACAGAGAAAGAGACTCTTCCATCCACTGGTTCACTCCCCAAATGGCATTCACATTTGGATCACAGCCAGAGCTGGGCCAGGCTGATGCTGAAGGCTGGACTTCCAAGCAGGCCTCCCACGTGGGTGGCAGAAACCCAAGTACTTGGACCATCTTTCATTGCTTTCCCAGGCACATTAGAAAGGAGCTAGATTGAAACCGGAGCAGCCAAAATTGGAACCAGAACTCTGATACAGGCTTTTGGTATTGTAGGAAAAGTGTACCACACAGTGTGTGAGGATCCTGTTTCTCCTGGATTTTCAAGCAGAGTGGAGCTGACAAACCTACCCAACCTCTTCTGCTTATGTCTCCCTCATTTGTACAATGGCACCCTTCTACATGGCAGCCCTGGGGATAAGCAGGCCTCACAAAATTCAAAGAACTGTTCCAGTGAGACAAGTGGAGGCCATGGCAGGGTCTCTGCCAAGATACACGTGAGGAAGCCTAAAATGAAGTAAAGTTGGTGGTCTTTTGCTGCTGCCCCTCAGGGGATGGAAATCACACTGGCACATGACTGAGAGCTGCCATTTTTACTCAGCATTTATAAAGCCAAATTTATGATGAGAGTTACTCAAAAATAATAGTCTAAAACAAACACCAAAGCTGCACCAGGGACCTTATTTGATAAACAACTCATAACTGATTTCCCATTAAAAAAAGAAAAACAAGTTACTTCAGAATTGTTTGTACCTTTAGGCCCTACAGTACCCTACTGCACACATAATCTGATTTAATAGTCTTTTACATAGAATCACAAGAAGCCTCTTGGAAAACAGCTTACTTATCAAACAAATCATATATACATGGGACATAATAACACTTCAAAATTTATTTATTTATTGAGAGAGAGCCCCAGTGGCAGAGGCCAAAGCTGAGAACTCAATCCAGGTCGTTCAAATGGACAACAGGAACCCAATCACATAAGCCATCCCTGTTGCCTTTTAGGGTAGGCATTAGCAGGAAACACACGGGTGAGAAGCCAGAGCCAGGATGTGGCCTGGAACCCAGGCACTGGGACACGGGACATCAGGATCTAACTGCTACGCAGTTGTGTGTGCCCTGCCCCCACAACTGCCAAAATATTTATCTGTAAAGGATGGGAAATATACATTCAAAGTCTCTCATTGCCTGTATAACAACTTCTAAAACATCTACAAATGTTTTTGCAGTCAAAGATCATGTAGACAATGAACAACAAAGGTTGTATTTAACCAACACAAACACCGCACTAGGATTCAAAGCAATTAGCACTCATTATTTTTAATTAGACTAGTATATGATTGATGGTTCAATTTTCTTTAGGTGCACTTAAATTATGATATCTAAAATAGAAATGTCTCCATCTAGACTTGCTTCCTTTCCTTCCATACACATTAAACGCGCACCCACTACATGTACTCTTCTAAGCTTACATGCTGGTGCAGAGAATACTGCAAGCTTTCTAACAACCACGCTCCAACCCCCTGTTCCAAAGTTCTGTCTTCTCAGAGGCCACAGTTAGAATGAGCAGCCAGAGATCTGTACCCAGATGCAGAACCTGATGCCCTGGCTTGACATGTGGCACTGTGTCTGACTCCTCCCACTGTTCCAACTAATTGAAATCTTTGGGGATGTTGACACGAGCATCCTACCTCCAAGTGCCCGTTCAACTCCCAGCTGCCCTGCTTCCAATCCAGCTCACTGCAGACATGCCTGGAAAAGCAGCAGCATATGGCCCAAGTACTTGGGCCCTCGCCATCCATGTGGGAGTCCAGGATGGAGTTCTGGTCTCCTCGTTCCAGCCTGGCCCAGCCTCGGCTACTACCAGCATTTGGGGAATGAACCAGCAGATGGAAGGTTTCTCACGCTTCCTTCCTCTCTCATTCATTCCCTCCAGCTCTCTCTGTTACTCTGCCTTTCCAATAAGAAAATCTTGATAAAAATAACATACTTCTGAGTTTCTGACCCTGCAGCACTTAGATAATTATGCCATGGCAGTGTACTTCCCCTCTGCATTTATGGAAGCCTTATCTTCTTGATGTCTGCGTACACGGTTTGTCATGTTCAATCTCATCCTTAAAGGCTCTACTCAACACTAACATGCTCCTCTCACAGAACCCTGTTGACTTCATTTCCCCATCACTCTCTACTTCACAATGAAGCCCAACGTGTTCTCAAGCCCAGTCCATCTTCCTGTGCTCATCCACAAGCTGCAAAGGCTTCAGTCTCAGAACATTTCCATGTACTTGGTATTTCTAGTGTCAGTTCACTCAGCCTGTGGTTCTCAGAGGCCTCCTGCTTGCAGGGCCAGGCCAGGGCAGGGTTGTGGGAGATAAGAATCAAGCACTTCAGATGCGTGGAATGGCAGGGACTGACTGCCTGCAAACAGTGGAAAGCAATACCTAGAGGAGGTGACATGTGAGCCAAGCCTTCAAGAATGAGTCTGGGGCCCAGCACAATAGCGTAGTGGTTAAAGTCTTCACCTTGCATGCGCCAGGATCCCATATGGGAACCGGTTCTAATCCCAGCGGCCCTGCTTCCAATCCTGCTCCCTGCTTGTGGCCTGGGAAAGCAGTTGAGGACGGCCCAAACCTTGGGACCTGGCACCCACATGGTTGACCTGGAGGAGCCTCTGGCTCCTGGCTTCGGATTGGCTCAGCTCCAGCCATTATGGCCGCTTGGGGAGTGAACCCTTGGACGGAAGATCTTCCTCTCTGTCTCTCCCATCCAGCTCCCTGCTTGTGGCCTGGGAAAGCAGTCGAGGACGGCCCAAGGCTTTGGGACCCTGCACCCGCGTGGGAGACCCAGAAGAGGTTCCTGGCTCCTGGCTTCGGATCGGCATAGCACTGGCTGTTGCAGTCACTTGGGGAGTGAATCATCGGACGGAGGATCTTCCTCTCTGTCTCTCCTCCTCTGTGTATATCTGACTTTGTAATTAAAATAAATAAATCTATAAAAAAAAAAGGCAGCTTAACAACTGTGTGAAAGAAGCGTCCATGAGCAACATGTATACTTTCATTAGGACAGAACAGAAATTCAGTTTTGCCTGCTCTGCAAAGTTATGCATTTTATGACCTAAGATTAAACTGGAGTGAAAATTCTAAGTCATAAGAGGAAAAAATAAGGGTAAAATGTCAAATTATTTTAAAAGTTAGAAATGAGCATTTTAATATTTTATATTCCAAATATATTTTCTTCTTGATAAAATAAAAATGAGTGGCATTTTCTAACCTACTATCTCTGAATATGTATAATTACCAATCTGGATGTTGGCAATAGATTCAGTCTGACGATCGCAAAGTGGACTCACTCCCAAATGATACTTTTTTTCTATATCCCCTGCAAAATAAAAAATAGACACAATTATTCATATGAGACACATCAATTGGTTAAAATATTATTGTTAAGGTTTTTCTCATACCTGTGAATTCCTTAGGAAGAACATATTTAATTTTCATAAAAGGACAGCTTCTCAATTAGTCTGTTGAACAATTTAAACTCATTCACATATAGAAAACAATGCCAAGACGATATCTTCATTTAAATGGACAAAGTAACAAATTTTGCTAGGTATTACTTAGGGTTATAATTCTGTCAGCATTTTAATCTGAAAGTTAGGACACTTAAAAGGAAGGCTCATGAATGAAGATCCTTGGATTTTGGCTTTTAATTCAAATGGCCATGCATTCCACACAATGACAAAGACAGCAAGTTCAGGGAAATCTTTCCACTACAAAAAACCTCCAGATTGACTGGTATGTATGTGTCATCGCTGCAAAAGAGGACTACTATTTTTAAAACAGATGCTCATTCTCTGTGTATCAGTTACATGTGCATAAATGAATCGTCACTAAAAATACCAAGAATCTATGGCTCCACTCTTACAAAAGGCTCAAGTTATTTTACTTGAACGAGGCAAAGAAATGAGCTGACCAGTTACCACTCAGTACTGTACTTGCCTTGATGGAAGAATTCCTCTGTTACTTTCTCACTCCACTGCTTGCTTAATTCCCAGGTCCGACATGGGTTACAGATATCGGCACATTTCAAAGCCATCTAGCAACAAAATAACACAATTGTGTTAAGAAAAAAAAAGAGATGTTCAATTGTACAGTTTGACTGTAGGATGTACTACAAGAGTGGAGAAAATAACATTTTAAGAAAAAGAATATATTGCAACAAAAAGTACTTTTTTACATAGTAAATATATGATGCTACTGGATCAACCAATTGTTCTTACATTAATGCTGACCACGAAGCTGTAGACTGACTGAAAACCTAATTACACATGCTTGGTAACCAAAGACACAAGCACAGGACTGTATTACTCACAAGCTAGGAACAAATAAACCAGAAAGACTACAAAAGCAAGGGTGACTCTGTAGGTGACCTCCTGAGAATTCTGATGTACCTCAAGCCTCAGTTTTCCATCAGGATTTAGTCATTCTGAAAAACCATGCACTGGAAAACTTCGTTTTCATTACAGCAGCCACAGGGTTTAGGCAAGAAATACAGTCTCTGCAAGCCCAAGTTTACCTGTAAGACCAAATGCCTATGTCTGGCATCTTCCAGGCGTAAGTCGCCTCTATCCAAGTGGGACCGAAACAACGACAGATACTCATTCTGGCGACTGATGTCAGTGGCTAGTATCAGAGCACCTATCTGAGTTTCCATCTGCTGCCTGGAGTTGGGGAAACAAAAAGAGCAAACAGAAGACTTTCAATTAATTACTTTATTTATTTTTTTTTTAGATTTTTATATTTGCAAAACTTTATAAAGTTATATGATGTTGGGCCCGGCGGCGTGGCCTAGCGGCTAAAGTCCTCGCCTTGAATGCGTTGGGATCCCATATGGGCGCCGGTTCTAATCCCGGCAGCTCCACTTCCCATCCAGCTCCCTGCTTGTGGCCTGGGAAAGCAGTTGAGGACTGCACTGGCGTGGGAGATCTGGAAGACCTGGAAGAGGTTCCTGGCTCCTGGCTGGCTTTGGATCGGCGCGCACTGGCCCGTTGCGGCTCACTTGGGGAGTGAATCATCGGACGGAGGATCTTCCTCTCTGTCTCTCCTCCTCTCTGTATATCTGACTTTGTAATAGAAATAAATCTTTAAAAAAAAAAAAAGCTACATGATGTTGTTCTAATTGCTCAGTTAAAATTTTATCTTTAAGAATGCATCCAAAAAGCACTAATAAAATGATCAAAACAAGAGTTTGTAGGGAATTATCAATATGCTAATATCCCAGAAGAAATGCATACAAATTCTTTTTGGGTACCGGAGAATTAATAAAAGACAGAGGAAGATTCAATCAGAAAACAACAGCCTACTGGACCACCGACTTCCCTGACTCTCACAGACATTTTGCCTATATGCCAGATGCAATCTTGCGGAAATCCCACGAAAGGTCTAAGTTTAGATTCAACTATATTTTCAGGGCTAAATCAATAAACCAGTTATCTGTCTGAGTTTCCAAATTTCTTAGAAGGGAAAGGTAACATATCAATAGAAAAAGGAAATACATCATACAAAATTTCTAAACCATCTTAATTAAAAAGAAAATATGTTTAACAGTTTTTCTGCCTTTTATTTCAACAGGTTGTACCATTCTTTGCATGATGACAAAGAGCTATCAAACAGATGGAAACACTCACACACAGAACTGAATATAAAACTAAGCCCTAAATGCAAAAAAAAAAAAAAAAAAACAACAGAAAAGATTGCTTGTTAGGTAGCATTTCTTATATTTAGCTTTAATTAAAATCTGAAAAATTTTTTTGATTGATTATAAGATTTAATAAGGAATCTATGATACATGCCTTTATAAATTCCTTTCATTTATAAGCTTTCTTTTTTCCCCTTTTTTTAATTCATTAATTACATTGCATTATGTGACACAGTTTCATGGGTACTGGGATTCTCCCCACTCCTCCCCCCGCTCTCCCCCCCATGGTGGATTACTCCACCTTGTTGCATAACCACAGTTCAAGTTCAGTTGAGATTCCCTCTTTGCAAGCATATACTAAACATAGAGTCCAGCATATTTTAGTCCAGTCAAGTTTTTAATTTTATATTCTTGATATTTTAAGTAATATCAGTTAGGTTTAGTGGAAATTGATTTTGGATCTAAGTAAACAAAAATCTGAAATTTTTAACAAGATTAATCCTCAAATACAAAATATGATGAAAAGGGAATAATGAGGCAGGCATTTTTATTAGCACCACGCTCTAACCAACTGAGCTAACCGGCCACATTCAAGGCAGGCATTTAAAAAAAAAAAGATTTATTTTATTTTTATTGGAAAGTAATATATACAAAGAGGAGAGACAGAGAGGAAGATCTTTCGCCTGCTGATTCACTCCTCAAGTGACCTCAACAGCTGGAGTGGAGCCAATCCGAAGCCAGGAGCCAGGAACCTCTTTCAGGTCTCCCACACGGGTGCAGGGTCCCAGGGCTTTGGGCCATCCTCTACTACCTTCCCAGGCCACAAGCAGGGAGCTGGATGGGAAGTGGGGCTCCTGGGATTAGAACCGGCACCCATATAGGATCCCAGAGTGTGCAAGATGAGGACTTTAGTCACTAGGCTACCATGCCTGGGCCCAAGGCAGGCATTTTAATTTACCTTAATAAAAAAGTTTATGGTTTATATATATGAGTATCATGTGGGTTAAGCAATTTTACATTTGTACCACAGCAAAAAACTATTTCACTTTTCAGAAGTACTGTCATATTCCAGATGGTAACCATGAATAAAGATTTAAAAAAAATAGAAAGTCCAGCTTTATGTCTATAGTCATTACACAAACACATATTTTTTATAAAGCTGTTTTAAATCATGAAAGGGAAAAGCAAAGAAAAATGAGTACAATTCAAATTTAATATCCCACATTTGTATGCCTCAGTATTTTTGTTGGCTTGGCTGGCTTACCCGTGTGTACCTGGCTTTCTCACACGCACCCTCTCCCAGTGGGCTCCAGCGAGAGCTTCGGTTTGTGAGCACAATATGGCAGCTGTGTGAGATTTTATTCACTACCATCATACGGAGCTTATTTACAAGGGCATTTTTTTTATTAGGTTCTCAAATGGCCTAATTAGTATTAAATTATTTTTTTTTCAAATGCGTGCATTTTTTGGTCATTTTTTTCATTCATTATTTAGCTCAAGAAGTGACTCCTGGACTGTATTACTGAGAAGATAAGCCATTTTCTTTCTTTATTTTCTTATCATTTTGAAAACTTCCTGAAGCAGATTAAAAAAAAATCTATTACATAGAAAGCTTACTTTCTAATTGAACCTTGCACCTAATCTTTGAAGTTTGTTTCCACTGAATATGAAGTGGAACTAGCCAACACCTGCAGTAAACCATGACTGAGCCACTATGTAACTAAATTTTTGATGTGAAGTTTTAAAATAATTTATCCATGGAGCTGAACAAAAACTGAAAGCTATGGAACATTTGAACACAGTAACTTGATTTTTAGCACTCTATCAAATTATTCTAACATAATTTGCATAGCAACACACCGTGGGTGTTAAGGCAACCTACCTGCTTTCTAACGGCATATGTGAGAATAATCCGGATTCTCTCAACAAGCCCACTGCAGATCTCCAGTGGTGATTTTCCAGGACTGAGGTATTCTACAAAATAGTATGTTGGTTGATTATTTCATGATAACTCTTTTTCTGAACATAAAGAATCACTGTTTGGCAGGAATACTGGCCTGGTTCAAGTTCTAGTCTCATAGACAAACTGTTTTTGTTACTTTCATTCCTTCAAAACCTGAAACACTGTCTAGAATGAAAAAGTATTTGAGGAGAAAATTGCACTAACCTTGTATAAAGTTGCCAAGTAATGGTTTGTTTTAATAAGGAAAGGTTGATTGACACCTGGATGGTCCAGATCATGAGTGGCAGCTGCAATCAAGCTCAGCAAGATATCCCAGGGGGTCACAGAATTGGCAAGCTGAAATGTGGCAAAGAATGATAAGTCACAAACATTTCTGAAACAAACCACACCAGCGCGGTGGCTCTGAAGTAGCAGGCAGCAGTGGCAGTGACAGCTCCTGTCCCTGTCTCCCAGGCCGACTGGTCACTTACCACCACCCTCATCCCCTGCGCATGTCAGGTGCTGGCATCATCAAGACACTGCAGCAGATGTGACATGACAGTGTCTCTGCTCACATGGAGTTCAGAGCTCATCTCTCCATCGCGGCACTCTTTAGGAGCTAACCACCAACACCACCTTTATTGGTGGGAATAAAAGGCTTAAAAATGAAAAATACAGGGGCTGCTGTTAGAACAGGCTAAGTCACTGCCTGTGATGCTGGTATCCCATGTCAGAGCCCTGGTTCTGGTCCCGACTGTTCTGTTCCAATCTGCTCCTACCCATGCACCTGGGAAGTGCTTAGGCACCTGCTGCTGTATGGGAGACCCAGGTGGAGCTCTAGGCTCTTGACACTGGTCTGGCTCAGCTCTGACCACTGTGCCCATTTGTGGAGTGAATCAGCAGATGGAGAATTTTCTCTTTTGCGTGCTCTCCGTCTTTACCACTGTCTACCTAGCATCCTTTTTCTCTCTCTGCCATTCAAACAAACAAATCCTTTAATAAAACACAATGAGACTCTCAGTTCGTTACTGAGATGTCATGCCTACCTGGCCAGAAGGTGTATTCTCTTCATTAAACCTTGCTACCTCACTTGCCACTTAAAAGATGATGTTGGTGTCCGTGTCATGGCACAGTAAGGTAAGCCACTGATGCCATTACCTCACAGAGGCACCGGTATGTGTTCCAGCTGTTCCAACTTCTGATCCATCTCCCTGCTAACATGCCTAGGTAGGTAGAGAAGGGCCATGTGCTCAGCCCCTGCACCCACCTGGGAGACCCAGAGGCAGCTTTTAGCTCCTGTCTTTAGCGTGGCTGTTGCAGCCTTCTGGGAAGTTAAATAGGGGACAAAAAAAATCTGTCTCTCTCTCTCACTACATTTCAAATAAATACATTAATAATTTTAAGATTTGCAATAAAATCTTTTCCGCATGGATGGATATGTTCAAAATGGTATATACAATATATGCACATCAGAAAAAAATTCTGTAAGATAGGAATTATATTTTACTCTCAGTCATCACTGTCAAACATATTTGACACCAAAGCTAATTACAGTAAGTAAAAATTTATCATAAGCTGACTGGAATTTCTAGTGATAAAAATGCTCACTTGGGGCAGATGACTAGTTCTGGGGAACTGCCTCATTTTCTGGCAAACTTCTACTCCTCTGACAAAGCCCTGCTCCAGAGACCGTCCTTCCTGCTCCGTGGGCCCCTGCCCCGTCCTCCTGCACTTCTGTCTCCTGCCACCTTGGCACCCACAGGGCAACCCACGTGGATATGTTACTTACAGTTTATGCTACTGAATGAACATGTATTTCTTATTGTAAAATGAAGATGAAAATTAAAAAGTGTAATATTATGAGAAAAAAATTTACATTTAAACTTTACTATTTTCCTTCTATGCCAGAATGGATCATCATTTTCTATCCCTCTGTTAACTTCATTTATGTTGGAGAAATCTCTGTGTGAGAGCCTGAATCTGCTGGAAAACAGTAGGCTGGTGGAAAGTAAAGAATGTGTAACATGTATGTTCATGTTACATATATGGAGAAGCTTAACAAACGGGAAAATGATGAAGGAAATTATTTCCACTTAAAGACATGGAAAAGCATTTTAAACACAGAGATTTTGAAAGTATTTCTTGGTGATCAGGATGGACAGAAGGCACCCGAATTGGGGCTTAATGGCTGGGGAAGCCTCCCTGCCAAGACAGGTAAGTGAGTGGGCATGGGTAGGCTTGCAAAGGAATGTGTAATTTACTAAGCAACAAAATTCCATAGTCTCATAACAAGTAAAATAAATCTTTCATTTTAAAAAGCAACATTTTGTAAAACTCTTCTAGTAATAAAAGTTTGCAAGTATTGTAAAAAAGATAAAAATTCAATGACATCAATAAACCTCATTAACTATGTTCTGAAAAACACTGTTATTTACATTCTGTGACACAGATGGCAACACTTGATAATAAAAGAGTTGTATGGAGAAGAAACTTCAAAGCATATAATATAATTTTACTTGAACCTATGAAACTACCGGCAGAGTTCTTTTCCAACACAAAGGAAACAATTACGTGGCCAGTTTTCCTTTGTTCAGTAGAAATCCTCTTTGTTGGAGCCAGTGCCAGGGTGTAATATATTAAGTCTCCCACTGCCACGATGTAGTATGTTAAACTCCCACCTGCAGTGCTAACATCCCATACAGGTGTCAGTCTGAGTCCTGTTGGACTGGCCCAGCTTTGGCTCTTGTGGCCATATGGATAGTGAACAGCAGATGGAAGATCTATCTCTCTTTCCCTATTTTAAAATCTGCCTTCCAAATAAAAATAAATAATTAATTTATATATATATATATACATATATAAATATGAAGCAAATCTATTAGTTCCATGGCTTATTAGGGTTATACTGAGTTCCTAATGTAATGATCATTACACATGTCTTATTCACTTGATTATTACTTCAATTTCAAAATAATTTTAGGAGAAATGATGTGGAGAAACAGGAAAAATGTATCCCAAAAGTCAAATTAAAATTCGAACAAAAATCCTGGGAGAATATTTTGTAGGAATTGACAAGGGCCTAGACAAACCTAGACACAGAAAGAAGAAATACAGGGGGGAAAATTTGAGACCAAATGATCTAGGGTTTTCTCCCCCTTCAACTGGCAATACAAATATTAACACAAAAACATACTAGGAAAAAGGAGCTAACTAAAATGCTGATGATTTGCTGATGTAACAATACAGTGGTTTGATCACTAAAGACAGTATTGTAAGGAAATCAAGAACACAGATTCTTGATACATGATTTCAGCCCTGAGCATCTACTTCAAGGAAAGGACCCTTCTTCTCTCATACTCACAGAAGCAAAAACCTCTGAATAGTAAAATCAGGAACATTCTAGAAGTGTCAAAGCTGTCAATATAATTACAATAACCCTACTTAGTTTTAAACATCACACTCACACAGCAGCACCCATTCACTAATACAACTCCTGGTTACTGGGCAGCTACCCCACGCCAGCATTACGCTAGGGGTGGTATACGCTCGTGAACACATAACTGTCAGCCTGAGGAGGGACTGACCTTTTTGCGGTTTCCACATTAGTTTCCAACACGTCCCACAATTAAAATGTCACAGGTCAAACATTCAAGTCTCTCATTCTGCCATCAACAACTAGCAAGCAGGTGACCTGGCTTCTATGCAGTGCGGTGAGGTGACCTGAGCATCAATGGTCCTGCTAACTTCCCAGGTGGGACAGGGACGGAGACATGTAGAGCAAGACTGAGAGGCTCAATATCAGAGCAGGTTTCTCTCGGCAGCAGGTGTGAGAGGTTTGCAATGCCGGTCTAGTTTAAGCAGTTACTGATTAAGTACAGTAATGAATTTAAACTCAGGCATACACAACATGAAAGTGAGAAATAAGAAAACACACTTCCTCCTCAGCTCACAATGATGAATGTTATCAGTGTCAACAAATGCAGGAGACAGAAGGTTCAACTGCAAAAAAACCGCTTTCTAACTGTTCAACCTTTGAGGACACAAAACATAAACACTGAAGTTTAGAGATGATGTACACCGAGTAGGGTCAGTTCCCTGAATTTAGTTCTCAGTAATTCCTTGGGCTTGGAATATGTCTTCACTCCGAGAAAGAGCACGAGAATTAGCTAGTCATATAAATAGTAAGGTATTAACAGATGTCTCATAAAAGCAACAGTACATCAGAAACTTCATAGTTCTCACCGTAACATTGTAACCCTTCGCCATCCAACCAGCATGTTACTCTATTCTGCTTTCTCATCACTTCTTGGCTTTTTGGTTAAGATCAAGTGTATTGTGCTTTCTTCATAGTAGTGATTACTGCAGTATCCATCAAAACTCCACTCATCCCTCCATGTAATGACTGTCCCGCCCTGTTCACCACCATGCACCAGCGCCAGCAAAGGGCCTGGCTTGAGCAGACACTCAGTGAGCAGGTACTGAATTCATGAGTGAAAATACTCAGAAATGTGATGGGAGGTCTAGGTCTAGGAAGCAAGAGACACAATTTTACAACTTCTGGGTTTTCAGAATTCACTTTTTAATCTCTGATTTTTATTTTTTTTAAGGATTCATTTTTATTGCAAAGTCAGATATACAGAGAGGAGGAGAGACAGAGAGAAGGATCTTCTCTCTGTTGATTCACTTTCCCAGTGGCTGCAATGGCTGGAGCTGTGCCGATCTGAAACCAGGAGCCAGGCACTTCCTCCAGGTCTCCCACGCAGGTGCAGGGTCCCAAGGCTTTGGGCCATCCTTGACTGCTTTCCCAGGCCACAAGCAGGGAGCTAGATAGGAAGCGGGGCTGCCGGGATTAGAACCAGCACCCATATGTCATCCCAGCACATGCAAGGCAAGGACTTTAGCTACTAGGCTACTGCATTGTGCCTTCTGATTTTTATTTTTAAATGCCAATTATGATGAGGGAAAAGGGAGTTGTGGTACCCAGCGTGCTAATGATGAAAGCTACTTAAGCATGAACAGAGCTTCAGAGGCCTAAAATCATGGCTGTATTCATTTTTACCCACATCTCCCCAGCCTGTTCATGGGCATCACCCCCCAAATTCCTTATCTGTGGCGGCAGGTGGGTAAGGATGTGGGGGAAGCGGGGAAGCATCACTGGCCAGGTTAGCCCTAAATCTGCTCCTCAGGGAACTTATCTCCAAAGTTCCATTTGTCAGACTAAATGGTGATTCAGAGTCCATTTCTCTTCTCAAGATTCTCAGAACTAAAGGCTTAAGTATAAAATTGGGGTACTTGGCAGTACACACATCAAAACTGCATACCAAAATCAAATCTATTTTAATACTGCATGAAAATTATACCACGTTAAAGTGTTTACTTATTTATTTTTAAAGTCACAATATATAGCACCTTAAACATCTTTGGGCACACAGCTTTCTTGGCATGAACAGCTGATGTTTCCTAAATCTCATCTCAAATCTAATTCCCTTCCCCTACATCAGGTTCATCTATACAGCTCTCTCCCAGATGGCTCTGCCTGGGTATCACATAAACACATTGAATGTCACATGGTAAAATGGAGCCCAGCATTTCTACCAGCACACCCAACACTTGCTCTTTCTGCTACATTTCTCCCTTCACGGATGACTTGGCCTTCTCTGCTCTATTGTCCAAACCATTACATGCTGGCTTCTGGGTTTCTTTGCCCAAGATGCACACAAATACCACACTGGGTTCATTCTAATCCCCAAGAGATGTTACAAATCATTCCCTTTTCCTCCTCCCCACCCTACCCTAGAAGCTCCATGTCCTCTTCCATGGAGCAGCAACACAGCTCCTGGGAGGTATGCACGCTTCCGATGGTGTTTCATTTCTTTTCACCACACAAGTAAGGACAATATCCTGACGTTTCCTGGTGTCCTTCCACAGCTTGTTATGCACTCATAGAAGCTGACCAAGCTGCTCCTGCCCTCATGGAGCTCACGGTCTAGGCCAGATGACTTCACACCAAATGGTTAAGTTTTTCTCCAGCCCCTCTCTTAATCAGTACTCCCAATTTCCTGGTTGTTGCACTTACAGATAGGACCACTCAAGACAAGCCAGTCAAGCCAGCCTGCTTTCTTAAGAAGGATGATTCTGATTTTGAGTTCAGCCACTACCTTAAAGGATTTTCTTAGCACTTAGACCTACAGGGAATGTTGTCCTCTTACCTTGGGTTCTTTTAAGTAACAGTGCATGGCCTGAGTGACATCTGCAGCGTGGACTGCATTGTGGTAGGGGTTCTGACTGTGATAATCCTCTTGAATCATAACTGCATCAGAGAGAAAAGATCTCAGTTTTAATGTAAGTGGGAGACAGATAAGCACAACAATCATCACGATTACAAGTGTCCCTGACCCATTCATTTTTGGTGCTATCAGCTGCAACTACCCAGATTCAGAGATGATAGTCACCTCACAATTCATACAGCGAGATATCACAATTACATTCTGAGAAGGGTGTCACTGGGCAATTCCATCATGTGTGCACTTTAAAAAAATTGAATCTTTAACAGAAATGTCATTATGCAGTGTACAACTACACACCCAAAGAAGTGATACCTACCTGGCCCTCCATCTCAAATAAAAAAATAAATACATACATACATAAATAAAAAATTTATTTAATTTTATTGGAAATCCAGATATACAGAAAGGAGGAAAATACGGAGAGGAAGATCTTCTGTCTGCTGATTCACTTCCCAAGTGGCCGCAGCAGAAAGGCTGGAGCTGAGCCAGTCAAGCCAGGAAGCAGGAGCTTCTTCCAGGTCTCCCACGTGGGTGCAGGGTCCCAAGGCTTTGGGCTGTCCTCGACTACCTTCCCAGGCCACAAACAGGGAGCTGGATGGGAAGCGGGGCAGCCGGGACTTGAACCAGCCCCCATATGGGATCCCGGTGTGTTCAAGGTGAGGACTTTAGCTGCTAGGCCACTGCGCCAGGCCCTGATTCCTGTTTTAAATGTGAAGTCATTATGATGCCAAACTCTTTTGGCTCTTTTTAATTTTCACAGAACTGAGCCAGTTCAGACCCACTGTCACACCTCAGGTCTCAGGCAGGCAAAGATCGAAAATGCAATGTGCAGTTCTGCTGCTGACTGCCAGAGCCCTTGACAGACCTGTTCTCACCACGGCTAAACATGTGTGTAGTCTAAGCTCCTAATTGCAAGTGGTCACAGAGCATTAACTAATGCAATCAGCAAAGTTTTGCAAAACAAGTTCTTGTATAAATCTTGTTACTGTTAAACGCGTTAATTACTTACCTAAAAATCTACGAAGTTTCATCATGTCTAAATGGAAGTACTCAATTAATCCATGAAGACTAAATAAATGAAAGGTTAAGTTTACTAGACTATTTCCTAAAAAGAAGGAAGAAACATCACTTTAGTAGGGGATACAAATGAACAGGATTATCACATGCCTCCAATACGGAGTTCTGAGGATAAAGCACACTAAGCAAGTACTAATTCCTTCTTATTTGTCTAAAATTTATAGCTTCTTGTTTTACCTCTTATGAATTTAAAGGTAACATCTCTGCGTTATTCTTAAAAAGTGAACTGTTATTTCAGTTTTCCAAAAACAAAGAACTACAAGAGAATCATTTTCAAATAGATCTTTTTTCTTTCCCAAAAAGGTAACAAAATACATCAGGAGCAGAAAACTGCAAACTGTCCTATATTGCATTAGCTAATAGGACTTTCCAAAGCACTCCTTCCATCCCTTCTCTTGCTTAACTGGAATTGGCTGGCCCAGAGCACATGGCCTTGACCACAGCCTCAGGACGGGAAGGTTTTACTGTTATCCAAAATGGGCCAGGAGGACAGCTCAGTGACTGTTTCTGGATCCTCCAGGCAAGACTGGAAACTCAATCACTTGGTCCTTCCTCACTTGCCATGGAGGACCTGGTTGTTGCCAGAGAGAGGAAAAAAAAATCACAAACAAGCCAGAACTCCGTTGCTAACAATTTATCACTGAGGCCATACAGCAATCCTATATTTTTCTAGTGGAACCATTTTTTCACTTTTTAAACATGCCTATTTTCAACCCTTTCCTATCCTAAAACTTTCAGCACAATCCCATCTACTTTCAGGCTCCGCAGCCTCATTCTTGGCAGAAAAAAATACAAAAAAATACAACATCAAGCCCTCCTTTTTCTTCTTTTTTATGTACTTGAAAGGCAGAGTCAGTAAGAGAGAGAGAGAAAGCGAGCGTTCTTCCCATCTGTTGGTTCACTGCCCATGGCCAAGGCTGGGTCAGGTCAAACCCAGGAGGAGCCAGGGTCTCCCTTGTGGGTGCTGGGGCTTAAATACTTGAGCCTTTTTCAGGTGCATCAGCAGGGAATTAGATCAGAAATGGAGCAGCCAGGATTCAAATCACAGGCTACATGGATGCCAGTGTTGCAGGCAGGACTTAACTTGCTATGCCACAACATGGCTCTTCCCCACTTTTCAAAAATCAATCCATCTATACGTTCTCCAGGACCTTCCCTGTTCCATCAGAAATATTTACCCTCAATCTATCACTCTCCCTCCTTTCCTTCCTCTCTGTTTCTTCTCTATTTTGTTTCAATAAGCATCAGCATTCAGAAATACTCTAGATTCTTTCATTTCTGAAATAACAGAGAATCCTGGCCTCTCTCCGCCCTTTCTTGTTCTGCCTCCCATCGCCCCCAAGGGAGCACATTTTCTGAAAGATCTGTCACTGTCTTCACCCCAACCCTCCATTCTTTCACCACACCAAGTATAGAAGTGAAACTTGAAAAAACACACTATTGCTTTGTTTTCCATTCTATGGCAAACTTTTTTGGTTTTATATCATCTAACATATGTTTCTTAAAATTTTCTGGACTTTCTATGAGACACAAATGAAAACAGGGCTTCAAATAATCCATGCAAAACGCACATTATGAAAAAGCTACATGGATTGAAAAAAAATTGCAGCAAAATCAATTAAACTGATAACTCTATTTTTCACAAACACTTAAGTATTTTTGTATGCTCTATTATTTTAACAACAAAACAGACTATATATCTAAAAGAGTGTGAGCTCATTAGTTATTACCAACATTTGGATAGCAATGACATAAACATGACGGTAGTAGTCTCTGAAGAAGTCTATGATTTTCACTAAACTAGAAGAAGTAACCAGTCGTACTTCGAAAATTTACAGGAATCATGTTTATAGAGTATAATAACAGACTACTTGATTGTCTCTTATCTATAACTGCCTAGACAACCTTCAACAGAGGCCTACGGTTCAGAAAAACATAAATTAACTGAAGCAGTATTTTCTTGACCAACATTAGAAAGGATGTGGAAGGCTAACAGATTTTTGGAAAATTACCTGAGACTTCAACTTCATATGGAAAGAAAAAAAATCATCTCAAGCTTTCTAACAAATTAAATATTAAAATGCATTCAAGACCTGATAACATTTTTCTGGCAAAACCATAGTTCCAGATGGTTTGGAACCATTTGTAAAGAAGCAAGCTATGTTTCTGTGTCTTTTACTATAACAATCAACCTTTCTTTAGAGAGACAGAGACAGAGAGAGAGAGAGAGAGTGATTGATTTTAGAATGTATATCCACTTTGCCATTAGGATTATCAGAGGGTTTTCTTAAAACCCTTTTCTTTACCTGACAAGTCACTGATTTCTAGGGTCTAAAATAGGTTTTTAAGAAATCTGTTACCCATGGGAAAATATCCTGTTCTGGAATTCAGGCAAACCGTACTAGAAGACACATACAATGTCCCCAATAAGATTTTACAGGAATCTGATAAGTTCCAATATTAAAATGTACTGCCCATTCAGCATTGGAAACATGAATGCAATGTTTTTCCCTCTCCATTTATGAGACACCAACTGGAGATTTTTAATGTCACTCAATAAAAACACAAGACAAAGAAACATTTTTAGAACAAGAGAAGCCATGTTAGACAAAGCAACCGGCACAAATTTTTAAAAAATGGAAATAAATGCTTTCTTGGGAAAGATGAATTTACAGAAAGGTCACCCTCATAAAAATACACCAAAAGCTGGGACTGCCTAAGATGTAGCAGCTCCCAGTGGTTTTTGAAAAGCAACCCTCCATGAGAGTTGAAAGCTAGGCTGCGACTATGACACAGATCTGGCAAAGGGTGTCCTGGGCACCAAACAGCTTTGGGGAGCAGGCTCTATCCTTCTGTTACTACATCAGCTCTCACCTCTGCAAAGGAAACTTCAACTGCCTCCTACTAAAACATTACTTTCTTTTGTGGGGCACACAACATAGGGACCATTCGTTTTGAGTCACTGAGTTTTGCCTCCTCTTTCCCTGCTTCTTGCTCCTCCCTCTGCAATTTCATCTGGAAAATTACTAGAGTAGAAGAGCATGAAAGCAACAGATTGATAAACAAGAGGGGAAAACTACACTTGGACACTATGAATGTGTATCATCCAGAACTTACTTCAGGTTTTAGGGTTTGAAAGGAAAGCCATTCTTAAGTATATAATGCAACTTTATCTCCAGGAGCACTGCCCCCAGTGATACCTGTCCACATACAGAATGCTTATGACTTGAAGTTGCCTGTAGTTAACTGCACCATCAAGGGTGGGTGGTTAACCACAAGTGATTTCTACTAACTCCCAGTGATCTGGAATCAAGTGTAAGAAGAAATCATGCAACCACCCTCTCCACAAATACAGTTCAAGGAGATGATTCAAGGGAACTTAGAGAGCTCATTCAACTCAAGTAGGTTGCAGGTTGTTACTGCTGTCCATCCAACAGGTTGTCAAGCTCAACTTCTTGATATCAAGCCTCTTAACTAGCAGGGTATGTGCTTTTTAAAAATAAAATTTAGAGAAGAACAATCAACTCTTTAGTGAGTGACAGGCATCCCAGTAGCCTAATAATAGGCTCTGGGCTGTTAGAGTTTATGTAAGGCTAAACCTTGAGGGTGTGAAGGGTAGCATTGTTTCTTCTATATTTATCTTGAGATAATAACTAAGGTAATATTTGTGTTGAGTTATGAAATGGGAATTTCCCAACGGAAAAGAGGGCACCCTGCCTGATATTTTAAAAGCTATATTTTCAAAAAAGAGAAGGCTAAGGGGATGGTCAACTGTGTAAAATGACATTGGAGCCTTTCTTTTGTGGAAGGGTCACAGTAATGGCAGGGTGAAAAACAGGACACTCAATCACCCAAGGGCCATCTGAAGGTGCAAGGAAAACAGGAAAGGCGCAGGACCAAAAGGCCAAGAAGGCAGGGTGGGGGGCTTTGCTGCCAAAGGCGAATGTTACTGTTTTCACCATCTGGCCAAGGACAAATCCAGTATAACTGGTGTCCATTATGCATAGAAAAGTACAAGCTACACACAGAGGTGGGTTTTTTTGTTTGTTTTGCCAGATACTGGCATACAGCTTACAGGAAATAATGCAGTACTGCTAACAGATTTATATTGATTTTGTCCATTTTGCACTTTGATTTTCTTAAGAATAAAGCTTTACTCCAAAGTGAAATAAGAAACAAGCAGGTGCTTTTAAAGCATAGCAATGAACCAAATACCAATTTCATCATTCTCAACTTAAGTGACTTCTTAGTATACTTTCTCATTTGGTTGAAATGAGAAAAAGGGCACATGTTGAATCACATCAAGAAAAATTCCAAATATTTAACCCTAAATAAAAATGACAGCCAAATATAATTTATTCCTGTTCTTAAGGAATGTAAGAACAATGATTCTTTCCCCCAAATAAGTATGATGCTCTCCACAAAATTAAAAAAGGGATATGTAGATCAGAATCACATGTAGGTATAGCTTTCAAACCACTGCTACTCTGTAGATTTTAGTGAGCTCTGCTAAGTTAGCCACAAACTCTTCCCCATCATCACGGGAAGCAGCGCGACAGGGAACCCTTGCTGCTGCCATCTCTCAAGTATGCAAAGACAGGCCTGAGAGCTGCACTATTCCAAGAAAAGAGGCACCTCCAAAGGCAGTTAGCCCGCCGTCCATTTGGGCTATCCCAACAGCAACACAGTATGAAAAGATAACATTCTAAAACACTGCAAGGTAAAACAGCAAAAGAAATGGAAAAAAAGAATAGAGAAGGGGAAAAAAATCAAGAATAAAATGAGACAATAATACTGGCTTTGGGTTGTTAAAATAATGCTAGAATTAATTTGTCAAGTCATAGTGATGGTGAGAATAGTTTTTCATTACTTCAAAGAGTAACAAACAAAAGATAAAATTAGGGGACTCATTTTTTAGGCTTTTTGCTTTAGAAAGGTCATTGAAGACAGGACAAAACAATGTTTCCTATGTCAGCAGAGGGCTAATGAAATGAGTAAATGAAGAGCACCAGCCCACAGGTGGCTCTGCCATAGAACGGTCATCTAGAGACTACATCCACTTTGAGTAAGTCCAATTCTTTACTTACCATTTGTTAGTCTATCAAATAGAAAGATATCAAAATTCCAATTTCCAACTTTTTCCAGCATACACTGAAATAAAAAAAGACATTCCTACTGTAATTTAATGTCAATGACATTCTTTTTGTAAATAGTCCATAGGGAAGTTGAAAATTAAAGCAATGTTTCACTTCAAAAAAATACTACATATTATTCCCCCTTTAATCATCATTTCTCTAATCTGTACTACCAAAGGGATAAACTCCATTTGCAAAAGTGATTATTGTCTTATTTTCAAATTAATGAATGTACAGGTAAGCGTAGTTTTTCTCTTATATCTATTGCCCTGGAAAGGTTCAAGAATTCGGATGCAATTTAACATCTCAGAAGTATAGTTCAAACTCTGCTTGGTCTATAGCTCACATTTCTTGAGTCTGGTAACAACTGTTCTTTGAGGATCCGGGCCACTGAGTGCTTACTACAGTATAAGTATGTTATATATATTTTATTCACTTCACCTACTCACACCACCACAAGCTCATTCTTCAAAGGCAAACAAAAGACACTATAAAATTATATAGAGAAAAAAGTGAACCTATTAAAAAAACCTGTTTTCTTGGAAAAGTCATACACACCTTGGCTTGCCCATTATAATCATCATCTAAAATGTTTAGAGAACTTGAAACGGTAGTTCCACGAAAAAAGCGTGAAGATCTAAGATACCGCTGGAAACTTAGTAACCTTCTGATATTCCTTGCAGAGACAGAGACTTCAATCTCAGACTGAGCTGAAACAAAGGGAATGATAAGTGAATAATGCAAGTTAAAGTTGTGTAGAAACCATTTTGACAATACCACTCCTGATTATGTGCAAGTATTTTCAAAAGTTCAGTCATCGCTAAACCATATTCTTAGGTTTTTTTTACTTCTACTTTCATTCGAAGAACTAAAAATAAAATAATAACTGGCCCATTTGACAACATTCAGGAAGATAATAAAGATTGTGGCTACTTGATAATCTTTTTTTTCACTTTCAAGAACTATTACCTCTGACTAGATCACTTTAACACATTTATTTACATATAAACAGAGAAGAAGAAGAAGGAAAAAAACACACACAAAGTCTAGTAATAAACCACTTGAAAGGGCCTGGCCCAGCAGCCCAGCAGCTAAAGTCCTCGCCTTGCATGCACTGGGATCCCATATGGGTGCTGGTTCTAATCCTGGTGGCTCCGCTTCCTATCCAGCTCCCTGCTTGTGGCCTGGGAAAGCAGATGAGGACGGCCCAAAGCCTTGGGACCCTGCACCCGTGTGGGAAACCCAGAAGAGGCTCTGGGCTCCTGACTTCGGGTTGGCTCAGCTCTAGCCATTGTGGCCGCTTGGGGAGTGAACCAGCAGATGGAAGAGCTTCCTCTCTGTCTCTCCTTCTCTCTGTATATCTGATTTTCCAATAAAAATAAAAAATAAATCTTAAAAAAAAGAAAGCATTTAAAAGCCAGGTTCCTAGTTCCATGAGTTTCTTTTTAAAATAGCTATACAGTTAAAACATCTTGAAATTTAATGTGATTTAATGTGCTATCATATAATTTCAAATATTTCATCAAGTTAATGAGATGGAATAAAAAACAAATTGATTTGTATCCTGTAAAGACTGCACAGGTCAGAAATAAAATTCCATGATGTTAACAAACAAAAAAACTTACAAAAAGATTGGGAGACACATAGGTTCTCTGATGTGCGTCTCACACGGCTCCCCCCAACCTGCCTCCTCTAGTGTAATAATCATCTGGTTTTTTTGAACACCAAGTAAAAGTAACAGACTTGGGTATAAAAGCATTCTTGTAGGGAATATATTCTAGTTATACTTAAAATCAAGAATAAAAACAAACTCAGTAAAACTGCTCAAAATATAACACACAGAAAAATTAAGATGAAGGATCAACAAATCATCCAATCTCTTTTCAACTTCCATTAACTTAGAATCACCAGAGTAACAGCACATAACCAAACACGTTTTCTTGTGTGACCAATCTCTTATTCCTCTATTAACTTCTACTGCTTGGTTTTCCTTATCTATAAAACAACAGCGATTAGATCTAATTCAAATGAGACTGGATTAAATGAGACAGTGTATACTCAGTCCAGATACACACAGCAGGCATTAATAAAGGGTAACAATGCAAATGATGGAATACTGATGCTGCTCCTACTCTTAGAAGTATGCTTCCAGGTATTTATCCTAAATTCACAACCTTCTCATGTTGCTCAAAATAGAATCATTCCACTCATCATCTTAGTAGGAACTCTATCTCCTTAGACTGGAAGACAACATGCTCCAGGTTACTGCTGCTCAGGTTACCTGAACGCACTCTCCCTCGGCTCAGAGAAGAAGAAGGAGTCTCTGTGGGTTTACAAAGCTCCCTGTGCCATTCATCTGCTATAGCACTTTTGACATCTTATTATAACTTATTTTTGTTATTATATATATAACTTATTATATATAATACAACTTATTATATATATTATATAACATAGCTTATTTGTTCCTTAAACCAATGACAACCTTCAAAATTACACATGATCCATTCTTTAGTCTCAGTGTTCCTAATGCCAAGTATATAGTAAATAATTTAAAAATATACAGAATAAATGCATAGGCCTAAGAGTTTTGAGGTTCCTGCATAACCAAACAAACCAGAAGTAAAATACTGCACAGTACAGGCCAGTGCCTTGGTGTGGTGGTGCTGGGATCCCACAAGGGCGCTGGTTCAAGTCCCAGATATTTCACTTCTGATTCAGGTTCCTGCTAACATGCCTGGGCAGGCAATGGAAGATGGTTCACGTGCCTGAGCAGGGAGAAGCTCATAAATTCTGGTTTCTGACTAGCCCAGCTCTGGCAACTGTAGCCATGTAGGGAGGGAACCAAGGGATGGAAGATCTTTTTCTGTCACCCACTCAAAAAACCCAAATCTTTACAAAAATACTGCACAGTAATGTAGTTTACTCTTCATTTTTTTCCATTAAATATAAAGTATGTAGAATATGATGGAGCTAAATTTATGATTTTTATCACTGTAATATGTAAGAACTCGAATCAAATAAGAAGTAGAATCATTAACAAAATGATTAATATCAAGTGATTGTGTTTACATTAGAATCAATGTGTTTGAGGAAATCATTATACGGAAAGCAATGTTCCAAGTGCTTTCAAAAAGTGTCTCATTTAGTCATCAACAACTTGAAAAGACACATATTCTCCACTGTACACATGGAAACACTGAACCCCTAAGGAAGTAACAATCCAAGTGCAGAACCCACACAAGATGCACTGAAATTAAAGAGAAAAAAAGAGATTAGTGTTTATAAAAGCTGTGTCTATAGTATTACTGTTAAGTTTTTGTTAATTGTCTCTACAAGAGTTGCTTAGTCAAACTGTGAGTTTTACTAAGGAAGTTAACCCATTTAAACCCATTTCCCCTTTTATCAACCTCTACAAGCCTATGAAGATTGTCATCTTTGTTTCATTTTATTTTTTAAATCACTTTCTTTTATTTGTGAAACAGTTACAAAGCTAAGGGAAGACAGAAAGGTCTTGCATTTACTAGCTCACTTCCTAAATGGCCACAATGGCTGGAGCTGAGCTGATCTGAAGCCAGGAGCCAGCGCTTCCTCGGGATCTCCCAAGCGGGTGCAGGGCCCAAGGTCTTGAGCCATCCTCTGGTGCTTTCCCCTGTGATAAGCACGGAGCTGGATCGGAAGTGCAGCAGTCATGACATGAACTGGTGCCCATACGGGATGACAGTGCCACAGGTGTTTGAAAAGTTTCTCATAGTTTTTGATGACAGCTTGAGTGAACATAAAATTCTGTTCTGAGTTTCCTCCCCTAGTTTATGTGAAGGTATTGGTTAACTGCTCTTACAATGAGGTGTGCAAAATCTGGGGCAAACATACTGTTTCCCACTCAGAACGTATGGGTCTCCTGGCAGGTCCATCAACAGAAGACCTTCAGGACTTTACGAAGATACATCTCAGTTAACCTTTCTGGGTCACTTTCTCCCCTAAGTAGTGTGCCCTCTTAATGCGTAAATTTAAAACTTCTACTTTTAAAATCAAACTCCTTGAATTATGTTCCTAAGTGTTAATTCTGTTCTGTTATCTTAGCTGTGTTGTTCAAGGGATTCTAAAACGTCTCATTCAGTAACTAATTAGTGCCAATTTGGTACCAGGGATCACTCTGGCTGCTGAGATTTTGTGGTAATGGAGAAAGCGTGTCCCTGCTTTCACGGAGCTCACATTCACTGAATCGCCTTTCCTGTCCTCCACAGCCTCCCTTTTCTCCACTTCCTCACCACTTGCTTGTTGTATGTCGCTTGCTTTTCTCAGTTCTACCCACTACATCAATGATTATGCTTACACCTTGTGCTGCTTCCAAATCTGCATTTCTGTGATACTATCTGAAACTGTCCCTACTGTTTTCAGATTCTGAGTATAAATGTATTTCAATTCTTTTTGTATCTGAATGTGCCCTATGGTGAGGCTAGTGATTCAGTTAGGTTTTTAAGTCAATGGCAGGAAATTTAGTCACAATTTTCATCAGTTCTAGGGTAACATTTTCCTATTAAGTGCTATTTATTAATTTTTTTAGTTTTTCTTTATTAGGTGCCATTTAATCATTAAGTTCTGGTATTCCTATCCACTGTTCTAGTTAATTAAATTCCATGATGTGCCAGTTTCTCTAAAAAAAAAAAATTACTGAGACTGGTGCAGTGGCTCAGCTGGCTGATATCTACCTATAAGTGCCAATAAGCGCCATCTTCCCATATGGGGGACTAGTTTCTGTCCCAGCTGTTCTACTTTCAATTCAGGAAGAAGCTTCTGGCTCCTGGCTTCAGACTGGTTCAGCTCCAGCCTTGATGCCATTTGGGGAGTGAGCCAGTGGATGGAAGATGTCTCTTCATTCCCTCTATCTCTGTAAACTCTGTCTTTCAAATAGAAATAAACAAATCTCTAAAAAAAAAAAAAACAAACCAAAAAAACAAAAAACCCAAAGCAATCATTACTGAATAGACTGACTTTTCTGAACCAATGCTGCACCAAGTTCTCAATGGGGATGCTGGGCAGAGAGCCTTCTGAGCTTCAGGACTCAGATGGCCTCCCCTCCTCTGCTCAAGGCAGAATCTGGGTAAAAACAGGCTTCTGCTGTGTCTCTAAACCCAGCTGGGCCCAGGGGCACGGGACCTAACTCTGCTCAGCCCAGGCACAGGAAGCGAAATGTTTAGCTGTGTACTTTGGAGTTAAGACACACATCATCCCATTCCCCCTGCACCCCGTTTTCTTCTCCTTTTAACTTACAACTTCTTTGTGGTCTCACTTCCATTCTTCAAAATGTTTCACATGCATGAGAGAACAAGGTGTGTTTTGCATGTGTTTGTGAGATCTCATTAGATCAGACTCTCCAAGTTCTCTCTGCTTTCATCTGCACTGGGGCGGGTGTCTGTCTGGCACAGTGGGTAAGACACCACATGAGACATCTGCGTCCCCCGTCAGAGTGCTTGTGCTCCGAACTCCAGTCTGTGCACACCCTAGGGAGCATCAGTGATGGCTCAGGTAGCTGGGTCCCTGCCACCCATCTGGGAGACCTGGGTCCATTTCTGGACTCAGAACAGCCATGGTTGTTATGGGTACCTGAGGGGTGAACCAGTGGAGACCTCTCCCTTCTCTCTGCTTTCCAAATTATATTATGTACATCTGCATTATGTTAGAATTCCTTCACTCTTCAATAATTGTTTCATGTAATTTTTAGTATTTTCTTCTTGTTGCACTGGTACTTTTATCAATGCACAATGTCCTTTATCTCTCATAACAATAATAATTTAAAGTATATATTGTCTGATAATATATAGCCAAATCAGATCCTAGTTTTTTTTTTAAGATGTATTTATTTTTATTACAAAGTCAGACATACAGAGAGGAGGAGAGACAGAGAGGAAGATCCTCCATCCGACGATTCCCCAAGTGAGCGCAACGGCCAGCGCTGTGCTGATCCGAAGCTAGGAACCAGGAACCTCTTCCAGGTCTCCCACATGTGTGCAGGGTTCCAAGGCTTTGGGCCGTCCTCGACTGCTTTCCCAGCCCACAAGCAGGGAGCTGGATGGGAAGTGGAACTGCCGGGATTAGAACCGGCGCCCATATGGGATCCCGGTGTGTTCAAGGCGAGGACTTTAGCCGCTAGGCCATGCCGCCAGGCCCAGATCCTAGTTTTTAATTTGAAAATTATAAACAGCAAGAGACCAAGTGGGAGTGGGGGTGGGAAAAGAGAGCAAATTTCTATGTCTTCTCCATTCTCTGAACACTCACTGCAGGTAGTGCCACAGCCAAGAGCCAGGACCTCAACCCAGGTTTCCCAAGAGGGTTGTCACGAACTAGTTATTTAAACTACCATGGCTGCCTCTCATGCAGGGAAGCTGGTGTTAGCAGCCAGAGGTGGGAGTCAAAGCCAGGAACTCTAATGTGGTACATGGAACTCTAGGCTCAACTGTTAGGGTAATGTGTATTCCCTGCTAGATCTCTTTGAGTTACTGTTTGCATGACATATCCTTTCGAATTCTCTTACTTTCAATCTCCTGGTGTGATTATACTGGAAATGAGTGTCTTCTACACAGAATACAGAAGCACTGTGTCTTAGTGAATTCTGTGATGCTATAACAGAGCACGTAAGGCTAGGTAACTGGTAAACATTTGTTTCTTATGGTTTCTGAGGCTGGGAAGACCAGGATTGAAGGGATTCTCTCTGGTGAAGCCCTTTTTGTCATGTCATTTTTATTAGAAAGTCAGATATATATAGAGAAGGAGATACAGAGAGAAATAACCATCCGCTGACTCACACCCCCAAGCAACCACAACAGCCGGAGCTGAGCAAAACCAAAGCCAGGAACCAGGAGTTTCTTCTGGGTCTCCCAGTAGAAGTGCAAGTGCAAGGTCCCGAGGTTTTGGGCCGTCCTGGACTGCTTTCCTAGGCTGCAAGCAGGGAGCTGGAGGGGGAGTGGAACAGCCAGGATTAAAACCGGTACCCATATAGGATCCTGGCTCATGCAAGGCAAGGACTTTGTAAGCCTTATGATGTAAGCCAAAAAGCAAAGGAGGAGTGTGGAATAAGTAAAGGGGGCTAAATTCATACTTCTATTAGGAACCCACTCGCAAGATGACCCAGCATGGCCTTACTCCATCCAAACGCTTGTAGGACACAAACTACTTCTCTCTTACTACTTTCCAAAATGTCTTGGTTTTGGCTTCAATAGATGGACTAAAATATGTCTCAAAGTGGATTTCCCCAAGTTTATCCTGACTGATCTTGCTTTCATACTCATGTCTTCATTAGATTTGGGAGGTTTACGTCTTTATATATTTTTTCTGCCCCCAGAATGAATCCTTTGAATTGTTCCATCTGCATGTTTGAAGCTTCTTTCTTTTTATTCTGTCTGCTCAGATCTGTGGTTGACCCCAATACTGACTTTTTTGTTTCAATTATTGCACTGTTCAATTTCGTAGTGCCGCCCGTTTTATAATTTGTACCTCTTTACTGAGATTCTTGTTTGCTTCACTCATTATTTCCTGACTTCTTTTACTTCACTGTCCACATTTTCTTTTAGCTCACTAGGCATACTTAATGCAATCATTGTAACATCTTTGGTAATTCCAGGGTGTGTACTTCCTCAATGATGACTTCTCCCCATCTTCCACCTACAAGTCATGTGTTTTTCTGTTTCTTATCTTTTTCACCATTATAATGTCTCCTTTTATTTTCCTTACAAACAATTCTGTAATAAGCATTCTTCGAATGTAATTTTTGTACACACAGAGACTCCTTTGGAAGAAATCCTGAGAAGAACAAGTAATAAGACCATGTTTTAATGGAGCCTAATGAAATGTCAAACTGGAGAATAAGTTTTGTAAGAGAAAATTAGAGAGGTTTCCAGAAATGTCCTAGGAGAGTTTCCAAAATATGATCTAAGAAAAGGGATCAGGAGCTATAAATCACGCAGGAAGGCTGGTGAGGTTATCTAAGATTGCTGGGCAGCTCTGGTTGCTTCATGTGTCCTCTCGGCTTCCAGCCGCTGCATGCTCCCACCGCCTGGCTGTGGTCAGAAGTGAGGCCTCAGAAGGGAGACTGACAGTCCGCGGCAACAAGGAAGGATGAAAAGGAAAGGCAGGACCTGTACAGAGAATGTCCCAGGCAGAGGCTGAGCAGAGAGGGGCTGTCAGCGCCATTTGGGAATTTGCAAAAGAGGAGAGTGTGATTATGAGATTCTAACCAGTCATTTCATTCCATTACTAAAAAGCTCACCCTGTTTCACAAAAAAGTGGACTCCACCACCGTTATTCTCATGAGTTCATTCTGTAACACGAGACAGCTCACTTATTTCACAGCATTGCACACGATAGATTGAACTTGCCTTATTAAAGCCCTGCTTCCATGCACCTTGGACTATTTATTTTCGGTCCCAGTCCTCTGCTAGTTTACATGGTTACCTACATTCCAATCCAGCTTAGAGAGCCAACAGGGCTCAGGGAATTAATCAAGTTACTATTAAAGAGCAGTTGGCTTCGCTGGTTCCCTTCTAAAATATCACATTACCTCACTCTGTGACCTGGACAGACTGATCAGCCTCCACCAGAACTACATGAGCACTGCTGCTGACGACCATGGGCAGGCCTTCTAGTCATCACCCTTAGCTCTAAGTCAGAAAACAAAATGTGGGACAGCAGATGTTCCCCTCCTCCGAGGGAGAACACAGGACAGACCAACGCAAGAGAGCCAACACATCCCGAGGAGCATTCCAACCTCTCTTACAGACTCTGACTGCACATCCAAATCATAGGACAACACGGGACACAAAAGAAGTCTGTAGTGGAGAAACTCAGGATCTTCAGCTCTGACCACTATTTCTTTAGCAGTCCACAAGAGGGAGCTCTGCAGCCACTGTATGGCATGAGCATCCTTCAAGTGGTAAAATGCAGATTTGTTTTGGGAGATTATTTTTTAAAAATACATACTTAAAAAAAATTAATTTTTATTGGGAAGTCAGATTTACAGAGAGAAGGAGGTAGAGAGAGATATTCCATCCACTGGTTCACTTCCCAATTGGCTGCAACGGCCCAAGCTAAGCTGATCTGAAGCCAAGAACCAGCAGTTTCTTCCAGGTCTCCCACGCTGGTGCAGGGTCCCTAGGCTTTGGGCCGTCCTCGACTGCTTTCCCAGCAACAAGCAGGTTGTTGGAAGGCAGTGAAGCACCGGCGCCCATATGGGAGGATTTGAGCCACTAGGCTACCAGTCCAGGCCCTAAACTGATACATGTTAAAAACATTCAGTTCCAAAAAAATATAAATAAACAGAACATTCAGTTCTGTAAGGTGAAAAGTCTAGTGAAAGCTCATATTGCATTGTGATGGAATAAAAAAATCTGAAAAGAATGCTTTATTTTAGCTATGGTTCATCTACTCCATGGAATACTACTCAGCTATTAAAAACAAAAAAACAAAATGCAGTTCTTTGTGGCCAAATGGGCCAAACTGGAAACCATAATGCTAAGGGAAATGAGCCAATCCCAAAAGGTTAAATACCACATGTTTGCCTTAATTTAAGATGATATGATGTTATGTATAACATGTTATGTTATGAATGTTATATGTTGTGTATAAACTAAAATTGAAATGTCAATGAGGTGGTCACAGAAGATGGTTAAGAACTCGCATTTACTTTTAACATATTGGTTACTCATACTATGTCAATTAATTCCACAATGACGTAAATTTTTGCTGATGGTATGTTGGAGCTTTTAATTGATCGGGATGATACTCTGCTGGCTCTGTCATCAGACCAGAGAGGGTATACCTAAGAAGCCGTTGAACTTGACTGGACAATAAGATGCTGTACTCTATGTTTGGTATACGCTTGCAATGGGGGAATCTCAACTGAACTTGAACTGTGGTTATGCAACAAGGTGGAGGAATCCACCATGGTGGGAGGGTTTGGGGAGGGGTGGGGAGAATCCAAGTACCTATGAAACTGTGTCACATAATACAATGTAATTAATGAATTAAAAATAATAAATAAAAAATATTCAAAAAAAAGAATGCTTTATTTTTTAAAAATATTAACAACTTCTAAAATTTTAATTTATTTACAAGTTGCCCAGGTCAGAACAGCAGCTGGAAACTCAATCCAGGTCTTTAGTGGGCGGCAGGACAGATGCCAGAGTTGCTCGGCACTTAGCCCGGGCATTCCGATATGGGACATGGACATCCCAGGCACCAGGCTAACCTACTCCCCCAACAGTTTATACTCTATCCTTCTCTTTCTGTCCCTTGGTTTGCTGCAAACAGAACAGGAAGCAAATCCAAAGGACCATTGTTGAGAAACCACCCTCATCATCCCTAGATGAGCCAAGTTTTCTTAGCAGAATGTTCACACATGGTGTGTGTGAGAAGTGGTGTGGATATGGAGTGCCAGAACAGCCAAGTGCACACACATAGGCCTGGGACTTGGACACATCTGAGTTTCAATTCTGGCTCTGTCACGTTGATTACCTCTGTTGCTTTCAGTAAGTTATTCTAGAACTCTGGTCCTCAGCCTCTGCACCTCAACAACAGGTCTCACAGGAATGCTTAGAGATTAATATGTGCCACATGTATTTGTGCACTTCTGGCAAACAATCAGCATAAAATCAAATTCGGACATTGTATGATTACAAATATCATTAAACATGAGTTCCAGTATTAATTTTAATGAAACCAGACTTATTCTTTCCTGTCCATAAAACTTCACCCAAGACTGCTGCTGCACACTTCAGTATTGCAGAAAATGTACACACGTCACAGCCTGCAAAGTACGCAAACATTCCCTTACCCTGAGGATGCAGTTCCCATTTCACTACAAATCAAATCAATGAGCTACTTACAATCTAAAATTGTATTACATCAGTAAGGAAGTAAAATGCAACCAATATTTTCCCCCTAAAGCAATTCTTAGAATCTTACTTTGCAGAATCTGATGTTTATTTTGATACGATTTCACAGAGATAGGAAATGCGAAACTCCGTAAAAAACATTACTCTTATAGTTAAGAGCGTAGGTTTATTGATTTACTTTTTTCATTCTTCAGAGCTGGGCTACAGGGAATGCTGGGTTCCTCTTATGCTTAAGCTCCTTATTTATTAGATTCTTAATCCTTTTATTAAGGGAAGTAAAAAAGAAAGAAGGGAAAGAAAATGCACAGGGCCTTCATGCAGCACTTCTTCAAAATATACATATACAACGAAGCTTTAAATTGCATTTCCAATTACGCCAAGTCTCCAAAGCACAAGTAGAATTGAACTGTATTAAGATAAGGGTTCAATTTGTGTCAGTGCCCTAATTTATGCTGGGAAGTTCGAAAAGATAGATAGAACACTGTTCTTTGAACTTGGGGACAAAAGAGAAACCAAAGTCAGCAGTTCTCAAATGTTGCCATGTCAGAACTGTCTGGAAAACCAGAGCTTTTAAAAACACACAAACCAGAAGCTGCATGTGACTCCTAATGCTATTCAAGACAGCAGCAATCAACTTCCACAAGCAAGGGTCTGTGATGAAGAGAAAGGGAGCACAGGACAGAACAGAGAGAAGTGACATCTGGACAAGGCATTGGTGTTTCCTGCAACAGCTCCACGAACAACCATGGACTTTCTTCCTTTTTTGCAACAACCATACATGATCTTAAACAAACAAATGATTAGAACTCCAAAGTATGACTCTAGTCTCTAATGCTACAGCTTTAACCATCTGCTGTCACATTGGGGTTTGAATGTGAAACTCAGTTGCTAATAACGGACACCCACTTTAGTAGACCAAACAAATAATGGTTGAAAATACATATGCTGGTGAATAGCAAAAGTGCCAACCAGGAAGTACAGTTTGAACGTTAAGAGAAGGGATGTAACAGGTAAGACACGCCTTGGGATGCTGGCAACCCTCATCATGAGCACCTGAGTTCCATCCCAGCTCTTGGAATGGGCGCCCTGGAAGGCAGCAATGATGACTCACAGCAGCTGTGTCCCTGTCACCCATGTGGGAGCCCTGGATGACGTTCTCAGCTCCTGGCTTTGCCGGGGCTCAGCCCTAGCTGCGGTAAACATTTGGGGAGTAAACTAACGAATAGAATCTTTTCGTCTTTCTCTCTCTGCCTTTCAAATAAGTTGAATAATTAAAGAGAGAGAGAGAGAGAAAGAGAGAAACTGTTATGCTCCCCCACCCTCCCAGGAATGAGAATGCATAGTTGGAGGAAATGCCAAACAACTTTTATGGCTTGTCAGGAGCAGGGAACCTTTATTCTGCCAAGTGCCACTTGGATATTTATAATATCATTTGCAGGGCATACGAAATTATCAATCTAAAAATTAGCCTGCTCTAAATTTAGTGAATTTCAAGTCCCTCCAGTGATTGGTTGCCTTGGCAGAGCCAGATCAAATGATTTTGCAGGCCATATGCTTTGGAGGCCTACAAGCCAGACACTGACCTCCTTGGTTAAGTGAAGGAGAATTAAGCACCCAAAGCTTCCAAAGACTCTACCTTTGTATAGTAGCTGCTATACAACACAGCCCTGTGGGGAAGATGGGAGGCGACCCAAACTTACACGTGAAGAACCAAGGGAAAATTTTGGGGAGAATTTTGCATGTTTTCATGTAAGACATTATAACAAAGACAACATGAGATGCTCGGCTCAAGAGAAAGGACAGTTAAGTGCTCATCTGGACGACACACCGAGAACTACAAACAGGTTCCTGTAAAATCAACCTGGGGAAGATAAAATGCTTGAATCAATTTGGTGCAATAAAGCTACTTGCAATCTCCACATAGGTCAGACACTTCCAGAAACTAAGAATAAAAAGGTGAGTAAAACTAAAACCCCAAAGTTAAAAGCTTTTAGGCCACAAATGTAAACATCCTGAAAGGTTCCCCTATTGTGTTCATTGGGGGTGGAGCAAAGTGCTAAAATGAATTGAGCTCAAGCTAATAGACAGAATACATTTGAACAGAATGAACTGGAACACTGCTGTTGTGCCATGAGTAAAAGAAAATAGAAGAAAAGCGTGCCTGCTTTTGTGAGGGCATGAAAAAAAAAAGTGAAGATGCTTATTCCTCGTATTACATCTTGTCGGATATTGGCAGGCAGAGCAGGCCCTCCAGTCGGGGTGACGTCAATGAGCTCTGCTGAATTCCACGCAGGGAACTGTCAAGCTGACAACTTCCATTACTATTTAATCACTGTGCCAGTCTTTCAAAATAACACGTCAGACCTTCTAAGTGGGAATGTGAAATGGGATTATAGTAATTCTTTCATGTTTAAAGGTATTAATGGTTGTCATTATAAGCTGAAAGTAACATATTACTAAAGGACCCAAACTTATGGCAAATAAGAGATAAATTTTTAATAACAAGAAAATCAATATGGAATTCATTTCATCATGTCCAATGAATTATTCAAAGCAATCTGTTTCAAAAGACTAAGTATATGGTCGATTGAACAGACCAAAATCTCTAGAGGGATATTTGGGACTGTTACTGCAGCCTACTGAACGTCAGCTACTTATTGGAAGGCGAGAATGACATGAGCAAGCCTCCAAGTGAATTGTCAGAGAGCAGAAACTTGAAGAAGCCCGGAAAGGGAAAACTGGCACAGTAGAGAATGATGGTCAGGAGCAAAGGGCCCAAGTTAGAGGGAGGCAGGTTCTAGGCTGCTTTTCATTATAAACCACTCTACTACTGCCCAGCAATGATGCCACACTCTGGCTCTCCCTCTGAGTTCCCAGTCTCCTCAACACTTGCCTGCTCCTCTCCCTTCGCTTTCTCAATTTGTTGAGTCTACATTATTGCTGATTGCTACTGGGTGCCTCAAATTTGCAACATGATTTTCCCATACATGATCAAGAGACTAAATCAGTTAAAATGAGTTGAATTAAGATGATTAAGAATGAGTTTATTGGGATGTGTATTTGGTGCAATGGTTAAGATACTGCTTGTGATGCCTGCATCTCACACCCAAGTGACTGGTTCAAGTCCTGGCTCCACTTCTGATCCGGTTTCCTGCTAACATGTACCCTGGGAGGCAGAGATAAAAGCACCTAGGTCTCTGTAGCCCACATGGGAGACCAGTTAAGTTTTGGAATCTAGCATGCTTCAGTGTGGCCAATCTTACCTGCTGTGCAAGACTGAACTGTCTGGAGACTGAACTAGCATATAGAAAATATCTCTGTCTTCCAAATATAATGGAAATACATATCTTTTCTTTCTCTTTTTTTAAAGGAATAAGTTTCCTAAATGCAAGCAGATGAGAAATCTGCACCCTAGTGGGGATGACATCCAGGCATAGGGCAGGTCTAAAAGATACTGATCTTATAAAAATGAAATAACCATCAGAGAACCTTATCTAGGGTTTTCATGAAAGTAATAACATCAACATTTTCAGTTTAAATATTTATCTCAGACTAATCAATCTGTCTATAATAATACAGATCACTAAATAAAACCACCAGTTGTTTGAAAAAGAATATAAAATCGTGAACAGCCAGAAGCTGCATTTCTTGCCAGTTCTGCAGCCCTCCCAGGTTACAGGAGTCTATACAGACCTGGGGACAAAGGGCAAAGACATGAAATGAGAAGCACTGAGCTTAGCTTTCTGTGACAAGCCAAACGGCAACAACTGGAACGGAACTATACAAACACTTATGGACTTGTTGTGACACTTGCAACTACATGACCAGACTGTTTCCCTTTCAATAAGCAGTCACAGTCCTTCCAACAGAATGAATAAACATTTTTGTCTAATGTCAGGATATTATAATTTTTTTAAAGATTTATTCATTTTATTACAGCCAGATATACACAGAGGAGGAGAGACAGAGAGGAAGATCTTCCATCCGATGATTCACTCCCCAAGTGAGCCGCAATGGGCCAATGCGCGCCGATCCAAAGCAGGGAACCAGGAACCTCTTCCGGGTCTCCCACCTGGGTGCAGGGTCCCAATGCATTGGGCCGTCCTCGACTGCTTTCCCAGCCCACAAGCAGGGAGCTGGATGGGAAGTGGAGCTGCTGGGATTAGAACCGGCACCCGTATGGGATCCCGGGGCATTCAAGGCGAGGACTTTAGCCGCTAGGCCACGCCGCCAGGCCCAGGATATTATAATTTTCACAGTACCTTTAATGAGGTAAGATACTCCAATTTTTAAAAATCATTCACTTATTTTATTCATTTTACTTGAAAGTAAGAGTTACAGAGAAAGAGGGAGAGGCAGAGAGATCTTCCTCAGCTGGTTTACTCTCCAAATGGTCCTAATGACCAGAGTTGGGTAGATATGAAGGAAGGAACCAGGAGCTTCTTCTCGGTCTCCCACATAGGCACAAAGACCTAAAGCCTGGGGCTGTCCTCTGCTTCCTTCCAGGCCAGTAGCGGTGAGTTGGATTGGAAGTGGAGCAGCCAAAACTTGAACTTGGGGTCTGCGTGGGATGTTAGCGCCATGTGTGGAGGATTAGTCCAATAAGCCAATCTTCCAAATTAACACTGGTCACTTAGATAATTCTTACTAATACATATAGTCTACTTAACTAAATAAAAAAAAGGTACACTCCCTGGAGAAGAATACTTATTTTGATACAGTAATCCAAGAAATGCTTTTGATCATCGTAAAATAATGTCAACAAGGACTCCCTTCTGTGAAAAAATACTTTCTTAACTGCATAAACTATGCAAACACGTGTAAGTATTATATTCTGATCTATAATATGTAGCTAATTAGTAAGAATACAGAGAGAGAATCAAGATGGTGGCAAAGCGTGCAGACATGTTTGAGATGACAGAAAATTATTAAACAGGGCAAAGAACAAAGAGCAGATTACTAAAAAAGTTAGGGGCCAGGAAGTCAACAGGGAGGTACCTGGAGAACCCCTGGATACAGGGAAGAGACGACGACGGCAGAGCCGTGTTACAGGGAACAGAAAACCCAGCAGCCACCCATGAGCTATGATCCAGACTCCAATGACAACCAGGGATCCAGAGGCGGCCACAGATCAGCCCTTGCAGCAGCCAGGGGGGCGCTTGGGTTCGTGCAGGGAGCTCGGGAGGTGAAGACAGGCTGGGACTAGCCAATCCTGCCGAATACTTTAGCCCAGCAACCCAATGGAAAGGGAGCTGCGGCCTCCGCAGGGCAGACTGGTGGCGGGTCGGAGCTAACAGCACAGGGATCAAACGCTGGGGTGGGCACGTTTCTAGCTAGTCACATCCGGCTGATCTCACAGGGAGGACAGTGCCAGCTTCATGTCCTGCAGGATCTGGGTGGTCCCCGGATTGAAAAGCCAACAGCCCCAGCTCTCTGACAGTGTTCCACCAGGCGCCATATTGTGTGTTTACACAAGATCAGTGCTGCTGATAAACCTGGGACAGTTGGCCTCTCCCTAATCCAGGACACTGATTGAACATAAAAACTGAGGTGTAGAAATGTAGGTAATACATCTTAGAAAACTGCACTAAGGAGAACAATACACCAAACAGGATTGCAATGTCAAAAGTTAAGAGACAGAGGCACAATGAATGTTACTGAAGACTCCCCGGTAGAGGAACAAAAGCCTCTAACACCCTCAGAGTGAACTGAGGCAGACACTGAAAAAATGGGGTACACAGAATTCAGAAAATATAAAGTTTCTGACCAACAGCGAGAAGCACATTATACAAGAATTCAAAGAATTTAAAGAATTTGTTACACAGCCAATGAATCTAATGAAAGCTGACATTTCAGAAGTTAAGAATATAGAGGAGCAGGGCTCTCGCAAGATGGCCGACATAGGAGGAAGACTGTGAGAGAGCTCACAGACAGAGAGGGCTAGAACGCGACAAAAGCGTAAGTGGAGCAGCATAGAACTACAGGGAGAAGAACGTGAAGTTCCCTGGACAGTGTGGAGCCAAAAAAATCCATACAACTCGGAAGAGCAACCAGGGAAAAACAAAGCAAAGGACAGGGAAGACGACTTTCCGCTCCTGACCTGCTGAGTCACCTCTGAGTGCAGACGCTGAAAGCCGCAGAACCCACCCAAAGACCGACCTGAAGACGCTGTGGCCGTGAGGACCGGAGGTGATTGGGACCCGCTGGCATCTGCTCACCCTGGTCACCAGGACTCGCCAGGACCTGCCCCGCTGCGGACACCAGGACCCTGAATCACCGGGACCCGCCGGCATCTGCCCACCCTGGTCGCCAACCCCCGGGACCTGCACCAGCCGCAGCCTCCAGGCTCCATCGCGACCCGCGGAGACCAGCAACGGATGCAGCAATCGGGAGACGCACTGGCGGCCAGGATTCCCACCAGAGGAAGAGGCAGACTGCAAGAACCTGAGGTTTGAGTGAGTTGGGTGGGGACAGTGGTGGGTTGGAGGCTTCGGGAGTTGGCCCCCCAGGGGCACGGACAGAGCCTGAACACAATTGGTCTCCCCGCCCCTCCCCCCCCAGGCTCCAGCCTCTAGAGACACAGGGCGAGTGCCTTGAGACTGCCAAAACTGTGTCTGGGAGAAAGGCAAAAGGCACACTGGATACTCCCCTGTGCCTTTGCGGTGTGGCACTCAGCTGGGCGGTGCTATCCCACAGGAACCCAAGCACGCCTCTGGGCTGGGCAGTTCCCTGCTAGCGCAGGGGCGGTCGGTCCCCTGCAAGTGCTGGGGTGGGCGGACCTGCGCAGGAGGCGTTTCCAGAGAGCACCTGGAACACGCCCTATAGTCCCTTGCTCCGAGCCCTGTGATCCAGTAAACAGGGTGCGCGCACAGAGAGTGCCTTCACTCCCCCACGCCCTGTGGTAGCATACCTGTAGGGCACGAGCTGAGAGTGCGCTTTGAATCCTCTGGGCCCTGGAAGAGGCGCCCTGAGGTCCAGTGTTCTGGAGACGCACCAAAAGTGCCTTGAAAATTCCCACACCCTGCTACTCCACGCCTGCAGACTCCGATCTCTACAGGATAGTGCTTGGAGACCCCTCAGCACACTGGTGCCTAGGTCTCTCAAAAAAGAAACACTAACACAATGGGAAGAAATACCAGAAAAGGTAATGATCCAGATGAGAGTGCCAACACCCTACCAATAAAGGATCGAAAGCCAATGTCTATTTCGGAGATGCGAGATGAAGACATAGAAGATCTACCAGACAAGGAATTCAAAAAAATAATGTTAAAATATGTCAGAGACAATGAGAAGAATTGGGAGGACTTCAAGGAATTCAAGAACCACATAGCCTCAGAAATACAACAAATGAAAAGTAAAATCCTTGACTTAGAGCACAAAATTGAGAGCCTAACCAACAGAACAAATACAGCAGAAGAGAGGATCTCTGAAACGGAAGACACACAAAACGAACACACCCAGTTCATGAAACAGCTGGAGACAAGTCTGAACAAAGCCAATAAGACCATACAAGAAATGAAAGACAACCTCAGAAAATCGAATATTAGGATTATTGGCCTTCCTGAAGGAGCGGAAAAAGAATCAGGAATGCAAATGGTGCTCGACGAAATTATACAGGAAAACTTTCAAAACACTTGGAACATGAATCCAGCTCAAATCCAGGACGGTCAGAGGACTCCCAGCAGATATGACCCAAAGCGATCTTCACCCAGACATATGGTGCTCAAGTTCCACTCCAACGAAGACAAAGAAAGAATCCTGAGACAAGTACGAAGCAGAGAAAAGATCACATACCGGGGAAAACCAATCAGGATCACGGCTGACTTTTCTGAAGAGACCTTACAAGCAAGAAGAGAATGGACAAAGATCTTCCAAATCCTGAATCAGAACAACTGTCAACCAAGACTATTGTACCCAGCAAAGATCTCATTCGTATTTGAGAACGAAATCAAATACTTCCACAGCAAAGAGAAATTAGAAGAATATGCCAGCACAAAACCAGCTCTACAAAATCTCCTTAGAAATGCACTAATTCCAGAAAAAAAGGAGGTGAATCATAAGCAAAGATGGCAAACAGGAAGGTCTCCCCACTAAAGTCCACACAAGGAAGGGCAATAACACAGATATCAACACCCACAAAAACAAGTATGGCAGGGCAAAATCACAACCTCTCAATTTTAACTCTCAACACAAATGGCCTGAACTCACCAATCAAAAGGCATAGATTAACAGAATGGATTATCAAACAGCACCCAACTATCTGTTGCCTACAAGAGACACATCTAACCAGAAGAGATTCAAAGAAGCTGAAAGTGAAAGGTTGGAAACAGATATTTCAGGCTGGGGTAGCTGTCTTAATTTCAGATGATGTGGACTTCAATCTGACACACATCAAAAAGGACAGGGAAGGACATTATATATTGGTGAAGGGACTGATCCATCAGGAAGTAATTACCATTGTGAACATATATGCACCAAATTCAAACGCACCTAGCTACGTGAAGCAATTACTCACGGACTTAAGGGGAGACATAGATATGCACACAATAATAGTGGGTGATCTTAACAACCCACTAACAACTATAGACAGATCAACAAAACAAAAACTCAACAAAGAAACAACAGAACTCATACAAACAATAGAACAACTGGACTTGGTTGACATTTATAGAATTTTTTACCCTAAGGCCACAGATTATACATTTTTTTCAGCAGTGCATGGCACCTTCTCCAGGATCGACCACATGATAGGACACAAAGCAAACCTAAATAACTTCAAAAAGATAGGAATCATACCATGTACCCTCTCAGACCACCACGGAATGAAGCTGGAAATCAGCAATTCAAAATGCCCCAGGAAATACAGAAACTCTTGGAGGCTGAACAATATGCTACTAAACGAACAATGGATCAGAGAAGAAATTAAAGATGAGATCAAAAAATTTATGGAAACCAATGAAAACTCTGACACAACATTCCAAAATTTGTGGGACACTGCCAAAGCAGTGCTACGGGGTAAACTCATCGCAATTGGAGCTCATGTCAAGGCCCAAGAGAGGCGCCAAATACAGGAACTAAACACACACCTCCAGGAACTGGAAAAACAACAGCAGAAGAGCCCCACACACAATAGGAAACAAGAAATCATCAAAACAAGGGAGGAAATCAACCAGATAGAAATAAAAAAAACCATACACAAAATCAATGAATCAAAAAGCTGGTTTTTTGAGAAGATAAACAAGATAGACACTCCACTGGCCCAACTGACAAAGAAAAAACAAGAGAAGGCAAGAATTAACAGCATCAAAGATGAAAAAGGCAACATAACAACAGACACCGCATCCATTAAGGCCATAATCAGAAATTACTACAAAGCACTGTACTCCAACAAATCAGAAGATCACCAAGAAATGGAAAAGTTCTTAGACTTCTACCACTTGCCAAAACTTAGCCCAGAGGCAACAAACGACCTGAACAAACCCATAACTGAAGTAGAGATTGAATCAGTGATTAAAAACCTCCCAACAAGGAAAAGCCCAGGCCCAGACGGCTTCACTCCAGAATTCTACAAAACATTCCGAACAGAGCTGACCCCAATCCTCTACAAACTCTTCAAAACAATAGAAAAAGAGGCAACCCTTCCAAACTCATTCTATGAAGCCAACATTACCTTAATCCCAAAACCAGACAGAGAACTAACAGAGAAGGAAAACTACAGACCTATCTCTTTGATGAACATTGATGCTAAGATTCTCAACAAAATCCTAGCCAACAGAATTCAAAAACACATCAGACAGATCATTCATCCAGATCAACTAGGATTCATCCCTGGAATGCAGGGATGGTTCAACATTCGAAAATCTATAAATGTGATACACCACATCCAAAAACTGAAAAACAAGAATCACATGATAGTATCAATAGATGCGGAAAAAGCTTTCGACAAAATCCAACATCACTTCCTACTAAAAACCCTAACCAAGGTAGGCATAGATGGAAAAATCCACAACATAATTAAAGCAATATATGAAAAACCCAACGCCAGCATCATACTGAATGGAGAAAAGCTGGAACCCTTCCCACTGAGATCTGGAACAAGACAGGGATGTCCACTTTCTCCACTACTATTCAACATAGTCCTAGAGGTACTCGCTGAGGCCATAAGACAAGAAAAAGAAATCAGAGGAATCCAAATGGGAAACGAAGAAGTCAAGCTCTCACTATACGCAGATGATATGATTCTTTATGTAGAAGAGCCAAGAGACTCAATACAGAGACTGCTAGAACTTGTACGAGAGTTTGGTAGAGTGGCAGGGTACAAAATTAATGAACAAAAATCAACAGCCATAGTGTATGCGAACAGCCCCAAGATGGAAAAAGACTTAACCAGCAAGATACCATTCAAAATAACAGAGAAAAGTATGAAATATCTGGGAATAAATCTAACCAAAAATGTAGAAGACTTATTTGAAGAAAACTACAATCTGCTTAAAAAAGAAATTGAACAAGACCTCAAAAGATGGAGTAATATCCCATGCTCCTGGATAGGTAAAATCAATATCATTAAAATGTCTATACTGCCAAAAGCAATATATACATTCAACGCAATCCCAATCAAATTGCCCAAAATATTCTTCATGGAACTGGAAACAATGATCCAAAGGTTCATCTGGAAGCACAAAAAACCACGGATAGTTAGAACTATCCTGAAGAACAGGAAGTTAGCAGGGGGAATCACAGTTCCGGACCTCTGGACATACTATAGGGCAGTGGTTATCAAAACAGCGTGGTACTGGCACAAAGATAGAGAGGAAGATCAATGGAGCAGAATAGAAACGCCAGAAGGAAACCCACACAGATACAGCCAAATAATCTTTGACAAAAAGACAAACGACAACCCAGGCAAATGGGAAGGTCTGTTCAATAAATGCTGCTGGGACAACTGGTTGATAGCCTGCAGAAACAAAAAAATAGATCCACATCTCTCACCATACACTAAGATCAGATCTAAATGGATAACAGATCTAAACCTACATCCAGAAACCTTCAAACTTTTGGAAGAAAATGTTGGAAACACACTGGAACACTTAGGGGTAGGCCCTCACTTCCTAAAAAAGACTCCAGATGCAGTAGAAATCAAGACCAAAATAAACAATTGGGACCTCATCAAACTAAGAAGCTTCTGTACAGCTAGAGAAACAATCAACAAAGTAAAAAGGCAACCCACAGAATGGGAGAAGATCTTCGCACACGACATAGGTGACAGAGGGCTAATCTCCAGAATATACAAAGAGCTACAAAACAACCAAAATGTCAAAACAAACAACCCACTCAAGAAATGGGCACGGGAAATGGGCAGACACTTCACAAAGGAACAAACCCAAATGGCAAATAAACATATGAAAAAATGCTCAAGTTCCCTGGCAATAAGGGAAATCCAAATTAAAACATCAATGAGGTACCACCTAACGCCAGTAAGACTGGCCCACATGAATAAAAGCACCAACGACACTTGTTGGCGAGGTTGCGGGGAAAAGGGAACCCTACTCCACTGCTGGTGGGGCTGCAGGCTGGTACAGCCTCTATGGAAATCAGTATGGAGAATATTCAAACAACTCAAATTCAACATACCGTATGATCCAACAATAGCACTCCTAGGAATATATCCAGAACACTTGTTCTATGAGAAACCAACATGTACTCCTATGTTCATAGCAGCACAATCAGTAATTGCAAAAACATGGAAACAACCAAAATGCCCATCAAAAGAGGATTGGATAAGAAAGCTATGGTTCATCTACTCCATGGAATACTACTCAGCTATTAAAAAAAACAAAATGCAGTTCTTTGTGGCCAAATGGGCCAAACTGGAAACCATAATGCTAAGGGAAATGAGCCAATCACAAAAGGTTAAATACCACATGTTTGCCTTAATTTAAGATGATATGATGTTATGTATAACATGTTATGTTTTGAATGTTATATGTTGTGTATAAACTAAAATTGAAGTATAGGTGAGGTGGTCACAGAAGGTGGCTGGGAACCCGCATTTACTTTTAACATATTGGTTACTCATTACTATGTCAATTAATTCCATAATGATGTAAATTTTTGCTGATGGTATGTTGGAGCTTTCAATTGACTGGGATGATACTCTGCTGGCTCTGTCATCAGACCAGAGAGGGTATACCTAAGAAACCGTTGAACTTGACGGGACAATAAGATGCTGGACTCTATGTTTGGTATACGCTTGCAATGGGGAAATCTCAACTGAACTTGAGCTGTGGTTATGCAATAAGGTGGAGGAATCCACCATGGTGGGAGGGTTTGGGGAGGGGTGGGGAGAACCCAAGTATCTATGTAACTGTGTCACATAATACAATGTAATTACTGAAGTTAAATAATAAATAATTAAAAAAAAAAAAAAAAAAGAATACAGAGGAGCAAATTAAATGTACAGTGGAGAGTCTAAAAAATAGAATGAATGAAGCAGAAGAAAGAATATCAGAATTGGAAGATATTTCCTGTCACCAGCAAGAAATAAACAAAAAGCTGGAAGCAGAGCTAGGCCAAGCTAAAAAATAATTAAAAGATACAATTAAAAGGCCCAACATAAGAATTATGGGAGTTTCAGAACGCACAGAAAGAGCAACTGGGATTAAAGGTGTATTCAATGAAATAATACACGGAAATTTCTAGAGAAAGAATTGGGAAACAACATCCAGGAGGGGCACAGGACTCCCAACATGATTGACAAAAAGCGACCTTCATCAAGGCATGTGATAATCAAGCTCTCCTCAGTTGAACACAAGGAAAAAAATCCTCAAACATGCATGTGACAAAAATCAAGTGACTTATAGAGGAGCCCCATTCAAACTCACTGCTGACCTCTCAGAGGAAACACTATAGGCCAGGAGGGAATAGAGTGACATATTCCAGACCACCCCCCACCAAAAAAAATGGATAGTAGAAAGTAAACATACCAGTCAAAATAGTACTTGGAGACCTGCCTCCTATTTTGGAATCCTTGGATTTGAATTGTGGCTGTACTCTGGGGTTTTACAGCTTCTTGCTACATTATGCCTTAATGAGACAACATAGGACCACTCAACTAGTTGAGTCTTAGTCACTCACCGGAAAGGTTTGGAATCAGTTCCTAAGGGGAGACAAATGGCGGGTCCAGCGGCGTGGCCTAGCAGCTAAAGTACTCGCCTTGAATGCGCTGGCATCCCATATGGACATCGGTTCTAATCCTACCAGATCCACTTCCCATCCAGCTGCCTGCTTGTGGCCTGGGAAAGCAGTCAAGGATGGCCCAAAGCCTTGAGACCCTGCACTCAAGTAGGAGGGACGTTCCTGGTTCCCTGATTCGGATCGGCACAGCACCGGCCTTTGTGGTCACTTGGGGAGTGAACCATCAGAGGAAAGATCTTCCTCTCTGTCTCTCCGCCTTTATGTGTACTGGACTTTCCAATAAAAATTAATAAATCTTTTTAAAAAAAAAAAGGGAAAAAAGAATACAAACAAGGGTCAAAGGATGCTTCAGAAAACTACAGAAGAATATGAGGAAACTTTTTTGTTAGCATAAAGACTCCACTAAAAGTATCAAAGACATACTTCCCACATGCAAAAAGAAAGCTAGTTTAGAATGAAAGCTTCTGTATGACCCATTTATCTCAGGAAAGACTTAACTTAGACATTATGGTAGATTTTGTTAATTAAAGCAGAATCATTATCACAAAGCTACCAGACTAACCTTGAATATGGATTTACCTCAGTACTTTGGGAAATGTTCCTTGGCAAAGAGGGTTCAAGAACATCAATATCCTCCATTGTTTTTAACCACGAGTACAAATGAGTCTCATCATTTCTTTCCCAACTACAGAACTTGAAAATATAAACCAATGATTTTTAAATAAGTGCGTACATTCATAACACCAGTTTAAAAACTTGGAAAGAAAAACAGTACAGAGAAAAAAACCTCTTTGTTCCTATTTGCCATTGTTAACATTTGTAGTTTGTGTGTGTATGTGTGTGCATATGTGTGTCTGTACAAATTTTAAATTTTTTTTCTAAACACTGAGGGAAAGTTAGAAATATTCTGGTCCTTTGCGCAAAACATATAATTATTCTCTTCAAACATTTCTAGTGGTGAAGTCAGAGACAAAAAAGTTGCTTCAAGTTCCCCATACATATTGTCAAAGTGCTTTCCAGAATGTTCACAACAATTTGGACTGTCATCGCCTGTACCTCAGCCGATTATTCAACTTTCTAATTTGATAGGAATTTGTTTGCTTAACAGTAAGGTTGATTATTTCTGCCAGTTACTGTGCTTTGGTGTTCAACTTTCTTCTTTTGCCTCTTTATAGCTTTTAAAAAAGATTCTTAAAGGTCAAAGTTACCTGAAATGAAAAGGCCTAAGGCAAATTGTACTGTGAGGATAAATTTATAGGCTGGGAGAAAACAACAATTACAACAAAAAACAATCAAAAGCACAAAAACTCAAAGCAATCAACAGTGATATCTCTACACAGAGACTACTGCTGAAGTCCTTGCTGGCTTTGGGGCCTGTAACTAACTACTCCCCAGCTGGCCTGGGACTTTGCTGATAGTTACCTCACCAAAGAATGCAAGTTCATAATGCAGACTCAAACGTTGCTTACAATACACTGCACATTTAAAAATATTAAAGGACTCAACCTTGCAGTGCAGATGTCTAATTTCCAGGCAAATTTCTTACGTTCTACATGAGAAAAAGCATAATCCAGAAACAAAACTATCCTATAATCTCCTGCCACACACCAAAATCAGTGGCATTTCACAGATATAATACACAGAAGAAATGCAAAAATTATAAACAAATCTATGCAAGTATTTTTAAAATGTCTTTAACCTAATGATATGTATCTTTCCTCTATATTTTATGCTTTTCTACTCTTAAAACTAAACCTGGATACAGAGTAGAGGATGAGACAAGCACTGAATTCTTTAAAGCACAGATGATGGGAGAATTTCAGAACAATCTCAAACAAGAAAGCAGTAAGAGTTAAGTAGGTAAGCCTTACACAGCTACTTCTGGATGCAAAATACGCAGTATTTAATCACAGCCTGGATTTAAGAAGTGAAAAAAAGGAGCAACGTTTTTACAATAGGGAAATTGATAATGAGTTTAAGGAAAAGAGGTGCACAGAAAAATGTGAGTTGACGAAGACAGAAAAACTCACTTTGGTAAGTTTCGTAGCTATCTAAAATTTCACAATCAGAGTATCTAGAAACTATTTTTATTTCAATCTGCATATAAGTTTTTTGTGTCACTGTAAAAACAATCTTATTTTTAATTATATGCAAGAGAAGAGAAACCATATTATAGTCTTTTCAAAGCTTTAGTATCTTGGGAGGTTTAAACAGAGCTGCAAAGTCCTAGAGTGTAAGTGAATGTGTATGTGACCTAATTCACAGGTGTCCTAATCAAAGAGCACTCTCCAAGCAAGTAGGACTACAGAACAACTGCTGACTCTATGAAAATCAAGTCCTTATTCCTGCCAACAGCATGAGGGTGAATTAGACACTGACTAGGAAGAAACTTGGAGGTTCAGGCCAGAGAGTGACAGTCCTCTAGTCTGAAGCAGTTTAGAGTTCACAGCGTATGCGTTCACACTTAGTGTGCAATTAGGGAAAAGCTTATAGGCCAACTTCTGCAGAGAACAAGTTCAGGCAAACCTGCACAACAATCACAGATGCTGAAGACAATGGCTTGAAGACAGCTAACAGGCTTAGTCATTCCAAAGCATGTGCTCACTCCTGATTAAATCACACGCCACAAAAACACTCTAATGGGGGTGGGTGTTTGGCACAGTGGCAGAGATGCCACTTTGGATGCCTGTACCCTGTATCAGACTGCCTAGTTCAAGTTGTGGCTGTGTTCCGAATTCTTGCTTCATGCTAATGTGTAATCCAGAAGGCAGCAGGTTCCTGCCACCTATGTGGAAGACTTCTGAGCTCCCAGACTCATCCTGGTCCAGCTCAAGCTGCTGTGGGCATCTGGTAGAGTGAGCCAGTGGAGAATCTGTCTGTCTGTAGGTATCTTAAATAATTTACAAATTTAACAAAATAAATACATACATTAAAAGTGTCAAAGAATTATGAGCTATGTAATATGCAGAATCTATCAATACCAAAGGACAACTCATTTTTTTCCCCTTCAGTAGCAAAACAAACTCCAAATCATATTCTCAGCTGAACTACAGGACCAATTCCACAGTGACAGTTAATCTCCAGCTCCGAGGCTAAGCATGTGGCCCAGCTGTTAAAATGCTACTTGGGACACCCACACCCACTGCCAGGCCTGTGTTTGGGCCCTGGTTGTGTTCCTGACTGCAGCTTCCTGCTGGTGCCCACCCTGGGAGCCAGTGGTCATGCTACAGGTACTTGGGTTTCATCATCAGTACAGCAGACCTCACTGGAGCGCCTGGCTCCTGCCATTATCCTGACCCTGCCTGGACTTTGGTAGGCATTTAGAGAATGAACTAGAAAACGGGAGATTTCTGTCTCTTTCTCTACCTTTCAAATTAACCAATAAAGAACTTAAAATACACATTTGTATATGTATGTGTGTGTGTGTGTGCATTTTATTTGAAAGAGAAAGTCAGAGAGAAAAGGAGAGACAGAGGCAGAGGTCTTTCTTCTGCTAGTTTACTTTCCAAATGGCTGCAATGGCGAAGACTGGGCCAGGCCAAAGCCAGGAGACAAGAACTTCTTCTAGGTTTCCCCTGTGGGCACAGGACAAGCTAGGTGATCCTCCACTGCTTTCCCAGGAGCACCAGGAGGGTTTGCATCAGAAGTGGAGCAGTCAGGAATCAAATTCGAGCCTATATGGGATGCTGGCACTGCAGGTGGCAGCTTTGCTCATTAAACCACAGCTCTGGCTGCTCCCCTATATGTATGAGTTATCAACAAATAACACACCCATGTGAATCAAATTTAAGAGGTCTGCAAAAGAATGTTTCTTTCCATTTCTGTGTCATCAAGCCATCCACTCTCCTTCTGCATGCAACATCATCAATTTCTACTGTATTGTTACAGAAAAAAATCAATCACTATTGCTTCCTTCATGAGGGCTGAAGTATGATTCTTTCATGCTTTTGGAATTCATTTATTTAACATTTAATCATTTTTAGCTGGCATTTACAGTGACACTATTCCATTTGCCGGTAAAAAAGTCAGATTTGCTTCACGAAATTACTTTGAATAATTTCTTTTTTAGATATGGAACAGGTTTAAAAAACTTTGAAACTATGCATCTTTGGAAGACTTTGAAGAGGGACCAACATCATAGCACAGGGGGTAAAGTCTCATTCCACTGGGGCTCATTTCCTGCTCCAGCAGCTCCACTTCTAATCTAGCTCTGTGCTAATGCACTGGGGAAAGCATGGGCAGATGACCCAAGTCCTTGGATCCCTGCCACCCATGTCAGAGACATGGAGGAGGGCCCTGGCTCCTGACGTCAGCATGGCTCAGAACTGGCTACTGTAATGACCTGGGGTGTAAACCAGCAAACAGAAGATCTTTCTCTAACTTTTTCAACTATACAAAATATACCCTAAAAAAAGGAAAAAAAAAAAAAAAAAGAAAACCCTCAAAAATTTGCTTATGAAAATCTTTGCCCTTCAGGCTTTTAGAGAAGTAAGCCACATGTAACTTTCTCTAACATGCTGGTTCTCAGAACTCTGAGATTACTGATTACTGATTGTCCCAAAGACCTGCAGTTGATGTGGATTTTGGCTACTCATGTTCAAAACATCACAACAGAAACTTTAAAAAATTTTATTATTTAAATATTTAATTTAGAAAATTTTTATATTAAAAACTAATATACATGCTATTAAATACTAATTACTTAAATGGAACTGAATACATAATTTACTTCACATAATTTAAGAATCTCACATTAGCATAAACAGCATTTGATTAAAAAACTATATTTTCTGGGCCCGGTGCAATGGCCTAGTGGCTAAAGTCCCCGCCTTTCACATACCAGCATCCCATATGGGCACCAGTTCATGTCCTGGCAGCCTTGCTTCCCATCCAGCTCCCTACTTGTGGCCTGGGAAGGCAGTTGAGGACAGCCCAAAGCCTTGGGACCCTGCACCCATGTGGGAGACGTGGAAGAGGCTCTGGGCTCCTGGCTTCGGGTTGGCTCAGCTCTAGCCATTGCAGCACATGGGGAGTGAATCAGCAAACGATTTTTCTTTCTTTCTCTCTCTCTGCGTATCTGCCTCTCCAATTAAAACCAAACCAAACCAAACCTGCATTTTTCAAAAACAAAACCAAAAAAATTTAGTAAGAATTGCATCTCTCTTCAATGGCTGCTATGTTTTATATCTGCTATTAACACTCAAAGAGTTCAGATATCAGATATGATGAATCCTCAAAAAGTTTCACTGCCCCCATGAGTGATAAGCAGGCATACTCAAACATCTTAGAATTATTACAAAAAAACTTTTAACCTGAAAGTCCATCCAAAGAGTGCTAGAAACTTTAGATTACACTTTTGGGCATTGCTAGATTAGTTTGTCTATATTTCCTGCATTCAGCTTTGATACACTACAATTTCTAAGAAATTTTTTTGGGAGTGGAATGTTGTACAGCAGAATAAGCTATTACCTGTGATGCCAGTATCCCACAGATGTACAGGTTTGAGTCCTGAGTGCTCCATTTCCAATTCAATTCCCTGTTAATGTGCCTAGGAAAGTCCCATAAGTTGACCCCTATGATTTGGTCACATGGCAAACACCGGGGGCTCTCCATGCTCCTTGCTTCAGCATGGCTCAAAGGGCCATGTTAAAGCTGCTAGAGGGCTGTTAGAGACACCTGGGTTGAAAGTTTTCTCTCCCTGGAACTCTGCCATTCAAGTTAATAAATAAATATCTTCTTCTCAAAAAAGAATAAAATTTCCTGGATTATAAAGGTTTTCAAATATTTTTAGAGCCACACAAAGTAGTCTTCTTTCAAAAAAATATTTAATTTTTTAATTTGAATGGCATAAGCCAGAGAGAGAGGGAGAAACAGAATTAACAATCCACTCTCTGGTTCACTTTCAAAGTCCCAAGCAACCAGAACTGGCTAGAATGAACCAAAGACCTAAGAGCTGCATCTGGATCTCCCTGAGTAGTGGCAGAGGCACAAGCACCTGTGCCACCATCTGCCACCTCCCAAGATGCATTAATAGGAAGCTGTATCAGTACAATGGTCAGGACTTGAATGGGCACTCCCATGTGGGATACAAGTTGCCTACAACCCATTGAACCACAGCATGTGCCCTAAATCTGTGGGACCTTCTTTTCCAGTTTTTCCATTCTGCATGCATCCATGTAATCCTTTTGTGTTAGCTAACACTGTTGTAAACAAGCTCTTAGTTTACTTGTCAGTTCTATTTTTATTTAACTTGTCTAGTTCACTGACTTTTTAAACAGTCTTTACTGTTTCCTTCATCTTTTCTTAGCTGACTTCCTTGCTCTTTCTAAGTTGAACTAGGCTGACTTTTCTTAGCCGGTTAGCTATTCTTAGCTGACTTATTTCATTCCTTCTTGTTTCTGAAAATATATATATATATTTTTTAAAGTTTTTTTTTATTTGAAAGTTACAGAGAAATACAAACACACAAGATAGAGGTCTTCAGTCTTCTGGTTCAATACCCAAGTGGCTGCCACAGCCAGGTGTGCACCAGTCCGAAGCCAGGAGCTTCATCTGGGTTTCCAAGGTGGGGAAAGGGACCAAGCACTTGGACCATTTTTCACTGCTTTTCTCAGATCACTGGCAAGGAATTGGATCGTAAATGGAACATCCCACACCTCCCAGTGCTTCTATGGGATGCTGGTATCACAAGTAATAACTACCTTTTATATCACAATACAAGCTCCAAAATCAGTATTTTTAAGGCCATTAATTTTTCTGCTTTAGATGAATTTCACAGTTCTCCTATTTGGTCTGCTCCATAGCTTCCGTGCTCCTATTTTCCCTGTCAGCTCTTTATGTTTTTTTTCTTTGCAGCAAAGCTCTGTTCTAAAATGACTCTGTATTAGCTGCATCTACTTCCTATTTTCCTGTTCTTCATGAAGTCCTCTGTAACTCCAGGCTTCACTAACCACCACTACACATCTGCCAAACTCTGATGTTTCATGTATGATGTGAATAGGAGTAGAGTACACTTCCTTTCCCTTTTCCCTCCTCCATGGGTACACAACCTGGCTTACCACCATTTATGTTCTACCCACTGCATTACCACATTTATCCCAAATCGAACACTCATGTGGTGATTCTACGCCACATAACGCACCATCCTCTGAACTACCATCACCCTGACTCAATCATTACAACTTAGAATGTGAATGTGTTTTGATATCTAGTAGAGGTAAATTTTACAACTGGGTTGTTGTTTCTGATTGTGTTGGCTATTCGTTTCTTTGCTTCTTGCAAAGTTTAGAATCAGCTTGATTAAAAAAAAAGACAAAAAGACAAAAGATCATGTTGTAGCTGTCATTGTGGTTCACTATGCAGATGTATTTCAGAAAAACTGGCATTTAATAATAGTCAATCTTTCAAAACATGAGCAAAAGTATGTTTCCATTTACTTAAGACTTTTTATGCTTTCTTTGTAATGTATCATTGGTTTCCCAGCAATCAAACACATTTTCATTGAGATTTATCCCTACAAATTCCTGTTGTTTTATACAAACCTAAATTATATTTTATCTTAATGTTGCCAATAACTGCTTTATAGAAATACAACTATATACTGATTTCTCAGCAAGTGTGCTAAATTCATTTATGATTAATCCAAGTAATTTTCTGGGTACCTAACTATGTCACATATAAATAAAATCATCTTATTTTTCAGCAATTGGTCTTACTGGTATTTAACATGTTCATTTGTTATATAGTGTATGGGTCTATCTGATGCAGTGAATTACATCAATTGCTTTTTAATGGAAAAGCAACCTTACAGTCCTACCCAAACACAAATTGGGTCAAAACAAATATAATAATTTGTTAATATGAATACTTTCTTACGTATTATTTATTGAATCTGATAATATGCAGTTAAGCTGTTCTATCTGTATTCAAGCGATGTGGTTGTAATTTTTCAGAGATCTCTTAGCCATTATCTCTTCAAAGATTAAAAAAAAAATCTCTGCTACATGCTCTCTCTCTTCTCCGTTTTCAACACATTTCACATAAGATGAAAAATGGAAGGTAAGGTAATTTTTTTTTAACCTCACTCCCTCTGATAAGTTGGGTCTGGAATCTAAACCCCTCTCTTCATGAGTCTTAATCCTCTCTTCAGGGTTAAGTTTATAGTTAGCAGCCTTAAGGGAAGAGTAACACCCCTCTCCTGCCGAAAGCTAGATGCGCAGATCACACTGAGGTCAAACTGGATTACGACCTCGCAAACCTGGGACTTATTTCTAAAGTGTAACACCATGGGTTCCAGCCTAAACACTGAGGGTAGCATCTATCCTCCAACCTTGTGGGGCTCTAGACACGTGCTTTTGTTTCTCTAGTCATAGGTGTTTGTCAAAAGCTCTGCTCTGCTTCTCCCCCACCTTCCTGATGCTCCACACGGGCTGTCAAGAAGGGTGGCCAGGTCTGCCAAGCTCACTGCCGGACAAGTGCCACTTCTGGTAAGTGCCAACATACGTTTTTTATATTTTGTCCAGTTTTTCACATTCTCTTAGTAGAATGTTAGTCCAAATTACCTTATCCAACATTATTGGAAGTGGAACTTCTCCAGAAACAGATTTAATGTGTTTAATATTTAAGGAATTTAGATGTTATGCTTATTTCCTTGTTTCCTGCCATTACGGGCCCAGACCCACACAGAACATTGTAAAGTATGCATTCTATCAAACATGCTTAAAGATGATGTGCATTTCTAAGAAAGCCAAAAATGGAACACTCTGTGAAGCTATCAAAACACTTTTTAACATTTCTTTTAGGTAAAACATTTAATCCGGGATAGTAATAACAAAACATTTGCAATAAATAACTCTAGATAATGTATTTTAAAAGATAAAAATGTACCAAAGTCATTAAGTTAGAAAAAAGCTTTATTAGCTTTAATGTTAAATTCCTTTCTCTTCTAATTGCTCCAAATCACTTATTAACATTATCTAGATATAAGATGTTACTATGTTTCTCAAACATTCTAAACATAATATAGCTTTTGTTCTTTTTTTTTGTTTTAAAGATTTATTTTATTTTTATTACAAAGTCAGATCTACTGAGAGGAGGAGAGACAGAGAGGAAGTGGAGCTGCCGGGATTAGAACCAGCGGCCATATGGGATCAAGGCGAGGACCTTAGCCACTAGGCCACGCTGCCGAGCCCGATATAGCTTTTGTTCTTATATTTCCTTTTAGCTTTGGAAAAACCACAGAGCTAAGAAAACTTGAATTCTGGTGAAAATCAGAGAAAAACATCATGCCTGTCAACACTTACAGTGAAAAATACGAAAATCAATGTAGGGGTGAGAACCTCTTCTTTCTGATTCAAATCCTGCTCGACTCCTTACACGTACATCTCCTGGACGGAATGAAGAACACAATCCAAGTTTAGAAGGTTTTCATTTTGGAAGAAGTTCCCACATTTAATAAAGGTCCATGTTGTATCACCCTACACATAATGGCCCTTTAATAACATACATGCAGCAAGAAGTTAAGAGTGAACTCAATTCCAACGTTTCACAGATCTTCAGTATTGACTTGTAAGGTTAAATGAGGTGAATTTTTTTTTCAATCTACCCCTACAACAATAATAATTACAGCCTATTAAAGTTAACTTTCAGGAAGATAAGTCAAATGTATGATATTCCAAGCTAACATCTTATTGTTTACATGGAATTAAAAAAGAAGAAAAGGCCACTGAGAAAATCTTTTTTAGAGGAGACAGGAAATCCACAGCACAAAATTTTAAGAAATCATAGCAAGAAGTAAGCATTTATTCAAAATCTATTTTGTGCCTAGTATTGTGTTATGGACTAAAAGAAATAAGAAAAATAGAAGCCACAACAGATGCAATCATATACAGGTACAGAAAACTGAAATCTTAGACTCTACACTGTTTAACCTAATCAATCTCTTTTCCATCGTCAGTGGGTATAATTAAGGTCTTTGGGTGGACTGTAAACTTTGGTATTTATATATCCTTTTTCTCTTTATAGCAACATAATCACATCACTCTTTTTGTCTTAAGGGCATTACTAGGCTTAATTCCCTAATCAACCCTCACTAACAGCAATCTTATCCAGACACGGAAGCTGGACTTTGAGAATAACGTGTGCCATGCCACGAAAGTAGTACAAAGGGCGAGCCAGGAGTTAAACCTGAGCCCTGTGGCTCACAAAGACACACCTCCCCATACCACTTGCACAGCTCCCAGTCTTCAACCTTTAGGTCTTTAGCCCTTATATCCCTGTGTTCACACAATTCTGCTTGCTTAGAAGGCTTCCCTAATTACTTGTTGTTTTTCTAAATAAAATCATCACTTCCTTAAAGGTTCATTTCATTTGCCATGACTCTGTTCCACAATGATGAATCACCTCTCTGAAGTGGTGTGATTCCTCTGCAGTATAATGTCTACCAGATAGCCACCACCCATCAGGCACTGGAAAGACAGCAGTGAACAAGGTATTCAAAGCTCCTGTTCTCATGAAGCTTATCTCATTATAATATGAGACCAACAACACAGCAAATACATCATTGGATTCTATGGTCACACACACACACACACACACACGAATGCAAAGGAAGACAGAAATAGAGAGGGAGGAACAGAAGTGGCACATTAGAGTGGTCAAGAAGTTCTTGCCAAAAAGGAGGCATCTACACAAGTGAGCAATGATCTGCTTGGCTCCCAGGAGGAAGAGGGTTCCCAGAATCAGGAAAAGCAGCATAAACACTTGAAGTCTGGAAGAGCAGTGCACTTGGCGTGTTCAAAGATAGGTGAAGAGGTCATGCCAACAGGAGTGAGGGAATGAGGGCACTGGTGAGAGGCAAGGTCAGATATCCAGGGAACTACATCATGTTGGGCCTTCATGATCTACAGCACTGGCCACTACTCTAACACAGGGAAACACCAGGGAATTGTACACAGAGAAAATGACTTAGCCTATACTTGCAAAGGTTTACTCTGGCCATGTAGACCAGAATAGAGAAAGGTGGCTGCAGGAAAATGGGTAAGGAAAGAGTGCAATCAAAGGAGCAATAACAGTGAGTGGGCTGGATAACATCATCAAGGTGGTGAGATTCTACATTCATTTTGAAAGTATCAGTCAAAAGATTCTGTTGATGAATTGGACATGGAGTAAGAATGACTCCAACATTTCAAACCTGATGAATGGAAGAATTCAGTTAGTTACTGAGAAAGCAAAAGATTACAAAATGAACAGACCTGGGGAATATAAACCTTGTTTTTTTTTCAGACAGGTTGAGTTGAGAATATCTTTAGCACACCTAGTGGGGATGTTCTACAGATTTAAAGAAAATATGAATCTATCACTCTGTTTTAAGGACCACAGGGTCCTAAACATGTTTGTAGGGAAAGATGGTGACAGTAAAGAGGAAAACACTGAACATTCATAAGGGAAAAATATGCACTAGAGTAGACTGGAAGTGAGGCAGGTAAGATATACACAGTAAATTAAATAGAAATAATGGAAGTAAGAGCAAAAATAAGACAAGGCAACACTTAGTTTAAAAGTCTGAAAACGAATCAGTGAAGGAGGCAAAGAAAAACAGGGTAACTCAGATCTATAACATCGGGTAAGGATTCTGAGCTGGAGGGGAAGAATCACAGGAGACCCTTGTAGAACTGAGTAATATAACAGAGATTTAAGCACCAAGACCAAAGATAATTCCATACAAGCCAATTAAGAATAAAATATATCCAGCGACAAAGCTAGTTGATCAGGCAACTGCACACTCTTATTTTCTGTGAAGAATGTTCAAGAAGCAATCTACAGTTGTGGACAAACGACACTGTCCCAGTTACTAAGCCAGAGTGTTCTCCATCAACTCTTTCATGCCTCTCTTTATTCATATTATATTCAGCACTGGTTTCCAGATTCTAAGCTTTACTATAAAATTTATTTCTGCTATGAACAATGATTAAAAAGCCTAATGTTAAGTTATCTCAATCTCAAACAGTAATATATGAGAAACCCAATTAAATAATTCTGCTACAAAATGAATAAAGCTTACCTAGCATACGAATGTACAGCGCAGTCTGATCAGAACTGTCATAGGAAATAGCTCCACGTCTCTAGAAAAAAACACACACACATTTTGATATGTTACAATTAAGTCTGATATTAAACTCAATTTAACAAACATGGATTTGTTTGCTATTTGCCAAGCACTATACAAGAGAAGTTGGTACAAAATGAAAGTAGACATGGTATCTGATCTTGAACTCTCTAATGAGGGGGGGGAGATAAACACAACACAATATGGGCAGGAACTACTGTAGAAGTAGATATTGTATGAAGAGGTAGAAATGTCATCTGAGTAAGTCAAAAGTTTTGGTGGTGACATTTCAGTTGACTCTGAGGTACTGATACAAGTTGCTAATGGAAGAGAGGAGCAGGGTCCTCTACTGGTTCTTCCCCTACTCCCCCATATCTTTTGGTCCACAATCTGCTCTTCACAAAGAAGTAGGAGGGAGGAGTTCAACTTCTCAAATGCTTCAAAATGCTTCTCAAATGCTTCAATGGCAGCTACCGCAGTTCAGGTCAAAAGCTGTCCCCTTCATAGAGGGGACACTGCATCTCCAGCTACCTGAGAGCCCTAGCCCACAGCACACTAAGAAGGGTCGGTGGGCTTCACTACTGTGATCTTTTGCGGGCATTCTCCAAAGGAAAGTTCCACGGGGGAGGGCAGGAACCGAGTCTGTGTGCTTCATCAGTGCATCGCCTGCTTCTAAACAGGGCCTACTACTTAGTAAACCCTAAATAAATATTTGATGAATAAGTGACTAAATGCATGCACTGCAAATAAATCATGAATAACAATTCACAAGCAAAATGATGAGTCAATTAATACTTAGAAGAACTGATATAAATGAAGACAGACTTAAAGATCTGGAAGAGCAAAGTGAACAGGTTTCCTACTACAGTCTAAGCTTTGGGAAGCAAGGACTCCATTCACTGTAGCATCCCAAGACCTCAAATCAGATCCCAACTGTACAACAGTGCACACCAAAATTTATCTGTAAAATTATTTGAACCAAGAGGCAAAAGAAAAGCTTTCAAGTAGTAATAAATGTAACTAATACATGTAGTGTGCCACCACAAAGTAACAAAGAAAATAAAATTGTCCATGGAAAACCCACAAGCAAATCCAAGAATAAACAGTGATTTCTTTTTGCTAAAGAATGTGAAACAATGGGGGGGGGGTTGCTGGTGTGGTGGCGTTCCATATGGGAACTGGCTCAAGTCCCAGCTGCCCTACTTCCTATCCAGCTCCTTACTTATGGCCTGGGAAAGCAGAGGAGGACAGCCCAAAGCTTGGGATCCTACAGCCATGTGAGAGACCCAAAGAGTCTCGTAGCTCCTGGCTTTGGATCAGCTCCGGCCAATGCAGTCACTTGGGGAGTGAACCAACAGATGGAAGTTTCCTTCTGTTTCTCCTTCCCTCTATAAATGAGGGGGGGAAAAAGAACATAGAAATATATGGGGAAGGGCCCGGTGGCGTGGCCTAGCGGCTAAAGTCCTCGCCTTGAACGCACCAGGATCCCATATGGGCGCCGGTTCTAATCCTGGCAGCTCCACTTCCCTTCCAGCTCCCTGCTTGTGGCCTGGGAAAGCAGTGGAGGACGGCCCAAAGCTTTGGGACCCTGCACCAGCGTGGGAGACCTGGAAGAGGTTCCAGGTTCCCGGCTTCGGATCGGTGCGCACCAGCCCGTTGCGGCTCACTTGGGGAGTGAAACATCGGATGGAAGATCTTCCTCTCTGTCTCTTCTCCTCTCTGTATATCCGGCTTTCCGATAACAATAAAAATCTTAAAAAAAAAAAAAAAAGAAGAAATATATGGGGGAAAAAGATGAAATTCAATCGTGTTAGATTAAATGAGTGCCTTCTGAAAAACTTTAAATGTCATTTCTGCATTCCTCCTCCGAAATAAGTTATATTTGGGATAATAATTTAAATGCAAAAATTATTACAAGAAAACATGACCACATTAAAAAAACTCTTGGATAGGAAGGCCTTTCTAATTATCCCATAAAAATCCAGAAGTCACATATCACTAATAAAAATGATCACTTCAAAGAGGGTTAGCACTGAAGTTAACACTTGCACCCCACACAGCAGACTGCCTGGAATGGAACTGTCAGCTCTGATTCGGATCTGGTTTCCTGCTGTTCCTCACTCTGGGATGCAATGGGGATTGCTCAAGCAGTTGAGTTCTTGCCAATCACATGGGAGACCATAAGTGAGCTCCTTGCTCTTGGATTTGGCTAGGCCCAGCCACAGGTGTTGTGGGCTTTGGGGGAGCAAACAGAAGACTTTCTGCTTGTCTCTATGACTTTCAAACCAAAAAAATTACTTCAACAGACTGAAAACTTCATTAGATCTTAAAAAAAAGTGCCATAAGAATAAATTTTTAAAAAGATGACTACTATTATAGAAAAAATGTAGCATATAAACATACTATTTATAAGAAAGAAAAAAAACAAGAAAGGAAGTTTGGTTTCTTTAACAAAAGAAATATATTTTCACTAATCACTTTATTGATCTTCTTTTATAAAACTCTGTCATAGAATTTACAGGTCCAATACATATCTACAAGTCTCAAGGAAAAGCAACTTCATATCTTAATATTATTAAAAACACAATTTACTTTGCTATCCTTACAACTGCACAAAATGTTACTAAATTCATAATGTTAATAATTTAGAAGAAAAATATCAACTAAAAATATTAGGAAATAAAAGCTCACAAAATGCAAAAGGAACAAACATTTCAAACAAAAATAAAACATTAGCTATGAAGAGTGGGGTTGCCAGGCCTGGAGCAATGGCTTGAATGGCTAATTCTCTCTCCACAAGCATTAGGAATCCCATATGCCACCAGGTCGTGGCCTGGCTGCTCCACTTCCTATCCAGCTTCCTGCTTATGGCCTGGAAAAGCAGCAGAGGATGGCCCAAACCTTGGGATTCTGTTCCCACACAGGAGACCCAGAAGAAGCTCCGGGCTCCTGATCAGCTTGGCTCTAGCCATTATGGCCAGCAGATGGAAGGTCTCACTCCTTCTCACTGTATATCTGCCTTTCTGACAAAAATAAATAAATCTTTAAAAAAAAAGGTGATTGCTATCAGGGAAGTTGAGGTACATAGATGTTGAAGGGACACTTACCAATCTGTATCTTTGTACTTTTTGAACTACACTGTGTATGCCTATTATAAATTCACAAAATAAATACAATTTAAAAGTCAAGTACAAAGAAAAGCACCTCCGAAAGGACCAACTGATACAGAATATACTCAGGTACTTAACTTCCAACAACAGAGTTTCCAAAGGAAGCCTCCTGTTGTGTTTCATGGCAAACTATTTATTCTGGAACAAGCAGCCAAGTAACCACTTGGTGTTAAAAGGAGCCACTCACATCTGCTGCTCCAATTTACTCCCAAGATGTTTGGCTGATTGGATTACAACCCTCCCCTCAACATTATCATACTGGGGATTAAACTTAGTAACCCTGGAAGGGCATACATGGAAATAAATAATTCCATCAGCCAAAACATATTAATGAAACTAAAAACATTGCATAATAAATTGTCATGTCAATAGCTATCAATCTGGTAAAATGCAATAACAACCTGGGGAGACTGCTGGTTGAACAATCTCCAAGCAGCTGTCCTCTAATGGTCTTCTTTAGTAAGGCAGCTAGCACTATTATTTTATAATGCAAGAAGGTTATTTTCTAACACAGTCCATAATTAGGAAGATAAAATCTGATGTTACCTTACATCTTAAGGACTGTGAAAGAATAACATCAGCTCTCTATTAAATAAAATAGTAATATGTCAAAAACTGGGTAATGAATACAATGAACTAGGATATACTAAACTTATTTTTAACACAATGATTTTAGGCTCACGTATACAGCCTAATTTAGATATTAAAATGGTAGGAACTGTATTAATCTTAATAAAAACTTGGCAGAAATGTAAAGCTTAGTTTAAATACATATTGACAAGTTATCTATGAATGTGCAAAATACCCAGGTTACTCTATCTGATATAAGGGACTGGTCTACAAAGACTTAGCTTAAATATTCTACTAGACTACAAGACATCAATTTTATGAAATAAATCCAGATAAGAACATTTTTGAAGAGTGCACTTCAAAACACATATTTGAACCTATCAACAAATAGATCTAGTGTGATGATCATTCATTTGCCTCCTTAAGGAAGAAGGTCAAAGTGAATATTATCTTACTCTGCAATTTAGATAGAAACATCTAAAATAACTCATCTTAGAAAAATTTACATTATAACAAAACTTGACCTCCATGTTAGAATCATGTGGTTTGAAAAAATAACTGTATGTGCTTTACACATTGAGACTACTACACAGCCTTATCTTCAGAGTTTAGCATTAAAAAACCCCATATAACTATCAGAATTATATTTTAATTAAAAAAATAGATAAATTTCATAAAAATTCTTTCTTTCACACAGTCAGTCATAAAACATCTTGAGCTATCACCCACATTCCCAGCTCACCTCCGAGGAGCTCCTACTCGTGACTTGTCTAATTTAGCCATCCTGGGAACAGCTTGTAAAGCAAACTAGTATAGGTCAAAACATGGGCGAGGCTGGGCTAATCAGAAACTGACAGCCGCTGCATAAACAAGTTCAACTGCAAGGTTCCACAGGATCCACTGCAGGCGAGCAGGCCTACTCTATGCCCTGGCAGGACACCTTCCTCGCCTTAAGTCAGGGTGAGCTGGTCTTCCATAAAAGATTTGATGGGAGGGTGAATGCCTGGGAGGCGTGAAAGCTGCTCCTGGTATTAGTAAATACCTAACTTTTAAAGGCAGACATGTTTTAAAAACTAGCAAAGATATTCTAAGCACCATTGTTTTCATTTTGTTTCAAGTTTTTCGCCAAATAATCCAGTGAACAAATGCAAGTGCATTTCTCTTATACAGTAAAAGTATTAACATAAAAACTTCTCTGTCAGATAGTGCTTGCATGTTTTCATGAAAACTTACTTAACCCACCCAAGATCTTACTGAGGTAGGTTTAATTAATCCCATTTTACAGATTGGCAAACCAACAGTTAAAGGGCTTAAAATCAGTAGGCATTAAATAAAATATTTAACGACATTACCAAAAAAAAAAAAGAAAGAAAAAAGAAAACACGAAACAAAAAACCCCAGTAACATATAAGCAAAACATGAAGCACAAAGTTTCAAACCTAGCTTTCTCTGCTACACTGGAACAGTGTTTTTCAGAACTCCCTCTTACATACCCTAGACAATGCCTACAGTACTCTTTCTAGTCTTTGAAGATTTTAAAATAAAACTTTAATATTCTAAAAACCCAAATTGTTGATAACCATTTAAAAAGTAAAGCCTCTGAAAATACCCACAATTCAACTAACGCTTTAACATTAACTTGACCTGCATTCAATAAGTTTGGCAAACCAAACCCTTAAAAACAGTGAGTTAAACAGCTCTCTGTATAAAAAATTAATCCTTAACTTTTAAAAACAAGGACTTTAAAAATTTGAGCAAACTTTTTCTTCCTTTGATCTGTTATTCATATTCGCTAGTAAAAGTGGACTACTTTAGGGAGATGAGTATGCTCAAAATGTTATCTTTAAATTCAGTGAAAAATTACATACCAGAGATTAAAACGTTACTTGCAAAGGAAAATTTCTAAGACCTTCATGGTGTTTAGCAAAAAGTAATGATCTTACAAGTTTATTCAGTTTCTTAGTACAGAAAGGGAAAGGAGCATGCTGATGACAGATATCATTCCAACACAAGTGCAGAAGAAACAGCGTAATAATTCCAAATAGTATAATCTTATTTTAGTTTTAGACTCTGATCCAGATGGCAAGTAGCTAGCTAGCACCCTATCAGGGATTTCTCAAGCCTGCTGTCTAGAATTCAACTGGAAAAACAACTGATATAATTAATCTTACACTTCTGGCACTTTATTACAGCTAAACATACATGCTGGCAACAGCAAGACCTTAAGAAAGGTGACTTTTTGGCTTTAAAAAAGTCTACCATTGTTTAGAAGTCTTCAAATTTCACCTTAAACATACAAGTGTTAGTAAATTCTTTTTCTCCAAAGGAAGATGCTTAGATAAGTACACCAGAAGCCTAAACTACAAGGATTTTATCATCTTAAAAGTTAAAGCTGTTTAATCATAAAACATCCCCTAAGACAGCTACTTTGATATTGAGGGATGACAGCAGAAAAAGCCCTAAAGCAGGAATCAAGTGGGATAAGAATGTAAACCACAGGTTGCAATTTTAAGCCTTTTCACTGACCAGTAAACTCAGGCCAGAGGAGAACATCAACTCCTTCTTTTCTATCAGTCATGAGTAGTTGTCACAACCCTCAACAACACAGGGCCTACCTTGGAGGTGATCCACTTGATAAGAACCAAAGCCAGACACCAGATCAATGTAATTCCCATTGGATCAATCAGCTGCCTGCTGCATAATCTCTCTCCTCTCCTGGGGAACCAGGAGGACTTCTGAGGAGCCTGGTAAATGACCAGCTGTCCTGGGACAGAGGAGAGGGGACACTGACTGCCCAAAGCCTTCAGCAGCTGCCTTCCAACAATGATCACCTGACCCCTCTGAGAATGCACTGCCCAGCCAGGCTTCTTACCCAGAGAAGCCACACACCCCGGGTGCTGGGTGGAGCAACTCAAGGAGTTAGATGGGAGGGGGGGAGAAACCCCGGGTGAGGCCTCACCTAACAATTTGATATATGCAAATGAAAGAGGCCTCAGGTTAGCCCACACACCATACAGTCTTTATACTATCACACTAATGGCCTCCAAACAACTTTCAAAAACGATTTGGCAGGATGAAAACTTTTCTCTTTGTCTTCACACAGACAGTTTAACAGGCATGTTGTCCTGGCATTTTAAAGACGTGCACGCACATTACTCTCAACTTTCACATTGCATTTATTCAACTTTTTATTTCCTTTGGAGCTAGGATTATTTTATGAATGTTAGATGTTGTCATATTGTTTTGCTACATTACAGTTCACTCATTACAATTACAATTCACTCATTACAATTCACTCATTTTGACAAAGCCAGTCGAACCAGTGCATTACAGGCATACTATTTTCACATTTTAATTGCAATCTAGCTTATAAAACAATACTCAGGGTACGTGTCTTGTTCTCGTGGTTGTGAGTGAACTTATAATGAAGTGTGCCTGTACCCATTCATCTGCAAGCCAGTCAAAACAGACTGCAGGTAGTACAGCTGATAGGAGCATCTCACACAGCTTTCATTCAATTCAAGTTCTTCAGCAAATGTTTATTAAACTGCCATAATGTTCCAGGACCGGGGCTGGACATCTGGGATACAATCATTAAGTAGAAGCAGACACAGTTTTGGTCCTTGTGTTAGGTACAGTTTAGAATCTACACTCCTGAAAAATACAAATCAACATGGAACCGCAGCTGTAATCAGTATGATGAAGCAGAGAGGAGCTGCCCCCCAAAGTTTGGGTCTGACCTAGAGAACAGGTAAGGAACTTCTCCCCGGTGTCCCAGAAATGTCTCTAAGCTGGAAGTAATGCAGCAAAAACATAAGGACAGGAAAAACCTGAGTGGTCAAGAGAATAGGCATAAGGGCCAAGAAAGCACCAAGTAGCAGTGATAGAAAGGAGATCCTACTGAGCAGCGAGTGCAGGGAGGGATAGATGCAGCTGCAGTCAGAGGCTAGACCTTCCAGAGGCCTTCCAGAGGCCTCCCAGAGGCCACGGGCACCGAGGTTTCCCATCTCCAAACTAGCAAAGAATAACAATCTGCTAGGGATCTTCAGCAGTTGTTGCATCTTCCAAAGACCCGTCAGTCAATAGTTAGGGTGGGAGCTAGAAGTGTAATTGGACTGCCTAGCAGAGGTTCAGGAGAAAGGTGATCACCACATACAGGTGGCAGGACTGCAATCAAGAAGGGAAGAAAGCCACCTGCACAGCAACTGTACGAATGATGCTTCTCAAGTATTTGAAAAGAGCTCAAGTGGCTCTAACGCTAATGTTTTCATTACTTAACCCATGGTACAAAGAATTTAGGCACAAGTTAATTCTAGAACTGTCAAAGTGAAACATAAAATAATGGACAGATCTCAATTCAAACTTTCCTAAAACAAAACCAATTTTAATAAATAGCCACGAACATTTTGCTTCTGGTTCCAGGATGAACAAATCAGGATGCTAATCCTTGCTAAAATCAAGATAAATGTTTTTTTTTTGTTAAGGAGACCAGGTTTGCCATGAGATTGTTGGGGTCTTTGATTACTCTCCCTATTCCAGTGAGGTACCACCAACCAAATTCAAAGAATGCTCAGGCATGGGACAGAGTATCTTAGCCCAACACTCAACGGAAATATCCTTTGCCCTGTTAGAGTGTGGGTAGCCAAGCCCGTGCCTAACATAGGCTTCAGGGTCATTCTGTCTCTGACACTCTGGCCTTGGCTGAACAGTCCAAATTGGTCCACTGCAGGATGACCTCAGCCAAGGAATACTTCTGTTCTTACTGTCACTCTATTCTTCCAATCAGCTGCTCAAAGAGAGTCGAGTTTTGAGAAATAATAACATTTCTGGTACTGTGTTTAAATTAAATATTCCAATAAATGCCTTTTTAGTTAACAATGAGCTCAAAATTCTGCATTTTCTTGTACATTAAGAGAGACAAATGCACATTGTGGCACAGCATGGTAAGCCACTGGAAATACCTGCAGCCCACAATGGAGTGCCCAGGACTCGGGCCCACCTCCACTTTTGATCCAGCTTCCTTCTAACATACCTGGGAAGCAAGAGGTGATGGCCCAAGGACTCAAGTCCCTGCCTCTCCTGTAGGAAATCCAGATGGAGTTTCTGGTTCCAGGCCAGCTCCAGCTGTTGTGGGAACCTGGGGAGTAAACTAATAGGTGCAAGGTATCTATCCTTCTCTCTCTCCAAATCAATCAACTAACCTTTAAAAGATAATTTAAAAAAAAAACTGAAAGAAGAGAAGGTTAAAAACCCAGAACTTAGACATGGAGCAGGAAATATCAGCCTCCATGTTCTCTGATGAATTCTGGTACAGATTATCTCTACCATCTCAAACTCTACAGAGCTTGGAGAAAAAGGCTTGGCTTATTTCCCACCTTCACTGTCACAGCAGGTGACCCTGGGCGAATCAGCACCTCCCCTCAGCCTGACTCCGCTCCTCTTCAAGAGCTGAATGGTGTGCGTCAGAGTGGGCTCTGCATCCCTTTTAGCTCAATCAGATTTAAACAATTAGATCTGAAAAGGAGAATTCCCTAACGCTGTAACTTGACCTCACCTCTCAGGCTAACTGCAATCACAATGGTCTTGAGGGGAACTTGCACTATGCTTGCCAAGTGACACCAGGCAGGACTAGGCTCTTGGCTTTCATTTCTCACCTTGGGCTGGCTCTGAAAATGATTTCCCCAGCACCTATTTCTTAGGTTTCTACTGTATGTGTGACACGGTAGTACAGTGACAATCAAGACAATCTTCCCAGATCAGAAAATACTGTTTAATCTACAACTAAAACAAATTCTTCCCTGCGAATGGGATATTTATATCATTCTAATCTTACACGATCAATCTAACAGCCTTAAAGTTTTATTTCAGGGATGAGCTATTTATTACCAGTTCATTTGTGTAGGTTACAAAGTTTCTCTTAATAAGAATAAAAATAAAATCACATGAAAGAAATACGAACATTGTCAAATTAGTATGAGTACTTTAATAATATCATGGTCATTGCTTAGCAAATTACCTTAAAAATATTTCCAGAATTGAACAATGTAATTTATTGCTCTATAAAGAAAAAAGTGTTTCCTTTTCATGCTAACAACACATACAGACTTTCACATTAGCTGTTTTCAGAGCTGGCTCAAATCCTTAGTGAAATACAGCAGGATAACAATCTAAACAATTACTTTACAGGATTCATTTAAGCTTTCAAAAAGAATTTTATAGCATGAGAAGAAAATATAAAACTTCATAATCTTTCTGGGATTCATTAGGCTAATATCTGAAAAAAATATGTTAAAAGCAAACTTCATGATTTTCTGTGTGGTCAACGGAAAAAAAGGTTTGACTTTGATCAGTGTTTCTTAGAAGTAATCCAAGAGCACATTTTATCCGTAGGGCTCTCTGCCACACACAGGACACCTGTCAATTTTGGCAACAGCCTCTAGCTGTCCATATAGAGACTCACCACGTCCCTCTCCTGACCAAATTAGGCTACCCTCATCTGCATTGACATCAGTGTCTATAATTTTGGAATCCCTTGGACAGAAATAGCCTATCACAGTGTTCTATATACAAATCATCTGTATGTAGAAAACTACAACCCAACTGATCATAGAAAAATATGGAAAGTACAGTAACAATCCTCCAATTACACTTTTATCATTTTAAGTTACAATCAATCTTAATAAACAAGTTTATTTCTTTTACTAACATCCAGAGTACAGTATTCTTCAAGTAGTTTGCATTTCAAGAATTATGGAACCAAAAAAAAAATTAAGTGCTCATAACTAATAAAATGTCATTTAAAAGCTATGGCTAAGACCTTTCTGTCATACTGACTTAGAACTTTGCATTATATATTTTGTTGGAAGAGTACAATATATTTGACATAAATGTACATGTGTTTCATTCTAGTACAAAGGAAGATAATAAAAACACCCAGACTTTTACAAACATCCAGTTCATCTGAGTCAGAAGACATTATCTTAGCTTACTTACTGGACCATGAATTATATTTTAAAAATTATAGAAAAGTAGAAAATCATCAGAAAACAAATGAATAAATGTTGCCACAATTTCTAAAAAGAAATGGTATAGATATAGCTGCAGAATTTGGACTTGATAAATAAGAGCACATGGGGTTGGTGAAGTGGCTCAATGTGTTAATCCTCCACCCACAAGCACCAGCATCCCAAATGGGTGCCAGCTCTTGTCTTGGCTGCTCTACTTCTGATCCAGCTCCCTGCTAACAGCCAAGGAAAGCAATGGAGGAGTGGAGAATGGCTCAAGTCCTAGGACTCCTGTGCCCACAGGGGACCTGGGAGTGAGCCAGCAGATAGAAGACTGATTTTTCCTTCTCTCTGTAAAATCTGCCTTTCAAAAAAAAAAAAAAAGTTATTTCATTGGCTGGTGCAGGTGACAGACCAAATCTGACCCTCCACGAGCTGGTACATTCAAGTCAAATCTGAGGACTCCCCAAGTTCCATGGGGGACTCCCCAGCTAGACTGTTGGACTCAAACCTTACCCTCAGGGAAATATCACAAGATATGTGGTCTCTTGGAGTACCAGGACCAGGACTGGGCCTCCTCAGTTGCTGATGCCCAGGCAGTAGAGAATACACCCAGATGTATATGAAAGACATGACAGCCAGCTCATCTAAACCAACAAAAGATGTCAAGTACCTCATCAAATGATGAAAACCACAACAGGTTAAACAACTCCCCACCCACCCACACCTACCCCCCCCCCCAGCACCCCAGGTTTTGCAACAAATATCTAGGTCTGTGGATTCACTGAAGTAGACCTGGCCAGCAAACAGATTTTGCAAAGATTTTTTTCAACCCTGGTACAACAAAGCTGACAACATCTCAGAACTGTTCAAATCACTCAAGTAGCACCCTGGGAACATTCTTCCTCATCAAAGGATCTCTGGGTGACATCAAATGACTGTTCCCCAGCTCCAGGCACTGACAGAGTTGGAAAGTAAGGAGTAGGCTCTTCACCTTTCTCCCACTGTTATCAGAGGAAGAAGAAGGAAAAAGAATGAACTGAACCATTTATCTCACCTCCATTCCTCCATACTTTGATCCTCCCCAACATAATCAGAGGCCCACATAGGCATGCAACCCTCTCAACTATGAAAATAATATTAAAAATAAAGTAAAACATTAGAAAAAAAGAGAAGAGCACACCACGGTATACTGTAAAGTTGCTAGTATGTTAGAACAGGAGAATGTCACACCACAGGAGACCCTATGTTCAACAAGGACCCACACAAAGCCTCAGTGACATCCTTAGGAACCATGCAGAGTGACATAGCCCACTTAAGAGGACTCCTCACTGACTTACAAACACACCAAAAGAAACTTCCAATCCGAAAAGGTTAAATACCACATGTTTGCCTTAATTTAAGATGATATGATGTTATGTATAACATGTTATGTTTTGAATGTTATATGTTGTGTATAAACTAAAATTGAAGTATAGGTGAGGTGGTCACAGAAGGTGGCTGGGAACCCGCATTTACTTTTAACATATTGGTTACTCATTACTATGTCAATTAATTCTATAATGATGTAAATTTTTGCTGATGGTATGTTGGAGCTTTCAATTGACTGGGATGATACTCTGCTGGCTCTGTCATCAGACCAGAGAGGGTATACCTAAGAAGCCGTTGAACTTGACGGGACAATAAGATGCTGGACTCTATGTTTGGTATACGCTTGCAATGGGGAAATCTCAACTGAACTTGAGCTGTGGTTATGCAACAAGGTGGAGGAATCCACCATGGTGGGAGGGTTTGGGGAGGGGTGGGGAGAACCCAAGTATCTATGTAACTGTGTCACATAATACAATGTAATTACTGAAGTTAAATAATAAATTAAAAAAAAAAAAAAACCCTATTAGAGGAAAGATCCTGGAAGGAAATTAAGAGAATTTTGCATTTAATCCTGTTTTGTATCAGACTATTCACTGGATCAAATGTGCATATAAAACATACAGGTTGCAATCTGAACTATAACATCAACAAAAGCAAAAAGAGAATTAAGTCAGTACTATGATTAAAAATGAATTGTATACACACACACAGAGTATAACTACTGACCACCTTTACAAAACTAATTTTCATTCTGAACATTTTAGCAAAAGACACATAATATTCTTAAATGCAGGCAGCCACATTATGTAAGAAACAGCTTTTCAACTGAGACGGGTTGGGCAAAGTAGTAAAAAAGAAGGACAAAACAGGTGTTATACTACTGTCAGATGAAACAGCCAAAGGAGAAAGTGAGCTTTATTATAAGCAATTATAGAAGGCAGAAGTAGGACCAACAGGCAGAAGTTTGTGGAAAATAGAATTTAACTCAATACTACTCCTAGAAATGTTCTACAATTTCTAACTTTTGCCTGGAGCCATGAAAACTGGAAAGAGCTATCTCCAAGTAGCCTCTGATAAGGAGGTGGTAAAGCAGGCTAGAACAAGTGACTTCCAAGATCCCTGCCAATTCTAAGATTCTAATACTGTAACTGACAGCTCATAATTGCTTACGGAAAAACAGATTTTTTAGAAGATTTATTTTATTTTTTAATTAGAAAGTCAGATATACAGAGGAAGAGAGACAGAGAGGAAGAATTTCTGTCTGCTGATTCACTCCCTAAGTGGCCGCAACAGCTAGCAATGAGACAATCCCAAGCCAGGAACCTGGAGTCTCTTCTGGGTTTCGCATGTGGGGGCAGGATCCCAAGGCTTTGGGCTGTCCTCGACTGCCTTCCCAGGCCACAAGCAGGGAGCTGGATAGGAAGTGGGGCCGCTGGGATTAGAACTGGTGCCCATATGAGATCCTGGCATGTGCAAGGCGAGGACTTTAGCTGCTAGGCTACTGCACTGGGCCCAGAAAATACAGTTTTAATTTTAAACCCAAAGCAAGATTGAAATAAATTCATGCCAATGTTTTTGGCTAGTAATTTTCAAACAAATGCAATCACTAGTAAGTCTGTGGAACAGAAACTAAAAATAAATTAAAATTGAAAATAAATAAATGTGAAAATAAATTATTATATACAATAAATATATCTTCATTCATTTAACAGTCCAGTTCCTCCAGGAAAGTTGTTATTAAAGACTCTTAACTCATAAACGCTGGCCATACCAACTTCCTGAAAGCTATTACAACCAATGGGATGATTACTGCATTTATCTTGAAAGAAACTTTGAATGAGAACCATTTGTAGGTTAGGGGAAAAACACTTTACCTTTAAAATGATTATAAACAGAGTAAACTACTTGTGGATATAATACATATACATATACATATAGACACTAGAGAAAATATCAGTAGCTGCAGATTAAGACAAATTTAGCAAAGAAAACACTGCAATGTCAATTAACTGCTCTTCTCAAAATCAGAGTAGGATCGCAAAATTTTTCTGCAGTAACTTGATGGACTTTGAATTGAACAGTACTATTTCACCTTCACAAATACTGCCGCAATTGGCAGGTGGAAGCAGGGAACTGAAGTTGAGATCTTCACCACATTAAACACCAGAGATGTGATGTGACAGAGACATGGTCTCTGTGGGAAATACCATCTCAGAAGCAAGCAGTAACAATCAGAAGCCAAGGCACCAAGCATGAGGTGTAAAGCAGGATACAGCATCCAGGCAGGCAACCAGGAAAAACAAACAAACAAACAAACCCCAAACAGGCAATCTGGTCTTTAAACGATGAAGATGAGTTTGTAAAGTGCAAAACAGTGGGAAAATATCTAAGCCAAAACGCAAGAAGAACACAAATTATTGGGGATAGCAAAATCTTTTCAAGTGAAGCAAAACAAAGTGCTCTCTATAACTGTCTCGGAAGCCGCGGGGCCGTCAGCAAACCCAGAAGCAGAGCAGAGAATCCTGCAATGCACTGTTGCTTCCCGAAGCTGAACAGTGAGAACAAGGATCACATGGAATTTGCAGAGCTGACTACCAGAGATGAGAACTGTGCGGGCAACAAGTTCCAGAAGTGTGAAGATGGGCCACCTGGATAGTAGGGCTGATACAAGGCTGGGCTTGTTTGTTCTGGAAAGATCCAGGAGGCAGAGAGAGGAATTACCAGCGAAAGAATAACTTCAACGGATGGAGCTGAAAGACATCTGAAATCCAACCAATTAAGGTGAGGAACTCACACAAAACATCTATGCTAAACCACAGAGATTCCAAATATCCCATACTTTAGCAAACGGGCCAAACCAGCCCATCAATGCAGAAAGTTGTATCAGCAAGCGCTGTTAGACTCACATGAACGAAGCTCACAGTAAGTCAAAAAGGATCAAGACAGTTTGCAAGACTCAGTCACCTGCTAGATTAAAACTCAAACATGTTTCTAAGAATGCTGAATCAAAAATGAAAAAGGAGAACACGCAAGAAAACTTGAATATTCTGGGCCTGGTGAGGTAGCCTAGTGGCTCAAGTCCTCCCCTTGCACATGCTGGGATCCCAGACAGGTGCTGTTTCATGTCCCGGAGGCCCTACTCCCCATCCAGCTCCCTGCCTGTGGCCTGGGAAAGCAGTCAAGGACGGCCCAAACCCCGGGACACTGCACCTGCATGGGAGACCTGAAAGAAGTTCCTGGCTTCAGATCGGCTCAGCTCTGGCCGCTGAGGCCGCTTGGGAAGTCAATCAGCAGACAGAACACCTTTGTCTCTGTCTCTCCTCTTCTTTCTATATCCAATTTTCCAATAAAAATAAATAAATTTAAAAAAACACAACTTGAATGTTCTTAACCTCCTGAACACAATAAACCTATAAATGGATCAACATAATAAAATTGAGGAAAATGAATTTAAAAAATGATTGTAAAAATGTCCCAAAGATTCAAAGAACACGTACATAATGAAAAAAAAATCCTTATAAGGAATCCTCGGGATATGGCAGGTGAAGCTGCCACTTGGGATGTCAGCATCTTACACAGCTGCCAGTTCAAGTCCCAGTTGCTCCACTTCCAATTCAGCTCCCTGATAAAGGCCTGGGAAAAGCAGCAGAAGATGGCCCAAGTACTGGGCTCTTGCCACTTCCATGGGAAACCAGATAAAACACACACTCTCTCTCTGAACTCTTTCTAAACAAATCCTTAAAAAATCAAAAGAAATCCTCTGTAACTGAAAATTATCACTTCTTTTTTTTAGGGATTTATTTTTTACTTATTTTGATTGGAAAGTCAGATATACAGAGAAGAGGAGAGACAAAGAGGAAGATCTTCTGTCCAATGATTCACTGTCCAAGTGGCTGTAATGGCTGGGGCTAAGCCAATCCAAAGCCAGGAGTCAGGAGTTTCTTCCAGGTCTCACATACAGGTGCAGGGTCCCAAGGCTTTGGAGCATCTTTGATTGTTTTCCCAGGCCACAGGCAGGGAGCTGGATGGGAAGTGGGGCCTCCAGGACATGCACCAGCACCTATCTGGAATCCCAGCAAGTGCGAGAAGACTTTAGCCACTAGTTTATTGCGCAGGGCCCAAATTACCATTTCTAAATGATTCACATTTGAATTTCACAGACAACACATTACACACAAAAAAATAATCATCCTCTGCTGCTTTCCCAGGCCATCATAGGCAGCTGGACTGAAAGTTGAACAGTCAGGACACAAGCCAGTGATCATATGGATTCCAGTACCACAGGCAAAGGAACAGCCTATTATGCCACTATATCAGCCCCCATGCATTTTTGAAAGGCTAAAATATAAATGGCCAACAGACATGAAAAAATGCTCAGGATCTCTGGTCATCAATACCAGTTAGAACCACCTGAGGAATTACTTTATACCAGTAAGAATGGCTATTGGGACCTGACACGGTAGCCTACTGGTTAATGTCTTCACCTTGCACGTGCCGGGATCCCATATGCCCGCCGGTTCATGTCCTGGCAGCCCTGCTTCCCATCCAGCTCCCTGCTGTGGCCTGGGAAAGCAGTTGAGGACAGCCCAAAGCTTTGGGACCCTGCATCTACATGGGAGACCCGGAGGAAGCCTCTAGCTCCTGGCTTCGGATTGCCTTAGCTCTGGCCATTGCGGTCACTTGGGGAGTGAGTCATCAGATGGAAGATCTTTCTCTCTATATATCTGTTTTTCCAGTAAAAATAAAATCAATCTTAAAACAGTTCTACTATAGGAACAAGCCAACCTATCCTGGGAAAATACCCAAAGGAAATGCAATCGGCATATGAGAGCTATCTGTACCCCCATCTTTTTTTTTCTTGAAGATTTATTTATTTTTTTTTTATTGGAAACTTACACATATATAGAAGAGGAGAGACAGAGAGAAATATCTTTTGTCCAATGATTCACTCCCCAAGTGACCGCAACGGCCAGTGCTGTGCTGATCCGGAGCCAGGAGCCAGGAGCCCAGAGCCTCTTCCCACGCGGGTGCAGGGTCCCAAGGCTTTGGGCCATCCTCAACTGCTTTCCCAGGCCACAAGCAGGGAGCTGGATGGGAAGTGAAGCTGGCGGGATTAGAACTGGCGTCCATATGGGATCCTGGCGTGTTCAAGGTGATGACTTTAGCTGCTAGGCCACGGTACCATGCCCTTTATCCCCGTCTTTATAGCAGCTCAACTCACAAAGAACTAAAATATAAAATCACCCCTGATGTCAATTGATGACCTGATAAAGAAAATGTGTTATATATTCAGGATAGAATACTACTCAGCTATATAAAGAATAAAATCCTTTTACAATGAAATGGACGCATCTGGATAGCATTATGCCTAGGGAAATAAACCAGATACAAAGCACAAATATCATGTTGTCTCTGATTTGTGGTTGCTAATTACACATTTAAAAAAAACATTCTGAATGTGTAAGAGTGAAACACACATCTTATTTGATTATTGCTTATAGTCCTTGGCTATATAAACAATAGTGTTTCTACTTTTCACTTGTTGAACGCTACAGTTAGTGGTGTGTTAAGCATATACGTAAAAACTAGAGACATGTTGTAGCAAAAGGAGAAGAAAGAAAGAAAAAAGAGGGGTCCAGCCTTGTGCATGTGTCACCAGCACCGTGTATGTCCCAGCTGCTCGACTGCTAATCAGCTCCCAGCAACAGTCTGGAAAAGCAGGAGAGGACAGCCCAGTGTACTCATGGGGAGACCCAGGAGAAGTTCCAGGCTCCTCACTTCAGATCCATTCAGCTCTGGCAGTTGGCACCATTTGGGGAATGAACCAGAGGATGAACATCTCTCTCCACCAGTCTTTCGCAGTCTCTCTAACTCTGTCTTTCAAATAAAAATAAATAAATCTTTTAAAAAGGAGGGGATTTCTACTGCTTTTGGAGTCTTTTTTAGGAAGTGAGGGCCTACCCCTAAGTGTTGCAGTGTGTTTCCAACATTTTCTTCCAAAAGTTTGAAGGTTTCTGGATGTAGGTTTAGTTCTGTTATCCATTTAGATCTGATCTTAGTGTATGGTGAGAGATGTGGATCTATCTTTTTGTTTCTGCAGGCTATTAACCAGTTGTCCCAACAGCATTTATTGAACAGACCTTCCCATTTGCCTGGATTGTCGTTTGTCTTTTTGTCAAAGATTATTTGGCTGTACCTGTGTGGGCCCCCTTCTGGTGTTTCTATTCTGCTCCATTGATCTTCCTCTCTATCTTTGTGCCAGTACCAGGCTGTTTTGATAACCACTGCCCTATGGTATGTCCAGAGGTCCGGAACTGTGATTCCCCCTGCTAACTTCCTATTCTTCAGGATGGTTCTAGCTATCCGTGATTTTTTGTGTTTCCAGATGAACCTTTGGATCATTGTTTCCACTTCCATGAAGAATGTTTTGGGCAATTTGATTGGGATTGTGTTGAATGTATATATTGCTTTTGGCAGTATAAACAATTGGGACCTCATCAAACTAAGAAGCTTCTGTACAGCTAGAGAAACAATCAACAAAGTAAAAAGGCAACCCACAGAATGGGAGAAGATCTTCGCACACGACATAGGTGATAGAGGGCTAATCTCCAGAATATACAAAGAGCTACAAAACAACCAAAATGTCAAAACAAACAAGCCACTCAAGAAATGGGCACGGGAAATGGGCAAACACTTCACAAAGGAACAAACCCAAATGGCAAATAAACATATGAAAAAATGCTCAAGTTCCCTGGCAATAAGGGAAATCCAAATTAAAACATCAATGAGGTACCACCTAACGCCAGTAAGACTGGCCCACATGAATAAAAGCACCAACAACACTTGTTGGCGAGGTTGCAGGGAAAAGGGAACCCTACTGCACTGCTGGTGGGGCTGCAGGCTGGTACAGCCTCTATGGCAATCAGTATGGAGAATATTCAAACAACTCAAAATCAACATACCGTATGATCCAGCAATAGCACTCCTAGGAATATATCCAGAACAATTGTTTTATGAGAAACCAACATGCACTCCTATGCTCATAGCAGCACAATCATTAATTGCAAAAACATGGAAGTAACCAAAATGCCCATCAACAGAGGATTGGATAAGAAAGCTATGGTTCATCTACTCCATGGAATACTACTCAGCTATTAAAAACAAAAAAACAAAATGCAGTTCTTTGTGGCCAAATGGGCCAAACTGGAAACCATAATGCTAAGGGAAATGAGCCAATCCGAAAAGGTTAAATACCACATGTTTGCCTTAATTTAAGATGATATGATGTTATGTATAACATGTTATGTTATGAATGTTATATGTTGTGTATAAACTAAAACTGAAATGTCAATGAGGTGGTCACAGAAGGTGGTTAAGAACTCGCATTTACTTTTAACATATTGGTTACTCATTACTATGTCAATTAATTCCATAATGATGTAAATTTTTGCTGATGGTATGTTGGAGCTTTCAATTGACTGGGATGATACTCTGCTGGCTCTGTCTTCAGACCAGAAAGGGTATACCTAAGAAGCCGTTGAACTTGACTGGACAATAAGATGCTGGACTCTATGTTTGGTATACACTTGCAATGGGGGAATCTCAACTGAACTTGAGCTGTGGTTATGCAACAAGGTGGAGGAATCCACCATGGTGGGAGGGTTTGGGGAGGGGTGGGGAGAACCCAAGTACCTATGAAACTGTGTCACATAATACAATGTAATTAATGAATTAAAAATAATAAATAATAAAAAAAGGAGGGGAATAAAAAAGGGGGGGGGGAAGAGGATTGGGAGGGCAAAAGGCCAAACTCAAAAACAGTTTTCTACTATTCCAAGTAGAAAGCATTCCTCCTTGCTACCAGTTCTCACACACTTACAGATAACATTCCTACCCCCATGCCCACCCATCACATGCACGCGCACGCACGCACACACATACACACACATATATACACACCCCATGCAGGAGAAAGCTAAAATCAGAAAGTAGCAGTTTCCAAAACAACCAAAAACCTAGTTTCAAAACAGCCCCAAAAGCATAGAACTGAAGATGTAATTTATTTGAAAGATAGAGTGACAGAGAGGGAGGAAGATGCAGAGAAAGAGATCTTTTGCTGGTGTGCTCCGTAAACGGCAGCAAGGGGATGCATTTAGTTTCTCCCACCACAGAGACCTCGGCCAGAACTCCGCCCATTCCTCAGTGGCCACTGGTTCAATATTCTCAGAAGGTAAAAGCCAAGGCGCAGTAACTAAAAACTAAAAATTCTATCATCCATTTCTAAAACAAGTGCTGATTCAGAAGATCTGAATACATGTAGGTAATTATGATAAAATGTATGCTTCTATTACTACTGTCAATTACCAGGCAGAATGAACGGACTGGAATGAACGAACCTGTTTAACAAAGTCTCAGAAAAACACTTCGTATAATGGCACTAGTTCGAAGGATGGGTTCTACCACTGAAAGTGCTAAAAAAACAGTGAAGATACCTTTTGAATCCTTGAATGAATCCTTGAGCTGACAAAATAAAGAACACTTAGGGAAAAATCAAATAAAGGGAGGAATTCAAGGTGAACAGTGTACTGAAACTGACTTTCATTTACTTCAAGGTCAACATAAAGTGGACGAACCTGAGCCCTAGGTGTTTTTTTTTTTAACAACCTCATGGGTAAACAATGAAAAAGAGCCCAGGAACTGAACAAAATACGCAGCACCTTCCAGTAACTAGTACCCACGGAATACAACAATCATACTTCACATTGATTTAGAAAAACAGCTTCAAGTAAATCATGTGCAATTTGATAACTATCAGCTAGCAGAATATGATACAAATAAATGCAAGTCAGTAAAAAGACACCACATCTTAGATTTGCAACCACTCTGATGAATTTAATGGCAAAGGCAATTAAAACTGTGATACAAGAGCTCTAACTAGAGTAACATAGCAGCTTAATAAGGTTCAGAAAAAAAAACTCATTTGTTCTGAAATTATTGCCACTGGTTTATATATAATAACATGAAAAGAACACAGTCTTCTGTATTTGGCATGTATAATTATAATGCTTTGTTTAAGACAGAATAAAGAATTAAGAACGCAAAAATAACTTGATTTACACTGAAGTAAATGGTACTTCTTGCTCAGAAGAAATGTATTTATAATCAACATTCTGCAAAGCAATTCAAAAGCTAATGCATATAACCTAACATTAAAACTTTCCCATTAAAAAATATTTTCTTCATAAAAACAGAAAGTAGAGCAGAGCTCCCAGAAGTTGCTGTGAGGGGGAAGAGGAGTTATTATTTCAGGATTGTGAAGTTTCTGTTTGGGAAACAAAAATAAATAAACTTAGAAAATGGGCATGGTGATGGTCATACAATATTTCAATGCACCTACTGCTACAAAACAGTACACTTAAAAATGATAAATTTCATTTTATGCACATTTTATAATAAAAGTGTATAGAAAATTATTTCTGTATAATGCCATAAAGTTTTGCATTCTTTTAATTCTAAAATTTGTGCATACTCCTGAAATTAAATCAAAGGAGCATTTGGCTTTGGGCATTTGATCACTGATTCAAATTAAAAAGTTGCTTCTTTCAGTCATATGGTAGTTACATTTTAAACCTCAGTTTTCCCACGAGGGGAGTGGGAAAGTAAGGGGAACGGAGCCCTGTTTGGAATTACATGGTGTCTGAAGCTATTCGTAAAGACCACCCAGGAACTTAACCAGGATGTTCTTAACTCATCTCTGGCACAATCCAAATGAGGAGTCACCAACTATAATTTGCAAACCTTTAAAAATCACCTTACTACCTCTATCCACCACACTGAAGTATATTTAAGCACATCACCACGTCCCAAAAGAGCACTGGTTCCAGTCCTGGCTTCTTCATCTGATCTAGCTCCCTGTCAATGCACCTGAGAAAGCAGCAATGAAAGGTCAAGATGCTTGGCCCCTTGCCACTCATGTGAGAGACATGGATGATGCTCTTGGCTTTGATCTGTCCTGACCCTGGCTCGGTGGGTGTTTGGAGAGTGAACTACGGAAGAGAAGCACTCTCTCTCCATCTATTCCCAACTCCTCCATTCAAATAAAATCTTTCGAAGAATACAAATAACCAGGATATTCTCTTTTTCAAATTTCTGTTGCCCAGTATTCATATTACCTAATGTTAATAGTCAATTTTCAGTCATCTGCACCAATCAGACATGCACTGTTAAACCAACTCAGAAATCTGTGTTTCAAAGTCTGAATCACAATCCACTCTTGGGAGTGGAGACATGGCCAGTGTAGGAGCTGCTCCACCTCCTGGAGGATGATGGACCTCAACATGACAGGGCTTATGCAGGGCTCTACTGAGAAAGCACAAAGTAACATGATTGTGAGTTTGGGAAGTTTTTCATTTTTTTCAAGATTTTTTTCATTTGAAAGGCATAGTTATTACAGAGGCAGAGGGAGAGAGAGGAACGAGGGGTAGAAGAAGGAAGGCAGGGATGGAAGGAAGAAGAGGGCTGGAAGTGGGCCTGGGCGAAGCCAGGAGTCAGAAGCCTTTTCTGCATGTCCCATGTAGGTGCAGGGGCACAAATGCTTTGATCATTATCCACTACCTTCATAGCAGCATCATTAAGAAGATAGAGAAGTACAGCCTCCAGGACTAGAACTGGTGCCAATGTGGAACAATGGTGTTACAAGGCAGCAGCTTTACTTCTAAGCCACAAACCTGGCTGCCAGCAATTATGTTTAAATGTATTTTATTTAATCATAACACTACAGTACTTGTATCTGAAAAATACATACACATAAATACACAATTTTTTAAAAACTCAGTGTTTGAAACACATGTGGACTCATGAATTCCGTGCCAATTCCTAGATCCTCCTGGGAGTTACCTCTGTTGGTTAGGAACTATTGGCCAGAAGATAAGGTTCCTGGCATTGGGAGAACAAACTTGCAGGGACAAGTTGTTTGTTTATGCACACTCCCCACTCCCATATACACACACATCAAAAGACAAACATCATTCAGTACACCAATATATCACTAAAAGAAAGCTGATACAATTCAAACTGATATGATAAGAAAAACCTATATTATCAAGGGTAAAAAGGGGACATGCCAAAGAGTACAAAATATTTAACCCAATCATCAAATGGCACACATAGCACCTTATTACACATACTTCGCTACCTGTAATCTATTTTCTACTACAGAAAAAAAAAACCACACCAAATTAAAACTATCTCTCATAGCACAAATTTAATCCTATTTTTCTCATTTCCATCCTATATTTACTCTAATTCCAGCTAAATTATCGAATTTCCAAACACAGCCTGGGTAAAGCAACTGCCATATTTTTTCCAGTTTACTTCCTCAATTTAGAATGAATTCCCCCACTCCCATCTGGGAAAGTCTTGCCAATTTTAACATTTCCAACATGCGGGAATAGAGAGAAATTAAATCCAATTATTTTGGGCACTCTGACTAACTTCTTTCAGGATTTACTAAAGACACTTAAAAAAACTAAAATAGGTAGCCTGAAGTTTTAATTCACTATGTGGCCAACCAAGAGCCAGTTAGATATAGTCCAGTCAGTTTAAAACTAATGAATAATGCATACTTCAAAAGTCCCTTGTTGAGAACTTAGAACACAAATCCAGTAGGACAGGAGCTCTGACTATTCCAGCTAATGTTTCAAGCACATTTGACTTTAAAGTCACACTCATACTTACTGAGAAGTTCTAAAGCAATTTTCCAAATTTATTGAAGTAAACATTTGAAAAGGAGATACTATAGTTTAATCATTTAGTCATTTACCATATTGTCATGCAGGGGTGGGGAATTCCAGCCTAGAGGTCATATGAGGCCCATGAAATCATTTGGTTTAGTTATGCCAAGGCAATCGCAGGCGGTACCTGAAATTCAATAATTTTGTATGGTCTACAAATCATACTATGAATGATTCACAAAGATCCCTAGCAGATAAAAGGATCCCTAAACCTGCAAAAAGTCTTCCATTATTGTTTTGGTGAAAATTGGTGGGGCCAGTGCGGTGGCACAGTAGTTAAGCTGCTGCTTGCGACACCAGCGTCCCACATGGCCACCATTCACAACCCTGGCAGTTGCAGCTATTTGCAGAGTAAACAAGTGGATGAAGGATTGGTTGGTTATTTCTTTCTGTAACTCTGCCTTTCAAACAAATAAAAAATCTTCAAAAAAAAGGGCACACGCTTTTTGAGGAAAATTTCATGCTAATAAAAATATTGATGGGCCTGGCGGTGTGCCCTACTGGCTGAAAACCTCGCTTTGAACATGCTGAGATCCCATATGGGCGCCGGTTCTAATCCCGGCAGTTTCACTTCCCATCCGGCTCCCTGCTTGTGGCCTGGGAAAGCAGTATAGAAGATGGCCCAATGCTTTGGGATCCTGCACCTGGAGCAAGTTCTTGGCTCCTGGCTCCAGATCAGCACAGCACCGGCCATTGTGCTCACTTGGGGAGTGAATCATTGGACGGAAGATCTTCCTCTCTATCTCTCCTCCTCTCTGTATAACTGACATTGTAATAAAAATAAATAAATCTTTAAAAAAACACATTGATAAAGACTTTACACCTAACATCTTAACTATTCTGCTAAAAATCAGTCTAAGAAAACAATTATGAATGAGCATAACGATTGAGCTACGAAGATTTTTTCCAAGTTAATCTATTTTATTGTTTGACCAACTCTCAAGAGTAAGCTAGTTGTTATACAATATAAAAACAATAACCTCTTCAAAATGAGTTCCTCTAGATTTAATAAATCTTTTTATAAACACCATATTTAGATGTAGTTTATATCTATTACCACAAGCTTTTATCCTTTCTTACTAAGGCGACAATTTCATCATAGTTTCCATATAGTGCTATTACTGTACATGAAGAGTGGTACAACTGCAAAGAAGAATTACATTTTAAGATTCACAGAAAACATTTGAAATGGCCAACTGTGAAGCAGACATCAGAATCCACATCATTATTTATGTAAATGCTGTTTCTCCGTCACCTTTTCCATTGCGCTTCTATACCTACCTTTTCTTGGAAATTATACAATAAATGTATAGAAAGCAGAAAAAGGAACTTGTATAGTTTGTTTTTTTCCTACGAAGGACTGTATTTTAATAAGATGGTGACTGTACCTCTTTGGTCATCAAAGACACAGAATATAACAGATTCTCACTAGCGTTATTAACTGACTGAAAGAACATCATTTGTCAGAATAAAGGATTAAATAAAAGGTTCAAATTTAAAGAGGGAAAAAAGCATCTAGCACTACTTGCGGTTTTAAAAAGAAGTTGGAAGCGTTAAAAACAAATAATATTGACTCCTATGTGCTTAAACCAGAAATTGAAGAAACACCATTTTCAATTTTTAAAGTCTGGAGTATAACTTCCTTGTAGAACTTTTACGTAAATATTTCATATTTCCTCATGTAAAAAAAATTTTTTTTACCACACTCAGATAGCTTCACTATCATCAGCTGAAATGAAACTAGTGATTCAGCTTACATGAACCAAAAAGTATTTCAGTTGAACAACCTTAAGAACAATTGTTCTACTAAATACTGAAAGAAAGTTGTAACAGATCTTGTAAGAGAAAATATTCTCTAATGTTGAAATATGGCAGAACTCATGTGATATAGTTTCCGTTGATTTTTGTTGGTGAAGTGTGTCTCTTCTAGATAATAGATGGGTTTTGTTTTTTAATCCAGTCTACTAATCTATGACGTTTGATTTAGCTTAAGCCATTTACATTCAGGGTTAATATGTATGGATGGTAATTTGGTCCTGTCATTTTAGGAATGGGTTGTTCATTGGTTTAGTCTTCTGTTGTCATTTTACTGGGATGTTCTTCCCATTTGCCTTTGGTTTTGGTAGGTGCTATTCCTCTTCTCTGTGAAGAGAACATCTTGAAGTATCACTTGTAGGGCAGGTTTGGAAGAGGCAAATTCTTTTAACTTTTCTTGACTGTGGAAGAATTTGATTTCATTTTCAAAGACAAAAGAAAGCTTTTCTGGATATGTTATCCTAGGCCGACAATTTTTTTCTTTTAGAATCTGGAATATGTGGCTCCATTCTCTTCTTGCCTGTAGAGTTTCCTGTGAGAGCTCTCCTGTGAGTTTAATTGGCATTTCTTTATATGTCAATTGATTTTTTTCATGTGCACATTTAAGGATCTTTTCCTTATGTTCAATTGAAGAGAGCTTGATGATCATGTGTCTTGGTGAAGACTGCTTTTGAACAAGCCTGCTGGGAGTTCTGTGCCCCTGCTGGATCTTGTTTCCCAATTCCTTCTCTAGCATGGTTTTGTTGTTTTCTGTTAGTTTCATCTCTTCAACACACTTTCTTCTGATTAAATCATTCAATGACTCCTAGATCATACAGTAGCATCATTTTCTTCAAGAAGGTTCTTGATTTTCATTTCTTCAGCTACACGTTAGTCATTTAGTAGCATGTTATTTAACTTCATGGTGCTGTTAAATTCTTTTTTTTCCCTGATGTTGATTTTGTTTTGTGGCTTTTCATTTAAGGGGATGTATAGTAGCTGGGTAATGGAGACTGTCATATCTAGTAACATGTCATTTAACCTCCTGGTGCTGTTAAATTCTTTTTTCTCCCTGATGTTGATTTTGTTTTGTGGCTTTTCATTTAAGGGGATGTATAGTAGCTGGGTAATGGAGACTGTCATATCTAGTAACATGTCATTTAACTTCATGGTGCTGTTAAATTCTTTTTTCTCCCTGATGTTGATTTTGTTTTGTGGCTTTTCATTTGAGGGGATGCACAGTAGCTGTGAAATGGAGACTAACATCCAGATGTGAGGATACAATGTAGTATGCATTTCTGCTTCCAGACAAAGATGGACTTACAATGAAACTCTTCACTATATCTTGACAATAGGATTCTGGACTCTCTGCCATTGTCCATGCCCGCAATGATGGACATATGGGGCCCGGCGGCGTGGCCTAGCGACTGGGGTCCTAGCCTTGGGCACCCCAGGATCCCATATGGGCGCCGGTTCTAATCCCGGCAGCTTCACTTCCCATCCAGCTCCCTGCTTGTGGCCTGGGAAGGCAGTCGAGGACGGCCCAAAGATTTGGGACCCTGCACCCGAGTGGGAGACCTGGAGAAGGTTCCTGGCTCCCGGCTTCGGATCGGTGCACACCGGCCGGTTGCGGCTCACTTGGGGAGTGAATCATCGGACGGAGGATCTTCCTCTCTGTCTCTCCTCCTCTCTGTATATCCAACTTTGTAATAAAATAAATAAATCTTTAAAAAAAAATGATGGACATATGACTGTGTATGAAGAACTATATTTTAGTAATAATATAGAGTAACTAGGTGGGGGGGAGGGAATTGGGGAGGGGATAAGGCAAATGCCAGGAGCCTATGGAATTGTATCATAAAATGTTAATAATAAAATGTAAAAAAAAAATACTTAAAAAAAAAGAAATATGGCAGAAGTAGCATTTTAGCTGCAACGTATAGAAACAATGAGAGCACGGATCGACCTAGGAAGTCCTTCCAGGTCACAGGTGGGAATGAACACCTAATGAGGTTATGACTGAACTCTAATCCTCATTTCTACACCAAGAGACCTCAATGTGTCTAACTATGCTAATATATAAGCGACCAAGCCACATTTTTATGAAAACAAAATTGGAAGAAATTTTTCCACTGTCAAATTTATAGTCTATAAATATAATGTATGAATTTAAATTAGCAGACTTCTTACTAGGGATGACCAAACAAAACAAAAACAACTAAACTATGAAAGACAAAAAGGCAAAACCAAGTAAAACATAATGTAATAATGTTCGGATCAGTGCTGGCTCATGCTGCCCTCTTGCAAAATCATACTTGTTTTTACACTTGCACCTGCATATATTACACTGGAAAGGGTTTTCATACCCGTGGCATCCCATGTGGATGGTGTTATCTGCAAAGTACATGTCACAGTGCTGGCAGTGGTGCAGCAGCTATGGGTCCTGGACTGGCAGGGTTGGGGCCGGAGTGCTGGGCTGGCTGTTTCCTATGTTGGGAGTACTGGTATGGGCACTTGGTTCACTGCTCGGCCCTGCCACTGGACTGAAGTCCCATGGGCCATGCGATGGCCGCAGCTTGGGGCTTGTGGGCGAGGAACTCTGAGGAACACTTGCTGACACGGCAGAGACCACCGCCTGGGTGGAGGGCTGCTGGATCAGGAACGGCTTTTCCTCAGGGCATGGGACCACATCTGGGGACTCTGGGTTTTGGTTTTCAGGCGGCAAACTGGACAGCTGTCCTGCTAGAGAGATGATTTAAAGGGTCGTCAACCATGAGTTCTTGGGGGTCCTTTGGGGGGCCACCACTTGGAGTGGGCTCTGCCATGCTTTCATAGGAATCAGTCTGGCTATTTGGGATTTCGTGGGTAAAGTCGTTAAAGGTAGTCTGGTTTCTGGACCACCATAAAAGGCGGACTTAAGTTGATTAATGCTCTTCTGCCGTGCCCCAAATTGCCTGTTTTCTTCTGTAAAACCCCCCACATTTTCTTGGTGGTTAAGGAAGATCTGGTACCTTTAATTGGTACCATCTTATGTTTGTGCCTTTGATGATGGGACAGGTTACTGCGATCACTACAGCAGAAGAAGCACAGTTCACATTTGTACGGTTTTTCTCCAGTATGGGAACGCATATGGGTTTCCAGATGACGCTCATAAGCAGATGCAATAGACACAAATGACATCTATAAGGGTTCTCACCTGTGTGGATCCTGATGCGTTCAATGAGCTGGGCTGTGCCTTTGCTGGCATAGTTGCAGTACCAACACTTGAGCTTGCCATCAAAGGTCCTTTCAAACCCGTCCACTAACATTCCTGGGTTTTCATCCAGAGACACTTCAACAGATGGGTGATCAAGTCCCTGGAGAGCCTTGGCCTCCTTGTCCCCGCTAACCGAGCCAGAAACCGTGTTCACATGGTGGATCTGCTGAGTCAGGTATTCCTGAAAGTCTTTCACAAAGTCCAAAGGCTCTGGTTCTTTTCGCCCATCTTTGCTGGTTTCTCTCTTTTAAGTTTACAGTTTATTATACCTCCTGACAGCCACACCAGGCAAGCCCTGCTGCCTGGCTCAACACCGCTGCCACCGTCTCCTTCCTCAGGTCGCCGCCATGTTTGTTGTGTCTCTGGTTTGCTTCCCATCCCGCTACGAACATTTTCATAAACACATGATTTCTAACAGTGAAAACTGTAACAATTCTAATGGTTTTTAGTTTTCACAAATATCTAAAAATCAGGAGAGGCTGGTAGATTTAAAATAGAAATACAGAGGGTCTATATTGTGGCCCAGTGAGTTTGGCTTCCATCTTTAATGCTGGCATTACTTTTCAGAGTGCCAGGTCAAGCACCGCTGTTCCACTCCTGTTTCAGCTTCCAGCTAATGCTCCTAGGAAATCAATGAATAATTACCCAACCATCTGGGCTTCTGCAACTCACACGTGAGATCCAGATGGGGTCCTTAGCTCCTGGTTTTGATCTAGTCCAGACCTGGCTGTTGGGACAACTTAGGGAATAAATCAGTACATGAAAGAACTCTGTCATTCTGCCTTTCATGTTGTTATAAATCTTAAATAAAACAGAAACATGAATATCTATAATCATCTCCAGCAAATGCTCTAAAATGAACTTTTTCCCAACTGACTATAGTCTCTTGGACACTTTTAATTAGATGTGTAGTTAAAAAGCAACACACACATTCAATATATACTTAAAGACAAAGTATTTACTAATTCAGCAGGGAGTGGAGGAAGCAAAGGAGAGTGACTCATTTATTATTTTTTAAAATACATTTTATGTTTGTTTCACTTAAAGATTTCTTGTATTTGAAGGCGGCGTTACAGAGAAAAGGAGAGAGGTCTTGTTCATTCCCCAAATGGCTACAATGGCTGGAACTGAGCCAATCCAAAGCTGGACGCCAGCATCCTCTTCCAGGTCTCCATAAGGGTGCAGAGCCCAAGGATTTAAGCCATCCTCCACTGTTTTCCAAGACCATAAGCAGGAAGCTGGAATGGAAGTAGAACAGTTAGGACACAAACTGGCACCCATACAGGATGCAGTGCCACGGGTGGAGGATTAGCTTGCTATACCACTGGGCCAGCCCCCAGATGGGGACTCCTAGGTAGTTTTTCTCAGAAATAGATGCTAGGGAAACAGACAGCAAGGAAGGTTGTACAACTCTGTGAATACACTAAAGAAAACTACACAAATATACACTTTAGAGAGTAAACTTTATGGGAGAATAAAACATACTTCCTTAAAAATGTACGCATTTAAACATTTTATAATTTTTCTTTGGGGATTCCTACCCAACTACTACATATTCAGATGAATGTGTTCATAAAAATCTTTAATCAGGCGTTCTTTGGCAAATCTATGTCGTGTGTTATTGATTAGTAAAGTATGGGTACTAAATTGGCCTATCTCCAACTTGCATTATATTCCAGAAATTCCTTTGTTTTGCACATAGTATCCTCTTTGTTGTAGTACAATCTGTTGAAAAAGCAATTCTCCTGCTTCCTCATTGACCATTCTTGATATCCTTATCAAAATTAGTTGCCTATAACACATCCATTATTCTGTGTATGCTAACGCCAGTATTATTGTCGTGACTATTGTTAGTTTGCGTCATGACTATTGTTAGTTTGCATTTTTTAAAAATTGTATTTGAAAGGCAGAATTACAGAGATGAGAGACAAACAAGAGAAACCTTCAATCTGCTAGCTCATTCCCCAAATGACCCCAACAAACAAAACTGAGCTGATTCAAAAAAGGAACCAGGAGCTTCCTTGGGGTTTCCAACATGCGTGTAGGGGTCAAGGATTTCGGTTATCCTCAGCTGACTCACCAGGACATACACAAGGAGCTAGGTAGGAAAGTAGAACAGACAGAGCTAGAACTGGCACCCATATGGGATGCCAACATTGCAGGTAGAGGCATAGCCTACTATGCCAGAACATTAGCCCTCTCTGTAGTTAAGTTTTAATATCTTTCTTTTTCTAAGACTGTTTCTGTAAATATGAATCCCATACAATTCTACATGTATTTTCAAATCAATTTGCCAATTTGTACAAAGAATTCAGCTGCAATTCTGAATGTCCAAATGAATTTGTGAAGTATGCCATCTAAACAAACTGTCTTCAAAACCAGGAGGATGGTATTTTTTCCCCAACTATTCTCAATATTTTTTTTCAATAGTGCTTTGCACTTTCCCAATACATTTTGCACTAGTTGGGCTAAAGTTATTACTAAGCACTTCATTCTTTCTTATACCATTGCAAATTATCTTTATTTCATTTTCAGGTTGTTCCTGTCAAGCATACAAAAAGTCACATTTTTTAAAAGATTTATTTTTCATTGAGAAGGCAAATTTACACATAGAAGGATAGAGGGAGAAAGATATCTTCCATCCATTGGTTTACTCCCCAGATGGCTGCAATGACCAGAGCTGAGCCAATCTGAAGCCAAGAGCCAGGAGCTGCTTCTGGGTCTCCCACATGGGTACAGGGTCCCAAGGCTTTCCCAGGTCATAAGTAGGGACTGGATGGGAAGTAGAGCAGCCAGGACATGAATGGGTGCCTATATGGGATCACGGTGCTTGCAAGGGGAGGATTTAGCCCTCGTGTTGGGCCCTAGGTAATAGATTTTTGTACTGATCTTGAATACTGCAAATTGCTGAACTTATTCTGGGATGAAACTCGTCTAATAAGGGCATAGGAACGTTTTCCATCCATTGCCAGATTTAGTTTAGTCTTTCATTTCAGATCTTTCATGTCCACACTTTTTCTTACCATGTCTTTATTGGTTTTAAGATTGTTTTCCAAATTTATTTGAAAGAGTTACAGAGGGAGGAAGAAGAGAAGGAAGAGGACAGATAACGAGAGAGAACTCTTCCAGGAGCCTGGAGCTTCATCAGAGACTCTCACGTGGAAGCAAGCGTCCCAGCACTTAGGCCATCTTCCACTGCTTTCCTCAGGCACATGAGCAGGAGCTGGATCAGAAGTGAAGCAGCCAGGTCTGGAATCCGAGCTCGTATGAGATGCCAGGTGTCAAGGGGAAAGTTTAATCTGCCAGCCACAATGCTAGATCTTTACTGGATTTTGGTATCAGAGAATATTGGTCTCATGGGATAAGTTGGAAAGAATACTATTAACTATTTGCAGGTTTTCTAGATGAAAGAAAAATCTTAACACATAATCAGAGTAAAGTGAATTATACAGTAATGATAACATGATGGGAAGTACCATCCTCAATCCCTGCACAGCAGGCATTGCGGGCTGTCGGATGGTCCTAAAAGCCACAAAGTTTATTCAGCCATCCAGGCAGCTGTGAATTTTAGGTGAGCAGCTGTAGACTCAATTCTGAAGAGCAAGCCCAGACCAGGAAAAGTCAATTTGCAGTTCAACAGAAGCTAGAGGGAGGACAACTCCAACTTACAGCTTAGGGAATTTGGAAAAAGATTTTTGCTTCTACCAGCTTAAAAAAAAAATCCATCTGAAACAATCAGCGGCATACAGGAACCTGCTGGCACTGGGTCAGAAGTGCTGTTTGGTCCCAACTCGGCACTCAGTAACATAGCACTGGCAGCTCAGATAGACCATGGAAGAGAATGGACACTACACAAATCATGCGCTTTCTCTTTCAGAAATCCAAGTGCTAAACATTTTCTAGCACACCATTAAACACAACCTTATTTCAAATTCTCCTTTTCATTAAACATTTCTTTTTACTCATGCAATAAGATTGTGAATAGTCAAAATTTTACCAATAAGATATTGCATATATTTGGGTTTTTAATAAAACTTTACTTTGAAAAAATTTCCAGTATCCATTGCTAAAATATTTCACAATATTGCAATTACTGACACTACACTATAAATTAAAAAACCTGAGTATAGGGCCTAGCGGCTAAAGTCCTTGCCTTGAACGCACCAGGATCCCATATGGGCACCGGGTCTAATCCCGGCAGCTCCACTTCCCATCCAGCTCCCTGCTTGTGGCCTGGGAAAGCAGTGGAGGACGGCCCAAAGCTTTAGGGCCCTGCACCCATGTGGGAGACCCAGAATAAGTTCCTGGTTCCCGGCTTCGGATCGGCGCAGCACCAGCTGTTGCGCTCACTGGGGGAGTGAATCTTCGAATGGAAAATCTTCCTCTCTGTCTCTCCTCCTCTCTGTACATCTTTGTAATAAAAAATAATAAAAAAAAAAAAGGGAAAAAAAACCTGAGTATAAAACACTACATACAATAAAAAGAGACCACATCTAGATGAACAGATACCAGAATTGCTGACTTAATATCAATTTGTTCACAATGTTATCCTTGAGTGGTAAGATTATAGACGATTTTTAAAATTTAATTTATGCATTTATTTTTTATTACTTTTTAAAAAAAGATTTATTTTTATTGGAAAGGCAAATATACAGAGAAGAGGAGAGAAAAGATTTTCAGTCCGCTGATTCACTCCCCAAGTGGTCACAATGGATGGAGCTGAGCCGAGCCGAGCCGAACCGAGGTGAAGTCAGGAGCCAGGAGCTTCATCTGGGTCTTCCATTGGGTGCAGCAATCCCAAAGCTTTGGGCCCTCTTCGACTGTTTTCCCAGGACACATGTAGGTGGCGTGGGGCTGCCAGGACACGAACTGGCACCTATTTCGGATCCCCGCACCACTAGGCTTTAGCCAATAGGCTACTGGGCCAGGACCAATTAATGTACTTATTTCTACTATAGGGCTACAGAAGAGGGGAAGAGACAGAGATTTTCCATCCACTGGATCAGTCCCCGAATGTTGCAATAGCCAGGGCTGGCCCAGGTTAAAGCTAGGAGTTCCAACTAAGTTTCCCATGTAGACAGCAGAGCAAGACCATCTCCCAATGCAAAAGTGCAGCAGCTTGATGGAAAATGGAGCAAACAAGATTTGAACTTGTTCTCATATGGGACACCAGGGTCTCAGGTGGTGGCTTAACATACTGCACCACAATGTAGGGCCCACAAATGATTCTTCTATTTCTGCCCTAATCTTTTTTCTAATTTTTCATCATGAAATACATTAACAATAGAGAAAAAGCTAATTGATGCTTTTAAAATAAAGAAATCAAAGTTTGTAAAAACTGTTTTTCAGGTGGGAAGGCAGCTACAGTTTTTAAAGTGAGTGGTTCTTTGCTGCTTTTGATAGCACAGTTATAAACCTGTTCTCTGACTACCTCATGAAGATGTTGGAGGCATGAACTGAATGGTAGCATGCATCATAAGCAAAGTGCTGAATGTCTTCACCAAACTGTTCTCCTACTTTGAAATATGTGCATGCTCTGATTCATCAAACTGTGTTAACTCTATTCTGAAAGATGATGTGGTACAATAAAGATGCCCTGGACTGTGAGTCAGAAGACTTGGCTTCTGGTCCTAGAATGAAATCCTGTCAGCCATGTGACTGCTGACCTGAAGTAATCCCTCTAAATATGAATCCTCCCATTCATGACGTGAGGCTGATCACACCGTCCGTGGCCTCTCACAGGATGACGTAAAGCAGATCAAAGAACTATCAAGTGAAGGACTCTCACACGTCAGCATGTCACTGCAAACATATTTTAAGTCTTACGACAACTGTACTTTCCTCAACTTGGATACAATAGACAGCTTTATAACTAACAACACGTGTCAGTTTCCCTGGTGACAAGTTAGCTTGCTCACTGCTTTGAAAATCACACATTCACACACACACACACACAGAGTTTTTAAAAGTCTCTTTTCTTTTTAGTTTTCAACTCAGAAAATACAGGAATGATGTCAACAGTGTATTATCGCCAAAACATGACACTGCAGAGAGCTACAAGTGAATTTCAGTGATAGCGTTGCCTAAGTCCTAACTAATATATTACATGTAAAATAATTAAAAATAACATCTGCTAAATCAGGTACGAAACATCCAAGCAACTTAAGAACAAGCTATTAGAATGGTTAATATGATAATTTACTATATTACAATTAAGGTTTAAAAAATCTAAGCATCTTCTTTTTATAAGTCTTTTTAAAAAGATTTACTTATTTTTTATTGGAAACTCAGATTTACAGAGGAGAGACAGAAAGGACCTCCATCTACTCGTTCACTCCCCAAGCAGCCCCAATGACCCGAGAAGAGCGGATCCAAAGCCAGGAGGCAGGAGTTTCTTCTGGGTCTCTCATGCAGGTGCAGGGCCCCAAGGTTTTGGACTATCCTCTACTGCTTTCCAGGCCACAAGCAGCAAGCTGGAAGGGATGTGGAACAGCCAGGTCCAAGCATCTTATTTTTAAAAAAGGCTTATTTATTTATGTAAAAGCCACAACGACATGGCAAGGGAGGTCAAGGAAGAGGGGATGGGAAGCAGAACAGAGAAAAAAAGACAGTATCTTTCCTACACTGGTTTATTTCCCAGATGGCTAAAATGGCCAGGAACTCCATTCCAGCCTCACACATGTGTGGCAGGAGCTGAAGTACCTGGACCATCTTCCACTGCCTTCCCAGTCACATGACCAGGACTGGAACTGGCACTCTAACAAGGATGACAGTGTCACAAGCAGCACGAGTCCCTAAGCATCCTAATTTATTATCTTATTCAAATGCATTTTGCATATACAACCCAAATAAATACAATCTAATAAAGAAAACGAAGAAAAAAGGTAAAACTGCCACTGCTTGCAGGTGATGTGTTATCTGCAGGTAACTCAAACAAGAAAAGGCACTGGATAAATATTAGAAACAACAGTGTATCCACACAGAATCAGAAAACAATTTACAATTGCAACCAAATAAATCTGGGTGTAAACAAAACTTGTAAGGACTCTATTGGGAGATCTCACGGAATACAACAGGAAGGTCAGATTTTAGTGGAATGAAGGAGAGGTGCAATAAGAAGAGGAGGAGGAGGAGGAAGAGAGATGAGAGTAGCTTTATCAGTCAAGTGACAGCACTGGGCAAAAGGCCAAAAGGGGCCACCCACTCAGGCCTGGACAGAGTGGAGTAGCAGGGCTAGCAATACAGGGATGCTGTTTCCAAAGAATCCTGGTGGAGACTCTCATTATGGGACAGGAAACCAGATGACAACATATGTGGCAAACAGCCCTATAGAGGGACTGCAAAATGTGAGAAGTCTTCAAAAAAATTCATGGAAAATGCATATTGTGAAAAAATTATGTATGAATTTCAAAACATATTTGCACCAAAATAGTTACTTTTTTATTCCATTGCCATGAACTTTTCTGAAGTACCCTCCTATGCCCCAACTTTCCTTTTCCCAATAGGTTCATCTTTCATTGGCCAAATTCAATCAGAAGCTGGAGGGCAACAGAGGCTGGTGGTGTACTCCACACTGGCCAGCATCCATCCATAGGCAGAGTGTAAAATGCACAAAATGGAGAAAACACATGAAAGATCAAAGAAGATCCAACATGACTAGCTTCTCACCTGCTGCCTCTATGCCACATACCGCTCTGAGCATTTGGTTGGGTTAATCCTTTCAATTCTCAAATGGCACCCCAAACTACAAAATAAAACGACCCCAGTCAAGAGAGCTGGAGGAAACGACAGTTTTCAAAAATGAGAAAAAACAGGTGTTTAAGATCAGAGAGGCAATAAATAAATAAATAAGAACAGTCCTATCAAATATCAACACAGATTATTCGCTGAAGTACTGTTTGTAAGTACTGCAAGGGGGGTGGGCAAAAGGTGCTATGGCTTGATCCACAGGGATCCTATTACAGCATAGCACAATCACTCTGGGCACCAATTCATGTCCTGGCTGCTCCACTTCCCATCCAGCTCCCTGCTTGTGTCCTGGGAAAGCAATAGAGGACGGCCCAAAGCCTTGTGACCCTGCACCACGTGGAGACCCTGAATAAAGTCCTGGCTTTGGATCAGCTCAGCTCCGGCTGTTGTGGCCACTATGGGAATAAACCAGTAGAAAGAAGACCTTTTTCTTTGTCTCTCCTTCTCTCTGTGTATCTGCCTTTTCAATTAAAAAAAAAAAAATCTTAAAGAAACCCAACAGTTGAGTATCAAAATTCTTACTTGAAAAATAAACAAAAATATAAAAAGTTTAAAATATATTTAGAATTTGTTATGATCTGAATTATGAAGAAATTTGTTAAAAAAAAATCAAGTGTCAACTAGAAATATTTTTATTTTCATTCCCTTGAAAGGCAGAACCAAAGAGAATGAGATGAAGAAAGAGGGACCCTCCCATTGCTGAATCATGCCCCAAACACTCCTAAGAGTGAGGGTTGGTCAGGCTACAGCCAAGAAACCTGAAATCCACCACCAGGTCTCCTATGGTAGTACAAGTGGTCCAAGCACTTGAGCCATCATCCTCTGCTTCCCAGCATGCAAATAAGCTGGAACTGGCTAGAAAGCAAAGTAGCCAGGATGTAAGCCGGCAGTCAGATATAGGGCACAGGCACCATAAGCAGTGGCCTGATGCTCCACTATAGCTATCACTTGGCTTCCAGTGTAGGTTTTTTAAACAAAATTTTTGTGTACACCTATAAGACTGCTTTTCTCTTACAGAACAATCACGCACACAAAGAAATTTTGCAAAAATATTCAGTTTCATCCATTTTCTTAAAAGCCATTCTTGGGGAGAAGCATTTGGCACACTGGTAAAGCTAATCCTTGGGACACTTGCTTCCCACATATAGAGGGCCTGGGTTCAGGTCCCATTCCTCTTCTAATTTCATAGTCCTGGTAACACACACATTGCAAGGCAGGTGATGGCTCAAGTACTTGGCTCTCCATCATATTTATGTGAGACTTAATACTGCTTAAGCCTGGTCCAGCCCAAGCTGTTGCAGGCATTTGGGCAGTAACCAGGAGATAGGAGTTCTCTCTGTGAAATGATTATCTGTAGTCATTTGACAGTTAAGTCAGGCTCCCTTAAAACACATAAAATAGCATTATCCTTGACAATTTTTCTTCAATTGTCAGTCTTAACGGGCTCTGACTTACTTAATATCACAAACAAGTTTCATTGAAACTTACATACTTTGCAAGATATGCAATTTCAGTTTGCAAAGATCCTATTATGTTCATTTAAAACTTTTTAAAGGTTTATTTATTTTTATTGGAAAGTCAGATCTACAGAGAGGAGGGGATAAAGAGAGGAATATCCTCTGTCCACTGATTTACTTTCCAAGTGGCCACAACAGCCAGAGCTGATCTGATGTAAATCCAGAAGGCTTCTCTAGGTATCCCCACACGGGTGCAGTTTCAAGGCTTGGGCCCATTCTCAACTGCTTTACCAGGCCATAGGTAGGGAGCTGGACAGGAATCAGGGCCATTGGGACACGAACTGGCACCCAAATGCTGGCATGTAAGGCGAGGACTTTAGCCACTAGGCTACCACGCTGGGCCCTCACTTACAATTTATAAAAGAATCAAGAGCAGTATTTCAGGAAACTAATGTTAAAAGCAATACTTTCATTTCAGAAAGCTTTTTATTTTGATGGCCTTTAATTATGTAGCTAACCAGTCATTAAAAGTGACAAGCCTATTAAACTGATATATGGATGTCATATGTATAGGACAATTCCATTTACTTGAAAGAATCTCATTATGTACACATATTACGCATATCAAGACAACTATGTTTACATGTGAACAATAAGGAAAAGAATCCAAGAAATTATAAACATTTGTTTAACACCGGGGAATGGATAAGGAGAGGTTTACTTTCATTGCACCTTACATGCTTTAAAACTATATTCTCATATGACATTCAATTACTTATCACGTTTTTTAAAAAAAAAATCTACAGCAAAAAGAAAACCTTTGTTGACTCCATTATCTCTTAAAGATAAATAAGATATGAGTTTTGATTACCAAATTACAAAATGAAATTTGAGATTTAAGGCAAAAAAAGCAAAAGTAACTAAGACTTACAACCCAAAACAGTCACAACAATACTCACTGAAGCAACTTTAACTGTTCTGCAACCTTTTTCATTTATGAAAGAATATGTTCATTTTATACTAAAGTTCCAGTGAATGTTAGAAATAATAGAACAATTCAACAGGTCTCAAAGTATGCTACCATTTTATTGAATCAAATAGATAATCTCATGCATTGAAATTCAATATACAGATAGAATAATACATTTTTACGGAGTAAAGTACAAAAATTAACTGACCTGGTCTCAGATTTTCACTCTTACAATTACATGGGAAGGCTTCTCAACACGCTTCTCTTTTCCCGCTACACACTTCAGCCAAAGCAACACCTTACAAGCTCAATGTGGAAGCCCATAGGACAATCTAGCTGTCTTCTATTTCAGCAATTCCAAAAGCAATTAGAAAGTGTTAAATAAGGCTAGTCTCCTTGCCTAATACTTTACTTTGCAAATTATACATGTTTAACTTAGAAAATGATATTCATAACATGAAATTGGTCTTTTTAAATGAACAGTATCTAAATGCTTCTGTTTCAATATCTAACATAATAAATAGTCCTAAATAGTTTTGAAGAGTAGAAACGAGTCCTAAAGTCAAAAACTTTGAGAACCATTATCAGTTTAACTAACGTCTTCAGGCTAAAAAATAGTGGTGAAAGCAATTTGTTTACAAATAGCATGAATGAACATGGAGAAGAGAAACGTTATAGACACTAAATCTGTTCTTAGCAACCAATGCTTTTCAAAGAAATAAGAAAAATGCATTTATAAAGACTTATATTAACCTTCATTCTGACAATTCCATCTTTTTCCTCTTCCTGTGGATCTGAGCTACCATCTGCTATCATCTCCTGCCAAACTGTCTTGGAAGGCAGGTCTTTGGTTATAAATTGTCCCAGTCTTTGTATAAGAATATGTTTGTATGACCTTTTTTTTAAAAAAAAAAAAAACAAACTTATTTTATTGGAAAGGCAGACTTACGGAGAAGAGGAGAGACAGACAGATCTTCCATCCCCTGGTTCACTCCCCAAGTGGCCGCAACAGCTGGAGCTGAGCCAATCTGAAGCAAAGAGCCAGGAGCTTCCTTCCAGGTCTCCCATACAGGCAACAGGGTGGGTCACAAGGCTTTTGGCCTTTCTCAACTGCTTTCCCAGGCAACAAGCAGGGAACTGGATGGGAAGTGGAGCAACTGGGATATGAACAGGCACCCATATGGGATCCCAGCACATGCTAGCAAGGCAAGGACTTTAGCCACTAGGCTACTGTGCTAGCCCACCTGCTTTAAAATATATAAAGAATTATTCAGCGTCTCTTTCAGTACTTTGGATATATCCTTGCACTGCCTTTTGCTTTCCTTATTTCTAGGAAGAAACCAGCAATTAATCAAATCACCCCTCCCTTCTATGGAAGCTGTGCTTCTACTGTCCTTTCGACTCTTATCTTTCAATAGTTTAAACATGTTATATCTGTGTGTGGGTCCTTTGCATTAATCCTGGTGAGGTACACCCTACTTCAGGATGTATCTTTCAATGTTCTTCATCAAATCTGAAAAATTTCTGAAATGTCGTATTTCTCAGCACTTTTCTCTGGGACTCCCGTCACATGTATATTTCTATGTATTTTCTACCTATCTCTAAGGCTTTGTTCTTCTGTTTTCTAATACATTTCAGCTTTTGAGACTGAATAACTTCTATTGGTTTGACTTCAAGTTCACTGATTTCGTCGTCTCCAATCTACTGTGGAATCCCTCGTTTTCATTTCAGATATTGTATTCAACTTCAGATTTTCCCTCGATTTTTAAAGTTCTTAGTCTGAAATAAATTTAGATATGATTTGTAGCAAGGTTGCAAAGACAGCACAGTTACTGTATCTGCTTTCCTAATGTTAACACTTTTCCACAGTACTAATATTTTATAAGTGCTTTCTCCCTGTGTATGGGTCTTACTTTCTGATTCTTTACATTCTACAATTTTGTGGTGGTTGTTGTTTAACCTACAGATTTTATTGTTCTGGATTCTGGATTTTCCCCCATTAGAGATAATGCTGCTGTTTTCTTTCAGTTTGGTTTAGTGTAGAACCCAAACATCTGTTTCCTCTGTAACATACTACCATTTATATCTGTTATTTACTTTTAAAAATTATTTATTTTACTTGAAAGTCAAAATTACAAAGAGAGAGACTTTCCATTGCTGATTCACTCCCCAAATGGCATCAATGGCCAGAGCGGGGAGCCAGGAGCTTTTTTGTCTCCCCAACATGGGTGCAGGGGCCCAATGACTTGAACCATCCTCTACTGCTTTTTCAGGCCATCAGTAGAGAACTGGATCAGAAGTGAAGCAAGCAGCTGGGATATGAACCAGAGTCCATTTGGGATGCTGTATCTCAGGTGTAGGATTAGCCGCATATGCCAATACGCTGGGCCCAGCTGTTTATTTTTAAGTCTAGCATTGTAGATGCTGCCCTTTTCCTTAACTTACGAATCACTCTGAGATTAGACAGAGGTTATGGTCAACAACCTGCAGCCAGAAAAGTTTCCAGGTCTGTTAACAGATGTGTGTGTGTGGATAGGGGAGTACATTTCAGGTTCAGCTTGTTTTCCTGTTGGCCCTATGTTAAACTCATCATAGACTCTCTTTCCTTCTTTCTCGCTTTCTCTTTCTTTGTTAAATTACCATAGTCTCTTTTTTTCCTTCTTTAAGATTTTCATCTATTTTTTTATTGGAAAGTTAGATTTACAGAGAGAAGGAGATATACAGAGAAAGATACCTGCTGGTTCACTCCGTAAGTAGCTGCAATGGCTGGAGCTGGGCCAATCTGAAGCCAGGAGCTTCTTCTTGGTCTCCCACGCAGGTGCAGTGAGGACAGAAAACTTTCCATCCACTGATCTACTCCTCAACTGGCCTCAACAGTTGGAGCTGAGCCAATTCAAAGCCAGGAGCCACGAGCTTCCTCAGGGTCTCCATGGGGGTGCAGGGTCCTAAGGCTTCGGGCCATCCTCAACTGCCTTCCCAGGCTACAAGCAGGGAGCAGGATGGGAAGTGGAGCAGCCAATATGGGATTTTGGTATGTACAACATGAGTATTTAGCCACTGAGCCATCACATCAGGTCTACTTCAGGGTCTTTTTAAGTGTCCTATGTACATGTGTATGTGCAACTTCAGAGTCAACCAAAAGTATCTGAGTCCCTCCAGCCTCCTAGGTTCATTTCCAAACACTACCAAAACTTGAAACTACTTGAGCTGAAGCACTGACCCTCTCTGACATCTCAAATCCACACACAGCAATGGGCATCACACACCGTCACAAAAAGCTAGACCCCTTCAAACTGCTTGTGGCCTATTTCTCAAGAACCTTTATGATAACCTTACTGGGAAAGAGTAGGATATATTGTTGAGTAGCATCAGTTGGAATGCTGGAAGAGTTCTATTGTTTTTATTCCGAGTTCAAGAACATAACATATTTCATAACATATTTCATTGATCACTCTGCAGAGTACTGAAATGGTTGTATTAAAAATGTAATACAGAAATAAAAATTCTATTAAAATGTTCATGTTGTTAGGATCAATAATTCCACTTCTATAAAATCATCCTTAGGGAAACAACCTAAGATGTGGAGAAGGCTGTGCTTTTGCAATGACATCTCTAAAAGCAAACTATTTAAAACAATGTAAACATTTAACAAATCTGGATACTCAACTGTGATACACATCTAACTACATAACTACATAACTTTTAACAGTTAAAATCGTAAGTATTCTACTTTAAACCTCTTTAAAATCCTTCCCTTTATTAAAGGTTGCTATTTTTCTAAACTTTGGCAGACTAAAATGCAATGGTCCCCAAAAATCTATCTTCACGTTCTTCTTGGGTATTACCACCAGCCTCCTTTGCAGCTAGGCATAGCCCTGTGACTCAGTTATAACCAAAATAACATGAGCAAAGTTTCTTACCTCCTCAATGGGAAACTACACAGAATTTCACCTCTTCCTCTTTTTCAAAGGTTGAAATGTAATTTGGTAGCAACTGACAACCATGAAAAATGGATCCTCATTTAACTTCATGGAGCAGAACTGCCTCACCAGCCTTTGGATAATCCCAAGCTATTGTAGGATAGTAAAATGCTTCATTATTACATGACTAAGTAACACTGTACGTCCATATTTTTAAAAGTGTTTAAAGTATTCAAAAAAGCTACAAAGTTAAATATATTTAATACTTACAACTTTTTCCTTAAAAACTTATTTGAGAAGCAAAGAAAGAATAAGAGTGGAGGGGGCTCCTATCCATTAGTTCAGTTCACAAATGGCTTTAATAGCTAGGGCTGAACTTGGCCAAGCCAGGAGCTGGGAGCTCAATCCTGAACTCCCAGGTTGGTACAGGAACTCAGTTGCTTAAACATCACCTGCATCTTACAAAGGTGCATGAGCAGGAAGCTTGAATCAGGAGGTAGAGAAAATAATTGGATCCAGATACCCTGATTCAAGATATGTAAGTCAAGTGCATGCCCCAATAACTATATTAGAATATGCATAAAACAATGTTACAGGAACCAACACCGTAGCATAGCAGGTTGTCACCTGTGATGACAGCATCCCATGTGGGCATCAGTTGAAGTCCTGGCTACTCCATTTCCAATCCAGCCCCTTGTTAATGTATCTAGGAAAGCAGTGAAAGATGACTTAAGTGCTTGGGCCCCTGTAACTAGATGGGAGATCAGAAAAAAGCTCCTGGCTTTGGCCTGGCCCAGTCCTTGCAGACATTTAGGAAGCGAAACAGTAGAAGGAAGATCTCGTTTCTTTTTTCATTCTCCCTTTCTGTAACTCTGACTTTTAAATAAACAAATGAAGGATAGGGGCCAGCACAATGGCTCAATTGGCTAATTCTCCCCCTTGAAGTGCCAGGATCCCATTAGGGTACCAGTTCATGCAGAAGTTCACTTCCTATCCAGCTCCCTGCTTGTGGCCTGGGAAAGCTGCAGAGGATGGCATAAAGCCTTGGACCCTGAGAGACTTAGAAGCAGCTTCTGACTCCAAGCTTAGGATCAGCTCGGCTCCAGCTGTTATAGCCATTTGGGGAGTGAAGGTCTTTCTCTCTGTAAATTTGCCTTTCCAATAAAAATAAGTTAACCTTTAAAGGAAAAACAAAACAAATGAAGCTTGGGAAAAATGCTATGGTAGGAGAATTATAAATTATTATCTTGCACATATTCAATATTACCTGATCTTACCCTTTTTAAAAACTGAAATTATTGCATTAGAGTGAAAATTCCAGAGGGTAAATGAATAGTTATCCTTCAAGGCTTAATAATGATATGAAACATGGGGTCTTTGGCTAAGATTCCCAAAGATTCTCTGCAATCTCTATAATTTTTTAAGGATTTATTTTTTATTGGAAAGGAAATATATAGAGAAGGAAAGACAGTAAGAAAGATCTTCCATCTGCTGGTTCACTCCCTAAGTGGCCACAATGGCCAGAGCTGAGCTGATCTGAAGCCAGGAGCCAGGAGCTCCTTCTGGGCCTATCACGTGGGAGCAAGGTTCAAAGGCTTTGTTGGGCTGTGCTGGACTGTTTTCCCAGGCCACAAGCTGGAACCTGGAAGGGAAGCGGGGGTCACCAGGATACAAACCATCACCCATATGGGATCCTGACAGGTGCAAGGCGAATACTTTAGCCACTAGGCTACCAGGCTGAGCCTGCCAATTATATTCTTTATTATTACTGGATTATCTACTTATGTTCCTCAAGGACACAAGCTTGCAGCATTAACCAAATAACATTAGCTCTATAGAACTAAGCCTTTTCTACCTGGAGAAAAGAGAAACATAACAAAACAAAACAAAACCTTTCTGCTTTATCTGGAAGATTAAGCCAATTCCCGATGGAAGAGGTAATTTCAGAACCTGACCCCAAAGAAAACATCTTGACTTTTTTCACCCAGCAGCTCTTCTCAACATAAAAAAAAATGTCTGAGAAAGGATAAGAGCCGGTCCCACCAAGAAAAGCACTGTTCCTCATAAAACCGCAATTTTGGATTGTTTTCTCTTCCCTAAACCAAGAAAGTAAAGCAGCTCAACCAAAAGAAGCAAAATAAAGCTAAAAACTCTTCTGTTCTCATACTGGAAACTCTACTCTTTCTCTAAAGATGCAGCCAATTTCTCTCTTTTTTTAAAATGTATTTATTTTTATGGTAAAGACAGATTTTCAGAGAGAAGGAGACAAAGAAAAAGAAACATCTTCCACATGCTGGTTCACTTCCCAAATGGTTGCAATAGCTGGAGCTAAGCTGATCTGGAGCTAGGAGCTTCTTTCAGCTCTTCCATGTGGATGCAGGGTCCCAAGGCTTTAGGCCATCCTCTACTGCTGCTTTCCCAGGCCACAAGCAGGGAGCCAGAAGAGAAATGGGGCAAACTAGGCATGAACCAGCACCTATTTGGGATCCCGGGATCTGCAAGGGGAGATTAGTCAAACTGAGCCAATTTCTACAGTATCTTGACATCACCAAAGCTAGTAATTGAATTTAATGGTTTGTTTGAAGAAACAAAGAAATCGAGTATTCATCTATGAATTCACTCCCTCAAATGCCCGTAACAAGTCAGAGGCTGTCAGTCAAGAGCCAGAATCCAAGTCAGGCCTCCTTGTAGATGACAGAAATCAATTATCAGAGGCACCACTGCTGACTCTCAAAGTCACATAAGCACACAGCTGGCCTCATGAATCAGAGATGGGAGTTGAACCCAATCACTCCAATGGGGAACATGGGCATCCTAACCTGCATCTTAACTACCAGACCAAGCACTCACCCCAAATTTAAAGTTTACAAGCAGAAAATGTGCAAAACTGCAAAATATCAGACTACAAATATGTCTAATTAACAGGGTGTGGGGAGGAGGGTGGAGGTATTTCGACACCTGACCTCTCCTGACATATTTTATGTGCCATAACACTACTATTTCTAAAATGAAATGGTATGCTTACCACACCATTACTTCTAAAGCTGTGCTGCCGACAAGAATTACCTGCAGCTACTGGGCACAGAAAACAGTACTAATCAGAACCAAGATGTGCTCCAAGTGTAAAAAGATTGGATTTTGAAGACTTACTACCCAAACCTATAACACATCAATATTTTTGTTGTATATTTGCATATAATATACACAACTTTCAAAAAAATGGCCACAAAAGCATTTTAAATGATCTACGTGGCTCACACTAGTGAACATCCAGGTCTGAATTAACAAAATTTAAAACTATTTTTCTTTGGTTCAGTACAAAGAAAGTATACTGACCTCAGATTATGGCCCACAGGTTACTGAAGATAAAGGGCTACCTGGAGTCATCTGGTTACTCAATGACAGGGTTCAACCTATATACCAACCAAGGGTCCAGGAATGATCCTAACATCTTATACATAATCTCTAAGAAAACCACCCTCCTTTCAGACAATATCATCCCTCAGTTTCTTATGACAGAATGTGAATGCTAATATCACTTCAAGAGGCTCTTTAAATTCATTTAGTTATTGTAATGACTAATAGGGCACATCTTGATAGTAGAGATATTTTAAAACAAAACACTGGGTGTCACAGCTGGGGATGAGTTAGCACCACTGGGAAGGAGAAAAAAACAGCGTGTGGGTATAGCAGAAAGCTGGACTATCCTATCCACAGGACTGAATCAGGCAAGCGGGATAAAGCTCCACTGCACTTTCTACAGCTGCTGAACACAGCTAAATAGTGTCCACTGTCAAGGAACTCAGTCTAACCAAACGCACTGAAGTCAAGACAAATTAGGGGACAAGGCCAGCTATGCTCTATGAGTTAATCCCTAGGCTGCAACTTTAAAGGATGAAACCAAAGTTGGGTAATAAACTCAAATAAACCATCTGAGTCAAATAGCCTCAAGTTAAAAGCTGAAGGTAACTGGACTTAGAAATCAAGCAAGGTTTAATCAAGGACATGATGGGGGAACTTTGGAATCCCTTCACAATGTTCGATATTTTCACTTAGGCTCCTCCTCCTTCAGGAGGCGGGAGTTGAAAAAAACTTACCATCATCAACAGTCTCTGAGGTAGCAGGCTGCAAATTTCTAGTAAACTAATTTACAAACCAGGTATCTATGCATTTACCTTTATGTAATCTAACTTAGAAGTTAAAAACACAAATACAATTCTAAAATTGTATCTTTGTATTTCCACTGGTTCCTCCTGAACAGCTTACTGGGATCTTGCTCTACGGCATCCTAACATTAAAGAAATTTTAAAATACACTGCTGGGAAAACCCTCTACAATGCTATTAAAAACGTATTTCCCACAAAAGTTCCCCAAGTCACAAAGCAGCCTCTGCGCATTCCAGCTAGAAAGTGTTCTGTTTTTCCTTCCAAATCGTTCCCTTCTGATACTATGAATCCCCAAATCCCCTAAAATGTTTGCACGACAAACTGTCTTTAAAAACTTAGAGATTTTAGCAAGTTTATCTAAAATGGGTCCTACTTTCCATTTTTTCTTTAAAATTGGAGGTATCACAAAACTTAAAATATTTGCTGGAGAGGGAAGTTGTGTGCTAACTGCCTCAACTCAAGAGTGCTTCGGCTGTACCTTCAGTTCTGAAGTAATTTGTATTCAACATATTTTTTCCAAGCATAAAGATTTCCTACTGTTCTTTATTCAAAAGTATATACACACACACACACACAAAATCTTGGAGCCAGCATTGTGGTACAGCAAGTTAAACTGCTCCCTGTGAAGCTGGTAGTTAGTGTCCAGCAGTTCTACTTCCAATCCAGCTCCCTGCTGTTGTGCCTGGGAGAGTAGAGTAGTGGAGGGTGGGCCATGTGCTTGGGCCCCTGGATCCATACTAGAGACCCAGAAAAAGCTCTTAGCTTCAGCTTGGCCCAGCCCTGGCTGTTTGGAGCCATTTTGAGAATAAACCTGTGGATGAAAGTTTGCATGCTCTGATTTCCTATTTATCCATCTAAAACAACTTTTTTGTAACCCTTTCAAATAAATAAAAGGATTTATTTATTTTTATTGCAAAGGCAATTTATGAAGAGGAGACAGAAAAATCTTCCATCTACTGGTTCACTCCCCAAATGGCTGCAATGGTCAGAGCTGAGGCAAGTAGGAACTAGGAGCTGCTTCCGGGTCTCCCATACCGGTGCAAGATCTCAAGGCCCTGGCTCCATCTTCTACTAATTTCCAAGACCGTAAGTATGTGGGAAGTGTGTGGTCAGGACAGAAACCAGCAAACATATGGGATCCCAATACCTGCAAGGTAAGGATTTAGCCATTCAGCCATCACACTGGGTTCACAATAAATAAATACCTAAAATAAATTCCATTACATCCTTAAAGAGATTTAACACCAAATAAAGGTTTTGCAGTGTAAGTAGAACATCATTTTATTAAAAATAAGGTAAAGGAGCAGGAATTTGTCTTAGTAGCTAAGATACCTCTTAAGACAATCAAATTCTCATATTGGAAACGCACCAGGTTTGAGTCCCAGCTCTATCCTGGATTCCAATTCCTTCTAACATGCCCCCTGCGAGGCAGCAAGAAATGGTTCAAATACCTGGGTCCCTGCCACCTACATAGGAGACCAAGACTGAATTCATGGTTCCTGAGTCCAACCTGGAACATCCCTGGTTGCTACAGGTATCTGGGGAGTAAACTGGTAGATGGAGACCTGTGTCTGTCTCTTTTAAATTAAAAAAAAAAAAAAAAAAAAAAAAAAAAAAAAAGGAGGGACAAGCATCTGGCCTCATGGCTAAGACACCACCTAGGATGCCAACATCTTGTACCAGAGAACCTGGGTTCAATATCCAGCTCCACTCTGGATTCCAGCTTCCTGTCAGTATTGTTAGTACTGAGTGGCAGCAAGTGATAGATCAAGCACTTGGGAGATCTGGTCTGAGTTCCAATCTCCCAGCTTTGACATGGCCAGGCCCGACCTAGCCTATTGTGGGTATTTGGGCAATGAACCAGCAGATGGAAGCTCGGCCTCAAGTAAGTAAAAAATGTTAAATAAATAAGGTAGAAATATGGGAGGCTTGCCTCAAATACGGCAAAATGTTCATACTCAAAACAGTATAAAAATCGATTTTAAAATATGCTAATTTCCAAAAGAAAAACAGGTAATTGACAAATGATTCACAGAAAGCATGCAGTTCATAATACATTTTACAAGTTTAATTTCAACAAAGCTGCAAGACATGGAAACTAAAAATATTGCAAAGACATAAAAAGGCACTCACATGTTGTTCATGGAAGTGTAAGTTGGCACCATCACTCTGCAAAGAGATTTGACAATACGCTTTGGTCTAGTAATTACATTAGGAAGTAACTCTGAAATTAAAGACTTATGGACAAGATGATCATCACATTTTGTTTCTTCACAGAAAAGATATCAAAGTGAAACATTAAGGGAGTCTCTCAGAGGAAAGGCCTATGACTACTGTTTCCTTCATTTTTTGTATCTTCCGTGTATTTTATAACATGTATTAACTTGTATTAACATGTACAACATGTATTTATAGCATGTATTAACTTTAGTCCTAAGAAATTCAAGTTACTTTTTAAAGCTCCTTTTAACAAGTATCACCCACTTCTTACAGAAACAATGTGTTTATATTTCTATTCCAAATAGGTAGGGCTCCTATTCTAATTCAGGATTTATGCTTCCCACTCACCAAAACCATCAGCCTGCACAGCCGCACAGCAGAGAGGAGCTCAAGTGAGAATGAGACATTTAAGTTCCAACCCCAGAAACATCATACACTGGTGTTATCTTGGGTGGCTTATCTAAACCTTGGTGTATTCTTACGGCTAAAACTAGAGACCAAAGATAGGCCCAATACCACCGAGGGCAATGCCAAAACAATACAAAGATGAAGATGGAATACTGGAGGAAGAGGATAGCTGGAATTACCAAATGAAACTATAATTTGGGACTCAAAACGCAAAGTTAGAGTGGAGTATGTCTTTTAAAAAGCATGCAACTAAAAGTCAAGTTTTATCCACTTTGTGCTGTCCTAGCAGTGAGTGGGATGAAACAGATCCCTGCACTCTGAACACACACTTAGGTTGGTGGAGATGGGCTGAAGCAAGTTTCTGATGTGTGCTATGAACAGAAAGGGGGAAGAGTACCATCTTACACAGGGTGGTCCAATGGAGCTTCTCCACAGAGGTTGGGCTGCAGCCTGCAAGACAGCGAGCCACATAAGAACCCAAGTCCAAGGAAGCAGCCAGTGCAAAGGGGAAGGAGGAACAAAGCTGGTACATTCACAAACAATGAGAAGACCTTTGTGAGAGGGGATGAAGCGCAGCAAGGGGCAGACCATACAGGGCCATGCACAAGCAGGAGTTGGATTTGAATTGTGTGAAGAACCTGCAAATGTCTTCAGCACACTAACATCAGTTGACTGCATCTTCAGAATCACTTCAAGGAGCACACATTTACCCAGCAGTGAAGTCGCAGCATGGGATGCCCACATTGCTCCTCTCCATTCCCAGGTTCTAGTACCACTCTGCTCTTGTTTAGCTTCCTGTTAATGTGTACCTTGGGGGGCAGAGCATCTGGACCCGTTCCCCCCACTCGTGGGAGAAATAGATGGGAGCTGCAGACTTCTGGCTTCCGATTGGCCCAGCACAAGAGCATCTGCGAGTGAACCATGGATGAAAGAGTTCTTGCTGCCGTTCTCCCTCTTCCCATCACTCCCCCATGCCTCTCAAGTACATGTATATATTTTAAAACTATTTCTTTTTTTTAATTTCAACTGGCTGTGGTGGTTGTATTTTGTGAAAAATGTGACTACAGCAGGCCAAATGTGCCTTGAATAGTGCAGAACAGAGCAGAATTCCTTCCCATAAAAGTTCATTTCAAGTCATCTTTGAAATCAGGCACAGATCTCACTTGGTAAAACTGTCCGTTCTTGAGCCAAGCGCGATAGATAGCATAGCGGCTAAAGTCCTCGCTTTGAACGCACCAGGATCCCATATGGGCGCCAGTTCTAATCCCGGCGGCAGCTCCACTTCACATCCAGTTCCCTGCCTGTGACCTGGGAAAGCAGTCGAGGATGGCCCAAAGCTTTGGGACCCTGCACCCATGTGGGAGACCTGGAGAAAGCGCCTGGCTTCTGGCTTCTGGCTTCAGATTGACTCAGCTCCAGGCGTTGTGGCCGCTTGGGGAGTAAAGCACTGGATGGAAGAGCTTCCTCTCTGTCTCTCCTTCTGTCTGTATATCTGCCTTCCCAGTAAAAATAAATAAATCCTTCAAAAAAAAACCAAAAAACAAAAAAACAAAGCTATCCCTTCTTGCCCCTGCTCTTCCATGTTCTAGGTTTCACCACTTCATAAATATTCTAAGAACATGTGTCAAAATGTACTGTAATTATTTATTAACACTGTTACTTTTCCAACTAGCCCATATCCCAAGAATGAAGAGAGAACTTTGACTTTTTAAGATTTATTTATTTGAATGGCAGAGTTACAGAGAGAGATTCATCTCCCAATCTTCCTTCCACCGGATCATGCCCTAGATGGCTCCATTTGAGAAAAGATCAATCTTTTTATAAGGAAATAAACAATAGTGAGAAAAGCAACAGGAAAATTGGAAGAACTAAGTTTAAAGCCCTAACTTCTCTACTTCCTAACTGGGTGATCTTGGAAAAAAATCTATCTTCAGAGGTTCACCCACTATATTGTTTGGAATGGAATTGCATATCTGATTTCTTCCATGCATGATTCCACTCCAAAAGAAGGCCTACAAGTGATAAAGTCTGGAGACCCATAGCTAGGAGTAATCAAAAACTTGGTGGGGGGTGTAGAATCAACAGCTGTATAAGGTATAGCTTTACAGCTATGCACACTGGTAAAATAGCAACCAGGAGACAGAATACAGTAAACCAAACTGGATCATAAAATCCCTCACAGCACATAGACTTGGAGAATTTAAGGGGACTGATAATAAGGTCATCATCAGGGTCTAACAACACGTGGGGAGAACAAAAATCAATCACTTAGTCCATAACATTAGTGCTGAGAAAGTCAAATCACTTTAAATAACATGGGGAAAATCAGTCAAGGGGTGGGAATTTGGGGTGGGGGGGAAGCCCAGACCCTATGAAATTGTGCCATAAAATTCAAGGGCCTGGCACCGTGGCCTAGCAGCTAAAGTCCTCACCTTGAACGCGCCAGGATCCCATATGGGCGCCAGTTCTAATCCCAGCGGCCCTGCTTCCCATCCAGCTCCCCGCTTGTGGCCTGGGAAAGCAGTTGAGAACAGCCCAAAGCCTTGGGACCCCGCACCCGCATGGGAGACCTGGAGGAAGTTCCTGGCTCCTGGCTTCAGATCGGCACAGCACCAGATGTTGTGGTCACTTTGGGAGTGAACCATCAGACGGAAGATCTTCCTCTCTGTCTCTCCTCCCCTCTGTATATCTGACTTTCCAATAAAAAACTAGAAACTAAAAACTTAAAAAAAAAATCAAAACATAAAAAGATCTGATTTTTAAAAAGTAAATTACTTCAAACACTGGGTATCAAATCCTTTCTCCAGTCACATTGTCGACAATTCCATGAAAATATAAGCTGAATCACATCTACTTGTTACCTAACAAAAAGTTTAAAGTAAAAAGATAAATAACAGGATGCCTGCAGAATCCCATCATAACTACCAACAATATTTATTTCTCTATCCACTCCACTAAAAATGCCCTTCTGATACAATTTTTACTTAAAAGTGATTAATAAAATGCTTTTAAGTAAAAAAAATACATTAGGATAATATTTAGAAAAAGTAAAATGAAAATAAGACAAAAATTTGGGATGTTAAAAACATACAGAAGATGCTGACTTGTCACAATTCGTCTGGATCCATTTAAAGTCATCATTTAAACAATACACCATCATTTAAACAATACACCGAAATTCAGATTTTAAAAAGCTGAGAGTGGCCCTGAGAGTTAAGATGCCTGCATCTAGTACTGGGAATGGGTTCCAATTCCAGCTCTGCCTTGGACTCCAGCATCACAGCAGTGCATACCCAAGAGGTGGCACTGACAGCTCAAGTGACTGAATACTGTCACCCACACAGCAGAGCTGGACTGTTTCCAGCCCGGGCCCACTAAGTCCCAACCACTGCAGGCATTTGGGGGCAGGGAGTGAACTCATGCATGGGAGTTCTAACAACAACAAATATTTTTCAACAGGTTTGAGAAAATCCAGGTGTTGCTTTTCAAAGTATTGGAAAGGATCTAGTGGCAAACTCTTCAAAAAATATTTGTAACAAAGATCAAAATACATCAGCAACCTCACCTTGCCCCCCAAGATATTGCTTACTGGACTCTTCAATCTGGATGTTTCACACTTAACAAATTCAAGACGTAAACCTTTTTCTCTATTTGCCTGTATTAAAATATGACTCCCTTTCCTAAATGTATTTTTATTTCCAGCTTCGTGACCTATCTACCTTATCTCTCAAAGAGACTTTGTTTATTCATGATCTTTTCATCAGTGCTCATCGAATAGCTCTTCAAACAACAACAACAACAAAAAAAAAACCTTAATTTTACTTCCTAGAATCTCCTGCGGAAGCTGAAATTATTTTACAATTATCAGAGCAACACAAAGTATAGCTGGCATTCACATAATTGAGTTCCAATGACAGAACTGAGAAGTTGCAAAGAACTAGAACAGTCAATTCTCTTAACAATACCCTAATCCAAGTATTTTTCAAACTATTGTTTTAACTGACACTGAGACTTCACATAATCCCATATGGCAACCCACTCAGCTTGGACAGCTCTGACAGAGATCTGAGCCCAAATAGAACTCGCTTGATTTTTTTAGTCCTACACTATTTTGGTTTTAAAGAAGACTGAGGTCACTAAAACACTACTGGTCAAATTATGTAAAGCTATAAATTAAAAGAGTATAAAGAAAAGTTAAAACTGCCTAAATTTCACCATCCACAGATAACCTGAGCTGGCACTTGAGATACATCCTGCTTTTTTCCCCTACTTTTTCTTGTTGACATTCAGGTTGGTCACATAAGTATGTTTTGTTACTGATTTACTTTAAAAACTAAAAAAAATTCTATTGAGAGGCCTAGTTACACAGTGAGAGTGAGAGAGTGAGAGAGAGAGAGAGAGAGAGAGAGAGAGAGACAGCCAGCATCTTTCAGCTGGCTCACTCTCCAAATGGCCACAATATAACCAGGTCCAGGCCTGGCCAAAGCCATGAGCCAGGAACTCCACCAAGGTCTCCCACATGAGCAGCGGGAGCCCAACTCCTAGGGCCACCTGCTGCTGCTTTCTCAGGTACATCAGAGGGAAGCTGGATCCCCACACAGCCTCAGGGACTCAAACCAGCACTCTGACAGGCAATGCTGTGCCATAATCACATCCTTCCTGTGACTTAGCTTTAAACAAACTAGGGCACATGCAGATATCCTAGGTTTTGTTTTCTTTCCCTGATGAAACTAAACACTCTGCAAATTTTTTGAAGCATTTCAGTGGGTAAATAATACTGAAACAACAATAATAAAGTACATTTATCTTTTTTGCAAGCTATATTATTACATATCCTTTAAACTGTTCACTGCATTTAAGTGATTACATAACATAGATCTAAACACTGGCGGGGGGGGGTCAGCACAGTGGCAAAGCAGGTGAAGCCGCAGTGCAGAACAAGCATCTCATATGGGCACCAGTTTGGGTCCTGGCTGCTTCACTTCCAATGCAGCTCCCTGCTAATGCACCTGGGAAAGCTAGAAGCAGGGCCTGTGTTTTCAAGAGGGAAACCAGAAGAAACGCCAGGCTCCTGTCTTCAGCCTGGAACAGTCTTGGCTGCTGTGGCCATTTGGAGAGTGAATCAGGAGATGAAAGATTTCTTTTTTTTTTTTTGCCCATTTATTTTATTTTATTACATTTTTGACAATCTTTACATAGTTAATTACGGTAAAAAGGTTCAGAAGTGGGTAAGACTATTATTTCCATATTGTTTCCTTCATGTATCTGAGGTAAAGGGGAATATTGAGGGAGAAACCCCACCCAGTTTCCCACCCATCCCAAGTCCTGGATGTGGGGCATGCTCTGAGAGACTTGCTTAAGTGGTTTTGATAGTTCAGGAGATGAAAGATTTCGATCTCTCTCAAGTCTGCCTTTCAAAAAAAATAGATTTCTAAAAAAGGAGAGAAATAAACACTGTACTACTCCATAATAATAAATACTGTATCTAATCATCTATAAATTAATGATTGCTTCCAATTTTTCACAATGATATAAGACAAATATACCTAAAGATTATTCTTTTTGCATTGTTCCTTCATTCTGAGAAGGACAGAAAGATCTTTCATCAACTGGTTCACTCCCCAAATGGCCACAACAGTTTAAGTTGAGCTGATTTGAAACCAAGAGCCAGGAGCATCTTCTGGGTCTCCAGCACAGACACAGAGTCCCAAGCACTTCAGCCATCCTCCACTGCCTTCCCAGGCCATAAGCCAGGAGCTGCATGGGAAGTGGAACAGCCAGGACACAAACTGGCACCCATATGGAATGTCGACATATTTGTTCAGGAGAGATTCCCAAAAGTAAATGATCAAGCAAAAGTATTACTTTCCTTTTTTTAAATTTTTTTTTACAGTAAATATTTCTTTTTTTATTATATTTTGACAATCTTTACATAGTTAATTACGGTAAAAAGGTTCAGGGGCTATAGGGAAGTGGGTAAGACTATAATATCCACATTGTTTCCTTCTTGTATCTGAGGTAAAGGGGAATATTGAGGGAGCAAAAGTATTACTTTTCAAGTATTAACTGTTGTATTCATTTGTCAAATTGCTTTTCAGAAAACTCAGAATTTCAATTCTAACAATGGCTAAGTGTAGCCCTTAAGCTACACACTCTTTTTAAAGTTTCCTTGATTCCCAGTGTGGATACACACAAGATCCCCTTGCTATGTTCCTCCAAGGACACTCCTGTCCCCCTGGTAGAGGAAGCAGAAGCAAACACTGGAGTTGGTGCTCTGGTGTTTAACGCCTTTCTACTGCCTCCTGTGTCACTTGCGTGGGTGACAACTTACACTTCCATCTTGTCTGAACTACAGCCTGCCTGGCACAGGAAGGAGCTGGGTAGAGAGCCATGGAGGACACAGAACCAGGCAACACGCACCTCCTCTTCTTCCTCTCATTCACAGGGCAGTCCATCAAACCTTAGTAGACAGCAACTCCCTCCACCCAGCTGGTGGGGAGGAGTTATTCTGTCCAGGACAAAGATCTCTAACACTCTCAGGCACTTACCAGACGATGTGGTCTGGCATCATCTCACCACCCTAGCCACTGTCTTCAGAGCATAATTTGGCTTAGTCCTGTTCTCCTGAATGTGGCATTTGAAACACAACACTATAGGTCTGATTTGAAAAGATGGAATGACGGTTATGTCAAAGTATCACCTCAGATAATCTGTCAAATTACTGACATTACTGAGCCAGCATCACCTAGAAGGCAAAAACCTAAAATTCAAACTACATACCACTCAACCTCACAGATGAGGCAGGTCAAATTAGAAAGTAGGAGTGTTGGGACATCATAGCCCATCTAAAAGCACATGTGATGCTTTAGGCAAGGTGCTTTGTGTCCTGAAACTTGGTTTGCTCCTTGGTAAAACTGGAGTAATATCACAAGAGTTTTTATAAAGATTGGACACCAATTACTGTACCTAAAATGTAGGAATTGGTTCAAAAACAGAAGTATTCTTACTAGAGCAATACAACTACATTTTTATTAAGCACCATTTGCCAAGTACTGAGTGTCCTGGGCTAGAGTCACCTACTCAGAACTCCAAGGAGTAGGACAGGCTTTGGTGAAACTTAGTTTTCCAATTGACAATGTATCTTCTTCCCTAAACGGCCATGCCATAGGCTCTCCTCAGCTATCCTAGCGAAAAAGCAGGAGCATCTCCACCAGCAGGTGGAGGCATGGAGCAGTAACCCCAAATCTCTACAAAGGAATACTGCCAGTAGCTACTACCTGCCCACAACAGCCCACTTTGGGCTTCTCCGTACAGGTTTCTCAATAGGCAAGTCACCTACACCAGCTAACATCAATCTGGAATAATTTATAAACTGGTGTGGTGTAAATTACATTTACAAACTGATGTTGAATATATGCGAGCCTTTATAAATGAACATTAATATATGCAAATGACATTTCACAAAAGGGAAATGCAAAAAACATAAATAATACTTTAGGCAGTATATGCTCTTGATACTCACAACTGAAAACAAATTCAGGGTGCCACAGTGCACATACTAAGTAACAAAACGCTTATTAAAATAACACCTATTAACATATGACTGGAGAAGAAAGGGATGTGTTAATTCAACCCAGTACTGTAAAAGCATACAGCTTAGGGCCCAGCGGCGTGGACTAGCTGCTAAGGTCCTTGCCTTGAACGTGTCCCGGGATCCCATATGGGCACCGGTTCTAATCCCGGCAGCTCCACTTCCCATCCAGCTCCCTGCTTGTGGCCTGGGAAAGCAGTCAAGGACGGCCCAATGCATTGGGACCCTGCACACGTGTGGGAGACCCGGAAGAGGTTCCTGGTTCCCAGCTTCGGATCGGCGCGCATCGGCCCGTTGCAGCTCACTTGGGGAGTGAAACATCGGACGGAAGATCTTCCTCTCTGTCTCTCCTCCTCTCTGTATATCCGGCTTTCCAATAATAATAAAAACATCTTAAAAAAAAAAGCATACAGCTTAAGCAGAAAAATGTTCTTACATTTTGATCCAATCTAGTGATTCTATTTTGAGGGGGATTACCAATCCTGCCTTGAGATATTTATTGAATAAAGCTTTGTATACAACAAAAACCTAAAAACATGAATGTCCAAATTCAGGAAATACATTGCTAATAAATCAGCATGACTTCCCTCTAATTAGTCATGAAGTAGTACTATGCACATCTACTCTGCCAATACAGTAGTCGCTGGTTATTTGTAGCCACTTCAGAAAAACTGAAGTGGGGTAGTACAGTGGGGCAGGCTAATCTTCAGCCTGCAGTACTGGCATCCCATCTGAGCACTGGTTCTAGGCTTGGCTGTTCCACTTCTGATTGAGGTCTCTGCTTATTAACTGGGAGAGCAGCCCAGAGTAGCTCAAATTCTTGGACCCCTGCACCTACCTGTGTGGGAGACCCAGAGGAGGCTCCTAGCTTCAGATTGGCTCCGCTTCAGCCACTGCAGCTATGTGGGGGTGAACCAGCAGATGTACACAGACCTCTCTCTCTTTCTTTTTGTAAACCTGCCTTCAAATACTTAAACGAAAGAAAAGAGAGAAAGAAAGAACATCTAAAACTAAAAATCCACTTCTTCTGTCAACCAAACCACATCTCAAGTGACTACTAGTTACAGAGTCTGTGACCACCATACTGGACAGTGCAGAGAATATTTCCATCATCCCAGAAAGTTCTATTAGTCAGTGTTGACCTACAAATGGCTCTGGGTCATCTTTGCCCCTCATCCCCCCACCTCTGCTCATCTGTCTAGAAACAACTGCTTAACTTTGGCCTAAATCTCTATGACCCCAAGAAACTACCCTCATTTACCCCAGAAATTTACATATATCTTCCTTATAGTCTCATTACACCTTGATAACTCCAATATAATAATTACACCACATACAATCTTATCTCCCCCCCACTAATATCCTGTAAGGTTCTTAAGGAGGAACCAACTTTCATCTGAGGGACTTTGAATTCTGGCATAAATGGGACCCTGATAATTGGTCACATACTATGAAAACCACTGACGGTGAGAAAGCACGGCTATAGGAACAAGGACTACAGCTGGAAAGTGTTTATCCAAAAGCAAGGGGGGAAATTTGGTTAGGTCAACAAGGCCACAGGGTTTTTATATAACTACTGATTCTTTTTTTTTCCCCTCAACAACTAATCTCTATTGTGAACATCGAACACAGTAAGTCACACAATGCTGAGCATTATCATGACATGCTTCCTCACAAAAAATGCACATACACCAAATTAGACATAGGATTTGGCCTTCTGTTTTATCAGAAGCATGTTGACATACTAATCTCAATGTTTTGTTCAATATTAACATATTATCATAGTTTCATGACGGATTACGTTTCAATATGTCTAACCCAATTAAGATTTGATTCCGCTGCATTGAAAGTTTGCAATAATCCTAAGTGCAGTGACTGGCACAATCATCAACACTCTAACCAACCTCCCATATTTACTGAGAAATAACCTATACAAGGAACCACGCACGTAACGTGATGAACAAAGCAATTTTTGCCTTCATGCATTTCTGAAAGACAGATCTGTAAACTTAGCAAGCAACAAGATATTCCATAATGGCAAAGAACAAACTTCACTCAGACTTCTTATTATTCAAGCAGTTCAAAACAAAGCATTCTCCATTTGAAAAAGCCCTACCTACGTGGTTCAAACGCCTCATTTAGCGGTATCTTTGGAAGAGCTAGTGTTCCACATAAATGAATTTTCCAGGTAACTCAAGCTTGTCTATTGAGGCACTAACTATTTAGCACAGAAATCTTTTCTTGAGAAAACAGTACAAGGAACTGCTGCATGAAAAAAGAAAAAAAAAAAAAGGAAAAAAATCTTGCAATTTTTAACTACATTCTAGCAGACATTTTGATTAACAATAATTGTGTGTACAATACACAAGCCCTTAAACTGAATGTCTTCAGGGTGTCTTTTTAAGTCTTTGGCTTTGAAGATTCTGTCTCTTGGTCACTGGCCATTGCTGTGTCAGCTGTCAATTTGTGCCATCATGGGTGAGAAGGGACTCTTGCAGGCCACTCATCTCACATCTGCTACTTAGAGAGTAAGTTTGTTAAAATTTTGCCTCAAACACACATGCGCTGAGAGGTTTTCCGAATGCATTTTGCTTACACAGTGCTTCCTGCTTAACTCCCAGATCAGTCACAGTCTGCAGTTACAAGTACCAAACCTGTCTTCTGGACAAATGAGTCGCGGCTGCATTGTCTCTACATTGTTATGTATGAAAGCAATGCTCAGAGATCACTTCAGCACCAAGTCAGTCACTCCACAAACAGGTATTAAATGCCCACTGCCAGGGCGAAATTAAAGCACAGAGAAGACTGCTAGGGCTCAATATTAAGAAGAAAAATGATCATTAATGTCTAAAAAAAGGAAAAAATGGGCTTTTTAAAAAGGGCTTCCTAAATGATATTACAAAGTCACCTAAACATTCTATACTTTCTGTCCTGTTTTATGCTGGGCCACTGAAGATTCAAGTTCTGCCCTGATGGAGATTCCAAAGTTTTCTATCTCGTTTCATTTTTACTACAAAATTCACCCAGGCCTCAAGAAATGAACAGCACATATGCTTTCTCATAAAGCAATACTCAGAGTCTTGATAAACACTTACACACCCACCTCAGCATCCTGGGAAGGGGAACATCACTGTAACAATGAGCAACGTAAGTAGCCAAAAAATTAACTCAGGAAAATTCCCATCCACAGTTTCCAAAGTTCCTATGCTTTTCTCTTTGGGGGTTTAGGAAAGTTTTTAAGCCTTCAGTGTAAAACACGGGTAACTACTACAACACTGACTTCATGTGCTACATACCTATTCGCTGAATTCCACTACTCGTTCAAAACTATGACTAGGAAATGAGCCCAGGAGGTGCAGCCTTCAAAACTGGTCTCTCTGGGTTAATTAAAACCACAGCAAGCAGCCTGGCTGAATTCCCTTGGAAGATCCCTTCTCATTCATTTTCTCCCCGGGGAGTACAAATATTTGTATTTTCTACTTTTATAAATGATCAGTGATTGACTTTACTATTAAGACAGACCTGGAAATGGGAAATTACCAAGGTCATGTGCCTGCTAACCTAAGGAAGCAAAACGACACTCGCAAAGTGCAAAATCTCTCATTATTTCATGTCAAAACTGTTGCGAGCAGGGCACTGATATCACTCTATTATCAATTCTGGAACATGCAAATGCCTTTAGCAACACTAAAGAGGCAGCTCACAGCCCTACCTTTCCAAATGCATAACAATGGATTCTTCAAAATGCTACTTCATAGTACAGCAATTTTTACATGTCGGTTCTGATCTCATTAGCACACCGCTTTTGGCTGCGAGAGAAGTCTGATTTTAAATAAAAAGAATGGAGAATGAAATCGAAATACAAGCTCCTGCTCTCTGGAAACAACTCAAGCTAACAAGCAAATGACAATTTATTGGGCAGATACCAGATGCAAAATCTAACAGTCCACACTACATGTTCAAAAAAAAAAAAAAACTGTAACAACAGATGTAGCTCAAGATATTCACAACATAACTGCAGAAGCATGGTCCCATGCAAGATATTAACCAGTCAGAAAAATAAATACACTTCACTGAAAAAGTGGTCATGAACACCTAATATCTGGCAGCAAAAAATGAGGAAAATCAGCTCAGATGTAAGCAATTCTTTCCATTCCCCTCTAATTTAAGCCCGACTACCAAAAATGAGCCACCCCCAAGGTGGTGGCCAAGAGCATCCCTACATTAAAAACACAATTTGGAGGAGCAACCGGTCCTGAATCATTCAGAACAGTGTTCCGGTGAGCAGGTTCTCTCACAAAAATCTCCTTGTCAAATTAAACACGAAAAACTTGGCGGGCCTCTCCTCTGACACGACGCTGGGGCCCATCCACAGAACCGAGGCACGAAGAAGACGGTGCCGGGGCTTGCAGGCCTATTGTTCTGAGAGAACTGCAGGACCAGCAGCGTGGGGCGCGCGGGAGCTGGCTGAGGAGAGGCGCGAACCCAGAGGTGTGTGCATGGGGGGAGGGTACAGGTGTGTCGGGGCTGAACAGGTGTGCTCGATGGCCACGGCCAAGGACGAAGAGCCCGGCCTCCAGAAGCAAAGCCAGGAACGAGAGTCATTCCTGCGGTTCAAACCTCTGGGCAGGAAAGGTGTGAGGCCTGAGGAGGGTCTGAAGGGATCCCGCTGGGGTAGGGGGTTGCTGAGGAGGCCAGAGGACCGAGAGTGGACGGCCTCAAGGACTCAGCGAAAAGGCTCTGGCAAAGAGGGTCAGCCTCCAAATCCCCCAAAGAAAGGAACCATGCTGGGGCCGGGGTGGGCGGCGGGAGATTGAGGGGGTGTCGCAGGGGTGAAGCCCGGTGGAAACAAAAGAGACCAGCCCCCCGTGCGCGGGGCCCTCCGGCGGCGACGATTACCTGGGAGAGCTGCCGGGGATTGGGACAGCCGAAGAGAGCGGAGCTGGAGCTGAAGCTGATGGCTCCTCGGCGGCTGAGGACGTGCTGGGGGACCGGCCTGTCCAGGGGCAGCACCGGCAGCTGGTAACATACTTCCATTGAATACGCCCGCCCTGCCTCCGCGCGGCGCCCGCCCTGCCGCGGCCGCCGGCCCCAGCGCTGGGAAGGGGCCGCGGCTCGGGGGCGCCGGGCCCAGGCGGGGGCAGGGCGGGAGGCGACCCCGGGGCCGGGAAGCCGCGCTCACGCCTCCCCGGAGCCCAGCCGGCGGGAAGGTGCTGCGGCGGCCGCGGCGCCAGGGGACGAGGACCCCGGCGCGAGCCCCGGCTCCAGCCGAGCGGGGACGGGGTGTGCAAGCTGGGGCAGCACAGGCACAAGTCGGAGAGGGAACCGCGCCTCCGCCGCCGCCTCCGCCCCGGCGCTCCTGGGCCGACAGGAGAAAGGCAGCCGAGACGGCAGCGCAGGAGCCGAACGAGCACGGAGCGCAGCGATGCAAGCGAGAGCGACGGCAGTGCACGGGGCTCGGGACCAGGCACCAGCTCCGGCCGCCGCCGCCGCCGAGCCCTGCCCCTCCCCGCCTCCCGAGCCTGACTTCACTCCGCCGCCGGAGCGAGCCCGGCCTAATTCACACTTTGCAGCCGCGGACCCTGCGCCAACCACCGACGCCGCCAGCGTGACGTCACGACGCCGCGCCGCAGCAGCGGCCGGGGAGCCGGGCTAGCGGCCGGGAGGGCGGGAGCGGCCGCCCCCCGGGCCCCGCACCCCGAGGGCCGCGCGGGCCCCGCAGCGCGCCCCGCGGCTCGCGCCTGGAGGTGCCGGCGGCGGGCGACGCGCGCACGAGGCCCCGGAGGCTCGGGGTATCCCCGGGCACGCTGAGGTAGTGTGGCGTGGGCTGCTGTGCCGCGCGGGAGGCGACCGCGGGGGAGGGGGCGGCCTGCAGACTCCAGGAACGCAGATCACGAGGCGCGCCCGCCGCCCCGAGCCCTGGCCGCGCGGTCCCCGCCGGCTCTCCCGCCCCGAATTCCCGTTTTTTGGGTTTCGCTCGAGACCGCTGCGGCAGTGACGTCAGCGGGCCGCGCGGGCACCATCGTCCGCTGACGTCACTGCCAGTCCCTTGGCGGGGCCAGACTCCAGTGTTCCCCTGACAGGTGCAGCCCCGTGGCCCGAGGGATGGACAGGGAGGCTGTGAACTTAAGAGTTGAGGGGGGTGGGGTCTGGACGTGCAGAAAAAAAACACCTAGATGGAGAAAGAAGTCGGAGTATACAAAAGATTGTTTGCAGTGATACTGCAAAGACAAAGAGGAGGCTGCAGCATTTCCAGCTCAGAGCTGTGGTTTTGTTGTTTGTTCGCTTTTGATTTTTAGAAAGCAAAGGCAGGTGGAGAGCCCTTGACCTGTTTTGTAAGCTGGATGTGTAATAGCGTGTTCATTTTGTCACATCCCTGCCCAAATGGCCAAAGCTTTTCAGCAGGAGCCGATTGTCTCCAGTGCTTTCCACCCTCTGGTGCTTCAGCGCTAACAAGCTCTCCCCCGCTAGCAGAATGGTGGATTTGGCTCCTCTTCAGGGCACCCACTCTTCCACTTATTTGGGATGACTAGCCACTGGCAAGGTGACAGGCCTTTCAAAGCTCTGCACAGACTGCTGATGCTATCAGGTACAGATGCACTTGGTCTGATAAGTGAACTCCGTCTGCAGACCCTGAATCATCTTCCCATGGCGTTGTCCTATGTTGTCTAAACTTTCTGCTTCCTCCAAGAGTGTTTCTCTACCTGTCTGCTCTCTACAATTACAATAAATGTGAGTATAATTTCCATTGTGGTCTTGTAGATTTTGTCTTGGTGAACTACTAAGCTCCCCTTTAGGGCAACAAGTGATCCAACTCACCATTAAAAGCCCTAATTACTCCCCTAACATCTAGTAGATGTGTTGAGCGTCTGTTGAATGTAGGGATTATGCCCAGCACTTTCTCTTATTACCACATTTACTCCTCACAAAAACTAGATGAGGTAACTTTCAGTATGTAAATTGGAAGCAAGCTCATGGAAACAAGCTTGCTGCAGACCTCACACAAGCCAGCGATGAGAGCTAGCTTCCATGCTTGAGGGTGAATATTGGTGTGCTGTCAGTCTGTGCCACATGAATAACCACGTTGTACTGAATGACAGCAGTTATAACAATGCAGCAGGTTGGTAAACAACGCATCTTTCTTCTACAAAGGCTACTATGAACCTACTGTGTGCTACACATTATGCTTAACATGACCCAACATAATAACCACACACATCAGGTTTTTCCTGATTCTGCAAAGATGCGGGGTGCAGGACCTAAGCCATTTGCCATAACGATCTCTGGTTTGTGATTTCAGAGCCATGCGTGTTCCACCTCCCTGTGCAAAGTCTCCAGGGCTGAACCTCAGCCGTCTTCAGTGTTCTTTCCTGTGTGAGAAAGTGTGTTTACCAAGAAGGTTCTCCAGAGAAACAAAATGCTAGGCTGCATGAAGCAACTTGAAAACGTGTGGAAAATGAAATCAGAAGATGCTTGTTTGGGGCACAAAGAAAGCACTTTTGGCAATCCATGCATAATTTTTTTTCATTATATGCATTTTCCATGAAGTTTCTGAATAATTGTTTGAGTTTATGTGTTTGGAGAAAGAGAGGGAAAAAGATTTTAAGGAATTGGATCACATGCTTGCAGGAATGGCAAGTTTGAAATCTGCAGGGGCAGGCCAGGGGCTGGAAATGCAAGGAAGTGTTGACGTTGCAGTCCTGAGTCTGAAATCTGCAGAGCAGAGCAGCAGGCTGGGAAGTCGGGCAGTTTCTCTATAGGAGCCTGAAGGCAGAATTTCTCATTCCTCACAAAACCTGATTTTGCTCTTAAGGCCATGGGCTGATTGGCTGTAGTCCACCCACCTTGTGGAGGATAATCATTTTAAACTCGAGAATTACAGAAGTTAACCACTAACATTCAAGACAGCATCTAGGGCTAAGTCCTTGCTTTGCACACGCCAGGATCCCATATGGGCGCCAGTTCTAATCCTGGTGGCCCTGCTTACCATCCAGCTCCCTGCTTGTGGCCTGGGAAAGCAGTCAAGGATGGTCCAAAGCCTTGGGACCCTACACCCACGTGGGAGAACCTGGAAGAGGCTCCAGGTTCCTGGTTTCGGATCAGCTCAGCTCCAGCCATTGTGGCCGCTTGGGGAGTAAACCATCAGGCAGAAGATCTTCCTCTCTGTCTCTCCAATAAAAATAAACTCTTTAAAAAAAAAGACAGCATCTAGACATCTTGACTACACACTGAACATCATAGGCTACCAAAGTAAATACACTAAATTAGCCACCAAAGGAAGAAAATGTTAAGCCTAGATAGTGGGGAAGAATTCTATTACCTACAACAGCAAAAGTAATTATGCATAACCTCAACAGAAGCTGGCACTGTGGTGTAGTGAACTAAGTCAGTATCTATAGCACTGACATTGCATGTCTTGGTTAATGTTCCAGCTGCTCTGCTTCTGACCCAGCTCCCTGCAAATGCACCTGAAAAAGCAGGAAGAGATGGACCCAGTACTTGGGCCCCTGCCACCGACATAGAAAAACTGGAAGGAGTTCCGGTCTCTTGTTTTCAGGCTGGATCAGTGCCAGCCATTATGGCCATTTGGTGCATGAACATGGGAAATATTTTTGTCTCTCATGCACACACATAAATATACCTTAAACAATTAACAACAAAAAGCATTTCATATAAAGAAAAATTTATGTGGGAAAATATTAAAGTAGATTTAGGTATTAGGAAAGAATGCCTTTTAATAATTTTTAAAATTCCTATTTATTTGAAAGAGTCACAAAGAGGGATAGAAGTGGAGAGAGGATTTTCATCTGCTGGTTCGCTTCCCAAAGGGCTACAACAGCTGGAGCTGGGCCAGGTAGAAGCTGGGAGCTTATTCCTGGTCTCTTACTTGGGTACAAAGGCCCAAGCATTTGGGCTGTCTACGTTCTTGGTGGAGGTGCTTTCTCAGTTGCCTTAGCAGGGAGTGGAATTGAAAGTAGAGCAGCTGAGATTTGTGCTAGTGCCCGTATAGGATGCAGGCACTGCAAACAGTGGCTTAACTGACAAGGCTCTAATGCTGGTTCCAAGAATTTATTTTGGGCCTGGCAAAATGGTTCAATTTCCTAACCCTCCCCTTGCAAGTGCTAGGATCCCATATGGGTGCTGGTTCACGTCCCAGCTGCTCTATTTCCCATATAGCTTTGGCCGGGGAATGCAGCAGAGGATGGCCCAGGGCTTTGAGACCCTGCATCCACATGCAAGACCCAGAAGAAGTTCCTTGCTCCAGGTTGCAGATCAGCTCAGCTCCAGCCATTGAGAAGCCACTTGGAAAGTGAATCAGCAGATGGAAGATTCATTCATTCTCTCTTTCTCGCTCCATAAATCTGCCTTTCCAATAAAAATAAATAAATCTTTAAAAAAGAATTTCTATTTTATAGAAAGATTTAAGGTGCTTTAAAAATTACAGCTAGCACTAAATCTACACATTGGTCATGACTCAGTAAATAATCAAATGTTTCAAATAGACAAATTGCTTCCATGTCACATGAAAATATTATAAGTTAGCCAGGAAAATTATGGGGAGAAGAAAAAACCCAAATGAATAATTGTCTAGTAGGTTGGTTCAGAGAAGTAGAAATGCTACCAATGACACAGAATAAATAATATATTGTGAGGAATAGACTTTGCTTAATTGAAGGAAGCTGGTAAATTGAAGGGCAGGAAAGCGAGGTTACAGGTTCATTAACAAGTCCCTAAATAAGGACCATGAAGAGGAAAGTAACAAGTTCTATGACAGGCTGTTGCTGCAGTGATGCTAGTAGGTTTGAAGCCATCAGGAGTCAGCACTGTAAGCTGATGGGAAGCAAACTTGAGTGCCAAGTGGGAAGAAGCTTAAGCAAATAAAACACCATGAGAAGAAAATCCTTGTCCTTCACCGTGTCTAAACCCAGTGACACGTGACTGGCAGAAGGAACTGGCACCTTTAGACAAGCAGCTGCACTTGTGCCTAGCGCAGAGAAGTGGAAGCCAATGTAGGTGGCCGTGCTGCTGCTAGACAGTATGGCGAGTGGACAGAGCAGTGCACATGTGTGCTGCTTGCAGTGGTTGCCAGGACCCTGCATGGACCTTCCTAGGATCATCATTAGTAGTTCACTTCCACTTCTCAAATCTTTCACAAATTTTCTATTTTGACAAACAAAAGCCAGAACCATAAAAGGAAAAAATTCAGGGAAATGTAGTATCAGCTTAGCTAACTTAACAGTTCAACTTAATTAATTTTTTAAAAAGACCTATCACAATCACTTCTCCCCATATGAACCAAGTCTGTCATACAAGCAAACTCAGTTCACTTCCTCCCTTCGGGGTGTATACACAGCTTTCTTTGAGTGGTGTTCCTTCCTCTTCTTTGTAAGCTGCTCTATTTCTGTGATATTCTGTACTCTAAACACTAACAGATAAGAATGTCCAATAAAGGAGAATATCCACTATTAAGAAAATGGAAGGGAGAAAAAAACAACAGGGGCTGTGTTTGATGCAGCTGCTAAGACCCTACTCAGGATGCCTACATCGTATATCTAAGTGTCAGGGTTCAAGTTTTGCGTCTACATCTGACTCCAACTTTCTGTTAATATACATGCTGGGAGGCAGCAGGTGATGGTTCAGGTAGTTGAGTCTGCCACCCATGGGGAAGATTCTCATTAAGTTCCTGACTTGTGGCTTTCGTATGCCACAACCCTAACTAACCCTAACTGTAAACTAACAGATGAAAGAGTTTTGTCGCTCTGCCTTTTAAAGAAAAATTGAATAAATAAATACTAAAAATAGGAATTGGTTTATATATATATATATATATGTAAAATTATGTTCATATTAAAGCGGGGAAATGCTATCGCAGTTTTTGTATATTCAGCTTATAATTTGGTCATAGCTGCTTATAACTCTCTTCTTTCTCTTTCATTACTCACCTAATTTCCCCCTTTGTCTTCAGCAAGCTAGAAATGGTTCCATACCTTGCAACGTGATCCAAACCTTGGTTCCTGCAGTGTCCAGGCCTTTGGAGTTGTGCTTCTCTTGGGTTCTCCAGTAGACTCCTCCCTTCTGCCTCTGTGTAGCAGCGATTCAGCCTGTCAACACACTTGCTAGGTCGTGTGACCCACATGAGAGAAGCTTGCACGACAACTTTGATTCATCACATAAGCTTTGTTTCCCCGAGCCCCTAAAAACTTTTAATTTTTTATTGTGGTGAAGTATACATATAATGATAAATTTATATGTAACCATTTTTACCCCATTTAAAAACGTTTTAATGGAGTAATTCCGAAAGGCAGAGGAGGGATAGAGAGCACAGGCAAGATCTTCTATCCACTGTTTCACTCCCCAGATGTCCACAATAGCTACTGGTCTGGGTGGAAGTCAGGAACCTGGAACTCTGAGACCCAAGTTCTTAGATGGCAGAGACCCAAGTACTTGGATCATCTGCTGCTTCCAAAGGTAGGACATTGGATCTGAAGTAGAGCCTTATGTAACCAATGGACTCTGATAGTGGATACAGGCATCCGAAGTGGCAACCTAACCCCTAGGCCAAATGTCCACTCATTAGCCATTTTAAGTGTAGAAGTCAGTGGCATTAAGCACACTCACACTGTGCAACCATTTCCATTATCCATCTCCATAACTTTTGTTCGCATGTTTCTTTTTATTCATGTTCTATTTGTATTTTCTTTGTGCTTACAATGGGGAAATACATATATTTACATATACTTATGTATATATAATCCTATGTATATTTTAATTTAATTTTGTTTATGTACATAAAAGGGTTTCTATATAACAGATATATAATATGTATAAAATCCAAGTGTTATAAAAATGTTTTGTGATTTGTTACCAACTAAACCACAAATATGCAAAATATTCTACTGTTCTTTTAAAAAGCTCATTATTTTTCACTTTAGTTCAATTGAATGTTCAATTATCTTGACAATGTGTAAGTTGGACTAAGTGATTCATAAAGACACTACTAAATAGCGTAGTTTAAATCTGGCCAAATGATTTACAGTGAAAGAACTCTTCATTCTTAATCCAAGGTTCAGGACTTATTTTACAGTTTTTGTTTTTCCTATGACACAATATGATACTCATAGATATTCTTATCATTTCCCATTGAGGAGATACTAGACTGCATCTAATACATTGCATATGCATAATGCATTTATAATACATATTGTAATATATAAACATTGCATATAATATGCACTTAATGCATTAATGCAGTACATTAAAACACAGCTTTAGAACAGTTTTGTCATATATACTACAAATGTTAATATGGGGGAATTCAGAATGTTCATGAGAAAATGGAATTACAATGTATGTTCACTTTGGTGCAAAAATTGTTGAAATTCTGACATATACTTGTATACTATGTATTTTTTCTGTTTAAATTTTATTTTATTTTAAAATATTGTTTACATAGTTGAGAGGGATGCATGCCCATGTGGGTTTCAGATTAGGGTGGGGAGGATCGAGGTTTGGGGGAGGGAGGGTGGGAAATATGTTGCCATTTTTTTCTTTTTCTCCTATATCTGTGGGATGGTGGTGGAGGTAAGGTGGGGGGAAGAGAGGGTTGCTTCTTGCTGTCAGGGAACGAGGTACAGTCATTTGCTGATGCCTTAAAGATCCCAATGCAGGGAAGCATGTTCTGAAGTTGTTACTTGAGTGGATTTGATAGTTCTGAGATATTGTCTGTTTTGTTGCGCCAGGTTTAAAAAAAATCTTCCCAAGGTCTATTGGCTGACCTAATCCATCTTACTTCATTCACAGACCCAGGCACCTGCTGCAAAGCTTGGCCAGGAGGGCTGTCTATCCTGCTCTGCTGTCCATCCTCTGATGAAGCCTTCGATCTCTTGCTGGATGAGCTGGCTGCCATGTCCGTTGTGTGCATCTGGGTGTGCTCTCCACTGCATGGGCTTCAGGAACTGAGGAGGCCCAGACCTGAGATGTGCACTCCAAGGTCAGACCACACATCTCTCAAATTTCCCTGTGGCCAGGATTTGAGTCCAGCAGTCTAGTCGGGAAGTCCCCCAAGAAACCTTTCCTGGGTGACCTCAGACTTGACTCTTGTGTGTGTCAGTACAGGTCCATCACTTTACACCAAACAGAACACATACTGGTAGATGCAACTGCCTAGTCAGATTTGCCCTCAACCCCATCTCTCATGCAGACTGACAAGTGCTACAGCCCAGCCCAGTCCAGTCCAGTCTTCATGCATACCAACTAGTGCAATAGCCTAGTTGGGGTGACCCCAATAACTTCTGCTAGGTCTTCTGCCATCCCTGCCTTTTGCATGTGCTGACATGTGTTGTAGTTGTGGGTGTTGTGGCTTAACTCAGTCTGCCCTGCCTCCAGACCCAGCCCATAGGTATGCTGATATGCACTGCTGTCTTGTGGAGCCTGATTTGCCCCCAGCCCTGGCTTTCATGCTCACCAGCAAGAGCTGCAGCCTAGTAGGGGAGTGCCCACAATTCCCCTACCAGGCCCATCCCCAGCCCCAGATCTTGTGCCTGCCGGGGGGTACTGTCATCCAACCTGACATGACTTGCACCTAGTCTTGGCTCTTTCCAGCAAATACTATGGTAAAACCTGCTAACCCAGGCTTATTCTGACTTGTATGCACCAGCTGCTATGTCAAACCAGCCCAGCTTGGCCCTTCTTCAGGTACAGCCTACATGATAGCCAGTAGTGTTGCTGTCCTGCACAGTCTGGTGTTCCCCTAATCCAAGCTCTCATATTCACTTATGAAGCAGCAGCCTAGCAGGGGAATCCCTGAAGCTCCCCTAACAGGCTCATTCCCAGCCCTGGGGTCCTGTGTGTGCAGCAGTCCAATCTTGGTATGGCCTGCCCCATCTCAGCATTCAGATGCTTCAGCCTAGTTCTACCTGACCTGTCCCCAGTCCCAGTTCACAATGGCAGGTATTATAGCCTAGCTCAGCCTGACAAGCCCACAGCCTCAGCCTTCATGGGAACTGGCAGGTGTTGTGGCCCAACTCGGCCTGATCTGCACCCAGTCCTGGTTCTCACATGCCAGCAAGTTCTGTGGTGTGGCCCAGCCTGTCCTGCCCCAAGACATGGCCCAAATATAAGTCCAGCCTGGCCTGGACTGCACTTGTGCTCATCAGCAGCAGCTGCACCCAGGCAGGGGAGGTCCCCAAGTCCCCCCATCAGATCTGCTCCCAAAGATCTCATATGCATGCTGGTGGGTGCTCTTCCCAGTCTGATATGACCTGCTCTGGTCCCGTCACTCACTGGTGGATACTGCAGCCCTGCCTGACCAGCCTGTACCCATTCCAGCTCTTGTCAGCCAGCACAACAACCCATCCTTGCCTGGTTCACCCCCAGATTTGGCTCTTATATAGCCCAGCAGGTGCCACAGCCTAACCTAGCCCATCTTGCACTCACTATGACTTTCATGAGTGCCAGGAGGATTGGGGCCTACCCAACCCAAATGCGTGCTGAGGGGTGCTACAACTGTGTTCAGCCTGATCCATCCCCCACCCTGTGCCTCACACTCACTAGTGGGAACCTCAGCCTAACCGGAGAGTCCCCACAGTTCCCCCCACCCCGCAGCCTGCTCCCAGCCTTGGGTCTTGTGGATGCATATAGGTGCTTCAACCTAGTTTGGCATGACGCACCCCTAGACCTGGCACTTGCCAGTGGATGCTACAGCCTGGCCAGGGCTGGCACTCCCTCAGCCCCAAATCCAACTGGTGGTAACTGTGTAGCTCAGCCCAGCCCAGCCCAGCCTGCCCCGAGCCCTGACTCTCATGTGAATTGGTGGGTGTAGGCATGGCATGGTGTAGCCCTAATCCTGGCTTCTGGGTGAGCCAGCAGGTGCTAAGGCCTAACCCAGCCCAATCTGCTCCCAGACCCAGCTGGTATGTGTGCTGATTGGTGCTGAAGTCTTACTTGACCTGGTCTACCCCCAACCCTGGCTCTCATCATCACTAGCAGCAACTGTGGCCTAGTAGGGAATCCTCCCAATTTCGCTACCAACCCCTCCCCAGCCCCAGATCTTATGTGTATTGGTGGGTGCTGGGCCCCTGCCCAGCATAGTCTAGTCCTAGTCCTGAACTTTGCATGTGTTGGTGGGTGCTGTGGCCCACCCTGGCCCATTCCTTCCTGCATCCAGTTCTCAAGTGTGCAGGGTATACTGCAGCCAAGGCCAGCCCGGCCTGCTACCAACCCCTGCTTCTGTGAGTATGTTAGTCCATAGTGGCCTTCAGTCACCTCCAGCTCTTTCACAAACCAGCAGGTACTATAGTTCCACAAGGGTAAGCCCCCAAATCCCCTACAAAATCTGCTCCAGATCTGGTTCTTTCATGAGCTGATTAGTGCCACAGCCCAGGCCTGCATGGTCCACCCCGTACCCCAACACTTGCTGGCAAGTACTGCAGCCTAGTCCTTCCAGGCAGACTCCCCAGCTTGCTAGTTTTCCTGTGTGCCAGAAAGTAGTGGATCATTGTACTTAGTCCAGGTTTCCCACACTGACGGGTGCCTTGGTCTGACCCAGACATGGCCTCAGGTTCCCCCTTGCTAAATCATTCCACCTTGGCTCCCTAGTTTATCTGTGAGTACAGTGGCCTCATCCTTGGAGTCCACCAGAAATCATTCTTCACCCGTGAAACACTCCCTCAGTGGCCCTGCTCTCACACATTCCCCAAACCCTCTTCCTCAGGCAAAGAATCTATTCACTAAATAGTTGAGCATGAAGTCTCTACTGAACATGTGCATTGCCTGAGATTGTGTGTTGATTTTTCATTTTCCTGTTTCTGCAACTGCTTTTACATATCTTGATATCCATATGACTATCTTGTTTGGGACATTGTTGGTCTGTGGTCCCTACTGGTCAATAATCTCTTACCCCAACTGGATATGAGCCAGTTTTCCTACAACTTCCTGAGCAAACATCCTCTGCTTCTTATTTAAAAGCCAAATTAGGAATAAAGAAATCTGTTCTTAAAGCACCCCATTTTATGGCAGCATATTGAAAATCAAGTATGTCCTGCTCATTGTAGATTGATTGATTGTGTTGTCTTTGACTTTTCTGTCAGAGAAATATTTATCTCACAAAGCAAGTTGGGAAGTTTGCCATGCATTTCTATTTTCTGAAATATTATATACAAGTAGTATAATTTCTTCCACAAATGTCTGACAGGATTCACTGGTGAACTGCCCAAACTTGGGCTTTTCATTGTGAAATTGTCAACAACAAACTGAATTTCTTCATTTAAGAAATAATATTTTCACCAACAAGCTCGATGTCTTCATTTGAGAAATACAAATCAGTTTTCTATATCCTAAAAGAAGTGGCCCCCAAAATGTTACAAGCTATGAATTCTTTTTTTTTCCTTCTCAGGTATTTTCATCATCAATTCTATTGGCCTGATTTTAAGATAATTATATATTATCTTACAACAAAGTTTTATGTTTACCTAAATTGTGAGTTAAAGTAAAATGTTTATAATGTGATAATGAACATTTAAGAAAACAAAAGGGCAACTGAAGGAATATTCATCCTGAGGGGCAGTTTTCTTGTATTATTTAGTAGCCTAACACCAATCAACAAGAACTTCTCTCTTGGCACCAAGAGTAATCAGCAAGAGGATTTCTGATTACTTATACGTATTCATCTGTTTCCATCCTAAATTCTGTGAAATGACACTGAATAAAGGAAATAATGCACTAACTCAGAAGAACAAATAGAAAAGGAGGAAAATAAAAAACTGATAAGAAATGTATCTTTTTAAAAACTGAAGGCAAGGGACCATGTTCTTGTGTCATAGCAAAGCAAAACAAAAATGCTAAAAGCAAGTGCTGGAGTTGTGTTGTAGTGGGTTAAGCTGCCACCTGCAATGCCAGCCACTCCTGTGAGTGCCAGCTCAATTTTTAGTTGCTCCACTTGTTATCCAGCTCCCTGGTAATGTACCTTAATCAAAGCAGCAAACTATGATCCAAGTGCTTGTGCCCCTGCTACTCACTGGGGAGACCCAAGTGAAGTTCCAGGCTCGGGCTTAACTGAATACTTTAAAAGCTACATATTTATTTATATTTGAAAGGCAAATTTACATAGAGAAGGGACAGAGACAGAAAGATCTTCCATCTACTTGTTTACTTCCCAATTGGCCATGATGGCTGGAATTAAGCCAATCCAAAGCCAGGAGCCAGGAATTTTCCCTGGATCTGCCATGTGGGTACAGGGACACAAGAACCTGAGTCATCCTCTGCTGCTTTCCCAGGAAGCTGAAGCAGCCAGGACTAGAATTAGTTCTCATATGGGATGCTGGTGCTGAAGATACAGGATTAACCTGTTGCGCCACCATGCTGGCCCCCAAATAAATCTTTAAAAACAAGACAAAATGAAAGAAAAAAAACCCGAAAACCTAAGCTAATACGTGGGGAATATTATATGTGGCCAGTAGCTGCTGCAGAGACCAGAAATATCTCAGAAATTGGAATTCCAAACTGTCTCAGCAGGAAAGCATGCAAGGGGACTGAAAAGCAGATCCATTGAAGTTCTTTATCACAAGTGACTAGCACCTAAACATCATCCTCACCCTTGTAGGACTGGGTAGCTTGTTGTTCTACTCTGCAGAAAGCTAGATGGCTTGGCCAGACTGTTGTCCTGGGTTTACCAGGCAGAGGAGAGATAAAACTACAGGATTGTATGAAAAGATCTGTAGAGTCTGCATACTTGTTGATATTCAAGTCAATGTCTTACAAGCAAAATTTGCAGATTTCTCTTCCAGGAAAGTGAATCTACCCCAAGCAAAAATTTTGCAGATGTTATCAACTGAAAATTCTCCAGCCAGCTGAGTAGGTTCCACACATAGTTCTAAGTCCTACGCATACGTGTGGATCTTATCAATAGCACATATCAGAATCTGATTTTTATATGTGAGAAAGTATAAGAGCTACTTGAAAACATCTGATAACTTGAAAGATAATGCAAACAGAAGAAGGAAATGAGGAGAAACACAAATAATTCTGAGAATCCTCTACAAAAAAAGAATGATTCTTAGAGGATCTGAGTTTCTGAAATTTTAAGATACTAAAACAGAACAATAATTTTAAAAGAAACAGTCTTTAAAATCCAAACGCTAACAGCAAAAATTAAATATGTATTGTTTAGGAAGATCTCTTGCTAAATGTAAAATATTAATTGACTTCACAAGCAAATTGGAAAATTTTAGAAAACAGACTTAAGAAAGCCATAAGGGGGAAAACACTCCAGAAAATTCAGTAGAATTGAAGGACATATATTTCTATATGGAGACAGACACATTTATACCCATAATAATGGATAAAGAAAAGATCTATCAAGCCATATTATGCTAAAATTTAGAGAGAATGGGGACAAGAAAATTATCTTCCAGGGAACAAAAATATAACCAGGTCACATATAAAAGACCAAGAATCAGAATGGTAAAAGACATCTGGGCCTGGCGGCGTGGCCTAGAGGCTAAAGTCTTCGCCTGGAATGCCTCGGGATCCCATGTGGGCTCTGGTTCTAATCCCGGCAGCTCCACTTCCAGTCCAGCTCCCTGCTTGTGGCCTGGGAAAGTAGTCGAGGACGGCCCAATGCCTTGGGACCCTGCACCCGCATGGGAGACCTGGAAGAGGTTCCTGGCTCCTCGCTTCAGATCAGCACAGCACCAGCCATGGCGCTCACTTGGGGAGTGAAACATCGGACGGAAGATCTTCCTCTCTGTCTCTCCTCCTCTTGTACATCTGACTTTGTAATAAAAATAAATAAATCTTTTTTTTAAAAAAGACATCTTTATGACAAATGAGAGACAGAAGACAATGGCCAAAGACTTGAAAACTATGAAGGAATGTGATTTCCCATCCAGCAATGTGTATACCTGATTGTATCATCCATTTAACAGTTGAATAAAGAGACTTTTCAGCTGCAGAAGAATTCAAATATTCAATTCCCATTGTACCTTTTCTGAGGAAGCTGTTAGAGGATCTCTTCTAGAAAGAAGAGGGAGGATGGCAAGAATGGGAAATGTTCAAGTCAAGCAAATAGGAGATTCATGCAGGCCAGAGGCAAAGGGCATGCCCAGGGCGGCAGTCCCAGGTCACAGCTGCTGAGGAGACCTGGAGAGCAGCAAGGCCACTGGAGAGCAGAGGATGAGTGCCGAGTAGAAAATGAAGCCACAAGATGACCTCAAGTGGCCTAACATAATAAAAAAAAACTCTGGCAGAAAATTTGGAGATCAAGTTATTATTAGCACTATTAATATATTAAGCCCAAGAACTCAATTACCACCAACAAGGGAAATCAGGTGTAAAAGAATATAAATTAGATCATCATGTATCATATGGATTAAAAAATGTTATTTATTTGAGACTTGAAGAGAAACTAGGAGATTTCTCCATCTGCTGGTTCATTCCAAAGTGACCACAATGGCCACGTGGAGCCAGGAGTTTCATCAAGATCTCTCACGTGGATGTCAGGATCCAAAGACTTGGGCTTGGGTGATCCTCTGCTGCTTTCCTAGGCACATTAGCAGGGAGCTGGATTGGAAATGGAGCAGAAGGTGCCTCAAATCAGTCCAATGGGATACAAGCGTCACAGGTGGCAGTTTTATCTGCTATAACACATTACTAACCCCTAAAAGTGGGTTTTCCGTAAATAATAGCAGCATTATGACTTTTTTTCACAAATTAAGTTACATTTTACATGATTCCCCAAATTTTAACAAAGTTATTGTAAATACTATAGTGAAAGGCAAGAGAGAATGAAAAATGTATATTTGGGTGCTATTAGAAAACTGAATTTTCAGGGCCTTACATGGTAGCCTAACGGCTAAAGTCCTCACCTTGCATGCGCTGGGATCCCATATGGGCACCTGTTCATATCCCTGTGGCCCTGATTCCCATCCAGCTCCCTGCTTGTGGCCTAGGAAAGCAGTTGAGGATGGCCCAAAGTCTTGGGACCCTGCATCCGTGTGGGAGATCTGGAAGAGGCTCCTGGCTCCTGGCTCCTGGTTCCTGGCTTCGGATCAGCTGAGTTCTGGCCATTGCGGTCACTTGGGGAGTGAATCAGCTGATGGAAGATCTTTTGGTTTTTTTTCTGCTTTCTGTATATCTGCCTTTCCAATAAAAATAAAATAAATCTTAAAAAAAAAGAATGAAAACTGAATGTTCATCTTCCAAGGCAGAATATTATTAGGTAATAACTAAAATTGAAATGTGATTTAATAACCAGAGTTAAATACTTGTAAGAAATAACATGAACAATGATTTTTTTTGTCTTAGTGGAACAAAAATTGGTAAAGATGGAAATGGGACAGCCTTCAGCTGTAAGCAACTGCCTAGGTTGTCTTGTACCTTAGGCAAGTGTTACACTGTGGGAGAAAAGCAGCTAGTAGTTGGTGGGCACTCTGGGCCTGGTTAATGCCAAATCTGTGTTAACTGTACTAGTGTACCAGCATATTTGCTTATTCTATTTTTTTTTAAGAGATATGCAGAGAAAGCAGGGCCGCCCCATCCCCAGGTATGTTTCTGGGCAGTGGGTGGAGCTTCAGGGTGGGGACTGGAGATCTGGGGAAGTGTTGCAGTAGGGACATCTGAGGGCATGTTTAACAGGTGAGGAGTGACTTCCAAGACCTTCCATGGATCTACTGCACTCACAGGTAAGTGAGGGAGATGAAGCTGGATGGTTTAGAGTGAGGAAACCAGAGGGCATGTCTGGGTCATGCCAAGGCATCCGCCCATGTGAGACACTGGGTTGGGCTAAGCAACATTGGCTGCTGCTTGCTGGCACATGGGAAAGTCAGGGCTGGGGAGCCTGTCTGGCTGGACTTGGCTGCAGTACCTGAGGGTGGACAAGACCTGGTTAGGCCCCAGTACCCACTGGTGCTTCTGAGAGCCAGAATAGGGGTGGGTGGGTCAGGCTAGGCTACAGCATGTGCTGGGGCACACAAGAACCAGATGTGGGGGTGGACCAGGCTGGGTGAGGCTGTAGCACCTGCTAGTGAGAACCAAAATGGGTATGGGTTGTTTTGCTTAGGCTCCAGGACCTGCCCATGAGTGCCAGGGCTGGTGGTGGACCATATCGGCCTGTATCATAGCACCCACTGACACACACAAATCTGAGGCTGGGAGCACTCCTGGTAGGGGAACTTAGGCAACTACCATGCTAGAGCACAGCTCCTGCCGGTGAACATGAAAGTCAGGGCTGGGGGCAGACCAGGCTAAGCAGGGCTGTAGCACATGCTGGCATACATGTGGACTGGATCTGGGAGAAGGCTGGGCTGGGTTAATTTGCAGCACACCAGCAAGAGTGAGACCGAGGGTGGAGTTCAGACCATGCTGAATTGGGTTGCAACATCTGCCAATTCACATGAGGGCTGCGAGTGGGCTGAGCTGGGCTAGGTTCTTACACCCTCTGGTGGGAGCTGGAACTTGGGGTGGGCTTGGCTGAGCCAGGTTGTAGCACCTGCCTGGAAATGCTGAGACTGGGGGAAGGCCTTCCAAACTGGGCCGCGGTACTCTGGGACATGTGCAAAGACCCAGTGCTGGGAGTGGGCCTGGTAGAGGAACATTAGGACTCCCCTGCTGGACTGCTGCTTCCACTGGTGAGCAGTAGAGCTAGGACTTGGGGCAGATCAGGTTGGACTAGGCCACAATACCCACTGAAAAGTGCTGGGACTAAGTGAGTAATGTCAAGCAGGAGAGCAGCACTTTCTGACAAGCACAAGATCCAAGGCTGGGATAAGGCCTGGTAGGGCAACTGTGGGTACTCCACTGGTAGGCTACACCTGCTGCTGGTGAGCATAAGAATCATGGCTGGGCATGGGACAGGCTGGACAAGGCAGCAGCACTTATTGGCATACAAGTGAGCTGGGTCTGGGACAGGAAGGGATGAGCTAAGCCACAGCACCCATAGGTATGCACAAGAGCCAAATGGAATCTGAACCAGGCTACAGTGCAGCACATGTTGGCACATGCAAAAACTGGGGATGGGGTAGGCTTGGCAGGTGTTTGCTTAACTAGGCCATGGCACCTGCTGCTTTCAAGTGGTGTGTGTGTGAACAATGGGGTTATGACAGGCTGGGTTAGGCCAAGCCACAAAAACCTGAGATTTACATGAGAGATGGGGGTTTGGGAATAGAACTCACCATGCAGCTGTATCCACAAGTATGTGCATTGGCTGGTGCAGGTGATGGACTGAACCTAACCATGCACTAGCTAGACATGGAAGAGTCAAGTCTCTGGTTACCCCAGGTGAGGTTTCTTGGGGGCCTCTTTAACTAAATCCCGACCATAGGGAAAATCACAAGATATATCTCCAACCATGGAATGCATGTATTAGAACTGGGCCTTCTCAGTTGCTGACACCTGTGCAATGGACAGCATGCCTAGATATACATGGGGGACATTATAGGCAGCTCATCCAGGCCAATAGAAGATGTGAAGTGCTTTATCAGAGGAGGAAAAGCAAAACAGGTTGGCCTGTTCCGCTGGCCAAGCTTTGTAGCAAGTATCTGGGTCTACGGATGCACACAGAGGTGGACCTGGTTAGTTTGGAGACCTTGGAAAGATTTTCTCAACCCTCGTGCGACAACATCTCAGAAACTATCAAATCCACTGAAGTAACACCCTCACAAAATCCTTCCCCATATCTGGATCTCTATGTCATCATCAAAGGACTGTCCCTATCCCTGGGTGCTGACAGTAGTTTGACAGCAAGGAGAGGCCTCCTCCCTTTCCCCTCTATAGACACAGGAGGGGAAAAAAAAAAAAAGGACTGAAACCTACTCACGTTATTCCATACCTTGACTCTCTCCATCCTAATCAGGGGCTCACATAGGCGTGTATCCCTCTTAACTATGTAAACAATATTAACAATAAAATTTAAAAAATGAATAAAAGAGAGGACAGGAGCCTGGTAGGTTGAATAGTGGCATGCTACTCTAAAGCTATATGTATGTACTATCCTCTCCATTAAAAAAATGGAAGACAATTGGAGTGTGTTGAATTGTGTTCCATACCCCCATAAGATGTGAAAGTCCTATTTTCTGGTATCTATGACACTACTGGGAAACAGGCTTTGCAGATGCAATCAAGTAACAAAATCATCATACAGGTTTAGGGTACGCCTACATCCAATGACTACCATACTTTTTAGAGAGGAAGATTTGCATAGATACAATGGAAGACAGCCATACAATGTCAGAGACAGAGACTGGATTTCCACTCCACGAGCCATGTAATATCACGGAATCCCAAAAACCGCCAGAAGCTTGCAAAGAAGATTCCCTTCTTGGCTTTCAGGAGGAGCTCTGTCCTGCAACGCCTTAGTGTTGGACTCCTCAGCCTCCGGAACAGTGAGAGCATAAATGTCTGCTGAGTTAAGGGACTGCCTGTGACCATTTGTTATGTCAGCCCCGGGAAACTAATATGATCACGCTGTTTAATTCTGTGATTCTGAATTGGAGCAGGAGATGTTTCACAGAAGGTCACTTCTCCTAACTTTATTTCCATGCTAGAGGTGAGACAATCACAGTTAATTGAGTTAGCTGTTTTATTTATTTATTTTTTAAGGCACAGCAGAAAACCCATCTGTTCTATGAAGGGATGTGGGAGGACTGGCAAATGTGAAGTCAGAAATTTTGCTCTCTTGCTGCAAATATTGGCTTGATTTGCTGCCGCTGGTAAGAGCACTCTTCTTTCCTGCCACTGCCAGAGAAAGATGACGACTGACAAGGGACTGTTCCTTCCATACCCCATGCAACTACATCATGCAACGTTGATACGAATGAATCTTATTCAGATTATTGCAACCTTGTATAGTGTACCTGGATACCGATTACTAAACAATGTTTCTCACTAATAACTTTCTCTGAACTTGTTAATTACCAACTTTATATAAAATTGTAACCAATTTAAAGAGAGTACCTACATTTTAAATTATACTTCTTATATCCTAGATTCCAGGTCCTGTCTTAGGGTCAAATGTCTGCTTAACAATTGTTCAAATAATAAAATACTTCAGAGTTTAAAATAACTCATATGGTGTTACAGGGTGAATTGTATCTGTCACCATCCTCACCCCATTAAAAAAAAGGGCTGTGTTCCTCAGCACGTGACTTTATTTGAAACTAAAGTATTTGCAGATATGATTAAGATGAGGTCACACTGGATTAGAATGAATCTCTAATGTATTTGACACATTGATCCTTGTAAGAAGAGAGTGATATGAAGGCAGAGACTCAAAGATAGCATCATGTGAACATGGACAAGGAATTTGGGTTGAAGCATCTGCAAGCAGGGCTAGCAAATACTATCATTCAACAGCAGAAGTCAGGAGATAGGCAGGGAACCAGTCCTGGAGAAGCCACTAGAAGGAATTAATCTTGTCAGTAATTTGATTTTTGACTTGAAACCTCCAGAATTTTGATATATTTCTATGAAATGTATATGTAAGTATTTTAAAGTCTTTCAGTTCGAGTGTTTCATTATTTGTTTATTCATCAAGAATTTGTTAAGTGACTACTATGTATTGAACACTGAATATAAAATCAGATAAAGATCCCTGCCCTAATGAAGTTAAAATTTGAATAGAGTAGTAAATACGCACATAGCACATGAAATGATCTAACACAGCAAAAGCTGGTATTCAAAACACTGAAGAAAAACCAAACAGGAAAGAGTATTAGAAAGCAGGACATAGACCAGGCCTCCTGTCATTTCTACATCTCTTGGAATGGAAAAAGTCAATATTCACAATTCCGTTTGAAATGAAATGTGTTCATTTAGGAATGAGTGATATAGTTATCAACAGTGACTTTATTTGACTTTATTTGTAATTGATTTTATCAATCTTGGATGACAAGAGCCCAGACATTTTGCCATCTTCCACTGCTTTTCCAGAAGAATAGCAGGAACTATAATTGGAAGTGGAACAGCCAGGACCTCAACAAGGCTTCCCATGTGGAATATCAATGGCATAGACAGAAGCTTAATCCACTGTGGCACAACACTGGCTTTGTCATTGAGTTTAGAAAATGGAATGAATCAATATCCAAGACCAAACCTTTAAAAACTTTCCATAGAACAAACAAGGTAGTTCAAAAAGAAGATGTTTGGCATATTTGCCAAGATGCTGTTTGTGACACTTGCATTCCTTATCAGGGTGCTTTGTTTGAGTCCATGTTCCACTCCCAGTTCAGCTTCCCACTGCACAATCTGGCGGCAGCAAGTAGTTGGGTCCTTGCCTTCCGTGTGGTAGACCTAGGCTGAGTTCTAAGCTTCTGATTTTGACCTGACCCAGCCATGGCTGTTGTGAGCATTTGGTGATTAAGTTTAGCAGATGGCATAGTCTGTGTTTATTTATTTCTGTTTCTTGCTTTTCAAATAAATAAAAGAAAAAATGGACAAAAGAATACTTTTCTAAATAAGACAAATGACCAATATATACATAAGAATTGTTGAGCATCATTTTATCATTAAGACAGTATAAATCAAAACCACTATTACACTTCAAACCCATTAAGATAGTCCTTATGAAAAAATAACAGGAAATAACAAATATTGGTGAGGATGTGGGACTATCGGAACCCCTGTGAATTTCTAATGGAAATACAAAGCGATGCAGCCAATAGAGAGAATAGTTTGACAATTTCTGAGAAGTTACAGTTAGAATCATCATATGATCCAGCAATTCCACTCCAAAGTACATAACCAAAAGATATGAAAGCATGGATTCAAACAGATCGTGTACACCAATATTCATTGTAGGCAAAATGGTAGAATGTCCATTGATTAATGAATGGATAACAGAATAAGGTGGAATAGCATTCCTTTCTTAAAAAGTGATGAAATTCTGATATATACTACATTACAGAAGAATCAATGAAGACATCATGCTAAATGAAATAAACTAGACACAATGGGCAAACACAGTGATTTCACTAATATGCAATATCTACAAAAGTTAGTTTTATGGAAACGGAAAAAGGAGTAGATGTTACCAGGTGCTGGGGGAAAGGCTGGAAATAGAAATTAGTATTCAAAGGGTTTAGATTTTACCTTAGAATGATGAAAAGATAACAGAAAATAGTAATGATACCTGTACAACATTGTGACTACACTTAACGTAAATGAATTGGGTATCTATAAATGGTGGAAATAGTGCATTTCATGATAGACATAATTAACCACAACAAAATCCACCTCCTCCCCTATCCTGAAGAGATGTAGAAAAGACAGGAAGAAAGTTTATGCTCTGAAAATTCAATACTTTGATCAACAATTTTCTTCTGGGTTCTGGAATCGACTATGCAAGTCACCACACAGAGCTCCTCCCCACAGGGTGTGTATGCTTTCCCTTCACACAGGTCCCAGAGCCCGGGAGTTCCCTGTGCTCACTTTGAATCATCCTTACAGATATTCTATGAAATCCTTGGAGTTGATCAAGGCGGACAGAGTCATTTGCCAGCTTGAAGTTGGGACAATGATGATTTTCTTTGACACTTCTCCACATTTCTGCAGCCACAATACACCTTCACAACACAACTCTTTTGTATGTTTTATTGATTTCAGTCATCTATCTAACCCAGCAGGAAAAATAATTACAACGAACCTGCTGCAATACAACACATATGCACATCCGCAGCCCAAGTAAAATTTTAATTTATACTTAGATGCAGGGAACAAAGAAACAGGTATCCTGCAGGGCAGGTAAAAGAGGTTAATAAAAAGCTTAGTGAAAGGAGTACCTTATTAGCAAAAGACAAAATCGATCACCCGGGAAAAACTCTGAAGCAAAACTACAAGAAATAAGTTGCTTTTATTTTTGACAGATTTCACTCACGTCAAAATGATAACTGAAAGAAATATTTTTCATTATCTGTGGACAGTTCTGTTTGGCAAGGAATCCTCAGATAACCCTCTCTCACCCCATCATTTTAAAGTGAAATCAAAAACACGGTTCAGACTCATAATAAGCAGAGCAGTGATGGAAGTTTATGAAGTAGCAATTAAAAAGCTCACCTGTGTGTAAATAAAAGTTCCTGATGAGGGGTGGGTGTTTGGCAGAGATTTTCACCCCAGCTGGGACTCCCATATTCCATACTGAAGTGTCTCAGTTTGAGTCTTAGCTCTGCTTCCAATTCCAGCTTCTGAAAATGTACATTCCGGGAAGCAGCAATGATGTCTCAAATTGTTTCATTTCTGCCACCCCCATGACAGACTCAGATCGAATTCCCAGTTCCTGGTTTTAGCCTGGCCCAATGCCTTTGTTGAAGGTCATTAGCGGAATGAACCAGTGGATGGAAGAGTCCTCTTCTCTCTGACTCTGCACCAAACATCCACCCCACACACCCTCTTACCACCTCGTATGCTTGTAAGACCAGCAATCCTATGATGGGTTGCCTCACAAACAAAATATTGTCAAACAAACTGATAATAAGAAATAAAGAGCAATACATCCTAACAAATTAAAAGTAAGCCTGAATCAAGTACACAGATGGTAACATTTGCAGGTATGGTTTGCATACATTTCAGTCCGTTACAGTGACATATAGGATGGTGGTTTCACAAGATGATCCTGGGGGAGCTGAAAAATTTATATTACCTGGTGCTTTCCTAGTTATCATGACCTCACTGCATGATGCCTTACTCATCTGTCTGTGTGAATCCTGGTACACACCCTACTGTGCTTCTAGTTGTATAAAACTAGAGCACATGAAATTAGGTACAATATATAATACCTGATAATGACAAAAAAAACCCACTTCAATTGGGTGCTGGCATTGTGATGTAGTGGGTTTAGCCACTACCTGCAAGGTCAGTATCCCATATGGGTTCTGGTTCAAATCCTGGCTGCTCCACTTGCATCCAGATCCCTATTAATGGCCTGGGAAAACAGCAGATTTCCTTATGTGTGTGGGTCCCTGCCATCCACAGGGAGACCAGTATCGAGTTCCAGGCTCCCAGCCATTGTGGCCATTTAGGGATTGAATCAATGGATGGAAGATCTCTCTCTTTTTCTAACTGTGCCTTTCAAGTAAATAAAATAAATCCCTAAAACTATAAACACTTCCACTACTGATTTATGTATTTATTATTCCATAATTTTTTAATCAGTTCAGAAAATGACAGTAAAATAGTATGAAACAGTATGTCAGCTACAAAAGCAGTGTCAGAGATCTCATATTATTGCACCTCTTGATTACATCAGAAGTGATAAATTGGGCCAGGTGCGGTAGCCTAGTAGCTAAACTCCTCGCCTTGAATATACCGGAATCCCATATAGGTGCTGGTTCTAGTCCCAGCGGCCCTGCTTCCCATCCAGATCCCTGCTTGTGACCTGGGGAAGCAGTTGAGGACGGCCCAAAGCCTTGGGACCCTGCACCGGCGTGGGAGACCCGGAGGAGGCTCTGGGCTCCTGGCTTCGGATTGGCTCAGCTCCATTCATTGCAGCCGCTTGGGGAGTGAATCAATGGATGGAAGTTCTTGCTCTCTGTCTCTTCTCTTCTCTGTATATCTGGCTTTCCAATAGAAATAAATACATATTTAAAAACTGTTAGATCTATAGCGACTATGTACTCTATGATGCTCACACAACAATGAAGTCAATTATCAAAACATTTCTCAGAATGCATCACCGTGATACATGACTGTATATTCATATCACTATTATTTTAAAACATATAGCAGAAGGGTTTGCAACATATAGTTCACAAACTCCAAGATATCCTGGAGACCCTTATGTGGGAGGAAGTCTGTGAGATTAAAAGTATTTTCGTAAGAATCGGCTGTGCTGCCATTTGCACTAATAGTGTGAAAGAAATGACCTGGTCAGTGAAACTGTGGGGTAATGAACACAGAGCCAACGAAACTGCCAGTCACTGCATTCTTTCTGCTGTGCCCTCACATTTCAGAAATGCCACTTTCAGCTTCTGCATGTCCTTGACCCACAATCATTAATTTCATTTCTGTCAGCCCTTGAGTCTGCATCTTGATCTGCTGTGGGATGAAAGAAGTGTGTGTCAAGCCTCGTGTTCCTTGATGCTGTCTCGAAGACACTTGTGCCATTGTTTTGCATGAAACATCATTTTCTCGGAAGAATGATGAACAAACTATGATTTTTAGGACCTGGATATTTCAGACATTTTCTCTCAAGTGAAGCAAAGGAGCCTGTTCCTTCAGGGAGAACAGCTCAAGGTGCTTGTCAAATACAGAATCCAAGCTATCAAGAGAGTGTTGGAATCTGGGAAAAATCTGGTGCCGCTCAGTGGTGGCACAAATAAATGCATTTTTAATATTATATAATGAAATGTGTCAACGTTTAGAACATCTGCATTATAAAATGAACCAATCGTTTTCAAATGATTAGTATGTGATTTGCAAAAACATAGAAAGACCCACTTAGAATTCAAGGGAGCGAGCATCTTTTATTGTAACAGATTAGAGAGTTCTTTGATAAAGATGTTACGTTTTGCACAGCAGCTAATTTTTAAGAAGCTACCATTTGTTAAGTTTAGTTGTCACAGCAAAGAAGAGTATTAATAATTATTTTAAAAGGCTATTAGAAGGTATGTGTGTTTGAGGTTAGATTTCCTTCACATAATTCAATGAAAACAATATATTGTCACAGTCTGAACGCAGAAACAGATATAAGAATCTGTCTTCCATTAAGTAAGATACGGAAGAGATTCACAGAAATGCAAAACATTGCAACTCTTTTTTTTTCTATAGAAACGTAGTTTGGTGGGTTGGCACTGTGACAAAGCCCATTAACCCTCTGGCTGCAGTGCCAGGATCCCTTCGGGGTGATTATTGGAGTCCTGGCTGCTCCACTTTCAATTCAGCTCCCTGTTGATGCTCCTGGGAAAGCAGTGCAGAATGGCCCAAGGGCTTGGACCACTGCACCACATGCAGACCTAGAAACATGTCCTGGTTTGTGGCTTTGGGCTTGGGCCAGCCCTGGATGTTGTGTTCATTTGGGGAGTGCGCCAGTGGATGGAAGATCTCTGTATTGTTCCTCTCTATCTCTCCTCTCTATCTGTATCTCCCTCTGTAACTTTGCTTTTCAAATGAATAAGGTAAATCTATTAAAAAAGAAACCTAAATAAAATGTAAGAGAAAACTAAACATACAGCCAAAGCAAATGCCTTTTTTTTTTTTCTTGCAATGACTAAGCTTGGAAGAAAATTACAAATAATAGGGCCCAGTGTGATAGCCTAGTGGCTAAATTCTCACCTTGCATGCATGGGGATCCCATGTGGGCACTGGTTCGTGTCCTAGCTGCTCCACTTTTCATTCAGCTCCCTCCATTTATGGCCTGGGAAAACAGTAGAGGATGGCCCAGACCTTGGGACCCTGCATCTGCATGGGAGACCTGGAAGAGACACCTGGATCCTGGCTTTGGATCGGCTCAGCTCCGTCCGTTGCAGTCACATGGGGAGCAAATCACCAGATAGAAGGTCTTTCTCTTTGTCTCTCCTTCTCTCTGTAAATCTGCCTTTCTAATAAAAAAAAAAAAAAAGGAAATTAAAAATAATAAAGAGAGCCAAAGGTTTACTAGCGTTTTTTTCCCCTCGAACTTGCTTACTTTAATAGTTTTAGAATTAAAGAAAATTCCTTCTTGTTTAGTATTTTGGGGAGGTGTTTCTGCAATTATCCTAAAGCATTTTGTGTGTTGAATTCTTTTTGATATTTAAAGAAATTCATTTATTTGAAATTTTTATTCACCTGAGCGTGAGAGAGAGTGTGTAGATATTTGTGTGTGAGAGAGAATTCTCATTTGCCGGTTCACTCCCGATACGCCCACAACTGATTAGCGACTGGAGTCTGGAGCTCTCCCACAAGAATGGCAAAAACTAAATTGCTCGAGCCATCACCTGCTACCTCCCAGGATTAACATTAACAGGAAGCTGGAATTTGGAGCTAGATTTGTAGTTGAACCCAGGCACTCTGAGATGGGATACAGCCATCTTCATCACTAGGTTAAACCCCAACCCTTGAGATTCGCACCAATTGATGTGCATCGTTTGCACTGAGCGAATTAAATTATCCACTTAAGTACATTGTATATACCAAGTACATACGTTCTCTTGTTAGTCTGCTATTTATGTGCTCTCCTTGGAAACGCTTTTTTCCCGCTTTTGGCCTTTGTTTAGCATATGAGAAAACGGAAGATGTGAATCCAGGTCTGAATGAACTGTTCCTTGTCAGTCCTGAGTTTTTCTTCCTTGACAATAGCAAACGTTCTTTGGACATGTCTAAACCTCTCATGAAGTCTTGCTCACTTTTATGTGACAGAGGGTAAGTCATGGAAAAACAAAGTGGAATAGAAACTAGCAGCTCTGAGTCTCAGTTATTGTTCACTAATCTTGCACTTCTAGAAAAGGTTTTCTGGTGTTGTGGGTCAAACTGTTGTTTGCTATGCCTGTGGTCCTGGGTTGAGTCTTGACAGCTCTGCTTATAACCCAGCTCCCTGCTTGTGGCCTGGGAAAGCAAAGGAGGATGGGCCAAAGGCGTGGGACCCTAAACCTACATGGGAGACCTGGAAGAAACTTTTGTCTCCTGGGTTCAAACTGGCCCAGCTCTGGCTATTGTGCCCATTTAGGGTGTTAGCGTGCAGATGAAAGTTCTCTCTGTCTCTCCTCTTTTCTCCAATTCTGATATCCAAGTGCGATAAATAAATCTTAAAAAAAAAAAAACCACAGAAATTGGATATAAATTAGACTATGACCACATTGGTCCACTTTCTTAGCTCAGCTGCCTACAAGCTCAGGTTTAGCTACTGTGTTTTGACATTTTAGAATCTAATTACCACTGTAAGAAATTCATGAGACCTGCATTTCAAAGCAAACTGGTTTTCTTTTTTGCTTCAGGGAAAAGAATGGCAGTTTTGCTGATAACAGTCATTAAGATGATTGTGGCAAATCGTGGCATCTGTTTTCTTCAGACTGCCTTTAGCCCTAAATTCCAGGAGTAAAGCAAAGAAGGTTTAGATGCTGTTTTTCAGAATAGAATCTTCCAGAAATGACACAGCAAAATTCTCAAGAACAGTTCTCTACTCTTGGGATTTTATTCCAGTTGCTTTCCCAGATTTACTTTAGTAACCTTCAGTGTAAAATTTTTTTCAGAGGGTTTTGTTCCCTGTGTGCTTGGATGGAAAACAGCAATTGTGTTCTGTGCTTCTAAAATGCAATTTGTTTTGCTTTTGTAAATTTTAGTTTCCCAGTTTCATTTGCATTTTGTCCTATTGTCTCTGGCAGAAGTCCATTTTAAAATATTGTGTATTAGAAATAATATTTGAATAATTTAGACTTCTCACTTTTGCAGTAGAGTTCAGTGCCACAAAATGAGTTCTTTCAGCAGAGCATAAAAAGCTATTGAATTTGTTCCTTTGACTAATCAACTGAAAGAAATTCTTTTCTCGTGGGAAAGCCTTTTCTCACTCATCAAAACAGGAGATGTCATGTTACAGCAAGATAATTTCACGCAATTTTGTATAAAAATAAATAGATACACTAACTGGTATTTTAAACAGCTATACCATCATTAAAAAAAAAACCACCAAGAATTGCTTTAGCTTATTTTCAATAGACAGGCGAAGTGCTGCCTTGGAAGACGTGAGATGGAAAACGTGAGGACCCTGTTGGCAGAAGCCCATTGACAAGGGAGAACAGAGAGGAAAAGGAAGCTTTCGCTTGCAGGAGGATAGAATAGGCTGGGGAAAGCAAGGATTGGGGACAGTTGAAATGCCACACTTTGTGTTCTAAGGATCATTAAAGCTTCAAGGTTTTCTCAAGAGAGACTGCTGCAAAGCAGCTGTGGTTTTCTCAACTGAATTTCCTGTTGTGATTCAGATTCTGTAAATCACTTGCACACACCTGAAGGATACAGCTTTATTCCTATTTGTATGGAAATGAAAAAAATACTCAGGAAGAAGTCATCAGAAAATATTTTGGTGACTTTTTAAGTTTTTATTTAAGACAGGTTTAAAATACTCAGTTTCTGTTCTGTTTTCATGTGTGGGCATACATTGGAAGGATTTCAACAGCCCAACAAATGTATGAAGAGCATGAAGAGAAGAATCCTCAAATCTGTAATACATGTGATGCATTTTTGAAAATATATTTTTACCCTTTTCTTGTATTATATTACAGACTGGTGGTGACTGCCCTATGATGTCATCTCTGTTTTGCCTTTAGGTATAAAGAAATCTTTTTTTTTTTAAATTATTTTGGTTGGAAAGTCAAATTTGCAGAGAGGAGAGAGAGAGAGAGAAAGATCTTGCATCCGCTGGTTCACTCCCCAAGTGATCACAATGGCCAGAGCTGAGCCGATCCAAAGCTAGGTCTCCCATGTGGGTGTAGTGTCTCAAGGCTTTGGACTAACATTCACTGCTTTCCTAGGCCACAAGTAGGGAACTTGATGGGCAGTGGAGCGGCTGGGGCATGAACCAGAGCAGGTAAAACCTGTCCCAAGTATAAACAGCACCGATGATCTTTGATGCTTTCCATTTCCCCTTTTGTGGCCTTTTCCCTTGCTAGACTCCGTCTGCCGCCCTGATCACTGCACACCAGTGACAGAAGTCCTGGGCCACCACTCTGGATATAAAGCTCATCCTTGTCGATGTCTTGATTCACTTCCATGGCATTTGTTTCTGTTTCTCTGACTGGATAAATTCCCTTAATCGCCCCACAGTATGTTACTGAAGCTTCCAGAGACTCAGAGGAGGATGACTTTAATTAGAAAGTTTGTACACTGCACCAGTAAATGGAAAGTTGTGTGTGTGTGTGTGTGTGTGTGTGCGCACACGCTCACGTGTTTCCTTCCCGGAGAAGCCACAAGAACTGCTTTTAGATCACATGGTCTATTTATTTATTTATTCTCATGGAGGCATAGGTTTCTCACGTGGTGTTGCTCTGATGATACGCATCCCTGAATCACGTGAAACTGAGATGAGGTCAGAAGCAGGTGGATTGAAGCTGGTGCTGTGCAAACTTCTGGCTCCCCTTTTCACACAGATCCTGCCAAACGTTTGGAAAGAAATGTGCACTGTGTTCCCATGTTATATATTCCTTCTTTTTTTCCTAATTCATCGAAGGTTGTTTTAGCCATCTATGGTTAATAGTGCCATGTTACCCGTTTGACTTCCCCTCTGTAGTCCTGTGTGTGGTGAGGCAGGAGAGGCTGTGGATAATTTAGATTCCCATCAAAAGAAGGTTAAGTTTCATTTAGGTTTCATAGTTTATGCATTCAACCCTGGGCATCTGAGCGGCACTGGTTCTAGGATCCTTGCAAACACCAATATTGGCTTTTGCTCACACCAAAATTCATTGATGCTTAAATACCTTAATAAAATAGCATAGTTGGGGCCAGGATTGTGACTTACCAAGTTAAGCTGATGCCTGCAACACTGGCATACTACATGGGTGCAGGTTTGAGTCCTGGTTGCTTCACTTCTAATCCAGTTCCCTGCTAACATGCCTGTGAAACAGTGGAGAATGACCCAAGTACTTGGGACCCTGTACCCACTGGGGAGACAAAAATGAAGCGTCTGGCTCCTGGCTTTGGCTTAGCCCAGCCCTAGCTGATGTGTCCATTTGGGGAGTGAACCAGCCGAAAGAAGACCTCTTTCTTTTCTGTCTCTTCTCTCTCTCTAATTCTGCTTTTCAAACAAATAAATGTTTAAAATAAGTAATATGCTGTGTGCTTCTAAAATATATATCCTCACATGCACTTTAAATAATCTCTGGACGACTTATAATACCTATACAATATAAATGCTATGTAAACAGTTGTTACACTGTACTGTTTAAGGAGTAATAGCAAGGGGAAAAGTGTGTATGTGTTCCATAAAACATAATTTATCTCTAATAATTTCTATCCTTAGTGGAATCTGTGGACACAGATATGGAGGCCAATTATGTTCATATGATTTGCAATCATTTCTGTAATTAATGAAATTACAGCTATGTGTTGACAAAGGAACAGTTTTCTGACCGAACACTCCTGTTGTGGGGGAATGCGGCTCAATTCTTATTTCAAGTTCTTGCCATGCAGAGAGAGGATTTCTTATTGCTGGTATGTATAAGGTCAGTTTTATTCACAAAGTGAGAAATCAAAGACACATGTGAACACGACTTGCTCCACATAGAGAGATACGTGCTATGAGTAGGAGGTGGATGTGGAAGGGAAAGCAAGTAGGAGAGGGGAAGTTATGGTTTCTAATGGGATAGAGCACTCTCCCTGCTTCTGGGCTTCTTTGAAGAGGCAGGAAGGGAGAAGCACTACCTCAGCATGGCACCTTCCCTCAGGTCTCAGGGTGAGGAGCTCAGTCCCAGCAAAGAGGACACTTTAGCTGTCTTGGTATAGGGTACAGGAGGTGGGAGGGGACAGGTGGGTACATACGGGACTCATTGGTAGTTGCTTGTGTCTTTCAGCTCTACAGACCTAATTTGTTGTTGCATATTCCATACCGCTCCCACCTTCTACTTGTTTGAGCCATTCAGTGTCAGGACATAAAGATGCAGAACCAATGCCCTTACACTGGAAACATGCCCTAATATTCCTCTTACCAGGATTATGCAGTTAAGTCTTAGAGAACTGCGTTTGAAATTGCTGGGGCCAGTGAGTAAAGTCATTGCCTGCAGCACTGGCATCCCATATGGGCACCGGTTCAAGTTCCAGATGCTCCAACACCATTCCCGCTCCCTGTTAATGTGCCTTGGAAAGCAGTGGAAAGTGGCCCAGGTGTTTTGGCTGCTGTGCCCATGTGCAGGAGATCCAGAGAGATCCCAGCTTCCGCCTGCTTCAACCCTGGTGTTGTAACCATTTGGGGAGCGAAGTAATGGATGGTTCTCTCTCCCTTGCTTTCTAACTCTGACTTCTAAATAAATAAATCACATCTTAAAAAAAAAATGCTGGGTAGCTAGGTAGTCATTAGCCTATGTATATAAGAAAGGCTCAAGAAAATGGGAATTTTTGTGTGGCTGAGTGATGAAAACAATGCAGAAGCAAGTCGTGGAAGTTGCGAAGCCTCAGTGTATCAGAATTCTCGACCTTGTTGGATAACCTGCTAGATGGCTGCCAGCCTTTCCCAGTGGGAGCTTAGGGGGATCTTCCCTGTCTTGCACCAAGGAGCCTATTTCAATAAAATTGTGCTGTAAGGTCCTGGGAGGAATTTCATGAATTCCACTCCCAGAAAGCTCTCTAGTCAGCAATATCCCAGAAAGGAAGAGGGGAGGAAAAATGGAAGGGGAAAGGTTCATATCCATATCCATACGAACTTACTCTGGATATAGACTGGACTCTTAGTTCTGTCCTGCTTCTCCCACCATTAGGTCTAATCTCATCATTAAAATTTGCTACCTTAGGGCCTGCTGTGGTAGCCCAATGGCTGGAGTCCTCATCTTGCACACACCGGGATCCTATGTGCACACCGGTTCTTGTCCCGACAGCCCCTCTTTGCATCCAGCTCCCTGCTTGAGGCCTGGGAAAACAGTTGAGGACAGACCAGGGCTTTGGGATTTTGTACTCATGTGGGAGATCCAGAGGAGGAGGCTCTGGGCTCCTGGCTTCAAATTGGTGCAGCTCTGGTCATTGCGACAGCTTAGGGAGTAAATCACTGGATGGAAGATCTTCCTTTCTGTCTCTTCTCCTCTCTGTATATCTGATTTTCCAGTGAAAATAAATAAATCTTTTAAAAAAATTTGCTACCTCACTTAGCACTACTTTCTGACATCTAAATCCTTTCTTGTGTGAAGACAAGATCCTCTAAGTAGCCATTTCCTGTAACACAATGTCTTAAGCTAGTTGGTGGAGTAAGCACCGGTAATCAGATATAGAAAACTGTGAGTGGAGAATTCTGTTTGCACCAGAGCCTACTACATGTGGCTATGTGTAGCCTACTGTAGCTTTCCAGTTGGAGACTACGGATGATGTAACAACTACAACCATCAGCATCCCATACATATTTTCTCCTTTTGTGATGGTAAAGGTATGAAATATAATTGATCAGAGTCTTTTGATTTTGGGGCAGAAAATTGTAGTAGTGTTAAAAACAGCTAATATGTCTATGTAGAGATAGAAGTATTTATGCAAACTGATCAAATATACTATATGGAAGATGAAAGTTATTTTTCTAATCTCATTATACAAGATATTGCAAAAACAGCTGTAGTGTGAAGAAACAACTAGGGGTGGTGTGGTGGCATAGCCGGTTAATTCTCCCTTACAGCAGCAGCACACTATTGGCTCTTCGGTTTCAGTCCCAGCTTCTCTACTTCCAATCCAGCTACCTGTTTATGGCCTGGGAAATAAATGGAGGCTGGCCCCACAGCCTTGGGTTTCTGCACTGGTGTGGATCAGAAGAAACTCCTGGCTCCCAGCTTCATACCAGCCTAGCTCCTATCCTTGTGGTCATTTGGAGAGTGGACCAGTTGGTGGAAGATCTCTCTGTCACTGCTTCTTTTTCTCTCTGTAACTATGACTTTCAAGTAACATACATAAATCTTTTTTAAAGATCTATTTATTTTTACTGGCGAAGCAGATATACAGAGAGAAGGAGAGACAGAAACATCTTTCATTTGCTGGTTCACTCCCTAAATGGGCACATTAGCTGGAGTTGAGCTGATCCAAAGCCAGGAGCTTCTTTTGGGTCTCCCACGTGGGTACAGGGTTCCAAGGCTTTGGGCCGTACTCTATTGCTTTCCCAGGCCACAAGCAGGGAGATGGATGGGAAGTAGAGCAGCCAGGACATGAATCAGCGCCCAAATGGAATCCCAGCTCATGCAATGTGAGGATTTAGCCACTAGGCTATCACACTGGGCCTAAAAATACATAAATTAAAAACAAAACAAAACAAAAACCCACAACTAAAGAGCATTAAGTAAAAAAATATTCAAATGTCATACGGATATTTAATCAATTAGTTAATAAAAATATTGTGCAATTTTTTGGACATTAGTGATACTTCTGGCTTTGTCAGCATTTAAGTTTTGGAGACTTATGTAATTTCTATTGTCATTCTAATATCTTCATAACTTGCATGTATAATTGTATGATCTTTTCTTTATAGTGTCCCTTGGGGAGGTCATGGCACAGTGATGAAGGCTGTGCTTGAGAGCACTGCCTCCAGTTTTGGAGAGTCTGGGTTTGCATCTTGGTTCTGGTTCTAATTCCAGCTTCTTCTTCCTATGCACCCTGGGCAAGCAGTGGATTATGGCTCAAGTATTTGGATCCCTTCTGCTCATGTGAGAGACCCATTTGAATTCCAAGTTCCTGGCTTTGGGCTGGCCTAATCACAGTTGCTGTAGGCATTTGGAGGAGTAAACTAATGGGTAGAAGATCTACCTTTCAAATCTCTCTCTACCTTTCAAATAAAAACAAACAATTTTAAGAAGGGCCCCCATATTGTGTAAGTCAAGATCTGTCTCTCAATGAAATGTGATGAGCTAGGTCAAGGTGATCTTTGGCATAGGACAAAAAGTTAAGCAAAAAGGAAATGAATTTAGAAAAAAGAAAAAAGAACTGAAGTTAGTGAAATAAAAATAACTGAAGCTAGGTCAGGAGCATAGTGTCTGTTCTTGTAAAAACAATAACATTTTTTGATAGTGGATATGCTGGGCACTGTAGAGATGGTTTTATTTTGGGATAAGTATATTACTGTATCTTTTCATTTTTGCTATATTTATTTGGCTCTACTTCTTTCTCCCATTCTGAAATATATTATTTGTTATTTAGCAATGGAGTATTATTAGTGTTAAACATTTTTTTAAAAACTCAGTTGTAGGATTTTTTTTGTCACCTAGATTTGAAAATTAGATTCTTTCATTTATATTGAAGAAATATTATATTTTTTTTAAAAAAATTTATTATTATTGGAAAGCCGGATATACAGAGAGGAGGAGAGACAGAGAGGAAGATCTTCCATCCGATATTTCACTCCCCAAGTGAGCAGCAACGGGCCGGTGCGCGCCGATCCGATGCCGGGAACCAGGAACCTCTTCCAGGTCTCCCACGCGGGTGCAGGGTCCCAAAGCTTTGGGCCGTCCTCGACTGCTTTCCCAGGCCACAAGCAGGGAGCTGGATGGGAAGTGGAGCTGCCGGGATTAGAACTGGCGCCCATATGGGATTCCGGGGCGTTCAAGGCGAGGACCTTAGCCGCTAGTCCACGCCGCCAGGCCCGAAATATTATATTTCTAAACTATCCTATCCTATCCCAAAACTTGTCTATTGAGAAAGCAGACTATTGAACTGAATTGTTTTCCACACCCCATCTTCCAGGGCTATGTTCAGGAGAGCATGCTTATTACTTGAGTTTAGCTCCTTAGACAGTATACCTAGGGGGTTGGTGCCATAGCATATAAGCAGGCTAACCCTATGCCTACAGCTATAGCATCCCATAGGGGAACCAGTTCAAGTCCTGAAGGCTCCATTTCCCATCTATCTCCCTGATAATGGCCTAGGATGGCAGTGCAGGATGGCCCAACTCCTTTGACCCCTGCATCCATGTGGGTGACCTGGAAGATGTTCCTCCTTCCTGGCTTTGGATCAGCCCACCTTTGGACTTTGTAACCATTTTGGGAGTGAACCAGCAGGTGGACGATCTCTCTCTCTCTCTTTTCTTGTTCTGTAACTGCCTTTTGAAAAAAAAAATTAACAATCTTTTTTTTAAAATGCAAGTAAACCTAATGTAAGGGACATGTTAACCCAAAGATTATTCCATTGCCCCAGAACCATGCCCCAGAACCATGTAACCTTTTTTTTTTTTTTTTTTTTTTTTTTTTTTAGTCTCTATACGTTTCTGTTCTGGTGATTAAGCTTCTTTCAGAAAGTCTAAGGCTGTGGGACAAGCAAGGGCACGTTACTGGTGGCAGATTTTTGTCTCTGGAATTTGCATTCCTTGTTATCATCTTGAGATCCATGAGTCTCCAATGCTATCTATTGCACACACATGGCTAAAGCCTTCATAAAATGCTTCACACTCTTGTTTCCAGTTGCACAGATTTTAATGAAGGATTATGGCATTGCAAAAGAACCAAGGAAAATCTTTATTCTGCTTTTACTATTGTTTGAATTTCTGTCCTTCTTAAGGTTCACTTCATTGGAGTATTTGCTATCAGTTTGTATTCCTCGATATTCATCTTGCAGGCAGTGTATAGTTGCTTTAGTGGTAATGGCTGGATTGAGAATCTAAGATTCTGCTTTTGCCTCTCTGTCTCTTTCTCTTTCTGTAACATGAGCCATAGCAAAACAAAAGGTCAAGAAAACAAACAAACAAAGCAAAGCAAAAACAAAAACACACTATAGGATGATTTTTTTTCTGCAAGCTCAAGGGAACACCACATAGACCTTAGAAAGTCAAATTATGGAAAACAGATAGTATCTGTCATGTTTTCTGTAGATCCTCAGGTAACCTTGATGTCCAAAAAATTGTATCAAAAAGTTTTTTGAAAATACACAGAAAAAACATTGGGTTTCACTTTTTAAACATTTCACAACTTTTCTGTACTCTGAGGACTGTATTTAATCTGCACGTTGGTACTGCCATTAAGTACTTGAAACGGGTTAAGCCTATTGTGTTCCTTCTGTTGAAAGAATGACCCAATAGGGGTTTGTGAACTGCTAAGCAAGTATGAACAATTTTCTACAGATCGTCACACCAGATAAGAAAACTCAGCCTTTAGAAGTGTGGCAGCAAATGGTACACGCTGGTGCATAACTTTTGTTTATTGAGTCACAAGCCCTTCCTGTTAACTGTATTCAAGTAATGCAAGTACATGACCGACACACACAATTTCTTCCAGGCAAATGATCCATAATCTGAAAACATCAATAGTGCAACATTTTTATTCAAACCTTCTAGCAAGTCATTAGCTAAACTGTGCCATTGCATTAAGAATGTACTTAGTGTAATTGGCTAAGTTTGGCCTTACAAAGGTTTTAATTGTTTTTAATATCTGTGTAGCATTTCAAGTGCGTTTCCTAATATCAATACTTTTTAAATTATTTTATTTCTTTATTTGAAAGGCAGAGTTAAGAGAGACAGGACAAGACAAAGGGAGATCTTCCAACCATTGTTTCACTCCCAACAGTCAAGACTGGGACATGCAAAAACCGGGAAATAGGAGCCAGAAGTTTCACCCTGGTGGCAAGATGGTCCATGTGGGTGGCAGGGGCCCAGACATGTGGGCCATCTTCTGACATTTTTTCCGGGCTATTAACAATAAGTTAGACCTGAAGAGGAGCAGCAGGACTCCGACCGGAGTCATATGGAATACCAATATTGTAGGGCAGCTTTCATGCTGTGCTGCAACATCTGCCCATGGTCATATGTTTGCATATGTTTACTTATATGTGTATGTATGGAAATGCTTTAAAATGTCATGGAGATGGAATTAAATACATTTATTCAAAAAACTTTCAAATTGTATATACAAGCTTCTTTTTCAAAAGTTCATGGAAACTGTATAATGAAAACAAGCATGCATGGGTATAAAAAAAATTTGCTACTTTTTGAAAATTTAGAATCGCATTTCAAAGATGCTTTTTGAAATATCTTTGTTGCATTAAAAGACTTTACCCTAAACCTTCAATGAATTAATGAAAGAACTGGAGATCAGATAACAATATCATCTGGTATTTTTGCTCGACATTTTGTTTTCTTGACATAACGAGTTTATAGATGACGTACATTTTAACAATATGTGATAGATTGGTGCTTTCTAGGGACTGGAGAATGACAGCCAGTATTTTTCTCCTTGGGTTGAAGCCAAATGTTTTATAACGAGATTCATGTGATGATAGCACAACTGTGTGAATACACTCAAAGGCACTGAACTGAATGCTTTAATTGGGTGATTTTTAATATGTAAAATGTATCTCAACCACGCTGTAAAAAAGAAAAATAGGGACACTTAAATGTTCTGTAAAATCTTCAAGTTATACCATTTCTCATACTCCATGAAGATACTCATGACCTCTTCTTATTTAAAGCAGTACAGCTATATTTTTTTACATTTATTTTTTTACTTTGATTTACTTGAAAGGCAGAGTGACAGAGAGATGGAGAAAGTAGCACATCTACTGTCTGCTGGCTCACTCCCCAGATGCACACCAAAGCAAAGCCAAAGCCAGGAGGCAGAAACTCACCCTAGTGATCTGTGGGAGACAGGACCCGAGAGCCCTGCTGCCTGCCAGGCTGCCCGCCAGGCTGCACATTAGCAGAAAGCTAGATTAGAAGTGGAGGCAGGGCTTGATCCTAGACATTCCAATTTAGAACTCAGACATTGCAAATGATGACTTAATACACTATGCCACAAGGCCCACCGCTTTTTTCTTACTTCTGTTAACAACTTTATTTCAGTATCAAATTTTTAACCTGCTTATTATATATGCTTTATTTCTATCACTCTCTTAAAAGTCTCTGTGCTGACAGTAAGTTCTAGTATTTATTACCTGATATGAATAGTGTAGGGGCCAAAGCACTTGGCTTGTCTTCTGCTGATTCCCCAGGCAAATTACCAGGGATTTGATTTGGAAGTGGAGAAGCCAGGACTGGAAGTGGCATCCTTCTGGGATGACGGTGTCACAGGTGGTGGCTTTCCCTAGTAAGCCACAATGCTGTTCTTGAATTTTAATGTCTTGAAAGTTGTCTGTGAGCTTACACAAAGAATCTTCAAAAAGTTTATGGAAAGATGATTTTAAAAATTGTGCATAGATTTTGATTTGTTTGCATCAAAGAAGCTCATACTAATTTGTTTATAATATAGCTGAACAAGATCAATGTGAGATCTTAAGAAGGATAAGACATCACACATCACTATCAGAACAACATGAATTATGCAAAAATTGAGGCAAAAATAAATATCTCATGGTGAAACTTTCATTTAAGTATAGTGAAATTAGAGGCTATATGAAGTTTTTGGGGACAATATCTACTCCCACCCTCATGAAATGGTAGTTTACCAATTATTTTCTTATGTTCAAATAGGGCAAGACAATGTTGAAGACTGAGTTTGCAATGGCACAATATTCACATACACTCTGTGAAGAAAAAGTTCGTTTTGTTCATGCCACAACTGAATAGGACAAACAGTTAATATCAGAAAAAATAACCAACATCATAGACAGCTCAACTGTTTCAGTTTACAATACTGATTAAAATGTTAAAGAGGAGCAAGCTTTAAACTTGATGGCCGTCAAAACTGTGGAGTTCATACTGCTACAGACAAGAGGAGAACTTTCAGTGGAAGTTTTAAATGAGTAGAATCAGGAAGAATGGGAACAGGAGACAAAGCATAGTGGTATCACTGCAATCCTGAAGACAAAGCATAATCAAAGTGATGGCTACCAAGAGGTGAAAGAGGTCCAGCCGAAGAAATGCAGACCAAGTGTGGAGGGCATCATGACAATGTTTGGCTTATTGACTTTATTTGGCCTATTAGAAGAGTGTTTTGAGATAGTTAGTGGAAGCTTTAGCAGAAGTTTTCCCAAGAAGGTTCGTTGTGACAACATTGTTCCTGCTTGTTTCTGTCATCACAAAAGGGCATTTTTGTTAGAGTATGAATGGAAGTGTTAGGCACCCACCTCCTCGCTATGTGTCTCCTTTGGAGTTCTGTTGTCTTCTGTAGTCTTTTTCTTTCTTTTTTTTTTTTTAAGATTTTGTTTATTTCAAAGTCAGAAACATATATAGAGAAAAAGGGAGACAGAAAGAGCAATCTTCCATTCCTGATTCATTCCCCAAGTGGCAACTACATCCAGAGCTGAGCTGGTCCAAAATTGAGACCCAGGACCTTTTTTCAAGTATTGCATGTGTGTGCAGAGCTAAGGACCTGAGCCATCCTCCACTGCTTTCCCAGATCATGAGCAGCCAAGACTCAAACTGGCACCCATATGGAATGCCAGCACCACAGACAGAGAGTTAGCTTGTTATGCTACAGTGCTGGTCCTGTTTTGTAATCTTAAAAAAAGAAAGAAAGAAGGAATGATGTTGTGGCTTTGCAGGTGAAGCTGCATCCTACTGCCTTGGCATCCCATATAGTTTAAACCCTTATTGCTTCACTTCTGACCCAACATCCTGGCCTGGAAAAAGCAGCAGAGAATGACCCAAGTATCTGGGCCCTTACCACCCATGTGGGAGCCCAGGATGAAGCTCCTTGTTCTTAGCTTTGGTCTGGTCCTGTCCTATCCAGTATATTCATCTGGAAGGTCTAGCAGTGAATGGAAGATTCCTGTATTTCACTCCTCTCTCTTTGTAACTTTGTACAGCAAACTACATTGACATGGCTAAATTCCCAGGATCTCCTTTCTTTAGGAATGAACTAAATGGCTACTATTATTGCTTACAAAAGTGTCTTGAGCTTGATGGTGCTTAATTTGGGAAATACAGTTAATATTTTAAATGTTTTAAATATTTAAAATTTTAAATCTTAATTCCATTTGCAGCAACATTTTGAAGTTTACACTTAAATATTTGTAAGTATAGTTTAACTAATAGGTTTAAAGTAAGGGAGACTTGGGAAAATAAGTCTAAACAAATAGGTTTGAGTTTCACTGCAAAAGATACATCATAATAGATTAACAAGCCTGGTTTTACAGGTAAAAGGGAGGAATTCAAAGGTTAGAAAAGTAACAAGTTGGTGGAGATGCATGGGGACATTGAAAGGAGTCGTTCATTGGACAGAAATTTGTATAGAAGATCTGTGCAGTGTTTTTTTTTTTAAGATTTATTTTCTTATTTAAAAGGTAGAATCAGAGAGAGAGAGAGACAGAGATTTTCCATCCACTGGATCACTGTCCAGATGGCAGCAGTTGTGCCAGACCAAAGACTCGAAAGTGGAGCCTCTTCCAGGTCACCCTCATGGTTGTAGGGATCCAAGCCACTTGAGCCATCTTCTGTTGCTTTTCCCTGTGTATCAGCAAGGATCTAGAGGAAAAGTGAAACAATTAGACGAAAAGTGGAGCAGTTGGGACCTGAACTGTATCCCACATGGGATGTTGGCGCCATAGGCAGTGGCTTTACCCGCCATGCTAAAGGGATGGCCCTGACAGTACTGTCAAAAGACCTTGACCAGTGTATTTGAGGAAAAGTATGAAGGAGGAACAGATTTCAGAGGCACTGAGGTCAAAGAATCCAAAGCAACCTGTCGCTGATGAGACATGAGAGCTGGAAGCCAAAGAGAAAGGATTAGACAAGCAAGGGAGTGATGATGAAGTGCCAGATAGATGATGGGATAACACCAGTAGGGAGTGGAGGAGCAACTATATTATGACTCCTGTTCTCCACATCCATGACTGCCAGATATTGGGAAGGAAATACTCAGTGGGTTAGTGAAGCTAGAGTCCTGGGACTGATGCCAGTTCCTTGTGACTTGCAGACCGCACAGTGTCACAGCTGCTGCTGTGAAACCAGGTAGGATTTCTGCAGGAGACTGAAGACGAAAGGCAAGGTGGCTAGGAACCTGTCCTTTGGTGCCACTTCTGTCCTGGGACAGAAGGAACTTAGGAGGCCATTTGGGGAGTGAACCAGAGACAGATCTCTGTAAGTCTGCCTTTCAAACAAGCAAGCAAGCAAACAAACAAATAAACTTTTCAACAAATTGTGTTATCAGGGAGTTTCAAGACAAGTTAAAAGAAAAGTTGTCTTGCTCTGCTTTGGAGATGGCCAGGAGAGAAAGCAAATAACGTGAGGATACTTAAAGAGAAAGACATGACAGAGGAGACAAGAGCCTTTGAGTAGTTTTCAGTTTCTGTTAGCCATAGAGTTGTCTCTTCAAGTCAATCTTGTGGGGAAGCCTACAATATAAAAAATACTCACATGGGGTTTCTCCACTGAGAGTCACTATGTGTGCATGTGCATGCGTGTGGGGGAATGTGCGTGTTGGTGGTGGATAGGTGCTGACCTATGAGTTCTCAGTTTTGTGAAAACAAGTGGCGTATCCTGTCTCACGTGCTCTCCATATCAGTCAGTGGACAAACCATTTCTGTTGCTCCTAAGTGCAACTTGAGAAAACTGAGTCAGAGATTAATGACTTTTTAAAAGGCACGCAGCAGGTATGATGCATGAATCAGAATCTGGTAATCTCAAAGCTTATATTCTTTCTTTTAAAGTTTTTTTTAACTAATTTATTTGGGAGATAGATAGATAGAGCTATAGCCATCCACTGGTTCACTTCCAAAATGTGCACAATTGCTGGGACAGGACTGGCGCCAAAGCCAAAAGGCAGGAACTCAGTCCTGTTCTCCCATCTGGGTGGCAGACCTCAATTACTGCTGCTTCCCAGGGTCTGTATTAGCAGATGAATGACTTAGAATGCAGAACTGGATATCGATCCCAGCTACTATGATATGGTATGGTATGGAATATAGTTATGGATTTTTTAGAGTTTACTTATCTATTTGAAAGGCAGAGAGTCAGAGAAACAGGGTGGTTTTCCATCTTCGGGTTCACTTCCTAAATGGATACAATGACAGAGGCTTGTCCAGATTGAAGCCAGGAGCTGAGAACTTATTCAGGCTTCCCATGTGGGTAGCAGGGCCCAACTACTTGGACCGTCTTCCTCTTCCTTCACAAGTGCATTGGCAGGGAGCTGGATTGAACTGGAGCAGATGGGGCTTGAACTGGCACTCACATGCAATGCTTACTTCTCAAAGGGAGACATAACTCACTATGCCACAACACCAGTCCCAAGAGATCTTGGCATGTTTTTTTAGAAGATTATTAAGTCAAAGTTACAGTGAGAGAAAGAGAAAATGAGAGAGAGAAACAGAGAGAGAGAGAAAGAGAGAGAGAATCTTCCATCTGCTGACTCACTCCTCAGTGCTGGGCCAAGCCGAAGTCAGGAGCCAAGAGCCTCATCTGAATTTCCCAAAAGGCGTAACAGGGGCCCCAAAACTTTGGCCATCTTCCATTGTCTGTTTCAGGCTATTATCAGGGAGCTGGAACAGAAGCAGAGCAACTGGGACACAAACCGGTACCCATATAGGATGCTGGCAGCACAGGTGATAGTTTCACCTGCTGTGTCACAGCACTGGTTCCATGGACTCTGAGTATCTTAACCAGTGTCCTAACTACTAGGACACTGTGACACCCCACCATGTGATACATCATGCTATTTGTGATACACAGTCATATGCCTTGCTCTTTCTGCTACAGAACACTAACATCCTCTTTAAAAGAGAGGTATTTTGAAGAGACCACAAGCAATAAAAGTGCGGGGAAAATCTTGGGTACTCAGTGACTTGGTAGCATAAACTCATTTTTCTACTCAATGATCCCACAGGATAATTTATCTTAGCAGTAAGCTCAGTCTCATCACAGTTTTTTTTTCTTTTAAACATTTCTATTACAAAACTTTTTTTTTTTAAAGAGGAAAAGAATATTGCTGGAGATAATGTAAAATGTTGCAGTCAAATGCAGAAAATAGTATTGCAGCTTCTCAAAAAAGACATTTGATTACCACAAGGTCCTGCAGTTCCATTCTGAGTAAATACCCGAAGATGTTGAAAGCAAGGTCTTGAACATGTAGGCTCATAGTAGCCAGGTTTACAGAAACCCAATGGTAGAAACAACGCAAATATCCATTAAAAGATGAATGAGTGAAAAAGGAATGTAGAATATGTATGCAATAGGTCATCAGCAAAACTCAGAAAGAAATAAAAGTGTGCTAGCTGCTACCAAGTGAATCAATGAAAACATCATACTGAATAAACCAAGGCATTCACAGAGGGAGACGTATTGTTTGATTGTGCTCTCATGAGGAACCTGAACCAACACATTCCTAGAAGCTGAAGTTATAACAATGAGTTAGAGGCTGTGAGGAGAGAGCAAGAAGAAGTTACTCTTCCGTGAGACAGACTTTTGGTCTGGGGGTATGAAAAAGTTCTGAAAATGAACAGCCGTGATGGTTACACAACAATGGGAAAGAACTTATGCCATTGATTTCCACACCTGAAATGTGTAAATGTGAAAATTATGTCCATTTGGCCACAATACTAAAAAGGGAGAGAGGAGATTTATGTCTTTGTTTTCTACACCACATTTAATACAACTTCTTGGCTTCTACAATCACTGTGCTGGTTGCAAAGCAGGAGAGACTTTGCTTTTCCTTGCAATAGGCATTTTTTTCCTTTAAAAAAAAAGATCTATTTATTTTTGTTGGAAAAGCAGATTTACAGATAGAATGAGACAGAGAGAAAGATCTTTCATCCACTGATTCACTCTTGAAATGGTCACAATGACTGACGCTGCACCAAACTGAAGCCAGGAGCCAGGAGCTAGGAGTTTCTTCCTGGCCTCCTAAGCAGATGCAGGGTTCCAAGAGTTTGGGCCATCATTCACTGCTTTCCCAGACCGCAAGCAGGGAGTTGGATGGGAAGTAGAGCAGCTGAAACATGAACTGGCGCCCAAATGGGATGCCAGTGTTTACATATGGAGGATTAGCCAATTGAGGCATGTTTTTGCCCTTATCAGTCTTCTTAGCCTTCCAAAATGACTAATGAATGAATGGTTTTCAAAACACCTATGTTAACTACGATTTTCACTGGAATTTTCAATGACAGGAACATGCTCCTTATTTATGAGTGAACAAATGTAAGTGAAACAAATAGCAACAAGAGTTGGGTTTTATATCCCTTTTCCAGGAAGTGTGGAGGTCAACCTTTGATATGAACAGCAGGTTTGTGACAATGAGAATCAGCCAGATGGTTCAATCTTGCCACTTAAAGAATGGTTTGTGGACCAGCTGTGATTGCATTAACTGGGAGCTTATTAGAAACCATTAATCTCATGTGCAATCCTGGACCTCCCGCAGCAAAATCTGCTCTCCGACAGGTGCCCAGGTGAGGTGTGCACCTTGCAGTCTGTCAAGCACGGATATACATTACTTTCTGATGTGCATAGACATTTTGTTTTCTTAAACAAGAGAACTGAGAACTTATCTGAAACATTATTGCAGAGCTGATATGTACTAGACACTAAAGTATGAATTTCACCAATGTAATATTTAATACTTACAATGAAAATGGCATTGGGGGCAGGTGCAAAGGCTCGATTGGCTAGTCCTCTACCTGCAAGTACATGCATTCCATTTGAGTGCCGGTTAAGTCCTGGCTACTCCACTTCCAGCTCCCTGCTAATGGCTTGAGAGAGCAACAAAGAATGATCAAGGCCCTTGGACTCTGTACCTTTACGGGAGACCTGGAAGAAGCTCCTGGTCCCTGGTTTCCAATCAACTCAGCTCTGGCTGTTGTGGCCACTTGGGGAGTGAATCAGCAGATGGAAGATCTTTCTCTCTGTCTCTCATTCTCTATTTAAATCTGCCTTTCCAATAAAAAAATCTTAAAAACAATAACAATGGCATTATAAATTATTACTCACTTTTAATAGACGAGGGAATTAAGGCTCCACTTTGAACCAGCTAGGAAGTGCCAGAACTCTCATTTGACTTTAGTATTTCAAAGGCCAGATATTTTTTCCTGCTGCACTAACCTATCTCTCAGCATATGAATGAAGGCATTCTAAAATTTTTTTTGAATGAAACAATATTTAGGAATTTCTCTAAGGAAAACATGGCATGACTCAGACTCATAAAACTATCAACATTAAGTGTTTATTTTATCATTACAAAGTGCTTTCCTTTGTTAATCCTCACAATAATCAGGTGAGGCAAAAATTATCTTTCCTCTGTAACGAACAAACTGAAGCTCTGAGCAGCTAGAGTTGTCCAAAGCCATAAAACAGTGAGTCAGAATTGGAACTGAGCTGAGAAAGCTTACAATAACCACAGAGATTCTGACATTCTACTCTGAAACCGTTTAGCTATTTTGAAACTTACAGATGTTGATTGCTGGAGCCAGGAGCCGGCTGGGTTGATATGTGGGATGTTCCACTTAAGTGTGTCTAGATGGGAACATGCGGATTCCACTTGTTGCATCATGGCTGGTTTTGCCTGACGCTATCAACTAATACAAATCTGTGAAGTTCCATGATCAGAAGAGTGTCCTTTGTAAGCCACAGGATAATGGAATTCTCTACCTTTCTGATTATTCTTTCATCTAGGGTGATTTTATTGGAACTGTATATTCACACACACAAAAGCTACTCTATCTTAGGAGGGAAATGTAACACCACTTTTTTTTAAACGACTCTTTATTGCAAAAACATGTTTTTTTCTTTTGCAAAAACATTGCTTGCAGAAATGCAAAATAGTGCAGCATATGTGGGAAACAGTATGTGGCTCCTCAAAAAAGTAAACATAAAAATGAACATTTAATCCAGCAATTTCCCCCTGTGTATATACCCAAAATAATGGAAAGGTTCATCTCCTAAGGTTGCTTGTGCCCTTTGCCATCTCAGAGCCTTTGTACAAACTATTTCATTGGCCTCTAAAGGTTTATTTTACTTATTTGAAAGGCAGAGTCTGTCTCACACACACATACACACACACACAGGGGAGGGGTGGGGGAAGAGAAAGAGAGGGATGCTCTAGCCACCGATTCACCCTCTCAGTGGTCAAAATGGCTGAAGTTGTGCCTGTCTGAAGCCAGGAGTCAGAAGTTTCATCTGGTTCTTCCACATATGTGCAGGGGCCCAAGCACTTGCACCATCTTCTGCCTCTTTTCCAGGCTCGTTAGCAGGGAGCTGGATTGGAAGCAGAGCATCTGGGACTCAAACGAGGACCCATATGGGATTCCAGCACCACAGGTGGTGGCTTTATCTAGTAACCATAATAATATACCCCAAAGTATTTTTCATAAACGGTGAAGTTTTTCTATCAATGACAATTCTATTATTTGCACTCTGATTTGAAATTTAATTTGGTTTGTATTTTATTATTATCATTTAGAAAGAATTATTCACTCATTTGAAAGAGTTACAGAGAGAGAGATTGATTTTGTATCCACTGGCCCACTCCTCAGATGTTAGCAGTGGCTAGGACTGAACCACACTGAAGCCAGGAACTGGAAGTTTCATCCTTGTCTGCAACATAGATGGAAGGAGTCCAAGCTCTTGAACCATCCTCTGTTGCTGGTCCTAGGTTATTAACAGAGAGCTGAACTGGAAGTGGATCACAAGGGAGGTGAACCAGCATAGTGGCCTTATCCACTAGGCTGGAACACCAGTCCCTAATCTGTATTCTAACAATGTTGGTGATACAGAAATAATTGTGTTTAGTTATTTGAAACCCATATTTTTTTATTTTAGTTGCTGGGTCTAACAGGTTCACCTTGTGGTTTTTAGCTGAAGTTCAAAGAAATGCCTGAGTTAATGGCTCGGATAGAATATTTTCATTTGACCCTGACAGGAGACCTGCATAGGTGGGAAGACTAAATTCCTCACCTGACCTCTTGTTCATTAGACAGATGAGTCAACTCTAAGAGATTTATACTTAAACCAAAAAGTTTCGACAATTTTTGTGCAACTAGTTATTCTTAGGAGAATGTGCTTAGGACATTCTTAGGACAAATGTGCTTGCTTCCCGCCCCCCGAAGAAAATGTAGACTAAATTATGTAAGATGCTTCTAATTTTTACCAGAGTTGCCAAGCTATTAAGATAAATTCAGTGTCCAACTTTAACTTCTTGAACCTTGGTGTCCCCTACTCGTCTCTCTTTAATCTGAATGATTTTTTGTTTCGTTTCTATTCATAATCCTTTAGTTCATGACATATTCAGAGTCTTGAATTGCTCCCATCAGTAGACATGACATACATCTTTAAAAAAATATTACATGCCTTTTGCCTGAGTTATCAGTGATTCAAAAATTAATCGCATTTGGATGGAGAAGCTGGCAAAAACAAAGCTATTATCTTTTCTACAGTAATGGAAGTCAGACACAGTGGCATTTGAATTGAAATAGGTTTTACATTAAGCTTTCCTTAGTGTCGCTCAGACTAAAATGCATAACTCAATTTTTGACAAAAATGCGGCTATCTCTACAGTCAAATCTCTAAGGCTAGCCAGTGATGTTTTCAGCTCACAGTATAAAATCAACAATGCACGAGAAAACACTTGGTAAACATGTTAAAGTATTTAGTAAAGGTTCTATCCAAGTCTGATTGTTGCGGTCATAATTATTCTTATTCCAATTTCATAAACATCACTGAGACTTTAAGTGTATTGAATCCTGAATCTGTGGATTTTGAGTATCTTAAATAACTGTGCACATCTTAAATTCATGTTTTGAGTCCAGGCATATAATGTAGGGCCTGAGTTAACAGGCAAACTGAGAGTCTCAACCTGGGAGAACACACTGGCTTGTTCCTCACTTAATTAACAGATATTCACATTGCACGTATATGTCCAAGTTTTCAAGCGGGGCTTTCAGGTGAAGAACAGCACTATATCAAACAGACTTTGACCCATTGGCAGGAACTTAAATTTTGGTAAAATATTGATATTAGCATAATAATGATACTAGTAGATGAAAAATTTCCAAGTACTATGATAAAAACCTTAGGTAAAGTATCTCACGCACAGGTAATCCTCACAATCTCATGAAGAGGAATCATAATTACATTTCCTCTCATTTTAAGATGATAAAAAAGGTTAGGTAACTAACTCAAAATCTAATCTCATGTTTGTTAGCTAAAAAAACAGAGTGACGTTCAAAGCCTGGCAGGTACGATGACATTCTACAATGGCAGTGGATATTGACCACTGTCTCACAGTAGGTTCAGGAGGCCAATAAATCCCTCTTACTCCCTGGGTTGCCTTCAAGGCCACGGGTTATCAGGAATAAGAGAATCCAGAGAGGCTGGGAGATTACCCTCTATGCTATATATCATCTCCAAGCATAAAACAAGACTGTGCAAGCACTAGGTTAACAGCTAGAGCATTAGGCTGAGGCTTCATTCAAGCAGCTGCTGTGCTCCATGCCAGCCACCCGATAAGCACCTGCAGGTAGAACAGGGATGAGGAAGGTGTGACCTCACCTCAAGGAGCTCAGAATTGAGAGCTTGGCCTTGGTTCTGATTTTAGGAGCTGGGAGAGACACCAGCTACTTGGAACTTCTTGGAAAAAGGATTAGTTTTCTAATCAGTAAGAATCAAGGAAACAGCAAGGTTATGGATGCTTAGGAACTTTATTCACTGTGGTAGTTAGCTAGCTCACTTTGTGTGCTAGACATTTGCATCTTCAGCATGAGGAGGCTGAAGAGGCCCTCTCTCAGTTGTGTGGATGAATACATTCATGGAGGAGAACATTAGTCTTGTTTTTCACAGGTAAGCTGTGGCACAGTGCCACAAAATGATAGAACAGGAGTGTCCCCACACAATGTCAGTAAGGCCTGGGTCCAGATCTTGGTTTTACAACTTCTGTGGTCAGGATATTGAACTACTCGGAGTCTTAGTATTTTTTGGACAGTTCCTCATTGGCAGCACTGTTGATATTTTTGACCCCCTGACTTTTTGTTGACAAAAACACCATTCTCCTGTTAGAGCTTCCTCTCTACAGCAGCTGTTCTAGTTAAGCACATTTGGCTCTGGTCCTTATAACATTTTCAGTGTTATATTTTCCTTGTGTTCTAACTACTTGCAGAATAGCTGTGATAAGGCCTGTAAACCTTTGTCCCAAACTCATCGTATCCACACAAGGTTTAGAACGACCGAGTCAGCTTAGTGTACTGTACTCTGATGCCCTGCTACATGGAACCATTTCATTTAGAATCATGCTGTCTACCCAGCAAATTGATTCCTTTATAACATATTCCTCTTTGTCTCTACTATTTTTTGCTTTCCTGAAGACTCTCTGATATTGATACAGTCTTTACTGTTTTTTAAATTTAATACTTGTCATATATATTTTACTTTATTTTTATTTTATATGTGCAATTTAATTTTTTTCCATTTAAAATTATTATTTTTATTTTATGATACAGTTTCATTGGCTATGGGATTTCCCTGAACCCCTCCCCAAAGCCCCTACCCTCCAACAATATAATTTCCTGCTATATTATTACAATAGTAAAGTTTTTCATAAAAAGTCATAAGTCCTTCATGCAGGCATGGACAATGGCAGAGAGTCCAGCATCCTATTGTCAAAATAGAGTTAACAGTTTCATTGGGAGTCCATCTTTGATCTGGAAGGAGAGATGCATCCTGCATTGTATCCTCATATCTGGATATGATCATCTCTAATACACAGTTAATATATATTCCCTAAGTGAAAAGCCACAAAATGAAATAAAAAAACAGGAAAAAAATAGAAATTTACAATGCCATGAAGTTAAATAACATGCTACTGAATGACTAATGTATTGCTGAAGAAATACAAAAGAAAATAAAGAACTTTCTTGCAGAAAATGATGCTACTGTATGATCTATGAGTCAGTGGAAGAATTTAAGAAAAAAGCTTTTGAAGAAATGAAAATAAAAACAAACACATCAAAATTTATGAGATATACTTTTTGCTGATCTTTGTTGGTGAGATGTGTCTTCTGTAGACAACAGATAGATGGGTTTTGTTTTTTAATTCAACCTATGAGTCTTTGATGTTTCATTGATAGATTTAAGCCATTTGTATTCAGGGCTAATATGAACAGGTGGTATTTTTTACATCTTACTTCTTTTTACTATTATCATTTTATGATACAGTTGCATGAACCCTGGGATTTCCCTTATCCCAGCCCCAATACCCTCCCCCCTCACAGAGTTCCCCTGTATCATTACCATGGTACGGTTCCCCATTCAGAGTGATATGTCCATCATTGTAAGCATGGACAACGGCAGAGAGTTCAGCTTCCTATTGTCAAGATATAGTAAACAGTTTCATTGGGAGTCCATCTTTGGAAGTAGAGATGCATACTGCATTGTATCCTCACATCTGGATATGATAGTCTCCATTACACAGTTACTGTACATACCCCTAAATGAGAAGCCACAATATAAAATCAACAACAGGAAGAAAAATAGAAATTTACAGTGCCATGAAGTTAAATAACATGCTACTAGCTATGATAGTTTCCACTATACAGTTACTATACATCCCCTTACATGAAAAACCACAAAATATAATCAGCAACAGGAAGAAAATTAGAAATTTACAAAGCCATGAAGTTAAATAACATGCCATTGAATGACTAATGTGTTGCTGAAAAATGAAAAAGAGAATCAAAAACCTTCTTGAAGAAAATGAGGCTACTGTATCATCTATGGGTCATTGAAGATTTTAATCAGAAGAAAGTATGTTGAAGAGATGAAACTAACAAAAAAAATATCAAAATCTATGAGATAAGGTTTCCGCTGATGCTTGTTGGTAAAATGTGTCTTCTGTAGGCAACAAATAAATGGGTTTTGTTTTTTAATCTGATCTACTAATCTATGACATTTGATTGAGGAGTTAAAGCCATTTACATTCAGGGTTGATATAAATGGGTGGTAATTTAGTCCTGTCATTTAGCAATGGGTTGTTCCTTGATTTAGTCTTCTGTTGTTATGTCACTGGGATGTTCTTCCCATTAGCCCTTTGTAGGCACTATTCCTTTTCTCTGTCAAGAGAACATCTTTAAGTATCAATTTGTAGGGAAGGTTTGGAAGAGGCATGTTCTTCTAACTTTTCTTGACTGTGGAAGAATTTTAATTCCTTTTCAAAGACAAAGGAAAGCTTTGCTGGATATGTTATTCTAGGCTGACAATTTTTTGCATTTAGAATCTGGAATATGTCACTCCATTCTCTTGCCTGTAGAGTTTCCTGTGAGCTTAGCTGGCATTCCTTTATATGTCAGTTGATTTTTTTCACATGCACATTTAAGGATTTTTTCCTTATGTTTGATGAAGAGAGCTTGATGATCATGTGTCTTGGTGAAGATTGCTTTTGGTCAACAATGTTGGGAGTTCTGTGCCCCTCCTGGATCTTGTTTCCCAGTTCTTTCTCCATAGTAGACTGTTTATATTTATGGTAATTATCAGCACTTTAAGGTTTAAATCTTTCATTTTATAATCTGTCTTCAATGTTTTATTTTTTACTTTTTAAAGATTTATTTATTGTTATTGAAAAGGCAGATGTACAGAGAGGAGAGAGAGAAGATCTTCTGTCCGATGATTCACTCCCCAAGTGACCGCAAGAGCTGGTGCTGTGCCGATCTGAAATCAGGAGCCAGGAACTTCTTTCCGGGTCTCCCACGCTGGTTCAGGGTCCCAATGCTCTGGGCTGTCCTCGACTGCTTTCCCAGGCCACAGGGAGGGAGGTGGATGGGAAGTGGAGCTGCCGGGATACGAACCTGAGCCCATATGGAATCCTGGCGCATTCAAGGCAAGGACCTTAACCACTACGCTATTGCGCTGGGCTGCAATGTTTTATTTTTAAGATATTATTTTATTCATTTGAAAGGTAGATTTACACAGTGATGGAAAAATGTATGAGAAGTTAGATATCTTCCATCTGGTGCTCACTTCCCAAATAGTTGCAATGACTAGACTAGGCTAGGCTGAAGCCCATAGCCTTAAACCTCACTTGGGTGTCCCATATGGGTGGCAGGAGTCTGAGCACTTGGCCATCTTCTAATGCTTTCTCAGGCACATTAGAGTAAAATTGGTCTGGAACAGAGAATCAGGGCCATACCAGTGCCCATATGGGATGCCGGACCTTCTAGGTAGGCTTACTTTTCTATGCCACAACGCTGGCTCCTGTTTTGTATTTTTATTATTCTATTTCTCTCTCTCTCTCTTTAAAATATGAAAGCAAGAGACTTAGAGGAAAAGAGAAAGACAGAGGGAGGGAGGAAGGGGATGAGAGAGAGAGACGTGCTCAAAAAGACAATGAGAGTTATAATCTACTAGTTTACTCCCCAGATATCTGCAATGGCCAGGATCAGGGTGAGTTAAAACCCAGAGCTGGGAAAACAATTCCTGCTTCTACCATGAATGACAGGAACCCAGTAATATGAACTATCATTAATGCCTCTCAGAACCTTCTTTGCAGGGAGTTGGAGCACAGGTATCCATCTCAGGTACTCTGATATTGGATATGGGCATCTTGAACTGGGCCACACAGACCAAATACCTGCCTCTGTTTCTCTTTTCTTATCCTTCTGTGGATTATTTGAATATTGTTTGGATTTAATATTCACATATATATAATTAGTATATGACATTGCATACTTTAATAAAGATGTTTTATTTTGTTTACAGAGTTTCAGAATTATTGGGATGGGGTGGAGAGGGAGATGGAGAAGATAGAGGAGAGGAAGAGGGAGGGAAAGATGGAGACAGAATGAGAGAGCAAGAGAGAAAGCAAAAGAGAGAGAGAGATTTTGAGAAATCTTCCATTGGCTGGTTCAGTCCCCAAATGGCTGCACTGACTTGAGCAGGGCTGGTCTAAAGTCAGTAATCAAGAGCTTTGTCAAAGTCTTCCACATGGAATATAGGGATCCAAGACTTTGGGCCATCTTCTACTGCTTTCTCGGGCACATTAGCAGTGAGTTGGATCAAAAGTAGAGTAGCAAGGACATGATACAGCGCTCATACAGGATGTCAGCATCACAGATTATATGTAATTGTTGTTCAGTCATCAAATGTGATTTGAAAAACACATAAGGCATATGAAAAACAGGCATAAAGATTAAAGCTGGCAGCCACGACACCAGTTTTGCAAACAGGTGTCTATTCATGTTCAGACTGATCAACTTCCATTCTAGTTCCCTTCTAAGGAGCCTGGGAAAACAGAAGAAGATAGTCCAAGTCATTTCACTCAGTTGATACTCTTTGCCCCTGGTTTTGACCTGGCCCAGATCCAGCTATTGAAGCCACTTAGGGAATAATCCAGGCAATGGGAGACCTCTCACTTTCTCTCCCTCTCTCTGTGACTGTTTCAAAAAAATGTTTTTAAGAAGCATATAGATCAAGGTAATAGATTTGAGAATCTCAAAATAAGCCTTGACTATTATGACCAATAGTTTTTCAACAGGAGTGCCAGACAAGTCAGTGGAAGAAAAACAACCATTCCAGAAAAGGATACCGAAACAAATGGATGTCCACATGTAAAGAGAATGAAGCTGGACCCTTTACTCACATTATATATAAAGACTAACATTTATCCAAAGAAAATGTACAAGTGGTCAATGAGCATAGAAAAGAATGTTCAACACTGCTAGTCATTAGTTACATGTATATCAAAACCACATGAAAAACTCACTTGGATATGTATAATAAAAAAATCAGATCATTACAAGTTGTCAGCAAGAATATGAAAAAATTGGAACCCTATTGCACATTGTTAGTGGGAATGTAAAATAATTGTACCACTTTGGAAGATAATCCAATTACTGAACATAGCTGCCAAATAATCCATCAATTTCATCTCTAGACATCCTAACTGAAAGCAATTGAAAACATATTCTTGTACAGAAGTTTATACAAGAGAGTTTATAGCAGCACTGCCTCATAAAAGTCAAAAGTCTAAATACCCAAATATTCATGAACTGATCAGTAAGTATGACAGATGAACATAATCTCAACAAAACCAAAACAAAACAAAGTAAAAAGATTCACAATGGGAGAATCAATAAGCAATCTATCATCTCATTTCCTATACTTGTTCCTAAGACTATAGCTGATAATTCTTCATTCCCTTCCCTTAAAATCCACTGTGTTTTTAATATCTTTTTTTATTTCTTAATTTTTTGTATTTTATTGTGATTATTATTTTCCATGGTACAGTTTTGTAGGTATAGGCATTCCCACCTCCACCTCCCCTTCCTCGCACCATCCTCCAAGATAATTATAATAGTATAGTCCTTCAGTAACTGTTGCAAGTCCAATATTCTGCTGTTTAAGTATATTATGTCATTATAGACAATGATAGAAAATCCAGTATCATATTGTCGAAGTATCTTTAACCATTTCATTCAGAGTCTTCCTTTTATTCAAGAATAGAGATGCTTACTGTAATGTCTTTACTTACTGGTATACTACTCTTTATTATACAGTTCACTTATGAGAATATATGTATATACGTGTTTACCTTTATATCTGTTTTGTATATTGCATGAATATTGCCTTGTATCAGAGTTTTTCATATCTTTTTAAAGATGTGTTTATTTTTATTGGAAAGGAGAGAAAAAAGGAGAGACAAAGGGAAAGATCTATCCACTGATTCACTCCGCAAGTGCCTGCAATGGCCAGAATTGAGCTAATCTGAAGCCAGGAACCAGAAGCTTCTTTTGGGTCTCCCACTGGATTGCAGGGTCCCAAGGTTTCAGGCCATTCTCCACTGTTTTCCCAGGCCATAAGTAGAGAGCTGGATTGGAAGTGGGGCCACTGGGACACAAACTGGCGCCCATAAGTGATCTCAGCGTATTCAAGGTGAGGACTTTAGCCACTAGACTACAGTACTGAGCCCACCCCATTCTGTGTTTTCTCCATCTTTGGCCAATCGTTCAGCCTCTTCAGATTCTTTTCTTGGTAGAATGACCTAGACTTTCACTTCTGAAAGGATGGAAGCTTGCTTGTTTTGCCTTTGCCAGGCCATGGCTAACTGTATTCACCTGTTCACTGCTAGCCACTGGGAATGAAAGCACCATAGGATGTCCTAAGGAGTTTTTTAAGTTGCAGGGTTTTCCCTAATGCTTACAGCAGCAGCAGCAGCAATCTTACCTCTTCACTTTAAGAATTATTTATTTTTATTGGAAAAGCAGATTTACAACAGAAACAGAAGGAGACACAGAGAAAGAGATCTTGCTCCTGTGGGTTTGCTCCCCAGATGTTTACAACATCCTGAGCAGGGCTAGTTTGAAGTTAGGAGCCAGGAGCTTCTTCTGGGTATCCCATGTAGGTGCAGGGACTCAAGAACTTGGAACAGCTTCCACTGTTTTCCCAGGCCATTAGCAGTGAACTGGATTAGAAGTGGAGCAACCTGGACTCAATTCAGATCCAACTGGAAAGCCTGTGCTACAGGTGGACGTTTGGTGTACTGGGCCATGGTGCTGGTTCCCAGTGCATTTTTAAAGGAAAATATGCTAACTGAAATACAAAATTATGGTTTAGTATAGAAGGAAGAGATATATTGAAGATGGATTCTGGCAGTCTTGAAGTACATCATAAATGGCAGTGTATTCTTTGAAGGCAAATTACAAAATATTTTAAACATTTCTATGTGAATTTCAACAAATTGTGAAGATAAAATGCTCAGGAAATAAATATTAATCATTTTTTCAGAGTTAAGCACATGTCCTTTCTAGGGACATAAGTAAATAAGGACTTCTTGAGGAATTCACAATAAAAGAGAACTGTAGAAAAAATTCAGTGCAGTTTCATGTGAGGAATGCTATAACAGGAACACTGGTGGAAGAATTTGCTTTTTTCATTTAAAATAATTTCTGTCAGTCTTTCAGTGAGCCTAACTCAGGAGAGCTTATTTTTATTTTATATATTTATTTTTAAGACTAGGCTATGCCGCAGTCAGGAGTCAGAAAGTCAACCCAGGTCTCCCATATCAGTGGCAAAGACCCAACCTTCAGACCATTTGATACCTTTCAGGTGTCTACAAGCGGGATATTGGGACTGAGAATGGAGCCAGGATTCAAACCTAGGCACTCCAATGTGGGATGAGAGCATCCTAATTAGCAACTCAACGGCCAGGCCATGCCAGTCCAAGAAGCATCTTCTTTTGATATCGGGTCCCCAGTGCTTGAAGAACTTAACGTACGTACAATCCGATTAAATGAAAAGCTGTGTAGGGGTAGCATGTGGCACATCTGTGAGGTCACTGCTTAGGATGCATTGCTTTTGTCCCGGCTAGTCTGCTTTGGATCCAGCTTCCTGATAACGGATGCTGTGGGAGGAAGCAGACGAAGGCTCAAGTCTCTGTCCCTGATGTGGGAGACCTGGATGGAACTCCTAGCTCCTAGTTTTGTCCTGGCCTGCCTCTGGCTGTTATGGCCCTTTAAGAAGTGAACCAGCGGATAGATCTCTCTCCATGTATCTCTCTGCCTTTCAAATAAAATGGAAATCAAAACAGTTAAAAAATTTAAGTTACATTAACAATTTTTTCAAGTTTTAAAAATGCCTGCTGTTTTTGTACCTACATAGGAGAAACAAAAGAGTAACTCATTCTTTTTTTTTTTTTAATAGCAACATGGATAGAGTGGTGACGTAAATGTAAATGTGGATATAAAAAGTTACAATTATGATTAATTGGTACTGTCAGTAACAGATCCTGATAAATGGCTGGTACGTAGAATCATTAAGATAATTGGTAGAGCAGTGCTATAAAACCTGATACTGCTTCCTTAGGAAATTATTAGAGGGAAATAGCATTAAAATAGAGAAAATGCAGCTGATTTTATTTCAGCATTACTGTTTCTCCCTGAACATGCATTATGCATAAAACTACACAGAAAGGAACCATTTCTGGAAGACTTACCTTGAACAGGCAAGGAAATTGCAACTCTAGAGGAAAGCCAGAAAAGACCTCCTCATTTTACACAGCTGTTCTGTGTCAAGGGGGTCCTGTGGAACTGACTCCTGGCAGAAGACAATCCCTGTATTTGGAAGCAACCAGGGCAGGCCAGGACCAGATAAGAACCTCTTGCCCCATGACATCCAAGCCATCGCATTAAATTGCCCCAGTTCCACAAGAGATATGCTGCTTTTAAATGCTAAAAATGGAAATAAATTGTGTAATTTTTCCAACTTTATTAGACACAAATTACTATTTTTTCATTATTCAAATGATGGTTACATAGAATTATAAAGGCATTGAACCAGGTTAGAGCTGACCAGTTGGTCAATTTTGTAAAATTGTGTTAGATGTTTCAAAAATTGGAAGCAATATTACTTACCTTTTCGTATCTAAAACATGTCAGGCCTTTAAAACTGTTAGAATCCCAATTGTTTGTCAGTGACTTTTAGTAGATAAAATTTAGATAGCACAGGACAAAAAGGTATGAAATCAGTGTGGATTTTCTCTCTTATTCAGGAATGCTTCCACACTTTCATGATTCTCGAATTATGCACTATGAAAATATTTCAGAAGTTTGTAGGGGTAGGAGTTGTGGCCCAGTAGGTTTAGCTACCACCTGAGAGTGCTAGTTCTAGTCCTGGCCCCTTGATTTCTGATCCAGCTTTCTGTTAGTGTGCTAGGAAGGCAACCAGTGACTATCCAAGTACTTGGCTCCCTGCCATGTGACAGACCTAGGTGGAGCTCTGGGCTGTGGGCTTATTTGAGGAATGAAATAACAGGTAGAAGATTCTGTCTCTTCCTCTTTCCCATTCTGCCTTTCAAGAAGGCAAAAATAAATAATTTTTTTTAAGGAATGGATGAGCATTGTGGCACAGTGCATTAAGCTGTCACTCATGACACCCACATCCTACATGTGAGGGCCAGTTTGAGTCTGGCTACTGTGTTGTTAACATAGCTTCCTGTTAACACATCCTTGGAGGCAACAGGTGATGGCTTAAGTACTTGGAGCCCTGCCTAGAGTCCTCAGTTTCAGACGTTAGCCCCATCCAGCTCTGGCTGTTGTAGGGATTTGGGAAGTGAACCAGCAGATGAAAGATCTCTCTTCTGTGTTTCACTGTCACTCTGCCTTTTAAGTAGATTCACACACACACACACACACACACACACATCACAATAAAATTTACGGAGCAAATAACTAAAAGATCTTTATTTTGGTTGAAACAGTTTCTGAAATCCATGCATGATTCTTTTTAAAAGATCTATTTTCAAAATACTTTTTAAAGTACCCCCATATTTACATTTAATTGACCTTGAATTCATTTTTGGGTGGTATAGGGATAGAACTTCATTTCTCTGTACATGAATATCAAATTTCCCTATGTATTGTTACTAGAGCATTTGTTATAGAGACATACTTACGTTCAGTAGGCCAATTAGCTGTTAGGACCATAGACAGGGGTGAGGTGACACAGGTAAAATACAGATAAATCTTGAAGAAAATTATTCTCCTTTTCCCTTTGTGGAAAAAAAATAGTAATTGTTCAAAATATGCAAAAAGGAGTTTATATAGCTATCAACTCATAATTATTGATATTAGAAAAATATAAATGAATAAAATTATATCCTTTTTTGTTTTCAAAATTTTTATGTACTTTTTATTGGAAAGACAGACACAAATAGAGCTTCCATTCATATCCACTTCCAAAATGCTCACATAGGCATCTTAGGAGATTGATGAACTAATAGGTAATTTGCTCGGGTCTCTGTTGGAATGAGGGCAAGGGAAGCCCCTTTTTGAGTGGACAAGATGCTTGCTTCTGCCCAGAAGGTGTTTAAAAGTGCATCTCACCCTCTGAGTTTCTAGTTACACCATGAGACTAGAAAGAAGTTACCTATTCCACCCTTCGCATGGCTTTTTGTTTGTTTGTTTTGTTTTAATTTGAGCAGGCTAGCCAGATGACAGTTCTGACCCGCTGATGGGTTTTATCTCTGCCCTCCACCCTCTGGTTGTTAGCTATTATTCTGCTCACCTAAACTGTGTTAAAAGGCTCTAATAAAGCCACTTTCTTGGGTCTTCCTCTCTTGGAGTCCCCCTCCTGCTTGCCGCAGCAGGAGGTTTCTGACTTAAACAAATCTTGGTTTGCTTGTTGCTTTGTCCACATGGAAACTCTTCTTTAGTGTGAGGCAAGAACCATGGTTGCTCTCCTTCAATGCCGTTTCTCTGTAACGAAAGGCCACGTCCAAGCCAGTAGTTGGGAACTCCATCCAGTTCTTCCATGGGGTGGCAGTAACCCACATGGGCCATCATTGCTGTTTCCCAGGACTTGGGTTAGCAGCAGAGCCAGAACCTGAACCCAGGTACCTGTTTGTATGGAATGCAGGCATCTGGGCCTCTGATTTTGTTGTTTGTTTTTAAGATTCGTTTATTTTTATTTTGCTGAAAGGCAGATTTACAGAGAGGAGAGAGAGAGAATATGAATCTTCTAATCTTCTGTCTGGTTACTACCCAGATGGCTACAACGGCCAGGGTTGGGTTGGCTCCAAGCCTGGAGCCAGGAGCTTCTTCCAGGTTTCCCCCATGAATGCACAGACCCTATCATTTGGACCATCTTCTGATTTTCCAGGCACATGGGCTGAAAGTGCAGAAGCCCAGACTCAAATCAGCAATATATAGGATGGCAGCATTGCAGGCAGAGGCTTAACTTACTATGCCACCATGGTAGCCTTCCAGGGCCTCATAATAGTTAGGTCAAATGCTCAACTCTGTTGTATACTTATTGCCCACTAGCAAGTGATCAAAGAAATTCTAGGTAAGAGAACAAATCTAAGAAAAGATCTAAACAATTTTTAGTTTCAAGATGTCAGTAATCTCTTTTCTTCAAGAGCTGTATATTGGAAGTGTATTCTCAGAAAGGAATTTCTCAGAAAGACTCCAAGGAAGTTAAAGTCTCCACTGGATCTGATCCAGTGATACTTTGCTGTGGCAAGTTTCGTGAGAGCAGGTTCCCATGTGGGCTCAGAGCAATAAGTAAAGAACCCTGGCGGCACGAAATGTCAGATTGTGTCTTCACAGTACTCAGCATGGAAATGCCAGGACCAGGCAGATAGTTGCCTGCAAGACCTGAGCAAGCATGAGGAGTGTGAGATACCTTGTGTTCCTCAGCAGGCTCCCAGGCAACTTTGCTCAGAAAGCTAGTCTTCCCAGCAAGCAGAGCCTCCACCTGCATCTCCTTGCGACTGCTAGCATCAGACTTCTTCTGCAGCTTTGGTTGCTTTCCTAAAGCCCACAAAGCTGGGTTCAAATCTTTACAAAGACACCAATGATTAACTTCAGTTCAATTTCCCAATTGAGCTGCGTGGCTTTTTGCTGAGGTTTCAGGCAAGCATCCATTCAGTTCATTGTCAAGTTTCGCAATAGAAGATTCTCATATTGGAGGGGAAGGAGAATGTAGGTTTATTTATAGTTTACCCTTGCCCAGCAGGTAGAGTCTTTTGAGGTCCCAGATCTATGGAGGGATGCCAATTGAACTCACCTTGAGTGGAACGCAGGCTTGATCTTTTATTTCTTGCACTCCAGAACTCTTTGAAAGCTGAAGGTCAAGTGGCACGAGCTTCAGAAAAGATCAGCTAAACCTGGCTGTTCCACTTAACTCTTGAGTTCCAACCTCCCGTGAAGTCTTGGCCTGAAAAGTCTCCTTCCTTATCAGGTCACTGGTGTTTTTAAGATGTTTTATCTTTATCTAGAACTTTGATTGTTTCTGTACAATTGCACTACGGGAATGGATGGAGCTTTTCTCTCTCTTTTTCTTTCCTGTCTCTCTTCTCTTAATATTTTATGATGCTTTTGCCTATGCTATATTCACTGTCACCCATTTTGCCTAATTGTTGTGCCAACCAATGTATTATAATTACTTCTCTTTTTTTTAATCTCAGTTGAAAGGACTTTTCTGAATTGTCCTACCTTTGCTTGGTTTTAGGCTAAATTTCACACCTCTACACCTATCTTGAACGTCTTGATTGATAATGTGTGTATGTGGACATACGTGGTTTCCCTGAAGACTTTTAGCTACACAGAGCTACTGTCTCCTTTTTCCTACTGTTTCTATGAAAAAAGCTTTGCATTATGATTTCCAATAATTCACTGACATTTGTTTTTTTCTCCCCTTAGATATCTTAACGTTTTGTTTTCCCTATATAATTCAATGAACTAAAGTTAATAAGAATAGTTATTAAAGATCTATGTTTTCAATAAGCACTCAGTCATTCATCCTCAGATATTATTTGATAATTTCCCCCGCCCCTCCACTAGGCCACCATGCCAGGCCCAAAATGTAGATACTTTGTATCAATAATGGAAAAGCTAAAAAAGATGTCTTAGTAGGACCATTTATTTCTGGATATATGTTATTTTCAACTAGCTAAGGTTTTCCAGTTCTAGTGCATGATAGAAAGACTCTTATTTTAATTTGTTCTGATTATAAACAATAATAAAGGAAATTTAAAAAGTACAAAAAGTAAAATCCCCCCAAAATTTTCCACTTGGAGATAATAATTGTTGTAAACAATAATATAGTAGGGTCCGGCACAGTAGCCTAACTGCTAAAGTCCTCATCTTGCATGCGCTGGGATCCCATATAGGCACCGGTTCATACCCCAGCTGCTCCACTTCACATCCAGCCCCCTGACTGTGGTCTAGGAGAGCAGTAGAGGATGATTGAAAGCCTTGGAATCCTGCACTTGCTTGGGAAACCTAGAAAGGGGCTCCTGGCTTCTTGGCTTCAGATCGGTTCAGCTCTGGCCATTGCAGTTACTTGGGCAGTGAACCAGTGGATGGAAGCTCTTTCTCTTTCTCCTTTTTTAATCAGCTAAAAGAATAAAGGCGAAAAAAGATACACAGGAGTATACTTTATAATTGCATAATTAACTGACTGTTCCTCTTTGGGACTGTTTCCTGTTAGGCAGATCTACTTATAACCAATACTTTTAACTTACTGTTTATCTGAGACTACATTCTGCCTTTCATTTGGAAAAAATAATTTCCTGAATATAATACTCTATATATTACACTTTATTATTTCTGTGAGAAGTCGGGTATTGATCTCCTGGAGTCAGTTTTTCCTCCTGCTGCTTTTACACATTCTATTTCCTTTCAGAATTTTCACCATGAGGTTCTGTATGCGGATAGTCATCCTAGGATGATCACGGCTTTACAGGGCCCTCCTCACCTGTTCCTCTCTGTTCGTCCATCTGCAGCTGTTGACATCACATACAAATTAAGGGCTCCATTATTTTCTACAGTTTGACTGTTTGGAAATGTCTTGGGGGCAAAACTTGCTGCATAGTCTGACTCAATGAAATTGGAATCTTTTTCCCAAGATAGTTTCTGAGATCAGTATATGAAGATTTTTCTGAAACCGAGGACTTCATCACTGTCTTTTTCTTACTTTTCTCTGATGATCCAGGGGGCCGAGGTTTAGCTGCCTGTTCTCATGGACTCCTTTACTTAGTGACTTGGCACCAGATCTCCATTGTTTTCAATGAAACCCTTAGGTTCTCCCTTCACTTTGCTTCAAATAAAGTTAGTTCCTTTGGGTAAAGGTTTCAGAGTTCTTTGTTATAGACAGCTTGTTTCCTGGGAAAATTCTCTTTTAGAGGCAAGGTTGGGGCATATTTTCTGTCAAAATGACATCTCTGGTTTAGGAGTAGGATGTTGAGGGGATGACATCTCTAAGGGCAAAAGCAATTGCGAGCCCAGTGTTCTCAGCCTGCTATGCTTGGGGCAAAGTGTGGGGAGCAAATGGGAGGGGTCATCTCCAGAGACTTTAAGTGGCTATTTTCTTGTTCTATAATTTTCACAAGATATAGGGTTTTGTTTGTTTTGTTTTATTTTTCATTAGTGAATGGGTCCATGGAGCAATTGCTTCCTCCATTTTGTAAGTGGAAGCCCTGGCATCTTTGCTTTTCTTTTTCTTTTTTTTTTTTTTTTTTTTTTTGGAAGGCAGATATACAGAGAGGAGGAGAGACAGAGAGGAAGATCTTCCGTCCAATGGTTCACTCCCCAAGCAGCTGCAACGGCTAGAGCTGAGCCAATCCGAAATCAGGAGCCAGGAACTTCTTTCCGGATCTCCCATGTGGGTGCAGGGTCCCAAGGCTTTGGGCTGTCCTCGACTGCTTCTCCAGGCCGCAAGCAGGGAGCTGGATGGGAAGTGGGGTAACCGGGATTAGAAACGGTGCCCATATGGGATCCTGGCATGTTCAAGGCAAGGATTTTAACCTCTATGGTATCATGCCGGGCCCAACTTTTCTTTTTAAATAAAGATTTTGTTTATTAGACAAAATTATAGAGATAGGGAGAGACAGGTAGATATACATATATATGTATGTGTGTACATGTGTGCATGTATATATATCATTTTATATGGAAAGAAAGAGAAAGAGGGAGCGAGATCTTTCATCTACTAGTTCACTCCTCAGATTCCCAGTGCTAGGCCAGGTGGAAGCCAGGAGCCAGGAGCTTGCATCTTTCACTGGGTGGCAAAGCCAAAATGCTTGGACCATCTTCCACTGTTTTCTCAGGGACATAAGTAGGGAGCTGGGTTGAAAGAGGAGCAGCCAGGATTTGAACCAGTGTTGATAGGAATACCAGCTTCTGAGGTGGTTGCATAACCTGATATGCCACAGTGTTGGCTCTTATAGTTTCACTTTTAAAGATCATTTAGTTATAGGAGGGAATTGTCTTGACAGAACAATTGACAACAGTATAATTTTAAAATATGTTCATTATAATGTTGGTTTGGCATATCACATATATATGAGTTTTTGAATAAAGGCTTACAATTTAAAAAAAAATTTAAAAAAATATTTATTTTAAAAGAGACACAGAAAGAAGGAGATCTCCTTTCTGCTGGTTCATTCCCCAAATGGCTGCAACAGACAGAGCCAGACAGGTCTGAAACCAGGAGCTTGCATTTTTGGGGGGTTTCCCATGTGGGTGGAAGGGGCTCAAAGACGTGGGCTATCCTTCATTGCCTTCCCAGGCTAGTACAGTGAGCTGGATTGGAAGTAGACACACAGGGACTCAAAGTGGCTTAGCTTACTATGCCACGATGCCAGCATTTGAATACATACAATTTACATATGTAAGGACAAAGGAATAGGAATGACACTGTGGTGTAGTGGGTAAAACCCTGGGTGTCTGTTTTTGGTCTGACCCAGTGCCGGTCATTGTGGCCATTTGGGGAATGAACCAGTAGATGTCCCTTCATCTCTCTGTGACTTTGCCTTTCAACTAACCAACTAAATCTTCTTTAAGAAGAAAAAGTTAAGAAAAAAAATAAAAACAATGGACAAAAATAAGCAAAGTGTTAAAAACTTTTAAGAATACATTTTCTTACAAGGATAAGTTTTTCAAGTTTTCTGTAATGGTTAGGTATTGTCAATAACATTAGAGTGCAGCACAGTCTCTTTGTGGCTGAAGCAAGAAGCCCTGCTGGCAGGACACAGTAATAATTTCAGAACAGCAAAGTTGTATGAAACTTTGCCAGTTTCCTTCCTACTGATGAAGCACCAAAGCCTGATCATTCTTTCAGTTGTAACAATTGGCATACTTCTGTGAATCAAATACCACAGATCATAACCAAAAATCACAGAGCCCCATGGACAACGGAGAGAAATTTGTGATTCAAGGTATTGACATTCTAGAAGACTTGAGAGCTGTGGTCTGAGAAAGATCTAAAAGAATGTAGACCCAATCATGCATTGAAAGGATTAATTCAGCCAAGGCTCAAAAGGGAGTGAGGAAAATGGGGGGCTTTAAAATTTATCCTTAAAAAATCAAGCTAGAGTAACTATGAAAAAAAAGCAAAGCTAAAACAAAAGCAGGGAACAGCTATTCTGCAGCCCAGTCCATCTGAACTGTGTAGACTTGCGGTACTTTCCTTCTGTGGCTGCTCCATTTGCATCTGACAGGTGGACAGCCATGGCAGCACATCATGATTGGCAGTCACCTCAACTCACCGATGCTGTTACAACTTTATGTCTTCCCAGGAAGGTGGTTTCCCAGCCACATGCAGTGTTAGAATTAAATTTAGATACAATGTTAAAGCAATCTGTAGTTTGTCATTTAAAGTGTAGAGCTTTATTGCTATGATATTATCCTTTTGACTTCAGTTTTACATGCGTTGTTGGCTTCACGGTTATACTTGTGGTAGGTTCAAGACTTTGGTTGATACTATGAGTAGTTCTCAAATTATAGTGGCAATTAAAGGTATTATATACCCATAATTTATGCCTATCTCTGTGAATATGAACTATGATACTGCTTTGCTTGTAAAAATAGTTTAGTTTTCCCTTCAAGTACCTGATGTCCTAAAAGAGAACATTAAACTTGCAAAATTGTCAAATAAAGTTGATTATTTAAAGAGTAAATAATGGAGAATGAGCTGAGTACATAATGGGAATGATTATTAAAAGAAATTTAGCTTGAGTTCATCAAACACGAGCAAAAGAATGCATAAAATGATTCACATTATCTAGAATTTTAAACAGAATAGTGTGGCTTTAAAATTGCACTTAAAATTTAAAGCAGCTAGGCTTTAATTTTTGTTATGTGCACAAGTAAACATTAATTTGCAACCAAAGTAACCTGGAAACACTTCTGTTTCTGCACAAAGACCCTTTGAACTTCAGGCTGCACATTGAGAGATTCCCCTTCTGCATGAATGGAGGCTTTATGCAACAGTGCATTGTTTACTCAGCCCTTAGCACTTGTCCAGACAGGGACAATAAGCTGACAAATGCCAAATATGAGACAGCAGCGGGTTCCAAGAACTCACGGTGTTCTGTGATTTTTGGAAGCAAGCTTTGCCAAAGGTCTCTACCAGCCTATTCCTCACATAACATTCTCACGTAAAGCCTTTGTTTTCAAACAAAGAGAAATCTAGCATTGTATCATGACAACGAATGCCCCCTACAGTAGTTTACTGAGGGAGCACCAGTTGCTCTTTGCAGAGGATTGCTGACTACAGGGCTTCAGGCCTGTGTTCTACTAGCCAGGGACTTTGAAATCACTGTCTGGAAAGGGAAAATTGCGCATTTCCCAAGCTTACAAGATTTAAAGCTGCATGGACCTCTGCCCTTGTCCAGTAGCAGCTTAGCTTAGTTATTGGAACTCTGTCCACATTGTCGGACTTGGTGAATGCACCTGCTCAAAAAAAAAAAAAAAGTATTTCTCTTTTTTACTAAGTGACTGGTGGTGAAGTGGGAGAGGTGGAGTTCAAGTTTATTCCAGAGCCTTGTCTTCTACTTAGAGAAGCGTTTTAAATACAAGCACGTATATGGAGCATCATGTTGGGAAGCTTATCTATCAGGTAAGAAAGCACACACACACACACATACACACAGAGTTGAGGAGCCGAGTGTGCTAGAGGGGAAAGATTAGTGGGGGAAGGGAAATGGAGGAAGGGTGCCTTTAGGACTTCCCCTCCAACTCACCTCTGCTAACATAGGAGTGCTCTCCTTGCTGGCCTCTTTTATGAGGGTTGGAAGGGGCAGGTCTACATGGCACCTGCCATCCCAGATCCCCCTGGAGGGAGATACCTGTCAAGGAGGCTGGTTGATGGATAGGTAGTAGATAGGATTACATAGGGTGGCGGCTTCAGATTTGTAGTTGGTGGCCTTAATGCGACTCGCCCCTACCAACAGGCTGCAATGCTGTTTTGTCGTGGCGTGGAGAAGGCATCTTCACTCTTCCCGCCCCCTCCTACCTGTGGGTGGCGGAGCAGGAGATCTGCTGGTGACTAGGGTATGCATTTCTTGCAGTGGATTCCCAGGGAAAGGTTAGCTTCCCACGTAGTCAGGAACCGTCCTCTGTGCTGCTCCTTCCTCAACTTCACTTCAGACCACCTTCCTTTGTCATAGGGTTTCATTTTAATTCAAAAATGCTCTTATCTGGAGCTTTCAAAAGTAGCCCCTATGGTAGAACAGTGACAGAATTCACAACAAAATGACTTCCCTGGTAGCCAGACAAACACGCATTAGGGCAAGGGTGGACTGAGGGCTATTGGTCACGAGTTCTCAACCACAAGGAGTGTCAGAGCCAGAAGACACCCAGGACTGCCTGCAACCCTTCCCTTCACCCCTAATCCCAATATCCTCCAGCTCACGCTCACTGCCGCCTCATCCCTGTCTGGGCATTGCATCTTGCTGGATCCCCATCCCTGACTCTCCAGCTTCTGTAAACCTCCTGGCTTCTGGCCTACACTTCCTCAGCAAGGGCATGAGGTCTGAGTGCAGAGGAGGATGTGGCCAAAGTCTACCGGCCTGGAGGCTCTGGAAACAGGGCTTTAACATACCACAGACAGGCCTGAGAGCATAAGAACCTGCAGGTGCTGGCTCCGCAGGTCTTGGGCACCGGGTAGTCCAGTAAGCATTTCTGTGATGATGCTGTGCTGCACTTCATGGACTACACTTGTGAGCTGCAAGGGATGAAAACGTTTTTTAAGATTTATTTTTTTATTAGAAAGTCAGACATACAAGGGGAGACAGAGAGGAAGATCTTTCGTCTGTTGACTAATTTCTAAGCGGCTGCAACGGCTACAACTGTGCTAATCCAAATCCAGGAGCCAGGAGCTTCTTCTGGGTCACCCACACAGGTGCAGGGTCCCAAGGCTTTGGGCCGTCCTTGACTGCTTTCCCAGGTCACAAGCAGGGAGCTGGATGGGAAGCAGGGCCATTGGGATTAGAGCTGGTACCCATATGGGATCCTGGCATGTGCAAGGCAAGGACTTTAACAGCTAGGCTACCATGTTGGGCCCCAAGAGTCATTTTAAACTGAATTTCAGTTGAGGAATTTCTGCCCAGAGCCCCTGTGGATCGTGCATTTTTACATATCCACCAAGGCGGTAATGAGGATTTTGTGTATGCCACTTGCCTTTATTTCCTTTAAATAGCAGGAGTCAGGTGATTATTTTCTTAAATTTACCCTTTAGAAAGAAAAAATTTTCTATTAAATGCTGATAACATTACTGCGATTAGGTTCTCATCAGTAGTTGTCATTGATAATAGAACTTAAGTTGGGAATAGCTTTCCTATTCTACTATAATAGGGAAAAATTTTTGTGTAGTTAATAAGAATAACAACATCAGAAGGCTATCATGTTTCTAGTCTTTAATTTTGGAACTGAGAATACTGTTGTAGTTACTTTGTGTGTTGTGGGCTGTCTAAACTGATACTGGCTTTACTAGCCTCTGGCCTTTCACTTTTTCCCCTTTGTAGCAGCAGCTGGGCTATTGCATTTACTGAAGGCTGGGTTTCCTCACCAAGCTGTCACATCAGTTGCGGTCGATGATATCCTCTCACTGTGGGAGCAAGTGCAACTTCCTCCCAGGCTGCAGAAGCTGCCTCTGAGCGTTCATAGACTCCATTCAGAAAACCAAGCTAGAAATGATCAGTCTAATTTTGCAAAGAAAAGACTTAATTGTAACAAACTGTTGTGGATTTCCCTCAGTGCTCACTGTCAGTTGTCCAGCCTTTGCGTTGCAAGCAGATCAAGAAGATGCCAACAGATAGCCCTGCTATATCTTGTGACTAGTTTGCTCCTCTGCTGCTTTGGTCCTCAGATGCTGTTAGCTAAGAGGAGAATCTGAAACCCACTGGGCTCATTGCTATTGATTTCAAGGATAGGCAGAGTGTGTACTCAGGGTTAAATGCCTCATACCGTCATGTCCACTTGCCCTTAAGGAATGTCTTCTAGGACTTCCCCATGTATAACCATGTATACTGTAAACAGTACCAAACCCCACATACATGTTTTTTCCTATACTTACATATGATGAAGTTCCTTAACAAATTAGACACATAAGAGATTAATAATATTGCCCTCCCTGAGCATCTCCCCACAAGTTTTTCTTCCTTTTTTGTTTAAAGAAAAGGATTTATTTATGTTTATTGGAAAAGTAGAGTTACACACATACATGGAGAGAGAGAGAGAGAGAGAAAGAGCTCTTTTATCTGCTGATTGACTCCCCAAATGGCCACAAACACTGGAGCTTGGCTCATTTGAACCCAGGATCCAGGTATTCTTCTGGGACTCGCACGTGGGTGCAGCTTGGAGCATCCTCTGCTGCTTTTTGAGACCATTAGCAGTGGTTGGAAGTGGAGCATCCAGGACTTGAACTGGTACCCATATGGGTTGCTGGCACCATAGCCCCAGGCTTAGCCTGATATTCCACTGTGCCAGCCCCTTGAGTACAAATTATATACACATACACAAAAATTTTTTTCTTTTATTAAATTAAACTAAGAATTTTTGTTTTAAATCCCCCATCCCCTGCCGAGGTCTTGTTTTCTTTATATTAATGGCAGAGTAACAGAGGGAGGGAGAGACCATTCACTGTGCAGTTGCTGCAGTGGTCAGCACTGGACCAGGTCAAACCCAGGAGCGTGGAGTCCATTTAGGTCTCCCACATGGGTGTTAGTTATCCAAGTACTTGGGCCATCTTCTGCTGCTTCCCCAAGCACATCAGCAGGGAGCTGGACAAGAAGAGGAGCTTAGTGCTCACATGGGATGACTGTGTTGTGGGTGATGGGTTAATATGCTGCACACAACACTGGCCCTTCAGCTTCTTTTGGCCTATCTGAATTGCCAGTTCCATTACTCTTGTACTTGGGGACCATTATGAAGTAAAATAAGGGTCATTTGAAGGCAAGCAATGTGAAACCACAATGACTGAGTTGATAACCAAGGCAGCTGCTAAATGAAGAATGGGTTGGTAGCATATACACCATGGAGCCTCAGGACAAAGGATGATTCACAGCCTAGAGAAGACAAAGTGAGATAGTTGGAGATTTCATCAGGATACTCAGACTATGCACAATTGAGAACTGTTTAATTTTTATGGAATGTTCATTGATTATTTTTACACTGTGGCTAACTATGAGGTAACTGAAACTGTGGAAAGCAAAACTATGGATAAGGAAGATCCATTGTATAAACATGGGGTGGGTCTGGGTCTCATAAAACTGCTGTACGGTGAAATGCAGCAGTAGGTCAACATAATGCATTATACTTTGTTAGGCACTGTCAGAATTCCTTCCCAAAAATGATGCCAGTTTCTAGCCTTACCTTAGTTTTTATTATTTCTCTGGCATAAGTTATGTCAGGACATCTGTAAATCATTTCAATATAAATAAAATAGTACTACTGATAAGCCTTTAGCATATGCTAGTATAATTACTTAATAGTTTTAGTAATTCCTTGACAGAATTGCATCTTTGTTTTGCAAATAGTGAAACAAATTTCAACAAGTTAAGTGGCTTGCTCCAAGTCCAAGAGAACACCCTGAAATGGGTGTGGACATAAGAATGTGTATTATTGATAGATAATCTAAAAATAATTAGGGACTGGTGTTGTGGTGTAGTGGATTAAGCTGCTGTCCACAATGCTGGCATACCATCAGGATGCAGGGTTAAGTTCCAATTGCTTTGTTTCCAATCCAGCTCCCTGCTAATGGTTTGGGAAAGCAGCAGAGGATCACCCAAGTCCTTGGGTCCCTGGGTCCCTGTGGCAGTCCCAGATTAAGCTCCTGGTTCCTGAGTTTTGCCTAGCCCAGCCTTGGCTTTTGCAGTCATTTGGGAAGTTAATCAGCAGACAGAAAAATCACTATTTCTTCCTCCTGTAACTCTTTCAGAAAAATAAATCTTTAAATAATAATAATAAAATTTACTAGAAATCCAACCATCTTTTTTTTTCTTAACATTTTAAAATTGTTTGGGTCGAACATAGAAAACACAAAATGTACCATCTTAGCCATCTCCAGCACAAAGTCACTGAGATTAAGTGCATTCAGAGTTCTATCATCACTACCATTCATCCACAGAGTTCTGTTCATGGCCCTGAATTGAGATTCTGCACCTGTTTAATAATAACGCCCAATTTTCCTTCACCCCAGGCCCTGAAAACTACCAGAGAAAGTACATACATGCCGAGTCAGAGCATCTCAGTTCATATGTGGCTCATTTCACTCGATATAATGTCCTCAGTGCAATCATAGGACATGTCAATACCTCTTCTTAAGGCTGAATAATGCTCCATTGTATGCATCAGCCACATTTTGCCTATCCATTCACCCAGCTGTGCATATGTGGGCTGACTTCTGCATTCTGGCTACTGTGTATAATGCTGTTATACCAAAAAAAAAAAATCCTAAGGTATTGGCAGTTCTAACTAATGTCAGTCAGAAAATACTCTCTCGTCCTCAAGTTCTTTTTTGACCTAAATGTTATTTTTTTAAGCAATTGTGGGCTCTATTGAATTTTGCTAATGTATTGTGTACCTTGGAATCATCTTATTTGAAAAGTTTCCTTTCCTTTAGCAAACATTGAGTTCATTGTAAAAAAAAAAAGTCCCAGTTGTGGAGTTGTGGTCTCTCTTGGCTTAGAGAATAACTTATGGACACTTTGAAATTGCTTGTTGTGATTTTGGATGCAATAGACAATGGCTACAGACAATAATTGAATGGATCATTTCACTAATATAGTAAAGTTTAAAGTAATCACAGATTATTGAAATTATATATAATGTACCATTCTTAACCATAAATTCGATAACAGTATAAAACAGAATTTTACAAAATCGTATTTGCTGCAGACAGACATTTCTTTCTTTTTCCTTTGTGTGTAAAATTTTAGGCTCCTTCATTCATTTTAAAATTTAAGGTAGTAAAATAGTTGTTGACTGTAAGGGATCATTTTTGTTGTTTTTATGTAGCAAGTACAAATCAATACCTTCATGAAATATTTGAATTTGAATATCTTTAGAAGTGAAATTTACTTTTAAAATCAATTAATTGCTTTTAAAGTTAAATAATTAAAGAAGAAATTAAAAATCACTGTGGTTATTATCTGAATATACTGAAAATAATTTTCTAGTCTACAGAGTATTTAAAAAATACTGTCCACTCTATGTTGTCAAATATTATAAGTACACAAGCTTTATAAGCCTAAATAGCAAGGCATGTATTCAAATCCGTATCTGTCTAACTGTGCTTTTTACCTCTTCATTATGCTGCTTAGTTATTTGCAAGCTTGTCCCTTTTCTAGAGATAGTTTACTCTCTAATACAGTGACAGTTAAAACACAATTATGATGAACATGGCACACTCAGTTTAAGAGGAGCCTTATTTTTGGTGGAGAAAAACAGTGCGAACATTTGGGTAGGTTCCAAAAATCACTTGGTGTTTTGTTTTTCTTGCATTGCTTTTTTCCCCCTGTAAACTACACAGTACTGAGAAAGAGGTTGTTGGGAAACATGGGGTAATATGAATCAAGACCGTTTTCTATTTCCACCAAGACAGAGAGCCCTACACGGAGTCTATAAAACTGGCTCCCCTTGTATCTCCCACATGCGACTATTCTGCTTTTCTACTTCTAGTGGAGGGAGGAGGGTTGTTCTGGCTTTACTCAAGACATGGGGTAGAGTCTTCAGTGGGAATGACAGGAGTGCTTAGCAGAGTGAGGGTTGATAGGGAGGAGGAAGCAGAGGTTTCTGTGGGCATAAAGGAAGCTACCACATTTGAGAGGCTGCTGTATGAGATAAAGTGAGTCTCTGCCATTGTGGAAAGCCTGTCCAGCCAGGCCAATCATGCTGAGGCTCTGAGCAGATGTGGGGTCTCTGTGACCCACTTGTGCTGGTGTAGGTGTATGCGGGGCCCTTGCGTCCTCTGGAGACCCAGTGCTCACCAGGTCAGCATGCAACTGCAGAACCACCATTGTGGAGACATGACTTCCTGATGCTGTCCTGGGTCAGAATTCGTGGGTTTCATGGGAATGTGGGACAGGGAGGCAGCCCACAGTTCAAATTCTTATGAGTCAAGAGGAGCACATTTCATTTGAATTTTAGGGATAATGGAAGGGGGTATTTTTTTTGCATCTGGGTGGTGAAGAGCAAAATTCCTGCTTGTTATACAAATAAAGAAGCAAGTACAACACAGAAGGAAGAGCACTGCTAGTGGGGGAAGCATCAAGTTCACAGCCACTGCTTCAGCTTAGGAGGTAGCAGGGAAGGCCTCCTGGGAAGAGAAATCTGGGTCAAGAATAAAAGACCTTAGCCAGGAAAAGGGATGTTGGGATACACTAGGGAAAGGGGGAGAAAAAGATTGCTCCAGACAGAGGGAATAAAGGCACAAAGGTCAGATGGAGAAAGAGTGGGAGTGCCTTGAATCTAGGGAGCGTGGACAAGAAGTTATAGGGTGGAAGGTTAACACACAGTGACTTCAGCTGGAGATAGATCGGGAAGATCTGTGACATTGAGAAGTTGAGGATTTATACTGACAGAAACAAGGAAAGTAATTCATGTGTCTGTTTATTTGGAGGAACGATAGGATGACATCTTAGATTCTAGAAAGAGGACTGAGTGCCAAGGGAAAAGCAGATTGCGGGGAGCTAAGGAGGGATGACTTGCGAGTCCAAGGTTAGGTTAGGCCAAGTTCAAGGTGTTGGCAGAGCTATGCTCTCTCTACAGCTGGAGGGGAGAGTATTCCATACCTTTCTTAGATTCCGTGGCTTCTTTGTTGCTTCTTGGCTTTTTAACAAAAGACATTCTGTTTTTGTGTGTTGTTGTGTCCTCATACTAGTTTCTCTGTGCGTGTGTGTGTGTCTTCTCCCCTTCTTGTGAGAACATCACTTGGATTGGATTTAGAGACCCCTTGATCTCACTTTATTTCTTTATTTTTTAAAGATTTATTTATTTTATGGGAAACCCAGATAGATATACAGAGAGGAGGAGAGACAGAGAGGAAGATCTTCCATTCACTCCCCAAGTGGCTGCAACAGCTGGAGCTGAGCCAATCTGAAGCCAAGAGTCCAGAGCCTCTTCTAGGTCTCCCACACAGGTGCAGGGTCCCAAGGTTTTGGCCCATCCTTGACTGCTATCCCAGGCCACAAGCAGGGAGCTGGATGGGAAACAGGGCCTTTGGGATTAGAACTAGTGCCCATATGGGATCCTGGCATGTGTAAGGCAAGGACTTTAGCAACTAGGCTACTGTGCTGGGCTCTTCCTTGATCTCATTTTAGCTAATTAAATGTATAACCTTTTTCCAAATAAATTCACATTTTGGAGTTCTGGAAAAGACATCACCGTTGAGAGGGACACTGCTAGAGGTCTTTGCAGAGTTCATGAAATGCTATATTGTGAAAAAACTATACATGCATTTCAAAATTTAGGGAAAAAAAAGATTTATTTATTTATTTAAAAGGCAGAGTTACATAAAGAGAAAGGGAGAGATGGAGAGGGAGGTACTGCATCCACTGATTCACTCCCCAAATGACTATAATGGTCAGTACTTGGTCAGGCTGATGCCAGCAGCTTCATCCAGGTCTTCACATGGGTGACAGGAGCCCAAAGACTTGGTCAAAGTCTGCATTAACAGGAAATTGAATCGAAAGTGGTGAAGTGTGTCTCTTCTAGACAATAAATAGATGGGTTTTGTTTTTTAATCCAGCCTACTAATCTATGACGTTTGATTTAGCTTAAGCCATTTACATTCAGGGTTAATATGTATGGATGGTACTTTGGTCCTGTCATTTTAGGAATGGGTTGTTCATTGGTTTAGTCTTCTGTTGTCATTTTACTGGGATGTTCTTCCCATTTGCCTTTGGTTTTGATAGGTGCTATTCCTCTTCTCTGTAAAGAAAATATCTTGAAGTATCATTTGTAAGGCAGGTTTGGAAGAGGCAAATTCTTTTAACTTTTCTTTACTGTGGAAGAATTTGATTTCATTTTCAAAGACAAAAGCAAGCTTTTCTGGATATGTTATCCTAGGCCAACAATTTTTTTCTTTTAGAATCTGGAATATGTGGCTCCATTCTCTTCTTGCCTGTAGAGTTTCCTGTGAGAGCTCTCCTGTGAGTTTAATTGGCATTCCTTTATATGTCAATTGATTTTTTCACGTGCACATTTAAGGATATTTTCCTTATGTTCAATTGAAGAGAGCTTGATGATCATGTATCTTGGTGAAGATTGCTTTTGATTAAGCCTGTTGGGAGTTCTGTGCCCCTGCTGGATCTTGTTTTCCAATTCTTTTTCTAGATTAGGGAAATTTTCCTTTATTATTTCATTAAATACATTTGCAAACTCACACTTCACCAACAAAAATCAGCGGAAACTATATCGCATGGGTTTTGTTGTTTTCTGTCAGTTTCATCTCTTCAACACACTTCCTTCTGATGAAATCAATGACTCATAGATCATACAGTAGCAACATTTTCTTCAAGAAGGTTCTTGATTTTCACTTCTTCAGCTACACGTTATTCATTTAGTAGCATGTTATTTAACTTCATGGTGTTGTTAATTTCTAATTTTCTTCCTGTTGCTGATTTTGTTTTGTGGCTTTTCATTTAAGGGGATGTATAGTAGCTGTGTAATGGAGACTGTCATATCTAGTAGCATGTCATTTAACTTCATAGCATTGTAAATTTCTATTTTTCTTTCTATTGTTGATTTTGTATTATGACTTTTCATTTAAGGGTATGTACAGTAACTGTGAAATGGAGACTATCATATCCAGATGTGAGGATACAATGTAGTATGCATTTCTGCTTCCAGACAAAGATGGACTTATAATGAAACTGTTCACTATGTCTTGACAATAGGATGCTGGATTCTCTGCCATTGTCCATGCCTACAATGATGGACATATGACTGTGTATGAGGAACTATATTTTAGTAATGATATAGAGGAACTAGGTGGGGGGAGAAGGAATTGGGGAGGGGATAAGGCAAATACCAGGAGCCTATGGAACTTTATCATAAAATGATAATAATAATAATAAAATGTAAAAAAAAAAAAAAAGAAAAGAAAGTGGATATGGAATGATAAACCTGCTGTGCCACAGTGCTGGTCCCAAGTCTTTACACTTTTGTACCAGAATATAATTTATCATGTAATTCAACTTTCCACACATTTTTGTAATATTTCATATTCTACTCAGTACAAGTTTCATATGGGCACATCAAAATGTATTGTTAATGCCTCATTAATTATTTTCCTTTACAAGTAAACCCTCTATAAAATCATCTAAGAAATTCCAACAGTTTGTCCCCGTTGAGATGTTTATGTATAGATTTACTTAGCTTTTATTTGAAATGAGATTTATTTATTTATACTAAAATTAGAAGAAGGGAAAGCCAGAAAATAAAGATTTCCAATTTGCTGCTTTGCTTCCCTTATGCTACAGCCAGGGTCCTGGAACTCATTCTGATTGTCCTACATGAGTGACAGGGACCCAAATACTTGAGCCATCACCTGCTACCTTCCTCGTGGGGTGAACACTAGCAGGAAGCTGGAATCAGACACCCCAATGTGGAAATGCACATTCTAACCAGCATTTTAATCAAAAAATATGTTTTAAAAAGATGTGTTTATTTATTTATTTGGCAGAGTTACAGAGAGAAACTTATCTATCTGCTGACTTACTTCCCAAATCGTCACAATAGTTGAAGCTGGGCGAGGCTGAAATGAGGGGCCAGGGTCCTTTTCCAAGTCTCCCATGTGGATGCAGGGGCCCCAAGCACTTGGGCCATCTTCTGATGCTTTCCCAGGTGCATTAGCAGGAATTTAGATTGGAAGCAGAGCTGCTGAGACTCAAACTGGTGCCCATAGAGGATGCTAGTGTTACAGTGGCATCTTAACCTGCCACTGACTTGGCTTTTTCAGATCTTGAAACAATGCTGTGAAGATTCTAAGGAGTAAAAAAATTATAAACATGCTATGTTCTCTATTTAGAGAACATATTTTAACTCAATATAACCTACAAGATTCCATGACAGCAGAAATAAAATATGTTGTTGCTTAAAGTACCATTTATATGAATATTCATGTTGATTTATGAGATGCTAAAAAGAAAGTTTTAATTTCCTATTGTTTTAGAAAGGAAAAATATTGTTAATATTAAAATCAAATTCTGTGTACAATTTGGAGGTTTATCAGAAACTTCAAAAAGATAGCTAATAATTTCTGTCACCAAAAATAAGTTTCAGCTATTTACTGTCCCTTCTCCCAAATAACTAACTTCAAATAACTGAGGTGGGTTTTTTTTGATAAATAGTTATCACTTGAGTGCAGGGTCCCAAGACCATCCCCTGCTGCTTTCCCAGGCCGCAGTCAGGGAGCTGGAGGGAAAGTGGAGCAGCTGGGACAAGAAGCAGTGTTTTCTTTAGATGCCAGCATTAAAGGGTGAGGATTAGCTTGTTGAGCTAAAGTGCTGGCCCCCAAGCAACTGAGTTTAATTCTGGTTATATGGCACTGATATTTAGTGGAATGTGGTCAACTACTGTATTTTAACAGTGCCCTTCCTATAGAAGGAACACATCTCGACAAGCACACATGGATGACAGGTGCACCTTTTTTTTTTTTTGGGCTTCTAGTCTTGAGTAGAACACTTAACTTTTTTTTCTGTGAATTCAGCCTATGTATTCTGCAGTAACCACAACTATTTTGAAGATTACACATAGAAAAACATTTGAGAGTCCTAGACCTGTTGTGGCCTGTGGAGAGTTTCTTATGACTCCTAAATCCGTCACGAAATATATGATTTGTCTTCTGCAATGAGCAGTCATATTAGTTAGGTGCTATTAGTGCTCTTTTCTAATTTGCTCATAAAACTGTTGAACAAGAAGGGCAGAATGATGCCCCTATCCACTTCCCTGTAGGTTTAAGTCACCCTCTGGTCAGAGCAACCAGCCACATGCAAATGCACACTGTTGTCCATCCACAGGTCTGTGCGTTTCCTATCCACCTAAAGGAATGATTGAGCTGACTATTTATTGCTATGCTAAACCCAAGAATACTTTGTCTACTTACCTCATGTTTTAGAAGTGATGCTGATTTTTAAAGTGCTGTTATTTGAAAGGCAAAGAGAGAGGGAAAGATGGAGAGAAAATTCCTGCAATAGTCAGAGCTGGGCAAGGTTGAAGTCATAGGCTCAGAACCAAGTCTAGATTTCTTACGAGGAAGGAACCCAAGTACTGAAATTGTTATCTGCTCTCAGGATTCAGATTAGCAGGAAGCAGGATTGGAAGTTGAGCCAGAACTTGAACCTAGGCGCTCCAATAAGGGGTACAGGCATCGCAAGCAGCTTCTTAAGTCTTGCATTTAATGCCTGGCCCTACCAATTGTTAACCTGACTCATAAGTGGCTAAGTGTGTAGGTGACCATTTCGAAAATGAAATGAGATAGATGATAACTGATTTGTCAACAGACCCATCGTAGCTCTCAGTTGTCGTATCCTAACATACTGAAAAAGCATTGGTTGAAAGTTTTAGAATTTGAATGGGATTAACATCACTAACGCTTACTTCAGGGAGATAATAACTCCAAATGTTACTCTTTTATTGTAGGCATTGAATTAAGTGTTATATGTAAATATAGATACAGATAGATCTATATATATAGATCTCTAACTCTGTTTACCTTTAGTGGATTGATCTATTTATCCATACCTTTGAGGTAGATGTTACTCCCAGGTCACAGCCATTAAGTTATTTTTTTACATGACTTGAAGGTGGTAGAGCCAAAATCAACCTTTGAATTGTCTGATTTATATGACCACACTCACAACTACAGCTCTGATTAACATGATGATGTTGTACACAAGCCTGTATTGTTACACTGTCCAGAGTTTCATTATACAATGTGTCTTCGTTATGTTATGTGTCTTCCTTATCTAGGAACCATGTCTTATATCCTTTTTATCCCCCATGTTTAGCATATTACTTATTATATAGGATAAATTTCAATAACATATTGGGATAACACATGTAGAACTGGACACTTCTTGGCCTATAGTATCCTTTGTCTACTCATTTGTGAAATCACCTCATAAGTATATTTTTAATAATGCCAGAGTATTAGTAGGAAAATAAATTAGTAAATATTTCCTAGTTCGTAAAGCTTAAGGAATTTTGAATTGTGTGTATATTTACGGCAACCTCAAAAATAGAGTAGGGGAAGCAAAATGATTATCTTAGACTTGATTTGTGTTTACTAATTTGGAAGAAAGATAAAAAGAGAGGAAAAACAGGAGAGGGAGAGGAGATGCTTTCCTTCCGTTAATTCAGTGGGTGCTGGGAGCTGAATCCGGGTCTCCCTTACGACTGACAGGAGCCCCTCTGTTTGGGTCATCACCTTTCTCCCAGAGTCTGCTCTAGATGGAAGTGGCATACAGGAATCAGAGACAGTAACCACCCAGGTACTCACACATGGGATTCAGGCCGTTGAAATGTTAGACTAAGCACCTGTTCCAAGTACTGACATTATATGTTAGTTTTGAATAAACTACATCAATTCTACTCCTGCCCATTCTGTCTACAACATTTGCATAGATCCATGCATACACAACATATACACATACATAACACTGAACACATTGCCAGTTAGTAGAATTCATTAGTTATTTCCAATCAAGAATTATATGTTTTGACCACTAATTTGGAATAGCCTCGACATTTGACTAAATGTAGTCTATCACGTATCAGTCAAAAGGGGGCGGGGTAAAATGGATCAAATGGATGAACTGAGCAAAGGTCAGAAACAAGGCTGTGGCTAGAAGCAAATTCCCTGCTAAGGTCCCTAACTAGATAGAAACAGATAAGTCTAGAACATCTTCAAGTCAACAAACTGGAGAGTAGGAGAAACCTGATATGAAGCCAGACATGAATCTGAGAGAGGACAGCACACACACACACAAGTGGGAAAACAGGTTTCCAGGCAGGATCTTTGCTCATACTCATCAGAAACACTCATCCTTATCTCCTCAGTGTCTGTCTTAAAAAGGTGCTTCATTTCTCCAAGTGTAATGTGTTCAGTTCATTTATTTAATTCACTCATTAACCATCATTATGAGGATATTGCTAGTTGTTAAAGAAACCAAAAAATGATTTGAGTCAATATATGGTCAGGATAACAAGTTTAATAACCAAGACAAAGTGTACCCCTAGTCTCCATTTAAAAGGAAAAGAAGAAATTAGAAAGCTGGATCTCCAAACTATCCTTACAGAATGAAGGGAAATGGATTCATTTCTATGTGGCATGCATGAGTAGCAAAATGGCTGCTAGTCAGGGATACTGATGGGATGCCGTTTTAGACTAGGCATAAGGCTAGCTCTGCTCCCAGTGACAGCTTGCTGCTAGAGCACATGCTGCAAGACAACAGGGAAGACGCAGATAGTTGGGTCCTTGCCACCCAGGTAGGAGAGCTGGGTTGAGTCCCTAGCTCCCGGCCTCAGCCTGGCCCAGCCTTAGCCATTGCAGACATTTGAGAATTAGACCAATGCAGGGGGTGGGTTTCTCTGTTTACTGTTTCTCTGTATCTCAAACACATGAAACAAAGAAACTCATAATTTTAAACAGATTTTTAAAAGAGCCATTTATGTATAAGGCAGAGTAAAAAGGGACACACATATACACGTATACACACATAGAGAGAAGAGACAGACAGACACACACACACAAACACACACACACACATCTTCCATTTATTGGTTGACTCCCAGATGCCTACAACAGCCATGAATGACCCAGGCCATGGCCAGGATCCAGAGTTTCAGAATTCCACTGCGACTTCTCACGTAGGTGGCAAGAACCTGAGTACTGTGCCATCATTCACCAATTTTCTGAAGGATTAGCAGGACACAGGTTCTGAAGTGCAGAATAGCTGTTGAACCACTCCATCGATACAGAATGCAGGGTTCCCAGGAAGCAGCCTAACCCACCCTGCCACGATGTCCACCCCAAATACTCAGTTTCCAAGCATGTCTCCACATGAATCATTAAAGACCTTAGATATACTCCTCTTAACCAGCACACAATCTATATTCAAATGTCACCAGTTAACTCAATAACAGAATGCCCACTATAGATTTTTTTCTTTTTCTATCCAAGAGCTAGCCCAGAATCACAGTCTTCACTGACTTGGCTCAACTCAGACCTTTTAGACTCTAGAATAGCTCCCTAGTCTTTCTGTACCTTTGATGAAGTGGACACTCTGGAGGGACATGGGTCAGCTGTTTGTAGGTATCCTTCTGTTGGATTTTTCAACAATTTTCGCAGTAATTTACTTCCCAGACAACTCTGTGCCCTGCCTCCTGTGTGGTGTGCAGCAGCCCCCTCCATTTCTGCTCTCTGGCTGTCATCCCTGATCATCACGTGGCTGCCACCGCGTCACCTTGCTTCCTGATTTAGAAGGATTGTCGTCTCAGGATAATTGATGCTAAAACCATCCACCCCTATACCTGGTAACCCACCGCAAAGTAATTAGTGAGGCTCCAATGACTCAGCCAGCCTAATCCTCCCAGACCGCATTTACTAAAGTTAGGCTGTCCAGACTTATGTAATAGTGCATGTGGGACAACAAGATTCCAGGCTAGAGGTGCTGCCTGCAGCCGAGCACGATCCCTTTACAACCTTGTCTCAAGCATGCGGTGAGGAGCAGAATGGTCCCACGCAGGAATCCGCTGCAGCCTGGTTTTCACTCCTACTCTCCTGTCAACAAATGCCTGGACAAGAATCCATAAACACATCTTCCAAGAACAGCCAGCAATTTTGCAAACATAAGTGCTAAATCCAGATTGAAAGAAAAAGATTATAACTCTGCGGGGGCATAATTGAGCTTAAGATATGCTCAATTTACATTACTGTCTAAATACATAGACTGTCCAAAGCATTAGCATTTGGGTTACTTCACTGCATTTTTTTAGACAAATAATGAGTAGTTGTCCTCACACTGAGACAATTGAAAGGCTTATTGAATGGTTTTTATTTTTAAATAAAGATTGATTTAGAAATTTGGATTCAAAGGTAAATCTTAGCCTCCATCCCAAAGGATGCAAGTTTCATAATTTTCGGATCAGAAGGTTTTGCAGCCTCAATTATTCTCAGTATTTTAGGGCAGATTTTCCAGATGGCCCCTGGTTAGAGACAGAACCTTCAGACATGCCCTACCCAAAACTCTTGCTGCAAAGTTCACCATTACTCACCCTATGCTGCTGCCAGATGAGAGCTGACCTCTGGCACTACCCCTTCCTTTCTCACTACAGCCGCTTGCTTTTGCGGTCATCCTATCCTGAATATTCTTCCCATCATCCCTGTCTGTCAAAACTCCACTTCATCTCCAAAGACAAACCCAAATGCTGTGTCCCGGTCTTCCTATCTGAATATAATTGCTCTTTCCTCTTAAAATTCCCTACTGTAAGATTTGCATTTTCACGTTCTGTTGCAATGATGTTCTGCTTCACGTGGCAGTTACTTGGGTTCCTGTCTTCTCTGCCTGAACCTTTCTCAAGAACCATCCTCTTCTTGGTGTCTTCCCCATTGCCCGGCATGACATCTTGCAAAAGCAGACCTTGCAAATACTGGCAAGGGTGAATGGAACTAAAACCTAGATCTTACAGGAAATTTCAGCTCTGACCTCAATTACATCACATGGCAAATCTGAAAATATTAGTTTTAGAATGAGAGAAGAAATATGTCACTCGGCTGTTCATTTGCCAACTAAACTTTGGCCAAGTATTAACAAAGGCAGGCATTGTAAACAAATCCCCCTTTTCATCCAAACTTAATAACACTTGATGACATAGGGTAGAACAACTAGCTTAAATGACTTCTAGGTTGCAGAGTTTGAGATTTATGAGAAAATGATGGTTCCAGCTAAATGAGAAAAAAGAAGTTGCTACAGCTCCCTTGACCATTTGGTTACTAAATTGAAAGGAAAATTTAAAAATAGAAGATAAGAATGTAATAAATTTAACAAAGGTCTTTAGTGACACATTTTAGGTGGTGCTTTTGTCATTATAGTGTTGTTAACAGATGCAGTCACCAAAGGCTTATTAGAGAAGGCAGCAGATCAGCAGACTCTATCCCAATATATGGAGAGGGGAAAATACACTGTTGCCACCAATGGTGTATGGATTGCTCTGGGAGGACATTCCGCTCTGGAATGGGAAAAGCCTTAGGCTGCCTGTGCAGTGTCAGTCCCTGCACAATGGAGGTTTCAGAGGTCACAGGATCTTCCGAGCAAGGTCTCAAGACAAAACATTTGATTTGCCACCAGAGTGGAGACAGGAGAGGAAAGGAGAGACTGAGAGGGGGCTGCCAAATGCCTTGTTCATTGGGGTACTAGGAACTGTGTGAGGTGACTCTTCCATGACCCATGCACACTCAAGAAACTGTATCAATATCATACAGAAAAGTTTAAAATGATGCTATTTCATGTGAAACATCAGCCAAGTGGCCCCATTCAGTCTGAGGTTTGTTGGGAGAGGTAAAGTGGAGGTGGTAGGTTCTGGGATGGAGGCTCAGTCAGAGGGACTCCGGAGAGCTGAGCTGGTCAGAGTACCCAGATGGACTCCTCCACCTTAGGGAAATCAGGGGCTTTAAAAAATCCACCCTGCTGCCGCCCACCTCCACCCACTCCCCCAGCCAGAGCACAGAACCAGGGCAGTCCTTCCTTCAGTCAAATCGGCATTGCAGGCAGTTTCATGGTCATGGACTTATCCTCTAATGTTCTAGGGATATTAACCCATGCTTGTTTATATACTACTCCATTATAAGAAAATAATGCTTGAGGCAGTAGAATGCAGTACTGAGGAGAATAGATGTTGAAGTCTTAATTCTTGGCTCTAATGTTTATTATGGATGGGATCTCATTTTTAAAAATTTATTTATATTTATTGGAAACGCATATTTACAGAGAGAAGGAGATACAAAGGTGCAGGGTCTCAAGACTTTGCACCATCCTCAACTGCTTTCCCAGGCCACAGGCAGGGAGCTGGATGGGAAGTGGAGCAGCTGGGACACAAATGGGCATCCTTACAGGATCCTGGTGTTCAAGGCAAGGATTTAGCCACTAGGCTGTTGTGCTGGGCTCAGATGGGATCTCATGAAGTTATTTGATACTCTGGATCCAAGTTTCTTAGTGGGAAAATAGGGATAGTAGAAGTACTTGTGTGTGAGCAAGGACTTTAACAAAAAGTGTTATTCCTCTGGGACCCTGGGACACTGATTGTCTATCTAGCTCAGCTTTCCTGGCAATCTGGAACAGGTAGAACGGTTAACTATGTTACCAGCATCACTGTTTATATGGAAAAGAGCTTGGATTGGGAAATTGCACCTGTGCTGGGAAAAGCAGGAGTAAACTCGAAATGTGGGACTTTGTTAAATACAATGATCCTCCTAAATGGGTATTTGCCATAATGTATCCTTGCAACTATGCGCATAAAAATCCTTATGGGTATATGTATGTAAGCTTTGTTTTATAGAATTTTTGAAGTAAAGAAAAAGAGAAGGAAAGGGAAAAAAAATCCTTCAGGAGATATTAAGTGTAATTCAGCAATTACCCTCCTCAGCATTTAATTCAAATATGTTGAAAATCTTTGTCCAGGGAGTTAGGTTTTGGCACAGCATGTTAAGCCACAGCCTGCAGTGCTGACACCCCGTATGTGTGCCAATTTGTGTCGTGTGGCCCAGCTCTATTCTGTTAACGATGTAGTTTCTTGCTAATCTGACAGGTAAAGTAGCAGGATATAACCCAAGTACTTGGGTCCCTGCAGCAATGTGGGAAACGCAAATGAAGCTTCAGAGTCTTGGCCAAGCCTCAGTGATTGTGGTTGTTTTGGGAATGAACCAGCAAGTAGGAGATTTTCTCTCTCTAACTCCATCTTTCTAATTAGTTAATTCATTCATTCATCTTAAAGGAAAGAAAATGTATGTCAACCCAAAAGCCTGCACATGAATGTTTGCATCAGTTTTATTCCTAATGGTTAAAACTTGAAAGTAACCAAGATGTCCTTTAATAGGGGAATGGATAAATCAACTACAGTGCAATGGAGGTCATTCAGCACTAAGAAGACATGAGCTATCAAACTGCAGAAAGACACAGAGGGATGCTACATGTGCACTGTTAAGTGAAAAAGCCAATCTGAAGAGGTTACATTGTATGCAATTCCAACTCTGTGACAAAACTGTGGGGACAATAAAAGTCTCAGTGGCTGCTTGGCATGGAGGGATGAATAGATGTGGCACAGGCATTTTTCAGGGTATAAACTATCTTCTCTGGTACTGCAGGGGTGGATAGAAATCATTATATATTTGTCAAAATTTGTAGACTGTGCAGCACATTGAATGCGAAGCATAGACTTTCGTCAGTAATAATGCATTAACATTGTTTCATCAGCTAACAAATGCATCATATTATAAGACATGAATAATAAGTGAAAAACTGTGGGTCCAAAAAATCTAAAGGCATATATGGGGAATTCTATTTTCTACTTATTTTTGCCAAAGCGTGAATCTCTTCTACACAATAAAATCTGCTAACCCAAAGAGAAAGCAGTTCCACAGGATATGCTGGCTCTGCCAGAGGATGCCCAGCATAAGGATGGATACTGTGTTTAGCTCCTGAGGGTTTTACTTCCCGGAACCTGTTGGACAGACTCAGGAACCTCTGTTGAAGAGAAATGTCAGAGGTTGCCGTACTGGGGAGTTACAATTCTTATCGCACAGCTTTTCATTGTTTTTATTGTTGTAGGTCAGTTTGTGGTGGAGCGTCTGAAGGCCTCTGGGTGGGTGATGCGCCATCTCACAGTGTGAAGGAGGCCAAGTGCTGGAAGATCATTAGTCATGCTTGTTGGAGGAAGCAATTTCAGTTAGGAAATAAATCAGTTGGAATTTTTACCAACCCTCAAATCATGATTTTATCCCTTTTCCTGTCAGTTTAATATACCTACCTTCCCAGAATGTGCTTGTGTCTCATGTGATTCCAGAAAGGAGGGGGTGCCAAGGTAGAAGTTAAATTTTATGCAGAGACTCCATAAAAGTCCCAGAAAGCTTCACACAAGCTAAGGCCACACCTTGTTTGTTTATTGAATCAAACCACAACCCCTTCTTCGTAAGAAAGACTGATTACAGGAAAAGGCTCTCTTTTATCCCTGAGCATGGTTGGGGATCCCTTTTCAGGCTTCTCTCCTGCTCTGTCCTCTTAAGCAACAATCTAGACCACCTAGGACGGGTGTGTTTGAATGGGACAGCCCCCACTCATGTAGGAATATATGTTCACTCTCCCTCGATTTTAAACTAATCTTGTTTTCGCTTGTGCACTGCATATGAGCCTCTGCTTTGAATTCTTATTTCTGTGAGGGCAAGACTCTGATATAGAGTACCATTTGTAGACACCCCTAACGCTTCTGGTTATTGTCCCTAGAGCTGCTCCTTGCCCAATTCACTCATTATGCATTTCAGTTTTCTGCAGTTTGGAATCACATCTCTCCTCATTACACTTGTGTTTTTGGTTCCATATAGTCACCTCCACCTTGATTTATTTCCATCTCTTTGTTATTTTTTGTTTGTTTGCCCAGCCTCCATTATTCCTTCTGCTAGTTAATTATATTTTTATTCTCCTTTTGGGAAATTACTTTTCTCTCTTAATTTTGGTCTGGTGGAATGAAGTTCCTTGCCACCAGGTCTTTACTGACAGGTGCCTTCCATTCCTTTTGGTTATAATAACTGGTTTGATTCATTCTGTCCAAGCAAACCATTTGTCGGTATTGCTGACAAGTAAAATCTTTTTCTCAGGTTAGGAACCAGGACAAAGGTCTGTCTCAGAATGAGGCCAGTTCTCAAGGAGAAAGGAGGCTGGCTTTTGAAGGAGGTTGGAGTCACTGAGTCTCTTCATGCATGAAGTTTTCTATTTTCAAACCTTCTGTTTTCTGAGTGAATAAATTGTTTTTGGGGGCCCTTTGTGTCTGTAGCAGAAGATGCACTAGAAAACATGGCTCCCTTTTTTATAAACCTTGAGTACCAGTACAAAAGCCCAGGGTACTGTTTGCCACAGAGAAGCTCCCTGTGGTCTTGGAATCTCCACACTTTTGTGTCGTGGAGCAGTGGGTTAACATGGATGAATCATTTGGGAGAGACAAGGCTTGGGCCATTGGCCCAAGGACAGACACACTGCCCCTGGTGTCCCACAGCCTGCCCGCAGCACTGCCTGTCTTGACATGTGTTCCTTCTGCCCTTCCTCTCCTGACCCAGGATTCTGTCTCAGTGCCTCACCAATAATCAATAATACTCTTCACACTACAGGGATATTTTAGGGCTATCCAGGCACATAGTGCTTATGAAGAACACAGCAGGAGGAATTTCTGACATCATTAGCAGGACTGAGAGACAAAGCATGTCTCTTGCTGGGGGGTGTAGGAGCAAAAGGATTTCTCAGCCTCAGCGTGTGGAGCTTCCCAATATTGGCTCCTGTTCATTATTTCTACTTGACCCATGTCCTGTGTCTTGGATCTCCCAATACAATTTTTCTTGGCTCTGCTGCATAGTACTTCTTTCCCTTGATTTTCTGGACCCTTGTCCTTCCTCTAACTTATCCATTTAAGAAGGCAGGTCAGGCATTTGGTATAGGGATTAGGACACTGTTTAAGACGGTGACGTCCCATCGCAGAGTGCTTCAGGTCCAACTCCATCTCCTACCTCCAGCTTGCACTGAATGCAGACCCTGAGAAGCAGTGGTGGTGATTCAAGTAATTGGATTCCAGCCACCCATGTGGCAGAACTGGATTGAGTTTTCAGCTCTCAGCTTTTGCTTTGCTCAGCCTTGGCTGATGCGGATGTTTGGGGGAAATAGCCAGCCCACTTAGGAGTCATCTCTGTTTTTGTGTGTGTGCCTTTCAAATGAATACAAAAATAAATCTTGTCCTAGCAGTGTGTGAGACCTGATCCCTGGCAAAGTTAAATTATAGTTGTGAACTGGTTAATGGCAAGGATGTGTTCAGAGAAATGACCTCGAGTGATTTTGTCATTGTGCAAACATCATAGAGTGCACTTACACAAACCTAGGCGGTGTAGGTCAGTTGCTCAAAGTTGCCTCTTGATGCAATCAAGACACAATGAAAATGAGGCTGCTGCTGACATAACATGGAAGACTCTTACAGTGGGTCTTTTTTAATAAGTAGGAGTATAAGTCTAAAATAACACTAAGAAGTATAGCATAGTAAATACACAGGCCAGTAATGATTTACTATCATGACCAAATATTATGGACTGCAAATGGTTGTATGTGTTGTTTCTTCATGCAGTTGCCAGCAGGGTAGGTTTGTTTACACAGTATCATTACAGATAGGTGAGTAATGTACCATGCAAGACATTAGGATGGTTATGATGTCACTAGGCAATAGGAATATTTCAACTCCATTACAGTCTTATGGGACTACCTTGATGTATGTGGCCTGTCATTGACAGAAACATCATTATATGGTGTGACTATATGGTAAAATAGAGCGATTAACTCCACTCTGACTCAAGTTCATTGTGTCCCAGTGTGTCTCCAGCCAACACCAAGGACAACTTGGAAGTGTTTCCTATTCCCCTGCAGATGTCTGGCAGATCTCTGGAGTTTCTCCTGCTATGTTCTCAGAGGAGTAGCCTCATGCAGTAATCAGATATATTGAACCAGATCTAACGTACATGCAGAAGCTCTTCTGCACACATACAAGTGAGTGGCTGATAGTTAAGTCTGGAAGCACAGACTAAATATTAATGCTCTTATTTAGGGAATAATTTACTCTATGTTAGCCTCTTTGACCTAGCACAATTTTTGGATATTTTTCTGACCTCGCAGAAGCCAAAGCCTTTGTCTACTGAGTTGACTCATCCTGGGTAACCCAGTGGACTCTCAGGCAACTGTGACGGGGAAATTCATGTGAAAGACACATGGGCCAAAACACAGCAGCAAAATACACAGAGCATCTTCTTTGTGCAAGGTAATTGCTAGGGGGTAGCCATGCAAGCACAGCAACATTAAATTAAAACATGATTACAATTTGTGAAAAATATTTTGGAAAAAATAAGCAAGAGACAGAGACAGAATAGTAGAGGAGGGTGACTACTCAGGGAGGGCCCTCCTGAAGAAGTGGCATGAGGCAAAACCAAAAGAATGAGACAGCAATGATCCTGCAAGTGGTTGAAGGAAGGAAGTGTGTTACAATCAGACAGAACAGCCTGTGCAAATTCCCTGAGGTAGGTATATGAAGGAAAGGGACAAAAAAATCAGTGGGAAAAGGGGGCAAAATGGGACTTGAAACATGATCAGCAGCAGGTTGTAGGTCCTTGGAAATACCTATGTAAATTGATGTGAAAAAAGAAGCCATCGAAGTAAAAAAATCGTATGTGATAATTGAAATCTGAAGGTCATTGGTACTTGAAGTGTATGGAGAATTGTTTGTAGAGAGAAGAGGAAGCAGGGGAAGCAGGGAGGAGGCTGTGGCCTGTGTGTGGCAGTTGTGGGAAGGAAAGAAGGATTTCTCCATCCACTTGGAGGTTGAATCAACAGGACTTCCTGTTGGATTTGATGTGACGGGTGAGAAAAAGAGGAAGTATGACTGAGGGGTCTAGCTTGAGAGATTGGTTCATAATGGTGTCACTAACTAAGATGGGGAAATCTTGGAGGAGCACACATTCAGGGAAGCGAGCAGAAATCCACTTGAATTTAGAATTCCATTACAGGTGTTTGTATATAGCCCAACAGGACAACCAGAGCTGAGTTGGAATATGAATCTTGAATTCAGAGGGGAGTTTGATCTCAGTTAGTGGTAAGGATTTTGAAGTAATCAGCCTTCAGTGGCACTGTAGGTTCTGGACTGCAAGGGGTCCTATGGAGAGGGTGACAGGAATGGAGAAGGCGGAAGGCCCTGCCTTATGATCCCTACCCTGAAGTTAGCTCTAGTAATTCCCATCCATTCTTTCCTTTCGTTCTTTTTTCCTTTATCTCTCTCTTTGTTTCTGTCCTTTTCTCTTTTTCTCTTCTTTTTTCTTTATCTTTCTCTCTTATTCTTCCTTTCCAAAATATTTATTTATTTTTAAATTTTATTTGAAAGGCAAAGAAAGGCACAAAACAGAGAGAGAGATAGACATATATCTTTCTTCTTTCCATCTACTGGTTTGCTTTCCAAATGCCTGCTACAAGAGCTGGGCCAGGTTCAAAGCTAGGAGCTTGAAACTCCATCCAGGTTTCCCATATGGGTAGTAAGAATCCTTGTTCTTAAACCATCACCTGTTTTGCCACGCAGTGTATGCATTAGCAGTAAGTTGAATTAGACGGAGAGTAGCCAGGATATAAACCATGCATTCCAATATGGGTGATGGTTTCCAAAGTGGTTACTGCAACTGCTGAACTATCTGCTGAATTCTTTTTTTCTGCATGTTTCACATGCAAAAGGCACAGTTCTCATCTTTCCTGTCACACAGAAATCTGATGGTCTCCAAGAAGTAGACCAGCTCTGACCACTTTCTGATGAATTTACTTCCTTGACACTCCTGGTAGATGATTTGTGTACACACTGAGGTAAAAGGAAGGAAGAAACCCTAAATCACACTGTATCATCCCCAGCCAAGCAACTAAGCCAATTCATGCAACTGCAAGGTGCACTGTCAGAAACTGACTATGCTGTGCGCCAAGGCTTGGGGGGTGGGTAATTTGCAGTCCCACTCTTAGCCTTTGGCATGTGTCTTGCTTCCAGACCACTGTGCTTTGGCTCGGCAGTCAGTTTCTCAGGGTGGGGAGCGTGAACCACAAAAGAATTGGCTCTGGGCTAATCATGATCACTTCTGGAGGAGCAAATACTCCACTGAAAATGGGTCATGAAACTGATGTGCACCTGTGAAGACATCGTTTCTCCTCCTCTGTGATGCATAAGTTTCAGACTCCACTGTGTAATTACCTGCTCTTTTAAAATGTTGAATGGCAGGATCTTTTCTCTCTTGGTGAACACTGGCTGCTCCTGGAAGACTCACTCCCTTATCTGCTCCCCAAAAAAGGTCCAAGAACAAGCCAGGCCCCAACCCCTGCACCAGAGAGAAGCAAACAGGAAGTGTCCTCATTCTGGCTATAGGTTACCCACAACATTGAGGTTTCCTTTTGGTGTTTTGCACCTCTGCTTCTGTTCATTTAGCCCTGCCCCTTTCCTTCTACCACAGTGGCACAGCACTCAGCTGGCCTTTGTGCTGCTTGCTTAAGGCCACTTGTTTCTCATTTTCTCATTGTTTTCCCTGACCAATTATTGCTGTGCTGCTCTGAATGGTGGCCTCATGTACACCTTGACCTTGATGTTTCGATTGTCTGTAGCTCTGGCAACTGAGGTTGCAGATCTGCTGTGCAACCCACATCTGCGATTTCTGCCTGTGCTTTGCTCTCCTTTGCTCCAGCTCCGGGTTCATCTTGACGCTGAGCTACCGCCCCCACGGTTCCTCTGCTGACATAGAAAATGCACATGTAGATACTGCTTGTTGTTTTAAGACTGGTTTAAATACCTGGGTGCCATGGTTGTGCCTTCTAACTTAGATGCTTCATGACATTTTGACACCAAAAACTCTTCCACCTCTAACTGCTAACTGTGCCCCACCGAGTGTCTGTCCCCTGTAGTCTTCCCCATGGTCATCACTGATGATGCGTCTCACTGCGCCCAAGCTGGACTGCAGCTGATTCTCAAAATTGCTTCTTTCTGCAGTCCTCTGAACATCTATTGTGTGTTAGCTCATCATTCAGTCATGCTTGGGAGACCTGTCCATCCAGCATGGGCAAAGAGTAAGGTGAAGTTGGGAAATGTGAAGTTGATAATGATCTGGCCTTTGTGGTCTCTGACCATGCAGTCTGCCTGCAGGTGACATTAATGAAATCAGTTAAAGAAAGGATGTGTAGTGGTCATTAATGCTGTAAACAAAATTATTCTGGGTCTCCTGGGTGTATATGTTTCAATTATACTTCCTCTTTTTCAAAGAGTTGGCCTTGGCCGTGTGACTTGTTTTGGGTAAAGAAATACCAGCACAAGTGACGTGCATTACCACTGAGTGGAAACTTGAAAAACTATTGTGTATTTTGGCATACTTCCTTTTTCTTTTTTCTGCCATGGCTAACACTAACAGCACTAACTGTAAGGCACATAGGTAATTTTGAAATTTTTAGTAGTCTCATTAGAAAAATAGAGAAAGGTAAAATTAATTTTAATGAGTATATTTCATTTAGCTCAATGTATTAAAAGTCATCCTGATAAGTAATCAATATTTAAGGTTGTTCCTGTAATGTTTTAGACTCATAAAAAATATTAAGCCTCTGAAATCTGGTGTGTATTTCAAAATTCCAGTTGTCTACCCTCTTCCATGGTTCCATTTTCCAAAGTTTTAATTACTCATTAGTCAATCATGATCTGAAAATATCAGATGGAAAAGTTCAGAGATAAACACTTCATCAGGTTTCAGCTGAGAATGATGAAATCCCACGTCACCGTGATCCATGGTGTTTGGGATGGGAATCATCTCTGCACAGAGGTTGCATGCTATATACTCCACCTGCCCACAAGGTACTTAGTAGACATCTTGTCACATTGACTCTTGTCATGTCACAGTGTTTGTGTTCACATAATTGTTACATTACTTAATAATGACCTCAAAACACAGAAATAGTGATGCTAACAACTTGAGCAGATTAGAAGGAAGCCATGAAGTGTTTCCTGTACGTGAAAGGGCCCAAGTTTATTATATACAGAGGTCTGTATGCGGGGAAGAAGCATTCAGGTTCAGTACAGTCAGTTGGTTTCAGCCATCACTGAAGCTTTGGGAACTTACTGTACACCTTAACTCAGCGAAGTCACATTTGAAGATCTCAGTAGCAGAGATAGCCAGAGGCTTCCATACCGGGTAGCTTGAGGCCTCGGCAACTGCAGGAGCATCAGCAAAGCATCTCTCCAGCTGCCCTCCAGGAAAGGTGACACAGAACACACTCTCACTGATCTGTAAAGTATCTGCAGAGGAGAGTGAAACAAAGTTGTCTTTGTTGTTTTTAGTCACCGAGGCTTTGGGATTGCTTGTTGCTGTAATATAGTTTAGAGATATTGGTTTAACTTACGAACATTGATGTAACACTTCAAACAGAAATGTATTATATTTAACTCAGAACTTAAGAAACAGGTAGCAAACCAACTAGTGGGATAGTCATTCATATTTTTTTAATCACAAAAATACTTCCTATGTCTCTCACTTTTGTATTTTTGCTGCTAAAACGAGCATATTTGTGAAAGCATGGAAGGTCATACATGATGCCCTTACAGTTTGGGTAAAGAAGGAAAGAAGTTGGTTGATAAAATAATGAAAATCTATTACAAATACAATTTCTAGTTTTTGGGGGGCCATTTTTTTGCACAAAATAAACTTTCCTCTTAATTCCATTTTTTCACAGGTCTTTTTAAAGAGTTATTTATATTTTAATAGAAAGGTATATTCACAGAAAAGAGAGGAGAGAGCAAGAGAGATAATAAGAAAGATCTGTCCACTGGTTTGATTCCCAACTGGCTGCCATGGCCAGAGCAATGGCAGGAGCCAAACCAAAGGCAGGAGGCAGGAGCTTCTTCTGGGTCTCCCACATTGGTGCTGGGTCCCAAGGTTTTGGGTGGTATTCTACTGCTTTCCCAGACTACAAGCAGGAAGCTGGAAGGGAAGTGGAGCAGCTGTAACACAAACCAGTGCCCATATGGGATCCAAGGATGCAATGTGCATGCAAAGTGAGGATTTAGCCACCAGGCTATTGTGTGAACCCTCCACAAATCCTTTTAAGTACTTTCATATATGCCTACAAAGTACATGCATATACATAGATACATATATATTCTACCAAAATTTAAAATTTACAATTAATTCTGCTATCAAAAAGTCATGAGCAAGAATTTATACTTCTGTGACTTTTGTCTTTCAGGAACTTCTGTATCTATCAACAAATATCTAGAAAGGATGAAAAAATTATTATTCCTGCTTACAACATGGCATTGTCACCCTTAAGTCTATCGAGAATAATTTATCCTGTTTATTTTTATCATAAGAAGGCCCACAATCCCAGGTACTATGTCTGACTGTGTCCTCTTAAATTCGTATGTTGAGGGCCCAGCATGATGGCTCAACTAGCTAATCTTGCCTTTGCAAACACCAGTATCTCATATAGGCATCGGTTCATGTCCCAGTTACTCCACTTCTCATCCAGCTCCCTGCTAATGTGACAGGGAAAGCAGCAGGGGTAATCCAGGTGCTTGGGCCCTTGCACCCCCAAGGGAGGTTGGGACAAAGCTCTTGTCTCCTGGCTTCAGCCTGTCCCCGTCCCAGCCATTCAAGTTATCTAGGGAGTAAATCAGTGAATTGAAGACCTGTCTTCCCAACCCTGTGCTCTTTGAAAATTTGCCTTTCAAATAAATAAATAAATCTGTAAAAATTATTTAAGAAATGTTCATTGGTGCTTTAATACAATCCCTTCTTCTTTATCCTTAGAGTCCCTTTTGAAACTCATTTCACCAAATAGGTGCATTGAGCATATTTCAGTGTGGTCATCGCATGTGTAGCCCTCTGACATAAAGCCTTATTTCTCAATGATTTTTTTAAAGATTTCTTTACTTATTTTAGAAAGGCAGATTTACAGAAAGAAGGAGAGACAGAGAGAATGATCTTTCATCTGTTGGTTCACTTCCCAAATGGCCACAAAGGTCAGAGCTAAGCCAATCTGAAGACAGGAACCAGGAGCCTCTTCTGGGTCTGCAAAGTGAGTGCAAGGTCTTAAAGCTTTAAGCCATCCTCTGCTGCTTTCCCAGGCCACAAGCAGGGGCTGGATAGGAAGTGGAGCAGCCAGGACATCAACTAGTGCCCATATGGCATGCTGATGCAAGTAGAGGATTAGCCAGTTCAGCAATTATACCAGCCTTATTTCTCAATAATTTTATGTACTACTCGCAAACATTATATTCTTCATGATTTCTGCTTAAATGCATGATTATTTCAAAATGCATCTACACTGTCTTCCCAGTGGCCCATTCTCAGCCCCCTGATCTGTCCTCCACACTGACCTTTTCTTTTTCTTTATCTCAGTTGCTCATTCGCACAGCAGTATTATCAAGAAGTGTAAACACCGCATCATCTCACTTCCAAGCATCCCAAAATCTGAGTATTGTAGAACAGTGCACCTGCTCTAGCAGCCAAAAACATCTTCTGACAAAAAGATGACTTTCCATTCGAGAATTCTATTTTTATAAGTTTCCTTCATTTAGCATTTTCCTCTTTTTTTTCCCTCACAGCTTTAATATATGGTGTTACCCACTGAATTGTGTTCCCAGCCCCACTATTCATCTACTGAATCTTTAGTCTCCAGTGTCTCAGAATGTGATTGTTTTTGGAAATCAGGCTTTTAACGAAGTAATTGAGGTTACATAAGATCGTAAAGGTAAGCCCTAATCCAACCTGACTTACATTTTTATAAAAAGAGGAAATTTTGATGACCTAGAGGAAATACGGATGTGAGAAGAAAGGCTGCATGAGGACTTGATAAGAAGATAACCAGCTTCGAGTCAAGAAGAGAGGTCTCTGGAGAAATGAAATTTACTGATACCCAGAGCTGCGGAAAATTTATTTATGCTGTTCAAGCAACCCAACCTGTTTTGTTTTATGATGGAGAAGGGGGTATAACTGAAATCAGTAACTAAAATTGTGATCGTAGCTTCAGAATTGGGTAATGGATAAAGGCTAGAACTGGGTAATGGGTAGAGTTTTGGAGTGCGTACAAGAAAAAGTCTAGATTATCTTAAAGAGATTGTTGGATGAATTATCTATGTTAAAGGTGATTCCAATGATAACTAAAGAGCATGCTACTGAAAACGGGAAGAAAACTGATCTTTGTTATAATGAGGCAAGTAACCTGGCTGAATCATGTTTTGGAATTTTGGGTAAGTGATGAACTTTGATACTTAGATGATTAGACTTCTAAACAAAGTTTTAAGGGTGTAATCTCTCTATTTGCTTCAAATAATAAGTAATTCATGAAAGGAGAGCAGTAAAGTGAATAAGTTGTTAAGCAAAAGAAAAAAAAGAACTTGATATTTAAAGAATTCTTCATGAAATCACTAAAAGGAGAAAATATGCTTTGTAGACAACACCAAAGGTTTAGCTGGACAGTCACTCAAAGATTTTGGGTATGACTCATTTCCTGCCACTTAAGCAGAAGCCAGGAAAAGAGACAGGCTTAGATGAAGCAGAAACACTACTTTTTAGTTTGGACTGAAAAGAAAAACACAGAAATGGAATAAAGTTAAAGAAGCTGTTGGATTTATGAAGTTCTATATAACAGAACAATGTAACTACATGCTGTGAACAAATTATAATTTACATTCTCTGCCCTTAAGGCGGGGGGCTTACAATAATTATCACATGGGATTTAAAATTTTAAGCAACTTCTGTTTGTCTAATAAGCTTTCCTAAATTTCAGCAAAAAGATATAAAGGCATTAATACAAAGCACTAGGGAGCCTGAGGCTGGCAGAAATATTGAGAACAAAGAGAATAATGTCATGTATAGGCTATTAAATTCCCTTTGGAATTATCTGAGGAGTGAAAGTTGTAACTGTGTACTGGCCCGTTCCCCAGACCATAATCCTTTATAGACACTGTTCTCAAGTAGGCCAGGCCTATGTAAGAGACAGTAAAACAAATCAGACTTGGTATAGATCATTTGTCATGTCTATCCTCCAGTAACCCTGTTACTCTCCATTGAAACTCCATCCTGGTTCCTTATTCCCTCTGGCATAAATTTCAGGCAGTCCTATGGCACAAGGCTCTTTACAACGAACTCTCAATTCTTCCCACTCCTTCTCTTACATATTATGCTTCAGGGACCCCGGAGTACTTTGAGTTCATTGTTCATAATATGATTTTTGTCTTTATTTATGCTTTCTTGGAGCACCCTCCTACTTTTTTGTCTGACGCCTACTAATTGTTGAAGACTTAATTCAAGTGTCAATTCAAAGAAGTTCATGCACACTGCAGAGGTGGTTAGAGGTTCCTGTTACAGCCTTCCTAAGACCTCACATATCTATGACTAAACTTATCACTGTGCATTGAAATTATATAGCTATGTTCTTTGTAGAGACTCTACATGGTTCTTAAATACATGCTTCTGCAAGTCAGAGCCCATTACCACAGAGCATGGATGAGGGAACTTGTCTTAAAGAATAGGATGAGTAGAGGATTAACACACTTTGAATAAGAGGTAATTGAACAGTTTGTTGCAAAAAAAAATTCTGAGTATAATTTACAGTCCTAAATGGCACATTAGGTATATATGTATATATAAATGTATAAATGTATGTATAAAGGTATATAGGTATATAGGTATATATAAATGGTATATATCTCTACCAGTGAATCATAACTTTCAGAATCCCTTTTTTGTTTTTCACATGGTGGGACATGGAAATTCTGATGGCATAAGCTAATAAGCTGTTCTTTGCTACCAGAGCAGAAAAGAATCCCAAATGCCTGCTATTTTACTGCAGGTTGCTGACACTTCCAGCCTAAAGAGAGAGATCAGAAGCCAAGGCAATAGTTCCTTTGGGGAAGGGAGCTGGTTATGTGGCAGTTGTGATAACATCTTGTCTGATTGTGCAACCATGGGTAAGTTCCTTGTGACCCTTGACACAGCCATGGCACTTACAGTGTACTTTTTTTTCACATTGTGTGAAATAACATACTTTTAAAGTATTTTTTAAAAAATTAAATGCCAAGGTTATTGGACATTTGTATGACCATCTGCAGGAAACTTTCTCTTCTTGTAACCTTCATTTTTGTTTTCCTGTGACTACTTTGGAACTGTACAAAGCCTTTACATGACCTCTGTCCAATGTAAATTAGTTTATGAATGGAAATGTGAGCCCAGATAGGCCATTCATGCGATGCCTCAACTTCAAACCTGTATTGGTACAGAGAACCAATACAGAACCAAAACTGACAAGTCAGGAACTCCATCCTTGTCTCCCACATGGTTTACAAAGGTCCAAGTACTTGGGCCACTTTATGTTGCTTATCCAAGTGGATCAGCAGAAAGCTGGATTAGGAGCGGAGTAGCCAATACTCAAACTGGCACTCTGATATATTGCATCTCAAGTGGCCGCTTAACTTATTGCACCACAATGCTGCTGTTCTCCTTTGTGAGAGGGTGAGTTTATCCATGCCTTTTCCCTCATTGCATGTTGGTGTGCCTGTGTGTGCTTGCACACACACAGAGAGAAAGAGAGGGAGTTTCAGGGAGCAGAAAAATTTTTTCTTTTATTCACAGGGCTTCAAATTGAGAGGACATTTGTCTGAGAAACTTAACACAAGGAGGCTTATGTGAACCTGGACTTAGGATTTGGAACCTTCATCCTAAGCTAATGACATAATGGGATGAGACTTTGGGGGTCTATGAGAAAGAGGGTCAACAAATCATGCATGTGGGAAGGATATTAACAGTTTGTGAACACTTAGCTGATTGCACCAGATTAACAATGGCCACAAATAGTTTGACACTCCACCTGTCTGTTAACAGGGAATTGCATCCCTCCTCTTAGATCTGAGCAGATTCTGTGACTATTTTGGTCAACTGAGTATGGCCCAAGTGAGATTGTGCCTGATGAGTTGCGCTTCCTATTTCTTGGAATCCCCTCAGTCTTTGGGGCCAGCCATCACTTAAGAAATATGATTGGCCTTTTACTGACTGTGTGGAGAAGTCCTGGAAGAAGAGACTTACATCAGAAGGAAAACCAATGAGAAATGATGAGCCACAAATGAATAAGAGTCTTCTTGGAAGGAGGCCCTCCATACCAGCCAGCTAATGCCTTAAGGATCAGAAATGAGCTTGTTCAGAACTCATAACATGTCAAACCATGAGCTGTTGTTTCAAGTAGTCTATGACAAAGCTGTAGATTACCAGAGCAGCTTCCACTTTAAGTTCATTGTTTAACGAAAAGCACTTGTTCTTACCATCATGGAAACTAATTGTTAGTTACACGACACTGAAATCTGTCTGAACTTGTGACTTCTGGCAAATGGGGCGCAGCCTAAGTGATGGTGTCTCAGTTTTGAGCCTGAATCTGAAGAGGCTGGCGTGCGTCTGCTCTTTGCGTTGGAACCCTCAGAGGCTGAAGACATGAATCATCCTGCTGACCTCCCAGCTGACTTCCCTGCTGAGCAGACTTAGGAGCAGGTTCAACTGAACCCACCCCAGCCAAGAACCCTTCCAGTTGTACCCAGCCTAAATTGCCAACCCACAAAATCATGCACTGAAAAAATGGTTATTGTTTTAAGTTTTGAAGTGGCTGGCTCAATAACAATAGCTCACTGGTACAACAGCTTTTTCATTCGATTTACTGCTAATCAAGCTCAAAGTGGAGGAATACTGGTTGTTCTATTCAGTTTTAGAGAACTTGTTTGCTTTCATTTCTTTATAAACTTGAGGATGAAACTTGTAAGCTTTTAGTATTTCTCTATGACAGATAAAAATGAGGACATAGCTACACTTCTGTGATGTTCCTGCCAAGAGTTTAAAGCCTGAACCCAGTTGTAAGAAAATGTCAGATAAACCCAAACTAACGGTCATTCTTCAAAGATATCGAAGTCATAAAAGACTTGGAAACATCAGGAATCATTCCAGTTTGAAAGCTGCTACAGACACATGACAACCAAATTCAACAGTGATTCTTGTCTCCTTTTACTAAAGGGAACATTATGGGGCCTTTGGACAAAATTTGGAAGAGTCTCTGGATTCAATAGTTTCTAAGATATCGATGTGAAATTCACTAATCCTGGTGATTGTATTGTGGTTAAGTAGGGAATTGGCTATAGGAATTATTTTGTCTATAGGAAGTATTTTGAGGTTTTTAACATTGTATAGACAACTTACACACTATTGTTGAGTTTTTGAAAGCTTAAAAAAGAACATTATATTAAAAAAAGTTTCATTCTACAAAATGACAAATAGCTTCCTCTCTCTTAATCAGCAGTTCATTCTTGATCATCAGAGTTACTGTTCCCCATCGAATTTGCCAATTTGTCTTGGAACCTATTTCCCATCATCGGGGTTTTTTCCCCCTAAATATCTATTTTATTTGAGAGGTAGAGAGAAACAGAAGGACAGAAATCTTTTACCCAATCTTTTATCAATCCTCATATATTCCCAACAGCTGAAGCTGGTCCAAGAGCTAGGACCAGAGCTAGGAACTTGATTTGAGTTCCCAAATGAATAGAGGCGATCCATGTATTTGAATTACCACCTGCTGCCTCCCCTGGTGCGCATTAGCAGGAAGCTGGAATCAGCAGGAGAGCCAGACCCCAACCCAGGCACTCTGTTGTCTGGATCTGGTGGCTCCTCCTTCCCATTGAATACAATTTACATATAATTTATAATATCATTTAATATAAATTACAGTAATAATTTCACATATTAAATGAGAAAAAGTATATGTTTGGCACACCAAACGGAAGCACCAACACTATTTCCCTAACCTGAAGCCATAACACATTTAAACACCAATGAAATTATACACTAGAATATTAACAATGGGTGTACAAACAAACGAAGTGATTAGGATTCTTTCAAAAATTCTTTTCTCTATATTTTTTAATTAAAAAAGAACATAAATTGCCTATATAATTTAAAAAAGAAAGACCAAAGCTGTAGGTAACTGCCTGGGTTGCCTTGGACCTAGGCAAGTGTTACACTGCTGGGAGAAAAACAGTCAATTGCTGGTAGGCATTCTGGGCCTGGTTAATGCCAAATTTGTGTTAATCATACCAGTGTGCCAGCGTAGTTTCCCATTCTTTTTTTCTTTTTTTTTTTTTCAGATATGTGGGGAAAGTGGAAAACACTAGGCTGGGATACGCCCTCCCCAGGTCAGGTGGACTGCAAATTGCCTGGGGAAGGGAGTCTGGGGACTTATTGGAGTGGGAGTGGCTGACGGCATGTAAGACAAGGAACGCCCTCTCAGGGTTCCTGTGGACTGGGGCACTGCACTCCCAGTTAGGCAAGAGAGCTGAGTCAGGTGTTTAGAGGTAGGGGGAAACCAGAGGGCATGTCTGGGTCAGGCTCAGCCCACCTGCATGTGGGAGACCTGGGCTGCACTAAGTAGCATATCCCACATCTCGTGGGTACCATACAAAAGCTGAAGCTAGGAGATATGCCAGATTGGGTTAAGCTGCAGCACCTGCCCACAAGTGTAAGAATAGGGAGCAGGGCACATCTGGCTGGGCCACAGCACCCACCAGAACATGAGAAACTGGATCTAGGGGCAGATTCTGTGGGAAACTTGTGGGCTTGCCTTTTGTGGGATTGCAGCACTTTCCAGTTTGAATGAAGAACTGGAGGTTGTGACAGGCTGGATCGCAGAACTCACCTGACAAGAATTCATCTGACACTCACAGGAACCAGAGCTGGGAGGAGGTTGGGCTGGGCCAGACTACAGCATCTGCTGACACATGCTAAGTCCAGGACTGAGAGGGCAGACCATGCCAAGCAGGACTGTGGCACCCACTGATACATGTGAGATCTTGGGCTGGGAGTGGGCCTGGTAAGAGAACTTGGAGAACCCCCTTTCTAGGCTGCAGCTTCCACTTGGGGGCAGAGGAACTGGGCCAGGAAACTAGCCAGGCCAGGCAAGACTGCAGCATTTGTGTGTGCTGGGTCTGGGATAGGCTGAGTGAGGCTGCAGCACCCCCAGTGGGAGTCAGAATGGGTACTCACCAGTTGGATTAGGCTGTAGTACCCACCAGTGAGTGCCAGGACTGGGACTGGTCATGTCAGGCTGGTCTGCAGCACCTGCTGGCACACTTGAGATCCAGGAATGGAAGCAAGCCTTAGAAGGGGAACTTGGAGAACTCCCGTGAGGTTACAGCTCTTGCTGATGAGTGCGAGAGCCATGGCTGGGGCAGGCCAGAGCAGGCTAGGGTACAAGCCAGCTCAAGTTGTACTGCAACACCCACCAGTTCACATGAGGGTTGGGTCTGGTAGTGGACTAGGCTGGGCTAGGCTGCTGCAACCACTGATGAGAACTGGGACTGGGGGCAAACCAGGATGAACCAAGCTGTAGCACCTGCTAGCAAGTGCCAAAACTAGGGGTGGGCCATATCAGACTGGGCTGCAGCATCTGCTGGTATGTATAAGACCCAGGACTGGGAGCAGGCCTTGTAGGAGAACCTTGGGGACTCTCCTGCTGGGTCACTGCTTTTCCACTGGTGAGCATGAGAGCTGAGACTTGGGGAGGTCCAGTCTGAGCAGAGCTGTAGCACCCATCAGCCATCATTTGGGCTGGGTTCGGGGGGCAGGCTACAACGGGCTAAGCTACCACATCCACTGCATGAGAAAGAACATAATGGGTGCAGGCCAGACAGACCACAGCATCACAAGGCAAGTGCCAGGGCTGGGTGCAAGTCATGTGTGTGGTTGGACGCAGTACTCCCTGTAAGGGTCAAGATCCAGGACTTGGAACAGGTCTGGTAGGGGAATTGTGAATACCCTGCTGGGCTGCAGATCATGCTCATGAGCAAGAGAGGCAGCACTGGGAATGGGCCATGCTGGGCACTGGGTCAGCACTCATTGGCTAAGCTAGGTTGTAGCACCCATGGTTTGCACAAGAGTCAAATGGGATGTGGGACAGACCAGGCTAAGCCACGGCACATGCCAGCACATGCAAAAACTGGAGTTAGGAGTGAGTCTGGTGGGGGTTGTTGGGGGTCACCCTGACTATGCTGCAGCACCTACTGGTGTGTGTGAAGACCAGGTCTGTGTAAGGCTGAGCTCACTTAGGCTCCAGCACACATCAGTTCAGGCTCCAGCACACATCAGTTCACATGAGATTTGGAGCTGGTTGTAGAACTCACCAGGCATATGCACACATTCGTATGTGAATTGGCTGGTACAGGTCATGGACAGAACCTGACTCTGCATTAACCAGCACATGGAAGAGTCAAGTCTGAGGTCACCTCATGCAAGGTTTCTTGGGAGACTCTCCAAGCAGACCCTGGACTCAAACCCTGGCCACGGGGAAATAACGAGATATGTGATCTATCCTTGGAGTGCATGTATTGGAAGTGGGCCTCCTCAGTTGTTGATGCCTGTGCGGTGAACAGCATTCCCAGATGCATGCAGAGGACATGAGAGCCAGCTCGTCTAGACCAGCAGAGGATGTGGAATGCCTTGCCAGAGAATGGAAAGCAGAGGAGGTTGGACAACTCTCCTGGCCAAACTTGGCAGCAAGAGTCTGAATCTGTGGATGCACATAGAGGTGGACCTGATCAGCCAAGAGACCTTGGAAAGATTTTCTGAACCCTGGTGCAATCAAACTGACAGTCTGAGACTGTCAAACTCACTCAAGTAACGCCTATGGAGCACTCTTTCCCACGCCGAGGTCTATAAGGTGTTATCAAATGACTGTCCCTCACCCTAGGTCAACAGTAAGGAGAGGTTTCCCCATGCCCAGAAAAACAGGAAAATAAAAAGAACTGAAACATAAAAAAATGAAGAAAGAATCTAGAGAGATGTTGTTACAGTGCTTGTACTCAGGAAATTTTTCTTCCACAATTGTTTAGCAAGCATCGTGGAGGCAAGTCCATGAAGAAACCTGCAGGTGCTGATGACATACTCTGGAAAGCACAGCTGGAAAACTGTAGACTGCTGTAAAAAGCCACTGTCCTTCTGGCAGCTGATGACAACTCTACACAGGTCTGCCCAGCTTTCCCGAGAAGGCTTTCCATACAGTCATAGCTGCTGTAATGCTTTACAAGGCTTCATAAACACACCAAATGCTTACTGGCCAGGAAATACTCCTGGTAGGTTTGATTTTTTATGTTCAACATAAAGTGTGTCTGTGTATTCCAACTTTTTATAAGGTTAAAGTTACAGTGTTTTTCCATTGTGATTGCTCTTGGAAGAAAAAACCCAGCAATGTCATCAGGCAATGTGATTTCAGTGTAGGAGTAGGCAGTACTAGTAAGATCCACTCTTTTTTGAAGATCATTTCTAAAGCTCACATTGGATCTGTGCTAATGGGATTTGAAGTCAAGGAAGTACATTGCTGGTATCATTTTACCTGTAGTTTTGCTGCTCTTTAGAGTGGAGGATGTTCAACAAAATGTCATGCAGGAGGGGATAATCTTTCATTAGATTTGTAATGCTGTCAGCCAAATCCCAGGGGAGAAAGAATATCATGTTCTTGTTGAATTGTGTTTTTGTAACCTGAGATTCAAGTTCAAGTTTCTTGACGCACCCCTGGGCATTGACTCTGAATTAATTATTGTGTCCAGTTTCCTCCACTTCACCCGTAAAACAAGTGCAAACAAGCCAGCAATGGCTACCCGCTTGGCCACTAGAGATCATATCAAAAAAGCACCCATCAGGGCAATGTTCTGCTGGGATGAAATCTATCTATTGAAACAGATTAAGGGAGAATTGAGCTAGTACAAATTGGAAGCTAGTGGGTACACAGTATCTTCTACTTCAATTCACACTTTCTAGGCACAGATTAAAGAAAATCAAGAAAAGCTTTGTTCTCTCTCTCTTCTGCCCTCCCACCCTCCCTCTCTCTCTCTCTCTCTCTTTTTTTCCTCCAGTAGCAATTAGCCAGGTACTGACTGCAATGGGGGAGGCAGGCCTCATGCCAGGTGGTTGCTACCCAACTGATGGGGAGAATGGTTCTTTATAACAGGTTTGAGATTCATCCTCAAAGAATGACTCATGACAACAGAAAGTAGATTTAGGTACTTTTGAATATCCTGATCTTCCAAAGATTTTTAAATTCCCTTAAAATGTTTTATTTCCTGTTATATGACAAGTTTCTAATAAATAGTTCCTGATTTAATGAAGGAATTTTATCTTTTTGTCCTGTAAAAAGCATGTGCCTGCCCTCAAGTTTTTTGTCTTGGGTGCATTGCCCCATAAAATCTCTTATTGAATCACTGCAAAGACTGGCCCACAGGGGAAAAAAAGAGACTAATTCTCAAGCTTGCTTTATCATAGACATGAAAATTGTCTTCTTTTAACGCAAGTTTTTGGATAAAATGTTTAAGAATGACTTTCTAAATGATTTAGTGTGGTTAATTTAGTAAGAAAGTATCTTAAAAGTGAAATAATATTAATTTTTAAGTATTTATCAGTATTCAGAATGAAACCTAGTAGACAGGCTGAAGAGTAATGTGGTTAGTGTGTGGACAGCAGCCAGAGTCAGTTTGGAATCTCAAGATCACACCTGTCAAGACTGGACTTCATTGCTTTCCAGAAGCTGTTATTGGTGGTGGTTGGTATTTCTCATACGACTAAAGTGTGTATGTTGGCAAGAAGGCAAGGTGAAATGCCAAGAAATAGAAATGGAGAGCTGACTGGAGACACATCATGAAAAACCTGTCTTTTAGGCTTGCATTTTGTGTCACAAAGGTGAAAGCCAATGGGGAGGAAAGTGACTCAGAGGATAACATGTTTACGACATTCTGTCTGCCTGATGGATGGTGGATGGCAAGAGAACAAACTTGGAGATATGGGTCTGTTAAGATAATGAGAGGTCCCATGAGAGGTAGACAGTAAAATGGGAAGAAATGCACAAGTTCCAAATCTGTATAAATGTTAAAATTCATAGGGTATGGAAATTGGTTCTAAGTACCTTAATTTAAAGCTTAAATTTAAAATTTTTTCATTAAAAATTAAATTTAAAAACTTGAAAAATTTAAATCTGGCATGCAGCTTTAATTTTTAATTTAATTAATTTCCATCATTTCAGTTATTATTATTACTTTTATTTATGAAATATAAAATAGGCTCTGGAGTTTTTCTTACCCCCACTCCAACCCCTCTCCCTCCCTGTTTCCCCTATATTATTACAATAATGTATCCTTCATAAACAGTCGTAAGTCCATCATTCTGCTGTTTAAGTGTATCCTGACATTGTAGGCATAGGCAATGGCAGTGAGTCCAGCATTCTATTGTCAAGATATATTTAATAATTTAATTGGGAGTCCATCTTCGATTCTTAAGTAGAGATGTACATCACATTGTATCTTCACATAGGCACATGATAGTTTATTACACAGTTACTACACATCCCCTTAAATGCAAAGCCATAAAGCAAAATCAACAACAGGAAGAAAAAATAAAAAATTTGCAACAACATGAAGTTAAATAACATGCTATTGAATGACTAATGAAAAAGAAAATAAAAAACCTTTTTTTTTAAGAAAATGATGCTACTGTATGACCCATGTGTCAGTGAAGAATATAAGGAAAAAAAATCTATTTTGAAGAATTGAAATCTAAATTTGACATGCAATTTTAATTATTAAAAAATGTTATTTATCTTGGGCCCTGTGTGTTTGCTCAGTGGCCAAATCCTCAGCTTCCAAATGCCAAGATCCCATATGGGTGCTGGTTTATGTCCTGGCAGCTCCACTTCCCATCCAGCTCCCTGCTTGTGGCCTGCAAAAGCAGTAGAGGATGGACCAAAAGCCTTGGGACTCAGCACTCACATGGGAGACCCAGAAAAAGCTCCTGGTTCCTGGCTTTGGATCAGTGGGCACTCAGTCTCTCCTTCTCTCTGTAAATTTGATCTGCCTTTCCAATATAAATAATTAATTAATTTTTTTAAAAAAAGCTATCTTCATGCTATTTGAAAGACAGAGATGTGGAAAGACAGAGGTATAGATAGGTAGCCAAAGAATTCTTTCATCCACCGTTTTATTTCTCAAATGCCTGTAGTGACCAAGCCTGGGCTAGTTCAAAATCAGGAGCCAGGGACTTAGTCTGGATCTTCCATGAGGGTGACAGAGAATCATGCAGTTGATGAATCACCTGCTGCCCCTCAGGTTATGTATTAACAGGGAGCGAAATCAGAACTGCAGGAGCAAGTACTCAAACCAGGCCCTCTGATAGCGGATGCAGCCATCCCAAGCACTGTCCTAACCAGAGCAGCTTGTTCTTCATTAAGAATCATTATTGAATTTTCAGTACAAAAATCTTAAATAAAGAAGGAAAAATGGTCTCTCTCTCTCTTTTAATAAAAGCATATATACAGAGAGGTGGAGACAGAGAAGAAGATCTTCCATCCATTGGTTCACTCCCCAAGTGGCCACAAATGCCAGTGCTGAGCCAATCCGAAGCCAGGATCCAGGAGCCTCTTCCGGGTCTGCCACATGGTGCAGGGTCCCAAGGCTTTGGGCCATCCTCGACTGCTTTCCTAGGCCACAAGCAGGGAGCTGGATGGGAAAGCTGGATGGGGTTGTTGGGATATGAACTGATGCCCATATGGAATCCTGGTGCATGCAAGGTAAGGACTTTAGCTGCTGGGCTAACGTGCCAGGCCCGGAAAAATAGTCTTTATTTAAAAATCTTTATAAAGTCTGTATCAATTAGAACAACTTAAATGTCTAAATCAATTATTGCAATTTTCATCCCACTAAATTGTACATATTAATTGCATCATCTATTTGCAGATTTCTCTTGATATTCTCCTTCCAAGGAATACATAACTTTGAAAAAAACAGAATGTTTTAAGTGACCTTTATTGAATGCAGAGCATTGACAGAAGTATGAAAACAAATATATTCTAATTGGCTAATATTTTTCTGAGTAAGAATGTCACAATTCATAAATAACCCAGTCTAATTTGGCTATAATTTTTACTGACAACAACAGATTTTTAAAAAATGATTGTTAGTCCTGCCTGGTCTGGTTTCCCCCCATCCCAGCTTTCCAGTGGGAGTGGCTGTCCAGCAGGGGAGCCCTCCATATCCCCCCTACTAGTTTTGCACTCTCCCTCCCTGGTTCTCACATGTGCTGGTTGGGCACTGCAGCCTAGTCTAATATGGCCCACCTCACCTTGGCATTTGCCAGTGGGTGTTGTAGCCTGGCCCAGCCCTGCCCTCCCCCAATTCCAGCTGACGTTGGTGAAAGTTACAGCCTACCCCAGCCCAGCAGTCATCCAACCCCAGCCATAACGTGCACTGGTATGTTTTGCGACCGAACCTGGCCCGACCTACGCTCTGCTCTGGTGCTCGGATTCGCCAGCGGGTGTTGTGAACTTGTTCAGCCTGGTCTGTCCCCCAACCCAGCCCCCGCCATACCAAATGTATGCCGGTGGGTCTTTCTCTGGCCTGGTCCGGGCTGATCCCTATTGTGGTTCTTGGGCTCACCTGCAGGGATTGTATTCCAACAGGGGAGTTTCCAAGCTCCTCTATCAGAATCTCTCTCTATGCCAGATCATGCGCATACTGGTGGGTCCATGGGCCAGCCCTACTTAGTCCACAACCTGATCTGGCAGGAACAGTGGCCTTCCATGACTGGCCTTCAACCCATTCCGGTTTTTACTGTTGGATGTTTCAGCCCAGCCAAGGCTTGTCCATACCTAGACACTGCTCACACATGACTCAGTAGGGGCAGAGATCTAGCTTAGTCCGTCCTACATCTACCCTGGTTCTCCAGAGCCCCAGAAGGTACTGGAGTTTAGTCCGGCTAGGTGTGCCCAGCTCCACTTCACACTTGTGCCAAGGGATACTGCAGTCATATCAAGACCAGAATGCAATCCCCTCTTCTGGTCCCCACACTCACCAGTGGGAACCCCCAATCCAGTAATGGTGTACTCTCAGATTCTCAACTAGGCCTACTCCCAGCCTTAGATTACACACATGTCAGTGGTTGCTCTGACCCAGTTGGCTTAGCCCCTCACCTGTCTCAGCTTTTGGTTTTGATGCTGTGGCCTAGTATCCCTGGCTCATGCAGACCAGTCGGTGTAAGAGCCTAGCTCAGCATGACCTGTGCTCCAGCCTGATTTCTGTTCTTTCTTGTGAGTTGAGGTTTGCTCGGCCCTGCCCGGTCCTCCCCCTTCCAGTTGCAGCTGTGGGCCTCATGTGAGCTGGATCAGGGAAAAGCCAGGCTAGGCTGACTGTTCCGAATGGTGCAAGCATAAATTAGAGAGGGTGAAGGTTGGTTGGGCTTTGCTGCAGCATCAGATGGCAGAGGCTGGCACTGGGGACTAATTCTGTCAAGTTAAACTCCAGAACCACCTGGAGAGTGCATAATCCAGGAGTGGGAGTGACCTAGTAGGGAAATATTGGGCACCTTCCTCTTGGGTTGCCACTCCCACTGGAGAGCGTGAAAACCAGGACTGGGCCAGGGGTGGACAGACAGAACGGCACCCGCCAGTATGTGTGTGGGCTGGATAATAGGGCAGGTTGGGTTGAATTAGGCTTCAATGCCCATTGACATGTATGAGAGCTAAATGGCATGTGGGACAGACTATACAGGTCTGCTGTACATACTGGCAAGCATGGGAAACAGGGCAGGAGGCAGGCCTGGTGGGGATTATGGAGAGTCACCCAGACTAGGCTGCAGCTCCCACTGGTTTGTGTGAGGGCTGAATATGAAGTGGGCAGGATCAGGCTGGACTGCAACACTCATTGATTCGTGAGGAAGACAGGGCTGGAAACAGAACTGGCCCATCAATTGCAGCAACCAGCATGTGCATAAGCTGATTGGGGCAACAGACTGTGCCAGACCCTGGACTGGTAAGCACACACAAAAATCAGGTCTGGGATCACCTCAGATGAAGTTTCTTTGGAGATCCCTCCAACTGAACTGCTGATCTCAGAACCCCAACCATGAAGATTATGTCAGTCAGTGGATTCTGAATAGACTTCATGGTGCTTGGAATGGCGAGATGGGGAGCAATTCAGAACTGTTGAACTATCAAAACTGCATGAGTAGGACCCCCGAAGCATGCCCCAAGTTGGTGACCTGGGATGGGTGGGAGGCTGTGTGGGGCTTTTCCCTTTATCTCTTTCCTTACCCCGATACAGAAAAAATAATAATAATATTAATATGGAAACAATGGTTTAACCCACTTTCCTGTAGTCCTTGAACCTTCTTGCCCTAATCAACTATATAAAGATTATCAAAATAAAAGGAACTCAACAACATCTGTGGGGGATGGATGGCTGAGCTGGTTAGTTAAAACTAAGCTTTAAAACCCAGGGACAAATACAAGAGCTAAATGGGATGTGGGACAGACTGGACTAGTCTGCTATACACACAGACAAAACAAGATAGGAAGCGGGCCTAGTGGGGGTTATTGTGGGTCGCCCCGACTAGGCTGCAGCCCCCACTGGTTGACACAAGTGCCGAGTACGTGCTAGGCAGAACCAACCTAGTCTGCAACACCCACTGGTTCCAGAGCAACTCCAATCCGAAAACAAAACCAGCCCAGGAATTGCACCTACAAGCTGATTGTGGCAATCACCAGCTGGACTCAGAACCCTAGCCAAGAAAAGACAGAGGACAGAATGGGTCAATCAACCATCTCAGATATATGTTGGCAGCGAAAACTGGGCGAAAGAAGACTCTATGATGGACAGTGTCAATCAGTGAACTCTGCAACGACCTCATCGAGCTAGGAGTGGCGAGACTGGCAGTGATTCATAACTAGAGAAATATTAAAACCACTAGGGGTTGATCGCAGCTAAATAGTCTCCCCAAGAAGCTGTTCAATCCATCTGGACAATGAGCAGCTGGACTATGTGCTTGGCATCTGTTTGCAACGGAAGAATCTTGATTGAATTTGAACTGTAATGCTGCAACGGGGTGGGGGGTCCACCGTGGGGGGAGGGATGGGGAGGGGTGGGGAGGAATCCCAGAGCCTATGAAACTGTCACATGATGCAAAATAATTAATAAAAAAATGATTGTTAGGACTGATGGTATGGTACAGTGGATTAAGCTGTTGGTTGCAATGACAATCTGTAATCTGTGTGTAAGACTTGGAAGGATCCCGGCTCCTGGCTTTGGCCTGGTTCAGCCCTGTCTGTTGTTGCCATGTGGAGAACGAACCAGAGGATTGAAGATCTCTTTCTCTGTCTTTCCCCGTCCTCTGTAATCTGCTTTTCAAATAAATCGGTGCATACTTCCCTCCCCCAGGAGATTTAAGTTATATCTCTCTTTCTCTCTCTCTTTTTAAAGATTTATTTGTTTTTATTGCAAAGTCAGATATACAGAGAGGAGGAGAGACAGAGAGGAAGATCTTTCATCCAATGGTTCACTCCCCAAGTGGCTGCAACAACTGGAGCTAAGCCAATTTGTAGCCAGAAGCGAGGAGCTTCTTCCAGGTCTCCCACATGGTTTCAGATCCCAAGGCTTTGAGCTGCCCTTGACTACTTTTCCAGGCCACAGGCAGGGAGCTGGATGGAAAGCAGGGCCACCTGGATTAGAACTGGCACCCATATGGGATCCTGGTGCGTTCAAGGTGAGGACTTTAACCACTATGCTATCATGCTGGGCCCTATTTTATCTGTTTAATTAACTTGAATTTTCTCATTGAGAAATAACTCCTTGAAGCTGGAAAACAATATTACTTGAAGGCTTAGTGTTGTTTTAATTAATTAATGTATTACTATACTGTTCAGGCATTTTTTTCTTTGATGACAATAAACAATCTTTTTTTTAAAATAAAAATCTGTATTGAAGTATTTTTATTTTACTTATAGCTGTCATTTAGGTCACACATCCCTTCCTTATTAATGAGCCAGAATATGTGCATATTGACTTACTAAATTACATTCATGAGTTATCTATGGCTAATAATCAGCTGATGTTAATAAAGATCATCATTTGCCTTTATATTATGCTGCAGCTAAGCAAATGTTTTTATTTCTTTTCACCTCATTTATCATCTCAAATAAGCTGTCACAGAGGAAGCAAAACAGTAATTCTTCACTTTAGCCATGAGAACACAGAAATTGAGGAACCATGAGTCTTTCTCAAAAGCCACTGGCTGTTTGTGGGGAAGTTAGCCTTGAAAACAAGTCTCCAGGAGGTGCTTTCTCCATCATGAGCTGTTAGTGAGCTAGGAGTCGGTGAGGCCTGTGACCTTTGCAGATGTCTGACCCAAGCATGGCTTGCCCACTCAGTCATGATTACTGCTTGTCAGTCAGCCCACACTCCTGTGCTGTTCCATGCCATCATGTCTGACTCTTGTATCTCGAGCCTCCTCAAGCCTCACCATCTCCTTCAGAATCTGTCTCCTCCCACTAGGGGCTGGTTGAGGGGGAGAGGACAGCTTTCTGTGCTTGGCTGTATGTCAGAGATAATCATCTATCAAGGCAGTTTTCCATCAGATCTCTTGATCCGTCTCAGTATCATGCATCCGCCTGCCAGCGGCACAGTGCCCTCGCACGCACATGCACATTTACACTCAGCAGCGGACCTGCATCATCATTCTTGGAAAGAAGCTGGGCGTTGGGAGGAAATGAGGGTTTGACTGTGAGCCCTCCTCTCCCGCTGCACTGGCCTTCATGTGCCTCCTTTGTCTTCCCACTCTTCCGCTCTTGGTGCTTCCCTCGTTGGCTATGCACACTCTACTTATCCACCTCAGGACATGTTTAGCGATACACTTTGGTTTTGAAATACATGCACTTAAGACACTGAGCTGTTACCATGGTTAACATGCGACAGATGTTGTCAAGCAAATGTGACTGCATTTCCTTTTAGAAACTGATATTTCTCATAAATACTAAAATGTCTCCTCTTTTAGGGAATGATATTTTTCTAAGAACTTTCAGAAAAGCATTGATTAATAAGCCAAATTGATCAAATGTGTTAAAGCCTCAAATGTCTTTTGTTTATCTGCGGGGAGAGCTTCAGCTGACCTCAGTAGCTGTTATTGTATTAAACCTTCTTTTGTTCACAGAGGTTTCATTTTGAAATTGGTTTATACTTCACTGTTCAGAAACAGAAGTAAAACTGTTTGTAGAGTGGATTCAGGGTCAACGGGCTTTCCTGTTTTCTCTTTTGGTGTTAACCACAGATATCTTTAAGAACATGGCCTTTCTAAATGACCCTTTTGGTTTCTATAGCTACTATTTTGTGGATTGAAGTTCAACAGTTTGTGGGCTGGACAATTTGACTTGGTAAGCCCCTAAGCTCATTCCGGAGAAAAAGAAAAAAAAAAAAGACTTATCCGTGTGAAGAGATATCCTGAAAGCCAGGCAAACCCCAAGTCCTGAGCTTTGTGATGCTGGGTGATGGCATCTCTATGTCAGGCCATAGAAACCAGCCACTGCATGGCTTCTCACCATTCCACAGTCACCGTCTTGATTTGCAGGAAGAGTTGATAAAGGAGATGACTTCAGCCTTTCTGTTATTTCCAGGTTGTCAAACTTTCCATCAGACTAAAGGAGGGGAGAAAGAAGAAAGGAAGGAAGGAGGTAGGGAGGGAAGGAAAGGGGAAGAGGAGAAGAAAGAAAGGAAACTGCAACATTTTCATTATTCAAGCAACAGTTTAGCAACTGTTCAGGAATAGGTGCTATGCTTCTTGAATGAGAAACCATAATTTAGCAAGATACACCAGGGATTGTTATAGCATTCCACTTTTGGCTCTAAGTCCTCATAATGGCATTTTATTGAATTCACATTTCTATGTTAGCTACTATGATTTTTCTAGAAGTAAAATGGAAAGACAGTATAACAGACTTGATGGCATTCAGAGTTAAACTATGATGCACAGTTGAACCAAACTGCAAGAGAGGTTGGGTAAGAAGATACTTAGTATATTCAGTTTCTGTAAGAGAGAAGAGCAAGAGGAGCCAGGCATTTGGCACAACAGTTAAGTCACCGTTTGAAATCCCCATCTACACTCCCTAGTGGAGTGCCTGCTTGAGTTCCATCTCTGAGCTTAATACCTTTTCCTGTTAACACACACCGTGGAAGGCAGTAGGTGATAGTACAAATACTTGGATCTCTGGACCTAGGCCAGGGAGACCCAGGTGGCATTCCAGGATTGTAGCTTCAGCCTGGCCCAGCCCTGGTTCCTGTGGGCATTGGTAGAAAGAACCAGTAGATGGAAGATCTTTTTCTGACTTTTCAATCTTCCCTTCTTTCTTTCACTCTTAGATTTTTATTTCAAATAAAATGGAATATAAGGTAGCAACAGATTTTATTTTTAATGAAATAGCAAGAGAAAAAAAAAGATGCCAGGAGTGACAACTAAGTTAGTCAACCAGGTGAGAAAAAATGGCTTGGGCATATTCGAGGGAGTAGAACCTGCAAAGTGTATAAGACAAGTACATATCTCACTAGAGCTAGAGACTGGTAGAAATTAAGAGATGTAATTAGGAATGCTCTGCACCAGGACCTTACCTGTCAAATGAAGAAACTTGAAATTTTTTTCTATCTAGCCATGGGAACACTTAAATGTTTGTGAGAAGAAAAGTGACCTTATGAAAGCAATATTTGAGGATGATTTGCCTAGCCAAGGAGCATAGAATGTTTGGGAGGAGAAAGAACTTAAAGGAAGGGGCAAGAGACCATTGCAGGAATCCCACTGTGGCATATTAGGGCAGGAGTGGAGATTATAATGTATAAATGGCAAGGGCTTGTTGACTGACAGACGATTAAAAAAAAAAAGGAGCATCAAAGCAAAGTGATTTTTCAGCTTTAAGCCTGGAGTACTGTAAAAGTGTCAGAAGGAGATATAGTTTATTAATTCCAGTGTGGCTATTCAGTTTGAGGAGAGGCAATGAGATGTCCAGCAGAATTGCAATGGGCAGGTAATACTCAGCCCACAAGTTGTTAGACATAAGAAATAATGCCCCATTCTGTTCCTCTCCAGGATGTGTATTTGGAGCCAGAAATGCAATGATTTTTCCTAGAAGGTTTATAAAGTGCTTCAGAGTATGAATGTGAGTTTGTACTCTGTACTTGGCCAAGAGAAACCTGAACATTTTGAAGTTGGTAACAACGGGTCTCCAAACATCAAGTAAACATTTCCTAAAAATTAGGATGAAATATTCAGAGAGGCATTCCCACAGAGTGCAGAAAGAGAATCCAGGCTGGATAATGGCTGAGACAATGTCACAACTATGACGAATGTTACCACCAATTTCTAAGTGAGGAAGAGCAGAAGTGTCCAGAAACAGCTGTACATTTCCATCCATGTTATTTGTTTCATAAGCAAGGTATAATTCTCTTTCTAAGAGGAACAGAAATGTCCAACAGATTCACTGACAGGTGTTTAAGTTAAACAACCTCTATGCAAACTTTTAGAAGTAAATACCTCATCTGAGTGGCTGGGAACCAACCAATATAGTTAAGATCTGTGCCAAAAATGACAAAATCAATTGAGACACTTCAGATTCAACTAGGTCTGCTTTGGTCACATAAGCTGACAAGTTGGTACTGAAGCTTGCTTTGAGCTGAGGATGATCCAAAAATGTAATTGTAAGTAGAAAAGGGAAAATATGCAGCTAACAGATTCCCTGCATGGAATGTAAATGTGCTCCTCAGTCTAACATGGGGTGACATTGTGGAGGGCTTTTAGTTAACCTACTGGTTAGCATGCCTGCTTCCTTTGTTGCCGTGCTTGGGTTTGAGCCTGTTTTGCTTCTGTTACTAGCTTCTTGCTAATGTATACCCTGGGAGGCAGCAGATGATGGCTCAACCAGTTGGGTTTCTGCCACCCGGTACAGGGGCCCAGGATGGAATTTCTGACTCCCAGCTTTGGCCTGGCACAGTATCAGCTGTTATAAGCATAGGGGTAGTGAACCAATGAATGGAATATCTCTGTCCCTCTGTCTTTCAAATGAAGTTAATTAATTTCTTTCTTCTTTTAAGATTTATTTTATTTTGATTGGAAAGTCAGAAATACAGAGAGGAAGATCTTTGGTCCACTGGTTCACTCCCCAAGTGGCCTCAAAGGCTGGAGCTGCACCAATCCGAAGCCAGGAGCCAGGAGCTTTTCCCAGGTCTCCCACACACATGCAGGGTCCCAAGGCTTTGGGCTGTCCTCGACTGCTTTCTCAGGCCACAAGCAGAAAGGTGGATGGGAAGCGGGGTCGCCAGGATTAGAACCGGTGCCCATATGGAATTCTGCTGTGTTCAGGGCGAGGACTTTTGCTGCTAGACCACCTTGCTGTGCCCTGTTTTTTTCTTTTCTTTTCTTTTCTTTTCTTTTCTTTTCTTTTCTTTTCTTTTCTTTTCTTTTCTTTTCTTTTCTTCTCTTTTCTTTTCTTTCTTTCTTTTTTTTTTAAGACTTATTTATTTAGAGGCCAAGAACTCTGAGGTCATCCACTCCATTTCAGATCTCCCACATGGGATGGACGATGCACAGATCCTTCCTCACAGGAGCTAATGTCATCGAAACAATAGCCAGGAACCCTGAGTGGTCCTCAGAAACAGAAGAACAGTAAACTCCCTTTGGGACTTGGGAGGGGAGCTTTCTCTGGTCCTTACTTAGTTCCAACTTTGGATCCCCACCCTCTCTTGCAATGACCATCAGGCTTGCTCCTGAGCACCCACCCCCCTGCAAAATTATTGGAGTAGGCAGACAGACACCAACAAGGAAAGCTTAGAATCAGACAGGAAACAGTCAGCTTGGACTCACATCCACCATACTAGGTAGGACACAAAGATTAGTTACTCCTCACTAAGGTAGTGAAGATTTGTCTGCACACCCCTCCTAAAACGGTTTTGCGCCTCAATTGTTAACATATGCCTTGTTATAGTTATAAGCCTGTTCGGACTATCCTAAAATTCGCCAACTTCAGTAAGAATTATGCTTCAACACTATAATCTGCTAAATACTAAAATGAAAATAGACGTGAAACAGCTGAATAGTACCCTATAACCATTTTAAGGTGTATAGCAGCCAATTCTGTGTATAAACTAAAATTGAAATGTCAAGGAAGTAGTCACAGGATGTGGTTTAGAACTTGCATTTTCTGACATATTGGTCACTCAATAGCATGTCAATTAACTCCATAATGTTGTAAGTTGTTGTTGAGGTTATGTTGTGGCATTTCATTGGAGGGGATGATATTCTGCCAGCTCTGCCTTCAGACCAGAGATGGTCTCCCCAAGAAACTGTTGAATTTATCTGAACAATAAGATGCTGGACTCTATGCATGATACATGCTTGCAATGAAAGAATCTTGACTGGATTTGAACTGTAATATTGCAACAATGTGGAGGAATCCACCATGGGGGGAGAGTGCAGGGAGTGGTTGGGGGAATCCCAGAGCCTATGAAACTGTGTCATAAAATGGAATGTAACTAATTAAAAAAAAGACTTATTTTCATCGGAAATTCAGATGCATAGAGAGAAGAGACAGAAAAAGCTCTCTGCCGGTTCACTTCCCAAGTTGCTGCAACACCAGAGCTGAGCTGATCCGAAGCCAGGACCCAGGTGTCTCCCCTGTGGGTTCAGGACCCCAAAGCTTTGGACCATTCTCTAGTGCTTTCCTAGACCACAGTCCAAGGAGCTGAAGTGAAGTAGAGCAGCCAGGATACAAACCAGTGCCCATATGTGATCCTGGCACATGCAAGGCAAGGACTTTAGCCACTAGGCTACCACGCTGAGCCAAGTTAATTAATTTCAAAAATGAGGTTTCATTCTGAAACTCGTTGCAAATTGAAAATACATTCAGTACACATAACTTACCAAACATAATAGCTTAGCATGCCTTAAACAGGCTCAAGACTCTTACATCAGCCTACAGTTGGGCAAAAGAACTTAACACACAAAGCCTATTTTATAAGCATTGAATATCTCTAGTAGTTTATTTAGTTTTATACTGAAAATGAAAACAGAACAGGTGTGTGGGTGTGCTTTGGGACTGCCATAAAGTCAAGCCATCACAAGTTGAGGATCATTTGTAATTATAAATTGTAATTAGAAAAAAGTTATTTACAAGAAAAACTTATAATTCCAGAAAAATGAATTTAATTTCTTAAATTAAAAAAAAAACTTTTGCAAAGTGTTGGAACAACGAGAATGCAATACTCCATACAGTAGTTTAATTTTGTTAAGTAAGAGTGAGCATCAGCTTTCATTTCCAGATTTTTTATCTTTTCATAGGATTTGTCAGTACACTGGGTTGCCAAAGCAGTAAAGAAACCTGCAGGTGTTGTGTCAGAGTGTGACATCACCACCTTTGATGCCAGCATCCCATTTCTGCACCGATTTGAGTCTGGGCTACCCCACTTCCGATTCAGCTCCCTGTTAATGCTGGCTTTGACCTTGCTCAGCCATTGCAGCATTTGGGGAGTGAACTGATAGTTGAAAGGTTGCTCTCTCTTTCTCGCTCTCTCTCTGCCTCTCTTTATATAATACCATCTTTTAGAGAAATAAATAAATCTTTAAAAATAAAGAAAGAGGGCCCAGCTCAGTAGCCTAGTGGCTAAAGTCCTCACCTTGCATGTGCTGGGTTTGCAAATGGGCACTGGTTCATATCCCAGCTGCTCTACTTCCTTTCCAGCTTCCTGATTCTGGCCTGGGAAAGCAGTAGAGGATGGCCCAGGAGAAGCTCCCAGCTCCCGGCTTGGATCAGCTCGGCTATGGCCATGGTAGCCACCTGGGAAGTGAAGTAGTGGAAGAAAGATCTTTCTGCCTCTCCTGCTCTCTGTAAGTCTGACTTGCCAGTAAAAATTAAAAAGGAAAAAAGAAAAGAAAAGAAAGAACCATGCAGGTAGAAGAATTTCATGAATGCTACCTGCTGGATCCTCCCATTGCTTGTGTTATATAAATTTCAGAGTGAGAATGCACATTGCACTTTGGTTTATATTTTGAATATTGTGTTCATGTTATAAATACGAGTAGTTATGAAATGAAATATAATAGATATGATTATATAAAGCACCAAATGATTCATTCTTTTTTAAAAATTATTTATTATTTTTAATTCATTAATTACATTGTATTATGTGACACAGTTTCATAGGTACTTGGGTTCTCCCCACCAAATGATTCATTCTTTATGCAGAAGATATAACCTGGATGTGTCTGTGGAGGAGAAAAAAATGAAGGATATTTGCTTTAGACATGAAAATGGAGAAAGCAGCTATTGAACATAAAATATCAAAGAAGAAATAGCAACATAACGGATCCACCGACAGCACATTTCCTCAAGGTTTTTTTTCCTTGCTTTAAGATTTATTTCTTTTACTTCAAAGTCAGTTGCAGAGAGAGAGAAGGGGTGGTATGGAAAGTTATTCTATCAGCTGGATCGCTCTGCAAATAGCCACAATGGCCAGAGCTCAGCTAGTCAAAGCTGGGAACCAGAAGTTTCTTCTTAGTTTCCCACACAACTTCAGGGATCCAAGACCTTGGACCATCCTCCACTACTTTCCCAGGCTTTGGGAAGGGAGCTGGGTCAAAATCGGAGTAGCTGACTTAAGCCAGTGCCCATATGGGACACCTGTATTACAGGCAGAGGATTAGCCTGCCATGCCAGCTCCCTGATTTTTTTCTTTACTTATTTACTTAAAGATGTAGACAGATAGTGAGGTCTCTTTTGGCTTAACTCCCCCAAATGCCCACAACAGCCAAGACTGGGTCAGGCTGAAGCTAGGGTATACAACTCAATTTAGGTCTCCCATGTGAATGGCAGGGATTCAAGGACTTCAACTACTGCCTACGGCCTCAGAGTACATATTAGCAGGAAGCTGGGATGTGGAATGTAGCTGGGTTTCAGACACTGTGATACCCATGTGGGCATCCCACAGAGCATCTTGACTGTTCCTTCTAACTGCCCATACCTCTTTTCAGGTTTAAAGAAAAAATTTCACATGGTCCTGGATTTTAGCTTGTGTTTTCTTCTTTAGCATTTTACATTTCATTGAACTCTGTTCTTGAATGGTCTCTGTGGAGATGCCAAATGTAATTCTTTTTAAAATTTTAAAAAATGTTATTTACTAAAGATGTTTTTATTTATTTGAAGAAATTTTGGAGAAATTTTCCATTCACTGGTTCACTCCCCAAATGGTCACAACAGCCAGAGCTGAGCTAGGCTGAAGCCAGGACCCCTGAGCTTCTTCCAGGTTTCCCACGAGGGTGCAGGAGATCAGGTACTTGGGATACCTTCTGCTTTCCCAGGTTCATTACAAGAAACTTGAATGATAGTGGAGCAGCCGGGTCTTGAACTGGTGTCAATATGGGATGCCCGCATTGTAGATGGAACTTAACCCACCACAAGGGCAGCCCCGTCAGATATAATTCTTGGTTCCTTGTAGAAAAGATGTGTTTCTGGGTTCTTTCTTAAAAAACAATAAATTCACTTTATTTTTTATGATGTTTACAGAGTTTAAAAAGATGTACACTCATGTGGGCCACAAACCAAGGTGAAGAGGGTTGAGAAACGGGGAAAAGTGGATGAGACAACTGCCTCCAATCTCTTTTTTTTTCCTTCCTATATCTGGGGAAAGAGGGCAGAGAAGGGGAGAGGGCTGCTCCCAGCAGTCCAATTGTATCAGTGCCCAGAAGTGGGGGGTGGCCACCGATGTCATCCCAGGGTTCCCGATGTGGAACATGTTCTGAGTACACTGCTTAAGTAGTTTTGATAGCTCTGAGGTGCTGTTGATTTGTTGCTCCAAGGTCGAGGAAAGCCTTCAAAAGTCCATTGGCTGACCTAGCCTACTTAGAGTTTCCTATTATCCAGGAACTTGTCCGGGAGAGCTGTCTAATTTGTTCAGTCCTCCATTGTACTAGATGTTCTCTGCAGGCCTCAGTGAGTTGGTTGTCATGTCCTCCATGAACATGTGGGCATGCTGTCCACTACATAGGCCTCAGCAACCATCGAGACCCAGTTCTGAAACATGCATCCTATGATCAGGCCACAGATCCTATGATTTAACCACTGTCAGAGTTCTGAGTCCAGTGGTTCAGTGGAGGAGGTCCCTAAAGAAACCTCACTAGAGAGTATCCCAGACTTGACTCCTGCATGTACCAGCCAGTGCAGGGTCTGGCTCAGTTTGTCACTCACATCAGCCTACACACACACACACAGGTTACAGTCACCTGATCAGTTCTGTCCCCAGCCCCATCTCCTATACAAATCAATGGATGCTACAACCCATTCTAACCCTGTCCACCACACACTTAGCCATTACACACACCAGTGGGAACTGCAGCCCGGTCCGAACAACCCCAAATAATGTCCACCAGGCCTGCCCCCAGCTCTGGTTCCTGCACATGCTGGTGTGTGCAGCAGAATGGTCCAGTCCATCCCACATCCCATTCAGCTCTTGGACACATCAGTGGGTGTTGGAGCCTAGCTCAGCCCAAGCAACCCCACTATCCAGCCCACACTCATGCTGGTGGGTGCCACTGCCTATTCAACTAGGCCCATCCCCGACCCTAGTTCTCATGCTCAATGGTGGGAGCTGCAGCCCCATTAGAGGGGTACCCACAATTTCCCTACTAGTCCAACTCCCCACCACAGATCTTGCACTTTCCAGGTGGTTCTGCAGTCTAACCTGGCAGGACTTGCCCCCGTCCTAACACCTGCCAGCCAATGTTGCAGCAAAGCAAAACCAGTCTGCACTTACTCATGCACAGGCTCATGCATGCACCTGTGGATACAGTTGCTTAGCCTAGCCTGGCTCTCCCCCTAATCCAGCTCACATGCATGCCAACAGGTTTTGTAGCCCTGCCCAGCCTGGTCTGCCCCTAGGTCTCAGCTCTCACATTCACCAGCAGGAGCAGAGGCCCAGCAGGAAAGCTCTTGCAGCTCCCACGCCTACTGGGTTTGCCCCTGCCTCTGGGTCTTACATGTGCTGGTAGACACTGCAACTAAGTCTGTCATGGCCCACCTCACTCAGCATTCACTGACAGATGCTTCAGCCTGGCACAGCCTGGACAGTCCCCAGTCCCAACTCTAATGTGAATTCACTGGTATTGTGGCCCAATCTGACCTGTCATGCACCCCATCCTGGTTCTCACATCTGGCAATGCATGCTATGAATTGGCCCAGCCTGGCCTGCTTGCAGACCTGACCCACGTGTATGCCAGTTGGTATTGTAACCTGGCTTGGTTTGAGCTGCTCTCAGCCTCAGTTCTTGCACCTACCTGCAAGGATTGTGTCGTAACAGAGGAGTTCCCCAAGCTCCTCTATCAGGTCTCCTCCCAGTGGCAAATCTCACACATGCCAATGGGTTCTCGGCCCAGCCTGACTTGACTCACTTCCTGTCCTGGCAGGTACAACAGTCTTGCCCGACCAGCCCACATCCATTTGGGGTCTTACTGTTGTGTGCTTCAACTCAGCCATACCTGGTCCACCTCCAGACCAGCTCTCGAATGGTTCAGCAGATGCCAAGACCTAGCTCAGCTCATCCTATACCCACTCTGGCTCTTGCAAGCACCATCGGAGCCTAACCCAGTCTGGCACACTCAGGACCTAATCCACACTCATGCCAAGGTGTCCTGCAGCCATGTCCAGCCCAGTTTGCTGCCACCATTCTGCTCTCACACTCACCAGTGGGAACTGCAGCCCAGCCGGGGCATCCTTTTAGCTCCCCGTCCAGGCCTACTCCCAGCCACAGATCTTGCATATGCCAGTGATTGCTCTGATACAGCTCAGCATAAATCATCACCCAGCTTGCTGAGTCAAATGCTGAGGCCTGGCCTGGCCTAGCTGCCCCAGTCCCAACTTTTATTGGTTGTTGCTGCAGCCTCACCCTGCCCAACCTGCCTCCATCCCTGGTTTTCATACAAGCCAGTAGGTGTGATAGCACAGCTTAGCCTGGCAGAGTCCAAGCCCTGTCTTGGCTCTTGTGCATGCCAATGTGCTGTAGTTTAACCCAGCCCTGCCCAGTCCACACCCCACTCCCTAAAAGCAACTCATACACCTGCCAACAAATGAAGCAGCTCTCTCCAGGTTGACTAACACCCAGCCCTGACTCACATGCTCACTAGCAGGAGTGACAGACCACCAGAGAGTTCCCCAAGTTCCCCACCAGGCCCACTGCCATACCCAGGTCTCACATGTGCCAGCAGGTGCTAGGCCCTACCCAGCAGTGTCCGTCTTTGTCTATGCTTGTGGATGTGGCAGCCTGGCCTGCTCCATGACCAATTCTTGGGTGTACCTGTGGGTGCTACAGCCTGGACCAATTCAGCCTGTTCCCAATCCCAGCACCCATGAATGTTGGCAACTTCCATGGTCATGTCTAGACTGACCTGTCACCATCCCCAGCCTTTGAACAAACCAGCTGATATGGCAGTCCCACAGGGGTAAGCCCACAATTCCTCACAGAATCTGCCCTGGGACCTGGTTCTCTTATGTACTATTTAGTGTCATTGCCCAGCCTAATATGGTCCATACTCTGCCCTGACACTCACTGGTGAGATCGAGCCCTGCCAGGCAAGAACTCCATTCATGGCCTTTCATGGATGCCTGTAGGTGGTGGTTGATTCCAACAAGCCCAGTTGAGGTATCTAACTTGGGGTGTGTGCGCATGTGCGTGTGTATTAGTTTGATCCTGAAAGGTCTTCCAGTTTCCCTTCTCTAAGCCACCTGGTCTCAGGTCCCTCATTTACCAGAAGTACAGTAGCCTGATTGGTGGAAGTCCCTGAGAAGTCACGCCTCACCTGTCATGTTCTCCCTCAACAGTCCTCCCGCCCACAATCTCCAGACCTGCTTCTCTGAGGAATCCACAGCCCCCCATGCCTGTGAGCATGCAAATCCCCAATCGCAGTTCTCTGGTGTGCCATGCCAGCCTGGGATCCTGCCTGTCTACTCAGGGCCCACACATGCTCACACACAGTTCCTCAGACCGTGTCTGCTGGCATGCTGGCATCTGCCCTCCATGTATCCTTTTTTTAAAAATTTCATTTTATGACACAGTTTCATAGGCTCTGGGATTCCCCCAACCACTCCCTGCACTCTCCCCCCATGGTGGATTCCTCCACATTGTTGCAATATTACAGTTCAAATCCAGTCAAGATTCTTTCATTGCAAGCATGTATCATGCATAGAGTCCAGCATCTTATTGTTCAGATAAATTCAACAGTTTCTTGGGGAGACCATCTCTGGTCTGAAGGCAGAGCTGGCAGAATATCATCCCCTCCAATGAAATGCCACAACATAACCTCAACAACAACTTACAACATTATGGAGTTAATTGACATGCTATTGAGTGACCAATATGTCAGAAAATGCAAGTTCTAAACCACATCCTGTGACTACTTCCTTGACATTTCAATTTTAGTTTATACACCTTAAAATGGTTATAGGGTACTATTCAGCTGTTTCACGTCTATTTTCATTTTAGTATTTAGCAGATTATAGTGTTGAAGCATAATTCTTACTGAAGTTGGCGAATTTTAGGATAGTCCGAACAGGCTTATAACTATAACAAGGCATATGTTAACAATTGAGGCGCAAAACCGTTTTAGGAGGGGTGTGCAGACAAATCTTCACTACCTTAGTGAGGAGTAACTAATCTTTGTGTCCTACCTAGTATGGTGGATGTGAGTCCAAGCTGACTGTTTCCTGTCTGATTCTAAGCTTTCCTTGTTGGTGTCTGTCTGCCTACTCCAATAATTTTGCAGGGGGGTGGGTGCTCAGGAGCAAGCCTGATGGTCATTGCAAGAGAGGGTGGGGATCCAAAGTTGGAACTAAGTAAGGACCAGAGAAAGCTCCCCTCCCAAGTCCCAAAGGGAGTTTACTGTTCTTCTGTTTCTGAGGACCACTCAGGGTTCCTGGCTATTGTTTCGATGACATTAGCTCCTGTGAGGAAGGATCTGTGCATCGTCCATCCCATGTGGGAGATCTGAAATGGAGTGGATGACCTCAGAGTTCTTGGCTTACGAGGTCCATACATCTTTAAAAAACAGAATAGGCAACTATGCTGGCACATTGGTATAGTTAACACAAACTTGGCATTAAGCAGGTCCAGGATGCCCACCAGCTATTGTGCTTTTCTTCCAGTAGTATAACATTTGCCTAGGTCCTATGCAATCTAGGCAGTTGCCTATAGCTGGTGTTCTGGCTTTTTTCAAGGGTTACCCTTTTTATTTGATTCCCTGTAGTTCAAATGACAGCCTTAGGTGCTTTGATCGATGTTTATCTTTCATAGTGTTTTTCAAGTTTCCTGTCCTGGCATGTGTTTAGTGTCTGTCTTAGTGCCTTTTCTGCTGCTGTAACAGAACAACATAGACTGGGTCATTTATTTAAACAAAATGCTTATTTCTCACAGTTCTCCTGGCTGGGAAATCCAGGAGCATGTGGTCTCTTCTGGTAAGGCTCATCCCACCACCTTGTCCCATGAGAGATGGGAGTGCCTTAGGCAGAGAGAGATTGGGGACTAAATTTATCCTTTTATCAGGAGTCCCTTCCCCCTTCGTGAGGGTGGAGGCCTAATGGCCCAATCACTTCTCAAGGATCTCACCTTTTAATGTCAGTGTGGAAGGAAGCATTCATCCACAGCATGGCCTTTGCATTTGCCATGCCTTCTCCCTGGAACGTTCTTCCAGTAATCCTCTGTCCCTCTGGTGTGCTAACTTCCTTTAGGCCTCTGCTCAAATGTCATGGCAGCAGGAAGACTTTCTGGCTCTGTATCAAAAATAACATCACTTCTCCCTCTCCAGATCCTCTACCTGGACTCACGCTCCTCTCCATCTGACACTGGCTACATTCATTAGTCTATCAGCTCTCACTGGAAACTCTTAAATATGCAGGGAATTTTACCTCACTGATGTGTAATTTCTCCCCAGAATGGTGTCTGACACAAGGCAGATACTGAGTAACCAAATTCTTGGTTCATGTTCCACTGCATCTCCCAGGCCATCCGTAGGGAGCTGGACTAGAAGTGAAGCAGCCATATAGCATGCCAGCATGGCAGCAGGTGACATAACCCACTGTGCCACAACACCAGGTCCTTCATTAATCTTTTCTAAAATACATCACCACTAGGTTGGATGTTTGTTCGATGCAAAAGTTTTGACACTACTTGAGATGCCCCCATCCCATAGGAGTACCTGGTTCAAGTTCTGACAACTCTGATTCTGGTACAGCTTCCTGCTACTGCAGGTTCTGGGAGGCAGCAAATGATGGCTCAAGGACTTGGGTCCTGGCCCTCACTGTAGAAGATCTGTATGGAGTTCCAAGTTCCTGGCTATAGCCTGACCCAGACTCAACTGTTAGAGGCATTTGAGGAATGAGCCAGTAGATGAAGGATTTCTTTTTCAGTCTGCCTTTAAAATAAAATAAAAATAAATCAATAAAGCCTGCTACTGTTTACTTACTCACGAGTATCTTATCTTTAGGCTCATGAGACAGAACATCTGCCTCCTAGATCCCTATGATGATCATGAAAGCACATGCTCAAGTTAGATACAGCGTAAGCAAGCTTCTTTCAACACATTTGTGATTAATCTGTAAATGGACCTGCTAGTAGGGCTTTTGACAATTGATAGCCCAAATACAGTTTTGGGTGAATGCTTTTGAAGCCATCCAGTACTCGTTCATGGATAACACTATTGAACACAAGAGTTCTCATTTATAATTAGAAGTACCAAGCCACCCCATGGGAAAGCACATCAGCCATGGGCATCTGTCATGGTATGTTTAGTTGGACACTGAAGCCTAATCCTTGACTGCCCTGAAAAGTATATATACACTTGTCATTCCTGGGAAGTTGACTGGAAGAGATATGAGAGGATTGTAAACAAAGACCAGCATAATAGGTGTGGTATGCAGCAAAGGGCAGGGGAGAGGGCAGTGGTGACCCGGGATGTCCAGAGAGCATAGTCTGGTTCCTTCAGTTGCAGTTGGGCCCTTGGATTTCTTCATTAGTTTTACAGAGGCAGAGATCTAGAGGTCTCCAATTGGCTGGTTCTCTCCCCAACTGCCTGCAATAGGCAGGGTTAGTGCAGGTCTAAATTGGAAAGACAGAAACTCCATCCAGGTCTCCCACATTGAGTGGCAGGCATCTGATCGTCTGAGCCATCACTGCTGCCTCCAAGAATCCACATCAGTGGTAAGCTGGAACCAGATCCACTCAGGAGAGGAATCCAGGCACTCCTATGTGGGATGCACATCCCCTAACCACCAGGCAGAGGATTACTTTCCATAGACTTTTTTGGGAAGCCTCTCTAGCAAGATGTAAACTTCTGACTTTAAAGCAGAATCTCCTCCCATATTTTTGTCCTTAAAGAACAGCTTCTACTAATAATTCTACAGAGAAGCTTAAGGCCTCCTCCTATCCTTACAGAATCTAGATGTAACTAAGAAGAACCCTGGGGAGCAGGGTGGAAAGCTACTCCTTTGTCTCTAGGACACTTACTCAACTTCCTTGGATCTCAGTTTCCCTGCCTGCTAAATAGAGATAACAATAATGTACACAATAGGCTGCTGTAGGTATCAAATGAGATGACGGGAGTCAAGTAAGGCCTGGAACCAGCAGTGTAGTCAGTCTCCTGTAAGGTGATATGAATCATTACTTCTTCTACCTTCTTTCTGTTCCCACATTCATTCTCACTGCTTTGTTTTCTTTCTCCTCACTTCCCCATCCAACCTGATTGCAGTTATTAGTTGCAAGTGTTTATTGAGAACCAGTCCACTGTCATCAAATGGTCTTTCAGGAAAGTCAATATGTATCTGAGGATTAAGCAAGCTATTATCAGAATCAATGGGCTGGGAGATATTGGTCAGAGACTGTGTGCTGAAGGATGTACACTTGCATAGCAATGCACTGTGGGATGCTGTTCCATAGCTGGGGACAGTATTGCTCTGGGGTTGTGTTAGGTGGCTGGCCTTGATGGAGGGTAAAGGTTAGCCATGTCAGTTCCTCTGAAATTTGTCTGCTTTTGGAGTCAAGAGACTTTTGGGTAAGGCCTTTCTGGAGGGGAAGACGGGAGGAGGTGAGTTTCACTGCCTCTTGAAGTCTGTTGAGAGTACAGACCCCATTTGCCTGTGCAGTCTGTGTCACTAACACAGAGTGCTTGCTGCATGCATAGCAAATGCTTAGTAACTGCTGGTGAATCAAATGGTGAGACTGCAACTTTTCTCCCTACTCCATTTGTAGCAATCACAGAAAAAAAGCAGGGCATAGGTGCACAAATGATTTTTAAAAATATCTATTTGCCAAGACTTGTGGTTGCGCTGTTTGATTTCTGAGAAAGTCATAGGTAGATGCTTGTTGAGTAATTATGAGAGTTCATTGGACAAAACACTATCTGTCCTCTGGACAAATTGCTCTTCTGTGTCCCTTAATTTTCTTCAAAATAAACTCTTACACCTACCTTGGCTCCAAAGAGCTTTTTGGTATTGAAGACTGGTCTTCCACAAGCCACAATGGGTTGAGCTGTGGCTTCCAAATCTGACCCACTTTCTATCAATGCCATCTGTGAAGATTTGCCAAATAAATGCAGAACAGAAGCCCTAAAAAGCTTGAACAATCAGGAAAACATTGAAGATGAGCAAAAAAACTATACACTGAATATAGAATTTTTGAAATACTTCTCCCTTCCTGAAATGACCTAAAAACATCTCCACAAGAGAATCAGCATTTTCTCTACCAAAGACAGAAGTTTCTACATTAACTGATATAGTGTAAGAGCTCTAACAAGTCAGGGGAAGACAGAAATTCTGTGAACTCAAAGGAATGGGTTTCACTGGAGCTTGAGATCTTGGTTTCAGTCGTGCTCCTTCACTGAGCAGCCGTGCGACTTCAGGCAAATCACTTAACGCATGAAGACTACTATCTTTTCTATCTTTACATTTGAATTCCTAACTACTTCATGAATTTTTCACTCATCCAAGCAATTCATAAATGTTTACTTATTGAGAAATTGCTAGAAATCAGATATGCTATAGGGTGCTGAAGATTTAAAAATAGATGCAATGCTTTCTCTCTCAAGGATTTCACCATCTAGAAGTAGAGAATGTTGACTACAACAAATCATTGCAGCATATTGTGAGACTGTCTAATCCTTGGCTCCAGTCAAAAGGAGACAAAGGGGGAAGAGGTGACTTCTGCTTGGAACAATCAGGGAAGGTGAGGAAGAGAAGGTCAAGCCTCTCATCATGCGTGGCAGATGAGAGGAGATGGGGAATGGGAAGATCTCAAGCATCAAAGCCAAAGGAGTGTTCAACGGCGTGACTTTGAGAACAAATCCAACACTTGGAGGCTCAGCAAGTGTTCTCCAGAACCATTGTGTGTTTAAAAAAGTAGGAGAGGATTGGGTATCGTGTGCATAAGGCTTAGCAAAGGGAAGAAAAGCACTTGCTTTTTGTATTAAATGACTTTGTTGAGGTGGAGGCCCTTTGCTGAGAAACCAAAGAAGTGGTACATTAAGAGCAGATGATGAAAGAGACACAATAGACGAGTTGATTCGGGAGATGAAATGCTTCACACACAGTTCAGTGTATTGTTCTGGGACTCAGTAGAGAGAACAGACCTGGAGATTCAGGTTCCGAACCCAGAGGCTCACTTGTGGGGCCAGATGAGCACTTGAAGATTCCCTCCCATGCAGAGTGGCCCCGAGGTAGTGTTAGGAACCTGGCTTAAATAAGTGATTTCTGGAGAGGAAGACATTGTTCAGATGCTTGAAGAGAGGCCTGGAATGCCTGAAAAATCCTGCAACCTATCTTTAGAGCAGAATTGCCCTCAGAGAAACCTGTCCCTGACCAGAATGCACCTTGAAAATAATTTTAGTTATTTATCTGCTTGCACCTGTTTTACATTACGAATGAATAAGTTGGGCATAGAAACGGTTCTCAAAAAGCCTCTACCTCTTTCACAGTGTGCTATTCACACACTCCTACATGTACCAAAAACCTCCTTCTCAACCAAGCTCCCACAACTCCCATTCCCCTCACTCCCTCCCATTTTCTCGTTATTTTGCCTCATGACATCTCCTGGGAAGGAGTTTGGTGAGCAGAAAAGGGCTTCTCCATAGGATGGTAGAGCAGCAAAGAATTCAGCAGAGAACTTCTAGAGGCCAAGAAAAGAAAAATGGGAAGAACTCATGCAGGAATGAATTTGTTTTTGTTAGAGCAGAATCAAAAGCCAGTCTGTTTTGACATTTTGGTTGTTTTGTAGTTCTTTGTATATTCTGGAAATTAGCCCTCTGTCACCTATGTCGTGCGCGAAGATCTTCTCCCATTCTGTGGGTTGCTTTTTTACTTTGTTGATTGTTTCCTTTGCTGTACAGAAGCTTCTTAGTTTGATGAGGTCCCATTTGTTTATTCTGGTTTTGATTGCTAATGCTTTTGGTGTCCTTTTTAGGAAGTCGGGACCTACCCCTAGATCTTGTAGAGTATTTCCAACATTTTCTTCCAAAAGTTTGAAGGTTTCTGGATGTAGGTTTAGATCTTTTATCCATTTGGATTTGATCTTAGTGTATGGTGCGAGATGTGGGTCTATCTTTTTGTTTCTGCAGGCTATCAACCAGTTGTCCCAACAGCATTTATTGAACAGACCTTCCCATTTGCCTGGGTTGTCGTTTGTCTTTTTGTCAAAGATTATTTGGCTGTATTTGTGTGGGTTCCCATCTGGTGTTTCTATTCTGCTCCATTGATCTTCTTCTCTATTTTTTTTTGCGTGTACCAGGCTGTTTTGATAACCACTGCCCTATAGTATGTCCAGAGGTCTGGGACTGTGATTCCCCCTGCTAACTTCCTGTTCTTGAGAATGGTTCTAGCTATTCGTGGTTTTTTGTGTTTCCAGATGTACCTTTGAATCATCGTTTCCAGATCTGTGAAGAATGTTTTGGGCAATTTGATTGGGATTGCGTTGAATGTATACATTGCTTTTGGCAGTATAGACATTTTAATGATATTGATTTTACCTATCCAGGAGCATGGGATGTTATTCCATCTTTCGAGGTCTTGTTCAATTTCTTTTTAAAGCAGTTTGTAGTTTTCTTCAAATAGGTCTCCTACATTTTTGGTTAGGTTTATTCCCAGATACTTCATACTTTTCTCTGTTATTTTAAACGGTATCTTGCTAGTTAGGTCTTTTTCCATCTTTGGGCTATTTGCATACACTATGGCTGTTGATTTTTGTTCATTAATTTTGTATCCTGCCACTCTTCCGAACTCTCGTATAAGGTCTAGCAGTCTCTGTATTGAGTCTCTTGGCTCTTCTATGTAGAGAATCATGTCATCTGCGTATAGTGAAAGCTTGACTTCTTCGATTCCCATTTGGATTCCTTTGATTTCTTTTTCTTGTCTTATGGCCTCAGCGAGTACCTCTAGGACTATGCTGAACAGCAGCGGAGAAAGCAGACATCCTTGTCTTGTTCCAGATTTCAGTGGGAAGGGTTCCAGCTTTTCTCCATTCAGTATGATGCTGGCGTTGGGTTTTTCATATATTGCTTTGATTATGTTATAGATTTTTCCATCTATGCCTACCTTGGTTAGGGTTTTTGGCAGGAAATTGTGTTGGATTTTGTCGAAAGCTTTTTCTGCGTCTATTGATACTATCATGTGGTTCTTATTTTGCAATTTTTGGATGTGGTGTATCACATTTATGGATTTCTGGATGTTGAACCATCCCTGCATTCCAGGGATGAATCCTACTTGATGTGGATGAATGATCTGTCGGATGATTTTTTGAATTCTATTGGCTAGGATTTTGTTGAGAATTTTAGCATCGATCTTCATCAGAGAAATAGGTCTGTAGTTTTCCTTCTCATTTGGGTCTCTGTCTGGTTTTGGGATTAAGGTGATGTTGGCTTCATAGAATGAGTTTGGAAGAGTTGCCTCTTTTTCTATTGTACTGAAGAGTTTGTAGAGGATTGGGGTCAGTTCTGTTCGGAATGTTTTGTAGAATTCTGCAGTGAAGCCGTCTGGGCCTGGGCTTCTCTTTGTTGGGAGATCTTTAATCACTGATTCAATCTCTGCTTCAGTTATAGGTTTGTTCAGGTCAAGAAATGGGCACGGGAAATGGGCAAACACTTCACAAAAGAACAAACCCAAATGGCAAATAAACATATGAAAAAATGCTCAAGTTCCCTGGCAATAAGGGAAATCCAAATTAAAACATCAATGAGGTACCACCTAATGCCAGTAAGACTGGCCCACATGAATAAAAGCACCAACAACACTTGTTGGCGAGGTTGTGGGGAAAAGGGAACCCTACTGCACTGCTGGTGGGGCTGCAGTTTGGTACAGCCTCTATGGAAATCAGTATGGAGAACATTCAAACAACTCAAAATCGACATACCATATGATCCAGCAATAGCACTCCTAGGAATATACCCAAAACACCTGTTTTATGAGAAGCCAACATGCACCCCTATGCTCATAGCAGCACAATCAGTAATTGCAAAAACATGGAAGCAACCGAAATGCCCATCAACAGAAGACTGGATAAGAAAGCTATGGTTCATCTACTCCATGGAATACTACTCAGCTATTAAAAAAAACAAAATGCAGTTCTTTGTGGCCAAATGGGCCAAACTGGAAACCATAATGCTAAGGAAAATGAGCCAATCCCAAAAGGTCAGATACCACATGTTTGCGTTAATTTAAGAGGATATGATGTTATGTAAAACATGTTATTTTATGTATATTATGTTATATGTTGTGTATAAACTAAAACTGAATTGACAATGAGGTGATCACAGAAGATAGTTAAGAAATTGCAATTGTTTTTAACATACTGGTTACTCAATACTATAACTATTAGTTACACAACGAAGTTAATTGTTGCTGAGGGTATGTTGGAGCCTTTAATTGATCGGGTTGATAATCTGATGGTTTTGCCCTCGGACCGGACAGGGTCTCCCCAAGAAGCTGAGGAACTAGATTGGACTATAAGATGTTGGACTCTATGTTTAGTTTATGCTTGCAAAGAGGGAATCTCAACTGTACCTGATCAGTGGATATGCAACAAGGTGGAATATTCCACATGGGGGGAGGGCGGGGGGGAGGGGTGGGGTGATTCCCAGTTCCAACGAAACTGTATCACATAATACAATGTAATCAATGAATAATAATAATAAAAAAAGCCAGTCTGATCCTTTGAATCTGTCATGCAAACAAAGAAGCTTAGCAGAGAGCAAGAATCCCCACACCAGGAAGTGGGATGAAGACCTAGTGAGCGAAGATTGTGAGCAATGAGTGAGAGTGGTCACCTGCATAGCTGCCCCTGCGCCTCAAAGAATACTGCATTTCTCCCCTCCCCTCCCCTCCTCTCCTCTCCTCTTCCTTCCTCTCCTCTCCCTGCCTCTCCCCTCCTCTCCTCTCCTCTCCCCTCCTCTCCTCTCCCCTCCTCTCCCCTCCTCTCCCCTCCTCTCCCCTCCTCTCCCCTCCTCTCCCCTCCTCTCCCCTCCTCTCCTCTCCTCTCCTCTCCCCTCCTCTCCTCTCCCCTCCTCTCCCCTCCTCTCTTCTTTCTCCTTCTTTGCTTCCTTCCTTCCTTCCATCCTTCCCTCCCTCCTTTCCTTCCTGACGGGTATCTATTGTCACTTGGCTACTAGATCTACTGGATCTCATGGTGAGGCATTTACAGGTTCAAGACAGAAATGACATGATGCAGAATTGACTTTGGATTCTGTTCTTCTGAGAGTGGAGATAAGAAACGTGTCAGATTCAGGCAGGTTTCAGTGAAAAAGCAGGAATCCATCAATCAGCAAGAAGAGGGGGTTTCTGTCTGCTTGCCTTCAAGTTCTGTAGAGGGGAGAGCGAAAGGTCATCTGCTGCCTAAGTGAGGAGTTAGGGACAAACAGGAAGTGGCTTAGAACAACAGCTGTGGAGAATGAAAAAGTGGAGTGAGTTAAATGGCACACAGAGTGAGCTCACCCTTTTGAAACCAGTTGTTTGTCTGAGCCTTCAGATATATTTGAAACTCACAGATTTTTTTTTTTCCAGTTGCACTTGGATGAGGTGCAGAAGATGCACACTTGATGATGCCAAGTGGAAGAAGGTGAGGCATTCAGTAAATACCAGCTCTCTTACTAGGAAGTATAGCTTGATAGTGCAGAATATAAAATGTGCCTTTCCAGTGGGCAGAAATGTTTTCATTTGCTGAAATTAGTGTCAAAGCCATGGAAAAAATCTTCTAAAATTCTTTTTAGAAAGTTCTTTATTTATGTGAGAGATAAAGGTGTGAGAAGGTTCCCATCCATTCCCCACATGCCTACAACAGCTAAAGTTGGGCTGGTTCCAGAACGAGGAGCCAGGAACTCAATCCTAGGCTCCCATGGGAGTGGCGGGAACCCAGCTCAGGGAGATCTCATTGGAAGCTGGATTCACGGGCCAGACTTAGAAACTCAATGCAGATGCTCTGATACAAGGCACGGGCATTTCTACCAATGTGCTGCACATCCACTCTCCTCTTCTAAAACTCTGGGTTTCCAGTTTGAGCAAATAAACTGAAAAATAGCAAATGGTGCTACTTGGCTACTGGACTTGGTATTGTGCCTGCCCTTTTCTTATGAACTCAACAGGAATAACCAGCTTCTTGCTCTACTCAAAGGCAAGGAGGACACACACACACAAAGACGCAATCCTCTTGCTCTTACAGACAAGTGAATATTCCAGAATACATAAGACACTGGACTTTGGGAACATGCTAATGAAGTATCCAATACATGGAATAATTCCTCATATGAATGAAAGACAGAAAGACATGAAAGACAGAAGTACTGTTTTCATAGGAAGAGACCTGAATTCAGGTAAGGCAGAAGCAAGAGTAAGATACCTGGTTAAGAAAAAGAAGCAATTTTCTGCTACATAAGAGTTGAAAAGGTTAAAGGATATGAGTAAGTTGAAGCAATTATCCAAAGAAACATGGGAAAGATCATGCATAAGCTACTTGTATCAGTTAACCTTTTTGTTGCTACAATGAATTACCCAAAACAAGCTGGTTACAGAGTTGACTCACAGTCTTTGGCTTAAGCATCTGACAAGGCGAGGGAATGTGGGTGTAGGTTAGAGGAGGGATCAGATGAAAGCAAGATGCAGAGTGGCAAGTCCCAGCTCGGCTTCTAGAACCAGCCGTCTTACAAGAACGGTTTTCTAGGGACATATCCCCAGTGACCAAAAGACCGCCCCATGAGGTTTACCATAATTGGATTACGTTTCCACTCACTTGGCACCATTAATTTATGACTTGAGCATTTCAGCATCCACACAAATTGACGAGCTATATCCTATTCTAACCATAACACTAATGCAGTGGCTGTGAAAATTTTTAGGGAGAAACCGCACCTAAGCCAACATTCATCCCATAGCATGAATTCTGATCAAGACCAAAAACACAGTGTTTTTGTGAGTGGATTATGTGACGCAGTGACACAAACAAGGAAAGGATACTAACATTTTCTGAATCACTATCAATTGCTAACAACTTGCTATTCTCATGTAATTCATGTATCAACACTGTGTGTTAAATATGGTTCTCTTCACAAAGGAAAGTCTCTGGGGCTCAGAGCATTACAGCAACTTGTCCAAGTTTCTCTGCAGAGAAACTCTATGCGTCATAGCTCACACATGGGCCAACAGGCCTGGGGTCTGACCTTGCTGCTAACCAGTTCTCAGAGTTGAGAAACTTGCTAGAAATAATAAGACCTGAGATGGTTTTATGTATCATCTTGGCTGGGATGCTATCTAACTAGACATTGTTCTAGGTATTTCTGTGAAGGTGTTTTACAGATATGATTAAACCTTCAGCTGATGAACAAAGGAGAACATCCCAGACATTCTAGGCGTGTCTAATCCAATAAACTGATAGGACTCAAACAAACCAGGCCTCCTTGTAGAAGAAATTCCTTCTGTGGACAGTAGGTTCACCCCGTGACCATGAATCCAAGCCTTCCATTTCTAATGAGTTCTTCCATAGAGTTCAGACTTTCCTAACCAACTCCCATGATTGCATAAACTTGTTGTACTTGCACGCACGCGCACACACACACATCTCTTAATATGTCTCCCATTGGCTCTTTGTCTCAAGTATAATTCTGACTGATAAAGTACCTCAGTCAGATGGGTTGCGAAGATTAAATGAAGTAATAATGCATTACCATGTAGAAATCATTTGACATGGTGCCAGGAGCATCAAAAAAAGACTTATTTATTTTTTATTGGAAAGGCAGATATACAGAGAGGAGGAGAAACAGAGAGAGAAAGAACTTCTGTCCATTGATGCACTCCCCAAGTGGCCGCAATGGTCAGAGTTAAGCCAATCTGAAGCCAAGAGCCCAGAGTTTCTTCCAGGCCTCCCATGTGTGTGCAAGATCCTAAGGCTTTGGGCCGTCCTCAACTGCTTTCCCAGGCCACAAGCAGGGAGCTGAATGGGCAGCAGGGCTGCCAGGATTAGAACCAGCTCCCACATGGGATCACCAGCGCTTGCAAGGTGAGGACTTTAACCATGAGGCTACTGCCCAGGGCTCCAAAAAATTTTAAAATAATAGTTATTATTAGGAAGACTTGGCAATCACAAGGTGGAGTCTACATCAAGCTGGCTCCCATCTTCTAACCCACAGACTTGGTCAACATATGTAGCTTGACTCTATCATGACTACAGTGAGATTTCAAGCAAATCATTGCCTGCAGGCCCTGGTTTCACTCTGGAAAATTGAGATTATGCACCAATGATTGTATAAACCCCTGGCTCTCGTGGATCTAATTTATCATATTTTTATTAGGCCTTCCCTACACCTTCCAGCCCCCAGACAAGATCTCTTCCACTACTGCTGCATTCAGGTCCACTGCTACTACACAGCCCTCTAATTACTGAGTAGTTACGGCCTGAAAGTGCACACCAAGTTTAGTATTAACCTGAGCAAAACATTTGTGTCAATTTAGTCAGTGGTTATAGAGTGACTGTTTGCCCCAGACCTTAGTCTTAGGAGATACTTTTAAGAAAAAACAAAAAACAAACAAACAAAAAACACCTTTAAATTTGCCCTCAGGAACATAGGGAGACAACTGAAAATCAGATGTTACTATGAGGGAGTATATAACTACATCTAAACACTATGGGAAATCAGAGTAAGGCGACAAGAAGATCATTCTGAGCTGGAATGATTGGAATGGCTTAAGAAAAGAGGCAGGAATTTAGATTGATGAAATGTCTTTGTTAGAGATGAGAAAGATAACTCTTCCTCTCGTCATGGGCACCATGAACTCTAAAATCTAACAGGTGAGTAAATATTTTTGGAAGTATTTACTTGGTTGCTGGCCTTTGCTGGCACAAACAATGGAAAAGTGGATGCCCCATGGTTTTAGACTAACCCTCTTGCATCTCTACTAATTGCCTGTAGTATTTTGTGCGAAAAAAAATGGTCACAATGTGTTCACTACCTTGAGTGTATTAACACCAGCACACCTGCAAATATGACAACTGCTATCATCAATGTATTTGGGGACCACCAAAGTGAAGTGAATCCCATGAAAGGAACCCTAGTCCACAGTGTGTGTTGCAACTCTTACAAAGCAGACCATCACTGTGTATTCATGTAATCATTAGACCAAAGTATCTCTACTATCCAGGTGATGGGAGACATAAAAAGAAAGTTTTTCTATCTCAAACTTTCAATGGTATTAGACTCCTAATCTGTTACTTTGAATATTCTTTGATTTTCAGTGTTATCCCAGCCCAATCCCCTGATCCCAATCTTTGAAGAATGTTGCTTAAGTCCTACTGGCAGGACTTCTCATTCAGAAAGCCACTGATAGAACCATTGCCAAAAGCCTATTGGAGCTGAACAACTAAGCCAGTGGGTGTGGGTAGAAGAAGAGTTATGCTTGAATGATAAGCAAACACAAGACAGATTAATTTTACAAGCTTGCTTTTGAAATCAGATAAAGGTAGCTTGACTTTTTAATGGTAATATTAATTTTCATCGGTTTAATAAACAGCTATTAGCAATGCTGATAGTTATCTCCAATAGGAAGTAACAAAGAAATCTTACTAACAGTTAAATTTAAATTTTTCATTAATGTAACTTCAGTTTAATTGCTTATTCCATGATAATCTTTTATAAGCTAGTTTTAAAAAATGCTTAGTGATATGCGTAAACAAGCTAGAAATTCTCAAGACTGTGGTCTAATGAAAGCAAATAAACTAGGTTTACAAAATAATTCAGAACTCTGAAAGAGGCAGTATTTGAGGGTGTAAATATAGATTTCTACAAACAAGAAGTTAATAACCGTAAGCCAACATTCATAAGGATTACTACAAAGATTGGAAGTAGAAAAAACATTCTTTGAATTCAAAAAAATCTCCCAGATTCAAAAATTCATCTTGTCTATGAATTCCAATATGATGATTATTAACATTCATATTACAAATGTCTACAACTGTTTATGAAGCGCCAGCTGTGTGCAATTGATCACTCTCATAGCACACTGCATCTAATTGATACAGTAATTTGTTGCATACTTATCAAAGATTATTGTTATGAGCAGTCTGGATAAGATACATATGCATGTTTGGCCTGTCCAGCATTTATCTTTCACCCCCTTTTTTTGTTAACATGGCTGAAATTTCAGGGAAGTAAGATGGCAGCATAGGGTGCAGACAGGTTTAAACTGACAGAATCATTAGCCAGGGTGAAGCCCAAGAGCAGACTCCAGGTAAAATCAGAGGACAGGTCAGTGGAAGGGGGGGTGCCTGGAGATTCTTGGACTCCGAGAAGCAGCGGCGACAGTGGAGCTGTGTTGCAGTGACCAGATAACCCAGTAGCAGCTGGCTAGAAGTGATCTGAATTCCAGTGGCAGTCAGAGCTCCAGCAGCAGCCAGATGGGAAAGGGAGTTCATTGGGTGCTCAGGAGGTGAACACAGGCAAAGAACTGCCTGTCCTGCTGATTTGTTTGACCTACCATGAGCAGAGAAACAGTTGCCAACTCCAAGGGGCAGTGTAGGAACAGGATGGATCATAGTCCAGATCCCTACCAGTGCTATGTTGGGCATCAATTTGTGTAGTGGGCAAAGGCTGTGGATTGGGAGGGACTGCCAGAAGTAGGCTCATTTTGGGCTCAGCACACTGCACTGATCCCATAGGGAAAGCAATAACAACTTCACATCCTGCAGGTTCCACACGTGGTGGGTCCTTTTGGCCCCCTAGACCTAATAGTCGGCAGCCCCAGAACTCCACCAGTGCCACATTAGGCACCATTTTGTGCAGTGGGGCAAAGGCTGAGGAACTGGAGGAACAACAGGAGCCATCAAGCGCCATTTTGTGCACAGGGCCAAAGTCTGTGGGACTCAAAGGACAACAGCAAGCTGTGCAAGTGCTAAACCAGTAGCAAAATAATTTCCAACTCAGAGCATTGCACTGGTCCCCCAGAGAAAACAGTTTTGATATGCCATTCTGCAAATTCCACCCAAAATAGGTCCAGGTTGCCCCCAGACCTAATGGCAAGCAGACCCAGAACTTCACTAATGCTACACCAGGCACCATCTTCTGTAATGTGACAAAGGTTGAGGGACTAGAGGGACAGCAGTGAGCTGTATATGCACTAAGCTAGGGGCAAAATCATTTCAGACTCAGTGCATTACACTGGTCCCCCAGGGAAGACAGTACTGACAAAGTACCCAGCAGGTTCCACCAAGATAGGTCCAGGTGGCCCCCAGACCTAACAGCCAGCAATTTTTGGCAAGATCAGCTCCACAGACAACCTAATTATTTAGGATACCAGGTGTCTCCCTAATTCTGGGAATTGCTTGAACCAGAAGTGGGAGAAAGGCTGTACAACCAACTCTGGAGCCACAGCATGGGATCACAGGAGGTGGAGAGTGGTGAGCCAGGAGCTAGGGCTGCAAAGGGAGTCTGTGGTGCAAGCCTAGTACAAGAGCCCAGGCCTGAAACGCGTTGGAGGGAGCGACACAGTGACTATAAACAAAGAACTGGGTAATACACGCAATCAATAAAATCGACGTGTAGACCTGTGTGTAACACAGCTTAGAAACCTGCCCTAAGGAGAAGAATCTGCTAACCAGAAGTACAAAGACCAAGAGCAAAAGAAGAGACAGAGCTGCAATGAACATTACTGAAGACTCTGCTGCAATGGAGCAACCTCAGAGTTAACTGAAGAATACATTAAGAAAATGGAGGAGAAAGAATTAAAAACACTTGTTATAAAGCTTCTTATTAACAATGAGAAGCACATGCAGAGACTTAAGGACTATGTCACACAAGAAACAGCAAAACTGAAACAAAATCAAGACAAATTATTGGAAATGAAATACATAATAGGGTAAATTAAAAATCTAGTGGAAAGTCCCAATAATGGTATGAAAGAGGCAGAAGAAAGAATCTCAGGATTGGAAGATATTTCTTGTCACCATGGGGAAACAATCAAAAAGCTGGAAGTGGAGCTGGGTCAAACTAGAAAAAAGTACTCAAGAATTAAGAGACAACATTAAAAAGCCAAATATAAGAGTTATAGGAGTTCCAGAAGGCGTAGAAAGAGAAGCTGAGTTTAAAGATGTATTCAATGAAATAGTAAATGAAAACTTCCCTAATCTGGAGAAAGAATTGGGAAACAACATCCAGGAGGGGAACAGAACTCCCAACAGGGTTGACTAAAAGCGATCTTCACCATTACACATGATAATGAAGCTCTCTTCAATCGAACATAAGGAAAAGATTCTTAAATGTGCATGTGAAAAAAAAATCAATTGACCTATAGAGAAATGGCATTAAGACTCATAGCTGACCTCTCACGGGAAACTCTACAGGGTAAAAGAGAATAGAGTAACATAGTCCAGATTCTAAAAGGCAAATATTGTCAGCCCAGAATAACATACCCAGCAAAGCTTTCCTCTGTCTTTGAAAATGAAACAAAATTCTTCCACAGCAAAGAAAAGCTCAAAGAATATGCCTCTTCCAGACTTCCCCTGCAAATGATACTTCAAGATGTTCTCTTGACTGAAAAAAGGAATAGCCTTATTCCATGATTCTTCATAATATGAGTATATTTGTAGACAGGATCTTTAACATGGTAATACAGATAAAATGAAGCCATGAAAGCGACTTGAATACAAACGGTGTCCTTATAAGAAGAGATTAGGGCACAGAGGAGAGACTATGTGAGGCCAAGCACAAGCCAAGAAGCAAGGCCTTAGAAGAAATCAGTTCTGCCAACACCTTGATTGCTGACTTCTAATCTCCAAAACGAAAGTTCTATTGCGTACGTACCTGTTCTGTGGTACTTTGTTATGGCAGCTGGGCAAGACCGAATAGGTCCCTATGGAGAAAAGATTGCCTTCACTCTTTGAGCAAAACCTAACTTTTTAGATATGGCGCCTGTGTCTTTCTATAAATTCACCTTTTCTAATTCCTGGCATATCCTTCCACATTTTGCAATTCAAAGGACCCTGACCTAACTGGTGTGACTCTCAGAGACACCACTGGGCTGAAACCTTTGCACAGGGTCACTTCATGACTTTGTAAATAGCAATTGATAAGCAACCCTCGGGTCACATGATACATGTAGATCCACCTGTGGCTGCCATGTGTAAGGAACAATTACATGCTAGTTTTCTGTGTGCAAAATGGCAGCAGCTCAGTTTCAGTGTGGGAGAGAGAGGAACATGACTGGCACTTGACAACCCAGCATTTGATCTCCTGGGTGCGTGGCAGTAATAATTACACGAAAGCATCCACACGGACACATATTGTTCCGATTTTCACTTCAATTTGTACTATCACACCCAGTGCTCTTCAAGTCCACTTTCTTAACCTTGAGTTTCATGAGATATCCCAGTATTAACACCACTGTTTTTCTTGAGTTAGTTTGGTGTTTTATTTTATTTGAAAACAACAAGCAAATTAGAAAAAAATCTTTATCAAAATGGTTCCAAAAAGGAACGGTGCTTTTCTCTAGGGAAGAGGGATCAGTATATGTGTCTGATTGTTGCTGATTTTTCCTGATTGTGTTATCAAGTGACTGCGCTTGCATGGTCACCTCTTCTAGAACAATACATGAACTAGGCAGAAGAATGAACAGTGTTTTCACCTCCTCATCACTCAGCCAGAGGATCTTATGAAGGTGTCTCACTGGGTCTTCTACTCTTTCCCAGAGAGAAGTTGTTCTCTTCTAGCTTCTTAAACCTTAAAAAAAGAAAGAATTATTTCAAATGTTCTGATTGATTGGTGAGTTGATGGTCTGTGGCTGTTTCTGTGAATTTGCAGTGGTTTCCTCTTTACTTGCTTCCTGGTACCACAGGGTCAGAGGACTAAGTGGGTGCAGGACTTATGTTTCACAATTCCTGGTGTGATCCCATGTGTTAAGTAGTTTCTCTCATTTCTGGCAGTGGCCATTTCCCATTTGGGAACATTTGGAGATGCTGTGTGGAAGTGGGCTTGGAAAAATAACAAGCATGGAGAGGGATTTGGGCCCTTGGCCCTGCTTAGATGCCCAATTTACATTTTTTTGGCACAATTTTTTTGTCCATTTTTGACATTTCAGAGTGACCATATCAGTGACTGCTTCTCCTTCTGGAAAAGGCTGATTGTTTTGTTGTCTTATCTCTACCCACTACTGTTTATTGAATAAAGGTCCTGCCTAGCAAATATGCTGTCTCCTCTTTCTCACCCACTTATGAATATCTTAGCCTTGTTACTGATGTTAGGGCTAGCCATGTGAGGGTTTTGATCAATGAACCTGAACTACACTTTGCACTGTTTGGCTTTAACTCCCAGATTCTCATATTCCCTCCCACCACCTACCTTCAAGAAGAGCTTGCCTGAGTAGCCACTGCTCCTGCAACTCAGATCACAGAATGAGAAACTCATGAGATGATCTGAACTTGACCCACAGCTCAGAGCAGGGCTACTTCAGCTGGCCAGCAGGCCAGGGGGTAAGAAGCAAAGGTTTTGTTTCGTCACAAAGAATTATCACAAAGAAAGTTAATGAATACATCTAGCAAAGATTTCCAAAGAAATGAGCAATAGTATGATATGAGATTTGAAGGTGAGGAAGTAGGTGCAGGAGAAAATTGGGCGGTTTCCCTATGTAACGATCAACTCAATCTCCAAAGTTAAAGTATCCACATATCACACCTGTGAGAGGTACTGGAAATGTTCCTAAAGGACTAGAGTTGACGCAAGCTTTCTTCACACAGAGTTTATTATCAAACTTGTTTGATATGGTGATACTTTTAAAGGCCAGGGAGTAATTAGAGTCCTAAAGTCCTCCAATAAAGAAATATTTCAGGAAGGAAACAGATACAGAGTGTTATGACTGTCAGAAGCTTTCAGTGTTCATTTTTATGCAGAGTACTTAAACCTTAATGACATGCTAATTGATTTTTCCTGATGCATATCTTGGAAATAATGAATAAAACAGATGTCACAGACAAAAATTAACTTCTGCATTTACGTGTCTGTGCCAAAAATTACATAATAAATAATAATATTTATTTCTCCCCAATATGAACTCAATATTTAATTTCATACTAATCAATATTTGATACAACTAAATATCAACATTACCAAATAATTCAAACTTATGCACGGAGTTTGTTTAATGGGAATCAATGTATGTTCAACCACTATAAACAACTTCAACAGGTTTTACTTGTTTCTCCAGTGGACTTTTTTTTTTAAACAAAGTCATCTCTTTTTCACTTTTTCCTGGCATTAACTGGGGACAATCTTGCCACAATTCTACTTTACAAAACTACAAGGAAGGAACATTCAATCCAATGTTCCTATGAAACATAATTACCCACTTTTCTTCCTTTACAACATGTACTCCAGAGACTGAATGACAAGCCAAGAAGCACATAATACGCTGCCTGTCATCAACAGCAAGTGCATGCCTTTGAATTATTTCACAATAACGTTCATGCAAAATATCCTGTATTTGCTTTTTTGACTCTTTTATGAACATGATAGCACACAGCAAACATATAAGTAGAAATTCATGGGATCAGTGAACTCAGCGGGGGCAAACATCAGTGCTGCCAACGACAACATGCACAGACTTCCTCCTCTGTCTGTGCTTCTCCACACGATCACCCTGGCAGGCCCAGGGTCCCTAGGCAAGGACCACGCAGAGACGTGCTCGTCCATCTAAGGAAGCAGCAGTCATCCTTCAAGACTCTTCCCCAAGGATACTGACTGAAGGCATTATTTCTTGAGTTTTCAAATGATCCCATCCTTGGAGTCTGTAACGCTGTGTGGCTTGCCTCCCTAGAATGTAGCAGGAATTGGTGTGAATAGGAAAGCTCACACCATCTTAGTCTTGAGAACATCCTCTCTCACTCAGTCTTACTACACTCTGTATTTGGGGATCTCATTTCTTCTTTGTAGCACTCCTATAAAGCCTACATCATGTTTTCTGCTTCACAGATGAAGAAACTGGGCCAAGATTTGAAGTCAGGATTTAACTCCAAAAGTGGCGGCATTGGGCCCAGCACGGTAGCCTAGTGGCTAAATTTTACACCTTGCACACGCTGGAATCCCATATGGGTGCTGATTCGTGTCCGGGTGGCCTACCTTCCCATCTAACTCCATGCTAGTGGCCTGGGAAAGCAATCGAGGATGGCCCAAACCTTGGGACTCTGAACCTGCGTGGGAGACCTGGAAGAAGCTCCGGGCTCCTGGTTTTGGATCGGCTCAGCTCCGGCCATTGCAGCCGCTTGGGGAGTGAATCAATAGGTGGAAGATCTTCCTCTCTGTCTCTCCTCCTCTCTTTATATCTGACTTTCCAATAAAAATAAAACAAATCTTTTTTTAAAAGTGGTGGCATTAAAATGCTGTTTTGTGGGGGTCAAAGCCAGCATCTTTGGTGCCAGCATCCCATATGGACACAGCTCAAGTCTATACTACTCTAATTGTAATCTAATTCCCTGATTATTTTGGGAAAGCAGTGGAGGATGTCTCCAGGCCTTGGGTATCTGGACCCCTGTAGGAAACCTAGAAGGTTCCTGGCTTTGGATAGACCTAGCTCTGACCATTGTGGCCATTTGGGAGTGAACAAACGGATGGAAAATCTCTGTGTCTCTTTATTCTATAACTCCGTCTTTCAAATAAAAAGAAACAAATCTTTTTTAAAATGCTCCTTTAAGGGCCAGCATTACGGTATAACTGGTTAAGCTAAAGCTTGTGAAGTTGGCATCCCGTACTGGAGTACCACCTTAAGTCCCAACTGCTCCACTTTTTTTTTTTTTTTAAGATTTACTTATTTTTATTGGAAAGGCAGATACACATAGAGGAGGGGAGACAGTGAGGAAGACCTGATCTGATCTGATCTGATCCGAAAGCAGGAGCCTGGAGCCTCTTTTGGGTTTCCCACACAGTTGCAGGGTCCTAAAGCTTTAGGCTGTCCTCAACTGCTTTCCCAGGCCACAAGCAGGGAGCCTAACAGGAAGTGGAGTAGTCAGGATACAAACCGGTGCCCATATGGGACTCTGGCACATGCATTTGAGGGCTTTAGCCACTAGGCTACCACACCAGGCCCCGGCTGCTCCACTTCTGATCCAGCTTTCTGCTGACGTGCTTGGGAAGGCAGCAAATGATGGTCCAACTACAATGACTCCTGCCATCCACATGAGCGACCTGGGTGGAATTCCTGGCTCTTGGCCTCAGCCTGGCCCAGACCTGGTTGTTGTAACTGTCTGAGAAAAGAAGCAGAGAACGGGAAGCACTTTTTCTCTCTCTTACTGCTTTTCAATAAAATAAATAAAAACAAATCTTTAGACATTAAAAAAGCCGACAAAAATCTAATGGTTGGCATTTGGATATTTGATACTTGTCTCCTTGCTCATCTGGGGAGTTCCTTCTGGCAGATACCATTTGTAACCACCTCCCCAGTGCTTTGAATCTCATCACAGGGTCTTACATAGGAAGAAATTAATTAGCATAACATTTCCTGTATTCCAAGGAGCAACCCCTTTCTCCACACTAAGTTTCCCTAAGATCAGAACATATGTGCAATTTATATCTTGTTTTGCATGGGGGTCTTTTCTTCTCCTACAATATTATGATGTGTAGCTCCCCAAGTGTCTCCTAACTGATCAAATCTAAAATCGATACGTGGGCAAGAGTGGTGCCTGGTAAGGGCTGCTTTCTTTTTTCCTACATTGCGCTGTGTAGCTGCAATTTTCAGAGGGATCAAATCCTGTGCAAAGCAGAATGGTGAAAAGGGCCTGAGCTAGTTCCCTCTAGGCTTTTAATAAAGTGCTCATCTAGTCCTGAGTGACTTGTCACTTGCTCAAAGAACCCATCTCTCTTTTTAAAAAAAGACTTATTTATTTATTTTTATAGGAAAGGCAGATTTACAGAAAGAAGGTGAAACAGTCAGAGACATCATCTATCCATTGGTTCACTCTCCAAATGGTTGCTGCAGCTGGAGCCGAGCCAATCCAAAGCCAGGAGCCAGGAGCTTCTTCTAGGTCTCCCAGATGGGTGCAGTGTTCCATAGTTTGAGGCCATCCTCTACTGCTTTCCCAGGCCATGAGCATGGAGTTGGATGGGAAGTGGAGTAGCCAGGACACGAACCAGTGCCCATATGGGATGCCATTTCTACCAGGTGGAGGATTAGCCTATTATGCCACCATATCAGCTCCAGGGACCCACCTCTTAATACTACCTTAACAGGAATTAACAGCCAACACATAAGTGAGAAATAATTGGAGTGATCTGAGCAATGGGGGTGAAAACAAGAAAAGGAAGAGAGAGAGAGAGAGAGAGAGAGAGAGAGAGAGAGAGAGAGAGAGAGAGAGAGATTTCTGCCATGGATTTCAGAATCAGAATGTATTCCGAGAAGGAGACTTAGTGGCAAAGTTGGACCAGTATCAGTTCCTAATTTTGGGGTTGCAGATCTTCACAGCATGTTTTAGGTTTGAGTTCAAATATTTTCCAGAGGCAGGTGTTTGGAATAGTGTTTAAGATACCATTTGGGATGCCCATATCCTACACTGAAATGCCTGGTTTGAGAGTTCTGGCTCCACATCGATTTTTGCTTTCTTCTAATGTGTATCTGTTAATTGCTGCAGGAGTTGAGTCTCTGTCACTCAACATGGGACCTACATTGTTCTGGGCTCCTGGCTTCAGCCTGGCTCAATCCTGACTGTTGAGGACATTTGGAAATGAAATCAATCTCTTTTACTCTCTTTCTGCCTTTCAAACAAATAAAATGGTAATTAAAGTATTGTCAAAGGAGCAGGGAGTCATGGCCAAACAGAATCACACAAAGGTATTACAAAACCAAGTATAATTTTTTAAATAAGTTCTTTACTGTTAGTGTTCCTGGTCCTATGTAGAACTTCTTGTTCTTCAGAGAAGAGTCAATAGTATGCTGCCATTAGCATCATAGGAATCACCCTGTAGGTGCTAAACCAAGATGTCTCCTACATTTTATTTATGACACAGAAAAAAAAATGTTTCTAAGGACACAGGTGCTATATTTCTTGGACCCATGATCACTTATTATTTTAACCTTTGAAAGTCAATAATTTCAATTTTTTATTGGCCCAGAAGTGTTTTATTGAAGCTTGGCTGACATTTTCTTTTAGTAATGTCATTAGCACTGTTTAAAAATGAATTCAGTTGAGGCGTATAATACCACCTTTGTTTTGAAAATATATTAAGACTGTGAGCACATGAGGTGGGTCACATGAGACCAAACAGTATCTTTCTGATTTTACAGTCTTGCTTATACTTCTATTAAACAGAAGTAATTTCTCCAGGGGAAAAAATGGGGCCTGAATTAAGATGCACCTTCTCCGAATTGTGTTGAACTCTCGTGCCATCTTTTAAATGGAGATTCCAGTGTCAGAGTCACTAAGACGTCATTAAAATTTGTAGCACAATGTTCATATCCTTTACCTATTTTGCGGGATTAGCTCTGGCAATGGTTGCTATGCTGACGTAGGTGTTTAATGGGTCAAACTAGTGAGAGTATCTAAAAAGTCAGACATCAATGGTATTCATTCATTGAGATTTTCACATTTTGAAAGGTACAAAGAAAATGGAAATAGTTCTGTTTAATTTTGTAAGATCCAGAATAGACAGATACCCAGCATTTTATGGAAAAAGTAAAGCCATTTGTAGGGTTCCCTGTTAGTGTGCCTGGAAAAGCAGCAAAGCGTGGTACAAGTAATTGAGCCCCTGTCACCCATGTGAGAGACCTGGATGGAGTTCCAGGTTCCTGGCTTCAGCTTGGCTTAGCCCTGGCCACTGCAGCCATCTGGGGAGTGAAGCAACAGCTGGAAGATCTTACTTTCTCTCTATAACTCTGCCTTTGAGCTAAATAAATGAATCCGTTAAAAGGGGGGGGGGCATTTTTAAATGAAGATTCATTTGTTTTAAGGAAAGAGAGAGGGAGATATACAGAGGTCAATCTTCCATCGCTGATTCACTCCCTAAATGGCCACAATGGCCAGAACTAGGCCAGTTCAAAAACAGAAACCAAGAGCTTCTTCCAGGGCTCCCACATGGGTACAGGGGCCCAAAGTCATGGGCCATCTTCCGCTGCTTTCCAGGCACTTCAGCAGGCAGCTAGATGAGAAGTGGAGCAGCCAGTATTCACACCTGTTGAGGATGTCACTACATGGGATGCCACTATTGTACGTGGTGGATTTTACTTGCTATGCCACAACACTTCCTCCCTCTTCTTTAATATTTAAAAAAATATTTTTAAAAAATAAGAACAAAATTTCTTGATACATAAATTCTTTCCTGGTAAACACTAACGGCTCCAAATTATATTTCCTGCACATTTGGAAGTGTCTATAGATTCTATCTAGTCTTGAGCCAGGTGCAGTAGCTGTCAAATCAACAACCTAAGAACTTGTTAAGAAAGTCAGGTTGTGGGCCTCTTCCAGAACCAGAAACTTAAGGGATGGGGCTGACAATCTGTGCTTACCATGTCTCCCACCTCTACCCTCACCACTCTTAGGCTCTGCTCTGAAGTTTGTACACCTTTGGAGTGTGTGTGTAAGAGTCCCTTAAAAGGCTCATGTGTGTGATAACCTAGCAGATGAAATCCTCGAGTAGAACGTGCCAGGATCCCATAAGGACACCGGTTCTAATCCCGGTGGCCCTGCTTCCCATCCAGCTCCCGATGCTTGTGGCCTGAGAAGGGAGTCAAAGATGGCCCAAACTCTTGGGACCTTGCATCCATGTGGGAGACCAGGAAGAGCTCCTGGCTCCTGACTTCAGATTAGCTCAGCTCCAACTACTGTGGTCACTTGGGGAGTGAATCATCAGACAGAGGATCTTTCTCTCTGTCTCTCCTCCTCTCTGTGCACCTGACTTAGCAATAAAAATAAATAAATCTTTTTTTTTTTTTATAAAAGGCTTATGTCGTAAAATCTAGGGAGCTGAGTAGGTATCTGCATTTGCCAACACATACACACAGTCTTCAAAAAAGTTGGTGGAAAACATGAATTACATAAGTAAAAAAAAAAAAAACCACAATTATGCATGAGTTTTGTTAAAAATATTGCAGTGAAATAGATTTATCTTTTAATTCCACAAACTTTTTGAAGTACCTGTGTGTGTTCCTTAGTATCCATGGAACATGGTTTCTAGACCCACCTTAGACATGGAAGTCCACAGTTGCTTAAGCTCCTAACATAATGTATAGCATCCACCTGTAACCGATATAGACCCACAGACATTGAATCAGAAAGATGTGTAACACCTAATAGAGTGTAAACCCTTTGCCAATAGTTGTTACACAGTAGTGTGCAAGGAATAATGACAAGAAAAAACATAGGCAAAGAGGATTTAAATTTATCATTTAGACTTACTTGAAAGACAGAGTTACAGTGACATTTGAGTGTTAACAAAATTAATATTTTTCTGTTATAAGCAAAGCAACCTTTAAAGTAAATTTTGCAGATTCCTGACTGAGTGCTCAAGAAATGCCTAAATGCAGCTGTGATTTGGGATCAGACACCTACTTCATTCCTTTGTTACTGAAGCTGTTATAGATTGACCGTGGAAAAAGAGATTTGTAACATGTAAAAGTGAAGTTTGTGCTGGAAATAAAGGGTATCATTAATGGTTCGATGAAATCTGTCCTGTTATCTATGGAACCATTAATAATATCATTTTGTTTTTATATTTACTTTTATCAAATTAATTACTCAAGGTAATTAACAATGAATCTCTTATGTATTGAGAAAGTATCTTGTAATACTGCTATTTCCATAAACTATGTGAATTAATTTAAAGAAAAATGTTGTCAATATTATGACCAGCCTGAAAAACTTGGGCTGAGCCTATTATTTTCATGTGGTCAGTATGATCTATTTTATCAGTTTTCAGTCACTGAGCTTCTAGTTTGTTGTATGCTGTAAACAAAGGTTTAGAGAACCTCTGCTAGGGCCAGTGAATAGCAGGTTAAGCCACCACGTACATCGCCGGCATTCCACATCAGAGTGCCAGTTCAAGCTTTAGCTGCTCTGTCTCCCACTCGGCTTCCTGGTGAGGCACCTGAGAAGACACTGGATAATGGTCCAAGTACTTGACTCCCTGCCACCTGTGTGTGAGACCGGAGTTCCTGGCTCCTGGCTTCAACATGGCCCAGCCCTGGCTGTTGTGGGCATTTGGGAAATGAACCAGCAGATGAAAGATCTGACTGTCCCCCTCTGTCACCCTGCCTTTCAAATACATACATACATACATACATGTTACATGTTACATGAATCCTTATAAAGAATCTTTTCTATCTAAATATTGTTCCTGCCCATAACAGTTCCCTTAGGATAATTCATAGATGTGGAATTGTTAAGTAGAAAAGTAATAATTGTATTATTTCAGAGTTTGACATTAGTGTTCATTAATCATTTCTTTAAATTTTTATGAAGACATTTAGGAGGTAAGTAAAGCAGTATTTATGGCCCATGAGCATAATTTCTTCATTACTTTAAGGACTGCTTCGCACAGCTGCCTTCAAGTGTGTTCTGTGACCAAATAACCATTCTTTCCACCCTGGAGAAGTCCTGTGGCAGGGAAAATGCTGACTTGGAAGATCTAGTGTGGAGTTCATGTTAACCTTTCCACTTCATTAGCTTCTGGATCTTGTGCAAGTTGCAACTTCTTAAACTATAATTTTCTCATCTATAAAATTGCACTAAAAATAATGCCCTGTTTGCCTCATCAAGACGTGAGGATGAAATGAAAGGCTGTTTGTGAAAGCAACTTGTAAATGCCAAAGCAGGATATAAATGTTCTTCGTTGGTATTGGCTCTTGCCCTCCTAAGAGCTTCTGAAAGCTCCTATCTCTGATCCCACAGAGACAGGTTGTCTCTTGCAACATGGATCATTTTTTCAATAGCATAAGGGATAAGGTCTAGAAAAGTGAAGGCTGCAAAAGATAAAAGAGCTTCATTCTAGTGAGAAACTCCTTTTCTGGAGAGTCCTTCCTGCCCCCTCCTCTGCAAATACTGCAGCACAACAGGGTGCTGAAGTCAACATGAATTCCAGGCTCTGTGAGTCATGGAGCTTATCATCCAATCTCAGGGAAAACGGTGGTCACTCAAAAGGTACAGCACTTGTCATCTAGAATCAGTATGATGGCTCAGAGTTCTTGAGACTGGATTAGCACCAGAACCAGCCTTTCTCAGCACCTACTGGTTCTCAGAAAAATTAATATCATCATGGAGACTGCTATCCTACCCACCCCTCCAGGAATGCACGTAATCCAAATGGTCTCTCGTGAATGGATTTAGGTACATGTCGACTGATGAGCTGCCTACCAGAAAACCTTGATATTGACAAGACGCAGATGGAATAGTATGCAAATGCAGTGTGGTAAGAAGTGAGGGCTGGCATTAGGGTCCTGGGCTCTGGAGGCAGCTCTGTTCCCTCACCCTGGGGAGCCTTGGCATCCTCATTTGTAAAATTAAGGGAGCTGGTGAGGACCCCATCTCTCGGGGATCCCCAGGGTCTCTCCCCATAAGAAGGCCTCATAATTCCGTGGGTTCCATTATGACCTGCCCTGGTATTCACTCTTGCTCCCTCCAGGGTGGGGGTGGGGGAGCCTAGCTGAACATTGGGGGAGGCATAAGCATTCTGTGACATCACAATGTCCAGCCCAGGCTTGATTTAACTCCTCAGCAAGACCAGTGCCAGGAAGGTCAGTCATAGACCGGAGCGGTGGAGCACTTCCCGAAGGAGCTCGGTGGCATCAGCCAGCCATGATGAAGGCTCAGGTAGGTGACACTCGCCAGGCTCAGAACAGAGCTTGCTGGTGTCTACAGGCAAAGAAGAACAGCCCCACAGGTGAGGAGGAACAGATATGTCAGGGTAAAGGGCTGAAATGGGGCAGAAGAGAGGCCAAAGGTGGCGCCAGAAGAGACAGACCAAAGGCTTTCAAGAAGCTGGACCATGAGATCATTTCCGGGGCTCTTAGTTCCCTGTCCGTCTCTTCTCAATCACTGGGAAAATGCAGAAGGTGCAGGGCCCTCCAAGGCTGAATGCAAAACTGCTGCAGCCTTCCACAAGTGGTGCCTGAAGATATTCTTCTCCCTGGATGTCTTTCTTTCTAACAGTTCCTCCCCCAGCCTAACAAGGGAAGAGTAAACGAAATAAAACTAAGCCAACTGCAAAGCAAATTTTAGCAGAAGATAGTACAACAAACACAAACAACAGTAACAAAAAGAGGAGAGGTAAAACCATATTCTGGGTTAGCAATGGAAACAGTCTCTAAAGTCCAGTTGGGAAACTTCAAGGCTTACAAGGCAAAAGGCCACTCTCTGAAGAGCGAGGGAAGGGCCTTAGGGTTGTGAAGTGAAGCCAGAGAGCTCAGCTGGAGCCAGCTGCAGCTCCTCCCCCGCTGAGTTCCACGCCAGAGAAGCCCTCGCTGGGGATGTGGACAGTCTGTTTTCTTTACCTTGCCTTGGGGTTTTGGCTTCTAAAGTATTTGTTTCTTCCTGGAGTCCTGGGGCCCTGAGAGGCTCCGGGTGATGGCAAATAGCTGTTATGTTTAGCAGCAGGGCGGAGAACAGGGTGCGTGCCAGGCCCTGACTCATCCCTGCTTGGAGTCCCTTGGGTCTGAACACATGGTGACCCCAAAGTTCAGAGCACAGAACGGTTGAGGCAGCCACGACCAGTTAGCCTGCACAGTCACACAGCTCAGGGCTCTGCTCCCAAGGTGGACAGCACTGTGAGGTTCTGACAGGTAGACCACTTACTCACAGGGAGCCCCCCTGGCCATGGAGCAGCCAAGGGAGGGGACGCAGCTTGAATGCTCTTTGGCCTTCATCACACAACATTTTTTCATTGTATCAGTGAGACCAAGACGTACCAGTAAGACCGAGACGCTCACACTCTGTAAAAGTAGTACTAATCCAAAGTATGCAAGCATTAAAAATCCAGATGAAACAAAATGTACTTGCACGTTAACTTTATAGCACACGTTGAACTTCCACCTAGAAAAGTCACTATCATTTTCACTATTAGACTATGATCCAACCTCTTAAGACTTTGAGAATTAGAATCTCATTGGCCATTTTCAGACTTCATTCATTTTATAGTCATTGAAAAGCAAGTTTAGGCTTAACCTAAAATAATATCAGCCAAACCCAGAATGTAGGAAGTCATTTCTACTTGCATTTATTGACTATAATGTCCTCTGACTGACAGCTGTGTTAGTCACACGTCCCAGAATTTTAGACTTGGAGGAGAATAAAGAGGTCATTCACCCTAACAACTGCATTTCCAGAAGCCAGCATAAAGAGATTAGGTATCTTGGCTGAGGGTGTCCAGCCAGTTAGTGCTGGGCTTAAAACTTGAGTCCTCTGGCCCTCAGCCTGGTGACGGATCTCCCCAACACACTCCGCCCCTGACTCATGTTAAATGAATGCATTTGCTAATATTTGAACTAGCTCTGTTAATTGCCAGGTTAGAATATTCTAAAAGAAGTCTCATTACCTTGCTGTGATTATTGGTTGATTCAGGCAGCTCTCTGTGGACCACACTGTTTGCCACAGCGCCCCTCTTCTGTGGTTCTAAACAAAACAAGCTTTGGTCCACATGGAACTGGGGTGTCCAAGCTTCATATAACACAGTGAAGTGGTATGAGAGCAAGTCTGTGGAAATTCACATGCTGCTGTATCTTGAAGCTTCATTAAAAATCCACTAAAATCACTGTACAGTTTACAAGAGCCTTTTCTAACTTATCCCAGAAACTGATACTTTATTTGGAACTATCTTGAATATTTAAGAGCCTGTTTATACGCATCCAGGTTTTTTTTTTTTTTTTTTTTTTAGATTTGTCATTTTACTTAAAAGTCAGAGTTACAGAGAGATAGAGAGAGAGAGAGACTGAGGGATCTTCCATCTGCTGGTTCACTCCTCAAATGTTGAAGGGGGCTTAACTGAAGTAGGGAGCCAGGGGTTTCTTCCAAATTTCCCATGTGGGTGTAGTAGATCATCATCCTGCTTTCTAGGCCATTAGCAGGGAGTTTGGATCAGAAATGGAGCAACTGGGACACAAAACAGCACATATTTGAGATGTCAGTACTTCAGATGGAGGATTAGTTTGAAATGTCACTTCACTGGCCCCTAGGACTTGTTTTACATAGAGCTAGATATGTTTTGCATCACTAATGAACTTGCAGTTTTGAGCCTATGAATTCCCTGGACACAAGTATGCACTTTTCCTAATCTAATCAATTGTAAATGTATTAAGATTGGCCCAAAGGTCCAAATTTTAAGAGAAAATTAAATGAAGAGAAAAATTGAAATACATGTAGTTCCAATTTTTCAGTTATAGCTCTACCATTAGCCATGGAAAGGTCTGATGAAAATTTTCTAGGTCATTAGACTATTATTAGTCAACTTGAGAGTATTTCCTGAAAAAATCTGTATGTTTTCTGGTTTTCCAGGCAGGTTATCTTTTTTAATAAAACAGAATTATAAAAATAACTTCCGACGAAATGGAACATTCTATCATGGCATAATATTTAAACAGGGCTGTGGTCACATCTTTCAGCTTCCATACTAATTTTTAAAGTTATGTAATTGAGTGATTTTGCACATACTACAGCACAAAACAGCAGGAGAAGGCCAACTATGCAAAGGGAAGAAATAAAAAGAGCTTTAGTTCTAGATTCTTCATTGTGATTTTGAAGTCTTTATCTGGTAAATTGAAACACACAGGTATGTCAAGCAAACTTCTGAAATGTTTGCCCTCAAATTATCAGAGGGGTTGAGGCATGACAAGTCTTATTTAGGAGGCTTGGAAGAAAAAAAATAAATAAAAGAAAGTACAAGAAAGTTCTCTCTCTCCAGAAATCCTGAAATGCCAGAATAATATCTCTTGCTGCCACCACCTGACTTGCCTTGGCCTCTGGCCACCTCAGGACCTCTGATATGCAGGACACACCCCTTCCCCTAGCCCCACCCACATGCCCACTCTCCTAAGAATTGTGCAACAGGGCCTTTGTAATTCGAACCTGTGAAGTCTGCAGAGGAATGTGACCCAGGGCCGCCAAGGAGAGGAGAACTGCTGTTCTCCTCTGTGTGCCTCTCCTGTGGGAACCTGGGAGGGGAAAGGTCTGCTCTAACACAGATGAAAGATTGGTGGCAGAACTGTGTAGCAAGAGCAGCGCTGCCTGCCCTTGTCTGTCACCCCTAGGAGCCAGCTTCATGTTGCCCCTAGTAGGACCTCACCTGTGTTTCAGCCTCTCCTAGACCCAACTGTGACCTCTAGGACAAGATTCCACTGCCCATCCTCTGGACCTGGCTTGGTGGTGGTGGTGGGGGGGGAGGGGTACTTAAAAAGTGTTGATGGCACAGCGGTAGCTGGTGGCTGCAGAACAACCATGAATGCTGAAGTCAGATCATGTGATATCCATCAACTCACAACACAGAACCGTATTTGTGATCCCCTTTGCAGACACCCTCTCCATCAGGACAAGTGCCCTATCCGGCCACTATGCCCTTGCTGTGGTTCCACTTCTTCTGCCTGAGAGATAAGGTCAGGAGTTGAGTCCTTCTTTTATGTCCTCCAAATATCAGCATGGCTGGGCAAAAGGAACTCTGCCTAATTCAATAATTACACAATAGATCCGTGTATGAAAGCCTCACATGGCACCATGAATATGTACAATTGCTATTTGCCAATTAAAGTTAAGAAGATTAAATACAGGTGAAATATGTATCTCCAATCTAGCAATAGAATGCTTTATACTTATTACTGAGTGTAATGAACAATGGAAGACCACAGTAGTGTTTTATTTCACACCAATATTATTGTGAGCTATAGAGGTCATCCCAGAAAAATGATCTCCTTAATCAGGTGGGAAAATCACTCATCTGTGATTGGACAACATCAAAATGAAATGTTTGACATAAATTGAGCTCATTAGAAGTTAAGGATTTAGCTAGGAAAATAACTTGTACACCTGCAAAGAGTTCAAAGCAAAGAGGGAATTCTGTAACTGTGAGAAAAATGCGCACCTTGTGGACCCCACAGAGCCCCAGGGGATGGAGCTAGAAGGATGCCAAGTTGCTTGGAGTGTTTGGGTTGCTCACAGCAGTGGCTTTGAATGTGGGGGGAATTTTGAAGGAAGGGAAACTGAGTATGACTGACTGACTTACACAAGCTGGGGAGAATAACAATCTTTTAGAAAAAAAATTGGCCCTGATGCAACACGTCTTCTCCCACTCACCAACTTTATGTCCATTCTGTGCTTTCACAACTCATTCTTTGTATACAAAGCAAACAATTCATGACACTTCAGTGGAACATGGGGAACAGGAGTCATGGAAACACACAGGAACCAGGAAAGATGAGCTGGACTCTGGCAGGTGGCGGCTGTCACCAGGGCTGTGTCTGGATTTAACTCTGCACTCCGGCTTCCTGCACTCACACCCTGAGGTCAGCATATGCCACATCTAATTCATTTGCTTCCCCTAAATCTGCTGTCCCCTGGCGATTCCCATCTCAGCCAGTGACCTCTCCACATTCCCAGTCTATCTCTTTCCACTGCAGTCAGTCACCAGGCTGAGGGACTATGCCTCTACATCTCCTGCTAATCCACCTCTTACTCATTATTCCCTAAGATCATTCATCTCCCCAACCTCACTGCTCTGCAGTGATTACAGACTTCTGTTGCCAAGTTTAAAAGCCACTTTTGCTTTTCACGTTTTCAAAATGAGGATTGGATTCCCTTATTTTGCTTTTGGGACTCTTTATCTACTCTGGTTTCATACAGCTATGCCTCTTTCGTGGGCAACCCATTCATCTGCCATCCCCATTCCTTCTGCCCTGAATGGATCCATCTGCTTTCCATCAACCAGCTTGCTCAGTATGTTCTTGCTTCTATGGTCTTACCTATGCACCTATGCAAGTTCTTAGCTTTTCGGATGGTGAAATGTCTCATTTGCCCTCCTCCAGGGGTTACTAATTTGTTCCATTTGCCTTCCATCTCCATTATTTATGATGTCTTCATCACAACTTATAAGTTAAAACACACTATGTTGAAGGAGTAAGTTAGGTGGGGTTAGAAGAAAGGATAAAGGGTTAAACATTGAGTCTGGGTAGACAGAAGGAATTGGTAAGAAATGGCACTGGAGAAGCAGGCAGATGCCATACCTAGGTGGCTTCTTAAAATATTGGATAAGTAGCTTAAGATCAGTGGGAAGGTTTGATAATTTTAACTATAGAGAAGTCATAGGATAATATTTGCATTTTAAAAGAATACAGTGCATGGACAACAGATGGAAATCGAGAAAGACTGAAGACAGGACTCTCAGGAGATTGGTAGGGCAAACCAAAGAGATGATGAACTTGGGCTGGGATGTACACTGTGGGAAGACAGGAGGGTCATGGCTTTGAGATATTTTCAAAGGGGGAGCTCTCCCTGTGAAACCAAGATTTAGTGAGTCCATCCTCTTCTCCCCCTGGAATCAGCCATGATCACAGCATCAGTTTTACTTGCTAGATCTGTGATCCTTGAGCAAGAGGACAATCAATTTTTTCCTCTGGATTTGTGAGATGCACTTTCCAAACTCCTACATTTCTGGAGCCACACTAAAACATGTTACAAATTTTAAAAAGATCATAACCCCATTGCCAGTTATGGTGATGCTAATTATTTCAAGTCAGAAGTAAACTTCGTAAATGGCAGGGCATTTTCTTCCCACTCTGAGATGGAACATCCAATGAGGCTGATCAGAGTCCATTGGTCCTCAGCTACTTTGCATTTTAGAAGATATTTCCTATTGACATGGGGCCTGGATCATACTCATTAGTCACAATCTCCAGGACACCTAGGTATTCAATAACCCTCGGTGGATAAGTAACTGTGCCTGTCAGTTTTGGTCTTAATAGCCTGCCTCCTCTGCCTTTAGTGTATATTGTTTTTCTTTTCAAGGATTTATTTATTTTTATTGTAAAGTCAGATAAAACAGAGGAGGAGAGACAGAGGGGAAGATCTTCCATCCATTGGTTCACTCCCCAGGTGGCTGCAATGGCCTGAGCTGTGTCCATCTGAAGCCAGGAACAAGTAGATTCTTCTGGGTCTTTCACGCAGGTGCAAAGTCCCAAGGCTTTGGGCCATCCTCCACTGCTTTTCCAGGCCACAAGCAAGGAAATGGATGGAAAGTGGGGCTACCTGGATTAGAACTGATGCCCACATGGTATCCCAGCACATGCAAGGCAAGTACTTTAACAGTACTGGGCACTCCTTTAGTGTATATTGTAATGGACTCTCTTCCTCCCCAACTTGGGTTTCTGTTGAAAATCCTTGTTATGAGATGAGTCATTCTCAGAGGCTTTGTGATGATCCTTGCTGGGTGGCTCTTTGTTATCCAAAGTCATCACCAGAAAGCACCATCCCAGGCCAATCCATTTCCTACACATTGCTTTCTCTTTCAAAATCAAGAATTAACAAGTGCTACCTGGAGCACGATGTGTTTCACTCCTTCCTAGAAATGTAAAGGAACAAAACTCTTGATTTCTTTGGAATGTGTCTTCTTGTGAATTGTTTTAAGACATCCTCAAGTTGCAGGAAGTAGCTCATCTGTAGATTGATCCAACAAGACGGTATTGCTCTGTCCAGTAAAACTGCTATTACTGCCCCTCCAGTCTCTACTAAGTGGATGCCCTGTTTCCAGTGCGGGAGGTCTCCTACTTGCTTTTCAACTTGCCCTGTTGTGGCAACATTTTTGTTGACCAACTTCTTGGGGTTGCTCGTAGTCCTGTTCCTTTGTGCCTGAAACTTCCTCTTCATGGCCTCCCCATGGGTCTACGCTTGTCAGAACCCTTTGCCACCCCCACAAGCTGAAAAAAGGCAACTGTTGAGTAATTTCTTCACTCTCTTCAGCAAAGAGCTTTGCAGTCCAATGATTTCATCATAGCTAAGGAATGGCAAAATCATAGCACAAATAATGTAACTCTTCACTTTCAGAGAACTAAACAAATAGAAGATAATCACCAACATAAGAATACTTTTCCTAGAGTTGAAGGTGATAATATCACCACAACTGATACAGACGTTCACATGCCTTGCTATAAATGTTGGTTTTAGAAGATCAAATATATCTGAATGACACCACAGGAATAACATCATTTCAATCAGCTTTATGTGTAGCTCTTCAGAGAATCGAACCAATAAGGATATGTTTCTATAACAAGGAAATGATGATGGAGATTGACAAGTCCCAGGGTCTACGGTCACCAAGTCTGAGACCCAGGAATGGCTTTTAGTTCTAGTTGAAAACAACCCAAGGCTACAAGCCAGGAAGAAATTCCCTCCTGGGAAGATTCTGTCTTTGTGTTCTCTGCAGGCCTTGAACAGACTGGATGAGAGCCACTCAGAAGGGCAGCCTACTCAGATTGCTGATTCAGATGTTAAACACAAAAGAAACAGCCTCATAGATAAACCCAAGTGACTGGACCAATGATCTGGGCACTCTGCAGCCAGGCTAGTTTACATCAACATGAACCATTACGCCTATGGCATCAACAGGATTAGGAATGATCTCATTTAATCACCACACAGACCCCTCTAGGGAAAGTAGTCAGTTCCAGGTGCTCAACTGCTGTTTCTTCAACAACTGTTTGTATATTGTAGATGTGAGAAACTGAAGTTCAGCGAGTTGAAGGACTTTATCTAAGGAGTACAGCTAGTAAGTGTACCAGCCAAGATTTCAACTTAGGTATGAATGCCTCAGCTGTGTTCCTGTAACTAGTATGGTCACAGCCTTCTATGCTGGGTTCCCCACAAATTCTGTCTACTCCCTCGATTTCACTTCCCCTAGGATGGGAGCAAGTTGAAGGCCTTCATGTTTTTTAAACACTCAGGGGGCAGGGAAGGCTGATTCTTGTCTTCCCATGTCCGAACAGGTGGACGTGAGTGCTCCCTGAAGGCCCTGGAAAAGCCCTGCTTCCTCTGGCTCTTGAGGCATTGTACACATCAGCAGTGGCTGCGCCCACTGAGGGAAATCTACATCCCTGTGCTTTGCATGATGCTGTGGTTTAATGTTGGTAGCAACTGTGTGTGCTGCTTACCATTGCACTCTCCCCCGGGGAAGGGGGATGATAACAGGGTCTCCATGGGCTGGCCCTGTTTCGAGACTGTCCTTAGCACCACCAAGGTGTCCTAGGTGGCCTTAAATGTCCCTGTAAGTCAGTCCAATTTGGTTTCTCCCTTCCTCAACATGCTTTAAAACCAGCTGGAAATGTGCAGGTGGCAATACTTTCACAGGCGTGTGCTGTCTGCCAATTCACCCATGGACAGGTCTGACCTGCCCCCTTATTTGACTTCTTGATGCCTGCCTGACATGTAGCTCCCCCTCAATTTCCATTTCCACAAGCACCTGACACAAGGCGTACCCAGTGGCCAACTTTCCTAGGGAACCTCTAAATAACTTTTGTAAAGGGGACTCCTCTGTTCCCTGCTCCTTCAGCAGTCTCTTATTCCCATCAATTAGGACCACATGGTCCTTGCAGTGCTGCCAAGTTTTAGTCTCAACCACAGCTGGCTTCTCCCTTTACAGAGAAGCAATCTGAGAATCAGAAGGGCATGCACCTTACCCGAAGCCACACAGAAGCCAAGTCGTCTGCCTCCAGTCCAGGGCTCTGATGTACCCCCAGGCATTCATTCACTTGGAATAGGGGTACTTGTTGTACAGATGGATTACAGGGCAGGACATGCCAGAGAGAAAGAATTTGTCAGAGAGCATGAGAGCTGGCCCAGACAATGTGTAAGATTAACACCCGTTCAGCACATTCAGTTCCACATACAAGGAAGCAAGTGCAGCACACACAAAGGTGGATGCCAGAAGAAAAACTGGAATAGCGAAGTGCTTCCTTCAGAGAGAACAGATTCCTTCTGGTCTGTATGTTTCTTGGAATGGCCCAGGGAAGAGTTGAGATTCCTGTCTTTCTGGGGCCTGTGCCCAGTGGAAGTGGCTTGGTTTGCATCACATGGTCCTAGAAAGTCAGCTCATCTGTAAGTTTGCCGGACGAGGTCCACGCCAGGGCTTCCTGTCTGTGACACCTTGCAGGCTGCCAGGCACTTGGGTTCTACAAGGTGACGGTCCTGGATCAGGCCCTCATCCTGCACCTCTTCATCCAGTATCTGCTACCATTTTCACAGCTGTGAACCAGATTACAGCCGTGGAGTGTGAACTGCCTCACTGCAGCCAAGGATTCAAAATACTCTGCCAGGCAAAGACACAAGGAAACACAATTATTGCTGGTGACAACCTTCAAAAGAAAAGGAAACAAACCAATGCTGGTTTTCAAGATCATTCTCTTTTTTGCTTTTTCCAAGCACACAGAACAACTGCATGTTGTTGCTTTGCAAGTCATGGCCTTTACTGAAAAGGCAGACCCCTGTCCTCCAGACCTGGGAGAGCAAGCATTTCTGTGTTTTGAAGCCATCTGGTTTGTGTTGCGTTCTTGCAGGAATCCCATGCCCCTGTCAGATCCTCTCTCATGTTGGAGCAAGAAGCAAGTGGGAGTTTTCAACAGGTGCCACCAGAGAGGTTGGCTTTAATTTTCTCCTGCTGATCCTGCTTTGTCTCCCATGGCCTCTTCGTTCCCATTTATTCAGTATTTTCTGTACCAACCTCTGGGCCTTCTACATGCACATCTGTGGTCTCCTCCTCCAGGCAGTTGTCTGGGGTTATAATCTCAGATGTTACCATGGATCTGAGCAACTAGGCTGGGCATGAACAGGGAGTCATTTCAGACTAGCATGTGTGTCTGCATTTAAATAAATCATCCAACGGGAGGCCCAGGAAGATCTGGCTGAGACCCATCATTTGGGGGAACTTTCCATGTGTCCCAAGAGGAAGGGAATGGTTCTGTCTCGGCATTCCCTGGCAGCACTGTTTCCTGTTGGCAGGCATTTGTTTCCTGATTTTTTTTTGTTGTTCTTTGCTACCCGAATTTCTCAGGAGTCTTCTGCCTTGACCCAGCTGACCAGGGGATGGATCTGAGATCCCAGAGTTTCAACAGTTGCTCCACAGTTTCTCATTGAAGAAAACGCTTCAGAACAGAATTAGGAAATTTCTTTTACTCTTTTTGAAGAATTTAAAAAAGACTTCGTCTTTAGTTAACTCATTGTCATTGCATGCCATTTATAGGGTACAGCATGATTTTCAATGCATGTCCAGTGTATTGTGCAATGATCAAAATCTATTTTGAAATATGATAGTTTAAATCCCCCAACTGAGTAGCTCTTTGACCCCATGGCAAAAGCCCAGTTTCAGAAGAACACAGCCATAGGGCGGTGCCATGGTCTGCAGTCAGTCAGCCCCACCCTACTGTTTCTGGTGAGTTTTTGTAGGCAGTTCTGCTACTCTCAGGTGGCTGAGGGAGAGAAGCAGGGCGGGTCGCGGGTAAGAATCAGGGTGATTTGAGGTGAATAGTATTTTCAAGTTTTAAACAAGTCCTGCTTAGGGTTTCTCTCATTTTGAACACCAGAGGGCGACACACTCACATTGAATAGCGGGATACGTGGCTTTAGGACTGAAATCCTGGGAAGCAGTGACTTAAAACACAAATGTTGAGAGCCTTGGGAAAGCACCCGGTCATTCACTGCTGAGGTGGTCCCGTGCTGGTCAGTTCTGAGAGCTCTAGACTGTTCCACGGAGGAACTGGCTTGCTCAGGGAGCCAGCTTGTTCTTTCTAGGGCTAGTCTTTGGAAGCAAATTCTTTGAAGTTGTTCCACTTAGGGTCTGGAGGACAGGCCTGGTCCTAACACAAGTCAGGCGTCTCCAACAAGTGATGTCTCCAAGGAGTAGTTGACTGGGAGGCTTGAGAGACTGTGGAGATCCTGCTGCTATTGCCATGACAGTGGTAGGATTGCAGGCACAGGGCCATGTGGACCCTCCGTGGGTCTGGTCTTAGAACAGCTGCTGCTGGAGCCTTCTGGTAGTTTCTCATTGATTGGGTGGGCATTCATGGCTTTTGGAGCCAGACAGAAAGCTTCACAAGGTGTCCAGAAGATTCTGGAAGGCATAGGAGCAGAGCCTTTGAAGAGGCATGGGTGGTCTGGCAGCATGGTGAGGCTGAGGGAAGGGGTGTCAGGGCTGCGAGGTGGGGGTGGGTGTAGACAGCACCAACATCGGGGCCCATCTGATGCTGCATGTCTAGATCCTAGGATGGAGGTGCGCAACTGCAGACTAAGCTGTGCTACATTACACTGCCCATTCGTGTGAGAGAGAAAGAGAGAGCTCGCCACCTGCTGGTTCATTCCACAAAGGGCTATAATGCTGTAGCTGGGCCAGCAGCTTCTTCTGGAACACTTCATGTGGGTGCAAGAGCCAAAAGACTTGGGTCACCCTCCTCTGCTATTCCCAGACACGTTAGTAGGAAGCTGGATCAGAAGTGACACATCTGGGACACCACCCAGAGCCCACATAGGACACCCAGCACCATAGGTGTGATGTTAGCCACTATGCTACAATTACATGGCCTCAAATAGTAGACATGACTGATGGAGCACTCAGGAAATAGCCAGGTGTAAAATGAATGCATTGACTAATATCAAGAGGGGATCTTTAGGATTTCCCTCGTTTCTAAATGCGTGCCTGTTAGCTGGATTGGTAAGTCTTCAAAAAGCTTGTGGAAAGTGTATTACATTATAAAAAATTATGAATTTTTTAAAAAATTGCATCAAAGTAATCTTTTCAGTTCCACTTTTGAAGAACTTTTTAAATTATCTTCATTTATCTTCAAGCCAATCCTATTACCACCATTAAACAAGTAAGACTGAACATAATTTTAGTTTCTTCTTATGTCTGTTTTTTAATTTATTATTTTATGATACAGTCCCATAGGCTCTGAGATTTTCCTTTTCCCCTCCCCTCCCCCTAATGATTTAACCTATGTCATTACAATAGCATAGTTCTTCATAAACAATCATAAGCCCATCATTCTATTCTATCCTGCCTGACTTTGTAGGTATCTTAACTTGGCTGTGTCACTACACTCATATGGAAATTTGCAGAAACCTCCTTGTTTGTTTTGGGAACTCTATTGAAAAGGACTTTGCCCTCAGCAGCAAGAACTTGTCTTGTTTTTGTCTTCTGGTTTTTGTACGTGACTAACATAAGAGACACCTTGGGCTACTGTGAACTGGGAACAGCTAGTGGTCAAAGCACAGATCAAGGGTTCATTTACAGACATTTTGACAAATAAACACATCTGTTGAGCCTGAAGCCTCTTTGGTTTATTACAGCAGCTGCTTAGTGAAAATGAGTGAATGTGATGTTTGGATTTCACACATGTGAAATATAGATTGTGTTTCCTAGCAGAGAATAAGTCTCTGTCAATATTTTTTCAGTAACATAGTTCTCAGATTTACAGCTTTACTTAACCAAATAAATACTGTCCTTGACACTAGAATTGCAAGTTGGACCTCATTAGTGAACATGCTTACTGCTAGTTACCTGTTTAAAAGTCATTACTGCAATTATTTTCCTGCTTTTTAACAGCTATGTCATCTGACGCAGTCACAGATTGTCTCATGAAGAAACACAGTGGGTAACAGCCCATAGAATCGTGAGCCAAAGCAAAGCTCTGGGATGCTTTAGAGTTTCAGTATGGAACCAGCCAGCCTGCTTCCAAAGCTTGAGTCTACCCCAAGTGGCTGGTGACGGTGGGCATTTTATTTCTCATCTTCAATCTTATATTCCTCCCTTACAAAAGAAGGAGCTAAAAATACCACCCCCCCTTTTTTAAAATTTCATTTTGTGACACAGTTTCATAGGCTCTGGGATTCCCCCAACCCCTCCCCATGTCCTCCCCCCCCCCATGGAGGATTCCTCCGCCTTGTTGCAGTATTACAGTTCGAATCCAGTCATGATTCCTTCATTGCAAGCATGTACCATGCATAGATAGAGTCCAGCATCTTGTTGTCCAGATAAATTCAACAGTTTCTTGGGGAGACCATCTGTGGTCTGAAAGCAGAGCTGGAAGGATATCATCCCCTCCAATAAAAAGCCACAACATAACCTCAACAACAACTTACAACATTATGGAAAAAACACCCTCTTTTAAAAACTTTTTAAAAGCACCCACTTTGTACTTTTTAGGACTTAGTCTAGCTAAAGTGTCTATTACCATCATTATCTGCATCACCATCATTGCCATCACTATCCTCCATCATCACCACCACTAGAATTATCTCCTGTCATCAGCACCTCACCACCACCACCACAGCCATCACTTCCATCACCACTACCACTGACATCCCCAACAACTCCACTACCACGACTAATATCAGCATCTCTTAACCTCTGATGATACCTAGTGCAGTGCTTTACACTGTGTGACATTATAGGAGCAGTTCTATTTGTAGTGTAACTTATTACAGATTCTCAGTGAAATCCACCAGATACGCATTCCAAATTCCTACAAGATCAGTACTTCCAGTAAACTCTGTCCCAGTGTCAGGGGACAAACAGAGTGGCTTCTGAACAACTGCCCAAACCACAATCCTAGAAAATATTATATGTGTACTAGTTCCTAAACAATTCTTGATACATTGGACTAGATATCTTGTGAATATATGGGAGATAACAAGTGCTTGTATTCATTATGGTTTTATAGAGGGGATACTGGCTTGATAAATGACGTGTTGAAAGTCTGAGAATCAGGAATGTTGTTTTTGGATACTCCTTGAGTTAAACTATGCAAAACCAATTTTTATTTTGTGTTTAATCACATGGATGCCATTATCTTCAGGAGATATTTTCTTAGGAAATGCAAGCAATGGAAAATTCCTCCAGAGAGCTGCCTGATCAGCAGGTGTTTTCCACATTACTGAAACTGAAGAGCTCTCTGCTGTCAGCTCTCTTGGCCTCTTCAGAACCACTCAGAGAGCCATAACAAATGCCCAAGTCAGCCCCATGCTGCAAGATTCTGCTGTGCGGTAATCTGGGTGGGCCCCTGGCATCAGAAAATTTTAAAAATCTTTCTAAGTGTTTCCAGAGGGTTTCAGTTTAACTTAGGCTTCTCTATCCCTATGCTTTCCATATATATTTGTAGATGTCAGCACATTAAGATTTCGTCCTTTTTTGTACTTTCTTTTTCGAAAGGACATTTTTAACTTTGGAAAATTATGACACATAATTGGAATTGATCTTCTGAAACACATAAACACGTTTCAGCCAAGAATTTCCAAGATACCACTGGGGTGTTAACACATGATATTTTCATTTTACATAAACAGAATAATCATCTGAATTTTTCCATTCTACATTCATGGAACATAATATTTTTTCTAAGATTTATTATTATTGGAAAGCCAAATATACCGAGAGGAGGAGAGACAGAGAGGAAGATCTCCCATCCTATGTTTCACTCCCCAAGTGAGCCGCAACGGGCCGGTGCGTGCTGATCCGATGCCGGGAACCAGGAACCTCTTCCGGGTCTCCCACGCGGGTGCAGGGTTCCAATGCATTGGGCCGTCTTCGACTGCCCTCCCAGGCCACAAGCAGGGAGCTGGATGGGAAGTGGAACTGCCGGGATTAGAACCGGCGCCCACATGGGATCCCGGGCGCGTTCAAGGCGAGGACTTTAGCCGCTAGACCACGCTGCCGGGCCCGGAACATAATATTTTTAAGAAACTTTTAAAATGCTTTTTGTGGGGGTAAAAAGAGCCTCACCCACTGGTTGAAATGCCCAAGATGGCCAAATTTGGGCCAATGCCAAAGCTGGGAGCCTGGAATTCACTCTATCTGAACAGGAACTCAGTCCCCCATGAGTGACAGGAACTCCTCCCTTTGAGCCATCACTGCTGCTTCCCAAGACCTGCAACAGCAAGTCTCCAGAGTCAGGAGCAGGAGGCAAAGGTGAAGCTAGACACGTCTGTGTGAGACACAGGGGCCCTGGCTGTGAACCTAACCAGCCAGTCAAATGCTAGTGAACATTCAAAACAGTGCATCTTGATTTAATGATGTATCTCTTTGAAACTTACAAAGTGATGACATGAATTCCATATATAATAATAATGACATAGTATACAGAGGTAATAAAAAGCAATAGCAATGATGGCAGTTATAATGTTTTTATCATTTTGAGTGGCCTTTGGATTAAGATTCATGACTGGTATCAGATGTCCTTACATATTGCACGTTCAAAATGAGCAGTGTTTGTTTGAACTTGCTCTGAGATGTGAAGTTCACATGGAAGACTCTGAGGCAGCCTGTAAACGTTTATGGAAAATAAAATATGCTTATTTTGGTGCAAACATTTTGGAAATCCATGCATGCACGTGCATACTCTAATGCTTGCATGTCTAATTGTTTTGGTTGTTGAATTTCAAATAGTTTATCTGGTGTCTGCTGCAGATTCTACGCTAACATATTAGCCATTTCTTAAAATAAACAAGACCCTAATAGTTGAGAGAGGTTTAATTGGTCCCTACAGGACTTTATAAATTGCACATACAAGGAAAATCAGCATGTATCATACACCTTCCACCAACACAGTTCTCTTTCCTATTTCTACTTCCTGGAAAGGGCTTTTTGGTGCAGTCTTGGAAGATCTAAGTTCTCTTGAAAAATGAATGATTCACTTGGTAACATTTTTACGATATACTTAGTGATCTTTGCAACAAAAGATTGCTTATATGCTCATCAAGGATTATTTACTTTTACAAACATCATTTGAAATTCACCCCTCAGAGAAACCTTCACCTGGCTAAGTGGTACAGAGTGCCATTGGTCTCTGAGTGTAACTTTTAATGTTCTACCAGAAGTCATATACGTATAGGTACAAAATGACATCTGTCTTTGTATGGTTTTGAACGCAGTAACTGGCTACCGTACATGGGCAAATCCATGCATTATAAAGGTTTTGTAGCCTGGGGACTCAAGGTCAAGGGTCTGCAGCTGGAGAGAGGAAGGTGTCGAGCTCAAAGGCTGTGCAGAGCATGACGTGGTGCAAGGGTCCAGGCCAGCAGCAGAGCCAAACTGCCTTTTCAACTAGATGTACAAATGTGATGAATTTAAAGTCTGTTTATTCTGGTGCAAAAACAATTTTGAAAGCCATGCATAGTTTTTCCTAATACACTTTTCCATGTATTATGAATGATATTTTTGGCACCAAAATGAACTCGATGATTTCATTTTTCCATAAACTGAAGCGCTCTGTTAGCTCCTGCAAGCACCCCTCTCATTTAGCCCTTTGTAGACCTCTGCTGAGTGGTCAGGGGAGCTTTCTGTTATCTTCCTCTGCTCACCGATTCCATGATCTTCAAGCTTCACTCGTAACTCTCACTGCGCTTAACCTGAGTGGCCGAGGGCTGACTCTTGGGTGTCTTTCTTGGACGACTGTAGCTTTGCAACCCACAAACCCCGGGCCTGTATTGACCTTTATTTATCAGTTTATTAGTGACACTTAATCCAGTGCCTGGATCCAATCTATGATCAAGTGGTGAAGGCACAGACGACTAAGAAGCTGTGCTTTTCTCTCTGAAATGCACAATTTCACTCCCAGTTTTGATTTCAGTGAATGGTTTCTGTAATCCGCCCCCTCAAAATAGCAGATTAAGGAGAGAATGTTTGTACAAAATAATGGACTTAAAATATTTATTAAACTTAGTTGAAACAAATTAATTTTTAAAAAGTAAGCTCACCATATTAACACAGCAGTTATTTCATTCCCTGAAAGAAAACTGTCCTTAAGCTGACATGATGCTGGATCTTGGATATTTTGTTCTAAGTCCTAGTGGGTTCCCCCTCGCCCTTTCAGAATTTCTTTGCATTTTGATAGGCCATTTTCTAAACTCTGGACATCAAAATCTGAGAAACAGGTTTTTATTTCTGTGTATGTAAAAAAGCAACGCCCTCTAGAGGCGAAGTGCTTTAAAATATTCACACAATTCCCAGGATTTTACCCTCACACTGAGTAAGCAGCACACAAACTTCACCTTCAGCCTGGACAGACAGACCCCCATCGTGCCAAACCCCATTGCATCTGGCTGATTTACAACTTTCACCATTTTCCAGGGCTATTGATTTATTTATTTGAGACAGAGAGAAGACTTCCACCCACAGGCTCACTACCCAAATGCCTGCAAGGGACTGCCATCGAAGTTGAAAGATAAGAAGTCAATCCGGGTCTCTGATGTGGCTGGTAGAAACACAGATTTCTGGGACATCATTGGTTGCCTCCCAGTGGACACATGAGCAGAAAGCAGGAATTAGGAGTCCAGATTCCAACAAACCCACTCTGATGTGAGGTGAAAGCATCTTAAACTATGCCACATGCAATCCCCAGCTCACAGACTCTTACTTAAAATCACAGGAGTTGTTGGCATTTGTGATTCTTTTATTGTATGTGTGAGTTTGAACATCATTTTCATAAGGGAGCCCTTAATTATTCTTATGCCCACAACTGTGATTCACTGCTTCTTAACTAAGATTAGGGTAAAATGTGCAATTATAAAAACAGTTGAGTTGACACAATGAGCAATTAACCATTCACCCTTACTAATGTTGCATAATCTTCCCAGTAATTTAAAATTGATTGATAAGCACTTGTCTGCGATCAAAAAGGAAACAAAATCTGAAAGAATTCACTTTGCATGTCAGGAGATTAGCATAAGAAGGCACTTCAAAAATTCATGGAAGATGCATATTTTTTAAATTAAATGTGAGTTTCAATTTTTTTTACTTCAAAATAAACATCTTTTGATGAACCTTTTGAGTATCAGTTCTCTTTTTATTTTTATTTATTTGAAAGGCAGAGAAAAACAGACATAGTGACACACAGAGTTCCCATCCAGCAATTCACGCCCCAAATGCTCTTGTTGGCCCTTGGGCAGAGACCAAAGCTGGCTTCAGCAGTGAGAATCCCATCACTGAGCCATCATCCCTGGCTACCTTGGTTTGCATTAATGGGAAACTGGGCTCAGGAGTTGGATTTCCGACCCCAACCCAGGCATTCTGGTGAGAGCTATGAGCATCATAACTGCTAGGCCAAACACCCACTCCCTAGTCATATTTCCTCAGTCTTAAGTGCTGGTGGAAACAGTGGAGCCCAGTCTGTAGTACTGTTTGGCTGAGCCACACAGCAGCTGACGAGGGCCCAGGGATGAATGCGATCTATATTTTGTTATCACTCGATACCTTGTAATTGCACACTTTATGGTCATGCATGTTTTATTCTCTCGTTGCGTTTTCCAGGGGCGTAACCAATTGGCTGATAGAGTAACAAACGAAGAGTAACCTGACTCCATTGACCCACTCAGCTCTGCGTAGGAACATGGGAAGTAGCAGCAGTTGGCTTTGAAACAGGGGAATAAGTATGGAATAGCTCTTTTCATTGTTGCCTTCTTTTATTTCTTTGCACGTCTATTTCCAGACCAGTTGAAAACAGCAGGTTGCTCCTGTTTGAAAACACAGAATTGGAGTTATCGGAGCAGGTGCTCTAAGTGACTGGTCATATTTCTGAGTGGCTCCATCTTCAGATTGCTGACTATGTAAGTACTGGTGCGTAAGAGACATTTGTTTTCAAATTACAAACACATAATTATGCTGGGGGGAACCATGACTCTGAACACAGGATTGGCATTTGGGATGTATTCAGCATTAAGCTATACATTATTTGGATTATGTGGGTTTGCACCAATAAATAGATTTCTCTGGAAGAATCATAGAAGTAGCAAAATGGTAGACTGTGTTGGTTTCCCCAGGGAAGCCACTGAAAGCATTTTGCTGTGTTTAATTATCAAACCGCCCTTACTTACACATTCATTTTCTTACTTGTGAAAGATCTGGTCCAGAAAGGTATAGTTTAATTTTTTTCACCTTTCAAAGCTTACATAATAGACACAGAAAGGAAAATTTCATTTCAGCATGAAAATGTAGAAGAGTCCTTCTGAGACCCATGGAATTGAAACTTTTTTTGTTTTCTTAATTTTAAGTCAATGTCCCATTTTCATTGGAGAACTGTATCTTCTTTCAGTTAAATGAAACAGGTGAACAGGATGTGGCTGGCAGGGCTTTTACATTAGTCAATACAATTAGACTAGTCTTGGCATTATAATACAACTAGAAAGTCATTTTAAGTTTCACAAACTAAGTATCATGGATAGATAATAAACATAAAATTAATTATTTTGCATGACTTGATTCTGCTTCACACCCAGTTGAATGGTGCATAGATAAGAAATTATGGATAAATAATAAAAAAGATTCAAATTTTAAGAACATGAGAATTCAAAAGGCTATGGAAAAATAATTCATAAAAATTGTATATGCTTTATCCAGTTAGTTAAAGCTATTTAAGAAGAGCTTTTAGAGGACATTTTGGCTACTATTGTATAGTTTGTAATATCTTCAGGGATGATCATATTCTTGCTGTCACACATTAAGGATTTCTGTGTATTTATCTGAAATTAACTTTTGTCTAAATCAATGAAGAGTCTGAATTCTAGCCTATAAAAGACAAAATTATGAAAATATTTCAAAAGCTTTTTGGAAAATGAAACTATACAGTGCAAAAAATTCCAGTTTTATAATAATATGCATTTTCTCATGAACTTGTTGAAGACCCCTCATGTTGTTTTGCTGCTCTATGCGCAAAGCAACCTTGTCTTTTTGATTCTTTGTGTTTTGATAAGTCGGCCAATTACTAAACGCATTAATCAACTATTGATCCACTATTTTTCTTGTGTTCCAATATAATACAACTGTTTTTTAATAAACCCCTTAGCTGACAGATGTTATCTGCGTAACAAGAAGTCTTCTATATGAAAGCAAAAAAAGATGAAGCAGACAATAAACTCTCTATAAATACCATCCATTCTAATTAGTCTCTCCACACCATAAAACAAGTCAGCTGCTAGATTTTATTCAGCAGGGGTAGATCAGAATGTGACTAAATTTGTAAATGAAGCAATGACTTTAAAGCGTACATGAACCGAAGGAAAAGTTAGTTACTGTGCCTCCACTGATGTGCATTCCTATGGATAGAACTGCCTGAGAAATGGAATCTGCCCTCCTTGGTTTCCATTGGAAAGAAGGCTGTGAAGAGGAATAATGGTCTGGGGCAAGGAGAGTCTGTCTGATGCTGCAGCCTGTGTTCACACTGGTGCTCCAGATAAAGACCCTTGGCAAGCTGTCTCCAGCATTACTCTCTGGCTCGGGGGTCACACCTGACTGAGCCCATTTCATGAGGATCCCTCACAGCCAGGGACCAGACACAGTGTAATGTCACATTGGTTTAGTGTTACCACTACTCCAAGTTCCTGTGAGAATTAAATGAGGCAGTGGTTGTGAAAATTATGTTTAAACTGTAAATAACCTATGAATATTAAGTATTGTTTGATGTGGCACACTAGCAGGAATGTGGACTTTAAAATCTAATATATCTGAATTCAGGATTCATTTATGTTATAAACATTAGACTCAATTTTCTCATCTATCCAATGGGTATGCTTCTTCCCACTTGATGGCTACCAGCCAGTTCTAAAAGCTTCAGAAGGTGGCACTGAACATCACATCATGAACATTTCAGTCAGTACAGTAAAGGGCTATCTGACAGCCCTGTGTGCTCAAGTGCTTGATTTGGGCAGATCCAAGAGAATATGGCCATTGCTAAACGCCAGGCTCCCTTGAGCTGTGAAGACCCTGGAGGGCTTTTAGTTATTTTATAAAATGAAATAAGTGGCTCTCCTGGAATGAAGTTACTTGTGTCAACATGACCAGTCTGTGTCAACCTCAGGGGCACATTTCGAGGAAAGACAAGTCATCAGAATGTCAAAGTGCTCATCTGCTATCAGATGTAATTGTCATAATTATGGGCCAGTGCAAAGAGCTCAATCCACCATGTGACAAGTATGTTTTCTTTCTCATGGCAGACCTATGTAAATTGTCAAATAACAATCAGAAGGTGGCATGATGAGCATGGAGTTAGATGAGTCAAATAAACGTTTAACATCATTGGCTGAAATTGTTAGGTGGATTTCTCTCAACAGGAACCAATCACCTGGCCAAAATAGACTTGAATCATTTGACTCTTTCCCCTCAGTAGTACCTGGCTGGGTAAATCAGCATTTACCTCTGTGTTTTTTTTTATCTTCACATCCATGTCTGATTATTCTTCCCATCAACTGGTGTAAAAAGAACTTGGTGGGACCATGTTTATGGCACAATAGGTTAAGCTACTACCTGCACAGTAGCATCTCATATACTCCACTTCTGATCAAGTTCCTTATTAATGTGCTGGGGAAAGCAGCAGAAGATGACCATAGTACTTTTTTTAAGATTTTATTTATTTTTATTGGAAAGGCAGATATATATAGAGAAGAGACAAAGAGGAAGATTTTCTGTCTGTTGATTCATTCTCCAAGCGGTCGCAATGGCCAGAGCTGAACCAATCTGAAGCCAGGAACCAGAATCTTCTTCCAGGCCTCCCATGCAGGTGCATGGTCCCAAGGCCTTGGGCCATCCTCAACTGCTTTCCCAGGCCACAGGCAGGGAGCTGGATGAGAAGCAGGGCTGCCAGCATTAGAACCAGTACCTGTATGGGATCCTGATGTGTGCAAAGTGAGGACCTTAGCCACTAAGCTACTGTGCCGGACCCTGGCCAAGTGTTTTTGTGGGGCTCTTGTCACCCACATGGGAGATCCAGAAGGAGTTTCAGGCTCTCCAGTTTCCACCTTGACTAGCCCTGGCCATTGCCGCCATTTAGGGAGTGAATCAGTGAGTGGAGGATCTCTCTCTCAACCTCTCTCCGTCTCTGTGTTGTTCTGCCTGTCAAATACATCTTAAAAAAAAAAAAAGAAAAAGAAAATCAATGGTTCTATCAGATTTTTCAGGCCTAGAAGCCATTATACTTTCAGATGACTTTAAGATAAAATAGCTCTTCATTTATCCATAGCCACCAACCTCCAGGTTTATTTCTCCAAAAATGGTGTTGGCTTTCTTAACTCCTGAACTCTTAGAGGTCCCTCTCTGATCCTCCCACCAAGTACTGGCTCACAGGATTAAGTCATATGGCACTTTGCAAGTTATCTTTCTGGCACATGGAGGGTGCTCAGTAAATGTTAATTTCCTGTTCCCCTTCCTTTCTGTGCAATGTAACAGATATTAAGACTAATATGAACCATAACCCTTGCCTATGCTCCTGAGATTATAGATATTAACACAAAGTAGGGTTGCAGCCCTTAAGAAGTTCAGAGCATGTTCGTGGAGAGAGACATATAAGTGAGCAATGTTTGGGTGACCATTATAATAATAATTTCTAGCCTCCTGAGCTGTGGGGATAAATGTGGCCTCATTGCTATTCCCGCTGCGGTGCTGGTGGATCCCATATGCACACGCACAGGGCTGCAGCCTGAGCCAAGGCCTCCCGCAGAGGGGCAGGCACCAAGAGAGACATGCAGAGGACCTTGGAGGTCACACTTTGTCCTCATTGTCTCAATTAGCATTTTCTCCACCACCTGTGTTTTATTTGAATTATTGGTATTTTCTCATTCTGACCTAAGGTTTATGCAAAACAACTCGAAGTCTCTCTCTGCAGCCTGATCTTGCCCTTCCTGCCTCTTGCTGGTCGTACCTCTTTCCTATATTGACATTCAAGAGCTCCTAGTGACCCCAAGTACTTTGGAACATTCCCAGAGAACATCACAAACGCTTTCAGGAATGACTCGGGGCTTCCACAGTGGACGTTCTCCTAAGAGGCTGGGGGTAGGCAGGCTGCAGCGTTCACTGACGGCTCTTCTGCATCATCTTCCTCCCTTTTCTCAGCAGAAAAACGGAGGCCTAGTTCAACCTGGGTGCCACCCCTCCCTACAGTGGCTATCAAGGTCCTGCTTGACCTCTATCCTTTCCTCTTCTCTGTGCTTAAGCACCAGCTCGATTATCAGCTTCCACTTCTGTATCTCATTTTAGTCCTCCAACAGTCTTCAGCCTGGGTTTGAATAAATCGCTGACTTCCCTATGTTGTTATTCTCTGTGTAGCAGATCATCTTCAGTATCCTGTATTAGTAAGAGCAAGATCCAAGTGGAAAGAAATCAAACATCGTCCGGCAGCAGGATGCTCACAGCTGTGGAAATGATGCATGCCTGTGCTTTGTTCACATTGGTTGGTTGGTTGTTGACTCACAGAAGCCGTGACATCTCTTATTCATGAGATGGATGGTGGAGACTAACTATATTACCCCCTCCAGTTACAATTGCCTATTTCAATGCTGATTAGATAGAAAAATTGATAAAACAAAATCGACTATTTGCTAAACTTCTATTTCTTCTTAATTTGCTTGAATAATTTTTCCCACATTTTTCCCATGGATTTATAACTGCTCTTCTCATCTGTACTATCAACGTTCAAATAATACATCTGAGCTTTTTGGTTTGAAGACTCTTGTTATACCACTGATATTTTCCCAAGGTATTCTTTCCCAACATTGCCACAATTTTATATTTTATAGGCTCCATATTAAAAAAGCCCTAGGAAAGGATTTGAACTGATCTGGTGTAGGTCATATATCCATTCCTGTCCTACTCAACAGACAATGTGAGCCTGATGCAAATCTTAGGAAAAACATAAGTTGCTGAGAAATACATGTAATTTCTAGAAAAATGGCAGCTAATCAGCTAATAGGAAACTATCTACTATGTTGATCTCTGGCCAGAATATTAAAAAAGACATTTGTTTAGTTGGCCTCACTGGCCTCTAACTCTATATTCTGTAGTCCTAGGATTTGAAACATTAGCTTGATACATTTATTCATTTATTATCTAAATGAGCAAAACATATATATATTTGTGGCATGCAGCCTGCTGTCTTGATAATTATGTGAAAGTACTTCAAATGTTTGTGGACAGGAGGGCCTTATAGGGCGGTGGGTTAAGTCACTGCTTGGAATGCCACATTCCATATCAGTGCATGAGTTCGAGCCCTAGTTACTTCCCTTCTCAGGTCACTTCCTGCTTATGTATTCTGGTAAGCAGCCAATGATGGCTCAAGTGCTTGCACCTTGAACCCCTATCACCCATATGGGAGACCTGGCTGTGCTCTCTCTGCCTTTGAAGGAGGTTTTAAAATTAACATTTTTAAGTTTGTGGAAAATTGAATTATAAGATTATTTTGGTGCAAATCCACCCCAACATTTTCCATGAATTTTCTGAAGCCCCTTCATTTATCTGTTACATGAATGAATATCTACTGAATGAATGAATTGATGCACTGATGGACTCCAGGGTGGAATCCATATCTATTATGAACAGAACTGCAATGAACACAGGGTTACAGATACCTCTTGGACAAGTTAGTCTCATTTCCTTTGGGAGATATACACTTGTAATGGGATTTGCTGATGCTCTCTTAGCAATCAGTGACTGCAGAGATCTTCCTATCCAACCAAATCTTGAAATCCCAATCACAGGAACTAGCAAATCCGATTTGTGCACAGCACGTTGTTGTGGTGTGACTGGTACAGAAGCCTGTGCTAGTCCCCCTTGCTGGGAGCCAGCAGGTGGCTGTGCAGGAGGAACAGCAGCACTCTAAAGATTGGGCAGGTGGGGGCAGTAGCAGAACAGAGGGGACAGGAAGGAAGGAAGCAGAATGTCAGTTCTCCTGGACATTCCACCTTCAATTATGAATTGTCAGCAAGGCTACGCTTAGGAGACAGGGCTTGGCTGCAGGATTGGGATACAGGGATGAATACCACAGACTCAAGCCTGAAATTTAGCTCACTCTACAGAGAAATCTGTGCAACAAGAAAAAAGTGCAATAGTATACTGAGCAGCCAATCGTCAGTATGGATGTCTGTCTGGGTTTGTGTTGTGGTGGGTAACGTCAGGCTTTGTTCTCTACTTGTTTTTGTGTGAACCAGATTTTAGATTGGAACTCCATGACCTCCAGGGGTCACACTTTTATGCGAAAATACTCTGGAATGTGTAGTGTAGCCACACCACGAGTGCAAGTCCGAGTCCTTGAGCAGTTATACCCTCAGCTAGGTCAGCTCTGTCCTCAGAGCCTAGGCAATTGCAGGATTTTTACATGGTGTCTAACTTGCTTGAAAGCTGCTTTCCTTTTCTTCACTTAAGAAGAAGGTGGGGCTGGTTTTGCAGTGTTGGTGGTAAAACCACTGCCTGAAATATTGGTATCCTATTTGGGTGTCAGTTCATGTCCTGGCTGCTCCATTTCTGAACCAACTCCCTGTTAATGGCCAGGAAAAAGTAGTGAATGATGGTCCAATCGTTTAGGCCCCTGCATCCTTGTGTGAGACCTGGATAAAACTCCTGGCTCCTGATTTCAGCCTGGACCAGCCTTGGCCATTGCGGTAATCTGGAGAGTGAATCAGCGGTTGGAAGATCTCTTTCTGTCTCTCCTTCTCTCTCTCTATAACTCTGTCAAATAAATAAATAAATATTTTTTTAAAAAAAGCTATGGCAAGGCTGCCTTGTGATACAGCAGGTTAAACTGCCTTTTGTAGCACCAGCACCCTATCATAAGCTCAAGTCCTGATTACTCTGTTTCTGATTCAGCTCCCTGTTAACATGCCCAGGAAAGCAAAGGAAAATTATTCAATTGGCTGGGGTCCTTGCCTCTCTTGTAAGAAGACCGGTATGGGTCTCTGGATTTCTGCCTTGGTCCAAGAGCAGCCCTGTCCATTGAGGCCAGTTGGGCAGTACTAATAGATATATTTCTTTCTTTGTGTCTGTTCTCATCTCTGTCATCTGTCACTCCACCTTTCAAAGAAAGGAATAAATTATTTTTAAAAAGGGGGAAGGGATTGAAAATTTTGAGATGTTTGACATTATTCTTTTAATTTTTCTATTCTTTCTCTATTTAGAGAAAGAGACAAAAAGAAAAAGAGACAGAAATAGAAAGCCCACCTAAGGTGGTAGTGGGCCAGGCAAAGTCAGGAACTGAGAGCACAAGTCAGGGCTCTCACACAGGTGGTAGGGACCCAACTACACGGACCATCATCTCTACCCACCAAGATTCAATTGGCAAGAAGCCGTAATCAGGAACAAGGATTGAACCTGGGCACTTCAAAATAGCATATAGGTTTCTTAATTGCGACGACAAACAACTGCCTCTTCTCTGCTTGACTGAAACCCCTTACGACTAGCAGCCCTCACTTTGGGACCTCCAGGGTCTCTAATCCATCAGACAACATCCTGTGGCCTCCACCCTTGAGGTGTTGATATGATCGTTAGCAACCAGAGCCAGTACCTACTTCAACTGCATCTTTTTGCCCCCAGAATGTATATCCCAGCTCTTCTTCTGCCACTTGTTGTCACCAAGGATTCCTTGTGCTATAAATGAGTGTCTCCAAGACCCTGACACGCAAGTATTCAGCCATGTGTTCACTCATACAGTAGCTGCTATTTCAGGAGACCCAAAACTAAGACATGGACAACGGTATTTGTAACTTCTAGTTAGAGGAGTTGGTGAAGTAGTTGGTTTTTTAATATTTAAAAAAGATTTTTAACTAACACATGCAAACTGATGATGGCCTCCATCAGAACTAACTTGAAAAGTATTCCACTGCGTAGGTGTTCCACATCTCTATACCTTCATCGTGACTGGTCACTTAGGTTGTTTCAACTCTTGCCTACTGTTCACAGTGCTACAGTAAACCTGGCTATGCATGTCTCTTCAGCAGACTGATTTCTTCTAGGATTTGAAGGAGTTCCATTTTTAAGTTTTTGAGGAACTTCCATACTAATTTTAATTCCCACTGATAGTATGAAAGGGTCCCCCTTCTCCTCGGCATGTTTCCAAGGACTTGTTATCTTTTGTCTTGTTGACAGCAGCTAATCTAGCTGGAATGAGCTGATATCTTACCACAAATTAAAAACCACAGTAAGATATCAGCTCATTCTCCTTCATGTTTGGGGGCTAAAAATAAAACTCACTCTGAATATAGAATGCTGATTAGTACAGGCTGGGAGGAGTGGGATAAATAGTAGGTGTTTGGATTTAAAAAGGGGGAAAGCTGGGTCTAGTTCACTAATTGTGACAAATATGTTACACTAAGAGGAGATAATCATTATAGGAGGAGCTGGGTATGGTTTACAGATTGTGACAAATATAGAAATACTAATGTAATATGCTAACAGTAGGGAAACTGCATGTGATGTATATGAAACCTCTTTTTATACTTCACAATTTTGATTTTATAAATTCAAAACTATTTTGATATGAAGTATGAAGAAAGAATAAAAGTAGTGACCTCTTCCTTTGAACTTACTATACCTTGGATGTACAATATGTATTATTTCTAAATCATTGAGGTATCTTTCTGAGATGGGCTTTATTATGCTGCCATTCCAGGCTCCTTGGGACCTGGGATAGCCCAGCTTATCCTAGGTCCATCAGAGGATGAGGAACCAGCTCATCCTGGTTCCAACACAGTGCAAGGAACCATCTCAGATGCAGAACCTCTAGGAGCATGGATGTTGGCAGGGGTGGCGGAGAGGATATGCTTCTAGGATCCTACTGGTGCTGCAAAGCTCTAACCTAGACCTCGAATACAATCAGGACTGTTTTCCTTGATATTTTTAAATAGCTTTTTAAAAATACTCTTATCCTTTCACAATGATCCTTTCCATTGCCAACTACATTTGGAAGAAATACCAAAAATGGTATCCCCCATCACAGCAAAGGCCGGCATTTGCCTGATCTGGGAAAACGGTGTCTCATCTGCTCTGAGTCAGGCCATGTTTGCCTCTATTTAATGGTGTGGACAAAACTGTGTTCCATTTGCATGGCTGCCTGTTTTCTGACACACTGGATCTAAGTTCCACTTTTGCATTGCTTAATTCCTTCTCCCTGTCTTCTGAAATTGGCATGCAAATTGTTGTTGTACAAGGATCTGTCTCCCCACTGGAGAGGCTGAGATATGATGTGTGTAACCCTCACAGCATTTTCCCCCATTGGTTCTAGAGCCTGACAAAATGGCGTGCGATACACCTTACCAACGGCAGCGGACTGTGTCAACAACTGGAGAAACTCTGTATGAAATTCTTGGTCTGCATAAGGGAGCATCACATGAAGAAATTAAGAAAACTTACAGGTACAGTGAGGGTTCAAGAATGACCTTTCTTATGCTACTAGTGGTAACTTTCCTGATTGTCGAGGGACTCCAGGGAAATATGTAAGCTTCTTGCCAACATCAGGTTATCTGAATTTTGAACTCCATGTTCCTTGTTGTATAAACATAGATAAACAGGAATTAACAGACACGACTTTGAGATTATGAAAGAACTATCTGATGATAATGTTGTGTAATATGAAAGAGCAGTCTGTATTCCAGGGCTGGTGTTATTGAGGGGAGAGAGAGAAAAAGAGAAAAGCAACCACAACCCATATGGCATAACATTCTTCAGTCTCCTGGAAGCGTGTTTCTTTTTCTTTTTTTCAAATATAAGGGAGTTTGGGCCTGTTGCGATGGCTAAATCCTCCCCTTGCAAGCACCGGCGTTCCATTTGGGCGCTGGTTCGTGTTCTGGCTGCTCCACTTCCCATCCATCTCCCTGCTTGTGCCTGGAAAAGCAGCGGAGGATAGTTTGCCAAAGCCTTAGGACCTGCACCCATGTTGGGAGACCCAGACGAAACTCCTGGCTCCTGGCTTCTGATAGGCTCAGCACCAGGCATTGTGGTCATTTGGGGTGTGAACTAACAGATGGTAGATCCTTCTCTCTGTCTCCTTCTCTTTGTTAATCTGATCTGCCATTGATATTTAAATCAATCAATCAATCATTCAATCAATTGATTGTATGACTGATGGAGCTGGCACTGCAAGTGGCAGTTTTACCTGCTGTCTTCAGCACCAGCACCAATAAATACATTTTCAACAAAAAAATTTTTGTCTTTCATAACTGATCTAGTTCCAAGGTACCCATAGCCATTTTTGGAAATATTTGAAATATGCTTTTATTTAAGGTTTCAAGGAATAAAAAATATCTTATTGAAGAAAACTTACAAATTACCAGAAAGAAAACATCTATCCATAATTATATATCTAGTAATGATTATCATTGATACTTTGTTTCCTTCTAGTCTTTTTCTGTCTAAATAGGACTTTAAAATCCGTCATTTCAAAATAAGCCCTATTATAAAAATTTGATGTTATTACATCTTCTAATGTCTCAATGGCTATAACCCTATGGCCAGTCTGTATTTTATTTAATCACATTATGAACCATTATTTAACAAAGAAGTTTTAAAAACTCTTTTCCTAAACTTAATATTATTGTCCTCAAATGATGATACACATTTCCAATTATTTCCTTATTATAGGATAAAGAAGCTATGCCTTGATAGGGAAAAATGAACCAAAACATAAAAAATAGTTTCAGATTTTAGTCGGTTAGCTCCTGATTTGGTCTTGAAAAATTTTTTTAAATGCATGGCAGTTAAAACATTTCAAGCATGCAAGCGTGTTCACTTTACATATGGCTTTTGTTTTACTTGCCATGATTTGAAAATCCTTCTTGGTTACAATGTTATAAAAATATTAACTGCCATCTTTTCTAGTAAATTTATGATTTTTAAAGTTTCTACAAAATCTTTGATACAATGGGTTTTATGTTGGCAAATAGCATGAAATATCACTTCAGATTTACTCTTTTCCTCAAATCACACAGCCAGTCTTTACTTGAGTCACCATGTTTGTCTTCTGATGGGAAGGTCTTTGGCCTTGGAACCCACACGGTGCAGCAATGTAGGTTTATGTACCTTTATAACCTGAAATACTTTGAAGATACAGGTGCTGAAGAATAAATCACAGTAGTCCAAACAGCCATTTGGATTCAAACAGTTCTGTAAAATGATGGAGTCTGAGTAAAGATAATATCCATCTCCTAGCTTACATTTCAGTTAAGGTGCTAGAGAGACTAAAGTCTTCGCTATTTGATTTTACCATAGAGTTACATAGAGTGTGCCTGTGGGCTGCCCAGCATCTGCTGGTGGAAGTCTTTGGCTGAAAGTAACTAAACTGGACTCTTACAGCTTCAGGTCAAGTCATTGTGCTTGGGGCTTGGAGTAGCAATCAAATTAATTACATTATAAGCTTAATAAACATAAAAATGCTTCCAAAACCGAGGGGGTAAAGTCATATTCAACCACTTTGTCACTCTTTTACTTTACAAATGTGACTTTTAATTGCCTTTATTAATTTTGGAAGCTAAAATTTCAGGTCATATCTTAATTAAGGCATTAATTATGCTGAGTTGTTTGCAACTTTAATAATTACAACATAAAATCTTTTCATGTAATCAGTGTTGTGCTCTTAATTTTGTTTTAATGTCACACAAATATTATTTTTTCAGCTGATTAGGGTACTTGTATGCTGCCAATAGCATCTATTTCTATCTAAATTACACATTTGTATTCTGCAAATTATTCAAAATGTATGAGCAAGCTGGAAATCCACTGAGGATATGATTTTTATATTCAGGGATCTGGATGAAGGCAGTGACACTATATGAAGTTAAAACTCAGCGAATTTAATAAAATTACCAGCTGTTGAACCTCTCTGATGCTTGACCTTTTTGGCATCTTTAATTGTGATCTTGAAAGCAAATTTGAGGTAAAGGTTTCTTTCTTTCTTTTATACTTATTTTCACTTTGGAATAGATAATATTTTTGCTTGGTTAAAATGAGAGCATACAAGCAGACATGGTTCCCCCTGAAAAGGCTTCTTTTTGCCTCTCGTTGTCTGGATCAGTCCCCACTCCCATCCCACCAGAGGAAACACTTTGGTTAGTTCTTTGTGTTCTCTTCTAAAGGCACCTGGTTGAGTGAGATGGTATAACATGTCTCCACCATCCCTCCCTGCTAAACATGACGAAAAGCCCTAGGAATGACACAACAACCACGAGAGAATTCCGAAATGTAGGAAGAGGAAAGCGAACTGATGAGAGCCCAGGGCATCTTTAGACCTCCCCTCTCCCTCAGCAAAATGGAATTCAGGCAGTGCACTTCCAACACTGAATCAGCAAACGGCTTCCAGGTAGTTTTACTCTTTTTCCAAATTGAACAGCAGTTCCGTGGGTTTTTTTGTTGTTGTTGTTGTTCACTAGGTTTTTTTTTTTTTTTTTTACGATTTATTTATTTGAAAGGCAGAATTGCAGAGAGAGAAAAATCTTTTATCTGCTAGTTCACTCCTCAAATGGCTGCAGCAGCCAGGGCTGGGCCAGGCAGATTCCAGGAACCAGGAGCTTCTTTTAGTTCTCCAACAAGGGTGCAGAGGTTCAAGTATTTGGGTCATCTTTCACTGCTTTCCCAAGTACATCAGTAGAGAACTGGAACCAAAGTGGACAAGCCAGGACTTGAACTGATGTTCCTATGGGAAGTTGGCATTGTAGATGGCATCCTGATCAGGAGTTCTACCAACAACACTAGACAATCTCCATAGAAACCAAAGGAAACCAGAGAAAGTCGGCTTAAGCATAACTGGAGAGTGGCACTCTTCCAGCAGCCTGAGACCTGCCTCTCCCAACTAGAGAACCCACTTGAGAGAGGCCTTGAGTCATGGGAGTTCTACCCCAAGCACCCAGCTCAGGAAGTGGGTTTTGTCATGAACTGGAAACTGGCTGTCATGTAAAGGTGCCCTGCCTAAGGATCTCCTTTAAATGCCTTACTACCACCCTAAGGACCAATGAGAGCCTGGGAGGCAGGAGACAAAGCAAAACCACACCAAAAAACACTAAAATAGCTCTGAAAAGTAAGACATTGGCACCAAGCACAAAAGTAGGTGAGGACCTGCATGCTAAGTCTACACAGGATGACTCTTAGATAAAAATAAATAGAACCAAGAATCTAGGGACGTAAAAGCCAAATTATCCAGATAAACCAAGCACACTCATCATATGAAGAACCAACCTGAATAAGAAAGGCAATCATCAGACTTCCATATGGAAATGAGTTAGAATGACCTGACCACATTTCCAAAGTAGCCATAATGAAAAAAGACACAAAGAACTTAAAACAGAGTAGATACCAGAGAACAGAATCAGTGAAGTTAGAGGGAGATCAACATAATTTACACATTTTAAAAAACAGAAATAAATTTGAAAATGGGGTCTCAGGAGCCATGGAACATTAATAAGTGATCCGGGGGAAGCACTGTAATATAGCATATGAAGCCATTGCCCACTGAGCTGGTATCCCAAATAGGCACTGGTGTGGACCAAATAATCACCTCAGATTCCTCTCCCTGCTAATGTGCCTGGAAAGGCCATGAAAGATGGCCCAACTGATTGGGCCCCTGCACCTATGTGTGAGACTCCATTGAAGCTTCTGGCTTCAGCCTGACCTAGCCCTGACTGTTGTGGCCATTAGGAAAATGAATTACTGCATGGAAGATTCTCTCTCTCTCTCCTCTCTCCTCTCTGTTTTTCAAATCTTCTAATAAATAAATTACCCAAAATTTGCAGCATTAGAGTCATCTATGAAACTTAAGTATTCAATGAAATAATGGTAGGAATTTTCTCAAAATTAGGAAAATATATAAAATTATATATTTAAAAGCACTGTGAACCCTAATAGGATAACCTTGAGGAAATTCCCTTTAACATATAACATATCACATTAAACTTCTAAAAATAAAATACAAATTAAAAATCTTGAAAACAGCCAGAGAGAAACTCCATGTTGCCTATAGGGGAACACCAGGTTAAAAGGCAGCATATTTCTTACCTGAAGCAGTAGAGGTCAGAAGGAACTGTCTAACATTGTTCAAACATTGAAAGACAAGAATTGCTACCCTAAAATCTTGTATCCGATAAAACTGTATTTCAAAAATTAAGGGAAAATAAAGATATTCTCAGATAAAGTACATCTAAAAGAATCTGTTGCTAGCAGGTCTATTTTAAAAGAATGGCTAAAGGAAATTTTGCAAAAGAAAGAACATGATGAGCAAAATAATAAAATCACTAAGAAGAAAGGGAAAAAAAGGAAGTAGAAATATGTATAAATGTCAAAGATGAATCCTTCCCCTTATTAGTTTCCTAAGTTATACATGACTATTGATCCAAAATTATCATACCACCTGATACTCAAGACAATGATAGCTTAAAAGTGGGATGACAAGGGAATTAAATGGGAGTGAGGTTTCCGTAATTCACGGCAATCAACAGGTTGTGTTAAGTCTCGTCTGTCTCTCTTGTTCTAATCTTTCTACCCCAACACAACCAAACCACCAAGAAAACAATATACATACAAAACAATACACTCCAAAATACTAGAAATAAGCTGTCATGCAATCCTAAAACTGCTCCAGATAGCCTACAGAAGCTAAAAGAAGAAAAATGGAGACGTGAGCTACAAAGAAAGCAAGCAGAAAGTAAAAAAATAGGTCTAAATCCTGATGTCATAATGGGCAAGCATGTATGTACATGATCCAAATATAGATGCTGTATTTATTATACCTCTTCTCATACAAACCATGATGTAGTGTGGTTTATATCGTCTCCAAAATATATATGGTGAAGAAATGATAAGTTCCTTCAAAGATCCCAGATTATTTTGTTATAACTATTTAGTATTTTGTTGCATAGTTGTCACATGTGGTTTTAAGATTTATTTATTTTTATCAGAAAGGCAGATTTACACAGAGAGAAGGATAGACAGGGAGTCAGAGATCTTCCACCTGCTGGTTCATTCCTCGAAATGGCTGCAGCAATGGCTGCAGCGGCCATAGATGGGCCCAACCGAAGCCAACAGGCTTCCAAGGACTTGGGCCATCTTTTGCTGCTTTCCCAACATACTAGCAGGGAGCTGGATCAGAAGTGGAGTAGCCAGGACACAAATTCTATAGGACACTGGTAGCACAGACGGAGGCCTGACCTACTAAGCTGTGACATAGGACCCAGTGTCTCATTGTTCAACCAGTTTCTTGCTGATAGATAATTTAGGCTGTATTTTAAACCAGATTCTTAAAGAAATCTCCAGATAACAGAAAGAAAGATAGAAGTAATTGAGAGAACTCTACCTTGGTTCCTCTTCACTTTCCAGTTTTTATATATCCCAATCCCAAACTCCCTGAGCCAGAATATGATAGATCCAGTTGAGTCAGATGTTCATCCACATGTACCTAACTCTGATTAGAGGTCTAGAATCACAATTCCCAGTTACCACTTAACAACGGTGTGAGACCTGCATCATTGGAAAAGAATAGAGGTAATGTACTCTAAAGGGAGAAAAAAGTTGGGAAGGAAAAAATCACCTCCAAGTCTTTATTCCTTTAGAAAACTATCATAAATAGCTGACTCAAAGATCTGTCTTAGCACTCCTTCTGTGTCTATTTATAAATCTCTGTTACAGAGTCATCCTATAAATAAAGCATCTTTTCTTACATTGTCTAAAACTCAACCATACTTCACCAGGCAGCTGATAAATCGGAGCACCCAGTTACCTCAGCTGGGAAAGCTGACAGGAGAGAAAGGTTTCATGGTGTCAGTCCATCAGGTACTGAAGCTCTCGTCTCACCAAGATTTTAGAAAGACAAATGAGATCTTCTTTTTTTTCAAGTTATGTGGAAAAAATGTAGTGAAAGTACCAGGAGCTACTGGATTGAATAAATATACTCTCATTGTTGCAAGTCTAAAATTATCCTGTATTTGATGCTACTATTCAAAAACCATTTATGCAGCCTAAGGTGAAACTGTGGTTCATATAAAAAAATGACATGTCACAGTAAAATTCATGGTGTAAATCTCACCCAAGCTCTTCACTAATGAACAAATCTGTCTTTAGCACTGGGAAGCACAGTCATGCCAAGGAGCTCAAAGCCTAAGGCTCATTTACACAATTTCCTCATTGCTGGGTGATGTCACTTAATCCTACCTGTGTTTGCATGAGAAGAGTAAATATATATATATTATCTTCCCACTGCCTAAAAGCTTTATCCTCCCCTGTCATGTTCACTAGAAGATACTCATTTGAGTTAATATTTTATAATTCTGCTGTGCCTATAATGGCCAAGAACCTACCATATTTCATACGTTTGCTTTAATTTTACACTGGCATGTTTTGTTCTGCCTCCTAATTCAGATCTCTCTCAGCCTCCAAGAATTTTTTGAGTTAGAAGGCTAGTGAAGAAAGAGAGCAGGAAACTAGGTGGAGGATTCCACCATGAGGGGAGGGCAGGGGGAGAGATTGGGGGAACACCAGAGCCTATGAAACTATGTCATAAAATGAAACAAACAAACAAAAAAAGAGCAGGAGAGGATACTGGTGACGCGTTGGATAACTGAATAAGGGCACATGGTTGACTGTTGGAATGAGGGACTCAATGTCAGTTTTCTAAATATCTCCAACATCTGGCCCCTATCATGTGAGTCAAGAATTTGGGGTTCTTGCAAAGTCTTTACTTCCCAAGTTCTTTTAGAATTCTCATCTGAGGAAGTCTCCTGGGACCCAAGAAGAAGTCCATTTCTGGGTGGCAACACTTTCCAACAAGCAAAATGTCCCCCAGTTTGCTGCTACTGTTTTGCACGTCCCTGGTCACTATCCAGGACAGTCCTTGGCTCCAGGTACTACTGCTGTAGCTCATATAGGCTTCTGTCAGGTGTCCAAATGGTTTTTTAGATTATTCAGCAATGGCTGCACCAGCAATGTTGTGATTTTCTTTCTAGAAGGCTCTTCAGCTCTGTGAGAATTTTGGAAGGCTGCTGCCACCAGCTTTCTAAATATATCCGAATGATCCTCAATTCCCAACAAAAAGGTGAGCCACCTTGCTGTGTGCTGCTCAGTAACTCCGACGGAGTTAATATGTTTTCATTTCACTGCTGTACCGCATGCACTCTGGGTGGGCAATTAGATTCCCTCCTGTAATTTTGATTAGCATGTGCAGATCCTTCACTCTAAATTCAGCTCATTGACCCATGCCTCATGATGACATCTAATTGTAGTGTAAGGCAGGAAGGCTGAGCAAAGCTTGCAGCAATCACCAGTACATTAAGAGTCGCTGACAGTATCAGTGTTCTTCATAAGTCTTTCTCATTAGCTGCCAAATGTTTGCTGAGCACCAACTATGTTTTGGGCACTGTTTCAGGTACTGAGAAAATAACAGTGAGCAAAACAGACCAAATATTGGCTTCCTCAGGCCTATACTCCAAGTCATAGGAAGCGGGGGAGATCTTAATGATACATACTTAAAACATGTGGTTTTACAGATGTTGTTATGTGCTGGGGAGAAAACTCAAGTAGGGTTGGAGAGCAGAGAGTGTTGGAAGTGTGCTACAACTTTTACGGTTGAGAACGTAGGGTCTGAAGTTGGAAAGACCTAGATTCAAGCTGTTTCTCTCAGCACTGTGTTCTCCACAAAGTAAAATGCAAAAACAAATAAAACAGTACCAACCTCAAAGGGTTGCTGGGAATTTTATGAGAAATGTAAAATGCCCATGGGTTGTGGGTGCTGTAAAGGAAAGAGTCAAGAAAAGCCTTCACACTCACCGAGGAGATGGACATAGGGCAGCTCTCCAAGGACTCTGTGTGTGTTTGGGGAGACGGAAAGTGAGACAGAGAACTGGGGTAGTCTTTAGACTCTGTGGTATTTAGATTCCACTAGGTGCAATGAAAATGGTGTTATGATTTTATTTTAATGTGACAATGTTGCTGATGTGCCTGAAATTATATCTTTTGAATGTGTTTGATATTTTTGGCATTTATTTATTTGAATTTGAAAGGCAGAGTTAAAAATAGAGAAGGAGGGACAGACATAGAAAGAGAGATCTTCCATCCTTTGGTTCATTTCCCAAATGACCACAACAGCTGGAGCTGAGTAGGTGCTAACCCAGGAACCTGGAGCCTCTTCTGGGTCTCCCACGTAGGTAGAGAGTCCCAAGGCTTTGTGCCATCCTCCACTGCTTTCCTAATCCACAAGCAGGGAGCTGGATTTAAAGTGGTGCAGTTGGGACTCCAATCAGGGCCCATATGGAATGCCAGCACTATAGGGGGAGGATTAGCTCACTATGCTACCACATTGACCCTGAATGTGTTTACCTTATGAAAACTTTTAGATAACTAAATTAAAAATGCTAATGGGCAGGAAACCTCTTGACATACATGTTTACAGGGTGTACCTATAAGCAGTAAGTTCTATTCTAACGAGAGAGAGGAAAGGAAAAAACAGAGGCGGGGGGTGGTCAGAATGAGAGAGGGATTTGGGTGGAAGGGTGGCCTGTGGGAAGGCCATGGCAGAGTATCTTCCTTGAGGCCTTTCAAACTCACTATGGCTTCCTGTGCTGCCCATCAGAGTGCTGATCTTACAGATGGTAGCTCTCTTTCTCCATTTCTGCTTCTCTACCCTCACTGGTTCATAAAGGCAGATGGCAGGCCTTGTCTTCAACTGGACCTCCAGCCCTAACAACTGCTATTATTTGCCAAATGCAAACCTGAATTGATGATGGCATGAGGGCTGTTGTTGGAAGTGGGAGACAAGGAATCAGGCTGAGGAAGTCTGTGTAGCCACTTCTCCTACATCACAGCTCAGCAGGAATTGCTGACCTTGAAAAACAAAACAAAACAAATAAAAACAGGCTGAAGTAAATACATTTGGCTGAGGTCTTCCATCTGTGATTATGTTTTCAGCTTCTACAGGGTTATTTTGCAAATGGCTGATTTTGTCACCTTGCTGAACAGGGAGTCCATTCACTGACTGCCATATTAGACAGTCAATTCTGGCTACTTTGCTTCTAATCCAACTCCCTGCTTGTGTGCCTGGGCGGCAGTGGATGACAGCTCAAGTGTTTGGGCCACTGGCACCCATGTGAGAGACCAGAATGGAGTTCCTGGCTTCTGGCTCTGGTCTGACCCAGACTGTTCTGTTGTGCTGTTGCAGCTGTTTGGGGAGTGAGCAAGCAAAAAAAATTAACTCTCTCTCTCTCTCTCTCTCTCTCTCTCTCTCTCTGTTGTGTGTGTGTATGCATGACAATCACTCTCTTTCTCTCTGCCTTTCAAATACATAAATCTTAAAAATATATATATCCCAAAGTGAGCCAGACTTGTTTCCCTTGTGTGTTTGGTGCAAGAGCCTAAGAAGATGTTGTCCCCCTGAATGAAAAAGCCACACAGAGATGTAGCTTTGTGATTTTAGAGACTCACAGAGTTAGAGTGAACTGTTTTTGCCCATTAGCACCGGGGTCTCTGTGCTTTGATGATGAGCCTCAGGTCTCTGTGTTGACAAGATGCCAAATATCTTGGTAAGCAGAGCAACAGGGGATCCAATTGATTATTCCCTTTTCCTTCCATTTCACATGGAACTTTCTGGAAATTATCATCCAAATTTGAAGAGGCTACCACAGAGCAGATCAAAGTGAGGTGAACAATGTTTCCATAAGGAGCTGAGAAAGTGTCATTTCCATAGTGATCTGTGGCAACCCCCCCCCACAGTGCTTTCACCCATCTTGATAAGCAATTACAGGTAAAAACAGAGGCTGCTATGAATAACGTGTGAATGTCAGGGGAATGCATGGCTAATAGCAGAATTGTAAATATTTGCAAGGCAGAGTGGTGATTCAAGCTCCCAAGATTAATTGAAATTAATCTCTATCAGGCACTAATTTGCTTCCTGAGTTCTGAAACCTTCCATTAAAAAAGAGTAGATGAGGCCACATCAGACTCCTTCTCCAGGTGAGCTGCTGAGCTCCCTTCCTTGTGTCAGATCTTCGTGGTCCTGACAGTGCCAAATTCCCAGGCATCCAAATCACTATGATCAGAAACTTTATTCATTCACTCAATATCAGTTCAGTATTGAATATTTATTTATATTATCCTATGAGTGATGAACATATGCATGGATGTTCAAGTTTAGTCATTATTATAAACCCTGAGTTTAATTTGTTTGCTGTTAATCACAATCTTCCTTTGTCTTGGCTTGACTTATCTTGGAGCACATGTATTTTAAGGTGAACAGAACAGAGGACAAGATTCACATTAATCATTTCAGTGAGAGTGAATGCTTCCCTGCATTATTCATTTCTGCCCCAGGCACTATGACAGATGCTAGAGATACAATGGGGAGCAAACCGTAGCCAATGATCTCAAGTAGGCTGAGGTCTGCTAGAGGGGAAAGAAAACAGTCAAATGGTCACAAATATGAGTTTGTAACTACCAACAAGCATTGTGGGGAAAGTAGCATGGTTCTATGACAGTAGATAACAAACTTGGCTGATTTCTGGCATTTAAGACACCCTTGTCCTACACCAAAGTGCCTTGGTTCAATTCTCACTTGTGGCTTCTGATTCTAGTTTCTTGATAAATGCAGACTTTGGGGAGGCAGCAGTATAGTGACAGCCCAGGTAAGCGTTTTTCTGTTACTCTCATGGGAAACCTGGAATGAGTTCCTATCTCCCAGCTCTGGCCTGAGCCCATCTCCAGCCTTAGTTTGGGGAGTGAACCAGCAGATAGGAGCTCTGATTGTTTCCCTCCCTCTCTGTCCCTCAAATTGGCAACAAAATGTAAGTATCAAAAAGTAGGTGCAGGGTGAAAAACAGTTTTAAGTGACAGTTTGATCCAAAGACATCAGAGGACCCATACATTTTTGCACTGAAAATTAGTAGACATTGGGAGGTGTGACAAGGGCCAGGATTGCCACTGGAAATTCCCAAGACTTGCAATTCACCATCACTGGATCCAGGAGCCAGCCTAAGGAATGCAGAGAACAGGTCCCACCCGAGAACTTGGGCCTGAATAGAGGATGAGGGATGCCATTGGAAATTGGAGTTGAGGCATCAGGCTGAGGGGGTCTGTATAGCCATTTCTCCTGTGCCCCAGTCATAATCTCCCTCCACAGAAATTTCATCAATCCAAATTTCTGGCCTTGGAGGAAAAAACCCCAGAAACATCTTCCCAGTAAATATAGTTAGAAGTCCAGAAACTTCTATTGAGAGATTGAGCCAAATAGATCTTGAACTGTGTGGAGCCTTCAGATTGTGGGCTGTGGAATTGGGGGGCAGAGTTTTATGAGAGCACACAGAGGTCTTAGCGGCCTGTGGAAGCTCAGTGAAGACTGGTGCCCGAACTTGGTGCCACTAGAGGTCACTACGTGACTCTCAATGCGCATCTGTTGGAGGGAAAGACCAGTTCGGAAACAGATCATCATCTGTGCTTCCTGTTGCTCTCTCTCTCGCCATCTGTCTGGAATCACAAATGTGACTACGGATCCCAGAAAACTAGAAAACACATCCTAACAATTGCTTTGGTGAATGGCTTAAATGTTCCATCTGCAAATGTGAGGACAGCGTAGGACTGTGTGTTGTGCCCCCTCCAGCATGCCTTCAGTGCGGTCTTGGCGGCCAAAGTACTTGAATCCTACACTGTGGTAGCAGGTGTTTCAGAAATGGCCACACAACAGGGGTAGATTGGTGTCATTATTTGCAATTTCAAACCAAATGGTGTCCTGGTCTTTCTAATCTGTCCCTTAAGAAGGACTGTACCAATCCCGATTTATGGGTTCCTGCTTTCCTGAGCTCCACTGGCACGTTCTGGTTCTCCTTTTCTCTTCCCACCAAACTATACTAGAGCTTCTTGTGGAGAGTCCAACTGTCCTGGCTGCAAAGTGACTGCAGAGGATGTGGAGGGCTGATCAAGGGAAGGGATCTTGGGAGGCAGTAACACAACAGGCCAAGTTCACATGACAGAGGAAGTCTTCACCACATGAACTTGAGGCTTACAAGGAAGGCACCACCATCCAGAAGCGGGAAAAACAACAGGGCTTATGTGTCCTGGTGATGCAGTCAGTCAAAAAGACTGTGGAGGAGAGAACCTCAAAGGGCCACAGCCACTTTGACTCTTATAGCACCCGGCTCTGACTTACCAGTCGCCAGCAGATGTGGACAGGGGTCTTGCAAGGTAACAGGAAGGGCTCTAAGTGGCTACAAATCTGCTTGTTTGGGCTATTTTTAAAATAATTGGATGTGTAAAATTTTACTTTGGTATTGGCAGGCTTTTGAGCAAATGAATCTCAGCTGCAGTGAAGAAATAACCTCGGGGCCAAAACACAGAGGCCAACTTTGGTTCATTTATGTAACAGTGGTAGAAGGCCTCTGGAGGAGGGATTAACACAGAGTTGAATCAAGACAATACAGACATAAGTGATAATCACCAGTTCCTGATTCAAGAGTTGCCTGGTTATCACTGGCTAGATAATCTGGGACAGCTCTCCCTCCTCGTGAGAACAACTGCAAAGACCAAAAGAAAAAAAATGTGTATCTTATAGCAAGGAATTAATGCTAGCCAACTGGGCCATGATATGACAGAAAGAAGCCAAAAGACTGAACAGACTCTAAACAGTTCGGTGGCGGGGTGGGGGGTGGGCAGTGCAGAGGGAGGAGGAGTTTGACCATTGACTAAACAAGAAGGGGGCTCGGAAATTTTATTAAAACTCCAAAGTGCTGTAACTCAGAATACAGAAGAAACTGAAAAAGCACTTGTGGTTGAAAATTGCTTCAATTACTTTGATAATCCTCACTAAACCCTGTCTCCGTTCAGGCCATTGTGTAATGCACTTGAATCTGTGATGGGTCTCTGACTTGAATCAACCAATGTGCAAGCAGGGATGCTAGGACTAAATTTCAGAAAGGCCTTTCATCTTCTTTTGCTAGGTACCAATTAAGAAATACACCCATCCTGAGAGTTGTAATAGGCCATTCAGAGAAGTCATACGGAAGAAACAGAGTCGCCATGCTGCAGCCAGTGCAGCATTAACTGGTGTTTGGAGAGAGCATGACATGTAATGAGAAAAGATAAGACAGAAATTTTCCACAGTAGAGCAGCTAGAGGGGATTCGTCACAGTGCCTTGTCCAGGTGGCTTTCATTCATTTAGGGAATCATATTTTATATTGATTTGATTCATTAGTGGGTCTTCTTTTTAATGATTTGTCTCCATTGCAGGCAGGGGGTCCTCAGGTGGACCATCCCATACCCAGAGGAAGGAAGAGAGCAGAACACATGGCCATTTGTCTTAGGAATGTGTGCTACCTCAGACTGTGGCCTTGCCATCCATGGACCTTGTCAATGCAGGGTCATCTCTACGGCTTTCCATACTCTGACATTTGGTGCTAGTTCCTCCATGTCCTCTGGCTGGCTGCTATTTCTCCTTAATGACCTCCAGCATCTGAACCTGCAGTCTTAAAAACAACATCTGCCTTTAATAGTCCTCGAAATATTTCTTTAAAGGTTTCCAAACTACAATATGTGCCACACAAGATATTGTGAACAGAAGTCAAGGAAAAAATAAGTTGATAAATATAAAAGCATGGGAATTTCAAATATAGGAATTATCAGGTACAGGGGCTAGTGTTGTGGCATAATGAGTAGAGGAAGCTCCTGGATAGCCAACACCCCATATGAATACGGGTTTGTGTCCTGACTATTCTAGTTCCATTCTAGCTCCCTGCTAATGGCCTGGACAAAGCAACAGAAGATGGCCTAAGTGCTTGGCCCCTGCCATTCATGTGAGAGAACTGGATGTACTTCCTGGGTTTGGCCTGGCTGCACCCTGGTTGTTGTAGCCACTTGGGGAATACGCCAGTAGAAGACAGGAGACCTCTCTCCCTCTCTCTCCCTCTAAATAAATAAAATCTAAAAAAAAATTGTTGAAAAGTCAACATAAATGAATTTCCCAGGTTCGTGAAATGTATCAGTTCACAAAAATCCAGTAATAATTAAGTAGAAGTCATAGGAAGAACTCTATACCCAGAGGCACCACAGAAAAATGGCTGGAAACTGAAGCCCTCAAGACACCCAATGAAAAACCACAGGCTACTTTCAAAGGAAAACTATTAGATTTATAGCTGATTGTTCAAGAAATATGATGGAAGCCCAGAAATAATAAGATGAAAGAAAATAATTATGGCCTACAGTTCTATATCCTGGGAAAATATTATTCTGAACTGGAGGTTAAATAAAAATATCTCAGGCTTCAAAACAATTGCAAGGAAAGGTAGACACAGACAGAAGGAAAATACCTGATGAATGGTCACAGATGCAGGAAATAATAACAACAAAATGGAAAATACATGAGTAAACATGTAAAATAATTGTGTAAAATATCACTGAATATTCATTGTGTGAATTAGTAATTCTTTCAGGATTCAAAGATCTAGGAAAATAAAGTACATGCTACCAACAACATATAAACTGACAGGGAAGTAACAATGTTGGTGCTGAAAATTTTCCATATACAAGCATGCTAACATTAAATGTTGATAATCAAGGGTTTCTACATCTCTAGGAGGATCCTGAAAGAATAATTTAAAAAACATAATTACTAAACTAATAGCAGAAATATGTAGAAAAGTTAATCAATTCAAAAGAAGAAGGGAAAATAAATTTACCTTAGGTAGGAAAAGTAGAACATAATACAACAATATATTTAATTACAGAAAAATATAGAGGCTGAATGCTTCAATTAAAAGCAAATAATATTTCTTTGATTTGAAAAATCCTTCACAATATTTACAAAAGAGATATATAATACTTATGTATACAGAAAATTAGAAAATAAAGAAGGTACAAAGGTACGCTATGAGATGCTTACTAGCAGAATGCTGTTGTACCTTTCTGAAAATCAAAGATAAACAGCATAATGTGGGATAAGATTTTTCATAATGACAAAAGTGGAATTAGTCAAGAATGTATAGTAGTGGTAAAGTTATATTCATCTGAAACACATGGCCTAAATATACTAAAGAAAACCTGATAGAACTTCAGAGAGAAATATACAGACTTACAGGAGGGAATTTTAACACATTTGGCTTGAATGATGAGTAAATGTCTAAAGTCACAGAACATCTGAACAAACTAACAAAAATGACCTCTCATAATGCAGCAGCAAAGTACCTGACAAGCACAGAACACGTATAAGGAGCATTCATAAAACTAATGAGCCATAGACAAGTGTCAAATTTTAAAATTTTTAATCATGCAGAATATGCTCTCTACTGGAAATTCAATTAAACTAGAGAAGAAAGAAAAAAAATTAAGTAGAAAATTGGGACAAGCGTGTTCTATAGGTTAAGCTCCCAGTTGGAACAGATTCGTCCCAGATCAGTGTGTCTGGGATGGAGCCAGCTGTAGCTCACCATTCCAGCTTCCTACTAACGTACGGCTGGGAAGCAGCAGACGCTGGCTTAGGTACTTGGGTCCTTGCCACCTTGGTGGCAAACCTAGATTGAGTTCCCAGCTTCTGAGTTCAGCTTCCCCTAGCCACTATGGGCATCGTGGAAGTAAATATGAGTCTTTCTCTGTCTCCGTCTCAAATACTGAAAAGTCTTAGATCTAAAAATAGCTAGAAAAGTCACACATATTTGAAAAGAACAGGTATAATTTTAAATAACAAACCACAATTAAAATTAGAAAATACTGGGGTGGGCATGGTGGCCTAGTGTGCTAATCCTCTATAGTGCTGGCATCCCATAAGGGCAGTTTCCTGTTCTGGCTGCTCCACTTCTCATCACATTTATTTCTCTTATCTGCCACTCATTGAATTCACTGTACATTTCAGTTGAACTTTACTGGATTTGAAATGAACATTAAAAGCACTGAATTCTACTCACAGCATTTGTTATAGCTTTACCAGATTAACAGGTGATTCATGGCTCATATTCTGATTGAATGCTATGCCATTTTTAAGAATAAAATTAGAAATGGTAAGAAATACCTTTAACAGCAACAGATGTCTCTTCTGTCTAAATGTGCTCTAACCACTCCCTGAAATGCTAAATTCCATGTGTGCTTTCTTGCCTGGTAGACAATTTACAAGAGGGTGAGACATTGAGCAACTATCTCTCTGAGTAGTTGTAATTTTGGCAGCTGCCTCGTCTCACTACATTTCCTAAAGATTCCTCAGAGCCAAGAATGTCTGCCAAGAGGAGTCCTGTGCTGCTGACGACCAGAAATTGGATTATTTACAAATGGAGGTGTTCCAGCTCTCTGAATTTGCCAACTCCATTGTTGGTGGAATGTGATAAATTGATTGAGTGCATCTGCCCTTGTGAGCCGACGAAGATCCAAATCGTGCTTTTTAAACTGATGGGAAGCTAAGCTTCTCTGGCTAAGCCTTGGGTAGTGTGTACCAATCTACAACCAAACCTGAGAAACAAAGAAATGGATGTAAAGAGGTAACTTCCAGGGGTTTCATCTTTGTTGGCAAAAGTAAGCGCCCTTTCATTTGATTAGCTCAGACATGATTTTCTGGAACTATCATGGCAAAGGCCTGTGACAGGGCACAGAGAATTCCAGGAAAATGAAACCTTTAAAACTAACATGGGCATTTGGCCTACCAGTCAAGCTGCTGATGGGATATTTGCATTCTATATCAGAGTGCCTGGGTTTCCGCCTCGGCTCCATTTTTCTCCACATGCACTCCGGCTTCCTCCTGATGCACCTGGAAGGCAGTAGGAGATGGTTCTTGTGGTTGAAACCTGAACTACATTTCTATCTCCCTGATTTGGCCTGGCCCAGCCCCAACCATTGAAGTATTTGGGGAGTTGAACCAGTGGATAGGCATTCTCTCTCTATTCCCACCTCTCTGTCAATCTCTATCTTCTTTATCTCTATCCTCACCTTTTTCTCTGCCCTTCAAAGCAAATAACAAACAAACCCTAAACCAATTAATATGCTTATAGAACCTACTTGGGAGTTTCTTGATGATGATTATTTACTGTTGTGCTTTGAGTACTTTCCTGCTTTCTCTTAACATCGTCAACTGGTTAAAGATCATTTAAGGAACCAAAGCCTTCACTTTCAGCTATTCAAAGAACTCACACACACAAAAATTAGACCTGGAGCTTTAAAACATTTTAGGGGGAAAAACACATATAACAGGCATGGTTTTTATAACATAAAAATAAAAGAATCACCTGTAATCCCAGTATACTGTTATGAACATTTAATTTTTATTGTATTCTTCCGTTTTTGTATTTACTTTCTGCTTATTTTTAAGCAGAAATACTTATTATTCTTTTATCATAAAGGCAGAGTTTTACTATTATTTTATTGTAAAGGCAGAGTTACAGAGAGAAGAACATACCAAGAGAGATCTTCCATCTGCAGATTCAGTTGCCAAATGGCCTCAATGGCTGAGGTCAGGCTAGACCAGAGCTGGGATCTGAGATTCTGTCCAGATCTCCCACATGGATACAAGGGCCAAAGCACTTGAGCCATCTTCCACAGCTCGTTCGGGTACATTAGCAGGGAACTGGACTATAGTGGAGCAGTTTGGGACTTGAATTGGCTCACGTATGGGATGCCAGCATTGCAGACAGAATCTTATCCACTACACCCCTATTTTCTGCTTATTTGTATGCATTAATTTCCCTTACATAAAGACACGTACACAACTGTGTGTTGTATATGTATGTTGAGCAGGGATCATGTGGGTAGACACAGTAACTAAATCCTGTTGTCTGTTCTTGGCCCAAATGGTCTGCCAGCAGCATCCTGCACAGGTGATCATCTTCCTCCTTTTCATTACCTGGATCCCGAGACCTCACAGCATCTGAATTTTCCCTTCTGTATTACTATTTCTTCTATCTCAATCTGCTTTTCTGGTTGCCCTTCCCAAAGTCTAATCCTTTGACTTCTCAGGCTTCTGAGACTCCTATAAACGTCTGCCGAGAATTTCCAAATACACATCTCCTGTAGTGATTCTTGCCTCAACTACAAACTCACATGTCTACTCCCTCTCCAATGGGCATTTTAAAATGTTCAAAACAGAACTATCAAATGTTTTTCTTGCTATCCCATTAAATGGTCATCCCAGACTTCCAGCCTAACAGGCCAGACTGTTGCTGCCATTCTGATTCTTCATTTCTCTCTACCCCACATGATCCATCCAGAACTGAAGTCCATCTGAGGAATTTCTCACTAGTCCCTCTTCTACCACTCTGCTCCAGACCGCCATGCTTCATCACTTGGGTCACTACAAGGGTCTCCCCACAAAAACGTCTTCCCATTTTGTTTTAGTCTCTTCCCAAACTGGGTGATCTTTCTAAAACTAAATCAGGTCACATGACTCTCCTCAGAATACCACAATGGGTCTCCCATTCACCCATAGTAAAGTCATAGTCCTTAAAATAATCTGTAAGCACTTAGTATGCCTTAATTTTTAAACTTAGAAATACAAATATAGAAGGAAGTATAGTGGCAGTGAAGAACATGCGGTTAGGGTCGGATGGCCTGTGGGCAAAACCTGGCTCCAGTTATTAGCTTTGTGACATTGGGCAAGTTATTAACTTCTCAGTTTCTAAACTCACTTCCCTGTACAGTGGAATAATCATAAAATCCATCTCATAGTTTTATCATGGGGACTAATGAATTAACATTTGTTATATGCTTACAATAGTGCTGGCATGCAGTGAATAACATAAAAGTTGAAAAATTTTGAGTCAACATTCTTTGCTATTAGCCAAAGGTTTCATATATGCATTTAAAAAAAAGACTCATTAAGTGGACATTTGCTTTAAATGACAGGTTCAACAATCATGCAGCTTTCTTAATTCCTTTGAGGGTGTATAGGGAGAAATAATGAGACACCATTTATTGACAGTCTATTTTTTAGCTAAACCATGAGCGAGAAACATTGCAAGAGTAAAGGATATGTGACTGAACTGTGCCCTCCTGAAAGAGTATAGTAATTCTTTTCAAACAATACTTTTTTTTTTATTTAATAGAAAACTGGCCCTGAAACACCATCCAGACAAGAATCCAGGTGACCCTGCTGCTGCTGAGAAGTTTAAAGAAATCAACAACGCCCACACAATACTGACGGACATGTCGAAGAAGAACATATACGACAAGTATGGGTCCCTGGGACTCTATGTGGCTGAGCAATTTGGAGAAGAAAACGTGAATACCTACTTTATGCTGTCAAGCTGGTGGGCAAAGGTGAATCAGAACGGTTTTCTTCTTTCAAGAAAATGTCCTGGAAATCTGTGATAGTTACTCTTTCAGATTCCATCTCAAAGAAAGTTTAACTTTACTCTTGTCATATAAGGAGATTCACTTTCACTGAAAGCTATTATTTGGGGATCATTTTTTGCATTAGCTCATCCATTAATTATGAAATCTAACATGACTTAAAATACTTCTAGACATTAATTATATTTGAATTTGGAGCTTCAGGTTAATTCTGACTGCCCTCCCCCCTCCATAATGACTAATTAACAACTGACTCATTGCTCAAAACCAAAAATAATTTATTAGTGTGACAACTGTTTAATAAAATATTATAGGACAAATTTAGCAATGTCCTTTACTATCTATAGCACAGGCTACGGCAGCAAACACAATACTTGGAAGAGTGAGTGGCAATGACGTCATAGGTTCACGTGGAGCCCCCAGGGGTAGGAGAGAAAGAAGTGAGGGGAGAAAGGAGAGACTTACACAGAGACAGAAACATGGAGAGGAGTTGGGGGCGGGGGGGAGAACTGGACACCTGATCAAGGAAAAGACAACGTTTTGAAAGCCTCAGGGAAATTTACTGACTTCTATACAGTACATTTTGATTTCTCAGGAATGCCTAATATGTGGATGTTTGGTGCTGGGTTTTTTTTTAGTTTGTTTATAAATATTAATATTCTTAGCTTCTGATTTAAGTCACATTTACAGATCATACATGTAGTTAATATATTTTATGAACAGTTCTCATGCATATGAGTTGTAGTTCATAGTAATAATAATAAAAGAAAAAGTCTCCAAAGTCAGTGTTATGGCACGGTAAGCTACCGCCTATTGATGCTGGTATCTCTTATGGGCATCTGTTCATGTCCAGTTGCTTTGCTGCCAATTCAGCTTACTGCTACTGGCCTGGAAAAGCAGTAGAAAATGGCCCAAGTACCTGGGCCCCTACCATACACATGGGAGATGAAGCTCTTGATTGCTAGCTTTAGCTTGGCCCAACCTAGCCAATGTGGCCATCCAGGAAGTAAACCAGTGGATGGAAAACTCTGTCTCTTTCATTTTCTCTTCCTCCCTCTCTAATTCTTCCCTCCGTCTTTCAAATAAATCCCCCAAAAGGAAGCCATCATGATCAGTAGTATTCTGGTTTTTTTTCCCACTAAATCTTGCTGAGGTTTATCTATGCAAAGAGAGAGTTTTTAATACAAAAACATGGGAAGAAATTCTGTAGCCTAAAACCTCATTTGCCTTCTATGTTCCCAAAATTCTTTTTGGGGGAATATCTGAGATTCTCAGTAATATTCTTATTGAAAACTTGATGGATTGGGACTTGATGGATTGGGACACGTTGACAATGTCATTCCTGATGATACAATAGCATTCTAACAATAAAAATTAGTTCCAAAAATAAAAATACTTTAGAGCTTTCAAGGGAACTTAGTCTCTAGGAATCGCTCTCCCTGTGGGAAGGAACATCTGCAGTTGTAGATAATCACACGTGTATGCTCGATTGTATATTGGGGCCTGAGTAAAAATGATAAGGCTTTCTTGCTCAGGAAGTTGATTAACGTGACCAAAACTTATGTAGACAAGTAAAATCTACCTGGTAGTGTAAAAGATACACAAAATAATTCCTGTTGGCAACTCCTCAAAATCAGTCCCCAGAGGCTGGTGTGGTGGGATAGTGGGTTAAGCTGCTACCTGATACACAGGCATCCCATATGCGCACCAGTGAGCATCCCAACTACTCCACATCGAATGTAGCTCCCAGCTAATGCATGTGGGAAAGCAGCTGAAAATAGCTCAAGCATTTGGGCCCCTGTCATCCATGTGGAAGACTTAGATGGAGTAACAGACTAATGGCTTTGGTCTGGCCCAGCCCTTGTTGCAGCCAAAGTCACTGGGAGGCCTGCCACCAAATAATCATATATCGAACATGCACCATGTGAATGAATCAATATGACGTCATAAGTATATATTTTTAAAAACCTCAGGAACCTAGAGTGGCTAGGATAGTGCTAAATGCTGCAAGGAATAAAGCCATGGTATTTCTCACAACAGGCAAATAATGTACGTAGATTAATTAAAGGCCAAAACAAAAGAATGAATGGGAATTTTCAGAGAAGACAATATGGAAATTGTGCAGCAAAAAGGAAAAAGGTTGATAAAGAAGGGAGTGGTTTCCTAGGGTTATAGCTGAGGAATTCTGCCCAGGAGCGTCCTGGAGGCAGGGGATGGGGAGGAGGGCTTTGTGGGTTGGGGTTTTAATGTATCCAAGACTATGAAAGTGTGAAGTATCTTTCCATAGCAGAGGTTATAGGTGCAAGAGTATGACCCAGACTGTCCAACTCTGAGACACCCTGGAGCTCCCCATCCAGCTGGGCCAGAGTGGTAGATGGGTTCTGGGTTGGGAAGCAGGTGAGGGTGAGATTCACTGACGCCCAAGTGTTCTGCCTCAAGCTGCTGAAGCAATGCATGTGCACACCACAAACTTGGTCTTACATTCCCCCCTGATTATTAATCAGATGAAATCCGCATTTCAGTTACAGGTGTATAGGCCAATTCGTTTCTGGCTTAGTTTTGCTCCATTCACAAAAATGGGCGACAGAGAGGAAGATCCTCCATCCACTGACCCACTCCCCAGGCAGCTGCAATGACCAAGGGTGAGCTGAGCTGAGCTGAACTGAGCCAATCTGAAGCCAGGAGCCCCCTCGGGTCTCACACATGGGCTCAGGGTCCCAAGGATTTGGGATGTCCTCGACTGCCTTCCCAGGCCACAAGCAGGGAGCTGGATGAGAAGTAGGGCTGCTGGGATTAGAGCCGATACCCATTTGGGATCCCGGTGCATGCAAGGCATGGATTTCAGCCATTAGGCTACTGCACCAGGCCCAATTAATTTATTTTTAGTAAGCAAACCTTTTCTCTGTTTGTGGGGAAATCCTGGTGTTGTTCATTAGGAGAAACAAGTTAAGTTTAGGAATTTGTATATTCATTAATATGGTGCATATTTATTATTTTTAAAGTGTCTACAAGATACCAAGTCTTTTGGCAAGATAAACTGAAAGATCACTAACATACATTCCTATATTCCAAGCTTGCCCTTGTTCTAAAGTGTCAACAGGACGAAAATCAAGGGGGTGGACATTTTACACAGTGGTAATACATCACTTGGGGTGTAGAGTATCTAGTTTCAAGTCCCAGCTCCACTTCCTATTCCAGCTTCCTGCTAATGCATGACCTCCCTGGCAGTCTGCACGTGATGTTTCAAGTGATTGGGTCCTTGCCAACCATGCAAGAGATCAGGCTCCTCTGCTCAACCTGACCCAACTCCAACTGTTACAGGCATTTGGGAGGTGAACTAGCAGATAGGAAGATGCATTCTCTTTCTCTCTCTTCCTTTCAAATAAAAAATAAAGGTAAAAACACCTTTTAGATGTATCAAGGTAAATGAATGAATGAATGAATTTACAGTGAGAGCCAAGTAGTAAGACAAGAGCAGAGCTGAGTACTTGCAGGGGAGGGTCAGTAGTAAGCAGCCAGAACATCATCATGGCTAGGTACCTCAGCTCTATCTGAGACACAGGTGCTGCTGCAACACTGCTTCAAGAGAACAAGTGCTTAGGAAAGCTCCCCAGGGCTGCAATGGGCAGAGCTAAAGGCAAGTGTGGAAGCAGGAATGCTTGGAGGGAAGGCTGCAACCACATGCCAATCAGAGATAATGAGGACCTGCTTCAAGGCTTAAAAGGCTGGGCTGGAGATGAGGAGGAGCAGGCAAGGACTCTGGAGGGAGAGACTGCGGGATTCGGTGCCTAACAGAAATGTGAATGTGGACAGGGAACTATTACATTGCCCTTTGCTGAGAAAGGTTCAGCCCTCTGAGGCAGCAGGGCTTAGTTAGCTTGTTTGACTTGTGGAAGTTTTATTTGTCAGTTTGGGTTTTGTTTTGTTTTGCTGTGATCTTAATCATGTAAAATAATATATGTATGATAATATAATAACATGATATATATAACATAATAATCTTCTTGGCTTAAGAAGAAGAGATACCATTCTTCTGTGTCTAACTGTTAAATAAAACTTTTCATCATGCCTCCAAGGACTCTTTACAAATAGAGTTTTTACAAGGAGTAGGGATGGGGGTGGATGAGGGTAATCTGTGAGGTGAACTGAAACAACTTCAGGTCCCTGGGGCCACATGGGTACAGGCTTGGGTTCTGGGGTTCTCCCCCAAATCTTCCCATTCCTCATCCCTGTTTTGCTTGGTCTCTCTTTCCTCCAGGCTCTGTTCATCATCTTTGGCCTCCTGACAGGCTGCTATTTTTGCTGCTGCCTGTGCTGCTGCTGCAAATGCTGCTGTGGACACTGCCAGCCAAAATCATCGACGCCTTCAGAAGAGACCTTCTACATGTCCACAGAGGACCTGGAGATGCAGATCCAGATAGATGCAGAGAAAGGTAACACAAGATGGAAGCACAGTTGTAGTGGGTATCGTTCTGAGGTCCAACTACACCCCAGGTCTAAAGCGAGACAGTGCCAATCATAAAATGTGAGGAAAACTTCAGATCCTTAGTTTGAGCCATCTTTGTGGGAAGATGAAATGACATTTACCACTAGTTGATACAGAGAAAAGCTGCACCTGACTCCCTTAGAAATCATGAAAGGTGGGGATGATGAAGCTCAGGGAATTCAATTCAGCCTTATGAGAAAGAATGAGCTCAGGTGCAGGGAGGTTTGAGCCTGGGAGGTCCAGGCCAGGAACTTCCAAGGTAGGTATTTCCCCCACGAGAGCCATTTCAGTGTATTCAGTTAGACTGTCTATTAAAACAGAAGGGAGCAAACATCAGAAAAAGTCATCCATCTCTAATTTTCTTCCTGTTGATGGTTTGACGTTGGGTTTGGGGTAGAACTGGTGGAAACCACAGTCCTCCTGATTTGTAGCTTCTTTCTAAATATACACGTTCAGTATGAACTTTAAACCAGAAACATGATGGGGACTTTATGCTCCACATGTCTCTATACTGGGAGGTACACATGACCATGGTGTATGACTTCATTTTCCAAGTTGATTCTACCATTCTACCTAGAATTGGGGTCGGCGGGAGAAGTGTAAAGAATAATAAGATGTGAGAGAATCAAGAACACCAGAGATCTTTACATTCTTTGAGAAATGTCTTTGTTAAACAAGCAGGGGTCAAATCTATCATTGTCTTGTTCAGTCCTGCATCTTAATCCTGTTGTCCTTTTCAACTGGAAAACATAATTATTCTAGATTACAGATTTTATCAGTTACCACGCCACCCCCCCAAAACAAAACCCTAGATAGCTAACTAAGAGAATAATGTAATTCAGACAGTGGTGCATTGTTGTCAGACCTGCTGAGATTAAGAATGGCACACCCCTCTGAACTGTACCACACTGTGATTCTGCTGGTCACACTAAGACAGAAATTCCAGGGCCTGAGCATTGGAGGCTCTTTAAAGACTTCCATGTACCTCTTATTCTCTATTGAATGTGATGCTGAGTAATATCTGGTGTTATCTACGCTGACTCCAGCCTGGAGGAAAGAGTCCCCAATAAAGCGAGTCATCCTGACCCCTGGCATCTGAGAATTGAGGGAAGTCAGCAGGGCTATTCCTGCACGCTGGGATCTCTTAGTGTATTGCTGGCCAGGCCCGTATCTAGAAGGGAGTGTTCTGACCTTTCAGTCTTGCCCTTAGAGTCAAACTGTGGGCCCAGAGTGAAATGTAATTAAAGCTACACTTTAAAAAATTTGGGATGTAAAAGGACAAATTATGCTTTTAATAGAGACATACATAGCAAAAAAGATAAAGCATGCAGGATTGCCGATAAATGAGTAAGTAGTGGTGTTTACATAGAAATTCCTTTTCTTTAGTGAAGAACTGGTGACTTTGGCACAGCTTGATTACAAATAATGATGCCAATGTACTGATCCCATCTGTTCTTGAGAGAAGCTGCTTTAGAACCCTGACAAGAGCTTCTGGCCACACTGACCCTAGGATCTCCCTAATATCCATCAGTCCGAAGGAGCTCTCAGCAACAAAGGACAGAAAAGAATAACAAGAGAGGAGTCTCAGCATCTTTCAGTGGTCAGATTTAACTTTCCCTTTTATAATGGAAAATCCAAACGAGGGTAATTAAACATAAATATCTCAAATCCATTTTTTCACACTTCACACTATTTCTCTTTTGAATGAGATAAAAAGATCCACTAGATCTTTTCCCTAGACCTCCTTTATGGAAAATTTAGTTTCTGAACCAGGAATCCATCCCAGGTGCCAGTCTCCACCCAGGAATCTTCCTTGCTAAGAAAGTCTCTCTTTCTTGGTGCTGACACCCCAGAATTACCAGCTTCATCACAGACATACGATTCCAGGCTAAATAAGCCCTGTATTTGACTGTATTAAGAACCCCTAACCCAGGATCCAGTGTGGTAGCTTAGCGGCTAAAGCCCATGCCTTGCATGTGCCAGGATCCTATACGAGCACCAGTTCTAATCCTAGCAGCCATGCTTCCCATGCAGCTCCCTGCTTGTGGTTTGGGAAGGCAAAAAAAAAAAAAAAAATTGTTTGATTACAATTTTTTATTGTGTAAAGTTAGAAAAGTTCCAGTTTTACAACTCATTATTGATAATGTCTAAACTTTTAGGAATTGTTATCAAGTTTGGGAAAATTCTTTTTTTTTTAAGATTTATTTATTTTTATTACAAAGTCAGATATACACAGAGGAGGAGAGACAGAGAGGAAGATCTTCCATCCAATGATTCACTCCCCAAGTGACCGCAACGGCCGGTGCTGTGCCGATCTGAAGCCAGGAACCAGGAACCTCTTCCAGGTCTCCCACGCAGGTGCAGGGAGGGTCCCAAATCTTTGAGCCATCCTTGACTGCTTTCCCAGGCCACAAGCAGGGAGCTGGATGGGAAGTGGAGCTGCCGGGATTAGAACTGGCACCCACATGGGATCCTGGTGCATTCAAGGCGAGGACTTTAGCTGCTAGGCCACGCCGCCAGGCCCTTGGGAAAATTCTTATTGTTGATTTAATATGTCAGGGTTACTTCAAATATTTGTTAAATAACTGAATTAAAAGATAAGCTTACTTTGGTGTGGAAAAACAAAATCCATGTATAGTTGCTGCCTAACATATTTTCTGTGAACATTTAAAGAATTTTCCTCAAACCACTTTTGCCTATTTTTCAAACCTTACTGCTGTTCTTTATGACTTCTTCTGAGTCAGTCTACTGGACACATTAATATTGTGTCACACCACTGCTGGCCCAGATCTTCATATCCCTTCAATAAATGCATTGGCTTAGTAAGCTTGAGGAATGTTCCTAAGGTCATTCCTATATTCATAAGACTAATAACAATTACTCGCATACTTGCTGCAAATCACAAAAGCATATTCAAAGGAAATCAGTCCCCAATTCTTTTTTTTTTTTTTTTTTTTTGAGAAGAAGAGACAGACAAATCAAGATTCTATCCACTTCCCCAACAGACAGGATTGGGAATCAGGAATGAAGTCTATATATCCCAGGTGGATTAAGTAACCCAATAGCTTGGGTCATCTTTACTCTCACTGAAAATCTGCATTTCCAGGAAGCTGTAACCAGAAACTAAAGTTGGGAATTAAACTCAGGCATTCTGATGTGGGATTGAGCATATTCACCATGATACGAAACTCCCACTGCTCCATTATCTTTTAGCTGAACCCTCAAAATGCTCACAGATACAGTTATTTAAGAAAACACACTTGAGGGGGCAGCACTATAGCCTGGTGGCTAAATCCTCACCTTGCTCATGTTGGGATCCCAAAAGGGCACTGGTTGGTGTCCCGGCTGCTCCACTTCCTATCCAGCTCCCTTGATATGGCCCGGGAAAGCAGTCAAGGATGATCCAAAAAACAAAGCCTTGGGACCCTCCACCTGCATGGGAGACCCAGAAGAAGCTCCTGGCTTCTGATTAGCTCAGCTTTGGCTGTGGCAGACACTGGAAGAGTGAACCAGTGGATGGAAGATCTTTCTCTCTGTCTCTGCTTCTCTCTGCAAATCTGCCTTTTCAATAAAAATAATTTTTTTTAAAAAAAGGAAAAGAAAATATACTTGAAAGACACTGCTAGCTACTCAGATATCAAGTTGCTGCTATGAAAAACAAGTATAATACTTCAACATTTGAGTTCTTCCAAAGGCACTGGTGTTACATTAAGGTGTTTAGACTTTTATTTTAATGAAAGTAAATTTAAAATGGTAAACATTTTCTGCTTAAAGGAATTTTTAATTCTGATATTGAACCTGACCAAAAAAATTGTAAACTTTAGAGTTGGAAGCAATCTGAGGAGTCTCTTCTATTCCAATCTGTATGCCTTTGTTTCATTTTCCTGCCTTATTGCACTGGCTAGTTTTTCTAGTACCTGGTTTACTGCTTTACTGTCCTTGTTTTGAAATCCTTAATTTTTTTTAAAGTATAGCACATCCTCACTTGCTCTGAGTTTTGCAAATTATCTATCAGTACTCAGAATATTTACTAAATGGATTGTAAATCAGAGTTTCAAGGTGATGGCTTTGGTCAGTAAATATTTTCTTTGATTAAACTATTATTTACCTTTAGGTTTATTTTAAAATTACACTACATAAAGATGCTTAAAAGAAAAGGGAAGTTACTAGTCACTGTCAAAGAACAGGGGGAAAGTTGCCTGCCTAACATGAATACTTTGCTTCTAGGCAAGAAGCTAATTGAGATGAGACAGGAGTGGGTAAAAAAAGAATGGGTACAGCCATTTTCAACCCTGAAAAAACAAGCCAGATACCAGTGCTAAATATGTTTTCTTTCTGCCACGCTGAAGGCAGTGGGATGAAATCCAATCACAACTCCTACCTATAAATCATAAAAATGTCTTGTTGAGTCAAGTCTCCCCCTGAACCTCTCTTTGCTTTTGAAGGAATAGGAGTAATATATTTGGAGGAGGAGACTTTATGGTGTTGACCTTGAATCTAAAAGTTTGAAAATCAAATGCACAGAAAAATCTAGTGACTGCTTAACTTTTCTTGCCACTTATCTGGACAAAACCCAAATAAGTCCACCAACCACTGAGATAAAGAAGCCATATGGCTCTTGCTCTCGAGCAAGGTAGAGAGACATTTATTACATGTTTCCTGTGCAGCATTCAGCACCTCTTCACTTCCCAAGACAAAGGAAACAAACAAGAGACTAAATTCATCCTTTCTCTTTTAACATCCAATTTAAATGAGTCAATTTCTAAAAATAATACTTGAAAATTAAAATTCTTACAACTAGTCCAGAGCCCTTTGCTTCTGCTATGTATGAAAATACCAAGCCAACATCTTCAAAGCCCCAGGCCAGGATGGTAGGACAGATGAGTCAGCTAAGACTGCTCCCCACCAAAGCAACTCAAAGTGGATCCGAGGTCCCTTGACTTTTGGCTGCCAGTGTTCACTGAGGAAAGTTACTAGGCTGGTCTACTGAGACAGTATTTCAACAACATTTACTGAACACTTTAATATTGACCTGACATTATGTTGGTGGCTAGAGAAAAGAAGTATGGTTCCCGGTATTCTGAGGTGTTATCATCTAGTAGCAGAGACAGGCACACAAATAGTAAACAATAACCACACAAAGACTTAGTTAATTTACAAATACAATAAACCTGCCAAAGCTGACACTGGAAGGCCTGACATCGATGCTAGTGAGAAATAGTTCCTTTATTTGCTCCATTTATTCATTTAGATAGCTGTAGGTGGGGGGGGGGGGAGGAAGAGAAACATGTTTTGAACATAGTTTTGAATTTATAGTTCACTAATTCAGAAATGTGAAGTAGTAAAATTGATGCAACCTAACCAAATATCCACACTAGCATGGGCTGCGAAAAAGCAAAAATCTGGATGTGGGTATTCAATTAGGGTCTCCTATGTGGGCGGCAGGAAGTCAACTATTAGAAATCAGCTGCCTCACAGGGTCTGTGTTAGTGAGAAGCCACACTCAGGAGCCAGGGCACTCGGACGTGAGATGTGGCGTCTGAACTGCTGGGCTAAATGCCCACTGCTGATACTGGTTCTATTAACTATTAAATAGATACAAATACTATGGCCTGATTTTTACCTTTCACCATTATCATTAGAATTGTTTGCTTTTTCTTCCTCAGAAACAATCATGTTAAATCATCTATTATTTTATTTATACTATTATAAATATATATATATACTGTTTATATATATTATTCTAACTTTAATATTATTGGCTTTGTACAACTTGCTTTTTTTCACTCAACATTGTGTATCTGAGATTTATTTACATTGTGGCTGCCATTTATTTTTACCATTGTATAAATATTCTACAAGAATATCATGCAGGGCCTGACTTTTAGCCACCTTAAGCCTTGTGGCTAAAAGTCCTCGCTTTGCATGCACCGGGATCCCAAATGGGTGCCAGTTTGTGTCTCGGCTGCATCCCTTCCCTTCCTGGGAAAGCATTAGAGATGACCCAAACATTGGAACCCTGTACCTACAAGGGAGACCTGGAAAAAGCTCCTGGCTCCTGGCTTCAGATCAGCTCAGCTCCAGCCACTGCAGCCACCTGGGGAGTGAACCAGCATTACAAAAGCTCTTTCTCTGTCTCTACATCTCTCTGTAAATCTGCCTTTCCAATAAAAAATAAAAAGTAAATCTTAAAACAAAATCTGTAACATTGAAAAAAAAAGAATATCATGCAATTTATTTACCCAGTCTACTGCTGATATTTTCTACTAGTTTACCCTTGCAAACTGAGCTGCTACAGAGGTTCTTGTGCAGGAGTGCAAGAATGTCTGTAAATATACACAAGTGGAATTTCTTAGGCAAAGGGTATGTACATCTACAACTTGTTAAATGTTGTCAACTAGCTCTGCAAAATTACTGTAACTACATTCCCACTATAGTTAATAAGCGTTCCTGCTACTCCACATCCTTGCCAACCCTAGCTATCACCAGACTGAAAATGTTTGTCCATTTAGTAGTAGGTGGAAAATAACAGTGGTTCTAGTTTTCACCTCCTTGGTTAGTAGTGAGGTTGGATGTCTTTTTATGTGTGTGTTAGTCATTTGGATTTCTCCAATGAAATGCCAAGTCAAATATTTTGCAAAGTTTTAATTATATCATTTGCCTTTTCCTCGTTGTTTCCGAACATATTCTGGATATCAATTCTTCATTGTTTATGATTCAATGTTTCATTATTTGTGGAATCTTCTGATGTGTCCAAGTTCTTAATTTTAATGTTTACAAACTTTTAATCTTTGCATTTAGTGATTTCTGTGTTTTAAACAACCATTCCCTGTTTCAAGGACACAATGGTATTCCCCTCTATGACCGTCTTGGTTTTACAGTTTTGTTTTGCATACACATCTGCCTCTCCATCTGGAGTTGATTTGATATAATGCAGATATCTTATTTCAGATTTTTTTTAATCTTAAAAATCTCAGCCCCCTGATTTACTTTTTTCTTGGCCCCCTGGTTTCTAATCTTGGTTTTGGTATACCTGAAGATTCAACATATATATATATGTATATATATATATAATAGTTTCTGGGCTTTCTTTCTGATGTTTACTTATCTTTTATTTAATTGATCTGAATGAGAAAAAGTGACAGGAAGAGATTTCACTCATGATTAACTCCTCAAATGCCCCACAACAGCCAAGGTTGGGTTATGCTTTGGCCTGCCAGAAGCCTGACACCCAGGCTGGGTCTCCCACAGGAGTGGCAGGGACCAAAGTATGTGCGTCATCACCTCCTGCCTCCTAGCATGCCCAATGGCAAAAAGTTACTACTGGAAGCTGCCTTGGTTTCTGGCCTGTCCTGGCCCCTTTCTCAGACTGTCTATCTGTATGTAACAGCAGGCTCATTTGTAGGAATTCTGGTATTTCTTTAGGTAAGTCCTCCTAACGTGTTCTTCAGAAGAGCATCAGATATCTTTGGCCTTCTGCTTTTCTACTTACATTTCAGAAGCATCTTGCCAAGTTCTTGAACAAATGTTCTCTAAGCAAGATTTTCTGGGATCTTCAAGTAGCTGTGACTCCACAAATCAGTTAAGAAGAACTGACCATTTTTAAAGAATGTGGATCTTTTAACATGCGATATATCTCTCCACTTATTTAAGTCTTATTTAATCCAGGAAACCCTGGATTTAAGAAACAGATTTTATATAGTCACATTTCATTGCTGAATACTTTGTTATTCATATATAAGACATTATTGCTCTAGCCTTTAGAGCTTTTATCCTTGTATTTTCTGTTTGTATTACACTCTGGATAATCTCTTCAGATCTTTCTTCTAATTTACCAACCCTCCCTTTAGCTGTTAAATCCATTCATTAATTTAAAAAAAATAGGTATTTCTGATGCTTTAATTTCTGAAGTTTTTTATTCATTCCAAAATAAATTTATAACTTTTGAAACACAATTGCTTTTGTATTCTGCATCTGAGAAGAGTAGTATTTGAAATCATGCTAGATACAATGTTGCCCCCTCTGTTGTTTTTATTGGCTCTGTCTCAGCCCAGATCTACTGTAATTTTGTGGTGACTTTTTGAGACATGGTTGAAGACTAGGTCAGTCAATTTTGCTAGGTTCCAGAGAGAACATCTTGTACTGGACCACTTTAAACTGCCTTATCAGGTTGAAATTTCTTAGAACACACAGGTATTGTAACTCTACTCTGCCAACTTGTATATTTATTAACTTACCATTAAATAGACTTAGGGAATCTCCTTCAACTGAGAACCACAATTCAAAGCTAACAAGCTTCCTTAAGAATTTAGGGGCAAGATGATTAAGAGAGCATCACTATTGTGGGTACAAGCTTCAGTCAGCAGTTTCCTGCTGTACTCTCTACCTCAGGAAACCCTGGATTTTGACTCCTGCTGTAGTGAGAACCATACATGACAGCTGCACACTACAGAACTCCAGAGGGCAACTTCCATATCAACTCTACCTTCCATATAGATGTATACACTGTAGTCTTTATGAAGGCCACCCCGTGGAGTTGTGTAGTATCCAACTGTACAAGCATGTATATTGGCCCTGTCCCTATCCCCACAAGATGCTGAAAACTTGTTCAAGTTCACCAGGTTCAGTAACGTCCCAGAAGGAGAAAATTGTGTTCAGGGCTTTAGTTTGGCAATTCTGTAACTGAATGATCTTGAATGAAAAGAAATGGTGGTGCCCCCTTCTTTTTGGAAGTCTTTAACAGAATAGGTGTTTTCATATCTTTGAATTAATTTTCCAATCTCATTTCAACAGAAAGACCTAGCATTTGCCACATTAAAACAACTGTCGTAACTCTGTTCATTGTTTTATTTTGTTTACTTTTAGAAATGGATTTCCCAATTGTTCTCCAGCCCACAAATGAGAAGACACAGCTAATCAAAGAAGGATCTAGAAGTTACTGCACAGACTCTTGATAACGAGCTTACTGAGGGTCCACAGAGCCTCCTCTTGGTCCAGCTAGGTCTCCAGGTGATCAAGGAGAAGGAGGGGCGAATGAAATGCAGTGAACTTTTCCACACTTGTATTTTATTTTTATGTTAGAGAAAGATGATTGCTATATGACTTTCTCAGTATGCACAACTTATCCCTGAGTGGAATTTTGAATGAAACTCATTTACTTGTGATGAATAAAGGCCCCCACGGTTGTTTTAAGCTCCTTGCATGAGGTTGAGAAGTGGCCTTGGGCAGCCGTTATGAGCTTGTCCTTTATGGGTGTCAGCCCTCATTTGTCACAGACTAAAGTGGTCTCAAAACAAAAGCCGCTTTTCATCCATTTGCCTAATTGCAGTATTCATATCAGCCACAGTATCAGCGGCAAATCAGGAGCAGTAGAGGAATTGCCTGTGTGTGCAGAGTTCTTTCTCTGGCAATATTCACTATAGTTAGAGACTATTTCACAAAGAAGGAAAAGACAATTAGGTTTAGAAAGACAAATTGCACTGTTTTAAAATTTGTTTTTGGAGAATTAAAAATTTACTGAAAAGTGACAAGAAAATCAGAAAGAAACAGATTTTATGTGTACTATCAAACTGGCTTTAGCAAACCAACTCCAACCTGACTGGACCTTCTAAGAGATTCCAGAGTATTCTGGGATAGAGCCAATCCGAAGTAGGGTGTTGATCATATTTTTAGTGAAATATTTTTTAACTGGTCCAGATTAGCCAGACTGAATAAAAGAAACGCATGAGGTAAAAGTAAAATTCTAAGTTCTATAGTCTAAATTTGCATTTAGAGAGTCATTATCTTATTTTGACGGATTTAATTATGTTCATTAGAAAATGCTGAGCTCTATGTATATTGGGAAATTTATGGTCAGATGTCATCTCTACTTGTTTGATTCTTAAATTCTTCATGTAGTAAAAACCTTGTGCTTTTCCTGAAATAGTATAGCAGCAAACATATACGTCTCTCCCAGACCTTTCTTAGTTCTTCAAGGATTTATTGTGTTTTTATGTAATATTGCATGAAATGCCATTCTCCTTTTTCTTATTTCTTACCCTTCCATACCAGACTATAGACAATAGCTGCTGAATATATATTGTGAAAATTACTGTTATTAACAGTATAGTTTGGAAGTCATTAAAACTCTGTGCTAACTCTTGAGTTAATGGGTTTTCCCCCTATATAATCAATTAGAAAGATCTCTGTTCTGCAAATTAAGAAGTTTGGATCTAATGTTAAATTCTCAATAATTTATCCCCAAGAACCAAGTGATGAAATGATTATAAGAGGGTTAAGGAAAGATACCCTATAACACTGTTTGCCCTAACCAGCTTCAAGTTGGTATGAGTCCAGATAAAACAGCTGAGGTGAAAGAATTAGAGTCATTTATTTCACAAATGTAAAGTGATTTTAGATGAATTTATCTGTGTTGACACAGATAAATGTAACATGTCTTCTTTATAAAGATTCTTCATAAAGTTTATGGAAAACAAAGCTGAAAGACACCTTTTAGTGCATAAATGTTTGAAATCCATGAACATTTGGGGGTCAAAAAAGTTCAGGAAAATGCACATTACATTTGATGAAATTATGAAAATGTGGACATGATTTTTTAATTTTTTCACTAAAATAAAATTCTCCTTAATTCCTTTTTTCATGAACTTTTTGAAGCACTTTCGTATAAACTTACCAGCAAAGACCAGATAGACTCCCAAGTTTACCAGCCTCAACAACCAGCATCATCTGTTATCATTCTGAATCCAGAATCATCTTAGCAGAGACACTTCAGAGACAGAAGACCTGCACTGACTGTGGGCCTGAGGGGTGGTCATGTGAAATGGGAAGCCCTCTCCAGGAGCTTGCTCTCCATTTATCTTTTTGCCATCTTATGCTAGAACATTAAACACATCCATGCATTTCTTTGAAGACTAGAATTTTTAAAAAGGACTTACTGACTTGAAAGACAGAGTACCAGGGAATGAAAAGGAGAGACAGAGAGAGAACTTGTATTCACTGGTTCACTTCCCAAATGTCTGCAATGGCTGGGGCTGAACCAGGTTGAAACTGGGCCAGGCTGAAGCCAGGAGCCTGGAACTCCATACAAATCTCCCGCATGGGGGCAGGAACACAAACACTTGGCTAACTTAAGGCTGCATTCCCGGCTGTATTAGCAGGAAGTTGGATGAGAACTGGAGGACCCAGAAGATTAACCAGTGCCCATATGGGATGCCTGCATTGCCAGCAGCAGCTTAATCCACTTTGCCACAATGCCAGTCCTGTGTACTTTTCCATAAATTAAGGCAAATTCCCTCCCTGATTTCTATCCTTTGTCCCTAATTCTTGCTGTCAAAATCCTGGTGGTCTGGCTCTGGTATCAGGAGTAGAAATCACTGGAAAGGCTTGCTGGGCAAATGAGGACAGCTGACTTTTAAACTCAAACCAAAGAGTCTGGCATGATAGTTCAATTGACTAATCCTATACCTACATGGGCCAGCATCCTATATGGGCACCAGTTTGTGTCTCACTGCTCCACTTCCTATCTAGCTTCCTGCTTGTGGCCTGGGAAAGCAGTAGAGGATGGCCCAAAGCCTTGGGATCCTCAACCTGAGTGGGAGACGGTGAAGAAGCTCCTAGTTCCTGGCTCCTGGCTCCTGGCTCCCGGCTCTGAACTGGCTCAGCTCTGGATACTGTGGCCATTTGGGGGAATGAATCAGTGGATGGAAGCTCTTTCTTTCTCTGACTTTCCTTCTCTCTGTAAATCTGTCTTTTCAATATAAATAAATAAATCTCAAAACATACACACACACAACCCATGAAAACAAAACAAAACAAAAAAACTACCTTGGTTTTGGAAGCAGATCATGCAACGGAGGCAGCTGTCAGGGCCTGCTCCTTTATGGCACAAGCTGATAAGGGCTAGTTACTTCTGTGCAACTAAGGAAGCCCAGATCTCAACAGAATACTTTCTCACAATTGTTTTGGATACAAAATAAATGCAAATATACAGAATGGGGCGCTATGAGGTCAGGGTAGCTACCTGCCCCTCACTTCAGATCATAACAACAGTATCATCAAGGATACAATTGCAATGGATACAGGTGTTGCAACTCCCAGAGGACTTGCAGGCCCCATCAGGGCAAGGATATCTGAAGGATTAGTTCACCTTCAAAACTGAAGATGCCATAAAAAAATGAGGATACTGATGACAAACACCCACTCCCACCAGGTCACCTCTGCTTCAGAACTCCCCACAGCATTGAAGGCAGATCAGAGCTACTATGAAAACAGCCAGCTGGTCCACGAGGCTGAAGAGGCCTGGGAAGCAAGTGTCTCACTTGCTGATGAGGAGGACTTCTTCCAGGGTGTAACAGATCGTGGAAGCCCCTTGCTCCACAGAAGAATCTTCTATCCACTCATTCACTCCCTGAAGGGCTGGAATGGCCAGAGCTGGGCCAGTTCAAAGCCAGGAGCCTTCCCAGGCCATTAGCAGGGAGCTAGACTAGAAGTGGAGCTGCTAGGACTCCAACCTGTGCCCATGTGGGATGCTGGCACCACAGGTGGGGGCTTAGCCTGACATGACACAACACTGGCCCTGATATTCTATTTCTTTAGTTCAAATGATGCAGAGAGTAAAACACCTTGGATGTGGCCTAGACAGGAGACATACTCCAGCGTGCCATTCCTTTGCTACCATTGCTTTTGGATTAAAAAAATTAAACAAAACAGGTGACCAGACACCTGAGAATCAATCACTCACACTTTTTCTATGTTAATTCCTTTGATCTGTATCTCCCTCACTTCCTATCTTATTCCTTGGCGCTTGGTAATCACCATGCATTCTCTGTTTCTATACATTGAACGTTTTGGGATTCCAGGTGGAAGTGCGATCATGTGAGATTTAGCTTCTATGTCTGGCTTATTTCATTAAGCAGTGCACTTTACTACCTAGACTTTCGTTTGGAAGTCTGGACTACCAGAAGAGCTGCTACAATGCTGCCCACTGAGTTCTGAGGAGGTGAGATGGCTCTACTGAGAGGATCCTCTAGAGACTGAACTGAGAATCTGGGGGAGAATCTTGCTAAGTACCTAATATTTGTCTTTTTTCAATTCTTGAGCATCTCTAGATCACGAATAACCAACAACTGAGATTAAAGTCCTATGTAACCAGATTCTATAAAATAAAATCTTAACATTATAGAAAGCTCATATTAGTAGTGACTTCCAGAAGTACATTTTTTTCTTTGTCAGAAGTATATTTGAAAGTCACAGTTTACATGTGTACTTCCTACAGAGTAGAAGACAAGAAAGGAAACTAACAGCTGTTGGGTAATTGATTAATTCTCACAGTCAGTGCTACTTCTGCAAAAGGCCTCTCTCCAAAAGGAGACCTAAACATGCTCAATGTCAAATGAACCAGTAAGTATGATACAACTTTCTGGAATTTCCAAACTGTTCCAGTGTTGACCTCAGGAAGCAAAAACAAATTCCTAGAACCAAATCAACAGTTAGAGGACAGTTGCTAGAACAGCCAGCTTACCACTGGGCTGCCAACTGAGCTGCTGATAGCTGAAGATCTCATCATCAGTGTCCCCATGCCCAGAAGCCCACTGGGCACATTCTGGCCCCGGGGCCGGGCTGTGGAGTCCTACCCAACAAGGGGATTTGCTGCTGCTTTGAAGTCATCTGCATTGCCACCAACCATCTCCACTCACCATTTCTTCTCAAAATGCTAATTTATAACACACTTTGCTTTCTGGTGAGGAATAATTGAAGGATTTTTTTTTTTTTTTTTTTTTTAGTTTTAAGGTATAACATTTTCTTACACCTTAAAACATGCCCTGGGCCTGGTACGGTGGTCCAGTGGTTAAATTCTCATCTTGCATCTGCTGGGATCCCATATTGGTGCCAGTTCATATCCTGGCTGCTCCACTTCCCATCCAGCTCCCTGCTTGTGGTCTGGGAAAGCAGTAGAGGGTGGCCCAAAGCCTTGGGACCCTGCACCCGAGGGGAAGACCTGGAAGAAGCTCTGGTTTCTGATCTTTCTGTCTCGCCTTCTCTCTGTATAACTGCCTTCCTAACAACAACAACTACTACTACAACAAGAAAAAAATCTTAAAAAAATGCTCTACCAGGGCATGCCTACATTTCCTAGCTTTTACACTGTCATCATTCTGAATTATTGATCACAATTTCAGCAACATTTGAAGCTAATTTTGTTTTAAAAAACATAATGGAAGACAAATAATGAAAGCAAATTAAGTCACTGTATTGATTAATTTATAAGCATAATCATTTCAAATAAAATGCCCTCATTTAAAACACATGTTTGGGGGCCTGGTGTGGTTCCGTGGCAGACTAATCCTGCTCCAGTGGAACCAGCATCCCATATGAGCACTGATTCTCACTCAGCCTGGCTGCTCCACTTCCCATCCAGCTTGCTGCCAGTGGCCTGAGAAAGCATCAAAGCCTGAAGAAGCTCCTGCCTCCCAGTTTCAGACTGGTCAGTTCCTAACTCGTAGCCATCTGGGAATGAACCAGCAGATGAGAGATCTTTCTTCTCTATTTCTCTCTCTCTCTCTCTCTCCTCCCTATAACTCTTTCAAGCAGAATAAATCTTTAAAGAAAAATTTCTCTACTGTATTTGGCATGGAAATTATTTCTTAAATCAATGGGTAGTATGCTGGGATATTAAATGTTTAGCTATCAAAACCTGAAGAAATATGTCCTCCTAAATAAGAGGGTAAAATTTCAATACAAAAATTGGACTCTCCTGCTGTGTCCTGCATTTCCTAGCTCTGTGATATTCTCTTCCCACTAGCATTAGTTACTACTTGACCAACAGGAATTGCACAGGAGGCATGTATAGACATGTGCACATGTGAGTGAGCATATGCATGTGCAGATACGAGTATGTGTACAGCATGTAAGAGTACTTTGAAATGTTTATGGGAAAGTGGAGTAAAAATGTAAGAGGCAGGTGTCTGGCACAGCAGCTAAGATGTATCTTGGCACACCACATGCCATTTCAGAGTGCCTAGGTCTGAGTCCTAGTTCTGCTTAAGTCCAGCTTCCTGCTAAAGCACACCCTGAAAGACGGAAGGAACGGCTGGAATATCCAGGTTCCTGTCACTCATATGGAAGACGTGGATAGAGTTGCAGGCAGGCGACTGGTTTTGGCCTGACCCCAGCTTTTACTGTTGCTGGTATTCCAGGAATGAGCCAGCAGATGGAAGATCTCTGTGTGCCTGTCTCCCTTTCAAATAAAATAAAAATAAGCAAACATTTTAAAATATTTTGTTGCAAAAACTGAAGTTCACATTTTATTTCAGAATGTACAGTTTTCATGAAGTTTTTCAAGATCCTCTTCTATGCATAGATAAAAAAAGGTTTTCCACCAAAGTTAAGTTCTAGTTCCATTTCACAGCTTTAGATATTAGTTCCTTCATTTTTAAATCAGTTGGTTTTCACCTGAAGGCAGGGGGCAGGGGAGAAAAGAGAGAGAGAGAGAGGAAGATCTTTGATCTACTGGTTCATTCCCCAAATGCCCACACCAGCTGGGGATGGACGAGGCTGAAGCCAGGCGACTCAGACTCAGTCCAGTTTCCGGAGTGGCGGCTGCCCAACTCCTTACGCTGTCAGATACCATCAGGCTGTGCATTAACAGGAAGCTGGAATCAGAGGCAGAGCCAGGCCTCGCACTCAGCCTCTTCCAAAATAAGACAACAGCATCCCAATTGTAACTTCACTGCTAAGCTAAAGGCCAGCCCACTCCCACTGTTACTAAGCAACTTTTATTGGATGAAGTCTGTCCTAGATAATAGCTATACGGTTCTCTGTCCCATGTGCTAAGCAAAACAACTCGTATGTGGCTAAACAAAAATAAAAGGATGAAAAAACAAAAATGTATTTTTCTGTATGATTCCTTTATTAGTTTGCTAGAGCTGCAAAATACCACTGACCAGGTGGATTTCACAGCAGAAATGCATTTTCTCACAGTTTCGGAAGCTAGAAGTCTCAGAGCAAGGTCTCAGAAGGTGTCGTTTCCCCTGGAACTTCTCCCAGTGGTCTGAAGGCAGCTGCCTTCTCCCTGTGTCCTTACAGGGGCGTGACTCAGTGTGTGCACAGGTCTGAAGAAGCTTTAAGCTTTTTTCTCAAGCATTACCACATTCAGGTTAAAGGCCTACCTAAGGACTCCATGTTAACACTAGTAAGTACCTCCTAAAAGGCTTTATCTGCAGAAGCAATCACCTTCTGCGGTACTGGGGATTGGGGACTCAGCACATGAGTTTGGAGGCAGAGCACAGTATCGGCTAACCACTAAGACAGTGGGTTCCTTTCTCAAAATTGTGCCACAATTCAGTTTACTTGCACCACGTGGTTTCTGCAAAGCTGCCCTTACTTTCACTGAGTCAGCAGGTTGGCTCCTTTTATCAGTAAGTTCCACATCCTCCTCTTTCTTGGACTTTGTTTTCACGGATGTACGTCTATGGCAGACACAGATGACAAAAGTCTTTCAAGAAAGGACTCACTGCCCAGCTACCAGGAGGCTGTTTTAGCCTCCAGGAGTTAACTTCCTCAGATTTCTGGGATGACTAGCCTTTGGCCAACCACTGTGTGGTGCAAGGGCCAGGCCACTGCGGCTCAACTCCAGACTCTGCTGAGGGAAATCTCAGCTCAGGGGAGTTACTGCCTTTGTCACATCTCTAGCCCTCTCTGAGGGCTACCCCGCACAAGATAGCGCCCACCCTTTTTCCATTCACACTAAGCAGTTAACCAATAAAAATTTCGCACTCTAATTCTCAATTTCAGTTTCCTGGAGAACTCAACCAGTACAATATTCTCAACTAGTGTGCATTCTTTGTTTCTTCCAGCTGTAAAGCTGTTCCCAACTGTACGCACTACACAACCAGTGAGAGCAGTTGAGGGGCGCAGAGAACACTAAGGCCTAGTTGTACAGTGTATCAAACCATCCTTTGCTCACACTACCTCGGTGTGAATTTCAGTCACAAGAGACAAAGCCAGTCTTGGCTGTCATGGAACCTGTTATTCGGTCAAGCTTACTGCTGAGCAACGAGACAGAATAAGGGGGAAGCCCAAGAGGAAAGGTACCGTGTGGCACTGCAATGACGGCCATGGCCGTGACCTCTGCAGAGAAGAAACACCTTGTTCACTACCCTTGTAAAATAAGGAGAAAACAGGAAAAGGACAAAAGTTCTTTCCCCTCAGACTAATAAACAGTGTTCTGCTTATTGTCTTGGGGGATGTAACATATCTCCCCAACTTCCCACGGTAGCAATCTTTTAAAACTCTTAGAAACAACACAAACTTTTAAAGATGTCAGTTTGTTAATTACCAAAATATCAAAATATACAAGAGGAAACAAAATTAAAACTAGTGCATTTTGTCCAAACAGTCTTCAGCCTACTGTCCACTCACATTTTACTTTCTTTGGACCATCCGCAGTCCGAGGGAGGCAGCCTTCCCACTTTACAAAACTAGCCCTTTTGTCTTCCCTAACTTATTTTCTCTTTCCTAACAGTATTGTATTAAATCTTCCACTTGAGAAACTGCTACCTGGTTTGAGGGCATCTAAGAAATAATTCCAAAGTTCCTTCCACAAATAAGATAAATTAATACAAACTCACATTTGCCCAAACCAACACTACACCTTTTCGGTTCAAAGCTCCCAGCTGCGGGGGTGGGGGGGTGGTAACTGCAGATCCTACACAATTTTGATGCCGCGCTAAACAAACGGAGAGTGCACAGCACTTCGGGGAATGGTCGCAAGTCATTTGGTTTGCTAACGACTTCTGAATATAGGTCTTAGCCAAAACAGCTGAGGAAACAGGGTTTTCAGGCCCAACCTAAAAGGGAACATTTCCAATACAATTACACATAACGGGACACTTTCAGTAACAAAGTGCAGGGCCTAGGTGGGTGGAAAGAAAGGTCTTCAGACACTTGGCTGGCCTTTAGGATCTCACAAGAACGATATTTCAGGAGACCTGAGGAACCGAGCCGCTGCGGGGGTCCCCCAGTGACGGGGACGCCTCTCCGAGCCGAGAAAGCTCAAGGGTGGGAGCTGGGAGGCCAAAGCCTACAAGAGTAGGCCCAGGGTGCAGAGGTTGAACTATTGTTGGAATTTATAGCTGGGAGATATGAGAATGGAACCAACTTTTAAAACTGCAGTGACAAAAACGAGCCAGGCAGGAGTCGAACCTACAATCTTCTGATCCGTAGTCAGACGCGTTATCCATTGCGCCACTGGCCCATTGCATGATAACAACTGACGAACCTTTCAGGTTAGGGATCGACCAGGCCACACCCGGCGGTCGCTCCTGCTTTCCCAAGTGGCTGTCCTGCTGAGGTGGCCGTGTCGCAGTCCCGGCCGGGTCACCCGTGTCGGCAGCCCTTCCTGGGGTCGTTCAAGCTCGCGGACGGCAGCCAGTCATTCTGCGCAGGCGTGAGACAACTCTCGGCCGCTACTGCGCCTCCCCTCCCCCGCCTCGGCTGCGCGCGCGGCAGGCTGCGCATGCGCGTGGCCACCCCTGGCCGGCCCACATCGCGCGCTGACTCCTGGGTTGAGCCTCACGGGACGCCACTCACAGTGCCGTCCCTTCGATAGCTCAGCTGGTAGAGCGGAGGACTGTAGCTGACTTCCTGGCAAGAGGCATCCTTAGGTCGCTGGTTCGATTCCGGCTCGAAGGAGGTGGGCGTGCTTTTTCCCACAGCTTAACGATTTGCGGCCCGTCCCGCTCTTGTTACACCTCCCATTTCAAAGAAGGGCGTTTCCAGCACCAACGCGCCCGCGTGTGTATGGTGTCACGCGTGGGGAGCTTTTTAGGAGAAGTCCTGTCCTGGACTCAGCCGTCTTCGGCGTTTCCAGAGCCTCTCGCTCACCATGGAAGGGGGCGAACGCTGCCACGCCGGCCGGGACAGGCTCCCCGGGAGCCACGAGGAGCTTTTCCTCAGAACTCGGGCACGTTGAGCCGCGAGGACTCGCTCCTGCTGCCGTGAGGAGGGCGGCCCGCGCCCAAACGAGCCTTGTATCATCCGGGAGCGCGGAAATGCGAAAAAGAAACCAAACCTACAAAATGGTGCGGTGTTGTGAGGATTAAGTGGCAGTTAACTTCCCCGTTCCCTTCGATAGCTCAGCTGGTAGAGCGGAGGACTGTAGGTGTTTGGCTGTGGTTATCCTTAGGTCGCTGGTTCGATTCCGGCTCGAAGGAAGTTGTGGTTTTGTTTTGTGACTTGCTTTAGTGCCGAGGCCGGAGCGAAAGTATCATTATTTATGTGAATTGCAACGCTCTGACCCTACTCTAGAGCAAAAGATAAGCAAGCTTACCCAGTGTTGGGGGATTAGCTCAAATGGTAGAGCGCTCGCTTAGCATGCGAGAGGTAGCGGGATCGATGCCCGCATCCTCCAGTTGTTTTTCTCACTGCCCAGAGTTTGATTTTGTTTGCTTTTGCAACCAAAAGGGAAAGGGAGGGGACAAGCTTGAAACGACTCTGTGAAAAATACCCACAAAAGAAACTACAAGCGCTGGCAGCCTGTTTTGCTTTGTTTTGTTTTCTAATGTTTACACTTGTTTACTTTGGGTGACTGCTGAATTTGGTTATCTGTCTTTCACAAAAGGCAACGGGTTGCCGTCAGTTGATTCATTACATTGGTAACTACTCTCCTAGGGATTCTTCTGTGACCAAGACGCCCATGGTTAGGGGGAACGCGCAAATATCGAAACAGAAAATAGAACTGGGACGTTGACAGCTTGAAACCTTAGCTGAGCGGAGGAAACAGGCGCTCTTCTGCTCCATCTCCACTCAGGGCGGTGGCGTGCCCTCTAGGGCAGATCCAGGGTGGCTGGGTGCCCGTTGAGACTGGGGAGGTTGAGAAAGGTCTTGACTGACCCCAAGGCCTTGAGGTTGGAGGCTTCCTGGGAGTCAACACTAGACGAACACTGAGAAACAGTCAGTTGGGAATAAGTGCTGTCTAGATTCAGAGATTCAGTAGAACACACCAGCATAACTTCTCTGATAATTCTCCCAATTCGCATTTTCTGCAATGTAGCCCGTCTTAAACCTATCCTGTAGTGCTCAACACAGAATATAAATTACCAGAGAAAAGCAGAAACATTAGACTTTCAGAGGGTTAAAATCAATGGATGATAGTTTTTCATTTCACATTCTAGATTCTCAGGAAACCTGCACACTTTTATTGTCTATGTGTACAACCAGTTGAGATTTATTGCTGTATCTTTCATTATCCAGAACAATATCAGTTTTTTTTACTTCATTTTATTATTTTCAAAGAATTTTTTTTAAATGGAATGCTTTGTGAGCCATTCAGAAAGATCATTGCTGGGATCATGAAAACATTTGCAAAATAAGGAAAATTATTCTTTTGTTAGGCAATGTATTCCAATTGCTAGTTTGACATTATGTGTATCCTAACTGGTTAAGGCAGGAAACAGACATGTGTTGCTGACCAAAAAAGCAAGAATCAGGTAAGAAGTAAAAAGGATGGTCTGTGCCCAAAGCCTAGGTGGAAGTCATGTGTTCAGACCTGGGCCAGATTCACACAATAAATAGCCCAGATGGAAAGTGGGACTCACATAAAAATTAGAGGGTATAAATCAAAAGGCAGAATCCCATAGTGAAGTGGTTAGTCATGTGGGTTGTGGAACGTGAAGGCATTTCTTTTGTCAATACTTATTGCATGACTGCATGACCCTGGACAAATTCTTCAGTTTGGGGATGTAATGTCCTCATTTGTGAAACAGGCATGATAACAATGGTACCCACAAAAAAAATGGTGCCTCTTCTTAAGGAATAACTTGAGAAGCCCCTGGTACAGTGTCTGACAAGTGGTCAGCAGAAGCCTTCCTGCTAGCAGAGTGGAAGCAAAGGAGGCAGAGAGAAAGGACGGGAAAAGAAGAAGGGAAACAAAGTGTCATTTCTCCGCCGGTTACAGACACTGGGACACATTTCAGTGCCTAGAAGCCTGGCTAGCTTAGCAATCTACAGAGGAAATACTTGGGGCCATCATTTTTAGCGTTTAAATGTGTGTCTACAAATATTTAAACATGCAGAGGTTCTATGATATAGTGTTCAGGGAAAATAGAACAATCCTAAAAACACAAAATGATGCTTAAGTATATTCTGCTATGACCATATAATGAAATATATATAATCATTGAAATTATATTTGTGAACAACTTGACATGGGAAATATCAATCCAATGCTAATTGAATAAGAAGTAATATAAAAAATGATGACTTAAACAAACACAGATTATCTCTAGACAAGACTAGAACATGCATTAGAAAATGTTAATAGTATCTGATGGTAGGGTTATTGCAAGACTTTTTTCCCCTAAAATTTAAAAGTCTTTTAAAATTTAAAGTAAACATCGTTTTAATTGGAAATATAAATGACTTTTAACAAATTAAAAGCTAACCTTTAATCTGAATTTCCTGCAAGCCAAGCACAGTTCTAGGTAATTTACATGTATGAATTTTTTTTATTTCTGTCATAAGGAAAATATCAAGTTTTAGAGGTCTCAGTGGTGAATTCTACTGAACATGCCAATTATATTGCAAATTGTACTCAAAATCTTCCAGAAATTTTAAGAAAGAGTACTTTTCAATTCAATCCATGAAGTTAATATCATTCTGATGGCAAAACTGGGCAAAGATGCCACAGGAAAGAAAACTACAGACTAATATGTTTCGTGAACAAAAGCAAAAGTTCAAAGCCAACTTTAGCTAATCAAATCCATCAATATACAAAAAGGAAAATGCATTATGACCAAGAGGGATTTATTCTAACAATGCACAGCTGGTTCAACATTCAAAACTCAATGTATTTGATGTTCTCAACAGATGCCGAAAAAGCATTTGATCAAATTCAACATCTGGTAAAAACTGTTAGCAAACTTGGAGGGGGAGGGAGGTCCATCAATCTGATGAAAGTGTCAATGAAATACATGCATCATTTTATACTTACAGTAAAAGACCAAAGATTTCATCCTAATATGAGGCACAAGGCAAGGATGTCTAATCTGGGTTTTCAGCTAAAGCTAGTGCAAAAAAAGCAATAAAAAGTGAAAGAAAAATGCATTTAAATTTGAAAGAGGGAAAGAAATCCCCTCTATTCACATGTATCTTTTTTTTTTGAAACACTGGCTATACATCATAATATTTTTGATATTTTGAGATAAATGAAATAAAAGAATTTATGTTTTTGGTTTAAAATTTTTAATGTGGCTATCATGAAATTGAAAGTCATATGTATTTGTCACTGATACCTTATTTCTTTGAACAAGATGGGCAAGGGAGATCATGTCAGGTCTTAGGAACCACAATAAGGATTAATGTCTTTACCCAGGGTTAGGTCGTCGTAATGGGATTTAAATAGGGACTGACATGTAAGAAATAGTTTGCAAAAGGAAAGAGGGAATTCAGAGAAATTAGTAAGGAGGTTGAGGGCATGAGGGATATGTATTGCGTGGGTAGAGCCCCAATGAGGTCAGACACCAGGTATGGAGAAGAACCTGGATTAAAGTTCTTGCTCTTTATTGGGTGAGTTATACTCAAAGAAATGTTCAGAATAGAGTACAATATATTACTTTTCTAACTTTTCCTCAGAGTAAAATGAGGTAAAATTTATGAACAGATTTAATCAAGACAAAAAAAATGCTTTCAAACAAGTTTGCAAACTATCTAATGAAAGAAGTGTGTTAGTTTCTGCTAAGTTATTTTCAAATTCATGCATATCTCTGATTTTCAGTTCTGTAAAATCTTGCTTTTTCATTAAAAACTGAGAAGCTGCCTATTTCCAGATAAAGACTGACAATGTAGATAGAAAGAAATTCTTAAGTTTTTGTGGAGGTCATGAATCGGGTCCTAGGTGTAAGAACATGACAGAAATCATACTACTAGAAGGAGAGTTCTGGATTAAATTTTTTTTTAAGTGACTTTGAACATGTTAAAGCACTCCTGACATGGACCTCAGGACTTTGTCTTCTGTTACCAGAAATTTAGGATGAAAAGTTGGTTTCACTCTCGTAAATATCCTCGGGTCAAAGGGGATTTGTATCACTGGATTCAGAGAGCACAAAACCAGACAAAATAAGGTACCTGATTTCTCTGGAAAATCCCTCATAAAAACTTTAACTTAATTTAATCTTTAGGTTTTTTTAAAAAAAATATATGCATCTCATATTCTAGGGCTCATTTTCTAATATAGTAACCACTAGCCACATGTGGTCATTTAAACTCTAACTAAAATTTGAAATCTAGTTTCTGGGTTGTACTAAATGTACACATTCCTAGTATTTTAGTAGACATATGGGCCACAGGATGAACATCACAGATGTAGAACATTTCCATTACCGAGAAAGTTCTCGTGGCTAGTGCTGTCCTAGTGCATGGGTGTGGTCAGCTCAATGGCTGAGGTCATGCACTCTGAAGTCCAAAGATAGTGCTCTAAGTTAGCATCATAGTTTGGTAGCGGTAAGACTGGGGAAGCTAGTTAACTTTGCTCAACTACAATCAGCCAGATAACAAAACCTGTTACAGACCTGTTACAGCCAACTGTTAACACTGAATGGTACTTGGAACACAATGGATCGTTACATTTGTTACAATGGTATGGCTGTAAAAGTAATTCAACTGCCCTACCTGACTGGAAGAACACATTCCGGTCTTGTGCATAACAAAGTATCTATCTGGCCTGGGTCACAAATTCCTAGGAGGAATCCTAAATCCTGAGGACCCAAGGGATTTTGGCAACTGAGCTAATCCACTGTGGGGACCATCCCCCACAGAGGAACAGTTGTTGGAAGAAGCCAAGGGAACATTCATGTGGTCAGTGGTTCAATCAAATCACATACACATCACAAAACCCCTACAAAAAGTCTGGACACAGAAGCTCACGTGAACCTCCCTAGATAACAGTGCTAGCTGGAAGCATAGAAGTGTGATGTGCCTGTCTCCACTGAGAGAGAACATGGAGCTTCTTGCCTAGGACCCATCCCTGACCTTGCCCTAGGCAGCTCTTTTGTCTGCTTCTAGTTTTTATCCTAATGAAACTATAATCATAAGCAGTGTTTTCCTGAGTTCTGTGAATCATTCTAGTAAATTATCATACTGAGGAGGAAGAGGAAACCACCAAATTTGCAACTCGTTGGTCAAAAGTGCAAGAGACCTGGGAGCCTCCAAGCTTGCTTCCAGTGTCTGATGCAAAGCCAGGCCTGGTACCTTGTGAAGTTTGGCCTAACACCAACGTTCTGAACTGGCTGTCCAAGTTACATTGCAGGCCTCCACTTTGCATGCTCTGGCCCCTGAGACTGCTTCCCTTTGACCTTGAAAGAGGTCCAAAGCCTTCTCTTGCTCATTGTCTCCTCCTTATCCCCAGCTTCACTGTGGGGTGCATCCTTGGGTTTTAGAAATCCACCTCTTCTCTTCAGACTTACCGGGGGATTGGAAAATTGTTGGAAGAAGAGAGAATGGTGGAGTTTTGCCTGTTTCTTGTTTGTTTCTTATTTGAGAGACAGTTTTCTTCATGACTTCTCTTCCCAAATGGCCACAGTGGCTACAATTAGAAACCCGAAACTCAATTTAAATTGTCCAGTTTCCTTCGTTTCCTTCTCTCTCTTAAGATTTATTTTATTTGAAAGGCAGAGTTGCAGAGAAACAGAGGGAGAGATCTTGCAGATTCTTTTCCTCACAAAGAATATTCACTCCCCAAATAGTCACTGTGACGAGGGAAGTTCCAGGTCAAAGCCAGGAGCTTTGTCCTGGTGGGTCTTTGTGGGTGGCAGGGGCCCAAGCACATCTGCTTTCCCAGGTACATTTTCCCAGGTACTTTAGCAGGGAGTTGTATGAGAACTGAAGCAGTCAGGACTTGAACTGATGTCCAGTAAGGTGTTAGTGCTGCTGGCAGCAGCTTATTCTACTGTGCCACAGTACCATTCCCTTTTACTTCCTTAATGGGTCTAAAAACTACAAGAGCGCTTCAAGCTCTCATCAAAATGGATGAAAAGATAAGTTTATGGGGCCCGGCGGTGTGGCCTAGTGGCTTAAGTCCTCGCCTTGAATGCCCCGGGATCCCATATGGGCGCCGGTTCTAATCCCGGCAGCTCCACTTCCCCTCCAGCTCCCTGCTTGTGGCCTGGGAAAGCAGTCGAGGATGGACCAAAGCTTTGGGACCCTGCACCCGTGTGGGAGACCCGGAAGAGGATCGGCTCACTTGGGGAATGTGAATCATCAGACAGAAGATCTTCCCCTCTATCTCTCCTCCTCTCTGTATATCCTCCTTTCCGCTTGCAATGGGGAAATCTCAACTGAACTTGAGCTGTGGTTATGCAACAAGGTGGAGGAATCCACCATGGTGGGAGGGTTTGGGGAGGGGTGGGGAAAACCCAAGTATCTATGTAACTGTGTCACATAATACAATGTAATTACTGAAGTTAAATAATAAATAATTAAAAAAAAAAGATAAGTTTACTTAGTGTAAAAAATTGAAATGCAAGACTATTTGGAAGTCTTCAGAAAGTTCATGGAAAATATGTATTATGAAAGAAACCTATGGGTTTCAATTTTGTTTCTTTCTTTTTCTTTTTCACCAAAACAAGCTTCTTTTAACTCCATTTCTGCATGTATTGCTTGGATAACCAGTGTTCTCCAGTCAAAAGTTGACAGGACTTGGGAATAAGGAGTAAGCAGGACTTCCAACCAAGGTGGCCCTCTGTGTAATTATTCCCGATTGGTTTCAAGTCGGTGACAGTGCAGGCAGGGGAAGGAGAGGAAGTAGTGTGCTGTGTCTGTCTTCATGCTGTGCGGGATGTCTTCAGGAGATGAAGATCGGTGACAGTGCAGGCAGGGGAAGGAGAGGAAGTAGTGTGCTGTGTCTGTCTTCATGCTGTGCGGGATGTCTTCAGGAGATGAAGATTTCATGTCTCCGTAGAGGCTTAGCTCCGCTCCAAATCCCAGACTCCTGGAAATAACTCAAGTTCTGGTTCAATTCCAGAGTAGTCTATTTCCTATACTCTGTGAATGATTTGGGAGTGGACTGAAGTTTTCTGATTTCTTTTTAAGGCACTTCTCCCTGTGTCCCACTCCCAAGCCACATAGTTCACTGGTCTCTAAGAGGAGAAATGAACAAGGCATAGAAGAAAGAGAATGTAGAGGGTAAGGGGGACATTATTCATCTCCAGGGTCCCTAAGTCCCAGGCAATCGTGCTAGCTCTCTGTGTGGCCTCCAGGGACAGTCCTAGGAGAAAGAGAAAATGGAAGGAGAAATGAGACTCGGCGGACATCATGTGATCATATTGAAGATTTTTTTTATACATAATTTTTTTTTTTTAGATTTTAAATTTTTATCAGAAAGTCAAATTTACAGAGAGGCGAGACGGAGAGAAAGATCTCCATGCGCTGGTGCACTCCCCAAGTGGCCACAATGGCCAGAACCGAGCTGATCCAAAGCCAGGATCCAGGATCTTCTTCTGGGTCTCCCACAGGGGTGCAAGATCCCAAGACTGTGGGCTGCTTTCCCGTCTCACAAGCAGTGAGCTGGATGGGAAGTGGAGCAGCCAGGACACAAACTGGCACCCTTATCGGGTCCCAGCATGAGCAAGGCAAAGATTTAGCTACTAAGCCATTGCACTGGGCCCATACTGGAGATTTTTAAAGTAAAAATTGAAGAATGTCAGAGATTTCTGCCCCCTCCCATGCTGCTCCATTAGGTTATGAACCTTGCTTACTTACAGATGAAAGATACAGTTGAGGCAGGGTCACTTTCTTTAGTCCACGAGATGAGGTGGACACAGGTGACTGATCCTGCAAGTGACTACGCTGTCACTGGCCCCTCTGACTCTAGAGGAGTCCTTGACTTGCATAGCCACTGAGACTGCTTGTTTCTTTCCCCAGTTCCATCGTTCCCGGCAGCATGCTAAGGCCTATCACCCGGCTCAGTGGCAACAGCCTCCAACCTGGCCTTCATGCTCATCTATCCCCGCCATCCCTGTGAGATTAATCTAGTCAGTGGTGGCTCTCACAAAAACAGAAATGTGCTGTGAGAAATTTTTACAATTTCCTGGTGCCTCGTTTATTATTTGATGAAAACTCTTTAGCTCGGTGTTCATGGCTGCCAGCCCCAGCCCCACATGCCAGGGATTCCTCGGAATCCATGACATCATGGCCGTGCTTCGGACCTGCCCTATGGTGCCCCTAACTGTACATCTGTCTGGCACTTCTAACTCTCCGTGGACCAATGAAATGTTATCCCACCCAGCAAGTCCTCCTGACTCCTCCTGCTCTTCAACCCTGCTCTGCAATCCTGCTGCTTTAGATCACATTGTGATTGGAAATTCTTCTCTCTGCTGCTAAAATGAGCTCTTGAAGGACAATGACCTATGTCTTGTTCAAATTTTAGTCGCTGGAGCCTCCCACAATAGAAACACATGATAAATACTCAAGACTTTTTTTTTAAGGGAATGAACTCCTTCTGTGTGATCAGGCTATGCTGCATTGTACAGTCATATGGCATATCATGAAGCTTCAAAGACCCCAGAAAATGACATTCCCTGCTGACACTGTAGCTGTTAAAATACCCAGCACAAAGCACGACTCAACTTTGTGGTGATGCTGGTGTAAACAAACATATGCTAATGTGTATGCCTGCCGAGTTTTTAAAAAAAATTTTAAAAAGTTAACAAAAAAAAAAAAAACGTAGCTAGGAAAAATGCTTACAGAATAAAAAATATAAGGGAAAAAAGAAATTTTGCACAGCTTTATGATTGTTTGTGTTTTTGCTAAATATTATTACCCCAAAAAATTAGAATTAGAAAAATTTAAGTTTTTCTAGAAAATGTTTTATATATGATAGACCTCTGTAACCCCTATAAATGATAAACCCAATTAACTCCCAAGTTTAGGTAAAATCAATGAATCCAGAAAAAAATAGTTTTTGTATTTCATTTGTGGTTGTTAAATCAATACAGAAAGGAATCAGGATTCTGCAAAGGTCTCCCAGATGTTTATGAACATGTATAACTTGCTATTGGTTAAATGAGCTTATTAGCATGTCATTCAGTTCTCAGAGCACCCAGCATTAAGACCACACATCAGCACTCACACTGACATGCCTCTACTGGTAACCAGGCACATTCAGGGCATTGCTAATAAGACGTGTTCATTATTCAAGGTTTTTCAAATCAAGAAGTAAGGTACAAATTGAAGCACATGAAAACAGATGCAGATTTCCTCCCTGCTTTTGATCTGTTACAAAATTTTAAACAGACATTTGTTGGTGTAACAATCGTTTCACAACATCCTGGAAAATGTTAGTATTGATGTTTATGTTATGAATTAAGAGCCTATCAAAAGTATTGGAAATGACTGGAAACTAAAAAGAAAAAAAACCCTAGAAGAAGGGGTAAAGGCAAGCAAGTGGAGGAATTTTGGAGAATAAAACACAGAGAGGCAGGGCTGTATTTTTTTTTTTTTTTTTTTTTTTTTTTTGGCTTCTGTTTTCAAAGGTCTTGATTTCAGACCCCCCTGGTGTGTAGCAAAAATTCAGGTCTGCAAGTCCCTGTGATTATTCCTAAAACCCAAGATTACATTTTAAAGGCTATCTGCGTTTTTGTGTAGTTTTAGGTATGTGTAGGAGTAGAAAAGATAGGATGAAAGAGTTAGAGGGAAGGAAAAGCAATAGGGAAGAGAAAACAGCATGGTAGACTTTTAGGAAGCAGCACACTAGAATTTCATGATACAATCTTTTGAAAAGAATCATCCAGTCCCAAGTGTTTGGAAAATTGCCTCTATTTAAGTTTGTGGACACTTTTGATTCAAGAAGAGTTGAAAGTGGCTCCTAAGATGGGATAATTTTTTTTCTGATCACTACCCTGACAAAGATGAGCAAATCTTACGCAATGTGTCCTTGTGAAGCTAGGGTGAGAGTTTTCTGACTAGTGTGTTTTCACCTGAGGAGGTGATTCTCAAGATAGCAGTGGCAAATGTCATACAGTTGGGCTCCCAGCCCATGTTCTGTGCCTCCCTGGAGAAGCCTGTCACCAGGGTCTGACTGAGTCTCACGGAGCGCTTGGCTCAGGGACCAGGCATGCACACTTGGACTTGCTGCTGACAACTGTCAGCTTCTACCTCCTTCTCCTCACCACCACCCCCCCTCGGCCCATCTAAATGGAGTTTGTAATCCTCCTTCCCACCCACTCTCTTCATTCCCTGGGGTAAGAATGTTGACTTCTGCTCTCTGTCACCTGTCAGAATCCATCTCCCTGACACTGGCTTATATGGACAAGTTAGTTCACTGTCACGTGACCCTGGACTGCTAAAAACAGCTCAGGCACCCACTGTGAACCAGGGCCTGAAACAATGTCCTCCATGGAGAGAAACGTAAAGGACACTTGATGATCCAATCCTTGGAATTATTTCCAGGAAATTCTTGCAGAAACCATTCAGAGCACCTTTTCCCTGGCAGAACTCAGGGACGGCCAGGAGATGAGCGCATCTCTGAATTACAAGTCTTTTTCTAAAGAGCAGCAGACCATGGATAACTTGGAGAAGCAACTCATCTGCCCCATCTGTTTAGAGATGTTCACAAAGCCTGTGGTCATTCTGCCCTGTCAGCATAACCTGTGCAGGAAATGTGCCAGTGATATTTTCCAGGTAGGCTTGGAATTGTGTGAGTATGTGTTGTGTGCATAGGGGGGCAGAGAAAATACTTAACAGCAACTGCATTCTTCAGGAAACTTTATAAAGCTAAATTTACCATTAAGAAAAGTTTATTTGGAGGGTGTGTGCTTTGATATCTACCTCTTTCTTTTTTTTTTCCTTAGAACAAATTTAATTCACATAGTTTCCTCTGTTTAACAAAAATTCAGCAATTATTGTACTCCAGTATTGTACTCCAGGTACTGTTGTAAACACTTTCACAAAGATTTAGCAAATGTAGAAGTCCTGTATGATAAGTATCACTGTTATCTTTGTTTCATAGAGTAAGAAATTTGGTTTTCTTTTTTTTTTCTTCTTAACTCTAAATGTTAATATTAAGAATCAGCGTAAGAAAGCCAAATTGTTGAATCTGATCAAAGATGAAAATAAATGACTGCCCAAGTCATGAATGTTGGAGTTTCTGACTAGAAGTTTTGGATGTAAAAACATCATATGGAAAACCGTGTCAAACTCAGAATGACATGTTTTCATTAACTATGGATAAGGGCTTGACCTGTGTTTCAGGATCACTTGTTGGTTCAGTCCTGAGGGATTATCTCCTGGCAAACTCAAAAGCACAAGTTCATATTGTTTGCAGTCACAGAGTGAAAAGAAGCCTCAGATGCGCTCCGTGTGGTACTACTCAACTACTCAATTCTTGTTTTCTTGCTTGGCAAGAACAGGCCTCCAACCCGTACTTGCCCACAAGAGGAGGCACCACTGTGGCATCCGGGGGCCGCTTCCGCTGCCCATCCTGTAGGCATGAAGTAGTTCTGGACAGACATGGAGTCTATGGGCTTCAGAGGAACCTGCTGGTGGAAAATATCATTGACATCTACAAGCAAGAGTCTACCAGGTAATGCTCTCCTGTGTTGTGCCCAAGGCTTGTTTGTGTGTGTGTGTGTGTGTGTGTGTTTGTTTCTTTGTGTTTTTGTTACTCTGAATGTTTTTTAGCCAGTCACAGCCAAATGCTTTCCATTGAGAAAGAGTTTTCCAAATCTGTCCTTCCCAATGGGCTGAGATCATCCCTGGGCTGAGAGGGAAGCTGGTGTTGATGCTATGGTAGCAATATAAGAATGGTACCAGAGATGTTGAGAAACGGATAATGCTGTGTCCCATGTGAATGCTTTGTGTTCTATATATCTTAGACAATTTTGCGTATCACAGTTCTTTTGTGGTACCAAACCCTACCTAGCAGAAAAATTCTGGTGCAAAACCTTGTAGAAAATAAGGTTTTCAGAAAAGAATTTTCTGAAATAGCCTGTTCCAAGTTCACACAGTCTTGCCTTAAATTCCTCTGGATAATGATAACAAAATCAAAATTCTATAGCACAGTTTATCACTGAATTCACTCTCTGGGAAGTTGTAAAGCAAGGCATAAGCCTAACTTTTGCAAACTTCATTTTGGAGAAGTGAAGTGGAAAAAAGATGGGAGTTCAGATTGTGTTTTCCTATTCCTTAAATTGTATTTATTAACTCTCTTAGTATCTACTTGTTAATTGAAGATGACATACAGTATTCACATATATATGTGCATATATGTGCATATATGTGTGTGTGTATATATCTATATACACACTCATTTAAAAGAAGTCTCCTTATTCATCAAACTACATTGACTACCAAGTTCCTTTCCTAGAGACAACGTTGTGGGAGCTATTGCTGGAAGGCATGGCATAAGAGCTCTTTTTCAGTTGGGCACAGGTCAGTTCAATCCAAAAAGCTTGACAACAACCTTGAGGCCAACCGGCCTCAGTGCCTCATTGTGATTCTTATTAAGGGAAAAGTATTGATGGAACATCTGCCAGGCTCTAAGAGCCTTGAGTTCTTCTATGGAAAGCTGTTCTATAAATCTCACATAATTACTGTAATTATTATGGATATCACTTTCTGCCTAAGATGTAAAACTAAATTAGATAGGATCAGGATAGGGGACTGGAGAAGAAATGCTGACGACATATTGCAGAGTTTGGAGCTGGCTCTTTCCCTTGCTCCCAAAGTCTCTTGCCAAGAAGCAAAGTGCTACTATTGTTGCTGTTTCCTCATATATCTGATCTCATTCTATCTCACTATTTTAAAATGCAAATGTATATACAAACTCTTAGAAAAAAATTAACCAGCCAATTAATAACCAACCAGTTATCAAAGGAATTTATCTGAAAATTGTTTCAATACCTCTTACAGTGCCTTGCACGGAATAATTGTTCCACAAGTGCCAACTGATTAATAATACCACAGATAGTCTCTCATGTTTTATTTATGTATTGCAATAATCTGTTTTTAATACTTTCCATGCAACAAAGCAGGGTACAGGGAGGGAAGGACCTCAAATGTGGAAAACTAATACTTGTGATGAAATCCAGAGATGTTAAAAACTTGCAGTGTCGGTGAAAGTACGAGACATATTCTTCATTGAGCTATGAAGTTTGCTTAATGGAGCTGCCAAAATTAGTACCCAAGGGCTGGAATCAAATTGCATAAAGCAATGAACCAGATTTCTAACACTAAATCTCATTTCTGAGTGGAGTAGGGGTATCTGTGTCAGATTCTTCTTACACTATTGAGACTTGCCTTTTACTTGGGAGTAAAACCACAAGTTGCTCAGAGGGTTTGGCCCCCTTGGGTGCCAAGCCAGTTGTTCCCTGAACTTCCATACCGTTTTCCTGAGACTCGGAGTACCTGAAATGATGCTGGAATGACCTTGGCTATTCAGAGGGAGATGAGCCCATCTCTGATCAATAGGACGTGATGGTGCAAAAGGGAGAAGGTTGCCACTAACCTACTAGGAGGTGCTAGTCAATTCTGATCTCCCACAGAACAGCCAGACTGCAGGTCTCTACAAAATTTTGCTTCCATTCTAGAATGCTGTGTGATGCTAGACTAGTCATAGTTTGGGGAATAACAAGAGAAGGTACTAATTTGACTAATATTAAAAACATAGTAATGAATAACTTTAAAATACAAGTCATGTGTATTTGTTTGAGATCTCTCATGTTGATCACTTTGTTATTTTAATTCATTTTTTTTCTTTCCTTACTCTCACTTGCGTGGCATTTCAGGAAGACAAAATAAGTACATGTCTGTTTATTCTGTCACAACTAATTAGAAGACATTTTGCCTAATTTTATACATATTTTAAAAATTTTTATATGTCAAATTTTATTGTATTTCAAAGACAGAGACAGTGATTGTCCTTCTGCTGGTTTACTTTCTTTATGCCCACAGTAACTGGAACTGGACTGGGCCAGAACCAGGCACCTGGAACTCTGTCAGTTCTCCTACATGGGAGGCAGGGACCCAAGGACTTGCTCCAACATCTGCTGCCTCCCAGGGTGCACGTGTACAGGTTGCTAGAGCCAGGAGCGGAATTAGGACCACCAGTCATGCATTCTGCTATGAGGTGCAGATAAAACAAGTGATGTCGTAACCCCTGCACCCAACTCCCACCTAATGACTTTGAGTTGAGTCAAAACTATCTAAGAGAGATTAAGTAGCTCTTGTCTAGGTTCACACAGCCACCCAATAAGTAGAGGAGCTAAGCTGGAGTTAGACTTTAAGATCAATATGATGACAACGTTACTGTATGAAGCACCTTACCAAGGCTAAATGCCCCCTCTCAAGAACCTCTAGGGTGGTCCCAGGAAGTCTCAGAGACCAGAGAAAAGAGGATACACGCTCTTCCATCTGGCCAGCCCTGACCTACTAAAGACCACAGGCAACATTTGGTACTGGACTCTGAACCGCATCTGTGAGCCACAGCACTCTCACTTCCTCAAAATATATTTATATCTTTATTCCACAGGCAGTATTTGATCAAGCCTGTTACATGTTTTAAACCATTCAGAGGTTTTCATTATTTGCCCACTTTGGATGTGTGGTACCTCTGGGCCTGTGTTGCAACAAAGCCAGAAAAAAATCCTTAAAGAATATATAAAGTATTTCTCAGTATATAATTGTATCATGAAAAAATTTGAGCCATAAGCAGAACCAAACTCGGAGCCTGTTGCTGTTTCCACAGTTTCAGTGTCTCTATATACTGTATACACCTGTGCTCTTCAATGGACATCAGAGCAGCACACAAGACACAGGATGCACTAGGGAAGATAAGCCTCATTTATACCACCTCTGCCATTTTCTGGTCATTGGGTTACAGGCTCCAGCTTAGCCACGTTTACTGCAAGGTGCTCGTGAGAGGGAAGGCTTCAGAAATGCAGGAGCCTTTCACCAGACCGACGGACACACAGTCTGAGTCTCTACGTGAGATTCCCTAGAGGGTCACATTTCTGGATTTGATATTGGGATGTCTGGCCTTCTCTTCTGCTCTTCTTGAATGCCAAGTGATGTCAGACTTTCCCATATTCCCTGTGCCTGGGTGGTGTTAGATCAGAGAACAGAGTATTGTGCATGAATCAAGCAAATTTCCTTTAAATTTCTCTCTTGTTCAGTGAACAAGTATGTGCTCAGTTCCCCCACCCAACCCAACCCCCCACCTTCCCTCCCACCCCCCACCATGGGAGGCACTCTGCTGGGTACTGGGTACAGATTATGGCCCTGTTTTTAGGCAATTCAGGAGCCCACAGTGTAGTTGAAAAAATAGAAATGTGGAAAGTGCATTCTTTTCTCAGTTGTGGGTTTTGCTTTGCTTTATTGAATTCCAAGCATCAAGAGAGAAGGTCAAAGATTTCATGGAAAGCATATTGCTACAAGAATAACAAATTTAGTTGCAAAATGCAGATTCTAAAGTCTTGAAGCTAGAAATCTATGCAATTTGCTAACCAGATTCAAGGCTTCTCCCAATGACTGGCCTAATGTCAAGTACTTGACTTCTACCTAGAGACTTAACAGAGATACGTCAGCAGAACCCCCTCCATCACTGAGTTCTGTGCTATAGCTGCACACACATCAGTGCCTCATAGAAGGAAGTATGTTTCACATTATAGCAGGTGTATGACTACATTTATATTAAGTGCATGGTGTTGTTTCAGGTGTATATTCACATGGACATATGTATGAAGTACCTCAAACATTTATAAAAAATGAAATTCAAAATCAGTTTTATTTTGGCACAAAAATGTGAAGTCATCTACATGGAAGATCTTCAAAAATTTGTGGAAATGTGCATTGTGAAGAAATTGTGGGTGGAGTGTGAGCATTTTTGCACCAAAGTAAACAGCTTTGAATTTCATTTTCTATGAACTTTTTGAAGTCTTGTCATACACAAATGCATATATATAAAAAATTGTTGTAATCCGATAAATTGATTTTATATAGTCCATAATAATTGATTCTGTGACCCATAAAAGCCAGCAGTTTAAAAATGGACTCAATAACAACTAAAAAAAGTTTCTAAATAGCTGAAAATCTGAGGACAGCATTTGGATTTGAGTTTTTCCAATAATACCTTCTGGAAACTATGATCAGCCTTGGTTTGTAGATAGGATATAGTGTAAGTCCTGCAATTTAGTTAAGGAGGTTATCTTCACTCCTTTCTCTTCCACGGCAACCTCCAGCTAGTACTTGGTCTTAGATCAACAATGACAGAGGATTTTTGCTCCCCTAGTACCCCTACATTCCCTTCTGTATGTGGAACTACTTCTGATGTTGGAGTGGTGCAGTTGAGCTGCTTTGAAAAACTGGTACAAAACAGAGATTTAGCTTGCCAGATACACTCCCCATTCCTTTGCGTTTTAAAATTTTATTTGAGATGGGGAAAGAGAACATGCATGACTGTAGTCGGTTCCTTTCCCAGAAATCTGGAAGGGGCCAAGGCATCAGGAACTGAAGCCAGGTCTCACGCATGAAAGGCAGGAACCTGCCTACCTGAAGATCCCTGCTCTCAGGGTCTCCACCAAGCAGGAAGCTAGGGTCAGGAGCTAGACACAGTGTGAAACCCAGGCACTCAGGTTGTGTGGCCTGGACACCCCTTCTTTACCCATAATGGGAAAGCACCTCTTGAGAATCATATGCTTTGCCAGAGCCCAGTGTCCAACTTTTAGGAGTTTTTCTGTCCAATTTTACAACCTTGAATAACTTGAAATATTTTGTGATTGAAATATTCACACCTCAGAAACTGGCAAGTGCTACAGACCAGGGCCTCAGAGTCCCCAGCTCTGCACCAAGCAAGTTGTTAGAGGTTTTGTCGCTGCTAAGCCACAGGGAAGACAAATTGGTTTGGTTCTGAGCACAAGCAGGGCTCCCTGGGAGTTGCCCAGATTAGGGCCACTGTGGGTACAGGCATGAGCTGTGGTTCGCAAAGCAGCCCAGCTTCTCCACTCAGTCCCAGTGGGAGTTGATGGACATTAATCTGCCTACCTCCCTCCATCCAGGCCAGAGAAGAAATCGGACCAGCCCATGTGTGAGGAGCACGAAGATGAGCGCATCAACATCTACTGCCTCAACTGTGAAGTGCCCACCTGCTCCTTGTGCAAGGTGTTTGGTGCTCACAAGGATTGTCAGGTGGCACCGCTCACGCATGTGTTCCAGAGGCAGAAGGTAAGAGAGCTGCTCCAGAATCTTTTCCAAGCACCCACATGGTAAGCTCCTTATGGGCTGGTGGTGGGAGAAGGGGAGAGCCCAAGCTACGAGGACCATGAGACAACAGACACTGCCAGGGGCAGAGCCCAAATGGGCAGCTGTGTTACTCATCTGACTTTATCAGAGTCGCTGGATGGCCCTCGGGAAGAGAGAAGAGTAGCAATACAGAAGTTGGGAAAGGCTGCGGAGTGATGGGGTCACCGTTTTTTGTGCTTTTTGAGGTTGCTGAAGAAGAGCAGTGTTAAGGGACTGGCCCAACCTCAAACTACTCAAGATTATTTGTACTGTAGTCTGCCCAGTAATAAGTACAGGTTTCTCAATTTATCACAGAGCACTTAATTTTATTCACCAGAAAAAGTTTCCATTTCCCCTATTCCTGGAGTGAGAGTTACAATAATGATGTTGAATTACAGAACAGCTTTAAAGCTTTGTTGCTAGCCCTCAGGTCACCTGGGCCAGCAGTTAAAAGGCATCTCAGTGTCACTCACTCCAGGGCCTCAGCCACAGTCCCACACTGCAACCTAGTGCAGCCCCAACCTCATAATGTCCTTCCCTTTGCTCATGCACTCACATCAGGACTTAAGCCTCCGGAGCAGTTAACAGTGGAGTAAGTGCTCTAAAGATACAGTCATTCTGAGCACCAAGAATCTGGACCGCTCTATTCCTTCAGTTAGGATCCCTGAGGCCACATTTGGTTAGTGTTTTACTTTGGAAGCCAAACTCCTGGGCAATACCGGTAATCCCTATTTGGTAAGAAAGCGGAGTTTTGCAAGAGAATTATACCATCCGCTATGATTCCTTCTCTGTCTCCTCCTCTTGCTTGTACTTCCAAGTTATTAGGAGTTAGAGTTGAATGGTATGTGCTCTACACCACTTCCCAAAGAGGTCTGGAAATCCATGTGACATGGACAGGACAGACTGGTAGAATGCCCACTACACTCCTGATGAGACAAAGCAGCATTACTTTCACCTGTAGGTTTCTATATTGGCTTCCATTTGAAGAAAGGATTCTCTGCAGCTTTGAAATGTTGTATAATCACTGCTGTGGTCCAGTCTCCTGTCTTTAATTGTGAGAAAATTAGGATGTAAGATGGTTACATTATTTTGTCCAACACCAGAGATAAATGAAGGGCAAGGTTGGGTCAAGCAAGCAGGTCTCCCAAATTTCCATTCAGTGTTCACTGATAACTACAAACCAGCCCCAGCAATGGGATGAATACAAACACTAGAGCTCTTCTGGTTGTCAAAAGAACATAGGACATTTCTTCCCAGAACCAGTTGCACGTGACAGTTGTCTGTAGTGACTTAACCTCCTGTGTGAGTGTGTGTGTGTATGCATGGTATTCCTAGCTAGCCTTGTAGGCCTGTGTTAAGTGTATGCTGAGTAAGTGACTACTTGTAATGTGCATTTCCCCAGTAAAACTTATCCTGACCTACATTAGGCAAAATAATCCATTTGAGGTCCCTGAAGTCACATATTTGTACTGTTGGATTTCATCTCATTTATAAACAATGCTTAGGATTTTTTTAGCTTCAATACATTATTCTCAGTGGCTGTAAGTTAATATTCTTAGTGTTTTTAGAATTACAGTCTCCTTTAAAAATGTGTGAAGAACTATGGCATCTCTTTCCATACTAGTGCTTTGCCTATGAATGAGTTTCCCAAGTACCACTGTTACTCCTTAGGGATTATGTGAGCCCTAATCCAAGAACCCACCAGAAAACTACTACAACTAATGCACAAGTGGGGCATTCTGGAAATCTTTAAAATCTGAGTCCCTCTTTTCTCTCCATTAGTCTGAGCTCAGTGATGGCATCGCTCTCCTCGTAGGAAGCAACGATAGAGTTCAGGGAGTGATCAGCCAACTGGAGGACACCTGTAAAACCATTGAGGTAAGTTAAGTGACTCCCTGGAGTTCACATCAGGCTGCAATCCAGCGGATTTGTGGCTTTCTTGGTGCCACACCAAAAGTCCCTGTTCTGGCATTTCCTAGAGAATGGGCTGCTTTCTGATATATGTCTGAAATTGTACCTCCTGGAACACAAAGGGAAGTTACCAGGGGTCAATGAAGCAGTTTTTACCGTAAGTACTAGGATTGTTTTGCACGTGTTTTCCTTAGTCAACTGCTTTAGTAAGACTAGTTAGAGGGAAGTAAATTCCTGGCCAGTGTATTGTTTTATAAGCAAACCTAATTTTACAAATGGCCTGATGTACTTCTCACTATGCTTCTTTTGTTTAAACGTTATCTTTTTAAGATTCATTTATATGAATAAAAGTACATGTAAAAATGAGGTAATCATTCTATTCACTTTATGGTGTTACTTGAGGAATTAAACTAGCATAAACACAGTGCTGAATGCCTGATGTATGGTGTGTGACAAATAAATGCTGACTACTCTTATTATTTGACCATTAGCAAGGCATGTTCTATTAAAAGCCAAAGGCCATTTCCTGGATGACAGCTTTAAGAACTTCACTGTAATTATCTCATTTTCCATTTGCACATCATTAATATAAATCTTTCTTCTCCACACTCATATTCCTAAGGAGATCTGTGATAGTGCTGGGAACCATTTTGAGAAGGAAAGCTTTCTCTGGGTGAGGAGCCCAGTGAGATTCAGGTATCAACAGGAACACTCTTCTTGGTCTCTACTTACAGAAAAGGTGGAGTCCGTACAGTTTGATCATTGAGCCATGAATCAGCACTGCAGTACAGTACCACGCCGAGGCTTAAGAATAAAAATAGGTGCATGTTGCTTGTGGGCAAGTGAGGTCATCGCTATCCTTGTCTCTGCCGTGATGGGGCCTTTCACAGAGATCTCTGTTGGGAGGAACAAGTTTTCTGTCTGGGATGGAGCAGCTGGAGAACATACCCAGGAGTAAAGCCTTGCGGGTCACAGTGGAGCCTTGAACAAATGCAAACATTTCCTGGTTCATTCGGCTCACATCAGAAGACAGACACCAAGAGGGTGAGGAAAGACGGCCCTCCAGGTCCTTTTCCTGGAGACTGCTCAAGGGCACAGTAGAAAGCAGCTGTTCTTAAGTCCTCTGAGATGAAGACAAGCAGGAACAGGTGTGAAGCTAATTCAGCTGACTGGATTTAGTGCGGATACTGAGGAGACCCTAGCCTTACTAATAATAACATTTGTCATATGTGATGCACTTTTATGTACGTATTTCTTCAGGTTACTAGAGGAGGATGTTCAGTTGTTCTCTGTGAACTGAGACCAAATTGGAGGGAGTCTTTCCCCCCCCCCCAAAAAAAAAAAAAAGAAAAGAAAAGAAAGAAAGAGGAAAAAAATCTTTATTTTATTTTATTTTATTTACTTGTAAGGCAGATTGATAGGATTGAGGGGAGAGATCTTCCACCTTCTGGTTCACTCCCCAGTTACTGGGGCTGGGCCACGCCAAAGCCAGAAGCTGGGAACTCCATGCAGGTCTCCCATGTGGGTGGCAGGGACATAAGTAGTTGCACCATTTTCCACTGTTTTCCCAGGTACATGGGAGCTGGCTCAGAAGTGGAGCAGTTGCGTCTTGAAGCAAAATCACAGCATCACCCCACTGCACCTTATATTGGCCCTAAAAGAGTCTTAATAGTGCTCACCCCCTTATACATACTTATTTTATTTCTGGGAATTGGTCACCAGAAAATAAGATGAAAAATCATGGCAGATATTTATTCATATATACTTCTAGGATGCATACATTCAAATATAAGCAGTATAAAATGCATATATGTTTTGTGTATAACCTGTGTATTTGTGGTGGCAGGGAGCAGGAAGAAAAAATACAAAGACAGTGAATGGTGGAACATGGGTACCTTTCAGGGCCTTCTTCCTACAAATGCATGCATTTTTACAAAGTGAGTCTGACCTTTTTAGCAGCCAATAAAATGAGGAATGAATGAATGAATGAATGGCTATGACTTGGACATGTACCGTTCTTTCAGGTCAGTTTTGGTGGCTCCTCTGGAGAAGGTCTCTGACATTCTGATTCCTACTTGATGCCATATCCTTTGAACAGGTCCTGGGGACCAAGGTTCTACCAGGAATGGCCACTTCATGTCCGTGTAATCATGGAAATGATCTCCCACAGAGCCAGGTCTCCATCAGTGGGGAAAACGGCAGAAACTCAGCTTCTTACCAGCCTACAAGGCAGGACAGCACGGTGCAGACACCAGCCCTGCCTCACACAGAGGGTGGATTCTTTGTATTCAATGTCAGGGATCAAGTTCACAGAGCTCTGTGTCTCCCTTTCTTCACCCAGGGTTGTTGCTTCTCTCTCTGGCTTAGCTCACCACCTGCTCAGAAACTATTTCTGAGAAGCCACTTGGTGGTTCTGGAGATAGGGAACTGTTGTTAAAAAACAAACTGATTAATGAAGAGCTGCTTAGGGACAGGAAATAGAGTAGCCCCTGGGGTAGGCACTACCCTTGAATAATTACCTTGCCACTCCCTTGCCTGAGACCCTGGCATCTGACCTTTGGTAGTAGTGCCCATTTCTTGCATAGATGTAACTTTGTCCCTACATCATGTATATCCTGGCCTAGGACCGGCCCTGTAGCATAGTTGAGCTTGGGATGACCCCATGTTATCTTAATAAAATAAGGTACACAGTGGTAGGCATTTGATGTAGTGGATGAGACACTGGTCGGAACACCTTCAGTCCATATCAGAATACCAGGCTGAGTCCCAGTTCCACTTGCTACACAGCTTCTTGCTAATGTGTACCCTGGAGGGTACCAGATGATGGCTCAAATACCAAGGTCCCTGCCACTCATGTAACAGACTGGAATGAGTTCCAGACCTGGCTTCAGTGCAGCTCAGCCGCACTGATGAAAGCATTTGAGGAAGAAATCAGTGTGTAGAAGGTGGCATCGCATCTTTTTTTTTCAGATAAACAAAAAATTTTAAGTTATAAAACAATAACGTGCCTAATTGGTGTGAATTTCTAATCATGGTGAGGGCCACTTTGAGAGTAGCATTTTCCCTGTAGCTCATGAGGGGTGATAGGTGAGAGAGCCTTGAGTCGGTTTAGTCATCCCAGCTGAGAGAGGCTGAAAGTGGCTCGGCCTGAGATGTTCCTGAGATCTGGACTGCAGTTGAAGGAGGGTTCTAGCCCATCCTGGTTGAACCTGCCGTGGTTTGTAGCTCCCGTTGCCTTCGCAAGTGAAGTGAGCTTCAGGGACAGGCCAGGACTGGGAAGGGGGGCTGCTTGTGGGAATGGAGACGTCTACGCGGGAGCTCCAAAGCGGACAAGCAAAATGGATTTTAGTTCCTCATCTCTAGAAAACAAACCCTCCCTGTTGTCATCTTTACCAGTGTCATTTACCCTGTGTTACTGGCTTCACCAGGAACAAGCTATTAATAATGGCCCTTTCAAAGGCAGGTAGGCAGGCTGAGATGTATTCCTGTTGTGTTTGAATGCCTGTTGCTGAAAAAAATGCCATAAGTTGAATACAAATTGATACTGATCCTTTTTTTTTAAAAGATTTATTTATTTTATTACAGTCAGATATACAGAGAGGAGGAGAGACAGAGAGGAATGATGATTCACTCCCCAAGTGAGCCGCAATGGCCGGTGCGCGCAGATCCGAAGCCGGGAACCAGGAACCTCTTCCAGGTCTCCCACGCGGGTGCAGGGTCCCAATGCACTGGGCCGTCCTCAACTGCTTTCCCAGGCCACAAGCAGGGAGCTGGATGGGAGGTGGAGCTGCCGGGATTAGAACCGGTGTCCATATGGGATCCCGGGGCGTTCAAGGTGAGGACTTTAGCCGCTAGGCCACGCCGCGGGGGCCCTGATCCTTTTTAACACATGAAAAATGCCAACTTTCATAAAATCTGTAATTTTGCAAGGAGCACAAATCTATTGAATGAGAGGTTTTCAAAAAAGTGCATTGGAATGTGTATTAAGAAAAACTATTTATAGATTCCAATGTTTTGTATCATAAGCTTAGCTTTTAATTCCAGTTTCCCACAAAATTTTAAGCCTACCTTTGTTTTATATTAAACTCTGTCATGAATACGGCAAGGGGAAAATTGCTTAAGCTTCTGGCCCCACCACCTCTTCAGTTACTTGATGAAAATGCTTCACCTTCATCACAGTGTTGTTACGAGGCCTGAGGTGGAGTACGACATGCAGGCCAGGAGCCATTTGGTGTCTCCCCTGAGTCATTCTCAGAAACAGGTGGAAAGTGCTGTCTTTTCCTGAGGAAGTGGATGAAGAGTGTTGGATCCCTGGACCTAAAGGGTATCAAGAGAAGCTCCTCCAAGTCTTGGCTAATTGCTTTGGCCCAGCATAGCACCTCCTCTTATAGGGGAATAATTGGAAATGGATGGAAATAAATATTAGCTCTATTGTTAATCAAAGAGGCTTTGCAACAGCTGAAATTATTGGCAGCCAAGGAAGACCGAGCTTTCCCTTGAGAAACAAAAGCATGCAGACCATGGCAGGCCAGAGTCCATTAAATATCTTCTCAGATTGCCACTGGGCAGACCAAATCAGGACAGGCCCATGTGCTTCTCAGTTCTCAGGGCTTTAACTCCAAATAATTCTAGGTGGCCAGGTTTAGTTAGCCCAGATAATTCCAAATGCCTGTAACCCTAATAGTAAGTATTAGATATGCCACAAGTTATGACATAATCTATACTTCCCACATGAAGTGGCAGCATGATGTAGTAGACAAGACCCTGATTCAGGAGACGCAGAACCCAGAGTCCCTGAAAGGAACATGACATCAACCCTGGCTAATAGGAAAGGGCTAAACCACGGCCTTGTGCCTGGAGGACCCTGTTTATCTAATGAGTCTGTCTCTTTTTCTGGGACAACACAGTTTATACTTCTGGGACCTGTTGGGGAGTTTGTAGCGATGGACTGGGCTTCATTTTCTTGGAAGGAACTTCCTACTTCAATATAGTTCTTTCTTCAGGATGCTGTCTTTTTCAGGAGTATGGGGAGAGGTGGTGGGAGGAACCCTGCTTGGCTCAATGAAAGCAATTTTGACTTACTGGATTTCCAACAAAGCCACAGCTCTGAACATGTGTGTGTTGATGAATACTGGAGGAATGTTGAGGAGATATGAATGGGTCTGGTAGCACCACAGTTGTTCAGAAGCAAGTGCTAGGGCTCAAAGCTTATCTCAACTCTATTTTAGTTGTAGAGTTGTACTCCATATATGGTAAAAAAGAAAAAAAATTGTGCTCCTACTGAGATTAATCTTTCCCTGTTGAGACCATGGCTCATGCCCAAGCTGAGAAGGACTATATCAATATCTTATTGTACAGATTTTAATGCAGAGTACATACATTGTCTGGGAAATGAATATTGTACAAATTTTTAAAACTGCCTGGAGGTTTAATGGCCTCCCCAAAGTTGTATTATTATGTCTTTTCTTTTTTTGAGCATTGAATGAAACAGTAGTTTGGGGATCCAGTTAAATGCTCATTTTCTTTGGGAAAGAACAACATAGAAGACACTTTTGAGTGAGGACTGAGTCAATCAACCCTTCAAACCCTGTTTCTCAAGTGTATATCATGTACCATTCTCCGGATATATAGGGTGGAGAAATAGTGATGAGTTAAATGTGAAAGATTTGCGTTCTGGGGATGTTTTTGCTAGAGGAGAGTGGGTAGACAATAAAATTAATAAAAAGCAGATATAAGAAATAGATGCCGGTAGGAAATGTAAGATCATAACCATTAAAAACAATGGTATCTTGGTATTTTGTGTAGCATACTGTCTGCTCTTTTAGTTTAACATTACCTATTATTTCTCCCATAGAAAGTTTCTCTGCAGTTGTATATCTTGTTTTATTTTATTGCTATTAAAATATAAAGATTGCTGAAAATGGAAAAATGTAAATTTTAACATTTCTGTGAAGACTTCAAATGCCTGTTTTTTTTTTAAGATTTGTTCATTTTTATTGGAAAGTCAGATTTACAGAGAAAATGAGATACAGAAAGAAAGATCTTCTATCTGCTGGTCCATTCCCTGAGTGGCCACAATGGCCAGAGCTGAACTGATCTGAAACCAGGAGCCAGGAGCCAGGAGCTTCTTCTGGGTCTCCCATGTGGGTGCAGGGTCCCAAGGTTTTGGGCCGTCCTGCACTGCTTTCCTAGGCCACAAGCAGGGAGCTGGAAGGCGCAGTAGTTGTGACACAAACATGGGATCCTGGTGCATGCAAGACAAGGGCTTTAGCCACTAGACTACTTCACAGCACCCAACTACAAGTGCCTTTTTATAAACATAAAGCGTCCCTGAAAAAAACATGATGTCAGCCCTGGCTAATGGAAAAGGGCTAAATCGCAGCCTTGTGCCTGGAGCTGATCAATTTGAGCCAGGAGCCAGTGCTTTTGCAGATCTCCCACGTAGGCTCATGGATCCAAAGCCTAGGGCTATCCACTGCTGCTTTCCCAAGTCATAATCAAGGAGCTGGATTAAAAGTGGAGCAGCCAGAGCAGGTGCACAGAATCACTTGTCAGCCCATGACTAAAAGGCCAATGCTCCTCGCTGATGAGGGATGAGTCAGCCTACAGGAGGTGCACACTCACCTGTAGCTGAGCCCGATGGTCCCAAGAGACCAGAGTAGACAGGGACATCAGTGTGGTGGGAGATCAGTCAAGAGGGCTGCTGAGGAGATGTGAGTCTCTTTCTCCTTGGCTTCTCAGAGGCGTCTGTGGAGGAAGATTGTCAGGGAGATGGTGAGTGGTGGCAAAACGCCAGCTAAGAACCAGATTGGCCAGGACCCCGCTGTTCACTACCAGGGGGAAGAAACATCTGTCTAGAAATGAGATGGCAAGGAAGCAAGAAAAATGAGAAGGGGTGACCTTGGAATCCAAAGAATAAAAAAAATATCTCAACAAATAAGTGAGTGCGTGTGGACTTTAAGGTTTCTGCTGGGCACTGAAAAATGGACAGCCTCAGTGATCCTAGCTAGGTGGTTGACGCGGCATCAAGAAAACAGTGCCCAGGGTGTAACAGGCAGGAGAGGCAGCAGGAGCTAAGCAGCTCCCAACAGAGAAATCTGGAGAGGCAGCCTTACAGGACAGATGGGAGATGGAAAGGTGGTGCCTGGGATGGATGCTGGTCACCGGTGTGGCACTGAACTGGGACCTCATAAAGTGAGAAGATAGGGAATCTTAAACGTGCTATCAAAATCCCAGCTCTAAGAGATGGAATGGATATTCCAGAGACAAAATCAGTGACCACTAGATAAAGCTTTCGGAGAAAGGAATGTTATGCTTAGGCAGTAGAAGACGATTCAGCTTTGAACATTGACTGGTGTTAGTGTACATTTTATCTGGTTGTGAAAAACGTACTTGTAAACCTAAGTGCCTAGACCATAATTAGAAAAAAATGTAAAATTTTTTCCTGCATCTGAGACCATTTACATTCTAACTTTTGAATACAGATTGTATTAAGCTTCATTATTATTATTATTATTATTTTTTACAAAAGTGGAGAAGCCAGGACGTACTTGGTATGCCAGTACTACAGGCCGAGGATTAGCCTGAACGCCACAGCACCAGCCCCTGTTACCATGCTTTTGCAGGAAGCTGTTACTCTTTAAAATGTATTCTGCCGACATTTTGATAATGCAGAGGCGCACATTTTGTCCCAACCCAGTTTTCAGGTTACTAGAAAGTCACTGTTTGAAGTGCAGACTGAACCCTTTCAGGAGCTGGCTGGCCATTGAGAATATTTTCTTTTCAAGGTACCTGTCTAATTAGCTTAGACAATAATCTGCTCTGCTGGGGCTTTTGTACTTCTCCAACCTTCATAGACCTTGATAATCTTGTGAAGGAAGAGTGAAGGGCACTCAAGTTACCCACTCATGTGTTGGTTTGACCTCAGAGAGTATGAAAAAAAATTTGAGTTTTAATTTCACAGAATATTTAGCATCTAATCTGACATTAGCCTAATCTGAATATGTTGCTGATTTCTAAAAATGTAAAAGCCCCAGTTCATAATTCCAAGTACAAAATGTGCTTGTTTGTTTTTTCTTACATCTAGAAACAGAACTGTCTAACTCTGGCCATGTGTTGTTTAGGATTATATTAAAGGCAAATTGAGTAAGGGGAAAAAATGCCTGTTTCCTGTTCAAAATTGGAAAATACAATAATTATATGTATTTTATGTTGTCATTTAACAAAAATTTTACAATTTTGATTCTCTTAAGCACAGGGACATTGTGGCAGATTTTTTGAATGTATAATACCTGGTACATAATAAGCACTTAATGAACTTAGTAAAGGAATTGACTAAACTTACCTTAAAAGCCTATCTTCACCATAGTAGGACTTATTAAAAGGCACGTATATGGGTGATGACTCAACGACTCAATTGGTTGATCCTCCAGCTACGCACTAGCATCCCTTAGGGATGCTGGTTCGTGTCCTGGCTGCTTCATTTCCTACCCAGCTCCCTGCTCATGGCCTAAGAAAGCAGTAGAGGACAGCCCAAACCGTTGGATCCCTGCACCTACATGGGAGACCCAGAAGAAGCTTCTGCCTCCTGGCTTCAGATTGGCTCAGCTCTGGCCATTGCAGTTATTCATCTTCTCTCTGTTTCTCCTTCTCTCTGTAAATCTGCTTCTCCAATAAAAATAAATAAATGTTAAAGAAAGAGAAAAATATCCTTTTAAAAAGGCATATATATTCAGCTCACAAAAACTTCCTTTGCTTATTTTTTCAAGCTACTTGGAAAAATATAGGCACATCTGGGTGTGGGGTGAGTAGCAATGAGCCAGTAGGTCAATGCCAGAGACTCCACACTAGCCACTAATGATGAATGATAGCAAGACCTCTAGAGTGTGACTGTTCTGCCATGTTTTAGGTTTTCACATTGTAACTTGGTTGATTTTCAGCAGATTACTGCTAAGAGTCCATGCAATTTCAAAATTCCACAACTGAATACGTTTGGGTCTAAATTTGATAAACATCAGTATAGTGCCTAATGTGTGCCAGAAAATATTATAGGTGCTTTACAGAGTATGTAGGGAAATAATAATAATAAAGTGCATGGAATAGCATTTGTTATACTATGAAGTATAAGTAAGAAATGCTACTAAAATGACTAATTTATCAAAATTCAATAATGTAAGAGTCATTAAAAGATGAAAATAACAGTTACAATTGAAATAATATAGGAATAAATGTAATTATTTCACTTAAAGCACTAAATGACACTTACATGGCACAGACCAGTGATCTAATTTTTAAAGATTTTTCTATTTGAAAGGAGGATTTATAGAGAGAAGACAGAGAGAGAGAGAGAGAGAGAGAGAGAGAGCACTTCCATTCATTAATTCATTCCACAAATGGTCCCAATGGCCAGAGTTGAACTGATCTGAAGCCAGGGGTCTGGATTTTCTTCTAGGTCTCTTCTAGGTCTCTTACATGTGTGCAAGGACCCAAGGACTTGGACCATCCTCCATTGCTTTCACAGGCCAAGAAGCAGGAAGCAGAACAGCTGGGACTAGAACTGGTGCCCATATGGGATGCCAGCACTGGAGAAAGAGGCTTAGCTTGTTGAGCCACCACACCAACCCCATGTGATCTAATCTTTGACTTTGCTCATGACAAATGATTAGCTTTCAAAAACTTGCATATTCTCACACATTAAATCATATAAAGGGAAAATTTTAATGGAATGAAGATATTTTACCAGCATTACATCTTGACAGTCATGAATGTTTCAAATGTGCTTCACTTTAAAACAAGCTGGAAGCAATCATGTTTTCGTATTAATCCATAAGGCTTCTAAATGGTAGACACAGTTCAGGTTTGCAGTGGGCATATGGTACTTTAAGCTTAACACAGAGGAATTGCGATGAAATAAAGTTTGATTGGAAAGCTACTGACAGGCTTCAGTTCCTAGGTCTGGTTGTAACAGTCTGTATCTCAAGCTACAGGGCTAGAAATGGCAAGTGCAGCAACTTTCATGCATTGCCATGTTGCATGGCCATTGTCCTACTTTTTGATAACATCTGAGACTCCAAATATTTTCATCCCTTTGCACAACATCTACTCATACTCATCTCTTGAAGCCAAACTTAACTACCACCTCCGCTAAGAAGCTTTCCCTGAGCTAACACATGTTGTTCCCTTGGAAATGTTCCCCATCCACATGAAGGATTTGATTAAGGTCTCACATCTTGGCTTCTGTAAAGCCTGGTATAATTTCCATTAGTCAAACTACTATGTCATATTATATCACCGACCCATAGTGTTTTTCATTTAATGAGCTATGAGCACCTGGCAAACATGAACTATGTTGAACTAGCTTTTGAGTCCCAGTTTCTCAGAGTTCTGCATAGTACATAACAAAAATGATCATGAATTATTTAAGTAAATGAATGGATGACAAAAGTAGCTGGTAGTTTCTGTCAAATTGGTTTGAACCATTGAATCTTGTTTATGCATTACAATTTGGTTAGAAATTGTGATGATAAATAATTGTGTTCCAAGAAAAGCAATGGAGTGAGGCTTTTGTCTCTTGCACATTTGTGTGTGAAATATCTTCACAATCAACAATTTAGATGTTTTCCCCATGCCCCATCACTCTGAGAATAATAGAGAAATAGAAGAGAAATGAATAATCATTTCAAAAGAATCTAGTCACTAAGTATTTATTAAATATCTTGTATCCAAGATGGTATGTGTATCGTAGGCAGACCAGATTCTATCCCCAAGAAGTTTATGGCTTAGAATGTCTTATAAAGAAAGAAAGTCATACACAACACCAAAGAGGTTAATGTTTATCAAAACAAAACTAAGAGTCATACGGAGGTTAGAGATATCAGATAAATTAACTGGAATCCCGGGAAGTCCCTCACTGGGCAGAAGAGCCAGTTTAGGTTATTGTGGTTCTCAGACTTCTCTTTATCTGTAAAGCTCCTGAAGCCAGAGATGATCAGGAACAAGGAGATCACCAAATATACACACATACACACGCTTACTATACTATGAAACCCCAAAAGATCAGTGACTATGTCAATTGGAAAATTATCACTTCAGTGGTAAAGGGGCTCAGACTTCCAACATAGTCTTTGTCTCCAGAGACAAAGACCAAATACTGTATTCTCCTAATTAGACAGTATTGGACAGAGGACCTGGTAGATAAAGGCTTAGACCATTATCAACAACTGATAGGGGATTTCAGAAGATGGAATTCAAGCATAGAAATAAAGGGAAGAATTATAAAAAGAAAAAGTGGTGCCAAATAAGGTCTTTGAGATTGCTTAGAGTTTGCAACTGTGATTTGGGGAAACATTATAAACCAAAGCAAAAACATGAACCACAACAGTGAGCACTTTTTTTTAATAAGAATACAGATTTTGGAATGGATGATGGAAGAGTATTAGGAAGGAAGGTTGGAATCAGGTTGTAATGGAGTATTGAAAACCAGTTATGAAGTTTAAATGTTCTTTGTGTTAACAGTAGTCAAAGCAGAAAAGACATGATTAGAACTGTATGCTCACAACAATTAGTTTGACTGTGGCATGTGAGTTGATTACAGGAGGAGTGCAAATGCAGAAGCCCTTGGGAAGCTACACAATTTGCTAGGACACTAGGGGTATAGATGGAGCAAAGAGAGACTGAAGGATACAAATTAAGAGGTGTCACACACACAACCCACACATACATATACATCCCACTCCAAGGAAAAATATAACCCACAACCTATATATTCCAACTACAAAGTGGAATAAATATTGCTGTAATTTCTAGGAAATTCTCTGTAAAAGCAGGAAAGTTGATAAAGCTAGCGTTGTGGCATAGTAAGTTAAGCTACCACCTGCAATGCTGTTATCTCCATTTAGGTGCCAGGTTGAGTCCCTGCTGTTTCACTTTCAATCTAGCTCCCTGCCAATCCTCATGGGAAAACAATGGAGGATGGTCCAAGTCCTTCAGTTCCTATACCTATGTGATAGACCTGGATGAAGCTCCGGGCTCCTGGCTTCCTCTTGACCCAGCCATTTTGGAAATGAACCAACAAAAGACAAAAGGAAGAAATTCTCTCTCTCTCTCTCTCTCTCTCTCTCTCTCTCTCTCTATCTCCTCTCTCTTCTTCCTTTCCTTTGCCCTCTTCCTCTCTCTCCCTCTTCCTCTCCTTTTCCCCCTTCCTCTCTCTCTCTCTCTCTCTCTCTCTCTCTCTCTCTCTCTCTCCCTCCCTCAACAGGAATGCTGCAAAAAACAGAAGCAAGAGCTTTGTGAAAAGTTTGACTACTTGTATGGCATCCTGGAGGAGAGGAAGAATGAAATGGCACAGGTCATTACCCGGACTCAGGAGGAGAAACTGGAGTATGTTCGTACACTAATCAAAAAGTATTCTGATCACTTGGAGAATGTCTCAAAGTTGGTTGAATCAGGCATCCAGTTCATGGATGAGCCAGAAATGGCAGTGTTTTTGCAGGTAAGTCTTTTCTCTTATACCGATGAACAGATCCAAAAGGTGGGTGCTGCAAAATTAGTTATTACTACACTCTCATTCTTGCATGGATATTTCATCTATTTTAATAACAAAAGCTGTAAACCCTCTACATGTTTGTCTCTTCATCTATTTAAGCAATCCAGTAAATGTCACATCTTAAATATAAGAAGGTTCTGAGGTAAAAAATGTTGTTTATGACATTTGGAAACTAAGTTAGAGAATTCTCAGAGTCTGAATAGGACAAAATTAAGTCTCACCAGTGTTTTAAATACAAAGAAGTAAGTAAACATTTCTTTTGCTTGCTTTCCCAGAATGCCAAAACTCTGTTACAAAAGTAAGTAATTTTTATTTTAAGGAAAAATAAACATAATTTTAAAAACCTAAGTGTGTTTTAAATGTGACAGAAATTGGCAATTTGTCTTCATTTCAGAATATCTGAAGCATCAAAGGCATTTCAGATGGAGGAAATAGATCGTGGCTATGAGAACATGAACCACTTCACAGTCAACCTCAATAGAGAAGAAAAAGTAATACGTGAAATTGATTTTTACAGAGGTTTGTCATTCTTCTGACAATTTGACCAGAATTACAGTTATTTGAAAGTTGCAAAGAACTGAGTGAGAGGAAAAGGATATTTCAGAATCACCTCCAGAATGGATGTCACAACCTTAAAGGCATAATAACTTCTTCTTCATTACAGGATCGTATAGTTTATTGACAGTGTTTACATGACTTTGGATATCATATGCTTATTTTAATGACATTTTCAGATCTTTGACCCTGGACAGTCAAGTGCTAATAATGGTGGTAATGATGACAACTCAGCTCCAACTCTGCACAAAATGTTAGCTATAAGGATGTAAAATTATTATTAATAGCAAGGTTAAGGATGACATAAGAACAAAATGTATAAAACATCTGGAATACATAAGGTAGCATATCAGCTTAATCAAATTTTAGAGAAAAAGAAGAGAAGCAAGTCATAAAATAAGTCAAAATCTGGAAATAAAAGTAAATCTCTCCATGAGCTGTAACTACATCCCTAGATGTATCTCTACCCTTTGGCCAAGAACTTCCAGTCCTAGAAATTCATGCTTAAGAGATCATTGAAAAGAGGAAAATAGCCTTGGAGTTGCTTCAAGCTTTGATAACCGAACTCATGCTAGCGTATCTAGATGATGATACTCCTTGGCTAAACCACTCAGTGCACAGTCAACTGCACTAACATCCAAACATCTTTTTCAAAGCAAGTATGTATGATCAAGATTTTAAAAAAATAGTTAATATTATATATTCTTAGTGTTTCCTGAGGGAATATTAAGATCAATGGTTTGGGGGAAGAATCATGGTATTAACTAGGGCAAAATTGAATGTATGCTGTGAGCAAAGGAGATAAGAAACTAAAACAGGACTTTTAAAAATATTTTCTGTGATAGGGAAGAGATTCGCTTTTCCATGTGAGAAGAGAAAGATGAGTGGCAATCCTAGCCCTCCAGAAGCTTTTAGATGTGGCAAACTAGGACAAAAATGTGAATAGACTCTGAGGGGCGAGGGAAATAAGCATAGTGGAGGTGAGGACTTTATGCTGGGGAGGGGAGGAGGAAGGACAGGTATACTTCCTGCACATTTGTCCTGCTCACACTGAATCAGAAATGTATGCACACTTGGACCATCATCAAGAGTCTGTTGGAAAAAACTTCCCTAGTTCTGAGCATAAACTGAACTGTAAGTACTGACTACTGACTGTTTGCATTGGTAGTTTATAACAATTTTTAAAATATCTTACCAGAAGATGATGATGGTGAAGAAGAGGAAGAGGAAGAAGAAGAAAGAGATGAAGGAGAAGAAGGAGGGGAAGAAGTAACAGAAGTGGAACAGATAGAAAGTGTCCAAATAGAGTCATCCAGAGAAGATGAAAGTCCAGAAAAAGGCTTGGAGTCCCTTCAGTTGGCCTCAGAGCTCGAGGTGGCCCCAGAGAAACTTCCAGTTTCTTCTCCAGAAACCTCTCCAACCCTGCTGCCCACTGCAGATGCTCCAGTGACGCAGGTAATCACTCAGGCTTTGCTTCCTGGAGGACAGGCAGGCGCCTTCTTTCCTAAACAGCCTGAAACTGCCTTTTTTCTGTCTTACAAAAAAGATCACAAAATACCAGGCATTTGCATGTCATAGACAAACCATTTCAGAACAGGGAGACGTATTCTGGGTGATTCAACTGGTTCATTGTTGTAATAATTGGTAGACACGACTTAATTTATTACCACTTTCCCACCAATAACACCCTCAAATCTGAAGCAGTCTTGGTCTAGAAGGTGTGTGTGTGTGTGTGTGTGTGTGTGTGTGTGTGTCTTACATGTTAATCTACAGTGAACCAACATCATGGTGTTTGGGTTTGCTTTTTGTTCTTTTGTGAATGCAGATAAAGGGTATAATGTGAGAAACAATATAAGAAATAAAAGTGGCCATATTTTCAGAACTTTGGATGTCTGTAGATAAAAGAGAAAATAAAGGGAAAAACCATACTACTTTATGTCCCTGTTGCTTACCATGAAATATAGTCAGAACTTTACTTCATTGGAAAGGAGATTAAGCCTGATTGTCTGTATATCAGCCATTTGATGAGCTTGTTTTTGTTTGTTTGTTTGACATAATTACTTAAAATTTATCTTAGGACTTTAACCCAAGCCAGATCCCCCTGATATGCTGACCTCTGTTACCAAGATGCCATTGTCCATTCTCAGGCCCTTATGCTGACTCCAGGACACTAGCAGACAAAAACCAACCTGTGCACTCATTGAAGAGGAGTCGTGGTTTTACATCAGCTTTCAGGGTGCACTGGAATTATCTGTAGACACAGAACCCCAGAAAGGAAACTCTGATGTAGAAGTATAGTCTGCACTCTGTTTCTCAGGAAACCAGACTAAAATATTGCCTTTGATTCCCAGAATCTTGAAATTCCAGGTATGCCAGTGACACTGACATAGAAAACAGGGTCTTCACCAAATGCAGGTTAGATTTGATCCAATGATATCAAGTTTGGGTTTTTAAAAAGAGGCTTTATAGTACTTCATATAACACCAAAAATTTAATTTAGGCCAGTATCTTCTCCCATAACCAGCTTTCACTCGAATCTGCTTTTTAACTGCCCAGGATACTACTTGGTGAAAGACAAGCACAGAAAACAAGAGGGCACATCCAGATCCCAGATGGGGGGTTGCTGTTTTCAGTATTTCGCCCTTAGCACTTCCAAATATGTGTTGACTGTACTATGACAGCCATGTAGGTACTGCACACAGAGCTTAGTGTTCAAACCCAAGGAGAACTAAAATCGATTGCTTTTTTTTTTTCTTCTTGTTCTCTCTCTCTCTCTCTCTCTTTTTTTTTTTTTTTACTTTTGACTTTATCTGTTGTGATGAAGGGGGAGGTTGTGCCCACTGGCTCTCAACAGACCACAGAGTCTGAAACTTCACTCCTGGCAGCAGCAGCAGCAGCAGCAGCATCTGCGGATCCCTTGTTGTACCCTAGTTGGTATAAAGGCCAAACCCGGAAAGCCGTCACCAATCCATCTTACACCCAAGGGAGCGAAGGTCTGGGACAAATGGGGGTCTCAAGTTGTGAGGATTCAAATGTGCAGAAGGCAGAAGTGGCAGAAGCTGCAGCCAATGAGAGGGCAGCAGTGAGTGGTAAGGAAACTAGTTCACCTGCAGCTACTTCTCAGGTTAGTGTTGGTGCTCTTGTGTTTGAATGCTTCCTTTTACCCCCTAAGGTTCCGCTGCAATAGGCTTCAGCCAGAAAGAAGGGCTTTCAAAGGGGTAGAGGGAACCTACGTTCATGGAAAAACACAGAAACAATGCACCTCCAACCCCATTCATGTTGGCGTTTCTTTTTTCTGAAGTACTATGTGAAAGCAAAAGTGCACAAAACAAATCTGACTGTACCCTGTCTTTGTGAAGAGCTCACTCACACCTAGTCTCCTAGGGAAGCCAGCCCTTCCAACATGCCCCTGAAAGCTGCTCTGTCTTCTGTGTCTGCCAGAGCCCAGGCTTCTCCTTTGTGACAGCCACTTGCCCTTACTCAGTCAGTTTTTCCTCTGTTCTTGGGCTTCCAAAGACTAATCACCTGCTTTTGTGTTGTTCCCAGCAACCACTAGGAGCACGTTGGAATTAGTCTTAAGTCCGCTCTGAAACATAAGCTTTGACTCACGGATTCTGGGAGCATGTTGGCTATGGCTAGACAGAAAGATTGTCTTGGCTTGGCTAAACCTGTGCTGCATAAGCTTGTGCTCCTGAGAGCATAAAAGCACAGGGTATCCTCTGCTAGGATTTTTTTTAAGTGTCTTTTGATACCTTTTGTTGTTGTAATGAAAGCTTGAAGTTCATTCCTTTTCTTAACTCTTGGTTAGAAGTTTGCATGTGTTATAGAGTCCCTAGCAGAAATCCTTGACTGTTTCTTCACAAGGAAGAGTGTTCCTGGCTACTTTGTGTTCATGAATGTTCTTAAATGTGGTCTTGGGTATGAGTCTTAACCTAGGCAAGAGACTGTGTTCAAGAAGTGTTGTCTAGTTAGTTTTCATGCTCCCAAGTCATCAGGGATTGTAAGAAATAAACAACAAACCTATGAAGATCACAACAAAGACTTTTTAGCTTAGCTGTGTCTAATCAAGTGGACTTTAATTTCATGAGGGAATAAAAGAAATACGTTTGGGGAATTAAAACTAGCATTCTTTTGTGCAAGATATTTGTTTTACAGAAGAAAATATAATGACAAAAATTCATATTTGGTTTGAAAAACCTTTAGAAATAGTTTTAGATTTAAAAAAGAGGAATAGGTTTTGATGATTTCTGAAAAGGTTACGGGTATTGTTACATATCTGGTAAAAGTTGAGTGAAGAGAAATTGTTTTCTGAAAATGGTAGCATAATATCCTTTAAGGAATATGTAGTTGGGCTGTAATCCCAGATAAAAAGTCCATCTCAATGATTTTGAACAATGTTATTTGTGATAATGTCAGTGAAGCTCTCTTCTTGTTTTCTCACAGGAGTTAGCAATCTGCTTAGTGCTTTTGGCTTTTCTCATACTTCACTACATCTGGAGTCAGATTCAGAGCTTGATTTGTACTTTAATGGGTAGGAAATATTTTCTTTTCCCTTGACTAACATCTCACTTAGTTTCTTCCATAGTGCTCCTCTTCTGTAGGCCCGGAGATGAATTTCTCCAACAATCTTGAGGCTTTGTTACTTAAAAGAACCCTGTTCTCAGATAATGTCATGGCCTCAAGCTCCCTAAGATGTAATTGTCTTAAGGCACTGGGGAAGGAGGATTGCTCAGTTCTCTATTTCTGCATGGAGGGGAACTTCGACTCAGAACAGGGACTCCATCAGCAATTATTCAGTAATCCAGTAATAGTGAGTCCTCCAGAATGACTGTTAAGAGAAGTTATTTTCAAAAGGTATCCATAATGTTGTGAGGCCTCACTGCTCTTCATGTAAAGAGGAATAACAAAGGACTCACTCAGGAAAATTCAAATTACATAGCATATATTACATAACAGCCTCTCTACACACATCAGTGATGCCCAGAGATGGTCAGATGACTCCTGTCAGTGATGCTATCCTAAGCGTTGTCTGCATGGCTGGGCATGTAGATGAGATGACTCCTCAGTTCTCTGAATCCTCACCCAGCATCCCCCAGCATTTCTCCTAGGAGAGGAAGTCTTTGAGAGAAAGGTGATCTGAGTACAGTAATATCTGGGGAATTGCAGCCAGGTGAGGTGTGAATGAATAAAGAGAGCCAGAACACTAATGTGTACTTACCAACCACAATGAAGGAGAGGCAAAGGAAAGCCATCTTATTATTTATTACTATGAAAAGTCCTTTTATTTTGTTTTCCCCTAATCAAACCTTTTTTTGATTACTATCCAGAGGTTTTTTGGGGCTAATATCTTCAATAGCCTCTTAAGGGCTATCTGTTTAATTAATATTTAAAGATTCAAACTCCATGAACTTTTAAGCAAACGATCCCACTGGACTTAAAACCTCTCTGTGCTTCAGCTCAAAGCAATTCAAAGTTCCTGGTGCTGAAAGGTCTCAGGTAGTTCCATCTCAATGATTTTTCCTGGGTCAACACTGCCTCTTCTGGAAGCGCCATCACAGACTTCCTTTCTGCCTCGTTAACCATCTGCTCAACAAAAATGATGGGCTCTCCATGTTTCTCTGCCATGTCTGTAACTTTGTGTGGGCAGGCTGTACTTCCAAAGCCTAATAGTCAGGTGGAAATTTGTGCACTCTGAAGTATTTTGAGCAGTCATATGGTCTGTTTAGCTCTGTAGTTGCTCCTAACGTTATTGGCTTGACGTTACTGGCAATCAACAACTTGGGGCGGGGGAAATGTTGGCAGTAGACTTAGGAGGGTACATACAGAGAAAGGAGACACTGTACTTGATTAGAACCAGGGCCATAACTGTGGATCTGAATAATTGTCTGAAGAGTTCTGTTTACAATTCTGAGAATTCGAGTTTGGGTTTTTGTCAACATGTGTCCTTGTAATGCTTCTCTGAGGCTGCAGGGGGAATGCCACGCTTCATGGCTGCCATCCTCTGAGCCCTGCCCTGTATGCTCATATCCCTATGTGTGTCTGGTAAGATTAGGGGAGGCAGGTGGGATGGGATAGGGAGTGGTGGATTGACAGTCTTGCAGAACACCTTAAAATACAGGCCTCTCATAAAGAGAAGGAAACCTGATGATGACAGGATACCATTCTTTGGTTCTTGAGGTATATTGGTCCTGCCAATAGAAACCTCTTCATTGTAGCAAATCCCTGGCCTCTGAATTTTTTTTTTTTTTGCAGGGCTTGTTTACCAACACCACCTCAGAATTCAGTTACCAGAATAACATTTATCCCACGGAAGATTGACTTGTTGGAATTCATGCTTTATTGCCTTGCCTTGAATGTTTGGGGTGTACTACAAGAGCCCTTGATTCTGGGGAGGGAGCCACTCTTTACTAGGTGGCCCCAGGCCAGGGCTGGTGTTGCCTCAGAGCCTCAGGAGCGTCTTGGGTTCACAGGTTGATCTGTAACTCCCTGAGGCTGAGCTGAATATGTTTAGGGAGGTACATGCTCTAATTCCACATGCTTTCCTTGCATCCATTCACACAGGGAAGCCTGCCCTTGGTTTTGCTGTTTATGATTTGTGATGCTCAACAGTTGCATTGCAGCTGCTGGCCCTCACCTGAACTCAGCCCTGACCATTGCAACCAGTTGCGAAGTGAATCACGAGTAGGGAGCATTTTATTTGTTTTTCTATCTTTGTTTCTCTGTCTCTAATTAATTTCAAATAAATAAATAAACATCAGTCCTCTGTAACAGTGATAGATGGGACTTTTAATCTTTATGAGATCAGAGAAACATTGTTGCTTTTCTCATTTTCATTCTCTAAGAAAAAAATAATTCCTCAACAAGGTTAAGATTTATCTTCATAAAAAAATTTATAGTATCAAGTCACCTCTTACAACTCTAGTACCCCATATCAGAGCACTGGTTCAAGTCCCAACTGCTCCACTTCCAGCCCAACTCCTTGCTAATGCTCCTGGGAAAGTAGTGGATGATGACCCAGGTATTTGGTCCCCTGTTATTTATGTGGGAATCCTGGGTGGAGTTCTGGCACCTTGCTTTACCCTGGCCCAGTCCCAACTGTTGTGGGCATTTGCATAGTGAACTAGTGGATGAAAGATCTCTGTATCTGTCTCTTCTTCTCTGTCATTCTGTTTGTCAAAACAAATAAACAAACAAGAATTGAAATCTTATGCAGTGTTCTGATTCCTATTCATCCTTCTGCAGGTGGTACTTTGAACCTGTCACCTCTGTGCCTCCCAGAGGCAAAGACCCCTTATCTGATCTAGTCATTAGCTGCAGGATCACCTTCTGATTCACCATCTTTCTAGACTATGCTAACTGTGTGCTCAATCAGTGAATAGAGCTTGGTAGAAGCAATATTTGACCTACTTCAAATAAACTACTTTAAATAAACTTTAAAGTTTATTTTTAAAAAAAATGATGCTATGTGCAAGTCAACATCAGAACATAAGGCCAAAATCAGGTGGAAAGTATAGGCTATGAAACAAGTTGACAGCTGTTAGAAAGCAGTCTGTGTGACATCATGTCTTGGATCTGTCTCCTGGTGAACATTTCCTTGTCAAACGGCTTCTATCTGAGGTCTTTCCTCTCCCAGAACTAGCCCTTCGATGCTCTGAGTGTGAACACAGGCACTGTCAACAGACCTTCCCATTCCTTGTGGACAACTGAGAATTTCACTGAAAATATAAGTGTCAATTAAGTTTTTATAGAAGTAGAAATAGCAGTGATGAAAACCCTATTCAGGTTCCATTCTCTTCCGTCCTGTTGCAGCTTACTTGCCTTGTGTGGAAAAATTTATCCAAACCATTCAGCAGCTGGATTAACTCAGCAGCTGCACTGACTTATATGTGAGCAAGACACAGCAGCTGCCTCAAGGTCAGAGCCCTCCCTCATTCTCCCACACTGAACCGCACACATCTTAGTGAGAGCTGAGAACCTTGGTATTGAAGTATCCGTAATTTCTGCCTGTATTAAGAACCATAGCTCATGTAATTCAAGAACACAGAGGTGGTGATGATTACAGCTAAAATCTTTACCATATCATAGCTATTTGTTGTCTCAAGAAGAAAATAGCCACTTTTCACACATGCTCCATTCTTTAAACTTGTAAATGATAAACAAGTTGGGCAGAACTTTCACCAAGACTCTGAACAATACAAGTATGAATGAAATTAAGATGAAAGACTTCCATTTCAGTCTTGGAGCTACTTCTGCATCTGAATGTAGACACTTAATTTCTTATTTTTCTAATAGGATGGGAGAGAGAGATCTTTCATCAACTGACTTTCCTCCCAAATGTCCTCAATAGCCAGCGCTGGGCTAGGTATAAGCCAGGGGTCAGGAACTGCAGCTCAGTCTACTGTGTGAGTGGCAGAAACTTAAGCATTTAAACCATCATCATCGCTTCCTAGGCGCATTAGTAAGGAGCTGGATTGATGCAAACCAGCATTCTAATTTGGGATGCAGGTTTAACCCATTGCACCACAATGTCCTCCCCTTCTGGGCCTTTAATTCTGTTCACTTTGAGTTTTCTTTCTAGGAAAACCAAAGAACCTCTCAATGAGTAGAGTGGTTTGTTATACAACACTGGAGAGGGCCAAATCTACCATTAAGAATTTTGTCATTTATTACAGGAGATTTTCATGGGTAGGGCTGTGGACTTAGGGCTGTTACAAGTCATTCTGGTGACAAGAGTAGCAACAGATTCTTAAAGAAATAGTTCATTGTATTTCTTCAAATGTAGTTATTCAAGCAGATACATAAATCCCCATTTACTAAGTGTGTACTAGTATCTCTTTGTAGGCACCCATTTGGCTGAATGTTTTACACAGTTGTTGTTTCAAGTGCCACAAACTGTAAAATCCATGGTGACAAATCTGAAATCCACCTAAATGTTCTTCACTTCTCTGAAAAAGAAAGAATGTACTCATTAGAGTCAGTCACAAAATGTTGGATGAACAGAGAAATAAATGATGATTGATTTTTAAAGCCAGCATTTTCTAAATACACATATATTGAAACTTATACATTTTAAGTGTACAATTCAATGAGTTCTGGCGAATCTGTAGTGTTATATAGCCACCACCACAGTTAACATAGAGGCTATGTCTACCAACCCCTTAAAATTTCTCCAAGTGCCTTTATAGTTAGTCTGCTCACTATAGTTCAACCTTTTGGCAACCACTGATGTGCTTGCTCTTTATTAGAATTGTGTGCAATTCTAAATGAGTAGATGGAAATATATAGTACATGGACTTTTGTGACTGTCTCTTTTCACTTAGAATACTACTCTTAAGATCCAGCCATTTTATTGCACAGATCATTATCTCAATTTTTATTCCTAATTATTATTTCAGTGGGTGGTTAGGATACATCACAATTTGACTAATATAAATAAAGCTGCCTTGAACATTTAACATGTAGGATGTGTGAATATGTTTTCATTTCTGTTAAGTAAATACCCAGGAGTGGAAATTTTGGATTGTATGGCAAGTTTATAACTAACTATTAAAAAACTATCCAGGGCCTGGCGCGATGGCCTAGCAGCTAAAGTCCTCACCTTGAGCGTGACAGGATCCCATATAGGCGCCGGTTCTAATCCCGGCGGCCCCGCTTCTCATCCAGCTCCCTGCTTGTGGTCTGGGATGGTCCAACCCTTTGGAACCCTGCACCCACGTGGGAGACCTGGAGGAAGTTCCTGGATCCTGGCTTCGGATCGCCACAGCACCAGCGTTGCAGTCACTTGGGGAGTGAATCATTGGACGGACAGAAGATCTTCCTCTCTGTCTCTCCTCCTCTCTGTATATCTGACTTTGCAATAAAAATAAAATAAATCTTAAAAAAAAACAAACAAAAGCAAACTCTCCAAATTTTCTGTGATGGCTATACAATTTTATGTTCGTATCAGCATTGTGCAAGAGCTCTGGCTCCTCTGCACCCTTGCTACCCTGTGGTATTGTATCAGTATTTTTACATGTAAGCCGCTATAATTTATATGTATAGTATATCCTTAGGATATATAGGTAAATGTATGCTTGTTAATATAGGTAAATGTATTCTTATTAATCAATTTTGTAATTCCTTTTGTGAAATAACTGCTCATAAATTTCCTCCATTTTTAAAGATTATTTATTTTTATTGCAAAGTCAGACATATATAGAGGGGAAGAGAGAGAGGAAAATCTTCCATCTGATGGTTCACTCCCCAAGTGACCGCAACTGCAGGAGCTGAGCCTATCCAAAACCAGGAGCCAGGAGCTCTTTCTGGTCTCCCACATGGGTGCAGGGTCCCAAGGCTCTGGGCCATCCTCGACTGCTTTCCCAGGCCACAAGCAGGGAGCTAAATGGGAGGTGGGGCTGCCAGGACATGATCCGGCACGCACAGGGGATCCTGGCGCGCACAAGGCAAAGACTTTAGCTGCTAGGCCACCACACAAGGCCCAAATTTCCTCTATTTTTAATTGAGTTATTTGTTTACTTGGAAGTTCTTTATGCACTCTGGATGAAACATACTTATCAAATATTTTTAGCTGTTTTGCAAAGAATTGAGCCTGTGTTGTCAAGCTTGCATATTTAACCAGGGATTGAAAATATCTTAAAAGATCACATCTTTACTAAACATGTACAGGCCTTTTTTTCTTGCTAGTATTCACTGAACAATTCAGTGTAACAATTTACATCTCTGCCCTTAAATTGTGGTAAGTATGGTAAGTAATCTAGCTATGATTTAAAGTGTGAGAATGTATGGGAACTAAATGCAAATATGGTGCAGTTGTATCTAAGACTCTGGGGCATTCATATTTTTGATGTCCACTGGGTAGTCAGGAAATGACCCTCCTGCAAGTACTGATATACACCTGCATTTTATATCAATCTTTGACTGGTTTTGTTTATCATTTTCTTACTGTATTTTGAAAAATAAATATTTTTCATTTTGACAAAATCCAGGCTTTTGGTATCCTGTTTAGGAAATCTTTGTTTAACTTGGAAAATCAGATTTTCTCCCACCTTTTATTCGATAATTTTTACAGTTTTAGCTCTTAAATTAGGTCTAAGATGATTTTGTTATTCTTTTTGTATGTGTGAGGTAAGGATTGAGATGTGCTTTTTGTTGTTGTTGTTTGTTTTTTGTTTTACATATGGGCATCCATTTTTCCATGCACTGTTTATTGAAATTTGTCTTTAATGAATTATCTGAATAACTCTATAGAAATTAAATTGAATGAATATGTGTAGGTCTATCTCGGGATTCTGTTTTGTATCATTGAACAATGTGTTTGTTCTTCTGGGAATATCATGTTGTCTTGATTCTTCTGGCTTTATAGAGTCCAGAAATACAGCAATAGATGTCTTCCAGCTTTGATCTTGTTTCAGCATTGTTTTGGCTACCAGCTTAACTGACTTTTAAAAACCAGTTTTTCTCAATATTGATTTTCTTTTTTTTTTTTTTTTGCCACTTTTTGTATTTTATCTGTTTGTTACTCTTTTCTTTGTTAGTTCTGGGCTTAATCTTCTGTTATTTTTTTAGGTTGAAACTTTGGATTAATGACTTGAAATCTTTGCTGTTTTATAATATCAGCATTTAATGCTGTACATTTTCTTCTAATCACTGCTTTAGCTGCATCCCATAAGTCTTAATATTTTGTATTTTTTTCCCAAAATGTTTTCTAATTAACCTCATAGCTTCTTCTTTGATCATAAGTTATTTAGGTGAGTGATATTTAATTTCCATACATGTGGAGATATTGCAAATATCTTTCTGTTTGACTTTTGCTCTAATTTTAATGTTGAGAGAGTACATACTTTATATGTTTCCAATCATTTGAAGTTTATTAAGAGTTTTTAAGACCCTGAATATTATCTATCTTGATGAATATTCCACAAGTACTTGAAAGCACTGATATTTTCTGTTGCTGTTGTTGTTGGGTGAAGTGTTTGAAAAATTCCAATGAAGTTAGTTGATTAAGTCTACTGTGTCTAAACTGATCTTCTATTTGTCAGTTGCCCTGTGACGTTATAAATGCAGTTCTAGGAGAAAAGAAAGAAATAAAACATTTTAAAAAGGGAAGGAAGAAGGGAAGGGAAAGGAAAAACGAAAGAAGGACATGCAGATCCTATGGTTTAAAGTGTTAATAAAACAAGGGTTAGGGACCCAGGTTGTGGTACAATAGGTGAAGGCACTAATTGCCAGCATTCCATTTCAGAGTACTGGTTCAAGTCCTGGCTGTTCTGCCAACACTCCAGGTTCCCGCTAATGAGCCAGGAAAAGTAGAAAATGATTAGAAATATTTAAGCCCCTGCCACCCATATAGGAGACCCAGGAAGAGTTCTTGGCTTCTAACTTTGGCCTGGCACACCAGACGTTTGGTGGAGTAAACAAACTGGTGGAAGAGCTGTTTCCCAATCACTGCCCTTCTATATGTTTACATATATGTTGGAAAGACAAGGTGATAAAGACTGGAAGCTAACAAAGATTCCCTTCTCTTTTTTATTTTATTTTTATTACAAAGTCAGATATACTGAGAGGAGGAGAGATAGAGAGGAAGTGGAGCTGCCGGGATTAGATCCAGCAGCCATGTGGGATCAAGGCAAGGACCTTAGCCACTAGACCACGCTGCCGAGCCCGATTCCCTTCTCTTTTTGAAACACAATTTCTACTTCTCAGGCTCTCAAATTTCTCACCCAAAGATTCAATCCCGTTGAAATATTCCCATTTTCCTACAAAGAGCCAAAATTCCAAGGAAAACTAGCAGGTATGAGCCCTGCATCTTCACCATGCATAACATACAAAAAAAATTATCTTCACACAAATGACGTTTTAAAACAAACCATACTTTTACTTCAAGTGCAAACATCTAGATGCCACCAGAGACTAAAATGTGAGAGCTACCAGGAGCTGGAAGGCTAAAACCGTTGATGAGTGAGATTAATTCCATAAGATTAGAGTGTAAATAAATAAATAAATAAGAATAAATAAACAAATAAATAGCACAGTAGACCAAGAAAATGATTTCCCGTGGGTGTGACTATAGGTCTTCTGTTCTTTTAAGTTATTTATTTGATTTCCCAAAACGAATTGAAATGAATGAGAATCTAACTATGTTGTTCACATTTAATTGAAGGATTCCAAATGTCAAGTTATTTGCAAACAAATTCTTACTGAAAATGATTGCTTTATGTTTTATAAATTAGAAGATTCAACTTAACACCCCTGAGATGCCAGGCACCCTGATGGTGCTGGAATTTCAACTTGTTAAAAATACTACCACATTGATCAGTGCTCAGGACTGGTCTACATTTTCTGCAGAACAGTAATCCTGGAGCTCATGAGGAGTTATGACTGTGGGATGTAGGCATCTTTACAAAGAAAAAATTACAGGAGGTAGTGATATTTCCTTTAGCAAGTAAATCTTTTCTTTTAAGACTTATTTGTTATTAGAAAGGCAATCTTAACAAGAATGTTACATTAACATTATTGCACTTGCACTTATATCCTACAACTGTAATTTTCATCTTTCTGTTTCCTTTTCCCTTTCTGCTGCTGGGAAATTTATACCTAATATCTGTCAATTTTACTAAAAGGACAAAAAAAATCAACAGTAAAACTATAGACTCTGTCTCTTAGGATCAAATAGCATCATAAGTAAATGTCCCTCTAATAGGAAGCTAAAATAGATCGATCCATTTTAAGGAGGGAAATGTAATGTAAATTGTGTGTGAGCAATGTAATAAATTCATTTCCCCTGGCAACTTGTGCCTACAGTTCTACATTTCTGTGAAAATAGGCGCTGAGGAGAGTTCTCTGGGGGAGTTGTTACCACACAACCAGTTGAGTTTTGCTTCCTATGTTGTTAAAATTGTTATTATTCTGATTTAACCTAAGACCCTTGTTAGTGTTGTACTTTCTGTGGCTTTCTCTCTGACTTTATTTGTGTTTCTCACTGGTTGCAATGAAATGGCATTTTCCTGACAACATCCCAAGCAGTGCAGAGTTCATCCATTATCGTACTATTGCATTTACAACTTCTGACGGCATGTGGTAGTCACTGTAACCAATGTGTGTACATGGCTGGGTAATTTACATATCTCAGAGAGATGATCTCAAACTACTCAATCCTGGATAGTAGGAAATAAGAAGTTTCCCATTTTACAGTGGAAGGAATAGGCATTCTCAAGGATGTGTGACTTGCTCCAGACCATATTGTGAGGCTTAGTGCTTTCTTATTTGACCTTCATCCTCCATCATGGAGTTTGACTAGTCATGTGTTAGATCCAAATCAGCATTCAAGAATGAGTGAATCCCCACTTCACCTAGGTTGCAGTGACTGAGCCAAAATCAGGATGACCCTGCCATGGATTTGTCCCTCATGATATATTGGCACAGCTTCACGAACGGAGTCATTTAGGGTCTCTGCCATTTGCAGGGGTGTGGCTGTCCATGGCCAACTGAGAGCAGTCCAAGTCTTCAGCTGTAGCCCATGTTCCTGACCAGCTGGCCTTGTTCTATTTGATTTCCTTGGGTGGGATTGCCCCACATCAGCACCAGCTGTACCCTTTTCCTTTTGGATTTGTGGTCATTATTAACAGTGCTCAGTACTTTAGCGTTCCTTAAGCAGCTTTCTTAAATTTCCTAGGTTTAGTTTTCTGTCTACAAATCAGGTGTAGCAGCACCACCAACCTCCCTTCATACTTGAGATGAACTTGTTTGGCCTATTTGCCTAACATGAGGTCAAGAATTTCTTTGTAATGAATCCAAAGTCGAAATGTTTATAATACAGTTCTGTTTTCAGAAAGAGTGAAGCACACACAGACATTCCATTGTCAAATCTATAGACAGCAAGGCTGACTTTCAGGTTTTGCCAGGCTGTAACATCTGCATCTGTAACCTGCTCCCCAGATGGCCCTTTCAATTCCCAGGCAGCATGTTTGAAGTCAAGGAAACAGAATAGACCATTCTATCCTACTCTAGAGAAAGCAATGAGTGAGTTTAATTTATTCTCCTTCCATGTGTGAGAAGAAATTGCTCAGCTCCTGACCATCCCTTAGTAAGAAGTAACTAGCTAATGGCAACGAAGCCCCCAGATCAACGATTCCTCCATCCTCTTCACCAGTCAGGTATCCACCTGCAACTCCTCAGGAAATGTGCATTTTAGGGAGTGCCTTCCTTCCAGAGCTCTCTTGTGAGCCCCCTCTTTTCCTCTTCTGTGATTCATGGAGAGTATGCTTTGTTTTTTTCACAGCTTTTTGATTCATTCCTACTATATCTTGGTTCCTTTGCCCCAAGCAAGAAATATCTCCATTCCTTAGATGCCTCTGCTGGCAGAGCTGCTGTGAATAGAGTTCTCCAAGGCTTAGACCTTTGGCTGTGAGCCATGGACTATATCTCAGTTGCTTGTCGCAGTTGGTGAGTGGCCTGAGTTCTTGGCTGTACTTTCCTTCCCAGCCAGAAATCCATCATCTCAAGCTATCCAAGAGCCCAAGGTTCAAGAATGTAAAGTAGGGGAGCAAGCCAATACTTGAACTTGATCCTTCTGAATAAACATTCTAAACATGGCCTCAACAACTCTACTCTTGTTTCCAGCACCTGGCATTGATTCTCCCACCCAACCTAGCAGGTACAGGATGAATACTGGGTGGTTGCCCACTCAGTAGCCTCGAGTGTAACTCTACCCTTCCTATACCTATCTCTTTATGACAAATGGATTTTACTGTAACTGGGAAAGGTTTCTTTTGAAAAGCCTAGAAAGGTTGGAATTTAGCCTATAGTGGTAACCAGACTCTCTGTGAGGTTGAATTTCTGACAGACATTCACTGCAACATTAAGAGAGTGAGGAATGGCAGAGGGTTTGGAAGCCCGAACACATTTCCTCAGAGCTTTCAATATTGTTTTTAGTCTTCCGACATCAGTCATCTTTAGAATGGGGAATGTGTTTCTATATAAAATGTTGCCTGACAGCAGTGTAGATGAGGTGTGTTATGGTGCATTAGTGTCTTAATTTTTTATATATTTTCTCAGTTTGATGACCATCGGAGAAATCTGGGGCAATAGAACACAAGAAAAATAAATCTTAAGGGGACAGAGTCAAGGGTAGTGGAGATTGATCATTTGAGAAAGAACAGCATAAAAACCAAAGACTATTAAGCATTAACTTTCTTTCCCTTGATACTTTCTTATTAAGAAGCTAATACCACTGAAAACAGGTGAAGGAATAGAAAAATGTCCATAAAATGTAAGGCATAGCCTGCTTTCGTCTTAATTCTACTCTGAATTAAGGCAGCAGAAACCAACCTAACAGCAAGGGAGGCAAAAGGCAGTAGTGACAGCGGGAGAGGTGCATGTCATCAGGAAAGAGGGACTTAGTAACATTCAGGTACCATGTTGGTAAAATTCTGCACTGCCCACACAACTTGCAGGCCCAGCTTTTAGTGTAGGATTTTTTTTTAAAGTATCTATTTGAAAGTTGGAGCTACAGGGAGAGAGAGAGAGAGAGAGAGATCTTCCATCTTTTTACCTTCCCCATTTGTGAGTATATTGTAGCCTACCAATTACCTATTGTGAAGAACGTTATGTGCAAATAGCCATTTGGATTCCTGCTTTCAGTTCTTTTAGGTATATAACCTAAAGCAATGTGTCTGGATTGTATGGTGATTCTGATTTTTTGGAGGAACCTCCATACTGCATTCTGTAGCAACTTTACATTCCCTCCAACAATGCACAAAGGTTCCCGTTTCTCTGCACCCTTACTTCTGACATTTTTTTGCAACTAATTCACTTTTTTTTTCAAAATGTCAGTCATGCCATGAAGGTCCAATAAACACTGTAACCCATGTCTGTCCTGTGCATAGAGAGAATCAGATGTCCACAAGCCTCTGGTGGAATGTGTGGTCCCTAATCCCCACCATCAAGGAGTGGTCTGGATGACCTAACTTGTCAAGGATGATGACTTCAGGTCACAGACTCTGGGTGGTGCTGCTTCAGCTCATTCTGACTTTCTGTGCATTGAAGCAATCCCCTGGTATCAAAACCTGATGTTCATTCTCCCTCTCCAAGGGTGTTTAGCAGTAACAAAATAAAGTCAAAGGAAAAGAAGAATCTTGTGTTTTAATTGAATCTGATTCATAAATATTAAACTGAATCTGATTTGTGAACATTCAAAAGTCCTGGTCAATATCATCCAAGAAAAATAATTTCTCCTCTCATTAAGGGTCTAGACCTCGTTTCTGCAGGTGTTTTGTGACTTTTGGCATTTTTGGATCTGACAGTTGAGTCAGAGGGAAAATGTGGACTCCTTATTGCATTTTCAAATTTTATTTTCTGATTGAACATGTTTGTCAAATCTGCGACTGCACGGTGGTAGAAGACTGTGTCCAATGACGATTTTGTATTTGTTAATTTATTTTTGCAACTGAAGACAGTCTATAAACTGTAGCAATACTATGGGACAAATATTCTCATTTGCCTTAGTGTATGTTCCAGCCTAGACTGGGATACAAGTAGCAAAAAAGCAAGTAGAGATAGGTGCCTTGTTCTGCTTTAAAAGACACCAATATTCTCAAGAAATGGCATCTCCTGTAATAGAGGACAGTCAATTTTGGGAAACAATTTGAAAGGATACATATGAGCCCATGTGGCGATGGGTAAAGGAAAGAATGTCTTTAATTCACTCTCCCTCTGAAATCCCATATTCGGTGCAATGTTGGGTGCAGTAGTTAAATGCCATTTAGGAAGGGCTTATTCCATTATAGGAGTGCTTGGGTTCAAATCTCAGCTCCACCTCCAATGGTAGCTTCCTGCCTTATTATGTAAACAAATATGTTTAAGGCTGCTGTATAAAGAAAACTAAGATACTTCAAATGGAAGATAAAATTTTAATCTTTGGTACAGAAAAGCATTATATATCTATTCAGTTCCAAATGGCTTTTAATCACCAGCAGTTCTGGTATCATCCTTGAGATATTTCAGAATAGTTGTCAAGGAAGTTCTCTCTAGTTGATTAATGAGGATAAATTGATTATGGTGACAAAGGGAGGAATTCATCATGTGTCAGCAGATACAGGTTTCTCAAAGGGTGTTACTTCAATTGCAAGGAATCTAGACACACCTAACTCAGTACCAAAATAATCTAGCAGCATCTTTGTGGAGGAGGGGCAGAGAAAAGGGTCAGTTTCACTTTTTACATTAGCTATTGTATCCTAGAAACTAGGTGCTTAGTTTTATTCCAGTATGGCTATGATCTTCCTTAACTTTCTACCAAAGAGCAACATACATACAGACCAGCAGTGATTGTGTGGGATTCTGACTGCTGTTGCTTTAAATCTACAAGTTAGCTGAGGGAGATTTGACATTTTACTGATATTCATGATTCTGATCCTTCTATTTGGCCCAATGCCATGTTGTTCAGTTTGTTTTCTCTTAATAGTATTTTACAGTTCCAGTGTACAGATCTTGCAAAACCATGAAGACTTGGGATCATTTTGTTGATTTTGAAACATCATTCCAAAACATAGTTAGGGTGTACTCTGGTAAGGTGAAGATCAAAGTCTCATTTTTCTCTTCAGATAGTTGGAGGGGCAGTGAAGCAGTATAGTTACCAATGGTGTGATCTGCCTGGCTGGGTATTTTTTCCATTCATTTAGAAGCTTTGTGCAGTTACCCAGGGCTGCTGAGCTGGCCTAATGCATGTGGCTGTTTCATTGCTTTGGAATGAAATTCTAATGTGGTGGGTTGTTTTCACCAATAAAGCCATGAGAATATAATTTATCCATTTCCAGAGTTCTTCCTGGAAGAACTGTATTTTTCACATATTTTTCAGGGTAGAGGTTAAATTAGTTAAATCAAGTTGCATTTCAGCAAGACGTCTATGATTGTCACTCATGCCAATTAATTCATTATTTTGAAAATTCAAAGGGGCATAAAGTTTATTTATGAGCCTGTATTGCTCAGTTTATTCAAAATAATAATATGCATTTGTCAAGCATTTCTAAAAGATGATTATATTTAGAAATTTTGATATTACATTTGCTTTGATATAAATCTTTTTATTAGGTTTCATTACCTAGATAATGAAATCCCTTCATGATTTATTCAAATCTCAGCCTCTAGTTTTTCAAAAATTACTTCTTACTTTACCAATGGAGAAATTATATTAATATGCCCTGCAATGTCAATGCAGTATAGTGATGTCCTTGAAGTTAGGTTTTCTTTCTTTTTTTTTTCTGTAGGCATTTCTAAACTCAAATTTCTATTAGTTTCAAGAGACCTTTCTCTTAGTAGATTATGTACACGTGAACTTAAAAAGCTTGGATTCTTTTTTTTTCCAGAACTTCCTTCCACTGCATGCATTACTATCATCCAGTTTTGAACTGCTTTCATGGTTCTTGGCCATAGCCATGATAATAACCTGAACTTGCTTTCCCCTCCTGTAATAATTATGTTCCGTGTATTATTTTATGGGGCTGTTATTATTATTCTCTATCTTCGGTAGAAAAGTACCTGAGCCAACTCCCAAAGGATCGTCTTTTCTGTCTCTGATTCACGTTTTCTCCTGTTGCAGATTGGATCTGAGGCCCCTCCCCAGCAGAGCCGGGTTGCTGCTTCAGTGAGCACAAGTGGAGCTAGTGCTGAGCCAGCTCGCCACGTCTTCTCCTTTTCATGGTTGAACTCCCTGAATGAGTGATGTGCATTCCAGCTGCTGCCACACTGTCTGCCTGGCTGCAATGCACACAGGCAGCAGGTGACTTAGATGGAGTTAACGTGATGCAGATGATGAATGGGACCGCCTCATGGGATTTCTGCAAAGGAAACAATAAAAACAAGCAAAATCTTTTAATCCCAGATGACTTACCTAACACATTGAGGGAAGAGAACACTTTGAGAAAATAGCTACAGTAAAGCATTGGGGAAAAGAAACTTGCTCTTACGCGAATCTTTTACTGTGTGGGAAAGATTAAGAAGGGTGTGTAGGTGTGATAGATGTGTATGCGTCGATAATGAGTGGCAAGTGTTGATGAAAGTAGGCACTACACTCTTGTCTTTAATAGGCACTAGCTGTTTGTTATGATATCATCGTGGCTCTTATTTCTTTTCCTCCTTAATGATGAGGGTGGTCAGTGAAACTCAGTGTCAGTTTAGTAGTGACTGATCTATCCATTGTGGATAAAAGGTAATCATTGACCAAAGCTATGAAATGTTCCACAAACTTGTCCTCATTTCCATAGTAGATGTCCCTGGGCATACGTCCAGAAATTCCTTTACCTCTGGTGATGCTTCAACAAGGCTGGAGCCCTAGGATGCCTCCTGTGCCGTTTTTCTGATTTTAGTTTTAGCTATTTGTATAGCTCTATTCATATGTCATACAGATATATGAAAAAGATCTTCCAGCTGGAGTTGTCTACTTTCTCAGTTGTCCACTGTGGCACCAATCTGGTAGGTAAACTATAGAATAGTTGCATATATTTAAATATATATGCACACATGACACACATTAATATATGTAAATTTAGACCATGTTTTATTTGTGATGCTGTAATGCCTCCCTCAGTATACAAATGTAACTTGACTCTGTACGAACTCTTAAATAAATGCAGTTTTAAAAAATTTAGTCTTATTGTGAGTCATTCGGTGCCTCCTATTATCACATTAATCTATTAGTCAGATGTATTTCAAGGGCCTCAGGGGAAGAAGTGTGCTCATTCATACAAATTAATTTCAAAGAATTGAACATGCAATTGTATTTTGTAAGAGTAAGCTACCAAGGCCAAATACATTGTAAAACTAATTAGGTGTGCTGTTTAAAAGGGAATAAACATAATCCATATTCCTTAGAATCAAAGCAATTAGGGTTGGCATAGACATGATATGACAGTTATTTATGTAGCTGTTAAAGTCACAAAGTTGCTTGAAATAAATTTTTTCCCAGGTGTCACTTTATAGCCAATAAATGTAGTTGTTTTTAAGTGGAGATGCTAACAAGTGTCTCCTATTAAAAGCAGTGATTGGAAAAATCATCAAAAAATTGTTTGTAATACTAAAGTCCTATCTTGATAAAGTGATATTCTCAAAGTAAAATAGAGAAAAATATATTTTTTAAAAGATTTATTTTCCACATTTAAAAATAAATTTTTAAAAAGCAGTATTTTGGCCGCTTAGTTTGGAGGAATATTTCCTCTAATCAACTCTTCTCTCTTTCGTTTGTCCCCACTCTCCGCAGCTATTTCACATCAGTCAGGGTTAAATATTTCCAATCTGATTGAACTTCTATTTGTGGAACTGCCAGGTGTCAGAGCTGGAAGCAACTTTCCCAGCTGCTTAAGTCAACCTCAGATGAGTCACCTCGGGAGCAGAGAGGAGCCCAAGCCAGTACAGGTCGCTGTGAGGCTCTGACATGAGTTTGTGTTATGTTTTTAGTAGGAAATAAAATGCGGGACGTTTGTCTTTCATTTCCTGCGCTGAACAAAGGGGGAAGCTAGGAGCTGAGGGCGTTTCCTTGTGTGAACATTGAAGAGGAAGAATAAAGGCACAACCACCTTTGCAGGTTTTATTAAAAATATAAATATTCTGCATTCTCTTACACAACCAAGTGATCAAGGATTGGAAAGACGTTTTATTACCGAGACGTTTACAAGAAAAAGTTGACTCAAAGAGCCTACAAGCTTCGTCTTACCCACCCACTCGGGAGCTGTATTTCATGCTTCGCCCCAACCACATTAACAACTGGGGGACTTCCATGTTTTCCGAAACCTTTCTCCTCTCTCGGGGGGGTCTACATTCTTTGAAACATGGCCATGAAGAAGCTTAACAGGGAAAAACTAAAGGAAACAGGACAAAGCATTGTTGTCACTGCAGGTGAATACACTTTGTGCATGCTAATTGGGGGTAGAGACTTTCTCCCCGTACATCCTCTATATTTCAAGCTATATAAAAAATAAACAACTGATATCAGAGCAGCGCTATGGTACAGAATACTTTGTTTAAATGATTTGTGCTGAATGCAGACTCTTTGGTTAAATGCACCGCTTCATTTCCCAATAATCTCCATCAGTTTCCTGTTGCTGTGGGCTTGCTGCGCTAACTGCTCGGCCCTGGCCATTTCCAACACTTCCCGCAGAAGGTGGAAGGTGAGATCCAGGGAAATGGGGGGTTCCTCGGAGCGCCTCTCCCTCTCCGGTGCCTCCTGGTGGTCGCCCAATGCGCCCTCGGCGCCGATCTCTGCCGGGCTCGCGCGGCTGTCCAGCGAGCGCGCAGACAAGGGCAGCTGCTGCAGCAACACGCGGAAAAAGTTGCCAGCTGCCTGGTCCGGCGAGGGGCGGCCGCTGTTGCCGGGGCCGGCGAGGGGCGAGGAGGCGGGCGAGAGCGCGGCTGCGGGGCTCCTGCCGAGGTTGCCCAGGCGGAGGAAGTACTCCTCTCCTATGCGGAGCAGGACTGGCCGAGGCTGCGGCTGTTGAGGCTGCGAGGGCGGCGGCGGCGGCTGGAAGAAATCCAAGGGCTGAGGGACCTGCAGGGCCTGCCGGATGCCGAGAACGGGCCCCCGGCGCAGGAGGGCCCTGCAGGGCGGGCAGGGCAGGAGGGCCACCAGCAGGACACCCGCCGACACGAGCAGCGGCAGCCGCATGTTAGGAGCACTGGCTGCTGCAGAGCCGGGCGGAGGGCGCAGGAGAGCGGGCGAGAGGGAAAGAAAAGAGTTGGTGAGAGTTGAGCTCTGCTGGGGGACGCCTTCGGAGGTCTCCCCACGGGACACCCATGGACGTGCCAGGCCCAGACTGGGGAGGTTGGAGGGGAGGGGAGTGGGGGGAGTGGTGCTGTCCGCGGTACTGAAGCTGCCTTTCCAGAACCTCAGGGGGTTGGGATGCCCTGGGAGCTCACTCCAGAGCCCATCCCTCACCTGGCAACAGCTAGCCTAAACATTGGAGATATCTAATGGGACAGTGTCTGAGTCGTCTTCTCAACGACCCTCCCCACACCAACTGATATCTATATCCCCCTACTCCTGCCCCAGAGTAGAGCAAAACAAAGCCAAACATTGGAAGACCTCACCTGCTCTGACAATCCCCTTTTAAGGTATTTCAGAAATTTCCTCCAAACCCCCCTCCTCCTCTTCTTTCTTCTTTGGTTCCTCCTCCTCACCTACTGCACTCCTCGTCTTCCTCCTTTCTCCATCCCAGTCCTTGCTTCCTTCTCTCTCAAGTCGGGATTGATGGTAAGCACAACGGGGCTTTTCCCCCCTTACCACGAGGGTGGAATAACTGACAATTTCAGGAGACTGAGCAACCGTCTAAGTTTGCTTTTGCCATTATCTCAGCTACTCTAGGGACTGCATGTAAAATCAGCGCACACAAGCATCCATCTCCCCTCCTCCCGCGCGGGGGGGGGGGGAGTGTTCTCTCTCTCTCTCTCTCTCTCTCTCTCTCACACACACACACACACACACACACACACACACACACACACACACACACACGCCAGCCCGCCAGGCGGGACAGGGCAGCCTGCCCAGGGAAGGCGCCTGAACCGCGGCTCCGGCAGCCCAAAGTTGGAGGCGCGCTCCGTCCAGGCACTCCCTACCTTCCCCGGGGCTGCACAGGTGAGCAGGAAGCTGCCGCCTCTCTGCAGAGGGTCCTCGCCTGGCTTGGAGCTGGAGGTTTTCTCCCCTTCTCCTTTCTGTCGCCTCTCTCTTTTTCTTTCCCACTTCTCCTTCTCTTCCGTCTCTCAATGGACTTGGGTTCTGAGTTTCTCCACAGCTCAGGCTGGAGTGGGGTTTTATAGCGTCGACCCTCTTCAGAAAGCACGCAGCATTTGCCTAATAAGCTGACGCTCTCTTGACAGCTCGATTGCGTGCTGCCTCTGCTCCTGCATAAATCATAGGGCCCCGCCAAGGAGCCAGGGACAGAGTTTTTGCTATTTCAACACTGAATCTCACATCCAATTATATCAACAGATATTTATCGCCTCCTTGGTGACGTCAACGAGCCCTAAAATGGAAGGGTTTCTTGTGACTTGTCCATTGATAAAAATTCTTGAATGAAATTTCCCAAGTGGAAAAACGTACTGACCTCTTACTAGGGAAGGCCAACCAGAGGGGAGGATCAGAAAAGAGACGGCAAGCGGGAGGGTAGACCAGCAGGGCAAGTAGGAAGGAAGGGAGGTCTACCCTAATCATTTTGCCTGAAAAACCATAGGCAGTTGGTCACCATGGGTGTACCCATGGAGACTCTCTGCCTTCTAACCCCTGACTGCTTGTCTTTGGATCTGAAGATACCACCTTGCTGGAAATACTTTCCCAATATCTTTCAGCCTGGAGAGGAACGAGAACCAGGACTCCTTGGGAGGCCATCCAGTTTTTTAGCTTCTGTTTGCTTTTGCCTTCAGGAGCAGACAATGGAATTCTAGAGGCAAGACCCATCAGTCTGTTGAGAAGCAGCTCAGAATTTTCAAATGATGGCAAGAGCGACTCTCATGATCAAAGGGCATATACCTGTCTCAGTTACAAGTCTCAGATAGTCACCAATCCCCTTGCTTTTCCTTTCAGAATCGGAAACTAATTGTAGGCTTTTCTATTCCCAAATGAAACAGTGAAAGCACCAGGGAGAGATGCATGGATTAAACAGTCTTTATTTACCTTACTCAGTGCAAACCCAGCGAGAGAGGCACCCATTGTACCACCATATACTGTTGGAATAGGCTAACTGCATGAGAGCAGGCCTGTATTCATCAGTTTCACGTTTTCATTTATGAAAATGGAGTCCGTGAAAATGTAATCATATTTATTTTTCTTCAAACTGCTATCAACATCCTTGATAGATTTTGTATCAGAAGCATTCGTGTTATTTTTTTTAATCCTTCAGTTTTCCGAATTCAAATGTGCTCCACATCAGCCTGATATATGAATGCTCTTTGGCAGGACTACAGAATGGAGGGGTAGGCCTATAACAACCACATTCAAATTTGGAGATAATACTATCGTATAGAAGGAAGCAGCTGCCTTGAATTCTGCAATTCAAAATGTTATTCCAAACTCTGAGGTCTGATTCAATTCAACCTCCAGATTACCATCAGAGCTGTTTACCAGAAATTTCCTGCTTCTCGTTTCTGGTTAGCTCTACTGCTTCCTTTGTAGGTAACGTGACAAATGAGGCAATGCATATTTCAACTCTGCAACAGCTCTTAGAGGCAAAAAGAAGGGAGGGAGAGAAAAGCTGTTTCCAGAGATGTCAACCCATACTTGGATCATTACACTCAGGGGGTAACTTTTGACACAGAGCCAAGGAGAAAACGTGCCCGAAGGTGTGAGTTGTTGCTAATAGGTCATGGCTAGGGAAAATGATTGAGCTCCTGCAGGAGAGCTGTGTTTTAGACTGGTAAGAAGACATACAGAACCACAGATGGGTTATTGAGGGCTTCTCTTTAAAAGCTGAAATGGATGTCAACATTTTTGCCTGCTTTCCTTTGTGATTTCTTCTCCACCTCCATTGGTAAACATTAGCTAAGATGTCAATCTGGAAATGGAAACTTGACTTGAAAAGGAAGATTTCAGGTAAATGGACTCAGAAGAGGAACTAGGAAAGAAACGGACTGGAAATTGAACTGGTGGGACCTAAGAATTAACTTTAGCTAAATCCCAAGCTTTGGGCTCTGACCAATCCAGTACTCCTTCAGCTCTGTCTTCCTTTGGGCGGTATGGGGAGTGTGGTTTCAGTTTAGCTCTCTCATCACCATTGAGTCCTTTGAGGGTTTCCCTAAGAATAAATTATAGGGCATTACAACTTACCCCAAAGGTAGTTTTCATTAAATCCTCAAACAGAGAGATCACTTGAATTAAGTGCAAACCAGAAAGGTTCTTGACTTACTAAAAGTCACCCAGGTAATTAGTGGTAACGTTAGAATTAGAACTCAGTCTATATTATTTATATAACAACATCCATTTCCTTTTCCAGCAGAAAGTCAAGGACAAATTGCAGTGAGAAGGTGAGATTAAACAAAGCAATGTATTCCTATTTCCTTATATTTGTAAAACTAAGGTGTGAGAACACAGAGATACTCTACATGCTGGTGCCCCTGGATTCTCATATTAAATCTCTAAGTATACATACTGCATTTACCTTTGAGCCAAAACCAGTAATTACAACATGGGGTTTTGGAAATGCATTGCCCATTTAAAATGAATTAACTTTATTTTTCCTCTGTCTGTGACAACTGGAAAAAATAATCTTTTCATAAAATCATGACCAAGATGTGACTAGAGAAGTAATATATTGAAGAAAATATACATGTTGAGTAAACTAAATATCTGACTCCATAAAAATCACCACAAATACATCTGATCTTACATGTAAGAATAACTTCTTGAAAGTTGTCGTTCTCCGAGGAGCAAATTTAGAGGCTGGCATTGTGGCATAGCAGAATAATTCGCTGCCTGAAACTCCAGTGAAAGATGTGCACCTGCACTCACGTGGGAGACCCAGAAGAAACTCCAGCCAGTGCCATGGCTCCCAGCTCTGATTTAGCCCAGCCTCAATGGTTATGGTCATTTGAAGAGTGAATCAGCAGATAGAAGTTCTCGCCCTGTCTCTCTCTTTTCTCTCCCTGTGACTCTACCTTCAAGATAAATAAATCTTTTTTAAAGTGTAAATATTTGAGAATCTAGAACACAACTGAAAAAATAGGAGCACAAAAACAGTGATTACTCCATGTTTTAAATTATGCTTTAGTAGCAACAGGAAAGGGCCAAAGATATAAGGTATAATTAAAATAGACATGCACAACAGTCTAATGAATAAAGAAATATCAGAAACAATAGGAACTGCTTGCCATATTTTTGTCACCTGCATCTGCTTGTAACTTCACACACTTCTATTCAGCAGAGCACATAACAAATATTCCAATTTTGCTAACTTAAATACTGACTAAAATAAATCCACTTCCCATCCCCACAACACAGCCTTCAAAACTGCCCAGGGAATGGACAAATGCTTTGGTAATTATTGGTGACTGTGCTGTAGATGGATTAGTAACTACCTCTGCTTCTAGAGAGGGGCTAGAGGAAGACTCAGTGCTTTCTAACTGCTTCCCCAGGAACAACAGCTTGCATTAGTCGCTTTCGATTATCAATGTCATACATCTTCCTAATGGAAGAGTTGGAGAAATCAAAAAATTATAAAGAAGAATACAAATCTCTCAGAATGCCAGAATCTAGATATAAGCACATTGAATGCTTTGTTGTTTCCCTTGAGTGATTTTCCTGAGCTCATCCATTTTACATAACGGAGTTAACACTGTGCTCCTAATTGTGAAATTCTGCCTTCTAAAAAAATCCTCTTCTTTAAAAACTTAAAAGTAATTGACCTCTCCTGGGTGCTGGGAGGGCTCCTTCTTCACTGCCTGCATTTCTGTTGTCAGCATTTTCATCCTCCTCCACGGGCTCCTCTTTTACTTGCCCTGCTCCCTGCCCACCTGGCTGTGGACCATTTGCTGCTGCTTCTGCATCTTGTCTGCTCAGCCACCATCTCCTCTTGTCTGCTCTCCCTGAGGCAGAAGTTTGTTCGACTTTCTCACTTACTTGTGCTCCTTATCCTTTTCTTTTCACCATTTGTGGTTTATAAAGGGGAATTTTAAAAAGTTCATGGAAAGATTTGAAATCCTGGAGAAAGGGGATTGTTGCAGCTGTTAGCATGCCATTTAGGACACTATATCCCATATTAGAGTGCTTAGGTTCAATTACAGCTTTCTGCTAATGTGTTCCTTGGAAAGCAGCAGATGATAGCTCAAGTTTTTGGGTCCCTGCCACCCATGTGGGAGACCCAGAATAAATTCCAGGCTATTGACGTATGTCTGACCCAATTCCAGCTGATGGACATTTGGGAAGTGAGCCAGCAAATGGAAGATGTTTGCCTACCCTATCTCTGCTTCTTTCAAATAACATAAAAAATAAGAAACAGCTGTTAGAACAGTGCTTTGAACTCATGCGTAGTTTTATATATATATACATACATGTATGTATATATGTGTATATATACATATAATATACATAATATACATATATATGTGTATACATACAATATAATATACATATATTATATGTATACATACATGTATATATGTATGTATGTATGTTTTCCATGAACTTGTTAATGACCTCTCAAATGTGTTTTGGAAAGATCCCCTCCAAATGCAGTGTGTGAGTAGATGGGAGAAACAATGAGACGGTTCTACCTTTGGAACCCTTAGACAGTAAGTGGCTGAGGAATGACAGGAGCTACAGCCACAGAAGGCAATGAGAGAGTCCAAGGCATGCAAGGTCATCCCCTGGAGAAGCTACCAGGGCATCTGCTTAGTTCCCATCCATCAATAATCTTCTTGGCACCCCGAAGTTGTCACTAGGTGCTTTATTGCCTTCCATGAAAAAGTGAAGAAACTTTCAGAACTTCGGAAGTAATACACCCCTGGGGAAATGACTCAGAGCATGATGTTTCTGCTTCTCTAACAAGCCTTGGACTTGACAGACATGACTGACCTTTCTGTTTACATCATAATACATTGAATTTTCTGTTTTAGGCTCCAGATAATGGATGGAGGGCAGTGAGAGGATGTCTGCGAACTTTCTGTTATGAACGGCAATTTGCAGGAACTAATCATCTTACAATGGTTGGTCCAAAGAAAGAGATCCATCACCCAAGCATGTTGATGGGTATTTATATTCATGAACATTGCTGGGCTCTGGAAGGAGATTTCTCAGTGAAGCCTCCTCGGAATGCTCCTGGTATTCCAAAGAGGGTCTGGAGAAAAGGGAAAGAAAAGTTAAATGTGGGGGGGGGTTCTATTGAAGAAGTTTTTCATGTTTAAATTTCTTATCCTGTAGTGTAAATCTCTGCAGCTTCAGCATTCTCCAGATTTCTTTGACCTATAGAGAAAATAAAGGGACTCACTGGCAAATATAAGCAACCCAGAGGCATTTTTTGAGGAGTCCAGCTAGACTTTTTAAGTCCATGATTAGAGCTGCTTGTAATTTTCTACCACTTTTGGGAGAAATTCTAGAATAACACTTTTTATTTTTTACCCTTAAAAAGGGGGCCTCAGGATATGGAGATGTGTCTATATTCAGTTCTTCAGAGAATTACCTGCCTGGGATAAGGTCACTACACAGCAGGGAGCTGCCAAGCTCTGAATCGCCACCCACGACATAGTCAAGTCTGTACATTTCCAAGGCTGGGCTAGGAGTTGGTCTGTACATTGAGTTAACCCAGTGGAAACACATGGGCCTACTTTTCAAGGAAGAACCCTCTCCAAAGTAGGTTGCCAAGGATGAATGTTTTTCATAAAAGGCATCCAATTCTTCAAGAGGCAGTCAGCAGTGAGGGACGCAGGGAGGGCAGAACTATGTGGACAGCCAATTTTCAGGAGTTGTGGTCTTCAACTGTATCATTCCTAGTTGTGGAATTAGACTTTTTGCAAAGCCTAGAGCAAGATATTATCTCTGGAGTTTCTGTCATCCAATCTATGGGAAGTTCACTGTTGGCTTGCATCGTGAGCGCTTCTGTCACATCTTCCCTGGGTGTGCTTGTCTGTGTGTTGCCCAGCTCGACTCTGAACTGACCTCCTGCTTCCTTGTGGTTTGCGATTCCTAAAACATAGCTCACTCATGGTGAGTATAGACTTTTGGACAGTAATTATATTTGCTGTGTCCCATTTAGGAAAAGGACCACATACATTTGGGGTGATCCTGTAACTCTGAAAACCTGTGACTCCTTGAAGCCCGACTCTGGAAAACTTATATCTGGGAAAGAAGGGATCTATCTGCTTTGCAACATTAACACTTGTTTTTTGCATGAATTTTAGGAGTGATCTGAACAGCAATGTTCAGGATAATAGAAAAGACTTAATGGCCTCAAGCAGTAGTGAAGTTCAGTGCTCCTAGTCATAGAGTTAAATATAGACATATATTTCTGATTCTCACCTAATTTTCCAACCTGTTTTCTCTGTGCTTTAACTCTTTATGGCTTTAAAATTCTGCCAAGTTCTCATGTATTTTTGTCTTACCAGCACCAACAATAGTTGTAATAATGGTATTTTAGTTGAATGGGTAATTGCAATTATTTAACCTGTTAGATTTCTTCCTTAAAAACTGTTTTTTAATTTTCTGAAATAGAGCGATGCTTTTGTTGCTTCCCCCTAAAATTCCTATGTCAAGGCATAATTCTCAGTATGATGAGATTTGAAGGTAAGTCTTGGAAGCTGGTTAGATTGCTAAAGCAGTGACCCCACGAATGGGATCAGTGGTGCCCTTTCTGTGTGAGATATGAAGGATGGTGCAATCTCTGTCTCTTCCCTCCATTCCCTGCCGTGTGAGGGCTCAGTGGGGAAGACAGACATCTGTGAACCAGAAAAAACCCTCAGCAGACACTGGATCCACTGGTGACTTGATCTTGGCTCCTTCAGCACTGTGAACAGTAAATGCTTGTTTAGGACATGCAGTCTGCGGTATTGTTATAGCTACCCTAACTGACTATGATGAATGGCACTTATAATTTTTGTTGGTATTGTCACTTGTTCTAATCTCTTTGTTTGACAATTTTACTACAAAACTTTTGGGGCCTGCATTGTGGTATAAGCACTAGGCTTCTTCCTCTTGCAATGCTGGCATCCCAAATGAGCACTGTTTTGAGTCCTGGCTACTCCAGTTTCAGTCCAGCTCTCTGATTATGGACTGGGGATGCAACAGAAGATGGCCCAAGTCCTTGGGTCCCTGTACCCACATGGGAGACCCAGATGAAGTTCCTGGATCCTGCCTTCAGATTGGCCCAGCTCTGACCATTGCAGCTCTTTGAAGGAATGAACCAGCAGATGAAAGATCTCTCTTCTCTCTCTTTCTCTCTCTATGGCTCTACCTTTCAAATACAAATAAATAATTAAAAAAATAATAAAACTTCTCATAGCAGTTGTACACCCTTCCTGAGGGCACACACTAGACTTCTAAGTATAGCTATTGTTAGACTATAGCAATAGAACTCTGACTATATGACTTCCTACTTGGGTGGCCTCGGACAAGTTAAATGTTCCAAACTTATTTGCTTATTTGTCAAACCAATATAACATGTTTATTTGCTCCTTTAAGGATTATCCTATTGCTGGGGTAATGATGAGGTGTTACTATTGTTCAGATAGCAATTCTATCTGATTTTGACAGAGAAACTGAGCAGAAGTTACAGAACTTCCATACATTCTTGGTTACCCAAAGATGTAATGCCCAAAGGTTGCCCTGCCACCTTTTCCCCCTTAGGATTCCCCTGTTGTTAACCTCACACATTGGTGTGGTGCATGAAGGTAAGCCTTTGGAATCTAGTTAGATTACTACAGCAGTGACCCCACGAATGTACTCCCAGCCCTGTCTTAGTCACTGAAAGCATCTGGACAGTGAATCAGCAGTTGGAAGCTCTACCTGTCAGCAGTCTGAATCTCCCTTCCTCTCCCTTTTATATCTCTCCCATTCAAATAAATAATTTAGAAGTGTTTTGATACTTGGTAATTAAGTGCTAATTGGTAATGCATTACTAATTAAAGAGAAAAGAATGTACACATAGCTTTTCCAAGCCATTTCCTGATATGAGCCTCCATTGTCCCCACAGCAGCAACTGATGAGTCTGATTCTCCAAACTTGCTGTGGACGACCACTCATGCCAAGCTGCCTGGCAATTCTGTTGTCCATGCCCAAGTTCACCATTGCTGGACAATCTAGCATCATTCCATTCCTAGTCATTGCTCTAAAACCAAAAGTAATAGAAAATAATGAATCATTGTAAGTTTAAAAATTCCCCCTTTGCTCATTGCCTCTTTCTCCTTGCATCAATCCCTGGAGGACCTTTTCTGTCCCCAACTGGAGAGAGGAAGTGAGGATGGAGTAAGTGCAGCTACCTTTGTGCCTTCCCAGAAGGCCAGCCACAGACTCTCAGGATCGCCCCTGATTTAATTTCCTTGGTAATATTGTGTTCATCCTGTCCCACCAGTCCCTCTCTCTAACCCTTGGCCTCCCCTCTACTCCTCAACATTTGCCCCCTTCAAGCATTTATGAACAGTATTATTGTTCCACTGGTTTTAATTTAGAACACACACAAATCTGTTTGATTCTTTGAATGCTATCTTAAAGTCATCTTCCTGGGCCCTTGAACTTTTCATGGGCTCTTCCATGACCAAGAGGAAGTGAAAGAAGGTTCTTTACCAAACCAGCCAAGGCTCAGTGACAAGAATTCTCGGCAATAACTGACATCTCCTTTTTGTTCTCATGTCTGTGTCTAAACCTGTGGCAGTGTTTGTTCATGGAGCAGGGCACCCAGAGACATTCCCTTAACAGGCTGACCTATGGTGAAGACCAGAAGTGTTGTGACTTGTTGGAGTGTGTTTGGGAAGAATAAGAAGGGATGCCTTTAGGAACCTATCCAGGCTTCAATCACATCCCCAAATCACATCAGAGTTCCTGAATCCATGTCAACAGTGAACAACCTCTTTAGGCAAAGTACTAAGTAAGCTAAAAATCAAGAGCAAAACCAAGGAAAACACAAATCTGGCATTTGGAGTTTTGATGAAATGCAAAATGCAAACATATTTGTATCTTCTGTGGTTGAATCAGAATGTTTGAGGAGAGGTGGATTTAAAGGACTGAGCAGTTGCTCAAGACCCAGCCCCAGACATTTCTTGTGGGAAACTGCAGCTCCGTCCCTTTCGGTCAAAAGCAGCACATAATGCCCTCCTTACTTATACTTCTCCCAAATGCCTACTTTCCTTTTCTTTCTCTTTTCTCTTTCTTCTATACTTGCTAGAAGGTTTCACATTCCATAGATGAAGAAGTGGAGCCTCATAATGTGTAAGTGGCTAGGCTAAGGTTCCACTGAGGATCTCCCCTTCCAGCTCTCCTACATGGGTACAGGGACCCAAGGACTTGAGCCATCGTCTGCTGCTTTCCCAGTCTTATAAACAGAGAGCTGGATTGGAAACAGAGCAGCCAGGATATCCCATATGGGATGCCAGCACCACAGACTGAGAATTAGCCTTAAGAGCCACCACACTGGTCCCATCACACCTCTTCTATATAAGCCACACTGAACATTCCATTTCATCCACCCTTGGCAGTCATTTCCAGCAGCAGTTGTTATTGCTTGCTAGCCAATGCATTTATGCAGATCATCAGAATACATTCCAATCTCTGTACATCTCTGAGCCAGGAAAAGATTTGCATAGTTTCTGCCTATATAGTGGACATTGTAAGTTGAGTTTTATGCCTCACACCAGTTTCTGAATTGATGTTTGCTATATGGAGGCCAGTTAATTAATACATGCCTTGGCTGGAATTTCAAATCAGCTATTTGAAATCGGAAGAAAGCAGAAAATAACTTGCAAATTCTGTGCATAATGAAGTAAGGCACAAACTCACAGAATAAAGACAATTACACAACATTCACATGATTCTTTTTTCTTACAACATGAGACAAGAAACAGCGAGCTGATTAGCATTCTGCTTTTGCTGTTAATTTTGCTTTTTATTCCTCCACCATTTGGTGGGATAATCAAAGGCAAACGCAGGTCATGCTGTTTTGCCCAAGTTTTCTTATATTAACCTCGGTTCTGCCAGGCAGCCAAGATTACCTTGGGAAATTAACTTGGCACAGGTGACTTTCTTGTCTTTGACTTCTCTGACAGTATACCTATCACCTGGCATCCTTGTGTCCAGGGAAAGGTCCCAATTCAATCTTTGACTCCCAAACTCCAACTAGCCAGAGAGTCCTGAAAACAGTTCTCACTCACCCTCCAAATATTTGCCGAGTGCCTACAATGTCTCAGATCTTGTACCAGAAGACATAGCAAGAGACAAGTTAAATCCACCTGCTTACAGGAAAACATGTCAAGAGCCAGGACCCTCCCACACAGGTGCAGGGTCCCAAGGCTTTGGGCCATATTCTGTTGCTTTCCCAGGTCACAGCAGGAGCTGGATGGGAAGTGGAGCAGCTGGGACATGAACTGGCACCTATATGGGATCCTGCTGCTTGCAAGGTGAGGATTTAGCTACTGAGCCATTGTGCCTGACCCAATGCCTCAATTTCTTTCTCCACGAGATAAGCAGAATGGGATCCACCACTATAGAGTTACAGTTGTGAGGGTAAAGTTAGCTGCTAGACGTACAGCCTTTAGTACAGTTTCTGGAACACAGATAAGTTCTTGGCTGTTGGTCTCACTACTTGAATTAGGGTAAGGGTTGCAGGCAGAAGCCAGTCTTAAGAAATGTCAAGAGCAAAACCAGGCAGGAGGTGGGAAGGAAGGACACTTGCACAGGAATCTCATCACTTGATCTTGGACAATGAGGCACATGGTAGACATAGGAGGAGAGCAATTTGGGATGGGAAAATGATGAGATTATTTGGGAAATAATGAGACTGAAGAGTCTGAGGAAGAGTCAGGTAGAATTAGCCAGCTAGCATTGCACATGGGAATGTGGGCTCTGGAGAGCTCTCTGGGCAGGGCTTGAGAACTGGAGCTCTCAGCAAGAAATTAACCCATGGTTCTGAATGACCCAGGGTGAGTAGTGGGGAGACGAGGGGAACAAGGGAGGGAAAGTGGGCTGAAAAACAAAGGAATCATGGGAGGACTGAGAGGGGGTGGCTCGAGAGCAAGGAGAATGGAGTGGTGTCCTGAGGCTGGGGAAGGATGCTCAGAAAAACAAAATGCTACATAGAGCTATTTCTGAAAGGAATCACAATTTATTTTTCAATACGTCACTAAAACAGAAAGGGCAATGAACTTGAATCCACTTGAACTGGATTCAAATTCTGCCAATATTTTTTCTATAATTTAATAAAATCATAGGCAGATTACTTTTTCTGAGTTTTGTGTTTTTTTGTTTATAAATTCAGATAGAAATCTTTGCTTAAATACACTACACTAACCATCATTTCTATATTCCCTCTTAAGACACTTTTAACAACAACAACAAAAAGGGTAAGCTCCCTAACCACGAGAACCCCTTTGGAGATCCAGATATCAATACATTTCAAGGGATGAAAGACATTGAATTATGTGGTCCCTGATCAAGTAGGATGGAGCAAGTCATAGGCTATAGCAATAAGGGAAGAAACACAGTCATATACTTTTTTAGGTCTTGCAGAGCTTTAAGATTCTGGAACACCAAATGTTGTAAAAGGTTTATGAAAGTCACAGGGGATGCTTTTTGTCCCACCCTCGTGGACATTGGTCTGGAGATATCTTTGACTAGGGATGCTCCTAGTACCTGGTGCTTGGAAGACAGGGATGCTGCTCAGCATCCTACACATAAATACAGTCCCCATAGCAAAGACTCATGCAACCAGTAATATCAGAAACACCTCAGAAATCCTACTCTAAACCCAACAGCTGATCTTCCACTTTCATATCCTCTCTTTATCTATGGACTCATACTATTCACCAACCGTCTGTGATGTATTCAAAATCCATATAGAGAATCCCTAGCCCCAGTGCCTAACTAAGTGCCTGTATTTGGAGACAGGGTCCTCAGAGATGTAATAAAGTTAAAATGAGACCTTTAGAATAGATCCTAATCCTATCTGTTGGTATCCTTACAAGAAAGGAAGACTGAGATCTATAGAGATGACTTGTGATGAGGATGTGCAGAGAAAAGGCTGCAAGGAAGTATTCAAAAATGCAGCCATTAAGCCAAGAACAGAATTTTCAAAGAATAGAATACTAGTCCATGTCCTGAATCTAGGTGCCTGGGTTTAATCCCCAGCCCAGGTTTCTGCTCCAGCTTCCTGCTAATGCAGACCCTGCAATGCAGAGGTGATGGTCCCTACCACCCACATGGGAGACCTGGACTGAGTTTTCACGTTTCAGCTTCTATCATAGCCCATTCCCCACCCTAATGGGTCTTTGGAGAATTAAATAGCAAATATGAACACTCACCCTCTATCCATCTCTCTGTGTGTCTCTCTCTGCCTTTCACATTAAAAATGTAAAACCCTAGTGAGACATTGAACATATTTTCAATGTCTGGAACACTTAAATATCTATTGCTTATACCACACAGTCTTACTTTAGTAACATACTTACTTTAACTAATGTACCTACAATGGAAGTAATGAAAAAATGTATCTCAAAAAAAAGATGGAGTGACCACACAGAAACAAAATTTCAATCTGGCTATTTTGGGTTCCTAATAATTATTCTGCACTCATCCTCATCACACAAAGGGAATTACCATGCTGAATGCCACACGGCTGTCCCTCCATGAAGAGCACTGCTTCACTCTCCAATGTGATGGAACACTCTCCAATGTGATGGAACAATCAAAACCTAGCAGACTCCTGAGGGAAATCTACAACACAGAGAGAAGCCAGGACAAATACGCAGCATATGCAATTCTGGAAGGAATAGAAAGATCACAATTTTAAGATTCTCTAATTACTATTCCTAGAAAAGGTAGGGGATCAGAAAAGTATACCTAACAAGGAAAAGTAAAAAAAAAAAAAAAACACAACCCTAAAATTTATATAGATTCTATGTAAAGTTTAACAAAACCACCAGGTAGCAGAACCGAGACAAAGATATGTGAGAAAATTTGAAGTAAAGATAAAATCCCAGCGGCAGCACCGTGGTTCAACAAGCTAATCCTCCACCTTCCAGCACAGCATCCCATTTGGGCTCCAGTTCTTGCTCCAGCTGCTCCACTTCCAATGAAGCTCCCTGCTAATGGCCTGGGAAAGCCACAGAGAATGGCTCAAGTCTTTCGAACTCTGCATCCATGCGGGAGACCGAGAAAAGGCTCCTGGCTTCTGGCTTTGAATCGGCTCAGCTCTGGCCACTGCAGTCATTCGGACAGTAAACCAGAGGAGGGAAGATCTTTCTATTGCTCATTCTTTCTGGAAATCTGCCTTTCCAATAAAAATTAATACATCTTTCCAAAAAAAAAAAAAAAACAAAATAAGACAAAGATATGATCCTTAGAAAATAACTTGAAAGGACCCTGCTCTAGATCAAACGAGTGGCAAAAAGAGGAAATGAAGAGGAAGAAATCTTCAAGGAAATATCACAAAAATGTATGTAGAGGAAAGAATATGAACTTCCACATTAAGAAGGCAACCAAGTACTGTCTGACATTGTCTGTACTAGCAATGTCAGGTCACATTTAAATAACAGACTGATGGACTTAGGATTGCTTATGAAGGACTGTACTATTGTAATAATATGGGGAAAATTAGTCAGAGGGTGGGAATTTGGGGAGGGGGTAGAGAAATCCCAGACCCTATGGAATTGTACCATAAGATTAAAAAAAAGAAGGCAACCACATACTCAAGGCAATGGGTTGACACACATATTTACATATGCATCCACATGCACATACATGCACATCTAGACCCACCATTATAACATATCAACATATTGGCAGTAAAGGATAAGCTTTTAGAGGCAAGAGGTACATTTTTAAAGTATCTATGAAACCTTTCACCAAAGTGGATCGAAGGAAACGCTCATATGTCGCTAGGAGTTCTGCAGTCCATGCTGTGGGGTGTCTTGAGGTTTGACCAGATCCTGGCTCCAGCAGTGGTTCCTCAACAGTGGGCTGCCCTTGCTGCCCAACACCAAATCTTGTGATCCTTGGTTGTCAGAATGGCACTGACAGGATTACTGAGTCTTGAGTATGTCACAAGACCAGGGCAGTGCTCAGGGCACTAGTGGTGCATTGCTAACTCTTGGCTCATGTTGCATGTATGGACTCTGTGGGTCAGGTCACTTCTGGCCTTCTGTGACACCACCTCTAAACTTCAGTGTTTGCAGGAAGCACCCATGGATGGCAAGGTAGTATGAGGTAGCTTTACTGCCTTTGACTTGGAGAGTAGCTATGTCTTTCTCTCCTAATGCTTTCAGTATCTTTGCTGTAATGTCCTTCCCTGCCTCCAACAATATGTGGATGTCACACAATCAAAGTCCATCACACAAACCAAGTTGAGGACGTTCCTGAAGACATACTAGCATTCCTTGTACCAATGAAGCTGCTGTGCTTTTCCTGTCTATGTTCCTTTCCACTGGTGTCAGTAAGCGAAAGTCAGGGATGCAGCTGACATTGAGATAATTAATTATTCTTTAGCATGCACTACTTACTTGAAAAGTTTTAACAGAAGACAGATTTATGAGGCATGATGTTTAATGTTAAGGTTATAAAATTGCAGATGGTAAATTCAGCATAATCAGAAAATAAATTATTATTCACATTTTCCTATATAATCTGGATAAACTTTGCATTTATGATTATCCTCAAATGCATTCCAGCACAACCTTTGAAATCACCGGAAGCCAGCCAGTATTGATGAGTGAAAAGATAGAGATTATGTTTCATAGGTAACAACATACTAGAATTCAATAGATGTATTGAAAAGCAAATACAGATGTGTATTATTTCAATGAAAGCAAGCTCAAAGAAGCTTGATGTTGTGAGTAATAACTGCATGACTTTGTCTTTCTCAATAGCGGGAGATATGGAAGTAGCCAGGAATGTTGCGTTTGGTAATTTTAAAAAGTTTCTACTGGGACGCTGTGAGAACTTTCACATGCACTGATTGAATAATAAGTATGTAAATACATCATCTCTATTTATTACTTTGAATGCTTTTCAGTAAAACACTAAATTTACTATGGGCCCATGAACTCTGTGTTGATTTTTATATCAAATTATTTACATAGAAAGAGTTTGCACAAACAATATTTGTCTGAGGCCCCACACCAGCAATAACCTTTTTCTAGGAAGATTATTTGAGGATGTGCTCCAACCCACTAAGTAAATCAAGAAAATCAAAATCTTGGGATTCAAGGAACTGGAGAGTCAACCCAGAAAATAATAAAAAAAAAAAGAGAGAGAGAGAGAGAAAGTCTCAGGATGACAAATGTGAATGTACATCTAGAAATCAGTATAGATCAGAAGGAAAGAACAGAGGGTTTTGAGATCTTGAAGAGCAACTAGTAAAATTTTAAATTTTTGACATGAGTCACTGATAAGAGCAAAGTTGCATTGAGGGAAAATGGCGATTAGAAATATTTTTAAAATTATTTTATTTTATTTTTGATGTTGTTTACATGGTTGATAAGGGTGCATGCCCATGAAGACCACTGATTAGAAGGGAGAGGGTCAAGGCATGGCAGAAGGTGGGTGGGACAAATGCCTCCAATTTTTCTTTCTTTCCTTTTCTCCTGTATGGGGTTTAGGGGAAGAGCAGAGAAAGGAGAGCTGCTCCCAGCTGCCAAGTTGCATCAGTATCCAGGGATAAGGGATGTTTACTTGATATCATCTGAGAAATATGATGTGAAGAAGAATGTTCCAAGGGTATTGCTAAAGCGATTTTGATAGTTCTGAGATGCTGTTGGTTTTATTGCTCCAAGGTTGAGAAAATCCTTCCAAGGTCCATTGGCTGACAGAGGCCACCCCAGTGCATCTACTCACCTAATCATTTGCTGCCAAAGCTCATCCAGGAAAGTTATCCAACCCATTCTGCCCCCATTGTATGACATGGCACTCAACATCTTCCACAGGCTTGAATGATCTGGCCATCTTGTTCCACATATGGACCTGGGCATGCTGTCCACTGCACAGGCATCAGCAATCAATGAGGCTTAGTAACAACATGATTGTTCCTCGTGGTCAGAGTTTTGAGTCCAGTGGTCCAGTTGGGGAGTTCCTCAAGAAACCTCACTTGAGGCGACCTCAGATCTGACTCTTGGCATATGCCAGTTAGTACAAGGTGTGGTTCAATCTGTCACTGCATCAGCCTACATGCACACTGGTGACTGTAGTTGCCTAGTCAGTTACGTCCCCAGCCCCTTGTCCTATGCAAACCAACTGGTGCTGTGACTCAGTCCAACCCAGCCTACCATAGACCTGGTCTTTAGGCTCATCAGCAGGAACTTCAGCCTATTTGGGGTGGCCCCCAATAACCCTTCCATGCCTGCTCCCAACCCAAGTTCCTGCGCATGCCAGGATGTACAGCAGACTAGTTCTATCTGTGCTGCATCCCAACCAGGTTCTTGTATATACCTATAGGTGTTATAGCTTAGCTCAGCCCACCTGACCCCAGGCCCAGTCCACACATATGCTGACAGGTGTTGTCTTGTCCCTTGTGTCATGCACTACAATAGGAGCTGCAGCCCAGCATAGTAACACCCACACTTTCCCTACTAGGTCCACTGCCAGTCCAGGTTCTTGTACTTTCCAGGGGATATTGTGGTCCAGTCTGACACAACTTGCACAACTTGTCCCAACCTTCATTGTCAGGTAGTAAGGCCTTGTCAGACCAACCCACACCCATTCTGGCTGTCTCCAGTGGGTGCTACATAGAGCCCAGCTCTGCCTGGCCCATCCTCAGATCTGGCTCTCCTGTGGATCAGTGGATGCCATGACTTAACCCAGCCTGTCCCACACCCACTCTGGGCGTCATAAGTACCAGCAGGTGCTGGACCCTAGCCCTGTCTGACACATCCCCAGACCAAGCCCACACCCATGCTGAGGGATGTTGCAGTCATGTCCAACCCATTCCAACCCCATTCCAACCCCATTCCTGGCCATTATGCTAACCAGTGGGAACCACAGCCCAGCAGGGGCATCCCCTTTAACTCCCCTACCAGGCCCCCTCCCAGTCATAGATCTTGGGTGTGCTAGTGGTTGCTCCAACTGAGCCTGGCATGGCTTAACCACCATTGTGGCCCTTGCCATCAGATACTGCAGCTTAGCCTGGCCCGACCTACCTCCAGTCCCAACTCTCATTGGTGGGTGCTGCAACCTAGCCCTGTCTAGCTTCCTCCATCTCTGACTTCCTTGCAATCTGGTAGGTTTGATAACCTAGCCTAGCATGGTCCCACCCCATCCTGAATCCTGTGCATGTCAATGTGCTATGGTTTGACCTGGCCCTGCTCAATCTGTCCCCTCCCTCCACAATCCCTCCCCCACACCCTCGTTCCCCTTGACCCAGCTGACAAGTGGTGCAACCTTGCCTTGCCTGGGCCACACAAAACCCTGACCCACATATTCACCAGCAGGAGCCACAGCCCATCAGGGTAGTTCCCCAAGTTTCCCCACCAGGCCCACTCCCAGGCTCTGATCTCATGCATGGCACCCCAGACTCAGCTTTTGTGTGTACTGGTGGGTGCTGCAGCAATTCTTGGGGACACATGCAGGTGCTACAGCCTGGAACAGCTCGCTGCTCCCAACCCCAGTTCCCATAAGTGTCAGTGAGTTCCATGGTCATGCCTAGCTTGGCCCATCATGACTCTCAGCTCTTGAGCAAGCCAATGGATGCTGCAGTCCCACAGGCGTGAGCCCACAAATCCCCCCACAGAATCCGTCTTCACAGCCAATTCTCTCATGTGCCAGTTAGTGTCATGGCCCATCCCAATGTGGACTACACCCTGACTTGACACTTCCTGGTGGGCACTGTGGACTAGCCTAGTTAGGCAGGCCCTTCAACCCTAGTTTTCATGTGCACCAGTGGGTGGTGGCCGATGCTTGACTACCTCAGCTCAGGTTTCTCATATGGGCAGGTATGGTTTCCTACCCCCTAACCACCTATCTCAGCTCCCTCTGTAGAATGGTTTACTACTTTAAAAAAAAGATAAAGAATAAGTAGTTATGCTGGCATACTGATATAGTTAACACCAATTTGGCATTACCCAGGTCCGTAAGACCCACCAGCTATTGGCTGTTTGTCTCCCAGCAGCGAACACTTGCCTAGGTACAATACAACCTAGGCACTTGTGACATACTAGAGTAGTAGAATTAGGCAATACAAAATTTAATTCAATACTCATCTTCCAGGGAATTGGAATTGAGGTGCATTGTGTGGAAAATTATCCTTTTAAAAATTTTATTCTATAACTGTACAATGATGTTTTTGATCAGAATTAAATTCTAAGAACAAAATCACAAAATGAAAATGTGATGACTGTACAAAATTATTTCTAAGTTTATTCTCATATCCAAAATCTGTGGGAATCTTCATGCAGGGGAAAACCCAAGATTTCCCCCCTTAAGAATTGCTGATATGTGAGCTCATTCACCCAAGCGGACTATTGGATCAGAAGCAGTTCCTGCCATTGGGTATCTCATGAACATCATTTTAATAAATGTCAAATCTTCACTCCTGACCTTATTTTGTCTTCTCAACATTTCTATGAAGCAATTATTGCAATCATCTGCATTTCAGAGACGAGAGGCAATTAGACTAAATTAATTGTCCTGAATGGCATGGGTTTTAAATTGCTAGAATGCCACTGAACACATGGCCTCAGTACTCTCAGCCCTCTTCTCTCTCTGTAATTATGGCTCTTGTTCTATAGAAGGAGAAAATCAATTTAAAAAATCTGCCTGAAATCCAAGCTCCTTGTGGGATATCTACATACTTGCATTACCCAGAGGTTCCTTTGATAATATAATGAATGAGGATAGTAAATTATAGCCACTTGGGCTCAGGAACATGAAACAAATGACAATGCAGTCCACCAAGATTTTCAGGGACCCTAAAAGAACTTAGAAAGACTGATCCTAAGTAATTGATATCAATACAGTGTACAGTACCCAGAAAGGCACTGTGTGTGACCACATGGATCCCTAACTGCAAAACTTTTGTTTTTTTTTTTAAAGGTTTATTTACTTTTATTGGAAAGGCAGATTTATAGAGAGAAAGAGAGACAGAGAAAATCGGCACTCACATGGGGTCTCAGTGCATGCAAGGCAAGGGCTTAGCTACTAGGCTATTGCACTGGCCCCAGAACTTTTCTTAAGGTTCAAACCATTCTCGTTCTTGGTGTCTTTTTGCAAATCTTGAATCACACAGAGTTAGTCTTGCATTTCTCTCTTGTACCATAGTGATGAAAATGTTCCACACACAAGTGGGAGTCAAGAAGGAAGGAAATCAGGGCACACTGCTCATGCTTGTCAAAGAAAACTTCCCAAAACCCTGTTTTCCCTAGAGTTCTGTCCCAAACCAGCTATAGCAAACATGAAGCTTCTGAGCTCCTAAATAAATTGTTCTCTGCTAATAAAGTAACAGTCCGCTTGACCTGAGGAAATTCCATAAGAAACTAGACAGAGGTTCTATCAGTTTCTGTCCAAGATATGATGGCTTATTCCAAGTGACTACATCTTTGAAGATTGCAGCCTTGTAGCAAGCTTGGTTGGGTCCTTTGGTGCCCAGCTGGTCCTTGTTTTCACTTCCAAGAGTCCTCTTCTCTTGCAGAGCTGGTTTTCCAGAAATGGGCTCTTTGGCCCTTCCCCAACTTTGACAAGAACCACATTGCCTCTCCAGATCTTCCCCCTCCTTCCCTATCTTCTCCAAGCCACAGTTAGGAACTAACTTGATAAGTAATAATAATGGGTGACCTGATGTAGTACTTGCCAATGATACAGTCCTATTTTAGAAGAGATCTCAATGACCAAATCTAAGGATTTGGTAGGCAAAGGAACATTGAGTCCCTGTGGCAGGTAAGCTGATGTGATGGCCACTTGGTAGTGAATGACCAAGAAATCCTCTCATCTCCCCCCAGAGGCAACACCTGAGCCATTCTTCCACAGTACCAGACTGGGAAGTGCTTCAGGTAACTATGCTCTGTTGTAAAAATCTGAACACTTCCCCTTAAGCACCTATTGTATTTGTGCTTTAATATTTCAGGGTTTTTTTTTTAGCCAAATCTCATTGGTAGCAGTAAAGGCTACTCTTCAAAATTGTACTATTGAGTAAAATACACCCATAATATTGTGATTTTTTAAAAATCGCTCATTCTAAAGAAATAAGCATGCGAAGTTTCTTTGCTGTGCATGGACTTATATTTTTTAATCAATTAAGAAAACATGTTCTCAAAAGGAGGGAAGGTGTTTGGCACAGTGGTAAAATGCTTTTTGGGATGTCTGCATTCCAATTTGGAGTGCCTGGAATCAAGTTCTGGCTCTACATAAGATCCAGTTTACTGAAAATATACAGCCTGGGCAGTGGCATGCTATGGTTCAAGTACTTGGCTTGTTTACATTCATGTTGGAGACCTGAGTTCCCAGCCCCTGGCTTTGGCTAGGCTCGGCTTCAAATTTCGCAGGCATTGACATCTCTGTCTCTGAGGCTGGCATGATGGCTCAATAGGCTAATCCTCAGCCTACAAGCAGCAGCACCCCACATGGATACTGGTTCATGTCTGAGCCACTCCACTTCCCATCCAGCTTGCTCCCTGCATATGGAGGGAAATGGCCCAAATCCTTGTGACTCTGCACCCATGTATGAGACCTGGAAGAGGCACCTGGTTCCTTCCTGGCTTCATGTCAGCTCAGCTCAAGCCATTACAGCTATTTGTGGAGTGAACCAGTGGATGGAAGATCTTTCCTTCTCCCTTCTCTGTAAATTTGCTTTCCAATATTAAATGTGTGTGTGTGTGTGTGTGTGTGTGTGTGTGTGTGTGTGTGTGCTTGCCTTTCAAGTAAATGAAAAAATTTAAAATATATTCAAAGGAGCAAAATGTGAATATTTTAAAGCCCAAAATCAAGATCTAAAAATAAAAAATAAATGTTTGCAAAGTAAGCATGAAGAAAAGAGCAACTTACAAGTTTTACAAAATCAATTTTCAGATCAGATTTACATGTTCTAAAAGAGGAAGGAAATACAATGTTTATTGAAAACACATAGGCTTCCTCTTTTTGGTGTAGAGGGTACATACACTTAGCCTAAATTTATTGAATGGATGTGCAAGAAACTATTTATAACATCCTGTCCTACTTACCTTATGACTAATCCTAAACAATTAAGAGTCAGATGGCTGAATATTTAAAGCAGCAAACATCTCAGATAACCAGAGGGTCATTTATCCTGCAGTCCAGAAACCCAAGCCTCACTTTACTATGGAACCACTTGGCAGTAATACAAATAGAAGCTGCCAAAGGCATCCTGCAGAGGCCGACTATCTACACGAGAAGAAAGATGAGGATCCCTTAAAATCTGCAGAATCCATGGAATTCGTTCTCTGGAAAAATTGAAGAACAAAAACATGCATCCACTTGCTCTCAATTCTTTCTGATGCCTACATCACTAAGTTCTCTCACCCTCCCAAGATAAATCTCTTCTAAAGCAAGGCTGGGTCTGCCCCCAAACCTATGGTTTCACTAGCATTTAAAAAAAATGTTCTCAAGCAGTGCTCAAGCAAACACATCAGATATATACATCAAAGAGAGAGAGAGAGAACCTCTTTTGTGGAACAATAAGATTATTTTTATTCCTTTCCAACTCTCAAAAATCATATCACAAAAGAACTAAAAATATCAGAATAATAATGATTCCATCACATCACCCCTCTCCCGGCTTATAGCCTCTCTGCCAAAAATGGTTTCTTATTTACTTTCTGAGGGTCCTCTTGGATCCTCATTTTTTTTAATTGTTTTAAAATATGAGACAAAATAGCTGGGGAAGGTGGTTGATTATGGTTTTACCATTCAAGATAAGGTGATTTTGCAAAATATTCAATTCAATTCATTCTCTGCATCTAAAGTAAATATTTGAAAGATAGGACAAGAGACAGAGAAACGGAGAGAAACAGAGTTTCCATTTGTTGGTTCACACTCTAAGTGCCCACAATGACCAGATTTGGGCCAAACTGAAGTCAGGACAGAGAATTCATTCCAGGTCTCTCATATAGCTAGCAGGGGCACAACTGCTTGTGCCATCACCTACTGCTCTTCAGGGTGTATATTGGCAGGAAGCTGGAGGTGACAGTTGGAGCTGGGATTCAGATCCAGGCACCTCTGACATGAGATGTTGATGTCATAGCAGCTAGGACAAACGACTGCCCCTCTGCCTCTCTTTTATTCTTTTTTTAAATATTAAATTTATTTCATTATTTTATGATATAGTTTCATAGGTTCTGGGATTTCCCATACTCGCTTCCCAAATTCATTCCCCCACCACTGCTCTCCCCCATGTCATCACTGTAGTCTAGTCCTTCACAATCATAAGTCCATTATTCTGCTATTTAAGTGCATGTAAGTATGAATTAGAGAATCCAGCATCCTATTGTCAACATACATTTAGCAGTTTTATTGGGAGTCGTCCATCTTTGATTTGGAAGTAGAGGTACACACTGCATTGTATCTTCACATCTGGATGTGGTTGTCTCCATTACACAGTTACTATACATCCCCTGAAATGGAAATCCAGAAAACAAAATCAACAGCAGGAAGAAAAATAGAAAACTTGAAACAACATGAAGTTAGGTAACACGCTACTGAATGACCAATGTGCTGCTGAAGAAAGGAAAAAGGAAATCAGAGACCTTCCTGAAGCAAACAATGCTATTGTGTGACCTGAATCAGTGAGGAAATCAATAAGCAAAAACTTATCTTTTCAGTGAGTAAAAATAAAAACAAAAACATCAAACCCCCAGAGATGAAGAGGAAACAATATTGAAAGAGCTGTTACTCTTATAATTTGCGTGAAGGTTTCCTTGTATCAGAGAGAAGGTCTGATATTTGTCCTTTGGGGATCAACTTGTTTCACTGAACATAACGGTCTTTAGTTGGGACCATTTGGTTGCAAATGGTAGGATTTCCTTCTTTGTAATGGCTGACTAGTATTCCACGGGGGGTATATGTGCCAGTTTCTTTACCCATTCCTCTTATGACAGGCATCTGGGTTGTTTCCAAGACTTTGCTATTGTAGATTGTGCTATTTAAACACAAACTTACAGATCCCTTTCTCATATGCAGATTTGATTTCCTTTGGATATATTCCCAGAAGTGGGATAGCTGGGTCATAAGGCAGATCAATTTTCAGCCCTCTTGGCACTCTCCATACTGACTTCCATGGTGGTTATACTAGCCTACACTCCCATCGAGAGTGAAAGAGGGTACCTTTTCTCCCCTGGATCACACCAGCAGAAGTTGTTAGTATAGTTCTGAATGCAGGTCAGTCTCACTGGAGTGGAACTCTGCATTTCTTTTAAATCACATTTTTTTAGTTGGAGATATGTTGGCATGGATCCTAGAAAACAAATGATGTCAGAGAAGACATTTTGTTTTTGTTTTCTTATCACAGTTGACTGAATTCAGCAGCAGCATTACTGAACACCTAGTATAGGACAGGAATATTGAAATAATAAATATAATACTATTTCCCTCACATAGTTTACAACCTACTAGAATAGTCTCATTTATGTAATAATAACAGTGATATTATTGTTTGTACACACAGACAAGAATGGCAACATCAATAAGGAAGCAGTAAATACTCTCTAGGAAAGCCAGATTAGAACTGTGATGGGAAGCCAAAGGATATTTAAAGATACATCCCAGTGACTTCTTTGATGCTCAGAAATCATGTCTGATTTTTAATATATCTGGAGCTGACAGGGAAAAAGCCACCTTATTTTGGAAAGTTGTTAGAAGCATCTGTTCTTGGGTAGAATTTAGAACATATTCTTGGAATCGGGTCCCCCACAATTTATTCTTTGCAGTTGGTTTTGGTGAGTCTTTTTTTCACTCACACATATAGAAATCCCTACTCATTTCCTTCAGAAGCCTTGAATAGAAGCATCATTCCAACTGTAGATGCTGTACACGGAGAATGCCCACCACTCTAACAATAACACATCCTGTCTTTTGATGGAGCAAGGTACACAATTACATCGTCCACTGCTATGATGTTTATTATGTCGGCAACGTGGTTTCTTTTCTAATATTGGATGCAGAATTAGGAAGGATAAGATGAAGGAGAGTTCCATGCATGGAGTAGAGCAGACCCTGCTGCAGGTACAGTAGGCTGGAGCCAGGGAAGAAAAATAATCCACAGAGCACTGCCATTAAAGGGGCATGACAATAGAATCTAGGTTGTCATGGATCTTCTTTCAGGTTTTCCTCTTCTCCATAGTAAAATCTGTTTAATTCTATCAGGTGTTATAAGTAAGCACTGGAGAAAGAAATGGAAGGTACTGTAACTGAAAGACTGTGACCACAACAGATAAGACGGATTATCTTTGTGATTGTGGCCTTCATGGCCAGCAGTGACCATGAAGAAACAGGGAGCAGCAGGCAAGAACAAGAAGGCACACAAGCTAACTAGGAAAGATGCAGGGCCCTGTGAACATGGTTTGTGAATTCTCCAAAAATTTAAGAGAGCATGGATAGGTTGGGGGATGGGGCTCAATCAGGTCAACCTGTTTTTTTCAGAGTTATTTATTATTAAATTTCTTGTCATGTGCAGTATGATACTTTGAAGTATTTACACTATTGAGGAATAGCTAAATCTAGGTGACTAACAAATGCATAGCCTTTTTAAAAAAGATTTCTTATTTTTATTGGAAAGTCAGATACACAAAGAGGAGATGAGACAGAGAGGAAGGTCTTTCGTCTGTTGATTCACTCCCCAAGCAGCCAAAAGCCAAGAGCCAGGAGCCGCTTCTGGGTCTCCCATGTGGGTGAGTGCAGGGTTCCAAGGCTATGGGCCATATTCAACTATTTTCCCGGGCCACAAGCAGGGAGCTAAATGGAAAGCAGGGCTGTGGGATTAGAACCAGTGCTCATGTGGGATCCTGGCACATACAAGGTTAGGACTTTAGCCGTTAGGCTACCACGCCAGGCCCTATTGCTTTTTTATAGTTAATTGAATTGGTTGACTATATTAAAGGAATTACACACTGTTCCTCCAACCTCCCATTGCAAACATACACATTCTCACTGCAGAGGTTAAAATAATTGTAGTGTTTCAACTTTTCAAGGAACAACAAGAATTACGGGTTTTGGAGAATGAATAGAAGTTCACTGGGCAAAATAAATCAAATACATGAGTTAAGGCCTTTAAGGGAAAACCAGCATACATAGAAATGGCTAAAGTAGAAATTTCCATGACAGTGTCATGAGCCACATATGTTTCCTCTCTAAGCTGGCTTTCCAAGGTTCCACATTGAAACTGGCTCGCTTTTCTTTCATGCTTTCCTGTTGGCTTCTTCCTTCTGCTGACACAAACACAAGAGAAATCTATTGTCTTCCTAGGTAGACCATAAATGGTCCTGAGTTGATCATTCAATGTATCAAGTAACTCATGTTGACATATTAAGCTTGAGTGTGGCCCAAATCAAAGATCAGGGGTTTCATGATCCTTTTGTAGTAAAGTGATGGCACGTTTTGTGGTTGTTGTTCAACTATTGGAGTAGTTGAAGTTGTTCCAGACAGATTAAATGAAAACTGCAAGGAGTCCTAAATGAGATGACTTGGCACACTGGGTCACAGCTCTATAGCTGCTGTCTACTTTGAACAACTTGCTTAATTTCTTTGAGCTACGATTTCAGAATCTGTTAAAAAACACAGAGCAGATAACATACATGTGAGAGCTTAGCGCAAAGGAAGAGCTTGATAAAGGCTCACTTAACAGTTGTGTTACTCAAGAGTCTCCAGGAAATGTTGAAAAGATGCTCAAGGAACCAATTAGAGACTGGGAGATGGAGAGGGAGACTTGTGTAAACAAATCAAAAGCTTATTTGAAACCTTGCTTTCTGCAGCACCTATAGGATCCCAGGGTTAACCCTACTTCTTTTGGCAGCTGCAGTGGTCATAAAAATAGGCTTGGGGGCATGGTGCAATACCTCCAGATTGTCCTTATATTAAAGACATGTGCCCCTCAGGCAAAAAGTCATTGTAACTCTCAAAGACTTTACCGGAAGTGAGTCATCAATCTGGTACAGTGACTAGGGTCCCTAGTGTGCTGAAAACTATAAGACTGATCTCAAACCCCAGTACCCTATAGGGATGGAATACTTTCAGCAAATTAGTTGTTATTGATGCTTTTATTGTTTAGTTTTTTTTAAAAAAATATTATTGGAAAGTTAGATTTACCAAGAGAAGGAGAGACAGAGAAAGATCTTTCATCCACTGGTTCACTCCCCAAGTGGCTGCAATGGCCAGAGCCAATGGCTTCTTCTGGGTTTCCTGCATGGATGCATGGTCTCAAGGCCTTGGGCCATCATCTGTTGCTTTCCCAGGCCATACATAGGGAGCTGGAAGGCAATGGAGCAGCCAAGATACGGATTGGCACCCATATGAGATCCCTGTGCATAAAGGTCAGGACTTTATCCACTAGGCTATTGTGCAGAGCCCTGTTGTTTAGCTTAAAAACATTTCAGTGAAAGCATGGAACTTCATTATCCTCACATGAGAAAAATTGCCTCTCTGGGTCATTCTAATTCTAATCGATGTTCTTACAAGTCTAACAAGAATGAGTCCAACTAGTGGGATTGGATGGCCACCACAGAACATTACATAGCAAATAACATAGTCAAATCCTTGTTGTTTCTTCGGTTGAGTGTTTCATGAAATTATGGTATATAGGGTGGGGTTTCTGGAACTTGTCTGAATAGCCCATGCCAGAAGAAAGCTGTGGTCTTTAAGCTTTTAAAAGAAATGTATTTTTCATAATCTAACTAGCTTTGATACTATGCAACAGAGCCAGAGAATTAAATTTCCCTCCATTTCTCATTAAATTTCAACAGGGAACATGTTGGATTGTGAGTTAAATCATTGTGATGTGAACGTATCTCCTTTCTCCCATCAGAACCTAAAAAGCTGTCAGTGCCAGTTTCCTTGTTAGTAACCAGTAGGGTTGCTCTGACAGCATCTCACAGTATGTATCAAATGAAAAAGCCGTTCTCTACGAGAACAGAAGAACCACAACTGAGGAATGGAGTAGAGCTGGGGGAGGTTTGCAGAAAGCCCAGGGACTGGAATTAAAGCTGATGCTCACTTCACCAACTCAAGGGAAGTGCAGGCTGCTCAAACAAAAAGGAAACATGCCTGCTCCGTGATGTGTTCATGGTGCTGGGAGATCATTTCCAGAGCTGTGCTCAAGACAGCCTGGGTTTAGGATTACTTTTTCCATGCTTTGCATCATAACAACAGAGGAGTGTTCTCCAGAGTGGCTGCTAGGATGTTAATCAAATAACAATGAATTCCATTACTCCACTTCACCCCCACCATTGCACGGGGAACACATGCTGTATGCATCTTCATCTGTAGCTCTAAATCTGTGGGGAATGGGAAGCTGGGTCCTCTTCCCTGAAGCACTCCAAAGCCTCTCTGAAAAGGGATGCCCGGGACCTAGGATCACAAGAGAAGTCCATGAGCTCCAGTGGAGGAAATAAAACAAGGACACCAAAAAGAGAACATTTCAACAGAATTCTATATAATTGCCCCCAGTGTACTGGGAGGTGGGTGAAGGATGTGCATGATGGGAGGTGGGACACAGGTTTTGCCATCCTGGAAAACTATAACTAGGAAGAGATTTAGATCCCAAGGAAAAGAATATAAGGGGGCAGAGGAGTCAGTGTTGCCCTTATCCTCCCCCTGCCCTTGCGGATGTAGCTGATGTCTCCATTTTTCTGTAGTCTCAGGTTCCCAGAGCAATTCTGCTCCCAAGGAGCCCCCTTTTTATTTTGATTTTCTTCTTTGTGTCAAGGACCAGAGTTGAATAACATTCTGGAGATTTAGATGATGGTGGCCATTTGGGTAGGAGCACTATAAGTCTCAACAAGAAGTTCTGATGTATTCTCTAAATACACTCTCTTCTGTCATAACCCTGCGGCTATTTGAAGGTAAATTCTTTATTTGGGGACCTGCATTGTGGCATAACAGGCCAAGTCGCCGCCTATCATGCTGATATCCCATCTAAGTGTCAGTTCCAGTGCTGGCTGCTCCACTTGTGATCTAGCCTCCTAATGCCAATGACCTGGGGAAAGCAATAGAAGGTGGTCCAAGTGTTTGAGCTCCTGCACTCAGGTGGGAGACAAATGAAATTCCTGACTCCTGGCTTCACCCAGTTACAGCTCTGGTCTTTAAAGCCATCTGGGGAGTGAGCTAGCAGATAGAAGATTCTCTCTGTCAATCTCTTTCTCCCTCCTTTCCTCTATTTCACTGACTTTCAAATTAATATGATTAAACTTTATAAAAATTGCTTTGCTTTTAATTTTTCATCAAAGCAGAATAAACATAGATAAAAGTGTACATGGCATAAGATTGCAGCCTCACATTGCACAACCCTACCCGCACCCAACCCTCACCCACACCCTGAAACAGAAAGTCTCCAGCCACCCCTTCTGCATATCTCTTAGCTTTCCCCTGCACAGTGACTTTCCTGGACTTTGTGTTCTCTTGTGTGCATGTTATTTCCCTCCCTTGACATTGTGAGATTCAGCTGAGTTTGTATGGAGTGGCAGGTCTTGTTCTGCATTGTCCTATGCGCCCTGTGAATATACACAGGTATCCATTCTGCTGGGCCAGGTAACTGGGCAACCTCCCTTGGGGGAAGGTTCTTTCAGAAAACACTGCGGTGAACATCTTTATGCATGTTTCTGGTGGCAATTTATATTTTTAGTAGTATCTGTCCTGGTACCTGGATAGTCATGTGTGTTTATGTCCCATGGCAGGAAACTCAGTGAGAGCATGCATTGAGTATGTTTCAGAATCTGTCAGGGATTACTTCTTGGCCTTTTGTCTAAGATCAAGTGCAGAATCTATCAGGGGGAAAAACAGTCAGAAAAATGTGATGATTTGACACTCATGTCATTTCTCCACAATATTTTGTCAGTTTATTTGACTAAGCACTGACTCTTGTAGCTATGGCACCACAACACTCTCACCCAACAGCTTCTTCCAGTCCAGGAATGAGTTGTAATCACCTCAGTCAATGCTCTACTTTCAGCTCATATACAATCCTCTAATTTTTTTTCAAAAATATCTTTCCCAGTCCAGTCAGTTTTGTTTCCTCTTTAAAATTCTTGGTTGAATTGAAAATTAAAATACCAAGCAATCCTTGTTCAACCTAGAAATCAGTCTTTAAAGTAGCCCTGCAACCTGTTTTATGGGAATGTGGGAGAGAATAACCTTTCTATTTCCTCAGGGGAGGTCCTGAGGTTTCAATGTAGAAATTAAAACGACCGAATTCTGAAGCACTGCTTCTAGGCACTGTATGTGGTTGGGGAAGGAGGTGGGAGTGAACCATGGTTCCCAAGGTTCCTGACATCCTTCCCACCCAGAGGAGATGCTGGACAGCTCCCATCTGCTTTGAAACACTAAGTAGGATGGAAGGGGTGCTGCATGTCTTCACAGCCGGGCCTCAGATGGCTGTGCAGCTCCCATCTGGTTCTCTTGGAATGCCTATGCCAGGATGCTTGCTTTTCCAATCCAGCCATCAGTTTATGAAATGTCCAAGCCTTGAGGTCCTATGGAGAAGCTGTGTGTAGGCATTAGTCAAGAATCCCAGCCTTTGAACCATCCTTGCTGTTAAAGGTTGGATTGTCACTGCCTTCCACCCCCAAATGTATGTTCAAATCTAACCCCCAGGACCTAAGATTGTGACCTTCTTTAGAAACAGACTCACTCAAGCAAGATGAGGGCTCTGCTCTGATAGTTTGCCAAGCACTGGAGTGCCCTGCAACAGAAAGAGAAACTCGGGCAGACATTCTGGTGAAAGCATGAGTGTTGAAGAGGAGGCAACATGGATTGAGGCTTTGGGAAGAGCCAGAGTTTTACATGGATTATCTCAGTTAACCCTCCCCACAGCCCAGGGACATAGATGCTGATTCAGGACATTTTTTTTTTTTTTTTGTAAATGAGGACACTGAGGAACAAAGAGATTAAGAAATTTGCCCTGAGTCACACAATTAGTATATGGCACAGCAGAAGCTTTCTACTGAAGATGGAGGCAACCAGTATCAAGACATTTCCCCTAGTCCCTGAAAGAATGCATGTGGTGGAGCTGATTTCCTGGGGTGGACAGAGTCCGAATGTTCCCGAATGTTTATTCACTTGAGCCATCACTGACCCATACTCTTAGGAAATGCAGAGCCTAATGGAGATTGACACCTGTAAGCAGGCAGATTTCTTTTCAGTTCATCCCAAGGCTGAATTTTTCCAAACACAACTACTGTAAGAAAATGTGAAAAAGAAAGTCAAGTAAGTAAAAAGAACAATGATGTTGCCTTGCTAATAGAAGTGAAAAGAAAACTGAAGTCAGATGGTTACATCTCTTAGCTGGGAAAGAGAAGTCTGGAAGAAGTCAGCAGTGGAATGTGGAATTGAGCAGTGACCTGATTCTGTGAATCTAAGCAAAACATACACTCACATCCAGCCCAGCTGGGGCAAACATGTTAGTGACCACATCTAGACGAGCTCACATCAGGATTTATTTTTGTGATCAAAATGCATCCTCAAGGCAGGCCTTTGACCTGGCAGTTCAGGCATCCATGTTCCATGTATGATGCCTGAGTTGGTTTACACTCCGGAGAGCAGCAGGTAAGGCCTCAGTGGTCGGCTTCCACATCTGTGGGAGACCTGATTTTTGCTTCTAGTCATTCCAGGCATCTGCAGAGTAAAAGAACAAATGGAAACTAACTCTCTCTCAATGCCATGCCTCTTCTCTGCCTCTCAAATACTAAAAACAAAACAGAATTAAAAGTAAATAAGATTTTAACACTCTCTCCCTGCCTCTCCATGGCTATAAAAAACAACACAAGTAAAAAATATGCCCTTACAAGCATCAGAAAAAGAAAATGAGTAAAAAAGCAGAAATAATGTATTGGATGAGAATACTGCCCTTGCTGTGCTCAGGACAACCCAGCCACTGTGCTCCCCAGGATGGTCACCTACACAGATGAGCAAAGCAACAAATCCCAGACCTAGGTAACACCTGTTGCAGAAGGCCCTACTGTCATAGCTACTCCCAGGGTGGAGCAATGCTTTGTTTTGCAAAATTGGCAGAAGTAGAACAGAGACTAAATCCCTGCCTCCCTCCCTGAATGCTCCAGCCAGCCATGACTGCTTTAGCCTATGCTTTGAGTGGCATGTTCCTTCACAGGTTAAAATAGGCAAATAGGCTCACAAATATTTCACAGAAAAAAAGATCATGCTTATGTGGGACTGGCTCACTCATTTTGTGAGTGAGCTATAATGAGGCTTTTGATATTTGTATCTGATTTGTTTTGTTACTGCTAAAAAAAATTGAGCATAAGGAGATGGGCTTGTGGCACAGCAGTGTAAGCCCCAGTTTTAGAATGTTGTATCCAATGTCACAGTGCCTGGTTTAACTCCCAGGTACTCTGCTTGCAGTCTAGCTGCCTGCTAATGTGCACCCTGGGAGGTGACAGGTGATGTCTTCTATGATTGGGCTCCTGCCACTTCCATGAGAGACCTGCAAGGAGTTTATCCTAGGCAGCAGCTTGGCCCAGTTCTAGCTATTGTGGACATTTGAGGAAGAATCAGCAAATGGAAGATCTCTCTGTTTATAAAATTTTTAAAAGGAAAATAAAGAGAAAAGCACATAAAAGGAGAGTGAAAAACACTTCAATCTGTTGAATGAAAGAAGGAGTGACCGAGCACTATGAATGACTTCCTAGACTCTGCATCCCACCCAGGGACTCCCTGCTTGTCTATGAAGAATGGGGGCATCAAGACCCTTAGAAGCCCAAGAGCTTTCATTGCTTCTGCTCAGCAGGCAATAATTCATTGCCTACCAGTTATAGTTTGGGAGATACATATGAAGAGTCTTGAAAAGGCTAATGGAACAAGAACACAGTTTATGGGATAGCTACAAATGCCTTTTAAGTATCAGGATACATTTTTAGAATGTGCTCAAATAACTATTTGTTACTATCATTTTATTATAATTCCAAAAGAAATAAATGCAAATCTTTACAAAGTTACTGTAACTTGTGTATTACTTAAAAATCTACGCATGAATTTTAAACATTTTGTGCACCAAATACATTTACGTTTAAATTCCTTTCCCATGAACTTTTAGATGTAGTGCTTTAATTCTTTTTTTTTTTTTAAAGATTTATTCATTTTATTACAGCCAGATATATACAGAGGAGAGACAGAGAGGAAGATCTTCCGTCCGATGATTCACTCCCCAAGTGAGCCGCAACGGGCCGATGCGCGCCGATCCGAAGCCGGGAACCTGGAACCTCCTCCGGGTCTCCCACGCGGGTGCAGTGTCCCAATGCATTGGGCCGTCCTCAACTGCCTTCCCAGGCCACAAGCAGGGAGCTGGATGAGAAGTGGAGCTGCCGGGATTAGAACCGGCGCCCATATGGGATCCCGGGGCTTTCAAGGCGAGGACTTTAGCCGCTAGGCCACGCCGCCGGGCCCAGTGCTTTAATTCTAATAAAGCTTCAGGTAACTTCCTTCAAGGGCCTTGTATTATCTGCAGCTTACTTATTACATCAAATGGATGCAATGCTCCAAAGCCAGGATGCCCAAGGAGCCTACTTCGAAAGAATTTTCGGAATTTCTTGGTTCCCAATAAGCTGTGCTTTAAAGCTCTTAATATTTGCCCTTTCTCCCTGTGTATCAGTCAAACAAGGTAGAATTGGACAATCAATAGAGTTTTCTTGTCACTTGTACCAGTGAGTGAGAATTTCAGAAAAGAGGAATGTTTCCTCTATCTGGCTACCTTTGGTGTGGCAGGCAAAGTAGTTGTTGATTGACGTACACTTGGACCTTGTGGTAGGAATTTAAGCTCTGTTGTTTGCTAACTTGGTAATTTGAAAAAAAATTCAACATTGAATTATCAATTTTTATTTATTTTTATTTGAAAAGTAAACAGACAGAGGGAGAGAAGGAGACAGATAGATGTTTTCCATCCAGTATTTACGCCCTAACTGTTTATGTCAGTCAGCCAAGGGTTGGTGTAGGCTAAAGTCAGGAGCCCAGGATTCACATGTTTTCCACATGGATGGCAGAGACCCAACTACTTGAGCCACCATCTGTTGCCTCCTAGGGTGTACATTAACATGAAACAAGTTGAGAGCACAGTCAGGACTCAAACCCAGACATTCCCATATGGGATACAGGACTCTGGAGTGGGTGGTGGGCAGGGGAGAGGGTTGTCTTGAACACTGAGTCAGACATCCACCCTTTAATTTGAGCCTCTTTTCCTCAGTTGAAAAATGGGGGTAATAAGAATATCTACCTTCCAGGTCACTTATAAGCAATATGCATGTGAACACTGGAAAGGTCCTTATTAAATGGTGTGCCATATAATGTGTTTGTTACTTGTTGTTAACATAGGAAAGGGAGCTAATGAGTAAAATAAAGTGAATGGGTTTGTATTGAGGCTGTGAAAGATATAAACCTAGGCCCAGTTTCTGGATCTACCTTCTGAAATCAAGCATAAGCACCCAGCACCCATGATACACTCTGATGTGAAAAAACACATTCAACCACAAGAAAGCTCCTTAATACTTGTTTTCGAGCAACTCAAAGGAAAGCACAGAAAACCAAGGTGAGGGTGATTGTTTTCATTCATGTGTAATTTCTTTATACCTATTGATAAGCTGCCTTGTAGTGTACAATTTGCAGGGTCAATTGGGGATCATTTGAAAATATTTGTGAGAAACATCAAGGAACAGCTAAGGTTGACTTAGCTGCTTAATAGGGAGGAAGCAGAGCGAGTGTGAAGTTGTGAACAGTAAGAGCTAAGTTCATGCCAGCTCTGTGCTAGATCTGTCCTCATTCTACAATAAGTGCACTTTTGGGATGATGAGGGTTAGGCCTCGTCCATCACTGGTCTGTATGTTCTATTGTCTGCATTTCTCCTCCTAGCACAATGCCTGATACATAGCACTCTTGGATTCCTTTTTAAATGGATGACTAAATACATGATAAATATGCATATATATATATATATATATTATATATATATATATATACCAATGATAGATAACATGATAGATTAATGGAAATCTAGAAAATTGTATAGATAAGAACATTGATGCATTGGTACATAGATGACAGATACATATATAAACATAATACACAGAAGACAGATGATAATAGGTAAGAGAGAAAGGGATGTAAATTTCTTTAGCTATCTGATACATTTCAAAGATAAATGTTTGTGTGGGTTTTTTTCACAAATACCCAAGATCCTAGTTGTAAAATTTTCTGTATTTTTCCTGAATCAGTTTTCCTGTTTCAGTTTTTCTTATGCCCTTCATTATCCCACAAATCATCTTTTCCATTTCCACTGAAATGTTGTCACTCACTAGTTGAGACAGCAGCTAAACTTGTTGTAAAAAGCTTGTTTCTTCCTTCTTTGTGGGGAAATTATATAGTAAATTGCTTATATTCATAGACTCTGATTATTGCGAATTTCACATTCCACTGCTCAATTTACCACAAACATCTATTTTCTGATTAAGAGCTATAATTGTCTTTGCCTTTGACTTTCTCTTTATTTCTATATGTAATACTTTATAAATCTTTCCTTTTTCACAGAAAAATCTAGTTGTTCTATTCCATGAAAGCTGCCATAAAATGTGGAGGTCTGGACAGTCACCTAAGCATATCACAAATTCTCAACCTTATGTATCAGCCTAGAATGTGACGTCACAGAAGTCACTCTCAACTTGAGTCCCATGATGTGATACTTCAACCTGCAGATAATCTCCACTCACGAATGACTTTTCCCAGCATAAAGCCCTCCATTAACAACAAAGCTCATATATATGTCCGAGTAAAGAATGACCACAAGACCTTAGTAGATTTGGGTTTTCCTATTCTTTTAGCATTTGTTCAGTGATATAGAAGGGGTATTCACCTTGCTTGCAAGTAACTCAATGGTATCTATTGGACATAAACACCATTCACTTTTAGACATAGCAATGAAGCAACAGTCTTAATGAGGAGTGAGGTGAGATGGTGTACTCCATGAGGGACTATGTGCACTCATATGTATCCTTGGTTAATGGGCATGCCTTTTAGTTCCTAGTCCAACAGATAAAAACAACAACAACAAAAACCAGCCTGTTGTCATTTCTGAACTTGATTTTGAGGCTTGAGTGAATGGAACTTGCTTTTCCAGGATTATTTTGCATGTATTACATCCTGTAAAAATAGTGTAGGTATTTTTTGGCTGCTTGTTTTAAATCTGTCTGAATACTGAGATATGTTGACTATCCCTAAAAACATAGTGCTTCATTTGCTGCCCCCAAACTTCAAGCAGCTATTAAAACTGCAACTGTTGCCCCTTGGAAATCTCCTTCAAGGTTGTCCTTGCAAAAAGGAAGCTGCTCTTGGGCTGAGCAGTCTTTTGTCTTCCCCATTGGCCTTTGATCTCCTTACAGCTTGGTCTCAGCCCAGCTGTGTCTCATTAAAACCATTTCACTGCAGGCTGGTGAAAGGAAAAGAACCCAATGCCAATTCCATACAACCAGGGAATCATAAAAGACAAAACCTCTGAGCCAAAATAAGGCTGTTTCTTTGTTTATTAAAAGGGGGAGGCAGAGGGGAAAAGAAAAAGAGAATTCCCTCACTGACAATGGCAAGAATGCCTGACATCCAGGTGGTGCTTTCAGAGTTCTCATCCCATACTCTCTCCTTAGAGAACTCAGATTAGAAATTATTGCAGTGATTTATTGCTTCATGATGGACCATATCAATCAGTGGACGACCTCATCGAGCGAAACTGGCAGTGACTCATAACTGGAGAACTATTAACTCCACTTGAGCACATATCTCAGAGCATGCCCCACATCCGGGACTTGGGGTGGGCGGGAAACCAGGTGGAGCTTCTCCCTCAATATCCCCCTTTACCTCAGATACATGATGGAAACAATATGGGCATAATAGCATTGCCCACCTCCCTATCCTCCTGAACCTTTTTTTTTTCTTGTTTTTCCTTCAACTATAGTTAACTATGTAAAGATTGTCAACAACAATACAATAAAATGGATAAAAAATTAAAAAAAAAAAAGAAATTATTGCAGTGAAGTACTGGTAATGATCTGCTCAAGCCACTTTCCTATTGTAGTCTCCATAGAGCTCATCCCTATGCAATTAGGCTTCTAATTACATTGCACAACTTGGGAATAAATTGAAATTTCGGAGCTTGTTTTCAATTAATAAGAGGTATTGAGATCCCACGTAAAGACACGGGACCCATAGTAGCTGCTGTGACTCTGACCCAACTCTAGCTAGAGGGAACATGACTACCCACTGCACCCACCTCGTCATAATAGTTGTGATGCCTGCATCAATAGGGCAGCAAAGTACCAAACACTGAAGGCCTAGCGTGCTAGCCTAGTGGCTAAAGCCCTCATCTCACACACGTCGGGATTCCATATGGGCACTGCTTCTAATCCCAGCAGTCCTGCTTCCCATCCCGGCCACCCTACTCCCCATCCAGCACCCTGCTGTGGCCTGGGAAAACAATCAAGGACAGCTCAAAGCCTTGGGATCCTGCACCTGCATGGGAGACCCAGAAGAGGCTTTGGATCTGCTCAGCTCCAGCTGTTGCGGCCCCTTGGGGAGTGAATCATCAGCTAGAAGATCTTTCTCCCTGTCTCTCCTCTCTGTATATCTCACCAAATAAATAAATAAATAGATAGATAGATAGATAGATAGATAGATAAAATTTTTAAAGTATCAAACACTGAGAGGCCAGCATAAGATCATCTTTTCCTGAAACAAGCATCCTTGCATAATCATGGAGGGTTTTGAGCATCATTCAAGGTTACAATGGTTTTTCCATGTGGTATGAATATCCAAATGCCCAGAGATGTGTGTTAATTGTCCTGCTCCAGACCTACCAAATTACATTTTCATAATTGGCATAAGCAATTTTTATGCCAAGGAAAGTAGAGAAAATACTAGTCTGATAACAACCTAATTGAAAAATCTAAGAAGTGGTTGCAAAAGCACAACTCCATTATATCTTAAGTATTTTTGGAGTGAATATTATGTCCTTTCTACTGTACTCTGATTATGGAAAAAGCAAAATTTATAATAAATTATAACAAAATGATTTTTCTAAGTATCAGGTGATTTGTCTATTCATCTCTAAATCCTCGTGACTAATAAATAAATGAGATGCATAGCTTCCCACTCTATAGATAAACTGAGGTTTTAAAATTGTTATTTTTATTTTTAATATTGTTTACATAACTGAGAGTGATGCACGCCCATGTGGGCCTCAGCTAAGGGTAGGAAGGGCCAAGATATGGAGGAAGATGTGTAGAATAAGAGCTTCAATTCTTTTTCTTTTCTCCTGTGGAGGGAGGGAAAGGGGGACCAATCCTTGCTGTCAGATTACACAGCATCTAGAGATACAGGACAGTCATTGGATGATGCCCAGATGCCCCGATATGGGGAAGAATGATCCGAGGCTGTTACTTAACTGGTTTTGATAGTTCTGAAATGTTGTTGGCTTCTTGCTTCAGTGCTGAGAAACTGAAGGTCTGTTGGTTGACCAAGTCCACAGACCCACACACATTGCTGCAAAGCTTGGCCAGGAGAGTTGACCAACCTGTAGAAACTGAGGTTTAGAAAGATAAAATCATTTGCTCAGACACTAGTAAATAATGGACTCCTGGTTGCTCTGGCTCTCACCATGATGTCTACTGCCTATGCTTCTGCTCAAGCTAGTTAAGACATGTGCCTGAACAGAGTGTTTTCTGTGCTCAAAGAGGATATAAATGGAAATTCTAACAGCCTTAAGCAAGAAACTTAGTCTTGTGTTCTGGATTGAGAGACTTTTAGAAGGTGTGTTTTTGACACAGCTTTTACGCATTTGGCACTTCTGTATTTAATATTGGAGTGACAGGGTACAAGCCCTGATTCCACCTCCATTCCAGCTCCCTGCCAACACATACTCTGGGAAAAGCAGAAGCCAACTGCTTGAATCCCTGTCACATAGAAGTGAGAACCAGACAGAGTTCCAGGCTCTGATTTCAAGCTGGCCCTGCCCCAGCTGTTGTGGTATTTGGCAAGTGAACCAGAAGATGGATAAGCTCTCACTGTCTATCTCTGTCTATGTCTTTCTGCCTTTGAAACAAAATGGATAAATAAATGAGTGAATGAATACATTTTATGGAGAAGTAAGAAAAAAGACAGGAGTAATTGGGTGAAAGAGGTCCAAAATGGGAACCAAAATAGGGTTACCTTGGAGAAATAAGTTCTAGTGTGCCACATCACAGGAGGGAGATCACAGTTTACAAGTTTTTATGTGTTTTATGAATAACTAGAAATAAAAAATACATTGAGGGCCCAGTGCAATAGCGTAGTGGTTAAAGTCCTTGCCTAGCACAGGCCAGGATCCCATATGGGCACCGGTTCTAATCCCAGTGGCCCCGCTTCCCATCCAGCTCCCTGCTTGGGAAAGCAGTCGAGGATGGCCCAAAGCCTAGGGTTCCTGCACCCACGTGGGAGACCTGGAAAGAGCTCCTGGTTCCTGGCTTTGGATTGGCTGAGCTCCAGCTGTTGCAGCCACTTGGGGAGTGAGCCATCGGTCGAAAGATCTTCCTCTCTGTCTCTCCTTCTTCTCTCTGTATATCTAACTTTGTAATAAAATAAATAAATCTTTTGTTTAAAAATGATATATTGAGATACTTGGAAATGGAGAGGGAGAGCAGAGAAATCTTACATCACCCTAGAAGGTGTGAGGAAGACAGGAAATATAACCTATCAGGATCATAACTGGTAACTCATAGACAACGGACTCGAATTAGCATTAGACAATAGCAAGACTACAAAGGCAGATGGGGGAATCAGGAGTAATCCTAACAACCTCTTAACAGGAGGTCATGCGCATAGAGCAGGGAGGGGGTCCCCAGAGTGGAGCAGGTGGACAGGAGGAGGCTTTTATCCCAAACCTGAAGACTCCTAGATCCTCACCAAGGACTATCAGTATGAGCACCAAGGACTACATCCCTACTGCCAAGGAGACCACGGGGAAATGGAGTGCCTTCGGAGACCAAGAACTCTGAGGTCACCCACACCCAATTGGATCTATCACATGGGATGGAAGAAGCCCAAATCCTGCCCTGCAGGATCCAAGGTCATCGGAACAACAATCAGAATCCCTGAGCAGTCTGCAGAAACAGAAGAACAGTAAACTTGCTTCAGGACTAGGGAGAGGAGCTTTCTCTGGTCCTTGTCTGCTTCCAATTTTGGGTCCTCACCCCCTCTCATAATAACCATCAGGAGCGCTCCAGAAACCCCTCAAAACAAACAAACAAACAAAACTAGAATAGATAGACAGAGAACAACAAGGAAAGCTTAGAAACAGACAGGAAACGGTCAGCGGGGATGCACTTATAACTCACTGGGTGGGACACAAAGATTAGTTACTCCTCACTGGGGTATGGAAGATTTCTCTGCACACCCCTCCTAAACATGCTCACCTAAACTGTTGACATATATCCTGTTAGAATTATAGAGTTAGACCACCTGAAAAACAGCCAGGTTCAGCGAAAACGTGCTTCAATGCTATAAACTGCTAAATACTAAAATTAAAATAGGCATGAGACAGCTGAATAGCAATCTAAGCCATTTTAAGGCGTATAGAACACGGTTGAATATAAACCAAAATTGAAATGTCTATGAAGAAGTCACAGGTTGTGGTTGAGAACCTGCATTTTCCTGTTAACATATTGGTTAATCAATACCATGTCAATTAATGCCACAATGTTGTAAATGGTTGAAAATATTATGTTGGGGCTTTTAATTGATTGGGATGATACTCTGCTGGCTCTACCTTCAGACCAGAGATGGTCTCACCAAGAAACCATTGAACTTACCAGGACAATAAGATGCTGGACTTTATGCTTGGTAAATACCTCCAATGAAAGAATGTCAACTGAATTTGAACTATGGAAAGGCAACAAGGTGGAGAAATCCGCCGTGGGGGGAGGGTGTGGAGAGGGGCGGGGGGAATCCCAGTGCACAAAAAATGTATCACATAATGCAATGTAATTAATTTAAAAAAATGAAATGCAATAAAAAAAAGAAAAAAAGATATATTGAGTGTTTAAAGAGAAATACTAACGTACTCTTACCTCATCATCACGCATTGTATATGTGTGTTGGATTGCCATGCTATACCTCATAAATATGTATACTTTAAAAATACATAGATGTGTTCAGTGTCGTGGTACAGCTGGCTAAATGGCTGCTTGTTACACCAGCATCCTGTGTCAGAGTGCCAGTAACTCCGCTTCTGATCCAAATTCCTGCTAATGTCCCTGGGAAGGAGCAGACAGATTGTGATCTAAGTAGTTTGGCTCCTGTCACCCATATTGGCGACCTGGATGACATTCCTGGCTCCTGATTTTGGCCCATTCCTGAGTGATGGCCCATCTACTCCCCAGTCATTGGTGGAGTGGAACAACATATGGAAGCAATCTCTCTCTCCCTCTCTCTCTCCCCCTACCTACCTACCTCCTCCCTCCCTCCCCTCTTTCCCTCTTTTATGTTACAATACCTTTCAAATAAATAATTATTTTTTAAAAAATTCTAATTTCATTGACCTGATAGATTTAGGAAGAAAAAGATTTGGTAAATTGAAACAAAAAGGAAGTGGGTCAGAGGGAGGACAGGCAACATGACAACAATGATGTCTCCTTTACTCTCAGTAAGTGTTTAGTACTTACATGTCAGTCAATTTGTGCTTAAAGTGCACTCTCACTTTTTGCTTGCATCTCCGTATCAGCCCAATCAGAACAGCGACTGAAAGCCACTTTCTGCTTCAGAGTTGAAGAGCTTTCCACTTTCTTTCCATCTCAATTTTTCTCTTTCTTATCCCTTGCCCTCAAACATAGCCCAGCAAACAGTCCTCCAAGAGTGAAATTCCTCCAGAGTATATGATGCTAGTTAGAGGCCCAATGCAAGTACATACCAGGTACGTTGCACATGCTACAGAAAGCTTTATCACATGTTTCCAAGCACACTGATGCATAGGGGGCTTGTGAAACGTCATTGGAGAAGGACTAAATTGTTCACAATGATCAAATATTCAGGGCTCTTTAGAAAGTTCCATGGCTGTTAGTCATATCCATTCATGCTCCTTAGAGCATAAATCAGATGCACAGCCCCTTTGTGCGAGGCGTTAAAGGGCCCTGAGATGAAGGCAGCTACCGAGGAAGCGGAAGGGGGGTCAGGCATGGCCAGCACTGCAAAAATAGCATTACTTCTTTGCCTCATAGTTCTTTTCAAAATATCACTAAGAATTACATTGAACTAGAGCCTTTCATTAAAAAGATCAAGGTTAGTCTCATGTTTTCACTCCATCCCCCTCCTACAGGGCACCCCTTATTCTTATACCCTGCCACCAAAGCATCCAAGGGGCCTTGTCCCAGGGACCAGGGGCATCATGTGGAACTGCTGGAATTTCTACCTCCCTTACCTCCTTGCAATGATTTTTCAAAACTCAACAACATAGGCCCCTTTCCCACACTGCTCTGCCAGAGGAGAGTGACAGCCAAGGAACTCATTATGAACCTGCCACAGAAGGTACCTCAGTAGTGCTTCTCAACAAGAGCTCATCGATGAATGCTTGTAACTTTGTGAGTAAGAAACATTTCTGTGTTTGGGCGGAGAAAAGAAAAAGTGAGATAATGGTAAGTTCTATGGTTACCAAGTGGCAGAGTTAAGCTTTGAATCTAGAACAGAGACCAAAGCCCTCATTTTGGATTATGGGTTGATTTAGGTCCTCTGAGAAGCAGCTGTAAAGACAGGATTGGAAATCTGGGAGATATACTAGGGATTCATCTTGAGGAAAGGGATGTGGGGAGGGAACTTCAGCTGAAGACCTAAGTCTGGCTCATATGGAGGAGAATGGAAAAAGGAAGTGCTGGACAGGAGAAGCCTTGGTGTGTGGTACGGTTCTAGAAAGACTCCACAGGCACACGGGTCACGTGCACATCTCAAGAAATGTTCCCAAGAAAATAATCATAACACTGTTGGCTGAACCTATGTCTCTCAGAAGGACCACAAAGTACTCAGCCATAGGCTAGGAGCAGCCCATGAGGCCAGCAGCTGGCCTCATCACGGATGTGGTACAGGATTTGGAAAGGCAACAGCTAAAGCTATCAGTCGATAGTCCCTGCACAAGAGCTCTGAGATCTGAGCTGTGCATTTTCAAGGTCACCATGATCCTCCCATGTGTGGCTTGACCTGTTCCTCTATAGATTCAAGACTCAACAGAGTCAAGACTCTTCTATAGATGGCATATTTGAGACAATATTTGGATGAGAGAGTTTAAGAATCATAACTCAGGATGCTGCAGTTGGTCTTGAAACCAAATCTAGTTCTCCCTCCTCTATTATCTGTTCAAAAGTGCCCTCATTTTGAAAAAGACTTATTTATGTACTTATTTTTATTTTAAAGCAGAGACCACAGAGAGAGGATCTTCCATCCAAGTTCACCCCCAAATGGCCATAATGGCTAGAGTTGAGCTGATCTGAAGCTGGGAATCATGAGCTTCTTTCTGGTCTTCCACATAAGTGCAGGGACCCAAAGACTTGAGCCATCCTCTACTGTAGGGAGCTGGATTGGAAGTTGAGCAGCCAGGATTAGAACCAATGGCCATATGGGATGCTGTTGCTGCAAGGCAGAATATTAGCTGTTGAGTCACAGTATCAGTCCCAAAGGCACTCTCATCTTCAGCTACCACCTCAGCAGCCTTAGCCCTTCAGCTGGCAACTTCATGCAAACCATTTTTCCTGGGATATCTGAGGCACTGGCCATTACGTTTCCCTCAGGATGGGTTTATGACATTTGTCTGTCTACAGTCAAAAAGCAGCAAGAGAGGTATACTTTTGGCCTAGTGGTTAGGTTTCCAATTAAGACAATGGGGCATGAGGGTTCAATACTCATCTCCAGCTCCTGACTCCAGCTTTACAATTGTACAGAATGTGGGAGGCAGTAGTGATGTTTCAAGTAGTTGAATTCCTGAAACCTACATGGGAAGCTTGGATCGAGTTTCCAGTCCGGCTCTGGTCATTACAGGCATTTAGGGAATGAACAGCAAATGGGTCTCTCTCTCTTTCTCCCTCTCTCTCTCTCCATAACAAGGTGGAGGCCCTGCCATTGGGCCCAAACTGCTACTTCCTCCTTTCATGCACCCTTCCTGCCAGTGTAGTTGGCTACTAACCTCAAAGGCAAAGCCCAACTTGTCTACTTCTGTGTTCTGTGCCTTGCCGATAATGGGCACTTTCCAGTAGGTGCTAACCTGGGATGCCAATGTCTCCCCACTGGAGTACCTCCTTCACAAGCCTCTGGCTCAGATCACCCTGTCTCCAGCCTTTCAGTTCTTCTCATACTCCAGATTAGATACACAGGCCATAGATCACTTCCCAGGAATCTAGTTCTGTGAGTACCTTTGCTATCATCATCCCTTATCTCCAAGGCACAAGCACCAACACCTGTCCTACCCCACAATCCCAGTGAATGTATCCTCTGAGCTTTCTCATGGGACAGAAGCCTTTTGTCAGTCTCTGGTTCACATAATATATCTACTTGATTGTGTGTGTGTGACTCGTGTGTGTGTGTGTGACTCATGTGTGTGTGTTTAATTCCTTCTGCTAATGCTAAGGATACACATATTTTCACTTTAGTCATTTCTTTTATTAATTTTTTTTCGGGGGGCACCTTAGCAATGACCAAGCCTCATCTCCTTGGGCCCTTGCCACATGGATCAAGTACACATCTCAAGAAAATGTTCCTAAGAAAATTGAATTCCTGTTAATTTAATCATAGCACTCTCAAAATCTAGTTCCTATGGTGTTCCTTTGACAGGAAAATTCTGATGCTCCAATATATAGTCTATAATCTCCCTCCTCTATTTCTAGGTCTAGCAGGTCCCCAGGCATAAGATGCTAGGATTTAACCTGGCAGCCAGAAGAGGGAGCAGGTCCTGGTGATGTCTCAAGAAGTTTCTACAGATCTGCCACACAGGGGAAGCTCCATTTGTACCAGGGGAAGGAAAAATGGGACACCTCTGTCAACTCAGAGGGTTCAGCAGAGTTTCCACAGATACCTTTCTAGACAATTACTTCCATATTCCAGGGGAACTTATGGCCTTAGCATGATTGACCTGATCTGCAGTTCTCTCTGACAGTTGGCTGTTACTCTTGCCATTCAACTTTCACTGCAGTAGGGGGTCTCTTTCTTTACAAGCACACATGGCCTGTGCTCTCATGTGTGGTCTCTAGCTGCTGGACAGAACTCTGCATTTCTTATTGGAAAGACCCCATCTCATTGTCTGCAAGACATCAATATGATTAAGTAATAACCAGCCAACCCCACTGACCTAGAGTCATCTCTCCTATGCCCCAAATTTTCAAATGTTTCCATTATCATGCCTGTAAAAATTTTCCAGATCATCACTAGAGATGTTAGTATTTGGATTTCCACTCAGTACCAGGGATTTTTCATGGTCACTAGGTCACCTTCTGTGCCCTCTGAGCTTGTGAGCTTGTGGGATACCAGTCTCATGGCTCCACCATATCGCATGCTTTCTCAGTTCACTCCTGCATTACCTTAGGTCCTCCAGGGGCTAGGAATGTAAAAGGCCTTATTGAAGAAAATTTCTGTGAAGGATGGAGGGGAAGAGAAAGCAAGAGGAAGCAGGTGAAGCTGCAGACCACAGTGCAAGTGAGTGTCTGTGAATGGTAGGGCAGGAGTCTGGGAGGAGTCTGGGACTTGCAGCACAGTTTCAAGAGAGGTTCACCAGGGGATGGTCACTGGAGTCTAAATCACCTGTTGAAGGAACCCGTTAATCTCTCTCAATGAACTTGCAGTAGCAATACTAAGGCCAGTCGTTGACCAGCTGGGAGCACTGCCCTGGAACTGTGGCTTGCATACAGTCATGGTGGAGGAACCAGAGGGGTAACAGGGAGGGACTCAGTGAGTCCCATAGCAGAAAACCTAAGCAGTGTAGTTTCCTATGCACTACAATAGCACACTAATGTCCAGACCAAGTCTGGCTAACATATTAATGATTGGAAATGTCCTGAGATATTACTCCCCCATGGGAGCATTTACATGCTGAGAGCTGTACACAAAGGAATGACAATGATAGAGAAATTTTAAGATGTGTAGCAGAACTTCTGAAAAAAAAAACTGATGTGATTGAGTCTTCTTTTGTCCTATTCAAATCATAAAACATAGAAAGCTACTCCACATGGGGCCATTTTTGAAGAAAGATATGCTCTTGATAGCCTCATAAAATGGAAATGATACCATTTTAGAATTCAAAGGAAGATGTTCCGCTTGAGGATTGAGAATAAAATGCTCAAAATAAAAGTCCATTTCTGCCTCCCTATCTTGGGTTGAAAGGTGAATACTGTTACCAGGGAAAGAAAGCCATTTTTCCACCTGCAATTTTAATAGACAGGAAGAGAGTAGTGATACCATTGAGCCCAGACTCTTAAAATTGAAAGAGACCCCATAAATCACGATCACTGTACAGCAGTGGTAGGAAGCCCCAGTGCAAGGATCTCATCTACAATTCTTCAAAGGCTAATTGCACTGGACTTGCATGCCTCTAGTGACAGGGAGCTCATTGCTTCCTAAAGTGACTCATTTTGTGGTTGGGCCATAGTTTTGGATGTTGTTTTACAAATTTATTGAGCCAGCTCTTTGACTCACTTGGCTAAGGTTTATCATAAATCATCGCACTGACTTTTTATAATGACCACAGAGAAATATTTTCTCACTTTTCACAAGGAAAGTCCAAGAATCAGAAGGGCTAAGTAAGTTACTCAATGTCACATGACTAGAATTCAACTCCAAGTCCAGCGCTGTTGCCCTCCACAGATGCCTGGTACTCTGCTGGGATCTGTCTCTAGATTCTGCTTTACTGATTCTGGTTCACATGCAGAGTTGCCTTAGAATAAAGCCTAACCTTACCATATCTATGATATCCCTCCCTGTACCAATCTGGGTCCTTCTTGTACTTTACTTTATGCTACTTTAATCCCCAGGGTAAACACCCATTTTCTTCAACTGTTGCACAAATGCAGCATCCTCCAATGCTTAGGTTTCTAATAGGTTTTTTAAAAAAGATTTATTTATTTTTATTACAAAGTCAGATATACAGAGAAGAGAGACAGAGAGCAAGATCTTCCATCCGATGATTCACTCCCCAAGTAAGCCGCTACCACCGGTGCTGCGCCAGTACGAAGCCAGGAACCTGGAACCTCTTCTGGGTCTCCCACGCAGGTGCAGGGTCCCGGGGCTTTGGGTCGTTCTCAACTGCTTTCCCAGGCCACAAGCAGGAAACTGGATGGGAAGTGGGGCTGCTGGGATTAGAACTGGCGCCCATATGGGATCCCGGGGCGTTCAAGGCAAGGACTTTAGCCACTAGGCCACGCCACCGGGCCCTCTAAGAGGTTTGTAGTGGGACACACCCTGAACTGAGAACATTTTCCAAGTATGTTATGACTTGCGAATGTGGAAGAAAACTAACACCTCCTCTCCATGACACATTATGCTTCTCTTGATGCAAATATAGAATGCTATTGACTCAATAACATACAAACAATTAATGCCTCTAGATTTTTTTTTTCATATACACACAACTATTAAATTGTGTCTTCCCAGGGACAATATTGTAGTATAGCAGGTAAAGCAGCTGCCTGGGTCATGGCATCCTGCAGGAGTACTGGTTTGTGTCTCAGCTGCTTTACTTCCAATCCAGCTCTCAGTTGATGATCTAAGAAAAGCAACAGATCGTGACCCAAGTGCTTGGGCCACTGCACTCATGTGGGAGACCTGGATAAAATTCCTTGGTCCCTTGCTTCATTCTGGCCCAGCACCAGTCACTGAACTAAGTGAACTCAGTCACTGCTGGTAGTGAACCAGCAGAAAGTTGCTTTCTCTTACTCTCTCATTCTCTGTAACTCTGTAAAAAAAATCATAAGTAAACACATCTTTTAAAATGTATTTTTCCCATTCTACGTTGGCACAGTGAGTTTTTAAAATCATACTCTTCCTGCTTAATTTTTTTATTATTATTTTTATTGGAAAGCCAGATATACAGAGAGGAAGAGAGACAGAGGGGAAGATTTTCCATCCAATGATTCACTCCCCAAGTGAGCCGTTATGGGCCGGTGCTGTGCCGATCTGAAGCCGGGGACCAGGAACCTCCTCTAGGTCTCCCACGCGGGTGCAGGGTCCCAAAGCCTTGAGCTGTCCTCGACTGCTTTCCCAGGCCACAAGCAGGGAGCTGGATGGGAAGTGGAGCTGCTGGGATAGGAACCGGCGCCCATATGGGATTCCGGCACATTCAAGGCGAGGACTTTAGCCGCTAGGCTATGCTGCCGGGTCCTCTTCCTGCTTAATTTTAAAGAAATTATAAATTAGTATCTTTTTCCAGTCTGTTGAAATGGCACAGTAGGTAAAGCAACTGCCTGCAGTGCTGATGTCCCAAATGAGTGCTGGCTCAAGTTACATCCACTTTTAGTTCTGCTAATGTGCCTGGGAGAGTGGTAGAAGATGACCCAAGTGTTTTAGCTCCTACACCCACGTGGGAAACCCAGATGAAACTCCTGGCTCCTGGCTTTGGCCTGGCTCAGCTCTAGTCGATTGTAATCATTTGAGGAGTGAACCAGTGGGTGGGAGATCTTTGTCTCTCCCTCTCCAGAACTAAGACTTTAAAAGGGAGAAATTCTTAGTTCTCATGACATGATTTAAACGTCTTTTTAATTTTAATTGGTGACTTAATTTCAAATGGTTACAAATCAGTGTCTTCAAAACGGTACCTGAGAGTTGATGAACACTCCCGATCAGCCTTTGCTGCTAACTCCTGTGAAAGGACCTACTGAAAGCTGACCGATCCCCTCCCTTCCTTCTCTCCCTCCTGCCCCAGTGGTTCCCCCTCATTCACCTCTCACAGTGCAGCCTCTGCACTAGCACAGTGTACTTCCCCTGCTAGAAAGGCAGACTTCCCCACCCCCTCCCAACCCTGCAGAATCAGAAATATGCTTCAATAGAATTCCAAGAGCACACTACAATGTAGATGTCCTGGTGCAGCAACTTGACTCAGCCTCCATTTTCTCGTCGATGAGACCAAGGGAAGGATGTGGAGATCTCCGAGACCTAGATTTCCTAAGTTCCTTAGTCCTCGGCTTTCTCTCCTGAATCCTTCAGTTGCCTTGCCTTTCCCCTTGGATCTGTGCTGCAGCTCCTGATGAGGACAGGGAAAATTGATGGCTGATACAAAGATACATTTCCTCCCTTTCAATATTAATAGCCATAAATGAGAAGCTTTAACTTGGGAAGGGCCAACCAGTGGTACTGCAGTCTAGAGTCATTTGATCTCATTCTAATTGAGTACAAGATTTAGCTGAGTTCCAGAAATATGACTCTAGCCCAGAAACCCAGACCACAAAAGGGCTCCAAGATGTATCTTGCCTGCCTTTGGGGAGGAGAGAGGGGGGAGGACAGGAGGGAATAAAGGACATCTTCCTGTGACAGACATGAACCCAGGCTTCCTTGGAATCAGAGTTCAAGTTCTCTGGCCCATTGGCTGATTAGGGGCGTTCCATATTGCTCTCTGTGAGCTGGGAGCAAAAGGATCCACAGGACTGAACTGCTGTGAGACTTCTCCACCAAAAACAGAGCAGCCAACCCTTGGTGTAGTTTGTCTTGTTACTTCCTCATCTCTGAAGAAGAGATGGCATTGAATATTGCACAGAGTTGGTATAAGCGTTGAAAATGTAAATGCATATATGAACTGTCCTTAAAATTTCATGGGAATGTATCTTGTGAAAAAATTATCCATGGACTTCAAATTCTTTTTTACAAAGGAATAAACTTAGGTTTTAATTCAATTTTTCACAACTTTTTAAAGTGCCAATGTATTCTATAAATGATTTCACATTAACCAATATTTGCTATCTTTTGGGTTTTGTTTGCTCATTCATATTGTAGACGGCAAATACTGAGCAAAGGTGTAGGATGCCCACCTCCTAATAACAACAATAGCAACAACAAACACCAAAAATAAGAGAAATAAGCCAGAGAGAATCAAGCCTCCAACCGAATTTCTTGCCTTTACATCAACTTGAAAGCTCACCACAAATCAAGACCTATTTTTTTTATCAGTATTGTTTATTATGTACCAATTTTATCAATCAGGGTTCTCCAGAGAAATCAAATCAATTGGATGGAAAGAAGTTTGCTTAAAGGAACCGGCCCATGTGATTGAGAGAGCCTGGTAAGCCCACAGTTTGCAGGACAGGCCAGCAGGTGGGGATGACCAGGCGGATGTTACTGCTGAGGTCTGCTGATGGAATTAGCACCCAGTCAAGGGTGTCTTCTTCCATCAGTCTTCCTTATTCCTCACCTAATTGGATGAGGGCCAGGACATTGTACAGGATCATCTGCTTTACTCAAATTCTATCCATTTGAATGTTTATCTCATAAACAAAAACACCTTCACGGTAACACCCAGACCGGATTTTGTCAAATAGTTAGATCCTGTGGTCTAGCCAAGCTGAACCTATAAAAATAACTAACAGTGTTATATGTAAACACCTATTCCTGGCAGTCCCCACGTGCCCCATCCTACCAGATATTCCAATGCATTGCCTTGCTCTGCTTATGCATCACGACTACATTAAGGCACTGATAAATACCTTTCTTTCTTTCTTTCTATTTATTTTGTTGTTGTTGTTGGCAAAAAAGAAGCTCTCGGACAATGTGGATGGCAGCATAGCTAACACTGTTAAGTGACTGCAATGGTTCGTATTGCACAGGAGGCACTTTGCTCAGGTTCCCATGGTAACAGTGACACCCTCTCAAGCTTGTAGCTATTTGCACTTCATAAGAAAACTTCTAAAAGTTGTAGTGTCTTGCCCCATGTCAAAGAGTGAGTTGCAATCAAATCACAACTTGAATACAAATTCAAAGCCTGAGTTCCCAAGGATTTTCCCATTCCACTATGCTACACTACCAAGAGCAAAGACATCATAAAATAATTTTAAATTTTAAAAATCACACAACATAATCTTAAACGATAGAAAAATTTTTAACCCCCCCGGGCAAATTATTCTGTCAACTTTTCTATTCTTCTCATCGCTCTCTTTATTTGTTTTTTTAAAAAAAGATTTATTTATTTATTTGAAAATCAGATATAGACAGACCAACAAATTTTCCATCCATTGGCTCATCCCTCATATGACTTCAACGGCCTGAGCTGGGCCTGAGCCAAAGCCAGGACCTTCTTCCAGGGCCCCACATGGGTGGCAGATCCTCTGCTGCCTTCTCCAGCCATGTGAAGAGAACTGAACTGAAAGTGAAAAAGCTGGGACTTGAACTGGATTTACACTGTAAGTAGCAGCTTTATTCACTAAATTACAATGCTGGCCCCTCCACTTGTGTTTAATACATTACATAACTGAAATATCCACCATTATCTGGGGGTGATTTATTCTAATAATGCATATTTCTAACTTTAATTTCCTTCACGAGTTGGTTACAGTAGGTGTAACAAGAGGATGCTACTGCCTTCCATTCCCTGTAAATGATACAGGCATCTTGGTCAGTTACAAAGGCTCCTTCTTATGCTCAGTGGTCGCTGAATAGATTTGATCACTGAGAGATTGCCAGTCTCTCTGTGCTGTGCTGGGCCCAAAGAGAATCATCCTGAGAGTTGTGCTATGGTGATTTTTATGAAGCACTTCAAAGTCTAGGTGGACAGACAGGAACAGGTTTCTGGCCAAGATGCCTGTGTGCCACATCAGGGTACCTATGCTAGTTCCCAGCTCCGGCTCTCAATTCCAGTTGCGCACCAGTGCAGATCACGCAGTCAATGGCAATGATTCAAGTAACAAGTCCTACTACCCACATGGCAGAGCTACATTGAGTTCCAAGCTCATGAATTCAGCCCTGCCTCAGTCCTGGCTGTTGCAGACACTCAGGGAGTGCACCAGAAGATTTTACTTCTCTCTCTCTCTCTCTCTCTCTCTCTCTCTCATTCATTCACTCACTGACCAAAAAGTACATCTAGACACATCAATGAATTTGTTAAAGCAACTGGCAAACATCAGAGACAAGTTATTCCAAAAAGAAAGAATATGTTTAAGACACTTACTCTTAGTTACATAATAATCCTATAATTATTGCTACTGCCCCTCAGTAATGATTGCTAGATAAATGATGTTAAGACAAACGTTGTCCTCTCAGTAGGAGCCCACAGTTTATGCATACTGTCATTTAGCTAAGGAATTGAAGAAGGCAATTCCTTCAATAAAATTAAATTAAATAGCAGGTAACGTAAAAGTATAAGTTGAGTTATTTAAAAATAAAAAGTTTATTTGACTATTTTTTAAAAACTGGCTTGAATTACTTAAGATCCTAATCATTGTCTGACACAGAAAAGTAACCAAGAGTGAAAAACAACCAATAAATGATACTGGAGAATTCAGTGTCACCCAGCACCTGTACCCAGGCTCTGAAAGGCAACCTACAAAGAGAAAGAGAGACAGAAAGAAAAATTTACCATCTGCTGGTTCACTCCCCAAGTAGTTGCAATGACTGATCCCCGGTGACTGCAACAGCCAGGGCTGAGCCAATCCAAAGCTAGGAGCCAGGAGCTTCTTTTGTGTCTACCACATGGGTGCAGGGTTCCAAGGCTTTGGGCCTTCTTCTGTTGCTTACCTAGGCCACAAGCAGGGAGCTTAATGGGAAGTCAAGACATGAACTGGCACCAATATGGGATCCCAGCACAAACAAGGCAAGGATTTGGCAACTGAGCCATTGCTCTGGGCCCAATTTGTACTGTTTTTATCAGTTTTTTAAAAGTTGTATTTTGCTGTGATTTCTATGTCTATTTTAACTTTTTGATTGTATATTCTTTACCTTAAGAAATATCAAACTTTGATAAGCCTTTGGTCCTTCAAAATTGAGTTCTACCCTGATTACAGAGTCTCAGATGGGAGAGAAGATGATAAAGCTAGTGTTTCAGGAATGAAAGCAAGACATACAGGCTTAAATCCTATCCAAGTTTCAATTTCATAGTGATTATTCCCTTTGTTCCCATAAGAATATTAATTTACTTTAATTTGAGAAATATGAAGCAATCTTTATACAAGAACTGTCATAAAATATGATTCCTAGTCACACAGTAATTTCAACAAAACAGTCACTAAATATTAATTAGGGAAATGCTTGTAATATATGCGGTGGCAGATTCTAGCTCCTCATTTTCTATAAACAATAATTAGAATATATACTTTATCTGAGCTAAAGTAAGTGCATCATGAATTCTTAAGCGAAAGACAAATAAAACAGAAAAATTAGTGAAATGACTATCATGTTATCAATTAAACTCCTTTAATAAAAAGAAAACAAGAAAGGGAGAGAGGAAAAGAAAGAGGAGTAGAGAAAGGGGGAACAAATCACCTTTCCTCTGCTCTTTAAAGATTATTTGTAAGAGAATAGTAAAAAAAATTAAAAGATTATTTTTAACCCAAGTTCTGTATTCTTGAACCCAAATTAAGTTTGTTTAATTGAAAAGTTAGTTTCTCAAAGAGTATGCAATCTAAGTAGAGGTGAGAAAACAAAAATCAAAATTATCATAGTCACAACATGGAATGCCAAGGCAGAAACACAGTTGTTAATCTAACACTGTTGTGATTCCATTAAATATAAAGAATCAGTATGGCTGTACTGCTAGGTAAATGAGCAATGACTGTGGATTTAAAAAAAACAAAAAACAAAAAACAAAAACAACTTCACCCAATAGAATTTTTAGCAGCATCTGGCTAATAGAGCTTATCACAATATTTGCAAACTTTTCATTTAAAAGTCTTAGGAAATATTTGAGAAAACAAATGAGAATATAACAAAATCATGATCATAGTTGAGAACTGTGAGATCATCATACTCAGTGGTGAAATATTGAGAACTTTTCCACTGAGATCAAGAACAAGACATATATACGGTGGATACTGAGGACACTTACATTCAACATCTTACCAGAAGTCATATTTAAATAAATTAGGTACAACAGGAAGAAATAAAAGACATCCAAATCAGAAAATAATAAGTCAATTGTTTCTGTTTACAGATATTTTGATATAACATATAGAAAACCTTCAGACTTCACCAGACAGCTAGAACTAATAAATCAATTCAGTAAAGTTACAAGATACAAAATAAACATATAAATGTCAATGATAGTTATGTATATTAACAATGAATTCCCAGAAAAAGAAATCTGGGAAAGCTTTTTTTTTTCACTATAGCTACTCAAAACTATTAAGGGTTTAAACTTAAGGAAGTGGAAAATCCTATACTGAAAACTTTGAAACGCAGATGAAACAAATTGAAGACACAAACAGAAAGATATCCCATGCACACACATTAGCAGAATCAATATGGTTAAAATGCCCACTGCTGAAAACGATCTACAAATTCGACATAACCCCTACCAAAATTCCAATGACATTTTCAAACAAATAGAAAAAGCAATCCTTGAATTCATATGAAACCACAAAAGATCCTGAATAGCTAAAGTCATCTTGAGCAAAAAGGCTATAGCTGAAGACATCACAACCTGATTTCAAATTCTACTACAGAGCAACAGTGACTAAAACAGCAGAGCACCAGCATGAAGACACACTTTAACCAAGTAGAATTAAGATCCCAGAAACAAATCCACACATTTATAGTCAATTTATTCTTTTTGCAAAGAAGCTAAGAACATACAATAGGAAACAAGTAGTCATTTCAATAAATCATCCTTGGAAAAATGGTTGTCTTCATGCAAATGCATGAAATTGGGCCCTCATCACATAGACAAAAAAATCTTAAAATGGACTGAAGGCATAACATAAAAACTGACATCTTAAGTTTACTAGAAGACAATATAGGACACAGCCTTCTTGAACTTGATCTGGTTAAAGATATTTTTAAATATGAAATGCAGGCACAGGCAACAACAGCATAAATACACAAATGGTTTTACGTCAAACTAAAATGCTTCTGCACAGCAAAGAAAACCATCACCAAAGTGAGGAGACAACCTACAGCGTGGGAAAGAGTGTTGCAGAGCATTGATTTGAAAAGGGGTTAATAATCAAAATACGTATTGAATACAAATTACTCAATAGCAAGAAAGCAAAGCAAAACAAAACAAAAACCAACCAACCAAACAGAAACAACCCTTAATGTAAAAGTGTGCAAAGGATCAAGTGACTTTTCTCAAAGGTATCTACATAGCCAACAGTTACAGAAAACAACAGTCAGTATAAGTAATCACGAGGGTAATGCAAATTAAAATCACAGGGTGGTGTCTCATATCCAGTAGAACAGCTATTAGCAAAAAGGTAAACTGTAGCAAGTATTGGCAAAGATGTAGAGAAAAGGGAACATTTGTACATTGTTGATAGGAATGCAAATTGGTATGGTTATTATAAAAAAAATGAAATATCCTTAAATGTTAGAAATAGAACTAGCCTATGATCCAGCAATTCCTCTAATATATACATATTTTATAAAACCAGTATCTCTAAAATATACCCACAATCCCATTTCCATGGTGAAATTATTCACAATAGCTAAGACATGGAACTAATGAATGCATAGAGAAAACATCACAGGTATACTCAATGGGATTTTATTCATTCTTCAAAGAAAGAAATGTTGACATTAGTAACAACATGGATGAAGCTGGAAGACATGAAATAAGTCAGGCACAGAAGGACACATTACCACATAATCTCACTGGGATGTGGAAAGTAAAACAGTTGAATTCCTAGAAATAGAAATAATGGTTACTTTACACTGGGGATTGTGGAGACCAGGGTGTGTTGGTTAGCTGAAATTATATATAACATGTTGACTATAATTAATATATTATAATTAATAGTAGCAAAACATACTTTTTATAATAGAAAATTGTGATAAGGGTAAATTCTAAATGTTCTCACCACAAAAACACTGATGAAGTATGTAAGATAATGAATGTTAAACAGCTTAATTTAGCCATTTTACAATGTATACAAAATATCATTTGTATTCCATAAGTATACAGATTTTACCTTATCAATTAAAATGTAAGTGAAAAAAATAGCCTCCCTTAGCAATTCCTATATTTTGCTGTTGCTTTTTTACTTTTTTTTTTAAATACCAGGTCTTCATCAAGGCTCTTGAACAGAATTTGGAAATAACTAAATTAGTACCATAAATTGTCCCACAGCTTCCTAAATCACTACCCATGCTAACATTAGACACCACTTCTTTCTCTCAGAGCTACAACCCAGTATGACATATGCACATAAATCATAGCAGTAGTAGAGCCATGAATCATATGCTTGAAGGCGTCACATGAAAAAGAAAAAACCTGTCTACTGTTGTATAGCTCACTCTTGCTGTGAATGATATAGAGTCTAGCTCTAGCCAAAACCTTGTCAAACTGGCCTGACCTGTGATCATGAATTCAGTATGAAGACATTCACTGAATTGAAAGATTCTGCAGTATTGCCAGAGATGGGCTCCTCAGGGGTTCTTATCTTCAAGCAAGAAAGAATTCAGAATTGAGACACAGAGTAGGGTAAGTGAGGTAGCAAGGTTAAACGATGAGAAACAACGAATAGAAATACAGTTGATAAGCTGGTGTCTCAATCAAGGACTGAGAGCCCAGTCTGCATTCAGACTAGAGTTCCTGTGGCCAGTAGTGAGGGCCTCTTGATTCTTCTCCCTCTTCCTTCTTTTTCATAAATGGTAGCTGAGGGTTTGGGGATGTAAACCGCTCCCTCAAATCCCCCCGGGATCTTATCAGCACAGTGTTGTGGGACTGGATAGTTTCCTTGGTACAGGGAGGTGCCTCTGCAGGAGCTGCCTCCAGGGAGAGGAATGTACCCAGGTAGCAGGGCTATAGAACCAGAGCAATCGCTCCTGGTATGGTTGTGGGTCTGCTTTCAGCACTTGTAGACCAGTTTCATGGCACAAAGATTCATTTTAATCTCATTTTCTTGGGCCCCTCTTACACACAGAAACTAGTATCTATGTAACTACCTTAAGAAATTCAGACCCTCTATCCTGTGGTAATTAAACCTTAGTTGTATTGCTTTAAGGAAATACTTGGTATTTACTTAGCATGATGCTCATTAAATCAAGATAGCAATGTGAATTAATTAATTTGAAAATATTATCTAATTTCCTCATTGGTATTAATGTTGGTTTCCCATAGCAAAATCTCTGGAGTGAAAAGCACTTAGACTGCGTTTACTCCTCCAGTTTTCTCCCCAGTGTATTCAGCTTTCTTTCATATGACAAGTTTCACTTCACAAAGTCCTTGGTCCTATTTGATTCTTCTTAAATGCACATGAAACTCTGTTTATATATTAATGCATTCTAGAATCACAGACATCTCCTGCTTTATATCTCCTCCCCAAAGGACCAAGAAGGCCTCTTAAGTGGCTATAAATATCTCATTACAAGCACTTAATTAAAAACTGTGTCACAGAATCAATCTGGTCCAAGCCGCCATGCCAAAGTCATTCAGCTGTGCATTTTTACTCTGAACTTTCCAGTGTGGCTCTAGAATCTCAATCAATTCTTTAAGAAATGCAAATGTTCAGGCCCAGCGGCGTGGCCTAGCAGCTAAAGTCCTCGCCTTGAAAGCCCCGGGATCCCATATGGGTGCCGGTTCTAATCCCGGCAGCCCCACTTCCCATCCAGCTCCCTGCTTGTGGCCTGGCAAAGCAGTTGAGGATGGCCCAATGCATGGGACACTGCACCCAGGTGGGAGACCCGGAAGAGGTTCCAGGTTCCCGGCTTCGGATCTGCGTGCATTGGCCCGTTGCGGCTCACTTGGGGAGTGAATCATCGGATGGAAGATCTTCCTCTCTGTCTCTCCTCCTCTGTGTATATCTGGCTGTAATAAAATGAATAAATCTTAAAAAAAAAAAAAAGAAATGCAAATGTTCTTTTCCCTTTGGCTTACGAGTAGCTCTGGGAAATAAATAGGTATAGTTCCTTCTTAGCTAAGCATGCTAAGCATATGCTGAAAAAGCAAAGCAAAAAAATAAGATATTCCAGTGTGTGCTCAACTTTTTGCAACTTATTGTCAGGAGCTATTTAAATTTCAGCCTTCCACTTGGCCTGGTCAGGTAGATGGTGAAACTACCGCTATCAAAGTTCAGCTAGTCCACAGGGCTCATCATCTTAATCTATCCGTCCAACTCTGTTTCCACTGTGGTGCTTGGCCTTGGCCTACAGTTCCCTGTCCCTCCAACACACCCTCCACTCTCCTGCTTAGGGCCCCTCCTGCCTCCTCCAGATGACCCTACCAAGCTTTTCATCTGCATTCCCCCTAAACCCAGCCCCAGTAACTTAGCTTTGCCCTTCTCATGGCATCACCAGCAACACCCAAGTGCACTGTGGTACTGACTGTCTCTCTTTTACCTGTGTACCTTCTGCCTACAATATCCTTGTAATCCTAGCCATCTCCCACTCTTCCAAACTTAGCACAAAAGCTGCCTTCCCTGGGAAGCCTTCACCAACCAATCTGCTTTGGCTCTTTGCCTATTGAAAATTCTCTCTTTGGATTTCCATAATGCAATGGACCCTTCTTTATCCTAATATTTAATCACACAATATTTAATTATGTCTCTCCAGCATGCTGTGAGTGCTTGAAAAGTATATTTCTAGTTGCCTGTGCCGTGACTGGCATCCTGTGAGTCATCAAGAAATCTCTTTAGAGTTCGCGGTAGAAGGTGAGATAAATGGAATTGTCCAGGTCCCCCATGTATGTAGCATATGAATTCCACATTTGTGGGAATAGGAGAACTCTGTTGAGGGTGGGCCTGAATCTCTGGCCAAGAAACAAATCTGGAAATGACACCAACACTTTCAGAATCCCTGCTATCAATTACGTCTCATGGGACATGGGCATAGGGTCATGAAATCACCAATCATGTGTGTGTAACTACATATACATGGTCACATGGCAATTGCTAATGCCTCCTGAGTTCAAGTTCTGGCTATTTCTGATTCCAGGTTCCTGCTATTGTGCTGCCTGAGAGGCAGGAAGTGATGGCTTAAGTAGCAGCTTCCATGTGGGAAAGATGGATTGAGTTTCCAGCTCCAGGCTTTAGCCTTGCTCAGCTGGGACCATTGCAGGTGTTTAGAAAGAGGATCAAAGGATGGGAGCGATCTCTCTTACCCTCTCTCAAAAATAAGTTAAATTTTTAAAGGAGGAAACTTTTTTAGCACTGAGCCATTACCTAATGTGTGAACTCAGCTCCCAAGCCTCGAATTCCACGATGATGATGTCAACCAGTACTTCCCAAGGGTTCTCCTGACTCCACAAAGAAGCCTTATAGACTTTGGGATGAGAGCAGACACCCAGCTCTCATCTCCAACCAGAAAGTGGTAAACTTTTTTTCTGTATCATAGTTGGGCTTATATGGACAAAGCAAAACCAAAAGTCCGTAAATGGAGCCAAGGTGCTGTGAGGACATTTCATGTGGTTTTTACCAAAATGAGGGGATCTCAGATGAAGCCCAGCAAGCTAGCAAGTAACCTGTTGTTCCTCTTCAGCATACAATAAGAAAAGGGACCTCAGAATTAGAGACAGGAGACAGGACCCAAGACTTGGATGTGACTGTCTTGATGGACATGGTTGTCTGACTTTTCAAGACAGCCAGGCCACAAGAGCTGCATCCTTGTCCATCACAGGACCCTCACCTCTGGTACAGTAGCTGGCCCTGTGGCACACTGAATTAAGCTACCGCCTGAAATGCATCCTCCTATATGAGTGCCTGTTGGAGTCCCTACTGCTCCACTTCCAATCCAACTCCCTGGTAATGTATCTGGGAAAGCAGCAGAAGATGGCCCAAGTGGTTGGTCCCCTGCCACCCACGTAAGACACCTGGATAAATTTCCAGACTCCTGCCTTTGGCTTGACCCAGCCCCAGCCATCAAGCCAGTTGAATAAAGAACCAGCAGGTGAAAGACCTGTTTTGTCTCTATCTCAGTAACTCTGCCATTCAAATAAATAAATGTATGTTTAACAAAATGAAAAGAAGACCTTGTTTAGTGCTTGGAAGGTGGTAAGTATTTTGTTACTAATTATCGCATACATTAAGGGGGTGAATTTCCCAAGTCTCATCTCTCCATTTCTGGATTCTTAGCTTGCTAAGGGAACCTCCTTACACTTCAGTGTCTCCATCAGCAAAATAACCCTCATGAAGTACATTCTAGGAGTCTGTGTAAATCATAGACTCACAACCTCACAAAGCAGACATTGTTAATCCCATCTCAAAAAAAGACATTAACAAAGGTTTAGAAAGATGAAGAACCTTGCTGGGCATCATGCAGCTAGTGGGCAGAGTACTGGCGTTAACACTAAACTCTGCTTCACCCCAAGGCACACAGTCTTTGCTCTGCTTCACTCCTATCATTTCTGGAAACATTGATCCAAAACACCTGATTAGCCCCAACTACATTGTCCCCAGGAGGTATTTGTGCTTGGATAGAAACCTTACCCAGCCTAGAACCAGGGACCAAGGGACCCACCTGACCCTCATAAATCTGTTGGCCTTGAAGATGGACACTAATTCCAGGAAGGCAGCAGTGGGGGAAGGAGATGCCCCTTGAGCTTCCTTGCAGAGTCACACTTGTTTTCCACTAGTACGCAAATTGGAGTTCTTATGCTCTGCACTTTGAATTGTTCTCATTTTTGCTTTTGATGTTATAAAACACTTTATTCTGGCTTAATCTTTTTAAAGTGGTGCATTAAAGGTTTTTCTGATATTTCAAAATGCCACCCAGCTCGGAATTTGCCTTCTTTCATCTCCCTCTCTTACTGTATTTGTACATGTATGTGTTTATGTATGTGTAAATTGTTCTCCTTTTTGTCTTTACTCATGTTTCTCAACTTTTCCCAGTCTTTAGTGTGTGCGTATTTATCATATCATAATAAGGATAAGGTAGAGGGGGAAGAATAACAAGCTGGGAATCACCCTCCACAGGGGCTTCATTTGGATGTCCAGGAAAAATTCAAACAGGCTGGGGGAGAAGCTTTCATTCTGTCCTAGAGAAAGGAGCACCCCGGCCAACCCAGCTCAGCTGACACACAGGAGAGCTGACACCCAACTTCTTTATCAAGCCAAAGAAACTGAATGTGTGAACAAGCTGCAGCCTAACCTGGACAACGGGTCTGCTGAAAACCATGAACAACTGAACAGACACATGTAGAAGCCTGCCTTTGTCAAACAGCACAATTTTGAGCAAGAGGCAAGAATGAGTGATACAGGGTTAGATGGAGGCTGAAAACATAGTCCTGGTGGCACTTTCTTACAAAACTCTTCCTATGCTCACCTGCCAGACGGTGACAGACACTAGCCCCTTTCAGGCAACAGATAGCCAGATGTCTGATACCCAGGGCCCTGTCCCAGGGAACCAGATTTAGGCAATGTTTTTAGAATGAAGAGAAAGAAGAGGTGACAGTATATCATGCCAGATTTTCAAATCTCAGTCTCAATAAGTTAAACCTGAAATTTTGTGAGCAACCATCTGGCTTCAGGTTTGGGTAAGTGCTGGTGATATCTTCATAGAGGAGGGGAGATGTTTGGAACAAATTAAATCATATGTCTTTTTTTGCCTGCCCTGATCTTTCCCTATGACTTGCCATATCACTCAAATTCCCTTTATGGTCTACAAGACCCTGTAGCATCTGGCCCCTGCCTGCTTCGTGGGGCTGACTTCCTCTATGTAAACAAGCTGGCCCCGCTCCTCCTTCAGCTGGGGAAACTTTTTCATTTCACGTTTGCCAGGTTGGCTGCCAGGTCTTTGTAGTGACTGGGAATCCTGAAAGAGCTTGGTAATGTGTTGCTAAGAATTTACAAATGCCACCTTAGGAAATTGACTATTTTGAGTAGAAGCCACCAGAGAAACAGAAGAGGCTTTCTCTTCTTAAAAGAACTCCATTGTCTTCAATCCCCTCTCCGGTAGGATGACAGATTCTCCATCACAGGGGGGGGAGATCACAAGCTGACCCACACCCAGAGAACTGCATGACATTGACCCTTCCAGGATCCCCATTCATCTTATCCAACAATCATTCACTCTGCTTTATCTGCCCAGCATCCCTCTCTCCTTCCTTTAGGAAACTAGCACATAAACTCTTAAATCTCCCCCATGTGCTATTAAAAATGAATACATCCACGTACCTTTTCTCCTATCAAACTGTGTATTGCCTATTGATCTCACAGACCCAGCTTCAGAACCTTAGAGAATATGTGCAGTCTTTCCTTCCTATATATCTAACACCAGGCCCTGGCAGTCACAACACATTTCATTGCCTAGCATTGTTATTTCATAACAGCACTATCATCACACGTCTACTGCCTTTATTGGCCCCTTCCCACCAGAACATGAGCTCTGTTCTCTTTGCCTTGTCCAGCTTGGCCTATGCTATGACCCTAATTATTGGCACTGCACTTCCATGCACTACTGCCACTCTGTGCTAGGAGGTCCCATGTCACAGGGGAACTTGCCTAGCAGCACCCTGATGCTTGACCACAGCAATCTGGTCCACACCACATGCTTGGTCTTCATAAAGAGCTGCCTCCATTAGGATTTGTGGTAGAAGAACAAGAATTAAGGAGTGGAGAGATTGCATAGACCTTCCCTACTTCTACAATCTGTTGCATTCCTGGTCATATAGACTCTGTGTTTTCTTCAGAGCTCCAGGCCTTCTCTCATCCAGCAGAAGATGCTGAGTCCCTGGGAGTTCAACTGTTTGCTTCCTGTTTGTCAGGGTGGCACTAGGGTTTTTGAGCATGCAGCACAGCTTTTAGCCTGAAGGGAGCCTTTGGTAAGATTCTTGTTGAATGAATGCAAAAGAATGGTCCTGGATGAAGGTGAGCCACACTCATCAAAAGGCCCCCAGTCCTTAATAGCACAGCCCATGATGTTGCCATTCAGGAGCAGTACAGCCATCCTGAGGCTTACACACATGCCTGAATCTCCTCAGGAACTTCTCACACACAGATCCCTGAACTTCATCCTGTAAATCCCGCAGGGTCAGGATAGAGAACTTGATGCTCAGGCATGTTTCACAACCAATTTTTTAAAAAAGATTTATCTATTTTACTTGAAAGTCAGAGTTACAGAGAGAGAGAGAGAGAGAGAGACAAAGAGAGAAAACATCTTCCATTTGCTGGTTCACTCCCCAAATGCTCACAATGGCCAGAGCTAGGCTGATCTGAAGCCAGGAGCTTCTTCTAGATCTTCCCCATGGGTTCAGGAGCCCAAGACCTTGGGTCATCCTCTACTGTTTTCCCAGGGCATAAGTAGGAAGCTGGATCAGGACTAGAGCAACTGAGACACAAACCAGTGCCCATATGAAATGCCTATGCCACAAACAACGGATTATCTGATACACCACCATGGCATGCAATATTAAAGGTCTTGTAACCACTGGAAACTGCATGGTGATTCTTCACCTTGTGTGGTGATGGCCCAGAATTTATGCATCATAATGAGGCGGTGCCACTCTCTGTGCCATGTTGGACAACTTATAAATGTTTCTTGGTATTAACAGCAATAAATATTTATGTTCATAGTAATTCAGTTTTGCACTTTGTGCCTCTGGTGGACTTATAGGCCTTGAGCAAAGCCAAAGAGAATTCATCTAGTTATGTGATGGGTGTGTCTTTCTTGAATCTACATCCAGAAAGGGGCAGCTACTGGCAAAGACTCTAGGTGCCCAGGATATTCTAGCAGGAAAATGAGTGTACCCCTGAATGGAAGCATAGCAAATAATACAAGAGTCATTTGGCAAGAAGTTAGCAGAAAAACACCTATGGAAACTGGTCTCACAGTAATCCATGCTGAAAGTGAAGCCTGGACAAGAGCCATTTTGGGAAAAGGCGAGGTATGAATGGAGAGAACTCAAACACACAGCGTGACCTCCCAGCCGAGACCTGGAAACAACGCAACTGCTTTGCCATCAGCAAAGATTTTATTAATAGCCCTGAATATAATAAAACATAGAGCTGTGAAGTGCTTCTCCTCCAGAGAGGTCAAAGCATTTTCTGTGTTGCAGCCTTTTAACACCTCCAGAATCTGACTTGATGGTGACTGAGCTAGGGTTCAGGTGAGGGGGCTGAGTCATGGGTGGAATGACTGAGATGAAAAATGCAGGTCCCTGCACCTTCTGCCTGGTCCATGGGCTCTCCCCTGGCATAGCCAACATAGAGCACGGTGTAGGTAAAAGAGTCAGAAAGATGGGCAATTGGATAAAAGCTGGTAATAGGACCCAGCATGATGGCTCAATTAGCTAATCTTCCCTTTGCATGCACTGGGATTCCATGTGGGTGCTGCTTCTTACCCTGGCTGCTCCAGTTTCCTTTCAGCTCCCTGCTTGTGGCATGGAAAACAGCAGAGGATAACCCAAGGCTTTGGGACCCTGCATCTACATGGGAGACCCAGAAGAAGCTTTTGTTCCTGGCTTTGGATGGGCTCAGCTCCAGCCATTGCAGCCAACTGGGGTATAAACCAGCAGATGGAAGAGCTTTCTCTCTGTATCTCCTTCTCTCTGTAGATCAGCCTGAATCAGCTGGGGTCTCTAAGGCAAATCTCTTGGAAGGTCACCCCATGGGCAAGCACATCCACCTCTCAACCCAGCCCTGGGTTTGTGAGATTGAACAGCCATCTCTGGTTCATCCAGTGTGAGCTGGGGTTGCACCAGGGGTTGGGACATGACAAAGGAGACTCTTCTGAACACAGCAAAGTGGAGGGAGACTTCTAGGAGATCCTTAGCCCTGTCTTCCTCTCAACTCTTATTTTTAGCAAATGTAGGTAATTTATTTGAAAGGCAAAGTTACAGAGGCAGAGGGAGATGGAGTGGAGGAGAGGGTGTGAGAGAGATATAGAGATATATATATATAAATATATAGATAAATGGGGGAGAGAAGAAAAAGAAAGAAACAAAAAAGAAAAAAAAGTAAAATAAGAACAATCTTCCTTCCTCTAGTTAAGTCCTCAAAAGGCTGCAAAGGCCAGGCCATAACAAGGAGCCTGGAACTCCATCTGGGTTTTTCACATGGGTGGCAGGGGCACAAGTATTTGACCATCTTCTGCTGTTTTCCCAGGTACATTAACAAGGAGTTAGATTAGAAGTGAACAGGCCATAACTCCAACTGTTGTTCCCATAAGATGCTGATGTCATGATGGTAGCTTATCCCATTGTTCCATGATATTGAGCCTATCTCTACTCTTCTCACAATAACTGCACACACTAGGGAAGAACTAGAATGAGTTCCCTAAGTTCTTCTCCCTGCCAAAGTACCTATTCTTGGGTTTCAACAGCTCCTCGAAGTCTGTACACCTCTCCCTGCACCTGCTATTATACTTCTGCTCACTTTCCCTGTTTCAATAAATGCTGCCAGAATCTGTTACCATCTCCTCAACAGCACCTCCTCCTGCTCCCTCCACCTTGCCCTGATCCTGGATCTCTTCACTCCCTTCCTGGGGTAATGGTAAGAGCCACTACAAAAGCATAAGGGTCTCCTCCCAACCTCCCTGAGCCCATTCAGGGGTTTACAAGGCTGCCTCAGATGTGGATTATGCTATACTGGAATTCCTGGATAATTCCTACCACTTCCAGAAGAAATTCCTCAAGTTCCTTAGTAGCGCATCAAGTGAGGTCTTCTTGTTTAAGTAAGCTTGTCCTCTTTTAGGCCATGTTACAGCAGGAACTAGGACTCAGGGGTTACCCAAGGAGACAAGACTGCCATCCTGGTAAAAGACTGGCGAGTGCTGGATCAAAGCACTGGTAGGTTCCGTGGTAGGTTAACTCCTTCCTTTTCCATCTCACTGCCTCTTTGCTTCATCAAGGACACTGTGTCCTCACATGTCAGAAAGAACCGAAGGGCTGAACTGGCCCCCTCAAGCCTCTTGCAAGAATTCACACCAGGACAGAACCTTACTGACCTACGTGTCTCCTAAAGGCTCTCCACACTGATGCATTGAGTTTATGCTTCAGCTGGAGGTCTGAGGAGACACAAGCATTGAAACCAAAACTGAGAAGAAAGGACCCTACTATGCCTATGGCACTCACTTCCTGTACCTGTCCCAATGGTTCCAATGAAGATTACACAGGGATACCTGTCTCCATATCTGGGCTTTGTCTCTCCCTGAATGCCCCTCTCTTACTCCAGCCCTGGTTTGGGGTTTCTAGTTCTTGACCAAAGAACATACTTCACACTACGTGTATTAAAACAACAGAAATATATTGCCTTACAGTTTGAAGGCCGGAAGTCTGAAATAAAGGCATCAGCAGGGCCGCACTCTTCCTAAAGGTGCTAGAAGAGCACCTGCTCCAAGCCTCTCCCAGCTCCTGGTCCAGTCTTCACAGGAGTTCTCCTTGTGCCTTTCGCTGCCTTTGTGTCTATATTTTTCCATTATTATAAGGTCACCATCATATTGGGTTAGAGCATACCTTAATTGACCTCATTTGAACTGTTCTCTTAGATATGCTTATTCCAATAAAGACATATTCTGGGATATTGAGGTTTAGGACTCCTGTGTATCTTTGGGAAAGAGAATTGCTATTCAACTCAGTATTATGATTATAAAAACTACAATTTGTGCTTTGAGTGTTGGCTAAGCTGGGCTAGATGCCCTTGCCCCGAACTTCTCTGGTGTCCCTTCTGATCCTTATTATACCTCACTGCAAAATCCATTCCTTGGTTCCTTATTCCTGAGAGGAGAAACGGAGACTTTCCTCTCAGCGGTCCCAGTGTCTTTCTACTCTTCTCAGGGTTGGGTACATAGTGGGCTTCAAACGTTTGATGTATGACTACAGATGGTGATGGGTTTTGCCAGCTGTGGTGCCAGTTGCATCACCTGCCTTCACCACAGGATGACAAGTAAACACATGGTCAGCAGGCTTGAGTGACCTCCCTGTAGACTGGGGCCTCAAGGACAGCAATGTGAGCTGGCAAAGGTATTCCATTTGTCTCATGCCAGCCTGGTTCTGACAGCTGGAAACTTCAACAAAGACATAAACTCACAGAGTGAAACTTCAGGAGCTCCAATCCATTGTCCCGAATGTTATCTTTCAAGCTCTGGTCATAAATAGTTGTCAAAATGAAAAACTTTTTTTTCTGGGCTATTGTCTTCCTGAGCATTCTTGGCACCTTACAAACCCATTTGTCTGGATGAGGAGGGCCCTTAACATGGAACAACAGACAAAGATCTCAAGGCATCACAAAAATGTGCAGACTGCCTTTCACCCAGCTTGCAGGGAAGTAGCAAGGCCATGGCAACAGACATTGCTTCCTCAGACCCACCCCTGCAAACCAGTGGTCACATGAGGTTGGTGGAGATCAATTTAGGAAGTAATGATCACAGATGTATCTATGTCAACCCTTTAGTGTCTGTATTAGTCTTTCAGGCTCCTCTGAGGTGATACCTTAGAGTGAGTACTTTCTGAACAACAGAAATGCATTGGTTTATGGCTGGGATATGCCAGATTAAGGTATTTGCTGATTTGGAGCCTGGTGAAAACCTACTATCCCTTGATAGCACCCTCTGTGAGTCTTCACACAGTGGAAGGAGCAAACATGCTCCCTCTGGCCAGTTTTATGAGGGCACATTGGCGAGCACCACGTTTGGCTTCTCTCTTTTGCTCCACAGAGCTCTGGTGAGTTATGGTAGTACAGATCAAATTTGTCTTGCACATGTCCTTTTGACATGCAGGGGATCCTTCACAGTGAAAGCAGAGCCCATGATGAGGGTATAAGGACCAGCAGGAGCAGGGGACGAGGCAAGTGGAGCAGATCCTGTCACTGCCATTCTGTGATTCTTTGGTGTTCTTGAGGAAGTCAGTTCTAAATGCTCAGGGCTTTGGCTTTGCATCACTGGGCACGTCACTGATTACAGCTTACTTTTTATTGTATGTAACTTAGTTAATGACAGAAATCATGTCCGAGTACCTTCACATTAATCTTGTGAATGAGACACTCACTCAGAGAAGAAGCCAAAGAGTTAGTTGCCAATCACACAGTCAACACATGAAGGCCACTTTCTGTTGTTCTAACAAGACACCTCAGACTGCATTTGTTACTAAAAGAAGAGGCTTATTTTGGATCACATTTCTGGAAGCCCAATGCACAGCACTGGCATCTGCTGAGCTCTGGTGAGAGCCTCTTGGTACATGCTAGCCCCATGGTGAGAGTGCAGGCATGAAAAGATCACATGATGGGGCCAGCATTAAGGCATGATGGGTTGAGCCACAGCCAGTCACAATGGCATCCCATATGGGCATTAATTGAAGTCCCAGCTACTCCACTTCCAATTCAGATTTTTGCTAATGTGCCTGGGAAAACAGCAGAAGATAGCTCAAGTGTTTGGGCCCCCACACCCACATTGGAGACTGAGAAGAAGCTCCTGGCTCAACTGTGGCTGTTGTAGCTATCTAGGGAATGAACCAGTAGAAATTCTCTCTCTCTCTCTCTCTCTCTCTCTCTCTCTCTCTCTCTCTCTCTTCACCCTAATGTTTACATATAAATAAATTAATCCTTTTAAAAATAATATTGAGACACAAGCCAGAAAGGGAGCTGAGATGAGACAGCTGAACTTGCTTTATAACAAAGCAGTCTCTCAGAAGAACTAATCAATTCTTTAAGACCAGTGGTGATCCCTTCCCACAGCCATGCCCATATGAACTAACAACCATTACTAAGGCCCAACCCTTACAGATTTCACTACCATAGCACCGCACTGAAGAACAAGTCCTTAACTCAAAAAATTTTGAAGGTCCCACTAAAACACATCTAAAAAATAGTAGGCAGTAAGTGGAAGTTCTTGGAATCCAGCCCAGGTTGCTTCTACTTCAGGTACCATATCATTATCTAAATCTCCTTTATCAGCTTCAGGCCTTGAGAAATCAAAAATGGAAAGAGAAACTTGGGCCTGGTGCAATAGCCTAGTGGCTAAGTCCTCGCCTTATACACACTAGGATTCCATACAGGCACCATATGTCCAGGTGCTCCACTTTCCCATCCAGCTCCCTGCTTGTGGCCTGGGAAAGCAGCCAACGGTGGCCCAAAACCTTGAGAACCTGTACCCACATGGGAGACTCTGAAAAAACTCCAGATTCTTGGCTTCAGATGAGCTCAGCTCACCTCTGGTCATTGCAGCCACTTGAGGACAGAACCAGTAGATGGAAGATCTTTCTCTCTGTCTCTTCTCTCTGTAAATCTGACTTTCCAATAAAAATAAATAAACCTTAAACTCAAATGGCTAATAGATATATGAAAAGATGTTCAGGTTCCCTAGCAGTCGGAGAAATACAAATAAAAACCAAATTCATGTTCCACCTAACTTCAGTGAGATTGACCTACATTCAGAACTCTAACATCTGGTATGATTCAGGGGGAAAGGTACCCTACTCCACTGTTAGTAAGAGTGTAGATTAGCACAGCCACTATGAAAGTCAGCTTGAAGTGTGCCAAGAGAGCTGAAAATTGATCTGCCATATGACCCAGCTATCCCACTTCTGGGAATATATCCAAGGAAGGGATCTGTAATCCTGTAGTTAAAACAGCACAATCTACAATAGCAAAAATATGGAAACAACCCAGATGCTTGTCATAAGAGGAATGAATAAAGAAGCTGTATATCTACCCCCATGGAATATTTGTCAGCCATCAAAAAAAATGAAATTCTACCATTTGCAGTCAAATGATTCCCAATTTGAGACCATTATGCTCAATGAAATAAGTCAATTCCAAAAGAACAAGCATCTTATGTTCTCTCTGATACAAGGCAAACTTCTTGCAAAATACAAGACAAATAGCTCTTTCAATACTGTTTTTGCTACATCTCAGTGGGGTTGTTAGCTTTGTTTCATTTTCATTCATTCAAAAAAAAGTTTTGTTTTTCTTATTGATTTCCTGACTGACTCATAGGTCACACAACAACATCGTTTACTTGAGTAAGGTCTTTGATTCTCTTTTTCCTTTCTTCAGTGTCAGATTGGTCATTCAGTAGTATGTTATTTAACTTTATGGCATTGTAAATTTTGTATTTTTCTTCCTGTTGTTGATTTTTTGTTTTTTTTTTTTTAAGATTGTATATTATTGGAAAGCCGGATATACAGAGAGGAGGAGAGACAGAGAGGAAGATCTTCCATCCGATGTTTCACTCCCCAAGTGAGCTGCAACGGGCCGGTACGCGCCGATCCGATGCTGGGACCAGGAACCTCTTCCGGGTCTCCCATGCGGGTGCAGGGTCCCAAAGCTTTGGGCTGTCCTCGACTGTTTTCCCAGGCCACAAGCAGGGAGCTGGATGGGAAGTGGAGCTGCCGGGATTAGAACCGGCGCCCATATGGGATACCGAGGCTTTCAAGGCGAGGACTTTAGCCGCTAGGCCACGCCGCCAGGCCCCTGTTGTTGATTTTGTTTTATGACTTTGCATTTAAGAGAATGTATAGTAACTGTGTAATGGAGACTAGCATATCCAGATGTGAGGATACAATGCAGTGTGCATCTCTACTTCCAAATCAAAAATGGACTCCCAATGAAACTGCTAAAAGTATCTTGACAATAGAATACTGGACTCTCTGTCATTGTCCATGCCTACAATGTCAGGATACTTAAATAGCAGAATGATGCAGTTAAGACTGTTTTTGAAGGATTATACTATTGTAATGACATGAGGGAAATCAGTGGCAGAACAAGGGGGAGGAAGTAAGGGAAATCCTGTAGCCTATGGAACTGTATCATGGAATGATAAGATAAATAAATTTTATAAATAAATAAAAATAAATGTTTAAAATAAATAGAACCTTAGCCTTGCACTCCACACATCTAGCATAAAACACATAAACTGATCTATCACAATTAGGATCCTCCTCGGTGGTCTCCCATCCTTCATCTTCCCCACTGGTTGACATGAATGGTGAGATGAATAAAGAAGGTCACCAGAATGGAGGCACAGAACAAAGCAGCACCAGAGAAAAGAAAATCACCTCCTCAGACCAGGCCCCATGGAAATCTTTGCAAAACCTCAGGATCCCATGCCTATACCAACTATAGACAATGTAGAAATGACACCAGCTCTTGCATGCTTCACTGGAAAAGTAGTTCAGCTCCCACCAAGTTCACAGAGACAACAATATGTGATATGGCTGCACAGAAGTCACTCTTGTGCCAAGGCAAGAGACTGAGCTGGAGCACTCTCCAGAACCTGTGTCCCAAGGGCTTCAGGAATTCTGTTTCTCAAGGGAGATGCTGAGGAATGGCCCCAGTTGAAGTCAGAGACAGGATCAGACACATCTATTTTCTTTATTGTAATCTACTTCTAGTTCTCATTCACAGATAAAATGAATGTGGATCTTGAAATGTTTATAAAATAGGACCTATTACATTGGCTTAAAACCTTGTGAACTCCATAGATAAGCTGGAAGCACCAAGAGAAAGTGAGCTCCCTCCATTGACTGAGGATTTTCAGTGACTCCCATTGGCTTTGAAAAGGAGTCCTTAGGACTGGCTGGTTATGGCTCTGCAGCATCATAAGATAAATAAATTTTTAAAATAAATAAAAACAAAAATAAATCTTAAAAAGAAACAAGATCAACTGTTCCCTCACAGGCCACTGCTGTCTCTAAGCTCCTGGGCTTCTACAGATCTTTCAGCACATCTTGCTCTCCTCTCTACAAAGTAGGCATCCCCCGTGAAAACAACACAATTTCCATCCCCTCCTTGACAGCTGGCAGCTGCTCATTCTCAATTCAATTCCTCACAGGTGCAGGTCAGTGCATTTCCTATGTTCTCTCCTAATGCCTTTACTCTATCAACACAGCATTCACCACAATGGTGGACATTGCCTAATACTGAACAGAAAGTTCCCTGTGGGTGAGATCCATGTCACTGTATTGGCACTGTACAAGGCATATAACACTGTGTCAACTACTTGAACTGATAAAAGAATGGAACAGATGCGTATGGGGTAGAGCTTGATTCAGTCCTGCATGAAGAGGCCTCTCTCACTTGCTGTCATCTCACTGACAGGCTGTGTCCAATCAGAGATCACTAAACCAAAGATTCATCCAAGTGCTTTGGGTTTTGGTTGCATGCTGTTGGAAGCTGGACTGAGGCACCATCAATCAGATAGCAAAGTTCAAATCTGCCATCATCCATAACAGTGCCAATCTTCATGTTAACATCAGGAAATGAGGAGAGTGAGGCAGACCCAGTCAGTTGAGGACACCAGCACCTGCATGAGCTTTTGATCAATTGCATTGGAATACTCCAATAGCATTTCTAAGAAAGAAAGAGGGGGGCCGGCGGCATGGCCTAGCGGCTAAAGTTCTTGCCTTGAACGCCCGGGGATTCCATATGGGTGCCAGTTCTAATCCCGGCAGCTCCACTTCCCATCCAGCTCCCTGCTTGTGGCCTGGGAAGGCAGTTGAGGACGGCCCAAAGCTTTGGGACCCTGCACCCGCATGGGAGACCCGGAAGAGGTTCCAGGTTCCTGGCTTCAGCATCAGCCCAGCTCCGGCCGTTACGGTCACTTGGGGAGTGAATCATCGGACGGACGAAAGATCTTCCTCTCTGTCTCTCCTCTCTGTATATCTGACTTTGTAATAAAAGTAAATAAATCTTTAAAAAAAAAAAAGAAAGACTTCTTATGCAGCAAGACAAGACTTTCAAAGATGTCAAGAGCACATAATGAGATGTTATTTTGTCATTTAGAAATAAACTAATTTTTTAAAGATTTATTTACTTTTATTACAAAATCAGATATACAGAGAGGAGGAGAGACAGAGAGGAAGATCTTCTGTCCGATGATTCACTCCCCAAGTGACTGCAATGGCCGGTGCTGAGCCGATCCGAAGCCGGGAACCCACATGGGTCTCTTCTGGGTCTCCCACGTGGGTGCAGGGTCCCAAAGCTTTGGGCCGTCCTCGACTGCCTTCCCAGGCCACAAGCAGAGAGCTGGATGGGAAGTGGAGCTGCCGGGATTAGAACTGGCGCCCATATGGGATCCGGGGGCGTTCAAGGCGAGGACTTTAGCTGCTAGGCCACAGCGCCGGGCCCATAGATACAAACTAATTTTTAATCTGCAGTGAAGATATATTGAATTTTCTGTTTGAATAAAAACATGCTGCCAATTAACATTGATCCAATCAGATGAAGGAAGATCAATGTTGTTTTTTTAAAAAATATATCAAATTAAAGGGTAGAGTTACTTGATATGAAGGTTGATCTCATTGGATTGGAGGATATTTTGGCATTTTTTATGTCTTAAGAGTTATTTAAAGGGAGCATTAGAGGAATAGCAATAGTATGCCGTGAGCCCTAACTTGAGCGTTTGCATACCTATACACTCTACACAGCAAAATTCACAACTTTACTTTCTCCCCAACCACAGCCTCCAGTGCAAGACATCTTTCTCCCTTGCCAACTTTAGCAGCCCATACATCAAAAAGTTCATGAAAGAATGAATTTTATGACACTCACTGTTGTTATAAAATCGTTGGAGTTCTGTACATACTTTTTCCATAACACACAGTTCCCACGAGATTTTTTAAGATCCCTCATATTTATACTCAGCCATCTATTCTCTTATTCATAAGTGCTTCTAAATTATGTTGAGAGCAGGTGTCCTTACACATTTTGCACTGCTATATTAGAACATGTGATTCTAGATAAAATACAAATAAAAGAGACTTACTTGGCTTATGATTTTGGTGGTTGGAAAGTCCAAACAGCTTAGCAAGAAGCCCCTGGCTTCAGCACAACATAAGAGAGGAGGAAAGAGAAATGGGCTCATGAAAAGAAGTCATGAACATGAAGGGACCTCACTACCTAAAAGTTCATTCTTTCAATAATGAATGCAGTCCCATAGGAGTAAACTTACTTCAATGAGATGGGCATTAAATCATACTTAAAGATGGTGAACTCATGACTCAAAACACCTTTGAAAATGCCACCTCTTTTTTTCTCTTTTCCTTTTTTAGATTTTAAAGATTTATCCATTTTTACTTAAAAGGTGTATTTATAGAGAGAGAAGCAGACACAGACACAGAGAGATCCTCTATCAACTGGTTCACTCTCCCAATGGCTGGAGCCAGGCCAGTCCAAAGACAGGATCACAGAGACTCTCCCAGATCTTCCACATGGGCACAGAGACCCAAGGACCAGAGGCATCCTTCACTGTTTTCCCATGCACACCAGCATGAAGCTGGACCAGAAGTAGAGCAGCTGAGAACCAAACCAGTGCCCACATGGGATGCTGGTACTACAGGTATAGGCTTAACCCACTATACCACAGTGCCAGCCCAACCCCACTTCACATAAACATTATCAAGTTTCTAGCACATGGACCTTTGATGGACAAACAGCATCAAAACCATATCAGCTGGAATTTTGGGGTCAGGGCAAGAGCATTCAGTCTCAGTCGGGACCATTCCTCCTTGAACAGAAAAGCTAAAAAAGACCCAGAGATTTTGTGTATAGCTGTTGTCTGCTGAGTGACTGAGCAGCAGAGAAAGTGGATCTGAAGCAATGAAGCAGGAAGCAGCTACAGAAGTAATAGACATAAAGAAGGGAAGGCAGAAGGATTCCTTGGCTCCTGTCATGTAGATCTTCATTGCTTTCTGCTCTGGCCTCCAGGCCCATGACCCTGTAAATGAGCCACTCAGCAACTTCAGTTTCCATCAAGTTCTGCATCTGCCTGATTGACCCTTTTGTCTTAGTGGACAGACAGCTCAGAGGAATGCTGACTTTGCTACTGTATCATGTTTACTTTCCCCAATCTGAACTGTGCAGAAACATCATTTCCCCAGGACCACTGTTTGATGAACCAGGTTTGATGAACCAGATATCCTCATTACAAACTTATGAATAATTATCAAATCAACTTCCTTGAAAACCTTCCAATGAAAGCTGTTCATTCATTGAGTGCCTACACACCATGAAAACAAGTGTCCAACCTTCCTACTCCCCACTGCTGCTTCTAGCCATCATTCTGAAGGGGAGGAATATTATAAAGAAAAAATCAGAAATTATACACCCATATTGTTACCTTTACCTCTCCAAATTCCTTTTGTTTCTTGGTCCATGTATTATGTGGAAACTGTGCATGCAAACAATTGGCAGCAGAGAGTTTCTTCCTGCTGATCAGAAAGCAGGTCAATGGTATGATCCCTGCTGATGGGCGAGGCTTGCCAGGATCAAGCACTCCACCTCTAGCCAGTGAGCCAAGTGCAATGGTCCCATGTCCCAACCAAATGCATCTGACAATCAGTTGATTATGATATCCCTGGTGCCATCTAGACTAGCTAATTCAGATAGCAATTGCTACTAGGAGGTTTGAGGTACATTGCTCAGAAAGTTGCCAAAGTCTATGCTTTGCTTGGAGAAAGCAATAGATAGACATTGGTGCATTCGCAGAAAGACAGTCTGGTGACCCAAAACATGACTGATGAGCCCTTGATTCAGATGAAACTGAGAAGGAGAAAGGAGGTAGTTAGTGGGAGAGAGGAGAAATCCACAGCAGCAGTAAGACTCTTTCTCCTGGAAGAGAACAATGGACCACAGAGAGGTGTATAATGGATGATTTGGAAGTTTCAGGATTGTTAGCACTTACAGAATTGTAGGAGTTATTTCTGAGTTTGTTGTTGTTTTGTTTTGTTTTGCTCATGTACAAGGCAGAGAAATAGAGACAAACAGAAAGAGAAAGATCTTCCATTCATGGTTTACAGGCCAAATCCGGGAGTCTACAACTCAGATCACCCAAGTGGGTGACAATAATCCAACTACCTGAATCATACCCACTGCCTCCCAGAGCGCATATTAGCAGGAATCTAGAAGTACATCCATGACTCCAATCAAGGAATTCCAATACATTATGTGGGCATTTCAAGTATTGCTTAACTGTTCTGCCAAATGCCATCTTTTTGTATTTATTTCCAACTGACAGATTCTAAGTGTCATGTGGGGAGAGTTCAATGTGATGTTTTGGTATATGTGTTATAGATGGAATTATTAAATTAAGCTAATTTAACTGTCCATCATGCCACATAGGGTGAAAACTCTTAAAACCTCTCCTAGCAATTTTTTTCTCTCCTAAAAATTTTGTGATATCCAATACATTGCCAACTATTATCACCTGCTGAGTGATGGATCTTAAAAAAAAGATTCCTCCTGCTTAAATGACACTTTGTGCCCTTTAACTAACATTTACATGTGGTTTTAGATTTTTAAAATATCCTCAGCAAATACTAGTGTATCCAATTCAACAGTACATGAAAACTATCCACTGTGATCAAGTAAGATTTACTGCTGGGGTACAAGGATAGTTTGTAGTCATGTTTGAAAACTCAATTCCTATCAGTGGAGATTAATTATATTGTTAGTTTTAGACTGAAATAACCTGCTGCTAGGGCAGCATTAGGGCATCATAGGTAAAGCTCCATTTGGAACACCCACATTCCACATGCATGCTGGTTCATGTCCCAACTGCAGCCCTTTCAGTCCAGCTCCCTGCTGGTGACCTGCAAAGAGCAGAAGAGGGCCAAATGTTTGGGCCTCTGGCACTCACAGAGGAAACCCAGATGAAGCTCCTGGCTCTTGAATTCAGTCTCACTCAGGGCTGTTGATTTTGGCCATCTCAGAAATCGATTGTATTGTGGATGGAGGATCTCACTGTCTCTTTGTTGCCTTCTCTCTCCATAACTCTAACTTACGAATAAATCTTTAAAAAATAGTTTGCAAAACAATGTTTACCTTTTTCATCATAGTTATCAGTGGATATCTACATTTCAGATAAAATAGGATATTCATAGACAATTCCCTTCTGCTTTCACCTCTCTCCTTCTTTCCCTCTCTTCTTCCCACTCTGTCTCCCATTCATCCTCACTTCACTCTCTCCATCTCTCTCTCTCTCTCTCTCTCTCTCTCTGTGCCACTCTGCCTTCCAAGTGGATGAAAATCAGCATTTTTAAAAGAATACACTCTTGGAATATAAACTCCTTGCGAACAAAAGTCAACTTTGTCTTATAGGAAATTGAAAACACAGTGCTTAGCATGGTGCTTAGTACCAAAGGAAGCTTCAAAGTATGTTCATTCAATGATTTTCTGAAATAATTTCTTAGAGTCAGTGTAATCCCAGAGCTGGCATATAAAGCTGCCCCCTGAAATGATGGAGTCCATATGGACACTGGTTTGAGACCTGGCTATTCCACTGCCTATCCAGTTCCCTGCTAATGTCCCTGGAAAAGCAGAAGAAGATGATCCACATGCTTGGGCCCCCTGTAGCCACATGAGAGATCTGAAAGGAGCTCCAGACTCCTGGTTTCAGCCTGGCCCAGCCACACAGGTTGTACAATGGGGATGGACAATCTCTCTTCTTCTTTATGTGTAACTTTGGCCTTCAAATAAATAAATCTCTTCTTTTTAACAAAAAGAGTGAGAGATAAAAACAAAAATAGAACACAATAACAAAAGGTGCTTGAAAAAAGAATCAGGGCTAGCCCAAGCAGAAATGGAAGCAAGTCCAAAGTTAGTGAAAATCGTGTTTCATCATATTCAGGTATTTGATTTTAAAAAATGATATAGCTATATGTCATTTAGACATAATTTTATTGCTTTAACTAGTTATGAAATTCACCAAATTAACAAATAATGTTACCTTGAACATTGTTATTCACCTACAGGAGCAAGAAGCGGAAACCAGACAGCCTCATTTCCCTAGCACATCTTACCTGAATTATAAATGACAAAGGCAGAACTCAGCAGCTTCTGAAATGTTACCCCTGCAAATCAAACCTGTGAATTCATGACAACTACTCCATTAAACCTGACTACTCCAAGGAAGTGTACCTGTAGGATTGTTAGATGGCTGGGCTCAGAACAAATAGGAGTAGCTATGTTTACATCTGATGACCTGGGGCTGGACTAGAGCAGGGACCAGCCACTCCTCACAGCCACCACCTGGAAAGCCAATCCATTCAAACTCTGTGTTACATTTTCTGACATCTGCTTATAGCATATCATAACTCTTGTGCTACAAGGACAGGTAAATGAAAAGATTTTGCTGATTTTTCTCCAGCCTGTCAGTTCTTCAGCTGTCTGCTATCTCCTCAGTAAAGGGCTCTGTAAGAAGAATACTCTGTAAAAGTGCTTTAAGTCAGTGAGATCCTAGCAGGTATAAAGCACACCTTGTTTAGCATCAGAGCCTCATGTGAAATAGGCACGTGGTGATGCCTTTTAAGTTTAAGAGTGGCTTTCACATAATGAAGAGCAACTTACCTCCAAAGGAAGAATAACAAAGACCGGCTTTTAGTTTAAACATGAAGGATTTCGCTTAGAATTTGTGCATTTCTTTAAAGTATCTGTTTATTAAGTCAATGCATTTGAGAGGTAGAAACTTTTTTTTTCTGCTAGCTCATTTCTCATTTCAGGACTGGGCTAGGCTGAAGCCAGAAACCTGGAATTCCTTCTAGGTTTACCTTATGGGTGTTAAGGATTCAAGTTCTTGAGCCATCACCTGCTCTTCTTAGGCTTTGCTTTATCAGGAATCTGGATTTGTGAGCAGAGGAGCCAGGTCTCAAACCTGGGCACTCTGTTGTGGGAGGCAGTGTCCTAAGAGGCACTTAAACCACTGGGGATTATCTTCTAGTTCCATTTTAAATTTTTTTTAATTTTTATTATCTTATGATATATTTCTATAGGCTCTGGGATTTCCCTTCCTTTCTCTGCAGTTCCCTTACACTGTAGCTGATCTCCCCTATATTATTACAGTAGTATATAGTCCTTCACAATCAGTCATAAGTCCATCATTCTGCTATTTAAGTATATCCTGACATTGTATTAATGGACAATGGCAGTGTCCAGCATCCTATTGTCAAGATATAGTTAACAGTTTCGATGGGAGTCCATCTTTGATTTGGAAGCAGAAATGCATACTACATTGTATCTTCGCATTTGGATATGATAGTCTCTATTACACAGTTACTATACATCCTGTTAAATGAAAAGCCACTAAACGCAATCCACAATAGGAGCAAAAATGGAAATACACAATAACATGAAGTTAAGTAACATGCTACTGAATGATGAATGTGTCACTAAAGAAATGAAAAAGAAAATCAAGAACCTTGTTTAAGAAAATTACATGTTACTCTTGGTTCTGTGACATTCTTTTTTTTTAGTTTTTATTTGTTTATTGTATTGTTGTTGACAATCTTTACATAGTTAATTGCGGTTTTTAAAAAAGGTTCAGGGGGTATAGGGAAGTGGGTAATACTATTATGTCCATATTGTTTCCATCATGTATCTGAGGTAAAGGGGGATATTGAGGGAGAAGCCCCACCTGGTTTCCCGCCCACCCCAAGTCCCGGATGTGGGGCATGTTCTGAGATATTTGCTCAAGTGGTTTTAATAGTTCTCCAGTTATGAATCGCTGCCAGTTTTGCTCGATGAGGTCGTCCACTGATTGATATAGTCCATCATAAAGTCTCCGTTTGCCCCATATTTCGCTGCCAACATATAGCTGAGATGAATGATTGACCTGTTCTGTCTTCTGTCCTTTCCTGGTTAGAGTTCTGAGTCCAGCAGTTCGATTGGGGAGATCTCCAAAGAAACCTTGAGGTATTCCCAGACTAGATTCTTGTATGTTCTAGCAAGTATAGGGCCCGGCACAGTCCATCACCCCGATCAGCTGGTGATTGTAATTGTTGGGTTGGTTCTGTTTTCAGTACCGAGTTGCACTGGAACCAATGGGTGTTGCAGTCCAGTCTGGTTCTGCCCAGCACATACTCGGCCCTTACATCAACCAGTGGGAGCTGCAGCCTAGTCGGGGCGACCCACAATAACCCCCATCAGGCCCACCCCCTACCCTGGTTTGCCAGTATGTGTAGCAGTAGGCCAGTCTGTCCCCCATCCCATTTGGCTCTTGTACTTGTCAATGGGTATTAAAGCTTAGTTCCATCTAACCAACTCAACCATCCTGCCCTCACGGATGTTGTTGAGTGCCTCTCTGTCTAGCCACCCCAGCCCCCATCCTAATTTTCATGCCCTCCGGTGAGACTAGTGACCCAGGAAGGGGGAACCCACTTTTTCCCTCCCAGGTCTCTCTCAGTCCCAGTTTATGCACTCTTTAGGTGGCTCTGTGATTTGACTTGACAGAATTAGTCCCCAGTGCCAGCTTCTGCCAGCTGATGCTGCGGCCAAGCCCAATCATCCCTCACCCGCTCTAATTTATGCTTGCACCCACAGGAATAATCAGCCCAGCCTGGCTTTTCCCTGATCTAGTCCACATGCAGCACACAGGTGTTGCAGTCTTGCTTAGTCTGGTCTGTCCTCATCCCAGCCCACGCTCTCCAGTGGGAGTAGCTGTCCAACGAGGGGACCAGGTTCTGTGACATTCTTTCCCTGTCTTTTATTAATTAGGGTAGATCCTGATTTTTCTAAGATTTTTTTTTAACAACTGATCTTTGATGCCAAAGATGGGGGAAATTGTCTTTAAGGAGCCTCAACCCTTAAGATGTTGAACATTCAAGAGCTTCAGGATGAAATTGTACTTTGTGCTTGGATGGGCATTCATTTCTACCACACACTTCTAAAACTCCAAGCACCTATTCTCATAGATAATGATCTAACAGCTCTCTCATTCATCTAAACCTATTCACTGATTTCAGCTACTCCTTATTGAGTATTGCCTATCCTCCTTTAACTGAAGTTTCAATTCTTTAACTCTATCCAGTTCCCTGGGAATTCCCACTCCAGCCTCCTCAGTAAAGGAGTAGCTCTTTCTTCTTTAAAGTATCTAATGCTGGGCTGGTGCTGTGGCATAGTGGGGTTAAGAGACAGCTTGGGACACCAGCATCCTGTATTGGAGTGTTTTCAGATCCAGCTCTCTACTAATGCATTTTGCAAAGTAGTCAAAAATGGACTCTGAGCTTGGGTTCCTGCCACCCTTGTGGGTGACCAGGACAGAGCTCCCAGCTTTCAACTTTGGGAGTGTGAATCAGCAGATGGAAGAGCTCTGCCTCTCAAACATTGTATAAGTCTCTCTCTTTAAAAAAAAAAAAAAAAGCGGATTATCAATCACTGTATTTCGATCAACTTCCAACATAAGAAATTGCACTGTGCTTTCTTGAAAGTTCCCCTACTATTTTAATTCAAAATGCTATTTAATATCCTACTCAAGATAAAGCTTATTGCAAAGGGGTTGCGTCAGGGGTTCCTGCCTTTTTGAGCACAGAGGAAGCAATGTCTAGAGATGAATGACTAATTCTCCTAGAGCAGGAGTTCAGTACACTGGGATCCTTTGGGAGTTAAAAGGTGCCTCAAAAGGATCAATGGCTTTCATTTTATGCCTGCAGAAGGCAATCCCATGAGAGATTATTTTTCCTCTAGCATTTTTCTAGACATTCTGAGACTCAGAGGAAAGGCAGGAACTGCTGCAATGGTGTGGGAATGACGCATTACACTGGTGACTCTGTGACCCCATGCCGCGTGGCTCTCAGTTACAGCAGCCCCGTGTACCTGCCCTGTGAGTCACCACGTGATGCATCATCCAGGAAACGCAAAATGATGTGTTTTTGAAGACTCACGATTAAGAAACTGAGCCTGCTGACCTAAACGCAGAGAACAGAAGTCAGCTCGGAGGAGGCACAGGTCTTCACGTCTGTTTTTGCTTTCATTCTGATGCTTTCTACCAAGCATTGGTATGCAATTTATTGACAAGACCCAGAGGGGATTGTAGTTGATAAATAAGTGATAATAGCAGTTACTATTTTTTTAATTTTATTTTTAATATTACTTACACAGTTGAAAGAGATGCATGTCTCAGCAGATGGGAGATCTTTCTGTAATTCTGACTTTCTAATAAAAATAAATACAATTTTTTTAAGACTTACTCATTTTACTTGAAAGAATTACAGCGAGAGGGGAATGGAGAAACACAGAGAGAACTTTCATCTGCTGGTTGACTCTCCAAACGGCAGGGCTGGTCCAAAGCTGGGAATCAGGAGCTTCTGGGCCTTCCATGTAGGTAGAGATCCAAGAACTTGGGCCAACCTCTGCTACTTTCCAGGTCATTATCAAGGAGCTGGATCAGAAGCAGAGCAGCCAGGACATGAAGTAGTGCCTATATGGGATGCTGGTGCCACTGGCCAAGGATTATAGTCAACAACACCAACAGCACATGACCCCTCAATAATTAATTGAGCATCTATTGACATAATAATGTTATTTTCTTCTTTGTTAATGTGGTGAGTGCATTGATTGGTTTTCAAATATTGAGCCTGCCATTCATCCATTAATTAACACCATTTGATTATTGTATATTATTATTTTGACAGAATGATTATTTTAGCCAATACTTCTTAACATCTTGTGTCTATATTTGCAAGAGATGGAATATTTATCTGTAGCTTTCCTTTAATTCTTTGTGTTTTTCTGGTCTTGGTGTCAGAGTAAAATTGGTTCTTCATAAAATGTTGGAAATGTTCCCATCACTTTGACAGTTTAAGAGGTTGTATAGAATTGATATTCTCTTCAATATTTGCTAGCCTTTTCTCATAAAAATGTCTGGATCTGAAGACTTCTTTTCGAAATTGTCAGTTACAAATTCAGATTTCCGAAGAGTTACAAAGATGTTCAAATTCTTTCATGTTGGGTAAGTTATAATGATTTTTAAAGAATCGATCCACTTAAACTAAATTATAGTCATCAAATCTAGATATGCAGAATTGGCCGTAATGCCCCCTTTCTGCCCTTTTGCTCTCTGTAGGGCCATTAGTGATATCCACTGTTTGCATGACTGACATCAGGAATTTACAAAGAAAATTTTTCCTATTTTTTTTTCTTGTCAGGCTTGCTTAAAGTTAGTCAATTTTATTGATCTTTTCAAATAATTTACTTTTTGTTCTTTGGGTTTCTCTATTTCTGATTTCATTAATTTCTGCCCTTTATTATTTTATCCCTTCAGATTGCTTTAGATTTATTTTGCTTTCCTTTTTCTAATCTCCTGAAAGGTAAGGACATACATTGTTGACTTAAAAATTTTTCTCTTAACTGATAAATGCCCTCAGTACTATAAACTTCCCTTTAAGCACCGTTTTAACTATGTTCCTCAAGTTTTGATATATTGTACACTTATTTTCATTGATGTCAACTCTGGCATTTGCTTCAATCCAATCTCTTACAGATTATATGGAAATGCATTGTTTAGTTTCTACATGCTTGGCAATTTTGCTGTTTTCTTTCTATAGAAGATTTTTCAGCTTTTTCAGGTCTATTGTCATAAAAAAAAACGTTCTGTATGACTTACATTCCTATACATTTGCTAAGGTTTGTTTTACGGTCTAGGAAATGATCCATTTGGAACATGTTTCTTGGGTATTTCAAAGGATGTATATAGTGCTGCAGGAAGGATGAGTTTCAGATGTCAACTAGCCTGTCTGCTAGCTGATGAAATGATTCCATATACATACTAATTTTCTGTGCAGTGCAGATTATCAACATCAGTTGAAGAGTATTGAAATCTCCCACCATTTTATCTATTTCACCTTTAGTTCTCCTATTTCCCCCTACAGATCACAGAATTCACATCAGGGTTGTTGTTTTGTCATTATTATGTTAAGATTCATTTATTGAAAGGCAGAGTGACAGGGAAAGAGGGAGGAAAAGAGAGAGAGGAGAGGAGATTAGATGAGAAAAGAGGAGTGGAGAGGAGAGAGGGGAGGGAAGGGGAGAGAAGGAAAGAGAGAGAGAGAGAGAGAGATCATTTATCCATTGCCCAAATGGATGCAACAGTCATGTCTGGGCCAGGCCAGGATCCAGGAAATCAAACTTGATCTCCCATATGCGTGATTGGGGCCTAGGTAGTTGGGCTATCCACTACTCCCTTCCCAGGTGCATTAGCATGGAGTTGGGTTGGAAGCAGAGCAAACAGGCATTCCAGTATGTTACATGTCAGCATTATAAGCAGTAGCTTCATCTATTGCATCACAAAGCCAGCCCCAGATATTGAGTTTGAAGTTTCATTACGTTCTCTCCCTTTATCTCTCTCTTTCTCTCATTCTGTATGTGTGCATGTGTGTGTGTGTGTGTATCTGCCTTTCAAATAAATTTTTAAAAATCTTTTTAAGGTGTTGTCACTATGGTGTAGCATGCTAAGTCTCTACCTGCAGCAGCTGGCATCCCACATGGGCACCAGTTTGTGTCCTGGCTACTCCACTTCCCATCCAGCTCCCTGCTAATGTGCCTGAGAAAGGAGCAGAAGATGGTCCAAGTGGTTGGATCACTGTACCCACGTGGGAGACCCAGAAGAAGCTACTGGCTTTGGACTGCATTGTGGCCATTTGGGAAGTGAACCAGTGGATGGAAGATCTCTCTCTGGCCCTCTCTCTCTATTCTTCTTCTCTCTTCGTAACTCTGCCTGTCAATAAGTCTCATAAAAAATCTTTTTCAAACAAGTTTATAATAACTTCACCTGATATTTCAAATGTAGATTTTGTTTTAATTTATTTGAAAGATAAAAAGATTTCCAATATGTTGGCTTACTCCCCCAATGCCTGCTGCAGTGAGAGGTAGACCACATTGAAGCCAGGAACTTTGTAGTAAGTCCAGATCTCCCATGTGAGTGACAAGGTTGAAATGCTAGAGCCACTCACTACCCACTGCTCCCCAAAGTTTGCATCAGCAAGAAGCTGGAATTGAGAGCAGAACCAGGACTGGAACCTAGACTCTCTATGAGGGGACACATTCATCCAAGTAGCATATGCAAATGCCCACCCCCAAATTTCTGTTGCTTATAAGCCACTCAGTCTGTGGTGTGTTGTTATGCAGCACAAGCAAAGGTACCAAGAGTGTATTCCAAAAAATATGGTCCATCCGGATGTGGTGAGTCAGTATCTCAGTACTTAACATCTACAACCAGCATATTTAACAAACTCCCAGATAATCAGAGACTGCTTTCAGGCCCCAAGGAAGATAGTTTGAAAGTCACTGTGTTGCAAAGTTTGGTTGATAATTAAGATAACACAAGGGAAAATCACAATTTTATGAGTAATATTAAGCAGAAGCAGAATTACCAAAACTCCGGTCATAGCAAGCAATTAAGGGCATCCAATACAGGCAGCATCACCAGAATTCAGTAGCAGGAGAGTCCACAATCACCCAAAACCAAACCCAGACCAGGGGCACTGCCTGTCATTCTGGGTTAAGAAGAAACTGCTGGGGCCCGGCAGTGTGGCCTAGTGGCTAATGTCCTCGCCTTGAATGTGCCAAGATCCCATATGGGAGCCGGTTCTAATCCCAGCAGCTCCACTTCCCATCCAGCACCCTGCTTGTGGCCTGGGAAAGCAGTCGAGGACCACCCAAAGCCTTGCGACCCTGCACCCGCGTGGGAGAGCTAGAAGAGGTTCCTGGTTCCTGGCTTCGGACTGGCCCAGCACTGGCCATTGCAGTGACTTGGGGAGTGAATCATCAGATGGAAGATTTTCCTCTCTGTCTCTCCTCTCTGTATATCTGACTTTGTAATAAAAAAATAAATAAATCTTTTAAAAAAAGAAGAAACTGCTGAGTTAAGGAGTGCTACAGAAGATTTTGAGTTATTTTTCCTTTAAAACTTCTTTCTTTATGAAATAGCCTTTTTACTGGTAACTGTCAGGTCCTAATGAAACATCTCACTATGGAAACTTGGCATTTACAGGGAAGTCTATTAGTCAGGCAATGTCATCAGCAAAAGGTGTTGCTTCTGAAGTTGACACCAATTAATTAATTGATCAGTGAATATCGATCACCCTGGGACGTGGGGAGTTTTCCAATCTGAGCACAGAAATGAGTGTGTTTGGAAAAACTGTTCTGTGTAAAGTCAAATTTACATAAACAAGTACCTGTGCCATTAAAATAAAACAGAACAGCCTGCCCAAGGAGCCCTCCTCAACAAAATTGTCATAAACAGGAATTGTTAATGTTGAAAGTCAGTTTTATATAAACTAGTCACGTTTTAGTTGTTTTGCTACTTCTATCATTTCTTTTCCAGTACACAAGAATTTCACTTTTGGGATGTAAAATATAGCAATATTTGACCTACTTCTAAAATTCCAAAAACAAACCATAATAGCCAGGAATAGAATATACAACTTTAAAAATACATATTTCCAAAACATATTTGCAATAGAGAAAAGTTAACAATGCAACATTAAGCTTTAAAAAAAATCCAAAAAATGTGTAACTACATTATAAAGAATTTGATTCTAATTAAAATATCCAGATACTATTTTACAGATACATTGAAAAAAAAATCAAAAGGGAAGCACAAAAAAAAGTAACAATATTTAAATCTGGGTATTTAAAAAAAAAAAGATTTATTTATTTGAGATTTAAGTGACAGAGAGGAACAGAGAAAAAGATACCTTAGTTCCCCTGGATCACTCCCCAGATGACCACAACAATGGTGCTGGTCCAAGCTAAAACCAGGAACCTGAAACTCCATCCAGGTCTCCCACGTGGGTGGCAGAGGCCTGCACACTTGTGCCATCTTCCATTGGTTTCCCAGGCGCATCAGCAGGGAACTGAATCAGAAACAGAGCAGCAAAGACTTGAAAAGGCATTCAGAAGATACTAGCATTGCAGGTGAAAGTTTAGTCCACTGTGCCACAATGCTAATCCAACAGTGGTTTTAAAAAGTGCATTTGTGGGGACCAGTGCTGAGACCTTGCCAACCAACCTTCTTTCTACCGTATTAGTATGCCATATGGATGCCAGTTTGAGTCTCAGCTGGTGTACTTCTGATCCAGCTCCCTGCTTACAACCTGGGAAAGCAGCAATGGATGGCTGAAGTCCTTGGGCCCCTGTACCTACATGGGAGAACTAGAGGAGGTCCCTGGCTTCTAGCTTCATATCAGCTGAGCTATGGCGATTGTGGTCATTTGGAGAGTAAACCAGCAGATGGAAGATCTCTGCCACTCCTTCTCTGTAAATCTGCCTTTCAAATTAAAAAAAAATAGATACATCTCTTTTTTAAGTGCACTTTTTCTTTATACATTTTTGTTTCAAAATTATCTTTAATGAATGCTTAATTATTCCATAATTACAAAAGAAACGATTTTAAAGTCACCAATTGGTCATTTCACTGAAATAATTTTGAGGCCCTTTCCAGCATGATTTGTGCTCCTTTCGACACTAAAACCATCCACCCATCCATTTCAAAATTTCCTGCAAGCTCAAAGACTGATGTTTGACCCCAAATTAAGGATCATTGAAACTTTAAAATTCCTTAGTTCTGCGTGTGTATGTGCGCGCACACACACACATGTTTATTTCATACACAGAGAAGATATGGAAAGATCAAGAATTTTCCGGAGGCTAATATGTCTTCATTTTTGCCATTTCCATTCCATTGTATTAACTTGAGGCTTTACAGAAAACTATTTTGAACACTAGTGAGGCTTCACCTGTATAGGAGGCATTGCTTGCAGATGTAAATCATACATTCCCCTTGTTGCTAATTAAGGGGAAAATTGTCAAATATCATTGGGGACCACATAACAGACAGCCTCTTCTGTGATGGCATCTCTTGCATCAGCCAACATGTTGCTTAAGAAATACAAAGACAAGATGAATTTATAAATATACATACCGTTCCCTAGAGCCTGAAGAAAGACGAATGCACACAGGATGAAGAAATTTACTATGCAAAATCTTTACCCTCAAGTTACACCAGCCAGTGTTCTGTGTCGCAGAGAGGGCTTGGAAAACAGAAGACAGTTCAGACTCCCTCACATCAGTGTAGCTGCGATTTGGCAGTGGCTTCTACTGCAGCAGGGAAAAGGATCTTGTCTCAAAGCTGTGGTCTGTCTGGGATTCAAGTCTCACCTGTTCTGCTTGTTACCTTTGTAACCACTGAAGAATCACACAACTTTGTTGATCCCATTAAATGTTAAAATATTCACATGGATAAAATATTGATGAGACTTATAAAGAAATAATTGCAAATGATTTGGTCAGTAGGTCTTGGGTTCTCCAGTGATCATTCATTTGCCTTTTGTCATTAAGATATTTGATGAGTGGCAGGTCTTGGGTTCCCAAAAGAGCAATAGGCAAGACCAAATTCTTTCACACCATTTTTTCCAATATGGGTCATGGCACTTTAATGGCACATACATTGATTTATTGTGTTGAGATGAGGAGACTGGAACATACAACTTCTAAGTTCATTAAATGCAATGAAGGTAGATATCATAAAGCATGTTTTGACATCACATGTATGTGTAAATTAGTAAGAAGGCATTTCAAAAAGTTCATGGAAAATGGAATAAGAAGGCAAATTTCTTTTAGTACAAAAATGTTTGTAGTGCATGAATCAAAGTTCACAAAAATGCATACTAGGGAAAACTATGTATAAAGTACAAAAATGTTTTGTGCCAACATTAAACTTATCTTTATATTTTCCATTAACTCTTTGAAACATTTCCTTGTACATGTGTATGCGGAATTGTGATGTAAAACACATTTCTTATTGCAGGTCATAGTTAAAAATTTTTAAAACTACTTCTGTACTGAAATCCAGTTTTTAAAGTCCTTTTCAAAAAGCTCACAATAGCAACTCAGAACATGAAGGAAGCAGAATATGCTCTGATGAGAAATATCCCCAAGCAATGGCTGGAACAGCCACAGGACATCCATAGCTGCCTGTGACCGTCAAGAGTGTAGAGTAATCCAGGCTAGTTTACCAACAAAGCAGACCCTGTGAGACTGGAGATACTGAGTTTCCAGAAAGCAGGGTAACATTCTCCCAAGGAGACCTCCTCAACTGGGGTGCCCCCTCTCAGTTTTGCCCACCTCCTGGAATGTGCTACTCCTCAACTGAGACTCACTGACATCTGTAGCATGAGTTTCAGGTAATAATGTGTTACCAATGTGTTACTAAATCAAAAAAAAATAAAGTCAATGACCTTTGAGTAAATAGATGATTGCTACAACAGCTGCAGCAGCTGGAGATTATGAGTTTCACTTCATCCCTTCAAAAGTATTAGGAAAGTAATTAGGTCAGGAAACTCCACCAGCCAACAGTTTAACTCTTCTCTGTAAGACAGGCTTACAGGTCTCAGGTTTCTACATTGGGTTGGGTGAAGAAAGCCTAACTAGGAACCGGAATTTCTGGCCTTCAGCATCCTAGAAATAGCAAATACAGAGAAAGAGATATTTTTAAGGGTCTCTTTAGAATCTGATATGAAATCTGCCTTGTTTTAATTATAAACTTAAAATTGAAGATCAGATGGTTTTATGATCACTGGATTTGCTGAAATCACATCTTGCCAAATCTGAAAAACCTACTTACACGCAGCCCCATTCCTCCCCACAGATTAATTATCTTAAGAGTTCTTTATTTTACTACAAGGAACTGAGACTCCAGGTGGAACTTCCTTGCCTTCCGTTGAAAGAGTAATGCAACTGACAGTTATGAAGCGACCACAATGCCAGGCAGTCTGTTCAGGGCTTTGTATGCAGTATTTGTTTTAAAACTTGTAACAAATCTAAGTGAGTAGTACTTCTTTTTGCAGCTGAAGAGGTTGAAGCACAGCCAAAGATGGCATCTGCAAAGGATCACACAGAGGAAAAAGTGTTGAGTCTGGGACAACCAGATTCAATCCTCCACAATATATGTTTTCAAAACATCTTTACACTTGATGCCACATTCCTCCTTTCAGCCCTGTGTTACATTAAACACTACTCAGGTTACCACCTCAGTCTCTACTAACCTTTCTCTGAGAACTATCTTCCCCACCACAAGCAGACACCCGCCTGCCATGTGACTCTGCCCCTCTAAACACAGCTGATTGAGTTATGAGTGGATATTTAACCCAAACTAGGCCAGTCAGAATTGCTACAATGTACGTAGAGCTATGGGACAGAGCTATTGTGACGGGGTTCACATCAATGGCCAACTTCTTGAGTGATGGTTGAGTTGAATGCCAATTGAGTTACTGAGGTTACCCCAGCTTCCTTATTCAGCCTTTCTTGAATTCTGGTTATTGGGATTTTTCTGGAATTCTCCAAGTTTTTTTTTCATTAATCTTCACCCCACAGAATCCTAAGATATAGTTGTTCATTCATTCAACAAACATTTAAAGCATCTTCTATATGTAAAAAACATGATTGAAAACTGTAGTACAGACACTACAAGTAGTGACACAAAAAAATGCATGCTTATTAGGTGGGAAAGTGCGACATAAGAAAACTATGGGTCTATTAAAGGCCCTTAGGTGAGAACTACTTTCACCATAAATGAGATCAGTGGATATTGGCATCATAGTGTTCTACGTTAAATCACTCTCTGTGATGCCAGCATCCCATCTGGGTGCCACTTTGTGTCCTGGCAACTTCACTTGTGGTCCATATCCTTGAAACTGTCCTTTATCTCTCCTTCCTACCTTTAAAATAAATGAATCTTTTTTAAGGTAAGCTCATGTATATAAAGCATTTAACTTTACATGACTTGGCTCCTAATAGATCCTCAGTGTTTTTTTTTTTTAAACCAATTCTCCCTAAATATTAGTTATGGCACAATGCCTTTCCAAATGAGGCCAATATCACAACAAACTGCTCTAATTGGCCGCTAATTTACTCCCTGCCTTTAGTTTCTCCTGCCAGATTATTATTCCCAAAATATCACTTTTCGTTATGTTGCCATTTGTATCTCATGCCAAGTAAGGAATCTGGACTCTTTCCTGCAAGCTAACAGTGAGGTCTCAGATAGAAGAAATACGTGTAAGCAGTGTTGTTGGTCACCTGTCCCCTTCTCCAGAGAGAAATAAAGGTGCTTCTCCCCCAGAGAGCAAAAGGAGGGAGAAGTGGGTGTCAGGCAGACCAGGACAGCACTCTTTTTATCCTCAGATTCATGAAGTAAGGCAGTAGTCCAAGTCCAAATGCCGCAGATGAGTGAGTACTGGTGGCTGGGAAGAGTGATAAGGGAAGTAGGGAAGAGGCCTAAACACACCCATTAGATCTGAAGAAGTTACTTTAAGTATTCATGGGAAACTTCTATAGAGATGCCAATTCAATGAAAAAAAAAATGTCTCCTCCATCTTCCTCCGCAGAGCTCCAATGGCATTGAGTCCTCTTCAGGAAGCCACATCAAGTAGGTCACTATGCCATCTTTTCTCCCCTTCTATTCAGTTCCCACTCTAAAGCATTTTGTGACATTAAATGCTACTAGTCAAGATCAACTGCACATTGTTACACTCAAGAACCAAGTTGGCTCATACTTAAAATAATTAAAAATCAATACCAGAAATAGGGTTCATCACAAGAAAAGGATAATTAAGATATTAGAGCTTTATATGAATCATACCATCATGGGTGAAACCATACCCCATTTATGGGGAAAAAAATCACTACTGACCATAAAATTAAAACCAAGCCTAATCCTAAAGGAGTAGAGAATTCAATGGAAAACATTCCTCTCTCCAGGGAGGTTGGGACCCAGGAAGTGGCACCTTGGAAATCTTTCTAGGACTCAGAGATATTGCTTACAAACTAACACTCCAATGGAAACTTCACTGACAGTCTTTTTCTTCCTCTGATTTTTATATATAAGTTCAAGGAGGTTACTGGAGAGACCAGCAAATGTGGCCAAATTTAAACAACATTTCAGCCTCTGTAGCAGCCTCCTGTCTAGCCAGTCACTATAACATTTGTAGGCACTTTAGCCCTAGTCCAAGACCTTTGACTTTCCTCCCCAAAACCCACCTGGATCCTAGCAGGCACCGAGGGTATTTATCCTCGGGTCACTAATTTTGTAGTCCAGCTGCATGATCTGCTTCTCTTCCACTGTTGACCCTTAGGCTCCAGCAGCCCTTCCTCAGGAGGCCAAATGGAAAGAAACAGATTTAGAGCTTGTCAAAGACCCTTTCTGATTGAAGATCATTTCAAAAGCTAATACGAACATTTTTTTCCACGCTTGAAGTCCTGGGAGTCTGAAAGAATAAAGTCGAATGCTTCAGAAGCGATGAATGCTGTACCTCAAAATAAATCCATGTCTTTAAGGCTGAGAGCAGAAACTCGTCACTTAGCAAACACTTGCTGAGCCAGAAACTTGACTTAGAAGAAAGAATTCAAAGGCTAATACCACATCATGTGGCTTGCAGATAGATCTCTTATCCAAAATTCTTGGGATCAGAAGTGTTTCAAATGTTTTAACGTTCAAATGTTTCACAGGCCTTACGGGTTGAGCAACCCAGAGAAAACATCTATAATTTGAAATGCCCCTACACACAAAATTATTTGAGCATCTGTGTCATTGCTCAATAAATTTCCAATTTGGGAGCATTTCAGGTTTTGGATTCTCAGATTAGAGATATTCAACCTATATTTTCCCTTAAGGAGCTCCTAATCTGGTAGAAGGACAACCCCTTAGGTCCATACACTACTGTGGTGTGCACTTGCCGTTTAGCACTTGCTCTATTTCCATTCCCAATTTTTGCCTCCCCCATCAAAATTCAGCATGGGTAGACTAAATCATACATTGGTAGCCTACCAAAACTCAAACTTAGTCCTCTGAAAACTAGTTATGGATGTACAAGGTATTAAGGCAATACAGGGAAAATTATAACTGTGCCAGGGAAAGCCCAGAAAGACTTCCTGGAGGTGTTGCTGCTCAATTTCAGTCATGATAAACAACTAAACGTTAAGAGAATGGGGTTGAAAAATAAGGAGACACCAGCAGCAGCACAAACAAAAGTGAGGCCTAGAGAGAAAAACTTTAAGTCAGCACATTTGCAGAAAGAATTTTGCCAACCAAAGAACCTGTACAAATACCCTAGACATATTTAGAATGTTATAAGCTGGGAAATGGGAGTGCTACTGGCATCTATTGAGTAGAAGCATCCAGTAGATGTTGTTATATAACCTACCACACATAGGACAGCCTTCTGCAACAAGGAAGTATCAAACTCTCACCTGTCTTGAACAAATGAATGTAACTTCCATCTTAATGAAATTCCAATGCTTCACCTCAAACCTTAAGTTCTGATCCTGGCTTCTCTTCAAAAAAACAGCCTTAACCATTCCCAGAAAATCTAAAATACAGTTGGCGCATTTTGTTCCCAAAATATGCTATATGTATTACATTTTTAAAAATTGTTCATTATCAAATAACATGTTCACAACTGCTTGTCTAGAGACTTATATTCTTTTCATGAGAGATAGGTCAGTAGCAATGGCCAAGGCCATAGGTAAAAATGGAAAATGAGCACAATGCAACAAGAGCTCTATTAAGAGGTAGACAAGAGCCTACAGCCTTGAGTGGAGGCTGGAACTAAGCATCACTGTTGTTCCTTATATCCGTTATCTCCACTCAAAAGTCTAGTGGGGGAAAGATACAGAGGCAAGTATCAGCATTACCAAGAACAATGAGCACCTCAAAAGAATTTAAATTCAACGTACATCAGTTTCCCTAATAAAATACTAAAACTATGTGTCCTAGATGACAGAAAACTTTGTCTGAAACTTCAGAAGCTAGACACCCAACCAAGATCCAAGTGTCAGAGAGTTAGTTCCTTCTGAGTGTTGTGAAGGAAAGGTCTGTTTCAAGTCTCTCTCTTCACCTTGTATGTGGCCACCTTCTCCCTGTGTCTCCTCACAGGGTGTTTCTTCTGTATCATCTCTGAATCACATTCCAATGTGTTGAGATATACAGGTCATGTTGGATGAAAGCCCTTCCTAATAGCCTCATTGTAATTTGATTACATTTGTAGAGATAACTACCTCCAAAGAAAGTCACATTTGAAATAACCAGGGGTTGAAATAACCAATGTCATCTTTTGGGGGTGGGGGGGTAACAAAGATTTTCTATTTGCCCAAACTTCAGCAATATTGTAGAAGCTTCTCATAGTTGATCTGTACACACATTTCTTTCCTGTAAAATCTGGTTTCAACCTGAAATCTGCTATGTCCTCTCAATATCTGTTCACTCTAGCTGTAACCCCTACTCCTGGTATATCTCTCAGGGGATCACCCGGCTGTTTTAATCAAGATGCCCATTAGTTTAGTCTAATCAGAATCCACACTTACCTCTTGATATTGCCTGTCCCTAATTTTTGATCCACCAACCTCTCCCATCGTATACCTGAACTATACTCCCACTTTCCCACGCTTTGTTCAGAGGTGACCACATTTCTGTCTCCCAATATGAAATCCCATTGCAGTGATCCCTAAACCTATTGTGATTGTCATGAATAAATTCTCCCTTACCATGTTTTAGTAAGCATCCTCAAATGCTCCTAAATTGGTATTATAAAGTACGTGAAATTTGCTCACTTTGTATAAATAAAATAAATATTTTTTCTTTAACAGAGGACATTCTCAAAACATAAGTATAGTCCAAAGTTTGTCCAATTGTTCTCATTTTCTGGCATAAAATTTGTTCATCAGGGCTATTAGTGAGTGCTGAGGATATATTTGATTTTGCTTGTCAGGAAGAGAAACTGTCAAATCTATATGGCAGGAAGGAGGAAGGAAGAGAAATCACACATGAATAATTTGAGCCTAATTATGGACATTTGTGCTTCTCTAGGTAAATGGACTGAGCCATCATAAATATGTCAACATTCACCTTCAGACTTACTGTGACAAGCATAGTTGGGCTTCCCACTGCCAAAAACAATCTTGAAATCTGTCAGTGCTCAGACATAAAGCCTACATCTGCAGAGAGCCCACCTGTGGTAGCCCTTTCAAGCTATCCTATCCCCACACCTGCTGCCATTGGTTGCCACTGAATGGTGCTGCAAATTGGAAAGATCATGAGAACCCTGATGTGACAGTCATCAGCGTTCATACAACCCCCTTCACAGACACTGTACTTCCCTAGAGAATAGTATGCACCCATCGGGAAGCTTGTCAGAAACGATTTAGTGGCAGGTTTGGACAGTTGGTGAGTTAATAAGTGAAATCAACCTGCTATGGAGTTTGGGAATCATAAGGGGAGAAGGATTCCTTGTCAACTGTTACCTGACAATTACATGGTTCCAGTTGTCTGCACACTCACTCCTTCTTGTCTGTAATTTTTATTTAACAAATAGTTCCTATGTTCTTACAGTATGACAGGGACACATTAACTCAGAGGTAGATACAACTTCTGTTCCCATTTGACAAATGGACAAACCAGAAGGCGCTCAATAGTTGGATAACTTACTTAAGGTCACATGGCCAGTAAGTGGAAGAGCCCACACTTGAACCAAGATGGCTGGCTTCAGAAGCTAAGTTTTAATTTGTGGACTTGATATTTCTGTATTGACTTCGAAGTGGGAGAAACAGGGTAAGACAGTTTCCAAAGATATGTGATAGAATTTGTTCAGATTTGATTATTTGGGCAACCTCTATGCATTCCACACTAATTAGATTTTCTAATACAGATGTATTTATATGTCTGAAAGTCAGAGAGAGAGACAGAGAGAGAGATCTTCCATCTGCCAGTTCATTGCCCAAATGGCTACAATGACTGGATTTGGAACAGTTCAAAGCCAGAAGCCAGAAGTTTTTCCTGGTCTCCCATGTGGATGCAGAGACCCAAGAACTTGGGCCATTTTCTGCTGCTTTTCCAGATGCATTAGCTGGATTGTTAATGGAGCAACTGGGACCCAAATGAGGGCCCATATGAAAAGCTACAGGTGGTTTTTACCTGTTATGCTACAGCACCAGCCCCACCACCTTAAATTCTAAAATTATAGATTCATTTCTAGAGTCACACTGTGAAAAGGATACTATTTGTATTCTCATTTTACATGCTGGTGAACTTTTTATCAAAAGTCAATTATAATGCATCTCCAAAATATTGCTAGATGTTGGGAGATACAATTAGGGTAAACAACAGGCAGTAAACAAAGTAATCATGGCTTCTGTCTTAATTGAGTCAACAACAAATAAAAGGACACGCATGAGTAAATAGGCAGTAACATTACACTGTGGTAAGGGCCAAGATACAATTCTGAGGAACATGCAAGCACATTGATTTAATAATTAGCCTTCCCTTGGGATGTAGAAATTATTTCATTTGAATATGATATTTTGACTTAAATCTGAAGAATGCACTAGATAGACAAATAAAGATGGAAATTATTCTAAGAGAAAAACAACACTTAGAGGAAGCAAGATGGCAGAATAGGGTAAAGACACACTTAAACAGATGGAAAATCATTAGCCAGGGTAAACAAGAGGGACCATGATCCTGGGAAATAGGAGAGGGCAGGCCAGTAGCAGAGGGACACCTGGAGACCTGTGGGCATAGGAAAGCAGCAGGAGACAGCAGAGCAGTGTTGCAGTTACCAGACATCCCAGCAGTAATTAGCAATTCTTGCTCCTCCCACTAGTGGCTAGGTGGGAAATGGAGTTCACTGGGAGCACAGGAGGTGAATCCAGGCATAGAACTGCCCATCCTGCTGATTTGCTTGATTCAACCTCAGCAGAGGCAGAGTGGGAGAGCCCAAGCAAGCATGTGCAGGAACAGGGTGAATTTCAAGGCTCAAAACCACGCCAGTGCCACATCAGGTGCCATTCTGTGTGCTGAAGAAAAGCACACAGCAAGCTGGGATGACAGCAAGCTGCACATTTGCTACGCCAGAATTAGAATACATTTCCTTCATTAACGGGGGGGGGGGAGAATTAAAAAGCTGGAACAGGAACTGAGTCAAGAAAAGTAACCAGGAATCAATGCACACTGTTAAAAGCCAAACATAAGAGTTACAGGAGTTCCAGAAGGCACAGAAAAGAGAGGTGGGTTTAAAAACATATTCAATGAAATAATAAGAAAAAAATGCAGTTCTTTGTGGCAAAATGGGCCCAACTGGAAACCATTATGCTAAGGGAAATGAGTCAATCCCAAAAGGTTAGATACCACGTTTGCTTTAATTTAAGTCGAAATGCTGTCAATCTGAAAAATGGTACCTGTAAAATGTAATATTATTTCAACCTCTAACAACCTGTATCTCATGCAACAACATATTGTGATGTGATCAATGAACCAACAATCAATGTGAAGCAGACTGCTCATGATCTACATTAAAGAACTGTAAAACCTAATGCACTTTTAAGACCCTATGCTTCTCGGTAATGGGGTGGGAGAGCACAGAAATCTTCCATCTCCCTAGAATGTGTGAGGCAGACATAAAGCATAACCTATCAAGAACATAACAGGTAACTTATAGACAACAGACTCAAATCAGCATTAGACAATAGTAAAACCACAAAGACATAGGGGTATCAACAGCGATCCTGACAACCTCTTAACAGGAGGTCATATGCACAGAGCAGGTGGGATGCCAGAGTGGAGCAGGTGGACAAGAGGAGGCTTGTATCCCAACCCTGGAGACTCCCAGATCCTCACCAAGGACTATCAGTATGGGCACCAAGGACTACATCCCAACTGCCAAGGAGACCACGGGGAACTGGAATGCTTTCAGAGGCCGAGTACTCCGAGGTCATCCACTCCCATTTGAATCTCCCACATGAGATGGAAGAAGTTCAAATCCCTCCTTGCAGGGCCCAACATCACTGGAACAACAGCCAGGAGCCCTGAGTGGTCTACCGAAACAGAAGAACAATAAACTCCTAGGGAGGGGAGCTTTCTCTGGTCCTTACTTAGTTCCAACTCTGGATCCCCACCCACCCTCTCTTGCAAAGACCATCAGGGTCGCCCTGGAGACCCCCCCAAGACAAAACAAAACAAAACAAAACAAACAGCAAAAAATTAGAATAGACAGAGAACAACCAGAAAAGCTTAGAACTAGACAGGAAACGCTCAGTAGGGACTCACACATACCTTACTAGGTACAACATGAAAATAAATTATTCCTAACTAGGGTATGGAGGATTTCTCTGCACACCCCTCCCAACAGTGTTCTGTGCCTCAACAGGTGACATATGCCTTGTTAAAGTTACAAGCCAGTTTAGACTATCCTAAAATTCGCCAAGTTCAGTAAAAATTATGCTTCAACACAATAAACTGCTAAATACTAAAATGAAAATAGACACGAGACAGTTGAATAGTATCCTACAACCATTTTAAGGTAGATAGAAGCCAATTATATACAAACTGTAATTGAAATGTTAATGAAGTAGTCACAGGATGTGGTTAAGAACCTGCATTTTCATACTGGTTACTCAAAATCATGTCAATTCCATAATGTTGCAAATTGCTGTTGATGTTATATTGGGACTCTTAATTGACTGGGATGATATTCTACCAGCTCTAACTTCAGACCAGAAATGGTCTCCCCAAGAAACTGTTCAATCCATCTGGACAATAAGTAGCTGGACTCTATGCTTGGTATACGTTTGCAAGGAAAGAATCTTGATTGAATTTGAACTGTGATACTGCATCAAGGTGGAGGAATCCACCAGGGGGGAAGGGTGTGGGGAGGGGTGGGGGGATTCCCAGAGCCTATGAAACTGTCACGTAATGCAAAATAATTAATAGAAAAAAAACACAATGAAATCACACACAAAAAAAGAACCTGCATTTTCTAACATATCAGTCACTCAATACAATGTCAATGAATTCCATAATGTTGGAAACTATTGTTGATGTTATATTATGGCCTTTAATTGATCGGAACGATATTCTGCCAGCTATGCCTTTAGACCAGAGTTGATCTCCCCAAGAAACTGTTGAATTGAGCTGGACAATAAGATGCTGGACTCTATGCATGGCATAAGCTTGCAATGAAAGAAACAAGACTGGATTTGAACTGTAATACTGCAATAAGGTGGAGCAATCCACCATGGTGGGAGGGCACGGGGAGGGGATGGGGGAACATCGCAGCCTATGAAGCAATGTTATAAAATGAAATGCAATAAAAAACCATATTCAATGAAATAGTAAGCAAAAGCTTCCCTAATCTGGAGAAAGAACTGGGAAACAGAGTACAGGAGAGGGGTAGAACTCCCAACAAGGTTGATCAAAAGCAATCTTCACCACAACACATGATAATCAAGCTCTCTTCAGTTGAACACAGGGAAAAGATCCTTAAATATACACATAAAAATCAGTTAACATACAGAGGAACCCCAATCAGTCTCACAGCTGATCTCTTACAGGAAACTCTACAAGCCAGAAGAGAATGGAGCAATGTATTCCAGATTCTAAAAGGAAAAAAAATTCTCAGCCCGGAATAATGTACCCAGCAAAGCATTCCTTTGTCTTTGAAAATGAAATAAAATTCTTCCACAGTAAAGAAAAGCTCAAAGAATAAGCCTCTTCCAGACCTGCCCCACAAATAATGCTTAAAGATGATCTCTTGACAGAGAAAAGGAATAGTGACTACCAAAACCAAAAGCAAATGTGGAGAAAGTCCTACTAAAACAACAGCAAAACAATAAATTAAACAATGAACAACCCATTGCTAAAACAGCAGGACCAAATTACCACTTGCTCATATTAACCCTGAAAGTTAGTGGCCTAAACTCATCAATTAAGGGTCATGCTTAGCAGACCTGATCAAAAAGCAAAATCCATCTACCTGTTGCCTACAAGAGACACATCTCACCAACAAAGATAGGCAGAGACTGAAAGTGAAAGGATGGAAAATGATAACCCAGGCTCATGAAAAGGAAACACAGGTTGGTGTAGCCATTCTTATATCAGATAATATAGACTTTGACATGAAAAATATTAAAAACAATGAAGAAGGATTCCACATAATGACCAAAGGCTCCATTCAGCAAGAAGAGATCATCTTACTAGTTTCTTAGGATGCTTTCTTTCTCATCTCTAATTTCGCTTGGTTTTTCTCTCTTGCTTTTCTTTGCTAGTCTGGCTAAAAGTTTGTTTTGCTCATCTTCTTAAAAAATGGCTCATGTTGCAATTTGTAATTCTTTAGTTTCAATTCATTTATCTTTGCTGTGATTTTTATTGTTTCTTGCTTCCTGCTCATTTTTTCTTTTTTGGTAAGTTCCTGAGATGCATTATTAGGTCATTTATTTAAGATATTTCTATTTTTTGTAAGCACATGATGTTATAAATGTTGCTCTCAATACTGTTTTTGCTATATCTCATGGGTTTTGATTTTTTTTTAGTTTTCATTTCTCCAAAAAAGCTTTTTTTCTTATTAATTTCTTCAGTGACACATAGGTAGCATTATTTTTCAAGAAGGGTCTTGATTTTTTTTTTCATTTTTTCAGTGACACATTAGTTATTAAGTAGCATGTTATTTAACTTTATTACATTGTAAATTTTCTATTTTTTCCTGTTGTGATTTTGCTTTGTGGCTTTTCATTTGAAGGAATATATAGTAACTGTGTAATAGAGACTATCAGATCCAGATGTGAAGGTACAATGCAGTATGCATCTCTACTTCCAAATCAAGGATGGACTCCCAATGAAATTGTTAGATATATCTTGACAATAGGATGCTGGACTCTTTGCCATTGTCCAAACCTACAATGTCAGGATACACTTAAATAACAGAATGATGTACTTATGACTGTTTATGAAGGACTATACTATTATAATAATATAGGGGAAATAAGCGGGAGGAGGAACTTAGGGGAAGGGGGATAAATCTTACAGACTATAGAACTGTATTATAAAATAATAATATTAATAATAATAATAAAGAAAAACACTTGTAAAACCAGAAATCAAGATGAATAACATGTAAGGCTGGCATTATGGCATAGTGTGTAAAGCTACAGCCTGCGATGCAGCATCCCATATGGGTGCCAGTTCAAATCCCAGCTGCCTTTTAATGACCTGGGAAAAGCAATGGAAGATGATTCAAGTGTTTAGGCTCCTGTAACCATATTGGATACATAAATGAAGCTCCTAACTTCAGCTTGGCCAGTCCTGGTCTTTGTGGTCATATAGGGTGGAGGGTATAAACCCATGGATGAAAGATCACTCTCCACCTACCCACCATGTGTGTGTGTGTGTGTGTGTGTGTGTGTGTGTGTGTGTGTGTGTGTGTGTGTGTGTGTGATTCTGTCTGTAACTCTTTCAAATAAACAAATAACTCTTTAGAAAAGAAAGAAAAAGAAGAAAGAGAGAAGGGGAAGGAATAGGAGTGGAAGGAGAAAGAGGGAAGAAGAAGCAGAAGGAGGAGGATAAAGAGAAGAAACATGGTTTATTCCAGAAACAGAAAGACAATGAATAAAGAGGTTTGATGTGAGGTGTAGGAAAAACATTTTACCCTAAGAGCAAGGAGAACTGCTGAATGTTAAGAGGTAGTTTAACATGAACAGGTCTACATTTTTAAAAAAGACAAAACTATAAAATAGGAATTGATAAGATGAACAATAGAGGAAGAGAGATGTTTTCTAGTCCTGGGACCCATGGTGGTAAGCACTGCTTACTATGTCATGGTGGCCTCTACTAAATTTAGTGATTGATCATCTACAGAGAGCATTGTGTCTAGCGAGGCTTAAGTCTCTGATTGAAACTGTTGGATAACAAATGGTGTCAATTTCTAGAGGAGAAAGAAATTGGGAAACAGCAGTAAAGGTGATTCCCATTACAGACATGCGAATGTTCAAAGAGCGGAAGTACAGAGGAATCTGAGCTAAAAAAAACATTGACATGACACAGAATTCAGAGTTGTTAGTCAACAGTTAGATATAGTTGGCAACAGAGTGAATGCTTTGACTAGGGAACAAATTAAGGAAAAAAGAAAGACTCAGGGTAGATGGAAGGATTAGACCACAAGGAATGCCTACAGAAGAGGCTTAGGACAGATTTCCGAGAAAACATGGAAGGAGCTAGGCAAGAATGTGTTATGGAACCTAAGAGAAACTAAGGAAGGGGCTTTTCACACTATTTGTGCTCTAGACAGACCAATTTAGACAATGACTAAGGACTAGCACTGTGGCATAGCAGGCTAAGTCTCTATCTGGAGCACCAGCTTCCCATGGAGCTGAGATCTGGCTGTTCCACTTCTGACCCATCTCCCTGTTACAGTGCCTGGGAAAGCAGTGGAAGATGGCCCCAGTATTTGGACCACCACACCCACATGGCAGATCCTTACAAAGTTCTTGGTTCCTGGTTTTGGCCTGCGCAGCACTGGCTGCTACAGCCATTCAAATAATTCTGCCTTTCAAAAAAAATGAAAATATTTATTGGGAAGCATGTATCTAATGAAACCATGTGAAAAGCAAAAATGCTTGTTTCAGAGGGTTGTTTGGGCAGAAGGCTGTCTGAAAAGAAGTGAGGACCTCCAAAAGCCATCATTTCTTAAACTTCACCGTTCTGTACCTGCTGGCACCCGGCTGGATGAACTTCTCTTGACCTTCAGCTGATGCTTGGAGCACAAAGAAAACACCTTCAACCTTATTAGGGAGAATATATATAGTGGTATACAATATTGAACTAATTTCCCACCTTCAGGTTCTTTGTCAGAGATTTCTGAAGAAATCACATTATAGCCCAAGGCACAGTTGGATGAAATTGTGAAGGAGAAAATTTACATTAAAAATCTCTATCCTGAAGTGGGCTTGCAGGCTCATGTGTCACGTGGCTATGTCCCACATCGGAGTGCCTTGGGTTCAATGCCCAGCTCTGGCTCCTGTTTCCACCTTCCTCTGGCAGGCAACAGGAAAAGTTCCAGGGGCTGGGTGCCTGCCACCAAGGGGAGACACCTGGATTGAATTTCTGATTCCAGACTCCATCCCTGACTTCAGCTTTGGCTGTTTCAGGTGTTTAAGGAGAAAACAATGAATGACTACTCTCCATCTGTCTTTCTCTCTGTCTCTCAAATTAAAAAAATAATAATAATAATTCTTGTCTCTCTCAGAACACTACTACCCTGCATTTTCTTACTCTGTCTCCCAAGAAATGAATAGTCCTAAAGGCAATAGTTCTCACAGCCAGAATGGAATGGTAACCATATTAAAAATTTCCCCTATTTATTTTTTTCCTCTCCATGGCTTGTATCAGATACAGCTTACCTCTGAGCCTCATCTTTACAGCTCCTATGGGTGTAAGATAAACCACCCAGAGGTGGCGTCATGTCATGAGCAAAGCTCTGGAATCCTTGATTAGAAAATCTGGGCTGAGCCCTCAGTTTCCCCACTCCCCAGATCTGTGTATCTCTGCACTTCATAGTACACACCTAAGACATACATGTCATATGCAGGGAATGTGTATAAAAGCTCTTGTGTATGTCACATGTAGTTTTTCCAACTGTGAGAATGCTACAGACAATCATAGAATTTTTTTTTACTGTAGAATTGGATTTGCTTTGCCACTTGATGCAGTGATGGACTTTTCCCAGATAATCTTTTGGAAGAACATTATTTCGGTGACTCTATATGAGTAGATAAATACGTCATGATTGGGTGTACTGAGTTTGGGTATGTTTGAGTCACACAAGTGGGATGAGCCTCAGAGGAGGAATTCTCAGGCACTTTTTGTTTCCTCAGTTTCGTATAGAAACAGCAAACACCTAACATTTTGTTGGTACTTTACCATTTACAATACTTTCACACATATGTTTTGAAATTATCCAACGATAACCACTCCAAAAGTGCAAACTCACAGCAGACTGAGGGCAGAAATAGCTAGCACACAGGAGCAGAAAGTGCCTAACAGGTGAATGTCAAGGTGCCAAGCAGAAGGAGGCATTACAGTGAAATTGGCAGGGCACCTCCCAGGGCCCCTTCAGACCCCTAAGCTAAGAGATTACTTGTGAGATCGGGCTTGCTGAAATCCATTACATAATCTTGCAGGTCTCCATTGATTTTTTAAAAAATACTATTATTTTATTAGATTTACAGAGAGAATGAGATAGAAAGATCTTCCATTTATTGCTTCACTCCCTAAGTGGCCACAATGGCCAGAGCTGAGCCAATCCAAAGCCAAGATCCAGGTTTCCCACATGGACACAGGTCACAAGCAGGGAGCTGGATGGGAAGCGGAGCAGCTAGCACATGAACTGGCACACTCATTTGGGATCCTGACAGATGCAAAGTGAGAATTTAGCCACTAGGCTACCATGTCACCTCCCGGGTTTTTGTAGTCACATTTGGAATCATTTAATCCTTCATCTGTCCAGTGCTTGCATTTTCTCCATCAAATGATAATAGTGCTCCTCATGATATTGTGAGTGTTCTAGCTGCAGATAGAAGACTTGTGATTTGGCAACTTCTGAATGTCTAGCTTCAAATCCTGACTCTACCACTTATCAGTCTCCTAAGGACAATGCTTGATACAAAATCTTAAATCAATGTCAGTTATTATCACTATCATCATCATGGTCGTCTGGCAGCGCTAATAAGAGGGACTAAACTATTGTTACAATACAGAGGAAAATGGGGGTGGGGTGGGATGGGAGAAGATGCTAGAGGAAATCCCTGAGCTTAAAGAACTGTATCATGAAAAGTAAAGAATTAACTTTCCCCCTTGGCAGCTGAGCAGGCCACGGCGCTGAACGGCACAGTCTGCGCAGAGGGTTCGCGGCCAACCGCTCCTGCTGCACTGCACGGCTGAAGAACCATGGCAGACCACAACAAAGTTTGCATGGCCCACTTCATGGACTACTGCATTTAGCTCGACCACAAGAGAAGGAGCAACCCCAACTTCAAGAATAAGCTGTGAGAACATAGAAAGAAACAAAAGCTGGCCAAGGAGAGAGCTGGGCTTTCCAAGTCACCTGACCTTAAAGATGTGGCAGCTGTTCAAAAGTTCTTTCTTGAAGACATAGAGTTTGGTGAAGAATTACTAGTTCAAGGTGAATATGAGAAGGGTGTGGACCATGCAGCTGCTGCATGTGGGCAGCCACAGTAGTTACTGCAAGTATTACAGCGGATTCTTTTCACCACCAGTGTTGCAGATGCTGCTGAGGAAGCTCCCAACAATTAGAGAATTGTAAGTGCTCAGAGCTTGGCTGAAGATGATGTGCAATGATGAGAAATTTCAACATCATAAAATCCCAGTTCAAAATATTTTTAAAATTCTTAACTTGGAAGTTGAGCGGCTCTGGGGGAATAAGGGCAAATAAGCTTGTCATGGACTGTCCTACACTGAAATCTATCAAAGTTCTTGTTGGCTTTGTGTAGATCCATTTGTCTGTTTTATTTACTTTCCCAGTGAAAAGTGCATTTTGATAGAGAGCTTTTCATTTTATAAATACTCTAGAAGTCACCAAATTATGAATTTTGTTTATTTCTAGAACATACAACTTACATGTACATAGATAACATAGCATACTTACAATATGCAAAGGATGGTGGGAGAAAGCTTAGACGTGTTACTTTTTCAAAACTAGCACATTTTGAGATAAAGTAGAAAATTAAATGGAAATTTGGGTGTGTTGTGAAAACTGAGCTTTGAAGTTCTTCACGAGCTCGTTCAGCCTAATCTTGCCCTGTACGGTGTACTGCTGTGCTGTGCTAACAACCGCAGCCTGTCCTGTGGTCAGGGCTGAGACATTGTGCTTACCTCCGTGGACTGCATTCCTGTGTTCTGGATATTTACCTCCACCTGTTTTGGATATGTGGAGTTGCAAAAAGCACTAGGAATTCGATCTGCCTGTGTCACTATTCTAGCTATGTGATCTTTACCAGTTCCTGTCTACTCACTGTGTTCATCTGTGAAAAGTGAGGAAATGAGCCTCCTGGTCTCTGAAGTGTCCTGTTCCACTCCAATTCGCCTGATTCTGGTGGGCATTTTCAAGTCACATTTCCCTGAGAAGTGTATTTGGACAATCTTGCCTGGTGCTTTTTTTTTTTTAATATTCTGATTTTTACATGCTTGCCTGACTTAGAATTTCTGAATTGATGTTTTTAAAAATGGTGTAAATATCTTCTTGTTTTTCACTGAAACTATATGGGTCTGGCACTGTTTTGTAAATTAAACTGAAAGTTCACCTTTAAAAAAAGTGAAGAATTAAACAACATTAAAGTTAGTTATTAAATTAAAAATAAAAATGCAAAACTTTTTTCAAATGGAGACGTAAAGTAGAGGCATACAGTATAGGAGTGCTGCTGGGATGAACTAATAGTATCAGGAACATTTTTCTCGTCTTTGTTTGATTCTTCACTATTTCTGTTTACTATCAGAAATCAGGAACTGGAAGTCCATGTTAACCCTCTTCTTGGCTTGCCATGCCTAGCATTTCTACCCATTGATCTATGAAGCCCTCATTTGGAGAGGCGTATTTGAGACATAATATTTGCCTCCTAAAGCCTTTTTCTCCCCAGTGGACCAACTCCACAGAGCATGCCTGAAAGCATGGCCAGCAGGGACCTTATCACATGTCCCCTGCCAAATTACACACTGCATAGGAGCAAAAAAAGTTGTTCTCTTTCTGTGTCCCTGGCCCATGGTAGATGATCAATGAAAATTTCCCAACTGAGTGAACAAAGTAGTATGGAAAAACCACAAGGAGAAAAGTGCAGTATGCAGGGAGTCAGATCACTCCAAGGCTGTAATCAGCCAACCCCTGTGTGAGTGCGGGTGTGGAATGATGAGCTGTAGTCACAAGAGCCGATCCCTACTTCACATTTTTGAATCACATCAATCCTATCAAGTGAACAACTTAAATAGATAGCCATTGTGCATTGCATAATTTTGAAGGAAAAAAAAGTCTCTCTGGTTTCCCCATGGTTTTCAGTGAAATTCAACAAATTGTAATAATAATAAAAGTCCTTCCTCCACTCTTCTTTAAACGCACCGATGGGAATTTACCTGTTCCTTTTGCTGCTGCTGTTCCTGTAACCTCTCAAGAGTCTCACAGCTGGCCAAACTCAGATATGATTAGAGCCCAAATAATTTCAAAATCCAAAGGAAGGTCATCTCTTAATCACCTCTGAGATGTTCACTTTCTATTTGGATATTTAGAGCTAAGAAAGAATAAACCCAAATATGGCTCTAAGATGCTGCACTATCTACTTTTCTAACCCCATTGGTGATAGAATTATTGTTGCTTTGTCAAATCCTGCTGCAGTTTGACCCTTCTCAGTGGGAACTGGGTGATTAATAAGATCCTTAATTGCTTTTCCTCCTGCCCTCACAGCTGGTAGGAGAAGTGATGTATATCACAAAGAGACACTGCACCGAGTTTTCAGGGCAGGAAAGAAGGAGCGGGTGCAGCCATGGGGCTCTGCTAGATGCCACCGAGCAGTCACTGCCTGAATTGTGATCAAGGCTCCCGCTCATATGTGACGAGGAAACCTTCCTAGAGCCCCAGCCCTTAGCCCAAGGTTCTCCCGCCTGCCTCAAAGACCTGCGGTTGTGAATTAATGAACCAAAGACTTAGATTTCCTTCCTTGCATCTTTTGCTGATAATTAGCTGATTAAAAAGTTCAGGGACACAAAGTACCTTTTTTAGGTCACAGGAAGCCACAGCTTTTCCACTGCAGTTCATCAACTCCCAGGGTTCAGAAAGAGCTAAAACTGCACCAATAGTGAAACTACTCAGTTCCTGGGATGAAATCTAATCAAATGAGGAAACACTGGGGATGGGAGAGAGGAATGCTAGAAAGTGAACATGAGTTTTGTTTAGACTGATTTTTTAAATAAACTTTTTATCTCATTCTGGTAAACTTTTTAAACGTTTTGCTGTTTAGTTGTGATGCAGAGAGACATCAAGATGCACAAAGAGGATCCCTCTCCAGTAACTCAGTCATCACCTGCCTGTGACACCCAGGCTGGGCCAGAGCTGAACCTGGGAGTCTGAAAGTCAACCCAGGTGTTCCAGGTTGGCACAGAAACCCAGGCACTGGAGCCACCACTGCTGCTTTCCAGGATCTGCGTGACAGGCAGCTGAAGTCCGGACCTGGAGCAGAGAGTCAAACCCAAGCACTCCAGGGTGACACATAGATGTCTCCACTCCAAGAAATGGATTTTGATGCCATGTGAGGTAATTCAGTAACTTTCCTTAAGGACCGGTGAAATTCATAGAGTTAGGCTTCCTGGAACTGAGAAATCCTTTCCAAAAACTTCACTGTTTTCATAGTGACTCCTTAAGGGAAATGACAAGGCAGGAAAAAGGGAAAGGGGCATTTGGAAAGATTTAGAGATTGCCTTCAACTTTAAAAAGGTTAGGATCTATAACATAAATGGACTCATGTCAAAAGAATGCCCGCAAGACTCACAAAAATTGAGTGATTGTGAAATGTGTAGCTAGCGAAAGAAAGGTCATCTATGTCCCCTCTGGTTCTTGAGCCCTCTTTAATATAAAATTTGCTTAGAATTTCACAGAACCGAGAAAGGAGGGTGCATCATAGATACTATGGGATCTAACTTTAAAAATACTCCATTTAGGAATTAAAAAAAACTGTAAGCATACACAATGAAAGAAATCTTAAAGGAAATTCCTTTATTTGTCAACCATGTACGTGAAACTAGAGGATATTACATTAATTGAAATAAAGTAGGCACCAAAAGAAAAATACCACGTGATCTCACTTGTGGAATTTTAAAAATGAAATCATTAAAACAAAGAGGAGAGCAATAGGACCTGCATTAACAGCAGGTTAAGGCACCACCTGTGACACTGGCACAGCCAGTTGGTGTCCTAGCTGCTTCACTTCCCATCCAGCACCCTGCTGATGTGCCTGGGAAAGCAACAGAAAATTGCCCAGGTTCTTGGGCCTCCTCTGCCCCCACATAAGAGACCCAGATGCAGTCCCTAGCTCCTGGCATCCTCCTGGCTGATCAGCCATGCGGAGAGTGAACCAGCATGAAAGATGTTTCTCTGAGTGTATCTTCCTCTTTCTCAGTATAACTCTTTCAAATAAACAAGTAAATATTTTTTAAAAAGAGAAAGAAAGAATAGAATAATTACTACCAGGGATTGGACACAAAGAGGGACAAAAAGGGAAGATGTTGGTCAAAGATTATCAAGTTTCCCAAAGACACAGCAAGATGATCATAGTCAACAATGATGCACTGTGTATTTCAAAAATAACTGAGAGAGCAAATGTCAATTATCTCACCACAGAAAATGGTAAGTAAACAAGGCAATAGACGTGTTAATTGTCTTAATCATTGCTTATGGCAAAACATCATAGTGTACCTTACAAACATATGAAATTATGATTTATTGATGAAAAATAATTTTAAAATGTTCCGTATGATATTTCAATGTTTCCTAAGTCCCTTTGGCCACCCCACTATCTCTGGGGCATTACCTTCAGATTTTGGTACCTTTTTTCATAATTGCGGAAAAATTCAACTGAATTCATGCTCTCAAATTTGCACTCACCTCGTCATCTCAGTTTCTGTTCCACAAAGAGTCTCCCAGGTGATAGAACTGCCTCCCCATGCTGGAAACAACTGCTCCCTGCTTCTGTGATTTGCGCAGGCCTTTCAGGTTAAGATAAGCAGTCTTCCACAGCTCAGCTTCTGCTGTGCTTGTTGATCAGAAGACTCGAGAAGCAGACTGCAGAAATGGAGAAGCAGTAAAGCCTTCCCAAAAGGTGGAGTGATAAAGGAAAGCTCGTACTTACTTCTGGTTGTCTCAGGATGCTGAGCTTCAAACTTTCTGAAGAACAATCTCCTTAGGAAAATGGAAGAAACAAAATGCACTATTTCTATGCAAATAGAGAGGTGTCAAAATACACATGGACTTCATAAAGACTATTTCCCCGCAATCATCTGGAATCTTATATAAATAATTCAAGAGGAAATGAAAGGAACCTGTTATAGGATACTGGTTTTGAATGGGCTGCCTCCCTACCCCAAATACCTTTGAAAACAAAATAAGAGGAAAAAGATTTATAAACTGTGACTGTTCTTTTTTTTGTATACTTAGAATTTAAGCAATTAAAATTAGTGAAGTGATAGGCCATAAAAAGTACAATAAATTTAAACAATTAATACAGTACAGATTTGGATATTCGACCATAATCCAATACATTTAAAGTTGCAAAAAAATCTCATGTTTTTAGAAACTAATAAATTACTAAATAACTCTGGTTGAAATAGAAATAACAAAATATTTAAAGCAATAATAATGAAGGCACTACACATAAAAAATTGTAGTAGTTGGTGATTGGCACAGTAGTTAAAAGCTACTTGGCACATCTACATCCCATATATATGGGCCTGAACCCTGCCTCATCTGGTGTTTCTTCCTGCTGATGCTTACAGTGGGAAGCAGAAAATCGCCTACCATGTACCAGTGTGAGGCCTGGTCAGATTCCTATGTTACACTGACTTAGTTCAGTTATTGCTTACATTTGGAGAGTGAGGCGGCACATACAAAATATCGTTGTGCCTGCGTCAAATAATAAATAAAAAGAAAAAAAGAGATAACTTTAAAAATAAATGGAAAACTAATAAACCTTAATTTTTATGAGGTTAAGAAAACAGATTTTTGGTAATACTAACCAAGAGAGAAAATGGAAATAAATTACAGAAATGGAATACCTAAAGATTCAATAGAAGTGTTTGTAAAGGAAGATTATGAGCAGTCATATTAACATATTAACAAAGTTAAAAACCTAAATTTAGGGCCCAGTGCAATGGGTCAACAACTAAATCCTCTCCTTCAACCCACCAGGATCCCATATGGGCACCAGTTCGTGTCCCAGTTGCTCCACTTCCCATCTAGCTCCTGCTTTGTGACCTGGAAAAGCAGTGGAAAATGGCCCAAGGCCTTGGGATCCTGCACCTGCATGAGAGGCCCAGAAGAAGCTCCTGGCTCCTGGCTTTGAGTTGGTTCAGCTCCAGCAATTGTAGCCACCTGGGGAGTGAACCAGTGGATGAAAGTTCTTTCTCTCTGTATCTACTTTTCTCTGTAAATCTGCCAATTAAAAAAAAAAAGAAAAGAAAGAAAATCTAAATATAATATGAAAACACCTAAGAAAACCTAAATTGCCAAATTTGGTGCAAAAATGAATAATGAATTTGATTACGAAAATAATCATAAAAGAGATTTAATTCAATCTCAGCACCAGAATTTGGTAAATTCTACTAAACTATACTATAAAGACTACCTTATACAAGTCTACTTTGTTTTGTAGCATTAGTGTAACATTTTATTCAAAAATCAGATTAAAAACAATAGAAGAAAGGGGAATTATTGGCCAGTTACAGTTTAAAGACATAGTTACAAATATCCTAAATAAAATATTAGCTAACTAAACCTAAAAGTGTATTTTTAAGTGGCTTGTAATAAAACACATTTTATCTCAGGTTAATGGGTTCAAGAAATGCCACACCACAATTCGGGAGTGGGAGAGGCCAGTGGGCTCCTCCTTCTTGGGTTACCACCCCCCGTGGGAGGGCACAAAAACTAGGACAGGGGCTGGGATGGCTAGACAGATACCCAACAGCATCTGTGTGGAGCTGGTTAGATGGAACAAAGCTTTAATACCCATTGACATGTACGAGAGCAGAAGGGGATGTGGGACAGACTGCACTATTGCTACACATACTGGCAAACCAGGGTAGGGGGCGGGCCTGGTGGGGGTTATTGTGGGTCGCTCTGACTAGGCTGCAGCTCCCACTGGTTTATGCGAGAGCCGAGTATGTGCTGGGCAGAACCAGACTGGACTGCAACACCCACTGGTTCCAGTGTAGGTCGGGGCTGAAAACAGAACCAACCCAGCGATTACAACCACCAGTTGATCAGGGCAATGGACTGTGCCGGGCCCTGTACTTGCTAGTACATATAGGAATCTGGTCTGAGAACACCTCAGACAAAGTTTCTTTGGAGATCATCCCAGTCGAAATTCTGGACTCAGAACGCTAACCAAGAAAAGACAGAAGACAGAAGAGGTCAATCAACCATCTCAGCTATATGTTGGAAGCGAAATACGGGGCAAACAGAGACTCTGATGGACTATGTCAATCAGTGGATTCTTCAAAGACCTCATCGTGCTTGGAGTGGCAAGATTGGCAGCAATTCATAACTGGTGAACTATCAAAACCACTTGAGCAAGTGGTTAACTATGTAAAGTTTGCCTAATAGTTACTAATTAACTATGTAAAGATTGTCAAAAATATAACAAAAAAGGTTCTGAACGCAAAAGATAAAAGTGTCGCACCAAAGTATGGCACCTTGGCATATTGAATATTTTAGGCTGAAGAAGTTTGAGGAATGGCTTTATGGGAAGCGCTGTCTGACCTTCCCCTGCCTTCCCCTCTGAAGCAGGTAATAGAGCATTTTCTAACCTTCCTAAGAAGCAGGCCCAAAGACCCTCATGGGAGAGGCATTTTCCCTCTAACTTCGAGAAAGGAGTATCCTTACTTTCAGAAAAAAACATCACAGGGAAAAATCTGAATCACCAGGCCTTGCTAAGTTTCCCCCAATTTATCTCATGACAAATTCATTACAACAAAAGAAAATTGCAAATCAATATCCCTCATAAATTGAGAGACAAAATCCTTGAGAAAATGTTAACAAATTGATTCCAGGATAAGAGATAATACACCATAAATTACCCTCAGGAATTCAAGATTCATTTGACATTTGAAAATCAATTAATGTGACTCACAGAGCAAAACGGAAAAGTACACAATCATCTCAATACAGTCAGCGAGAGCATTTGACAAAATTAAAGCTCATTCAACAATAAAATCATCAACAAATTAGGGGGAGAATAGAACTTCCTCAACATAATAAAAATACCAACATAAAACCTGCAACTAACTGATTTCATAGTAAAGATTCAATATAAACTCAATCTAAATAAGTATAAGTAGATTGATTTTAAAACCTATACATAAATGAAAAGTTATGAGTAAAATCAAACAATCTTGAAAAGGAGCAAGATTGGAGGATTTGTACTAATTTCAAAGCAACAGCAAGCAAGAGACTATTGAAAGATAAATAAATAAACCCAGGGAACAGAACAGCAAGTTAAGAAAAATACCAGCACATATATGTCAAATGGACTTTTTAACAAGGCAAAACCTTTTAATAGAAATAGAAAAATGGGTTATAATAAACAATGTGGGAACAAGGAGATAGATATTTGTGAAAGAAATAGATCTCAGTCCCTTATATATAAAACACTTAAAATTAATTCAAGATGGATTGTAGAACTAATCATAGAGTCTAAAACAATCAGTCTCTTAGGAAACAGGATAAAAGAGTGCCTTTGTAGCTTGAGGATATGCATAGGGTTTTTCAATAGGCTTACTCCTTACAACTTTATGTGCACAGCAAAATGCCGCAGACAGCACATAGGATTCCTGTATCCATGTATAATCTCCCCCACTATCAACATCCCAGACACCAGAGTGGTACACTTGTCACTGTCAATGAAACTACATTAGGAATAAAGTGTAGTAGCTTTCATGTCTTTGTGTAGACCTACCTCCTCAATGCCTTTTGAGCAATGTCAGCAAGCATGATTACTAGATCGTGCAGTAGGAAGATGCTCAATTTTCCAAAAAACTCCTGCACAACCTCAAAGTGGCTTTATCATTTTGCATTCCTACTAACAATTAATGAAAGTTACTATTACTCCATGTCCTCATTAACATTTGTTAGTGTCAAGGCAAAGATTCTTAGAGACACAGGAATCACAAATTATTAAAGACAGAAATTAAAGGCACTTCATAAAAATTTAGAAATTCTGCTGATCCGAATGTTGGACATTGTGTGAGCTCTGGTGTTGATGTTGCAGAGTAGTGGCAGGAGTGTGCGCTGCTTTGGCTGCTTGGGACTGAGTCTCATTCTCAAGAAATGCGATTAATTCTTCTTTTCATCTGACTCTAGAAACAGTGCAGCTTCCCTGTTACGGCTATGCATGTTGCAGTCCTGTTCCCTGTTGGGTTGCAGGTTATTCTCTCTGCTGGATTCATTAGAGATGATAGTTTTTTGTTTTATGGTTTCTCATTTCTGCCAGCTTCTTCATCTAGCAGGCCATGAAGAATGAGGCACATGGACAAGGAAAAATGAGCTATGTAAATAAATAAGTCCAATAAATAAATTAATCTTTTGAAAGCAAGGAGAATAGGCCTAATTTTGATGACTGGGCTTTTTTCTTAATTGAGTCTTATTCTTGGTTGGGAACATTCTCCTTTGTAGAAGCCCTTTTGACTAAAGTTTTTCCTGAGAAGGTGATGGTTTGGGGGTCTTTTTCATTTTTAGATGTCTTGGTAATGCACAATATTCTTGAGATTGCACTTTTTGTTTTGCTCCAAATAAATCCTACTCTCTTATACAGCTCTAGGCTTCCACCTTAAATTCTTGAACATGTGAAAGAAGGATCTGGAGTAATCTTAATCCTACCACAGTCATGGAATCATAACAGTTTGTGTCTGGGATTCGATAACTGGCTAAGTCCCTAAAGAGGATGATGTTCTCAGTGTTAGAAGTGATCTACGTCTTGATTGCAGTGAGATGACACAAGTGTATGCACTTTGCAAAAACTCATATAATAATATACCTAAGATATGTACACATCAAAAAAGATATGTACATGTCACTGTAAAATCATCTCTATATAAAAACGTTGGGTGCCTAGTATTGTGGCACAGCAGACCAAGCCACTGCTTATAACATGGGCATCACATATGAGCACTTGGAGTCTCCAGCTGCTCTGCTCTTGATTCAGTTCCTGCCAAAGCACCTTGGAAAGGAACAGCAATTGGCCCAAGAACTCTCCCTCTGTCTCTCTCCAACAACCCTCTCTGTTACTGTACCTTTTAGATAAATAAATAAACAAATAAAAACAACAAACAAAATTACAATGATTTCATCACAAGGAAGAAGTGATGAGATCCAGTAAAAGCTACCAAAGTTTACTCTGGGAGACAAGTAAGGGGCATAGGACATTAAGGAAACATGTTACCTCCTCCCTGGAGCATGCCAGAACACACAGTTCTGGGAGCTGCAGATTGCCTGGGGAAAGGGGTCTGGAGATACATTGGAATAGGGGCCAATGAAGGCATATTTGACAGGGGAGGAATAACTTCTGAAGGCTTCCACAGACCAGGCCACTGCACCTGCAAGTAATCAAGAAAGCTTGGACCCACATATACCTCACTAGGTAGGACACAAAAATTAGTTACTCCTCACTAGGGTATTGAAGATTTCTCTGCACACCCCTCCTAAAACTGTTTTGTGCCTCAATTGTTAACATATGCCTAGTTAGAGTTAAAAGCCAGATGAGACTATCCTAAAATTCACCAAGTTCAGTAATAATTATGCTTCAATACTATAAACGGCTAAATATAAAAATGAAAATAGACATGAGACAGCTAAATAGTACCCTATAACCATTTTAAGGCATATAGCAGCTGGTTGTGTATAAACTTAAGTTGAAATGTCAATGAAGTGGTCACTGGATGTGATTAAGAACTTGTACTTTCTAACATGTTGACCACTCAATACCATGTCAATTAATTCCATAATGTTGTAAATTGTTGTTGATGTTATGTTATGGCTTTTCATTGGACAGGGTGATATTCTGGCTATACTTCAGTATAGCCACAGATCTAGATATTTGCAGCAAAGAAAGAATCCCAGAGCTTATGAAACTGTGTCATAAAACGAAATCAAATAAATGGAAAAAAAATCAAGAAAGCTGGAGGGTTGCACCTGCCAGGATCCCATGTGGGCATCAGTTAATGTCCTGGCTGCTCCACTTCCCATCCAGCTCCCTGCTTGTGGCCTGGGAAAGCAGTGAAGGAAGGCCCAAAGTCTTGGGACCCTGCACCTACATGGGAGAGTCAGAAGTTCCTGGCTCCTGGCTTCAGACTGGCTCAGTTCTGGCCATTGTGACCACCTGGCAAATGAACCAGTGGATGGAAGATCTTTCTATCTCTCCTTTTCCTACAAAATCTGAGGTTTCCAATAAAAATAAATAAATATTAAAGAGAGAGAGAGAATTGAGATTCCTGAAAAGGGGATCTGGATCATGTCCGTGTCAGGGAAAGGTACCTGCCCATGTTGGAGAACTGAGCTGGGCTACATAGCATTACTCACGACCCACTGCCATGCATGAAATCTGGGTCTTAGAGACAGGCTTGGCAGGGCAATGCTTCAGTGCCCACTGATGAGTGTTAGGGCAGGTGCAGACCACGTCAACTAGGCTGCAGCACCTACCAGCATGCAAGAGAACCAGAACAGCAGGCAGATTCTATAGGTACTTTATGGACTCACCCCTGCAGGATAGCATCCCCTTGAAGTTAGCGCAAGAGCAGGGACTGATGACAAGCTAAGCTCGGTAAGACCATGGAACTCAGGAAGACTCAGGAGCTGGGGCTGAGAACAGCACTTGCTGGCACAAGCATAAACCAGAGCTGTGGTGGGGTTGCTGGGAGTTATTGGGGTCACTCCAAATAGGCCACAGCACCCACCACTGAGAATGAAGGCCCAGCACTGTGGTGGGCAACTGTATCCACCAGTATGTGCTCTGGCTAGTGCAGGTGATAGACCAAAACTGACACTGCACTAGCTGGAGCATACATGAGCCGAATCTAAGGACTCCCTAGGCATGATTTCATGGGAGACTCGTCAACTAGATGGCTGAATTCAAACCTTGGCCTCCGGGAAAATAACAAGATATGTAGTCTGACCTTGAAGTACAAGTTATCAGGACTGAGCCTCCTCAGTTGATGATGCCAATGCAGTAGAGAACCTACCTAGATACACATGAAATACGTGACAGCCAGCTATTCTAAGTCAACAGAGGACATCAAGTGCCTCATAAGAGGATTAAAGCAGAACAGGTTGAACAACTCTCCCGGCTAGACTTTGCTGCAAATGTCTAGATCTGTGGATATACTGAAGTAACCCTGGGCTGCCAAGAGACCTTGCAAAGATTTTCTCAACTCTGATGCAATGAAGCTGACAACGTCTCAGATCTATCAAGACCACTCAAGCATCACTTTTGGAGCATTCTTTCTCACATAAGGGATTCTAAGGTGACATCAAGTGACTATCTTTCCCTCCATCGCCTTGGATACAGGAATAAGAAAAAGAAAAAAGAAATAACTGAAATACTTATCTCACCCACTTTCCTCCATACCTTGACTCTCTCCATCCTAATCAGAGGCTCACATGGGCATGCATCCATCTCACTGTATATACAATACTTTAAAAAAAAAATCTTTTAAAGTTTTGCTCTGAAACAGACAGCATTAATGAAGAGAACACAAATGGACAACGATTATACATCTCACTGAATGAAAATAAGCTGTTTATTCCTTTTAGCTTCAGGAGTTATTTTCCGTATCAGGATGAATTTTGACAATTTTTAAAGGTATATTTATTTTTATTGAAAAGTCAGATTTACAGAGAGACATAAAGACAAAGAGAAAGGTCTTCCCTCCTCTGGTTCACTCTCCAAGTGGCCACAAATGGGAGATAAACCAAGCCAAAGCCCAGAGCTGCTTCTGCTTCTGTCATACAAGTGCAGATTCCCAAGGCATTGGGCCATCCTCGACTGCTTTCCCAGGCCACAAGCAGGGAGCTGGATGGAAAGTGGAGCAGCCAGGATATGAAATAGCATCCATATGGGATCCCAGCGCATGCAAGGCAAGGGTTTTAGCCACTAGGCTACTGTGCCGAGCCCAGCAACAGCTGATTTTTGAAACAATTTGATTTTCAGTGATTTTTATTTCCTGTTACATGTATGTGACTTACAGTTTTCTTAAATAACCAAAAATAAACCTGAGAATAGTTTTGTTATTCTGGTTACTGTTAGTGAAGGATTAACATGACGCTTTTAAATAAATTTGAATTAAAATTCACTCAGCAGCCTTGTTATAACCTCCTACACAAATCCCTGATATAGATGTAGCATTGCCTTAGGAAAGCTACAATAAATGTCCTGTTCATTTGTTTCTTAAAATCTTTATTCAGGATAGTCTTAAATTTACAAAGTAAAGCTTGTAGAATTGTACAAAGATCTCATATACTCAACACCCAACATTCTCTGTTAATAGTATTTTATATGAGTATATTTGTCACAATTGATAAACCAGCCAAGCTTCTACTACTTTTTTTAAATCCAAACTTCCATAGCTCTTAGCCTCTGGAGGTAAACATTGTGTATTTACATTGAGATTTTTTTATTTTTTAGCACCCACACATGAGTAAGGATATACAATATTTGTGTTTCTTTTTCTGACTTATTTCACTTAAAAAGTTCCAATCATTTTGCTACAAATGACAGAATTTGATTATTTTGGTGACTGAATAGAATTCCATTTTGTACACAGACTATACTTTATCTGCTGATGGTCACCTTGTTTGATTTTGTATCTTGGATGTTGTAAACAGTGACACAATGAACATGTTGGGACAGGGTTATTTTTGATACAGTGATTTAATCTCTTTTAGATATAAAGCCAGTCACGGTATTGCTGGGTTGATGGAAGTTCAATTTCTAGTTTTTAAAGAAAATACTAAGAATCCAAGAAAACAGTCACTGATAATTATTTGTTCTAAGTAACACGTTATTTATGTATTAAATGCTTCATGTAAGAAACTCCATTTTGCACAAGTTTTATGAAGTATAAAACAACTCCCTTGAATAGAAGTTGTTTTTTTAAAGGTTTTATTTGTTTTTGTTGGAAAGTCAGATTTACAGAGAGGAGAGACAGAAAGAAAGATTTTCCATCCCCTAGCTCACTCCCCAAAATGACTACAACATCCAGAACTGAGTCGATCTGAAGCCAGGAGTCAGGAGCTTCCTTTGGGTCTCCCATACAGGTGCAGGGTCCCAAGGCTTTGGGTAATCCTCTGCTGCTTTCCCAGGCCACAAGCAGAGAGCAGGATGGGAAGTGGAGCTGCCGGGATGTAAAACTGCACCTGTGTGGGATCCTGGCATATATAAGGTTAGGACTTTAGTCACCAGGCTATTGCACCAGGCCCTAAGATTTATTTATTTTTACTGGAGAAGTAGATCATATTTATGTAGAGAAGGAGAGACAGGAAGATCTTCCATCTGCTGGTTCATTCCCCAAAAGACCGCAACAACCTAAGCTGAGCCAATCCAAAGCCAGGAGATTCTTCTCAGTCTCCCATGTGAGTACTGAATCCCAAGGTTTCAAACTATTCTCTACTACTTTCCCAGGTCACAGCAGGGAGTTGGAAGGAAGTGGAGCAGCTGGAACATGAACCAATACCCGTATGGGATACCGACCCTTGCAAGGTAAGGATTTAGCCATGGAGCCCTTGTGCAGAACATTTGAATAGAAAACTTTACAAGTTTGCTACCATTTTAATATTAATAGAAGGTGCAATATTTCATATTTTGCAAAATATCTTTCAAAAGCATAATCCCAGTTGATCAGTCTAAATGAGCTAATCTGGAATAAAATTTTTCTGCATTCAATTGTTAAAGAAGAATCACACTTCCTATTATCTCTTTTTTAAAGATTTATTTTATTTACTTGAAAGAATTATAGAGGTAAGGGAGATGAGATACAAGCAGAGAGGAGATTGGAGTCCTTCTATCCATTGGTTCACTTCCAAAATGACCAAAGTGACAAAGGCTGGGCTAGGCCACACCAGGAGCCAGGCGCTTCTTCCGGGTTTCCCGCATGAATGCAAGGGCCCAAATACTCAAGCTATCCTCTGTGATCCTTTTCCAGATGAGTTGGATGGAAAGTGGAGCAGCAAGAACTCAAACTGGTGACCATATGGGATGCCAGCACTGCAGGCAGAAGTTTTTCCTGTTCTTCCACAGTGCTGACCAAACTTTGCCTTTAATGTTGTTATAAAACCTCCATATGGAACATTTTTCCAATGGGGAAATAATACATTGACAAAAATCTGTCTTAAAATTTCCAGAATACTCTGCTGAAAAAAATTGCAATGCCTTCAAACTTTTCAAACTTTAAAGCCCAGGTTATTTTCATTTACTTGACACAAAATAGCAATAATAAGCTTTGGGCTCAATTCCCCAATTTCTACTTTTTGTATTCACCCCAATAAGAGAACTAAATATTAGTACTTCAGGAACCTTCGGTGCAAGAGACCCAGAACAGACACCATCCAACACAGGTACATATTTCTTAAGAGTATGGTTCCCATGTTCTCATACTTTAAACCCACATCATTGGTCCCAAGCTTTATAGTCCAATTCCTTTCGGAAGCTGTCATAAATGAGGCTTCAACTGAGTCACTCTATTAGCAGCTAAGAAACTAATTAACATCTTTGGCATGGGGACGATTCCCTCCAGAGAAGTCACAACCTTGTCCTTGCTTTCTCATTTCTAGTCTCCAGTTCTCGCACTGCTGTGCTGTGTAACTGCTCCAAGCACACTGGGCAATCTGGCAGCAGACTTGTAGGGTCACATGACTGGTGAACGGACAATGTAGGACACCCTCCCATTGTGTGGTGTGCCTGAAGGGAAAATCCCTGGAAAAGGCCAACTTCTTGTTTTATCCTTAGCCTTTTGTGACCTCCCTATTACATATTTGGCTCAATGCATTTTTGTAGTCTTTGTGCTTGATAACACAGTTACACAGTCCAAAGTACAAGTTATTGCAATTGACATGTGCTAAGTCATCACGGCTTTTTTTTCCTAAGACCATTAGGTAACTCTACTGCTTTTGAGTGCTGAGCCTAGCCATTGGTTACAGCTACACCTTCCTTATTCTGCACAAAGGAAAGCAGAACTCGTCCTTTTTTTGTATCACTTCCCACTCCATAACACCCAGGAAGCTGAATTCCTAGCCTGAATTGAAGAGGCAGCGAGACTTCTGGTTATTATTCAACTGGCTCAGGCATGAAGCACCTGAAAACTCAATGAGCTCATTTACTTATCCAAAACATATTTATTAAATATCTGCATGGTATTGAACTAAATATCATACAGAAAGAAAGATGACTCAGATCTGAAGTTTATCCTAAAAGGGCTTACTGCCTGTTAGTGGAGAAAAAAGCGTGCATATTAATAACTACTATGGTGCCAAGAGTTGATGTGATGTAATCCATAGTGAAAGAGAGCCTCCATAGAGATATAAACAAAGCTGTTGAGTGCTAGCTGACAGTAGCACTGGAGAATAAGCAAGGTTTGAAACTTGAGGGGTGGCAAGACATTGAAATTGAGACTTGAATCTGAGTAAAGTCAAAGTGGTGTGACAGGACATCTCTCAAGAGCCAAGAATTCTAGACTTGGAATTAGAGTCAAGCCCTAACATTGACAACTTTCAATCCTGTACTCTTAAATTTATAAGCACCAATCTCCCTCTGTAGAGGGAAGAGAATAGCTAATATTCAAAATTTCACACTTTTGTACAAATAAGATAACCAAGAATTTGAAGAGCATAATTATAATTAAATTCACGACCTCTTTTCACAAGCTCTTTCTCTCCACTTGCTCTCCACTTTTTGCTGTTTATTTCTTACCACAGTTATCCTCACCTTGCATTCAATATTCAGTTCTCTCCCAAGAGAAAAATAATAAAAATTTCATTAACTAGTCATCCTGCTTCTTCCAAGGCTGAGTGTAGGTGGCATTGGTTCCTTTGTGAGGATGGCTCCAGGCTGACACCTTAGCTAAATAAAACTAACCCGCAGGATTTAAGCCCTTTGATCAGCTATAGTTAGAAAGACAAGCCTGCCAAATTCGAGCATATTGGATTACTATTAGGGGCATTTCTCTCAGTTTCATTTCACAGTGCTAGACATACAGTTAAGATGACCTAATCATGGGTCAAAAGTCAAAAACACTAAAATCCTCAAAATGTTTCTTCTGGTAACCAGAATTTCCTTTAATGTTAAGTCATAAGTTGTGAACAATTACGTTTGTGCAATGGAACTCCTAATACAAGTTTCTAATCATAGTGAGCCGAAACATACATCCATACTTTAAGATAATTCTATTGTTGATCTTGATGATTTGAAATTTATGTATGTCAATATATTTCCATCTACTTATATGTCATTAGAGACATTTATTTCTTTTATCAGAATTGGCAAAAATACTAGACATAGCAAAAGGGAATCCATAGGAATTTTATGCTTCTCACCTTCCCAATGTCTGATAACAATGCCCAGTGTATTTTAGGTGTTCAGAAATACTCCCTAGATGAGTGGACGATTGAAAACTACATCTTAAATCCTGGTTCTAGCCCCAAATTTCATCACAAATGGCATAGTCTGTTGACAGCTCAACAAGTTACCAATCAATTTATCATCACCATAAAAATCTTCCTTCTTTTTTATTTTCATCAATAGTATCATCCATTTCTGAGTAACACACTCTCAGTTCTGCATTGAGTGCCTCACCTTAGATTCAGTCCTATCAGTTATCAGTTCTTATTGATGAATTCTTCAGAGTAGTCTTCACATCTTCTTCTTTTTCCGCTCTTCTCAGCTATTGACTACCTATGTCTGCAGAACAACATCTCTACCACTGGCTGTTCCTGTTTTTCTCCCTGTGAAATGCAATGTACTTATTCTGTCAGAAGAATTGTTCCAACACTTCTTGCAATATCACAGACCCCACATCATCAAATTTCCATTAACCCTTCCAGCCCTAACATCATACATGTGTTATGAACACCTATGTCCCAGTCCAACTGGGTAATTTATCATTCTCTCCAGACACTGATCTTTTACTCAAGCCTGGAGATTCTCTATGTGTCTTTGATGCAGAGTATCTTCACTTCTTGGTATACTAGTCTCCGTTATCTGGGTCATTCATGAGAGTGTATGTATGCACACATTTACCTATATATCTATCTGTTTTATATTTTGCATGAACGTTGTCTTATATCAGAGAAAATATATGATATTTGTCCTTTTGGAATTGACTTATTTCACTGAACATAATGATCTCCAGTTGGGACCATTTTGTTGTAAATGGTAGAATACCATTCTTTTTAATGGCTGAGTAGTACTTCATGGAGTAGACATACCACAGTTCCTTTATCCATTTCTTTTTCAGTTGGCACCTGAGTTGTTCCCATGTCTTCACTGTTGTAGAATGTGCTACTATAAATATAGGGCTGCAGGTACTTTCTCATATGCATATTTGATTTCTTTTGTATATATTTTCAGAAGTCGGATAGCCAGATGATATGATAGATCAATTTTCAGCTGCTTTAGCACTCTCCACACCAACTTCAGTAGTGGCTGTGCTAGTCTACACTCTGACCAACAGTGAAGTAGGGTACCTTTTCTCCCCACATTCACATCAGCTGGTGTTGTCAGTAGAGTTCCTAATGCAGGTCAGTCTCATTGGAATTAAGGGGAACCTCAATGTGATTTTTGTTTGTATTTTCCTGATAGCTATGGAGATTAAGCATTTTTCATATGTCTATTAATCATTTGTATTTGTCCTTTTGGAAAGTCTGCCCATTTGCTTCACTCATTTCTTCACAATGTTATTTATTCTCCTGTTTATGCAGCTCTTTATAAATCCTGGATATTAGTCCCCTGTCTGTTGTGTAGTGTGCAAAAATTTTCTCCCATTCCCTTGGTTTCTTCTTCACTTTCTTGATCATTTCCTTTGCTGTTCAGAAGCTTCTTAGTTTGATATAGTCCCATTTCTTTGTTTTGCTCTGACTGCCTGCGCTTTTAGTGACTTTTCTAAGTCTTTGCGTATGTTTTGTTTTTTTCAAAAATTCATCTTTTATTTTGATTGCAAAGTCAGATATACTGAGAGGAGGAGACACAGAGAGAAGGATCTTCTGTCCGATAATTCACTCCCCAATGACTACGGTGGACAGTGCTGAGCCGGTTCGAAGCCAGGAGCCCAGATCCTCTTCCAGGTCTCCCATGCGGGTGCAGGGTCCCAAGGCTTTGGACCATCCTCGACTGCTTTCCCAGGCCACAAGCAGGGAGCTGGATGGAAAGTGCAGCTGCCAGGATTAGAACCGGTGTCCATATGGGACTCTCGGTGCATTCAAACTGAGGACTTTAGCCGCCAGGCCACACCGCTGGGCCCTATGCCTATGTTTTGTAGAATGCTTCCTATTTTTTCCTCTAATGGTTTGATGGTTTCTGGGTACAGATCTAGGTCCATGATTCATTTAGAGTTGATGTTGGTATTAGGTGATAGGTTGAGGGTCCTGTTTCTTACTTCTGCAGGCTGATATCCAATTGTGCCAACAAGTATTTGTTGAAGAGATCAGGGTTTTTCTCTGGATTATTTTCGGTACTCTTGTTGAAACTTAGTTGGCTATATATATAGTGACTCACTTCTGGGATTTCTATTCTGTTCCACTGATCATCTTCTCTGTTTCTGTATCAATACCAGACTGTTTTTATCACCACTGCTCTGGAATATGTCTTGAGATCTGGAATTGTGATTCCTCCAGTCTTATTTTGATTCTTAAGCATAGTTTTGGCTGTTTGTGGTCTCTAGTGTTCTCAGATGAATTTTCCTATCATTTTTTCTATTTCTGAGAAATAAGAATTTTGTTGGAATCACACTGAATCTGTAAATTGTTTTTGGCAATATGGACGATTTTATGATATTGATTCTACCAATGCAGAAACATGGTAAATATCCCCATTCTTAATGTCTTCTATTTCATCTTTTAAAATGTTTTATAATTTTCTTCATAGAGGTCTTTCACATCTTTGGTTAGGTTTATTCCAAGGCATTTAATGTTCGTCTCTGCTGTTTCAAAGGGGATTGTACTTACAAGTTCTTTCTTAGCCATGAAGTTGTTTGTGCATCCTAGAGCCATCTATTTAAGGCCAATGATTTTATACCCTTCTACCCTGCCAAATTCAAAAAATTCTGAAATTTCTTTTTCATTGCACACATTTTCCAAGAATTTTTTGAAGACCCCGCAGATTTCTCTAGAATCTGTTGTCTACCTGGCATGATGCTAGGCAATAGAGCAATGAGGAGAATAGATAAAAACCCTTGGCTTCTTGCTGCTTTTGAAAAGCATCACTTTCTGTGGTGCTCCCCACTAGAGAAAGCAGATAAACATGAAAGAAAATGAGGAGATGATAAACTGAGAAACTGCAAGATGCCTAAAAGGAACAGCAAGGCAGGTGCACATGAGGTGCTCATTTACCCTCACAGCAATGATATGCAACAGAGACTGTTATCTTATTATTTTAAGAAGTAAAATTTTAAGGGAAAGAGAGATTCAGTTACTTGCCCAAGTCTTTGGGAGCTAAAGTATAGAAGTAGTGGATGAAACAAGGAACCAGTAGAGGCTTTAAAGCCCCAACCCCTGATCTCTATCATTTCCCCACTCCAGCCTTCAAAATGAGTGATGTTTTCCTGATCTTACATAAAGAATTCCAGAGCATAGGCCCAATACCTACTAAACCAACACAACATCATCACATTTGACCTCCCCCGACTACTTTGAGCAAAGTCAGTAGCTAGCTGCTGCAATAGTTGAAGGAAACAACCTAAATGTGATTTGCCAATGACAAAAACAAACAAACCAAAAAAACCAGAAAATCAGTCAGCCTAGAAACAATCCCAGCAGACCTGAACTGTTGTCCTAAGGGGTACACCAAAGGTGCTAGACAGCAGAGAGGAGTTACCGACCCAGCAGCAGGCAGGTAACCAAAACTGAGGCAGGATTCCAGAGCCCATCTCCTGAGCTGAGGGCCAATGCCCTGGACCCTGCCAGGGCACTTTCTCAGAGCCGCATTCCCGGAAGAGGTTGGCCAAAAGAGATACGGTCTTCATCTGAAGTACTTTTCCATTCCCTGAACCGTTTATTGGGCTCCCCACCCCCACTGTGTGATTAATAGAGCTTCAAGAGCTATACAGTCTCCAAGTCGTTTTGCTTTAGGAAGCTTTGATTTGAAAAATGAGACAAGTACTTTCAGTAGGAAATTAAGGGATAAAAAGAAACCTATTTAAATGTCTTTTAAATATTCACAAGGAGAGCTGCTGCCTCTTTACCCTGTTCCTCTCCTCTTTACTACCCGCCTCCCTGCCTCCACCACTTGTCCCAATGATCTATGCAACGGGGCAGTGGATACAAACTGCACCTCAGCAGAAACTGAAAACAGAAAACAGCCAGCCAGGACCTGAGCGCTTGCCCCTGCAGGGACTTGTTAGTTTCCATGACTTAATAAGGGTCCTTGACAAGACTTCCCTCAAGCAGGGACAGGACAAGATGCCCTGGAGAGCTACAGGCACAAAATGACAATTTTGTGGAAGGGAATATCAAGTGATACAATCTCTTTGGATACAAATTGTGGAATGCATCAAAACTTATAACATGGATTCCTCTAACCTAGTGATTACGCTTCTAGGACACTTAACTAGAACAAATGTCATACTGTATGAGCAAGAATGATTGCAGACACACTTTGTACTCTGAAAAACAGCACAGTGAACACTCATCAAAACAGGAATAATTGAATGAATTACGATTCATCTAAACAAGGTATACATTGTTTAGTGAGTAAAAAGGATAAAAAATTTTGGTTTCACCAAGGAAAATGACCCACAAATATTATTTTGCACGAACTAAGTAGATGCAGACCATCTCTATGGTATGACTTTATTTAGATAAAGCAGTCACACATTTATATTTGTAAATGCCAGGGTAATAATACACACCCAATCCGCAGAGGGGTGGCATGAGGCTCAGCAAGGTAAGCATAGCCTTTCACTCTTTATTGAATGCATTTCAGCATTAATTGAAATTTGACAAGCAAGTGGTATTGTGAATTTTCAAAAGGCAAGTAGGCCTCCTCCTTTTCAGATCAACAATTCTTGGAGAAAATAAATATAAGAAAATCAGATATAGATCCACTAGCTAGTGAGGCTTTAAGTATATAATTGTGTATGTCATTTTAGTCCTTTCATAGTGAATGAAATTCAGCATAACAAATAACAGTATTAGAAATGATTTCTTCTGGGATTTTCAATAAGTATTTGATCTCAAAGTGTCTAATTTACTAAATTACATATTTGCTTTTGAGCTTTGTCAATATAGTTTGAGTTTTTATTTTTTTTTTTTCTTCTAACCCATGAATTTCCTCAAAACCTGCTTACCTGCCTGGTAAATATTACCACTTGACTGTCCCAACAGATTTTAACACAACAGAAAACCAAATCTATCATCTCCCAAAATATCCCCTCCTAAGCTATTCACACTGGAATTCTGTCAAGTAGTCCTGTGTTTCATCACCTCAATAGACTAGTGGCAAAGTACCTCCTGTCCTTCGGTCGTAGTATCTTACATAACTTTCAGAGCTCCTCAAGGCCAGTCCCCACATGCAAGACTCTAACCTCAATGGTGCTTTATAACACGCCTTGCCTCCACACATTCCCCATCCACACGGCCCTGACAGATGACCAGCTTCTCAAGTGCAGTATTCATGTTCTGTCCATCTCAGCACCCAGCATCCCATCCAGGGCACAGAGGTTGCTGTATCACTATATTCTCAGAGCACAGTTAGAGGAGAAGAAGCAATTGGTGCTTACTTCTAGCAAACTCTCCTCTTCCATCCCCCATCCATTTTCTTCAATGTCCCTTCCTAGTTGATAATTGAATAGCAGCAGCAGCAGCAGCGTTGGTAATTTGCCACTTCTCAGATGAGAGCATAATTCTTTCAGATTCAGTCATGAATGGAATTCAAAGGGTTTTATTTTGACATATTCAGTAGTCTTCAAAGAAAACTTGAAAAATTCAAAGCTACAGGAACTAAAAAACTCCAATAGGCGTTAAATTTTCATTGAGACTCTTGCAAGACAGTAGAATTGAGCATTCATGAATCATTAGAGGGTTAAAGACCATGCCTGTTAATTTTCTGCCTTCAAATATTATTTTAGGAGAGAAATGTACTAGCATTAAGAACAGAATCACATAATTTACAAATCATTTTGAAATAGCTCCCTATGATTTCAGCTTATTAAGGGTTGTTAATATTCTATTACTCAGAGGTCATTAGCACATTCTAACAGTATAGATCACATAATATGAAGTGACAAGGGGAGAACATGAAGTGTCCCAATTATGATTTCTTATCTAAAAAGCTGTCATGACCTTTCCCCAGAGTGTTAGCTTTTTCAATGTCTAAACACGCTAGAAACTTTCTCCACCACATGGGCTACCATAGGAGGGTGCATGAGGGCAGAAGATTGCCTAAATAGAATAATGGTTATTTATTATATGTTTACTATATGTGGGCACAGTTCTAAGGGCTTTACAATAAGTCATAAAATCCTCACAAAAACCCTAAGAGACAGCCTTCCTTGTCCTGTTTTTGTAGGTGAGAAAATTGATCTCCACTGAAATCAAGGAACATGTCCAAAGTTACACAGCCTCTAAAACGTGAACTCTGTGTCAGAGAGGATAATGGAAATGCTCCACACAGAACAACCCCATGGAAGGACACTAGTGCCAGCTGCCTGGCATGCCATCAGTTATCAACTGTTTCAGGTTATGCCTCAGCTGCTACGAGAGCCTTCCCCAAGAACACACCATTCCCAGAGCAACCACGCTAAGTGTCTACTTACAGTCAAGGTTTTGAAGCCTGGCCTCTTGTGCCCTGAGGAACAGCTGTCATGGCTGGACACATTCCAGGGCTCCCTGTGGAGTGGCCCAGGGCTTTGCTGCACCTGTTCTGCACTTTCATTTATGCAAGACACTTCTCTCCTATCTCCAAGGGTTGATTCCAAGAGTCAGAAGCTTTTTCCAGGTCTCCCACACAGTGCCAGGTCCCAAGGCCTTGTGCCATCCTCTACTGATTTCACAGGACATAAGCACAGAATTGGATGGAAAATAGAGCAGCCAGGACATGAACCAATGTTCATATGGGATCCCGGCACTGACAAGGTGAGAATTTAGGCATTGAGCACCAGGTCCAGGACCCCAGTCAGTTCTTAAAAAGCACATTGTTAGAGCAGTCTGACCCCTGAATTTCTCTAGATTTTTATATTATCATGTAATATCTTCCACAGTTGCTTCTGCCATTGTGGGGTTACTATGGCTTGGATATGATTTGAGTGCTCATGGGCTTAAAATTTTGTCCCCAGTGCAGCAATGTTGGAAGGTATCGAAAGCCTGAAGATGTGGAGCCAACAGTAAGGTAATTAAGAGATTGGAGGCAGCACCTTCAGAAAAGACTTAATGTAGTTCTCTCAGGACCTCAGATAGTTCCCACAAGAGTAGATTGTTACTAAGAAGTGAGCTTGACTCCCAAAATCTGTCTCCAGCTTCCCATCCTAACCTGATGCCACACACCAGGTTGGAAGGCAGTCAGAGGAGCCTTCACCAGAGCTTTCATAGTTCTAATAAAGCCCATAGTTCTAATGGGCTTTACGCCTCTAAAACTGTGAGCTAAATAACCTCTTTTCTTTATAAAGTGCACAGCCTTGTATATTTTATGATAGCAAAAGAATTATAGGCTAATACACTCAACTAATAATTTATACTATGCGAAATATTGGTTAAAACTGTTACGCATAAACAACATTGTGCCATGATTTGTTCCAATATCTGAGAGAATTTTTCCTAAAAAAATTATCTTTGCTAATCCCTACACAATATCAGCCCACAAAATCATTTTCAGTACTTTAATTACCCTGAGATATCTTTGCTTATTATTCTTATTTTTACAATCAGCTCTCCATTCTATGTGCTTTTCTGTTCTTCTCTATGTCCCACCTTACCTGCTGCTTAAAGTGGGGATTAAACACAAGCACAATAACCATTTCTAAGACTCTCACTCACTCTAAATGGCCAGTTGTATGCTCAACGTCCTAACTCAAGTAACTTCAAATTTATCTCTGTAAGAAAATACTATGTGCAAAGAAAACAGCACATTTTTTTCTGCTTTCTTGTGACATGTTAATGGGACATCCCAGAAACAAAAACTAAAAATAACAAGCGAAGCCCAGAATTTTTAAGAAATTCTTTTCAGTAGCTCAAGCTCCAAGGTAGAGCACCAACATGGCTTCCCAAACTCTAATGGAATCATTAGGTGGACATTGATGCATATCTAAGGTGTAGCACATTGATAAGCACCTCAAAAATAGCCGCCTCTAATAACATACTTGTTTTATGTGTACCACATGTCAAATATTTATCTTAGCAATGCAAACAGGGAAAGGTTGGCAATCATTAAGTTTTTACATTTTTATTTGTTTATTTTGTTATTTGAGAGACAGTGTTCCCTCATTCACTGACTCACTCCTCAAATACCTGAAGATCCAGGCTGGTCCAGGCCAAAGCCAGCAGCCAGGGATTCAATCCAGAGCTTTAACTTGGGTGGTAGGGACCCCACTTCTGCAGCCATCACGTGCTGCCTCCCAGAGTATGCTCTAGCAGGAACCTGGAATCAAGAGTGGACCTGGGACTAGAATCCAAACTCTCCAAGATAGTACACAGGCATCCCAACTGTCTCATAACCCACTGGACCAGACACCTGCCGCAGGCATCATTCTTGATGGTACACCAAAGGAACTGGCACAGCAATGCCTGGTTTCTGTCATTTTGCTGACAAGGAGCCCACAGGGGACTCCCTTCACCATTAGGAAAGAAAAGCCACCTCCACAGAGATTCTTGGAACAGAAAATGGGCCAATGTGTCATATCTTGACCTCAAGAGCCAAGAATCAAATATTAGAGTTAATGCATCAAGATTTTGAACATGGGTAGCACAGATATTTATTAACAATATTAAAACTGATTCTAGATAGAAGGAAAGATTGGGTAGGAGTGATGGTTATCAGACTAATTCTCTACCTGCGGTAGTTCATGTCATGGCTGCTCCTCTTCCGATTCAGCTGCCTGCTTGCTAATGGCCTGGGAAAGCAACAGAGGATGATTCAAGGCCTTGGCCCCTGTACTCACGTGGGAGACCCATGCTCCTGGTCTCAGAACAAACCAGCTCTGGCTCCTGCGACTATGTGGGGAGTGAACCAGTATAAAGAAAATCTCTCTCTCACCCCTTCTCTCTCTGTAACTCTTTCAAGTAAAGTAAATACTTTTTTAAGCCAGAAAAACTCTTTTATTACAAAATAAGAGGAAAGGGAATGGAAAATAAGACAGTAGTAGGTAAAGCCAGAGCCTGTGATACCAGTATCCTATACAGGCACCAGGTCAAGTCCCGGCTGCTCCACTTCCAACCTAACTCCCTGCTAATGCTCCTGGAAAAGCAGTGGAAGATGGCCCAAGAGTTTGGATTCCTGCACTCACACGGAAAACTAGGGAGAATCTCCTGGCTAATAGCTTTGTTCTAGTTCATCCCTAGCCATTGCAGCCATTTGGAGAGAGCCAGTGGATGAAATGCCTTTCTCTCTCTCCCTCCCCTGAAGCCTCCCAATCTTTCTTTCTCTCTTCCTCACACTTTCTGTATTTCTGCCTTTCAAATAAATAAAATAAACCTCTTTTGGAAAGAAAACAATGGTGCTGGGTTCCAGGAATGATGAATCAACTACAACAAAGTGAAAGCCGGTGAACATAAACTCCTATTCCTGTGCCCTCAAAACAAATCATACAAACATAACTGAAGAGATGCATTGTGAAAAGGCATATGTATTAGTAACAAAGAGAATGATGATCAATAGAGTGATGCATGCATTTTCAGAAGTACATTGTTGGCTTCCATCCCAGATCCTATAGGGTTGCACAACACACTCAATGGGGCAGGGGAGAGATGGGGGCTGGAGATAGGGGTATGCCAGGCAGGACCAGGCTACATTCTTCCCAGATCCTGCCAGACCACAGAGTGTGGAAGGGCTGCAGATTGCCCAAGGAAGAAGATCTAGGGACATAATAAAATTAGGGTTACTGAGGGCATGTTTGACAGGGAAGAAATGACTTCTGGGGTGTTCCAGGGACCAGGCCACTACACTCACAGATAATCAAGGGAGCTGAAACAGGGTGATTCAGAAAGGAAAATCTGCAGGATGTGTCTGGGTCAGGTCAAGGCACCAGTTCATGTAGATAGCATCACCCATTATGAGCTGGGCTAGATAGCATCATCCCCACCCACCAGTGTTCAGGAATGCTGGAGCTAGAGGCCAGGCCCAGCAGGGATAAGCCACAGTACCTGCTGGCAAGTGTCAGGGCAGGGGTGGGTGATGTAAGACTGGGCTGCAGCACCTACCTGCACATGTGAGAACTGAAAGTAGAGCCTGTGGGGGGTTTGTGCGCTCACTCCTGTGGGACTGCAGCACTCATCAGTCTGTGAGAGAGCTAGGGATGGTGACAGGATGTGCCAAGCAAGACTATGGAACTCAGCAACACTCGCAAGAGGTGGGCCAAGGGCAGATTGTGTTGGGCAAACTGCAACACCCACCAGCACACGCAAAGGCCGGGACTGGAGAATGACCATGCCAGGCTGGGCTGTTGCACCTGCAGGTACGTGCAGATGCAGGACTGAGAGTGGGCCTGATAGGGGAACAACAACAGGCTGCAGGTCTGGCTGAGATAGACTACAACACTTACCAACAGGTGCCAAAATTGGGGGCAGACCCTGCCAAACTGGGTTTGGGTACAGGCCTGGTGGGGCAATTCTGGGGACCCTCCTGCTAGACCACAGCTCCTGATGGTAAGCACGAGGGCCAGGGCTTGGGGCAGGCTGGACCAGGCCAAGCCAGGTTGTAGCACACTCTGGCAAGTGCCAAACCGAGGGGTGGAGCAGGCAGGGCTGGCTCAAAACATCTCCACCTCAGCACACACAAGATCCAGTGCCTGGGGCAGGTCTGGTAGGAAAAATTTTGGACCACCACTACCAGGCTGCAGCCCCTGCTGGTGAGTGCAAAAGCCAAGGCTGAGAGCAGGCCAGCTGGGCTAGGTTGCAGCACCTGTTGGCACGTGTGTGGGCCAGATCTGGGGGCAGGACAAGATGGGTTGGGCTGCAGTACCTGCCAGCACATGCAAAAACAAGGGTTATGGGCAGGTTTAGAGGGGCGGGTATTAGACATTGCCCTGAATAGGTGTGCATCAGGCCTAAGCCTGTGGTGGGCTGGGCTGGGCTAGGCTGCAGTACCTACCAGTTCGTGTGAGAAACAGCTAGGGCCAGAATTGACAAGGCAACTGTATCCACCAGTATGTGCTCTGGCTAGTGCAGGTGATAGACCAAAACTGACACTGCACTAGCTGGAGCATACATGAGCCAAATCTAAGGACTCCCTAGGCATGATTTCATGGGAGACTCGTCAACTAGATGGCTGAATTCAAACCTTGGCCTCCGGGAAAATAACAAGATATGTAGTCTGACCTTGAAGTACAAGTTATCAGGACTGAGCCTCCTCAGTTGATGATGCCAATGCAGTAGAGAACCTATCTAGATACACATGAAATACATGACAGCCAGCTATTCTAAGCCAACAGAGGACATCAAGTGCCTCATAAGAGGATTAAAGCAGAACAGGTTGAACAACTCTCCTGTTTTACAACAAATGTCTAGATCTGTGGATATACTGAAGTAACCCTGGGCTGTCAAGAGACCTTGCAAAGATTTTCTCAACCCTGACACAATGAAGCTGACAACGTCTCAGAACTATCAAGACCACTCAATCATCACTTTTGGAGCATTCTTTCTCACATAAGGGATTCTAAGGTGCCATCAATTGACCATCTCCAGCCCCTTGCACTAATGTAGTTTGACAGCAAGGAGTGAGCCCCTCTCATTCTTCACCTTTGGACACAGGAGAAAAAAAAACTGAAATATTTGTCGCACCCATCAACCTCCACACCTCAACCCTTATCACCCTAATCACAGGCCTACATGAGCATACATCCTCTCAATTATGAAAACAATATTAAAAACAAAAATTTGGGTTCCTGCATGATAGTCTAGCAGCTAACATCCTTGCCTTGCATGCACAAAGATCCCATGCGGGCGCCAGTTCGTGTCACAGCAGCACCTCTTCCCATCCAGCTCCCTGCTTGTGGCCTGGGAAAGCAGTCAAGGATGGCCCAAAGCCTTGGGACCCCACACCCATGTGGGAGACACAGCAGAAGCTCCTGGCTTCAGATTGGCTCAGCTCTGGACATTGTGCCCACTTGGAGAGTGAATCATAAAACAGAACATCTTTGTCTCTCTTTCTCTCTGTATATCTGCCTTTCCAATAAAAATAAAATAAATCTTTAAAAAATAGAAAACTAAAACATTTGTAAAATTTAAAAAAATAACATTATCGGAAGTAAAGTCACTAGAACAAAGAGGGTTCTGTTCTGCTCCATGTAAGTGGGATCGTAGTTATGCTCAAATATCTGGCCCTAGGCTAGATCTTATAACAGACTCACAGGCAATTTAAAACCATGATTAAATGATTAAAAATATGAAATTCAGAATCTAAATGGTGAAGATGAAAATAACAGCCTTAGCAAGTCAGGAATGCTAGTTCGCAGCTCTAGTTTAAACTTCCCTGCCTGCCAAATGAGAATATTAATAATGTCTGTATCATGAGATTGTGAAAATCAAATGAGGAAAAAAAAAAAAGACCTAACGATATTTGCTGTATTCTAAAGGTCAAGTACTAAGTACAATACCCAGGAGAGGTGAGGTTCTCAAAACCAGCTTAGCAGAAATAGAAACACACAACAATGGGAAGAATCTGGAAAAGTTCCGCTCACATCTTGAACACAATATAAGGTGACTGTGTTCAAATGCTTGAAAGCTGTTACACAGATGAAAAAAAACAAGGAACAACCAGGCAAAGTTGCAGAGATACAGATTCTTTAACTCAGAACAGGAAGTACTGTTTGAGGAGTTCAAATCCAAGTTTGTTGTCACAGGGAGTGGTGAGTTGCACCACAGTGGGAGGCTCCGTAAGTATTCTAAGATCCCATTCACCACTCTGAAGTCTCCCTAAAAATGTGCCCATTAACTTAGCAGTCACCGCAAGCTTGCAAAAGCCTGAAGATCAAAATCCTGTGTCTCCAAATTTCAACTCCTGTTCTCTGATCCCTAGGCCAATGTCTTTTCTCTTACAAACAGAATTATTCAAAGATGGCTCTTGTTTCCTGGAAAAGTGGGGAAATGTCCTGAGCTCAAAACAAGGTCATCCCTTTCTTTGGCATATACGCTAAAGCCTAATTCCCTTCCAGATTAATCTTATCTGTTCCACGTAGTTCTTTATAAGTTACTGACTCGGTAACTTACAGTCAATTGGAAAGCTACCATTATTTCTGTTGTTGCTGTATTGTACTTAGATTCACTAAGAAAGTGAGATAAGGACCGGTGGATGAAAGTTTTAGGGCAGTAGCATTAGTTTAACAACCAAAGGAAATTTTTATCCATCATCGCTGTCCTATAATGAAATACATTGTAAAGCCTATATCATTAAAAAAAATCTATGTTTTTAAGTATGTAATGCATGATAATTTCACAAGGAATAAGGTGAAGAAGAGAGGGGAAAGCTTTGATACAAAAATAAATGGATCCAGGTTGAGATTATATGCATTTGAACATGCTATAGCATTCTAGTTTAAAAATTAAAATCCTCAATTTCAAATGAATCTATTGCTATTTTCTTTATCAAGAGCTAATGCATTTTAATAATAAAGCAAGGGTCAGATGTCATGGTGTATCAGGCTAAGCCTCTGACTGCGTAGCACCCTATATGGGCATTGGTTCATGCCCCAGCTACTCCACTTGTAACCTAGTTCCCTGCTTATAGTCTAGGAAAGCAGTGGAGGATGGCACAAGTCCTTGGGCCCCTGCACCCACATTAAAGACTCATAAGAGGCTCCTGGCTCCTGGCTTTGGCTCCTGGTTCCGGGATTCTAACTGGTTCAGTTCCAGCCATTGTGGACATTTGGAGAGTGAATGAAAGGGTGAAAGATCTCTCTCTCTCTCTCTCTCTCTCCTTCTGTGTGTGCATGTGTGTCCTTCTCTGTGTAACTCTGCCTTTCAAAATAAATTTAAAAATTTTTAAATGAAATAAAGCAATAGCACACAATACATTACAAAGGAGGGGGCTTTAAAAAATACCCACATGTAGAAAGGACACACAATGAAAAGACTTTGTTTACAAATCTTTAAGTGACACACCTGGGTACCAACTATATACCATTCTCCTGAAAAGCACAGCAAGTTTCAACTTTAGTTTCTGCTTCCATATTTGGGGCATAGAAAAATCCACCCAGTAAGGCATAAAATGCAAGGCATAGAACAAAGGTAGAAGCAAAACATGTGTTAAGGTACCACTAGATCATCTTAAAATTGTACCTGTAGTGAAATACTGCCTTTTTGGCTTTCTTGTGAAGGGAGCAATGGTATCCCATGGAACAATTGCATTCTTTAGTGTCATCAGGCACTTACAGAAGAGGTTTGTGAAGGCTCTTGAGACATTTCTTTCATGTTTTTAAGAGCACACACTCTCTCTAGAGAGTATTCATTCTCTTCCTTTACAAAAAAAAATGATCATTTCCACCCCTGGCATTTCCTCTTAATAAACAGCAACTTGCACATAACCTGAAAAGCATCATTAAATGCATTTCCTTTAGTCATACAGTAATTTAGTTGCCATGACAATCATCGGTAAACTTGAAAAATACTTTGAATGGGTCATTTCTAATGCTTGTTTCTAAAATCATAAAACTTCAAAAAGTCCTGCAGGATAAAGATGCTGGAAACGCTTTTCTCTTCAATGCCTAACCATGGCCTCATAACATAGTGCAACTCTTGGCAAGATGACATCCATTAAACTTCCCACAATGATCAATTCATCTTCTCCCACCTCAGAATCATTCTTATCTTCACACATGAATGAAAGCACTAACGTGGGTCTCTGTGGCGGTAAAGGGAATGAAATCATTAAATAGGTACTTTCCCATAATAGTCCCCAAAGCTTTCACAATTGAACACTGTCACTATGACCTGTCATCAATAACGGAGTGACAAAGTACACTGTGTGAGCATTTTAACAAAGGATTGGAAGACAAGGCTAACTCGCTCTGCTCATCAACCAAGTCGGTTCAAAAGACTTAAGGAAACTGTCGAGAAGACTTCTTGGCTAATAGCTTCATTTAATAACTGACCTCTAAACTTTATTTCACATTCTTATAATATCATTAGTCAAGGAAAAAAACATGAGCATTTTTCAAATATGACTTCATGAACCAAAGATGTTCTAAAATCTTTTCATCTGAAGACATTATTTTTAGCTTTACCATACTCTGGTCATATCCAAGGTATTTTTAAAAGCTTAATTAAGTAAAATCAATGGTTTCATTGGAGTTGAATAAGTAGTCACTCACTATTTTATTTCCTTCCTTTCAAAAAGACTTCCTTGGCCACAGCAGATGACGATAACAGCAAGGCAGTGCAGACTGTGTGGTATAAAAACCACTGGCCGGGCCCGGCGGCGTGGCCTAGCAGCTAAAGTCCTCGCCTTGAATGCCCCGGGATCCCATAGGGGCGCCGGTTCTAATCCCGGCAGCAGTCGAGGACGGCCCAATGCTTTGGGACCCTGCACCCGCGTGGGAGACCCAAAAGAGGTTCCAGGTTCCCGGCTTCGGATCGGCGCGCACCAGCCGTTGCGGCTCACTTGGGGAGTGAATCATCGGACAGAAGATCTTCCTCTCTGTCTCCCCTCCTCTCTGCATATCTGACTGTCCAAGATATGCAGAGAGGAGGGGAGACAGAGAGGAAGATCTTCCGTCCGATGATTCACTCCCCAAGTAACCACAACGGTCGGAGCTGTGCCAATCTGAAACCAGGAGCCAGGAATTTCCTTCAGGCCTCCCACGCAGGTGCAGGAACCCAAAGCTTTGGGCTGTCCTCGACTGCTTTCCCAGGCCACAAGCAGGGAGCTGGATGGGAAGTGGAGCTGCCGGGATTAGAACCGGCGCCATATGGGATCCCGGGGCGTTCAAGGGTAGGACTTTAGCCGCTAGGCCACGCCGCCAGGCCCAATGGTGTACTTTCAATTCACTATAATCACAGGCCTACATTCTGTCATATAAAGAATGCAACAACTAAGAAGTAGAAAAACAGTAACGACTGTTTCTCAAGCATGCATACAAAGGCTAAAACAATAGTTACATCTCAGAATGTCATTTTCACTCATATAGATTACCTTTTTTGTACCCCATATATTAAGGGAAAATATCTGATATTTGTCTGTTTGGGACTAGCTAATATCACTAAGCATAATGGTTTCCAGTTGCATATATTTTGTTGCAAAAGACAGAGTTTCATTCTTTTGGCTGGGTGGTGGTAAGTAGTATTTCATAGTCTACATATACCACATTTTCTTCATCCTATCATCTACTGATGGACATCTGTATTGATTCCCTATCTTATTAACTATTGTGAATTTAGCTGCATTAAGCATGGGTATACAAATCACTCTCTTGTGTGCTGATTTCACTTTGTTTTAAGTAAATTCCCAGGAGTGAGATGGCTGGTAATATGGCAGACCTATTTTCAGAACTCCGAGGAATCTCCACACTGTCCTCCACAGTGGTTGGGCAGGTGTACATTCCCACCAGCAACGGACTAGGGTACGTTTTAATCCATATACTTTTTTGATAATTAAATAATAACCATTCTAATCATTTCAAACTTCTGCATACATGTATCCAATTTTCCCAGAACCATTTGTTGAGAAGAGTTTCCTTTCCCCCTGGATTAATTTCTGTTCACTTGTCAAATATTAGTTGGCTGTAGATGTATGTGTTAATTTATGAAGTTTCTATTCTGTTCTATCAATCTACATATGGTCAACTAGGTGGAAAAAAATTTAAAAAGAGCTATACTATAGACCAAATGGACCTAATTGATATCTACAGAATGTCATCCCACAGTTGCAGAATACACAATCTTTCCATTAGTGCATGGAGCTTACTCTAGAATAGACCTTGGCTTACTCTAGAATAGAACTCAGTAAATGCAAAAAAAAAAAAGTTGAAATCATATCTTGTATCTTTTTTCTTTCCTTTTCTTTTTCTTTCTTTTTTTTTTTTTGTTGGAAGAAAGCAGATATTTATTGCAATGTAATAAATATTCTCGGCAGAATTGCTTAACTTCTGGACTCCCCAAGGAGTTAGGAGTGATGGTTCTTTTTTAAATTAATTTTTTAAAAGATTTATTTATTTTTATTGGAAAGTCAGATATACAGAGAGGAGGAGACAGAGAGAAAGATCTTTCGTCTGCTGATTCACTCCCTAAGCAGCCACACTGATCCAAAGCCAAGAATCTGGTACCTCTTCCAGGTCTCCTATGCAGGTTCAGGGTCCCAAGGCTTTGGGCCATCCTCAACTGATTTTCCAAACCACAGGCAGGGAACTGGATGGGAAGTAGAGCTGCTGGGATCAGAACCAGCACCTTTATGGGATTCCGACGCATTCAAGGCGAGGACTTTAGCCACTAGACTACAGCACTGGGCCCTAATTTTAATTTTAATATTGTTTACATAATTGAGAGGAATACATGCCCATGTAGGTGTCTGATTAAGGTGTGGAGGGTCAAGTATTGAGGAAGGTGGGTGGGACACATGCTTCAGTCTTTCTTTTTTCTCTCTCTCTCTCCTATGTCCAGAGGGGAGGGAGGGAGAGGGCTACTGTCAAACTACATCAGTACCCAAGGATGGGGAATGATCATTTGATAACGCCCTAGAGAACCAATGTAGGAAGAGTTTTCCAAGGGAGATATTTCAGTGATCTAAATAGCCTGAAGTAGTCACATTGCTCCAGAATTGAGAAAACCTTTCCAACTTCTACTAGTTGACGAAATCCATCTTAGTGCATCCACAGACCCAGGAACATATTGCAAAGCATGGCCAGAATAATCCAACCTGTTCTGTTTTCCATCCTTGATGAGGCAATTAACATTGAGTTGACCATGTGTCTCCCACGTATATCTGGACATGCTGTCCATTGCACAGGCATCAGCAACTGAGGAAGTCCAGTCCTGACACATGCACTCCAAGGCCAGAATACACATCCTGTAATTTTCCATAAGGCCAGAATCTGAATCCAGTGATCCAGTCACAGAGTCCCGAAAGAAGCCTCACCTAATGTGACCTCAGACTTGACTCTTATGTGCACCAGATGGTGCAAAGTCAGGTTTGGTTTGTCACCTGCACCAGCCAATAAGCATTCCAGTGGATGCAGCTGCCTGTTCAGTTCTGCTGCAGTCCCATATCTCACAGGAACTGACAAGTGCTATGCTGTGACCCCAAGCCAGCCCACCACAGACCTGACCCTAATGCCAGCAAGTGCCATGCAGTCTAGTGGGGGTAACCCTCAACAACCCCACCAGGCCCATTTCCAGATCTAGTTTTTGTGCATGCCAACCTCTGCTGCATCCTAGCCTGGCCCAGCCCACTTATCTCAGCCTGACCCAGCCCCAGACCTATCCCTCAGGTATACAAACAGATGCCACCACCTTGTTCAGCCCGGCCCACTCTCAACCCTGGTTCTTGCAGTCAGCAGTAATAGGTACTGCCTAGCAGGGGAGTTCCTAGAGTTCCCTTGACAGGTATATTCTCAGCCCTGGATCTTGTGCCTGTCGAGGGGTACTGTGGCCCAGCCAGAATGATTCACACCCAGTCCTGGCACTTGTAGATGGTACTGCAGCCTAGCTCCACTGGTCTGCACCCATTCTGGCTCTTCTGCATGTCAGCAGGTGCAGCAGCCTAGCCCAGCTTGGCATACCCCCAGACCTGGCTCTTGTGTGACCCAGCAGGTGCCGCAGCCTAGCATGGCCTGTCCCACATCAATTCTGGCTTTTGCAAGCACCAGCAGGTCTTGGTGCCCACCCCAGTTTGGCCCACACCCAGACCTTGATCACACACATGCTGATGGGTGCTGTAGTCTTGCCCAGCATCCTCCACCTACAGCCCTGGTTTTTGCACTCACCAATAGGAGTTGAAACCCAGCAGGGAAGTCCCCAGAGCTCCCCTACCAGGCCCATTCCCTTCCCCAGGCCAGTTTGCTTCTATTTTTGGCCCTGGAATCCTTAAATGTGAAAAGAGTATGAGAGCATCTATCTCACACAGGGACTGGGGAGATCAAATAATCTTCTTATGTATTGAGAATGTGAAACCAGGGTGTGCTGTGTATATCCTAGACTTCATCCTCATCGCTTGTCATCAGTGTAGTCAACAGCTGGCCTACACATCGTTTCATTGTGATGAGTCCTGGTTTGGCAGTCTCCATTCTGCACTTAGGATCAGCACTGGATAAATCCTTTCTCCAAATACATGAAACCAGGCGTCCTGTAAATGATAGCCTTGCTTAAAGGTCCTCCATTCACCTCACTCCAATCTAGTAAGATCCCCTCTCAAGTCCTTTTTTTCTTTTTTCATAACACTTTCCCTCATGACCCACTTCAGTTTCAGTTTTGGTCAAATTGCCTCTTCTCTTCCCACTACAGTCTTCCAGTTCACAGGACTAGTCTGGGCACTTCTGTAGGAAGCAAGCAGGGGAAGGCAGTCATAGAGGCTGTGGCACCCTATGGAAGTTCCTTAGATTTGGGGTGGGCATTTGGCATGGCAATTAAGATGCTTTTGGGGATGCTCATATCCAGTACCAGAATATTTGGGTTTGAATCTCAAATTCATTTACAGCTTTCTGATAAACTGGAGACAGTGGAGTATGGCCCATGGAGTTGGGTCCCTGTTACCCATATGAGATACCTAGGTGGAATGCCTGGCTCCAGGCTTTGGTCTTCAGCCTTCGGTGTTGTAGACATTTGAACATATGACCCAGTAGATGAAAAGGCTCTTTCTCAATCTCTCTAATCCATAAAATAAAAATAAATAAATATTTTAGAAGTTTCTGGTACATGTGTTCATCAAGGAGATGCCACTACCTGAACAAACCTCATTAGCTTTCCAGCTGCCTCTGTGTATGTGTGTCTTTCTATTGACAGTGATTATGCAAATGTGGTATTTGTTTTAATGAGCATGTCAGGTGTGTTTTGCATAACATTACGTATGATTGACTGTGGTATTAAAGCAGAAACCTGATGGCAACTGTACAGGAATTTTTAGAACTGCAGAAATGAAGATCTGGTAAACTTCTCTCTTCAAATAGTGGCACAACCCATGTTGCATAATTGAAGTCCAAATATGCTCCAGAGCAACACAAGTAAATAAAACACATGTATTTGGAATTCATGTCCACTCATCTTGAATTCCTTTGAAATTGCAAGAGCGGCCTGAAACTCCAGGCAGTCAGCTGATTCCTGCTAGAGAACTATCCAGACCGGGGACTCTTTCTGGGGTTGTCCTGGAGTTGTCCTGGGGTTGGGGAAATGGTATACTGTATTCTGGAGATGCAGAAAGGCAGAGTGGTTGAACAGGAAGACCACGTCTAAATCTGAATTCTGTTTTCTGTCCTTAATACGTAGCCTTAGTATGCTACTTATTTTCTGTGGACTTGACTACTTTGTATATGTTGTAAGTATTTATTGAGATGCTACTTGTCATTTAGCACAGTACATGGCCAATGTACCATTTATGCTATTGGAGGTTAGGACTGCCAAGAACATTTGCTTACTGTTTGCTGTCTTAGCTGCTAGAGGGAGTAGTTAACTCTGTGTTTTCCCCCCCTATTTTCCTCCCACCTCTGGGTTCAGTTCTCAATCTGCAATGCCAAATATCAACCTTCTTCCCAAGGATATCCCTGGTGGGTTGTTGGTGTCTCCTCCATGGGCGCTAACAGTGCACTGGCCAGATCAGGGAAGGAACTTGCTAACGAGAAACAAGGAAAGCCTCTAATGCTTCACAGAAGGGGTAAGGAGGGGTAATAAGGAAGAATGACATGCTGAAAGAGGTGGACAAAGAGCCCCTGCCATTTTCTGGAACCATAAGTCAGTCGCCATGATGACAGCTTTTAGTTCAAATTCATTTCCAGTACTTGGATTTCACCAAAAGGTCCCTGCTAATTGCTCTGACCAGTCCTGCCACAACATACATTTGTCAATACTTCACCCAAATCATTCAAGCTTGGTAGTGAACACATAACATTGTAGGCCACCACTTGGCTGACTCTAGAAAGAGGTATGATGGGAACTGTACAGACAACAACAGTGAAAATGGAGGAGTATCTGCATTCCCTTTGCAGGTTGCAGTCTGGTCATTACCTGTTGCCATGAAGACAAGAACATATTTCACATCTCGGAAGCCTGAGCATCAACAGTGAGGCTGATGCTCTGATCTTGAGGCTGTTCTCCGTCCTTTCTAACTTTGAAATCAGCACTTGCAAGATCGGGACAAGTCAATGCTGTCCTCTTCGTGTTCTTCTGGAGGATTTCTATTCAATTCACTCCATTTTAAATGCCCAATTCTTCACACCTACACACAAGTCCTTCTGCCTTACAAACCAACGTTATCAACTCCCTGTGCCCTCAGTGAACTAGCAGTAATCTGGAGATTCGATCAGTTAAGGCAGCATTTGAATTTAACTTGTGTTCACCTGGAGTTTCCAAGCTGTTCTACTTGGGTTTTTATTCTAAAATAAATGTATACATTTCAAATATTAGAGACTTTTTGGAACTGAAATTTTTGGAAAAGCTTAGCTTTAAGATACACAAGTAACCCACATTCATTTTAATAATTAAAGGCCTCATCCTTCTGCCTCACGAAATGTTTATAGCCAGAATTCCTTATGAAATACAGTGATTTGAACTTCAACTAATATAACATAAGATTGAATGTTTCCAATCCAGGTTGCTCAAAAAGATAACAGAAGGCCTGAATAACTCATGAACAGTTAGAAGTTGCTTCCAAACTCTGAGGTGGAGTTGAGATGATTGAGTGGAGACCTGATAAATAAAGTTAGGCCGCACTTAATGAGACCTTCTCAAGCAGGCAGCACAATAACGCCTCCTCACCCCCCGAAAACATGCACACACACTCCTCTTCCCAGGCAGCAAAAGCACCTCACGATCTATCATCTGTTGCTATCTTTTTTATTTAAAATCAGCATTTAACAAGCTTATTTTGGAATCTTATTCATTATTATTTTTAGGAAATTTAAAGGTTTAACTATCCTCCATACCATGTGTGATTATGCCTAATTAAAGTTCACATCACTCACAGAAAGGTGAGGCATCAGTTCTACTTTTATCTGCTAGCAGGACTGAGGACGTAGAGCTTTCAGTGCAGGTCAGGAGACCAAGGTTCTATTCCTGACTTGGCGTGACTTTTCTGGATGATCTTCAATGCTTGTGTTTTTTTCTATCCACAATAAAGGGGCCTTCATGTCTAGCTCTTCTCAGAGTTCACTAAAAACATGATGGCATTCTCACTCATTTAGAAACTATCTAATGCAGCAGGCATTTGGCACTTGCACCACTTATATCCCCATATCACAGTGCCAGTGAGATCATGACTGTTCTGCTTTCAATCCAGCTTCTTGATAGTGTGACTGGGAAGACAATGGGTGATGGCTCAAGTACCTGGAGGGAGCTCCTGGCTCCTGGCTTAGGAGCCTCAGCTCCTCTTATTCTGGCCATTTGGGGAATAAATCAGAATATAGAATATTTTTCTCTCTTTCCCTCTCTCTTTCTCCCTCTCTCTCCCTTTTTCCCTCCCTCCTTGTCTCTCTCCCTCCTTGTCTCTCTCCCTCCTTCCTAATATATGTGTGTGACACACAAAGAGACTCTACCTTTCAAACAAATAAATAAATGAAACTTTAAAAAAAAAGCTACCACTTGGATGTCCATTGCCTACTGGAGTGCCTCGATTTCCGTTCCAGCTCCAGTACCTGACTCAAGTTACCTGCTACTCATTTTCCTGGGAGGCAGCAAGTGATGACTCAAGTCACTCAATGGGAGACCGGTATTGAGTATCACGGTTCTGGCTTTAGCCTGGCTCATGGATAATTTCCAACTGTTTCAGGCATTTGGGGAGTAAACCACCATAACATCTCTCTCTTTCTCTCTCGCTCTCTCTCTCTCTCTCTCTCTCTCTCCATATAAACAAAATAAATAAACACAATACCAAACAAAAAGATATAATTAATTCTTTGACAGAGCTTACATTTTGTTTCAAAAGATTTTTGCTGATATCCCATAACTGAACAACATTTTCAGGAACCACTGAGATAAAAATACTAAGTCATCCAGCGAAAGAACAAACACTTGTTGAGTATTTATGATATACAAGACATTGTACTGGACACAGTGACAAATAAAAACATCTCTTATGAAACCAATGCTGCAAGAAGATAGGGGTCATGTTCACCACACTATTTGTCCCAAAGTCTAATATAGGGCCCAGGACTCAGCAATGCTCAATATACAGTTTAGGAGAAAAACAAACAAAAAATCATCATTAATGGTCCCTCCCTCAAGGATCTCATTGTAAATTTAAAGCATATGTATTTTTACACACCAAATATTGTAAATAACTGTATGTCATAAAAAGGGTGAAGAGGGGCAGCATGGTGGTATGGCAGGCTAATCTTTTGCCTGCAGCGCCAACATCCGATATGGGTACAGATTCATGTCCTGTTTGTTCCACTTCTAATTCAGTTCCAGCTCTCTGTTTATATCCTGGGAAAGCAGCAGAGGATAGCCCAAGCCCTTGACCCTGCACCTACGTGGGAACTCACGAGAAGCTCCTGGCTCCAGCTTCAGATCAGCAGCTGTGGCCACAGGGGCCATTTGGGGAGTGAACCAGCAGATGGAAGACCTCTCTTGCTGCCTTCTCTTTCACTCTCTGTAATTCTCATTTCCAAGTAAAAATAAATAAATATTTTTTAAAAAGACAAAAATAAAAGACACAGAAAAATTTTAATTAAGAACTCATATACTTGTGCCACAACGTTCTTACAGCACTGGTGACAAAAGCCAAACAGCCCATGTGTCCAGCAATGGATGAATGGGTAAACAAAATACACCCTGTACGTACAATGCATTATTATCCAGCCTTGAAAGCAAAAGGAACTCCAACCCATACTGTCACATGAATGAACCTAGAGGAGGTTATGCTATGTGAAACCAGCCAAGTACAAAAGGACAACTGTTGTATGATTCCAATTATATGAGGTACCCAGACTAGTAAAATTCACACAAGCAGAAAGTAGAATGAGAATTGCCAGGGGTCAAGGGGAAGATAAACATTGAATTATTATTTCATGCAGAAAGAGTTAATGTTTAGAGTGATAAAAAAAAGTTCTAGAGATGGATAACAGTGTTAGTTGTACATTATGAATGTTCTAGTGTCAATGAATTGTACTCTTAAAACTGGCTAAACTGATAAATTTTATATTACACATATACTATAGTACTTTTTTAGAAAACCATGAAGGAGTTTGGCATGCAGTGAGGATACATATGGGGATCACCCAGGAGGGAGTTCCTACTAGTCTAATTTGAGCTTCTTTTCCTTTTTACTCTGCAATTTTCATTGTTATAAGCAATGAACATTTAGACTGGCGCCATGATGTAGTAGGCCAAGCTACCAGTGGTGGCGATGTAGGTATATTTTGAAATAATCATACATTAAGCAGGAATCACACAGAATATGAGCATTATGTTGTTGAGTAGAAAATAAAATAATTGAAAAATGGGGCCAGAACAATGGCTCAACTGAGTAATCCTCTACCTGTTAGAGTCAGCATCCCTTATGGGTATTGGTTCATATCCTAGCTGCTCCACTTCTGATCCAAGTCCCTGCCTATAGCCTGGGAAATCAGTGAAGGATGGCCCAAGTCTCTAAACCAACATTCTTGGCAATGCCCAGGACTGAAAGAAAATTTCCCATGGACTTCATCACAGTTAATGTGGCCATGCAATGAAGTTTGCCTCAATGAGAAGTGAGCTACCTGCTGGGTTCCTCTGCTGGGAGATGCCCCCATTGTCCTTCCTTCTGTCAACAAATGAAGATGTTGAGAACAGAGGGTGATGGAACAGTGAGAGGCAGCTGGACTGCTCACTCCTCACTGTAGACATCTTTTAAGAGAAAGAATAAACCAACAGGAGGTTGAGCCACTGATATTTGGAGTCATTGTTGTACATTGCTTGTGTGGACTCTCTTCATTTTTCATTCACACATTCTTCTTTGTGATTATTTTTTCCCTATAATTCACAAACTTTTATAAAAGACTCTGCTTTCTGAAAAGTTTAGCTTTCCTGCACACCACACCTTCCACAACTTGCTTTGTCTTTACTCACGGCCTCCATGAGGTGTTCTTCTCTGCCTCTGACCACTGTGTCCACCATCGTAGGTCCATCATGCCGCAATCTCTACAAAAAACAGTACCCACTTTGAAGTTCTACTTCTGTACAGTTAGTTTCCACTAGCAATGTCCAAGCCAAGAAGGCAGGAACAGTCTCATTCATGCCATATCCCTGGAACTTAAATAGCACTTGATTTTTAGTCACTACTTCAAAAATATTCCATCCAGTTTGCTCAGTAAACATGGACTAAACACCTAATATGTTTGAGCATCTTCCTAAACACAAAAGGGTGCAACAACAAGCAAGACAGGTGAAATCGTTTCCTTTATGGCACTTGCATTCTGACATGGGAGGCAGAAAAAGAAACACTAATAAGCATTAAATCAAGCTATCCCCCAGTTAAAAATAAGTAAATGATCCCATATGTGGACAGTGAGAAATGTTATGGAAAATCACAGCAGGGACCAGAGGACTGGGAGGTTCATGGTGAAGAAGAGAAACAAGAAGCAAGTGTGATGCCTCAAGAAAAGGAGAAAGGGTTGACCCATAGAGAAGACAATGTTCGAGTAAGACTTGAAGGTCATGAGAAGCAGAGCCATTCAAGTATGTCAAGAAAAAGCATCCTAGAAAGTTGGTTCTATGGAGAAACAGGCCATGCAATAGCCCTTTGGCTTCGAGTAATAGTAGGAAGGCATTGAGTCTAGAGGAAAGGAGCAGGTGGACAGGGGTGGAAGAGTCCAGAGAAATCCTGAGCGGTGTGCTTTGGCTGTGATCCCGAAAGACATGAGGAGCCGTCACAGGGCTTGGAGCTGAGAAGGCAGAGGAGACGCTTTAATGTTAGGACACTCTAGCTGCTGTGTTGGGACTGTAATAAAGGAACAAGAGTGGAAACAGAAACCATATGAGTTAGGAGAATGTAATTATACAGGCAAGAAACAGCTAAGAAGAGCCCGGCGTGATGGCCTAGTGGCTAAAGTCCTCGCCTTGAATGCCCCGGGATCCCATATGGGTGCCGGTTCTAATCCCGGCAGCTCCACTTCCCATCCAGCTCCCTGCTTGTGGCCTGGGAAAGCAGTCGAGGACGGCCCAATGCATTGGGACACTGCACCCGCGTGGGAGACCTGGAAGAGGTTGCTGGTTCCCAGCTTCGGATCGGCTCAGCACCGGCCGTTGCAGCTCACTTGGGGAGTGAATCATCGGACAGAAGATCTTCCTCTCTGTCTCTCCTCCTCTCTGTATATCTGACTTCGTAATAAAATAAATAAATCTTTAAAAAAAAAAAGAAAGAAACAGCTAATAAGCTTGGACTGGTATTTAGCAAAACAAAAAAAATGGAGAAAATCATCAGATTCAAGACATATTTTGAAGGTGGCTGCAAACGAATTTGATAAAATTTAAAAAAAAAAAAACAGAAAGAATCAAGAATGATTGTCAGACATTTGGTCTGCCCAACTAGAAGAATGAGGTTGCCATTAAATACCATAGAGAAAAACACAGATGCAAAAGACATGAAAAGACATGGAACGAGGATTCCGTGTGTCTATGTGAAGTAGGAGACATCCGTCAGCCATTGCAGCAGAGATGTCCCGTGGACAGCTGGATGTACACACCTGGAGATCAAATCACACTTATGCTTTAAAAGTATAAATTCAGAGGTCATCTTGAACAGATGACTAAAATATCAAGGACTTTGAACAATGGTAAAATGTATTTCCCTTTCTCCAAGGAATCTTAACATCTTGTCATTGAATCAATGGCTCCCAAAGAATGTGAATAGGCCTTTTATCCAGGAAACAAATCCAAACTGTATCCTTGAATGCTTTCCATTTTTCCCTTCTGAAGTAATGTGTCTCAAACATTGTCATGACCTGCTGAATCAGAGTAAACCAACTTGTGTAATAATCACCGGTAGTGACAGTCATCATACTCAAGTCAGAACCACCCACTCTGTGCGTGGACCTCTGTGGGATGCAGCATCACTCACAAGTTTCCACTTCTATAGCTATCATGGCAAATAGAGTGCAGGTCACAAAATATGGGCACAGCCTCAGGACAAAGTCCCTGGGAACACCTCATATCCAAATTGAGTCTGTAATGGCCATGAACTGACACATTACAATGGACATTATCAATATTCAAAGAAATATTTTTCTGGGAAACCTTCTGAATCATTTCCTGCATCATCTCCATAGCAACCCCATCCCTTTCCTGCTCTGAGTTGTAACAACCTTAGTTTGGAAAAGCATGACGTCTCAGGAAAAATGCTGCTGTTTCTCAGTCACCTCTGGCTCTGGAGCCCATACTTCCATGAGTTTTCTCACATTTATTTATTTTCTTTGACTCTAATACAAAAAACCATATTACAATCTGAAAAAGTGGAAAGACCTTTGCAAACTACAATCAAGTGCCACCCAACAATATTTCAGTCAAGAGAGGGCCACACAGACTATGGGGGACCCACAAATTTATAACAGAACTGGAAAACTTCTACTGCCTAGTGACATCACAGACATGCTTATGGTATAATGCACTATCATGAGTTCACAATGACACTGATGGAAACAAAACCACCGTGAGTTGTGTAAAGCAAAAGCCGTACAATTTTGTATGGCATAGAACTCTTGATAATAACAATACATGAACATATCTGGCTTATATATTTACTATATTATAATTTTTAAAGATTTATCCAAATTTCATTGGAAAGGCAGATCTACAGCGAGAAGGAGAGACAGAAAAAGATCTTCCACCTTCTAGTGCACTCTCCAAGTGTGGCCAAAGCTGAGCCAGGAGCCAGGAGTTCTTGCGGGTCTCCCACATGGGTACAGGATCCCAAGGTTTTGGGCCATCCTCCACTGCTTTCTCAAGCCACAAGCAGAGACCTGGATGGGAAGTGAAGCAGCCACAACATGCACTGGCATCCATATGAGATCCTGGTGGCTGTGAGATGAGTATCTAACCATAAGGCCACCATACTGGGCCCAATGTATTATACTTTTGTAACTATTTTAGAGTGTACTCTTCATATATTTCTTTAAAAGCTCACTGTAATACAGTATGCTGTGTCACACTGAAAATTCACTGCATCTCCTAGTTACATCAAGAAGTCATGTCGACTGGGGCAGTTGTTGGCCTAGCAGTTAAGTACTCCACCATTGGAGTACTTGAACTTCACTCCTGTCTGGTTTTAAATGCTCTCTTAGACTGCCCGGCTCCTCTCTGGGCTTGCCTCTGGTTTGGGTAGAAGACAAGCACAAGCAAGACAATAGCCTCCAATCATAGCTGTGGTCAGAGGACATTGTTTCACCTGTCATCTTCTCTATATGCAAACCAGAAGGCAGCAGCATCACATGATCAAGAAACTCTAGCATTTGCTCATTAAGTACCCAAGTATATGATTCTTGATAGGCAGCAAGTTTCAAGGTATAGCCTCTTTAGTTCCTCACTGGTGCTTTTAAATGTTTTTATTTATTTATTTGAAATATAGAAACAAGGATCTTCCATTTGCTGGTTCACTCACCAAATGCTCACAATGGCCAGGCCTGGGCAAAGCCAGCAATCAGGAACTCAATCCAGGTCTCCCATGTGGGTGACAAGAATCCAACCACTTGAGCTATATGCATCTCCTGCTGCCTCCTAGCATCAACATTAATGGGAAGCAGGCACTCTGATGTGGGATGCAGATGTCTTAATGTGCTGATCATGGGTAGGCATATCAGAAAGGACTTCATGAAGACTGCGAAATCCTTTCAAGCATTTGCCTTCCAGGATAGGTGGTACTTCATCAGATGTCCTCCTGAGAGGCACTTGTGAGTAGATTACACATGGCCAACAAAGAGCACCATCTCCCTGTCCTGGGATATCATGTGAATGGAAGAAAGAACTAAGCACATGTGGCAAAGTATGTTAAAATATCCAGTAAGTTCTAGCACTTTTCATAATATAAGGAGTCTTCAAAACATTCACAGAAAATGCACAGTATAAAAAACTAAACATCAATTTCAGAATTATTGACACCAGTATAAACTTATAATTTCATTTTTCCACAAACATTTTGAAGTGCTCTTATACATGCCTCCCAATGGTGGCATTTTCTCTTTTAGTAAGAGGAACAGCACCTACAATGCCATCATCGTGTTGCTGTATGGCATTGGGTGTTTGGCTATTTTAGGCCTTGTCAAACATTTGTTCACTGATGACTGAAACAGGATAAAATAGGGATAAAATAAAGATATCTAATCATCTGTCCATTTTCAAGGCTGCAAGTATCATGCGATGGTGTCGTAGGCATAGTAAAAAAAAAAAAAAGAAAGAAAAATGAGCTTCATTGTACAGTGTACGCATGCTGTCAACCTGGGAGATTTAAACAGGGAGAAAAATATAATGTAGCAAAATGTTCCCAGCACTTACTTGCTAGGAAGAAATTGAGATTTAGAAAGTATTGACAGTGTCTGCTATATTGTCTGTTATTAAGTATTTTGCCAAGGGAATAAACCCTTTTGTTGCATATTGTAAGAAAACAACTTCAAACAAGATATCATGAGGAGAAAAAGAGAGAAAAAAGGATTTTGGTAAGTTATTCTTGGTAGAAATAGTAACTATCATTTTATGGATGTTAAAACACAATAAAGACAACAAAAACTAATAGGCCAAACCATAAGAAGTTTGTATACACACACACACACACACACACACACACACACACGGCTCAGCATATATATATGCTGTCTATATTTCAAACTATGTTTTATATACAAATACATTGTACAGGTTTGTTTTAATTCAACAGTGAAATAGTGCCATGTTTGCAATTCTTTTCACAGCCAGTTGAATGAAGTCATTCACCAGGTTATGGTAAAGGAAACTCTTACTTCTTCAATAAACGTTTAGAAAGTAATTTAATTCCTCCACAGGAAAATTTGCAATACACCAGTAGTGATGAACTCTAACATGGGTTACAGGAGAAATCAGTCTTCAGGTATAGCAGAAATACTGATGGAACCGTGAGGAGCAAGACAGGGTGGTCAAACTGATCCATTTCCTGAAAGAGCCCACAGGAACCAAAAGCAACAACAGGAGTTGCAGAACAGCAACATCACTGTATGTGGGACCAGGAGGAAAAGATGTGGCCATTGCTTCACATCCCTCTCTAAGCCCAGCCTCCTTTTCTGCTTCCTATGGTATGCTTGTCTCCCTGTTAGTCCATGATGCCTTATCTGTGTGGGATATGTTCCAAGAACTGCAGTTAATTTAATTCCTGAAACCTGGGTAATACTTAACGTGTGTGTGCGTGTGTGTGTGTGTGTGTGTGTGTGTTTAAGTAAAACCAGCTAGTGGATCCCAATAAGATTCACTTTGCAAATGAAGAATTTATTTTATTTATTTGAAAGGTAACGTGATAGAAAGTGAGTGAGAGAAAGGGAAGGCAAGAGGAAAACAGGGAAGGAGAGAAAATCTTTCATCTACTGTTTACTCCCCAGATAGCTACAATGGCCAGGGGTATACCAGGCCAAAACCAGGAGTCTGTAACTCCATTCCAGGTCCCACACCTAGCTGGCAGGAACAAAGCACTTAGATCACATTTTTTTGCTGCTTTCCTGGCTATATGATCAAGAAGTTGGATTTAAGAGTGAAGCAACCAGGACTCAAACTAGCAGTCCATTTGGATACCGACACTTCTGGTAGAAGACGGTCTCTTGCACCACAGTGCTCAGTCCCCCACCACCCCCTCACCGATTTGCTTTTCATAACACAGGGTTTTTTATAACATAGTTGGGAGGCAGATTCTGGGGTGAAGATTAGCCTGGATCCGTACTTCTAATACTCTTATCCGTATTTCTCTGAATTTCTGATAGAAAATCATAAAATGAAAAAATATGTATCATGTATTCAAGAAACAGAAGAAAAACTCAGAACCTAAGAAATCATGTGTGTATAGGAGAGGAAAAGGAAAATGGGCCAGAAAGGAAGATTAGGAATATGCACCTGCAACTTGTGCTTCATTAAAAGCAGAATTTTTATTATTATTTTAAGGTTTATTTTTATTGGAAAGGCAGATTTACAGACAAGAGAGACAGAAAGAGATCTTCCATCTGCCAATTCACTCCTCAGATAGTTGCAATGGCTAGAGCCAGGAATCAGTAGGAGCTTCTTCCGGGTCTCCTTCGTGGGCACATGAATCACCACCCATATGAGATGTTGGTGCTTGTAGGTGGAGGATTTAGCTATTGAGCCCCTGCACCAGCTGCATTGGTGTGGTTTTACAAGCAAAATAAAAAGATAGTGAAGGGATCAGGGAGTGTGAGGATATTAAAATCTGAGGCCAGGTCCAAAGCAGCAGTCGAGCCACCACTCAGGATGCCCTCATTTGATCTCAGAGGAATTAGGTCCAAGTCCTAAGCCTGCTTCCATTTCTGACTTCTTGCTAATGCGTACCCTTGCAGATAGTAGAGAAAACACTACAAACACAAAAAAATAAACATGGAAGACAATTTCAAAAAACCTAACACAAAAATGAAAATAGAAATATTCCAGAGGGAATAGGAGATGGTAAAACATGTCATAAGGGAAAAAAAAGAGTTTCATCTTTTCTGAAAAAGGCTTGACAAACAGAATGTCAACTAGGTCCAGTGCAATACTCGATTGGCCAATCCTCCTCCTCCAAGTGCTGGGAATCCCATATGCATGCCAGTTCGTGTCTCAGCTGTTCCACTTTCCTTCCAGCTACCTGCTTGTGGCCTGGGAAAGCAGTCAAGGATGGCCCAAAGCCTTGGGACCCTGCAATCATGTGGGAGGCCCAGAAGAGAACCCTGGCTTCAGATTGGCTCAGTCTGGCCAAAGCAGCTCTGGCCATTGCAGCTGGTCCACTTGCGTTTCCAATAAATGAATGGATCTTTAAAAAGAAGGAGGAGGAGGAATCCCAGTATGTTCCAGACAGGATTAATGAACAATTACTCTGATTTAGGCTCATGGCAGTGAAATTTCTCTCACCCCAGCTATATAGGCAGCTGCCTATGTTGCACTGTACCTAGACAAGTGTTGGGAGAAGAGCAGCTAATAGCTGGCAGGCATTCTGGGCCTGGTTAATGCCAAATTTGTGTTAACCATACCAGTATGCCAGCATAGTTGCTTATTTTCTTTTTTAAAAGATTTTAAGGACAGGGAGGGCAGAGTGCCCACCACTCCAATGTGGGTGCATGTCCGCTGGGGCTACTGTTGCCATTACCACTGCTGTGAGCACATGAAGAGGGTCATGCATTGCCCAGGGCAGGGGTACAGGTACAAATCGAAATGAGGGCCACTGGGGATTTGTTTGACATGTATGGAATGATTTGTATGGGATTCTACAGACCAGGTCACTGCACCAACAGGTAAATGAGGGAACTGGGAGGGAGTGATTGGTTGGGGGAATCCAGAGGGCCTCCCTGGGCCAGGCCAGTACACTCCCTGGCGTGCACGAGAACCTGAGCTGGGGACAGACTGGGCCTGGCTAAGTTGCCATGCCCATGGTACTGTGCTTAGTAGGAGCTTGGTAGGGGTTCTTTGGGGTTACCCAAACAAAGCTGCAGCACTCACCAGTACTAAGGTTGGGAGCAGATCAGACTACATTATAGCATTCATGAGCATGTGCAAGAACTGGGGCTGGGACCAGCCTGCTTGGGTTTCCTTGGAGTCACTCTGACTAGGCCACAGCACCTGCTGGTGGTACACATTAGAACCAGGCCTTGGGGGCAGGCCAGCTGGGATAGACCACAGCATCCATTGGCACATGCAAAAGCCAAGGCTGGCTGTGGGCCTGGCAGTTGTTTAGAGTCACCTGATTAGCTGCAACACCTACCAGCATGTGAAAGAGCCAGGTCTAAAGAAAATGTGATGCATATACACAGTGGAATATTATTCAGCCTTTAAAAGTAGCAAAATTCTGTTATTTGTAACCACATTGGTAGAACTGGGAGTTATTTTGTAAAGTGAAATAAGCCAGGCATAGAAAGACAAATACCACATGAACTCAATCACATGCAAAATCCAAGAGTTGAAATCATAGAAATTGAGAACAGACTGATTGCCACTAAAGGTTAAATAGAGTAAGTAAGAGGAGAGATTAATTAATGTGTACTAAGTTATAGTTAGACACAGGAAGTAGATCCTGGGTGACTTTAAATAACAATAATTTACTGAATTTTTTTAAAGCTAGATTTTGTAATGTTTACACAAATAAATGAGAAATGTTTGAGGAGATATATTTGTCCTAGCTTGAACACCACACAATGCTTACATGTATTGAGTCAGCACATGGCGCTTCATGTAGATAAATTATACATGTCAAAGTTGAACAAATGCCAATCTAACTATTGATATTGAAATCACTATAATGCAGTGACAGAGGCTGTAGTACACACAAATATGTGTTTCTACTGCAGGTGGGTGAGTCCTTGTGATGATTTCTGACCAGTGGGCTGGAGGGAAAGTAACATATGTCATTCCTGGGCTGAGACAGAAAAAAAAAAAAAAACTGATATTCTTCCTTCTCTCCAGTTGCACTTATCCAAGAAAAACAGTCAAGGATGGTGCCGTTATCAGACGTAAAAACCCTCGCAATCAAGGACCCTGGGGAAGAGTGGAGATGTCCCTTCCATCAATGCTTGAAATATGAGTGAAAAATGCATCTTTATTAGGTTAAACCACTGGCATTTTGGTATAAATTTGTTACTGCAATGCAATTTACTCAATCCCAATTAATATTACTATTGAGGGAGGGAGAATCAAAAAGAAAATCTACATATTGTCCTATAAATGTTTTTAAACTACAGGTGCATGTTTTATATGAATGTGAGTTTATCAAGATTCAGCTGTGTTTATCTCTGAGAAAGGAAAGAATCTGAGGAAGCGAGAGAATAGAAAACTCTAAGCTTTTTGCAAACTCCAAAGTTTTCAAGAACATGTATTCATGTACTACTTCCGTGATTAAATACTTCAAGCAAAAAGATTGCTCTTAAATATAATCTAGGATTATTTCCAATTCTTGCAGCATTTCACAGCATCCTCCCCACTGCCACCTCCTCACCACCCTCCTCCGGCCTCACACTGCAGAGTAGGAAGGTTCCAGATGAGGAGGATAGCTCTTCAATCCAGAGAATCCTGGGAACCCCAGCAGATGGCCTTTCCAACAGTAAGCACTGTGTGGGAAATACAAGCATTACCTAACAACAAATATATGGTTTTTGGCGCTCTTCTAACAAGTTCTGGGATTGGCAAGTTAATCAGACTAAAGGTTAGAATCCCAGTTTCACTGAATTATAAACAAAATGATCTCCAGCCTTCAGAAAGGACTCTTCCAGGTAAACCTTCAACAATCATGCTTGCAGAGAAATCCGCTGCACTCTGGTGTGGGGTGCCTGTGCACAGCTAGAGCGAACTGGGGGAGTGCATAACTCTTCCCCAGGACTTCACTTCCAGATTGATACTGCATCCTACAGCACTTTTACCCTAGATTTGCTGGTATATCCTCCACATTTCTTCTACATTATCAGCAACTGGAAAGGAAATTTAGAGCAAAATTAATGAAGAAATCTTTTCTAATCATTGAAAAGGTGTTTCACAGGCCCAGCACAGTAGCCTTGTGGCTAAAGTCATCACCTTGTGTGCACCAAGATCTCATGTGGGCTCTGGTTCTTGTCCCAGCAGCCCTGCTTCCCATAAAGCTTCCTGCTGTGGCCTGGGAAAGCAGTCAAGGATGACCCAAAGCGCTGGGACCCTGTGCCAAAGTGGGAGACCCAGAAAAGGTACCGGGCTCCTGGCCTCAGATCAGCTCAGCTCCAGCCATTGCAGCCACTTGGGAAGTGAATCAAGGGACAGAAGATCTTCCTCTCTGTCTCTCCTCCTCTCTGTACATCTGACTTTTCAATAAAAATAATTTTTTCTTAATAAAAAGGTATTTCACTAAACAATTTTAATATTTTGCCTGCTATACATGAATGTAATTCACCAATGAATGTTATTCAAGTCATCTACAGCCATCTTGGCTTCTTTTAAATTCCTTCTACATGGCTTGTAAAATAATGCGTGCTCTATTTTAGACCTTTTTTTCCATATAGAGACCTCCATGAAGTTAAGCTAATGATCTTCTATTTTTAAATAGTACACTTTCACTTTGAACATTCGTGTAAATGAGATATTTGCAAAGGAAAGTTTTGATGAGTAAAAAAGAGAAAAAACCTCCTGTTCTATAAAACTGAGATTATGATACCTCAAATGAAGGGAAATGTGAACTCCTAAAGACACGCAGAATAGTAAAACATAACCATCATCCTATTTTACAGGATGTAGCCCCATTGAATACTGAGTTCAATACCAATAATAAAGCTAGCATATATCAAATACGTTCCATGCTCCCATCACTGTGCCTACATTATCACAATTAATCTTCACAAAACAAGAGGAGGAAAATTCTGATTTTTCATTTTAAATAGGAGAAAAATAGGGGGAAAATCCTAGTTAAATGTTTGTCAGTATAGTTGTTAGCTAGGTTGCCATAACAAAGTACCATAGATTGGGTGACTTGAAACACAAAGATTTCTTTTTTTTCTCATGAATCTGGGGACTAGAAGTCCAAAATCAAGGTATCAGCTGGGCTGGTTCCTCTCAGGGACTGACAGGGAAGGCTCTGTGCCAGGGTTTGCCCTTTGGCTTGTGCATAACTGTCTCTCTGTCTTTGCATCTTCCCTCTGTATGTTTTTCCCAAAGGACCTCTTTTTTTATTGTTTTTTGATACAATTTAGTTGGCACTGGGCTCTGCCCTCTCTCCCTCCCTCCCCCAAACTCCCTCCCCTCCACTCTGTTCTCCCCTCTAGGTTCATAATGTGTGTCCATCATGAATTTTCCCAAGTCCATCATGCTTCCGCTGGAGTGTCTCCCAGCCATGTAGGAGACTGTCATTTTGTTGCGGTTTCATTCTTGTATCCTGAGCAAAAGACCTCTTCTTAAAAGGACACCACTCATACTGGACTGGCACTCACATCCAACGACCTTTTAGAAATACAGTTATATTCTAAGGTACCAGGAATAGAATTTCAATATAAGAATTTGTTTTTTTTTTTTTTTTTTTTTTTTTTTTTTTTTTTTTTTTTAAAGATTTATTCATTTTATTACAGCCAGATATACACAGAGGAGGAGAGACAGAGAGGAAGATCTTCCGTCCGATGATTCACTCCCCAAGTGAGCCGCAACAGGCCGGTGCACGCCGATCCGATGCCGGGAACCTGGAACCTCTTCCGGGTCTCCCATGTGGGTGCAGTGTCCCAATGCATTGGGCCGTCCTCGACTGCTTTCCCAGGCCACAAGCAGGGAGCTGGATGGGAAGTGGAGCTGCCGGGATTAGAACCGGCGCCCATATGGGATCCCGGGGCGTTGAAGGCGAGGACTTTAGCCGCTAGGCCACGCCGCCGGGCCCTCAATATAAGAATTTGAAGGAGACATAAGACCAGCCCACAACAGTCAGGGAAAATAAGAATCTGAACCAAGGCCTGTGACTTCAAAGCCTGCATTCAGAATCTTTCTTCTTTACTGCTGTATAGTGGTTCAGGACTACCACTTATATATTCAATAGGCCTTTGCTGAATATCAGTAAATAAATATTTCTAGAACTTTCCCAAAAAGTTCTAGGCACCACAGTTGCTGCAGTGAGCATGGCAAAATCTCTGTTCTCAAAAGGAGAGGACAGACAATAAAATTAAAAAAAAATAACAAATGCCAGGAAGACAGACAGCAAGACAACATAACGTGATGAAGGTAGGTGGCTATTTTTTTTTTTGAAATTTAAAAAAAGTTACTTAAATTTTCTCTTTTTTTTGAAATTTAAAAAAGTTACTTAAATTTTTATTTATTTATTTATTATTTTTAATCCATTAATTACATTGTATTATGTGACACAGTTTCATAGGTACTTGGATTCTCCCCACCCCTCCCCAAACCCTCCCACCAAGGTGGATTCCTCCACCTTGTTGCATAACCACAGCTCAAGTTCAGTTGTTTTGTTGTTGTTGTTTTTTTTTTGAAATTTAAAAAAAGTTACTTAAATTTTTTTTTATTTATTTATTATTTTTAATTCATTAATTACATTGTATTATGTGACACAGTTTCATAGGTACTGGGTGGCTATTTTAAAGAGTGAGATGACATAAGGGAACAGATTACCATAAACTGGAGATTTTGAGCAACATTTAGTCGAACTCATCATTTCAAGGGTACATACAAGGTGGTTGCCCAGGTCATGCCTTCCCATGACAGATAAATACACAATGCTTTGCCTAGGAAAACAGGTGTAACTTCTAATGGCACAACTCTCACTGTGAGAATATTTTCTTCTTTTTAAGATGTATTTATTTTTAATGGGAAGGCAGATTTACAGAGAGAAGGAGAGACAGAGAGAAAGATCTTTCATCCACTGGTTTACTACCTAGATGGCCGTAACAGCCAGAGCTAATCTGATCTGAAGCCAGGAGCTTCTTCCAGATTTCCCACGCAGGTGCAGGGCCCAATGCTTTGGGCCATCCTCTCCTGCTTTCCCAGGCCACAAGCAGGAAGCCGGATGGGAAATGGAGCAGCCAGGACCAGAACTGGCACCCATATGAGATTCCACTGTGTACAAGGCAAGGATTTAGCCCCTGAGTCATCACACTGGGCCCAGAATGAATATTTATTACTCAAGAATAATCATCACTCAAGATGGGGTAGTTTGTAAGGTGGTGAGAGGGGTTAAAACCTCAAATCAACAAATAGGAATGGAAGCATTATATAAGAAAATAGGATTGGAACACCTGCAAAATGAGATTTTCAACACAAGAAATGGATCATTGAGATGAGTCATCAAAACTAACCCATCAAGACCCTTCATTTCTCAGATAAAAGCCAAAGTGTGAGACCTAAACTGGATTTTCTGTGAAGTTCTCAAACTTCCCAGAGAAGGAAACCTGGGACTCATTAAAAGAAGTCAGTTTCCCTAGCTGAAAACTGGCCCTATTCAGATAACGAGGCAAAGGAAATGAAAATTGGGAAATGCTTGAAATATTACCCAAATGCTGAGTCCTACGTAGTCCTTGGGGAAAGCACCCACACTATATTGTAAGGAAGCAGCTCCTCTGCAGCCCAAGTGGCCCAGGCAGCTGCTAGAGACTGCAACCCATTCTCAGATGCTTGACAAGGATACAGCGACACCTACTTGCCACACAGAGATTCTTTGCTTTGCTTTCTTTGGCAAGTAAAAACATTTGAAAAAGAGAAGTGTAGGCTATAGAACCTAACACATATGTCTTCACAATGTGGGCACTTCTATCCTTTGTTTTCACTTTCCATGTCCTAAAAGAATAATGAGTTACTAATATTTAGAATCATTTTTGGTCAAGAAGGGCTTAAGAAATACCATCTATCAGACATATTCATAACTTTCCTGTGAATTATTCATATTGCCTATTTAGAAAATTAAAAAGAAGTATTGATTGGCAGTTCCTTCACAGAAAGAGTATTAACACATGTTAATACATAGTCTAAAACTGCAAAGGGAATTTGAAGTTTCTCTGGTAATGAAGTTTCTTTCTTTAAGGAAAGGGTATTCAGGGCTCCATCACCAAGTCCGGAAAAAATATACTTCAAAACAATTTCCAAAATGTGGCCAAGGTTCATTAAGAAAAACCAAAAAGAACTTCTTAGTCATTGCAATTTTACTTTAATAAATTAGAATGTAATTAAAATATTATGGTAATGAGTTGATCTAAATGTCCTGTTATTAGATTATTTCAGTGCAAATATCCCTAAATTTGTGAAACTTCACTTTTCTTTCTCACATCAATCTCTCATTCATATATAGAAGGAAAAGGCAAATATAACATCAGTTTCATTCTTTTGGAGACATGGTGATGTCTTTATGAATAAAAACCATCATCTGTTAGTGGTTACCTATCTTTTGTTTGTTTGCTTGTTTCCTTCATATATCCGAGGTAAAGGGAATATTGAGGGAGAAGCCTCACCCAGTCTCCCACCCACCTAAGGTCCTGGATGTAGGGCATGCTCCGAGATCCTTGCTCAAGTGATTCCAATAGTTCACAAGTCATAAACCACTGCCAATCTCACCACTCCAGGTACGATGAGGCTGTTGAAGAATCCATTGATTGACATAGTCCATCATAGAGTCTCCCCTTGTCCAGTATTTCGCTGCCAACATATAGCTGAGGTGATTGATTGACCTGCTCCATCTTTCATCTTTTCTTGGTTAATGTTCTGAGTCCACCATTTCGATTGAGGGGATCCCCAAAGAAACTTTGAGGTGTTCCCAGACCAGATTCCTATATGTACTAGCAAGTACAGGGTCCGGCACAGTCCATTGCCCTGATCAGCTGGTGATTGCGATTGCTGGGTTGGTTCTGTTCTCAGCCCCGACCTCCACCGGAACCAATGCATGTTGCAGTCCATCCTGGCTCTGCCCAGCACATACTCAGCCCTCACATAAACCAGTGGGAGCTGCAGCCCAGTCGGAGCGACCCACAATAACCCCCACCAGGCCCGCCCCTACCCTGGTTTGCCAGTATGTGTAGCAGACTAGTCCAGTCTGCCCCATATCCCATCTGGCTCTCATAAATGTCGAAGGGCTTAGTTCCATCTAACCAGCTCAACTATCCAGCCCTCATGGATGTTGTTGAGTGCCTCTCTGTCTAGCCACTCCAGCCCCTGTCCTAGTTATTTTGTGCCCTCCCTGGGAGTGGTAACCCAAGAGGGAGGAGCCCACTATTTCCCTCCCAGGTCTCTCTCACTCCCAGATTATGCACTCTCCAGGTGGCTCTGTGGTTAGACTTGACAGTATTAGCCCCTAGTCCCAACCTCTGCTATGGGTAAGCCCCAACAGCTCTCACCCACTCTAATTTTGTAGGAATAACCCGCCCATCCTGGCTCTTCCCTGACCTGGTCCACATGAGGCGCACAGGTGCTGCAGCCCTGCCTAGTCTGGTCTGTCCCCATCCCAGCTCACGCTCTCCAGTGGGAGCAGCTATCCAGCAAGGGAACCACCCCTTAGTCCCCTGTGGGCTCTGCCTCTCCCTTCCTGATTCTCATGTGTGCTGATTGGGTGCTGCGGTCCCATCTGGCACAGGCAGCCTCACCTTGGCATTCTGTGTTGAGTACTGTTTTTGTCGCAACCGAACCTGGCTCGACCCACACTCTGCTCTGGCGCTCGGACTTGCCAGTGGATGACGCGAACTGACTCAGCCTGGACTGCCCCCAACCCATGCCAAATGTATGCCAGTGGGACACTTTCCATAACCTCTTCTGGGCTGTTTCCTTCCATACTTCTGCGCTTATTTGTAGGGTCTGTGTCTTGTCAGAGGAGCTGCTCAGGTTCCTCCATCAGACCCCTCCTGGCGTCAGGTTTCATGCATACCAGTGGGTCCATGGGCCAGCAAGTGGTTACCTATCTTACAGGTGATGATAAGATTGTGGCAAATTAGGAAGACTACATCTACTAGTCTTGGAAAATAAAGACAACTGAGTCTTTTACAGTGAGCAAAGCAACATAAATCAGATCCAAATACTCACCTTCCTTTTTACTTTGCTAAAATGTTATTTGTAGACAAATACACAATGCTTGCTTGTTAATGATCTGCTATAATTTGAACAATGTAGTGCCCATGTTCATGTAAGCACTTAAGCCTTAAGGTCATAAATTAATGGTAATAAAGGAGTGGAAACCTGCTCCAAATACAGTGTTGAGGAAGTCGGCCTTGTTGGGAATCCTGCAGTCATTGGGAATACACTCTCAGACATGCCCTCAGGGTAAATTCTAGCACTGGAATGAAAGCGTGAGCCAGGCCCAGCCACTGTCCATGCTGCATGGCCTACCATGTGACCTTGCTCTGCCACAGCCATCCTGCCACCCTCATCGGATGGCAGTCCAACAGGATTGCCAGTCTTGGATGTGAGCTTCCCAAACTCTGAACTAAATAAATCTTTTCATATATATATAATGTTAGTTGTCTCACAGTATTTTATTATTGGAATGAAATGCTGATGATGCAGCTGGTTTTACACTAATCATACCAAAATCTTAATGATGCATCTTTTTTGTTCTTTTTTGAATTAAAATATGGAGCCAGCACAATGACTCAATTGGCTAATCCCCCACTTGCAAGCACTGGCATTTCATTTGTGGCTCATGTCCTGGTTGCCCCACTTCTAATCCAGCTCCCTGCTTATGGCCTGGGAAAGCAGCAGGGGATACTTTGGGACCCTCCACTCATGTGGGAAGCACGGAAGAGGCTTCCAGCTCCTGGTTTCAGATCAAGTCAGCTCTGGTTATTAAGGCTATATGGGGAATGAATCAGCAGATCTTTTTGTTTGTCTCTCCTTCTCTATAAATCTGCCTTTCCAATAACAATAAATTATCTTTAGAAAATATTTTATTTAAGCATAATAAAATAAAATAACGCAGCCAGCACCATGGCATAGTAGACTAAGCTGCCACCTACTGTGCCTGCATCCCAAATGGGTGCCTGTTCAAGCCATTCGAGTCTCAGCTACTCCATTTCTGAACGAGCTCCCTGTTTACGGCCTGGGAAAACAGAGGAGGATGGCTCGGGTCCTTGGGCTCCTTCACCCTTGTAGGAAAAAGATCCCAGCTCCTGGCTTCAGGTCACCTCAGCTCTGCCCATTGCAGCTATTTAGAAGTGAACCAGCAGATAGTAGTGCGCTCTCTCATCCTCTCTCTTTGTCTCCATCTTGTTCTGTATATAAATCCACCTTTCAAATAAAATAATCATAATAAATCTTTAAAGAATAAAAATAAAATAATGGACTTTCAGTATAGGTTTCTTACTAGAATGGAAGCACGTGAATAGAAATTTTGTCTACGATTTTAAAAACTTTCCAAATTAACTTCTCTTTTAAGTACTTCCAAAATGAAATTATAAATCGGTAAAAAATGAACCATGTAGAAATAAGTATTTTAAGGGTCCTTTTCTACTTTTTGATCAAATTACTGTCTTGTTAAATTTCCTACACCAAAATTCAAAAAAAGAAAAACAAAGAAACCTTTAATCACAGTGGTATTGAAGAATGGTTGAATCAACCCTAACAATTTCCACTACTAACAAAAGAGTGAACCAGTAAATGTTTAGAAAGTAAACTTTCCCTGGCAATAAGGGAAATCCAAATTAAAACATCAATGAGATACCACCTAACGCCAGTAAGACTGGCCCACATGAAAAACACCAACAACACTTGCTGGCAAGGTTGCAGGGAAAAAGGAACCCTACTCCACTGCTGGTGGGGCTGCAGATTGGTACAGCCTCTATGGCAATCAGTATGGAGAACATTCAAACAACTCAAAATCGACATACCGTATGACCCAGCTATAGCACTCCTAGGAATATATCCAGAACACTTGTTTTATGAGAAACCAACATGCACTCCTATGTTCATAGCAGCACAATCAGTAATTGCAAAAACATGGAAACAACCAAAATGCCCATCAGCAGAGGATTGGATAAGAAAGCTATGGTTCATCTACTCCATGGAATACTACTCAGCTATTAAAAAAAAAATGCAGTTCTTTGTGGCCAAATGGGCCAAACTGGAAACCATAATGCTAAGGGAAATGAACCAATCCCAAAAGGCTAGATACCACATGTTTGCCTTAATTTAATATGATATGATGTTAAGCATATCATGTTATGGATATTATGTCATTTGTAGTATATAAACTAAAATTGAACTGTGAATGGGGGGTCACAGAAAGTGGTTAAGAAATCGCATTTATTTTTAACATGTTGACTGCTCAATACCATGTCAATTCCATAACGATGTTAATTGTTGCAGATGGTATATTAGTGCTTTTATTTGTCCGGGAAGATACTCTGCTGACTCTGCCCTCAGACCAGAGAGGGTCTACCCAATAAGTAGTTGGACTTGTCTGGACTATGGGATGTTGGATTCTATGCTTGGCAAATACTTGCAGGGAGGGAATTTCAACTGAACTTGAACTATGGTTATGCAGCAGGGTGGAGGAACCCACCATGGGGGGAGGGTGGGGGGGAGAATCCCAGATTCTATGTAATTACGACACAATGTAATTAATGAATAAATTTAATAAAAAAAAAGAAAGTAAACTTAAGGTAATGTGATATCAAAGAGTAAAGGAAGATATCCCTTACAAAAATGGTTTACTGAACAAAGTTGTGTTCACTATGTTTTCAAGGAAAACTCTGAAGACTATTTTGTCTTTAAAATTCTTGTCCCAGATTTAAAAAAAAAAAAACTCTGTAAAGGTAAATAGTTGCTACAAAAATAAAAAGAAAAAAAATTACTGAGGCCAGATCAGGAACATCCAAGACCAAGAACAGGCATGATATTGCTAGGCAGAAAGGAGTTTCAGAGAAGTGTAACTTGCCAAACTACAGAAGGACTAGCCTAAAGGGAGTATGTAGTCAGCAAACTCAGGGAGCTAAAAGAATTCAGGGCCTGGCAGCAAACATGCCGCAGTCAAGTCGGTAATTTTAAAAAGACAAACAGGGGCCACCATTGTGATGTAGACACCTATGACACCAGCATCCCATATGGGGCCCCCATTCAAATCCTGACTGCTCCAGTTCCAATTCCAATTCAGCTCCCTGAAAATAGCCTAAGAAAAGTAGCAGAAGACGGACCCAGCATTGTGACCCAACTAGCTGGTCCTTCCACTTGCAAGCACCAGATCCATATGGGTGTCAGTTCATGTCTCAGCTGCTCCACTTCCCATCTAGCTCCCTGCTTATGACCTAGGAAGGCAATAGAGGACAGCCCAAAGTCTTAGAACCCTGCACCTGCTTCTGGTTCCTGGTTTCAGATTGGCTCAGCTCTGGCCACTGAGGCCATCTGGGGAGTACACCAGTGAATAAAAGGTCTTTCTCTCCGTCTCCTCTCCATAAATCTGATCCACCTTTCTAATAAAATGACTTCTTTTTAAAGACTTATTTTAAAAAGAAGAAGAAAAAAAGAAAAACCTTCTTTTTTTCAAAAGCTAGTGTCAGTGGTAGGCAGTAAGTCCTTGCCCAGTAACACCAGGAAACAGCCAGAGAAGCCCAAAGAGGGTGGTTCTATAGGGAGGACCTGAATTGAGAGGCGTGGCCTTGAGATAGCCACCAAGGTCATTTGGTGGCCTTCTGAAGACCATCACAGAGGACTAGAGGTATATATGCCTGATTTCACTCTCCTTATATATTATGATCTTCTGTTACGCTGTCCTTTGGCCAAACCCAAGCCAGAGCAGTAAGCACAGTGGAGAGAAGATCTGCCAAGGCAAAAGGAAGAGATGCAGTCTAGGGAATTAGTGGTTGGGCCAGAGCAGTGGAAATGGAAAAGGCATCACAGAGGCTAATCAACAAGAACTCATACACAGTTTGGACTGGGAGACAGGAAGAGAAATGTCAAACATGGCTTCATGGTTTCAAGTACAAGTTACTAGACTGGAATGATGATCGTATCAATCGAGACTGTTTTAGTTACCATTGCATTTCCAGTGCTGACACAATGCCCAGGCACTGAAGACCCTCTACAAACATGGGGGGGCGGCAGGGAAGATGGCTGGATGATGGAGGGGGAAGCAAATTTGAGGAAAGGTTATACGTAATGTAGTCTTATTGAATTCAGTGTGTGGTTAAAAAAAAAAAAAAAAAGCCAGCAAGTATTTGGAGATCTAAACCTAGAGTTCTGAAAATGAAAAGAATAAAGAGGTACCCAAGGAGCCCACTGGGGGAACAGGGGAGAGAAAATGGTAGCTATTTTTACATTGTTTTATATGGCATGTGTTGATTTAGGAAATAAACTTGATATTCTAAATGACTTGAAAACCGAAAAATAAAAAGGAGCTATGCTTACAAAAGTGACAGCTGGCACCACACAAATAAATAAAATGTCACAGAGAATAGGTATAGTGGGAAAACAAGCAGAGACTAATAAGCAAACTTGGCATTGCTCTATACTTGCAAGACAGAAATGAGGGATAAAAAATAATGTTATTGAAGACCCCCCAAAGCCCAAGTCTACCTGCCAGACATGTAGCAAGTGAATCACTGGCATTAAGCTGTGGGATAAAGTAGTTCATTCTCAGTGTGCAGAGCAAGGGATCAGGCAACTGTCACTCTATTCTTCCGTGCAAGTCTACACCAAAAGCAAGAGATGTGGGAGGCTGGTTTCAAAGCCAACACCAACAACAAATGCAAAACCCTTCTGCAAGAAGAGAAGGGGATGTGAACAGAGGAAGCATCCAAGACGCTCCCCCAATAGCCAAACTGTGGAAACATATTCACACACATCACTGTTAGGCTTGCTTGCTTTCTTCACACTGTGATCTAGCCTAAAATGGAATACGAATGCAAGACGAAGACCACCACTTAAACACTTGCTTCAATAAGGCTTTCGCAAAAGCTCCAAATGCAATTTTACTGCTTCTGTTTGCCCTAAATCAAACTCAACCAATAATAACCTTTTAATTTAGAAAAACTGAAATACTTTTTTTTTTAATGCATGTATTGAATACCTACTATGTGGCAGTAAAAATCAGTCTCTAATCTTCAAGGAAATTAAATTTTATTTGAGAGCCAGTACAGGTTAAGCCTGTGACACCAGCATTGCATACGGGCACTGATTCATATCTTGGCTGCTCCACTTCCAATCCAGCTCCCTATTCATGACCCGAGAAAAGCAGCAGAAGATGGCCCACGGAGGCGGGCCCCTGCACCATATGGGAGACCTGGATGGATTTCCTGGGTCTGCCTGGTCCACACCTGGCTGGCTGTTGCAGCCATCTAGGAAGAAAATGGAAACATCTCTCTCTGTCTCCTCCTCTAGCTCTATAGCTTTCATTTTCAAATAAATAAATATTTAAATCAATAAATTCCATTTTAGTTATAATAAAATTGCAGTTCAAATTATGGTCTGACCAAATAGCATTTCTTCCCATGGGAATTCATGCTACATGACATCTATTCAACTTCATTTTCTCCTATTGCAGAAAAGCTAAATCCTACATAGCTGTATCTCCTACTAAAATTCCAACCATACTACATAGTCAATTTTTTTTCCTTTCTTTTCAGATTTATTTTATTTATTAGAAAAGCAGAGTTACAGAGAGAGACAGAGAAACAGACAGATCTTCCATTCCCTGGTTCACTCCCCAAATGGCCGCAATGGACGGGACTGGCCTAGGTCAGAACCAGGAGCTTCTTTTGGGTCTCCCATTTGGGTGCAGAGGCCCAAGCAGTAGGTCATCCTCTGCTGCCTTCCCAGGAACATTAACAAGAAGCTAGATCAGACACTCAACCAGCCCTCATATGGGATGCCAGCAGGGCAGGAGGCATCTTAACTTGCTATGTCACAACACCACCACCCTCTTTTCCTCTCCTTTTCACCCAGTGTTCCATAAGGTTAAAAATATCTCTATATCTGCTGTCTGGTACATGATAGTCATTCAAATACCTGTAAGTGAATGAATGAATCAAAAATCAAGCCAAGGTATCAACACTATGGCATAGCACATAGAGCTACTGTCTGCAACACCAGTATCCCATATCAGTGCAGGTCTGAGTCCCCACTGTTCCACTTCCAATCCAGCTCCCTGTAAATGAATCTTGGAAAGCAGCCGAAGATGATCCAAGTGCTTAGGCCCTTGATACCCATGTGGGAGACCCAAATGAAGCTCCTGGCTCCTGCTTTCAGCTTGGACCGGCTCTGGCCAATGTAGCCATTGGGGAGTGAACCAGCAGAGGGAAGATCTATCTTTCTGTAACTCTGACTTGCAAATAATAAATAAATCTTAAAAAAAAAAAAAAGAAGGAGAAGAAGAAAAAAAGGAAAAAAGAGCAAGCCCAAAGCAGTCACATCAAAATTCTTAATTCTCTTCTACAACAAAATCCTAAAATTTTAAGATCCAAGATAGTTATTTTATATGTTCTCTGAGCTGGCCTTTTGCCCATGGAATGAATGATGTTAAAGAATTGATGCTGAGTGCTAAGAAAAGGCTCAGAGGGAAGCATCCAACAAATCTTAGAATACTTTTAGGTCAGAGGAAGATGAGTCGGGCACAATGCTAAGACTCAACCGAGTCTGTTTCCTCGGTGCCCTGGGTTTGTCTGTTGGTTATTTCTCCAGCATAACTCCTCTTCAGTAGCTTCGGCCCCCGGGGAAGGAAGATGCCCCTGTAAACCGCATGATCGGTGGTGACTCCAAAACTTGAATGTACAAATGAATACTCCTTATTCGCAGATTTCAGTCAAGTAAGGGTTCTGGTAACTCCTTCAGGGTAAGTTCATAAGGGTGAGACCTGGGACCCAGCATTTCTGTCATGCTGCCAGATGCTGCTGGCCATCTGACCATACTTTTTGGGGATCAAGCACTTGCAAGGACTTTGCAGAGAATACACATTGCAGGTGGTTTTAAAGGCAGCATGAAGACGCCTACTATTCCCACGTTTCTTATTGGTATCACATAGATAAGTCATGTTTCTGAAGTGCCTGAGTTTTCCTTTCCCATCAGTGTAACAGCACAGGGAACACACGGCTACCAACCATAACAGCTGACACCTGTTAAGGAACTATCTCCCATTTGCCAACCTAGGAATAAAGCTTTAGGGTAACAACTCCTCCCAGCAGAAATGGTCAGCGAGACCCTGAGCTCTGCTTTTAGGCAGGTTGTCTCAAAAACCCTGATGTTTAACCACAAAATGAGGCTAACAGTACCTTTCCAGGGAGCCCCAGGGCCATTATGAAGCTTTAGCAATAGTTAGCATTCTTTTTTAAAACTTAATCATTTTATTGGAAAGGCAGATCAGATTTACAGAGAGGAGAGACAGAGATAAAGATCTTCCATCCCCTGAAGCCAGGAGCTTCCTCCAGGTCTCCCACACCGGTGCAGGGTCCCAAGGCTTTGGGCCATCCTAGGCTGCTTTCCCAAGCCACAAGCAGGGAGCTGGAAGGGAAGTGGAGTAGCCGGAACGCGAACCAGCGTCCTTATGAGATCCTGGCGCATGCAAGGTAAGGATTTAACCACTGAGGCATCGCACCGGGATCAACAGTTTGCAATAAGTTATAGTTTGGGGCCCTGACCTAAGCTTCTCTGAAGCATAACTAAGCCGTTCATGTTTACAACAGCTGTCGGAAATGAGTATGGTCAGCATCCCAATCTCACAGGCTTTAGCAAAAGCCTGAACAAGTCACAGGCGGAGATCAATCAGTGTCACGATCAGGAGTGGGAGCCAGGCAGCCGAGCCGCAGACCCCGAGGATCTTCTGATGACCGCCCACACAGGCCGGGTTGATGGCCAGCTCGGCTCACGCCCAGAACCAACGAATCTTAAGATTTATGTCAACCTATGGGCTGTGTCTTTTTTGGTCCACACCCAGACCCCTGAGAGCAAATTATGACTCTGGCAACAGCATTTTACAACCCACCCTCCAGTTAAATATCTTTACAACAGCTCTCAAATGCAACCCCTAGAGGATCCGAATCCCACATCCTCTGGCCCCACGCCCCACCGGACCGCCCCCTGGGACCACTCCCTTGACCCGCTGCATCCTGGAAGACGTAGTCCCAATCAGGCTCTGGCATTTGTAGTCCAGGCTCCCGGCGCCCGCTCCATCTACAGCGAGGCAGGCCGAGTACGGGGAGCCCATCAGCTCTCCAACACCGCCCTCTGCTGGCCCGTCGTGAGATCGCCGGGCGGCGAGCCACTTCCGCGTGTTCCGGAAGCAGCTCCTTCTCTTCCGGATTGAGCTTCCCAGCGTCCCCACGTGGTGTCCCGTGCCGGAGCCATGGAGGGTCCCGGCGTGGAGGAGCTGCTGGCCAAGGCGGAGCGGGACGAGGCGGAGAGGCTGCAGCGCATCACGGTACACAAGGAGCTGGAGCTGGAGTTCGATCTGGGTAATCTGCTGGCCTGCGACCGGAACCCCCCTACGGGGCTGCGGCGGGCGGGAGCCGCCCCGGAGGCCGAGCTGCGGGCCCTGGCGCGGGACAACACGCAGCTGCTCATCAACCAGCTGTGGCAGCTGCCCACGGAGCGCGTGGACGAGGCGGTGGTGGCGCGGCTGCCCGAGCCCAGCACTCGCCTGCCGCGGGAGAAGCCGGTGCCCCGGCCGCGGCCCCTGACGCGCTGGCAGCAGTTCGCGCGCCTCAAGGGCATCCGACCCAAGAAGAAGACCAACCTGGTGTGGGACGAGGTGAGCGGCCAGTGGCGACGGCGCTGGGGCTACCAGCGCGCCCGGGATGACACCAAGGAGTGGCTGATCGAGGTGCCCGGTGGCGCCGACCCCATGGAGGACCAGTTTGCCAAGCGCCTTCAGGCCAAGAAGGAGCGGGTGGCCAAGAACGAGCTGAACCGCCTGCGCAACTTGGCCCGCGCGCACAAGGCCCAGCTGCCCAGCGGGGCCGGCCTGCACCCCACCGGCCACCAGAGCAAAGAGGAGCTGGGCCGCGCCATGCAGGTGGCCAAGGTCTCCACCGCCTCCCTGGGGCGCTTCCAGGAGCGCCTCCCCAAAGAGAAGGCGCCCCGGGGCCCCGGCAAGAAGAGGCAGTTCCAGCCCCTCTTCGGGGACTTCGCGGCCGAGAAGAAGAGCCAGCTGGAGCTCCTTCGCATCATGAACAGCAAGAAGCCCAAGCTGGACGTGACGAGGGCCACCAACAAGCAGATGAGGGAGGAGGACCAAGAGGAGGCCGCCAAGAAGAGGAAGATGAGCCAGAAGGGCAAGCGGAAAGGGGGTCCCGGAGGCAAGCGGAAAGGGGGGCCACCCGGCCAAGGGCCGAAGAGGAAAGGGAGCTTGAGGAGCAAGGGGAAGCCCGGAAGCTCGGGCTTGGGTGGCCAGAGGGGAGGCAGACCGCGGCCCGGAGGAAAGAGGAGGAAGTAGTTAATGTGACCCTGAGCGCCCCGTGTCGCCTCCCAGGTGCTGTGAGAGCAGGGCGCCGGACAGGTGACTGCCCCTCGCCGGGCGTGAAGGTGGAGGGACGGACTCGCCCTCCCCTCGGGGAGAGTGTGAATGGATTCTGACAAGTTCAGGTTTTTGTCCCAGCTGACACAGTGTGGAGGTTGAGAACTGATGAATTGGTTTGGTCAAAACTGGGAGTTCTTTTTAACTTTGACATGAGGGTGAGCCACCTCTATTGCAGAGGTTGGAGAGATTGGTTTCTGCATTGCTGCATTATTTGTATAACAAGTTTGTGTATTTGTAAGGGGCAGGAGTTTACAGATATTTTTCAGATCGTGGTTTACAAGAAACAAGTGTAAAGTTTGTTTAATAATAAAAGTGCGTCTGGATCTGGTGTGGGTGTTCCCTTCCTGACCGTTGGTGGTAATTGTACAAAGCCAGGCCAGGTTAGCTTTGTCAACTTTAAAAAAAAAAAGCCACTTTTATTTGAGCTGTACATCTTTGGGCATCGAATTCAGTACAATTGATAACTGCTTGAAAAAAAAGTTATGCGTTTCAACATATTAATTTGCTGCAACTCATAAATCAGTTTCACAAAACAAATTTTACTTTAAAAGCCCTTAAATCTTTCTATTGTTTTGAGTAAATCCTGTGTTTAAGAACTTTGAGTCTGGGGAAGAAACAAATGGCCCACTGAGGCCTTGGCTGGGGCCACACTGTGTGTTGCCCTGAGCTAGTTGATGAGCAGGTGTCCCTGTTGGTTCCCATCCCTTGGTCTCATCGAGCCTGGTCTGGGGCTGGTCCTCCGTGTATGAAGATCAATGCTGCATTTCTTGAAAATTCACAGTGGGTGTAAACTTACAGGGCTTGCACCTGCTGTGGTGTAGAAAGCCATCCTACTTCCCTTCTTGCTTCAGTTGTAAGGTTAATTTTAGGAAAAGACATTCCTATTTTGTAGTAATTTTACTAAAGGGGTGAATAAATATTCATGTGTTGGTGTCTGTGTACTACTGCCTGACTTTAACACCTTGCAATGGTTAACTTCCACTGAGACTTGGTACTGGGGACCTGGCCTTCTCCCACCCACCAGTGGAGCAAGTTGTAAGGCAAGTCGGAGCTATTTGCATTTCACTCATCTTCAGCTTGGGAAAGCTCTGGCTTATTCTACCAGGAGGTTTTTTTTTGGCTTCAGGCCTTGATGTAGCCACTGGGCGCAGTAAAAAAAAAAAGTTTCTCTGACTTTTGTAAGATTTAACTGTTTAGAACTGCAGTATCTTGGTAATTTCCACCGGAAATACTCAGCAGCCCTAAAAAAGCGTCTTGAGTGGGAAAAGAACACTCCAAGTTCCAAGTGCCCAAGCCTCTGCGTAGGCTGGCTGGCTGCAGTTGTCCTGGGAAGTGATCCTGGGCCACTGCGGGTTAAAGCAGCAGCAGGTGACTGCAGAGGGGCGGGAAGAGGGTGGCGGCCGGGATTGGCCCACGGCAGGGGTGGAGCTGGGACCCCGGGGTGCCGGAGAAGACTGCTAGCAGCGATGGCCGCCCGAGTCGCGCACTTGCTAAGGGAACTGCAGCGCGCAGCGTGAGTAGGGGGCTGGGGGCTGCGGGTCGGGATGGGGCCGGTCCCGGGTGAGACCTCCGGGGCGCAGGACAGCGTTGCGGTGCTCGTTGAGTGCGGCGAGTTCTACCCTGCCTGTCACTGTTAAGGAGACAGACTCCTGCTCCCACGCCGTGACCATGACAGGTTAGTGTACCCAGCCAGCACGGTTATGGACTACATATCATGTGCCAGAAACTGCGCTCGACTCCGAGAATGCGGCCCAGAAAGGCTCGGGAGCGCTTGTCAAGTTCGGGAAGGTAGCAGGGGCCTGTGGGAACGCCGTGGCATTGCATTGCACCTAGAAGGGTATTTGTTACCCTACACACCTGATGCCGGAATCGCGGTGGCCTCCATCGGCCCTGGCAGGTGCACAGCCCAAGTCTGCCTGAGACAACGTGGGAAAGTCTGAGGGGAGTGGGGGACGAGGCAAGACCCACATCAGGCTGTGAAACGTCCTTTCTGGATCCCAAAGTGCAGTGGCTTCATAGCGCAGGGGAGGGCAGAGAAGACTGGGTCAAAGGTCAGGAACAGGAACTAGCTCCCTCCCGGGCATTTCCCGCGTGCCACCCACGCACCAGCCCCTGCCTGGTAGGAGCTGTTAACATTAGTGACTGCAGTCCTTAGAACAGCCTGCTGCAGTACTGTGTCCTGGACAAGAAACAGGTGTGAATAATTTGTCTAGGGCCCCAAGCTAAGCAAATGTCTGTGATGTGCAACCAGGCACTTTGGCTCTCCCCGCCCTCAATCAAGGAATTTGAGGTGCATCCTTAGATAATCTACATGAAAGCTTTGGCCGAGGTCTTTGTCTAAGAACACTGGTATCCTGTGGGGTTCCATGATGGTGGGTCCATGGTCAGCAAACTTGGGAAGTTCCCTAGCACAGTGGTGAGCACAGGTGTACCCTAGCACAGGTAGGGCTCTGACAAGTCCTGTGGGAAAGGGAAAGAACTGTTCAGCCCTGTTGAAACTGTCTGAAATCCGAGGTCCTAAAAGTATACCGCAACACCGTTCATATCCCTGGAAACCACTGTTGCACAGAATAAGCCTAAGAAAGGAGTGTGGTGTGTTAGAATTAAGTGAGTACGTTTGGGGGAAAGTGAGGGCCCTTAAGAGTAGGTAGCATGATCACAGTAGTGGTTGAAGGTTTTTTGTTTGTTTTTAAAGATTTATTTTTATTGGAAAGGCAAAATTCTAGAGAGAAGGACCTTCCATCCGCTAGATCACTCCACAAATGGCCACAATGGGCAGGACTGGCCCAGCTCAGAGCCAGGTGCTTCCTCTGGGTCTCTTGTGTGGGTGCAGGGGCCCAAGCATTTGGAATATCTTCTGCTGCTTGCTCAGATCTTTAGCAGGGAGCTGGGTCCGAAGTGCAGCAGCTGGGACTCAAACCAGCACCCAAATGGGGTGCAGGCATTGCACATGGCAGCTTTCTCCGCTACACCACAGCGCCGGCCCCATGATCATAGTTTTAATAGGGACGGAGGCACAGCCCTGTAATCACACAGAAAGGGTATCCACGAGGGGCCCCAGGACTCAGAAAAAGCTGCCCAGCAGAACTAAAGGAAGAAATAAAAGTTTTCCAGAAGAGGGAAGTGTGGGTTTTAGGTAAACAACAGGAATGGGAGGTGGAAGAGTGGGAGAAAGATCATTTAAGAAAAAGAACTGAGTCTTTAGAACTGAGACGTGGAGGGTAAAGCCAGACAAGACCAAATTGCAGAGGTCGCTGGGGCCAGGAGGCAAGTGAGAACTCCTAGGAGCCATGAAAGTGACATCACTGGAAATATGTCCCCTGGCAACAGCATGGCCATTTGATCCAAGGGAAGCCAGTGAGGAACTTAACAATCCAGATGACAGGTGACATCAGAACCCAGGGAGTGGCCAGGGCTGGGAAGAGGGGTAAATCAAGATGGAAAACCTTTTGGAGCCTCAATGTGGGGTAGGCTCTAAAGGGGAAGGGAGAAGGAGAGCCAGTGGCTGCAAGCAGCACAGACCCAACATACAAAGTCAGGCCAAGTGGACAGGGAGCCAGAGAAAGGATGAGAGTAGGGAATCTTGAAGGCCAAAGAGATAGCTTCAGCCACGAGGGGAGTGAGTAGCAACTACTACTGTGCCACTAGAGAAAGGGGGAGGGAGCACTGCGGCTTAGTGGGGAAAGCTACTATCCTGTATGGACACAGGTTAGAGTCCCAGCTGTTCCGCTTCAACTCCCAGCTAAAGTACTTGAGAAAGTTGCAAATAGATGGGCCCTCATGCTTGGGCTCCTGGCTTTGGATTGGCCCAACCCTGGATAGTGAACCAATGGGTGGAAGATCTCTCAGCCTCTCCTGTGTAACTCTGTCAGGCATGGCAGAAGGGAGGATGGATCTAGAGGAAAACTGGGTTTTGGATCTCAGGAGCCAAAGGAAGAGAGAAAAGCAGCCTGAGTGAGCTAACTGGGGAGTTCTGGTGGAAAGACCACAGTGACTGCGGATCAGGAGGCGGGGCCCTGAGAGGGCACAGGGCCACAGTCAGGAATAACGTGGTGCCTTACAAGCTTTGGGGAGAAGGTGATTGGGGAGGAAGCTCCTTTTCCCAGGGGCACTGGCTTTGGGCACCTTTGATGCCCGTTTGGCAGCTCGGGGCTGCGGAGCCCGCGCCGGTCAGCGGCGATCGCTAGGTGGCGGCCGTGGCTCAGGGAGCTCGGCCTGGACCTGGACCTCCCAGTGCCCAGCGTTTCTGAGACCTTAACCTTTGTCGTGGAGATCCACCCTTTTCCTTCGGCCCTCCCACCTTCCTCCTCCTCCTCCTCGGGTGTTGTCGTTCCACATTTGAATTTTGGCGGGGCTCAAGGGAAAGCGGAGGCCATGCACTTAAGAGGTCCCGGATACACCCCCTATGACATCATTCCCAGCTGGAAAAAGAAAAGCCATAAATGAGCTGCCCAGTAGACAGAGGATCAAAATAGGGAAAAGCGAGGCAAGGTTCCAAACACGAGCACTCGGGAAACCTGTAGAGAAGTCGTCCGAGACGCGGGCGGGGCGACGGGCTCCAGGGAGCAGCAGGTGTCCGGTGCCAGCATCGCCAGCCCTGCGGAGCTTGAAACTGCCCAAACCACGCATTGGAGAAACTGGCCCGCTGGGTGCTTCCCAGAAGCACCGCCAGGGCCAGCGCTGCTTTGAAAGTGACCTGGAAAAACACCAGGACAGTTCCCAACGTGGTGGGAGGGTTGAGTGAGGTTCAATTTGGTCAAAGCCCCTGCCCTCCTAAAAGATGTCCATGGCTGGTGTATTCTATACTAACTGCGTTAGTGTGAGTTTTCAGGTTTCTCTTTGCTTTCCGGTTTTGCTTTATTTTCTTTTTTTCCTTTTTTGCAGATGCCAGTGCCCAGTGCATTCTCATACTTACTCCCAAGGTAATCATGATACACGCTGTATTTTTTGCCAGTCACAAGTTCCACTCCCACAGCTAATGTTTACGACACATTATGGACAAGGGTGAAGCAACAAGATCATGTTGTTGAAAACAGTTACCTTTTCTCTGTGAAACTGAAAATATGCTGCTTTCCCAGGCCATAAACAGGGAGCTGGTAAGTGGACCAGCCGGAACATGACCTGGTTCCCATACGGGATCCCAGCACTGTAACATGGAGGATTAGGCAATCAATCCATCACACTGGGCCCAAAGAAAGCTACATTTTGTGTTTATGTATGAGCTTGAGAAATGAAAATATCTTACTGTGACAAATTATGGGAAAAAAAACTTATTTCAAATAAATTATCACCATTGCTATAAGAAATATAAACAGAACTCCATCTACAGCCATACCACCCTGAACGCGCCCCATCTGGTCTGATCTCAGAAGCTAAGCAGGGTCGGGCCTGGTTAATACTGGATGGGAGAAATACAAACAGAACTCCAATTAATTTGTTTATTAATAATTGTACTCTTAGCAATAATCCAACTCTAGAATCCATCCATTCAAAAGCATTTTTTACGGGCTGGTGCAGTGGCATAGCAGGCATCTTATGTGATTCTACTCCCGGCTATTCTACTTCCAATCCAGCTCTCTGCTTATGGCTTGAGAAAGCATTGAAATATGGCTAAAATTCTTAGGTTTCTGCCCCCACCTGGGAGACCCAGAAGAAATTCCTGGCTCCTGATCAGCTCAGCCATCTGCTGGTTCACTCCCCAAATGACTGCAATGGCCAGAGCTGAGCTGATAAACAACCAGAGCTTCATTGGGTCGCCCAGAGAGGTGCAGGGTCCCAAAGCTTTGGGCTGTCCTTTACTGCTTTCTCAGGCCACAGGCAGGGAAGTGGGGCAGCCAGAACAGGAAACAGCACCTAAATGGTATGCCAGCACTTGAAGGTAGAGTATTAACTAGTTGAGCTATTGTGCAGGAGCCCCAAGAAAATGTTTTCAATGACTTTTTCACAAATCAGCATAACGTTAATATTTCAATCTAGCTTCAAACTAGGAGTTTTTATTTTTTAATGTTTACTTACTTTTATTTGAGTAGCAGAGTGAGGAAAAGAAAGAGATATTCTGTCCACTAATTCCCTTCCCAAGCATTGCTATCACCACTGAGCCAGGTGGGAGCCAGGAATCATCTACACAGACTCCAACATGAGGGGCAGTGGCTCAGGTACTTGAACAACCCTCTGCCGTCTCCCAGGATGCACATTAGCAAGAAGTCTTGACTTGACCTGACACTCCAATTTTGGAAGTAGGTATCCCAGGTGGTGGCTTAACCTACTATGCCGCAATGGCTGTCAAGGTATTTTTCAAATGTTTACTCATTTATATATTTGAAAGAGAAAAAGAAAGAACATTCTCATCTATTGTTTTACTCCCCAATTGCCTGCAAAGGCCAGGGCTAGGCCAGGCCGAAGCTGGTAGCCTGGAACTCCATCTGGGTCTCCCATGTGGGTGGCTTATCACTGCTGCCTCCTACAGTATGCTTTAGCAGAAAGCGGAAATCAGGAGTGGAGCTGAGACGCCAACTGGGCAGTCCATCATAGGCTGCAGGGCTCCCGACCCGCAGCTTCACAAGGCTGAATGCTCACCCCATAAAAGGCAGGGTCTAATTTTAATTTGATGTGCACAGTGAAACCCAAAAAATGTGTTTTAGAAAAGTCTTCAAAGGAAGTGTTGTGTTCGCTGCTCTATTTTACTCCAAAGACCAGTGGCAATTTGTTATTGACTAACATTATTTCTGCTGCACTCTTAAAACCTTCTCTGATGTCAATTTTTACATTTCTAGCTCCTGGACTCTCACCTTCTGGGAGAACAACTGATTATGCCTTTGAGGTAGATTCAATCAATTCATTGTTTTATGGGTAGCTCATGTTTTGCTACAGTTTATTTTAAATCTGTTATTACTTGATGTTTCACAACCTGCATTTGATCAGGTTCTTTGTTATAAGATAACCTCTTAGGATAAGGCAGAACTAGTCTTCTGAGACCGTGAATAAATATCTCAAATACTGTCTTCTGTATAGCCACTAACACAGTGAAACTCCAATGTATCTGTGTATGTTATGTGGTAAATGTTTAGTTTTCTAATTGTATAACAATGCCAAAAGACGTCAAAGAAGCCTTCTGAAGCAAAAGGAAGAGCTAATTCTGGTACATTTTTATCATACTGTAATTGCATAATTAAATACAATTAATTATTTCAATCCCTGTGTCCGCTTGGTCCTGAAGTCACAAAGAGAAATGTCACCGGGAGCAGACCAGGGAAGGCCACTGCCAAGTTCACCCAGCAGGCAGGCCCCACCTGAAGGGTGCGCCGTCCACCTGGCTGCTGCCCTATGGAAAGGCAGCTCCAGTGTTTCCAGTTCACTCAAGAGACAGAAATTAGGATAGCCATATTCAATGTTGCAATTCTTGTTTATTTGTTTTTAAGGATCATTAGCCAATACAAAAAGAAAAAACAAATTTAAGCATAACATGAATCCAGTAGAAACATTTTAGGTCAAATTAACCTATTTCTATCAGTATAAAAACTCTTACATTAACTCTAATCTTTAATAAGTCATGTTTCTGTTCCCGGGGCCTTCCACAGTGACTAAAAGATAGGCATTCAGCAGTGTTGGTTGAATGGGAGGCAGTTGAAGGAAGGGTGGGGGGGGAGGGGAAGAGAGAGAGGAAGGTTAAATGGATGGGTGGATACATAGATAACTAAATGGACAAAAAAATACATGGAAGATACAACTACATTTCAAATCAGAAAAGTAAAACATTTGATAGTTAATGTGTAAATAGAGAAAGGTAGCCTCTGAAAGCTGAGGGGACAATTTTGAGAGTTTTGGGTGTATTTGGGAAGAGAGTACAGCAGTACCCCTCTGCTCCCTTATCCTTTGGGGATATGTTCCAAACCCTCTGTTGATGCCTAAATCCATGAATAGTAGCAAACTGTGTATGTGCTATATTTTGTCTATGCATACCCACTTATGAAAAAGTTAAATTTATAGCTGAGGCAGAGATGGTATAGTTCAGTAAGAGATTAACAATAATTTACCACAGATCTTTGCAATCTTAGCATAAAATATTTTATTTGCTATCGCGTCAAAAACTTTCATCTTTGTCACCTAAAAGATGTATTTTACAGCTTCCCCTTGACATATCCCAATTGCTGACCTCACATTGGGGCCATTATTAAGTAAAATAAGGGCACTAGCCCTGCAAAACCTGGACAGTGGATCTGGTAACCAAGATATCTGCAGGTAGTGTATCCCAAGAAGAATGGTGTACAGTTTACAACTGATGAATCATTCACTTCTGTTGTGTGCCGCTTCATATTTTCAGACCATAATTGACTGCAGGCCACTGCCAGCACAGAGAAACTCCAGAGAAGGGAGGGCTATTGTAGTTCCAATGTGACTGGAACCAAGGTTTGCTTAAAGATGTGTGGTGAGTCCGAGGCCAGTTGAAGACTATCCCAAGGAGCAGACCCTTTATTCTCTAAGCAGTGAGAAACAAGTTCAGAATTCAGAAATGGAGCAGCCAGCTCCCCATTACCCCATATCCCTAAATATTTTATCTTTTTTCCAGATGGCTGTCTCAAATATTAGATATGGAGCAGGAGTTACAAAGGAAGTGGGCATGGTAAGGATTTGAAATGTCCTCAGTCTCCTACTGCAAATATTAACTACTCTGTAAACAAGTGCTAGCTGGCTACAATTGAATCCACTATTGCAAAAACAACATCGACTGTTAGCTTTGCACAAAGGGTCTATCTTCTTTTTGTAGGACCTACAAAACATGGGGGCTAAAAATGTTTGCTTAATGACAGACAAGAACCTCTCCCAGCTCCCTCCTGTCCAAGTGGTTATGGATTCCCTGGTGAAGAATGGCATCAGCTTCAAGGTTTATGACAATGTGAGGGTGGAGCCCACAGATGCGAGGTATGCCTGCACTGTTGCTGTTACTTTAGGTAGAAGCCCACACATTCTGCTGTTGAAACCCTGCCCCAGGCCTTATTTAATGCCAGGGCAATTTGTTTCTGGAAGAAAAAAATGTGACATGGTGGTTCTCATTTTCCCTTCTCCAAGCTTCATAGACGCTATTGAGTTTGCCAAAAAGGGAGAGTTTGATGCCTATGTTGCCGTGGGCGGCGGCTCCACCATGGACACCTGTAAAGCTGCTAATCTGTATGCATCCAGCCCCGGCTCTGACTTTCTGGATTATGTCAATGCCCCCATTGGGAAGGGAAAGCCCGTGTCCGTACCCCTGAAGCCTCTGATTGCAGGTAAAGACCATTGGCCTATTTGTCTTGCACTGGACAAAGTGCACCAGGAAAATATGTAAGCTCGTACTTCTAGGGTTCACACAAGGTCTCAGAGGAATTCATGCAAAATGCACATCATGACGTTCAGGACTTTTTTCACTTTGCACCAAAATAAACTTATCTTAATTCCATTTTTCCATGAGCTTTTGAAAGAAACCTTGCATATTTCCAAAAACTTTTTGGCTTTTTCATTTCAATCAGTGTCTTGTTTGGAGACCAAAACAGAAATGAGTTCATTTTAAAATTCTGATCTTTATTGCATAGTGGGATATATTTTGGGGCCCAGCGTGGGGCGGATCAAAAGCTCCAGGAGGAGGGGACAGTCTTATTTAAACGTGACCAAATGCCCCCTTGGCAAGTTTGTCCCTACAGCTTTCTCCGTGTCTCCTTTCACTATTCACTTTGGAATTCACTGTTTTCTCTGTGATGTTAACCCTTTTCTTCAACATTATGGTTCTCCTGCTGACCTTGACTTTGTCTTTTGCCTGGGACATGTGACCAGGATGGCCATTTCGCTCTTGGTGACATTCACTTCATGGCTGCCCAGAGCACAGCCCTGCAATTTCCGAGAGTAACTTGTGTGTTCCATGGGGGCACCTCATGATTTTCTGGTCATTTCTTCCTTTGTCTTCTTCTCTTTTTTTAAAATTTATTTATTTTTATTGGAATGGTGGATATACAGAGAGGAGGAGAGACAGAGAGGAAGATCTTCTGTCCAATGGCTCACTCCCCAAGTGACCGCAACAGCTGGAGCTGAGCCAATCCGAAGCCAGGAGCCAGGAGCTCTTCCGGGCCTCCCACACAGGGGTGCAGGGTCCCAAAGCTTTGGGCCGTCCTCAACTGCTTTCCCAGGCCACAAGCAGGGAGCTGGATGGGAAGCAGGGCCGCCAGGATTAGAACCAGCGACCATATGGGTTCCCAGCGCATGCAAGGTGAGGACTTTAACCACTACACTATCGTGGCGGGCCCATCGTTTGGATTCTTATGTCTGAATGTCCATTGCTGTTTAAAGTTTTATAGTTAAAATGCATTACCGTTAACTGGGAAATGTGCTTTCTTTAAAATTACATCGTCTCTCTTATCCCCTCTCCCATTACATTGAGGGGGTCCAAAGAGCAGCGAGCGATGATGGACAGCTTTGACCTGAATGAGAGACCAGCAGGGGGCAGCATAAGTGGGGCATGGCAAATGGACCCCTCTGGTGAAACTGTGTGAGCACCACACCGAGGGGTGACTAAGTGAGGTACTCCACTGAGCTACAAAACCACAGAGGCGCCAAGGCAGAGCTTGTCCCAGTGCTCGCTGCCAAGCAGGAATAAAGAAGTCTTTTAGAGACAGCAAATAGGGCTTTGCTTACCAGAGGGGCGGGGCAGCCTGCATTTGCACCCTAGCTGTAACTGCTTAAACTCTGGCCTTTGAGGGGCCGAACGTTTGCAGAGCTCGTCCTCACCGGGGACACGGATATGTGTATGATTAACATGCACATGTGTTAATGTGAACATGGACATTATGCCTGCATGTTAGCACTGAAACAGATACTCCATACATATTAAACACACACGCATGTTAGCGTAGATACAGATAGTACACATTAAATGCACATGTGTGTGCTGATACAGATACCATATATGCTAAATACATCCTTACATGTTGCTTCAGGGATGGACACCATGCATGTGTGCTAACAGAAGTACAAAGTCACCCATAAGAAGTACGTATGCATGCTAACACAGAGATCATGCATATTAAACACATGTACACATTCATGAAGCAGATACTGACGTTATACATGTTAAACATGCGTGTACATTAATATGAACATGCATCAACATGTCTGTTAACTATGTGTGTGCTAAAACAGATATAGACCTTCCCCCATGCATGTTAGTGCGGACACAGACTCCAACTGTGTGAGGCTCCTGTGCATGGGCATACACATGCAGACGTCAGGTGAGGACCATCCTCAGCCAAACCTCCTTCTGTAACTCTGTTCCTTATTTCTGAGATGGAGTGAAGTATCTCCACTGACCTTTACTTAATGCTGTTATTGAAGTTAATATTATTTTGTTCAAGTCCCAACAACCTCAGGAACTGGGAGCGAGACCACTGGGGTTGCCATCTTTGACTATGAACACTTGAAAGTAAAAACTGGTAAGGATGTTTGCCTTTTTTTTTTCATTAATTTCTTTTCTTACCTTTAGTCTTCACCCCTTTTCTTTAACCCTAGTTTTTAAAAACCAAGCAGTTCTAGAAAGGGCATGTACATGTGGACACTTTAATAGGAAGTAACCTAATAAACTACTTTCTGAGAATTAGCTTCAAAAGCCTGTTGAAATGCCATATCTCCCCCCCTTTTTAATTGAGAACCGAAGACATAGTGACAAAAACCAACAGAGAGAATTCTCATCTCCTGGTTCATTCCTCAAATGCCCACGACAGCTGACAATGGCCGAGGCTAAAGCCTAGGGCTGGAAACTCAATTCCCCTCTGCCATGTGAGTAGCCAGAACCCAGTTATTTGACCTATCACCAGTACTTCCCAGATATGCATGAACAGGAAGCCAAGAATTGTAGCCTAGCATCAAATCCAGCTTGTACATTAGCACTCTGGAATTTAGCAGTGAACAAATAGGCCTTGATTTGCAGTGTTTGCTCCTTTCTGAGTTGTAATCCTCCCACCATGCCCAATGACATCAAGATGCAGAGGTTGGGGGGAGATACCTACACTTGGCTCTTGGAATCTAGTAGGAGCTAGCTCCAGAATGTCAGCAAATCACCCAGTTTCTGACTCCACATCTCTTTCTGTTGTTGCATTCTGTCTCCCTACGTGAGAATGAACATTTGTTCATATTGTTATTTTCTGGAATAATGTATTTGCCTGAAGATATTTAATATTTTTTTTTTGAATGGTGCCAATACCTTTAGCCTCAACTGAAAATCCTGATGTTTCAGGCATTGCTTCAAGAGCCATCAAACCCACACTGGGACTGGTTGATCCTCTGCATACCCGCCACATGCCTGCCCAGGTGGTTGCCAACAGTGGCTTCGACGTGCTCTGGTAAGTTCTGGTGCCTTACAGAGAGGTTTTTTCAGTGCCATGTCTGTGGACAGTGTTGGACAGCTAGAGCGTTTGATTAGCTCCCACTGCTCACTGCTTCACTGTACCCCTCACTTTGACCTTCCACCCTTACTACGTGAAAATGTTCAAGTTATAAAGGTTGATGACAAGGTGAGGTCCAGTGTGGGACATGAACCTAATGTGCAGCAGAGGCACAGCTGACGGAACAGCTCAGCCAGGCACATGGTTTCTCAACCACATCACCACCATCTGCCTTCATGATCACACTAACCCAGGAAGGCACAACACTGCCCCAAGGAAAATGGTGGGAGAGGGAACTGGCACCACGTAGCACCCACCTGGACATGCACGGTGTCAGCCCTTCAGTCCTGCCCCAAAACTCTGTGCCGCACAAACTGTCATCTTATTGAAAACAGAAAACTGGGTTTGAGAGCTTTAGGGATGGAGCCAGATTCCTTGCTTGCTCCCCTGGGTTTGGCTGTGACATGCTAATGGCTTCCTAGTCAGGATCCCATCTGGGCCTCAATGCAAGCCATTACCTGCAGCAGCCTCTGGGGGTTCCATGGGCGCTGCACATATACCATGCCCCAAACCCCCCTATTTCATCCATGCGTGCATGCAAGCATTTTCACATCTTCACATCTCTGAAATCAGGATATACCTCAAAATTGGTAGCATGGCAGCACTGTTTTTTGTTTTTTTTTTTTACGATGCACTTTATAGTTGACATTATCTCTTAAATCTGATGACATTTGGTAATTCTCTTACCGCATACCTGTTGCTTCTCCTCCCCTCATCCCTGAGCTCAGGAAGCAGCCAGACTCACCATGAACAGCCGCCTTCACTCATGCCTCATCCAGCCTCTTTGTCCTGCTCCAGGTGCTCCCCCATCTGCTCCCTCACCTTGAGCTGCCTTGTTTGTCCCAGCTCCCACTATTGCAACAGTGTCCTTATCTGTGTCCCCGACTCCTTTTCATCACATAGTCCTTCCAGCACCTCTCCATACTGGCCCCAGTAGGGTTTCAGGTTGCAACATGACCAAAACACACACACACAAATCTACCTTACAAGTCTGTGGTTTTCCATACCTCCCACCTAAAGGCCAAACTGCTTGGGCCCTAGAATCTCCCTGGTGCTCAGCTCTTCATCTGCGCAGAGAACACGTCTTTCAATTCCACAGGCGCTCTTGCTTCTGAATGGAACCTGTGCTGGCCTGTCCCCTCACTGGGTACAACTGACCACTTGTCCTTTGCTCTGCCCCCTGGGTGGCCTGTACATTGCTCCGTGGTCACATGCGCCTCTACAACACTGCCCTGTGAGCTGGGTGAAGACGGAGCCATCTCACTCTCTTCTCTAAGCTCTGTTCCTGAACATGATGACTGTCACTGCATAAAAACTGAATTATTTCCACTGAATGAAAGCTCACGTGATTAGGAGAGGACAGAGTTAGTTAACATGCATATCCACTCTGTCCACATCGGTGGTCTGCTCCTCATGACATTAGGCTACCTGCCTCAAGACCTGAGAACAACATTGTGTCCCATCACTACTCAGGACAATTCTGCCAGGCCTTTGATGAGCCGTCCAATAAAGTTGAGAATGAAAGAGACAGAGGAGGAACCTCTGTAACTATAGCTATATGATAAATACACTGTGTGCCAAACAGTCCCCTACAAATGAATGACTCATAGTCCCCAAATCTCCAGTGTCAGTGAAAAGGTGGGAGCAGGCCCCTCTGAGTAACCCTGTGGGAGACAACAGCTAGCCCCAGGAGGCTGCGCTTCAGTGTCCTAAAGAGGGAAGATGGCCATGTTTACACCTTTGAGCCAACTGCCCTGGTCAGCCTCCTTCTGCCTCTGACTATAAGCTGGCCATTATCAGGCTTTCCTGCCAGGAGCGCAGGCGCTGAAAGACTCAAGTGTCCATCCCTCAGCAGTTACATTTCCTGTTGTAAATCGGTAACCTGAAGCCCTGATTTTATTCATAGCTTCTGGAAGCTCAGCTCAGCAAGCGAGTTGCTCCCCCTGCTTCCCACCACCCCACCCCGGAAACAGAGCCATTCTTGGATTCAGACTCTTGATGCATCCAGATGTAAAGCAAGCAGAGGTCAGGCTCGGGACCTGGTGGGCTCACAGCCACCCTGGTCAAAAACACCGTAGTACATTTAATGTCAATTTGGCTTCATGAATTTCTCTGTAAACAATCAATGGTTGCTGCAGAAATGAGACTGAATGGGGAAAGTCATCGCGATCTTGGTGCTAAATGGCATCCCCACGATAGAATTAATGTGGCTTTGTGTCTGAATGGAGAGAGGAAAAAGACACCACCCTCAATCTGTGTTATTTTGATATTTCTCATCAGCCATGCCCTGGAGTCCTACACTGCCATTCCCTACCATATGCGGAGCCCCTGCCCTTCCAATCCCATCATGCGACCGGCATACCAGGGCAGCAACCCCATCAGCGACCTTTGGTCAGTCCACGCACTGCGGATTGTTGCTAAGTACCTGAAGAGGTAGGTTGGTCCTGGGGGCGTGGCCGTGGGAGGGATAATCACATCTGCCCTCATATCAACCTGACATGCCTGATCCCCAGGAACTCTGAGTACATCTGCTCGCCAGAAAATCAGACAAGGGTCATTGAGGAGGGCCAGACACCAACATCCCCTCAAGGGATCAGAAGGATCGGGAGGGAGGAAGGAAGGAGCGGAAACGGGGTCCCTCAGTCTGAAAAGATACAGCCAGAGAACCAAACAGGAGCCTCTAGTTTATGAAGGATGCAAATGGAGTCCGTGGATGCTTGTTCATAAAGCTGCCAAAAGCGAGCTGGGGTGAAGGACTGTATCCTCAGCCAGTGGGCTAGCCAGGATAGAAATGAGAGCCCCATCAGCAGAGGTTGGCTGGATCCATGCAGGCGCCGCCAGAAAGCACAAAGAAGTAACCTACTAAGCAAGTTCACAGGAACTGCCTTGAGGAAGTGAAGGTGCAGACAGTGCTGTACAGGGAGATAAAAAGGATGGAAAATGCAGAATGATTCTTAAAAGCCTTTGAAGATTGTAAGACTACAAACATATGTGCATATTATCTTTATAATCATGGGCTATCAGAGAGCAAACAACAGGCTCCTGCAGGAATCATGCTGCCTTTGGAGACGAGTGCCAACACCTGCAACATGAAAACGCAGGCAAAGTGAGACTCGTTTTTCTACAGGTCATCATTCTACCAAAAAAGTTGGTGGAAAATGCGTAGAATGAAAAAAAACTAGGCAGTTTTCAAACTTTTTTTGCACCTTTTAATTTGGTTTTTCCACAAATACTTTGAAGTACCCTCATATTTACATATAGTATGGGGAGATGCCATCGAGCAGGTAGACCAACACATGGGCCCAGTACCTTGCAATGCAGTGCGAATACACGTGCTGCAGTAAACTGTGTGCATATTTGAGGGGTTTGAGGCAAAGGGAAGTTTTTATAGGTAAAATGGAAAGACTTGCTTTTTTTTCTTAAGATTTTTTTTCTTATTGGAAAGGCAGCTTTACAGAGAGAAAGAGAAACTGAGAGAAAGATCTTCCATCCACTGGTTTACTCCCCAAATGCCCATAACAGCTGGAGTTGAGCCAACCCAAAGCCAGGAGCTCATATGGGATGCTGGTGCTTGCAGGGGAAGGATTAACCAATTGAAGCATCATGCTGGGCCCATGAGAAGATGTATATAAAGTATTTTGAAACAATCCTTGGCTATGGGGATCAGTAACAAGGGTAACCATCAGCCCGAGGATGAACAGGAAGTTGCTGGGCGGGTGCCCTCATAGATATATTTTTATGTGAGATGTGCTAGTCTTCGTGCAAGGTTGAGTTTTGTCAGAGTATGCCATGACAGTTCTCATAGTCAGGCACCCACTCATGAAATCCCCTACTTCACAATCCCCCGGTTTATTATATTTTTGGTTAAGAGTTGACACAGGTGACACCATTTTGATTCCATAATTTCACAAAGTGAACAGAGGTAATGGGTAACCAGACTGACAGGAACAGAATGTTTGGACAGAAGTGTGTGAGATGGACACAGGGCAGGCGGAAAGCACCATCCTCTGCCACTTCACCTTGTGATTTGCGGGGAGAAGGAGCTAATATAGGTCTTCTGGAGTAAGGCACAAATTACCAGCCATTTCAAATGAAAGAAGGGGGGAAAAAAAGGCTGTGATACCCTTATGTCATAACAGAAACCCTTTCGCAGGGTAAAGACGCATCAAGAAACCAAGCCCAAGTGGGCTGGCTTCAATGTCTTCAGGCTTCCTCCCTGGGGCAGTTTCCAAGCAGGAAAGTGTGCAGGAAGCCTGAGCCGAATTTCCTAGGGGCTTTTGAGCATTTGCTTGTCCAAAGTGATGCTGAGGACACACAGAGCAAAAGAAAAAAAGATTGGCCGAACAATAACATTCCCCTTCCACACATTAGCGTGAGTACAGGGTTTCTATGGGTTCCCAAAGGGGCCTCAGGGGGCTGTGATTTGGGGCAGTCACAGAAAAAGGGCCAGGTGGGCTGGGTTTGTCCTACAGCCAGTCCCAGGGGAGTTGGGGCTCACTGCAGCCCTCCTTGCCCTGTGTGTTCTGAGAATGTGTTTTTTCCTGGTTCATACACGGCAGCCATCAAGGTCCTTGACAAATGAAGAAGAAGAATGATTCTCGAGGACTTGCTAGAGCAGCTCTCACCATCCAGGGATCCAGTCTTTGCCTCGCCCACACTTCCATATCGCAGGAGCAGCCTGACAGTGTATTTATTATGCTTCTGCTAAACCCATTGATGAGAAAATATATTGCCCTTCAGTTTTCATTTAGAAGACAAGATGTCAGTTGAATAACTTGCCTAATTTTTCTTCCTGGGTAGCATTAACATTTCCTGTTTTTTTTTTTTTTTTTTTTTCAGATCTTGCCCTAAGGCAGCTCCTTATTCAGTAGAAAATGCCAGTGTTGACATGTTATTGTTAAGTATTTATATCATCCACAGGGCTGTCAGAAATCCCGATGATCTTGAAGCAAGGTCTAATATGCACTTGGCAAGCACTTTTGCTGGCATTGGATTTGGAAATGCTGGTGTTCATCTGTGGTGAGCAAATTTGAGATTTTGTTGTTTTGCTTAAGGCATTGCTGTCAGTTTAGTAAAGCAAGCAATACATTTTAAATGTTTTATAGAGGAAGAAATTGAACTTTAGGTCCCTAAATGTTTTCCTAATTCAAATGTGGTCTATTGTGTCATGGGTTTTCTTTTAATAACAGGTTTTCAAGCTACAAGTCATGTACCGTACAGGTCACATTTTTAAAATGTACAATTGAATGATTCTTAGTATTTATACCATTATCTAACCATCACAACTAATTTTAGAGCCCTTTTTTCAGCCTCTAAAAGAAGTTTATACAACTAGCTGTGATCACTATTTCCCTCAATATTAACCAATCTACTTCCTATGTTGGTAGATTTCTCCATTCTGGAAATTTCATACGATCCCATTATACGTAGTGTTCTGTATCTGCCTTGTTTTACATAGCGAAGTACTTGCAGGGTTCATCCATGTGTCAGCGCTTCATTCCTTTTTACTGCCAGATAACATTTCAGTATTTTGGATATACCACACTTGACTTAACCCTTCATCAGTTGAAGGACATTTAGGCTACCATCATGTTTGATTGTTATGAGTAATGTTCTGAACATTCAGGTGCAAGTTTTTGTATAGACAGATGTTTTCATTTCTGTTGTTGGATACATAAGAGTGAAACTGCTGAGTCCTACAGTAACTCTGTGTTTAAATGTTGAGGAACTGCCAATTGTTTTCCATAGCTTCTGTACCATTTTCTGTTCCCACCATCATGGATGAGAGTTCTGATTGCTCCATAGCCTCACCATGTGATGTAAATTTTTAAAACCTCAAAAGCAAAAATTTCCCCTTAATCTCTAACCAATAGAAAAGGATCAGAATATTTGCAATAGCTAAATTTTATAATTGTGACTTAAAACCAGTGACCTTTGACACTTAAGAGCAATCTTTGGGGGTAGTACTGTAGTATACCTAGTTAAGCCACCATCTGCAGTGCCAGCATCTCATCTGAGCATCAGTTCAAGTTCCAGCTGTTCCACTTCTGATCTAGCAACCTACTATCTGCCGTGCCTGGAAAATAGCAGGAAGTAGTCTAAGTACTTGAGCCCCTGCATGCATAGAGAATACACAGCTAAAGCTTCCGGTGCCTGCTTCAGTCTGGTCCAGCCCTGGACATTATTGCAGTCATTTGGGGAGTGAACCAGCAGATAAAAAATCTCTTTCAGTGCTTCTCCTTGACTCTGAAACTCTGCATTTCAAATAAATAAATAAATCTTCTTTTAAGTAAAAAAGAAAAAGTAATCCTTGTCTAGGGCAGGTGCTATGAAATGGCATCCTGTCCAAGGCTGATAGGAGCGTTAATTGGTAACATCTCTCCAACATGTAACTGACCAAAGTACAACCCAGAGCAAGAAAACATTTACAACATTTGACCCACTAATACACTTCCAGGAATCTAGCCTAAAGAAACATCCATGGCTTTGCTAAAATTATTTCCTTATAAGGATATTCACCTAAGTGTTATTTATAACTGAAAATAAATGTGTAAGAAACCTAAATTTCCAATATTTTGGGAACAGTTAACCATAGTACAGTAAATAATGGATAAAATATGCACATTGAAAATAGTGCTTTTGAACAGAAAAATCTCATAAGAAAATATTTTCAAGGAATATCAAACAAAAACAACATATAAACCAAATACACATATACAATGTGATCATAAAGTTGGTATCACATCATGAAAAAGCATTGGGCAATAATTTTGGAAGTAAAAGAGGAAAAGTAGTTTTCAAACTACCCAGGAACTCAAAAGAGCCAATATTTTCCAGTTGGGAACACCTTTTTTTGAACACACATTCATATAGTTTACCAAAACACTTTGTCCATAAAATGTAAAAATTTTGCTGAATAAACACAGAATTACCCAGAAATACACATTAAAAGTTTACAGTACTGTCAAATTCTGTTTTCAATATAAATAGATCATCGTGGGCCAGTGCAGTGGCTCAGCTGCCTAATTTCCTATCTCCAAGTGCAGCATCCAATATGGGTGCCAGTTCATATCTTGACTACTCCACTTCCCATTCAGCTTCCTGCTTGTGGCCTGAGAAAGCAGCAGAGGATGGCCCAAAGCCTTGGAACCCTGCAACTACATGGAGAATCAAAGAAACTCCTTGCATCAGAGAAATTCACCTCTTGCCGTTTAGGCCATCTGGGGAGTAAACTAGTAGATGGAAGATCTTTTTCTCTGTCTCTCCTCTCTATAAATTTGCCTTTCCAACAAAAAAAAAAAAATAAAATAAAAAAAATAAAGCATCAAAAGTTAATGGAAAAAAATAGAATAAAAAGAAGTTTATTTTGGTACAAAATAATCTTGAAATCTATAAAAAAAATTTAAAGATTGGTTTACTTATTTGAAAGTCAGAGTTACTGAGAGAGAGAGGGAAAAACAGAGAGAGAGAGAATCTTCCATCCTCTGGTTCACTCCCCAAGTGGCTACAGTGGCCACAGCTGAGGCCAGCCAAAGCTGTAACCTTCACCTGGGTCTCCAACAAAGGTCTCCCACATCTTTCACTGCCCCTCCCAGGATATTAGCAGGGAACCTAATGAAAAGTGGAGCAGCCAGGATACCAACCAGCACCCAAATGGGATGCTGGCATCATAGGTAGTGGCCTTACTAGCTATACCAAAGCACCAACCCTCAGATAATTTCTAAATGTTTTTTTTTTTTTTAAGAGAGAGACAGATATAGAAAACTCCCACTTGTTGCTTCACTCCCTGAATGAGCTTGAACTAGGACTGGACCTGAGCTAAGGCTGGAATCAGAAACACAATGTAGCCCTCCCACATGGGTGGCGAGAATGCAATTGTTCGAGTCCTCACCACTGCCTCCCAGGATCTGTATTAGCAAGAAGCTAGAGACAGGAGCTAGAGCTGGGAATCAAACCCACTAGGCTAAAATCTCATTTCCATAGTGTTTGTGATACATATTTTCATAAACTCTTTCAAAATTCCTCACATTAATTATAGCATGTTAATTTTTCATGTTTGTCTTTTGAGTTATCAAATGAACTTAATTTTTCCTATGAGTTCACTGCAAATTCAAGAGAATATAAAAAAATTTTCAATAAAAACAAAAACTATGATGCTTTTTTTTTATGACAATTGGACCTAAATAAATCCTCAAGGTGGAATTCAGGCAAAAGAAGTCAGTCTAGAGTTAACGGACATTGCCCTTCAGATTGCTGGTAGGCATTTATGATTCTACTTGCTTAATACAGTACATTTGGAAGGACCTGTCAGTTGTTGAGACAGATCATTTTTTGAGCCAGCTTGCATGTCATTGAATGACATTAGTGATCATTGAAATTTGAACATTTCAGAAGTTGTATTGATGCACACACTAACCATCAAATATAAGGATATATATATATAGCTCTTCCTATCCCAAAGAAAACAGTATGTGTAACTTGAATTTTGTTATCTGCATATCAGTGTAAATTTTTCTTTCTCTTCTAGCCATGGGATGTCTTACCCAATTTCAGGCTTAGTGAAGACATACAAAGCCAAGGATTATAATGTGGATCACCCACTGGTGGTAAAGATAATAACAGTACATTTTTAAATTAAATCCTAATGTCTTCAAATTTTTGTAAGTATGTTTGTTGATTCTCAACTGTTGGGTGTACAGAGTGAAGCTGCTTGGTAGCTAGGCTGTGCAGGAAGAACAGCTTTGCCTCGGTTTCTCCACAGCCTCATGGCCTTTCTGTGGTACTCACCTCTCCTGCCGTGTTCACGTTCACAGCGCAGATGTTTCCGGAGCGGCACCTGGAGACAGCGGAAATACTTGGTATGCATTGTTTCTCCTAAAACTTTTGCTGGGGTTATTATTATTATTATTATTAATTATTATTACTATTACTATTTGAAAGACAGAGTTTACAGAGATAGAGAGGTAGGGGAGAGACAGAGGGAATGATCTTCCATCCACTAATTTACTCCCCAAATGGTCACGTCAGCTGGAACTGGGCCAGCTAAAGCCAGGAGAAACCTCTTGCGGGTCTCCCATGTGGGTATCAGGGTCCAAATGCTGGGGCCATCCTCCACTGCCTGCCCAATGGCAGGGAGCTAGAGTGGAAGTGAAGCAGCCAGGATTCAAACTGCTGCCCATATGGGATTCAGGTGACAGCTTAACACCAGCCCTATGCTGAGATTACTTCTGAAGAGGAATCATGAGGGACAATACTCAACAGTGTTGCTTTAGGACAATTCAAGAAGATGTCAGTTGCTTGCTCCCTGTCCCATATGGCATTAAATACCGTGATGTCATGTTGTTGACGGTCTAGTAACGATGAAACAGAAGCAAATAGCAAATCTGTAAAGTTTGTAGTAATGCTCTTTCCTCTGCTTTCCCCCGCTGAGGAGAGGGCTGACTCTTGGTGCTCTTGGTGTACTGTTCATGTTATAGACAGCTCTGGCTATGTTTAATGTGATAATAAAGAAAATCTCAATCAGGAAACAAGAGTACATTCCCAATCATGGAGAATCTAAATAACTAGCGACTTTATAAAATGCCCAAGAGAGCCATCTTTTTGCTGTACGTTAGAATAAATAACATCTGTAAGTAAGATACACATGCTGCCTTTGAAATCTTACCAGAAATAAATCTTGATTCAGGAGCTCTTTGGTGGAAATTACATTTTGATGATTTATTGAAACAAGAACTCTTTTAGGTCAACATGAGTGTTGGATTCCCTTGCAAAATACCATGTTCCCCTGCTTGGGTTGAGGGTAGGAAGGGAAAGGCGAGAAAGAGTCCCTTATTATGCTGTAGCTGCAGCCGTTGGAGAGGCGCTTCCCAGGAATGAGGCCTGACCACAGATAGCCCTCCAGGCACTGCGCCCGCTCCCCGCTGCTTCTCTCTCTCTCTCTCTCTCTCTCTCTCTCTCTCTCTCTCACACACACACACACACACACACACACACACTAGCCACCACCTATTTGTGTGCTCCTGCCCGGGCCTCTGTGTGCTGGAAGGTTATTAACAGAAACCCAAGACAAGAAGGCTGAGTTTCCAGCATGAGCTGCAGGAAAACAGTGGCCGCTCAGCCAAGGATCTTGTGTCTCTTCCCTTTAGGATTGTAGGTGTTTGGATTCAGCTGCCTTGCAAATATGCCAACAGCATAAACAATGTGAAGCTCAAGTCAGAGGCTAGGTTTTGTGATAAATGGAAAGTTATAGAGAATGTCAAGTTCATGTTCCAGGCAACTTGCAACATGGCTGAAAATGCAGTGCCGCTGTTAGATATTATCTAGACTGGAAGAACTCACTAATTCTTGTGTAGGACCTTTTCATAGAATTCCATCCCTGCTTATTAAATAGTTTGATTGCCTATGTAATTTCAGATTTTCTTAGTTTTAGTTCTGTGTATTCTTGCGCGCGCTCTCTCTCTCTCTCTCTCTCTCTCTCTCTCTTTTTTCCTGATTCACTGCAAAAACCCAGCAGTTTTGAAAGTGTGTTTTCTAACAACAAACCTCCTAAGCCCCAGTTATGCTCCATTCCTCTAGTTCATCCAGATTGTAGTGCTTTTGTCCGGCAAGGTTTGCGCTGAATCGGGTGCTGCCCCAGTGAAGCCGGTGCCTGACTCTATTCATCCCTTTTCCTGGGGTGCTAAAGCAGTTCTACTCATACAAGGGAAAGGCTAAAACTCTTTTATTAATATGCTTCAGTGTGGAGGAGAACTGTACACTCTGATCTCTGAACACGGCCCTGGACCATGGCTGTTTGAACTACAGGTACATTTCGGAGGAGTTTCATGTGAGGCTCCTTTCTGTTTGTAGAGTGCTTAGCTGCTTGGCTGTGAAGTGTTTGACCAGAATAGATGAGCAGGGGAAGACAAGTTCATTTTCTTTGGAAACTTTCACTGTAAAACTGTTTGAAGGCAGAAGCCCAGGGCACTTCCAGATTGATATTTCTGTGTTTATGGGTATTAATTACTGAGGTAAAATTCTGCTCTTGGGGTTAGAGTTGTGGCATGTCAGGTTAAGCCACAGCCTGTAACACTGGCATCATATGGGCCAGGTTCAAGTTCCAGTTGTTCCACTTCTGATCTAGTGTCTTACCAATGCATCTGGGAAAGCAGAAGATTGCCCAAGTGCTTGAAACCCTGCACCTCTGTGAGACCCAGATGGCTACAACCTGACCCAGGCCGCCTTATTGCAGCCTTTGGAGAGTGGAAGATTCTGTCTCTAACTCTGCCTCTCAAATAAATATATCTGAAAACAAAAATTCCTGCCCTTACAGATCCTTACCCTTCGGCAACCTTCTTTCCGCTTTACCATCCTCATGATTACTACATTTAGCACGGTGTTTTCTGAGCGCCTCCATGTCCTTGGTTCCTTCTGCCCAGGTGTTCAGTACCACTTAGTGCTCACACTGCAACCCTCGGGAACAGAGCCCAAAAGGAAACATTCTTTTTCCTGGTCCCAAACAAATCATTTCTTGCCATACTCCTTTTCTTCTAGAATGCTGTGTTTCTAGATCCCTGTCTCACAAGGTGTTTGCAAAGAATGTCTTTTTTTTTTCTAGGTTGTTGCTGTGAGAAAAGACATTGAACATGTGCGCCTCTAGATGTCAGCAAACCCCAGACCTTGAAAACCACATGTGCTGTGTCCCGACACCAGCCTTCTTTCTTGGCCATTTCCTGGCTCTGCTCCTCTTCCCCACCACACAAGGGCCAAGCTTGTGGGTGCTGGAGGTCCCTGGGAAATCAAAGAAGCCACCCAGATGCCATGGGCTGCCCTGTCTTACAGAGGCTGTCCATGGCTGTGAGCCTGGCCCTACCCATGTCTCCTGATGCAGAGGTGCCCTTGGTCCTGGCGCTAGGGAGAGTCAGCTGATCTTGTGCCTGAACAACACCCAGAACCTACTGCTTCCTCATTCTCAACGCTTGGCGCTCTGTGTCTTCCAGGAGCAGACATCCGCACTACCAGGACCCAGGATGCTGGGCCAGTGCTGGCAGATGCGCTCCGGAAATTCTTATTCGATCTGAACGTTGATGATGGCCTAGCTGCCCTTGGTTACTCTAAGGCCGACATCCCTGCGTTAGTGAAAGGCACGCTGCCCCAGGTAAGAGACATGGTGTGTGTTTCATTCCCTGCTGAGAAAGCCAGAGCTTCCAGAAAAAGGCATGCACCATTCGGGTGTGTTAGGGGGATGGAAGTCCCTGGCAGTACTCAGGTCTTCTCAGCACCATGTGGTAGTTCTCCCCTTCCCTAGTGGTAAGAGCCAAGGCCCCTTTGCTATTATGTTCATCCATAAAACTGTGGCTCCCAGGGAAACTTTCTCAGTGCAGCTGAAAGGATCCTTTATGAAAATTCAGGGCAAGCCCACCAGTGGCTCTTGAGCTGTGACTCTATTTTCCCTGTTCTCCATTTCTATTCGTCCAAGGGCCCCTGTAAAAACTACATGACTGTGTTCCAAAAGAACCACTAGTACTATTTTCCATTGAGAAAGAAAAAAAAAGTTGCAGATCCTACTATTTTGTGAATAGGCCTGGTCTTTAAATCAAAGCTTTTACCAAAGTTGCTTCTAAATGAATTTGGGAGATTGTGTATTTTATACGTATCTGTGTCACTTTGGGTCTTTTTGATTTAAATATTGTCAGAGAAAGAAACGGAGCTGCCATCCTTTATTCAGTACAATCATAGTAGTTGAAAAGTGCCCTCTGCAAAAGCTTTGGTAAAGAGAATTGATTCTAACAGACCAAGGTCCTATTTCATGCAATTCACCGCCAAGGAGAGAGCTCAGAGCCATGAGCTCTGATTGGTGGATTGCATCATGCTCCATACCCTGAGAGATCTCTTATCTGCAAACAACGTAAGTAACCAACTCAAGCTAGCATCTTCTGCCCCACCTTATCAGTGGCTCCAATGTTCACCTCACTCACATGTAGAGGCAGGCGTTTGGCCTATTATCTAAGATGCCACCTGGGGTGCCTTCATTCCATGTCAGAGTGCCTGGGTTCAAGTCCCAGCTCCATTCCCACTTCCAGCTTTCTGCTAATTTGCAGTGTGAAAGGCAGCAGGTAAAGGCTCAAGTGCTTGGGGCCTTGCCATCTGTATGGCAGACTCAAGTGGAGCTCCTGCCTCGTAGTGGGTGGGGGTTTCTCCCTTATTCCTCTTTCTCCCTCTGTGTGTGTGCCTTTCAAATGAAACATTTTTTAAGAAGATAAAATCTATAAGATTGGATTCACAGACTTATATACTCTTATGTCCACAGGAACAAGGTAGGTAATCTCCACAGCAAAATAATTTAATTCAATAGGGAGTGGTGGGGACTTGGGTGGCCTGGCAAGTGTGTGACCCATCTAATAAGGTGAGCAGCTGTTCAGCTATAACTGATTATCAGAGAGTTGAAATGCAGGTCCTCAAGTTGATAGAGCCCTCAACTTTGAAGAAAAAAAAAATCAGCCATCTGGATATTTGAGTTGAATTCCTTGGTTTCCCAATTTAAAAACAAAACATAGACCTTGAACTACCAGTTTCCCTTGTTTACATTCAGGATCAGTGGATGCAGTTGTATCTAAATGTTAGATGATGACCGCCCAGTGGTGGAATGATATCAGCAAATTGTCCAAAGTTGTAACGGAAGCTTTTTTGGAAAATCCACTCCTGGGTCCTCTTCACGCAGCATGGAGGAAAGATACATGTTGAGATACATGTTGGAGAGTTTTATACCCCCCCCGGACACGGGGGGCTGGTAAAAGGGCTGTCTATGCTCTAATTAGGTAAGGAATGTCCATTTAGGTGTATCATTGGTTAACTGAAATCCCACCAGGCCAGTGACATAACTGGTTCCTGTGGCTCCTCCTGCTCCTTACTGAAGCCTAGGCAACATGCCAGGTCTGGAGTGGAACCAGCCCCTTGCCTCCAGCACCCTGGGTAGCCATCACTAAAAATGTAAATGGATGAGAAATATAAATGAATGAGCTTCAAAATACAACACACAGTCCTTGAACTAACTCATAAATCCTTAGTTCTAACTATTAAATCCAAGGAACTAAATACCCCCCCAAACTATGACTTAATAGAAATTTAAGTTCCATGAGAGCAGGAATCTGTCTGCTCATCCAGCCTTTGTTGTACCAAACACAAACTTGTTCACTGAAAACAGGCCTGCAACCCTCTCTCTCCAGGTGAGCTTAATGCCAAAACAGTAGTAACTTTTTGACAAGCTTCCTAAGACAAAGAGGACTCCACTGAGGATGTGGGTGTCCAAGGAGATAAGGTGGGTGGTCACCATGATTTTAATGTTCTGCGAAAGAACTTCCTAAAAGTTTCACTAGCTTAGTCCAGGAGAGAGTCCAGAAATATGTGTTTGTCTACCTCCAAGAATCATGCATTCGTGATTCTTAGATGAAACTGTGTAATATATATGTTTGTTTTGAGAGGCAGAGATAGACTGAGACCTCTCGTCCCACCCATGATTGACTCCTCAGAATCCAAGTCTTCCCTGTGTGTGGCAGGTACCCTCCCTCCTTGAGCCTTCACCCACTGCCTGCCAGAGTACACATTAGCAGGAAGCTGGAATCAAGCCAAAACTCCAACCCAAACACTTTGATATGAGAGTAGGCATCCCAAGCAGCAACTTAACTACTGAACCAAATAGCCTCCCCCAGACTTTCACATTTAAGAGGGTTTTTTTTTCCACATATGGCAGCAGGTAGAGACTAACATTTGAGATCATCCATTAAAACGCCAAGTTAATTGGGAGTCATTCTGGATGCTTCCATGTATATGTGATATTGGGAAATCAGACAGCCAAACCTTTGTTACACAAAGTGAATGTATTAGTTTCACAAAAGGTAAGAGCTAAGTGAAATCTCAAATATCAGCCCTGTCTTAAAGTCAGAAGCCTGCTTTTCCTCCAGGTGCGTTTATAATGCAGTGCCAAGGTGAATGTTGCCCTTATTTTTCACCTTTGATTAAATTTTCATAATTAGGAAAAGCCTAGTTAATTTTAGTTAACACTAGTACCACATGAAGTCAATGTGATTATAATACATATTCACAAGTAGTTGAAGATTCCTAGGGTATTGGAGGAAATCTTAGAAATGAGCTTGTCCATTCTGCAGATGAAGGACTAGTATGGAGTTTTAGTTTCGGTTTTTGGCCTCAGTGAACGTGTTACGGGATCCCTATGGCAGCATCCACACAATTTTATACAGCTGGTAGACTAACCTTCACTTATTAATGTCCACAGGATTTAAGGCAGTGAGAAGGATATCCTGGTTCCTGCAAAGAACACTGCTAGAAAGGTTATTCCATGTGGTCAGTGTTTGATAAAGGAGCTTTTATGTTCAGCAGTGAGCACTCAGTTTTCTCTGGAACGAACAACCAGGCCAGTATTCTTGACCAAGCGCCACAGCTCTTCTTGGTGACAGCTAATAGCAGTGCTGTGTCCCGAGGCTTCCAACTGCCACAGCCAGGCCACAGAGGGAGCGGGCAAGAGGAAATTAATCATCCAAGCTGGATTTCTGAAGCCCCTGAAAGAAACATTTACGTTGCAAATCAAAACATTTCACTACCGAGGAGCGCTGCCTATGCATATGAGCACTTCCGCCCCCTGGTAGAAAGACCAGCTGAAATGTTATTTTATGAATGTGCTAAAAGTAGAAGTCTGGATTTATGTCAGTGCCCATGTCAATTATTTGTTCTTGTTTTCCATGCCTCTGAAAAATAGCACATTTCTTGACATATCCCAACTCCAACATGATTTAGCTTTCCTCTGGCCTAGCTGCCATGTGAGAGTCATGCCACAGACTGTGTACCCTTGCCTAGTTAACCACTCACTCAGGTACTTGGGAGAGTCCTGAGTTGCCTCTCCAAAGATAAACAGGATCCTGTTAAGGGGTTTTGAGCTCCTCAGATGAGACACCCCTGTCATAAACAGAATAATGGGGCAGTCATAGCAAAGCTGAACCTCCTGGTTTGGGTTTTTTTTTTAACCCTTTAACAAAGAGTTATTTTATTTTTTATTTTAATTTTTGAATTTTATCATACAATTCTGTATAGTCTGGGATTCCCCTCCCCCCAATATCTAACCGCCGACTGATTTTTCCCATATTGTCACAACAGTACATTTCTTCATAAGGAGTTACAATTCCATCAGTCTGCTATTTAAGTGTGCCAGGACACTGCTGGTATAAGGCCCCCCCAACAGGGAACACCTTACCATCTGTCTCGAGAGAGTGAGTTTCCCCAGTGACCACCGAAGACGAGGCTTGATGCAAAAGCAAGAGGCTTTATTCGATCACCAGCGCGCTGGGGCCGGGGCCAGTTCCTCACGCAGGAGGCTAGGCATCAACCCCGAGTCATGGTATAGCATCCTTTTTAAAGGCTAAACCAAGTCTAAAATCATAAAACCATAAAACCATAACCATGAACAGGAAAGGGGAACCATAAACATAAACAGGGAGGGGGAACCCTAAACATAAACAGGGAGGGGGAACCATAAACAGGGAGGGGCTATGCAATTAGGGGCAGAGGCTTGTTGCAGATGCCCCTTATCTCTCAGGCTCCCAGGCTCTATCATGAAATGTTTGTTCAACTATTCACTGTCCTTTACCTTCACTGTCCTTCCTTTTCACTGGTACAGACGATGTCAGACAGTCCATCATCCCATTGTCTAGATATATCCAACTCTTTCGTTCGGAGTCCATCTTTTGTTTGGAAGCAGAGATGCATGTTGTATTGTGTCTTCACTTCTGGATATGGTAGTCTCCATTACTCCATCACTATACATTCCAATTTCATGATGGTTTCCTTTTTATTTTTATTTGAAAGAGAAGGTGAGTATATAAAGAGAGAGGGAGACAGAGGGAGAAAGAGATCTATTTGCTGGTTCTTTTCTCAAATGTGCACAACAGCTGGGACTGGTCCTGAAAAAAGCCAGAAGCCTAAACTTCCACCCTGATTTTCCATGTGCTTAGCAGGGGCCCAACCACTTGGACCACCCAGGTGCACCAGCAGGAAATAGGATTGGAAGCGGAGTAGATGGGATTCAAACAGGCATTTATATGACATGTTGGGTATTGCAGGCTGCAGCCCAACCCTCTGGGCCGTTAACACTGGCCCTGAAATTTTGTATTTATTATCTGAAAGTCAAACAGAAAAGAAGGGAAGAGCTTTTCCATTAACTGGCTTATTACCTAAAGGCTTAAAACAACTGGAGCTAGACCAGATCTGGAGCTGGGAACCAGGAACTAGGAACACAACTTGGGCCCCATGTGATTAGCAAGGGCCCGAGTGCTTAAGCCATCATCTGCTGCCTTCCTGGGTGTGCATTAGCAGGAAGCTGGATCTGAAGGAGAGCCAGAACTCCTACCTGGACACTCCAGTGTTACATGTGGGTGTCCCAGGCAGCAGCTTAACCACCGCAGCAAACACCCACCTAGGAACTTCACTCCTGATCCTGCCACAGGATATACAGCAGTGAATGGTCTCTGCCTTCTTCACAGGGATATTCAAAATTCAAGAGCACAAAGACATCCAACAGAATGGAGCAAAACATTTCCAAGCTACTTATCTGACAAAGAATTAAAATCCAGAATATGTTAGGAATTCAAAAAATTCAGCAATAACAACAACAACAAAAAAAACAACCAGTCAAGAATTGGGAAAAGGACCCGAATAGATAGTTCTCAAGAGAAAAATACAAATGGCCCACAGATCTGACAAAATAATGTTCTGTATCACTAGTCATCTGGGAAATGCAAATCAAAACTACAGTGAGATATCACCTTCCCCTTCTCCCCATAAGACTGGCTATTCTCAAAAAGAAAATGTTATACACTGTTGGTAGTGGGAATATAAATTAGTACAACCACTGTGGGAGACAGTGTGGAGATTCAAAAAAATGAAAAACAAAACTAGAAATATAGATCGAAAAGCAAGAAATGATAGTAGCAAAGAGATAATTGCCCTACTATGCTTACTGCAATATTGTTCACAATAGCCAAGATATGGAATCAACCAAAGTGTCCATCATCAGATGCACGATTAAAGCAAATGTGGTATTTATGCACAATGGAATATTAATCAGCCATAAAAAATGAAGTCCTGTCATTTTCAGCAAAATAGTTGGAAGTAGAGGACACCGTCTTAGGTGAAATAAGCCAGATACAGAAAGACAGATATCACAAATGGGTACCAAATCAGAGATACATCAAGGGAGTAAGTTAGTTTCTAGCAGTGTACAGCGTAATAGAGAAACTACAGATCAAAATAGCTTAGTGTATATTTCTTCAGCAAGTCAAGAAGGAAGCTCCTGTCCTCCAATCGTAATGTCAAAGAAGAGGAAATGTGGATTACCCTACTTTGGTCAGCAGATGCTCTATACACCAATTGAAATGCCATACCACGTATTGAAATTGTCACACCGTAGCCCATGAATAGGTACACTTATTGTTGATTTTCTTAATTCCTCAGGGTCTCTAAAACGCTTGTGAGAATGTACATTTTGCTCTGGTCACACCCTTTCTCAACAGTGTCCTCCCGTGTGTTCACCTGTCTAGCCTTCTGTTTCTTTTTAAATTTATTTTCCAAGTTGTGGTAAAATATACATAAGTGTTATCATCTGACCATTTTAAATGGCAATTCATTGCCATTAAGGATATCCACAATGTACAATCACTGTTAACCATTCTCAGAATTTTATTTCAATCATCCTGAACAGAAGCTCTTACACATGTTAAACCATAACCCCTCTGGATATGCCTCTCCTCAGGAGAGTTTGTACAAGTGAACTCATACAATAATCCTCCTTCTGCGATTGATTGACTTTTTTCACTCAGCATAATGTCTTCAGTGTCCATTCACATCTAGCAGGCATCAGAATTTCATTCCCTTTGTGGCCGAATAATATTCCATTGGATGATATATCATGTCCGCTTATGCACTCATCTGTTGATGGGCATTTGGGTTGTTTCCACCTGGGGGCTAATATGCCCAGTGTTGCTGTGCACTGTGATGTCCAAGTATCTATTTGAGTCCTGCTTTCAAGTCTTTCATCTATATACCTAGGAATAGCATTGTTGAGTCATACAGTAATTCTGTTTAGTTTCCTGAGGAACTACCGAACTACTGTCCACAGGGGCTGAACCCTTGAATCTTTCCATTTGCATGAGGTTTCTAGTGTCTCCACATCCTTGCTAACACTTGTTATTTTCCTTTATAAAAAAAAAATTATTATTTTTTGAGAAAATTTTTTTAAGATTTATTTATTTTTATTGGAAAGGCAGATATACAGAGAGAAGGGGAGATAAAGATTATCTGTCCATTGATTCACTCCACAAGTGGACTCAATGGCTGGAGCTGAGCCAATCCAAAACCAGGAGCTTCTTCCAGGTCTCCCACACGGGTGCAGGGTCCCAAGGCTTTGGGCCATCCTCCACTGCTTTCCCAGGCCACAAGCAGGGAGCTGGATGGGAAATGGAGCATCCAGGACATGAACCAGTACCCATATGGGATTCCCAACACATGCAAGACAAGGACTTTAGCCACTAGGCTACTGCACAGGGTCCATTGAGAAAACATTTTAAATGTGCATTATAGTCAAAAGCTATTGGCTCCATTAAATAAAGGGAGGTCGTCAAATAAAAAGCAGAAATACAGCAGTCCAGTAGGAAAACAGTCATGTGCATACACAATAATCAAGGGAAGACATGTTCAGCCTCACTCATATAAACTGTTTAACAGTCACAAAGACAGATACTACTAAAACTATAGTAACATATAATTCTTAGCAATTTGTTGGGCTATTTTTTATTTTCTTAATAGCCAGCCTAACGAGTGTGAAGTGGTATCCCATTATTGATTTGCATTTCTAAGACTAATGATGTGGAGCATTTTTTCAAGTTTATTGGCATTTACATACTTACTTTGGAAAAATATCTGTTCGGCTCCCTTGCTCTTTTTTTCAACTGAGTTAGGAGTGCAGGGCAAAGAGGGTGTTATTGAGCTGTAGAAATAGTTTTTATATTCCAGAGATTAATCCCCTGTCACATCTGTGATTGGCAGGCATTTTTTTTTTTTTTGCTATATTGTGGATTTTTTCACTCTCTTGCCCACCAAGACACAAAAGCTTTTAATTAAAAAAAAAAGATTTATTTAAAGATTTATTTGTTTTTATTGAAAAAGAAGATTTACAGAGAGAAGGGGAGAGAGAGAGAGAAAGAGAGAGAAATCTTCCATCTCCTGATTCACTACTCAAATAGCCTCAACAGCTGGAGCTGAGTCAATCCAAAACCAGGAGCCAGGAGCTTCTTCCAGGTCTCCCATTTGGGTGCAGGGTTCCAAGGCTTTGGGCCATCCTCAACTGTTTTTTCTAGGCCATTAACAAGGACCTTGATGGAAAGTGGAGCAGCCAGTACATGAACCGACACCCATATGGGATGCCAGCCAGCACCCAAAAGTGGAGGATCAGCCAATTGAGCCAACATGTCAGCCCCAAGTTTACTTTTTGATGTGGTGGGCCAGTTTCTTTTTTTTTTTTTTCAATCTGTTGCCTGTGCTTTTGGTGTCCCAGACAAGAAGTCACTGCCGAATCCAAAGCCGTGAAGTTTTTCCTCTGTTCTTCTAAGAGCTTTAGAATGTTGGCCTGTTGCAACAAGATTGTAGATTAATTCTGAGTTGACTTTTTTAAAAATACATCCTCTTTCTTTCCATTCCTTCTTTCACTTTACAAATCCTTACCGAGATTCACCATATACCTTGCATTGCATGAGACACAGAAAGAGAGGAAACAAGTTTGCATCTGTCTTTGGGTTCTAGAGAAGGGAAGACAGGCAGTGGACATCTGTAAAAAAGATAATGGGAATAAAATTACTCCAGAGAAGGAATGGTGGTTTGCAGGAGTGCCTGGGAAGTGAGAGAGAGCCACCTCTGGGGGACCATGGGCGAGATTCTCCACTGAGAACAGGGAAGCCATGCAGACTGGAAAATTCTTGCCGAGACAGACCAGGGCAACATCTCTGGGACAGGGTCAAGGTCAGCATCCTCCTACTCTGAAAAGGAATGAAGGACCACTGGAGGAAGGGTGAGAGCTGAGGTGTGAAGCAGGGCCTGATCAGAGCTGTATGTGAGATGCCAGCAAGAGGTGATCCCAGAACAGAAAACCCAGGAATGATGTGATCCGATTTAGAGGAGGAACAAAAAGCACTCTGACCTCCAGGGGGCATGGATGGAGCAAGAGTGAAGACCTCTGCATGGGTTCCGGCAGACAGGCACCCCAGGACTTTAGTGCCTTGAGCCATACAGGGAAGGTGAGAAGTGCTTGGACTGGGGCTTGATTGTGGAGACTCACGGTGGGATGAACTTGCAGAGTGAGGGAGAGTGGACTCTGGCTACTGGGTGTCTGCCCAAGCTGCTGGCTCTCATTTCTAAGATGAGGAAAGTGGCATGGGGAGAGAGTTCTGTGTGCAAATGTAGTTGAAGATATTGTAGTCCCTTGTGGCCATCCCCGAATTCAGCAGCCAAGTAAGGAGCCGCTAACCAACTGCACCAAGTCCTCTGGTGGGCTCAAGGCAGAGAGCAGTGAGCAGTGGCCAACCAGCCCTGGTAAACATCCTTCCTCTTACCAGATGTGCTCCCAAACATCTGCTTGTCATCAGAAAACAGACACAGAGACTCAGGAAAACAGAAGCCCCCAAATGGCACATTTCTTTATTTTCTTTTGGTTCTGGGGGTAGTTACAACACTGATTTTTAGTCCCATGTTCTAAGGATAAAGAGGCAGTATGAATCACTCCAGGATGTGGTGACTTATCACAGACTTGATTCCTAGCAATCACTGGAGAAATTAAGCCAACCCCTGGACCAGCTAGTTAATAAAAACATAAAAAATAAACAGGTATGACTTGATATGCCTTACCTAAAAGTTCATGCTCTACTGAAGTCCTTTAGAATATACCTGAAGTCCAAGTTACAAACACGTGGTCTTAGAAGTCAAGGACACCCGGCTGTCTTCCTTTGCAGCTCTCACTGTGCTGGCAGTGAGCTGCACAGAGAACATGGCTGGGGTCATTGACTAACCCAGTTGGTCATCGTAACTGGTACTTTCTCCAAGACTGGTTTGCCTCTGCACCTTTACAACCTTCTGCTGATGGCAGAAAGCAAGGAGCAATGGGAAAGAGGCATGGCCTGATTGGTATGCCTCTGCATTGGACATGACCTGCTATGAGGTGTACAAAACGTGGCTGTTATTGGGTTGTTCTCTGATGACTGAATTAATGTACATCATTCAACAGCTTTTACAAACTGTCTTTCTGAAGTCCAGGGTGAGTGCTTTTACTTACTCTTGCAGGAACGAGTCACCAAGCTTGCACCCCGTCCCCAGTCGGAAGAAGACCTGTCTGCCCTGTTTGAAGCATCCATGAAGCTATACTGATCACCACTGCAACTGATTTAAATCCTTAAATCCTTCTTGCCATCGCAGTTCTCAAATCACAAGTTGATCCAGATAAGATGCTGGCTTTCCATCTCCACACATAACTTGCCTGCCACCTGTTTGAATGCTAGATAATGATGGCCACAGATTCCAGCCATTTCCAAAAACTCTAACTGGACAGATGTCTGCTGTGTCAGATTCCAGAGCCAGACTTCAGGGCATAATGTTCATACCCCAAACCCCAAAGAATAATCTGTTCTCTTACTCCCTGCTCAAACAGGTGAAATTCAAAATGTCTCTGAAGTGTAAAATTATGTGTTCTGAGGTGGGCATCGCCACTTGCAATGCCAGCATCCCATTTTAGAGCACTGGTTCCAGTCCCAGCTTCTCTGTGCATGGTCTGGATTCCTGTAAATGTCTCCTGTCAGGCAGGAAGTGATGACACAAGTACTTGGGCCCCTGCCACCCATGTGGGTGACCTGGATGGAATCTAGCCTTCTGCCTTCAGCCTGGCCCACCCCTGACTGTCGTGGGTGTTTAGGGGATGAACATGTTTGTGGATAGACACTATTGTGGTCTCTTTTTCAAGTAGATGAAAAAAACAAACACTTTCTAAAGTTTTAAACAGCATGCATGACTACAAAGTCTGCATGACTACAAAGGTAACTCCTAGAAATATCATGCACAAATATATCAAGAAATATGACAAGGGAATTTGTGGCAATGCATTTTTAATAAAGACAAGATACAACTTAAATGTTCATTAATAACATGCATAAATAAATCACTGTATATCAAACAGTATAATGCTATAATGTTATTAATAAGGATATAGTAAATATCTTAGAAATATGTCTGTTAATTATGGAAAGCTGGCAAAAAACAAGTTATAGAACAATCATATTAATATGGCCTTATTTTACTTTTTCTATTATACATCAACATATATGTCTATATAAATATGGAAAACATACATGCCAGAATATGAAAGATTTTGCCTGAAAAGATTGTATTTGGCATGTGATAAAATTAAAAGAAAATATTCACTTTTTATTTTGTACTTCTGTTTTTATTTTGTAAGCATCTAGTTGCTTGGATCTGTTGCAATAGGCATATGTTACTTTTCTAATTCTACAGGAGAGGGAAAAGAAAGAAAATTATTTTAATGCTTTAGCTCAGATTCACCTTACTTAAAAAAATAATAGTAACTGACTTTTGAGAGATAAAAAATAAATTTAAAAGGTGTAAAATATTAGAGATTAGTCCTCTAGTAAATAAATTGTTCTTTTGAGAAAATTGCCAACATCATATGTCAATAATTTCCTCTTTAGACAAATGCTTTTGGTGCTCAGAAGAAATTATTCTAAAAGCAAGTAATTTGGCAGTTTACAGATGTCAGCCTTGAAAACAGATTCTCATAGCACGGTGACCTGCCTCCTGCAACTTAGCCGCCTACAAACCCACAGACCACTTTTCTTCTCAAATGTTAGGATACGAAAGTTTGCCTGCCCTAGCACTGGCAGTGTGAATCTGTGTACTGGGAGATTTACTCAACTTCTAAGTAGTCTCAACCTTTTAAATAAATAATATATGATTACATCATAATTTTTTAAAAGCAACTGAAGGAACTGTTACTGTGCCATCCAACTTGCCTTGGTGTCCTGCGTCTCTAGACCAGTTTTTACATTATAAAGATTTTAAAATAATATTTAAGGGGCCTCAAATTATACATATATAATGTGTCCAGTACCAAAAACAAGCAATAGAAATAAACAAAAAGAAAATGCTGGGTTCATGTGGTATTACTCAAAAGACAGCTACTGTCAAACGTTTTGGAAGCCTAGATATTCATAGTTAGTTACATTTACTCATATGCATGCATTTGTACTTAGGAGTGATATCATCATGCTATAATTTTAATTTCATAGAACAGCTAAATTCTTTGTATCAAGGATCCCAAAGCAAGAACGAAACAGTACCAACAGAATTACAGCTACATCTTACAGGTGATTTAAAATTCCTTCCAGCTTTTCAGGAAAACTCATAGAATCCAGTTCCCAGAATGTGTGAATGAGGCAGCAAAGGACAACTAAACTCTGCCAATCTGAAATCCTCAGGAAACTTTGGTAAAAGTTTCCAATGGTCTTGAAATTACATTTGGCACAAATAGGAAGTTACTTCAGAAAGTTTATGGGGAGATGAGATTAAAAGATAAGTATATTTTGGTGCAAAATTTTAAAAAAGATTTATTTCTAATTTTTATTGGAAAATCAGATATATAGAGGAGAGACAGAGAGTAAAATTTTTCATCCAATGGTTCATTTCCCAAGTGGCCACAATTGCTGGAGCTGAGCCAATGAGAAGCCAGGAGCCAGGAGCTTCTTCCAGGTCTCCCACACACATGGGTGCAGGGTCCCAACGCTTTGGGCCATCCTTGATTGCTTTCCCAGTCCACAAGCAGGGAGCTGGATGGGAAACGGGGCTGCTGGGATTAGAACCAGTGCCCATATGGGATCCTCACACGTTCAAGGTGAGGACTTTACCTGCTAGGCTACCACACTAGACCAAGTGCAAAACCATTTTGAAATACAGGAATAGTTATCATATGCAATTTCCATGGTTATTTTGTCATATTCATAGAGGCTATGCATATATATACCATCTCCCTCACCCAACGCCCCCCAAAAAATGTCCAGACATGTTAGAGAACTCTTTTTTTTCAGATTTATTTATTTTTATTAGAAAGGCAGATCTACAGAGAGAAGGAGAGACAGAGAGAAAGATCTTCCATCCATTGGTTCACTCCCCAAGTGGATGTAACAGCCAGAGCCAAGCCTATCCAAAGCCAGGAGCTAGGAGCGACTTCCGGGCCTCCCACACAGGTGCAGGGTCCCAAGGTTTTGGGCCGTCCTCAACTGCTTTCCCAGGCCACAAGCAGGGAGCTGGATAGGAAGTAGAACAGCTAGGACATGATCGGGTGCCTAGATGGGATCCTGATGGATGCAAGACAAGGATTTAGTCACTAGGCTATCCCACTGGGCCCAGGTTAGAGAACTCTTATAAAACAGCCATTTCTCAGAAGTGTCTGATGGGTTGTGTTCCAGGCTCTCTCGTCTCCATACTCTATACCATGGAAGGTCAAGCTTCTTATGTGAAATGGCGTAGTACTTCCTTAGAACTTACTCACATCTTTCTATGTACTTTAAGGTGTTCTAGATTGCTTATAATATTTAATACAATGTAAATGATAGGTGAACAGCTGTTGTATTGTGTTACCCACAGCTACAAGGAAAAGGTTCTGCATATGTTCAGTACAAACACAATCATCATAGGCCTAACTGCATAGTACATCAACAACACAAAAGTGAAGTTTTCAAGCCAAACTCCTTGGTCCAACTCTTGACTCTGGCTTCTGGCTCATGCACACTCTGGGATGTAGCAATAATGGTCCAACTAGCTGGGTCCCTGCTGCCAATGTGGGAGATACGTGAGTACTAGAGAGAGGTACTGAAGAGCTGGGAAATCTTAGGAAGCCACAGTGGGTTATGCCCAAAACATTGCATTTGATTTCCATGGACTTAGCATAGTGCTCAGCAGAGGGCAAATTCAAGTTTTGGTACTTAAAACTTCCTCGAAATTTTAAAGAATATTTCTGATCCATAGTGTCTTCAATCTTGGATGGGAAAGCTGCAGATAATAAGGGATGTCTGGTCTACCCTACAATGTGCTATGACATCATTAGGAGAGCATTAGACTGGGGGCAAAAACTCTGTGGTTTGCTCCAGTCATGTCTGAGTCTTTACTCAAACAAACCCTCTCCTAGCCTAATATGCTTGACTAGATCTTATATATTACCTACTGCTTGAGAGATTTTAGATGAGGAGTAAGTAAGTTCAGATCTAAAAATGCACTCTATCTCACTTAAGTGTTTTATGCCTTCCCTACCAGTAGCCAGATGTCTGAATGTGACTCACCAAAAGGTCTGGTATTCATATTGATGATGACTCTGTATAGGGAACAATTTAAAGGTCAAGCATGAAGAAACAGATTTAGGAAGCCTTCATTTTTTTTTTCTCTTGATACTCATCCTTTTGGTCCTAAATTTGAAAATATGTATTTTATGACTTACCAACTATTGAAAGGGGTTGAGAAGGTTATGCCCATTTCTGTAAGGCAGGAATTTTGACACATTGAAGAGACAACAATTAAGTCCCTATTATTGGTTTCAAAACTTATTTTGGGTGACTGGTGCTGTGGCATAGTAGGCTAAGCCTTCACCTGCAACATCTGCATCGCATACGGTTCCAGGTTCCAGGTTGTGTCCCAGCTGCTCCACTCTCAATCTAGCCAATTATCTGAGAAAGCAGTAGAGGATGGCCCAAGTTTTGGGTACTCTGCATTCACAATGGGAGACCCAGAAGAAGCTCCTGGCTTTGGGTCAGCTCAACTCCAATGGTTGCAGCCATTTGAGGAGTGAACTAGGAGATGGAAAACCTCTTTCTTTCTGTTTCTCCTCTCTGTAAATCTCATGCAAATAAAAGTGTTTTTGTAAGTCTTTTTTCCTATTTTTATCCTTGGGAATCAAAGCCACTTGTATGGATTAGTTTACTTGCCAAAAACAGGAAAATTAAGAGCCTGTGCTAGGGTTTGTATAAGGAGCAGGTGTTTGGCCTAGAAGCTAGAATGCACACATTCCACTTCAGAGTGTCCAGGAGACCGTGATGATAGACCAGGTAGCTGGGCCCCTGTCACTTGTTTGGGACACCTGGATTGAATTCCCAGCTCCCAGCCTAGGCCCTCTCAGTCACTGCAGGCACTGAGAGAGTGAACCAGAACCAGCACTTGGGAGTTCTCTATTGCTCAAATAATTTTTGTTGTAAGAGTTTGCATGAAACTAGTCCTATTTCATAAAACCATCACATATGGTGTCATTTTCACTTAAAATATATGCACATCCTGATTTACTTTGCAATTCAAAATCCTAGCTGGTTCCTAGCTGTGATTGATTAGCACGTGTCACAACTAATAGCTGACCTGTTTTACACTTCTTTCCCTTCGCCCTGTTGAGCTCAGCATTGTTTAAGTAGTCATATACACAGCTGTGGGGGTATTTTCCAGTGGCTGGTGATGGAAGTCGGCTCTAGTAAAATACAGACCAGTACAGTATCAAAACAGTGTGCAAAAATTGTTTTTCTGACCTTTTAACCCTAAAAAAAGATTAATGATTGTTTGGATTAGAAACTGTACCCTAATGAGGGACTGTGCCTCTGGGGAGAAGGTGTGAGAAAGGAACTGTTCCCCTCCAGGTCAACCTTGCACAGGTTGTGAATCTCTGAGGACCACCGACCCCAAGCCAGACAGCTGCCTGGGCTCAGCCATGAAGTGCCTAGTCCTTGGGGAGCTGCTGCAGACAAGGCCATCACCATCACAATAGCCGGGGGGAGACAGTCTCCAGGGCCTAGCCATGCTTTCAATGCCCAAAAATCACTTCTTGAAACACTAGGCAGAATGACTGGCAGCTGGGGGTGGGAGGATCTAATTTCTCAGGCTATTATTCCTTGCTTTTCACAGTACCTCAATCACTTTGAGAATGAATACCATCTTGCTACAAATGGCATGAACTACAGATTTTGTGCTGTTTGAAAGCCTTCATAAAGCTGTGTGTGGGACAGCCAGCTTCAAAGCTATCTGGTTTTATATGTTGACTTCTAATTTGGGTGATTTTAATTAGTTTGCCAATTTATACAACTGCAAACTGATTACAATAATCATAAGAGAAAAACTACTCATCATTGCATTACCCAAACACAGCTGTTAACATTGGATATATTTCCTTTCCATTTTTTCCATTTGAATGATGTAATCTTCAATTCTTTCCCATAAAAGCATGATATTTTAGGCAATTTTCCTATTGCCTCCTAATCATTCTTTTTTAGGTGTATACAGTAGGAGTAGATGTTTGGTGTAGAGCTAAAGCACCACTTGGAAGGCCTATATCCCATACCCAAGTGCTTGGGTTTGAGTCGCAGCTCCACTTCTGTCTTCAGCATCCTGTAATGTGCCCTAGGGAGTGAACGGGAGATGATCCAAGTGAATGGGTGTCTGCCACCTCCATGGGAGACCCAAGCTGAAGTCCAGCCTCTGTTTTTGTGTGACTGAGCTTTGCCCCAGTTGTAGTAGAAACTTTAGGAGTGAACCAGCAAAATGAAAACTTCTTTCTCTCTCTTCTGCTACATAGACCTTTCAGATTGTGTCCAAATTTTTGTTCCTACCAATAGCATAGCAATGAACGAATGAATGAATCATGTACATGTGGCTTCTTTATATTCTTCTTTTTAAAAAGATTTATTTATTTTATTACAAAGTCAGATATACAGAGAGGAGGAGAGATAGAGAGGAAGATCTTCTGTCTGATGATTCACTCCCCAAGTGACCACAACGGCCGATGCTGTGCCAATCTGAAGTCGGGAACCAAGAACCTTTTCCGAGTCTCCCACACAGGTGCAGGGTCCCCAAGCTTTGGGCCGTCCTCAACTGCTTTCCCAGGCCACAAGCAGGGAGCTGGATGGGAAGTGGAGCTGCCTGGATTAGAACCGGCGCCCATATGGGAGCCCGGCGCGTTCAAGGCGAGGACTTTAGCCACTAGGCCACGCTGCCGGGCCCAGGCTTCTTTATATTCTAAATTAATTTATTGCGTTAAATTCTCCCTAACTGAATGCTTTCTTTATAGTATGAACATTTTTATGGCTCTTGATTCCTATTTCAAGAATATACATATAGTATTTCATTATTGGGTTGAATGTTTCTTTCTCTCTCCTTCAATCCACTCTTCAAAATAAATACTAGTAAACGCAACAAGAAATGAATCAAACTTCATCACATGAAAAACCTGGCTAAACTATTTGTGCAGATTCACAAAAATTATATTTGGTATTTTTCCATGAGCCTTTTTATCCATCAGTATGTGTGGAGGATTGATTCTAACAATCCCAGGGAAATCGAAATCCAAGGATGCCCGAATTTGATAGATACAATGGCATGCTGTTTATATAGAACCCACACATATCTTAGTGCTTAAAAAAAGATTGATTTATTAGAAAAGCAGAGACAGAAGGGGGCAGAGAATGAGAGAGAGAGATTCAATAGACTGGTTCACTCCCCAGTTGATTGCTGTGACCAACATTGGGCTGTGCTGATGGGAGGAGGCTCCCACAAGGCAGAGTTAGAGAAAAGAACAGACTTTGGACAACCCCCATGAAAATTCCACTTCTCTGGGGAAAAGCAAAATGTTAAGGAAACTCAGAGTAGACTAAAGGGAGAAAACGGGTTGACACAGAACCTGGGAAATATTATCGAGCTGGGGCCCTTAATGCACATAGATGGGGTGGTACGGAGCAGGGTGGGCCGCACAGGTCTGACTACCAAGTCCTTCCTGCACTTGTGAACAGAACTGAGGATCCAATCTAAATAAGACCCTATTGTGGGCACTAGGTGGGGGACCTATATGTTACATATACGGGAGGAAGGAAAAAAATGGCATAAAAGAGATTAGCCCTTTGGGGGGAAAACAGATTCCCAGCTCTGGGACCCTCTCCAACATGGGCAAGCTTCTGTCCTTTATTGAATATAAACTCACACTTACTCTTGCATCATGTTGTGGATTTTTCTCCTTATTTCTATATTGTGCAACAAATCCGGGGACCAGAGAAGCAGCTCCTCACAAGCAGGAGGCCCAAGCCAAGAACCAAAAGCATCATCTGGGTCTCCCACGAGGGTTGCAGGGAGGCCCAAAAACTCAGATGACAAGCACTGAGATGATGTGCTGCTGTTTTTCTCACTGAGCTTGATGGGAAGTGGCACCCACATGGGATGCTGGCATCCTTGCAGGTGGCTTTACCCACTACACCACAGCTCTTTGTCCCTCCTGTGTCCTTGAAGTCATTTCTAGAGTACTTATAATATGTAACACAAGATAAATAATTGTTATACTGCATGGTTTCGGGAACACGGACAAGAAAGGAAGCCTGTACCCATGCAATATAGGATGCAGGTTTCTTTCCCCCAAATGTTTTCCATCTACAGCAGCCACAGATGCAGAAGGCTGAACAGGTACGTCCATACTCGCTCAAATGGACAGACTACAATGTTCAGACAAACTGAAGAAACCTATTTTATTGTTGAATTACTCCCTCCTGTTTGAATCTATCAACCCCAAGTCTACTTTTCTTTGTCACTTTCTTTTATCTCCTTCTAAGGCCCTCTATGAGCCCCTTAGCCTATAACTTATGTTATTACTTTAAATCTACCCACAGATTAAAGACAACTGACATCATCCTTGACATAAGTATGTTGAGTTGAGTCTTCTTGTACATGCGCATGTGCACATACACACACACACACACACACACACACACACCTTGATCAGGCCCATCACCCCTCATTTGGATAATGACAATTACCTTCCTAATGATTTCCCTGCCTGCTTTCCTTATCCTATGCGATCTAACCTCCACGCTGTGTCAAGGATAGAGTTATTAAATTAACACTATTATTTTATCTGAGAAGCCGTAACAGCCTGGACTGAACTGGGGCCAGAGCAAGAAGCTGGGACTTCAGTTCCGGTCTCCCAGGTGGGTGGCAGGAATCCATTGTCTTAAGCTGTCACTACTGCCTTCCCAGGACTGGAAGCAGGAGTTAGAATCAGGAAATCAAACACCAGACACCCCAATGAGTGACGCAAATATCTTAACCACTATGCTAACTGCCCACTCCCCATATGGCTTCAATAAATTAAAATTGTCCAGGTTTTCCCTTCATTAAAATCCTTCACAGGCTTTTCATGGCCTTTAGGAGAAGTCAAATACCCCAGCAGATAGGCTGGCCATTTAACTTTACCCAGCATACCAGTACAATCCCATGTCTCCAATGGATCTCTCACTGCGGTAACATTGATCTCCCTAGGCTTCCACACATCTTGGAACTTTCTCGGATCTCCCAATCCTTGTGCCCAACATACATTCTCAAACCTTATGTCACTCCTTAGCCCTGCCACCTCACCACCACCCTTCTTCCTAAGAGAATAAGAAACCTGCTTTCAGGTCTCCCTCTGAACTCCCTTAATATCCTCTACATGCCTATAATTGTGCTTTATATTGTAAACACCTTTTACCCTGTGTAGACCTTTTCTCATCTTTGTATTTTCCTCTAATCTGAAGATACAAGAGTAAAACATCTCAGATGCTTCTATCTAGCTTAAAAGTTGGCATATGCAACAGCCAGTTACTGAATACACCTACAAAATAGAAAGGAGAGAAAGATTTACTTACTTATTTTAAAGGTAAGGAGAGAGAGAGAAGAAAAAAGCACAGAGAAAGAGATCTTCTATTTGTTGATTCATTCCCCAATTGGCCATAACAGTCAGGGTTGAGTGAGACCAAAGCCAGGTCCAGGAACCAGAAACTTCATCCCCACAAGGGGGCAAGGGCTGAACACTTGGGCCATCTTCCACAGCCTTCCCAGGAATATTGCACTCTAACATGAGATGTCAGTGTCACACCCCCATCCTCTGGGATCCACTTTAAGGGTGGAATGCTTTTTAGAATGCTGGGAGGACAGCCTGGGGAATCTACACAAGTTAGAGACATGCCTTTTTACAGATCAGTGTGCAGAAAAGGAGGAACTTTATAAAGGACAGACAACCATTTATCCACACAAAAGAAAATCTTCTTACCAGGAGTAAGGCCATTAACAGCTAAGCAGCTTTTCCATTGTGAACCTGACATTTCCTTCTTCTTCAAAGGCTCATTTGAGTGCTTATGATTTTTTTTGAAATAAAATAATAAAGTCATTACGTGAAATAAAAGCTGTGCTGGATTTATAGTTAGAGGTCTCTGGAGCATATTTTATGTTAAAGAAAACGTTGACTTACTAGGCCTTCCATTCTCAATCCCTTAAGCCCTGCAGCTTTAGAAGGAGAAACTCAAATTCTTCTCTGGGATCTTAATTTTTATGTGGCTTCTTATTACTTTTTTATCCCCTCTAAAACTCTAAATCCCTTCAACATAACTTCAACTCCATCCACAGCTGAACTGGCAGCAGGCTGATCTTTTCATTGGTGGTAATGGATTTAGTTTGATTGCTGACATGGGAACAATGAGAGCATAAACAATTCCATTTGTGGCCATGAAATTCCCCATCTGTTGAGTGCATTCGTGCCTGCGGAGCGCTGGGCAGGGACAGATGAATGAACCCGCCACGCCTGATGTTAATGACATCCGTCACACAAGCTGAACATGTGGCTTCATAAATCAAGAGCTAATGGCAATTCTGGTTGCTTGTGTCATTAACAAGCCATCCGTTTAAATACCTTACGGTTTACCATAACACTGAGCTTGGAGACCTGACTTGCAACTCTGATCTTAACACACACACCAGTGATTGTAAAGGTAATCAGAAATTAATCTCAGTAAAATAATAGTTTTAAAAATATTTTCAAATGCACTTTCAGATGAAATCATGTGAGGTCTGGAATTGATTTTAAAATAAAATAGGATGTTTGAATGAGTGGGAGAATAGATTTAAAACAGAAAAGACTACAAATTGGTCCTTGTTAAAACCGAGTGATGGGCACTTCAGGTTTCATTATATATATCTTCCACTTTCGCATGTGTTTTAAGTTATTCACAATGAAAACACCTAAAAGAAATAGTTGACAAATGAAGATAAGTGGAAAATGAAAACTTCCACTAAGTAGCACAAGTATTTTTTGCCTGATTATATCTTTTCTAGGAAAAAATTATGCTCATGTAACAGCTCAAACATTTATCAATGCACTGGAGCCATCGAGAGCAAACAAGAAGGGAAATGACAGTGCCTTACACAAGGGTCTGTTCAGTTCATTTTTTTAATGCCTTGTTTGATTTTTCAACTCTTTTTTTAAGATTTTTTTTTTTACATCGGAAAGGCTCATATACAGAGAGAACGAGATACAGAAAGATCTTCCATCCTCTGATTCACTCCCCAAATGGCTGCAATGACCAGAGCTGAGCTGATCCAAACCCAGGAACCAGGAGTTTCCTCTGGGTCTCCCAATCGAGTGCAGGGTTCCAAGAGTTTGGGCCATCCTCAGTTGCCTTCCCAGGCCACAGGCAAGGAGCTGGATGGGAAGTAGAGCAGCTGGGATATGAACCAATGTCCATATGGGATCCTAGAGGATGCAAGCAAGGATTTAGGCACTAGGCTATCACGCTGGACCCTGCTCATCTCTATGAGGAAGTCTGCTGAGTGATTCCCAGGGCCCCATGTTCCTGGTCCAGCTTCATTCCCCAGGAGAAGGCTGGGGCAAGTCTTCATTGATTCTGAAGGCCAAAAGGGGAGAAAGAAAAACAAACCTGTGCTCCTAAAAGTTTATTCCCCAAAATATGTGCAAGTACAAAGAGAATGCTGATGCAATTGACTCAAGATAAAATCTCCTAGTACTCACTGTGCTTCACACAATGCAAGTAGGTAGGAGTGCAGTGGAAGGAATAGACCAAATAGCTTTTCAAGGGACAGATGACAATAGATAAGCAATGGCTTCTCAGTGTAAGGGCTGCGATGGAGTCCAGGCCCCTAACCTGGTTTGAGAATCGTGTAGTGGATATGAGGCTGGAACTGAGCATGCTGAGGCAAAGTCCAGGCACCAATGAAGAGATTAGGTTAGGTTAGAGAGCCATGATCCTCTAGATCTAGCCAACATGGCACCTGGCAATTGAGTCCTTGAAATGTGGCTAGTCCAAAGCCAACTGGACTATAAGTGAAAAACATACATCATGTTTTTGAGACTTAGCATGGAAAAAGTAGACTATCTTAATAGCAATTTTGCATATTTTGTTGACTATTAAAATTACAATATTTTGGCTATATCCCATTAAATAAAATACATCTAATCCTTCATCTGAATTCTATACTTTAAAACAATTTTTTTACTTATTTGTTTATTCAAAAGGCAGAGTGACAAAGAGAGTGTAAGAGACATAAAGAAATCTTCCATCTACTGATTCACTCCCCAAATTACCCCATAACATCCAGTGCTAGGCCAGACCAGAGCCAGGACCCAAGAACTTCCTCAGGGACTTGTCATCATGGCTCTCTCAGTTGCACAGCAGGAAGATGGACTGGAAGAACAGCAATCTGGACTCAAACTAGCATCACAAGTAGAGGCTTAATCTGCCACAAAGCCAGCTCTTGAGCTTCCAACACTTTAATTTATGGCTGTATCTGTCTTGCCATTGATACCATCTATTTCATCCTTTATGCAATTTTTAAATCCCATCTTATTTGTTATTCTTAAAACCTTATTTTTGACTGGATTTTGATGTAGAAGTAGGCACTCTCAGAGAAGACAGCTTATGTCTGTTGGCAATCTGTTCCTGGCGTTTCTCTTTGGCCTGTTTCGTTCTCTTGGCCAAAGGTCAGCATATTCTGCAGCCTCTTCGTTATTCTTAGTACACTGATTCTTCAGAGCAATATCCTAGTGTTTGTGTTGGAGGATTCATGGAGTAACAAGACGCTGAATCTTGGGTGCCTTGGCCCTAGGTTTCTTACCTTCTTTGTTTAGAGGCTTCTTACAGCCTACTAGCATACATCATCTTCTTTAGAGAGATTGAAAAATTTGCAGATTCTACTGGCTCTTTTAGGACCCACGTGATGAGGCATCCCAATATCAGTCATTCAGGACTATTTTTATCTCATTTCTTCTTTACAATAACCACGTTGAAAACGTTCAAGTTGACATTGACAACGCTGCCCCAAACAGATTTGTGCTTTCTTTCTCCAGTTCTTCTTGGTCTGTAATAGGAAGCCTCCTCACTCAGCAATAGGTGGACTCAGTCATGGATCAAGAAACCCTGGTTCACAGGAAAGCCTTGCTTGTCATTTCCATCACGGAGCCAGATGGCATAACCCTTCCACTCTTCACCCAGAGCATCAGCAGCAACTTCTGTGACCGTACGCTTCTCCTCACAAGTACAAAGTTTATGTTCATCATCCATTGCAATGAGGTTTTGGCAGCCAGGAGCTGAGAAGGAGATATTCAGCCTCATCTTGAAGCAGCTGATCCCCTTCAATGCACCACAGAAAACAGCTCTTTTTAGAAATTTTTTTAGACTTTATACTTAGAAACAAAAAGAAGAGACTCTATTCTGAATATTTTCAACTTTGAATTCTATATACTGCATATATTTCTATTTGTATCCCTTCTCCTTAAATAAAATTCACACTTGTAAAAAAGAATATGCAGAAAATATCCATTCACCAAATTTCCTGTCCTAGAGACAGTTATTTCATGAATTCTTTGTATTCTCCAAAATAGTCTAATTAAAAAGACTCATATCCCTAGATCTTATCCCAAAATCTCCAATTAGACCTCTATGCATTTATCCTACTAGTGGTTTTGAACATGGATGTGAAAATGAATGTTAAGAGTATTGGTGCCATGTGGTCAGATACAAGCGGTACTATAGTAATTTTAACTGTCATTAAGTGTATTGTATGTGTTCATTCTAAGGCCTTATTAAAAATGAGACAGTTTTATGCATACCTGAGCCACACAGGAGTCTTTATGTCCCCCCAAAAAACAACAACAACAACAACAAACAGAAAATTCACCTCCAAACTGATTCAAATAATAAAGAAAATTCATTGGATCACTTAAAAATATTGTCCAACTTCATTTCACCTGTTTCCTTTAACTTCTTTGTGACTATTATGCCATTTAAAGTTAGACATGTGACTGACATTGTGTTTCTATGGAACACGCTATCCTACTGATTCTGTAAAAGAAGGGAAGAATGAGTTGGGAACCAATTTGAAGGAATTCAAAGTCTGTGCTGACCCTTGGAATAAAAAAAAATCAAAAACAGGTAAGAGTAATTTGATATCATGTCTTGGATATCTCAGGCTTCCTGAGTCCTAAACTGAGCTCCTGATGTGGAGTGGCTGCTGTGGTCACCTGAGCCTGTCCTCCATTAACAATCAGCTGGAAGAGGAGCCCTAGACAGTCGATCAGACCACAGGGAATGGTCTTGCAGAAGCTCTGCAAGCTATTTTCAAATTCTTTCCCTTCTCTTCCTCCCTGAACTTGGATGAAACTGTGCATGTATGTGGAAGCACAGGTTTTGGGCCAGGGCTGTCTGGGCTCTCATCCTGGCTCAAGGGCTTCATCCCTACATAACCTTGAACCACTGTTCTCAGCCAGGGGCAAGTTCCCCACCCCACCCCAGGAGATTTTGGCAGTCTGACAGTTTGGGTTTCAAGTGAGGTTATGTTCCTGTTATCTGTTGTGCAGGGACCATGACTGCTGCTAAATATCTCACAACGTACAGACCAGGCCCCATAGAGAAGAATTTCCCAGTCCCAAATGTTGGTAATGCTAATGTTAAAACCAATCACAGTTAGATCAATCACTAAATTTCTCTGGGTTTCAGTTGTTCCACCTATAAAATGGCAATTTATTGCTAGGCCTGCTCCCAGGCTTAAGAAAATTAAGTAAAATAGGAAGCAAAAGCCTCATAACACAGTGTCTAGCATGTAATCATTGCTAGCTTTAAAAAAGTGTTAATTATAGGCACGTTGCTATGGTTCAATGGCTAAAATCTCACCTTGCAAGTGCTACGATCCCATATGGGCACTGGCTTGTGTCCCTGCTGCTACATTTCCCATCCAGCTCCCTGCTTGTGACCTGAGAAAGTAGCAAAGGTTGGCCCAAAGCCTTGGGTTCCTTCACCCATGTGAGAGACCCAAAAGAGGCTCCTGGCTTCTAGCTTTAGATCAGCTCAGCTTCTGCCGTTGCAGCCACTTAGGAAGTGAACCAGCAGATGGAAGATCCTCCTCTCTTTATCTCCTTCTCTGTATCTCCTCTCTGTAAACTTGCATTTTCAATAAAAATAAATAAATCTTTTTAAAAAGTCTTATTAGGTTGAGCCTCTGACTGATTTTTCTCAATTACTGCCAAGCCTGATAGGTGACTCTGCTTGCTGCTCCCCCTCAGGTTCTGGCTGTGTGTTCCCAACACATGAGACTCCCTATCACAAACAGAACAGGGAATGCTCCCATGAACAGTAGGAAACTCACTGCCCTAGGCTTGCCTGGCTTGACAAATAAGAAGAGCATGCTAATCCAAATTTGAATGTCAATGAACAGTAAAATAATTTTTTAGTATATACATATTTCCTATACAAAGTTTAGGGGCACAGTTACAATTTTTAAAAACGTAGTTGTTATTTATAGTAAAGGAAACATAACTAGGTATGCTCTATTTTTATCTGACAACTCTAAGGTCTAAACACCTGGACTCTGAACCAAATGGGGTTCTTCACTCCCCAAAGGGGCATTGCTTTGCCTAACTGAAAAACTGAGACCAGCTCTCTTCCTCACAGAGGAACTGAGGCTATGCTACTAGCTACAGTGACAAATGGATCTCCAGCTGCACGAAATAAGCCCCTGAAAGATTCAACATGGGGGCGTCTCAGAGGCCCTCAGTCTGCTGCCCCCCAAGTCTGCAAGGTGGGTGGCAGGAAGAGAGACAAGATTTGGGAGTCACAACTGACCTGGTTAGAGACCCTTTCTGAATGGTGGTGAGTGTCCTGGCAGGGTTACTGCAGTGTTCATCTATATCAAGCACCTGATATTTTGCCATTTTTGATGTTCCATGGTAGTATCATTACTACAGTGCCTGGCACATGACTGGGTCTGATACATGCACTACACAGCACCAGCTAGGACACCATGCTGAGAGCCATTACCCCTCCGCTTAGCCACTTGGGTCAACACCATTGAAGTGCTTTTAAGGCCACATATTCCTGGGGGCAGCTCCAGAACTTTGGCATCAGAAAGTATAGTAGTAGGGCTCAGGTATGCAGGCATTACCAAGATCTTTAGAGGATCTGGTGAGTAACCAGTTTTAAGAACTACAGACCCATGTCTTAGAATTAGATTCTGGCAAGAATCCTCTACTTTCTTCTGTTCACCTATGGTTTTCAAACTTTAATGAGAATCAAAATACCCTGGAGACTTGTTCAAACTAGTGAGCTCCACCCCAGAATTTCTGATTTGGCACGCAGGATGAGGCCTGAAAATTTTCATGTCCATCAAGCTCTCTGGTGACACTGATGTTGCTCTCTGGGGAGAACTTGAAAACCACTGTGCTGTGGTCATTCAATAGCATGTTATTTACTTCATGATGTTGTAAATTTCCATTTTTCTTCCTGTTGTTGATTTTGTATTATAGCTTTTCATTTAAGGGGCTGTATAATAACTATTTATTGGAGACTATCAAATCTAGATGTGAGGATATTCTGCCCTCTCTACTTTCAGATCAAAGATGGACTTCCAATGAAACTGTTGAATTTTTATCTTGACAATAGGATGCAGGACTCTCTGCTTGGTCCATGCCCGCAATGATGGAATTATGACTGTTTATGAACTATACTATTGTAATGATATAGAGGAAATCAATATGGGTGGAGGGCTTGGGGAGGGATTAAAGGAAATCCCAGAGCCTATGGAACTGTGTCATAAAAACAAACAAACAAAAAAAAAACCACTGTGCTACATTCATGGCTTTCAATTCTGATCCATGTACACCACCAGGGAGCTCTTCAAAACCTAGGCCTCCAGTGCTGAATAATTGTATTTACACAAATACCCAAGCTCTTTGTCATTACAATGCATGAGGGTGAAGAGTTCCTGCTTTAACTCCAAAGTGTGCTCTAAGGCCAGCAGTCCTCCCTGACTTCGAGCTATATAACTGAGTAGTGCATTTAGACAAGCTCCCTTGGGGATTTCTATCCAACCAAGAAGCACTGCTTAGGTTTGTTTCTGTGTAAATGCCACACATTAGGTGCCTTTGGTTGGGTAGATCTCCAGAGCCCTCCAGCTGGAGAGAGAAACACGGGGACAGCGTCACTCAGTGCTTCCCATTCACCAGACAGGTAGCAACCATTTGCGAAGCAAGCAAAGCAAGCAGGAAGTCTCCCATCAGCATCAGTTGACTGCCCTTGAATAAGTACAGAAACCAAATGTAAAATCAGCAGTGACTGTGCACCTGCCCGTGATCAGCCCAGAACCCTCAGCAGTGAATTCCCAGACTCTGGGAGAACAGGACCCAAGACCATATCAGAATCACCTCACTTTGGACAGAGACTGTCATTAGCATGGCTGAAACAGACAGGAATATTAGGTAGGAAGAAGTGAGCAGAAAGAATCTCTCACAACTTTTATGCAACACAGCCCTACCTTGTCACTCCACCCCTTATGGGTCAACATGAAACACTAATTGTTGCACAATTTACTTGTGTCCTATTTGGAACCAGCTAGGAGAAAGTACCACTATGGCCACAGGAATACAAGTGTTTTGGCCCATATCCTGCTGCTTCCCAAGGTGTGCGTTAACAGGAAGTTGGATTGGAAGCAGAGGTGAAATGCCATCCCAGATACTCCAATAGGGGATACAAGCACTCTAAGTTACTTAACTCACTGTACCACAATGTCCCCCTCCCTCAAAATTTTAGACATTCTCATATTCTGGCTTGCCCTCTGACAGCTAGTGGGGCAGAATACATAAATATTAGAAGATGTATATATAGGCAAGGATGTACTTTAAAACATTGCTTCTAGGGCCCGGCGGCATGGTCTAGCAGCTAAAGTCCTCGCCTTGAAAGCCCCGGGATCCCATATGGGCGCCAGTTCTTATCCCGGCAGCTCCACTTCCCATCCAGCTCCCTGCTTGTAGCCTGGGAAAGCAGTCGAGGACGGCCCAATGCATTGGGACCCTGCACCCATGTAGGAGACCCGAAAGAGGTTCCTGGTTCCCGGCATCAGGTCGGCGCAGCACCAGCCATTGGGTTCACTTGGGGAGTGAATCATTGGACGGAAGATCTTCCTCTCTGTCTCTTCTCTTCTCTGTATATCTGACTTTGTAATAAAATAAATAAATTAAAAAAAAAAACGTTGCTTCTAATTTTTTTTTTTAAATGAAATGAGCTACAGGACTATCAAAAAAGGAGTCATACCCTTTTGAACACCCAGGTCTCTTTTACACTTAAAAGAATGAGGACTATACATGTTGTGTACTATGACTCCTTATCTCTCTCTTTTTTTAAAGATTTACTTTATTTATTTGAAAGTTAGAGTTACAGAATGAGAGATCACCAAAAGAGAGAGTGGGGAAAAGAGATCTTTCACCCACTGGTTTACTCTCCAAATAGCCACAACAGTCAGGACTAGGCCAGGCCAAAACCAAGAGACCAGAACTCCATCCTGGGCTCCCACAAGGTTGGCAAGGGTCTTACTTAGGCCATCTGCTGCCTGGACTCAAACCAGCATCATTGGACGCCAGCATTGCAGGCTACAACTTTACTCACGGTGCCACAATCTTCACCCCTGTATTTTTAAACCTCTGTGTGTGTGTATTAATAAGCGCTTAAAAATCGGAAAATATACTATCAATCTGTAAGCAAATGATTGTTTTTAGGAAGTGAAACTAAACCAGGAGAGATGGGTTTCACTTTTTTAAAAAAGATTTATCATAACAAATATATGTTATATTTAGTCTTTAAAAGATTTTTCAAACAGGTGAACCGATTTCATGAGAATTGTAGTTTTTTCTCTGGATATGTTTTCTTTTTTAAAATTTTTTTTTTAATTTGCAGAGTTACAGAGAAAGAGAAAGAAACAAAGATCTTCCATCTTCTGGTTCATTCCCCAAATGGCTACAATGGCCACAGCTGGACCAGTTCAAAGTCAGGAACCTCTTCTAGGTCATGGGTGCAGGGGCCTAACCACTTGAACCATCCTCAACTGGTTTCTAAAGCACATTAGCAGAGAGCTGAATTGGAAGTGGAACAACTGGGACTTGAACCAGTGCTCCTACAGGATGCCAAGCAGCTCAGGCACTATACCGTATATACCATATGAGTCAGTCCCTAGGTATGCTATCTCATGCAAACCATTTGACTAGGTGATTTAGGCTCTTTCATTAGACGTAATACTGCAAGCTGTGAATGAACTGGTTTGAACCTTCTTAAACATCACGTCATTCAGGGACAAATGTGTGTGGTCTGTCAGTTAAGGTGCTGGTTGAGGTGCCTACATTCCATATCAGGACACTTGGGTTTAAGGTACAGCTCTGGACCTGATTGCAACTTTCTGCTACTGTGGACCTTTGGAGACAGTAGTGAAGACTCAAATCATCGGAATTCTGCCACCATGTGAGAGACATGACTTAAATAACTTGAGCTCCTGGCTTGGCTCCTGGCTTTAAGCCCTAACCAACCCTGGCCATCACTGGCATTCTGAGAGTAAACTGGTAGGTGGGACCTTTCTCTGTGTTCCTGATTCCATCTGTCCGCCCCTCCGATAAACACACTTTCTTTGGTTGAGGAAATGTTTCCTTTTGCTTTTTTCATTTATAATTATTATCATGTTATTATTAATTATACATAGGCACTGAGATTCCTCTTACGCCTTATATAGATACTCTTCCCCCCCCCCACTGAGTTCCCCCATCTTATAATAATATAGCTCTTCATAAACAGTCATAAGCCCATTCTTGCAGGAATGGACAGTGGCAGAATCCAGCACCCTATCATCAAGACACATCCAGCAATTTCATTGGAAGTCTATCTTTGATCTGGAAATAGGATGCATACTGCATTTTATCCTCACATCTGATTATGATAGTCTCCATTAAACAGTTAACATACATCCCCTAAATGAAAAGCCACAAAACAAAATCAACAACTGGAAGAAAAATATAAATTTACAATGCCATGAAGTTAAATAGTTTGCTACTGAATGACTAATGTGTCACTGGATGTTGGGAGCACTGACAATGCCCTGCCCTAAGATGGCGCCTGGACCCTACTTCCTCTTGGAGACAGGTTTCAGGAAGTGCCCTGTGATTGGCCCTTTACTGCTTGCCTCAGGCATGTAAGCTGATTGGAGGATTGAGAGATAGCCAGGGGCCTTGGGGGAGGGGTGAGGAGGTTCTCTGTGTAATGGAAATAACGGAATTAACTGACTTAACTGAAGGCTTCTGGGTAACGGATTTAACGGATAGGAGGGATATATAAGCCAGGGGCTTCTGCCCCAAAGAAGGAACTGAAGGTTGGAATAAAAGTGCCTCTGAAACGTCCTCCAGTGTAGGGTGATTTATTCCGCGGGACGGAAGACACAGATAACTGAAGAAAAAGGAAAATCAAGAACCTTCTTGAAGAAAACTATGCAAGTGTATGAAAATTTTAGTGAGAAAAACAACTGTTTTGAAGAAATGAAAACAAAAACATCAAAATCCATGAGATATAATTTTCACTGATCTTTGTTGGTGAGATGTGTCTCCTATAGGCAACAAATAGATGTATATTGGTTTTTTGATCCAGTCTATTAAGCTATGATGTTTGATGGATATAAACCATTTACATTTAGGATTAATATGAATAAGTGGTAATTTGGTCCTGTCATTTTAGCAATGGGTTTTTCATTGTTTAATTTAGTCATTTCTTGTTATTTTACTGGGATGTTCTTCACATCTGCCTTTGTTTTTGGTGAGTGCTATTCCTTTTCTCTGTCAAGAGAACATCTTTAAATATCATTTGTACACATGATCTTAGCCAAAAGGCCAAGAAGCGATTTTAAGTATCCTTTATAGGGCAGGTTTGGAAGAAGCAAATTCTTTGAGCTTTGCTTCTTCTTCTTCTTCTTCGTCTTCGTCTTCATCTTCGTCTTTTTTAGCATTTCTTTATTGTGGAAGTGTTTTATTTCATTTTCAAAGACAAAAGTTTTGCTGGGTACATTTTTCTGAGCCATTTTATTTTTCTTTCAGAATCTGAAATATGTCGCTCCATTCTCTTCTTGCCTGTAGTTTCCCGAGAGAGGTCAGCTGTGAGTCTGATTAGAATTCCTCTGCATGTCAATTGATTTTTTTCACAAGCACATTTAAAGATCTTTTCATTATGTGCGACTGAAAAGAGCTTGTGTCATAGTGAAGCTCACTTTTGGTCAGCCCTGTTGGGAGTTCTGTGCCCCTCTTATTCTGTTTCCCAATTCTTTATCCATATTAGGAAAGTTATCCTTTATTATTTCATTGAATACATTTTTAAATCCAGCTTCTCTTTCTGCACCTTCTGTAACTCCCATAATTCTTATTTTTTTTCCTTTTAATAATTATTTCTTGAATGCTTCGCTTAATTTGACTCAGTTCCTCTTCCATGCTTCTCATTGTTTCACCATTTTGGCAAGAAATACCTTCTAATTCTGATATTCTTTCTTTTGCCTCATTCATTCTAGTATAGAGACTTTCCACTGAATTTTTAATTTGCTCCATTGTGTCCTTCATTTCTAATAATTCTGCTTGATTTTGTTTCAGTATTGCTATTTCCTGTGTGACATATTCCTTAAATTTCTGCATGTATTTCTCGTTATTGATAAGAAGCTTTATAACAAGTCTTTCGAATTCTTTATCCCCCATTTCTGTATGTCTTCCTCAGTTAACTCTGAGGTGGGCAAAGGTTTTTGCTCCTTTGCAGGGGAGTCTTCAGTAATATTCATTGTGTCTCTATCTCTTCTTTTGCTCTTGGTCATTGTACTTCTGGTTTGCAGATTTTTCTTCTTGGGGCAGATTTCTATGTTGTGTCATCCACAATTCAATTTTATTTATTGCATTTTGTGCCTAGTTCCATTACAGTCACTTGTGCCACTCTCTTCAGTGAGTTTCATGTGCAGACTCATGTGGTTAGGCTTCCAACATAGTCTCAGTAGCCCTACCACTCTACACCTCCTGTAATCTTGTGCTGTGGTTGCACTGTTGCCTGTAGAAACTTTCTCCCACTTCCAGTTCGAGCAGTTCCCATGATTAGGGAGACATCAGATGTCATAAATAACTAGGTTGTTGGCAGTGCTGATCTTGCTGGAACCTGCTAAATATTAGGTCTGAAGGCCACCTGGACCTATTTTGAACCATAGGATGCCAACATCAATTTTATTTTCCACGTGGGACCAGTGCAATGCACTGAGTTCAGTGAGTACACTTCCAGCACAATGCATGCACAGCTTATTGTTGTCCCTCCAGTCTCACAGCTTTTGCCACACCGTACAAAATGGCACCAGATGTACCACTGGTAGAGTTCTGGATCTGCTGGCTATTAGTTCTGGGGGCCTCCCCAACCTACTTTGTGTGGAACCTGTGGGATGCCATATCGGTGCAATGAACTCAGCCAGAAATAAGTTCACTCCCAGCTTAATGCTTATACAGTCCCATCCCACAACCTATGCCTCCCTACACAAAAATGGAGTCCAATGCAGCTCTGGTGGGGGTCTGGGCTGTGAAATTCACCCTGTTCCTGTACCACCTGTTTGGGATCTGCTGCTGCTGTCTCTCTCTGCTCCTGGTTAAATCAAGCAAATTAGCAGGATGTGCAGTTCTTTGCCTGGGTTAACTTGCTGAGTTCCCAGTCAATTCCCCTTCACATCTGGCTGCTGGTGGAGCTCTAGCCACCGGTGAAGATCAGATTGCCACTCACTGACTGCTGCTGGCATATGTCACTGCAACACCACACCATAGTTCCCACTACTTTCCCATGTCTGTCTCTTCAGGATTCCCTCTGTCAGCGGCCTATCCTCTCCTATTTCCTAGATTTTGCCCTCTCTGTTTCGCCCTGGCTAATGATCCTTATTCTGTCATTTTGATTCTCTAGATACACTTTTATGAATTAAAACAGAATGGGTTGAGCGTTGCTGCACAGTAGGCCAAAGTGCCACTTGTGATACTGGCATCCCATATCAGAGTCCTGGTCCCTCAGCTTCTGATCCAGCTTCCTACTAATGCATCTAGGAAGACAGAAGAATGTCCCCTTGTTACAGGACGATAAAGGCAATCTTGGTTCTTGTCTCAACATTGAAGAAAATTTTCCATGTGGACAGTGATAATGAGCAAAGCAAGATATTTATAAAGGTGAGACACCTCCTGCAGCAGTCAGGAGTTGCCTCCTCCCCAAGCTAACAGTCTTTGCCCTTGATGTAAACTCAGGCCCCACCCAGGCCCTCTCAGGACCATTCCATTCACTTCTACTGGCTTCCCCAAAACTCCACCCTGATGGTCCTGGAGAACCACTTTAGGTATGGGAGTTTAGCTGCAGTCCAGTCAAATCAAAGGTTGCCAAGGGGTTAAGTTCAAGTAGAACAAACAGGGCTTCTCAGAGCCATTCTCTGGAACCAGGTGCAATTCTCAGAGAGAGGGGTATGATACTGACAATTCCCTGATGAGTAAAGGTTTCCAGTTTAGGCATAACAGAAATATCAATGGATGCCAACTCGAAGTTGAGGATATTATGGGTCAGGTCCATCCACATAACAGCAGCAATAGAATAAAGGATAACGTGTTGTGGTCCAGTGGGTTAAACTACCATCTGTATCTTATATGAGCCACAGTTTGAGTCCTGGCCATTTAGGGAGTGAACCTGCAGAAGGAACCTCTCTTTGTATTTCCCCCTCTCTCCATAACTTTGCCATTGGAATAAATAAATAAATCTTTAACATATATGTGCACATATATAATTAGAATAGGATTCAGTGAGTAAGTGCATTAGCCTTGAAGTCAAGAGTGGGATTCAATCAAAATTCTGCCACATATTAGATATTTTAATATCAGAGATATTACCCAATCAGACTATGCCTCAGGCCAAAATGATACCTAATCATTTGGGTGGTTGTAGATACTAACTGAGGTCATATGTCGGGCAACCTGGCTCCCAGCAATCAGCTAATAAATATGGCTACCTCATTATCAGTATTATGAGAGATGGATGAGTAATTAAAAGCAGTGGGAAGCAGGCATTGTGGCACATCAGGTTAATCTGCTGCTTGGGAGGCTAGTGTCCCTTATCAGAGTCTTGCCTCTGTCTCTGCTTCTGAGGTAGCTCCTTGCTGAAGTGCTTGGGAGGCAAGAGATGATGGCTCAAGAATTTAAATCTCTGCATCCACATGGAGACAGATTGAGTTCCTGGCTCCTAGTTTTGTCCTCACCCTGCCCTGATTGTTACGGGCAGTTAGGGGAGTGAGCCAGTAAATGAGATCTCTCTCTCTCTCTCTGTCTCTCTCTCTTTTCCCCTAGTATGTGTGTAACTTTCTCTCAGACAAGTAAACATTTTTAAAAGGCAGTGGGGGTTGGCCTAATACACAATTTGATCATACTCCTATATTTTATGTATGATAAATAGGACATAGTCAGGATACACAGAGTAAGAAATAGGTACATGGAGGATCTATACGACTGCCTTTAACCTACACAGAGAAAACAATAGGCTACAAGAGATTATCACTATGTAAGATACTACACTAAGGTATATGGGAAGATACAACCCAGCCTTCCAGTTATGCCCTCTTTGGATAAGGGACTCTGCCCCATCCTGTCTCTCTACTCACCTGATGGGTTATCCAAGGAGATGCTAAACACACAGCTGGAGAAATGTTAGCCTTGCATTGCAGTGGCATAAGGCAAAAACATTCTGGAGAAACAGTTCCTTTGTTTAAAATAGAAAGTTAAAAGGAAGCCAAGCTAACACATGACAAATGACTATCTAGTTCTCTTAGACAGAATTAAAAAAAAAAAAAAAAGCGCGCCCCTTCACTTCTCCCACAAGACGAGGAGGAATTGCTGCTACCCAAATACACATTTGGGAAGATTCTCCAGCCAAGCCGGGCGCTTACTGAGTAGGCGATTTCGCTTCACCGTCCGTCCGTTCATAAAAGACTTTCCTAATTCACTGCGGCAGACAGGACAAGATAAAAATGTTAAGTACATCCTCACTGGGAGGAGACTGAAGCCTCCACACTCAATCAAAGGTTTGCAATAATAGGATTCATTTTTTAAAAGAAAGGAAAAACAAAGAAAAAAGGGGACGGAGGACAGATGGGATTAGAAAATGTTGCAGTAAAAACTGTTGGATGAGATGAGCTCACAGCCCCAGGCTGTCTTTTGTGGACCCGCACAATGATCCCCGAGCCAGACTGGATTAGCCAGCCTTGCGACTAAGGTGGGAGTCTGGAGAGCGGCTGCGGCCGGGGCGGCTGGTTCCCAGGCACTTGCGGGAGCAAAGACCAGAACGATGCATCAGATTTACAGCTGCAGCGACGAAAACATAGAAGTTTTCACCACCGTGATCCCTTCCAAGGGTGAGTACAATTGCCCTTGACGGTGGCCCTGCGCGTGGCCTCTCCCGCAGCGGGGCACCAAGCCTCACGGGTTGTTGCCCTCACTGCACTCTGTCCTCAGGTGTCTCAGGGCTGGCTTCCCGGCTTGGACTGCTATTGTTTTTGCCAAAGGAGGCACAAGGATGTAGAATCAGGCAGAAACGATCCATCAAGGGGAAAGCAGTTTCTCTTGTACCGGCAGCCAGGCACGCAGCATGGAAGCCCCACAAGCCATTGCTAAGCTGACATGCCAACAGAATCCTTCCCGGGACTCCCCTTTCTCCCCTGAGCAAGCCGGCTCCAGTGTGTGAGTTTTCACTGGGCGGTGCAGTGGGAAGCACTCAAGTTCCCAGGGGTAGCTCCACTCCGAGGAGCAGGTGGGGTATCCTGAACTGGGGCTGGCCTCTGCTCACCATCCCAGGGCTGCCCTGCCTAACTTAACCAGGAATTTTACAAGGCTTCGTGTACCACAACCTACAGCGCTGGGTCCTAGGGAAAAAGTGCTTGCTGTGTGAGGGGCAGCTCTCTCCCGCAGCCCCTACCTTGCCCCTACAGCCTGTGACACAAGGCTTAGCCCTGGTCTCATTGTCAGATCTGAATGAAGTGGGCTGGATGTTTTCGCTGGTATTATAACTGCACATTCCAACAACCTCTTTCTTCCTCTGGTGTCAGCCGCCGACAGAGTCACGGCTTAAGGAGATCAGGGAGACACACAGGCTGGCCAAAAGAAGCAGCCAGCAAGCCCACACACAGGATTCTCTTTGGAGACTTGGGCCTGTGGCAGCTCCACGTCTGGGTAATGAGTCCATGGGAACTCAGCATACAGCAGCTCCCAGGGGCATGATGCTAAGAGAGCAGCTGGAGACAACCTGTGTGTCCATGAACTTGATGTCTTTGTACTGTACACTCTGTCACCCTGGGCAGCAGAAGTGCACTGGTTGGGGGTGGGGGCGGGAGGCTGGATGTAGATCTTAAAGCCAGAATGTTGCATGAAAACAAAACCAGGCTGAAAAAAATCATATGTGTACGATAACATTTCTGCCAGCTTGGAACCACAAAGCAATACTATGCGTTGCTGCTTAGGGGTTTGCATCTGGAGACAAGAATGCCATATACCAGACAGACCCATATCACAGTCACAGTCCTGGGGATGGGGCAGGGAGCCTGAGAATTAGGGGAGCGTGAAAGGAACCCCTGACCTTTACCTCTAGTTTTGTACATCTTTGCTTCACAAAGAAAACAGTTGGAACAAAGATGAAAATGTTAACCATACATATTTTCTGTAACTTTTCCTATTTAACAAACTAGCCAAGAAGTGACTGTCATTCATCTACTGTGAAATCTGGAGCAAGTTACTTAACTTCTCTGGTCCTGACTTGCCTCTTCTGTAAAAGGGAAAAACAGAAAATCTCCCATGATTGCCATGGGAAAGAAATGAGTTCTTATATGTAAACCGTTTAGAACAGCTCTGTCACTTAGAAAGGTTTTCCATTTTAAGTTTGCATTTAAAAATAACAAATATGTCTAGTGACAGATAAACATTTAAACCTCTATTCCTTTCTTGGCATTTTCATTCATGACCACCTGCTGATATCAATCCAAGGATTCATGGAAATTCATGGACATTTCACTGCTCAGGAGAGTTTGTGGCCTTGCATTGGATCAGGAAGGGATCAGGTCTGCACCCACCCATTCCTTGCTTTGCTACTCAGGCCTTCTCCTGAGCTTTCGAGCAGGCAGCTCTCCGTACAAACATGTCTTAAGTCACTGCTCATGAAAGAATCCCTACAGTCTGTAACTGCAGAAGTGGGACTGGTTTGACATTTTCCAGCAGGGATTGCCGCCCTGCCTGTCATGCCCTTCCCCAGAGGCCGCAGCTTAGCCAAACTCATCAATCCACAAGAACCACTTTTTTTTTTTTTTCAGCACGAGTGCAGCAGTGTGGGCAGCATAGCCTAGTTTTAGAGTGTGGTTCTTGGTCCATCATTGAGTGAACTCTGCTGTCACAGTGGAGTTAATGAAGAGCACTCACTTCACGGAGAGGTTGTAGAGATGAAGGAGGTAAACTGAACTATCACCTACTAAGGCTCACCTGCGTGCTCACACTGTTATCACATTCACTGTTGCATGATAACCCTTTCTGTAGCACATATGTATGTGGTTCAGCAAAAGACAGGGTAACTGCAAAAAAGTTCATGGAAAATGGGACGAGTACTTGGCATAATAGTTACGGTACTGCTCGGGACACCTTCATCCCACAATCATAGTGCCTGGGTTTGAGGCCCGGCTCTGCTTCTGATCACAGCTTTCTGCTAACACACATCCTGGGAGGCAACAAGTAATAGCTCAAGTACCTGGGTCCTGCCACTCAGGGGAGACCTGGACTGAGTTCCTGGTTTCTTCTTCAACCTGACCAAGCTCAGGACTGGACAGGAAATTCTTCATCTCTCTCTCTCTCTCTCTCTCTCTCTCTCACACACACACACACACACACACACACACCACCTTTCAAATAACATAGGAAAAAACTGAAGTTCATGAAAGTAAAATTTTATGCAAATAATTTGAAAGTAATGCATATTTTATCCTAATGTACATTTTCTATGAAGACGTCGCATGTCTGCAAAAATTTTAAATGAACCATCTTACTATCTGACAAAGATATGGCAGTGCCAAATATTATGATGTTTCTTAAATGTGTTAAAAGCATAGAATGTACATAAATAAGTCTGTAACAGATAACACGAGGGTATTGTTAGTTTCCAGAGAGAAAGGGAGCCCTTTAAAGAAAGGATGTCATACATACAATTCACAGTAAAACAAACAAAATAAAAGCTGTGGTTTTTCTAAGAAGTAAGAGAAGTTACTTCCTGAGACACACCAACGTGAATTTAGTTCTAGGAGTAATGATACCACATTATTTAGAATAATTATTTTAAGGACAAGTAATAATAATAATAATAAGTTGTGGGGATGAGAAGGATGGACAGAGCAGCGACAAGACATGAGAAAGTTCCAGAAAAAAAATCCTAACGAAAACCTCCAATCTCTGGACATATTCACCTATTCCTCCTGAATGCCTTCATCTTACAGAGAAAGAGGGACTTCATCATTACTACCATTAATTCCCAAGAATGTGTTGTTTGTTAAATGCTGAGCCAGAATATTATAGATGAGCACATGTGATGCTGGACACAGATCTCTTGAGGTGGATGCTATTATGATCCCAGTCTTTTTATTTTCCTAATTCTTTAAAGATATTGAAAAGGAAGATTTACAGAAATAAGGAGAGACAGAGAGAAAGATCAGAAAGATCTTCCATTCACTGATTTACTTTCCAAATACCCACCATGGCTAGAGCTGAGCCCATCCAAAGCCAGAAGGCATGAGCTTATTATGTGTTTCCCACGAGGATGCAGGGTCCCAAGACTTTGGGCCATCCTCTACTACTTTACCAGCCCTCACGCAGGGACCAGGATGGGAAATGGAACAGCTGGGACAGGAAGCAGTACACATATAGAATCCTCGCACTTTCAGTGGTAGGACTAGCCAATTGTACCAAGTCCATAATCCCATTCTTAAAGATGAGGAAAGAGGCTTAGTGGGGCTGATTCAGGTATCCAAAACACATAACTGGCCAGTGATCAAGGTCAGATTCATTTCCAAGTGGAGGGAGTTGAGGGCCAAGGCTGTTAACAAGTGTGTTGTACTCCAGGCTTCATAGTTGCAGGAAAATAACAAAGGCAGCACCTTCGTGTCACTTTACTGCCTTGTGGTAAGAAGTCATTCCCGTTCTAAGCAGGGCAGGGGCATGCTGGGATTTCAGTTCCAGGTAGTTCATCCTAGGAGCAATGTGGGAAATAGGTATCTAAAGTATTTTCTTCAACAAAAGCCACACCTTCTCCCAAGAAAGTACTACAATTCCTTCTATGACTAATCAGTTTCTTTAAATTTTTAAATTTTTTTCTTATTTGAGAGGAAGATTTACAGGGAGAGAAGCAGAGACAAAGAGAGATATTCCACCTGCTAATTCACTCCGCAAATGGCTGCAGTGACCAAAGCCGGGCTGGTCCAAAGCCAGGAGCCTAGAGCTTCTAGGTCTGCCACATGGGTACAGGGGCCCAAGGACTAGAGCCATCCTCCTCCACTTCCTCAAGCCACAAGCAGGGAGCTGAACTGAAGTGGAGCAACCTAGATTAGAACCAGTGCCCACATGGCAGGCCAGCACTGCAGGTAGAGGATTAGCCTGTTATGCCACTGTGCCAATCTCTTTAAGCTCTTCTAAAAATTGTGGTAAAATACATGTCATGTAAAATTTACTGTTTTTAAATGTACAGTTCAGTAGCAATAAGCACATTCCAGTTCGTATAAGCATCACCATCAACACAGCATTTTCATTATCCTAAATTGAGACTCCCAGTACTCAGTAATTCCCCCATCCCCCATGTCCCCAGCCTGTGGGTAACTACCACTTAGTTTCTTTCTCTATGACTTGATTACTCTGGGTGCATCTTGTTCAATGGACTCCCACAATACCTACCCATTGTATAACTTAGTTCACTTGGCACATTTACAGGAACAATCCACTCGCAGCACATATCAAAATTTCATACATTTTCAAGGCTAAGTAATACTCTATTGTGTGGACATACTGTGTTTTTTTACTCATTTATCTACTGATGGGCATTTGGGCTGTTTCCAAATTTTAGATTTTATGAATCATGCTGTTATGAATTCTTAAACCAAGTAGCATCTTAAAATGTTATGGAGCCCTGGTTCTTCCCACCTGCACTTTTACGTCTCCATATCTACTCCATGTTCAGACATTCTCAGTGTTATTACTGTAGGTATGTCAGTCCCATGCATATCCTCTAAAAAACATTTCTTTATTTCTCCCTGCAGTGACCAGTCCAGCCAGAAGAAGAGTGAAAAGCTCTCAACACCTCTTGAGCAAGAATGTAAGAAACTTTTCATTTTGATCCATTTAATTGACTTTCATAAACATCAGGGCTGGCTTCCCCACTCTCTCCCCCTTGTTCTCTGTGACTAGGAGGGCTTTTTGTTTCCCATGAGGTTTTTACTGCACTCTTTCCCTTCTGCTTAACCAAAATGTCAACCAGGCACCAAAGAGCCTGAATCAATCCCTGCTGTTGTGCCATTTTCCCCAGGTGCCAAGAGTCAATATCTATATCCATGAACTTTTTAGTTTCCTTATCCATTAGGTATCAATATTATTACTTTGACAATAAACATAACTCTTTAAAATTTGTCTTTCTAAAAGTGGTAATGTGGATCTTCATATTTTCATGGTTTATTGATCATTTTGGTATTTTCTTCCCCCATAGTTTCTTATTTATGAGTTTTTGTCAGTAGTTTGCCTTTAATTTTTTCTTTTTAAAAATTTATCTATGTATTATTCCATGATGCAATTTTATAGGCTCCAAGATTTTCCTTACCTCTTCCTCAGTTCCTGATCCCCTCCACTACATTACAATAGAATAGTCCTTCACAATAAATTGTTAATCAATCATCCTGCTATTTAAGTGTATCCTGACATTGTAGGCATGAATTTCTTAAAAGACAAAGTCATATATCTCTTTAGTCTTAAAGTGCAATTTAAGCAGACACTGTCTTTTTTTTTAACCTTTTAAAGAATTATTATCATTTTATGATGCAGTTACATAGGCCCTGGGATTTCCCTTTCCCCCTCCCCAAACCTGTCCCCCCACCAAATTCCCCTATATTATTGTTATAGTATAGTTCTTCATACACAGTCATATGTCCATCATTGCAGGCATGGACTATGGCAGAGAGTCCAGCATCCTATTGTCAAGGTATAGTAAACAGTTTCATGGTGAGTCCATCCTGGTCTGGAAGTAGAGATGCACACTGCATTGTATCCTCACATCTGGATATGATAGTCTCCATTACACAGTCACAATACAAAATCAATAACAGAAAAGAAAATAGAAATTCACAATGCCATGCTGCTAAATATAATAGTCTCCATTACATAGTTACTATAAAACCTCTTAAATGAAAGGCCACACACTAAAAAATCAGCAACAGGAAGAAAAAAAGGAAAATGACAAGAAGTTAAATAACATACTACTGAATGATCAATGTGTCGTTGAAGAAATGAAAAAAACTCAAGAATCTTGAAGAAAATGATGCTGCTGTGTGATCTATCAGTCAGTGAAGAATTTAATGAAGAAATGGAACTTAAACAAATGTCAAAATCCATGCGCTATAGTTTCTGCTGATCTTTGTTGGTGACATGTCTCCTGTAAGCAACAAATAGATGGGCTTTGTCTTTTCATTCTAGTCTACAAATCCATGATATTTAATTGATGAGTTTAAGCCATTTACATTCAGGATTAATACGAATGGGTGGTAATTTGGTCCTGTCATTTTAGCAATGGGTTGTTCATTGATTTAGTTTTCTGTTGTTATTTCACTGGGATGTTCTTCACATTTGGTTTTGGTGGATGCCCTTCCTCTTTGTCAAGAGAACATCTTGAAGTATCATTTATAGCACAGGTTTGGAAAAAGCATATTCTTTTAACTTTTCTTGACTGTGAAAGAATTTTATTTCATTTTCAAACACAAAGGAAAGCTTTGCTGGGTACATTATTGTCGGCCAACAATTTTTTGCTTTTAGAATCTGGAATGTGTTGCTCCATTCTATTCTGGCCTGTGGAGTTTCCTGTGAGAGATCTCCTGTGAATCTAATTGGCAATCCTTTATATGTCAGTTGATTGTTTTTTTCACAAGCACAATTTAGGATCATTTCCTTACGTTCGATTGAAGACAGCTTGATTATTATCATGTGTCTTGGTGAAGATCGCTTTTGAACAGGCTTATTGAGAGTTCTGTGCCCCTCCTGGACCTTGTTTTCTAATTCTTTCTCTAGATTAGTGGAATTTTCCCTTAATATTTCATTGAATACATTTTTAAACCCAGCTTCTCTTTCTGCACCTTCTGGGACTCCATTAATTCTTACATTTGGCCTTTTAATAGTGTCTATAGTGTCTTTCAATTCTTGAATACTTTTTTTTAGCTTGGCCCAGCTCTGCTTCCACCTTTTTGTTTGTTTCCCCTTGGTGACAAGAAATATTTTCTAATTTTGAGATTCTTTCTTCCTCCTTCATTCTATTTTGGAAACTCTCCACTGTACTTTTAATTTGCTCCACTGTATTCTTCATTTTTGACATATTAGCTTTCATTTGATTCATTTCCTGTGTGACATATTCCTTAATTTCTTGAACTCCTGTATTATGTGCTTCTCGTTGATAAGAATATTCATAGCAAATGTTTTGAATTCTGTATCCCCTATTTTCTTGATGTCTTCCTCAGTTAACTCTGAAGTTGGCAAAGGCTTTTGCTCCTTCACTGGGGAGTCTTCAGTAATATTCATTGTGCCTCTGCTTTTGCTTTTGGTTATTGTACTTCTGGTTAGCAGATTCTTCTCCTTGGGGCAGGTTTCTAAGCTGTGTTACTTACAGGTCTACAGTTTGATTTTACTTCTTGCACTTGGCACATGGCTCTTTGTTTGCAGTCACTTGTGCCACTCCCTCTAGTGAGTTCCAGGTCTGGGTTCTTATGTTAGATTCCCACCGTGGTCTCTGTAGCCCCAGCTCCTGGCTCACCAGTCTCCACCTCCTATAATCCTGTGCTGAGGCTGCACTGTTGTCTATACAACGTTTTTCCTACTTCTGGTTGGAGCAGGTCCCAGGATTAGGGAGACACCAGGTGTCCTCTATAGCTAGGTTGTTGGTGGTGCTGATCTTGACATAACCTGTTGGCTGTTAGATCTGGGGGTCACACAGACATATTTTTACCTGCTCAGTGCCAAAGTAGGTATTATTTTCCATGTGGGACCAGTGCAATGCACTGAGCTCAGTGAATTTGCTCACAGCTCAGCACATGCACAGCTCACTGTTGTCCCTGTAGCCTTAACACCTTTGCCACACTGTACAAAATGGCACCTGATGTGCCACTACTAGAGCTCTTGATCTGCTGGCCGGCAGGTCTGAGGGCTACCCAGACCTGTCTTGGGTGGAACTTGTAGGATGCCACGTTGTTGCAGTTCACTGAGCCAGAAATAAGTTCACTCCCAGTTCAGTGCATGCTCAGTCCTGTCCCATAGCCCTTGCCTCCTTAATCAAAATGGTTTCTGATATGGCTCTAGGAGGCAGACTGGACTATGAAATCCACCCTGTTCCTGCACTGCCTGCCTGGAACCTGCCACTCTGTCTCTGCTCCTGGTTAAATCAAACAGACCAGCAGGATGGACAGTTCTTTGTCGTTCACCTCTGGAGCTCACAGTGAATGTCCCTTCTCACCTTGTTGCTGATGGAATTCTACTTGCCAGTGCATTTCAGATATTCATTCCCTGAATGCCGTTGGGGTATCGGTCACCGCAGCACTACACTGTTGTGCCCTTCCCATGTCTGTCAGTTTTCAGGTACCCCTCTGCTGTCATTCTGTCCTCTCCTATTTCTTGGAATATGCTCTCTCTGCTTCACACTGGCTAATGTTGTCTGTTCAATCATGTCCTTACCCTATCCTGCCATATTGATTCTCAGTAGTATCCTTTTTATGAGGCCTTTATAAGGACTTCAGACTGCATTTTACATATTAAGGAGTGAAATGCCTTTGTAAGGACTTATGAGTACATTTTACATATGAAGAGAGGGTTCCTGCTCTCTGTTAATGTCCTGCGAATTCAGAGGAAGATGACCCAAAGTGCTTGGACCCCTGCATGTATTTGGGTAACCCTAAAGCTCCTGGTTCCTGGCTTCAGCTTGGGCAATAAATAACAGATGGAAGATTTCTCTCTCTCCCTCCCTCTGTTTCTGTAACGCTATGTCTAAAATAAATAAATAAATAAATAAAACCTTAAAAGAAGTAAAACATCTGGGGCTAGAACCAGTGTCCATATATGGCAAGCTACCACCACCACTATGCTAACAGTATTGGCCAAGACGGGCTTTTAATGAATGGAAAATTTGGTCCTAAAGTTGTAGAGTTTTGACCCTGAGTATGGCAGCAACCTCAATTCTTGTCTCGCAGGAAAGAAGAATTTTCATGCAGAAACAGTTTAGTTTTAAAGTAAGATTTATTAGAAAAGCTGAGAAAGGAGACTCCTGTCCTAGTGACGAGAGGGGGTTCTGAGATAGAAAAGACCCTTACCCCCTGCCATAGTGGCAGGAGGAAAAGTAAAAAGAGAGACTCTAGTCCCCTGTCATAGTGGAAGGAGGAAAAGCAAAAGCGAGAAAAACCCATATTAATGGTGGGGAAAGCATCTTTTAAAGGTTCCCCTCAAAGATGTTTCTCCATAAACGAAGAAAATTCCTGGTTTCCATGGTACCTGGCCTTGGGACAAAAGGCCAGAAAGGTGTCACTGGCCAACTTCCTTGGTCCCTTTCCAATGATAAAGAGGCCAGTCTGAAGCCCTCCCCCTTGACAATGGCTGGAGAGAGAAATGGGCTGAGGCTTCAGGTGGGGAATAGATACGTTAATGTCACCCTTGTCTCTTGGGGGAGCATTCCTGATAAGTTAAGATATGCACTTGTCTTGGAAGAGACATGCTCTGGTGAATCCAAGACATGGTGGGGAAAATACCCCTTTATATTTGGGAAGAAAAATGACTTGGGGACCCAGAATACCCTAACTGCCTACTACCCAGTCTAACTCCTCTCACACTAAGATAGAGCTTCTGATCAATTTCTGATCCCTGACAACTTAAAGTCTAGAAACAAAATGTTTCAGGTTTCCAAGAACCAGTGAATGAGGTAGTATCAAATAGGGAAATAAAAGAGAGGTTTGTAGGTAATGTAAGGAGTTATTCCAATACCCTTCCCTGGACCCGGCACCATTCCTTCTTCCTCACAGCTCATGAAGTTCGCGCAGGCCTAGCTATCCACCAATCAGATGTAACCTGGCTTTCCACCTGAATCCCACCTCCCAATCTTCCAGCCCCCTCCCCAACTCCGCCCACTCGCCAATCATCCCTAGGCATTCACCTGCAGGCACCAATCCCCTGGGGGCCTGGCCTCAATCCCTCCCAATCCCCACCCCCTACACCTGGCAGACAAAAGGCCCCCCCCCCCGCCCAGGTGCGGCTCGCTCTCTCATCCCTCTCATCCCTCCTCTGGTCTCTGTCTCTCTGCTCTCTCTCTTATCCCTCCCTCTCTTAACCCCGCTCTTATGCCTCTCTTCTCTCTCTCCCCTTCCCCTTTTCTCCTCCTGATTTTCACCACCTCTACCCGTTCCTGCCCCGTTGGAATAAACCTCCTAAAATACCTCGTTGCATCTGGTGTGTTTCAGCTCATGGTAAAGAACCAGGTTGTGGGAATTAGCTGCGTGTAATAATATCGTAATATCGTATGAACTAGAACTCTCCCATCTTTTTAAATAACTAACAGGTAATTTAGCATTTCAGAAAGTCCTATAACAGAACAACCTTTTCAGCCAAAAATCTGGGTTCCTGTCTTCAAATCCTCGATCCTTCCTTCAGGTAGGATGGCCTGTAATGCCCTCCAGCTATAAGGCTATTCGTTTTTGTTTTAATGTTAGTATGTTTGTATTTTTGAAAAGTTGAGCAAGAGAGAGTGAGATCTTCCATCTGCTGATACACTCTTCAAATGCTCCATACAGTCAGGGCTGGGCCAAATCAAAGCCCAGAAGCAGAAACTTCAGCTTAATCCCCCACAGGGATCCAAGGACTTGAGACCTCCCAGAGCGTGCATTAGCAGAATACTGAGTTGCAAACAGGCATGTCTGGCCTTTTGATATTTCCTCTGCATTTCTGATTTGTCTTGAATTTATCCTCCTCCTGCTTGTAAAGCCCAACGAGTTGTTTCTGATCTCTTCCTTCAGCCAACTAGTTCTTGGTTTCCTTTTGAGTTTCTTAATGTCTTCTCTAAACTGATGTTTAAAAAGCAATTGTGCTCAGTTATCTTGCCTGAGAAGTACTTCTTTGTTTACAGCTGTGTCAATGTTTGCAACTTTCATTGACCCTAAAGTCTTGTTTGTATCTTCCAGCCCTTGGGCTATCATGTAGATGGAAGTTAGAGTCCTTTCTCTTCCTTTCCACCTGCTACCACCAGGGGCAGACTGCCTCTCTGACTCTCCTGGAGTTGTGTCTTCTTTTGAACCCAGGACACATCCACATCCCATCCCTTGGCTACAGTCTTTCCAGGCTTTTTCCTTTGTGATTCCTAAGCATCCAGAACCAAAGGGGTAGTTCAACAGAACAAGCTTATGTGAAGGTGCAGGGCAGCTCAGCCTGTCATGGCACAGGAGCCACGTGCATGTGATGCACAGCCCTTCCATAGTTAGCACCCTGGCTGTCATCAGGGAAGACAGAGAAATGAGATTGCAAATGTCACGTTCTCTCCAGATTTCCAGCTTGTGGGGGAGAGAGCTGTGTGTGGTGATCTCCTGGTTGGTTTTTTTTTTTTTTTCTTTTCTTTTTTAAGTGCACTGAGTAATCGGTTGCTCTTGAACATTCTAATCTGAATACAGACATTTCTGTGAGTTCTACAAAAAAGCATAAAATGAAATGAAACAAACAACAACAACAACAACAACAAAAAACCACACTCACTTAGGAGGCATGAAAATGTGATTCTCACCCTGGTTTTGTCCCTTCCAGAAATTGACCTTGAGCCAAACACCACCCTTTTTGGTGTCAGTCTCCCCGTGTGTTAAATTAGGGAGTGGTCCAGAACATTTCTACGGATACTTTCAGTCCTAAACCACTGATGACTTTCCACAACACAGCTCTTTGCTATCTCGCTAACTCCCAGCCAACCTTCTCAGCTGCCAAACAAGCTAAGTATGACTGTCAGTGGATGAAATTCCAGCGCTTGAATTGTAAGCAGGGTCTTCTTGTTCTACCTCCAACCTTTTTTGAGACCAGCAGAGAAGCAGCAATCTGTTGCAGTAAAGATTGTTTCTCTGGTGCCTTCCCCCCACCCCAGCAGGCAGCTTGCTGACCTGAAAAAGGTAAATTCCAGCATTAAAACCCTACCTCTTCTTCCCCTTTCCCTCTAACACCCCCCCACCTTCAAGCCCACTCCAGTTCTCTGTTGCCTGATGCATAAGAAACTACAGGGGCTGCTACTGGGCCAGTTTCTCTAACAGCAGCAGCAGCCAAGACAGCATCCTAAAGACCAGACAGTCCAGCAGGCAGGGAGGAGCCTCAGGGCAGGTCACCAGCATCCTTTCAGCTGTCTCCCTGGGGCAAGCAGAGCATAGGTTCTCCTCCTTGTGGAAAACAACTAGGAACCAGGAACTTTCTGAGCCAGCTCCCTTCTGTCCTTCCCTGCCCTGGGACCTTCCTTGAGGGGCTGGAGATTGACTGAAGAGGTGCTTGGTTCTAAGTCACAACCTCAGAGAACTTAGTCCCACCTGCTTCATCCATCCACAGGCTGCGGGCTAAGCAGCCCAGGCCTTTCCTGCTCTCTGCCACCTTGGTGCAGGGAAGGGACTGGGAAGCTGTTCCTGAAAGGGAACAGTTGCCTCACTCAGGAGATGGTGGAGGGTGACAGAGTCCTCCCAGGGGTATGAGTCAGCTTTTCATTGCTATGATGAAATGCCCGAGCCAGACTAATTGATGAAGGAAAAATACTCATTTTGCTTATAGTCCAAGGTCAGAATGCCCTATTCGTTCATCTCTATTCTTGTAGGCAGATTCCCAAGGTGGCTCAGAGCACCACATGGCAAAACACAGTTTGTGTGTGTATGTCCCTGACTATGTGGTCTCTTACAGAGCCACCAGGATTTAATCATGGGGATTCCAAGTAATAACCAGTCTAATCACCTCCTAGAGATGCCTCAACCCAATCATCATAGTTTCTATTTTCATTCTCTCAGTACCATTAGCAGTAGGGGTGGGTTGTGTAGCTACAGATCTTTAACCACCAGCACCATGGACTACCTCCCAGTCTTTCACTTCCTGCCTTATTATCTCCTGCAAAGTAGACATGGAAGGGGAAACAAACAAACAAACAAACAACAACAACAAAAAAAGCACACAGTGCTCAATCCTTTCAGAGGAATCATGGGGAAAACATTTTAAAGTCAAGAATTCGTGTGAGGGACTAGTGCTGTGTTGGGTTAAGCAGCTACCTTGTTGCTATGGCATCCCATCTGGGTGCTGGTTCAAGCCCTGGCTGCTCCACTTCTGACCCAGCTCCCTGTTAATGTGCCTGAGAAAGCAGTGGAAGATAGCCCAAGTGCTTGTGCTCTGCTCCTCCAAGGGAGACCTTGAAAAAGCCACTGGCTCCTGGCTTTAGCCTGGCCCAGCCCTGGCCATGTGGCCATTTCGAGAGTGAACCAGCAGATAGAAGATCTCTCTCCCTCTCTTGGTTTAACTCTACGTTTTGAGTAAGTAAATACATAAACATCTTTTAAAAAAAGGGCCCAGAGCAGTAGCTTAGCAGCTAAAAGTCTCACCTTGTATGCGCCAGGATCCCATATGGGTGCCAGTTCTAATCCCAGCATCCCTGTTTCCCAACAAGCTCCCTGCTTGTGGCCTGGGAAAGCAGTCAAGGATGGAAAGACTTTCCTGTCTTCCTCTCTGTTTCCTCCTCCTCTCCTCCTCTCTGTATATCTGACTTTGTAATAAAATTAAATAAACCTTAAAAAAAAAAAAAAGGCTGTTAGAAAAGGTCCTCAGTAGAGGCCTGGGGGTGTTAAAAGCCTGAGGTCTCTCCTGTTCAAGCCTGCAGATCCACATCCCTGGGGCCGCCCGAGTGCCAGGCAGCCTCACAGCAGATAACAGTGCTGAGGAAGGAGAGAGCAGAGGGGAGCATTAATAAATGAGCCTGACTCCCAAAATGGGTCTAGAAAGAGTTGATTTCCTAATCCATTTAAGATGAAATTTGAGATAATTCTCAATGCAAAAGTGACAGCTTCTCTTATCCACTGTGGGAGACGAAAAGATGTGGTCTTCAGAAAATGTAGGTCTGCTGTCTGCATAGAGAAACATGCAGTGTGAGGACAGCGAGGTGCGTCCTCACATTTACTGTGCCACATCCAGCAAGTGCAGAAAGACCCCCTTTCCACACATGCACCAAGTGTCCAGCTGGGACTTGTGCTCAGCCTAGCCTGACCCCCAAAGGCACTATCTTCTTCATCACTGACAAGCTGATAGGAGAAAACATCCTTGCTTTAACTTACATTTAATGAATTACAATATCTTTCAGCATCTTTTTTTACTTGTATTGTTACTGTCAACTGCCAGTTAATTTTTTACCTAATTTTTCTCTTAATTTCTGTTAGCTTTGTTGATCGAGAAGCATTCTAGGCAGAGGGGATTACAACTGCATGTAACAGATGTTATGTTACACTGCATGTAACAGAGCTATGTTTAATTCTTGTATTTGTTGTGGTTGTTGTTAGTTATGTATTTATTGTTTTTGAGAAACACAAACAGCAAGCTCCCATCTGCTAGTTTACTCCCCAAGGGCCCACAGTGGCCCAGCCCAGGCTGCAGCTAGGAATCAAGCACCCAAGTCAGCCCTCCCACCTGGATGGTAGGAACCCAATGACTCAAGACATCACCACTGCTTCCCAGGGTCTGCAGTAGCAGCAAGTCAGAAACAGGACCTAGAGCCAGGGGCCAAACTCAAGCAGCCTGATTTGGGACACAGAGAACTCACCACCAAGCCAAACACCCACTCCCTGGTTGTTGTTTAACACGCAGCTTTGATTTGTCTGGTATCATTCCCAGAGCAGGCAAGGACCCATTTCCTCCAATGACCTGATTCTTATCTCGACAATATTTACTAAAGATCCAATTTTTCTCCAGAGTCCAAATACCAAGCTATCACTGAAACATTCACTTTTGCTTTGATACTCAGCCTCCCCCCACCAAAGGAATGACTTGTTACATGCAGGGAGCCATAGGCAGTCCACAAAAGCCTGGACTGCAAGGGGCTGAGGCAACACACAGGAAGCCCCTGGACTGGCAGTGGAAGCGCCCTGTGGGACAACTGGGGAAGGGGCAGACCCAAACTCCCATGAGGCTGCAGGGTGAGGCTAAGGGAAATCAAGGGAGCTTCAGGAAGTGAGGACATTCGGAGAGAAGGACCCGACGTCCTTGATGTGGACAAAACATGCAGGATCTGAGCCCAAACGGCCAAGTTGCCAGCTGCTCCATGACTCCCCCATATTAAGATAAAATGGCCTCTCTTGTTTGTTTGGACTTAAATTACTGCAATGATGTGCTTAAGATCAGTTGTCTGTCAGTGCCCTCGGGGGATTGGTTCCAGGATCCCCTTGGATACAAAAATCCACAGATGTTCAAGTCCCTTGTAGATTCTTCAAAAGTTTACAAAAACCTGGAATTAAAGGAAATTTATTTTAGTGCCAAAATTTCTGAAATCCATGCAGAAGAGCATTAAATAGATTTGCATATAACCTACACACATCCTCCTGTATTCTTTTAGATCTTTCTGGATTGCTTGCACTTCAAACAATGTTAATGGTAGGAGACTATTTGTTCATTTGCATTGTTTAGGGAAGGACAAGAAGAACAGGGCAGATGCAGGGGAGTTTTCTTGAATATTTTCAAGACACTGTTGAAGCTGTGTATATGGCAGCCTGCCTTTATTTTTGTCACAATGTATAGGGTCCATTCAAGTGTGCTTTTCTTTGCTGTATTTTCCCAAATAATTCAGAAGCAGATGATCATAGCATCTAGCACCTGTTCTGGCTTCCCAGTGGAAATTCAGCCGTCAGCTCGCCCCAGCACAGACGTTCTGCACTCAGAAGAAAACAGGAGTCCACTCCATTTTGACAAGAGCTTCTTTCCTTGTCAAACCTGCGACTCGGATGGGTCTAAGGCCTTTGCCTACACTAGAATATCTAGAAAGCTGAACCTGGCAGACACAGGGTAGAGATGCGCCCTGCTTTATGGCCATGAGGCCCAGTCCCTCGGACTCTGCCGAGAGGATGCTGTTGAGAAGGTCCCAAGAGCCCTGCTTTCCTTGCTCCACGGCACTCAGCAGCCTAATGTCACTGCAAACAAGTCCAATGTTTCTAGCATACACTGGATGGGGGAAGACTCCTTCACTCCCCTGTCAGCCTAAACTCCACACGCAAAAAGCCCCAGTGTCCGGGATGGGAAGGGAGTGTCCGGAGGAGGAGAGGCCTGAGCTGACTGCCCTTGTTGTGTCCGCAGGTGGTGATTGAGTCGGACTATACGCCTAGGCCTTTGGAGCTGCTGCCGCACCGCGGAGACCACCGGGACGCAGGGGAGGCACGCAGGTTCGGCCGCCTCCAGAATACACGGCCACCCGGGGCGCATCCCGCCAAAACCTCCGCCCGGCCCGGTAGGTGCACCGTGATTCCCTGGGAACCCGCTCTGTGCCCACTACCAGGCAGCAACAGCCGATGTGCGCCCCACCTTACTTATTGCAAGCAACCGACCCGTCCTCCACCCCCACATCAGGGGCTTCAGGCACTCCAGACAAGCAAGCACCTGCGGTGTAGGGTGCTAGGTGAGCTGGCATCTGATGTTTTCCCAAATGAATGCTGTTTCCAGTACTGGCAAAGCTCCTCCTGTCAGGCTTTGCCTAGAGCTAGCGAACCCACAGAATGTCTGCTACCCGGAGCGCTAGCTTTGGATTTGAGCCATGCATAAAGCTCCCCCACCTTTCTTTCTCGCTCAGCAGAACCTGGCGCTGCAGGCAGGAGATGTAAACCGTTATTCTCTGTGGGGGAGAAAGCCACTGCCCAGGAAGCAACAGAAGCTCGCCTTATTTCACAGACGTGTGTGCATGAGAGAGGGAGAGAAACTGAGATTTCACAGGCTCTTCATGAACTGTCTTAAAATCTCATCGTACTAAAATTTAATGATTTAGCAAGCTACAAAAATAATTCAGGGGCAAATTTGTTTTGGAAATTGGTGACATTGTTATACCTTCTTTTTTAAAGATATTTTTATTTTTATTGCAAAGTCAAATATACAGAGAGGAGGAGAGACAGAAAGATCTTTCATCCGTTGATTCACTCCCCAGGCGGCCACAACGGCCGGAGCTCAGCAGATCCGAAGCCAGGAGTCTGGAGCTTCATCCAGGTCTCCCACGCGGGCACAGGAACCCAAGGCTTTGGGCTGTCTTTGACTGCTCTACCAGGCCACAAGCAGGGAGGTGGATGGGAAGTGGGGCTGCCGGGATTAGAACCAGCGCCCATAAGGAATCCTGCAGCACGCAGGGTGGGGACTTTAGCCACTAGACTACTGCTCTGTACCCTATTGTTTTACCTTCAATGCCATTTTTTAAGAACAGCTTCCACCCCAAGCAGTTGAACAGGAACCAAGCAGTAATCATTGAAGTCTACCATGATATTTTGATGTTTTACCTTATTTCCGTGTTGCCCACAGGTATTCGTGCTTTCATTCAAAAGACACACATGAAAGCCTGGGATGTCCTTCTTAAAGCCTTTTGGACATCAGCAGTTTTGCACCCCTTTATGAGAAGAACTCAAAAGACTTCTTCCAATCATCTTTCCCGCTCTGAGGGTTTATTTTTTTGTTTTTGGTCACTGGCAACGTGGTCCTGTTCTTATGAGCCTATGTGTGAGAATGCCTACATCCAGGGATAATCTCGCTGTAAGAGGTTGCATAGAAGTCTGTGCATGGAGCGTGAAAACATTAGCTAAACCACAATCTGCCTTGCAAATTAAGTGATAGAATTTTCTCTGTGTCTATGTATAGGTGAGTGGGTGGGCATAAGTGTGTGGGGAGAGAAAACAAGACAATTTCTCTTTGCTGCAAACTCATAAAGCGAATTTATTTTTTAAACGTTTTTGTAAAGATTTATTATTTTCTTCTTTATTTGAAGGTAGAATGACAGAAAGGAGAGACAGAAGGTTTCCATCCACTGGTTCACTCCCCAAATGCTAGTAACAGCCAGGGCAGGGCCAGGCTGAAACCAGGGGCCATGACCTCCATGCAGGTCTCCGCGTGGGTGGCAGGGACTCAGGTACTTGAACCATCTTCTGCTGCCTCCCAGGCTTATCAGCAGGAAGCTGAACTCCAATCACGGTAGCCAGGATTCAAGCCTGGAATTCTGATATGGAATGTGGGCATCCCAACAGTGGTTTAACCTACTGCGTCAAAACACTCTGGCCCCAAAAGTGAATTTAGAGTCATACTTTCTCAGTTTTCAATATGCCAAAGAATCACTGTGTGTTTTCACACAGTCTAATTTTGTAGGATTGGGTGGGCCTAACATGTTTCCAATAAGTTCCCAGAAGCTCCAGGGACATCAGATTGAAAAGCAGAGATTTAGAGATCAGTGGTTCTCAAAGCGGGGTCCCAGCAGCAGCGGTGGGAGCATCTGGGAATTTAGAAATGTGAATGTTGTTGACTCAGACGGCAGAGTTCCAATGCATTGATTGATCTGTTTCTTAACAAGCACCGCAGGTGATGCTGATGCACGCTGGAAGCAGAGATCCTCTGATCTACCGCAGCTGTCCTGCTGCCAATTTACATAAGAGGACACTGAAATCATGGAGACTGTTTGACCTAGCCAAGGTCGCACTGCTTGTTTGCCTGAGAGCCAAGATTAATCCTCAGGCCTCCTGATTTCCTAGCTATCGCTACTCCTGCTTCCCCAAGGTGTTACACGTTTTCCCAGCTCTTATTTTAGGGGTCACTTCCCTTCAGGTCTAAGTAGTTCATGGCAATCTGGGCGGACAGGGTCAGCCGTCCTTCTGAGAGACAAGAGCAGTCAGTTCTGAGCTGGAGGGAGTCTACCCAGCATGTGACTGTCAGCTCATGAGGGGAGTGTGCTAGTCGGGTTTTAAAAAAAGGGATGGAGCTGGGCACTGCTTCAATTCCTTCAACTCCTTCAATCTGATGGATTCTAGAGGGGGTGCGAGGGAGTGTTTCTGAGTCAAAGCCAGACCCAAGGACTCTGCACAGAAGAAGCCAGGCACCAGCCATGGGCATCTGGTGTACCATCCTCCTATCAGAAAGCTGTGGGCGTCTGAAGGTGGGGGATGTCTGAGATCTGAAGACTTTTTTTTCCTCGCTTTTTTTTCTTCTGAACACTGGGGAGCTGGCCAGCACCCCTGCACACACCAGAGCCTGCAGCTGCTCAAGTACCTTCAGTGAAATGGCACAGTACTTGCATACACACCCTTATGCACATACTACCATATTATTTATGAAACCAAATCTAATATAATGCTATGTAAATATCTGTCACACTGTACTGGTATCACTTGGGGGATCATGGCAAGAGTAAAAACGCTACACCTACATCTGTTGAGTAATGGACATAATTTATTCCCCCCAAATATTTGCACTCTGAAGTTGGCAGACTCCATGGATGCAGAGCCCGTGCACATGGCAGACTGTGTTTCTCTGACTTGTGCCTCTGTACAGTGCCCGATACAGACTCAACAATATGAGCTGCTGTTATTACTTATGCCAGCACACTGTTCTTTGTGGTTCAGTCTTAGGGTTTTGTTATTATTTATTTTATGAACATTGAGATGTGGTTTTTCCTATCTGCTGTTCTAAAATAAGGTGGGGCTTCTCCCCCTTTGTACCTCAGGGCCTCCCTGTGTTGAAAGCCATTCTGCCTCCACCTTTTGTTGCCGTCTATCTCGGCTCAACAGCTGGACTTCAGATGCTGTGGGTTTCAGGACAGATATTACTTAGAAGTAGAATATCAGGAGTAAAGGACTACAGAAGAACAGCCAGGCATGCACCTTGTATGGCCAGGACAGCCAATGTCTGATTTGATAAACCCCATTCCTTCCTTGTTTTGGGATGAACTTCCACAGCAGGACCAACTGCTGCCCTCTGTTTTATTTATTTGGAAAGGAGAGACAGAGATCTTTCATCCACTGATTCACGCCCCAAATGGCTACACAGCCAGGGCTGGGCCAGGCCAAAGCCAGGAGCCCAGAACTCTATCCACCTCTCACACATGGCTACACAAGCCTGAACACTGAAACCCCTGAGGCTGTTAGGGAAGTGGATCAGAAGTGGAGCAGTAGGAACTCAAATCAACACTCATATGGGATGCCAGAGTTGCAGGCAATGATGTAACCACTGTCGCATACAGGCCCTCTCCTCAGTTTTGCACAGCGGATCTCAACAACTGATCTTTGTAGTAAAGACTTAACCCCGATAGCTTCTTATGACCTTAGGCTTAGGAAGGAAGAAGGAGCTGGGACATACTCTCTGGGCATCGATTGCATGCAGACACAGCGCTAAATGCTCCCGTATGTGTGGGCTTTCTTACTAGGCCTGATCTGTTAGAGTCGTCTTGGCTAATATCAAAATTGATCTGAAGATACAGAGACTTCCCATAGACCCCCTGCTACCACCCATGCTCAGCCCTTATCAACACAGTCCACCACAGCGGTACAATGAACCCACAGTGACACTGACTTTACTTAGACTCCAATTCCAGCCCCTGTGGGGAAGTGGGGTCATCGCCCCAGGCTCGACCCCCACTGCCTGCTTCTGCTGCTTGGTACAATCCTTGCTATGATTGACCGGCTACCATAGTAACTGATGCCGAAGCAGGGGCAGGTGGAATATGGAGTGCCACTGAGTCATTCCTCTTCTGTTGTACTTTTCAGCGGGGATCTCAGAGTCCAAAGCATCGCATGTGTGTGCAAGTCGAGCATATGGAAAATCCTTGGTAAGTGAAGTAAGCTGGTTCGTTGTTATCTCTTGTGTTTTGAGCTTCTTGTCCCTTGCTCTGAAGATTATTAGAAAAGCTTAACTGGCCATCTTCGCTGTTAAGGCCATCAATTGCCCCTAGTCACATTTTTGCTGCAGAGATTCAACATTTAGGAAAGCAAAAGGCACTGTACCCCAGCAGTCAGCTCGTACAAGGGAACTTCAGAAAGTTGTTGGAAAATGGAGTTCAAAGATAATGTGTACTTTCCACCAACTTTGTGAAGACCCACTTCCATCAGACAAAAGAACTGATTTCAACCAGAGGCCCTGCTGGAGGAAAGGCCTGATGAGTCCCCAGGGGCAGCCAGAGGGACCAGGAGGCATGGTACCCTCAAGCACTGCTGGAGCTGCTCCAACCAAACCTGGTAAACTGGCTCGTTGACCGCACCTTTTTTCCCTGTTCTGGAGGCTGGGAACTGCAAGCTCATGGAGTCCACAGACACAGTAGCTGCTGAGTAAGGACTGACTCTCCAGCCTGCGGATGGCCTGTCTTCTAGCAGAAGGAGTTCTCTGCTAAGTTTTTCTCTTCATCTAAAGGCACTGATCATAAGATGCTGTACCTTCACGACCTCATCTAAAACCAATTTCTTCCCCAAAAATTCCACTCCCAAAGCCATCATCATGGTGGTTACCTATGAGTTTCAGGGGGATGCAAGTCTCTAGTCCAGAACAAAGCCTTGTCTCTGCAGCTAAGCAGGGCTGGGTGAAGGAGGGAACTTTTAAAAGTTCATGGGGAATGGAATTAAAAGATAAATTTGGGTGTGGGTATTTGGTACAGTGGTTAAGCCACGACTTGTATCCCATATCTTCTGAGTGCCTGGGTTTGAGTCTTGCCTCCATTCTCACGCCAGTTTTCTACCAGTGTGAATTCTGGGAGGCAGCAGGTTCAAGTAACTGGGTTCCTGCCACCCATGTGGGGAATCTAGACTGAGATCTGGGTTTTTGTTTTGGCCTGGCCCAGGCCCAGCTGTTGAGAACATTTGGGAAGTAAATCGGCAGATGGGAGATATCTCTCTCCTCTCTTCTCTCTGCCTCTCCTTTGTCCTGTCTTTCCACAAAGTGGAATTTGTTAAAAACTAACTTTGTTGCAAAAATGTTAAAATCCATGCTTGGCTGTTTTTTCACAATAAGCATTGCCACAAACTTTTTGAAGGCTCCTCAAATGCATAAAGTGAAACATTTCTGCACCAAAATAGAAATCTTTTCATTCCATTTTCCACAAACTTTGTGAAGTTCCCTCCTATCTTCACTCAGGTGCTAAGGAGAGACCACAAAGTGGCACAGTCCCTCTGCCCACATCCTTGGAGCAGCTCGGGAGAGCTGGGTGGGGGATCCTGCTGCCTTTGACCTGGAATTTCCCCCCAGGGATGTTCCGAATATGGTGGCCTGGGGTGGAGAGCAGGACATAGAATATGCCCAAGGAAGGAGTCACTCAGACTTAGCCCAGGTGACTCCTGTGGTTCATGGTCAGTGTTTACGTCCTCACCACCTCCTCTGCACGTGGCAAGGGGGCTTTCCAAAAAGTTAAGTTCCAAACTCTGCCATTCACCACACATGGTTTCTGGGGACCAAGAAACTGGGCAATCAAAACAGAGAATAGGTGGGATGTTACTACGAGTCATGCAGATGCTATGGAGATCTGAGGACAGAGAAATGTCAGCCTAGGCCATGATGAATGGAAAATCCAGAATTGTGGAACCTTCAAGAGCCTTCAGTTACCCTGCAATGAAACATCTCAAGGGTTCCAGAGCTCAGGAGGAGCATTTTGGGGGTGAGAATACAGTAAGTCTGGTTGGAGACAAGGACATGCCAGGTGACTCTCCCTTGAAAGCCACTAGCCTGGGAAACCTCTTGAAGATGAGAAAGTTCAGGCCTCAGCTTGAATTCATATTTGACAGAGAATCTACTTTGCAGTGACCGAGTGAGGCTCCCAGATGGAGCCTCTAGGTCAGTGCTTCTACAAGCAGCTGCCACTGCTGGGAGCTTGTTAGAAATGCAGATTCTCAGGCCCGGGTCTGCTTCAGAAACAGGATTGGGTTCAGCACTGTGCTCACAATCTGCTGAAGTTGAAGGATACCCCCACTAAGGTGGAAGAAGGTTCCAGTAAGGGCACCGCCTCACATTCCCTCACCTTCTCTGCCACAGATTCCTCCAGTGCCCCGGATCTCAGTGAAAGCTCCTGCAGTGCCAGCCGTGGAGGCAGCAGGCACAGGCTCCGAAAACAGGGCTGTGCTGACCAGAGGGTAAGCTCTGAATCTCCCTCCCCTCCCCACCCCTCCCTACCCCCCATCGCCGCCACTTCTACCACCTGTCCTGCCCAGCCCGACCCTGGTCACAACAGTTAACAGGTGGCCTGGTTTTCAGACTCTCATCATGCTAAAAACAAAACCCATGCCAGCTGCAAATTACCTTTTAATGAGAGCATTAATCCCAGGACCACGCAGCAGCTCATCAGCAGTTTCCATAGGATTTGACTGAAGTGGTTTTCATGCTTTCCACTTCATTAACACCACACTTTAGACTAGGAGAAGTGTCACCGGGGAGGGCTTGGGTTACTGAAACCAATGTGGCTGAGCCACATTCAGAACCTCCCATGAACACAGTAGTGTCAAAAATGCCACAGGAGTTAACTTAGGGGTCCCTGCCTCCAGGTAGAAGATGTGTGTAAAATGCAAAAGGCTGCAAATCCAGCAAACAACCCAATGTTCCTGTTAACCCTGATCCACAACCACTGCCAAGGAGATGGGAGTGAAGAGCAGCCATAGGCAGCCAAAAAGTGGTTTAGAGGATGGTGAAGGTATAGGCTCTAAACTAGGATCTACTCCCATGTCTCATGCTATCACAGACTCCAACTTGCGGCAAATTATCTGGTCCTTCACCTCCTCATCTCTAAAAATAAAACAAAGGGTCTACTGTTGTAGCACAGCAAGTTAGGTCACCACCTACAACACTGACATCCCACTTCAGGACATCAATTTGAGTCCTGGTTGCTCCATTTCTGTTTCATTGCCTGCTAATGTACTTGGGAAAGCAGCAGAAGATGGTCCCAGTACTTGGGAAATCCAGATGGAGTTCCTGGTTCCTTCTCTATCATTCTTTCAAGTAAATAAAGTAAATCAAAACAAGAAAAGAGAAGAAATATAAAAGCAAGAATGATAGGAGTGCCAATCTTGAAGTGTAGTTGAGAGAATTGAGACCATTTGTGGAGAGCTTGGCACAGACTATGGTTAACATTTCCCTAGAGACTTACTACCTAGTAGTTAGGAAGCCGTGAACTTGGGGAAGTATTCAAAGCACATACGAGAGATCATGAGATGAAAGTGTTGTCTTACTCCATTTTCTGTTGCTAACAACACACTGCCACAGACTGGTGAGATGATAACAAGGAGAGGTTTATGGCTGCTCATGGTTCTGGTCCAGGGCCTGCAGCTGTCTCTCTGTGAGTGTTTGAGGCAGTGCAGAACTTCACAAGGACTTTGCAGAGGAGCTTGCCAAACTGGCTTTTCTACCAGACCCATCTCAAGATTCTGTAATAATCCACTAATCCATTAATCATGTCACAAATTAGTCCATTCACAGGGCAGAGCACTAATCAGCCTCTTAAAGGTCCCTCTCTTAATATCTCCTCATGGGGATTACATTTCACTGTTGAGTTTTGGAGGGAAAAAATCCCATTCCCGCCATGTCAAATAGTAACCCAAAGCAGAACACACTATAAAAACTGTGGGAGTCAGGGCAGGGTCAGAACGGTGCGGAATGCTTCCAGCTGACACAGTCACCTGGAAAGAATTATAAAAATAACTCAGTGTGCTAGGACTTAATTGGAGAAAAGTAAAGAACTAAAAAAAGTTCACTGGCTTGTGTTATTTCCTGGTGCACATGGTACCCAATGGCAGCCACTATTGCTGCTGCCCAAGTGCCTATACCTTAACAGATCCACCTTTCAGTACACATAGCTACACTGCAAAGATTGCTAAATACCTGCTTTCTCCTGTGCCCACTCTCCTTCCAAATTCTTTCTGAATCCTAGCTACTAAACAGAAAAGCCCCCCTTCTTCTTCTTTTTTCTAATCTAAGCAAGTGGAGGAGAAGCGTGAACACTTATTGAGGGTCTGCAATACACTGGATGCTTTAATGGTCTCCTTTTCCTCCTCCACAAGAGCTATCACCATTTTCCATGTAGAAAAGATGGCGCTGGTGAGGTGACGTCACTTGCTTGACGTCACCTGATAAGCCAAGAGCCTGAACACGTTGCCCTTTGGTGGGTGTTGCTCTGGATGCCTGCCCTTTGCAGCCAGATTGTTCACACACGGGTGGGAGGGGTAGGAAAGGAGAGCTTAAGGCACGACCAGGCCCAGAGGAGAGGGCAGGAGTAGATCAGGGGATTCCGTGAATGAGCACGCCCAGGGCCACCTCCTTCTGGTCCCTGTGGGAGACTCCCCCAGGGGAAGGTATTCCTGGGTGGATCCCAAGAGGGACGCTCCAGCCCGCAGGGCCTGGACATTGGCTGGAGGAGCGGAGGAGGGAAAGGCCCTAGCCACGCCCTCCCCAGCGCCTCTTTGCCCTTTCTGCAGCTCTAGACATCTCAAGAAGATGGCGGAAGAGTATCCAACCCTGCCCCAGGGGGCGGAGGCCTCCCTGCCTCTGACAGGCAGCGCCTCGTGTGGTGTCCCCGGCATCCTCCGGAAAATGTGGACCAGGCACAAGAAGAAGTCTGAGTACGTGGGAGCCACCAACAGCGCCTTTGAGGCTGATTAAAGGTGAGCTTGTCCAGGGATGCCAAGCTCACCCAGGTTCACTGGACGAAGGCAGGGAACTCCAGGAATTGCACGGAGCCACACTCACCTCTGCTCGTAACCGCTCCACCTGCACCCTCTGCCCTCACTACCCCTGCACCCTGGTTGAGGAAACCGGAAAGATGCGTCTCTGGAAGGCAAACTAAAACTTTCTTCTGAAAGTGACTTTGGGAGGATGTGAAGTGTCTATCCCTTTGTTGCAGCAAAGCCCTACCCGAACTGAACTTTCTCCACCCATCAGAAAAACCTTTAAGGAAGGGAGAAGTGCTTCCTGTCTTCCGTGTGAGTTGGTCTGAAGTGTGTAATTTCTGGTGTAAATCTGAGAGCTCCACATTTGAGGCATTTTTCACTTCATCATTAACACACTTCACCTTGACAAGGTATGATTTTCAAGGGCAGAGCACTGTATGCTCACTTAGTAGTTGTAAGATCTGCTTCAAAGTATCAAGATCAGCTTTGGTCACCATTTGGCATGATTGCATGACTTCTCTATTATTTCTTGTGCAGTTTTGCTACAGAGAAACATTGAAAATCAAATGGTGAATGCTAATGTTTTCTAAAGTGCCATTGTCTAGTGGAATTAATACCTTGCTTTGGTACAATTATTTTAGCATTTCAAAGTGCTTTCCTGTCCATGAGCTCTTCTCTTCACAAAACCCCAACACGCAGGCTTTGGATGTCATAGAACTAGGTAGAGAACAAGTACTAGAACTACACACCAGTTCCTCAACTTCTCTCCACAAGACTTTCTGCTTCGCTTGCTTTATAAACTGACTGGAGGAAGTCTTCAAATGGTGGGTATGTGTCTCTGGAACAAATTTGAGGGGTAACAATCTAATGAAACAAGTAAGTGATCTGAATGAAATGTATGTTAGGTTAAATCAGAAGAAATTGCCATTTTTCTAGGTCAAAAATCATTGGATATCAATTCCACATGACTCAACCTATTCCATCATATTATGATTCTCCTTCCTTCAGTGGGCATGCCATTGTCAATTCCACTGTCAACAACAGTAATCTAAAATGGTAATAAGATAATAATTATAATTATCACCTATTAATAGTTTGCTGTATGTCAAGCACGATAGTAGGCACTTTACATACGTTACCCTAATATTTCTAACAACTCTGAATTAGATGACCTTATCCACTTAGTAGACTGAACGAATTCAGAGCAGTGAAATGATGACTCCAAGGCACCTGAGTCTTATGGGAGTCAGACTTCAATGCCTATCTTCAATCTCCTCCTTCACACACAGTATGTTAAAACATAGAGAAAGCCTGAAGTTAGTAACTGATTTTCATTTCTCAAATGGTAAACCTATTGGATTAATAGAGGGCACGTGGGAGTGCTGTATGAGGATGGAATCTGAGGTGGAGGTGTGCAGCGATCAATTGGTGATGCCTGTCTTGGAGGGGCTTAGTAACATATGCCTTATATGTGTGTCATCTGTGGCCTCAATTCTGCCCCTCAAAAGGTCTGTTTTCCAATTAAGAGATTTGAATTAATCTGACCCATTTAATGAAATTGGAGATCCCATGTAAAATTCGGCCTGAGATCGTGTCTTTGTGTCTTGGCATAATGAAGAGTTTGGCTAGATTCCAGATCTCAGATTCCACTGTGATTTATATTTGCTGCCCTGAGGGCATCCAGGTTTGCTTTTGCTCTCTGAGTGTCCTATTTCCCAACCTGCAGGTGAACTGCAAGGTGGCCTGGGGCTCCTGGGAATTCACCTTGCTGGTCTCTGCTCTTCCACTGTTGTAATAGAGTCTGAGAATCCAACCCTCCTATGGGCACATGGTTTGTAAAGGGGCTTCAAGTGCTCTTCCCTCAAGGGGCTAATTCCAGTCGGTGTGCAAGCCCACAGCCTCAGGCGGCATACACGTAGGAATGCAGAAAGTTAGGGAGCAAGCAGGTGATCTAGGCTGGACCTAACAGAATATCCTACACCTGGGTAACTTATTTAATGTATAACTGATATCTTTTATGTATATGTGGCAGCTGGGGAGTAAATGTGGGCTGCAACTTTCAATCTATATATTTTGTGGTGAGGTGTTTGTCCTGTAGAGAAGATTTTATTTGGCTAACTGAAATAAAAATAAAGTAAGCTTTGTTTCGTGAAGTTAATAAACCAAGGCCAGAGCCTTCCTGAAGGCCTCCTCATTGAAAGAGAAAAGATGAGAGAGAGGGTTAGAAAGAATTAATTGTGTTCTTTCTACTCGAAGGCCATGTCTGGCTGTGATACTGCAGGCTCTGCATAGTGGTCAACACTGGGACCACCTGTCTTCCTGAGGCCCGCCCTCCTCCACACAGATGCTGTCCTTTCAAGTTCTCCTCCAGCAACTCTGCCACAAGCAGAGGGAACCCAGTGGTCCTCAAAGGCCCGCTGGTTGGTAGTCCCAGCTAACAGGGAGAAGACACAGCCTTCATCCCCGCACCCACTCCTGTCCAGCCTCTGTCAAGACCTCCATCATGACTCACACCCCAGCCACTGGAGAAAGATGCCATGGCTTGCTGCCAACAATCCAGGCATGGCCAAGCCTGCAGTCTCCAGGGGTTACAGGATTTCTGGGATATCTACTTAGGATCATAAAATCAGCTCTAAGGATCCAGCCTGGCAAGCACTTCTGTTCTGACTTGAGCACTCTTCCTGGCAGATGCCCCAGCCCACCCCACACTTGGATTGTCTTCGGAGCCTGGCAGATGGGCAGTGGGAAGGAAGAGCCACGGCAGCCAGAGCCCAGTTTTAAAAGGAATCATGTGACATATCGACACGGTTCCGAGTCAGAACTGGCAGAGAGCGAGAGATGCGCAAGCACATCGCAGGCAGAGATGGCTCTCTGCAGAATTGGAATTTGCATTTGGGTTTTTTTGTTTTGTTTTCCATTTCTTCCCACAAGGTCGGCCTCCCCTTAGAGTGTGAAGACAGAGTCACAGGAAGAAACAGTTCCTCCTATAGACCAGGCCACATGTCTGGACGTTTATCCTATCTTTGGTTTTGTGATACTCGGGGCAAGACACACTCCAATGATTACCCTTTGCTGGGAGGAAGTGGGGAGGTCAGGAAATGGCACCTGATGTGCTGCAACCACCCCCAGTAAGGTAGCTGAGCCTGTACCAGCCATTTTCCTGTCCCCTTCAGGAACGTGGAGAGCCAAGCTAAGAGATTCATAGCATCCCCATTTCAAAGGCTCTGATATGCCGCCTTGGACTTCTCAGGACCCAAGCAAGCCTGGAGGCCTGGGTGGGCCCCCACACCCCAAGCAACACAGAGGCCATAAATGGAGTACACTTATCCCCAAGGCTTTTTCTAGAAAAGGCCCAGTACTTTTCTAGAAAGAATCTAAGATCTGAATCCCGCCCAGCCCCCAGGTGAGCAGAGAGACCTGGAATTCCTGGCAAATCCTGATCAATGTTTGAGATCCCATGCATAGAGAAGCAAATTGGGTTTCCTGATCTCTGCCCAAGCCTGGGTGTTCTTTGGGGAGAGGTCCTGTCTCACCATCGTCAGCCAGCTTCTGCTCACATCACACCCTACTCTGGGGTGGGGGCGTGTACTGGGTAGCAGGTAGGAGTTCATTTGTAGCTCCTGATGAAAGACATACTTTTTTTTTTTTTTTTTTTTTTTTTAACTCTAGAGCCAGATACAAAGAGCTCCTACCCACTGGTTCATGCCCCTAAATACCTTTAATGGCTAAGGCTGAGCCAGGCAGAAGCTGGGAACTTTGCATGGTTGCCAGGAACCCAAATACCTGAGCCATCACCTGCTGCCTCCCAGGGTGCACGCCAGGACTGGAATCCGGGTGCTCTGATATGGTATGCAAGCATCTTAACTGCCAATCTAAACACCTGCGCTGGCATTGCTTTTTGTAAAGTCACAAGACCTTGTGGCTAGAGTCTCCAGGGTGACCATATTCTCCAAGTGACAACATTCAGATAAAGGCCGAGAGAGAGAGAGAGAGAACAATCCACAGAGTGGCTCTGATCACAGCAATACCATGGGTGAGGGCAGCTGTGGCCCCAGCTACTCCATGTCACCTTCCTCTCATGCTCACCTGCCACCTGCCCAGTCAACGCACCCACCCACCCTGTTCTGTACCCTTTCCTTGGTTCCACATACCCTATACCTTGATGTATGGCGAGACCTGCACCCTCACAATGCCACCTGCCCACTTAGGGTTCTACTTCCTCCATCCCACCCTCCCAAACCCCCCATTGTTAGCCAGGAGCCCTGAGGTGCTGAACTTCTGAGTACTCTCTGACTACAACAACTTAAGACACTCTTGTACCACATGAAGACTGAGTTTCCTCCGCAGATAAACATGTCCTGTCTTCCTTCAAATGTGCTAAAATAATAATAAAACAGTGCTAAGACACAACTGGCTTATGTCAGGATGGCTGTACAAAGTCGAAATGTCCCAGCGTTTCCACACTGCTAGTAATGGCCAGTGCCAGGAGCTCCCTGAGGCACTCTGCACCACACAGGCCAGGTCCTCTACCAGGATTCTGCCTAGGCTCTCTGTGGGCCAGTGACCATGGGCAATGCTTGACACGGTGGAGGTGTGGGGGCAGGAGGGCCCTGCATCAAGGTTAGCACTTGTTCTTGATGATCATTTGCCCATGCTCTGTTAGTTGTGAACATTGGAACTGTGCCCCTGGGACAATGCTTTGGGATGTGTCTTTCTGGTGAGTTCAAAACTGAACTGCATAAATGTAGGCAAAGGTGGAGCTGCCGTTGTGGCCTAGTAGGTAAAATTACCACCTGCAATGCCAGTATACCATATGGGTACCAGTTCAAGTCCCAGCTGCTCTACTTCAGTGGGTCCAATGTGCCTGGGAGAAGCAGCAGCAGATGGCCCAAGCATTTGGGCCCCTGTACCCACATGGGAGATTCGATGAAACTCCTGGCTCCTGGTTTTGACTTGGTCCATCCCTAGCCATGGCAGCCTTCTGGAGAGTGAACTAGCAGATGAAAGATCTCTCTGTCACTCCTTTACTCTCTGTGACTCTTTCAAATAAATCAATAAACCTTAAAACGAAAAGATGGGCTAAGGTATAGGAGAATAATACTTTCAACCATCAACAGCCACTTGTATGTTAGAGTAAGTAAACAAAGTTTTTCTCAGGGAACGTGAAAAGAGCCCAAGGTGGCACAGTAATGCTGGAGGGATGCTGAGGGAAGGAGGAGTTAGGAGCCCAGGTGGGGGGACAACTTCAGGTCACCTCATCCTACACTCGCTGGAGCCCTACTGATCTGCCGCTGGCGTTTTAATGACTTCATTTCAAAGTGCAGTACTCCCTGAATGCAAAAATAACCCCTTGAAGAAGCAAGAAAATGTCACTGTCCCACTCCCCACCACCCAAGGTGGTTCCACAGGTTTCCACTCAGCAGCCTAGTAACCATGGATATACCCTGGATGGTGCAGGTGGCAAGGATGGCAGGACACCTGCTAACCTGGAGCCCCACACTTGGGGGTAGCATTTCCTTAGTTGAGCTGCTTGAGTTATTTTCAGCCTCTAATTTCCCTCATCTGTGAAATGAGAATTCAATTACCTGCCCAGTCAGCCTCACAGTTTAATGAAAGATCAGAAGCGAGCCAGTGCCAACAAGGCCTTGTAACTTGTGAATGGCTCTTTGAACATATGGTGGGATGATAATCTGCTCTATTCAGAAAGGGGTAGAGCTGGGTGTGGGGAGAAGTGACTCAGGCAGCTCAGGATGGGCGTGAGGGCTGCAGAGCCAGGCAAAGACTGAAAATAGAACCCTTTGCAGAATCCCAGGGCCACACCCCGGAGCAACAGGCAGGCAGGGGCTGCAGGCTGGCAGAGTCCCCGGCTACCTGCTCCCCGATATGTGTGGCATGTGAGGCCAGTCCATGCAGCCCGAGGCGGCCACATGTCCTGCCAGGTCAGTGCTGGCCCATGACCCATAGCTCACCAGAAGTTCAGGGTGTTGACCATTCCTTTGAATTCAACCAACTTTTTCCACAGTTCTGCTTGCTTGCTGCCAACTGCTGCCCTTGGCCTGTTGCCTGCATTCCCTACCAGCAAAATTAGTCCTCAAATAAAATCTACAGAGCACATTGGTTCTAGGGACCACAGGCCCTGGTTGCTGGTGGAGCCAACACCCAGCCCTTCCATTCCGAGGCAGGTGACAAGGCCTAGTACCCACAGGATGGAAGCCCTTCCAAGGGCCAAGGGCCTGGCGGCAAGCTGGTCTGTCTGTAAGCTGGCCCGTCTGGATGTAGCTAGGCAGAGAGTCGATGTTTCACAAACAAACGCTCTTCCAAAGCATTCTTGTTGCTGGCTCGTGCCAAGGAAAGCAAGGTCATCGCTCCAGGAACAATGACCTCACTGGGAAAGCAGGCTCCCCAGCCCCGCACACAAACCCCACAGCCCCACGTACCCTGGGAGACCCAGTGTGTCATGAAAATCCCCACTGGGCACTGCTCTGCAGGAGCAGGTGGTCAATATGACAGAGACTGGGGTCTGGGACAGAGATGTCTCCAAAAACTCCCAACTCCAGGATGAGGAGTGAGTGGAGGGGCTTTTCAGTCTTAGGGTCCTGCCCTTGTACCATCACATAAAGAAACCAAAACAAAGCCAAAGCAGTATGTGTTCTCTCCCACTGCCCCAGGTTCCCCCCCCGCCCTCGCCAAGGCTCTTGCATGAGTAAGGCTGCCTCACAGCTACTAGGAGCTGGGTGCTGTTGCAAAAATGTTCAGCTGGCTCCTGTTTCATTGCCCCATCTGCTACTTGTTCCTCTGCGGGATGTGGCAAGGACTGGGGAGAAGGAGGCAGGAAGTTGGCAGCAGGGATAGGCATGCCTGTTGATATTCTGGCTCTTTATTCCCTGCTCTTGCAGTTTCATGGGGATCCGTGCAGAAAGCCACCCCAGTGTCTGAAAATGGGGAGACACACCACAGGTACCCTGGACTCTGGACTGGGGGCAGACGCACCTGCAGCAACCCAGGTTTGTGCGAGGGTTCCTTGAGCCCTCAGGCTGATCCCTCACTTCTGCCTAGACCCTCCAGTGGGGAGGTGGCAGACTTCCTCGTGTAAAAGCAAATGCAGCCGCATTCACCAGAGCAGGTCTTTATTATTTACACGAGCCCAACATTGCTAAAAGTGTATTCAGTGCTGAAAGTGCCTTGCAGTCCTGCAAACAAGGCCAGGAGATGACGCTTCCATTTACCCTTGTGCTTTGCAGAAACTTAGAGAGCTAACAAGCTTGCCTAGTGGTGCCAGGCCAGCACAGGACTCAGACATTTGGGCTGTGGAGCCCACAGAACATACATGTCCAATTTGTACACTGCCATGAGGGACCCCCCCCCCCCACCGCCCGGCAGCAAATGCTACGTGTCCTGACACACAAAGACAGCACTGTCTGCTTATTCCTATGGGCAGCTCCTCATAGGAGCAGCATTGACTCAAAAGTTTCAAAGGCTGAGCTCTCACTGGTGACTATATGCAACTACATAAAACTATGCACAAAGTGCTTCAAGTGCTAATGGAAAATGGAATTAAAAGATGCGTTTTTTTAGTGCAAAAAACTTTTTTGAAGTCTACACATCATGTTTTCACACTATGTATTTTCTGTAAACTCTTCGAAATCTCCTCTTTTTTCAAGATTTGTTGATTTATTTGAAATTCAGAGTTGCAGAGGGAGAGATATTCCATGTGCTAGTTTACTCCCTGGTTGGACACAATGGCCAGGGTTAGACCAAGCCAAAGCCAGAAGCCAGGAGCTTCATTCAGATCTCCCACATGGATGACAGGGGTCCAATTACATGGATGGGAGAGGGATGGGAAATGTAGCAGCCAGGACTTGAACCAGTGCCCATATAGGGTCTGCTTTAACTCACTACATCATGATGTAGGCCCCTGAAGACCTCTCTTATACCTACTCATAGATTCCTCTTTCTTTTTCCTTTTACTTTCTGAACTGGGTCCTGAATTCCAGCCTTGGGCACAGCCAAATAAAGAATAGACCTGGGTTGAATGGCATGATATTCTGCCAGCTCTAACAACGGACCAGAAATGGTCTCCCCAAGAGACTGTTCAACCCATCTGGACAATAAGTAGCTGGACTTTATACTTGGTATATGTTTACAAGGAAAGAATCTTGATTGAATTTGAACTGTAATACTGCATCAAGGTGGAGGAAGCCACCAGGGGGGAGGGGCGTGGGGGGGATTCCCAGAGCCTATGAAACTGTAACATAATGCAAAATAATTAATTAAAAAGAAAAAAGAAAAAAGAAAAAAAAAGAGTAGACCTGGGACAATTGGAGCAACTCAAGTGGGTATGCCAGGTGGATAAGGAGCCATGGAGCATCCATGCTGGTTTCTTGATGGACCAGGCCTGCTGGAGTTACAAGGTGGACATCCTTGTTCTTGAGGCACCAGGCATACCCCTAGACCTTTGTACAAATGTTGGCATTATGCTTTTGACCCATTCCACTTACTATTGAAACAGGTGAGTGAGGTATGCATTGTCTCTCAGTAAAAAAACATCAAGTAACATCTGGAAAAAAAAAGCCGTCTTCTGCCTTGCTCTTTAATCCAGACCCTCTCACCACTGCTGTCATTAAGGTAGCATGATCATTGCTTACTTAAGTGGCCACAATGGTTGGTGCTGCAATGATCCAAAACCGGGAGCCAGGAACCTCTTCCGGGTCTCCCACACAGGTGCAGGGTCCCAAGGCTTTGGGCTGTCCTTGACTGCTTTCCCAGGCCACAAGCAGGGAGCTGGATGGGAAGCAGAGCTGCCGGGATTAGAACCAGCACCCATATGGGATCCCGGCACATGCAAGGTGAAGACTTTAGCAGCTAGGCTATTGTGCGGGGCCTGGCAATTAACTTCTAAGCAGTGTGGTAGTGGCAGCGGGAAGTTCTTGGCACTGTATTTTCAATTTCTCTGAAAATCTGGGATTACCTCAATGTTGTTCTCTGTTTTAAATTGACAAAAAGCGAACTTTCAAAACAAACACAAGCCTTCCAAGGAACATTCCTCTTAGGTTGCAGACCCCCAGGACACATCTCCTGACCTGTGTTCTCACAAGCACTAAAGCGAATGTTTTTGAAAAATCTGGTCACATCCCAACCAGAGGACCTGCAAAGACAGGTCCCCTGAGCTCCCAGGAGTGTTGGACTCCCCAGGTCTCCTCCTCATCTTCACCTTGGAGTTCCAGCAGAGAAGGTGACATGGGGCACACAGCCAACGAGTGCTGGGTCCCTTAACCTAAACCCTCATTGCCCAGCATCCGTCCATCACCCCAAGACAAACAATTGGCTGCAAAGGCCTCAGCAGCCTTTATGGATTCTGATGGAAGACTTGCTCTAAAGAGGAAATAATCCTGTGCCCTGGGTTCCCGCTCCACAAGACAAGGGCTTTTCTGGTGTACTTAATATGGAGAAATAGGGAATGGGGGTGCTGGGAGAGAGGCAAGAAAGCTGTGTCCCCAGCCTGGAAGTGTCCAGGCTCTTGGAGTAGTTCCCTCCACAGTCTGCAGCATGAAGAAAATGCCTACCTGCTCTTGAGACTGTTTTTCTTGGTGGGTGGGTGGTGGTTACTGGATTCAAAGCAAAGGGAACCGACACGATCCTCATTTCTAATGACCTGACAACCACAGGTCACTGTCCCTGGTCATATCACATGCCTATCCAGAGGGAGGAAATGCTGCTTGTGGCTCCAGGGAGGAGGAGAAGTCAGGCTTCCTGCCAACCCATTACTCACCAGGTGAGCTTGTTGCATAATACAAGTAGTTCAGTTGTCATTCCAGTGGCCAGGGCAACAGCACAAACAGTGTGCAGCCATCCAGGTCAATGCCCAGGGCTCCCTCTCACAAAATTCCCCAGGGCGTGTGTCCTGGAAGGGGGCAGGGCCCAGGTGGCATCTGGATGTGAGGACTTTCTCCAGCCTGGGCACCTTTCCAGTCACTTAACTCTGCCTAGAAGTGCAGAGTACAGCACTAATTCCTATCCCTGTGATTCCCTCAGTGCTGGTACATGCGGAAAGAGGAGACCGGGGTGGATTGACGATGATCACAGGAACACACCCTCCTCTTCAGTGTAACTCTGCTTCAAAAGGCAAACCCTGACTTCTCTACAAGAAAACAAAAAACAAAAGCAGCGCTAGGAAACACAGGTTTTAACAGTGTCTACACAACTGAACTTGGGACAAGAGAAAGGGAGAGTTGAGACATGCAAGAAAAGACATGAGCTGGGAAATATGGGGTGGGAATTTGAGATAGAATTTGGAAAGAAAAGGAGAGAATAGAAGGAGATTAATGAAGCTTGTAGTAAAAAAGCAGAAGAATTTCAGACAGGATAAATTCACTCTTCAGCAAGCAGTGTTGGACACTGAAAAACCAGAAGAGAAATACTCTTGGTTCTGGACACTAAAACAGTCTACTGGAAGATACCAACATAAACAAATGGGGAAATCATGTGACTTGTGTTGGGCATTATACTTTGCTAAGAGGAAAAAAGGAGTGAACACCTGCCTGGGAGCATCAGGAATATTCTAGTTGGGTATTATAAGATCAGTAAAAATTTTGCCAAGAAAACAAAGAGCCAGGGCTCCAAGACATTCTAAGAATAAATACATTAGAAAGGAAGGACCAGCACTGTTCTATAGCAGATTAAGTTGCCTCTTGATTCACCTGCATCCCGTATCCAAGTGCCTGAGATGAAGTCCCATCTCCACTTTTGATCCAGCTTCCCAGCAACATGTTCTCGTGGTGGCAGAAAGTGATAACTCAAGAACTGAGGTCCTTGACCCCCATATGAGAAATCTGGTTTTAGCTTGGACCAGCTCCAGCTACAGTGAGCATTTGATGAGTGAATTAGTAAATGGAATCTCTCTGGTGTGTGTGTGTGTGTGTGTGTGTGTGTGTGTGTGTGTGTGTGTGTGTGTGTGTATGCACGCGCGCTGCTTTCTCTCTCCTCTCTCTCTCACCCCTCCCCTCCCCTTTGCTTTTCAAATACATTAAAATAAATAAATAAACTTTAAAAGAAACAGAAAGGACTCGAGTAAAAGTACCAAGCAACCATTTCAGAGAGATTTCTCTTATTGTACGAACAGGCAGAAGTCCTGCACAAGGTGTCTGACCTTTGACAAACGGCTAAGAGAACAGAAAACCAACGGGCACTAACTCAAGCAGAGGGGAAAGAGAGGGAGAGAGCAGAATGGTTTTGGTTGTACTTTGCCTACAGGCTCCCATCTCAGTTACTTGTCTATAAAAGGGAGAAAATCTCTTCTCTGTAAAGTTAGAGTACGAATATGCATCTGGTTGCTGTATCTTCCATGGTCTGGGGAGAAGGAAAACTGGAGAGTTGTTGTTTCAGGAACATAAACTTTTCATGCTACAAGATAAATAGGCTCCAAAGATTTGTTGTACAGCAGTAAGAAAACACTTAATACTTGAGCCTTAAAAATAATTCAGGGAGCAGACATTCATCCTAGTGGTTAAGCCTCTGGTTAGGATGTCTAGACGCCATATTGGAATGCCTGAGTTTAATTCCTGGCTCTAGCACCTGACTCCACTTCTAGTCATGCACCTGGGAGACCTGGATTTTGTTTCTAGTTTTGGCTTTGACCCTGTCTTCACACATAGTTGACGTCTCCCCAGGCCCAGTTCCCACTGCTGATTCTTTGCTCATGACCCGATTGACATGCAGAATTCAGCACTGTCAGAAGACATACTGGCTGCCTCAGCAGGTGTTGAAATCCAGGGTTAGGCAGTTGTGGGAATGTTTTGTCTCCCCTACCCAACTGTCATTCATTAGAGGCCAGGTGTGTGTCATGATCTGCTGTGAGCAAGTATCCCTGGGGATCTCCCAATATGTGTTTTCAGGGAATATAGAAACATAGAAAGAAGGATCACTATTGTGTAGCATTTTAGTTGCCTTTGCAATGCCAGCATTCAATATCAGAGCTTCTGTTCTAACCCAGGCTGCTCCCAGCTAGTGTGCCTGGGGAGTAGTAGACGATGACTCAGGTGCTTGGGTACCTGCATCCATGTGGGAGAACTGGATAGAATTCCAGACTCCTGGTTTCAGCCTGAGCCATCCCTGGTGATTGTGGCCATTTGGGATGTGAACTAACAGCAGATGGAAGATTCTCTCTCACTGTCTTATCATTTGTTCTTCTCTTGGCTGCGACTCATCATTATATATCAAGCCCTCCTCTTTCTTTCCATTGTAGTCAAAGGCAATTACAGAAGTTCCTATCTCCTTAACACTTACACTATTGTAAGCCTATGCCCTGAGGAAGCTTTATAAGGCATGGTCCTCCCATCTCCTAGAGCAGGTGGGGAGTGAACCAAGAAACAGAAGATGTCTCACTCTTAAATAAAATGTAAATAAACTAAAAAAAATTTTAAAGCATTGTAGCTAACATTTATATACACTGTAACTCACTCTTAGACAAATTCAGCATCCGCTATAAATTGGGGCCTGAGCCTCTCCAGCCAAAGTGATCTCTTATTTTACCCAATAAAGGGCTCAAATCCCTGCTGGCAGGAGGACCAGGCCTTGTCTAATAGGAGGAACCGGGTAACAGTCTGTCAATCCATTAGTGTGTGGCCACTCAGCAAGCATCTGGTACCAAGGGATTGAGAAGGCAGCCTTGCATGAGATGATGTGAGAAACCGATTAAATAGTATCTATAACAACTTTTCTCAAGCATAAGGAATGTCCAGACAGAACCCTTTTAAAGGAAAAACAAAATACTCGTATCTCTGGAATTGAGTCATTTAATTTAATATATACAGATATAAAATTAGGTTAGAAATAAGCTTTTGAAAAGAAAATATGGACAACACTTAAAGACCAACAACAGCACAATGGCTCAATCAGATAATCCTCCTTCAAGTTCTGTCATCTCATACAGGTCCCAGTCTCGGCCCGGCTGCTCCACTTTCCATCCAGCTTCCTGCTTGTGGCTTAGGACAGCAGTAAGGGATGGTCCAAAGCCTTGGGACCCTGCACCCACATGGGAGACCCAGAAGAATCTACTGGCTCCTGGATTTGGATCAGCTCAGCTCTACCCATTACAGCCATTTGGGGTGTACAAGCAGGTGGAAGATCTTTCTCTCTGCCTCTCTGTCTCTCCCCCTCTCTGTAGATCTACCTTTCCAATTAAAATAAATAAGGGTTTTTTTTAAAAAGACCAACAAAACTTAAATTACACCATGTATCACTTATTAAGAACTGTTATTTGCCCCCAGCTGTAAGCAACTGCCTTGGTTGCCTTGTACCTAGGCAAGCATCACTGCTGGGAGAAAAGCAGTCAGTAGTTGGTGGGCATTCTCGGACTAGCTAATGCCAAATCTGTGTCAACTATACCAGTGTGCCAGCAGAGTTGCAGCTTCTTCTTCTTTTTTTTTTTTTTTTGCATATTGTTTTAACTATTATTTTTTAAAGTTATATGGGGAAGACTCCAGGGCCCATGCCAAGGTGGAATGAAGTAGGAAGGAGGGTTGCTGTAGATTGTCCAAAGAAGGGGTTTTGGAGGGGAGTGGGAGTACTTTACAAGTATGGAACGATTTCTTGGGGCTTCCAAGGACTTGATGCACTTGCAGATATACAAAGGAGTTGAGATAGGTAGTTTAGAGAAGGGGTATTAGAGGGCATGTCTGGATCAGACCAGTGTACCCACCCACATGGGAGACCTAGGCTGGGCTGGTAGCATCACCTTCCATCTGCCAATGCACACAAAACTAGGGCTAGGGGACCTTCCTGGCAGGGCTAGCCCACAGTACCTACCAGTTAATGTTGGGACAGGGGAGGGGCCATGCAAGGCTGGCCATGGTACCAACCAGCACGCAAGAGAATCCAGTCTGGGAGCAGATTCTGCAGGACATGTTTGGGCTCACCCCTGTGAAGCTGAAGTACCCACTGATTTGCACAAGACCTGGAGGTAATGACAGGTGGAACTAGGAGTGACCACGAAACTCTCTGACACTCACAGGAACTAGGATTGCATGCAGGCTGGGCTGGCCCAGGCATAGGTGGACTATGCCTAGCAGGGGCTTAGAACTCATTCACATGAGTAAGATCCAAGTTTGGGAGTGAGTCTCATGGGGAGACTCAGGAACTCCCCTACTAGGTCTCAGCTCCCATTGTGAGCATGAGAGCTAGGTCTGGGGTGGGACGGACAGGGGTAGTGAGGGGATGGGCTGAGCTGGGCTGGGCTGGGCCAACTCTTAACACTCACTGGCACACACAGGAGGCAGAAAGAGGTGTGGACCTTGCTGGATTAGGTCACTTCACTGGCCAGTTCACATGAGAGCCAAGGATGAGGGCAGGCTGAACAGGGCTAGGCCAAAGCACCCACCAGCAGTAAAAGGTGAATCTGAGGCTTGGTGGGGACTGTGGCACCTGCTGGTAAGAGCCAGAATGGATACAGGCCAAGTGGGCAGGGTCACAGTACCTACCAGTGAATGCCAGGATTGGAGGCTGGACTACACCTGTCGGCACACAGTTCTAGGGACTGTATGTGGACCAGTTCTAGGGACAGGCTGGGCTGGGCCACAGCACTTGTTGACAAGCAAGAGAGCCAGGATGGGGTGCAGGCCATGCCAGGTTGGTCCACAACACCCACCAATTCACATAAGGGCAGGGAGCTGACCAAACTGGATGAAGCTGCAGCATCTCCCAGCATCAGCTGGGACTGGGGACAGGCCAGGTGGTGCCAGGCTGCAGCAACCACTGGTGAATGCTGAGGTGGATTAGCCATGCCAGGCTGGGATGAAACCCCCACCAGCACACACAAAACTTGTGGCTTGGGGTTAGCCTGGTAGGGAAACTTCAGAGACTCCCCTGCTAAGCCACTACTTCCATTGGTGAGTGTGAGAGCTGCGACCTGGAGCCAACTGGGCTGGACAGGGCAATAATATCAGTCAGTCTGCATATGAGCTAAGTTTATGAGAAGACTGGGTTAGACTAAGCCACCACATCTTCTGGCAAGATCCAGAATAAGTGCAGATCATCTGGGTTTTGCTGCAGCATCCACTAGCAAGTGCCGGGACTGGGTGCAAGTCTTGTAGCACTGGACTACAATACCTATTCACAAGTGCAAGATCCAGGGCTGGGAGTGGGCCTAGTATAAGAACTGTGGGCATTCCTCTGCTGGACTTCAGCTTCTATTGATAAACATGAGAGCCAAGGCTGGACAAGGCAACAGCACCCATCAGCATGTCTGTATGCTGGGTCTAGGGATAGATCAGGCTGAGCTAAGCCACAGCACCCAGGGGTGTCACAAGAACCAGATGGGATGCAGGACACACTAGACCATACTGCCACACATTCTGGCACATGCAGAAACAGGGACTGGTGGTGGACCTCCCTGTCCCTAACAGCTGTTAGGGTCCATTCTTCTAGGGGAAGGAACGTGAGGAGTCAGACAGAATGATAGGCAGTTAGGGTCTTTGTAAAATGCAAGTCCTGCTTCTCCCGATTTCTTGCCCTTCTAACTTCTCCCTAACTTCATCCCTCAGTCCTACTTTAGAAAACAGAGAATGGGGATTTGTAGAACAATTGATTGGATATCTGTTGGAGGACAATTGATTGGATATACAAAACAAAGAGATATACTCCCAGGCAAGGGTGTGGAAATAATGGATGGGTTCTATAGACAACTTTATGGGAAGTTCCATAATCTCAAGTCAACTCCCTGTTGAAATGTAAACTCCTCAAAGCCTCCTGCCTTATCCTATGTGATCCTCAGTCTGAAAAAGCTGGATGCCACTAATGAACATTGACTATTGACCATAGCGCACTCATGTAATTATCAGCTCCATCACCAAGTTTATCACTGCCAGACAGCGAACAATGACTCATACCCACACACTGTGTTGTGGGATGTGAACATTTCAAGCAATGTCTTGACCGCTGAATCAAGTGTTGACCCCACATGTCACTTTAATGTGCCAAGTTGAACTGTATTGCAGAATCTAACTCACTTTAATGTGCTTCCTGAACTGCACATACACATGCAACCCTCCCATTGAGTTCTCGCCAAGTCCCAGCAACTCTCCATTATCCCAGCCATGGTCTTATCATCTGTCCTTCTCTCGACTCCAACTCATCATTTATGCATCAAGCCCTCCTTCTTTTTTCCATTGTAGCCAAGGACAATTACAGAAGTTCTTATCCTTTTAGCATTTTTGCCATTGTAAGTACCAACAACATCTTGACACTGAAAAGATTGCAGCCTCAGGTAAAAGGTGATTTATGCAAACAACCAAGAAGATGTTACATTATCACAGGTTAAAGAAAGGTTCTCACTACTGCCTCCACAGATCTCCAGTCTGAGAAGTTAGTTGGCAAGGTCAGCTACCATCCAGAGAAAATAAACTCAGGTGGAGAACCAAGTTTAAGAAACCTCAATGTTCAATTGTTCAATTTCTCCCTTGCTTTTGTTGGCATGGGGCAATATGTTCCTCTGTGCAATTCAGGTTCCAGCTACTGCAATCTATTAAAAAGCTCCAGCCACTAAAACTCTCTGGCCCTTCATTCATTGAATACTTTGGTTATTTATATATGATTTTAATCTAAATGCAGCCAGAGAGCTGGTTGACCACAAATGCTTCTTGTGCTACTAATGAAGCCACCACATTGACATCAGTTGCTTGGAATTGAAAATGAGTAAAATTAATTTAGAAGAAAAAATATTTGATCAAAATAAATAGCCCAGCTTTACTGACTGACATGTAAGTACACCCCTTGCAACTTGTTCATATTTCTGCCTAGTTCCCCTTGAATTGCAATACATTTTTGAAGGAGGCACCCATCTTCTGTGTTTCCTGGTCAGCATTGTCCCTGTGGCCCTCTCACTGTGGACAATAAATGTTTGCAAATATGAAGTTATGTTCTATTATCAACTCTTTGAAATCCCAGTAATCTGACCTCCAATTTGTCATTAAACATGGAATTTTTGCTTGACACTTCTGAGATTCCAGCAAAGGACAAGCCACACCCCTTATGAATATTCAATGAATCTCCACCCCCAATACCACTCTATACCTCCAGTTCATATAAAGAGATGACCCTAATATGGGCTCGGCAGCGTGGCCTAGTGGCTAAGGTCCTTGTCTTGATCCCATATGGCTGCTGGTTCTAATCCCGGCAGCTCCACTTCCTCTCTGTCTCTCCTACTCTCAGTATATCTGACTTTGTAATAAAAATAAAATAAATCTTTAAAAAAAAAAAAAAAAAAAAAAAAAAAAAGAGATGACCCTAATGCAATGCTGTCTTCTCTCTCCAGCAGGCCTATCACTCTTTGGGTACCTGGTTTCACTTTGCATGCCTATGAATCTTGCTTCTCTGTTGATTTCATCCTCAAATCCCTTCCTTTTGTCAGAGACAAGAATATGTACCCAGCCACCCCACAACAAAAACACACTGAATTGTTTTCTTGCAGTTCAAGGCACAAAATCAGGCTTACGGAGCCAAAGCCAAGGTGTTGGCTACAGTGGTTGCTTTAGGAGGCTCAGGGGGCAGAATCAGGCTCCTTGTGTTATGGAGCTTTGGCAGTTCCCTTGTATTACATGGTACATTACATGAGCTGAGCTGAGGCCAAAGCCAGGAGTCAGGAACTCAATCCAGGTCACTCACAAGAGTGGCAGCATCCTATGCCCCTGACCATTATCTGTTGTCTTTCCAGGCATGTCATAGTCCAGTCCGCCTCCTAGAGCCATATCAGAAACCATTTTGATTAAGGAGACAAGGGCTATGGGACAGGACTGAGCATGCACTGAACTGGGAGTGAACTCATTTCTGGCTCGGTGAACTGCAACAACGTGACATCCTACAAGTTCCACCCAAGACAGGTCTGGGTAGCCCTCAGACTGCTGGCCAGCGGATCAAGAACTCTAGTAGTGGCACATCAGGTGCCATTTTGTATAGTGTGGCAAAGGTGTTAAGGCTACAGGGACAACAGTGAGCTGTGCATGTGCTGAGCTGTGAGCAAACTCACTGAGCTCAGTGCATTGCATTGGTCCCACATGGAAAATAATACCTACTTTGGCATCGAGCAGGTAAAAATATGTCCGTGTGACCCCTAGATCTAACAGCCAACAGGTTATGTCAAGATCAGCACCACCAACAACCTAGCTATAGAGGACACCTGGTGTCTCCCTAATCCTGGGACCTGCTCCAACCAGAAGTAGGAAAAACGTTGTATAGACAACAGTGCAGCCTCAGTACGGGATTATAGGAGGTGGAGACTGGTGAGCCAGGAGCTGGGGCTACAGAGACCACGGTGGAAATCTAACATAAGAACCCAGACCTGGAACTCACTAGAGGGAGTAGCACAAGTGACTGCAAACAAAGAGCCATGTGCCAAGTGCAAGAAGTAAAATCAAACTGTAGACCTGTAAGTAACACAGCTTAGAAACCTGCCCCAAGGAGAAGATTCTGCTAACCAGAAGTACAGCGAATAGGAAGAATCAAAATTGCGGATAGGGTAAGGACACGTTTAAATGGATGGAAAAACATTTAATCAGGATGAAGCAGAGGACATATTCCTGGAAATAGGAAAGGACAGAACAACAGCAGAGGGTACCTGGAGACTGACCAACACAGGAAAGCAGCAGACACAATGGTGTGGTGTTGCAGTGACTGATGCTTCAGCAGCATTCAGCTAACGGGTGATGTGAACTCCACCAGCAGCCAGAACTCCACCAGCAACCAGGTGGGAAAGGATTTTCACTGGGAGCTTGGGAGGTGAACCCAGACTAAGAACTGTCCGTCCTGCTTGTCCATTTGATTTGACCAGGAGCAGAGACAGAGCAGCAGATCTTAGATAGGCAGTGCGAGAACAGGATGGATTTCATAGCCCAGTCAGTCCTCTAGAGCTGAATTGGGCGCCATTTTGCATAAGGAGGAAAAGGCAAGGGAAAGGACTGAGCATATGCTGAGCTGGGAGTGAACTCATTTCTGACTAGGTAAACTGCAGCAACGTGGCATTCTACAGGTTCGACCCAAGACAGGTCTGAGTAGCCCTCTGACCTGAGGGCCAGCAGATCAAGCACTGTAGTAAGGGTACGTCAGGAGCCATTTTACACACTGTGGCAAACGCTTTAGGACTGCAGGGAACAACAATGAACTGCGTATGTGCTGAGCTCAACAAGAACTCGCTGAGTTTCATGGATTGCACTGGTCCTGCAGGAAAATAATACCGACTGTGGCATCGTACCGGTCAAAATAGGTCCGTGTGGCACCCAGACCTAACGTCCAACAGGTTCCGACAAGATTGGCGCCACCAACAACCTAATTATATAGGATACCTGGTGTCTCTAATTCTGGGACCTGCTCCAACCGAAAGTGGGAGAAAGGTTGCAGAGGCAACGGTGCAGCCTCAGCATGGTATCACAGGAGATGGTGAGTGGTGAGCCAAGAGCTGGGGCTGTGGAGACCACAGTGGAAATCTGACATAAGAACCCAGACCTGGAACTCGCTGGAGGTTGTGGCACAAGTGGCTGCAAGCAAAAAGCTGTGTACCAACTGCAATAAGTAAAATCGCATTGTAGACCTGTGGGTGACACAGCTTAGAAACCTACCCCAAGAAGAAGACTCTGATAACCAGAAGTACAATGACCCAACAGCAAAAGAAGAGACAAACGCACAATGAATATTACCGAAAACTCCCCTGTAAAGGAGCAAAACCCTATGCCAACCTCAGAGTTAACTGAGAAAGACATCAAGAAAATTGGGGACACAGAATCCATATGACTTATTTTAAAGCTTCTGATCAAAAATGAGAAGCTCATGCAAGAGTTCAAAGAATTTAAGGAAGCAATAAAGCAAATCAAGGCTGATATATCAGAAATTAAGAACACAGTATTGGGGAGGGGTTGAGGGGGAATCCCAGTGCCTATAAAACTGTGTCACATAACGCAATGTAATCAATAAAAAAAGATAAAAATAAAATAAGATCAATGTTACAGAATGTGCAACACAAAAAAAGAACACAGTAGAGCAAATGAAAAGTACAATGGAGAGTCTCCAAAACAGAATGAAGCAAGCAGAAGAAAGAATAGTTAACTGAGGAAAACATCTAGAAAATGGGGGATACAGAATTCAAAACACTTGTTATGAATCTTCTTATCAACAATGAGAAGCATGTAAATCAGGCATTCAAGGAATTCAAGCAATATGTAGCACTGGAAATGAATCAAATGAAAGCTGATATGTTAGAAATGAAGAATACAGTGGAGCATACTAAAAGTACAATGGAGAGTCTCCAAAATAGAATGAAGGAGGCAAAAAAAAAAGAATCTCAAACTTAGAAAATTTTTCCTGTCACCAAGGGGAAACAAACAAAAAGCTGGAAGCAGAGCTGCGTCAAGCTAAAAAAAGTATTCAAGAATTGAAAGACACTATTAAAAGGCTAAATATAAGAGTTAATGGAGTCCTTTACAGTGCAGAAAGAGAAGCTGGGTTTAAAATTGTATCTAATGAAATCAAAGGGAAATTTTTCCTAATCTTGAAAAACAATTGGGAAACAACATCCAGGAGGGGCACAGAACTCCCAACAGGCTTGACCAAAAGTGATCTTCACCAAGACACATGACAATAATCAAGCTCTCTTCAATCAAACATAAGGAAAATATCCATAAGTGTGCACAAGAAAAAAATCAACTGACATAAAAAATGCCAATTAAACTCACAGGAAACTCCACAGGAAGCTCTATAGGCAAGAAGAGAATGGAGCAACGTATTTCAGATTCTGAAAGAAAAAATTGTTGGCGCAGGATAATGTACCCAGCAAAAATGTCCTTTGTGTTTGAAAAGGAAATAAACTTCTTCCACAGTAAAGAAAAGTTAAAAGAATATGCCTCTTGCAAACCTGCCCTACAAATGATACTTAAGATGTACTACTCTTGACAGAGAAAAGGAATAGCACCCATCAAAACCAAAGGCAAATGGAAAGAACATCCCAGTAAAATAACAACAGAAGACTACTAAATCAATGAACAACCCATTGATTAAACGACAGAACAAAATTACCACCCATTCATGTTAACCCTGAATGTAAACAGCTTAAACTAATCAATCACATGTCATAATTTAGTTGACTAGATTAAAAAACAAAACCCATCTATTTGTTGCCTACAGAAGACACATTTTACCAACAATCAGTGGAAACTGTATCTCATGGATTTTGGTTTTTTTTGGTTAGTTTCATCTCTTCAAAACACTTTCTTCTGATTAAATTCTTCCATGACTCACAGATCATACAGCAGTAGCATTTTCTTCAAGAAGGTTCTTGATTTTTTTTTTCCATTTCTTCAGCGACACATTAGTCATTCAGTAGCATGTTATTTAACTTTATGGTTAATTTATTTTTTTTCTTCCTGTTTTTGATTTTGCTTTTGGCTTTTCATCTAAGCAGATGTATAGCAACTGTGTAATGGAGACTATCATATCTAGCAGCATGTAACTTAGCTTCATGGAATTATAAATTTCTATTTTTCTTCCTATTCTTGATTTTGTATGGCTTTTCATTTAAGGGGATGTATAGTAATTGTGTAATGGAGATTATCATATCCAGATGTGAGGATACAAAGCAGCATGCATCTCTACTTCCAGACAAAGATGGACTCCCAATGAAACTGTTTAACATATCTTGACAATAGAATGCTGAACTCTGCCATTGTCCATGCCCGCACTGATGGACATATGACTGTGTATGGGGAACTGTACGATGATAATGATATACGGGAACTCAGTGAGGAGGGAGTGAATTGGGGAGGGGATATAGAACTGTATCATAAAATGACAATAATAAAAAGAAGTAAAAAATAAATAAAATATGAAAATATAATACAAATCTACATGGTCAGATATGAGACGTGAGCCTCCCAGTAGGTCTCTTTGCCACTCTGCAACGGCAACCCCCGCATTTACTTCTTTTTCCCCAAGGTTGATTTTTTTTCTGGAGGAAGAAATAAAATACAAAAGGATGCTTCATGTAACTATTTAGGCCCATCATTGAATATTTGCTTACAGTTTATGTTCATCTATTTCTAGAATTGCTTAAAAACTTCAATGCTTGTCAAGGTCTCAAGGGGAGATGAATGCTGGTACCTCCTGCAAATATGAGTGAGTGGTTGCCATAGACTCGACTTCTGTTTTCACAAACACATACTCTCACGTAGTTCTCCCAGCAAACTCATTTTCTAAAAGAAATCAGAACTCAGAGAGGCTCATTAGTTTGCTGACATACGCACGGATTCGAAATACTTCCATGTCTGCTTTGGTACTTGGTTAATCCACTAACCCCAGCTAACCTGGAGCACGTGACAAGCAACTGTAAATTACTTTTCTTTAAAATTTCTATTACAGGCAACAGGTAATAGAAAATTTAAAGAAAAGTACTTTAGAAAACAATATTTACACGTAATGGCTACATGAGTAATAATGCTTCTTGAATGAGGAAATAACTTGGCTACTTGTGGTTTGGAATGATCGGCCTCACCCTCAGTGTCATACCTACCATGTCAATGAGCTCCCTACTAACTGGGCCTTCCACTTGAGTCAAATGAGTAGAGCAGAGACTGAAAAAAGGGGAAATTCCATGAATCATCTGATATCTTGCTTCAGGAATGAATGACTCAGCTCCTAAGCACAGTCTCCCTGCTCAACCTGTCCTGCTCTGTGAGAAGGCCCAGGCAATCAGTGCACACTTTACAGGACTTAGCCTCCAGAGCATCCACTTCTAACAAATGCATATTTTCAGCACAAGATCTGTGGACCAGACCAAAACTTTGGAACACTCTGTAGCACATAGGCTAGCTTCTCTGATCACCAGCATCCTTGCCTGTAACATGAATATAACACCCACTGCATAGGGAAGTTTTGTAACATGGGCACATCATGGGTGATAAATGAATGAGAATTCCTAAGATGGCTAAGAGAGAGAAGCATTGTAATGAACAGTTGCCACAAAGGGGCTTTCCTGTTCACTTCCTTTCTTCAACAGCCATGGCTTGAGTGCCACTGGGTCCTGAAGACACAAAGAAAGCAGGTGGGATGGACAGGTGATGCTCTGCAAGAGAATTGATGCATTCTACGTGGGCAGCAGGAGGACCCAGGGGAACCTGGGACTGGGTAAGAGCAATTTCTACATGGACTAGAAATGAAGTATTATAGGTAAAGAAACTAGCAAATACAAAACACAGGCCTGAGAATGTGGTCATATTCCAGAAAATGGTTCACTCGACAAAGGCAGAGTATATGATGCAAAGAAGAATGGAAAACAAAGCTGGGAAAGAAGATGGGTCGGTCCTGGAATGTCATCCTGTGGGAGATCGCCCCTGGATCTCTGCCTGCCTAATCCATGTGGGAGGCCATAGACACATGGTACACTGTGTCTTCAAAGGTGACCCCTGATGGGAGTCTCAGCTAACCCAAAACCCCCAAGATGGCCTGTTCACTGGGCATGCAGCAAGAGTACTGGGCTGCACCCAAGTCTCTCTTTTCTGCCTCTTTAACTAGCTGTACTGGCACTTCCTGGGTGAACTCTAGGAAGTCAAATGTTACACATTCATCCTGCTTTTCAGTAAGTGACAAGTTTGGCATGAAAAGCAGCTTCCTGTGCTTCCTGACCTTTAACTTCATGGAAGGGTCTAGAGAGATAGACATATCTGTTAGCCAGTCACAATGTTGTTGTTGAGTAGAAGTACTGTTGAGACCACATTCTGCCTGCCCCCTTCTCCTACCCTTTTTAAGCTTGTGACTTCCCTCAAATGAACGGACATTTTTTTCACTACCAATTTGTCTCTAGTGTTTCTACTGCAGAAGAGCACTGTCATCTCGCTCCTCGGTGGTCTTGTGGTCTGCTAGACAGAAGACCCCCGAGACATGCCAAGCATCTGTTTTTTGCCTCTTTTGTCATGAGGAGTCACAGGAGGCTCACAGGAGGGGGAGCACAGGAAGGAGGGACGACTCTGAAAAGACGTCCTGCAGCAACTCTGTGAATTGCTTGACTGATGGTGAAAAACAGAGACATTTTTCAGAAAGACTCAGAGCTAAGTGGTCCATGGATTCTATAATTAGCACCTGAGAAATTGCAAAGATTACGGTAATACATACCCAGCAGTGCATAAGCCTGAATCCTTGTATGCAGTGACTGCATATGCTAAGGATGTACTCTTTCAGTGACACATACCAAAGGGTGACTAAGAGTTGGGCATCTGGTAAAAGGCCGTTGGGTGCAGTGAGTTCAAAGTGGCCCTTCTCCCAGGCCAGGAGGCTAGCTCTTGAGGGAAGAAAAGAAGCTTTCATGCTTTCTTTCCCAAGACTCAGTTCTAGAGCTTAGGGGAACAGCCACATGCTGAGATAAAGACTTGTGGTTTTACTTTGTCCATTAATTCACTCATTTATTCACCATTTAACAATCATTTGTGAGGACTTACTCTCTCTTAGAAGGATGAAGGTTGCAACAGAAAATACAGTGATATAAGATTTAGTGACCTAGGGGCTCGGCAGCGTGGCCTGGTGGCTAAGGTCCTCGCCTTGATCCCATATGGCCGCTGGTTCTAATCCCAGCAGCTCCACTTCCTCTCTGTCTCTCCTCCTCTCAGTATATCTGACTTTGTAATAAAAATAAAATAAATCTTTAAAAAAAAAAAAGATTCAGTGACCTAGAAGAATATAGTTACTGCATACAACTTCAAAATGATCTAAGCATCTTGACTTCTCAAGGAGTACCCCATGGAACCAGAGTGAAAGTACCACATGGGCGTCAGAAATGCACACTTGAGGGTATAGACAATGGCAGACAGTCCAGCATTCTAGTGTCAAGATATATTTAACAGTTTCATTGGGAGTCCATCTTTTATTCAGGAGTAGTGATGCCTACTGCAATATATCTTCACTTCTCAGTATGCTGTCTCCATTACACAGTTCCTCTAGGTGACTATATGTATATACATCTTTATCTATTTGTCTATTAATCTTATATTTAGCATGAAGTTTGCCTTATACCTACAATGTCATGATACACTTTGCAAAATCATGGACTTATAACTATTGTTGAAGGACTATACTATTGTAATAATATAGGGGAAAATGGTTGGGGGGAGGGGGAATGATGGGGTGGAAAGGGTAACCTATGGAACTGTATCATGAAAAAGAAAAAAGAAATGTGCACTTGCTGTACTGGCATTGCATGTCAATCCTCCACCTGCAGTATCAGCATCCCCTATGTGCAGCAGTTAGAGTCCTGGTTGCTCCATTTCTGATCCAGCTCCTTGTTTATAGCCTGGAAAAGCAGTGGAGAATGCCCCAAAAATCTGGGCCCCTGCTTCCACATGGAAGGTGCAGAAAAAGCTCCTGGCTCCTGACTTCGAATTGGCCCAGCCCAGCTCTGGCTGTCACGACCATTTGGAATGTGATTCAGCAGATGGAAGATCTCTCCCTATCTCTGTCTCTGCCCTGCCCTCTGTAACTCTGACTTTCAAATTAAAAAATCAATCGGTCAATTTTAAAAAGAAAATACAATAATGTACACTTACAGACTACAAATGCAGACCTGCATTTCCATAAAATTCTCTGGTAGTTTGTATGCAAATTCAAGTTTGAGAAGCATTAGTTGAGAGCCCACCGGGTCCTCAGGTTTGCTTTAAATATATAGTCTTCAAAAAACAAGTAAACAATAGACAGAAAGTGATCAAGTTAAATCTCTCATTTATGAGATTAGTCTAACCACAGCATAATCTTTCAAAATGAGTGCTTTTTTACAATGCATCTTGTATTTCCAAATCTTCCATTATTCTATCTGAGGTAGATGCAGGTGCGGCGCTCAGAGGAGAAAAGAGAAGGGAGTGGGAGGTTGACAGGGCTGGCAAGCTACCAGCAGGTTCAGTTCTAGAAAATAAAGCCTGAGGGCTTTGAGGTGGCCATGAGTCCTCACCCTTGGATCTCTATTTCCCCATCTTGCAGCTGTTCTCTTAAACACTGCTCTCAGCTCCCATGCCTGTATCTTTGTACCAGCTTGATTTTTTTTCCCTGTTGTTTAAGAAACACTTGCTAAATAACTCCTAAGTGCACTGCATTAACTAAAAGATCCCAAGCATAAGGTGTGGTCTGTGATGTATAGAAATCATCAAGAGAATAAGTAAAAAGAAAGCAGTATCAAAAGATACAAACCAGGCCTGGTATGGTAGCATAGTGGCTAGGGTCTTCGCCTTGCACAAGCTGGGATCCCATATGAGTGCAGGTTCTAATCCTGACAGCCCACTTCCCATCCAGCTCCCTGCTTGTGACTTGGGAAAGCAGACAAGGACGGCCCAAGACTTTGGGACCTTGTACCCATGTGGGAGACCTGGAAGAAGTTCCTGGCTCCTGCCTTAGGGTCAGCTCAGCTCTGGCCATTGCAGCTACTTGGGGAGTGAATCATCAGACACAGGATCTTTCCTCTCTGTCTCTCCTCCTCTCTGTATATCTGACTTTCCAATAAAATAAATAAATAAATAACAAATCTTAAAAAAGGAAAAGATAAAATTCCAAGATATTGCAAAAATCCTGACTCAGGAGGTTCAGGAAGGTTTCATGAAGGTAGAAAAACAGCTGAGCCCTGAGTGGTCATTAGACTGTGAAGCAGTTGATATGGACTTAGGGCACTTTAAGAAAGGACATCCTAGCCCACAAGAAGGATGGAGATGGAGAGGAGGACAGTTAATGCAGTGGTTAGCGTGCCAGGGAAGACACTGCCTCGGCTTCTGGTTGATGCACATCTTAGGAAACTGGCAGTGATGGTTCACATAGCTGGGCTCCTGGGTTGCATTTCCCTTTTCTTTCTTTCTTTTTTTTTTTTTTTTTTGCAGAGGTACTTTTAGTTTATTTATTTGAAAGGCAGAATTACCGAGAGACAGAGAGAAATCTTCCATCCTGTGGTTCACACAGACAGATGGCCATAGTAGCCAGTGCTGAACCACACAGAAGCCAGGAATTTCATCTGGGTTTCCCCTATGAATGCAGAGGCAGAAACACTTGAGTCATCTGCTGCTGCTTTCCCAAGCACGTTGGCATGAAGCTGAATTGAAAATGGAGTAGCTAAGCCAGGACTTGGACCAGTATCTAAATCGGAAGCTCAGCTTTAGCTCCCCAACCCCTCAGGTATTCTGGGAGCAGACTAGTACATGTGAAATCTCTGCCACTCTCTCTCAAATAAATATTTCCTTTTTAGTTTTTTTGTAAAAATGGAGGTTGGAAGGTTACAGTAGAACGTAAGAAGGTAGGAAGGTTTCTCTGAGATGAGAAAATCTGAAAAATGTAAGAAAACAAACTAGCTCAGAAGGATTGAGGTTAGAGCAAGGATGACCCAAAATGTCCCAGAGTTTACCAAAGCTTTCTTATAGTGAACATGTAATCCTTGTACATTTTATGGAGTACAGTACAATATTTCAACACTTGCATGCAGTATAATTCAGTCAAATCAATTAATTAGCTTTTTTATTTCTTTATCTTGCTCTATGTTTGGAGTCTACCAGCTCCTCCTACACTGCATTTTTTTTTTTCTATGATACAGTTCTGTAGGCTCTGGGATTTCCCTTACATCCTCCTTAGATTCCTTCCTCTACCACGAATTTCCCTTATATTATTGCAATAGTATAGTCCTTCACAAGCAGTCATAAATCCATGATTCTGCTACTTAAACGTGTCCTCACATTGCAGGTACAGACAATGGCAGACAGTGCAGCACCCTATTGTCAATATATATTTAACAGTTTCATTGGGAGTCCATCATTGATTTGGAAGTAGGGATGCATTCGGTGCAGACATTGTTGCATACTGTAGTCACCCCATTGAGCTGTTATTCCTCCTGTGTAACTTTACTTACCTTGGTAACTATTACCAAGCCCTCCTCCACCCTTTTCTCCTTTCCTTTCCCAATCGCTAGTGATCACAAGTTTGGAATAAAGATTTGTGAGCTGGGAAGTGGAATGACTGTATCTGGGCTGTGACATTTTTGTAGAGCAGGTGCTGTTTGCAGGAGACAGAGGGGATAGGAGTGGCCAAGAATGACCAGACTCTTCAATGACATACCCAGGTGAAGACATAGCACAGGTATGATCCTCTTCTTTCATGTTCATCCAGGCCCCACTCTCATCCTCCCACCTATAGATGCTCTGCATCTCAAGTTGTCCTGGAGCTGAGGTTGAGTCCAGTCCAGCTGAGGCCCTGTCTGAGGGTGCAGAGGTGTCCAGGTTCTACGGAAGACAGCCATAGAGCACAGGGTGTGTTTTGATGGTAGGTAGTAAAGTCACTGACTTATGTCAAAGCCCAGTGTTGTTGTCCCTCTTCCTGGGCAAGCTCATCATAGGAAAGGAAACCTCACTTAGCAGGAATCTCCCTTCACGAGTACTGTTTCTGAGTACCTGCTGTTCTAAGAAACATTCAGTTCCCTTTTTCTGTGACACTGACTCTCCTGATCAATTTGCTGCTGCTTCTTTATCTTCTTCTTCTTCTTCCTTTTTATGTTAGAGTCATGTAACATGGGAACTGGGCGGAAGCATTGAGCCATTTTGCCAGCTCCTTTAAGGGGGAGGCTGAACTGGTCAATCTGCAGTAGACCAAACCAAGAGTCGAGACTTCATAGTGTATGAACACTGGAGGGTCTGTGGCATCATCCCACCCTTGGAAGACACCCTCCACCTCAACCAGCACCCCAAGGCTGATGCACTCCCAGGAAAGACTGACTCCAACCTCAGGTCACCTGGGGGGAGACTTCACAAGGGATGCCACAGCAGCAGGCTCCCCACCAGCAAACCCCAGCCTGGACATCACCATGTCTGTCCTAACTACCAGCCAGCACCCTGAGAGCCTATTTTCACTCACAAAGGAAGAATTGTAATGCAACAGAATTTTGCACTATCTAGAAGGGAATTCTAAGTTAAGAAAATGCAACTTATTCTGCTTGGCCTAGACCACAGTGCAAAGAGATTGGTGTGAAATCGCTTCCCTGCTGGGAGCTAAGTGAGACACGCTCAGTGTTTTCCTGTGGAGATGAGAAACTCTTCTGCAACCCCCACGGAGGACCACACAGTGTGGGATGCAAAGCCCTTTCTGGTGCAGAATTCATTCAGCCTCACCGCTATTCACCAAGGCAAATAGGACTCCTTCTTACCATGTCAACTGGTCCCAAAGGCCTAAACTGTCTTACACCATCATCACACCTCTAAGGCAGTAAAGTGAATGCAGGCTTCTAGAGGATTCAGAGCACATTTAAACACTAGAAGTCTGGTAGATCTCTCCTTTTGATTTGGGTTTCCTATAAACACCTGTGCTTTAGGTATAGCTCCAGGACTTCCATTTCCAGAACAGAGTTGGCCAAACTGAAGGCAGAGCCTTACTTTTTTTTTTTTAGAGCCTTGCTTTTTAAAGATGTATTTACTTTTAAATACATCTTGAGAAAGAGACGAGAGAGAGAGAGAGAGAGAGAGATTTCATCTGCTGCCTCACTCCCCAGATGGCTGCAACAGCCAGAGCTGAGCTGATCTGAAGTCAGGAGCCAACAGATTCTTTCTGGTCTCCCATGTGGCTGTAGGGCCCAAGGCCTTGATCCATCCTCAGTAGCTTTCCCAGGTCACAAACAGGAAGCTAGAATGGAGGTGGGATACAAACCGGTTCCTATAAGGGATGTCGGGGCTACAACATTGGCCTATTACATTACCTCACTGGCCCATGAGCCATGCTTTTATCTGAAAAAACACCATTGTCCCGTGCTGTTGTCATCACCTTCACTGATGCTGGCACAGTCTACACAGATTGTCTCCCCTCACCCTGACCCTGTGTATGTGTATACCTCTCTCTGAACTACAATAAGCAAAGAAGAAATAGGCAAATGGTCCAGAGGTTAGAATGCTGATTAAAACACCTTTCCCAGTACCTATGAAATTGTGTCATGTAATGCAATGTAATTAATGAATAAATGAATATATATATAAAAAAAAAAAACACCTTTGTCCTATACAGGCACTAGTTCAAATCCTAGCTGCTTTGCATCCAATCCAATTCCTGTTGAAGAGCCCAGGAAAGCAATAGAAAATGACCAAAGTGCTTGGGTCCCAGCACCCATTCGGGACACCTGAAAGAAGCTCCTGGCTCCCAGCTTAGGACTGACCCGGCTGTGGCTGTAGTGGCCATTTGGGGACTGAACCAGCAGATGGAAGCTACCTCTCTTTCTCTGTACCTCCTCTCTCTGTAACTCCCTTTTGAAATAAAAATAATAATAATAACTCTTAAACACACACACACAAAGACAGCTTTGCCCCACACCAGATTGTCTGGGTTCAAGTCTTGGCTCCACTTCCTATTCCAACATTCTTGCTAGGACACACCCTGAGAGGCAGCAGATCAAGTACTTGAGTCCCTGCCGCCCATGTGGAGGACCTGGATTGACTTGCCAACTCCCAGCTTTGGCCTAGTCCAGCCCTTATCATTGCGGGTGTTTGGGAACTTAACCAGCATATGGGATCTATCACTTTCTCTGACCCTCAAATAATAACAACAAACTACCAGACACAGATGGCCACTGTATTATACAGTATGGCATCTTAGAAGTGTAGCACTAGGTGGGAAGGCAGGATCCCAGTAGGTAGCTGGGGGCAACGTCAGTGTCCTTTGGGTCCCCTGAAGAGGCTTGTCCTGGACACACCCAACAGTACTAACTACAGACCCTTCCCAGCTCTCAAGGCCCCAGGACAGTCCACAGCAGACGGTCATAGCCGGCAGCCACCGATTCTTGGGGGAGCAGCAATGGTGTGCTGATGATTCCCACTGGGGGTTACCATAGTAGATACCCAGAGGCCTTTTGGAAAGAACTCTCAGAGTTCAGTGGAGCATAAGTTCAGACACTAGATGGGGATTGCACTCACTCTGTTCTCATGCCCAAAAGGTAGTCAGCAGAATACTCTAGAAACAATGTTGAAGCTACTGTCTTGCCAGATCTGGAGAGAGGACCACCCCAGGAGGCCGAAGTCATGGGGCTTGTGACTCCAGATAGACCTCTGTCCCTTCCTGCATATAGCCCCGAGACTGACCTCTGACCCTAGCTCCCACTTGGCCAGGAGCAGGTGTTCCTGGGGGAGGATCAGGCGGATTGCTGCCCATCTGCATGTGGTCACAACCTGGCTCCTCTGCATTCCCAGTTCTCCCAGCAGCAGCCACGGGGCCAACCGCACTCACTGGAGCGCAAACATCGCTCTGGTCGCTGCCCCCAAAGACCAGATGGAAACTCCTCGTCGTTTGTTGGCCCAGATCCCACAGCCCAGCCCTGGGACGCCTGCTCCCAGGAGGGCAGAGCCCAGTTCGGAGCCGCAACCCCGCCCCAGCTCACACATAAAACCGGGAAAGACATCATTTGTCCCATGGGTTGTCACAGAGAAAATGTCTCTCTCTCAAGAATTTGTTTTCTCTTCCCGCCAAAACGTCCCCAGCTGCAGCGGCGGCGGCTGCAGGTCCCGGGGGAGCAGCCATCTGACCCGCGGGGCCGTCCCTAATTGCGCCCCATCTGGCGTCTGGCGCGCACAAAGGGCTGCCCGCTGCGCGTTTGTGCCCCGGAGCCTACGCCAAGCACCCGGAGCAGGCGCAGTGCCGGGTCACTCAGACCCCTCGGGACCCAGCGGCTCTCGGAGCTGCGGGAGGGCTGGGTGCCCTGCCCTGCGGGGGGGCTGGCACCCACCGTCCTACCGGCCCGAGGGGTGAGGTTGTGGGCGTAGGAGCCCTGGAGCCCCACCTGGCACGCGCACCCTGGAATGATTCCCCGTACAGAACACAGGGGATCCCAAGGACAAAGGCGCCAGTGAAATGTAGGCAGTGCTCACGTTCTGTGTGATAGCAAAAGTTTGGAAACAATTGCAACGATTAAGAAAGATTTGGGTTCCATTAATTTTACACTGCAAAATGTCCTGTGGGCCATTAAAGCGGATGCTGGAGTCCTATGCATGTTAACATCCCAGAATAGCCGCAGACTGCCCAAAATGTAAAAACAAACAAACAAAAACAGATTGCGCAAGACTGTGTATATAGCACGGGTCTATTTGTTTTCTGTGTTGTGTGTGTGTAAGGATGCAAATGAAGCCAACACACCAAGATGTTAGTGATGATTTCTGGGTAGTGAACGGATTTCCCCCGTTAAAAATATATTTTTTTTAACTTTTGATTTGTTGGCTTGTTTCGTTTTGTTTTGTGCTGTTTTGTTTCGAGAGGGTGATAGAAACAGAGAGCTGGTATCCACAGGGTCACCCCTAAAATTGCTGGAGCTGGCCAGGAATAGGGTAAGGCCAAAGCTAGAAACCCAGTGCAAGTGTGAGTGGTAGGGCGCCCTCACACCTCACGTAAGCCATCACCTCTGCCTCCCAGAGCTCATGTGAGGAGGAAGGTGAAGTCCAGAGAGGAGAAAGGCATTGACCCCAAGCATTCACACTTGAAACAGGACTCAAATTGAAGTCCCAACTGACATCTTAACCACCAGGCCAAATTCCCAGCCCTAGCTGCCTACTCATGTATTTTCTGATTTCACATATGTTCTGTCATTGAATAATACTTGTATAATAAAATAGAAGAAATGTAAGAAGTGAATGCTGGGGACAGCTGTCTTATTTACATGTAGGTGTTGCTTAAAGCCATGAATTAGACGAAGTCACCAGAGGGAACATTAAGGTGAGATCCTGTTGGCACACTGTTTCTTTACTTCTCTCTACAGTGAAAGGAGTTCAGGCAGAGGCTAGAGACTTTACTGTAGGAAAGGAAGCTGAAACCAGAAGGTCGGTAGGGAAGGAAAGGCCACAGCACACAGTGGATCAGGGCAAGAGGCGTCAATGCTGGCACACACCCCCAAGGAGTCAGAGAAAAAGGAAAGACCACAAACAGGCACTGGTTTGGTAATCAGAAGGGAGTGGAGGAAGTGGAGTTCGGCCATTCAGGGTCACAGAGAGGGGGAAGGTTTGGAAGGGGTTTATTCAACGTGCAAGGATAAGCGAGTGGGGAGAATGGAGCTGAGAGGGAAGGAGAGAAGTTTGCAAGGGCACTAAGCTTGGGTGGCTGAGAAGGCACAGGGGTCCGCTCTTGGGGGCGCGAGTCACAGAGCACGCCTCCCGAAGCTGTACCCTCTACAAGGAGAAAGAAAACAGAGTGGAGTGCACATAATAACTTCACGGAACTTGGTGGGGAAGCAGGTGGGAAGATGATGCCTTCTTGTCTAAAATGTGGCACTGGGGCAAGTGTTTAATAGTAGCCAAGGCCTCATTTGGATCATCTGCATCCATATTGGAGTGCCAGGGTTCAAAGCCCAGCTCTGCTGGATTCCAGCTTCCTGCCACCACTCACTCTGGAAGCAAGCAGGGGATGGCTTCTACCATGGGTGGGTCTGTACCACACCAATGGGACACTTGTATTGGGTTCTGGGATCCTGGTATCAGTCTAGCCCAGTCCTGACCATTGTAGGGACATGCAGAGTGAGCCAGCAGATGGCTCACTCTATTGCACCGAATTTCTAGCTTTGGCCTTACCCCATTCCTGGCCAGCTCCAGCACTTTGAGGGGTGAACTTGCAGATACCAGCTCTCTGTTTTCATATCTCCCTCTCGAAACAGAACAAAACAAAACAAAAAGCTGAAAGCCAACAGCAAAGATAGAGAGAGATGATTAAGGGGGTAAAGGGCTTTCTACACTTTGAAGTTAAGGAAACCGAAGTCATGCCGGGCACTGCAGCCTATTGGCTAAAGTTCTCTCTTTGCCAGGATCCCATATGAGCACCGATTCATGTCCCAGTTGCCGCTCTTCCCATCCAGCTCCCTGCTAGTGGCCGGCAAAACAGTCGAGGACAGCCCAAGACCTTGGGACCCTGCACCAATGTGGGAGACCTAGAAGAAACTCCTGACTCCTGGCTTTGAATCAGCTCAGCTCTGGCTGTTGCGGCCACTTGGGGATTGAATTAGCAGACAGAAGATCTTCCCCTCTGTGTATCTGACTTTCTAATTTTAAAAAAAATAATAATAAATCTTAAAAAAGAAAGAAAAGAAAACCAAAGTTCATAAGGTAAGCATAAGTTTCCTGATGCCAGCCAGGAATCACCGATCAATATTTGTTCTATTATAAGGCGTGTGATTAGAGATAGAGGGATCTTCTGTAAGATTTGTTTACATTCGTTCCCTGACCCATCCGCTGTAATTGTGCCAACACCACATTTCAAGCTGCAGATGACCAATTAGGTGACCGTTCCACATAATGGGAAGTCATTACAGCTGCTCCCAAGTTTAAAAAACAAAGGCCTTAAAAATCCTTTTCCTGCCAGCAGCTCCTGGGAGCACCTGGAAGCCTGGAAGGGGATGGATTGTTATGAGCTGGAATGTATGTAAGGGTCAAAGCAAATGAAGAGTCTGCAAACTGAGCAAACTTTCCCATCCTTGTCGCGGGGCTAAAGAACAGACTCTCCCTGCTGATTCTCCCTGCAGCCCTACAGGACAGCCCAGGTGTCAACCGACTGACAGCCTTCAAGCTTTCAAAGAGATTGAGGGTTTGGAGAAGTGTTAGATCCAGAAATGAACCTATTTTGCCAAATGCAAACTATTCTCATTGTTTTCAAAATATTGTTTGAACACCCCAACATAAAGAATGTGAGAATAAATGATTATTCTGTGAAGTTGATTAATTTAGCTTTCCTTAAAAATACAATATGTTTATCCATTTTCCTCAGAGACAAGCACACCCTCCCACAAGCAGAATTGTCCTTCCTATGGACAGCAGAATTAGAAAAATATTTCTTTGTATTCAGGCAGCAGCTCGACCTAATACACTACAGAGACAGTTTTGGGTTTTTTTAATCCCAATTTTTGGATGAATTTCTTCCATAAAGCATGCTATTCAGTGGCCTAATGAATTCCAGACACTCATTTTCTTACTCTGCTCACCTCTTTCTCTTTCTTTTAAAGATTTATTTATTTATATTGGAAAGACAGAATATGCAGAGAGAAGGAGAGACAGAGAGAAAGATCTTCTGTTCACTGGTTCACTCCCCAAGTGTCCACAATGGCTGAAGTTGAGCTGATCTGAAGCCAGGAGCCTGGAGCTTCTCCTGGGTCTCCCATTCAAGCTCAGGGTCCCAATGCTTTAAGCCATCCTCAACTACATTCCCAGGCCACAAGCAGGGAGCTGGATGGAAAGCGGAGCAGACAGGACAACAACCAGCACCCAAACAGGAGCCTCGTGCATGCAAGGCGAGGATTTAGCCACTAGGCTATATTGTACCAGGCCCTCAACTCTCACACTTAAACTTATAATATGACCTAAAGAAGTAATTTCCAATGCCACTTGCTCCATCGCAAACCTAGGAACACATTCGCCTTTCATATCACATTGGAGGGGGTGCACGAGACTAGGCTGAAGTTTAAGACACTGACTTTCTCTATCAGAGTGCCAACTTGAATGCCAGCTGCTCTGAACCTGGGATCATGGCCCAGGTACTTGGACCACTGCCACTCATGGAGGACCAGGATGAAGCTCCTGGTTCCTGGCTTCAGTCTGCCCAGCCTCAATTGTTGCAGCCCTTTGAGAAATAAACCTGCAGATGGAACATCTGTCTACCTCATTCTCCCCTTTTCACTATTATATAAATCTTTTTAAACATGTTACAAGGTTAAAGTGAGAGGACCCAGTTTAGTGGTCCAGTGGTTAAATCCTTACCTTGAATGTTCTGGGATCTCATGTGGGTTCTGGTTGGCATCTGGCTCCACTTCCCATCCAGCTCCCTGCTTGTGGCCTGGAAAGCAGTCGAGGACAGCCCAAAGGCTTGGGACCCTGCACCTGTGTGGTAGGCCCAGAGGAAGCTCCTTTCTCCTGGCTTTGGATCGGCTCAGCTCTGGCCATTGTGGCCACTTGGGGAGTGAATCAGCAGATACAAAACTTTTTTCTCTGTCTCTTCTTCTCTTTGTAAATCTGCCTTTCTCTAAAAATAAATAAATCTTTTAAAAAATGTTAAAGTGCAGGCCCACCGTGATGGCTCAGTGGCTAATTACTCACCCTGAAAGTGCTGGGATTCCATATGGGCACCAGTTTCTTTCCTAGCTGCTCCACTTCCCATCCAGCCCCCAGCTTGTGGACTGGGAAAGCAGTAGAGGATGACCCAACGCTTTGGGATCCTGCACCTATGTGGGCGATCTGGAAGAAGCTCCTGGCTCCTGGCTCCTGGCTCCTGGCTTTGAACTGGCTCAGCTACAGCTGTTACAGCCATTTAGACAGTGGAACCAACAGATGGAAGATCTTTTTCTCTGTCTATCCTTCTCTCTGTAAATCTGATCTGCCTTCCCAATAAAAATAAATAAGTCTTTTAAAAAGGAGAAAAATATGAAGTGAGTGAAAATAATTAAAGGAATCAAACCAAACAACAGCCATCTTCTTGCCCTGGGAGTCACTCAGCCGACTTCCTCATAGAGATGAACAAGGTCCAGCATAATAACCTAGTGGCTAAATCCTTGCTTGCATCCACTAGGATCCCATATGGGCACCGGTTCATATCCCAGCTGCTCCACTTCCCATCCAACTCCTTGCCTGTGGCCTGGGAAAGCAGTCAAGGACAGTCCAAAGTCCTGTCCTACACGTGTAGGGACCCTGAACCTACACGGGAGACCTTGAAGAAGCTCCTGGCTCCAGGCTTCAGATCAGCTCAGCTCTGGACATTATAGCCACTTGGGGAATGAACCAGCCCACAGAAGAGCTTTCCCTCTGTACCTCCTTCACTCTGTATATCTGCCTTTCCAATAAAATAAATCCTTTTTAAAATATGTGTTGCATTTACTACTTCTAGTCAGTTAAATGCACTTGAGGCTTACCAACCACTAGTGTGAACTGCCCACCCTAGTCCTGGTCGCTGATTAAGACCAGAGGATACAAGGGAAGTCTCAGGGCACAGGGCGTAGCTCTCCAGGAGGAGGGGAGCAGGGCCAGGCCCAAGCCACAGCACTCACATGGGGCGACAGCCTTGTTCCCTCTCTTCCATGACCCCAGCCTCTTTTTTGCCTTTTCAAATTTCTTTTTTGTTCAACTATTATTTCTTTGATAGCAATAATTTCACGTGCACATCATAGTCACACATACACTCTAATTTTTAAAAGTAATTATTTGATTACACTCAGGGACATAATAGTTCCCAATCTGCTTTAGGATAAAAGTTCAACTTCTCACCAGGATTTTAATAGCTCTATCAGATCTGGCCCCCATGTGTGGTTTCTCCAAGACTAGAAGCCAGACACTTCACCCAGATCTCCCACATGAATGGCAGGAACTCAAGTACTTGAGTCATCATCTGGTGTCTCCCAGGATATACATTAGCAGGAAGCTGGATCAGAAGCAAGGATGGGACTTGATCCCTGGGTACTTGGTATGGAATATGTATATTCCAAATATTGGCTTAACATGCTGCACCACTGCACATCCCCTTTAAACATTCTTGCACATATTCATGTATACATTTATTCTAAATGTATTTACTGAGCAACAGCTAAAAAGGATATTCATGGCAATGCATACTATGGAAAAAACTATACAGGGAGTGCAAAAATATTTTTGTACCAAATTAAGCTTATCTTTTAACTTGAGGTTTCTCAAGTACCCACATATATGCCTAGAACCATACTGCACGCTTGAACTGCAGTAGTGAATGAGACTGAGCTGGTTTCCTGTTCTTTTCATCAATTCTCGCCTCTGCCTCCTAGGCCTCTGCTCTAAGATCTGAGGCAGATTTCTGTTTACAATGGCTGGTTTCCCAAAGTCATGACCAGTAGTTTGACACTGGCCACAAAAATGTCTCACTTTTTTAAGCAGTCCCATAGTTGATAGGTATGTCATCCTGCTTCAGAGGTTGGTAACAGACATGCCAGTTCTCATTTTTTTTTTAATAAAGCAAACATTTGTTGAACTATAATAAAAACATTCCGTCAAATTACAAAACCTGAGCAAGAAAAACAAACGGCACATGCTTAACTGTAGTTGACATTCAAATAAAATTTGCATTCCCAAAATATTATACAGTAATTAGAAAATACCAGCCAAAGTAATATTAGGATACTTTTACGTGCGATCTCAACAAATTTGAACAGAAGCAAATTTTAACAAAGGTAAATTTTACAGTGAAACATAGCATTAGATTAAGGATCTTAACATGTTTATTTTACTGCTATTTGACACTATGATACAAAAATAAGAGGACTTACATGACATTTTTAATAAATATCTCATGGGCTGTTGAGTGCCTTACTGGTGAAAAGATTTAACTGGCTAATCTCATCAATCCATTTTGTACATTTAGTAAGCATCATCTCTGCCCTACCTAACTCTTAATGCAATTCACAGCACACAAATGGTTATCATATTAAATACATAATCAACTCGGACTTCTCAACAACAAGGAAATTAGTAAACCATCAAATGGACTGCTTACCATACACTTTCCTCATAACTAAATAACACACAAAAAAATCAAAATAATATTTGTCATCACTCTAAACTATTGCCAGCAACTGACGGAAACTGCCAATTTGCCATATTCATGTTCACAACATGCTAAATATACTCTGCTGTTACTTCATCCATGAAATGCCAACATGCCTAGAACAGAGAATTTTCACCATCTCTTGCCGTGGGACCTGACTTGCAGCAATCTATATTTAGATCAGAACTCCATGGGCACTTGATGAACTCTACCTTTCCATGTTGGCTTTCTTATATGAGAGAGAATATATGGTATTTATTCTTTTGTGATTGACTCATTTCGCTGAGCATAATAGTTTCTAGTTGGGACCACCTGGTCTTGAATAGAATAATATCGTTCTTCTTGACAGCTGAATAATATTCCATTGAATAGATGTACCACAATTTTTTTTAACCATTCTTCCTTAGACGCACATCTGGTTTGTTTCCATGACATTGCTATTGTGGATTGTGCTGCTATGAATATAGGATTACAGATCCCCTTCTCGTATGCAGATTTCACTTCTGTTGGGTATATTCCTAAGAGCGGGATTGCTGGGTCATATGGCAGGTTTATTTGCAATTTTCCAAGCACTTTCCATATGGATTTCCACAATGATTGTACTAGCCTACACTCCCACCAGCAGTGAAGGAGGGTACCTTTCTCCCCACATCCACACCAGCATGTGTTGTTTTTCGAATTCTGAATGTAGGCCAGTCTCACAGGAGTTAGGTGGTACCTCAAGGTGGTTTTCATTTGTATCTCTCTGATGGCTAGAGAGCCTGAGCATCTTTTCATATATTTATTAGCTATTTGTATCTGTTCTTTTGAGAAACGTCTGTTCATTTCCTTTGCCCATTTTGCTACAGGGTTTATTTTTTCACTATCCTTGGGTTTCTGAAGCTCTTTGTAGATCCTAGATATTAGTCCCCTGTCACTTGTGTAGAATGCAAAAATTTTTTTCCCATTCTGTAGGTTGTTTCTTCACTTTTTAAATTGTTTCTTTTGCTGTACAGAAACTTTTTAGTTTGATATAGTCCCATTTGTTCATTTTGGATTTGATCGCTGTTGCTTTAGTCGTCTTTTCTAAAAAGTCTTTCCCTGTTCCTATATCTTGGAGTGTGCTTCCTATGTTTTCCTTTAGTAGTTTAATGGTTTCTGGGTGTAGATTTAAGTCCTTGAGCCAATTAGAGCTGATTTTTGTATAGTGCGACAGGTATGGGTCCTGCTTCAGTTATCCAGTTGTCCCAACAGCTTTTATTGAATAGACCAGGTTTTTTACCTGGATTGTTTTCTGTTTTCTTGTCAAAGATTAGTTGACTATACATGTGTGGATCACCTTCTGGTGTTTCTATTCTGTTCCACTAATCTTCTTCTCTGTTTCTGTACCAGGACCAGACTGTTTTGATAACCACTGCTCTATAGTATGTCTTGAGGTCTGGAATTGTGATTCCTCCGGTTTGATTTCTATTTTTCAAGACAGCTTTAGCTATTCATGGTCTTTTGTGGTTCCAGATGAACTTCTGTATCATCTTTTCTATTTCTGAGAAGAATATTGCTGGGAGTTTGATTGGGATTGCGTTGAATCTATATATTGCTTTCGGTAATATGGCCATTTTGATGATGTTGATCCTGCCAATCCAAGAACATGGTAAGGTTCTCCATTTTTCAAGATCTTCTTCTATTTCTTTTTTAAATGATTTATAGTTTTCATCGTAGAGGTCTTTCACATCTTTAGTTAACTTAATTCCTAGGTATTTAAGATTCCTTTCCTCTATTTTAAAGGGAACTGTACTTACAATTTCTTCCTCAGTGGCGGAATTATTTGTATACACGAATGCCATTGATTTGTGTTCATTAATTTTGTATCCTGCTACTTTGCCAAAGTCTCTTATGAGTTCCAATAGTCTTTTGACTGAGTCTTTTGGTTCTCCTATACAGAGAATCATGTCATCTGCGAATAGCGATAATTTTAATTCTTCATTTCCAATTTGTATTCCTTTAATTGCTTTTTCTTGTCTAATAGCTCTGGCAAGAACTTCCAAAACTATATTGAAGAGTAGACCGAACTTTAGAGAAGGAGGTCGAGTTCACCAACCTAGGCTGGTGTTAAAGCAAGGCTGAGGATCCTGGCGCACTTCCAGGCCCTTTTCCCATCATACCACCCGTTTACAAACAAACAAAACCACATGTGGAGAAAGGATAAGTGATATTAGCTCTTCTTTGTAAAAGAAAGAAGGTAGTTCAGCACAATGAATGTCAAGGATTTGCTATAAAATAATGCAATATTTTGATGCTTGGAAATAATCCCTACCTTACTCTTCTATTAGAATAATATGTCAGGTGTCACCTCAAGAGGAAACAAGCTGTTTGCCAGAAACTTTCTTGAATTTAAAAATTCAACAGTTGATAACATGCCCATGCTTCATAAACACTTAAAACTTGAACAACTGGCACTATAATGTGTTCAAACTAGTAAAAATTTTAAATGTGGGAAATTAGTTCCAGTTTTATCTTACACTACTAAAACAATGTAACACTTCAGAAATTTTCAGAGAAAATAAAAACTCATTCATTTGCAAATGTTAGCATAACTCTTAGCTTAAAGATATTTTTCAATATTTTATTAAAACTATATATTAAATGTATTAAGTTAATTTAAAATTGCATTATAGCAATTATAATTCTCATACCCTGACTCTGTGTTTCTCCCTTTATGTCCCATTTGCAGTTTTCTGGGTTTCTACATTATATGAAACTGGGACAGACCTTGAAATCTAATCAAACCCTAGCTGTACAAATTATCACCTACATGAAAAGGCTGATGGTGTGGGTTTCTTCCTAATTATTTTTTAAAATTATTTATTTTTTGAAAGATCAGAGTTACAGAGAGAGAAGAAAAGATGGAAAAAGAGACCTCCATCAATTAACTCACTCCCTTAATGACCCCAATAACTGAGGGGGAGCCATCTACGGCCAAGAACTTGGCCCTCCATATGGGTCTCCTCTGCTTTCCCAGGCACCTAAGCAGGGAGCTGGATTGGAAGTGGTGCGGCCAGGGCTCGAACTAATGCTCCAGATGGGATGCTTATGTCTTACTGTGTCACATAGCCAGCTCAAATTGTGCAAAAATAAAATGGGGGGTCCTATGTTAAGAATTAAAAATTAGGAATGGAACTAGCTACTTTGGAATGAGAAAGGAAATAACCACACATTTCTGGAGATGCAGAAATTTCTGTCTCTTCTTCTGAATCTCTTCAAACAATTTGCCAGAAGTGATTCTATAGAAATGTTTTCTGATGGCAATCTGGTTTCCCCTCCAACTCACCACACCAGCGACTCTTTGCACTGAACTGAGATCCAGGCAAGCAGAGCCCTGACATTTAAACCTCATTCTCTTTACGATAAACCCACTTCTGAGCTTGGGCAGGCCGAAAACATTTATGAGGTCTTCAGTTTGGTCACCTCCAAGAGTTAATCATTTTATCCATCTAGAGAGGGGAACATGTCAATGAAACTGTGCAAAGCAACCAGTGGAAAAAATAGAATGAAAAGATGAATTTACTTTGATGCAAAAAAATTATATCCAAGCATAATTATTTCCTACAAACTTTTTCGGAGTTTGTTACATGCATTGCCTTCAAAGTTGCTTGCTAGAAAAGGAACTGATCTTTTCATTCCATACTCTCAGCATTTTTCAACAATCTATACCTTCTCTTAAGCCACTTTTCATGGATATTTGGATTCATTCCTGTTGTAAACAGCTTCGTCCAGCAATTTATAACTAAGATAAGAATGAAGAGAAGCAGCACTTCTTGATGTTTTTCTCCTGATTCTTCCTCTGGACTATTTCTTCTGATGACAGTGCTTAATAAAATCTGATTATTTAATTAATGTGTGTGTGTGTGTGTGAGAGAGAGAGAGAGAGAGAGAGAGAGAGAGAGAGAGAGAGAGAGAGAGATTTGAATGCATTCAGGCAGCTAGAAAAGAGATTAGAGGATCCAAGTGCTTCAACGGCTCTGGTCCAAGCAGACGGGCCATTCATAACTCTATGGTTTTTAATTTGCAGCCATCTCCAATGAATTTCCTGCCCAAACTGGTCTGCTTCTGGAACAAAAGCCAGAGATGGGAGGCTTTTCACGCCCCAGTGGAAGCGCACACTGCTCAGGGCTGGCCGATCTGGTGGCCCGCAGTCATCAGAGGCACTCCTTGACCTCCGTGATTTGGCTTTTTACAAATCACTGCTTAACGTTTTTTCTTTACTCCACTGGGACCCTGCCTATCTCATCAGAAACCCACAAAAGGTTTGTATTAACTATTTCCTGTCGCTACCTCCTCACTAAGAAAGTCATCCTCTCCTGCCATTAACTTCTGCAAACACTAGGAGAAGCCTCACGGGGAGTGCTGAAAGTTGTCTCACAGTTACTTATTCTACAGTTGATCACACAGGTGCATCCACCAGCTTGTACTGGACATCCTAACCACCTCTGAGAAGTGAGGTGCTAATAGCTCAACAGGTAAATAATATCAGTGTGTCTCATTGCACTCTGAATAATGCACCTTGCCTTACTCCTGCCTTTGTGAAGAAAGCACTCTTACAACTATTGTTTCTGCAGCTTCAGTATGGAGTTCATCTGACTTTATAACAAAGAAGGAACAGAGGCAGCTGCCGCAGGGTGGAGTGCAGAGGAGAACCGGAAATGAGACCTTAGCCTTCTCCCCTAAGCAGGTCTGGGACCAGCAGATAGGACAGTGGGTCACTCATAATCTTGGCCTTCTGGAGAGAGGAGACAGGTTACCAAGTTAATGCTAAAGAGTGGGTGGTGAGGTATAGCCTGTGCTTCCAAGGTTTCTCTGATTTTTATATTTCTTTTATATTCATATATACGTACATATATGTATATATACATATATACATACAAATACATAAATATATGCATACATACATACATACATAGCTCAACTGGCTAATCCTCTTCCTGCAACTACCAGCATCTTATATGGACACTGGTTCATTTCCCAGATGCTCCGCTACCCATCCAGCTTCCTGTTTGTGGCATGGAAAAGCAGTGACGGATGGCTCAAAACCTTTGGATCCTGGACTCCTTTGGGAAACCTAGAAGAAGCTCCTAGATCCTGATTTTGGATCTACTCAACTCAGGGCATTGAGGCCCTTTGGGTAGGGACCCACCAGATGGAAGATCTCTGTCTCTCCTCTCTGTAAATCTGCCTTTCCAATAAAAACAAATAATTCTTTTTAAATAAAGGAAATATAAAAATAATATGTTTAAAACATCTTGATAACATTGAATATGTATATACACATGAATACACACATTTTCTTAAATTCTAAAAGTGAATGATGAGTAGTAACCATATATCTTGTCACAGATGGAATTGAATTCATCTTTTAAATCAAATGTACAAAAGTAGGGGTGGGCATTTGATGCAGTAGTTAAGCCACTGCTTGCAACTCATATTCCATGATGGGAGGGTCTGGGTTAGAGTCCTGGGTCTGCTTTCAGCTCTAGTTTTCTGGTAGAGCTGAGCACAGGAAGGTAGCAGGTCGGTGGTTCAAGTACTTGTGTCTCTGTCACCTAGATGGGAGACCTGGCTGAAGTTCTGGGTCCTGATTTTAGCCAGGCCTAACAGACAGTGCAGGCATTAGGGAAGTGAACCAACAGATTTATATCTTTCTTTCTGGCCTTGCAAAATGAATCATACATACATTTTAAAAATTTACAAAAATAAAAAGATGTATACCTGCTAAGGCTTATGATTCCACCTCCCTTAAGATAATGTGGCCCATCTGTTTGCCTCGGCCCATGGCATGAGGACTTGGGCCATCCTTTGCTGCCTTCCCAGGGCATAAGCAGAGTGCCGGATTGGAACTGGAGCAGCCCGGATATAAATCAGTGCCCGTATTGGATGCCAGCACTACTACCAGGTAAAGGATTGACCTCCTATCCCACCATAAGAGCCCCTCCAGATCTTAAAATTTGGCTTTTATAGTTTTCAAACTCTAGACTGAAGTGAGATCATTTTCCCTTTGGTAACATCAAGGTAGCTTTATGAATAGTGATTCCTAATTAAGAGAAAGTGTCCATCCCAGAGAGGCTGGGGAGAATACTACCCCTACAACACACATGGATGTACATTTACTAGAAAAAATAAATAAATGAATGGCAAAGAAATCTTTTCCCAGGGTTGGCACTGTGGCATAGCAGGTAAAGCCCGCTGTAATGCCATCATCACATGTGGGCACCAGTTTGAGTTCTAGCTAATGGCCTGGGAAAAGCAATGGGAAATGGCCTAGTATTTGAGCCCCTGGACCCATGTGGAAGACCTGGATAAAGCTCCCATTTCCTGATTTGCAGCTATCTGGAGAGTGAACCAGGGAACAGAAGTGCGCGTGTGCTCTCCCTCTCTCCATTCCTTCTCTCTCTTTCTCTCCCCACCTCAACCTGTCTTTCCCTCTCTGTAACTCTGATTTCTAGAATAAATGATTAAATGTTTAAAAACCAGAAAGAAGCCTTTTTCCATGCTTAAAAAGGTCAGGAATATTTAAATAAAAGGCATTTGATATGAAACCATCATATATAGGGCTATTTGGTTAGCACTTTGAATTAACTGATTTCTGAATACTAATATGTTGTATTTACTTCATTTTTTACCAATTTATCCTGCCAAAATTGCAGCAATGCATAATGCTAGCATGACTAAATAATGTAAACAATGACTAAGCAATGCTAAATAATGACTAAACATGGCTAAATGACAACTCTGTTAACGATGAGTCTGAACCCCAAGAACCTGTGAACCTATCACCTTCCACAGGAAACTGCTTCACAGGGGCTGGTGTGCTGCAGCACGTAAGCCACTGCTTACGGTGCTGGTGTCCATTTTTGCTTGAATTCTGACTGCTCCACTCCCAATCTAGCTGCTTGCTAATGTGTTTGCGGAGGCAGTGAATGATGGTTCAAGTACTTGAGATCCTGCCACCTACAAGGGAAACCAAGATGGAATTTCCAGCTCCTGGTTTCAGCTTGGCCCAGACGGGCAACTGCAATCATTAGGGAAGTGAATCAGCAGATGGAAAATTCTCCTTCTCTCTCTGTCCCTATGCCTTTCAAATAACGTATTGTGTTTACTCTTACCATGATGTCTTACAGTAAAATAGTCCAAAAAGTCAAAAACAAACAACAGCAACAACAAAACCCACCAAACAAAACAAAACTTGAAACGGCCAAAGGTTTGTAATTTCAGTTACTGGGTAAATTCTTTAAAAATAATGTAATAGGGGCTGACAAGTTGGTGTAACAGGCTAATGTTGCACCTGCAGCACCAGCATCCCATATGGGCACTGACTTTTTTGTTCTGGTTGCTCCATTTCCCATCCAACTCCCTGCTAATCGCCTGGGATAGCAGTGGAGGATGGATGGTCCAAAGCCTTGGGTCCCTGCACCCATGTGAGAGACCTGGAAGAGCTCCTGCTTCTGACTTCAGATGGGCTCAGCTCCAGCCATTGCAGCCATGTGAGGAATGAACCAGCAGATGGAAGGTCTTCCTGTTTCCCTGTCTCTCCTTCTTTCTGCAACTCTGCCTTTCAAATTAAAAAACACATAAATAATAAATAATGTCATTGTCTCCATTACAGCAAGTCTATAGATTTTTCCTTAGACAATTTCACTTCTAGATTGGTTGAATTCTTGTCATCCACTTGGCTCTGACTCAGTATTCTATCATTTCTGCTCAAGGGATATCAGTTTATTTTATTCAAGCCACTGTAACCTGTTAATTTTGGTCACAGAAACTTGAAGAAAGACACTAGCTTTCTATAAAATGAGAAATTACTGCACTACACTAGGCCATATTAATTTCCTATTGCTGTTATAACAATGACTATAAATTTAGTGGCTTAATACAACACAAGGTTATTGTCTTGCAGCCTGGAACTCATAAGTTTGAAGTGAGTTTCCATGGGCTACAATCAAGGTCAGCAGGCCTGCTAATCCTTGTGGAGGTCTGAGGCAGACTCCATTTTCTGGCATTTTCTAGTTTCTAGAGGTCACCCACGTCCCTTGATTTATTTCACCTGCTGCCACTTCCAAAGCCAGAAATGTCTGATGATCTGATGAACCTCTCTAATGGTACAGCCCTGGAACATTTTTTTTTTTTCTGGAGTCCAATCTCTTATGCTTGTCTTTTAAAGATCCCTGGGATTACATTAGCCCCACTCAGCCAATTCAAGATGAATCAATTCTAGGTTTGGCAATTTGGTATGTGAGCCCAGTTCAGCCCTTAAGCCAGCAATGATAGTTGAAGTAACTGGGTCTGTCACCGGGCGGTGGACCTTGATTGATTTCCAGCTCCTGGGACTTCAAGTGGTTGCATATTTGAATCAGGGGAGAGCTCACATTGATTTCCAAAAAAATAAGTTTTGAGTTAGTTGTATTACTGTTTACCTTAGAGGATTGAATGATGTGAGCATTAAACGAGACAATGGATGTAAAAGGTTTATCACAGTAGCTGGCAAACGGTAAAAACTGTTAGCTCAAAACTTTTAGTCCGTGAATTTCCTGGATGGTGCAAGAAACCACTGAACAACCTAACCCAGTCAATTCTGCATACATGCATGAGGGACAGGAGGAAGTTACACTATTTAGGCAGAATACTAATATTTCTCTATTCACAATGAACATTAAAGCATTCAACAGGGAATTCGGCTGCTTGATCCATCTCACTTCTGGCCATGGGAGAATAAATGCTACTCCTCTACCCTTCTAGAATATCAACTTCCTTAAGGAAAGGGTTATAGGTTATTCACCTTAGTATTCCCATTAACTAGCAAAGGGTTTAAATAAATGTTAACCACATTAGGGCTTATGTCAGAATCTCTTCAAACCTTTGAGCTATGGCTGGCAATATTACAGCAGTTAAATATGAAAGAAGTGAATCCCCCACCTTCTTTCTCTCTGCTGGCCAGGAAAATCCAATCAAATCTAGTACATTGTGTACTTGGAACCTGAATAAGCACACCAACTCTGAGGATTTCAGAAACAAGAGAAGTACACTTCACTACTTTAAACACTGTTTACTCAAAGTCAACAGCCTTTACTGTACTTGTGCCAAGATGCTAAAAAAATTTTCAAAACACTCTTCTAGACACATTAGCCACATGTTAATTCTTTTTCAAGTGTATTTTCTCTTGGCTTTCTGCTGACAAATCAGACATAGCTTTGACTATATATATACTTATTTTTTAAAAGATAGGAGAAGGTATGTTCCAATGAACTTCACCTGGTTCCATTTATATCTAAGTATAATAAATTTTCACCTCAGAATACATCAAGAAGTACATCTTTGCCTACTATCATGTTTTACATTAAAAGTTAATGGTTTGCTTAGCTGGCAGGCCTTTCCCTCTATTACTAGCTAAGCAGAGAAATTACATGTTTATAAAAAGAGCATATGATTTTTAAGTAACAGGCTTTTTTTTGCTGTAAAACTAGTTTACACTATGTAATTTCACATTTACATCATTTTCAGTTAATATTCTAACAGTCATAACTGCTTTTAAAAATTCAGTTTAGTGCTTGCTTCAGCACCACATATCCTAAAATTCAATTTAACATTTAGTGAGGTTTTTCTAAATATCATGCTACAGAAATGTCAGTGTTGTAATAGTAATTCTTACGTCCCAGAAATACAGAGTCTAGCACAAAGGTTTTATGGAAGCCTACACAGCCAGGAAGTGGTTTACAGACCTGTGCCGAGGACTGAATCAGATTTTGAGAGTTCAGGGAAACAAAGACAAGCAGGCACTCAGAATTTTACAAACCCAGCCACGGAAGCAGAGGCACCACACACGCATACATGTTCTTGAAAGATCCAAGTCACCAGCGTGCTTGACAAATGAAGTGTGGAAAGGCTGGGCAGATCCAGGAGAGGAAGTGAAGGAGAATTATTACTTACAGGAGGGTTTCAATGAGAGATGTGTTTAGATCTGTTTTATATTTGTTCCCTTCTGTTCACATTAAAGAACACATGCCTAGTCCTCTTAGTAGTTTTATTTCACACCATTCACTAAGCAGTTGGCAATGCAGTTTCACGCATCAGTCTTACAAACCTTACAAACCTGAGATAAGCTTTCCATTGAGTGGAAACTCACTTTTAGTGAGTTAACAACTTCAACAAATTTCTAAGCCTAGAAGGTTGATGGTAGAATCTGGCTGACAAAGCATTCAAGGAGGTGATGTCATACTGCAGAGACCACCGGCCTTTTCCAGATGAGACTCCAATGCCACTGCAGTTACTTATGGTGGAGATCACAGCAAAAGCCCAATGACTCAACAAACAGTGGACTTCCACAGGTTGAGAATTTACTATAGATTTCAGTGTTGGAGGGGAGAGAGGTTGCTCAGCGGGTTAATGAAGAAAAGGCAATAGTCAGAGGCAGAATCAAAGGAAGCACAGATTCAAGTTGCGAAAAAGGAATCTGCTTTAGAGATGTTACATTCAAGATGTCAACAGACCAATTGTATGGAAGCATCTAAAAAGCAGTTCAAAATCTGGTACCAAATGAGGTTCAGTAAGCAGTTCACACTGTGTTAACAGACCAAGTCTCCTATAAAAGCAATTTGAAGGAAAAAAAAAAAAGCCTAAGAACAGAATGTGTGATCAATTCCTAAGGCTTTAATTCTACAAAACACAAAACAAAAGAGCAATAATCAATACCAAGTCAGCTTGTACACAGATGCTTTATTTTGGATGTTAATATATGTCCACATTATATGCAAGATTTTCATATAATGGAGTTTTTCATACATGAAAAAGCTCAAGTTAGTCATGGTAACTGCTGTATTAATGTGAACACCTTACAACAAAATGCAGTATTATAAATGTGTAGTCAGTTTTCATGCAAGTAAGGCTGCTACATGTATATGTGACACCTTTATAACAGACTGAAAGCAATTCAAATGAATACCAACAGAAAAAGGTGACTTCAAGATGCCTGATATATTTAAGATTAATATTTTTATGAAAAGCAACAAAACATTTAACTGGAGGATTCAACCAATACCAATTCAAACATGCAATATATTCAGTAAGTATAGTCTTATCTATAATATAATACCACTTGGGATAATTTAATGCTGAAGAAAAATTATGCTTTAAAAAAATATAGCTCTTCCAAGATATTCGACTTTGGTGGGAAATATGTACATCCAAACAGGTTAAAGTCCACATTAAAACACAAAACAACAATTAGTTTTATGTAATTGAACTGATCCAGTATGGTTTTACTACAATCATCGGTTTTACAAAGTGAATTTTCTGTAAAAGAGAAGTTCATTAATCAGAAAGCAATCAACATACTTCGCAAGAACGCTAAGAAGATTCATATTGGGTTTCTCTGTTTGCTGTCAACAAGGCATAATCTTAGTACCATACATTCTCCTCACTTCTCACTACAACTAATATGTAAAAACCAACAAGTGTATTTATTTAAGTAGTTTAAAATCCTCTTAGGTCTACTTTTGAAGAGCTAGGCAAAGCATTACAATGCTTAAGTATTTCCATTTCTATCAACATAAAAATAAATCAGCAAATACTGAGCTGTTTTTGTTTTGTCTTTAGGCTTAGTAGTATTTTGGTTATTTCTAAGAATTTGTTGGTAATGGTTGACTCCACTCAGTTAACTTGAGAACTTGCCATCATTTGCGTTCTATCTTTTCACACAGTGCAAGTGGTGGTCGCTCCTTCCTTCTCTCATAGCAGCAAGCCGACTCTGCTATTTTCTATAGCAGCATGCTTCAGGAGTGGAGAGGGAGAGAGTGCATCAGTTATAAATAATTCAAACTACAGTGTACAATTCTGTTTATCTGCCAGTGTTTAAATTGACAGCACACCATTATGTCTCAAAAAATTACATAAAATCTCTATCACAAAAGCAAATAAAGACATTCTTTCAAGAAGTAAAATAAGTGCAAACACCTAAAACAGGCAACTGAAGCACTGTTGTAACCTGTAGAGAAACACAAAACATTTATAAAAGGACAAAACAGTTTTATAAATAAACAATAATGTTCTCTACTTCTGAAATATTGAGTAAATACAACAAATTTCTAAGTGTAGACTGTTTTTAGGGACCAAGGTACCATATCATTTTTAAACAAAATGCAAAAATTCCAAACACATATACAAATCACCAGATTAATTTATATGACCCCCAATATAATTTAAAAAGAAAATATTAAATTATTATTTAGTACATTTTCAGAACTATTTTATAACCAACATGATTTAAAGGGTATAGTGCAATATTTAGGTAGATGTGACATACAGTATAGATATTGTATTCTTTGCAGTTTTTAACTTTACTGTTTCACACTTAAACGTCAAATTTGTTCTTCACCATGTTAGCTGTAATAACAGGAAACAACACTGGCTTCTAGACACCCTGTATACATATAAATATCTACATTTAAGCTTTAAAATGAAAATAAATTATAAAACCAGACCTTTTTTTTTCCAATTTACAAAGTTCTCCTGCTCCTACAAACTGTACAATACATTCAACAAAACTCTCAGTTCTTCTGAGATTCATGAAGAAAATACTGACTCTGTACTAACAAGGAAAAACCTTTCTCAATGCTTTCTGTTTTAGTACTATGTTCAAATAAATACACTTAATACTGTAGTTAATTTTATTGTTTCTGAAAAATATCAAAAGTTAGTAGTGCAACTTTCTATCCTTTGAATTCCATTCCACTGTGTTTCTTTGTTAATGGTAATACAAGTAAATCAGCACATATTCAAAAGTACTTCATAAAACTGTGTGCTTTCCATACAGTCTAATTTCAGAGACCCTAAGGACCCATATCTACCTATATCAAAACTGCAGCATCAAGAATAGCAATATAGATCTTGTGAAGAAAAGATGTGAGAATTTACTTTGCAAATAACCATGAACATTTATTATTTTCCCATCTAGCTTTTTAAAAACAATTTTTTTAAAAATCCCATCTCTTAAAAATAAACAATGAAATTACCTATCCCTTACTTTGTGGCGTAGTAGCTTTTTCCTGCCTAATATGAAAAAAGATGCAAACCATTTCAGAATATATTAAAACCTAATTTAGTGTAGAATACAGTAAGGAAGGGGCATTTTGTTCTGTTTTAGTAACAGTTACAGTATTAGAGCTCGTGAAGTGCTGCTGGTAGTCATGTAAGTACTCAGGTATCTTCTCGCTTGTTCAGTCATGATAAGCTGGTCTTCCGTCTTCCCATACACCACCGTTTCCCATTCACAATTTGACTAGGAAGGAAATATTAATAGTGACATGAAAACTACTAAATTTACTACTCATATTACTTCATGATTAGATTTTTAAGTTATTTTAACTGGGTATTTTATAAGTAATTATTTTTAGATGTTTTGATAATGGCAATGTTTCTTTTTAAATGCTATATATTTTTAAAAATACATACTAAAATATTTATGATCTCTTTTCCCCCCCTACTTTATTTGAAAGACAGAAAGAAAAAGACACAAAGACAGAATTCTTCCATTTGCTGAGTCAGTCCCCAGATGCCTGCAATAGCTTGTGTTAGGCCAGGCTGAAACCAAGAGCTTGGAGCTCAATTTGAGACCCCCATCAGTGTCAGGAGCACAAATTCTTAATCCATCATCTGCTGCCTCCTGGGTGCACCCTAGAAGAAAACTAGAATCAGAAGTGGATGTGGGACTCAAACCAAGGCCCTCTGATAAGGAGTGTTTGTATAATAAGTGGCATCTTAACTTTTATGCCAAATGCCTGCCTTATAACCAATTGCTTTGAACTCAATTTTTAAAGTAGCTTTGTGGTTCACAAGCCTACGGATAGAGCTTAAAAGTTTTGTCTCCAACTTCCCACAAATAATATCAGTCCTACTTCACTTGAACAGAAATGTTTTTATTGCTTCACAAAAGATTTTAAAGGATGTAATGTCAAAAACTGAACCAAAATGGGTGCTTCATGCTCTTACAAATAGAAAAAGACGTTCCTTACACAAGTAAATTTTACGTTTGCTTTCTTTCCTTATTATATGATCACTATATGACAGTTATGATCTGCTAAATAAGAAACTTCGACAAAGTGCTGTCAATTAAACACCTGCAACTCAAATAATTTTAAATGAATTTAAAGAATGTGCCACGTGGCTCTTTCAAAGCAGCGGATCAATACAGATAATTGACTGCCAATGACATCTTCAAGGATGTTTAAATGTCAGGAATATTAGCCACAAAGAAGAAACTTTCCTCTTTAAGGAGCTCTAAAATTCTCTGGGATGCACTAAAGGTAAGGCAGCTAAAGTTTGTCCAATTTTCACTTGACACTACATACTGCCTATAAAGCAATAAATAAAAAGACTTAGTTTTACAACTTTTGATCCAAAAAGTTTCCTGGAAATTCTCATTCTAGCAAAATCATTCTCAAACTGTTTCAACCATTTTTCGTTTTGAAAAGCAATTAGGACTCTACCCATCAGTAATAGCAGAAAGAGATGTCAGGAGTACACTTAGGAATCCTCCATTTAAACAAAAAATAGCAGGGCAGATATTTGGTGCCAAAGTTAAGTTAATCCTGAGATACCCACAGCCCGTATCACAGTGCATGGATTTAAGCCCCAGCTCCAACTAACATGCCCCATGGAAACCAGCAGGTGGTGGCTCAAGGACTTGGGTCCCTGCCACCCCTACAGGAGGGCTGAGTTCTAGGCTCCTGGCTTTGAGCTAGCCCAACCCTAGCCAGCATCTGGGAGTGAATCAGCGCACAGAAGATCTCTCTGTGTCATTTTTATCTGTCCTTCAAATAAATAAAATCATTTAAAAAGAAAATTGTGCTTAAGAAATTATCAAGAGTCTAACTATAATTCAATTACTGTTTATATGTGCCCTTAATGAACGAGTCTCTCAAACCCATGAGTGACAAAACAATGGTGAATATTAGTTACTGCTATAGTTAATGAATTTAAAAGAAAAAAAAGTATAATTTGTGATCAGTAGGTCTGAAATGATCACAGAATAAGCAACAAAAATCACTAAAGAAATTTATAAATCCATACCTGAAGATTCTTTTCCAATTTGACAACTTTGGAAGTGTTAGGGTTGGGTTTCTTTTTATTAAGTGTATATGTTTTGTTGGTTGAATTTATGTCTTGTTTTTCAGGAGTCAAGTTGCACCTATTGTCATGTATTTCCAATAATGGTATCATTAATAAAGATGTTGAAAATATATTTTCTGACTAAGAGAAAAAACAAAGAGGAAAATAAAATAACTAATTCAAAAATGGAGAAAAGCAGAGGTACTACTGAGTAAGTAGTAATGGAAGGCCTATTCAGTTCCCTCCAAGGAGCACCTGGATCCTAATAAAACCTCTAGCGATATAATAAAATTAAATATTTTGAGAATGAACCAAAGATACATACTGAAATTTAAAGTGTTGTGAACTACCATTTTCTGACAACATATGCATCGACAAGGTAAGCCGAAGGATTTCTACAATTAATAGATTTTCTCTGAATTATGTAGAATATCAATGAAAACTTTCCCATGATAGAAGAACCACTAAGACTTAAAATGATAATTTAAAAACATAATTCTTTACAAACCTGCATGTCTGAAACATCTTCAGTCAGTAGCTGAATGCCTGGTTCTTCTTTTTCCCAATTATCTAAGACTAGGGATTTTCTGACTTTCTTCACAGAGGCAGTAGGCTGAAAGGAACAGTTTACACAGAAACATTATGGCAAAGTTTCTTGGACTCAGTAAGACCTCTGTGAACAATAACTCTGTATGATTACCTCCTGTCTGCAGCCCTTGTAAGCAGGCTCGTCTTCCTCTTTGAGGAATATGTCTGTTCCAGTTTCTTCCTTTAAAACTTCCCGAATATCTTCTTCCAAGAAGGCAAGTGGCTGCGACTAAATTGTTTTTAAAAGGATTTTAAAAAGTCATTTCTAGCAATTCCTTTTTCTCCTTACATATAAAAAACACATCTTTTATACTGTCCCTGTATTGGCTTACTTTTCTTCTAGTCTGTATGGCTACTAATCCATATCTTTTAAAGACTTATTTTTATTGGAAAGTCAAATTTACAGAGAGAAGCGGAGACACAGAGAATGATCTTCCATCCTCTGGTTCACTCCCCAAGTGGTTGCAACAGTCAGGACTGAGCTGATCTGAAGCCAGGAGCTTCTTCTGGGTCTCCCACATGAGTGCCTAGGTCAAAGGACTTGAGTGAGCCATTCTCTGCTGCTTTCCCAGGGCACAAGCAGGAAACTGGATGGAAAGTGGAGCAGATGGGACACAAACTGGCACCCATATGAGATCCCAGCAGTTGCAAGGTGAGGATTTGGCCACTGAGCTATCATGCTGGGTCCTTAACTCGTGTTTTAAGTCAAAAATAATATTGCACATTTTCAAGCACACAATGAAGTGTGACAACTTCTTCATACTAGGCAAGCAAACAAAAAATCTTCATTTTGGGGCCTGGAGCAATAGCCTAGCAGCTAAAGTCCTTACCTTGCAAACGCTGGGATCCCATATTGTTGCCGGTTCTAATCCTGGCAGCCCCGCTCCCCATCCAGCTCCCTGCTTGTGGCCTGGGAAAGTAGTCAAGGATGGCCCAGAGCCTTGGGACCCTGCACCCATATGGGTGATCTGGAGGAGGCTCTGGGCTCCTGGCTTTGGACTGGCTCAGCTCCAGCCACTGCAGTTGCTTGGGGAGTGAATTAATGGACAGAAGATCTTCCTCTCTATCCTCCTCTCTGTATATCTGACTTTCCAATAAAAATAAAATAAATATTTTTTTAAGTCTTCATTTTGAAGAAGTTATTATATCCCCTTGCTTCAATCAGGACCTTCAGAACTAAAAAGAAGATTATTTTCCAAAAATCTAATACAACAACAGGAAAAACAGGAAGTGTAGAACAAATTGGCAGCACACTAGCACTCATCATTTTGTTATCATATAGTATGTAATTACTAGCTAATGTGTTTCTCTTATCACTAAGACTGTGAACTACTTAAGGATAATGATCATGTTTTTTTCATCTTTGTACACCTACCCTTAAGTACAAATTAAATCTCTGAAACACAGTTTTCAAAAAGAAAGCATGTGTTTGTGTTGATATACAGGATGGTGCTTTTTTGTGCATCGTGTACTAGGGTGTGGGAAGACAGGCTCCAGAGAGACAGCTGAATGTGTGCTGAGTTATAAAATAGTATCAAATTCATTTTCATCCAGCTCTGTATCAAACAGGTAAACATGGGACCAATGTTCTTGAACAGTGAGTTAAGTCACCGCTTACAACACAAGCATCCCATATGAGAACGCCCATTCAAGTCCCAGCTGCTCCACCCTGATACAGTTCCATGTAAACTCTCCTACAAAGGCAGCAGATGGTAGCTGAAGTGCATGGGCCCACGTGGAGGACACAGAGTTCCTGACTCCTGCCTACAGTTGGCCCAGCCCTGACTGTTGCAGTTACCTGGGGAATGAACCACTGGATGGAAGATCTTACTCCCTGTATCTGATCTTACCCCTCTGACACTCTGCCTTAAAAATCAAATACTGAAAAATATATAAACACCTTTTAACCAGAAAAGTTTTTGAATTATATCAAATTTATAACCTTATCAAGATCTGCTTACAGGACATGAAGAGGCAAATCTCTACTAAATAAAAGAACAGTCTGGCAGGATTTAATGACCAGCAGTTTATATTCAGATCCAAGAAAGTTAGGGAGAATAACACTCACATCTAAATAAGAATTAACAGCCCTTACAAAAGCTTTAGACTGGAAGTAGAGGGGCAGGGAATTGGCTCAATGATTTAAGATGCTGCTTGGGACACCCACATCCCTAACAGAATGCCCAGGATTCAAGTTTGGCTAAGTTCTGGATTTCAGCTTCCTGCTAGTACACACCCTGGGAAGTGGCAGGTGATGGCCCAGATGGCGGGGTGCTTGCCACTCACGTGAAAAACCTGGGCTGAATTCTTGACTCTCAGCTTCAACCAGGACAAGCCCTACCTGTTGCAAACCTTTGGGGGTAGGAGAAGGATATGAGCCAGGAGATGGGAAATATCTCTCTCCGTTTCTATCTCTGCCTTGCAAACAAAGTAAAACAGAAAATGAATTTTAAAAGTAAAACTTCCTTTAAAATTATTTTAACCATGGTGGGCACTTAGCACACAGTTAAGAAGCCACTTGGGAAACACATCACAAATCAGAGCCTGGCTCCACTCTCCAACTCAGCTTCCAGATAATGCATAACCTGGGAGGTAGCAGTGATAGCTCAACTAGTTAGGTCCCTGTCATCCAAGTGGGAGACCCAGAATGAATTCCTGGATCCCAGCTGTAGAAGTAGAACTGGACCAGCCTGAGTTCCTGGCTCCCAATCCTGAATATATAATTTAAAGATTTTTCTCTTCTAGAATCTGAGAAACACAGGAACTTTAAGTATTATTATTTCTCTAAGGTTTCTATTTTAAAGATTTTATTTCAACAACCACATATTAATTGGATGTTCTTTCTTTTCTTAGAAGATTTATTTATTAGCGTGGTAGCCCAGCAGCTAGGGTCCTCATCTCGCACAAGCCAGCATTCCATTTGAGCACTGGTTCTAATCCCAGTGACCCCACTTCCCTTCCAGTTCCTTGTCTGTGGCCTGGGAAAGCAGTAGAGGATGGCCCAAAGCCTTGGGACCCTGCACCCGTGTGGGAGACCCAGAAGAGGTTCCTGGCTTTGGATTGGCTCAGCTCTGGCCATTGAGGCCATTTGCAGAGTGAAACAGCAGACAGAAGATCTTCCTCTCCATCTCTTCTCTTCTCTGTAATATCTTTCCAATAAAAATGAAATAAATCTTTATAAATTATATTTATTTTTATTAGAAAGGCAGATCAGATTTTACAGAGTGACAAAAATCTTCCACCTGCCGACTCATTCCCCAAATGGCCTCAACGGCCAGAGCTGAGCTGGAGCCAGGAGCTTCTGGGTCTTCTATGCAGGTACACGGTCCCAAGGCTTTAGGCCATCTTCTACTGCTTTCCTAGGCCACAAGCAGGGAGCTGGATAGGAAGTGGAGCAGCCAGGACACAAACCGGTGCCCATGGGTGCCAGACTTGGCAAGGTAAGGATTTAGCCATTGAGCCTTTGCATTAGGCACTGACTGGATGTTCTTAAAAAGGAATCTAAGGACTGGCAGCGTGGCTCAACCACCTTGCAGTGTCAGCATCCCATATGGGTACTGGTTCGAACTGGCTCAGCTTGTGTTGTGCACATATTGGTCAAATCATGCTTACACACACACACACACACACACACACGGAGGGAGGAGAGTAAAGAAGGAAAATAAATGCACTCCCATCAACTATTTCACTCCCTCAAATCCTCAAATGGTCAGAGGTGTGCCACTGAAGTCAGGAGCTGGGAACTCAATTCACATCTTCCACATGGGTGCAAGAACCCAAATACCTGAGCCATCACTACTGTCTCCCAGGGCCTGCACTAACAGGAAGCTGAAGTCAGAAGCTAGAGTCACATGCTACACTCAAGAACCCCAACATGAGACACAGGTGTGTTAACAGCTAAACCAAGCACCTGTCCCACTACAGAACTTTTAGATGCCTTCAAATCATTGTTAATATGCCTACCTGCAAATTTGCCTCTATGAAGGCAAAACCCATACAAGATAATTTTAACATTACATCCTGAAAGTCTAGCAGAGTACCAAGTAGCTGCTAGGCACACAATCAATATTCTCCAAAATAATGATTAACTTAAAATGAATGTCAAACACTGGGACAGGTCAGTTAAACCAATTATGTAAGTCTACACAATTGAAACCTATGCAAATGTAATTATAGAATAAATGCACTATTTACTATAAAATTTAAAATACAGGTTGTAAACAGTACATAAATTATGATCTTGGGGCTGCCATGGTGATGTAATGGGTTAAGTCACTGCTTGTAAAGCTGGCATCGCCAATGGGCACCACTCCAAGTTCCAGCTGCTCCACTTCCAATCCAGCTTCCTGTTAATATGCCTGGGAAAAGCAGTAGAAGATGGCCCAAGTCCTTGGGACCCTACACCCACATGGGAGACCCAGATGGAGCTTCTATGTAGCTTTAGCCTGGCCCAGCCTCATTTGTTTTGTCGCCATTTTAGGAAGTGACCTAGCGGATAACATATTTGTCTCCCTGGCGTGCTCTCTCTCTGGTTCTTTCTATAGTTGTCCTTTAAATGAATAAAATAAACCCTAAGAAAAAAAAAACAACATAATCTTACATTTATTAAGTATATATATATAAATTTTAAATCTAGATAGCTCTAGAGGGAACATGAGTGTTTATAAGTAACAAGACTTGTTCAAGCCCATTACACATTTTAAAAGGAATTTCAGGAAAAAAAGAAAGCAGTAGAACATTTGAGTGTGTGACATGCTTTTAGTGGAAAATTGATTAAGTAAGCAAGAATTTAATTTACTAATTAATTTACCCAAAAACTGACTTGTCAAAAATCTGTCTTCTAGAATTCCAAGGTTTTTCTAAGGTATTTCAAAGGTAACAATATGCATAATAACACAGATAACTAGACCACTTGCCAGCTCTATTAATTCATGAACTACTAAACATGTTCTATCTGAAATCCAAGACAAGTCCCTACATTATAATCATCTCTCAGCTTCCCATTAATAATGAGGACTGTGCTTTTGTGATCTCTGCATAATGGAAACAGCCTCAAAGACATACCCTGATCAATCAGTTTCCTAAATGTTTGTGTGAAAGTGCTCAGGTATATCAAAATAATTTTATTTGGGCTTGATGTGATGGGCCAATTGGCTAATCCTCCCTTTGCAAGTGCCAGCATTCCATATGGGTGCCAGTTCATCTCCTGGCTGCTCCACTTCCCATTAGTTCTTGTGGCCTGGGAAAGCAGTAGAAGATGGCTCAAGGCCTTAGGACCCTGCACCTGTGTGGGAGACCCAGAAGAAAGTTCTGGCTCCTGGCTTCGGATGGATTCAGCTCCAGCCATTGTGACTATTTTCAGAGTGAACCAGTGGATAGAAGATCTTTCTGTCTGTCTTTCCTTCTCTCTGTAAATCTTCTTTTCCAATAAAATACTTAAATTGCTACTAAATCTACTAAAATGTGGGTTTTAGTATTAAGAAAAAGATTGTAACACTAGATTTTCTTTCTTTAGATGATCTATACAAAGTAAAATTCAAAATAAGTAAAACAAAGATTTATTTACACGTTAAGGAATAAGACTATAACACAAACTTATAAATAAACTCAGTGCATATATATTTAAATATTAAAAATAAAAATGATTAAAAAAATCACAATTTGCTCTATTAAAACTAAGAAAATTCCTAAAAACAAACAATATACATACCACAACTTTAAGAGGTCCATATTTTTTCTCCTGAGCAGCAAGCGCATTCTTAAAAGGAGTAGGAGTTCTCGGTGTGGTACCCAATATAGATCTTCTAATAGTAGGTGTTCTAAACCTATCATTTAGATATTTAGATATCTCCATTATAGTCACAATTTGATTCCATACAAGTAAAGCAAAGCCATGGTAAACACATACATCAAGTCTTCCTGTATATTCACATGCTTTATTTAAACACTGTAGAGACAATTTTAAGCATGCCTCCCTAAAGTCATTCTTACTCCAGTTAATCATCTTACATTTTAAAAAAGGACTAATATAAAAAAAACTAATGTAAAAACATTGTTTTGCTTGAAATCAAAGTGTTATACTACATTTAGGTGATTTTAAGTACCTTAGGAATAAAATATAATGTTTTGAACTTTTTAAAACAATTCTAAGTGCTATAGAGATAGGGATTTTTGACACATGCCATTTATACGGACAAAAATTGAAATTATTACTGACATGTTTTTCATCTTGTCATCGTCTTTATTTAGCATCTACTTACCCAACGTTTTCTTTTTGATCTTTGGGAGTTGTTTCCTTTTGAAGAGGAGTTGTAATGAGAAATTTTTGTCCACAAATAGGAGTTGATGTAAAAGAAGGATTTTCTATATTAAGTTGTTCATTTCCAGGACAAGTGTTGAAAAACTAAAAAAGGAAGAGAGTTTGTTAGTTCTAGAATGTCAAGATCTCTATACAAATTTTAGACTGACAAAAATTGCAAATTGTTTTCTCATTCATCTTAGGAAAATGCTACAAATAATATTATATACACCTCCATTTCATGAAAATTAAGCTCCATAAAGGCAGAAATTCTGTTTTGCTCATTACTGCCTCTTCAGCTCTTGGCACAGTGTTTAGCACATAATAAGCACTCAAGAAACAATCTTCTAACAGATATTAAAGACCATTTCTACAGATTCCTATATTGTCAGACAGGAATCTACAGAAACCTTAAAAAGCTCATGTCAACTTCCACAATTTTGTACAACAATATAACAGAAAAACACATGATTTTTAGCTTTATTTCTAATAAATTATTTTAAATGTCCTTTTTAAAAAGTACCATAAATTCAGAACATAATACTACTACTTTGCTGATAAGGAACAGCTGCCTCTCAAATCTGTCTATCTATAACACATCACAGCACATTTAGGCACCCAAAATTGATACCACACAAGTATTATCCATTTTCTAAACCACACAAGTCACTCAGTGAGTCTTAACATAAATCCAATTGTGAAACAAGAATTTACTTGTAGTTGATAAACACAAGCAATGATATAAGAATTTGGGACTACAAGACTACTTCCAACTGGAACGAATCCTAATTCCATTATTTGTGTCTCTTAATATCTCAACTTTAAGAGTAGTAATCAAACCCTCTTCTACAGGATAAAATTCAAGTTCTTTGCTATAGGATACAAGTACCTTAGAATCTACACTGCAACAAAAAGTTCATGCATGTTACTGCAGAACACTGCTAGTGTGCTCAACCCTGCCTTACCTTCTCCAGAATGCTCTCTGAGGGCAGGGAAGGAATGGATGTACTAGTCACACTGACATTTATGTCAACAATATTCCCTGAAGCCAGGTGACTAATACATCTTCCAGGTTCAAAACATACCACCAGTAATAGTCCAGCATTTTCAAGCCTATTTGAGCATTAGCCTCCTTTCTTCCTTCTATAAAGCTTTTTAAACTTTGTCAAAAACTCTTTTAGAAAAATCCAGCTCTATTTCTTACTGTGATCTTGGACAGCTGTCCAACCTCAGAATTTCATTTCCCCTAACTGCTAAAGTTTCTTCAAAAAGTATTAACTGAGATGTCATAAGAATAGCGCTTGGCACATAGCCTGGAACATGGCAAGTGTTCAATAAAAAACTGCCTTAATCTAAACATCTGCTGCCTAGGGATATTACCAGAGGAGAAAGCAGGTGGTTCTCGACATGGCTAGAAAACCTGCTAACTTTCTTCCAAGGAACATTAAGCAGGTAAAACCAACAGGTAAACTAAAATCTAAACTATTTTGAATACATAAGATCTTCCTTATATCTTATCAGCTATATCTTACGAACAGTCAGGAAACTGGACATCAATCAACTCATTAGATAACATTGAGCAAATAATTTTTATCTTTCTGGGCTTGTTTTCTGATAAGTCATTAAAACATGACACTATATGATAAAGAAAACTTTTTGAGTTTTGAAAATTATAGGACACTATTGTCTCTCTGTGAGGCATTTCATAAATATGCTCTCATGTGTGTGCATTCCAATATAGATTGAAGTATGTTATCTACTGCTATGTGTTAGGAAAACAACCCACTGCTAGCCAAATACTAAAGGCCTAATTTAACCCAGCTTATCAACATTTAGAAATACACATAAAACAACAATACTACCTGTGAAGGTGAAAATGGTAGTGTTTTCACTGGTGTGTGTTTTAGTGCTATATTACCACCATCACTGAATGAACCATCACCAAATTCACTGCCTGGGGACTGACCCACTCGCGTTCTTTTCTTCTTTCTGAGGATGGTTGGTGGAGTGCTAAACTTGGCCACATTTGGGGATGTCAAAGGAACAGCCTCATTGTCTCCACCGTTATAACTGTTTTTTTTCCCTTCAAGTACAAGACTGACATTAAATTGACATTCCATGGCTCCTTCATTATGTTGAATTCGCATTAGTTTAACTGGAGTGGACTTGACAGGAGAAGCAGCAGCATCGGAAAGATCAAAACTGGTAACATCACTCCACGCTACAGGATCCTGCAATAAATAAATTCTGAACTAAATCAAATTCTGAACATAGGATGATGGTCTGCACAGCTCATAACTCATTTTTAATCAGCAGAAACAGGTTTTTCTTAGACATACTTTTAAAAGAAAGATCATTTAAGTAATATAGATTATGTTTTCTTCTTTAAGATTTGCTTATTTATTTGAAAGAGAGATGAGACAAAAAAAGTAGAGACCGATCAACTGATCTTCCATTGGTTGATTCACTCCCCAAATGGCTGTAACAGCAGGGCTGGCACAGGCTAAGCCAGGAGCCAGAAACTCCATTCAGTCTCCTACATAGGCGGTAGGGGCCCAAGGCCCTGGTCACCCTCCATTGCCTTCCCAGGTGCATTAGCAGGAGGTTGGATAGAAGGACAACAAACCAGCACTCTGCTATGGCATGCCATAGTATCACAAGGAGACCAAGAGCATGGTTTTTCTATCAATTTGAATATTCCAGAATAATATTTCATTTAACTTAGTAGATGAAGTTTAAAGTATTCCATTTTGGAGAAAACATTATTTTAAGTCATAAGAAAACATAATCCATCAGGGTGTGCTGCTAGTTCAGTGCTGAAGATGCTTATATCCGCTATTAGAGTGTGTGGGTTTGAGCCACGGCTGCCTCCAGCTTCCTGATAATAAAGTCCCTGGGAGGCAGCATCTCATGGCTAAAGTCCTTGAGTCCCTAACATGCATGCAGGAGACTCCACCTACTCAGATGGCCAAGTACCTGGGCCACACAGGGAACTCAGGTGCAGTTACAGGTCCCTGGCTGCAGGCTGGCTCAGCCCAGGCAGCTGAAGGCATTTTGGGAGCCAATCAGCGATCACAAGATCTCTTTGTTCTTTCCCTTTGCCATTCTGCCTTTCAAATAAATAAATAACAATTTTTAAAATGATGATATATTTTGATCCAAAAATTCAATCTAACCTAAGGACATATCAGGATTTTGTACCAAAAAAAAAAAAAACCTTTATATAAGTACATTGTTATTGATAATACCAATAAATTAGATATCACCTAAAATGTCCAACAACAGAATATTGGGTGTATTTTCTTGCAATGTATGATGACATTATTAAGTCATTATAGAACTCTAAGACAAAAGAAAAGTCTAAGACACAGGAACACAGATACATCTCAAAACAGATTTTTAAAAATCTACAAGCAGTAACACAGGGTGTACCTTTGGGGTTAAGTGTGTATATATGTATGTATGTGTGCATGCCTGTGTTTTCTATCTATAGAAAACATATTGAAAGGAATACATCAAATTACTAATTCTGGAAATATAAATTTGTTTTCCTATTTCTTATTTATTTGAAAGTTTCTGTATGCTTGCCCACTTTCCAAATGCCCACAGTGACCCAGATCACAGGCTAAAGACAGGAATCAGAAAGATTACCAAGGTCCCCAATGCAGGTGGCCAGGAATCAACCACTTGAGCCATCAGTACTGCCTATCGAGTCTGCATTAACAGGAACCTACATTCAGCAGCTAGAACCAGGCACCAAATCCAGCTAACCTAAGGTGGGGCACGGACATCACAGCTGGGTGAAATGCCCACCACTATGAGGAACTGTAATTTTCATCTTTATCATTTTCTCTAATCTCCAGCTTTCTCTAATGTAAAACTTGTATACCCATAATTAAAAGTGAATTAAGTGTCTGATCTTCAGAAATTCTATACAAGGTGGTGGCACCATGGTGTGACCAGTTAAGCCTCCACCTGTTGCACTGCCACACCATTTGTGCACTGGTTCACGTGTGGCTGCTCCATTTCCAATCCAGCTCCCTGTTTACGGCCTGGGAAGGCAGCAGAGAATGGTTCAAGTCCTTGGGCTCCTAATTCCAGATTAGCCCAGATCCAGGTATTGTGGCCATTTGGGAAGCGAATCAGTGGATGGAAGATTTCTCTGTCTCTCCTTCTCTCTGTAACTCTTTCAAATAAAAATAAATCTTTAAATAAAATAAAATATTCTATACAAAGTGCATATTTGAGAGACATTTAAACTTTTTTCTTTATAAGAAGTGATTGCAAAATAGAATAAAATTAAGCCTGGCATACAATAACTAATGTTTGACATGAAACTGGTCAATGTCCCTTAAACTCAATTTCAGAACAGAAAAATACACAATTAAAGTGAGCTTTTAAGAATCTTGCATTTTGGGCCCGGTGTGATAGCACAGCAGCTAAAGTTCGAGCCTTGAATACGCCAGGATCCCATATGGACACTGGTTCTAATCCTGGCAGGCCAGCTTCCCATCCAGCTCCCTACTTGTGATCTGGGAGGGCAGTTGAGGATGGCCCAGAGCCTTGGGACCCTGTACCCGCATGGGAGACCTAGAGGAAACTCTGGGCTCCTGGCTTCGGACTGGCGCAGCTCCAGCTGTTACAGCCTCTTGAGCAGTGAACCATTGGATAGAAAATCTTCCTCTCTGTCTCTCCTCCTGCCTTCCCAATAAAAATAAATACATCTTTAAAAAAAAAAGAATCTCACATTTTTCCAACTTACAGATTCAATAAGTTCTAGAGTCTCTGCAAATTCCGGGATGGTCTGTAGAGAGGACAGCACAGCATTCGCCTCTACGGCCAGGAACTTCGTGGGCGAATTCTGCTGAGCAGATACAGTCTGATTTTCATCCATACTATAAAACTCACTAGTGTGATCCTCAAGGCTGTTTAGAGTATTAGACATGCTATCATCCATGAGGAAACTACCAGACCAGTTAGAAAAGTTTCCAGGCTGCTAAAAGTACAAAAGAAATTTGAGTATTATTTCTTTTTCTCAAAGCAGGCATAAATTCAAATTTTAAATGAATTTTTCTCTAGACTAGCACATCATTTCAGCTAAAAACGTAGTGGCAAACATATTATCTTTCTTCAGAAATTGTGTAAGTTTTTTCATACCATTTCTTTTTTTTAATGATTACATTTTCACCCATAAAATTATGGTGAGGTAAAATAAACATTGATGTGTAAAGTCCAAACTCCTAGAACTTAACCTTTTTTTTTCTCCTTTTAAAATTCGTCTTCTAACACTTTCATTCCCATGCTTTCCTGCAGTACCTGTGACTCTTGGTAAATTCTTCTTAATTAACCTGCAGTGCCTTTGTATGTCTTGTACTAGAGCACTTCCTAACCTATCCAGAAGGAAAACTCCTATTTTTCACTTAAAATACAGCTGAAATATTCACAAGTTCTCTATTTGCTTATTTAATTGTCTCTAATCCATTCACAACATTGTCCTAATCATCTATCTTGCTAGTATTTATTCTCACCTGTCTTGTAAGACTGAGCTCTAATTGTATTTCCTCCAGGAACCCTTCCCTGACTACCTGAATCTACATTAAGCACCTCTCCTATATCATCGTATAAAACTTTATGATTTACTTTATCATATTACACCCTGTTTCTTGCTTGTGTTCCCACTGTAGAATAAATCTTCTGAAATCAGGGACTATGCCATTTTTCTTCATTTTTTAACATCAGACAATTTACCTATCTTGCAAGCCTAGTTTCCTACTGCCTTACAATAAAAAATAAGAGACATGGAAGGGTCATGAATGAGAAACAAAATGTTAACTGTCCAACAGAACCTCCTAGGATGATTAAATTTTCGATAATTGCAGTTTCTCAAAATGAGAGCCACCAGCTATCTAAGTAACTGAAACATGGAGGAACCTAAGGAACCAAATTTTAAAATGTATTACAGATTAAATCTGGTCAATAGCTATATTATACAGAGTACACATTGGCTGGTCCATAGGAAGCAGTCAATAATAATATCCATTACTATTAAAAATTAAAATTACTGGAATGTCTTAGAGATACACAGTAACTACATGTCTGGTTTCAAGTTACTTAAGGTGAAAAAACATTGTTGTCCAACAAGTTCCATCTGTTTTAAAGGTTCCTAAAAATAAAATAAATTGAAATAATTGTTTGATTAGCACAGTCATCTCCTGAATTAACAATAATTTCTAGGAAATAGCTTCCATACCACATGCCTTTCAAATGAGTTTCTAGGTACAAAAAAAAAAAAAAAAGAAAAGACAAAACATAAAATTACTAAGCAGGCCAAACAGAAAAACCACCAGGTTGTAATTATATTTACACACCATAATCTGAATCTCTCAACATTCTACCTATTCCAAAAGTTAGTAATGTGATTACCAAGAACATTTTTTTTAATAAAACCTCCACAAGAGTGGCACATAATGAACGTTCAGCAAAATTGTGGTCATTATTAACATATGTAAATGGAGTCTATTCTATTAGTTGTAGCAACTTCCTTCTAGAATTCAGAATATTTTACTCAACCAGATCTTTATGAGAATAAAGTTTAGACAGCAGGTTCTAAACTGAAATTAATAACATTTCTTCCTTCTTAATACAACGCTAATTCTTTTAGGTAGCTACATTCTTCCTCTTAAAATTAAAAAATTGAGATGATTATTTTAAAAAATCCAAAATAAGGACAGACATTTGCTGTAGTGCGTAAGTGCCCACATCCCATATTAGAGTGCCCAGATTCAAGTTTTAGCTCTGCTCTGAATTCCAGTTTCCCACTAATGTGCCCCTGGGAGGCAGCATGTGATGGCTCAGGTAGGTGCCTTCAGACTGAGACCCAGGCTATGGATCTGCTGGGGAGTAGCTCAGTAGACTGGAATTAGCAGTCTCTCTATCTATCTGCCTCTCAAACAAATACACAGTGTTTTTTTTTAATTCAAATGTCTTAAACATTATATTATCACTTATAAATATTGACTCTCTAAACATTACTATTTGTGGCTTTTAACAAAGCCAGTATTAACTTCAAGTTCTTCCTCTTTGCCCTTGATTTTTGTAGTTTTAAGACAAATATTGTTTATCCTATACCATGCCTCACCCATTAAAAACCAATAAACATCATTTTTACTAATATCTCCTAAAATAATAATTATGTAATAATATTACCTCTTCAGGATCTCAGGTTATTTTATTTCACTAAGTATCTCTGAGCTCCCAGTCACACTCATTTTGTTATCCTCCCATTTAACTCCCAAACTGAAAAAATCCTTTTCTAAACATTTAAAAAGGCTCAAAATATTTTTAATTCGTCATTTAAACATAAATTTTCCAAATTACAAAATTATCTTTTTTTCTTTTAATCCATTGAGCCTGGTTAATTCTTCAAGAATGATTGAAATCTATCCTAATTTACTTATCCTAGTTATTCTTATCAACCAAATCTCACCCAAAAGTCTTCATACCTGAAAACCAAAAGCAATATCCCATACAAAACATTCTCTTTTGATAGAATTCTAGACACCAGAAAACGTACATGTTCCCTTTTCATATGCTCTTAACACGATTACATTATAATTTACTGAATTCCTATTCTAAACAGGAAAAAAAATTCAGAGAATAAAAATATTTTGGAGCTCATAAATTTTTGTATCTATTAAATTCCTTTATTTCTAGCTTTTTAACATTAGATTTCATTTTATTTATCTGAAAGGCAGATTGACAGGGAAAGACAGAGAGAGAAAGCGCTCTTCCATCCATGGCCACATGGCAAGGGATGGACCAGACCAAAGCCAGGAACCTGGCTCTCCCATGTGGGTGACAGGGACCCAAGCATTGGGCCATTTTCCACTGATTTCCTGGGAGCATTAGCAGGGAACTGGATCAGAAATGGAGCAGCCAGGTCTAGAACCAGCAGTTGGCTATAGAATACCAGCGCTGCAGATGGTGACTTAACTCACCCTACCACAACACTAGTCCCCAGCTTGACATTTTCCATTTACTGCCACGGTTACACAGAAGGCCTTAGGCAAAACCCAGCTTAATGTAAACCACACACAATTTTTACAAATATCAAATAATTCACCTTAAATCTGCTTGACATATATAATCTAGAAAGCAACCCAATATAGACTATTATAAAGAGAAGCATATCAAAGTCATATAATTTCTAAGTTAAAAATTTTGAAAACATTGATTATACCTTATAAAAATCTGAACACCTATTTGCTTCAAGTTGATGAAAGCTAAGCAATCATACATATAAAAGATTCTAACAATAAACTCTAAGCACATAAGCTTATTTCTTACTGTTGGAATTCGCTTTCTTCTAACTTCATTCTCAGCTGACATAAGAAGCAACTCAAGTTCCTTTATTTTCTTTTCTTTATCTGGATCTTCATCAACAAAGGGCTGCTGAAACAAGTTAAATAAAAGAAAAACAGAGCATTTACCTAATTGTATTACTGTTCTGGTTTTCAACTTACGATACTTATTTTCTCTAATAAATATTAATGCTATTAAATTCTAAATACTCAGTATTACAATCACAGTGGTATCTAAAAAGAGGGCAGTGAATATTTTCAATTTAGCAAAAAAGGTCTGGGAAAATTTGTATACCATTTTAAAAACATATTGTATTATCTATATCACTTAAAAAGTTTATATCTGGAGGGCCCGGCGGCGTGGCCTAGCGGCTAAAGTCCTCGCCTTGAACGCCCCGGGATACCATATGGGCGCCAGTTCTTATCCCGGCAGCTCCACTTCCCATCCAGCTCCCTGCTTGTGGCCTGGGAAAGCAGTCGAGGACGGCCCAATGCACTGGGACACTGCACCCGCGTGGGAGACCTGGAAGAGGTTCCTGGTTCCCGGCATCGGATTGGCGCGCACCAGCCCGTTGCGGCTCACTTGGGGAGTGAAACATCGGATGGAAGATCTTCCTCTCTGTCTCTCCTCCTCTCTGTATATCCGGCTTTCCAATAATAATAAAATCTTTAAAAAAAAAAAAAAAGTTTATATCTGGAATATTTTAGTCTATTCAATCTTAGTAGTTACATTCTATTCAATTAGGAAAAACATATCCATTCAAAAAGGTATTATAAAGCTTTAGAAAACATATTTAGAACCATTTTCCTTCTTTTTTTTATTACAAACAGAAATTACCTGAATAAAGGCAGAAGTTGTCTGAACATGTTCTACACAATTGCCTTCAGGTGACACATACTGATAACTGGGAATCTACAAAGTAAAACACTATACTTTATATGCTATAGTAAATAAACTTTAAAATTTGAAGCAAATGACAAATCTTTTGATAAAATATCTACAACAAAAGCCTAGAAGGATCTCCATTAATTTTAAAAATTAATACATATAATGGTTTATCTAATAATTGAATGTTTCTAAAATCCACTGACTGAAAAGTGTAAATAAAGAAGAGCCCAGCCTTTCAACTTCTAGATGAAATATAAAAATTACCTAGTCTAGGTTATCAGTCTATTATCTACATCTTCTACCAAAAATCTTTTTAAATCTATTACACTGTTTATTCTGTCTCCTGGACAAAATGAAGGAATTGTACTCTTTCTAATTAAAGACAAGATGAAATAATTGTATTCCTATGATTAAAGGAAGAAAACAGTCTACAAAGTACCCACAAGGATGGAAACTAAGTACGTTTTTCTGTATTTTTTTTGTTGTTTTGAAGATTTATTTATTTGAAAGACACAGTTTCAGACAGAGGAAAAAACAGAGAGTTCTTCCATCCATGGGTTCACTCCCCAGATGGCTACAATGACTTATCCCCTATTTTCACCTTTGTCAATCTCCAAAAATGAAAGAAACAAAAACAGACATTTTCTATTACTGTCTTTTTTTAAAATAAAAATGAATAGAATCCATTGTACCCTTATAATAAACACGTTAATAATAGGATAAATATCAATTTTTTTTTTTAAGAACATTTGTAGTAAGAATTTCGAGACTTGGCAAAGTAGCCTAGTGGCTAAATTCCTCACCCTGAATGTGCCAGGATCTCATATGGGCACCTGTTCTAATCCCAGCAGCCCCACTTCTCATCCAGCTCCCTGCTTGTGACCTGGGAAAGCAGTGGAGAACAGCCCAGAGCCTTGGGACCCTGTACCCGCGTGGGAGACCTGGAAGAAGCTCCTGGTTCTGGCTTCGGATCGGCGCAGCTCTGGCCATTGCAGTCACTTGGGGAGTGAATCATCAGAAGAAAGATCTTCCTCCCTGTCTCTCCTCCTCTCTGTATATCTGACTTTCCAATTAAAAATAAAAGTTAAAAAAATGAATTTTGAAGCTGCCTGTAAACTGGAATGAAACAAGAAAATATATACATATATTTTTTTAAAGAGTTATTTATTTTTATTGAAAAGGCAGGTATACAGAGAGGAGGAGAGACAAGAGCAAGATCTTCTGTCCGCTGATTTGCTCCCCAAGCGACCACAAAAACCAGAGCTGTGCCGATCCGAAGCGAAGAGCCAGGAACCTCTTCTGGGTCTCCCATGCAGGTGTAGGGCCCCAAGGCTCTGGGCCATCCTTGACTGCCTTCCCAGGCCACAAGCAGGGAACTGGATGGGAAGCGGCACTGCCAGGATTAGAACCTGTGCCCATATGGGATCCCAGTACATGCAAGATGAGGACTTTTGCCGCCAGGCTACTGCGCCAATCGCAATAATATATATTTTTTTGTAAACCTATTAAATGGTGGAAAAATTAGAGAAGACATTTTAAAATTTTTATTTATAATTTTATTTATTTGCAAGTCAAAGAGAGAAATGGGAGACAGAGATCTCCTATACACTAGTTCACTCCTGTTTTAGTGAACCCAAAGCAGCCAGGGCAGGTCCAGGCTGAAGTCAGGTGATGAGAACTCACTCAAGCTTTCTCACGTAAGTAGCAGGAATCCAACTGCTTGAGCCATCACCTGCTGGCACCACCTAGGACATTCACATCCCATCTGAGTTTCCTGTTAATGCACATTCTGGGAAGGGACAGCAGGTAATGACTTAAGTACCTGGGTCCCTCTCACCTGTGTAGGAGATCCAGACTGAATTCCTGGCATGGGCTTGCCCCAGTCCAGCTGAACCAGGGGGTGGCACTTCTCTGTCTGCCTCTTTCCTTCTTATCTCTCCAATTAGACAAAAAATTTAAATGACATGACAGCCAAGTTGACAGGAAAATGTAAAACAAACTTCCTACAAATTGATTAACCTACTCCAGGCAAGTAAGATAATGCACTATAAGCAGCCACAATATATGTTGCTCCATTTGGAGCTTGGATAATCTTCACTTCAATTAATTTGTCCAAATAAAGACTAAAATCATCAAAGTTGAAAGTCATTAACAGTAATCAGTAGGGTTGATGCAATAGCTCAACAAGCTAACCCTCTACCTACGAGGGCCAGGATGCCATGTGGGTGCTGGCTCATGTCCCAGCTGTTCCACTGATCCAGCTCCCTGCTTGTGGCCTGGGAGGGCAGTCAAGGATGGCCCAAGTCTTTGGGACCCTGTACCTGCGTGGGAGTCCCTGGCTTTGGATCAGCTCAGCTCCAGCCATTGCAGCCACTTGGGGAATGAACCAGCAAATGTATGAAAGATTTCTGTCTCTCCTTCTCCAAAAAACTTGCCTTTCCAATAAAAATAAATAAATCTTTAAAAAAATTATTTACCACTGTCCAAAAAATGACTTGAATGAATTTTAGCTATTATCTCCTTTAAACTATTTTATATACACATATTTCTTACAGGAAAGCAATATTATATCAAAAAATGCTTAATGAAAAATTATAATGGATATTAAAGTACATGACCATCAACTCTGAACCATAAACATTTAAAGAATTAGCTTATTAAGAAATGTACATACTTTCCTAATGTAAAAATTACATATAAAAAAACAAACACTTTAATGAATTTGTTCCCAAAAGACTCATCTAAGTTAGGACATTTTATTTCAGTTTAGAAATCTAAATGGTTATACCCCCTTAATAGTTATTATATTTGTCCTATTAAGAAATCAAACATCTTCCTAAATGCAACTAAAGAAAAATTTTAAATAATAAAAGTAATAAAAATATGTGCCTGAACAGGTATGTAAAACTGATTCTGGGTTTGCAAATGGTCCATAGTCGCACAAGGTTTGTGTTGAAGCTTAGCTGATCGTTCTGATTTTATTCCATCTTGTAAGTAGCCCTCCTGTTCCACTTTTCTTCGCATAGTAGAATTCCAATGATTTTTGATAGAATTATCAGTCCTAGGAAATTAAAGTGTATAATTTAGAAAAAGAACAAAATGATTCTATAAATTTTAATACTGTATTGCTTATACAAATGTAAAAGCAAATTGTCATAACTCATTAAAATATTATTATTTTTTAATTCTAAAGATAAGCTGTATGCTCATGTAACAGTTTTTTTTTTTTTTTTTTTTAACAACAAAGATACTGTAGTGAATAGGGCAAATAAGCACCATGCTGTCATGGAGGTTACATTTTCATTGCAAATGTGGCAGCATGGAAGAACTGAGAAAAAATAAATAAATAAAATATCAGCATAAAGTAGAAATAAACCAGAGTAAGAAAAGTGAGTAACATATCATTTTATTTGATTGTCTAGGAAGACTTCCGTGAAGTGACATTGAAGTTATAACCTGAGAGACAAGATGAATCTGTCATGTAAGAATAGAGGGGTAAAGAAAGATTCCATCTAAAAAAGTTCATCTCACAGAAGCTGAGAGTAGACAGGCTGTTACCAAACACAGTAATAAACTATAGTAAGGACAAAGAAACTCTGGTGTTCAATTCCACAGTGGACTGACTATAGTTACTAAACTGTATTTTGAAAGGATTTTGAAAGCTTTAGCACAAAAATATACAAATGTGTGAAAACAGATTTTTGAACATTACAGGTATCAGAACATAGCATGGTACTCCATAAACAGGTAAAATTATACATCAATTAGAATTAGAAATAAAATCAAAAGAAATTCTAAGAGGTAATAGCAAAGGTAAAGATACTAACCTTGAAACCAAGTCCTGAAAGCAAATACAGAATCACAGTATCCTTCCTTTTTGCCTAAAGTTTTCTTTATAAAAATGTAAATATTTAATCTAGTACTTAAAAATTCTATCTTCCATAAACTATACAAAGATTTACTGAAAACCTACTTTATGTTACAGCACTACAATGTAATACTGACAACATCAGAAGTTCCTAGATGAGGTTTAGTAACTTTGTTAAAAAACTCAACACTATTCCTTAATTTCCTTACCTATAAATCAAAGACAGCAATATGTCTCCTGCATACTTCCAAAGTATTCAATAATTAGTATAGAACATATGAAAAGGCACTTTATAGACCATTAAGTACTATACAGATAGACATGACAGCACACAAAACTACTACACACCACCTGAGTGATGTGAAATCCCCCCAAGGTGGCTGGTCTGCTAAAGACAATCAGTAGCATCTGAACCATAACAATGCAGAGCACATGAGGATACTTCAAAAGGTTCGTGGAAAATGAAACCGAAAGATGTTTATTCTGATATAAAATGAGTTTTTGAGGGGCACATCTCCTATCACAGTGCCTGGGATTGAGTACCACTTCCACTCCTAATCCAGCTTCCTGATAAAGCATTCTGAGTAGTAGGTGATGACTCAAGTGGCTGAGTTCCAGCTATATATATATATATATATATATATACACACACACACACACACACATACATGGGAGACCTGAATGGAATTCCAGACTCCTGTCAGCTCAGCCCAGCCCTGACTGCTACAGGCATCTGCAGAGTGAACTAGCCCATGGAAGACATTCTCTCTCTTTTATTAAAGAAATGAAAATTAACATTAATTTTTTAAAAATCCATGCAATGTGTGACAAATGATCCAAAGGAGTTACGCTGTCTAAATTTTCTATTAGAAATAGAACTCATGGAGTACTTGCAAATATATTTAATAGTAACGTAACCAAGATCATACTTAAGTACAGAAAAATGTATATACATTTTTATAAGCACCTTCCAGGAAGCAGTTTGGCAATTTCTGCCCAACGATTTCCCAACCGCTTATGTGCTTCGTAGATGATCCTGTCCTCCTCCTCTGTCCAGGACGACTTCTTCACCTCGGGGTTCAGATGATTATGCCACCGTTCTCTGCACTGCTTGCCTATTCTTCCTTTTAAATGCTTCGCAATTAAGGACCATCTTTTTGGTCCATATTTCTGAACTAATTCAATAACCTGAGAAATTAAAAAATAAAGTTGAAAAAAACACACTACCTAAAAACAATTTAAAAACATAACTCAAGAACACCATTTGAAACAAATGCATTAAATCCAGGCCACCACCGCAATTTAGGAAACATAACTGTGCTAATACATAAAAGCCTTCTGCATTTACCAAGTTCAAGAGCTGATTCTGAACCCCTAAGCTAATTACAGTGACTTGTAAGTTAAGTCACTTTCATACACAATTACTTTGAAATGACACTAGAAATGTTGAGATTTATATATTTTCTAATCTTATACCTTAAGAAAGGTAGGGGGATGCTCGCTTCAGCAGCACATATACTAAAATTGGAACGATACAGAGATGATTAGCATGGCCCCTGCATAAGGATGACACGCAAATTCATGAAGCATTCCATATTTTTTATCTGGGCAATGAGATGCTGGACTCTATGCTCGGTATATGCTTGCAATGAAAGAATCTCAACTGAACTTGAACTGTGGCAATGCAGCAGAGTGGAGGAATCCACCATGGGGGGAGGGTCTGGAAAGGGGTGGGAGGAATCCCAGTACCTATAAAACTCTGTCACATAATGCAATGTAATAAAAAAAATTAAAATTAAAAAAAATTAGAGAAAAAAATGTGGACTGACAGAGATGGAGCAATAGATAAAGGGAGAGAGTGAAAAAGAAAGAAGAGGTCATTCCAGTATAATTTTTAAAAATAAAAAATATATTTCCATAGGTTTTTCCCATTTATTTATAAAACCATAGGTTTTTTCCATTTATTCTTCAATTCTCTATTCCTTTTCAAAATAAACTTTTTCTTATTCAAAAAAAAAAAAGAAAGGTAGGGAGGAAGAAAATAATTCAGAAAATTATTTCAACAATTCGGAAGCAGGAAGACACCATAGTTACTAGCTTTTGATTTCTTTCTTTCTCTGAAAAAAAAAAAAATAGAATTTATACATTCCTTTTCCCCCATATTCCAAGTTTATTTTTTTAATTTAAATGTTTTTAATTAGTTATTACAAGTCCACTTTACCTCACTACCCTATCAAATATCATGTCATAAACATTTTATATTGGTGGGAAATTTAAATTTAGGACATATTGAAATTTTCACGATATGCATCCATTTACTATCCTTAAAGAACAAAATTTCAAACTTTTAAGCAAGACCACATATTTTAACATTTATCAGTGTCCATCAGGGTTGAACCTAGTAAAGTAACTTTTTCATTGTCTTTCTATAATAGTAAGGATGCTCTGATTTCCCAACTACATTAGCAACTTTCATTACTCAAGGGTAAGAACTAAAAAGCAATTCCTAGTGAAGGAAAGGAAATTCTTCTATTTTTCTCTAACTTTTATATCACAAAGAATTATGTTAATTTATTAATCACAAACCTGTTGGAAACATGATACATGTCTATCTAACTGTGGGACTTATTAGAATCAAGGGAAAAAGTTTAAGCCTGATTTTATGGATCAACATACCTAAAAGCAGAATTAAAATCTGTTTATAAAGCATGAGTTCAGTTTTTAACAAAAACCCACCTTAAGTATTCCTAAATTAAGTTCCACACAAACGATTAGGCTTACAGCAAGTGATTTCCCTTTGGCAAACCCAACTCCCAGAAAGAAGAGGTTACATATATTAGACTGCATTTGATTAATTAAAACAACACTATATTCCAACACATTTGACATTCTATTCTTACATAAGCAACCAGAAAATCAGGTATTTTTAGCATATATTTCATGTGTTACTACAATATATTAAGGAAGAATAAAATTTAGTTCACCTATATAGTTAAAGAATATGAATGTGTTACCCTCTGATCTTCTTCTTTAGTCCAAGGACCTTTTATCAATTCTGGATTTAAAACTTTCTGCCATCGATGTTGGCACTGAAAATCTGAACGATTCTGAAAGAATTTAGATGATTTCATTATTGAAACAACTGCTTTCCAAAAAGCAAGTAAGTCTAAACTTAGGTTATATAACCTCAAGGACAAAGTCTTTACGAAACATGTAATAGATAATTTCCATGCCTATGTCCCAATTCTATTTTCTTTCATTAAAGTAATGGAGGGGAGGAAGGAACACAGGTGTTTAGCGTAGTAGTTAAGCTGCCATAAGGGATGCCCACATCCTGTACCAAGGTTCGAGTCCCAGCTCTGCTTCTAGTTCCAGCTTCCCACTATTGCACACCCAGAGAGGCAACAGTGATGACTCAAGTATATAGATAACAGTACTTTTCAGATTATGTTAAGATATAAAAACACAGGTAACACTGTTTCTGAAAGTCAATATTGAAATTAAAATTTAACATCTCACATAACTATTCAAAGTGTATTAAGGAGCAAGTAAGAATTTATGTGAAAAGTTTTGTAAAATTATAAGACCACACACTAATGGACAATAAGTGAAGAGTAGTATAGTGAGCAATAAGTACAATTTCTAAAAATCAAAACACTTTAAAGTACTAGCATTAGATACTAAATTTTTAAAACAAAATTGCTTAAGACTTTATTGGTTATCTACCAAAACATTTCAATATATTTAATTTCCTTTAGAATGTTTTCCCATATGTCAGCAAATTTACAAAGCACTATCTGTGCTTCATATTCTTGTTTTAGATTGGTAATTTTAGGTTCTTAAATAAACACATAACAGGTTGAATATCACTTACCTGAAGCATTTCAGATCAGAAATGTTTCTGATTTGGGAGTTTAATATTTCTATATACATAATAAGATATTTTGGGTAAGGGACTCCAATATAACCATAAAGTTCACTTATATTTCATTCACAACTTACACATATAGCCTGAAGGTAATTTTATACAACACTTTTTACTACATACATATTTTAACTGTGACCTGTGTGTCGTGTGAGGTCAGAGGTGGAATTTTGTGCTACTCAAAAAGTTGCAGATTTTCAGATTAGAGATTAATTTCAAGCTTTCAGCAATCAACTACAGTTGAATCAGAAAACCAGAGGTGTTTTGAAGAAGGAAAGCAAAAATCTAAAACATAGAGACATTACTTTGGAAAAATAGATGATTAAATACAATACCCTAAATTATCCATTAAAAAAATACAATTTTCTTATTCAGGCAAGTGTACTCTGCTGAGAGAAAAGCAGCCAATAGCTGGCAGGCTCTCTGGGCCTGGTTAATTCCAAGTTTGTGTTGATTATACCAGTGTGCCAGCATAGTTGCCTACTCTTTTGTTTTAAGATATGTGGGGAAAGCAGGTATGTTGGGCTGAGACACATCACCCCAGCTCCTAGGTGGGGAGGCCTGCAGATTGCCTGGGGAAGGGAGTCTGGGGACATACTGGAATGGAGGCAGCTGAGGACATGTTTGATAGGGGAGGAATGACTTCTGGGGTCTTCCACAGACTGGGCTATTGCACATGCAGGGAGGCAAGAGAGCTGAAGCGGTGTTTGAGGGGCAGGGGAAGCAGAAGTCAGACCAAGGTACCCATCCACATGAGAGACGTGGGCTGGGTTAAATAACATCATCTGCTGCCTCACAAACATGGGGTTGGGAGGCATGTCTGGCCAGGCCAGGCTGCAGTACCCACCTGAGAGTGTTGGAGCAGGGGGTGGGCCATGTCAGGCTTGGCTACAGCACCCACCAAAACAGGAGAGAACCCGATCTAGGGGCAGATACTATAGCGGACTTGTGGATTCACTTCTGTGGGACTGTAGCACCTGCTGATTTGCAGAGAGCTCAGGATGGCAATGGGCTGACCCAGGCTGAACCATGGAGCTCACCTGACAGGAACCCACCTGACACTGCTTGGTATTGTCTACCTGATGGCAGATAATACCAAGCAGGGACATAGCACCTGCCAGTACATGTGGGATTTGGGCCTGGGAGTAAGCCTGATAGGGGAACATGGAGAACACCCCTGCTGGGCTACAGGTCCCACTAGGGAGCACAATAATGGGCTGAGGGCAGGCTAGGCCAGGCAGGGCTGCAGCACATCTCAGCGTTTGTGTGGGCCAAGTCTGGGTCAGGTTGGGCTGGGCCAGGCCACAGCACCTGCTAGCACGCACAAGAGCTAGGATAGGATGTGGGCCATGTCTCACTGAGCTAGCAATATCTGCCAGCAAGAGTCGAGACTGTGTGTGAGCCATGCTAGGCTGGGCTGAAGTGTCCACCAGCACACTCAAGATTCAGGGCTGGGAACAGGCCTCGTAAGCAAACTCTGGGGACTCCCCTGCTAGGCTGCAGCTCCCACCGGTAAGTGTGAGAGTTGGAGCTGAGGGTGAGCCAGGCTGGGCAAGGCTGTAGCACCTGTTGGCATGTTTGTGGGCTGGGTCTGGGGGTAGGGTGGGCTGAGGTAAGCTGCAGCACCCATGGGTGTGCATGAGAACCAGAAAGGATGCAAGACACACCACAGCACATGCCAGCACATTTGAAAATCAGGGCTATGAGAAGGCCTGGTTGCGATTATTCAGGGTCACCCCGACTAAGCTGCAGTACCCTGGTGTGCATGAAGACCAAGCCTGTGGTGGACTGAGATGGGCTAGGCCACAGCACCTATCAGCTCACATGAGAGATGAGGCCTGGGGCAGAACTGAACAGGCAGCAACATCCACTGGTATATATCACTTCCTGGTGCAGGTGACCAACCAAACCTGACCCTGCACAGACTGATGTACACATGAGTCAAGTCTGAAGGCATCCTAGATAAGGCTTCTTGTGGGACTCCCCAACTAATAGCTGCTCTCAAACCCTGACCACAAGGAAAATCATAACAGATGTGGTGCAATCTTAAGAGCCTCCCCAGCTGCTGATGTCTTTGCAGCGGAAAGCATGCCCAATTGCACATGTTGAACATGACAGCCAGATCATCTAGATCAGGAGGGGACACCAAGTGCCTCATCAGAGGACGGAATGCAGAACAGGTTGGACCATTCTCCTGGTCAAGCCAGCACCATGTTCCTGAGTTTGGTGATGAACCAAAGTGGACTTTCTCAGGCAACAGACCTTGGAAAGATTTTCTCAACTCTGGTGCAGCAGTCTCAGAACTATCAAACCCACAAAGTAACACTTGAGAACATTCTTCCCCACATCATAGTTTCTAAGGCTTCATCAAAGGTGCTGATGCAGTTTGACAGCAAGGGTTTTCCCTTTTCTCCACTGCAGTCACAGGAGAAAAAAAAATGAAACATTTGTCCCACCCACTTTCCTCCATACTTCAACCCTCCCCACCTTAATCAGAGACCCTCTAAAATATGCAGAAAATATTCTAAAATAAAATAAGAGTAAAATAAAGAAATACAATTTTCTGAAACAATGTTTACAGTGGGTCATGACAGCAGAGAAACTCATACTGGGAGAAGCCGTGTGTGTGTGTGTGTGTTCCAAAAAGGCAGTAGCTAGATAAAGAAATTTTCTACCCACTGGTTTACTTTTCAAATGCTCTCAACAGCCAGGTTGGATCAGGTTAAACTCAGTAGCTAGGAAGCCAACCCAGATCTCCCAGGCCGATTACATTACTCAATGCCTCCCAGGGTACATGCACTAGCAGGAAGCAAGGATTGGGAGAAGAGCCAGGGCTTGAGTGCAGAGACCCCAACACAGGATGTGGATGTCCTAAGCAGTGTCTTAACCAGTATGCCAAACACCTGCCTCTAGAACTGTAGTATTTCACTTACTTGAAGGTGGCTAGCAATTAGAGTCCAATCATCTGTTCCATGCTGTTCAACCAATTTCTTTAACTTATCATCCTATTAAAACAGATATGAAAATCAGAAAACTCGTCCTCACCTTTTTCCTCTACCACTGAATACACAGAATCTTCCAATTCTATCAAGTTTTTCTGGTGAACATTTTTAGAGTGACTGAAGTCACTGTGAGTTGTTTAATGCACTATATTGTTTTATCAGTAGCAAAATTAACCCATATTCACATCTCAATTTGAATATGTAAGTTATTTGCTGAAAAAAACTTCTCTCCCATTTTCTTAAGTATATTTCATAAATGCAATCATATTAATCAATAAGTGTAAGCATGGAATTAGTCAATTCTGTCAGGTAATTACCTCATCTCTTGTCCATTTTACTCTGTTCCAGAGTTTCTTCAATCCTTTCTGCTGTGGCACTTCATAATCATGATCAACATATTGAAGGTCATCATCCTCATCCTCACTATCAAAAAAACCCACAATGCTTAAATGAAAATTTGTGATTTAAATTTGTGAATTCAATCACTGAACCTGTGTGCACTCATGATTGAAGAAGTCATTCAGACTTTAAAAACATACAAATTTCAACAAGATTATTCAAATTACAAAAATAAATACATCTAAAGCAATAAGGGGATGCTGCAGTTCTACTAACATCAAAAATATGCCAAAGCGTCCAAATCATAATTTCATGTGTCACCCCAAGTTAGACCTTTACATTTTACTTGACCTTTATACTAAAGACTTAAAACACTTCAAGTAATTCAGCAAATGACAAATATCTAGTGTTTTAGAAAAACCAATGGCTGGAGTGTGGTGAAACAAAAGAAGGAACACCAATGGATAATCTCAACAATAATTCCAAAAATGACTAGCATGTAACATAACAATAGACTGTAATCAGTAAAAAGATAGGACAAATGAAGCAATTCATTAGTAATACCAAAAACAAAAAGCCACTTATCTAAAAATCATGTTGATTTATAAGATCAAAGTATAGCACATCATTCATATTTTAATATACAGAATACATAAATAAATGGAAGAATACTGACACAATTGTTTTTGTTTTTTATTTACTTACTTATTTGAGAGAAGGAAAGAGGAAAGGACAAACAATGCCCTCAATGGCCAGGACTGGGTACCAGGGACTCAACCCAGGTCTCCCTAGGTGGGAAGGAACCAACTGAATCATTTCTGTCAACTTCCAGAGTCTGCAGCGGCAGGAAGCTGGAAGCGGGTGTGGAGCTGAGTCTCAAGCCTAAGAACTCTGACATGGGATGTGGGCATCCCTCCCATCATCTAGGAGCAGCAGATGATGGCCCAACTACATGGGCTCATGTCACCCGTGTGGGACACCCAGATAGCACTCTTGCCCTGGCCAAGTCACAGCTGTTCCAGGCATTTGAGGAGTGAAACAGCTTAGAGAAAATCAGTTTCTCTACCTTTCAAATAATCTTTTCCCTTAAAAAAAAAAATCAAAACTAGATGCAGAAGGATTTTGCAACTAGTGGATTCGCGGGACACAGAATAAGCAGGAATCAAGAATGACTCCAAAATGTGGGTGCATAAATAGAGCTATTCATTCAGCAAAGAAGTCAAAGAAGAGCTGGAACTCTGGGAAGGAGATGAAATGGAGGCAGTAAGAATGGCTTTGGACTGTTTTCAAGGCATCCGAGATACATGCAGGTGAGTATGTCTATAACAGCACTTTCAATCTTCTAGTAGTCATCTTTTTCAAAAGACAGAAAAAGAGCAGGCACTTGGCACAGAAGTTTAAATCACCACTTGAAACACCCACATCCCATTTTACAACGTCTGGCTCTGGTCCAGCTTCTTATTAATGTCCATCCCAAGAGGCGACAGATGATAGCTTAAATACTGGGATCCTAAAATCCACATGGGAAGCCCAGATGTAGTTCCAGACTTCAAATGACTCATCTCTGGCTACTGTGGGCATCTGGGGACTGAATTAGTAGAGAAATATCTCTCTGTCTCTTCTGAGTCTCTATGTCGTGCAAATAAAATAAAGATAAAAATTTTAAAAGTGAAATGGCTAAGATTAATTTTAATACTACCATCTAATCACCATATCAAAACTATTCATTTCAACATGTACTCAACATAAACATTTATAAATAAAATATTTTGGTTTTTGCCTACTACTATAGTCTTCAAAATCTGTGAATTTTGTAGTTACTGTACATCACAATTTAGCTATAATTCCAGAGCCCAATTACCACATGTGGCTGGCGAGCAGCTCTCGTGCTGAGTGATATACAGCAGATAGAGATGGCACCTGGGCATCTTGATTATCTGCCCAGACATAAGGTCTAGGGCAGAAAAACACTTTTGATATTTACCACCCTACAAAACTGAGACTATAACATGACACATGGTGTATGTCTAGTGCAGGACACCAGTATGGCACACAGTAGTTTAACTTGCTGTGCAGCAAAGTTGTTCAAACTTTGGTGCTCAGAAACCAAAAAGTAACTTCTTGCCCAGTCATACCAAAATGACATAGTTAACCTCCAAAATCCACTACTTAATCATTAAAGTACAATATACCGGAAAAATAGGGGAAGGCAGCAGGAATCCACAAGATAACAAAGACAAATCTCAGGTATATTCTAAGACTAAAGCAAAGTTCTAGCTCTAACTATTCACTTTGTAACCTTACAGTGCAGCTTTGAGGATATAATTAAGTGAGAAAATGTATAACACTTCATATAGTAGTTGGTTAGGATTACAAAGAATCAGTTGTATGTATACAGGCTGATCATCTAACAGTAGTGAAAGTTACTGCCTTGTCACATTCAACTCTTTCACAAACATTATGATTTTCAACAGCAAAAGTTTGAAGATTTGACTTTATTGGAATGCAGTTAACACATGAGTAATTTCTAACACCCATACACCCTATATAATGCAATCAGCAATATTGTAAAGTGAAGGCTGAGATTTAGCATATTCTGTCTACACCCTTTGCAGCAACAGTGATTGTTCCCTTGTCAATTGAATTTCCAGATAAGTTATACAGAACCATATTTGTCTGCTTCTTTAGCTCAGTCTACTTTCATATTTCAATGTTCTCCCTGAAACAAATGTCTATGTATAACAACAATCTGCCGCTCCTACCTCTCCCTCTACCTACACTTGCTTCATTCAATTATGCTGGGGGAGGGAGGGACAAAGTTAAAGAAAACAGCTGTGGGTCTGGCGCAATAGCGAAGTGGTTAAGGGCCTCGCCTTGCACGTGCCGGGATCCCATATGGACGCCGGTTCTAATCCCAGCAGCCCCCTTCCCATCCAGCTCCCTGCTTATGGCCTGGGAAAGCAGTAGAGGATGGCCCAAAGCCTTGAGACCCTGCCCCCATGTGGGAGACCTGGAGGAGATTCCTGGCTCCTGGCTTCAGATTGGCTCAGCTCCAGCCACTGCAGTCACTTGGGGAGTGAACCATCGGACGGAAGACCTTCCTCTCTGTCTCTCCTCCACTCTGTATATCCGCCTTTCCAATAAAAATAAATAAATCTTAAAAAAAAAAAAAACAGCTGTTATCTGTAGCCTTCTTCAGCTACCAGAAATGTCACCTGACAGGGTCAATGAGCTGCTTCAGCATCTAACGACTTAACATATTTCTAAAATCCACTAACTCAAGCAAACATCTTCCTTCTTCTTAATGCTTATTGTATTTTCCAATCTTCCCAGCCAGCTAGTGAGCACAGAAACCATGCCTATCATGTACATTTCTTCGAATCAAGCACAGTAATCAACACCCAAATACGTGTAAAATCAATGAACAATCTTTGCTACTCTCTCACATCTTCCAGATGCTCTGTATTTTAAAAATTACCTTACTCCCTCCCAACCTACTCAGAAATGCCACTTTTCTCAATGCAGGTGGTCTCAAAGCAGCTGGGGGGGGGGGGACTAACAACAACAACAAAAAAATCTAAGATAAAGACATTCCCGTTTCTTAAAAATCCAAATGAACCTAAATGGGTTAAATTTTGACAAACAGTACCTATTGGAATAATCATGAAATAATTTTCAGTACGTAAGGCACTCTTTAAGAGTGAATATGATACTGCTAGCCTTTTCTAGAAATTCTCCAAGAAATAGTATCGTTTCCTGACACCCCAAATAGTCTTCAGCCATGCTGAGCACAAAACAGAATCAAACATAACATAGGAATAGAAATGTCTCACAAGTTTGATTGTTTTATGCTCAGTATTGTTCTCAGTTTCAGACACTGAATAATAGAATTCATTCCACGTTGAGGCAGCTGGGTTCCTGAAGCCATGTGCGTGAGGCAGTACTGTACTAGAATTCTTACAATCATCTACCACTGAGATTTTCCTAGAGTTTACCTATCTATGTACTTCTTAGTTTTGGTATCAAGTTGTTTACATTGTATATATTATACACACACACACACACACACACATATATGAAGTAACTGCAGAAAGGTTATATAATTTTCAAATAAATGTGGTAGAAAAAGATTCTAGGATCGCATCAATATCATTAGCTATAATAAGAAAATGCCTAAGGATGCATATAATTTGTCAAGAAAAAAGGGATAGGCTACAATCCCATCAGCACCCTCAGTAGTACTGTACTTTCTTTTTTTTTTAAAGATTTATTTTATTTTTATCGCAAAGTCAGACATACAGAGAGAAGAGAGAGAGAGAGAGAGAGAGAGAGAGGAAGAGCTTCTATCCCCAAGTGACCACAACAGCTGGTGCTGTGCTGATCTGAAGCCAGGAGCCAGGAATCTCCTCCAGGTCTCCCACATGGGTGCAGGGTCTCAAGGCTTTGGGCCATCCTCTACTGCTTTTCCAGGGCACAAGCAGGGAGCTGGATGGGAAGCTGGGCTGCTGGGATTAGAACTGGCGCCCATATGAGATCCTGGCACTTTCAAGGCGAGGACTTTAGCCACTAGGTCACCGTGCCAGGCCCAGTACTGTACTTTCATCACTTAACAACAGGGAAGTACTACCACTCACAAGTGGTTGGGCACCACCAAAAGAGATCATTTTTTTCTCCCTTTTCTATCACCTTTCAGCATTTCTGCATCGTAGGTAATATGTAGCAATTCAACAAACATTATGTTTATGTAGTTACAAAAATGAGCCATTTCCAAATAGTGAAATGACTTTCCCAGAAAGGAATTTGGTCTTTGTTACTCTGTTGCTTTTCATTGTAAGCCAAAAAACATATTTATTCTACAAATTTCTAATATATAACTAATTCATATATTCAAATGGAAACAGTTTTGTAGACTCTGAATGAAAAACTAGCTGAAGTAATTATGAAGTAGCAAAGGAAGCACAAAAATAAACAAAAACATTAGACCAGGAAAGCTGTCAAAAGTAACTTTGCATTGGGGTATAAACTAACAGGTTGTGATCGTCATGACGCAACCCATTAATAGACAAAAATATTCACACTTGATATTAAGATAAACATTTAGGAGAAATCCCACTTCAAAGGATTTAAACTTAACCACCCTTGGGCCCGGCAGCGTGGCCTAGCGCCTAAAGTCCTCGCCTTGAACGCCCCGGGATCCCATATGGACGCCGGTTCTATTCCCGGCAGCTCCACTTCCCATCCAGCTCCCTGCTTGTGGCCTGGGAAAGCAGTCGAGGACAGCCCAAAGCATTGGGACCCTGCACCTGCGTGGGAGACCTGGAAGAGGTTCCTGGTTCCCGGCTTCGGATCGGCGCGCACCGGCCGTTGCGGCTCACTTGGGGAGTGAATCATTGGACAGAATATCTTCCTCTCTGTCTCTCCTCCTCTCTGTATATCTGACTTTGTAATAAAATGAATAAATCTTTAAACTTAACCACCCAAAATCAGTAAAACAAAGGAAGTCAGAGAAAAATTTTACTATTTTTTAAATGTTTTTATTTGAAAAGAAAAAGAATTACTGTCTTAGAGAAACATCAATGGTTCTATAATATTTACTCTAGCAATATTACTTTAAATTGGTCACATTTTTAAATCACAAACTGCTTCAAGTCTAAATGTCACAATCAAAAACCACATCTTTATTATGATTACTTAAGAAGTATTACTAATAGTTAAGAAGTGTTTCTATGCTTCTTAAGGACAGGGTAACTGTATACTTAGTTTTTTTTTTTAAGAATCATCACATTCAAGGTAGAACAGTTCTCAAGTTGAATTAGTAACGTGAAATCAGGCCACCCAGTGGTCAATACGACGTACTGCATATGTGTATATATTTTCAAATCTGGACTATGAAAACATTATAACAGTAAGACAAAATTGACTTCACATAACCTTTGACCATTGTTAATAGCAACACTGAAATACTAAATTCAATTCTACATAGCTATCCATAAGCAAAAATAATGTGAGAACATTCCTATTTGACTCCAATGATGTACACATATTTCTAAATGACAAAAATTATAAAAGGTCTTCAAAACAGGATATATATTAAAGATATAAATTACCTTATAGTTCATAAAATCCAAATGCTTTATATTAAGAGGTTAAAAAAACTGGGACAAGGTTTACCTATTTTCCCAAAACGTTGCTGCTCTACGACAAAGCAAGTTAAAAATTTTAGTTATTGTTTGTCAGTATATTTCCACTCCTACTCACTTTTCTGGAAGCACAGTAAAATTGCTTCCTACACACACACACACACACTCATTTCAGTTTAGTATACTCATAGTTTATTTCAAGTATAAATAATCAGTTACAAGTTTAAAAACTTTCTAGCTTCTAAATGATATTTTTAAAGTTTATTTTAAAGATAGAACTGGACTTTTAAAACGAAAATTATGTATTCATTAATATGCTTAAAAATCAAATACATATTCATAACAGCCCAGTTTTAGTACTGCCTGTAAATCATATTAAAATCCCCAATAGGATCTGAAACTGTATAAGGTCTCAATACCAAATGAACCTTTTCCTTTATGTAAATCTGGTTGAGACATATTACAACTATCACAAACAAAGATTTAAAAAAAAAACCAACACCCTTCAGATGTTTCACACTTGAGGTAACACTTAGTGGTTTTTTTTTTTTCAGATCACAGAAAAAGTATTTTACAGGATTTATGCCTATTCTCTTTATGCAAAACTTTTATAGAGCAAAGCACAGTTTTCACTAAAATATTTAAATCATTGTATAACAGAGATCTCAAAATACAACTTGAAGTGACTGAATTATTGCCTTTCTCTTTCAAAACTATATTTTAGGTTCACATACATTGATGCCTAGCCAAAATGCAACAGAGACTTTGCCTGATGTACAAATTATATCTGCTTCAAAATATTTCACTTTTTATCATAAGACACATGTTTACATATAAAAGAAATATAATTTATAGGATGAAATTAATTCAAGTATGAAGACCCTAAGAAATAATACTATCCAGGTTTAGTGATTTATTCCTATATCCACTGTATGTACATTCCCAGGCAGTGTAACTTCACCCCACCACATTCAATTATTTTAGACTTGACTCTAAAGCACTCTATAATTCACTCCAATTAAACAGCTAACAAGTCAATAGTACAATAAACGTTTAGATCTCAAAAACTCAATGAAAGAAAATAATTTATCCAGGCAAATTAATCATTAAATCATTTCTCATTTCTTAGTCTAAAGAACAGTCTCTGAAGTTGGAGGGGTTATTGGGTTCCTGAAGTTCTATGCTGGTGGTTCTCATCCTGTGGATACTGGCCCCATGCAAAGACATCTGGTAACATTAGCCCCCTCCCCAAAGATTCTGTCATTAGAGCACTTCCGTTGAAAACTCTTGCAGAAAACAAATATGCAAGTGTATACATTTGTTCCACTGCGGGGGTTTTTTTCTACAAGGTAGTTTCTATAAAATAAGAAACTACTTATACTTTACCCTCATTTCTGGAACAGTCTCTTGCACAACTGATGCTTAATATCTGAAAAAGGTTATAGGATATAATATATCGATATCGCCACTTATTAACCTAAGTCCGCAATGAATGACTCTCACTCTTAAATTTCAACTCAAAGAGATCTGACTCTGACATTGCGGGTCTAAGTCAATATTTTTGGAATCTTCTCAGGTTTATTCAAGAATGTTGATTTTTTTTTTAATCCCAGAGTCTTGACACCTAAGTGATGACTCCACATAACTGATGAGTAGCTACTGTGGCGACATACAAGTAAAAAACAAACTGACGCACAAACGCATCACATTTTCCAATAATATGTGCGCCCCAACTGGGTGTTACAGAGTTAAGGACACTTAAAGTGTTAAAGCGAAGCAACAATGTTTTTAAGATCAAGCTAGTAACAGTGTGACTGCTTCCCAAAGATACTAAACACATGTCCAGAGAGGCGAGAACCCGGGCGTGGTGAATACAGAAAGTATCTCTAAGGTCCTCCCCCCGCGCTGAATCAGAGGACTTCCCATAACCTTTCAAGGTAGCGAAGTTGGCAGAGGGGTTCCCGCTCGGGTTTCTCCGCGAGTTCCTGTTCGGACAGTACGGTCATTCAGTCAAGAACCTTAAATTGTGCTTTCAAACCATCCGGGGAGGACACGCTCCCTTTTTTCTCGGCGCAGCATCTCCCCTCCCAGCGCACACACTTACCTGGGGAGAAGCCTCCCCCCACAGTGGTCGCGAGGGGCTAAGGAGCCTGGACCTGCCTCGGCTTTGGGGCTGGAGAACCCTCTGCGTCTTACACCTCACCGCTCCCTAACTCTCCACTGCGCCCTAACCCCGCGAGGCCATAGGTACTGGAGAGCTGTCCCCGGGGCTGGGGAGGGCCTGATGGGGGGGGCGGGGGAGAAGACGCCGGGAAGGGAACGAGACCCTGAGCCGAGCCGGCGCTCTCAGGTCCGAGCGGAAGGGATGTCACCCACCTGCGCGACCTCTTCGCCATCCTTCAGGTGCCGCATAGGCGCGGGCTGGGCGGGGACGCAGGTCAGCCTCCTCCAGCCTCCAGCGAACGCTCCTTCTCCCCGCCCCCCGCCCCCGCGACTCTCTCCCTCCTTCCCTGAGGCGCCCTAGCGCGGAACACAAGTCCCCGGCGAGGGCAGGACGGAGGGACTGAGGGGCGGACCGCGACCCGCCCCCGGCCCGCAACGCTGTGGTCCTAGCCCCGGCCCGGCCCGGTCAGGGATGCCCGGACCATGTCAGGAGGCGCGCCGCCCGGCCTCCGCGCAGCTTCTGGCGCCGCCTGGCTGAGGTGCCGGCGCTGCTCCGCCGCGGGGCGCCGACCCCCGCCCCCTCTCCCCGCAGCGGGCAGCAGCTGCGCAGGGCTCGCAGGCGCCTGCTGCAGGGTTTTGTCCGCACCGCCGAATCTCGCGCGCAGCCTCCCTCCAGAGCCGCCGTTTGAATCTGCGCACGCGGCCCGGAACCTCATTGGCTGAGGAGCCCGCACGCGAGGGGGGCCGGGGCGGGGCGGGGAGAGCGCGCGCGGCCGGGGGGCGGAGTCGGAGGCGGGGGTGGGGCCTCGCGGGGGGCGGAGCCGGACGCCAGGGCGGGGCTCGGGGCCGAGCGGGGCTAGCGGGAGACTGCGGCCGCGGGTTCGGGGCCGGGGCGGGGCGGGGCGGGGAGAGTGCGCGCGGCCAGGGGGCGGGGCCGAGGGGCGGAGCCGGAGGCTGGAGCGGGGCTCGCGGGAGACGGCGGCCGCGGGGCCGGGGCCAAGCGGGGCCGAGCGGGGCCGGACCCCGAGCGCGCGGGGAGACGCCCCTCCAGGGCCGTGTGGCGCCTGCCGGGAGGCCGAGGGCCGGCCCTGAGGCGATTCCCTGGAGCACAGCGGGCCCGCCACCCCGGCTGACCCGCCTCCTTCTGGCTCCTAGGGTTTGTGTATCGCGCCTCGGTCGTTAGGCGCGGCCTTCGGGTGTGACACACCACCGAATCGTTGACATTTTCGCGGCGGTAATTTTTATTTTTGGAAGCAAAAAAAAAGCGAGCTGATTTGATCCAGGAGACCATAGTGAGGGACCATAGTTCCGTGGCAGGAACCTGCATGTCACCTGCTTTCCTCGCGAATAAGCTCAAGTGTGACAAGTGAAAATACGTGTTTAGGGAAAGGGAAATAACGCCTGTGTGCCTTATGTCCTCAAAGCGTCGCGCCCTGTCCTTGGGGAAAGACGCTGGGGTGCGGGGCGAGGGGGCGCTTGGTCCCCGAGGACAAGCCGGGAAGGCACAGGTGGTCTGGGACGGTGGGGCGCGGGAGGCGGTGACCTTCCCCGAGAGGCCGGGTTGGGGCGTGCGCCGTGGCGCCGCGGGAGCTCCCAGCAGAGGGTCCAAGCCTGGGAACTAGTAGTAAATCAGCTGCAGTAAGGATTAGACACGGTTAAGGATTAGAATTTGCAAGACAGCATGCTCTGTTGGATAGCGCCCTGAACCCCATGTCAATGGTGTACCAAACTGACATTTGCTATTTTGAAATTCTCCACATCATCTTTTGCAAATCAGAGATGCAGGTGCAAATGTGAGTCAAGAGGAGGTTGCCAAAGCGCTACTGTCAAACACGTTTCCATTTTGAGAGTTCCCTTTTTTTCTAAAATAGATCTTGAAAGGTAAAGCAGCTTCTTTTCCTCCAAGTCATACTGGATTGCTAGTCCACTTAAAAAAAAAAAGATTTAGAAATTAGTTTCCAAGTTTCATCAGATTTCAAAAGTTGTTTGGAATCAGAAGCTTCCTATTTGTTCCTGGGTCATACTTTATTAAACTGACAAGAAACTGAGCTTCTGCTATATTTTAGGCTGCAGTTTCATACAGAATACCTTTGTAGGGCTTGTACCGGAACATTGTACGGTAATATTCCCTGTCCCCCACCCACCTCCCTGGGCTATTTTACATACAGAGAAAAACAGTGCCATAGAAATATAACATCACAAAACCATTTAAATCCATTATGAAACCATGCACAGGTGAAATTAGTGTTTCAGTCCCTTGAAGACCCAAGCATACATGTAACAAAATCTAAGAATTGGAACTTTTTAAAAGCAGAACGTGGAGATTCTATTTAGAATATATCATGAACTCTCAAAATTCAAACAGAAGAAAAGCTTTCCAAAGTGGTCAAAAGATTTCAAGAGATGTTCCACCAAGGAAGACACAAATGACAAGCGCATGAGCTGATCCACCTCAATAAATCATTAGAGAAATGCAAATCAAAACCGCAGTGGCTACTACACATATCAGAGTGAGTAGGGGAAAGAACCAGCTGTACAAAAGCTGCTGAAGAAAATGCTGAGCAAAGACAACTTTCACACATGGCTGACAGGGATGCAAACGGTTCTGTCAGTTTGGAACATGTTTATAGTGACTTTTATAACAATTAAAGACTGAAACTATGTAAAGAGATGTTCTTTCTCCCTTTTACAGCTCAACCTCAGAGAAGTGATTTTGAGTAGTGTCAGGATTGATCGAACAGACAACGAGAAGATGCTTAATGGAGAAATGATTTTATTACACTACTGTGGCCATCATCCCTGCCTTTAGAATGACGCACATTGCCTTAGAACATACAGACTTTTATATCCCAGAAAGCCAGGGTGACAAAGCTCTGGTTACAAAGGGCAGGATATGCAAGCTTTTGTTAATACCTATCTTGGAGGAGACTAGCAGTCTGTAGGGTTGGTTTTTTAATGTTAAAGAAATTCAAAAGGGAAGAGCAACTTAGCCTTCTTTATTTTACAACTGGAGGGAGATATGAAGGAGAGATAGCATCTGGACTTGGTTGCTTCAAGATATAAGGTGTTCTTGGCTTGCGACAGACCTCTAGTCCACATATACTCTCAGCTCCTTCAGAATAGTCTGTTAATGTTTATCATTTTTCCACTTAAATGACCATCAAGGTGAAAACAGTATTCAGGCAAGAACTGAACCTTTCTGGGGAAACTTTTTTACCTTTTTAAAAACTCGTCTGGGGTTTTCTTTCTGCTCCATGATAAATATATTTATAATTTTATTAAAATAATAAACAGTGCTGTAGTAATTCACCTTTGCTCTAAATCTTTAAATAAATTGCTTCCTTGGTAAGATACAATATTCAAATGGTGGGACTTACTTCTTCCCATCCTCCCACAATGAGAGTCCAGATGCTTTCAAAGTGTGGTTATGATGGTTTTGAGGGCCATATAGCACAGACTCTTTTTTTTTTTTTCAGTAGAGCTGTAGATACAACCATTTCCCTTTTTTTTTTTTTTTTTAAGGAAAAAAAAAGGTTATTTTGTCAGAAAGGCAGATTTATAGAGAGAGAGACACAATAATCTCCCTTCCACTGTTTCATTTTCCATATGGCTACAATGGCTTCCTGACCAAAAGCCAGGAGCCAGAAGCTTCTTCCAGGCCTCCCATGTGGGTGCATGGGCCCAAGGCATCAGGCCATCCTCTGTTGCTCTCCCAGGCCACAAGCAGGTAGCTGGATGGGGGTGGAGCTGTAAGGATACAAACTGGTCCCTCTGAAGGATACCTGCACTTGCAGGTAGAAGATTGGACTACTGAGTCATCATGTCGGCCCTTAATGCAACCATTTCCACAAGGGATTTTCCTAACATACTTACTGCTAGATCCCCAGTCCCCATGTGGTGAGGTAGGCAACTAGTTCAGAGTCTGGAGCTTGGAAGCCACTCCCCACCAGCATGTAGGTGATCCCTCCTGCCACCTGTGATGCTTACCTATCATCACCTGGAATCTCAGAAGGGGTGGTATTGTCTAACCACTCCCCTCACATGCCCCTAAAAAGGCTCATGACAGGGAGGGGGTTGCTCTTTTGGTCCTGTGCCTCCTTTGGCTCTGGCACTCTTGATCTTTGGCCTTCCCAGCACCTGCTTGCTCTCTGGCTTCCCAAGGACAGGTAGCCCCTGAGCATGGCCTCTACGCACCTGTATTTCTCACCCTCTGTTTACTGCTTAGGGGGGACAGCAAAGATAGCAATGCTATGATGCTTTGTATTTCTAATTTGTGTACTATCAAGAGTCCCAGGAAAGACGAGGTCTAGCAGTAGTAGAATGTGGGCAGAGAAGCCAGGGAAAGATGAATACGGCTTTGTAAGTGTGCCCAGGTTATTCGTTGCATATCTCTTAGGATAACTTACATTGTTGGGGAAGCTGGGATGTAGGTCTTCAGTGTAACGGATGGACTTCAGGGTAATGACCATTTGTTCCTCTTGGGGTTTCAATTGGCTGAATTACTATATGGATTTGTGATTCGCTATTTCTAGCGGGCCCTGTTATCACCAAGCTTGGTTAATAAAGACTCCTTAATAAACCCTAGACTTGTGTGGCATAATCGTGTTCACACCCCACAACACCTAGAATAGTAACACACTCAGATGCTCAATCAATACAGTATTTGTGGAACAAATGAAAGGGTGAATAATAAGCAAGAGCTTGAGTCAATGTGCTCATACAAGTAGAGCAAAAGTACACATAATAAATCAGAAATACTTTTTTATGACTAGTAAAGTGAAGATTTTTTTTTTCTTAATCTTGCCAACAAGATTTGAATAACTCCTTGGTAGTAGTACTGAGAACCGGCATAATCGTTTTGAGAAGCAATGCAGAACAAAATTCATTAATATATGTATCACCTTTGATGGATGTTATAAAACAGTTCAGCAGATACCAAAAAACCACACTTGAATGTATATTCTACTAGAACTCCAACTGAGAAGCATTTACCTTCTGGCCCAAATTTGTTCATAGGCATAAAGGAATATTTATGTAGCCAGAAATAACAGTATAAAACTGAGAAAATGCTGCTAAATGGCAGTTAAATCGTTGGCCTTTCTAGCTGTTTTGCATGTGTTTTTATTGGGTCGTACTCACAACTTCTATCATATCAATTTGAAGAAATATTTAGGTGCTGTTGTTTTTGCCCACTTTAAAATGGGAAAATTGCAAGCCTGTATTGTGACACGGTAGATTAAGTTGAAGCATTCCATGTCAGAGTTCCTGGTTCAAGTCCTGGCTACTCAATCTTGGACCGAGGTTTCTGCTAATGCTCCTGTGAAGCAGAAAATGCTGGCTCAAGTTGCTGAGTCCCACCATGCATCACCCATACCTGGGTGGAAGTGCAGTCTCCTGGCTTCAGCCTGGCCTAGGCCTGGCTTTGGAGGGCTTTGGGGAAGTGAACCAGCACATAGATGTCTTCTTCTTTGTGCCACTTAGTCTTTCAGATCAATGAATCTTTTAAAAAGATTTCTTTTTATTGGAAAGTCAGATATACAGAGAGGAGGAGAGACAGAGAAGAAGATCATCCATCCGATGATTCACTCCCCAAGTGCTGTGGCGATCCGAAGCCAGGAGCAAGGAACTTCCTCATGGTCTCCCACGTGGGTGCAGGGTCCCAAAGCTTTGGGCCGTCCTCAACTGCTTTCCAAGGCCACAATCAGGGAGCTGAATGGGAAGTGGGGTCGCCGGGATTAGAACCGGCACCCATATGTGATCCGAGCGTGTGCAAGGCAAGGACTTTAGCCACCGCACCAGGCCCAAATGAATTTTTTTAATTGATAAAACTGAGCACCAAAATGTTAATTTGTCCTTAGGTTTATGGTAGCAGAACCAAGATTGGAATGAGAACCCAAGCTGTCAATCACTCCGCTACCTGGGCACTCAACTGTAAATAGTGTACATATAGTACAGAAATAGTAAAGTATGATACAAAAAAAAAGCAGCGGGCCCAGTGCAGTTGCCTAGCAGTTAAACTCCTCACCTTGCACGAGCCGGCAGTCCATACGGGCGCTGATTCTAATCTCAACAGCCCTGCTTTCCATCCAACTCCCTGCCGTGGCCTGGGAAAGCAACTGAGGATGGCCCAAAGCCTTGAGACATTGCACCCATGTGGGAGACCCGGAGGACACTCCTGGCTCCTGGCTTCAGATCAACTCAGCTCCAGCCATTGTGGTCACTTGGGGAGTGAAGATCGGACGGAACATCTTCCTCTCTGTTTCTCCTCCTCTCTGTGTATCTGACTTTCCAATAAAAATAAGATAAATAAATCTTTTAAAAAAAATAGAAGAACTGTATGATGAGCATGATGCCATATATGTGAATAAAAGCTATGTAATGGTATAGGACCCGGTGCCGTAATCTAGTGGCTCAAAGTCCTTGCCTTGCATGCACCACTGGGATCCCATATGGGTGCAGCTTCTAAATCAAGGGAGCCTGTTTCCCATCCAGCTCCCTGCTTGTGGCCTGGGAAATCAGTCAAGAACGGCCCAAAGCCTTGAGACCCTGTACCTACGTGGAAGACCATGAGGATGCTCCTGGCTCCTGACTTCAGATTGGCTCACCTCTGGCCATTGCAGCCACTTGGGGAGTGAATCAGCAGACAGAAGATATTTCTCTTCATCTCTCCTCCTCTCTGTATATTTGACTTTCCAATACAAATAATAAATAAATCTTTAGAAAAGAAAAGCTAGGGCCTGGCGGCATGGCCTAGCGCCTAAAGTCCTCGCCTTGAATCCGCCGGGATCCCATATGGGCGCCAGTTCTAATCCCGCCAGCTCCACTTCCCATCCAGCTCCCTGCTTGTGGCCTGGGAAAGCAGTTGAGGACGGCCCAAAGCATTGGGACACTGCACCCACGTGGGAGACCTGGAACAGGTTCCTGGTTCCCGGCATCGGATCGGCGCGCACCGGCCCGTTGCAGCTCACTTGGGGAGTGAATCATCGGACGGAACATCTTCCTCTCTGTCTCTCCTCCTCTCTGTATATCCACCTTTCCAATAAAAATAAATAAATCTTTGAAAAAAAAAGCAAAAAAAAAGAAAAGCTATGTGGAAACATGTCTTATTCTACAAAATGGTCTGTGGAATACAGGAACTGTTAACCGTTGAAAATGGAGAAAGAAGTGAGATGGGAGCAAAGCAGGCTTCACCTTGTTAGCCTAAATATGAATATATTTGAAATTAAAAAAAACATGAATTCCTATTTTTTTATTTAAAAAATGAATTAAGCTAAATTCCAAAGGTGGCTGAAAATACTAGAAGAAAATAGCAAATATAGGCATGGTATGTCAAACCTGTCTTGATTGCTAATGCTAAAAACACAATAATATGCTTCAGCAGAAATAAAAACATCATACATTCAATCTGAAAACACAACTTGGGCTTAGAACTGTCGCTTAAATACGGAGGTGTTTGTTCCATCCTCTCTCTTATAACCACAAGTAAGTTTGCTCATCTCCACTCTACATTTAGGGTGATTTTTTTTTAAGATAGAAGGATTTTGTTAAAGCTTGTTTTTTGTTTTGTTTTGTTTTGTTTTGTTTGAAAAGCAGATTTACAGAGAGAGGGGAAGAGACAGAAAGAAACTTATCCATCCACTTGTTCTCTCCCCAAATGACCACGATGGCCAGGGCTGACCAGGCCTAGCCAGGAGCCTGGACTTTTTTTCCAGGTCTTTTACATGGAGGTAGGGACACAAGCACCTGGGCCATCTTCTGCTTTTCCAGGCACATTAGCAGGGATCTCTCTCTCTCTCTCTACCTTCTAAGTCAATAAAAAATAACTTTGGTAAAAAATCAAGTTTTTTTTTTTTTCTAATAAGTAAGAGCAACTGCAAAAGAAACAAAAAATGTAAGGGGCAGAACTGTTTTAAAATGTCTGTGTTTCTATCCAACCTTGCTCTGCTCTTTTGTGGTAGGTAGAATAATGATTCTTCAAAGATGATCATGTCAAAATCCTCAGAAACTATGAACATATTACCTTGCCTGGCAAAGGTGTCTTGGCAGCGTGACTAGATTATCATGCTGGACTAGCAGGAGAGCCAATGGACTCGCAGGAGTACTTAAGAGTGGAAGAGGGAAGCAGGAGAGTTGGAAGTTGCAAGATGGTACAGGGCTGGCTCTTAACCTAAAGCAGAGACTTCCAGGAACCAAAAAGAAGGCAGACAACCTCGAAGAGCCAGAAAATGCAAGGAAACAAACACTCTGGGGGCATCCAGGACTGCTGCTACCACAATGTTTGCCCTTTCATCTCTTTTTGGCACTTTTGAACTCCAAAATCTAGGTTCGTACTGAATCAAGTTCATGGTGTTTTGGTACAGTAGTAATAGGAAACTAACATACCCCCTCTGAAACTGCCAACATTTTTGGCCTATAATAACGAGGAATATGCTTTTTCTTCAAAAAGCAATCATTTGTGTAGGTTAAACTATAGCCTTGTTTACCATAGTGAGCTTCCTGAGGATTTAAAATAAAGGATAGGAAGCAAGGGGGTGGCAAGCATTGCAAGGGTAAGCCTCCACCTGCAACACCAGCACCCTGCGTCTCAGTACTGCTTCGAGTCCCAGTTGCTCCATTTCCAATACTCTCCCTGTTAATGCAGCTGGAGAAACAGCAGAAGGTGGCCCATGTGGACCTCTGCCACTCACATGGGAAAACCACAAGAAAGGAATTCCAAGCTCCTACCTGTGGCCTTCCAGCCATGTTGGAGAGTGAATCAGCAACAGATCTCTTTACCTTTCACTGTGCCTTCCAAATACTATTAAAAATAAAATATAGAGACTAAATTATGAGAGAATGTATTTACGGCATTAAAAACAGAAAACTGCAGGTATTGTAGCATAGCAGTAAACCTTCCACTTACAATGCTGGCAATCCTGAGCATGGTTTTTATCCCAGCTGTTCTGCCTCCAACCAGCTTCCTAGTAATGGCCTGGGAGAAACAGCAGATGAGCCAGCATTTGGGCCCCTGCTATCCACGTGGTAAATTCAGATGGAGCTTATGGGCTCGGCCTGGCCCAGCACTTGCCACTGCAGCCATCTTGGGAGTGAATAAATTGATGAAAAATTTGTCTCTCTCCCTCTGACTCTCAAAAAATATATATCTTTTTTTTTTTAAATTTATGTAAAGAAAACCAAATAATTTACCAGCATACCACAAAATCTTTAACACAGGCTTATAACTTGTTGCTGGGGAACATAATATCCACAAGATATGAATTTCCATGCTGCTGTTTGTAAATTCTGAGACTTCTGCATTAGTTTCCTCTGCAAATTATTCCAACCCCCCTTCCCGCTTTTTTTAAACCTATTTTCTTCTTGCAGAGTAACTGCTGGTACACTTATACTCAGGAAACAATAAAAAGATCATTCTCACAAATTAACTTATAGTGTCTGCCTCGGAAAGCTTCACTTCCAGTTGATACTATATTAAAGAAAATTGTTTGCATTTTAACATTGGGGTTCTCCTCAGTTTACCACTTTTAGGAGGCTATAAGACTTTCTAAAAAACAATTATGGCTTCAAGAACTTATTTTGAAGACCATAAGCCTTGGGCCCGGCGGCGTGGCCTAGCGGCTAAAGTCCTCGTCTTGAACGCCCCGGGATCCCATATGGGCGCCGGTTCTATTCCCGGCAGCTCCACTTCCCATCCAGCTCCCTGCTTGTGGCCTGGGAAAGCAGTTGAGGACGGCCCAATGCATTGGGACACTGCACCCGCGTGGGAGACCCAGAAGAGGTTCCAGGTTCCCGGCATCGGATCGGCGCGCATCGGCCTGTTGCGGCTCACTTGGGGAGTGAATCATCGGACGGAAGATCTTCCTCTCTGTCTCTCCTCCTCTCTGTATATCTGGCTGTAATAAAATGAATAAATTAAAAAAAAAAAAAAGACCATAAGCCTTAACAATGTAAAAGTAATACATAGCTGATAAAAGCCAGGAAGTAGAATGGAAGGATGGGAATATTAGAAATAATAGAAATGACAGTTTTACAGACAAGAGTAATGAGATAAGGCCTAAAGCTGACATATCAACAGACTTCGGTATATTGTTTAAATTTATGAAGGTAGTCTTTAAATAGGTACAAAAGGACTCATCATTCCTAACTGAAACAACACCAACTAAAGTTGATGAGACTACAGCTATAAACATCTTGTTTATATTGAGTTTCTCTCAGGGTAGGTGTTTAACCTAGTAGTGAAGACATGTGTTGTGATGCCCAAGTTCCATATCAGACTGCCTAGGTTCAATGCCCATTTCTAGCTCCTGATTCCAGCTTCCTGCCAATGTGGACCCTGACAGGCAGCAAAGATTCCTGTCACTCAAATGGCAGATCTTGACTTTTCTGCTCCTGGCTTCAGCCTGACCCAGTCTCTGCTGTGACAGGTATTTGAGGAGTGAGCTATGTAGGGATGTTGGTCTCTCTGTCCCTCAGACTCACTCATTAAAAAAAAAAAAAAAAAAAAACAGAAATTTTCACCAGAGATAAATGGTTGAGTTAGCAATGGGGATAACTGTGTGCTCTTTTTTTGTTGTTGTTAAATAATCATTTTGAATGGTTTTAACCATATACATGTGTTACTTTGAAAGTAACTATAGGAAGAAAAAAAAAAAGAAATGAAAGTAACTATAGGATCTGGTGCAGTAGCCTAGTGGCTAAAGTCCTCACCTTGCAAGCGCCAGGATCCCATATGGGCGCCAATTCTAATCCCAGCTGTTCCGCTTCCCATCCAGCTCCCTGCTTGTGGTCTAGGAAAGCAGTCAAGAATGACCCAAGACCTTTGGACCCTGCACCGTGTGGAAGACCCGGGGGAGATTCCAGGCTCCTGGCTTTGGATTGGCATAGCTCTGGCCGTTGTGGTCACTTGGGGAATGAATCATCAGATGGAAGATCTTCCTCTCTGTGTATATGACTTTCAAATAAAAATAAATCTTTTAAAAAAAGAACTATTATGGGGCTAGTGCTCAAGAGGCTAACCATACAGCTTCCATATGGGCATCCTATATAGGGGTCAGTTCATGTCCTTGCTGCTCTACTTCTGATACAGCCCCCTGCTTAGGGTCTCAGAAGGCAGTGGAGAATGGCCCATGTCTTTGAGCCCCTGCACCCCATGTGGTAGACCCAGAAGAGGCTCCTGGCTCCCAACTTTGGATCAACTCAGCTCTAGCCATTGCTGCTATTTGGGGAGTGAGCCAGTGGATGGAAGACCTTTTCCTCTCTGTTATTGAGGAAAAACAAAACAAACAGGGCCCAGCATGATGGCTCAATGGCTAAATCCTCACCATGTATGTGCTGGGATCCCACATGGGCACCAGTTCATGTCCTAGCTGCTCCACTTTCCATCCAGTTCCCTGCTTGTGGCTGGGGAAAGCAGTAGAATGTCCAAAGCCTTGACACCCCGTACCCTTTGAATTGGCTCAGCTCTGGCCACTGCAGTCATTTAGAGAGTGAACCAGCAAATGGAAAATCTGTCTCTCCTCTCCATAAATCTGATATGCCTTTCCAATAAAAAATATTTTTTTTACCATTTAAGAATATTTATTTATTTTAAAGGCAGAGTTTCAGAAAGAGAGAGGGAGAGAAAAAGTGATTTAGAGAAAATGAGAGGGAAAAATGGAGCGAGAAAAAGCGATCTTTATTTGCTGGTTCACTCCATAAATGGTTCACTTCTGAAAAAATATTTTTTTAAAAAAGAATATGGGAGGGCCCGGCGGCATGGCCTAGCGGCTAAAGTCCTCGCCTTGAACGCCCCGGGATCCCATATGGGCGCCGGTTCTATTCCCGGCAGCTCCACTTCCCATCCAGCTCCCTGCTTGTGGCCTGGGAAAGCAGTTGAGGACGGCCCAAAGCTTTGGGACCCTGCACCCGCGTGGGAGACCCGGAAGAGGTTCCAGGTTCCCGGCATCGGATTGGCGCGCAATCGGCCCGTTGCGGCTCACTTGGGGAGTGAATCATCGAACGGAAGATCTTCCTCTCTGTCTCTCCTCCTCTCTGTATATCCGGCTTTCCAATAAAAATGAATAAATCTTTAAAAAAAAAAAAAGAATACGGGAAAAACTTCAAGGCTATTGCAGTGAGAATTTCAGATTACTTCTTTTTCAGAATTAATTTTCTAATTGCTCCACTGTACCAGGTAAATTTAACATAACATTTTAACATTTACTAAAGAAAGAACTAAATCATCTGCCCTAACACTATGTAATGATGAGCTTAAATCCAAAATGCATAATGAAACTTATGGTAGGCATCTAGTTTCTAGGCACTTGGGCAGCACTACTTAATGGAAACAGGAAGCTGGGTCATGAGCAACTAGAAAAAAAATGGTACTAATCTTTCTGAAATCAGGTAATGTTTAAAGAAAGAATAACTGAGGACTTATAACCCCTAATGTGATTTTCTTAATTTTTTGCTTCTATTTTTATTATACATCTTTGAACTTAATTTACATGGGTCATATTCAGAAGCAAAGGCACCTTTGAGTTTCAAAGGATAAGGTTGTGTATCTGAAGTTGGTTTTATAAACTTAATGCGGATACCCGTTACTGGGTAGCTTGTTTCTTTCCCTTGCAATCTCACTTTGCAAGCGTTCTATTTCCTCTCTATTCTCCCAGGACAACATTCCCTTACAGGAAGGGTTGGGGGTTATGGCATGGCAAACACAGCATCTCAATTTCGCTTGATGGATTGATCCCACAAGTAAAACATTTTGGTGTTGCTGACTCTTGCTCATTTGAGTTTTTTTTTTAAATATTAATACATTTGAAAGGCAGACAAAGGAATCTTCTACCTGCTGGTTCACTCTTCAAATGGCCTTCAAAACTGGGGCTGGGCCAGGTAGAAGGCAGAAGCCAGAAACCAGGAACTCCATCCTGGGTTCAGATTCAGGTGGAAGGGGTTCAAGTACTTTGGTACATGACTTCCCCCATGCAACAGTAGGAAGCTGAATCATAGGAGCTAGGACTTCAGTCAGAGACCCAAGGAGATGCCTATGTTGCAAATTTGATTTTTAAAGATTCTAGTAGCTTAAAGTCTCAGCTCCTGGGAAGCATTAGTTCCTCTTACTACAGTGTTATCCCATATCATCCAGTAGCCCCTCTACATGCACTCGATTTAAATGTATTGCTCCTTTATCAAAAACATAACCATGGTGCAAGCAATAAGTCTTTCTCACGTTTATTCCTTGTGCTCGGCAAAATTTCTGGCACAATGGATTCCACAGGAATGTTTCCTAGGTGAGATGCACGTAGTCCCTGAGCTACCCTGAGAAACATCACATCAGAAACCTTCCCTCCAAAGCCGCAAGACTCACTCAGCTAGTAACTTTAATTACTCTATGTCCTTGGAATGAAGCAGTGGGACTTTGTATCTAACCAACGTCTCTCCAATCTACCCAGATTAGTCATTTAAGCAACTCTGAAAGCAACTCCAAATTTGGGGAAAGCAGAGAAACAATCCCAAGATATGAGGAACTTAAGAGGATTGGTGTTCAGAAAGGGAACTAGGAAGAAGTAAAATTAAAGCCAGGTACTATACACTGAAGTGAGTTCAAACCAGGTTGGCATCCCTAAAATCAAGCGCGATTTAACTACAGATGTTTAAGACATACATGCCTACCAAATTCTACCCCGTTACTAAATTATGAATGCAGCATTGAGATTAAGAGCAAAGACTATTGAAACACCTGGCTTTTAAAATCAGATCTGCGACCTATAAACTTTAGGTTCCACTAGCTAATCTGAGCAATCTGATCTGTATTACTTCCTAAAAATGAAGAGTTGTTTTGACTGTAAGTTTAACTATTTAAGGGTTTAACTTAATGCCTGAATAAAACGAGAGGGGTCACTAACAGCTATTATGAATGATTCCATCACTGGGTTGTAAGCCTGCAGAGAAACACACTTTGCCTTTCACAGAAATGTCTCCCCAGTTGCTAGAAAAGGTGCTCGGCTTTGATCACCACTTGTTTTGACTACGTGAATGCTTTACCTGTGACTAATACACTGATTCCATGAATCAAATATAAACTTATTTTAAGACAGAACTCATATGTATTTCTTCCTATACAAACAGGAATAACCCCTATGGATTGTCACATAATGTTTTTCAGCTAAGAATTATGAGGCATGAGAAATGGACCACAGAAGAAAATAAGCAAATTAAAAACCTCTTTAACTCTCATGTATTATATCCAATTCAGAAAAATCAATGAAAGGCTTGTGATTTTTTTTTCTATTCTCATTTTTAATGACCAGAAACAATTACTCAGTCAAAATGGAAAGTACTGAGGTCTGAAAGAGCCAGTCATAAAAAAATTCATAATTGAATGTCCTTAGATATCTTATTTTGTTCACTCAAGATTTTTAGAGTTCTATTTTGATCATGTGACCAACAGCATGCATATCTGGACCAGAAGCTCAAGTTTGGGACAATTGCAGCTACAGTACATACAAAGGTAATCATGAGATTACTTCAGGTTCATCTCTCCCCCCAACACTACCCTTAGCAAGTGAGACCAGGATGACACTGTCAACTGATCAAAAGGGTAAGAATCACTAAACCACAAGGCTACAGTAGAAACTGAGGCCTTGAAAGGTTTTGGACTTCAGCAATGCCACAGAACAAATTCAATCCTCCAGAGCCTAAGGGCTACATGTGGTCCTTATTCCACATTGCTTTAAAACTATGTAACAGCACGGGTTAGGGTGTCACCTTGTCAGGCACCACTTTCATCTTAATCTTCACAACACAGTAAGGGGTGTGCTAGAAAACGAGGCATTAAGGGCTATAAACTACTGAATGAAACTTACAAAATATGTACTAAGTGTATATGTAAAAGTAGATTTATCTTCAAGCAGATGTTGAGTGTTGTCAAGCTGTACATGTGTAACTTAGTTGTATTTCATGTATTTCCCTTCATCTAATTTCATCAATGTTTTTTTAAAAATTCATTTATTTGAAAGAGTAACAGAGAAAGAGATCATCATCCATTCACTGACTGACTCACTCTGCAAATGGTTCCAATGGCTAGGTCAAAGCCAGGAGTCTGTAACTGTCTCCCATGTGGGTGGTAGGAGCCCAGATACTTCGACCAGTTCCTGTTACTTCCCCATTCGCAGGGAGCAGGACTGGAAATGGAGCAGCTGGGACTGAAACCACAGTTCTGATAAGAGAGGCCATCATTACAGATGGCAGCTTAACTCACTGCACAACTCCACCAGCATCTTTTGTACAGCTCCAAAACACCACATTCTCTGGTTATCAGAACACTCATTTGTTAATATTCACTAAGCATTAGATGATCCAATTATGCAATATGGCTAAAGAAATTTTGCTTATTCTTTTGTAAATCAGCCCATTTCAGCTAGCACTGAAATCTTCAAGGAGATTTATTATTGTCCCTGTATGATAATCCACTTAAGGAAGTCTTTCAAACTTTATTACTAAGAATCTCTATAAAACTGAGCTGTATGTTCACCCACTGTAATATTAAGGTATAATTTCAGAAAACTAAAAAACAAAATACTGCTTTAAAAAGTTAATGTGCAGAAATTGAGGGAAGTTTTATTATTCATAGGAAAGAAAACTTCAAATACTGTACAGTGAGCTGTGCTGTAGGACACTATACACTGTTAAAATACACTATTATACTCATCATTTAAATATAATTTATAATCACAAAATCAGAAAATGATGGCTAACAGGCAGTGTGTTAAAAATGATTTAACATCTCTACTATTTTACTAAGCAGTGAAGTACTTGCTACTTAACTCTTTCTAAATGCTTACACTATAACTGTTTATTTTTACATACTTCAAATTGCACTTTCCTCCAAAAAGTAGACTGTCTAGTTCTTGGCACTAATTCTTACAAATTGACTTTAAATTCAAACAAACCTGAAAATACTGAAAACCTTTTCAGTCTTTTATTGCTCTACCACAGGCATAAAGGCTCAGGAAGGATTTCTGCATTCTAAGGGAAAATAGGCAATACTTTATAATTTGAGATACTAAGTAATTGATACAAGTAGAAAACAGCAACTAAAACTTTTTTTTACTAGTTTCCTTTTCTTTTACAAGAGAATAATTATATTATTATACTACAAAAGCATGTAGACTTCATAATTTAAAAATTTAAATGTCAGATATACAATGGCATTTTTCTCCAATAATTCACAATTTTTACAATTTCTGGTATTTGGGGACAAATATTAAAATTTCCACGATCATTAAATATGAACTGAAAACATTCTTAATTTTATTACATTGGTGACATACCTCCCTTTTGCTATTTTATTTCTTAAATATACATTTTACCTATTTTTCACATAAATAGTTCTGGTTTGAAAATTTCTTAAATGAACTGTGAAGAGCCTTGAGGTTGTACAATTTTGCTAACCTTTTGCTAACCTTGATAACCTTGAACTGTAGGATGCCTACCCATGCTACTTCAAATATGTATCTAAACCTGTTTTGCTTTCATGAATATCTTAAGATGGACCTGCTTTGAGAACAAGATAACTCAAATTCTGCACTGTAGCATTTTTAGTATAAACCAACTGAATTACTGTTGATAAAATGAGGACAAAATCGTACTGATACTGAAACATTCCATGATATTTTCACTATATTGATCAATTATGTAATTACTGACAGAAATTACATGTTTATCTTCTACCTAAAAGTTAGTTGTGAGGTCTAAATATTTAGCAGGCAGTATTAGGAGGTAACTACATAAAATAATACTGTCATCATTTTTACATGTAGCAGCTAACATGTGGTTTGTCAATCTCTTAAAAACCTGTCCTTAGTAGTATGTGAGTTGCTAGCAAGTGAATTCCCTGAGCTAAAAAGACTATATGTAAAGGTCACTGCACATCTCCGAAGAAGTGAAACATAACAAAACAGGGTCCAGGAATCACAGATGCACTTCAGATCGATACCTTAATTGCAAGTAGCAGCCTTGATTATAAAAACCAAACTAAAAGTTGTAGAAAGAAGCACATTTTAGTCAATTGCATTTACTAAATTTTTCATGCGTTGGTCCTAACATTTTCCAACAAATATGTGAAAGATAGTAAAAGGGGAGAAGCTAGACTACATAGGCTTATTCCTTAGTTTCTGAGTAATCATTCCCCTGGAGTTAATGTTATTCTCTTAATATTTGGCAGTATCTTGTCTTTCTCAATTTCAACTAGTTTTTCATTACTAGTATTTTGGATATACACCACTTTCAACTCTACCTAGGCTTTGGGTCATCAATTTAAACTCGGCGTGATTAACTACAGAACAAATTACTGCAGAAAAAAACTCAAAATTGTATTTCAATGTTCAACAGGACACTACAGTGCAAAAATAAATTATCAAGTCATACTTACACTAACAACTAGGGCTAAAAATTTTTTTGGACACCAAGATGTGGCAATGTCATAATAATTCTATAGTGATGCATTTGATTATAACCATATGGAAGGGCATAAAAACTGAGAGAGGGAGTGGGCATATAGCCGAGCAGGTAAGACACCAATTAAGATGCCAGCATCTTGTATAAGTTATCTGGATTCAGTTTCTGACTCCAGTTCTGACTCCAGCCTCCCGCTCACTGCACATCCTGGGGAAGAGCAGTGATGGCTCAAGTAATCGGGTTCCTACTACCCATACAGGAGACCTGGATTGCACTGCTGGCTCTTGGCTTCCACCAAGCCCAGCCTTGGCCCATTGCAGTCGATCAGCAGACAGAAGTCAGCCTCTGTTTCTCAAATACATAGAAAAGAGGGGGGGTGGGAAAAGTTAAAAAAAAACTGTTTGAAAACTTCTCACGATGATATGCCCACTTCACAAAAAAACAAACTAACTACTTCCCACCAGATTTCCACCTTGTTTAAAATAATTTCAAGAAATTCTTATCAGTTCTCAGAATCAAACCTTTTATTCTTTATCAAAGGGAGAATCAAAACTGTTACTGTATTATCCATACCTGACTTCTAGAGACTACCCCTGTGGCCACAGAAACCAGTAAATACTAGCAGAAAGAAAGCCCATCTTCTGATGTTCACAAGCTCACATTCTAACTTGTACTACATTGAAGTATTTAATTGGGGGATAAAATTTACTTCTTGATATTTTTACTTTAATCCTGTAAGATTTGTCAGTTATTAACTAAACACACCAAGCCACAGGTGAAGAAAGTATTTGTTAGAGATGATTATATAATTTGGAAGCAGTCCATTTTTTTGCTCATTAAACATTGTTTTATCATATTTAAGTCCAAAAAAAAAAAAAGGAAAGAAAAATAAAAAATATTCCAATGGCTGAAAAGGCCAAAAATCATAGTGGTTAGTGAGTGATATTCTTAATGCACAGAAGCTGGCTATATTAAGTGACAAATATTATTTGGTAGTTGCAACTCTCACCTTATGCAAAACTAGTGCACAATGTAGAGATTCTAAATTTTCCTGCTATTTAGATACACAGATATTTAAAACTAAATTTCTAAACAGAAGAATGGAAATAAAATATTACAAAAGAAAACGTGGCAAAAGCTATTTGGAATAATGTATGTATATATCTTGCTCAGATGCTTTTGTAAAATGTCTGGATTCTCCAATCTTTCCTTTATTAAAAATGAAGTAGTTTGTTTAATATGAAGATACAGTTAGAGATACTTTCATAGAAAGAAGCAAAACCTCTCTTATCCGGAACAACATGTTTGTATCCTGTCTATATCCCTTATGAATCAACAGATAAAGATTTTTAAACACCTGATATACTTTCTTATAGAACTGCAAGCACTTCTGCAACTGTTACGTGTGCAAATAGAGATGGCCAGGCTTTGAATGCTCTAGGCAAGAGACTGTATTAACATACATTTTGTCTTTCATCCACTCAAATTCAACTTCATTTCGGCAAACAGAGGAGGAAGATGGGTTGAAATGTACAATTGAGAATACAGATTTGCAGAACAGGATAAAATAGTGCATTACCAATCTGATTGAACACTCTTTTCTTCAAGGAATATGCATGAAAGCTGCTTCTCAAGGACACTGGCACTAAAGATTTGCTGAAATACACTACCAAGCAAACGCCGTTAGGTTATGATGCAGGAAGATACGCATCCAAACCCAAGTGAAGCAAAGAATACCTTTTGGACGCTACTAAAGGAAGAAAACATTTTTGGCTCAAAGACAATTAGCATATACAGGCTTAAATACCATTGATCAAAACTGTAAAACTGTGTAACTTATCCATAAAGTTAAATTCTTATTTATATTTACTCTCTGTGAATCTGACAAACTCTGAAAATTAGAGATTAACTACTGCTACCATTATTTCTTTAATTTTCTACCACAATTTGCAATCCACTTTTCCGCAAGATTAAAAAAAAAAATTAGGTGATTCTTTACTAGGCCAGGATTCAACAACTAATGGTAACGTATTATCAGCAGAGCACACTACTGGTTGTATTGGCTCAGACAGCAACATAACTGAATCACACTATCATTCTAGAATAGACATTTTTCTTCAACTTTGCTCAAATTAGCAAATTGTATCGTTACACTCCATTTTTAAGATATTTTTTGCCAAGAATACTTATCCCTGTGAATGTGTTCACATTCATGGAAATGTCAGAATCTGTTTAATGAAGCATTTTATGTTTTTTAAGATACAATTTAGTTCAACCTTCAGATTTACCTAAATCTTTTGACACATTAATAAATCTAGGAATTGTTATCTTGACAACATCAACATTAGCAAAATCTCACTTCCTCCCTAGTTCTGGCCTTTTCAGAAATCAAGCAAATTCAGTAAGACAATTTTCATGTTTGAAACATTAAAACTTTCATGGAATTAAAATGACAAAGAACTTCCAATTAACTACATACATATATGGAGGAAACTCATCTCAGCAGATCTAATAACTAGCTTATAGGAACTCAGAGCCAGCCTGGGCAGCAGAATATTAAAAGCTATTGCCAATCACACACTGCTATCATGCACTGAATAACAAGATATAATCTCTGAATTACATACATACAAGATTTTTAATGACTAATCAAGTTATGTGGCCCAGCCAACAAATATTACATATTCACAATAAACACTCTGCTTTATCAGCCTCTAACTAAATCAAGAGTGATCCATTGGCTCAGTTGTGTTAGCCATCTCAGCATCTTGACTATCCATCTCTTCAGGTTCTTCCACAGAATTTCCCTTTTGTGTTTCTGACCTTGTGGCAAGCTCTGCTCCCAATGTATCTGCCACACAGCTTTCAGTTGTTTCTGTATTCAAATTTTCAGTGCCACCAGTTAAAGAAAAAGACTCAGTCATGCCAGTATGAAGATTCCCAGAACTCCCAACTTCTTTTTGAGGAAGATCAGATGGTAACTGCTCTGTACTTTGATCTCGTAAGTGTTTGTCCATTGAAGCTTGGATAGAAGAAACCATTTCCTGCAATTTTTTTCGCTGGGCCTCAACCAATTCAGGATCCAGCTTCCTGCCATCTCTGGATGTGACTACCCCAGGTGCCATTCGAACCAGCTCACTGCTACCAGAAACAGACGTGAATGCAGGAGGCTCTGTTTTGGTGGAACTATGACCAAAGTCTGTCCCTGTGTTATGCTTTATTTCTCTAACTCTTGGATCAAGGTGTGGGTTACTGGATGCAGTTCCTAGAGAATGCCCTTTTCCCTGAAAGGCAGTTACATTATGAAGTTGTTCAGATTTCTTTTTCACTACGCCACCACTACCTAGTTTTAACAGCCCATGTGAGGGACTTGATTCTCTGCTTCTTGTAGTAGTTTCGGCTCGAACCTGACTTACAGCCTCTTTAACTAAATCTTCAACATCAGGGCCAATGGGGAAATGTCCTGCAGCATCCACACACAACTCCAGTCTATCTTCAGAAGCATTATAGACAAAGGTTTTGCCAGGTAGATGTGGGAAAGTACAATGCTTGCCATCAGCCATACCTAAAGGGGAAACAAATAATTAATATATTAAAATCTTCCTTATAGTATCAAACTAAAAATACAGTAAAGATAATTATACCTGCAACACAATTTTCTATACTAACTTATCAATAATAACTTCAAATTTTTATTATAAAAAGGTTACTGAATTGTAAAAAATCATAACCACAGACTTTAAAGTAGCTCCCCCAGGCATCTATCTTTCTTCCTTTCTTTCTTTCTTTCTTTTTTTATACAAAATTCCATATTATAATAGCACAGTTAGAAAAGGGGCTTGCAACAAACAGCCGAGCTGTAAGAAAAACACAATGAGGCCAGTGTTGTGGCATAGTGGTTTAAATTGCTGCCAGTGATGCCAGTATCCAGCACAAACTGCTTCCAGTAAGGCTGCTTTACTTCATTCCAGCTCCTATTAATGTTTCTGAGAAAGCACTGGAAGTACCTGGGCCCCTGCCAGGCACCAGCAGACAAATGACAGACTCAGATGCAGTTTCTGGCTCCTGGCTTCAGCTTGACCCAGCACTGGCTGACCAGGCCATGCGGGCAGTGAGCCAGCAGACAGAAGACTTCTCACTCTGTCGTCTTCTTTCCCTCCCTGCTTCCCTCCCTAACTCTCTTTCCCTTTGTACTGCTGCCTTTCAATCAATCAATACATCCTTTAAAAAGTGCAATGTAAACTAAGATCCCAAAACATACTTTTTATCTGCTACAATTCCAATTATAATTTTGAACAATTACAATGGCAGGTAAATGTTAATAAAAATCCAAGTAGTGGCCCAGTGTGGTGGTCTAGTGGCTAAAGTCCTCTCCTTGAACATGACAGGATCCTATATGGGCGCTGACTCTAATCCTGGCAGCCCTGCTTCCCATCCAGCTCCCTGCTTGTAGCCTTGGGATCCTGCACCTGCGTGGGAGACCCAGAAGAGCTCCTGGGTCCTGGCTTCAGATCGGCTCATCTTTGGCCATTGAGGTCACTTGGGGGGTGAATCATCGGACAGAAGATCTTTCTGTCTGTCTCTCCTCCTCTATATATCTGATTTTGCAATAAAAAAAAATCTAAAAAAAAATCCAACTAGAATTTCCTCAACACATTTTCAATAGAGATGGCTGAGAAAAAAAAAGAAATTAAAGGCAGAAATAGTCTTAAATAGAACTTTTTCAGGTACACCTTGCAGTCAGTTCCTGCCTACCAATTTCGTTTCTCAGAGATTTGTAGACTACAATTCAGCAAACAAAAATAGTAAAGAACAGAATTTTATAAGGCTAGGAATACTCAAAGTTTTAAAAAAAAATCTGTTTCAATAAATGAAATGACTGGGCCTTACAATATGCCAGGAACTAAAGCAAACTGTAAAGGTTCAAAAATAAAATATAATAATTCTTACAAGACCTATATACAGGCAATTGCAATACAACAGCCTACCTTTAAAAATGGCTTGATTATGTTATGTCTGAATTATTTTAGGATTAAATGAGGAAATATACAAAGCACATACCAACTTGCCTAATATTTAAATCAGACAGTCACTATATTTTAATTTTTCTAATAATTGAAAAAAGGTTTTATAACTATTCCAAGGCTGCTATTGGGACATGCCTCCTTGGTTATCCCTGGAAAGTAGGTTCCACAGACGCTCATCATAGTATCATTCATAATGGAATATTGAAAACAATTTAAACTTTCAGCAAGAAGAGAAAGTAAGCTATGACCTATCTACCTGATGGAATATTTTATTACCTCCTCTAATATAATTTATATAGGCCTTTGAAGTTTAAGAATTAAGTTACATTTCAACCCTTGTGTCACATACCAATAATTCTACCACTTACACTCCAAAAACATGTTTTTTATGGCACAGCACAATTGCTCAATTGGCTAATCCTCCACTTCCAAATGCCAGGATCCCAAATGGGCACTGGTTCATGTCCTGGCTGTTCCACTTCCTATTCAGCTCCAGGCTTGTAGTCTGGGAAGAGCAGAAGGACGGCCCAAAGCCTTGGGACCCTGCACACACATAGAGGACCTGCAAGAAAGTCCTGGCTCCTGGTTTTAGACCAGCTCAACTCTGGCCATTGCAGCCATTTGGGGAGTGAATGAGCAGATGGAAGATCTTTCTTTTCTCTGTAAATCTGCCTTTCCAATAAAGATAAATAAATCTTTTTTAAAAAATGTATTTTATCATTTATGACTACATCTTTCCTTGTATAATAAAACCAGAAACTATCCAACCAAGACTCCATTAGCAGAACAATAAATGAATTATGTTGAACTGATACAATAAATTAATATGCAGCAGTGAAATGAACTATAATTGAACCCATCAACACGGATGAAACTGAAAAATCTGCACAAAAACAGCAAGTCAGGCAAAAACTTATGAAACATAAATACATTTTATGAAGTTTAAACACAAAGCTGAACATCATATGACTAAAGGATATCTTTCCAAGTATTAAAGCTGCCATTTATTATGGCCTTTACCTCAGTACACAGACCTGCAAAAAACCTTACTGCATTTTAATTTATATATTAATTTAAAAACACTATTCCACATACAGAAAATAGGAATTCTAAAATTCAGCTCAGTTATAACAGGCAGCATTTCTAACAAAATGTAGATAAAGTCACCTATTGCATAGGGTAGATTTTAATGAAGACAACTATATTGTACTGTTACTGAAAGGTACAGAGGATGAGTAGGACTTGATGTCTTGATTCTCTGACCAAACAATAATAATGACTTACTACATGACTCTATGGTAAAAATAAAACAATCTACCACAAATATGACAGGAAATTGCATTTTATGAGGTAAAACAACTTCTGAGGACAAATCACTTCAAATGTTGGTATACTAGCCAGAAGAAAGCAAATAATATTGTTAATAATTGTAAAAACATGCAATATGTACTTACTAAGTACCAGCACCTGTTAATGGATTTATGCACATCACAATTATCCTGAAATTACTGAACATTTTACAAACAAAGAAACTATGACTAAGATGTGCGACAGTGGAGTAACAGAGCCTGAATGTGGTATCAAAATCCTCCAACTTTAGAGATCTAAACCATCTCCAAATACATGTCTATACTAATCACACTTAACCTTTTTTTAAAACATTTGATTGATACAAGCACGTGGATTACATTCATATAATTCATTCACTTTAACTGTATGATGTAACACTTTTTAGTAGAGTTGTGCACTACACTTCTAGGAAGTTTTCATCACCTCAAGGGAAACCCTAAACCTTAGTAGTCTTTCCCATTTCCTCCTTTCTCATCCCTGATCCTTTCGAACTACCAATATATTCTTTTTTTAACATTAGATTTTTTTTCTTTTATCTATTCCAAAGACAGAGTGAGTGAGAGAGAGAAAATCCATCTGCTGGTTCACTCCCTAAATGGTTGCAGTGACGGGGATTGGGAAGTCAGGAACCAGCAGCTTCTTCTAGGTGTCCCGCATGGGTGCAGGAGCACAAGCTTTTGGGTCATCCTTCACTGCTTTGCCAGGTACATTAGCCAGAACCTGGATAGGAAGTAGAGCAGTAGGACTTGAACCAGTGCCCATATGAGATATCAGTGCTGCAAGGGGCAGCTTAAGCATGGCACAGACCCCATTTTCTGTCTCTTCAGTTATACACATTTTAGACATCTCATTATGTGATCTTTCAAGACTGTTATAATGTTCTCATGGTTTATCATGAGGTACTGTCTACCAGTTCTTTGCTCCTTTTCCTTGCCCAGTAATATTCCATCATGTGGTTATATCACATTTTCTTTACTCAGTAATCAATTGACTCGACAGGTAGGTTGCTTCTATTATTAAATTATTATGCATAATGCCGATGTTATGTTTTCCTTCCTTTTTGATGTATAGTTAAGCATGAAATTGTAGGGTCAAACAATAGCATTTTGAGGATAAATCAGACTATTTTTCCCAATGACTGAGTCATTTTACATTCCCAACAGTTTATATGAGGATTTCAGTTTCTTTACATCCTTGCTAACAAGTTGTCATTTTAATTACAACCATGTTAGCAGGTGTAAAGCACTATCTTATAGTTTGGTTTGCATTTTCCTAATGACTAAAACTGTTGAGCATCTTTTCAGGTGCTTATTGATAATTTACATATGTTCTCTAGAGAAATGCCTATTCACAACCTTCAAACAGTTTTTAATTGGGTTATGCTTTCTAAAAGATTTATTTATTTTTACTGGAAAGTTAGGTATATGAAGAGAAACAGTGAGAAAGATCCTCCATCTGCTGGTTTATTCTCCAAGTGGCCACAATGGCCAGAGCTAAGCTGATCTGAATCCAGGAGCCAGGAGCTTCCTCTGGATTTCCCACACGGGTGCAGTGTCCTAAGGTTTTGGGCCGTCCTCTACTGCTTTCCCAGGCCACAGCAGGGAGCTGGAAGGGAAGTGGAGTAGCTGGGATATGAACAAGTGCCTATGTGGGATCATGGAGATGCTAGGGGAGGACTTTAGCCACTAGGCTACTGCATCAGGGATAGGGAGCTACGCTTTTTTTTTTTTTTTTTTAATATTTCTTATTACAAAGTCAGATATACAGAGAGGAGGAGAGACAGAAAAAAAGATCTTCCGTCTGATGATTCACTCCCCAAGTGACTGCAATGGCCAGAGCTGCGCCGATTCGAAGCCAGGATCCAGGAACCTCTTCTGGGTCTCCCACGCGGGTGAAGGGTCCCAAAGCTTTGGGTCATCCTCGACTGCTTTCCCAGGCCACAAGCAGGGAACTGGATGGGAAGTGGAGCTGCCAGGATTAGAACTGGTGCCCATATGGGATCCCAGTGCATGCAAGGTGAGGACTTTAGCCACTAGGCCACGCCGCCGGGCCCGGGAGCTATGCTTTTTAAGTCAGAAGAGTTCTCTGAAAATCCCAGATAAAAAATCCTTTATTGAATATGTGGTTTGTGAAAATTTTCCATTTGGTGGTTTTTTTTTTATCTTTCTTTGTTCTTTTGCAGCACAAACGTTTTATTATTTCTCTACTGTTTTCTTTTGTTGCCTGTTCCAACATAAACCAAGATCAAGATTTATGCCTATTTTCTTCTAAGAGTTTTTTTCAGCTCTTCCATTTGGTTTTTTTTTTTTTTTTTTAATCTATTTCGAGTTAATTTTGCTTATGGTAGGAGGAAGAGGTCAAACTTCATTCTTTTAAAAGACATGTGACTGGGCTCCGTACGATTGGCTAAAGTCCTCACCTTGCACATGTTGGGATCCCATATTGGCACTGGTTCTAATTTTGGCAGATCCACTTCCCATCCAGCTCTCTGCTTGTGGCCTGGGAAAGCAGTTGAGGACAGCCCAAAGCCTTGGGACACTGGAGCTGTGTGGGAGAACATGAGGAAGCTCCTGGCTCCGGGCTTTAGTCGGCTCATCTCTGGCCACTGCAGCCACTTGGGGAGTGAATCAGTGGATGCAGGATCTTTCTCTTGGTCTCTGCTCCTCTCTGTATATCTGACTTTCCAATAAGAATAAATAAATCTTAAAAAAAAAAAAAAAAAGACATTTGATTGTCTCAGTACCATTTGTGACTAGTTTTTTCTCCCATAGGATGTTCTCAAGCACCACAGCTAATATTAAAAAAGGTATTCCAGGGACCAGTTCCAAGGCATAGTAGGCTAGGTCTCTGACTGTGGTGCTCCCCTTCTCATCCAGCTCACTGCTTATGGTCTGGGAAAACAGCAGATGATGGCTCAAGTCCTTGGGACCCTGTGGAAGACCTGGAGGACGCTCCAGGCTCCTGAGTTTGGATTAGCTCACTCCAGCAATTGCAGTCATTTGGGGACTGAAGTAGCAGATAGAAGATCTCTATCTCACCTACTCTCTACATCTTCTTTGTAAATAAAATAAATCTGTAATGAAACAGAAGTATAAAACTATTTCTCAATTAATCAAGATATCCATCCCTACTACCATCCCCTTACCAAATGTAAAAAACGAAAAGAAAAGAAAAAGCCCTAAGGGAAGTTATTTCCAGCTGCATAGAAGATAGTATACATTCGTCCAAATGATTAATATCCCATAATCAATCTTAAATAAACATTAACATTTAAAAACCATCAAATTGGAATCAAAATAGTTCAGAAAGTGAAAGATAAAAAGTTTAAAAGGAATTTTTAACATTATGCTTAGAAATTTGTATTTTCAAATGGCTATACTGGAAAATATGAATTTATAATCAATAATCAATAATAAACTTCTACTTTGAAAAAACAGGAGAATAAAAAATAAGAAAACAGAAAAATAAAACTGAAATAAAAAAAATAACAGGGAACAATCTTTGAATCCAAAAGCCGTTTCTTAGAAAAGATCAATAAAATGGATAAACCATTAGTCACAATAGACAGAAAGGAAAAATGGGTGTGGGAGGCACAAATTTCCAATAGCAGAAATGAAAGAGCTAAAAACACTGAAAGGGAAAGAAAAGAATAATACAAATAACTTTATGCCAATAATTCGCTAACTTGGCTGACAGGGACAGATTTTTCGAAAGATAAAACAAACTTAGCAAGAGGCAACCTTTATTAACTGTATTATAGAAATTAAATCCATCATCAAAAACTTTTCAGCAAAGGAAACCTCAAATGCAGATGGATACACTGATGAATATTATCAAATGGCTAGCAGCAGAAAATAACAGGAAGAAACACTTCCAAACTCTGTTATACGAAGCCAACATTACCCTGATGACATAGTCATTACAAGAAAACTGCAGGCCATTATCCTCAGAAAGGAATTCACGAAAATGACTCAACAAGGAGAAGCCAGCATGCAAAACTGGCCAACATTTAAAAATACAAAAATTACATGGAATATCTTGATAGAAGTAGGAAAAGGGTACTGCACAAATTCACATTACTGACTATACAAATTCTTAGCAAATCTTAGAATGCAATGGCTTTAAACTTACCTAGGAAATATCTGAAAAACCTACAGATTGAATACATTCCCCCAAGGTAAGCAACAAGGCAAAAAATTCCCACTCTCACCACTCCTATTCAACACTGAAGTGAAAATGAAAAAACAAAAAACAAAAAAACAAAAACATATGGGCATATAAAACTTTAGGGAAGAATAAAACTTATTTGTAAAACATACGATGACCTACATAACCATTCCCAAATAATCAACCTAGATTTGTTGCCTGCTAGAACCAAAATTTAACTTTAGCAAGGTCACAGGGTACAAGGTCAATGTATAAAAATTGATTTTATTCTGTATACTAGTGACAAACACTAAGAAATAGGAATTAAAAAAAATTTGTACGATAGCATCTGAAAGATGGCAAAATTAGGTACACAATACAGTAAAACAAGATCTGAGTGTTGAAAATTGAAGTTCTGATGATAGAAATGTAAAACTTAAACAAAAATTGCAACATTTTCATCAATCAAAAGACTCAATGCCATCAAGAAATCAATTATCATCAACTTGATCAACATATTTAATGTAATCAAACAAAAGCTTCACCAGACTTCTTTGTATGGACATTAACAAGATGGTTCTGAAATTTACATGGGTAAACAAAAAGTCTAAAATACTCAATATAATTTTGGAAAAGAATAAAGACAGAAGATTGACATGAATTCTGATTTCAAGAATTACTAAAAGATGAAATAATCAAGATATAGGACTGTCCAAAGGAGAAACATATAGAACAACATAAAAACAGATTTTAGAACTAGAAAAAGAACCTACCAAGGTATATTCTGCATAGCTCACTCATTTTGAGTGTATAATTCACAATCAATGGATTTCTGACAGCAGTATCAAAGTTTTTGAAGTATCAAAGTAATTCAACAGATCAAGTACAGCCTTTTCAACAAATGGTGCTGGAACTGAATATCCATACATAGAAGAGTCAATTTTAACCCACCACTGTAAACCATGAACATGAAATGTATCATAAATTTCAATATAAAACCTAAAACTATAAAGCTTCTAGAAAGGAAAAAAAATATTTTTGACCCTAGATTAGGCAAATATTTCTTAGGAGACAAAAAGCATGAACCATCAAAAAAAAAGTTACATTGGACGGCACCAAAACTTCAGAAATCTCTAAAAAAACAAGTTATTAACCGAGAAAAATATTTGCAAAACTTCTATTTGATAAACAATAGAATATATAAATAACTTTCCAAATTCACAACATTTAAAAAAAATCAAGCCAATTTTAAAATGGACAACAACAAAAAAAAATACAAAATAAATACACACAGTCGCTGCACATTACTAGTTATCAGGGAAATGGAAATTAAAACCACTGTGAGATGGTGTTATAACCTTTCAATGCTTTTTAGAAACAAAAACTGATACTATCAAATGCTTTCAAGGACACAAAACAACTGGATCTATCAGACACCCCTAGCAGTAACATAAAATTATAAAATGGCTTAGGAGTTTCTTATAAAGAAAAGTAACCCAGATATTTTATAACAGAATATCATATGAACTTTATAAGTCTTACAAAAACTGGATGACCCAATAGTTCCACTCCTACATATTTACCAAGGAAAAGTAAAGACGTATGTTTGTGATGGATTTATTCAAACAGCTAAAAACTGAAAATGGACAATGTCCTTTAATTAGACATGGATTATTCTTAAAATGTGAGAAATCTATACAACAGAATCTATTCTGCACTTAAAAAGGGGGAAATTCCCAATAGGGTTAACAAGGTAAATAAATTGCAAAATTATACCAATACCAAAACAGGCAATTTTTTTCTGTAAAGAGTAACATGGTAAATATTTTAGGTTTTTGTAGACCATAAGGTCTGTCACAACTATTCTACTCTATCACTACAATATGAAAGCAGCCAAAAACAATAAATAAACAATAAAACTTTATAAACAACAAGCAACAGATCTGATACGGCCCACAGGCCTCAGTTTGCGAACTCCAGTCCTTGACCAATGAAGCCAGAGACAAAAGGTTATACTATACGATTCCATTTATGTGGCACTATGAAAGAGGCAAATATAGACAGATTCTGCGGAAATACAATCTTTCAACTTCCTATTTGTTGCACTCTTCTTTTAGAGGATAATGAAGTCTTTGACTATAACACAAATTAAAAACATGTTATCTGAAAAATAACCAAAACACACACAAACACAGAAACAGAAAAGTGGCTGCCAGGGCCTGGGAGGAAGTGCCTAGGCAGAATGATTACAAAGGGGAACAAGGAAAGTTTTTGGAGTGATGAACTTTTAAAGACATATATTTGGAAGGTAGAGTGTCAAGAGAGAGACAGATCTCCATGCACTGGTTCACTTCCCAATGGCTGCAACGACCAGAGCAGGGTAAGGGTCAAGTCAGGAGCCAGAATTCCACCTGTGTTATCCATACATGTGCTGGTCCAAGCAAATCAGGAAACGGAATTGGAAGTACAGTTGCCAGGATGTGAATTACCACTCTGATGCAGAATGCTGTCATCCTAACAAAAGGCTGGACTGTGCCGCGCCACAACACCTTTTCCTGAGACCACTGTGAAACAGCTCAGTTGATTCCCTTCCCCGCCCCAGCCCTCTCCATCCTAACTGAAGGCCCACATGGATCTGCAACTGTTGCAATAAATATTAAAATAAGGGGAAAAAGCACAGTTGTGTAAAGGATGGAGATGTACTAAAAATTGTTAAAACTGAATGGTGGGAAATGGGGGTTAGTTATACTACTCTTGCTATCCGAGTACATGACTGAACATTTCTGTAACAGCCAAATTGAGTGAGTGCTTTTGATTTTGTTTTGTTCCTACTGTAAAGTCATATCTGAAGAGAGAAGGAGAGACAGAAAGATCTTCCATCTGCTGGTTCTCTCCCAAATGGCCACAACACTGAAGCTGAGTCAATTCAAAGCCAGGAGCCTCTTCCAAGTCTCTCATACAGATGCAGGGTCCCAATGCAATAGGCCATCCTCTGCTGTTTCCCAACCCACAAGCAGGGAGCTAGATTGAAGTGGAGTAGCCAGGACACAAACCAGATCCATATGGGATGCCAGCACTTGGAGGTGGAAGATTAGCCAGTTGAGCTAATGTGCTGGCCCCTGAGTGAGTGTTTTTAAAGTCTTATTTGTTTTTAAAGGGAGAAAGACAGAGACTGGTTCACTCTTCAAATGCTCTTAACAACCAATGCCGAGCTAGGTCAAAACCAGGAGTCCTGAACTCCATCAGTCTCCCAGGTGAGTGGCAAGGACCCAATAACTGAACCATTATCGGCGGCCTCCCAAGGTGTGCATCAGCAGGAAGCTGGATGGGAAGCAGAGACAGGATTTCAACCAATAGTAAGGGATGTGGATATCCCAAGTGGCATTTAGCCACTCTATAAAATGCCTTCCCAACATAGTGCCTTTAAGAAGAAAAAAAGTGTGAGAAAGAGATAAAAATCACAAAATAGAGACTGTTCAACTTAAAGAGTCAACCAAGATAGGTGAGATAATGAGGTGAGCCAGAGTGGTAGGTAAGTGGGCCAGATTCAATTGTATCAAATCTCTAAATAGACATATATGGCATTACAGAACCTGGCAACTTCTCCCTTAAGGTCAATAACTTAAGATTTTAAAACTCTGAAGACAGTTACTTACACACAAGTAAATTTATCTTTATGAATAATGCACACAATGTAAAACAAGTTATTTCCTAAATCCACCAAAGTAATGGGGTTTATACTAATCTGAGCAAAACCCAATAAAACTATGATCTAGTTCTGGAAAAGTGACTAATTTTATAGCCAAATCTTCTAATTTCAAAATTTGTCTTTGATCAATTTTAATTAGGCAGATAGAACATAAACCCAATTTCGGCTTTCAAAATATTTTTAAGAATACTACCTAAACTTTCTAAATCTTATAGTTAGTTGAAAATTGTTATCTAAGAATAAAATCAGAAATTAACTATACCCATGGTTTTCTTCATAATATTGTAGAAGACACCACCTGGCTGAAACATGTGTGGAAGTCCTTTTGCATAGGACCATATATCTTCTCCTGCAAAACACAAACAGATACAGTATTAACAACAAAGTGTTGCATCCAGGGCTGCTTTAATACAGGTTATCCTAGAGCAGAGAATGCAAGGTATAACTCCCAAATAAGCGAAACTTCCTAATAGAGTGTAGAGAGGCACAGGACTGTGGCACACTAGAAAACACTCAGAAAACATAAAGTAGCAGCCAGTCCAAGTGGTGTAATGGAACAGTGTAGCCCCAATGTTTCAAGACACTGTGGCTTTTCAAGACAACCTAGAAAATCAAATTTTTAATATGAATTCTCTCTTTTTTAATTTGTAGAACTCATTGAAAAGTGTCTTTAAGCCAACACCATCCCAGAACAATGGAGACTACTCAAATAACATCCTAATTACATTCTTCCCTTCTTCAAGGTCCCTGGGATGAAATCAACAGACCACTGCTATCCCCTGGCAGTGATGTGACCTGGCAGCAAAGAGGGGTACAAAATGTCCCCTCAACGCACATGGACACAGGAGGGACAGCGGGGTCTTTTCCCTAATCCACCGCCTTCCCCTCTCCGGCCCTATCTCTTCTCCTCCCACCCAGAGGCCTGTAGGCATCTGCAATCCCTTCACCTATCTAACAAACACTTAAAAAACAATTGAAATTAAAAAAAATGAAAATAACTTTTTAAAACTGTATGACTAATACTGGGCATATTATACCAAATATGTCTGAAGACTCAACTGAGTTCAAAGAAAACTGTTTGCAAATCATGGTCACAACAGAAAAAACTGTAAAAAGCGATTTTTGAAGGTAGAAATAAAATATATAAAATTATATAATAAAAATTATATCTTTAGCGTGTGGTATGGTAGCTTAGCGGCTAAAGTCTTTGCCTTGTGTGTGCCGGGATCCTATGTTCATGTCCTGGTTACTCCACTTCCCATCTAGCTCCCTGCTTGTATCCTGGGAAAGCAGCAGAGGGTGGTCCAAAGCCTTTGCACCTTGCTCCTGCATGGGGGGTCTGGAAGAAGCCCCTGGCTTCGGAAAGGCTCAGCTTTAGCCGTTTCGACCATCTGAGAGAGAACCAGCAGATGGAAGATCATTCTGTCTCTCCTTCTCTCTTCAAATCTGACTTTCCAATAGAATAAATAAATCTTTAAAAGTAAGATAAGAAAGTATAAAAAAGAAAAAAAAGTCTTCGCTTTTATGTTGAAAACCAAGTAAAAGTTAAGCAGAATGAGGTTAGGCTGAACGTTAAGTAAGCTATGCAAAAAAAAAAAAAAAAGTAATTCATGCTCTCTTTCTAACTTTAAAAACAGAAATACAGAAGAAAAATTATTTGAAGAAATTCAGAATAACCCCTAAAGAAGACCACAAGACATGCACAAACCACTATTTCACAAAAACTAATCAAAAACCTCATTTGACAGTGCCTCATTTGACATTTAATATGAAGCTGCACAGAAAAAATAATCAGTGTTGAAAAGGTCAAGGAATGAAAAAACATAAAAGTTACTTTGGGATTGTAAGATATGGTTGTTTTTAATGTGCCTTTATACTTTCATTATTTTCTATTCTATTAACCTTATGTTCCACTTTTTATACTCAGAAAATTTCTCAATTTATATAAAGAATGATTCACTTTTGTCTTTCTAGAGTATCACATGGCAGTGACTGATGACACTGATTAATTACTTGCTACCTGAAATCCCCCCAAGACTCTCCCTTGCCATAATCAGAAACAGATATATGAATTAATGTTGTAGTTCGTTAAACTTGTTTTCAGAGTAAGTTGAAAGTATACAAATTTGGGCTCGATGCAGTAGCCTAGCGGCTAAAGTCCTCACCTTGCATATGCCGGGATCCCATACAGGCACTGGTTCTAATCCCTGCAGCCCAGCTTCCCACCCAGCTCCCTGTTTGTGGCCTGGGAAAGCAGTCGAGGATGGTCCAAAGCCTTGGGACCCTTCACCCATGAGGCTCCTGGCTTCTGGCTTCAGATCAGCTCATCTCCAGCCGTTGTGGCTGCCTGGGGAGTGAATCAATGGATGGAAGATTTTTCTCTCCTCCTCTCTTCCTCTCTGTATATCTGACTTTCCAATTAAAATAAAATAAATCTTTAAAAAAAAACTTCTGCGTGTCAACCCTTAAATATAGCCATTTGGGTACACTGCATCATTATTAAGCAAAGTATATATATAAATAAATGCTTTGGGTGTTTGAAGCTTCAAGTGGTAGGCTTTTCAAATCTGTGTACTTTTTTTTTTTTTTAAGATTTATTTATTTTTACTGAATAGTCAGATATACAGAGAGGAGGAGAGACAGAGAGGAAGATCTTCTGTCTGATGATTCACTCCCCAAGTGACCGCAACAGCCAGTGCTATGCTGATCTGAAGCCAGGGTCCAGGGACTTCTTCCAGGTCTCCCACACGCGGGTGCAGGGTCCCAATACATTGGGCTGTCCTCGACTGTTTTCCCAGGCCACAAGCAGGGAGCTGGATGGGAAGTGGAGCTGCCGGGATTAGAACCGGCACCCATATGGGATCCCAGCACACTCAAGGTAAGGACTTTAGCCACTAGGCCACGCCACCAGGCCCAACACACAGAAGTTTAATTAAAAATCTTCATTATTCACAAAGCCTCCAAATATAGAAATACAATAAATCCTGGTAAAAGCTCTGCCTGCTTAACATCATTAAACTTCAATTGGGTAAATAGTTTCTATAGTGATAGTCTTTCATTTCGTTGTTATATGTTATGCTTTAGGTACTTCTTTCCCGAAATGCCCTGAGATACCACTTTATACAACTCTTACTAAAAAACAGCATGTTAGCATTTAACTCCTTCTGTAAGAATCTGAACAGTTGCCAAAATGCTAAACGTCTGAGAAATGACCACATATATACTAGTAAGAAAAATATTCTTAGTGCCTTTCGTTCTTTCACCATTCCTTACTGCAGTGTTACTCAACCTTGCTTTCATCATCACCAGCTAAGGACTGTTCTTGTTCGCTGTTTGAGCAGACTGACAGAGTCAGAGAACTGAAACCTTCGTGTGCTGGCTCACCCCCCAGATGGCTGCAACAGCCAGGGCTGGGTCAGGCTCAAGTGAGAAGGCAGGAACTACATCGGGCCTCCCACAGGAACGGTGAGTTTCTGAGCCGTCACTTCGCTGCTCCCGAGGTGCAGGAGCAGAGAGCTGTATTAGAAGCAGAGCAGCTGTGAGTCAAACTAGCACACTGAGATGTGGCCATCCTAACAGATTATTCTATTGCACCACGAAGCCTGCTCCAATAAGGAGCATTTTTAGACATTCTTTAACCTGCTTCATCTTCCCTTACGTTTGTTTTTTGCTGTTGCTTTTTTAAAGATTTGTTTACTTTTATTGGAAAGGCAGATTACAGACAGAAGGAGAGACTAGTCTTTCATGCACTGGTTTACTCCCCAAATGATTACAATTCCCACATGTGTGAGGGTCCCACGGCACTGAGCCGTCCTCTGCTGCTTTCCCAGGCTGGAAGCAGGGAGCTGGACAGGAAATGGAGCAGCCGGGTTTGGAGGTGGATTAGCCAGTTGAGCCAACGTGCTGGTGCCCTTCCCTGATAATTGAATTTCTGATATACTGTATTATCTTTTTTGTGCACTAAACATATTGTAGAACTTTACAATTTATTTGGAGGCTGGCATCCCACATGGGCATCATATCACATATGGGCACTGGTTCAAGTTCTACTTCTGATCCAGTTCCCTGTTAACAGCCTAGGAAAGGCAGCAAAAGATGGCCCAAGACCTTGGGTCCCTGCCACCCTCAAGGGAGACCTGGAGGAATCTCCTGGCTCTCAACTTCAACCTGGCCCACCCCAAATGTGAAATCTGGGGAGTGAATCAGTGGGTGGAAGATCTCTCTCTCTCTTCCCCATCTCTCTGTAACTTTGAAGTAAATACATAAATTCAAAAAAAGATTTTAAAAAAGATTTTTAAAGAAGATTTATTTATTTGAGAGCAAAAACAGAGAGACAGGCAGAGAATTATCTTCCTTTCACGGGTTCACTCCCCAAATGGCCAGAGCAACTGGGACAGAATCAGGCTGAAGCCAGGAGCCCAGAACTCCAGCCAGCTCTTCCACATGGATGGCAGGAAAGGGCTCTTGTACTTGGGCTATCCTCTCCTGTTTTTCCAGGCACATCAGCAGGAGCTAGATTAGAAGAGCAGCAGATACTAGAACCAGTATTCCCACATAGGAAGCCGGTGATATCACAAGTGGTGGCTTAATCCACTGAACTACAATATTGTTCACTACTGGTCTACAAACCACTAGGACGTGATCCTTAGGACTCCACTGCAAAGATCTCATCCAAATGGACCATCAACTGAACACACTGTAATCGGACTAAGTTCCTGCCCTCAGAGTGCCACTAACACAAGACTTCAGGGAATAAACTGAAATTTAAACCATAGAAGGGAAGGAGAGTTTAAAAAAAAAAAAACTGATTCTATTTAACGTGTATAAGGCATATAACAGAAGGAGCCATGAATGGACATTTCTTCCTCTCTGTCACTCTACCTTTCAAATCAATCAATCAATCTTTAAGAGAGACACATGTCACACAGATACCAAGTGTGTCCCGACTCTTGACATGTGATGCCCTGTGGATTCTGCCAGCAAAAACCCCATCACCAGAGGCCAAACCAGTTAGGCCCACCCAGTCAGACAGTGAGCCTCCGGAAATATGAGCCAAATAAAATGCTTTTCTTTATAGTAAATTAGCCTGTTTGGGGTATTTTGTTAAAATAATGAAAAACTGTCACACCTTCCCCCAAACCAATTTCCACTCCCTTTAGGGCAGCATGGTTCCACTGCTTTTATTGCCTTCGGAAAGGATAAATACTATCTAAGCCTTAATTACCTACCTAGCTAAGTACAGTACTTTGCAGAGCTTTGTCATTTATCAAAACTAAGCTCAAAAGCCAAGGAAACAAACTAAAAGAGCTTAAATAACTCTCTGAAGATCACACAGCTACCAAGCAGCAGACAATCCTGTTTATCTTTCCAAAGCTTACATTCTTTCCTGTATTTAACTTCTACTAGAGATCAGATTGCTATGTAGAGGGCCCAGCGCAGTAGCCTAGTGGCTAAATTCTTGCCTTGCATGCACCAGGGCGCTGGTTTGTATTCCAACTGCTCCACTTCCCATCCAGCTCCCTGCCTTGTGGCCTGGGAAAGCAGTTAGGACAGCCCAAAGCCTTGGGACCCTGCCCTCTTGTGGGAGATCAGGAAGAAGCTCCTGGCTTCAGATTGGCTCAGCTCTGGCCATAGTGCCCTCTTGGGGAGTGAACCAGCAAACAGAAGATCTTTCTGTTTCTCCTTCTCTGTCAGTCTGACTTTCCAATAAAAATAAATAAATCTTTAAAAAATTATTATGGACATTTATGGCACTATCAGTGGCTTTGAGAAAAAAAATTACTTCCTTTAGTATATAAATACCTCTGCTGAAGTCATTTTCACTGGCAGCAGCAACAAGAAAAGGGGCTGGTGATCAGTAAGCAGCAGTTAGGACACTGTACAAGCCCCCTACCAGTCTAACTTGGCTCTCCTATGTGTTTTTCTCCATCTTCCCTGCTACTGATCTGATTCAAGCCTCATTCCTGGCTGGATTACTGTCACCTCAGGGATTTCTCAGGTATTGTACTCCCCAAATCCCTCCTCCATATAGTCTTCAGAGTTAAATCTTTCATGATTTTCTAAAGCCATGTGGATCCATATAGCAAAACTTCAGATTCATTTTCATGGCATACATGACACTGTTGACAACTGCTCCCCTGCCTGCCTCTCCCACCTTACATCATACCTTAACTTGATTTTTACAAAACAGCAGCACCAAACTGCTTTATTTCCCTAAAGACTTCTTGAATATACTTTGGAATTCAGTTCAGTCATGGACTTCCTGTAGTATTCTTTGGAGTGGTGGTTAGGTAAGTATCCTTCTTTGATGTACCTCTGTATGAGTACTACAGCCCCCAGCAGGCTGCAAGCTAATGTGGCTCATTTTTTGTTTCCGCTTCTACACTCTAGGTTTTCAGATTCGGAAAAAGGTCAGTGGCCCCCCTGACTTCCTAGTCATAAGGGCTAGCGCAGTGCTTAGCAGAGCAGCATTCTTAATCATGGCTGAATGAATATATAGGGTACTGTAACTGAAGTTTTCTGTTTAAAACAGTGCCTGAAAGTAATACAAAAAGCACTTAATTGAAACAGCATGGTAACATTCTTCAATGTTGCATAACACGAGGATCTCAAAAAGTTCATGAAAAACAGAATTAAAAGTGAGTTTATTCTGATACAAAAAATTCTTCTAAGTGCAGTTATGTGTATTACGAAAAAAACTATGCATGAAATTCAAAAGTTTTTGTTCCAAATAAGACACGCCTTTAATGTCGGTTTCCATAATTTTTTAAAGTATCATCATATATTTTCTCTTCAAGACTCTAATAAAAACAGAATCATAGAAAAAACAACAGAAAGAATTGTTTTTCTGCCATATCATTAGAAAGCAAATTCTGAGAATGGGAATAATCTAGCAAAGCTTCTAGTACACACGTTAATTTATATTTTTGTTAGTCTCCAATTTTATTTGGTAATTCAACTCTTTACAAAGGTTTATTTATAAATTTAAAAGTTAGAGTTAAAGATGATGAGCGGAGGGGAAGGGGAAAAATGTTCCATTTGCTGGTTCATTCCCACATATCTTGCAACAGCCTGGGCTGGGCCAAGTCAAAATCAGGAGCGAGGAACTGGCCCTGGTTATCCCACTTGGGTGTCAGGGGTCAACCACTTAGTCCCTCTCTTCTGCATCCCTACATGTACCGGCAGAGAACAGCTGGGACTTGAGCTGGAAAACACATGGGCTGTTCACATCATAGGCAGTGGCTTCACCCACTGGGCCATAACACTGGTCCCTATAATTCAACTTTTTTTCATGGTTCATCAGTAAAATATTTATATCCAAAATACTATATTTGTACCTAAATAAAGAAAAATCTGTTATTACACACACCTTGTCAACACCTTGTTTTCCACAAATCTTTTCTCCTCATGCTCTTCAATTCTATATGAACAGGGGTTATATATGGCAATGCTATCAGAGTCTTTCTTTTGGTATAGCCTATTTATAGGAAGTAACTTTTAATCATTAAATATGAAACACTTGAAGGAAATAATTTTTCTAACGAAATTAAACTGAATTTAAAAAGTCATCATTGGGCTCGGCAGTGTGGCCCAGTGGCTAAGGTCCTCGCCTTGATCCCATATGGCTGCTGGTTCTAATCCCGGCAGCTCCCTTCCTCTCTATCTCTCTTCCTCTCATTATATCTGACTTTGTAATAAAAATAAAATAAATCTTTAAAAAAAAAAGTCATCATTCCAGTTTTCTAACTTTAAATATGAAAAAGGCTATTTGAAGTTTTTACACTGCAATTTATAGAGGGTATGGGGGAGCAAGCTGAAAACTCTAACACTTACATGGCATATATCTTTAAAACCTCAAAACAAATACTTAAAACCAACTTGGAATGTACTTATCTATGGCCATAATATAACCTCAAAATATTTTAATCAAAACAACTCCATTTTTTTTTTTTTTTCAAAATAATCTGAGTAAGTTTCAAACCCAAAGAAGCAACATGGGACTGTCTCTACCAGAGAAAATCACGGAAGCACTGATTTCCTGCAGGAATGCCATCTCTCTACCCTTCCTGTGCACTCTCCCACCTGAAACTTTCCTGCTCTGTCAACAGTCAGCATGGTTCATGAGAAAAGAATGCCTGTTTCTTAGCCATTCAGCCATACAGCTTTTGGTGTCACCATCAGGATTAAACTATGTATTTATCATCATACATGTATAGCACACTTAAATTATGTATAAATTTGTACACATATACACATTTACATGGTTTGAATGGATATATTTCAATGTATTAATAATTATTTTTCTCTAAGGAGTGCAAATGTCTAGAACTGCCTCATTTCACTTTATACTTATTTTAATTTTTTTGAATTTTAAAAATGCTACCCTGATATTTATTTTTTTTTAAAGATTTATTCATTTTTATTGGAAAGCCGGATATACAGAGAGGAGGAGAGACAGAGAGGAAGATCTTCCGTCTGATGATTCACTCCCCAAGTGAGCCGCAACGGGCCGGTGCGCGCCGATCTGAAGCTGGGAACCTGGAACCTCTTCCGGGTCTCCCACACGGGTGAAGGGTCCCAGTGCTCTGGGCCGTCCTCAACTGCTTTCCCAGGCCACAAGCAGGGAGCTGGATGGGAAGTGGAGCTGGCGGGATTAGAACCAGCGCCCATATGGGACCCCGGGGCTTTCAAGGCGAGGACTTTCGGCGCTAGGCCACCTCGCCGGGCCCTACCCTGATATTTAAATATTAAGAAACTAGATATCCATGTAGCTAAGTACAGAACAGAATAACTTAACCTTCAAAATATGATTATATAAAATTACCACTTACAACATTCATATTTATCTTGATACACCTGTCCATTAGTTTCTTACTTTATAACTGTTCCTTTGTTATAAATATGCTATATAAAATTAACAAAAAGCTATAATGGCATATAATTAATAATAATATGCCTAAGTACTCCTTACATTTCAATTGTCCCTCGTCTAACATTTTAAGAAAAAAAAAAAGTCAAGATACAAATAACAATATTCAGATCCAGTGTCATCCAAAAAATAAGAATCTAAGTTGTAAATGCGATTCTGGAAACTTTCATGGCATTTGAAACAGCAAAACATACTACAAAATTACAAAACACTAGGTATTTAAGTTATTTATTTTTATTTATTTGAGAGGCAGACAAAGAGAGCATTCGCATCTGCTGGCTCCCTTCTCCAATACCCACCAGCCGGGTCAGCGCCAGGCCACAACCAGGTAACTCAATCCAGGTTTCCCACATGGGCAACAGGGACTCAAATAGGTGCAACATCATCTATTGCCTCCTAACGGATGCAAAATGGGATGTGGGCATCTTATCCACTAAGCTAAATGTCCATCTTTACTTTTAAAATATTAATTAAAAAGCCATATAGTTGGCAGCACAACACTGTGGCAGAGGGTAAACCACTACTTGGACATTCCCATTCCCCATCAGGACGCAGGACTGAGCCTCGGCTCCCGTGTTTCTGATGCAGCTTCCTGCCAGTGCAGCAGACGACAGGGAAAGTCATCTTGCCACTTGCTACTCATGCAGGAGACCAAGGTACTTAGGTTAGCCCTAGCTCAGTCTGGGCTATTAAGGGCACTTGGATACTAAACATTAGAGCTTTCTGTCCCTCTGTCTTTCAAATTTTAAAAAAAAAAAATTTTTTTAGAAGCCATACATTTCTTAAGTTATTTCAGGAAAAGATACATCAAAATCAAGCACATCTGTCAATTCTGAGAAAGGTTTTTAACCTTTGTGAAATAACTACTACTTAACTCCAAAAAAAAAAAAAAAAAAAAAAGGTTTTTCATCTAAAGCTATCTTTACCTTTTTAAAAAATCGAGAAACCTAATTAAATACACTGCTAAGAAAAAATAAACTAGCACAGTATTTTTAGTGGATAACATATTATTAAAAAAATTCACACATAACTAGTCAGTTTTAGCAACACCAATTATCTAAAAACTATATAAATAATACATACTTTATAAATATATGAATCCTACAAAATACCAAAAAATACTAGATGAATAATAAAGATGATAGTCTGCAAAAAATAAGGCCAGAAACCCCCAGTTGGGGCCAATACCATGGTGTAGCAAGCTAAGCCTCCACCTACAATGTCAGCATATGGCTGCTGGTCTGAGTCCCAGTGGTGTCCACTTCTGATCCAGCTCCCTGCTAACGGCCTGGGAAGGCAGCGCCCACCAAGACCTGGAAGCAGCTCCTGGTTCTGGCCAAGGTCAGCTCCACCTGTTGTGGCCTTCTGGGGAGTGAACCAACAGATGGAAACTTCTCTCTCCCTCTCTCTCTGCTTATCTCTAATTCTCCCTATATAACTCTTTCAAATAAAAATAAAATCTTAAAAAAAAAGACACAAAACCTCCAGTGGTCTGGATAAAACAGGTAGAAATTTGCTGAATATTATGGTAGAACACTGTTATTCCATGTTACACCTTTGTAAGATCCAAAGTGACTTGTTTCTTAAATGGTCTGTACTAAGCAAAGATTTATGCACTTGCTGCTATTGATGTAATTAACATATAAAGTCTACTTAATATATATTTTACTTTTAAAAAGAAGCATATCTTTGGCTATCACAGTCTATTAAAGATGATACACAATTTTCATGCACACATACAACACACATCAGCCTCAACCAAATGAGATGCTCCTAAAATACTATGTTGATCATATTTTGGGACTTCATAATTTTTACTTGCTTTTTTAGAAAAGCAAGCAGGAAGTCTGTTGATGAAAACTGTTAAAAGCATGGAATTCCCTCAGTGGGGAACCTACAGACAAGTCCATTAAGGCAAGGAGTGGCTCCAATTCATTCATCTCTGTACCCCCACAGGTTTCCAGCTCAGAGCATAGATTCAGTTTTGCTGAAATAATCTACATCCATTCCTTGAACAAGCATTAGTTATCAACAATGTGCCAGACTCTGAAGAAGGTGATTAGGTATTCATTAGTGAATAAAATGGGCTTCACTTTAAAATAAGGAGGGAAGGCAAATACAAAAGTTAAACCAGAAAATAAAATTAGAATTTGTGATGGATGCTGTGAGGCAAGTGAACAGGGAACAAGGATAGGCAGAATCTAGGCAGACTGGTCAGTACAGGTCTCTCAAACCCTCAAACGCAGTAGTTAAGCCTGAATTTAAACATCTGCTTTTTTAAACAGCTTTAAACTCAATAAACTATTTTCTAATCATAGCAGTTCAAATTTGCTAATTCATAAAGTAATTTTTATACTCTGAAATTTGCAATTTTGAAAGAGCCTTGCCATTTTTCTATCCTGTCCAACTGAAATATCAATAGCTCGCTAGCAGGCTTTACGCACTACATATATACATATATCCTAAATTAATATTTTATACATACATATCCCAACTGATATCCCAAATTGATGATACATACTCCAAAGTGATATTTATGAACATCCCAACTAATATCCCACATTGATATATATATGTACATATAAATCTCCCAAATTCATACTTTCACAAACATATAGCTTTTTATAGATAATACCAATGACAGAATTCAGTTACATTTACAAGAGAATTAGAGGGAGAAAATTAATGTTCATACAAGGATTATTACAAGCTATACACTATCTTTTTACTTTAAAGCAGAAAATCAAGTACCACTATTTCAATATTTAAAAAAAAATTCAAATTTTATGCTGATTCTACTTAGCAGAAATTTATGGTTATGTGGACAGTAATGTAAATGCTGAAAATGACAATGGGAGTCGTCAGAACACCAAGATACTACCGTCCTGAACTCACTGCAATCCATTTAATCTTGCTGTCCGATATGCAAGTCCAAGGATCTCAAATCAAACTCCAAAAGTAACTATATGCAATGCACAGGAGAGCACAGCAGGGAGCTCCAGGCTGCTGGCCTCAGCCTGGCCAACACCTGCCTGCTGCAGCCACTCCGGCAGTGAAGCAACAAACAAGAACATACTGATTTCTCTCTCTCTGTCTAACTCTGCCATTCAAACAAAACAAATGTTAAGACATTTAACTTAGAATTATATTTTACTGACTTTCATTATGAAATATTATCATACTAGTCAGATTCTTAAACTACTTATTAATCTGCAATGAAGAACAGTCTTCAAAAATGAACATTTTGCTTATTTGCACTCTTACTTGTACACCAAAATTTATGATTTTCTGTAGTGGTGTAGTGCATTAAACTTCCATTGGGAATGCCCACTAACCATATCAGAGGGCTGGCTATGAGTCCCAGTTACTTGGCGCTTTTATTCCATCTTCCTGCTAATGTGCCATGGAGACAGACATGCCAAGATTAGGGCCCAAGTACTTGGTTTGCTTCTACCAGTGAAGTTCTGTCTCCTGGCTTATGTCTGTCTAAGCCCTGGCTGTTGTAGGCATTTAAGGAATAAACCAGCATGTGGCAGATATCCTCCCAGACCCCTCCTCATCCTCTTATCCTTCTGCCACTCTATTCTGCCTTTCAAGCAAAATAATTTGTATTAAAAAAAAAAAAAGGAAAGAAAGAAAAAGAAAAAGACAGAAACCGTATGACAGGCAAGCAAAATGATTAATGTTTAAGGAACCAGAAAAAGTGACTGGGATCTTTCACCCATGACATGGACAGGGCTGATCCTGTCCCTCAACAGAAGTTATCTTTCTAGTTACCAGAATTTTCCTGAACTCAGATGATGAATCTTTTTACTTTGTAGACAATGCATCAACTCTGCCAAATTCTCCTTTGAGTCTTCCTCAATGATCAGTGCTGACCATCCACTCCATTTCTGCAGCTACAGCCTTTTTCCTGACACATCAATGCCATCTATTTAATCCAATCAAAATGTCTTAACTGTCCAATGCCTGTTGGGTAATATTACAGGTGGTGAGCAAATAAGAATAGAAAAAAATACAAGCTATTCCCTCAAGTTCATCTTCTGTAGAGGAAGAGCTTCTCTTTCCTGCTTTTGCTTGGAAAATTCCAGGCTTTCAAATGCCTTTTTGACTATATTTGATTTTATCCATTCTGTGAGGATATTTTTTAATTCTTAGAATTCTAGGAATACTGTTCCTCTGACCTGAAACACAGACTACAGGCAGTATTTGATATAAAGGAAGAAGCACTTAGAGCTACTGAAAATTTAAGTAGCTTATCCGAAATCACTCTTAAGTGTGGAGCTAATACTCAAAGTTTTTCTAACTTCAAAGATCACACAATCTTCCCTTCATTCCATGCAGACATAAATAGTATAGTTTCTAACATATTCCTTAATAAAATTAGTACATTTGTCTAACATTTAACAACAGCAATATCAAGTTACAAACTTGTGCAGGGCTTTATTTATTAGGCTCTTGACTTTACAAGTCAGAAATATAATTTTTTACTTAGGCAGGTCAATTCATTGCTCTTCAGTACTATCAGAAAACACAGATGCCTTTTCTCACAGAAAGCTCTCTAATCGCAGCAAAAATAAAGCTCCTTAAAAATCTAACGTATTTAAATTTTACTTCACACTTCTAAGATTTAGTAAAACATACTAACAGTGATCTAAAGACAAAGACTAAGCAAACACAGGTAATATAAAAACTTGGACAATATTCCAGATCCTCTAAAGCCCTAAATTACATATCTGGCTGATAACATGCTTTCCTTTAATTTATGCTAACCTATAAAACAGAAATATTTCTTAACCACATTATTATGTTTTTCATGAGCTATAATTTATTAAAATCAGTGGAAACATTCACTGAGCAAAGAAATTACTTAAACACAAATTTCAGTGTACAAATAAAAAAATGTGATGAATTGAGAAAGAGAGAGCAGAAGAGGAGAGACTACTAACTGGGAACACAATGAGAATAAAAACACAGAAACTGCAATTCATCCAACAGGAAGTCCTGAAGTCACATGACACAGGAAAACAAATTTTAAAAATAAATGAGAAAAGGGCAAAGTAGCAATCAATGCTCAATAAAGTTTAGACCAAAAAAAAAAAAAAAAAAAACTGAAGGGGTTTTAAATTGATAGCCTATAAGCCCTGTGTTTACAATGAAAAATTTCTAATAATTATAAAAACTCAGTGACAGATGGACTACTTTCACTTTCTAGTTATGTTTTCCTAATACTTACTCAACAATACACATACTGATAGCCCCTCCCCTAAAATAAATTTCTAATATATACACTCAAATATTAGCAACAACCAGTTTCCCAATAACAGCACAAAGCCAGTGTTGCCTTCACAATGAAGTCAATATAAATCATCTAGTTAAATTGATCTTACCCATCAACGTTGCTAAAAGACACAAGGAGTACATCTCTTTGTCAGCTTGCTCCTGAAGTTCCTTAGGCAGCTTACCAGTCACAGCAATCTCGTCATGTTTCACAGTGTGGGCTGAGTGGGCTGCAGCAGGCTGGCCACCTTCTGCTTTACTTTTCAGAATCTCTATTGTGATTCTGTCACCATGCTGTAAGGGAACCGGCTCCTTTTCCATTCCCGCCTGTGGTGGCATTAACTCTTTAGGAGGAAAACCATACCGAATACACTGCAAATAGGGAGGAATGTTGAATTCTCTGGCTATACTTTCCTGCAGTTCAAAAAAGGTCGTTGAAGATTTAAGTGTAACCATGGACTGCCGGCCATCGTTCGTTGTTATTCGGATCTTCTTCTCCTTCGAAGTTGTAGGTGAGTAAGGAGCCTTGGTGGGGGTGGCAGGTGCAGAGGACGGCCCATCACGAATAGCACTGGGAGAAACAGTCCTGGGATGCCCTTTTTGTTCTTGTTTTAACTTCTCTGTTTTCCGTTTCTGCATTGCGGAAGCCTGTTCCGTAATATTCTGCTGAATAGTTCTTTCAGTTTTACTCATGTTTAACTCCTCTTTGTGTAAAGTCTTTGTCTTCTGCCCAGTAAGGATAATCTTCGTAGGGAGCTGAGACTCTGATTCTTGTGCCTGTGCATCTCCGATTCTATGGGCGTGAGCACCATCTATGTTTACAGGAGTATAATCATCAGGATTCTTTTTGGCAGTCTGATGCAAGATAGTATGGACAACTTTCTGAACTAGGATTTCACTCCCAAATTCACCGGGAAAGTGCTTGGTAACAAGTTTCATTGCAACATCATAAACATTACTATTCAAAGATGGATCACTTTCATACTGGAACCAATACACTGTTTCTCTGACCACTCTTCCACCCCACTCCAAAGTGATAGGAAAAGCTTCTGGTAGATTGTCATACTCTTTACCATCCCAAAAGTGCTTGAATCCACAACCACATTTGCCACCAGCAGACTTATTATTAGTTCTGTCTCCATCCAAATACACAATAGACCCATCTCCTCTGACCCTCCGCACAGATGCGCCATGGCACCAATGACAAGCTGTCAGATTACTCAATCCATAGTCTGGTACCAGAACATCTTTCACTGTATCGTAGGAGCAGACCAAATTGTTCAAGGGAAAGCTGTAATTTTTGTCAGGCCTCAGCTGCCCATGAGTACCTTTTGCCAGGTTATACAGTTTCCCTCCTGGAGCCAACCACTCCGGAGGAACATGAAGTTCGGAAAGGGCACCACACATCAAACATTTGTGAAGGCGATTATCCATGACTGCTTTTTTAGCAGCTGCTGTAACTTCTTCAGGCTGCACTCCTATCACCCCAGTCCTTCTGTAGAAATACTGGTGGACATCAGCAACCAAACTAGGATGGATACCATGTTTGTCCATAAAGACCTCTTCCATAGCAGCAACAAGTCTAAGTAAGTACTTATCTTGCAAACTTCTGTCTCCTCCAATCACACAGCCACCATCATCCTCAAGTTTGATGTACTTTTTAATAAGGTCCTGAGGCACACCCCATGCTTTAGGAAGCAAATTCATTGGCAGTTTGGGCAAAGCAGCCCCCTTTATGCCTACCAAGGGGATGTAATGGTTTCTACCAGAACTACTCCACGCAATACAGATTGGTTTGTTCAAGTGACCGTCTCTCCCAGTACACTTCTCTGCAGGGATGAGTCCAGGCAGAAAAGTGGCTGAATAATCGCCAGAGCTTCTCATCCCGCTGAGGGAATCTAACAGGATAATAGGACGATGTAGCACATTGGCAAGCCCAAATATATGGATGTTCCTCAGACCCAAGGGAACGCCCTCAGGTGGTACAAACAGAGGGTCACACTCATTGATAATGTCCTCCCATTCAGCGGCATCAATGAAGTCATGGAACAGTGCTTGGTATCGGGCCAGGTGCTGTTGAAAGTGCTGTTTCAGATTCTCTCTCAAAGCATGCCAGAAAAGCTCCCGGCCTACCAGGGCCCGAGACACGGCATGCACCAGGCAGTGCCCATCCCCGTCCACATGCACTGGGATGAGGCACTCCTGACTTTTATTGGCTCGCTTGATGTCCTCAAGGGTGTCGTGCAAATACAGAAGGCTTCCAGAGCGGTCCTTGCCGTAACCCACCGTGTTGACATGTTCTGGTTCGATGAGGAAGGCGCGGTCACCCAGCAAAGCACAGTCAAACAGTTCCCCCTGGTTCATGTCCCGCAGAAGCTTGGCCCGGCCTGTCTGTTTGTCCATGCCATAGCGAGCTAAGATGGGCGACAACAATTTGCAGTGGTAGTTGGAAAGGCCCATCACCTTGACCAGTTCCGTGTTCTTCCTGGGGACCCCCGTCACCCCGAGCAGCGCGTTCCGCAGCAGGTTGTGCAGCACCACGTCCGGGTCGGTGACCTCCTCCACCCCCAGCAGCTGCTGCTGCTCGTGCCGCTGTCCGCACTCGGTACACTCGATGCTGACAGAACCGGAGGCCGGGAAGAAGAGACGCGCCTGGCACTTCGGGTCCGGGCAGCTCCCGGAGAGGATTCTCCGATCTCTCCGCTTCGAGAGCCCCCCCGGAGCTATGGACGCCGCCGACGCCAGAGACGACGGAGTCTGTGGGGCCTCGGGGGGTGGCGGCGGGGGCGGCAGCGGAGGCGGCGGCGGCGGCTGGGACATAGCTCTCGGCCGGCGAGTCTCGCTCCGCGTCCCAAGCGACCCTCACAGGCTCATAGCCCGGACCCCAGCAGCCCGACTCGCGTCCGGTCCAGGCCCAGGACGAAGCACTTTCCTTTTCCTACCAGCTCCTTCTCCTCCTCCTCAGCGAAGGCGGAAGCGCCGGACGTTGTTTCTCTTCTTACTTCTCCACAGCAGTAGCCGTTGCCCCGAACGTAACGGCCACCACCCCACCCCGCACTCACACTCACTCACTCTCGCTCTCTCCCTCAGACACACAGACATACACGCCCTCACAGAGAGTGCGCAAGCGCAGCTTCCGCTCTGCCCTCTGGGAAGTAGAGTCTTTTGGCCGCTCTCCTGACCACCGAACGCTAAGAATTTAGGTCCCCAGGAAACTACAAATACCGTGCGACCTAGAGGCTTAGCGCCTGCGAAGAGAAGGAAAAGGAAACCTAAGAAACGGGGGCAAGAGAGGAAGATGGTGATTTCGCATTGCCTCTCGGGATTTGTAGTTGTCACTAACTCTCCTATGGCGTCTTCCCCACTGTGCGGTCCAGGCAAATGACTTCGACAGACCACATTTCCAAGGATTCCCTGCGGTGCGTCCAGTTACGCTGCTCTCTTAGGCGGAGGGAAGATGTAGGCAAGCTTGGGAAAAACAGAGTTAAGGGAGTGGGAGTCGCAGCAGAGGGTCTGAAGTTCACGGCGGCCTGAAGGGGCGGGGCAGTGGAAAAGCGCTCAGTAAAGAAGGTACGGTAAATAAATAAATGTCCAGGGAGAGGGCGGTCCAGAAAGTTGGATGAAGTGGCCTAGTCCAAACCGGAGGACTTAAGGAGGGGGAAAGAATTGACTCTCGAGGTCTTTTTGTAAAGACTTTTTTCTGTTCCACGTCTGCATTCTCATTCCTACGGGTGCGTGGAGCCAGCGAGGCGCCCGAGCCCGCTTCTCGGCCTCCGCCTCCCGCCCTGTGGAGTCACTGGGGCGCCATTTGGTTTCTGGTTTCCTGTGTATCTGCAATTCACCGTACAAATGGTAATACCTTGGCTGTGCGTCGAAGTTTCTATATGCATGTAGTTATGTATGCGTTAAGCGTTTTAACTAAATAGACTTTCATTTGCTCCTTACAAATTGTCACCTGAGGATATTAACTTAACGACAGGTATTAGTTAAGCTCTTAATAGATGTCTGACACAGCATTAATATGCTCGGTAACATTTAATTTTCATAATGAACGTCTCCAAAATCTGATCCAGAAAAAAAAAAATGACCCGTTCGAGTTCACACAGCCAATAAGTGACTGGATCGGCTTTCAGACCTCAATCTGAACGCATTTTGCAGGCAGGGGAATAGAGAGGAAAGCACAGGCAGAATGACGTAGAATTAGTAGCTGGCACTTAATTACTGCTGCTTTATAATCCACGTAATGTGTTCACATGTAGTTGATCCTTCCACAGTTCAGGAATACCTTTTCCGGGTATTGTTAACATCATTTACAATTAAAGAAATGGAGAATAGAAGTAATTATGTGAGTTGTTCAAGATGAAGGCCTCAGTGTGAACTGAGCCCGTTCTCAATTACTTTTTACATTACTTCAGGATAGCTATTAGGCCCTGATGTTTTGCTGGACTTCGGAATAGGCAGCCACCATTATTATTTCATTATTCGCCTGTTGTAAAATAATTCTCTCAAAAATCTTGAAGCATTTGGCACAAAATAGAGACACCAGTACAATTCATGAAGAATTTCTTCCATAGCTGACAAGAAAACTGTCTGCCTTAATAGATTTATTTATTTAATCACTAAGTAGAATATGATATTTTCAAGTGGGCTACATTGGATAGACACTCATGAAGGTTGTTGGTACTGATTTGCATCTCATAATTGTCTGCAGTTTCCTTCAAAAGAAATGCTTAAAAGACAACTCCTTCCACTGGTGTTTTCTCGCCAATTTTACCCATGCAAGTAGTGTTACTTCCTTAATGTACCTTCATTACAATGTAAATAATGTTACTTATATTGAAGGGAATATTCACCAATGAGATTTTTCTCAAAAATTAATTCGCGCAAGGAAACACTCTTTATTCAGACAGTAAGAGAATAGCTGGCTGGAAGAACTGATTGTAATTGAATGCTTGTAATTTGGGAAATATATGCCCTTTAAGTGTAACTTATCTTCTGCTGTGACTGAGCATTTGCACCCAAGTGAAACTTCACTTTGCTCATGTACATCCCAAGACTTGAATGATTAAAATTTATGAGTACTTGAAATGACAGTAGTCTACAGTTCCAGTTCTGCCATGCACTTTGAGGTCTTAACATTAGTAAGTGAGATTTTTCCTTCAGGTGAAATACATGAATAGAGAAGCACACTTATTAAATTGCATTTGAATATGTCATTTTTGAATCCCACTTTGACAAAGTAGCCACTTCTCTCCCAGTTAAGAAATGGAGAGTTTTTCTCTGGCTTGCCAAAGACAGTGAGTTTCATTGATCGGGTATTCATTTTCCCATGTGGCATCTTGTCGGGTTAGAACATTCTTTCCCAAACTTTATTTTATGTTTAAACTAATTTCTTGCTGTATTTTTCATAGTCTTAAGAATTATCCTTTTGGGCCCAGCACAGTAGCCTAGTGGTTAAAGTCTTCACTTTGCTTGTGTCCAGGATTTCATATGGGTGCCAGTACATATTCTGGCTGTTCCGCGTCCCTTCCAGCTCCCTGCTTGTGGCCTGGGAAATCAGTAAAGGACGTCCCAAAGCCTTGGGACCCTGCACCCATTTGGGAGATCCGGAAGAGGCTCCTGACGCCTGGCTTGGGATCAGCTCAGCTCCAATTGCTGTGGCCACTAGGGAAGTGAGCCAGCAGAGAGATCTTTCTCCCTCCTTTTCTCTGTAAATTTGCCTTTCCAATGAAAATAAATATTAAAAAAAAGTATCCTTCTGAGAAAAAAACATAAATACGCCAGTATAAAGCATAGTTCATGGGAGAATAGTAAAGTTTCCAAGCAGTTGTATAATTAAATTAGATAATTTACTTTGAAAGTCATTAATTTAAAGTCTGCAGGTACACAGTTCCTAAAGAAAATGAACATAAAGGGCAGTGATATTAAGCATGACAAATTCAATATGTGAGTTAATATTTTATTGGCATTTAGAAGGGAAGAAAACCCACAAAGTAAGAGAAAATTTTTTTAAGGCAGAGATATTCACCTTTTTTTTTGAATTGTAGCCCTGGGAGTGCAGGAATCCTCTAACTCTTAGCTCTAGTGATCCTTGTGCTTTCTGGTTCTCCCTACTTAAGACGAACTTAATTACCTAATTAGCTTTCTTTTTTATTAGTATTGCTTTTTGTTTGCCTGCTACTAAGAGATGGCCTCCACCCGCTGGTTCACACATCGAATGCCCTGGAGCCCTGCACCTGGGTCAGCCAGGCAGCACCCAGGAGGTAGGACACAGTCCAGGTGTCCCACATAGGGGGAAGGAGCCCAGTTAATCGAAACCAGATTAATTGAGCCTTCAATTCTGCTTCCTGAGTGGGAAACTGGGAGTTTAGAACCTGGAATGAAACTAGGCATTTTCTTGTGGATGGTGAGTATCTAAGCCATTAGGTTAAATGCCTGTGCCCTAATTAATTCACAGGATTTTTGTGGGATAATCTTACTGTCTCAGTATTCCAGATGGGGAAAATGAGCAGTGCACCTACTGTTTTCTTTTTTCTTTTCTCTTATTTTATTTTTGTTGTTCACATAGTGGACAAGAGTGCAGGCCGCTGAGGACCACTGACTAGGATGGGGAGGGTTGAAGCATGGGAGAAGGTGGGTGGACAAATGCTTAATGCTTCCAGTTTTTCTTTTCTTTCCTTTTCTGTTGTATGGGAGTTGGGGAGGAGTGGGTAGGTGAGGGACAGGAAGGGAACTGCTCCCAGCTGTGTACCTACTGTTAGCTATTCTGATACCAACCACTTCCACCATCCCAGCACCCCTAATATCTAAACAGCAAAATAAAGTTGAAACAGAAACTCATTATTTTCATCACTTCTAGTATGAAACTTCTAGACTTCCTGTATTGCTTTTAACAAACATGGTACATGTAAAAGCAAAAGTCATTCACTTTTAACAGCAGTGCACAACCATCAATGCTTCGTTTTGTTTTAATGTGAGTAAGGGGATCATGATTTTGGAGCTGGTTGCAAGCCAGCTCATACATACATACTTGCCCATATAAAATATCCGTCTATACTAAGAGTCGACTGTTGTGCTCTGAATCTCTGCCACATGCAATCAGACAGTCTCAAGCTTTGGTTAAAGTCTGTGCTGGGCTTAGATGAGACTGAAAACTCAAGTAGGAACTAAAGGGAGGTAGAAAGCCAACTGTCCCAGGGGAGCCAAGTGCTTATCAGAAGAGAAGGCTAGAGTAAATTGTTTATAAGAAAGCATATGATTAATAGAAAATGCACGGCAAATACTACAAACGCTATGAAATATTTGTTGAGGATTTATTATAGAGCAGATGTTTTTAAATACGTTACTCTGATCTTCCAACACTCCGTTGAGTGGGACCCATGCTTGGCACAGCAGTGTCAGCATGTTGCGTGGCACACCCACATTGATGAGAGTTCCTGGCTTTGAGTCTCCACTCCACTCCTGATCCAGTTTCCTGCTCATCGCATCCTGAGAGGCAGCAGTGATGGGCCAAGAAACTGGGGTGGCCGGGCGGAGTCCTAGGCTCCTGGCTCCCTGGCCCAGGCGCAGCCAGTGTAGGCATTTGGAAGGTGAAACGGCAGATAGATGGAAGATCTCTGAATCAGTTTTCTGTCTTAGTCTCACCTGCTCCTTAAAAATAAATAAAAAATAATAATTCCTGAGATAGATGAGTAAGATTTAACTTCAGAAAGCTGCCGTTTTTATCGCTGCCTAGCCGACTGGGCTCCAGATCAAGGTTTTCCTCGTTGAGCACGCAGTCTCCCACTGTCTCAGAGCTGCTGATTGGTTAGAGAGAACACTCAAGAAGTCAGTGCGAACTCGTGGCCAGCAGCCACACTTGGTTTGGGTGTTTTTTCACTGGGCCACTGTGACTTCACTTTTTTAAATGTCACTGTGTTCCGGCAGGCCAGCACTTAACAAATTACCTACCTGGCCTTGAAACCCTCTGTGTGTTCTGTATCAGGCCTTAGCTGGAGAAGGCCAGAGCTATGCTCTAGAGGCGCGTGCAGAAGGGTGTTCAAAAGTGGAAGGAAAACTTTGTGAGCAAGAGTTGCAGAGCGAAGCTGGGCAAGAAAGATGAGCAGTATTTGTCATTAATGAAAAATGAGAAGGTTCCAGAACGGCTGCATGGTAGGCCTTCACACAGCAGCTCTCAAACTTTAGTCAGCATCAGAATCAAATGGAGAACTTGCTAAAGCAAACTGCTGGGCTCCACCCCAGAACAGTCGTGTCTGGGGTGGAGCCTGAGAATTCACATTTCTGGCAAGTTCTTTGGTTGCTGATGATGTTGGTCCAAGCAGCAAAGTTTGAGAATCACTGCTTTCCAGGCTGTAGGGTGTTCTGGGGAAGATCCTGTTACTATTTCCTTATAGACTATTTATAAAAATAAACTAAAAGGAAAATTGAAATGATGAGTTAGCAGTTGGAGATTGCAGTTTGTTAACTCTTTCAAGGGACCATTCAAGGGTTTTGCTGTATATGTAGCCTGTACTTTTTAAAGAATCCGAAATTATATAGTAGCTATTAATATCTTCCACACCTGCTTGCAATCTTTCTTTGCTTCAGAGTCTGTTTTGTTAGTCCTTGGATTATACTTGCGAGGCAGGTGCTATGATCATTCCTATTCTGCAGATGAGAAGACTAAAGGATAGAGCAGTTCAGGAACTTTCTCGGTGTCTCATTGCTACTGAGCGGCGTGGTTAGGATTCACACCAAGGCCGTTTGGTACCAGAGGATGTGCACGCCGCCCACTTACTGTCCTAACTCTTCTGCTTTGCCTGCTGCACTTGAACTTCTATTGTTTAATCACATCACAGAGTTTTACTACTAGATATACTTTTTTCCTTTATGTTCCAAACATTTGAATTATGTATACATCCACTGCTAGATTTGACAATTAACATTTAAATATATTAGCTCCAGAAGCCCCTCTCTAAAAAAACAAAAAATTTATACATTTAACAAGACTAGGATTTTTGAGATTTAATTTTTCATAAAACAAAATTGTGCCTTAAGGGGCTGGCTCATTGGTTCCACAGGTTAATCTTCCACCTCCAAGCATGGGATCCCATGTGGGTGTTGGTTCATGTCCCAGCTGCTCCGCTTCCAATCCAGCTCCCTGCTTGTGGCCTGGGAAAGCAGTCGAGGACGGCCCAAAGACATGGAACCCTGGGAGACACAGAAGAAGCTCCAGGCTCCTGGCTTTGGATCAGCTCAGCCCTGGCTGTTTGGGCCACTTGGGGTATGAATGTCTCTCCTTCTCTCAGTAAATCTGACTTTTTGATAGATATAAATAAAGTTTTTTAAATTGTGCCTTAGAAATTGGTCTAAGAAAATCACTACTTAAAGAAAACAGGACACATTTAACTGGGTGACTTAGGAAGAATTTCCTTGTAGTAAATATCTATGCGGTCAACAGTGGGTGGTCCCCCACCTTCAGCTTCCTGCTCTAAGTAGGGAACAGAACTCTTTACTAATTATTTAGTGACTAAGGTAATAACCACAGAGAGCAAGCTGCCTAAAGCTCGCAGTGTTCTGGCTGCTGGGCTACCTACTGTGGAAAGGTCAAATTCCACAGGGTCAAAGGAACTGTCTGCAGGGATGAACTATGCTGTGCCTGTGCTGACAACCCTCAGTCACATGAGGCTGTCAAGCACTTAGAATGTGCCTCCTGCAACTGAAGATTGATGATTTCATTTTAGTAGAATGTAGCCACTGAGACCAGTGATTACTATATTGGGTAGCATACATTTAGATCCTTTAAGTCCACACTGAAAAATAGAGAATCTTGGGGTTGGCATTGTACTACAGTGGGTTAAGCCACCTGCAACACTCACACCCCATATGAGCTCAGTTTCAAGTCCCAGCTGCTCCATTTCTTTTTTTTTTTTTTTTTAACATATTTTTATTGCATTTCCTTTTTTTAAAAACTAATTACATTGCATTATGTGATACATTTTTTTATGCACTGGGATTCCCCCCGCCCCTCCCAAAATCCACCCCCCATGGTGGATTGCTCCACCTTGTTGCATTTCCATAGTTCAAATTCAGTTGACATTCTTTCATTGGAGGTATTTACCAAGCATAAAGTCCAGCATCTTATTGTCCTGGTAAGTTCAATGGTTTCTTGGTGAGACCATCTCTGGTCTGAAGGTAGGCTGCTCCATTTCTGATCTCACTACCTGCTAGTGTGCCTAGGAAGGCAGCAAAAGATAACCCAGGTGCTCTGGCCCCTTCCACCCACACAGGTGACCCAAATGGAGCTCTGGCTCCTGACTCCATCCTGACTCAGTCCCACTATTGCAGCCATTTGAATAGTGAAATAGTGGACAGAAGACCTCTTTATCACTTTGTCTCACCCCCTCTCTGTCACTCTGCCTTTCAAATAAATAAATAAAATGTGGTGGGTTTTTTTGTTTTTGTTTTGTTTGTTAGTTAGTGTCTCTCAAAATCCCAGTTGAGTCCCTAGCTCTGGTGTGATTGGGGGGACGGGCACTGGCTGCCAAAGGGCAAAGGTAATTTTGTGGGATGATGGAAGTTCTTTTTACCCTCCTATGATGACAGTGACGTGGATTTTTACATTTGCCCAAACTCCTGAAGCTGTTGTTTTTCTTTGTTTGTTTTTTAAGATTTATTTGTTTTAGTGCCCAGTGCTGTAGCCTAGCAGCTAAAGTCCTCGCCTTGAAAGCGCCAGGATACCATATGGGCACCAGTTCTAATTGCAGCAGCCATGCTTCAAATCCAGCACCCTGCTTGTGGCCTGGGAAAGCAGTGGAGGACGGCCCAAAGCTTTGGAACCCTGTACCCACATGAAAGACCTGGAAGAGCTCCTGGTTCCTGGCTTTGGATTGACTCAGCTGTGGGCATTGTGGTCACTTCAGGAATGAATGTTTGGACAGAAGATCTTCCTCTCTGTCTCTCCTCCTCTGTATATATATATCTGACTTTGTAATAAAAATAAATAAATCTTAAAAAAAAGAGATTTATTTGTTTGAAAGGCAGAATTACAGAGGGGGAGGGACAGAGAGAGAGAGAGAGATTGATTGATTCTATCCACTGGTTCATTTTCCAAGTGGCGACAGCAACCAAGGCTATACTAAGCTAAAGCTGAAAGCCTGGAACCGCATTCAAGTCTCCCGCATTAGTAGCAGGAGCCCAAGTACTAGGGCCATTTCTGCCTTTCCAAGCACATAAGCAAGGAGCTGAATTGGAAGTGGAACAACCAGGGCTTGAGTTGGTGTGTCTGGGATGAGAGTGTTGCAGGACATAGCTGTAACTATCACACCACAAAACCATTCCCAGGTGTGCTGTATATAAATTATATTCTAACCACATTGGTGTTTTTAAAGATTCATTCATTCATTTATTTATATTGACAAGGCTGATTTACAGAGAGGAGAGACAGAGAAAGATCTTCTATTCACTGGTTCACTTTCCAAAAGGCCACAGTAGCTGAAGCTGAACTAATCCAAAACCAGGAGCCAAGAGCTTCATCTGGATCTCCCACATGGGTGCAGGGTCCTAAGGACTTGGGCCATCCTCCTCTGCTTTCCCAGGCCACAAGCAGGGAGCTGGATGGGAAGTGGAGCTGCTGGGATTAGAACTGGCGCCCATATGGGATCCCGGGGCTTTCAAGGCGAGGACTTTAGCTGTTAGGCTACTGTGCCAGGCCCACAAAGTTGATTTTTTTTTTTAAAGTAAAATTTAGGGCCCGGAGCAATAGCAAAGTGGTTAAGGTCCTCGCCTTGCATATGCCAGGATCCAATATGGGCACCAGTTCTTTTTATTTTATTTTATTGTATAGTTGTTGACAATCTTTGCATAGTTAATTATGGTTAACAAAAAAAGGTTCGGGAGTATAGGGAAGTGGGTAATACTATTATGTCCATATTGTTTCCATCATGTATCTGAGGTAAAGGGGGATATTGAGGGAGAAGCCCCACCCGGTTTCCCGCCCACCCCAAGTCCCAGATGTGGGGCATGCTCTGAGATATTTGCTCAAGTGGTTTTAATAGTTCTCCAGTTATCAATCGCTGCCAGTTTCGCTCGATGAGGTCATCCACTGATTGATATGGTCCATCATAAAGTCTCCGTTTGCCCCATATTTCGCTGCCAACATATAGCTGATATGAATGATTAACCTGTTCTGTCTTGTCTTTTCTTGGTTAGAGTTCTGAGTCCAGCAGTTCAATTGGGGAGATCTCCAAAGAAACTTTGAGGTATTCCCAGACTAGATTCTTGTATGTTCTAGCAAGCACAGGGCCCGGCACAGTCCATCACCCCGATCAGATGGTGGTTTCAATTGCTGGGTTATTTCTGTTTTCAGTCCCGAGTTGCACTGGAACCAATGGGTGTTGCAGTCCAGTCTGGTTCTACCCAGCACATACTCAGCCCTTACATCAACCAGTGGGAGCTGCAGCCTAGTCGGGGCGACCCACAATAACCCCCACCAGGCCCGCCCCCTAATGGGCACCATTTCTAATCCCAGCAGCCCTGCTTCTGATCCAGCTCCCTGCTTGTGGCCTGGGAAAGCAGTGGAGGATGGCCCAAAGCCTTGGGACCCTGCACCCACATGGGAGACCTGGCTGTTGCGGTCACTTGGGGAGTGAATCATCAGATGGAAGATCTTCCTCTCTGACTCTCCTCCTCTCTGTATATCTGACTTTCCAATAAAAATAAATAAATCTTTAAAAAAAAAAAGTAAAATTTTAAAGTTCCAGAGTTTAGAGTCCGATCTCCATTGTGTCTGAAGCATATCTCTTGAAACAATGATTTCTTTTCTGAGGGCCGACCAAGTCAGTATACAGGACCCTGTGTGTTTGGCCCCTGGCAGCATGGGTCTCATTTTCTGCTTTGTGTACTCTAGCCATCCTGGCCTGCTTCTGGGTCTTCAGATACTCAAAGTACATTCCTGTCTCAGAACCTTTGAACCTAATCTGCTTGCAGAACTCTTCCGGGATAGAATTCAAGGTGTGTCTGCTCAAATTTCAGCTCCAAATGTGTTTCCAAAAAAGCCACTTGAATACCTTTCTACCTTCCCTATACCACTCATTTTCATTACAACCCCAGCCATTATTTGAAATTATACAATTTACTTGTCTATTGTCCTATTTTCCGACTAGACTGTGAGTAAGGCTGTTCCAAAGGGCAGGCGGTGTGCTGGTTTTTGGGTCCCCTGTGCCAGGCACATAGCAGGCTCAATAAATGATGTTGAATGAATGTTGACTGCCACCCGTGGCAGTGTGTCTCAGCCCAGGAGCCAAGCAAATGTCCCAGCAGAACCCACCAATTCTCTGCTACCAGAGTATAAAAATTTTTTTGTGTTTTTTTTAAAAATAAGTAATATTTATGACTTTTCCAGATAGGCATCATGAAAGATGATGCTTTGAGTGCTTGAGTTTGCTTGAGTTTAACATCATGTTTGTATCAGTTGAAGGCCAAAGGACATTGTGACAGTGTATGGGGCAGAGTTTCCTGGCTGTTTTATAGAGAGAAGTGCCAGAGTTAAGTCCTAGCATGCCACCTACAGTGTGTCCTTCACAGGGATAACTGTGACCTGTCAATACTGCAGATGTACCCATATATCTATCTGTATATTTAGGTTTACAAAGCCTTTGTACTGTAAGTGTAATAATAAATATACAGCGAAGAACTATATTTTGGTTCCCAACAGTAATTAGCCACTATATTAAATTCAGATATCAAATAAACAAAAATATTAACTGTCTTTTAAAAATGATTAATATAGCTTTATGGAGTTCTTAAGTGGTACTCAAATAAAATTAGCGTTTCTGGATTTTGGAACACAAAAACTTTCATTAAAATATAATATTTGGGGTAGGCATTTGCCAGGGTGATGCAGATGGCACCCACGTCCCGAGTTGGAGTTCTGGCCCTGCTTGCTGCTTGTGCTCATGCTGGGAGGCAGCAGGTGGTGGCTCATTGGATGCTGAGCTGGAGCTCTCCACTGCAGTCTTTGGCCTGGCCCGGTCCTGGCGTTGTGGGCCTCTGGAGAATGAACCAGCAAATGGAAACTCTGCATCTCTGCCATTCAAATAAATATATGTTTAATAAAAAAATCAAATATGAACATCTGATTACCTGGAATAATCAGATATTATTTACATTGACATTTAAACAGACACTTAGTATAGCACTAGATCAAACGTTGAATCTTAATGCTTGTAAACGAAATGTTTTCCAGGTTTTTTGTGTGTTTTTTTGTTTTTAAGATTTATTTATTTTTATTACAAAGTCAGATATACAGAGAGGAGGAGAGATAGAAAGGAAGATCTTTCTGTCCGATGATTCACTCCCCAAGTGAGCGCAACGGCTCGTGCGCGCCAATCCGAAGCCAGGAACCAGGAACCTCTTCTGGGTGTCCCACGCAGGTGCAGGGTCCCAAGGCTTTGGGCTGTCCTCGACTGCTTTCCCAGGCCACAAGCAGGAGCTGGATGGGAAGTGGAGCTGCTGGGATTAGAACCGGCACCCATATGGGATCCTGGGGCGTGTTCAAGGCGAGAATTTTTAGCCGCTAGGCCACGCTGCCGGGCCCTGTTTTCCAGTTTTAAGATTAATTTTTAAATGGTGAGACTAAATCACCGTTGTTACCTCAGCAGGGGAATGCTTGTCACGGCATCGGTATTACCTTTTCCTCTTTTTCTTCTTTTCCTTTTCCCTATGTTCTGAAACTGAAGGGTGGTGTTAGGGTAAAGCAAAATTTAATTATCTTCTTGAATGAAACTGTGGTATCTTCCTTTTAGCAACAATTAAATGTTTGTGGAGAGTCTGAGACCTCTCAAGAATCTCTGTCTCTGTCCCCTAAAAGGAACTGATTCGGTTCCTTTCCTGCCTGCAACATGAAATGTAAACAACAAGTGCCTGGTGGGGTTTCTGTATGCATACTTGCAGAAGACATGTTATGACAGATGAGAGAAGATATGTAAGTCATTTCATATTTTAAGATAAAAGCACATCGTGATGGTGATAAGTCAGACTTTAATCCAAGGCCATCTGTAAGCTGGAGGTTTCTGTTTCAGAGGGCAGCAGTTCAGTGTGGACGTTGTGAAAGCTTCAGTGCTAGTGTCACAGGCCGCTCAGGAGAGTGGCTCTGAGTGAGCACTGGCAAAGCAGAAGGCAAGTGGACAGCAGTGACTCCTCCCCAGACTCCTCCCATACTACCTTTCCCTGTGCAAGCACCGATTCCACAGAGCCTGGCATTTAGCACAATGTGTGCCAAAAGAACTTTTTCAATTTGTTTTTTTTTTCTTTTTATTTATGTGAAGATTTATTTTGTTTTTATTGGAAAGTCAGATATACAGAGAGAAGGACAGACAGAAAGAAAGATCTTCCAACTGCTGGTTCATTCCCCAAGAGACTGCAACTGCCAGAGCTGAGCCAATCTGAAGCCAGGAGCCTGGAACCTCTTCCTGGCCTCCCACATGGATGCAGGGTCCCAAGGCTTTGGGCTGTCCTTGACTGCTTTCCCAGGCCACAAGCAGGGAGCTGGATGGGAAGCAGGGCTGCTGGGATTAGAACTGGTGCCCATATAGGATCCTGGTGCATTCAAGGTAAGAACTTTTAGCCACTAGGCCGCCATGCTGGGCCCTGTGCCAAAAAATCTGAGGGTAACAGAGGGAAGAGTGCTGCAGTCACATGTGCCCTAAGGTTGTTTTATTCATTTTGTATTGTAGAACTTTTCAGAGCCTTTCTGTGCTAATGACATTGTGACTTTCCAGAAAGCAGCATTTAAGGTTCCAGGATGTCTAAGAGAGGAAGGGCTTAGGCCAAGAGTCTGCTTGGAACACAGGCCACTTGGATATGTCTTCTGTTACGTGTGCTTATCTTGCACTTTATTTGAATGTGCATTTTGGTGATGTGAGGATGCTGATATGGGACTCTCAGTGCCTTGAGCCACCTTCTGCCCTAAGACACAACACTCCTGTACCGCTTTGGCAATGAGCACTTTTGAACCTGAATCAAAGACACACACTTCTTGAAAAACCAATACAAATAGTGCCTTTTATTATGGCTTCTGCCTTCATCAGTTTGCTTGGAAAGGTCCTCGCCTTGGGTGACATTCAACCTAATGAAGAAATGGCTACTGAATATGCCTGCATCTCCCAGTGGAATGCCTGGGTTTGATCCCTGCTCCAGCTCTTTACTCCAGCTTCCCACTAATGTGGACCCTGGGAGGCTCTGGAGGTGGTTCACAAGAGTGACTCCTGCCACTTACATGGGACACCCCAGCTTTCGTGCCAGCCCAGGCTTGACTGCTGTGGGTATTTGGGGAGTGAGTGAGGCAATGGAATCCTGATGGAATCTTTCTGCTCTTCCCCCTCCCCCCGCAAAAAAAAAAAAAAAAACAAACAAACCAGTCCTCATCCCCAACATGAGTTAATGTTCGTCCGTATTTTCTTAAAATTTATTTGTATTTCTCCATTTAATGTTTTATACTAAATGAAATGTATTTTTGCCTATGTTGTAAAGGATTGATTTCAACTTATTTTATTTTATTCTATGTATTACAATCTGCCAGTTATTCCAAAGCTTTGCATTAAAAGTGTTTCTGTTTTGTTTTCAGGTACAGAATCCTTCAGATCAAAGCTCATCAGTAAATTCAGTATGTACGACAGATAAATGCAGTTGAAATGTGGAAGAATGAGAGTTATCCTAAGCAGCTGGCACCTGCAGTCCCCTTCCCACCGGGATGCCATTGGCTGGCACCTGCGGTCCCCTTCCCACCGGGATGCCATTGGCTGGCACCTGCGGTCCCCTTCCCACCGGGATGCCCATTGGCAGCTCCACAGGAAAATTCCTCCTCTCATGAATTATTTGAAATGCTGCCTCTGCAGTATGCTACATTTAAAAAAAAAAACTTTACCTATTCCAATTTGGTTTTTTAATTTTTGTGTCAACCTCAAGAAGCCTGAGAAAGAGCTTTATATAAAACGAAAGAAGAAATTCAAAAGTCTTAATGTGTAAAAAAAATAACATCATGAGTTTTTCCCCCTTTGACCTGTAAATTTAGCAGATTGTTAAACTAATGTCTAGTCTTTTATTTTCTTAGATTCTTTTTTAAATTTTATTTTTGCTATTGTTTACATAATTGAGAGGGATGCATGCTCGAATGGGCCTCCAGTTAGGGTGGGGAAGGTTGGGTAATTGAGGAAGGTGAGTGAAACAAATGTTTCAGGGTTTTTGTTTTGTTTTTCTCCTATGTCTGCAGGAGGAAATGAGAGGGGACTGCTCCTTACTGTCAAACTGTATCAGCACCGGTGGATGGGGGGACAGTCATTTGATGACGCCTTAGAGATCCTGATGTGGGGAAGAATGTTCTGAGGTTATTGTTACTTGAACAGTTGTCAGCTTCATTGTACCAGGGTTGAGAAAATGTTTCCAACGTCTCTTGGTTGACAAAGTCCACCTTAGTGCATCCACACACCAAGGAACATGTGGCAAAACTTGGCTAGGAATATTGTCTAACCTGTTCTGCATTCCATCCAATGACAAGGTAAGTCTTCCCTTACTGACATAGATGAGTTGGCTGTCATGTCCCCCATGTGCATCTGGCCATGCTGCATGATCTACTACACAGGCCTTAGCAACTTAGGAGGCCCAGTCCTAATAAATGCACTCCAAGATCAGCCCACACATCCTATGATTTTCCCTGTAGCCAGAGTCTGAGATAAGTGGTCTAATCAGAAAGTGCCCCGAGAGCCTTGCCTGGGGTGACCTCAGACTTAACTCTTAACGTCTACCAGCCAGTGCAAGATCAGGTGAAGTCTGTCACCTGCACCAGCCAACACACATACCAGGGGGATGTAGCTTGGTCAGTTCTGTCTCACACAAACAGATGGGTGCTGTGGCCCAACCCAGCCAGCTAGCCACAGACCCAGTTCTCACACATACCGGTGGGTGCCATCCCTAATCAGGGTGACCTCCGAGACTTCCCACCAGGCTGGCCCCCAGCCCTGGATTTTGCACATGCCAGCCTCTGCTGCAGCCTAACCCAGCCCAGGCAATATCCCATCCAGTTCTTTTGCACACCCACAGGCACTGCAGCTGAGCTCAGCCTGCCTCACCCCTAGGTCCAGGCCACATTGCCAACAGGTGCCTCTGCCTGACCCACCTCCAGCTCTGGTTCTTGTGCTCACTAGGGATAGGTACATCCTAGAAGGGGAGTGCCCACATTTCTGCCAGGCATGTTCCAAGCCCCAGATCTTCATGCCTGCCAGGGGATGCTCCAGTCCAGTCTGACGTGACTTGGCATCCTGTCCTGATTTGGTGGCCTAGCTTGGCAGGCCTGCACCCATTCTGACTCACATGCACACCAGCGGATACAGTAGCTTAGCCCAGCCTGACCCACCCCCAAACCATCTCACCACAATCCCATCTCATGCTGTTGTGGAAGCAGCCCGGCAAGGGGGTCCCTGAAGTTCTACTAGGCTCACTGTCAGCCCTGGGTCTTGGCAAAACCAGCAAGTATGTAGCCCAGTCTGAAATGCCCTGCCCCCAGTCCTGGCATTTGCCAGCAGGTGCTATAGCCTGGCTTAGCCTGGCCTGACCCCACTCTCAGCATTTATCAGTGGGTGCAGCAGCATAGCACAACCCAGCACAACCTGGCCCACCCCTGGCGGCAGGTGTTGCTGTTCAACCTGGACCAGCTTGCACTCTTTCCTGATTCTCACTGATGCCAGTGTGTATGCTGTGGACTGCCATTGCCTAGCCCACCCCCACACCCAGCTCACACATGTGCCAACAGATGCTGCAACCCAGCCTGCTGTAGTGTGCTCCGAGCTCTGACTTTCACACTCCCCAGTGGCAGCTGTGCCTAGCAGAGGAGTTCCCCAGGTTCTCCTGCCAGGCCTGCACCCAGCAATGGATCTCAGTTATGCTGTCCTGTGTTACTGTCCAGACTGACATGGCCAGAGCCAGTCCTGGCACTCACCAGTGGGTACCGTGGCCTAACGCTCACAGCCGATCTGGCTCTCACCAGTGCTTGCTCCAGACTACTCCACCCTCAGAGCCAGCTCCCATGTGACCCAATAGGTGTTGTGGCCCAGCCCACCCCATACTCATTCTTGCTCTCACAAGTACCAGGCGGTGCTGTAGGCTTGCCAAGCCTGGTCCACCCACAGCCCTGGTTCTCACAATCTCCAGAGGTAGCTGAAGCCTAGCAGGGGAATGCCCAGAGTTCCCCTACCAGGCCCGGTTCCAGCCCTGGGTCTTGTGCATGCTAGTGGGTGCTTTGACCCAACCTGGCATGCCCACCCCCTGCTCTGACCTAGCCCAGTCAGGCATGCCCACAAGCCCCAAGTTTTGTGAGCGCGAGCAGGTGATGCTATTTAGCCCCAGCCCAGGTTTCATTTAGCCCAGCACCATGTGGGATGGTGCCTTGACCTGACCTGGTTTCCTCCTCCAATCACACCATCTCAGCCCTCTCATTTATATGCCAGTACACTGGTCTGGTCTGTGGAAGACCCAAGAACTCATTCCTCCTCCTTCAGATATGCTCTCAGCTGCTCCCATGTCAATACATTCCCAGACCTCTTCCCTGAGGTCTGGGAATCTGCAGCCTCCCCCAACTCCCTGGGGACTGGGATGGCATGTCTCAGCCAAAACTCTCTGCCTTTCACATTTATCATAAAAAAGAAAAAAAATCATAAGCAACTATGCTGGCATACTGATGTTAACAAGGCCCAGAATGCTTGGCATCTGTTGGCTGCTTTTCTTCTAGCGATGTAACACTTACCTAATCTTAGGAAACCTAGGCAGTTGCTTATGGCTAGGGTAATGTCTAATCTAGACAAGAGTTGACTATATGTCCTTAACTCAATAATGCTATTAAATTCATATATAATCTGATAATGAGCATCAAAAGTTTACAATGTTCTTTTTTTTTTTTTTTTAAAGATTTATTCACTTTATTACAAAGTCAGATATACAGAGAGGAGGAGAGACAGAGAGGAAGATCTTCCGTCCGATGATTCACTCCCCAAGTGACCGCAACAGGCTGGTGCGCGCCGATCCGATGCCTGGAACCAGGAACCTCTTCCAGGTCTCCCACACGGGTGCAGGGTCCCAAAGCTTTGGGCCGTCCTCGACTGCTTTCCCAGGCCACAAGCAGGGAGCTGGATGGGAAGTGGAGCTGCCGGGAATAGAACCGGCGCCCATATGGGATCCCGGGGCGTTCAAGACGAGGACTTTAGCCACTAGGCCACGCCGCCGGGCCCTACAATGTTCTTATCCTTTGCTCCAGGAGATCACTTATAGGATTTATCCCTCAAGAAATAAATAGGAATACACAAGAAAAATTTTAATGTGACTTATATTATTGATAGTGTTGAAAATGATCTGGGCCTGGCACTGTAGCCTAGTGGCTAAAGTCCTCACCTTGAACGCGCCAGGATCCCATATGGGCGCTGGTTCTGATCCCAGCAGCCCTGCTTCCCATCCAGCTCCCTGCTTGCAACATGGGAGAGCAATCAAGGACAGGCCAAAGCCTTGGGACCCTGCACCCATGTGGGAGACCTGAAAGAGGCTCCTGGCTCCTAGCTTTGGATTGGCTCAGCTCAGGGCATCGCGGCCACTTGTGGAGTGAGTGATTGGACGGAAGATCTTCCTGTCTGTCTCTGCTCCTCTATATATATCTGACTTTGCAAGGAAAATGAATAAATCTTTTTTAAAAAATGATCCTAGAGTACTCTTCAGCCATTAAAGCAATGTTGTAGAAAGAAAAATAATGGGCCCGGTGCAATGGCTCAGTGGCTAAATGTTTGCCTTGTGCATGTCAGAATCCCATATGGATTCTAGTTCATGTCCCAGCTGCTCCACTTCTCATTCAGTTCTCTGCCTGTGGCCTGGGAAAGCAGTTGAGGACGGCCCAAAGCCATGAGACCCTTCACCCATGTGGGAGACCTAGAAAAAGCTCTAGCTCCTGGCTTTGGATTGACTCAGGTCTGGCTGTTGCAGCCACTTGGGGAATGAAGCAATGGATGGAAGATCTTTTTCCTCTATATTTCCTCTCTGTAAATATACCTTTCTAATAAAAATTAATAAATCTTTAAAAAAATGAATAAAAATAATGACTACTTGAAGTTTGGCACCTTAATTAGACTTTCTTAGTTTATCCTAACCATACCCTGTATGACAGGTCTTATTCCCATTTGTAGACAGGAAGGTACTCAAAGAAGTGAGGTAAGGTCACACAGTAAAGAAATTCTGCTGGAATTCAGTGCCTGTCTGCATTCTTAACCAATGTTCTAATGATGAAAAATACAATTTACCGCTAAGTTGCCTGAATGCAGTTTAACTGACATTAAAATAAACAGCAAAAGCTCCCTCCTTCCATTCTGTAATTACTGCTTTTTTTTCCCTAAATATCTACCTTTACATTTAATTTTTATTGACCTGGGGGGTGTTCCATGCTTACCCTAAGAATTTAAATAGTACAGCAGATTATCAAGTAACCCAACCTTGTTCCATAAGTATGAGAGGACACATTTGTACAGTCGTTTTAAAAAAGAGAAAAAGATCTTTTGTTTGCTGACTCACTCCCCAAGTGGCCACAATGCCCAGAGCTGAGCCAATCGGAAGCCTGGAACCAGGAGCTTCTGGGTCTCCCACGTGGGTGCAGGGTCCAAGGCTCTGGGCCATCCTTGACTAGTTTTACACGACACAAGCAGGGAGCTGGACAGGAAGAAAAACAGCTTGGACACCAACAGGTACTGTTTGGAATCCCAGTGCTGGCAAGGTAAGGATTTAGCTATTGAGCCATCATGCAGGATCCAAAAACATGAAGTTTTAACAATTCAGTTTTTTGGTTTTTGTCATAACTGCAACTAAGTTTAGCATATTAATATGAGATACTTTCAAATAATTTCTTTAAAAAATCTCACTTATACAAAAAGATCTCATGCCATTTGATAAGATGAAATTACTGTAGTCAATAATTTTAAAAATTTTCATTTCTGGCAGCATAAACACCTTCAAATTTTTTACATTTTTAATAGAATTCCAAATTGAGGCTTAATGTGTTAAATGAGTATAGAATTTTACAATTTAGTAGTCTTGTGGATTTCAAGTCCTTGAAGATGAATGTTAGGAAAATTAATTTTGGGAGCCAGCACAGTGGCTTAACAGGCTAATCCTCAGCCTGCAGCACCAGCATCCCATGTATCCTGCTGGCTGGCCCACTTCCAATCCAGCTCCCTGCTTATGCCCTAGGAAAGTGACAGAAGATGGCCCAAGTCTTTGGGACTCTGCACCATGTGGGAAACCCAGAGGAAACTCCTGGCTTCAGACAGGCTCAGCACCAACCAAGACGGCCATTTGGTGAGTAAAGCAGTTGATAGGTCTATCTGTCTCTCCTCTCTATTAACTCTTTCTTTCTTTTTATTTTTTTAATTGGAAGTCAGATCATTTTAATACAACTTGAAATTAAAGTAACAACTGGTTACACAACGAATAAGAACAAGTTTCCACATCATACAACAAGCTGAAAATTCAAAATAACCATGAGAAATGTAAACAGTTATAAAGTATCAACATTTACATAACTGTCTTTCTAATGAAAATAAATAAATCTTTTTAAAAATTCATCATGGTCATCTGCATATTGGTCCTTTCTTAGTCTTAGGGTGGATTCCTGGCCTATTCAAGATACATATTTAACTGACAGTCAACATGAAAGATGCAACTCTGAATTTACTTTTACAGTATCTAAATGGCATAAATAATCTGGTGGATACAGAAACTTTCAGAAAACCTCCAAATCTCAACCTCCTCAATTTTTTATATATTTTGGTGGGCAGCAGTGGAGACCTCTAAAGCTGCCACGAAAGGACATTCCATGTGATCAATCTTGAGAATAGTCTTTGTGTCGCTTATTCTCTACTTCTCCAAGTTGTCAGTACTGTCCTGCAGATAAGGAGCTGTTCAGTAGCACAGCTATGGTTCTCTGTTCGATTTCTGCCTGTGCAGTGGGTCTTGCTGATGTGTTCTTTCCAACAGCTTAGCGCCTCCATTCCTTGCTGTGAATGTTGTTTTGAGCGGTGATTCCCTAAGCTTTCAAAGGCCCAACAACTTTGGCTTTTAGTCTTCCAACCTCTGCCCATCCACTGTCCTGAGGTTTGGTTAACTCATCAGCAAAGTCTTTCAGACCTTGCTTTTTCAATGTGGGGTCTTTGTGGAGGGCACAGAGGTTGATTTCAGTTACCAGACTGCTTTCTCTCACAATCTGGAAGTTTCTCACACACAGGAAGCAGAGTTGGCACAGCCCTCCAAAATACTCCTCCACATTGGTGGCAGTGTCTTGTGGTTGTATGGGGTGAGCGTCCTGGGTTTTCCAGGCTGCACCTCAACCTCTTGCCTTGGGGTATGGTTGGTGGGCACCTGGACCAAGGACAGGGTTTTGAAGTGCCCTGGATACCTGCATGAACTGCAGCCTGAGAATAACTGTTAAAATTATTCCTGAATTGCCAGCTTGGGACTTGAGGAGGAGTCTTTGGGCATCCTTTCCTGAAGCATTCAGGTGTACAGGTCATCTGGAGGCTAAGTGGGTTGGGTTTCAAATCCCAGTGACCCAAGAGAGAAGAAACTGAGGACCAAAGACTTTCCAGAAGCTTCCAGAACTGCCTTCACTGGAACCTTGAAGAGTTTTGAACAGTTTTCTAGAAGGTGGCCTTTGACTCATTCATCAGCATGACTCATCCTCAAGAGCCTTGAGCAAGTGAAATCTGCAACATGCATATTTTTGTGATTTATGAAATGTGATCTGGGAGGGAATTTGGACTCTGGAGTGAGACCTAAAAGCATCATCACTTGCTAGTCGTGTGATATGGGGCAAGTTGCTTCCTTGTTTTTAAAATGAGAATAAATGTGATATGGGGCAAGTTGCTTCCTTGTTTTTAAAATGAGAATAAATGGAATCTCCTTTCCAGAATTGATATGAAAATGAATTTAGACAATAAAAATGAAAGCAGGCGGTCTGGCTGGCCTCTGGCACACATGGGCAGGCGGGGGCCCTTCCTGACTCTGTGAGCCTGGATCTAGGGCAAAGATTTTTTGCATTTCTGTATCTACTGCAAGGCTTTGCCTTAAGGGAGCATCCTAGCTGAGCAGCACTGTCACACGTGAAAACTGAGTGGACAAATTCCAGATGTTAGACATTTATTTATTGTTATTGGAAAGGCAGATTTTTAGAGAGAAAGAGAGATATCTTCCAACCACTGGCTCATTCCCCAAATGGTCACAATGACTGGAGCTGAGTCAATCCAACCCAGGGACCAGGATCTTGTTCAGGATCTCCCATACAGGTGCAGTGGGTCCAAGGACTTGGGCCATCTTCTGCTGCCTTCCCAGGCACATCAGGAAGGAGCTAGATTTAGAAGTAGAGCAGTCAGGACTTAAACTGGCACCCATATGGGATGCTGGCCGTGCAGGCTGAGGATCAGCTTGCTGTGGCACCACACACACACTACTTCTTTTTTTCTTTAAGATTTATTTTGTTTTTATTGGAAATAAGAGATGTAGGGAGTGAAAGATCTTCTGTCTGCTGGTTCACTTCTTAAGTGGCCACAAGGGTTGGATCTGAGCTATCTGAAGCCAGGAGCCAGGAACTGTTTCCGGGTCTCCCAAATGGGGGCAGGCAGGGTCTCAAGGCTTTGGGCTGTCCTCTGCTTTCCCAGGCCACAGGCAGGAAGGTGGAAGGGAGGTGGAGCAGCCAAGTCACAAACCAGTGCCCACGTAGGATGTCAGTATTTGCAAAGCAAGGCTTTAGTCAGTAAGCACCATGCTGGGCCCACACACCACATGTTTTAATGTTAACCCATTTACTCTGTTATAGAGGGAAACTGTCACTTTTAAATGAAGAATATAGGTTATTGAGCTGAAGAGTTCACTGGCTTTTTCCCCCGCACAGACCACCAGGCTCCAGGGTAGAGTGAGAGCTAAACACTCACCACCTCTCCTTGATGTGATGTCCTGTTGTGGAGAGCCACCACCTCCGGGCATTTTGCTTCAGTGTCTTCAGAAACAGCTATGTGAAGTAAAAGATTACAGGTGGACATTCTCTTTATACACTGTGTGCTCACTTGATTTTTTTTTCCTTACAAAAAATATTACATTTGGATGGCAGGGAGACAGATGACAGAGAGTGTCCGTCCACTGGTTTACTCACCAGAAACCTGCCTTGGCTGGTGCAGGGCCAGGGCCAGAGCTGGAAGCTGGGCAGAAAATCCAAGTCTTCCCATGCAAGTGGCGGCAGCACACCATCACCATTGCCTCCCAGGGTCTGCCTTGGCAGGACGTTGGAGTCAGAGATCAAGGCCAGGAAGTGAACCTAGGTACTCTAATGTACAACAATCCCAATCACTCAATAAACACCTAATCCTCCTTTTTCTTTTAAAAATGTGAAGTTGGAGTGGGTGTTTGCTACAGCCTTGGGACCCTGTACCACTGGGAGATCTGGAAGAAGCTCCTGGCTCCTCGTTTCAGATAGGCACAGCACCGGTCATTGCTGCCACTTAAGGAGTGAACCAGCAGATGGAAGATCTTTCTCGATCTCTTTCTCTCTGCATATCTGCCTTTCCAATAAAATTAAACCTTAAAAAAAGTGAAAGGAAAACGACAATAAAAGGTTTATTTTGATGTAAAAAAAAATTGAAATCCCTGCATACTAACGCTTTCCAAAAGTTCATGAACCCCAGCTATAACTAACTACCTAGGTTGGCCTATGTTACCTTGTACTTAGACAAGTGTTTCACTGCTGGGAAAAAGCAGCCAATAGATGGCAGGCATTTGGGCTTGGTTAATGCCAAATTTATAAATTTATGCTCCAATTCTTTTTTGTTTGTTTTGTTTGTTGAAGACATGTGGAAAGGTATTGAACACCAGGCCTGGACACACCACCTTGGTCTCAAGGCAAGAAGACTGCACAATGCCCAGGGAAGGGAGTCTGGGGGCACTTTGGAGTGGGAGCACCAGATATCTCCAATGGTCTCAATAATGTACATCATAGTAAGAGTTCTGGGACACGTGTCTCCTTCTGTCACTGTTTCTCCTTGATGTCCTTTATTTCTGAACAGTTTCCCACTCTGGCTTTGTATTTCATGACATGGACAACTTTCCAAGAATACAGAGTTACTTTTGTAGAATGGCCCTCAGTTGGAAATTTTTATTCTTTTCCTCCCTCCTACTCCCTGTCTCCCAACATCTTCCCTCTCAGTTCCCTCCCTTCCTTCCTTCCTTCCTTCCTTCCTTCCTTCCTTCCTTCCTTCCTTCCTTCTTCTTGTTCTTTTTGTTGTTGTTGTTGTTGTTTCTTAAGTGTATCTATTTACTTATTGGAAAGAGCCACACAGAGAAGGATCTCCCACCCATTGCTTTCACTCCCCCAGCTGCCCCCAACAGAAGTCTAGGCGGAATCCAGGAAGCGCACTTCCAGATTCCACATACTTCTTGAGTCACTGTGTGCCACCTCACTGAGCATGTGGAAGTGAGGCCTCTGGACTGGAGCAGCAGCAGGACTCAATCCCAGTCATGGGGGGTGGGGATGCAGCCTTCCCAAGCATCAGCTCCACACTCTGCTCGCCTCTTGCTGAGTGTTTCCACAGAAGTAGAACTTGATTTCATTGCTCATCCCTGTCTTTCCCTCCCTGCCTCACCTTTTCTTTTAAGATTTTTAATTGGAAAGTCAGATATACAGAGAGGAGGAGAGACAGAGTGGAAGATCTTCCGTTCAATGATTCACTCCCCAAGTGACCACAATGGCCAGAGCTGCGCTGATCTGAAGCCAGGAGCCAGGAGCTTCTTCCAGGTCTCCCACGCCAGTGCAGGGTCCCAAGGCTCTGGGCTGTTCTCCACTGCTTTCCCAGGTCACAAGCAGGGAGCTGGATGAGAAGCGGGGCTGCTGGGATTAGAATTGGTGCCCATATGGGATCCCAGTGCGTTCAAGGCGAGGACTTTAGCCACTAGGTCACCATGCTGGGCCCAATGAAAAATTTTTAAATGCTTTTATTCTTTTTCTACATACAGCTGGAGTTATAGATATTGAGTCTTTGGCATTTGTTGAGACTTGCTTTGTGACCCAATAGTAATCATTTTATAAATGCTTCACATAAACTGAAAATGTATACTCTTCAATTCTTTAAGTGAACTAATGTCATTTAAAGCACTTACATGCAGTGCCTGTTGCATCATAAGCACCGTGAAGCAGTAAGAGGTTTTTAAAAATCATTATTTTCTTATTATTTATATATGACTTGGAAAGCCGGAGTTATAGAGAGGGAGAGGGAGAGAGAGAAAGAGAAAAAAGATCTTGCATCTGCTGATTCACTGTGTAAGTGGCTACAATGGCCAGAGCCGGGTGGTCCAAACTTGGGAGCCTGCAGCTTCTTCTGGGTCTGCCAGGAGAGATCTTGGACCATCCTGCACTGCCCTCTCAGGCCATAAGCAGAGAGCTGGATCAGAAGTAGAGTAGCTGGAACTCAAACTAGTGCCCATATGGGATGCCGGCGCCACAGGCAGAGGATTAGCCTGTTACACTCCCGAATCGGCCCCATGGAGTCATAAGTTTTAAAAGCAGTATGAAACGAAAGATATATGTAAACACAACAACTCAAAGATAGTTGTAAGTAACTTTTCAAATTTCGTATTTTTCAACCTTCAACTGGTAGAAAAGTGTGTTACAAATTCCCCCGAGACAGTATTTGAATGTCTGCCAACTTTGGCTCCCTAACCTGGGAGTGAGAGATCTTGGCCTGATGTCTGGATTCTGTCCCTGATCCATTCCATCAGCGAGGCTATACTGCAGAGCAGAGCAGGAAGACAGCAGCCGGGGTGCTGCCTGAGCAGAAGGAACGGCAGGGGAGGTGGTGCACAGTGAATTCAGAAGCCCCAAGATGCTGTCTCCACTTCGTAAGGTTTGGCTCTGCAGCCTGATCATCATTTGCCACCCTGTGACACTTCTTAATTTATTTTAAAGGCAGTCTCACAGAGAGAAGGAGAGATGGAAAGAATAGAACCGATAGGAAAGATAGAGAGCTAGAACCATAGAAGGCAAGAATTTAGCCACTAGGCCATTGTGCCAGGCCCCCTCTGACACTTTCAAATGCTTCTTCCATTCCCTGATTCCAAATTCCTCTGGCACATGAGCCAACTTTTGGGGGATAATTCTTCCCCCATTCCTTCTAATATTTTAAAACTGAATTTACAGGGCTCGGCAGCGTGGCCTAGTGGCTAATGTCCTCGCCTTGATCCCATGTGGCCACTGGTTCTAATCCCGGCAGCTCCACTTCCTCTCTATCTCTCCTCCTCTCAGTATATCTGACTTTGTAATAAAATAAATCTTTAAAAAAAACCCCTGAATTTACAAATTTAGGTGATACTGAAGGGAGTAGAAACTTGGAGGAAACTATTAAATGAGACTATAAAGACTGACTATTGCTGGCTGTTCTGTAGTAGCCAAAACACACAGGGAGACTTCCAAAAAGTGGGAAAACAAACGTAAAACCTCAACGTTAAAACTTGCAAACAGAGAAAAGAGCTGGATCCCAGAAGGGAGGAAACCATGGGTAGAGAAGGATATTGCAAGAACTTCCTGACTAGCTTGAGGAAAGTCTTGATTCAGCAAAGACCTTGCTCACCGAAGATCTGAAAGAAGCAAGCAAGACGGGAGCTGGAGGTATAAGTATGTGGGTCATCCTTCGCTGTCCCAGGCACATGAGCAGAGAGCTGGATCTGAAGGGGAACAGCTGGGACTAGAGACAGGGCCTGGCTGGAGCCTCATGGGAGCCTTGGATTGTATTCCAGGAACTGGAGTCCACAGGAGGGTTTTAAAGAGAATGGGAAAGCTGAGTAAATGGGTTTAATCATAACAGGCTGAAAAGGTTAAGAGTGGAGAAAGGTCAACTCGAGGAAGCTCAGGGTGTTTCCCTCCTGTTGATGAGTTTATTTCAACTGCTCCAACCAACAAAGGCTTTACTGCCTCAGTTCAGAATGACCATCCTGGACTGCAAGATTCAGAGTTACAACACATACGCATTAAAATTTTGTAAGTAATTTAAAAATTTTTATTTTGAAGAGTATAACAAACTCCATTACCTTAATTCAACAATGATGAAGCTTGCCGATGTTTGCTTCATCTCTTATTTCTTCCTGTGCTGAGATACTTAAAACCAGCTTCCAAACATCACGCAATCTTGTCCCTTCACTTATTAAGGACCCATCTTGAAGACACATTTTCTTACCCACCATAAAACCATATTCACAAAGTTAGCAATATGTTGGTAATATCTAATACTAATTCTAAAACCAAATGTCCTCAGTTGTCTGGGAAATGTCTTTTTAAAGTTGTTTTGTTCAGAGGTTCAGAGGCTGGCTTGGGGCCCTGTACATACATGGATATCTGGAGGAGGTGCCTAATTCCTGGCTTCAGATTGTCTCAGCTCTGAGTATTGTAGTCATTTGAGAAGTGAACTGGTGGATGGAAGATCTTTCTTTCTGTATCTCCTCTCTGTAGATCTGTCTTTCCAATAAAAGATAAAATAAATCTTCAAAAAAGAATTAAGTTGTTTTGCTGGAAGCAGGGTTTAAGTCAGACACTTTGTAGATCTTTTCTTTTTTAATCCAGGACACTGCTTTTTTTTTTCCTTTTTCTGTATCTGTAGAAAAAAAATACATCACTGACTCATAGCAATTGAATTAATTGTCCTATATAATGTTGTAACATTTCAGAATTAAAAACTCATAAGATTTTAGGAAAAAGAACAAAATCTGGCATTTTTGAGGCTTTCCTATAAGCTTTCAGTAAGTCAGACCATCTCTTTGCAATGTTGTTTGAAGTGCCTGGGATCCAATGAAGCAGAAGGAAGCCCCGCCCTCCGCACGCACATGCGTGCTGAGCACCGAGAACACTCATGCCGAATGGTCTCATGTTATCCTCCAAGTCACGCAGGTTCCTGACCTGCTTAGCCACTGTGACATAACGACGGTTGTCAAGTGAAAAGAATCTGAAAATAGCCCAGGGTTGCTAAAACATTAAAAAAAAAAATTAGGAGGATGCTTTCTAACTTTAACCTTCTTCACTTACAAAATTAGAAAATTACAAATAGTTGGACTTGGAGCATCTGTAAAAAGCACATTTGTTTCCCCTTGAAGCATGTGCAGGAAAAGCCACGACCAGGCAATGCATGAGCTTTTTGTTCCTCCCTGCAGAGTCAGTCTTGCCCCAGAGGAACACCTGATGTCTTTGCTATAATTAGACTCGGTTGTCAGCAGAGCAGTACTTCATTACCTGTAGTACCTAAAATTAGGTCATTAGTGTTCCTTTCTTTTTTTTTTTTACTTGGCTTTTTTTTTAACTCAGAAAATTGTAGTGTATGAGGATTACAGCACTGTTAGAGGATTTGAAAGCAGCCATCTAATGTTAATCATTGTGAATAATACCTATAGAACACTGTATTTATCTTCTAGGAATTTATACTCTCATACTCTGGAGTTCACTGTGGCTCTCCCTCATACACCAATTGTATGACACTAGAGAAGTTATTGAACTTTTCTGATCCTTTTTTTAATAGAAAATGGATATTCCTATTTATTTATAGGTGTTTCAGGATAATGAATGAGACCATGGGCACACGCTAACTGGAGATGTTGCCAATCCTTTTTTTTTTTTAAAAGATTTATTTATTTTTATTGGAAAGTCAGATATACAGAGAGGAGAGACAGAGAGGAAGATCTTCCGTCCGATGATTCACTCCCCAAGTGACCACAACGGCCGGTGAGCGCCGATCCGAAGCCAGGAACCTGGAACCTCCTCCAGGTCTCCCACGTGGGTGCAGGGTCCCAAGGCTTTGGGCCGTCCTCGACTGCTTTCCCAGGCCACAAGCAGGGAGCTGGATGGGAAGTGGAGCTGCTGGGAATAGAACCGGCGCCCATATGGGATCCTGGGGCGTTCAAGGCAAGGACTTTAGCCGCTAGGCCACGCCGCCGGGCCCTATCCTTCATCTTTTAATTTCAATGATCTTTTGCCCAATGGCAGTTATACTGGTGTTTGGAGGCGAAGGTCCAAATGAGTGTATATTTCTTTTCAATTTAACTTTAAAAATACTAGGAACTAGGATCCTATCTATCAAAAGTGGCAAGTTCTCTGTGCTTATCTGAGCATGAAGCAGTGCCCAGGATCAAAGTGAAGCCTAGCACCCAGTAGGAGGGACTCCCCTCCCAGGCCCCCCAGCCGAGCCCCCAGCCCTGCCACTGTGGCCTGCTGTCAACCACAGCATTCCTGGGCAAGAAGGAGGAAGATAAGGTGAGGCAGGGATCTATGCAAGGTGTTACATCTTTCTGTAATCTAGCCAACCCATCATTTATTTCATGGCTTCCGGCCTTTAGGTTAAGATAATTCTTTCCTACTGCAAGTCTGTAAAGATAATTCCTATATTACTTACGAATAGCTCTCATTATTTTAGGTTCTTAAAAAATTATTATTTACATCTTTTGTTTCATTTTTAAAATTTTCTTTTGAGAAGTAGTTTTTTAAAAAAGATTTATTATTAACTTCTATTGGAAAGACAGATCGGATTTACAGTAGAGAAGAGAAAGGGAGCATGCATCTGCTGGTCACTCCCCAGATGGCTGCAATGGCCAGAGCTGAGCCAGTCCCAAGCCAGGAGCTTCTGCATGTCTCCCCTGCTGGTGCAGGGTCCCAAGGTTTTGGTCCATCTTGTACTGCTTTCTCAAGCTGTAAGTAGAGAGCTGGATGGGAAGTGAAGTAACCGGGACTAGAACTGGCAACTATATGGGATCCTGGCACCACAGGCAAAGGATTAGCTTGCTACACATAGTGCCAACCCAACTAAATTGTGTCATCTGTAACTTATTTTTATCTGAAAATTCAATTACTAATATGTGTAATATTAAGCAATAGTGGTTTAATGGAAAACCCTTGTCTCATTAATGTAATAATAATAATAATAGTAATTCTCAAATACCAAGTACGTGTCAAAAGTGTCAAAGACATTATATAGATAATCTCACTTAGTTCTCAGTATAATTTAGTGATAAATCCTCATTTGAAAGATAAATAGGCTCGCAGAGTGTGGGTCGGGCCAAGTTCGGTCGCGACTAAAACTAGTGCATGATACGGAATTCCTGGGAGAGATTACCTGTACTGGATTAGAATGCAGCACCCAACCAACACGCGTGAGAACCAGGAAGGGAGAGGGTAGAGCAGCGGGGGGATGGAGGGGCTGGTCCCCTCGCTGGACAGCTACTGTCATTGGATAGTGTGGGATGGGATGGGGACAGACCAGACTGGGCAGGGCTGCAACACCTGAGCGCCGCACGTGGACTAGAACAGGGAAAAGCCAGCTTGGGCTGATTATTCCTGCCGGTTCTAGCATAAATTGGAGTGGGTGAACGTTGTTTGGGCTTAACCGCAGACAGCTGGCAGAAGCTGGCACTGGGAGCAAATTCTGTCGAGTCAAACCACAGAACCACCCAAAGAGATCATAAACTGGGGCTGAGAGAGACCCAAGAGGGAAGTGGTGGGGTTCCCCCTCTTGGGTCACTACTCCCACGAGAGGGCATGAAAACTGGGACAGGGGCTGGGGTGGCTAGAAGGAGAGGCACTCAGCAATATCCGTGAGGGCTGGAGAGTTGGTTGGTTGGAGGGAACCAAGCTTCAATGCCCATTGACAGGTACTGGAGCCATATGGGAAGTGGGACAGACTGGACTAGTCTGCTATGTATACTTGCAGACCAGGGTGAGAGGTGGGCCTGGTGGGGGTTATTGTGGGTCACCCCGACTGGGCTACAGACCCCACTGGTTGATGAAAGAGTAGAGTGCATGCTGGGCAGAACCAGGCTGGACTGCAACACCCTTGGTTCCAGTGCAAGCCGGGACTGAGAACGGAGCCAGCCCAGCGATTGCAACCACCAACTGATTGTGGCGATGGACTGTGCTGGAACCGGTGCTAGCTGGAACATGCGGGAATCTGATCTGGGAATACCTCTAAGTCTCTTTGGTGATCTCCCCAATCGAACTGCTGGACTCAGAGCCCTGGCTAGGAGAGGACGGAGGACGGAACAGGTCAATCAACCACCTCAGCTAAACGTTGGGCAGCGAAATACTGGGCAAACGAAGACTCCATGATGGACTGTGACAATCAGTGGCTTCTTCAATGACCTAATCGAGCTGGGAGGGATATGACTGGCAGCGATCCATAACTGGAAGACTATAAAGACCACTTGAGCAAGTATCTCAGCATGCCCCACATCTGGGACCTTGGGCGGGTGGGAGACTGGGTGGGGATTCTCCCTCAATATTCCCCTTCACCTCAGATATATAAATAATATAATAAAATATATATTTAAAAAACAAACAAACAAACAAAAAAGATAAATAGGCTCAGACAAGTTTATCAACTTGCCCAAGAACCTACAGTTAACAAAAGGAAGAATTGTCAAGTTCCAAAGTCTGTGCTATTGCTGACTGTTATTACTGACTGTTCCTCCACTGAGAATGAAGTTGACTCTCTCCTTGAGGAAACAAAGTGAAAGCATCATATTAAGAAAGAAAACCTTTTATATCAGTTTGTTATAGACTGAAATAGAGACTTTCAAAATGTTTTTTTCAGACATTGCTTCATTTTGTTTGCAGTTCTGATATAGGACAACAACAGTCCGGACCTGCAATGGCTTAAAATGTTCCCAATTTTTATTTCTGAATTTTTTCTTAGCATGTAGAGAGACCCTGCCATCTCCCTTTGCATAGCTTAACTTCTGCCTTTTTAGATCTCTGGGCATGGGCACTGTGGCCTCTATGGCCTCTAGGGGGCACTGTTTCCCCTTTAATATTGTGGCTCAGGTGTTCCACTCATTCCCCAGAGTACTCATGAGAGCAAGCTAAAGTCTTCAGAAAGTAGCTCCAAGTTTGGTCAGGCTAATTCCAAACTGAGTGTTAGTTTACAGGTTCATTGTCTGCCTCTTTCATAGATGGTGGGCACTGAACCTGTCTGCGTCTTTTGAGAAGAGGGCATTGCTAGTTCCTAGGGTTGTGCATTTACTTTGTCCTTGGGAGATGGTTATCTGTTTCCCTCTGTCCCTGCTTGTCAAGACTGCAAAAACCCCTCAGGCTGGTGATGTAGCACCATGGTGTAAGTCCCTACTAATGACACCAACATCCTATATCAAGGTATCAGATCAAGTACTGACCACTTCCCATGCAGTTTCCTGCTAATGCTCCTGCAAAGGTATTAGAGGATGACCCAAGTATTTGGGAACCTGCAACCCACATAAAACACCCAGATGGAGTTCCAGGTTCCTGGTTTTGACCCTGGCAATTGCAGCAATTTAGAGAGTGGATTAGCAGAGGAAAGAATTTTTTGTGTGTGTCACTTTGCCTTTCAAATAAGTAAACTACCCTCAGTCAGTAGATACATAAAAACCCAAACATAGAAAGTTGAACATTAATTTTCTGCTAGTTCCTTTGGGTCAGAAATCTACATGCAGTTCTGCTGGTGGCTTCTAGCTCAGGTTAGGCCTGGTGTCATTGGCTAATCCACCAATAAGTGATGGCATATATATGGGTGCTCCACTTCCCAACCAGTTACATGTTTGTGGCCTGGGAAGGCAGTAGAGAATGGCCCAAGGCCTTGGAACCCTGCACCCACGTGGGAGATCTAGAAGAGGCTCCTGGCTTCAGATTGGCTCATCTCTAGACATTGCAGCCATTTGAGAAGTGAACCAGTGGATGGAAGATCCTTCTTTCTGTAAATCTGCCTTCACAAACGGCTGCAATGACTGGCATTAACCAGATGCAGAATGCCCAACAGCCTTGGCTGCTTTTCCTCCCATAGTGTAACACTTGCCTAGGTACAAGGCAGCCTAGGCGGTGCTTACAGTAATTTCTGATGTGTGCATTTTAGAATTTTTTCTTCTCATTTAACTGTGAGAAGTTTGATTATAATGTATCACAGTGAAGATTTTTTCTGGTCATGCCAGTTCTCTGTTCTTCCTATATGGATATTCACTTCTTTCTGCATATTAGGAGAGTTTTCTGTTATTATCTCATTCAACATGCCTTCTAATCCCATCTCTCTGTCTGCACTTTCAAGAACTCCCAAGACATGCATGTTGGGTAGTCTGGTAATATTACATAATTCTTGAACTACACCGCTTCCTTTTTCTCTCTTCTCCATTTTTGTTTGGCTGAGATTTTTCCCAAGAGTTATTTTCTAGCTCAAAGATTCTTGCTTCTGCCTCACCAAATCTGTTGTTAAGGCTTTTCACAGTTCTTAAAACTTGGAATTTTGAATTCTTCATTTCTAATATTTCCGTTTGATCTCTGTTCTAAATTTTAATCTCTTGGGAGAACTTTTCATTCATATGAAATGTGGATTTTATTAATTCTTGCATCTGCTTCTCATTGTGTTTAAGTAATCTGATTTTTAAAATTCATTTTCAGGGATTTCATCAATCTTTTCATTTTCACATTTTAATATTGAATTATTTGTGTTGCTTTGATGGAATCATATTGTCTTCCTTGCTCACGTTTCTCTGTTTATTTTTAGTCATTTCTACCAGAACCAATTTTATTCCTCTGATCATTTTTATCTTTGAACCATGCCTATATGGCTTGGTGGAATGACTGCTCACTCAGTGGGTATCTGGAGGTGTGTACTAGGTGTAGGTGGCATACTGTGGTCTGTGCCCAGGTGTGAGTGACACCCAGGTTGGGTGTGTCTGATCTCCTTTGTCAGCACGGGGAAGGCAATGATCATGACTGTTAGGAAAATCACAGCCTCACCTCCTCTGTTTCCAGGTGATGGACGCCGGAGGTTAGCTCAAGGTGGTTACAGCCCCCTTCCACACCCACACATGAGCCACACAAAAGATGAGTGCAGCTCTCTGTGTGCCCAGAGACAGCTGGACACCACCCACTGTCGCACCCTTGCTGACTCCCCACAGTCACAGGATACAGAAGCTCCCCTTAACTGCAAGAGTCTGCTCCAGCTGCTCCAGTGGACCTAGCACAGGTGTGCCTCCCCTCAGGGCTTGTTGAATGGTGTGTGTGTGTGTGTGTGTGTGTGTGTACATGTCTCCTGGCTGAGCTTCCTGACTCCACTCAGTCAATGAGGGGTCCCGATTTATCCTTTCCGACAAAACCCCATAATTGTTTCTGTCTTCGCAAAATCAGGTATCCGCTGTGACTGCTGTCACAGAAGCTGGCTGACTTCTTGCTGTTGGTTTGGGGTGACTGCTCACCACTGTGGGGAGCATGGGAGAGAGGAACACGTTCCTCCCACACAACGAACCAACTGAATCTTTCCCTGTCTCTGAATACCTGCTTGGACTCAGGGTCAGTGTGGGTCCATGGGATTCGAAACCAGGCAATGCCTCTGGCTCATCTGGCTGCACTATGTGCTTCTTCCTCTTTCGTGACCTGTGGCCAGAGATGATTGAGGAAGTAGTGGAGCTGTGGCTCACGCAGGCCACTAGCTGCGCACAGCTGACAGCGAGGGGCGCTTCTGAACTCTGTCCTCCCGGTCCACCCAACACCCGCTATTTTTCTCTTCCTCCCTGAAAATTTGTGCAACCACATGCAGTTGGGTGTTCTGGAAATGCAGCTACTCTAGCAATCTCTGTAGATGACCTGCTGTTCCCTTTGAAGAAGGTATAAACTTTGTTTTCCCACAGTGCCTACCACACTCCACTGCCATTCACAAGGGCTGAACGTCAGTTGCCATTTATCATCCCACTTTCTCCACTTCTGACACTCAGCCTCTAGGGGTGCCGCCCAGGTCCTTTGGCATTTGAGTTTGTAACTCCTGCACCTGCTCCTGAGGCCTTTCATCCAGCACCACCCACTGATGTGGAGGCTGGACTTCAGATCATATGGACTCAGCTCTACCACTTCCCTTTGTGTGTTCGTGACCCAGGTAAGGTTGTTTCAGCTCTTTGAACTTGTAGTAGTTTTTATCTGTAAAATGAGGATAATGATGGGCACGGTTCAGAAGATTAAAGGCAATGATACCCTTTAGCGTCAGGAAGTACCTGGTGCCTGTGGTCTGTCTCCTCTGATAAGCCTTGTGTGCACCTTAAAAAAAAACGATTTATTTATTTTTTTATTGGAAAGTCAGATAAACAGAGAGGCAGAGAGACAGAGAAAGATCTTCTGTCTGCTGATTCACTCCCCAAGTGGCCACAAAGGCCAGAACCCAGCCGATCCAAAGCTGGGAACCAGGACCTTCCTCCAGGTCTCCCATGCGGGTGCAGGGTCCCAAGGCTTTGGGCCATCCTTGACTGCTTTCCCAGGCCACAAGAAAGGAGCTGGGTGGAAAGCGGAGCTGCTGGGACACAAACCGGCACCCATATGGGATCCCAGCACGTGCAAGGCTACCGTGCTGGGCCCTGTGCTCACCTTTCCTGAGAGGTGACAGGGCCACGCCTGCTGGTCTCAGGCATCAACAACTCCTATCTAATCAGTATGATTCTCTCGGAGCCTGGAAACAAGAATAAAAAAAAAAAACCCTAAGTATTTGCTAAGTAAAATTATAATAAAAAAGGTTTGTAGCATGGTTTCCAAAAACAGTTTAAAAAAAAAAAGGTTTAAAATTTTTTTTCATCTTGCCTACACTCACACCTTTCAAATGGCTTCTGACTTATCCAGCTGTATATTTGTGTGTCTAAGTTATTTCCTATCTGCTCTAAGAAATTATCACAAGCTTAGAGGCTTCAAGCAACCTAAACTTAATAATCTTCTAGCTCTAGAGGTTAGAAATCCGGCAGGCATCACGAGGGTAAAATCAAGCTGCTGGCAAGGCTGTGCTTCTTTTCTGGAAGCTCTGGAAGTACATCATTTCCATTTCCAGCTTCTAGAAGTCACCCCCATTCCTTGACCACGCCCTCTTTTTTCACTGTCAAAGCCAGAGATGTTTTATCGTTAGTTTAATTCCCCTACGGTGCCATTGAACACCTAAATTTGGTAATAACTAGTGCTTTTATACTCTGTAGAGTTTCTGAACTGTCAGTACTGCTCACTGTTATTTGCTTTCCTTTTTAATTTCTTAAAAAAGATTTATTTGTTATGTCCCCAAATGGCGGCAATGGCTGGCTGGGTCAAGGAACTCCAACCAGGTCTCCCATAAATGTAGCAGGGGCCCCCACACAGCACATGAACCTTCCTCTGCTACTTTCCCAGGGGCATTAGTAGGAAGCTATATCAGAAGAGGAACAGCTGGAACTGAAACTGGTGCACAGATGGGATACTGGCATTGCAGGTGGCAGCCTAACCTGCCATGTCATAACACCATTCCTGATACTACTTACTTTCAAAAGATCAAACTGATCCAAGTTCTTCCTAAGACTGTGAGCTTTAACTTCACTTATTTGCAGAGTTCAAGGCAAATGAGACCCTAGGAAGTCATGCAGTGCAGTCTCTTGCCTTGAATATCTCAACTCATTACTTCTTCATTGCTGTTTAGGGAGAAGCATACAATTCCATTTTAGACATACAGAACATTGTTCATTTTTTTTTAAAAAAAGATTTACTATTTTTACTGGAAAGGCAGGTTTACAGAGAGGAGAGACAGAAATATCTTTCATTTGCTGGTTCACTCCCCAGGTGACTGCAACAGCTGGAACTGAGCTCATCCAAAGCCAGGAGCCAGAAGCTTCTTCTGGGTCTCTTATGAGGGTGCAGGGTCGCAAGGCTTTGGATCATCCTTCACTGCTTTCTCAGGCCACAAGCAGGGAGCTGGGTGGGAATGGAGCTGCCAGGAAATGAACTGGCGCCCATATGGGATCTTAACGCAAGCAAGGCAAGGAGTTAGCCGTTGAGCCGTTGCGCCGGGCCTGCATTTTTTGTTTCTATGATTTTGGCTTCCAACAGTTATTTTTTCTTCTTCCTATTTTTTTCAAATGATTGCTTTTCAGCAAAAATAAGCAGCAGTGAAATATAATACATGTCAGTCTTTGAAATGACAATGAGACACAATCTTGAAGAGACAGTTACAGCCAGATAAAATGTCCATAAAACTTTCAAACCGTAAGGTCTCCAACACAGAATAGGAGTGGAATGATGGTTAGATGCGTTGAACGGAGAATGACATGCGAGAATGGAAGAAATCCTCACTGCATGAGGGGAAAAGAAGGTGTTTGTCTTGCTTTTTCATTTTTTGTATTACAGCGAGTACGTAAAAACCCTTGAAGGCACAGTACCTTGGACATTCCTGCTGTCTTTACAGAGGAAATGCTTGTTATATCACTAGTATTTACATTCACATGATCGTCATAAGGGCAACTCTCAGAAACTTAGCAGGAAATGTAAGTCATAAATGATTCACTTAAATATAGAGAGGGGCTGGTATTTGGTATAACGGTGAGGATGCTGCTTTGGAAGCCTGCATTCCATTTCAGGGTAACTAATTTCAAGCCCAGCTCCAGTCATAACCCCACCCTGGGATGCTCTACTAGTTAAGCCCCTGCCACTCACGTGGGAGACCCGGATTGAGTTTTAGTTCCTCACTTCCGTCTGGCCCAGTCCTGCTGTTGCCAGTATCTACAAAGTAAACCAGCAGTTAGAAGATCTTTATCTGTCTCTCTACCTTTCTCAGTCTGCCCTCCAAATGGACAAAATAAATAAAAAGTCAAACCACATAGAGACTAAGAGGATGTTCAAATGACTGGTTTAAATGAAAAAATCCCAATCCACTGTTGATTCTTAGCTAATTAAAGCCTGGGAATGCAGCCCGGGGAAGAGCTGAGAAACAGGTGATTCTGTGGAGTTTGGTTCTAAAAACAGCTTTTCATTACATGTCTCATAAATGACACAGAGTTTGAAGGTGGTGGTTATATTTTTAATTTCTACCGTTTTGAGACTAGCACAGTACCTAGCCTACACTAGGTATTCAGCTATAGTTATTGATGAAGAAGGAAGAGAACAAAAGACATTACATTCTCAGTTGTCATCAAGCCAAGAAATGGAGATGTAGAAGGCTTTTTGCAAAAGCATATTGGTAGAATTATGCCTGTGAATTAAAATCATGTGTTTGCAAAAACCGATGAAGAGAGAGAAGGAGGGAGGGATATGAGGAGGAGCAGGGATGTGGGGAAAGTATGGTTGTCTTCTTGGAGCTGTAGCTAAGGAATGCACAAAATCTGTTCTCTTTATGCTATTAAAATTGTCTAAAAGAAAACACTGCATTACCACCTTAAAATGTTTCAGGCTGGGCACTTAGTCTAGCAGTGAAGTCACTGGTTCAGATGCCTGCATCCCACATTACTCTACCTGGGGTCCTTGCCTTGCTCTGCATTCCCACTGCAGCTAGCTGCTAGTGCAGACTCTGGGAGGCAGCAGGTGATGGTCCATGTACCTAGGGACCTGACATTGATGTGGGACACCAGATTGAGCTCCCAGCTCCTGCTCTGTCCTAGTAGAGACCCAGACCTTGCTTCCTTTGTGGAGTGAAAAAGTGAATGGGAATCTTCTTCATTATAATAAACATTGCATTTGTGATCTGGTATACTAATATGTTGTATACACTGTAAAATGTAGACCTTCAAATTTTAAATATAAAATATTTAAAATATTTTAATGCTGATTATTACTTGGCACTTTATTATTTTTTTTTAAATTCTGGTCTAACGCTTTTGATAGTGATTTAAAGATCTAATATTAGGTTTAGTTTTTTTTAATTTATTATTTGTAAGGCAGAGTAATATACAGAGAAAGAGAAAGAGAGAGACGTCTTCCATACTGATTCATTTCCCAAACGGCTGCGATGGCTGAAGCTTGGCCAGGTGGAAGCCAGGAGTTGGATCTCCATCTGGGACTCCTACATAAAGTTTCTGCTACTTTCCCACGCACATTAGCAGGAAGCTGAATTGGAAGTAGAGCAGCCAGGACTTGAACCACGGTCCGCATGAGATACTTGAGCCACAGATTGGAGGATTAGCTTATTGAGCCATTGTCCCAGACCAGAATTTACCTTTTTTAGAAGATAAGTTTAAGATACAGTTAAATTAATTATCCTGAAAATCTTTTTTTTAACAGACTCCTCAAATGGCTGCAATGACAGGAGCTGAGCTGATTTGAAACAGGGGCAAGGAGCCTCATCATGGCTGCAGAAGCCCAAGGACCTGGGCCGTCCTCTATTGCTTCCCAGGCCACAAACAGGGAGCTGGATGGGAAGTGGAACAGCTGGCACCATAATTGGTGCCCATAAGAGATGCTGGTGCCTAGAAGCAGAGGATTAGCTCACTGAGACACAGCGCCAGCTCCTGGAAAACTTTAAGCAAATAGAAAAATTGTGCATCCAAAATAAAAAGTTTTTTTTTAAAAAATTTATGTATTTACTTGAAAATCAGAGTTACAGAGGAAGAAAAGGAGAGAAAGATCTTCTATCTGCTGGTTCATTTCCCAGATGGCCGCAGTGGCTGTACAAGGCCAGGAGCCAAGAGCTTCTTCTGGGTTATCCATGTTGGTGCAGGGACAGAGCACTTGTGCTATGTTCCACTGCTTTCCTACGACATTACTGGGGAACTGGGACAGAGGTGGAACAGCTGGGATTCAAATAGGTGCCCATATAGAATTCTAGCACCACAGTTGGCAGCCTCACCCACTAGGCCACAGCGTAAGCTCTTCCAAAATACAAGATTTTAATATGACACACACATAGACACCACGTAGACACACATACACATCACACACACTTTTCTCCAACTGCATCACCCATTGGAAATGTCTCCAATTATTTTCAAAAATCCTCTCTCTAACATATTTATTTCAAAATACATTTACACTTAAAGGTGAGGGGAGGGTGGAAGGTTGGGAGAATTTCTCTTCTGCCAATTGTTAAAACTTTACCTTAAAAATAGTGTCTGTGTGTAATATTTACTAGATAACATACAACCGAGGCATTATCACAAGAACTGCCCAAGGCAAAGTAATAATAAATAAAAAAAGAATTGTCCAAGAAAAAATGCACAATTCATCTTGATATCAACTACTCTCGTAAGTATGAATGAGTGCTAATATGTTTATTTTGGAGGTAGCTATGTAACAGAGATTTATATGTGGTTGTCCCTCGGTGTCTGATGGGGACTGGTTCCAGTATCCCCTTTCCATAAATTCCCTTATATAAAATGCTGAAGAATTTGTCTAAAACCTATGCATATTTCCCCTTATGCTTTCAATCATCTCTAGATTACTTATAGTCATTGTAATGCATTTTTTAAAAATAAATTTTATTTTTTATAACGATTACATGGTGGATCAAGGTGGGAAGGAATGAGGTTTAGGGAAAATTGGGTGTACTCATTGCTTCCAAATTTGCTGTTTCTTCTTGTTGATTCTGGGGAAAGGGGAGAGGCAAAGGGGGAAACCACTCATGACTTTCCACACGTCCCAGTACCCAGGGATGAGGAACCGCCACCTCGTATCAACCCAGAGTGTCAATGTGTATGTATTCCGAGGGTTCTGTCCAAGTGGTTTGGATGGTTCTGAAATGCTGCCGATTTCACTGATCCAAGAATGATGTCACCCTCCCAATGTCCATTGGCTCCATTCACCGAGATATTTTGCTGTCATTGTTTGGGGTAGTTGTTCAGTTAGTTCTGTTCTTCTGTTACAGCACCAAATGAGCTGCCATATTCTGCGTTTACAACAGGGCCTGTATTCACTGCTCTGCCTTTTTCATTAAGTAGGACATGTTCTTGCAGGCGAGTCCAAGGACCCAGGATAGGTGACCCAAACCTGGCTGGATCTCCCACCTCTGGGGATCAAAAACCCAGCACCCACCTGGCAGACAGGTCCCAGGGGCTGGGCCAGGTGACCTGAGCCCCTGCCAATCCCCTGCCCCTGGGGCTCATGAACCCAGACACTCACCTCACAGGCAGGCCCCAGGATCTGGGCCAGGCAACCCAAGCCCTACCGCACTCCCCAGGGCATTGTAATACAATGTAAATGTTACTTAAATAGTTGTTTTACTGTATTACTTAGGGAATAAACAGGTAAAAATGTTCCATGTAGACACAATTATTCTTTCAAAGTATTTTTGACCTGGGGCAGGTGTTTAGCGTACTAGTGACAATCTGGCAAGGGTGGCTGTGTCCTGCATTAGAGTTCCTGAGTTCAAGACCTGACTCAGGCTTCAGATTTCAGCCTCGTGACAATACCGGCCTTGGGAGGCAGCAGTGATGTGTCAGGTGACTGGATCCCTTCCACCCACAAGGGAGATGTGGCCTGAGTTGTCTGCTCCTGGCTTTGGCCCAGCCCAGCGCTGGCTACTGTGGGCATGTAAGGGAATAAACCAGCAGATGAGAACTCTCTTGTGTGTTCTCTCGCAAATAAACAAACATTTAAACATTTATATTTGACCTGCAATTGCTTGATTCCATGGATGTGGAATTGCAAACCTAGAGGGCTGGTGGGATAAATAAAGCTTGGTTTTCAAAATTTTTACATCGATATAAGCTTGTCTTTTAGTTTCCATTTTCTAAAAATGTACAAGAAAAAATAAACATATCAAGAGGCAAGAGAGAAGTAGAAAGAGAATAAACTCCTGTCTGCTGGTCCACTCCCAACCTAAAAGTCTACAATAATCAGGGCGGAAGCTGGGACACAGGAATGCCATCCAGATCTCTCCTGTGGCTGACAGGAATTCCAGTTACTTGAGTCATCACTCCTGCCTCCCAGGTTCTGTGCTGGCAGGATGCTGGAGTCTGGGGCTAGGACCCAACCTATACACTCCAATGTGGTACACAGACATTTTAAAAACTAGGCTACTGCCTGCTCCCTCCAGGAATATCCTTGTATGTGGGAACTCACTTTACACTCAGAAAAATCCACTGAAGTAATATAGAAATCCAAAACCACTGTGTTAGCAAATGCATATATTTTGTGCACCAGTAATGAGCCATTTCTTGCTGCCTTCCAGGGTGTGCATTAGCAGGAACCTGTAATCGAGTGGAGTGAGGACTCAATCTTAGTCATCCTGAGATGACTAAGATACTGGTTTCTTAACCAGTGCCTTAATGGCTAGACCCAATGTCTGCCACTGAAATGTAGTTTTAAATGCCAGGCTAATACTAGGTTGCAGTGTAACAGTGTCTCTTGGAGAGCAGCAGGAGAATGTGCTTACTCTACTAGCATTAGCTGATCATTTATAGAAGAGTTCCATGCCTCATACTCGGGACCTCATCCTAAAGCTAAAAAAGAATGTAGAGAATCTGACCAAAAGATCATATGAATCATGAAGCAAAAAGATGCAAGGAAAAAGCTAAAGGAACTGGGATTGTTTATACTGGAAATTTTAAGGAAATTGAAAGTCTCTCCGTCTGTGAAGAGTTATAACCTCTTTAGGTCCACCCAAGTCTTTGACACATCTGGTTGAGCCAGACGCAGATTTCTTGCTGCAGGCAAAAACTGTTTTGAGAATAAACTCTGCTAAGTCCTTCCGCATGCAAGGCAGCAGTTGGCCAAAAGTAGCAGCCCTCAGAAGCAGGTGTGGTTCATAATATATGTTGGAGGTCACGTGGAAAAGTCATCAGTAGTCGGAGGAGGACTGAGACAGACCAGGTGTCTGAGAATGGAAGCTGTAAGAGAGTAACACCCGTGTTGACAAGGTCTGGTTGCCGAGGCCAGAGCCACAGGCAGCACATATTCCTAAGGCAATTGGTCACGTGTCCTGCTCTTCTCTCTCTGGGCATGGGATGATCCACCTGAGGATCTCCTGCCTGGGATAGTGATTAGTCAGTTAACAAAAGATGCACAAGTGAATTAAGCTGATATGAAATATGGTTCCCCCAGACGAATAAAAGCTGCCAAGATAGGCATTGAGTTGTTCCCCCACCTCTCGGTAAGAGGAGTGCGGTAGCTTGCAGTTTTCCAGTCTTCTTGTGTTTGTTTCTTTGCTTTCTCATGATGTATCACCCCCTCTCCAAACCCTGGTTCAGGGTTCAGTGCAATGGCTCAGTGCTAAATCCTCACCTTATAAGTGCCGGGATCCCATATGGGTGCTGGTTTGTCCCGGGTGCTCCACTTCCCATCCAACTCTGTGTTTGTGACCTGGGAAAGCAGTCAAGGATAGCCCAAAGCCTTGGTACCTTGCACCCATGTGAAAGACCTGGAAGACTGCTCCTGGCTCCTTGCTTCGGATTGCCTATGCTCTGGCTGTTGTGGCCATTTGGGGAGTGAACCAGCAGATGGAAGGTATCTCTCTGTCCTCCCTGTAAATCTGATCTGCCTTTCCAATAAAAATAAGTAAATCTTTAAAACAAAACAAAACAAACAGGTTCAGGCTGTGCTATTTCGGTCATCGCATTTCTTACGGAATAGTCTGAAGAAATAAAAACACATCTCTTTAAGCCACAGGCTATTAAGCCCTTGCTTTTGAAATGGGTTCAATCATTAATTGTGCATAATTGACAGTAAATTGACTGAGTCACCAAATGAACAGCATTTAAGAAAAACTATTATTCTCTACCGATAAGCAACTAAAATAGTACTTACCTTGAAAGTACACCTAGCAGGTTTGAGCTCAAAGACCTAATAACATTCTCTGAACATAAAAACTGCTGACAAGATTTATGGGAATAAGATATGGCCAGTTATTAATAGACATGGTTTATGTACATAATTGAGTATTCTAACAAGATAACAGAAAAAAGAAAAAGCAGTGATTTTTATCTTATTTCCTTTTAAAAGATTAATTTGGTTACTTTTTTTTTTTTTTTGAAAGGTAACAGAGGGAAGAAGGGAAAAAGAGAGAGAGAGATCTTCCATTTGCTGGAAGATTACTACCCAAATGCCTGTAATTATGGGCTGGGCCAGTCCAAATTCAGGGGCCAGGAGCTACCTTCAGGTCTTTCAGGTGGGGGCAGGGGCTCAAGACCCTCAACCATCCTCTGCTACTTTCCTAGGTACATTAACAGGGAACTGGATCGGAAGTGGGGGAAGCTGGGACTCAAACAGGCATCCGCGTGGAATGCTGGTTCTGCAGATGATGGCTTTACCTACTATGCCACCTCAGTGGCCCCAAATTTTATTCTTGATATTCAGAATAATTAAATTAAAAAAAAATGAGATTTAGAGTAGTTTCACTTTCGATAACCAAAGATCTTAAAATTTAAAATAATTCCCAGCTACTGTTCATTAAAAAGCTGATAATAACAGTTTAATAGTACTGGTCTATTAACACTTTGGTTTTGCTAATGAGTCTAATATAGAATGTGAGAAAATTTTGTGACTTGAAAAACCTGGTTTGATCATGGTATTCTTGCTTTAGAGTAGTTCTCTTCTTATTAGCAAACACAATAAGGGTGAAGGTTTGGGATAACGGTAAATTTGTGCTTGAGACACCTACAATGCATATTTGAATGCCTGAGTTGGAGTTCTGAATTCTCCTAAAAAGGCTTCCTGCCCAAGCACACCCTGTGAGGCAGCAGATAACGGCTTAAGCTCTTGGGTCTCTACCATCCATATGGGAGACCTGGTTTCAGTTGTAAGATCCTAGATTTGGCCTGGCCCAGCTCTGGGAAGCTGAAGCGTTCTCTCCATTTCAAAGTAAAACACACACTCAAACTTCAGACGTTTCAGTTTTGAGTGTGAAGTTAGTTACTCTGGTCCAAGAAATGATACTGAGTTTGAGCCTGTTTCCCTGACCCCTCAAAAGGAGAATCCTTTGAATCATTTTCCAAAACAAAGAAACAAGCCCATCGGCTCCGTAGTAAAGAAGTTTTAATTGGTCTCAATTTCAATTCCCACAAGCATCTGAATTTTCCTAAATTTGCCTTGGATTGCTTTGTGTTTTATTGAATGATTTGCTCTGAAAGATTGCAATGTTTGCTTCCTTCATCCAATGCCAGTTTGAAGCCTGGCTTCTCCACTTTCAACCCAGCTTCTTGGATTCAGTTTCCTGGCTTCCATCTGGCTCACCCCCTGCCATTGTGATCATTTGGAGAGTGAACCAGCAAACAGATCTTTCTCAGCCCTCTTTCTGGCTGTCAAATAAATTCATAAGCAAATCTTTTTTTAAAAAAATCAGTAAAGCAATAGCTTTTTTTTGCTTGTATCCTTACCCATTTTTACTATAGACTTAAATTCTTAGCCAATCATGGTATTATTATGTCTTCAGCTTTGCAAAGTTGTGCAATGCTGTGACAGGTTTATCAATGAATTAAACTTAACTGGAGCTTACAGCAACGATTCATGATGTCTGACCCACTCAAGTGGGTAGGTTGGTAGCAGGAAGAGGGCCAACATGGTCTAAACCCAGTTCAGAGAACAAGACTCAAAAACATCTTTGCTTTTATAAACAAGTTGATGGTGGCTTTATTTTTATCTCTGTATTCTTGACATTTTATCTGCTATAAAGTAAAGATACTAATAAAATCTGATCATCATTATGAAATTGCTTAGATCCCAGGACTACCATTTTATCAACTTTTCTCCAAAACTGGAACTGTTTTTCTGGTATTGTAATGCCCCTTAACTCTTCTGAGGTTACAATAAAAAACTAGAAATGACAGAGGGATTTATCATCATCATTAAAAGTAATGCTGCTTCTATATCATGTCTCATTTTAGAGAAAAGGTATTCCATTTTGAGTAGCAGAGGAAGAAAATCAAATGCTTTTTTCTTTGGAATATATTATCCAAAAAAAAAAAAAAAACCTCCTTGTGTTACCTGATTTGGTATTTAAAATTCTTATTTTATTTTATTTGAGAGGGAGAGAGAAAGAGATGTGGGGGGGAAGAGAGAGAAACAATTAACTCACCTACTGGTTTATTCCCTAAACCTTCAATGGCCCCAGAGTAGCACCAAAGTCAGGAGTAAAGGACTCAATCCAGATCTGTCACATGGGTAGCAGAAACGAATTTATTTGAGCCATCACCTGTTATCTGCATGATGTGTACTAGCAAGAAGTGGAATCTGGGAGCAAAGCTAGGACTTAGACCCAGGTACTCTGATACGGGATGTGGTCCCCAAACAGCATTTTACTATACTAAATGCTAGCCCCACATAAAAAAAAACAGACAGACTTACTTATTTTCTATCTGAGAGGTAGATTTACAGAGAGGGAAAGAGAGAGGGCGAGAGAGAGATCTTCTATTCACTGGTTTACTCCTGCAATGGTGGCAATGGCCAGAGCTAAGCCAGTCTAAAACCAGGAGCCTCTTCTGAGTCTCCCACATAGGTGCATGGGAGCAGGGTCCCAAGGTCTGGCTGTCCTCTGCTGCTTTCCCAGGCCACAAGCAGGAAGCGAGGTTGGAAGCAGAGCAGCCGTGAACCAGCATCGACATGGATGCCAGTACTACAGTTGAAGGATTAGCCTGTAACCCACTACAGCAGCCCATGCCCCACATTTTAAAAAATGTTATTTAGTATTTTCAGTCCAACTTTTCAAAATTGTGAAAGTAACCATATCTTTGTATCTCCTTTATATGATTTTGCAGTTACTTTTAGAACTTACATTTTAGAAACCTCTAACATTTGATAATTTTATATTATTATAAATATCTATTTTAGAGCTAATAATGATGATGAATATCACAGATCTGGTAATTTATGCTGAACTTTTATCTACTTGGCCCATAGTTCTGGATGCTCAGAAATACAAGATCAAGGAACTGCTCTCTGTTGAGGGCCTTCCTGGCATGTTTTTATGTGACATAAAACAGAACTAATCAAGGAGGGTGAGAGTGTTAGGGCAAAATTGAGTCAAATAACAGGTCCACCCTCCCAGTTGCTGACCCACTCCCTTAATAACACAGTAATCCATTTTTGTGTGCAAAGATCTCACACCAAATCATCACTTATAAGTCCCAATCTCACACTGCTACAATGGGTTTTAATCAAATCACCAGCACACGAATTTTGGAAAACAAATTCAAACTTTGACAATGATAACAGCAGTCATTTGTTACTATGTTCCAGGCACACTATAAAGTTCTTTTGATCCTCATCTTTTGATCTTCACAGTGATTTTTATTTGAAGTTTTATTTAAAGGCAGAGAGACAGGACGAGGGAGAGAGAGATGGAGAGTGAGAAAGATAGAGATTGTTCATCTACTTGTGCATTCTCCAAAATCCAAAACGGCCCGGGCTGGGGCCAAACCAGCTCCAGGAGCCAGGAACTCTATCCAGGTCTCCCCGGTGGGTGGCTGGAACCCAATTATTCGGGCTGTTATCTGCTGTGTAACAGGTGCAGATATCTGGGAGATGGACTGGAAGCTGAGGTGCTAATTGATCATAGGCACTCCCACATGGAATGCAGGTGTCTGAAGTGGTGACAACTTTCCGTGCTGTCAGTCCTGCCCCTCTCAAAGCAATTTCGCTAGATAAGCACATTATCTCTTTTACTGAGGAAGACTGTTACCATACTTACATTCTTGATGCAACCAATGCACAGAGAGGTGAAATAATTTGCCCAAAGCAGAAAGTGGCAAAGCCAGGTGTTAAGCCTGGCTGGCTCTGATCCAGAGCTTGTACTCACAGTTTCTGAACTATAGACACAACAGATGAACAAAGTATTTGCTGCATATGAATAAGCAGAATCAGATTCTCAAACAAGCTAGTGGGACCTAGAGTCTGACAGAAAATTTCTTTAGGGGCATTTGCTTTGTACAATGGTCTTAGGTAGTTTTAGGAAGTTGCTGGAAGGCCTGCTCCCATACCAGGGTGTTTCTTTTGAGTCCTGGGTACCCTGGTGCTGATTCAGCTTCCTGTTAAAGGCAGCAGATGGTCCAAGTACTTGAGACTATTCACCTGAGAGAGCTGGAGTTCTGGGCTTGTAGCTTCAGCCTGACCCAACCCTGTGTGTACCAAGGGCATTTGGGGAGTGATGCAGCAGATGGAAGCTCTGTCTCTGCTTTTCTCAGTCTCTTTTTGTCTTTCAAATAAAATGAAAAATTTCTTAAAAATTGGACCCGGCATGGTAAACTAGTGACTAAAAGTTCAGATGGAAGGCCACTGCGCAGGGCCCCAAGAAAATTTTACAAAGGCATAAACATCAGCTAGTCATTTAGTTGAACATTCAACAACTTTTCTTTTGCAACATAAACCTAAAAAATTGGAAACACAATGGAAAATCGGGGATATAATCTAAATTTCCTATCTGCACAAATAAGTTGATGTGATCAATGTGATAGCTTTAAAAAGTTGATTTTAGCTGCAGTGTATGTTTGGTGGTACGTTTAAGATACAACTTGGAGGGCCCGGCATGGTATCCTGGTGGTTAAAAGTCCTTGCCTTGCATGCGCCGGGATCCCATATGGGCGTCAGTTCTTGTCCTGGCAGCCTCGCCTCCCATCCAGCTCCCTGCTTGTGGCCTGGGAAAGCAGTCGAGGACAGCCCAAAGCCTTGGGAACCTGCACTCATATGTGTGGGAGACCTGGAAGAAGCTCCTGGCTCCTGGTTTCGGATTGGCTAGGCTCTGGCCATTGCTGCAACTTGGGAAGTGAAATCAGCAGATGAAAGATCTTCCTGTCTCTCCTCCTCTCTGTATAGCTGACTTTCCAATAAAAAATAAATGAATCAAACCAAACCAAAGATACAACTTGGGATGCCCAAATTGGAGTACTGGGCTTGAGTCGTAGCTCTACCCTGGACTCCAGCTTCATGAAAATGTGCGGTGGGTGATAGTTCTAGTCGCTGGGTCCCTGACACCCGTGTTGGGGACCCACAGTTTGAGTCCTGATTCCTGGCTTCAGTTTGGTCCAACCCTGAGTGTTGCAGATATTTGGGGATTAAACCACCAAATGAAAAGTCTCTTCCTCTTCACCTTCCAGATAATCAAAACAATATGAAATGATCTTGAGTGAAAAAAACTTTAATAGTTTGTGAATATTTCTATTACCTCTTTTTTTAATAAATCAGGCAATTTCATTACTGCACCCCCCCCTTGAAAACTACCCAACTTCTTGTCTCTTGAATATAGTTTTTCCCTTGACCATCACAAAATGCATATGAATGATGGTTTGTGTGTGTGTGTGTTCTACATAGCAGGACAAATTTATCCTAGAAATCTTTTAATGGTTCCCACATGCTTAAAAATAATTAAAATGTGGTGATAGCAAGATATTTGTCTCTTAAAGTAAGAATGATGTCATTCTACTTGGAGTTTATTGACACAGAACATGCTTTTGTCTGAGAAGGTTTTCAGCACTGTGAATATGGCTTTAATTAAGAGATTCACTAATCACTCTATTGGATTACAATGGAGGAATTTCTCTAGCTTCTCTGTGCCTCATTGTGTGGTTTGCTTTGTGAATGCATATAAAAGACCACGGGCGTTGTGTTGATTTATATCTACTGTGCTATACCCATTTCCAAACACTAATGAAGCCATTGTTTCTTAAGTTCGGTAGGATAAAAACTATTTGGATTCACAATCCATTTTCAACAAAAAGGCCACATTATGATTACTGATGTTAAAATTAATATTCTTATCTTTATTTGAGGGTCAAATCTTTCAATATTGTTTTAAAATATAAGGAAATGTTCCCTGAAATTAAGGAAATTACACATACATCCCACTTCCTCCAATTAGCCCTGACAGTTTATTTATTCATAGATTAGCTGCAAATTCTCAGGAATCACAAGATCTCAAGTGTAGAACATTTTGCATGAAAATCTGAAGCATGATATGCATAAAGTACTCTAGCTCTTCCGTTCTACCTTCAAGTGATACCACCTGAAACCTAAAATTACAGTCCTATAGTGGGACAAGGACAACAACCAGAAAAATTCCACTCTGAAATCTTTATGCCAAATCCACTGAATCTGATAATTTTTTTTTAAGATTTACTTATTTTTATTGGAAAGTCAGATATACAGAGGAGGAGAGACAGAAAGGAAGATCTTTGGTTCCCTGATTCACTTCCCAAGTGGCTGCAATGGCGCTTTTGCTGGAACTGAGCCAATCCGAAGCCAGATGCCTGGAGCTTCTTCCAGGTCTCCCGCACAGGTGCAGGGTCCCAAGGCTTTAGGTCGTCCTCTACTGCTTGCTCAGGCCAGAAGCAGGGAGCTGGATGGGAAACGTGGCCTCCGGGATCAGAACCTGTGCCCTGTGCAAGGCGAGAACTTTAGCTGCTAGGCTACCACGCAGGGCCCTGAATCAGATAATTCTCAGTTTTTCAATTATTTCCTGCACTTTTTTTTCTTTTCTGAAAAAAAAAAAAAAAAAAAAAAAAAAAAAAAAAAGAGGAAAAGCCCTAACATGCAGCTTCTGTCAAAGAACAACCTAAGAAGCAGCTATACGTTCCTGTAGCTGAAACAAGATGAACGAGAATGATAAGAAACAAAACAAAACAAGCAAACAAAACACAAAGTAACAGTACCTCTAACTAGATTTGTGGAAGGGAAATTTCTGTTTACAGTGTCTGCCAATTTGTGAAAACTCTCGCCCACGCACAAACACAAGGGGCCCAAACTCTGCTGATCAAAAAGTGTAGTTAAACTTTAAGCAACACCAAATGAAGTGTAGGTGTTCTCCTAAATTGCTTGGGTTCTCGTTTCACTTCTCCGACTTTCCCGGTTACACCAAACCTCATGCCCCTCGGGATCATCGTCAGGTTCCCTGTAAATGCCAACGGCACCTGGAAGGGTAGATCACGCTCTGGTCCACGGAGGTCTCGGGCCTGGGGCAGCGGTCACCACGGGCTAAGCAGCGGGGAGAGCCAAGGCGTCTGCGCCTCCAGACAGGCTTCCCCCCTTGTCCTCTTGAACTTTGCTCATCGCGTGATCCCGGCAGCCGGCGCACGGCGGCCAGGCCTTTGGCGGGATATTCAGGGAAGAGAGACCAGGGCTGGTTTCCGGGCCGGGGGTGCGGGCCTGAGCTGGGGGCGCGCAGCCGGCAGCCCCTCGCGTGGTACGGGCCGCTGCCAGCCCGCGGGTCCCGGGCACTCACGCTCCCTCACTCCCCACCTCCCCGGCGCGGGGCCGCCGCCTTCCTCAGAGCCCTGCTGGCCACCGGGTTCTCCTCAGCCGTCCCGCGCACTCCGCGGGAGGAGCTGCCGACGGCCGTGACGCGTCAGGGAGGAAACGCCGGCGCCCGGCGGCCCTGTGGGGAAGGAGGAAGACCCGGCGCGCTCGGCTCCGCGCCCGCCGCGCCGGGAGGCAGCACCGCGGCGCCGGGTAGGTGCGGGCACGGGCGGGAGGGTCGGCGCCGTGGAGGCCGCAGTCGGAACCCCGGGGCAGGGGGAAAGGGGCGGGGCGAGGGCTGGCGGGGCCTCGCCTGCCGCCGCCTTCGGGAGCAAATGTGACTCTCCCGCGTCGTCCTCAGGAAGCCTCAGAGCTCCCGACTCCCGGAGAGTTTGTGGTCTTTGTTTTCTCCAGGTGAATTCAGCTTTTGCATGGCGAGTCCTAAACGACCGAGGGGTGTCGGTGAATGGACAGTGTGAACGCGCGCACGGTCTCAGGACCTAGAGGAGCAGGGCACGCGGAAGGGTGGCAGACCCTATCTGAAGTGGGTGTGGGTCAGCTGCGGCCGCGAAATGCCGGGCGTAGGGATCCTTAACCTGTTGTCAGTCGACCAGCAGGGCGAGACTTGACTGCCTTGGTTCAAGTTCTCTGAACCATTTCATGTGAATCCTGCTCTGTAAATTCTCAGCTTTAGGATTAGTGTGTGTCACGGGGAAGCGCTTTGAGATTTTATTTTCACTGGTGGTTACTGGGAAAGAAAAAAAAATAGATTTGCCTATTGAAACTTACACGGTTTCACTTAAATTTGCACGGTGGTTTCTGAACCACAAGTAAGATTTCAATTCTGCCCAAGAGACTATATAGGGTGCACTTGACATGCAAGACTAAATACAGAGCCCTGCAATTTCAAAACCGTTGTCAAGGTAAAAAATAGACTGCCGTATGTTTTAATTTTCTCCCTTCTCACTGGGTTGAGCTTTTCCCCAATCTGGAAAGTGTCTTTGTTATTTACCAGATACTCAGCTCTTACTGGACTTTTCCTAAGTGCTCTGTAAATAAATTCTTAACTCGAAATAATAAATGATAGCGGTTCTGGCTATTCAGCTACAGTCTGTACTTAAGTTCCCTACAATTTATTGCCAGAACTCCAGGGACGTTAGAGAAAGTCTCGGGCACATTTTAGTACTGGGTGTGCCTTCTGGCTCCCTTGGCCACCCCTCCCATAAGCTGCCACTCCTGCGGTCCCTGGGGGAAGGAAGTCTGGAGTTCTGGAAATGTGACATGTTCGAGGCAGGTCTGGGGCCGGATCCCTCCTGGCTTCTGTAAGATGGTCTTGTCTGCTGTTGTACCCGGCAGTTACCTCTGAACTTCCGCCTTCTCCTCCGCTGCCGCTGTGTGGAACCTCATGTCATTTTTGAAAGGAGCTTTGTTCCTAATTTCTTGGGCAGGTCTTATGACATCTCTTTTAGATTTAGATTTTAGATTTTTACAGGTCCATTTGGGTCCTGAAGATGTTCTACGAAATGGAATATTTTTGTAATGCGTCCAAATAAGAATGTACTGTAATTTTACTACTGTTTGTTGTTGCTGACTGCGTTACGGGATCAGCCTTGCAGATGTCCATTTTGTGATTTGCAGATGCAGGGACTACTTCTGCAGAGAAAAGTGTCCTCTTCCAAGGGACAGTGTAGCCACATTGATAGAGACCTGAAGTGGACCTGGTGCTTGCCATTATGGTTATAAATGGCAGGTCCAAATCACAACATCATGCTGGCTTTCTCCCTTCCTGTCTGGCTATGTAGAGATTTAAACTTAGTCACCTGGGAGGTGATGAAATGAGGCCATACGCCTGATTTAATAGGTGTGAAGTGCCTGGAACCAGGAAGCTTTGCTTTCCTCTGCTAGGTTTTATGGCCCAACAGGTATTAGTGGCGTTCAGGAGTTCTATGCAGGCAGCTGACACCTAACCCTCTCATGGATACAGGGTGCTTCCCAACAGACTCCTCTGCTCCTCACAGAGTCTCTCTGAGGCTGAGAGCTGGCATTCATGCCCGTTTTTACAGGTGAACTGAGACAGAGCAGTGTTGCAGTACATCAGCCAAGGTTGCACAGCCAGTGAGAGGCAGCCCTTGACGGCTGTAGGTGTGTCACTTGTGCCTGGAGTGCTCAGACCTCCCGTAGACATTTGTGCAATGGAAAACTTGCTTTTTCCAAACAGGCCTGTTAACCTAGCCTCCTAAGTGGTGCGTGCTTACGAGATTTGTAGGCTGTCTTATTTCAAACATCATCTAATACAACACCTTTTCTACAAGAGAGACAAGAATGTCCTTTGGATGTATTTTTAAGATTTATCTTCCCTGAGTTTTAATAAAGAAAATAGCTTTTTCCCCCCTTGTTGACGATCTTACCTTTGCTATGATTTTGAGAGAGTTTAGATTGGACACATGGTGGTGTTAATGTTTGTCATGATGGCTTTCCTAGAAGTTATTCAGGATTATGATCAAAATGCAATGATTATAGGTATTGGATTTTTTTAAATGTCTGCCATTACTATGTGGTCTTTTGGAAATGTTGCAAATTCTTTGTTAGGAAGGGTCTTTAAAAAAACAGAATGATTGGGCCCAGATGGTAGCCTAATGGCTAAAGTGAAGTCCTCGCCTTGCACGTGCCAGGATCCCATATGGGTGCCAGTTCTAATCCTGGTGGCCCTGCTTCCCAACCAACTCCCTGCCTGTGGCCTGGGAAAGCAGTCAAGGATGGCCCAAAGCCTTGGGACCCTGCACCCATGTGGGAGACCTGGAAGAGGCTCCTGGCTTCAGATCAGTTCAGTTCTGGCCATTGCGGCCACTTGGGGCATGAATCAATGAACGGAAGATCTTCTCTGTCTCCCCTCCTCTCTGTATATCTGACTTTCCAATAAAAATAAATAAATCTTAAAAAAAAAGAGTGATTTTCAAACATTTAAAGACTTTTAACAAGAAAATATGGCTTTCATGGGAGGACTTGAGGAGGGCTGTTGGGGAGAATGAAAGGTGGGCTGGCTTTTCCCCGGAGGGCTGTTAGGTGGTAAGGAGCCCTCAGAGAAGGCAATCTGCCTGCCAACAGTTTTTCTGTGTGGGATTTGACGAAAACACTTTGCAAACCTGCCTTGTTTCAGAAGCCGCTTCACCTTTTTCAGTCTTCATCTTTTTTTCTCTCTTTTTAAATTCATGTAAATTACTGACTAAACTGCTGATTCATGAAACTCAAATTATATAACGTGTTATTCCCGACTGAAGCGGCTCCCACAGTATTTGAGGCGACCTGGTGTCTCTGTTTTCCTTTACCATTTCCATTCCTTTTGGTGGAAACTTTATTCTCCTTTCACTTTTCTCCCTCCGCTTTCACAGAGAAAGTAGTGAATCTGGGAAAAGACAGTTCCACATTTTGTCATTCCTGTTAGTCTTTTAAAGTTAATGCTAGCGTCTGTTTCATTGTTGTTACAGAGGAAGACAAAGTGGAAATCAGATGTGGAAGACCAACACAGTTCACTGGCCAGTAACATGCTGTCTCCTGTCTGAAGCTGAACCAGATGGCTTTTAAAGGGAATTAGGCCAGGGTGCAGTAATTGTGCCCTTGTTCAGTTTTTTAGGTCCTTTCCTGTTTCACATAAATCTAAAAATTTGTCCATTCTGTAGCCCTGTTCTTTTAATATTCAATTCGTAATAGTCAGGCCTCAGATAAACCTCCTGGCTACAATATTGCCACTGTACAAAGCTCTTTTAATATGCAAGATCAAAATTGGGGCCAAGGAAGACAGTATGGTAGAGTGACATAGCAGGCTGATCCTCTGCCTGTCGTGCCAGCATCCCAAATGGGTGCCAGTTTGTGTCCTGGCTGCTCCACTTTCCATTCAACTCCCTGCGTGTGGCACAGGTAAGCAGGGGAGGATGGCCCAAGTCCTTGGGCCTCTTTACCCACGTGGGAAACCTGGAAGAAGCTCCTGGCTTGGATTGGCACAGCTCTGGCCATTATAGCCACTTGGGGAGTAAACCAGTTGATGGAAGATGTCTGTCTCTCATTCTGTAAAATCTGCCAATCATATCAGGAGCTTCCTCTGGGTTCCCTACATTGGTGCAGGATCCAAAGACTTGGGCCATCCAGTGTTGCTTTCTTAGGCTATCAGCAGGGAGATAGATTAGAAGTGGAACAGTCAGGACATGAACTGGTGCTCACATGGGATGCCGGCACATCATGTAGAGGTTTAGCATGCTATATCACAGCACTGGCCACCTAGTTGATTATTTTCTATTGTTTCAGTTACTATATGGTCCCTTTTTTTGTATCTTTTAGGTATAATTAAATCACCACAATAAGTCATTTCATAGAAAAATAACAGGAGAAAGTAAGAATCATCAGTAAGCCTATTAAGAATGAGTATTAGGATTTTACAGAATATCTATCTAGACTTTTATTTGGACAATATTTTTATTGTAATTAAAAACATTTTCTTCTACAGGCTTATTTTGCTAAAGAATCAGTTCTTATATAGCTAACCAATGTCATAATTCTATGCACCTGTGAACCAGTTATTTTACTGTATTTCCTGGCCACAAGCCATACCATAATCCTGGCTAACCCTCTTGGAAATTTGTAATAGTACTCATAAAATGGACCAGATGAAGGTGTGCAGATAGACTGACAAATCTATCCAGATCAACGTGAAGTACATATCCCATAACTGAGTTAGTCAGTATTTGTGTTTTAAATACATCTAAAATGCAAGATTTTTTTTAAAAAATAAATGAGAATATTTTAATATAATTAATTATTTTCACTAAAGGACAAACACAAACACTGTACTTGAATAAAGGAAAAAGGATCTGCTCTGAAGTTTAGTTCGAAATTAGAACAGCAGGGACTGTCTGCCATTGTCTGTACCAGCAATGTCAGGACCCAGTTAAATAACAGAATCATGGACTTATGACTGCCTATAAAGTACTATGCTATTATTGTAATAATATGGGGGAAATAAGTTGGGGGGAGGGAATATAGGAAGGGGGTAGAGCAAATCCCAGAGTCCAAGGAATTATACCATTAAATTAAAAATAAAAGAGAGAAAAAAAGGAAAAAAATAAAATAGAAGACAAATAAAAAACAATTTTAATTGGATGAAAATATCAACATGATTTTATCATATTTTGCTTATATGTGCAGAATCATTATCCTATAAATACATGTAATTAAGATAGTAAGAAAATAATACATTTAAAATTTTAGTTTATTAAAAAATAAGAAATTAGATTAGCAGGAACTGACTTTGTGGCATAGCAGTGTAGTGGGTTAAGTTGCCCCCTGAGATGCCAGCATCCCTTATGGATGCCATTTCAAGTCTTGGCTGCTCTGCTTCTGATCTAACTCCCTAATGTGGCCCTGGGAAAGGCAAAGGAAGATGTCATGCAGCCATATGGAGAGTGAGCCAGCAGGTGGAAGATCTCTCTGTGTCTCTCCTTTCTCTCTTTGTAACTCTGACTTTCAAATAAATTCATCTTGAAATTAAAAAAATTTTTTTTTGAAAATTAGAGCAGTTGAAAAAACAATTTAAAAACAGCTGAATTTGAGATATTTTGAAATATCTAAGGAGAAATACATTTTAAAAATATTCTAAGGAGCTTGGCACAGTAGCATAGCTGCAAAAGTCCTCCCTTTGCATGCGCCAGGATCCCATATGGGTGCCGGTTCTAATGCCTGCTTTCCATCCAGCTCCCTGCTTGTGGCCTGGGAAAGCAGTCGAGGATGGCCCAAGCTTTGGGCCCCTGCACCCTCGTGGGGGACCCCCGAAGAGGCTTCTGGCTTTGGATTGGCTCAGCTCTGGCTGTTGCAGCCACTTGGGGAGTGAATCATCGGATGGAAGATCTTCCTCTGTCTCTCCTCCTCTCTGTATATCTGCCTTTCCAATTAAAAAAAAAATTTAAAAATAATCTAAGGATAAGTCATCGGTTTAGCAACTGTTGCCCCTGCAGGTGGAACTAGACAACCTTAAAGTTTACTAGCCTATTATTGGATTCCTTAGGGTTAGTAAGACTTTTAATTTCATGCATACAGTCCCGCTTTACGTGTTAATATCACTAGTTTTCCCAAATAACATCTGCCCCTACTAACACCCCTGTATCTCCTTTTCTCCTCCCATGGTTCATGTGTACAAAGCACAGCCCACACTTGCCTTCCATGTCCTTTTTACCTTCCATTGTTTTTGAGATTTCAATTAAAAAAAGAAAAGTGAAAAAGAATCCTTTTTTTTTTCGTTTCCAGCTCTTGAATCAAGGAAAATTCTTTTTGCCCTCTCTTCCCTTTTGTCTTAAGCCAAAAAGTAAAAAAAAATCCTAATCATAGAGATACATTTAAACCTAGGCCTTTAATAAGGAAAAGGAAGCCTTTTAGTTTGGGAGGAAAGGTAGACATTATGAAAAACTACTGGTCTCAACCTTCAGAGCCCTTGGGAATACCCAGTAATTCCTCTTGACATACTCACAGAGGTCCCCACCCATCTCCTTTTCTCTAAATAAGCTGTTCTGCTGTAAGCATTGGCATAAACTGAAAATTAATATGATTTATAATGTTTTTGTTTGGCCCATTTCAACAGTATTGTTTGTGTGTGTGTTCTTTTAAGTCTACTTGAAAGGGAAGAAGAAAGGGGGACAGAGAGAATCAGAGGAAAGGAGAGAGAGTGGAAGAAAGAAAAAGAGAAAGATAATACTCCCATTTACTAGTTTACTTCCTGGAAGCCTTTGGTGGTTCCTGGCTGGGCCAGGGATCAAACCAGTAATGGGGAACTGAATCCAAGCCTCCCAAGTGGTGGTAGGAACCAGTCACTTGAAGTGTCGTTTCCGTGTACCAGGCTCTGTCACGGCAGCAAGCTGGCATCCTGACTGGAGCTGGGTATTGAACCCAGATACTCTGATATAAGTTATGGGGCACAGGAGTGGGTGTTTGGCCTAGCCATGAAGACACCTCTTTTTTTTTTCCCTCTATTGAAGATGACAGCATGTTGTAAGTTGAATTGAGTGTTTCAGTCTCCAAAGGTAACTCTCAGTTATGACCACTTTACTTTTTGGAAATTCCATCCAGTGTTCTAAATATGTCTTAAAAACAGCATTTTTGTTTTCCATCAAGTCAAAGACTAAGATGACAGTCTTAGGCCAAAGATGAGCAGTCTTTGAGAAGTAATGTGTCAAGATTCCAAACCTTTTCCTTCCAGACTTTCACCTGTAAAGATGTACACAGTGAGAACTGGGATTGCCTGGAACCATTGGGCAGTAAAGAGCAGGCAGGCCTCTGCTGGGGAGGTTGATACTCAGGCCAGATGGCTCACCTGGAAAGGTGCGTGTGTCAGCAGTTAGAGGGAGCTTTGTACCAAGAGAATAGCTACTTCAGCTGCACCGAGAGTAAAGGTCTACTTTTTCATAAGTACTCATGGAAACAGTATCAAAAAGATGTTTTCGAGCAGTCTCTCAACAGCTTGCAAAATTCATGATGGTTTAAACATAAAAGTGCTGCATTATTCATTTGCTCTAGAATCATTGCTTGTAAACAGAATTAACTTTACTGTTATTTTTTTTTAATTAAATGAAACACTGAGCACTGGCCCCTCCAAAATTGTTTTTATTTTTTGTAATTAAAGCTGTGCAGAGCTGACAGTTCTGTTCTGGTACAAGCACAATTCCCTCCTTTCTGATTTTCTTACTAATATTTTGTTTGTTTGAGAGGAAGAAAGGTAGGGGACATGGAGAAGAGCACTCCTGTCTTCTAGTTCATTCCCCAGATGCCCACCAATTGGAAATGCAGTCCAGGTCTTCCATGTGAGTGTCAGGAAGCCAGTTGTTTGAACCATTACTGCCACATCCCTGGGTCAGTGTTGGATAGAGGCTTGAATAAGGAGCTAGGGCTTGAAGTTTGAACTCAGATACTCAAATATGGGACACAGGTTAAATAGCATCCTGTTCTTTTTCTTTAAACTTTGATTTACTTGAAAGGCAGGGAGAGAGAGAGTGAAAGGGGAGGAAGGAAAGAGATAGGGAAGGAGAGAGAGAGAGAGAAGAGAGAAAGAAGAAAGAGAGAGAAAGAGAGAGAGAGAGAGAGAGAGAGAGAGAGAGAGAGAGAGAGAGAGGAGAGAGGGAGAGGAGAGAGAAATTTTTATTCTGTGGACTACTTCTCAAATGTCTGCATATCCAGGGCTGGTCCAGGCTAAAGCCAGGAGGCTCCATCCAGGTTTTCCATGGAAGTGATGGGGACTCATTGCCTGAGTATCATCTGCTGTCTCCTGGAATGCACGTTATTAGGAAGCTTAATCAGAAGCAGTGCATCTGGGACTTGAACCTGGCCCTCTATTATGGGATGTGGGCATCCCAAGCAGTGATGTAAATCTGCTTTATCAAATTCCTGCACATTAACTGACACCTTATTTGTGAGGCTAAACACCTGCTCTATTTCATTATTGTTATTATTAATGAAAGATAAGACAGTTCAATGTTTTAAAGAGAGGGAGTTTTTAAGGTTTATAAGGCTATGCTCATTGACCCATTGCATTTTTGTCTCCTCTTTATTTTTTATTTTTGAAGATTTATTTGTTTACTTGAAAGGCAAAATTAGAGAGGGGAAGAGATACAGAGAGAGAGATCTTCCATCTGCTGGTTCACTCCCTAAACGAAACAGCTGCAACAGGCAGGGCTAGGTCAGGATCTAGGAGCTTCATCTGCTTCTCCCAAGTGGGTACAGGGGCTGAAGCACTTGGGTCATCCTCCGTTGCTTTCCCAGGTGCATCAACAGAGAGCTGGATCAGAAGTGGAGCAACTGAGTTTTGACCCAGTGCATCTGGGGTGCTGGCATTGCTGACAGTCTTAACTGGCTGTGCCACACAGCATGAACCCTGTGTTCCCTTTAGATTTCTGTATTTCTTCTCCCTCCCAGGTAATATTAACATCATTTATTTCTGCTCATCTTTTTAAAAGTCCATTTAAGTGTAGAAATAAACTTACTGTCACATTGAAATTACTTATTGTTTTTATTGGACATTTTGGGTCTAAAAATTTGCCTGTGGAATGCAGGACATTGCACACAAAATGCTACATCTGTGTAACAAGACAAGATAAAAAATAAGACTGAATTTTTGCTTTGCTTCTCTGTGTGAATAGACTCTGGAAAGATACATCTGAAATTAACAGGGTTTCTCGTAAGTTGAAGGAGGAGAACTGGGTAGATAGAGCACTGTGGGAGGCATACTTTTACTGAGTCCTTGAGATTATTTTTGGCTTTTGGAACCATGTGAATATGTAATCCACTGTTAAAATAATTTTTTAAAATAATGCCCTTGGGTTACTTGATGTTTCAAACATAGATCTACATGTGTATCTGGTGTCCGTTTTTCTGCATTAAGCAGTGAAGTAGTTTTAAATCTTTGTGTAAGAATCATGCATAGTCTAGTCTCAAAGGACTAAAAGTATTTTGCTGGCACCTTGCCATGACTTTTTCCCCTTCAGCTCTCAAATGCTATGACTAAGATTCATTATGAAGCCTTCCATTAGAAAATTCTGATGCTGCAAATACAGCCAAATGTGAAGTTATTGTTGGCTTGTAGAGAGAGAGATTTAATTGAAATTATACACAGTATTTTGCCAACTGGATTCTCAGTTGTTTCCTAATAAAACCATTAGATAATGCCCCGTAATTAGTGCAGAGTCAGTTTATTTTTCCCCATAATATCTTCTGTCTTATCATCCTGATTGTAATTTACTTACTTCAGATTATGAGTTTGGTGCTTTTAGAAAATAAGGGTTGATTTACTTTTAGTATTTGGATAATGTTACCCTTTTAAATTATACACATGAAGGCAAATTTTTTTATCATGATTTTTAAAGTTTACATCATTTGTGATCTCTATTTTACCTTGTCAAGAGCAACCTGAAGGGAATGAACAGTTAGTGACTGCCTGCTGTTTTGTGGATGCTTTATAGACATTATTTTATTAAATACTCATAATAACTCTGTGGGGTACGTGGGGAGTTTCATTTTATATATGGCAAAATTGAGTGTGGTGTATATGGCCAACACAGGGCAGATCTGATCTGAACAGGTTTCTAGAAGTTCCCTGGTGCTATTGTTAAGGTGGTAAAAGCTGACACTTCTGAAAGAGTTTCATCAGAAACAATAGGCAGATTTGATTTCCACATCATCCAGACTGCCATATGCTAAGGACGGAGTGGCTTAATGAATTAGAAAACTTGCTTTTAAGTTTTACTTTATTATTCTAAAGTAATACTAATGTTTTAATAAAAAAATGGGTACCTGATTTCAAGAAAGCTTTAAATACCGTGTATTCCATGCCTGACAGAAAGACTCAAATGTCCCAATTTAAAAGCTTATTGGAAATTTGAATGTCTTACGTTGTTATTTTTCAGAACTAACAAACTCCTTCTGTTGGCAGCCAAAGTCCAGTGAACTTTGCCAACAACAACACATATTGTTGTCATATTATAGAACCCCTAATGATAGTAACCAGTACCACTTATATTAGTCCTTGGAAACAGAGAAATTTGTTTGTTGATTTTTGCTAAGTTTAGCTGATGTAGGTCTATTGTATGTCTTACCAGATCATAGGATAAACTGCTAGTAACCAACTAATGACAGAACCCTTTAGGTCTGAATTCTTATATACTACCATGTCTCATGATTATGTATTAAAATCTATTTTATTTTCTGAGCAAGATAGTACTATGGTCTGAAGATGTCCCCAAAAGTTAATGTGTTGCAAACTTAATCTTCACTGCAGTTGTGTTGGGAGGTAGGACCCTCTGGGAGGTTAAGTGATGAGGTTTCTGCTGATGAATGGATAAAAATATTGTGAAAAGATACCATTGGGTCACAGGAATTATTTAGCCTAGACATTAATTTAGCTACATCCTATGTTGGAGTACCTGGTTTGATTCCCAGCTCCAACTCCTGATGCCAGCCAGTCTCCTCCTAATGTAGACTGTGGGCGGCAGTGGTAAAGACTCAAGTCACTGGGTTCCTGCCACCCACACGGGAGACGTGGATTGAGTTCTCAGCTCCCAGCTCTGGTCTGGCCCAAGTCTGACCATGTGGGCATGTGTGTGGAGTGAGTCAGCAGAAGCAAGTTCTCTGTAAATATCTGACTCTTCCTCTTGGTCTCTGCTGTCAAATACATTTAAAAATGGAGTAAAATTAAAAAGGCTATGGGGATGGTGTTGTTCTCCCCTGCTGCTCTGCACAGCATTTGTCTCTTCTTCATTTGTCCTTTCTAGCCCCAACCCTATGAAGATGCAGCGAGGAAGCCCTGACCAGCTGCTTGGTTTTGCATTTGGTCTTCAGAGCTAACATGGTGCTCTCTATAAGTCACTTGGTTTCATGCTTTACTGTAACAACAACAGCAAAAAATAAACAAGAAAAAATAATTTATATACTGTTAAATTCGCCTTATTAAATCGTAGTCCAATGGTTTAGTCACAGAATTGTGAAGAAACTACCACTATCTGATTTCAAACCGTTTAGTACCCTAAAAAGAAACTCTGAACCCATTTTCAGCTATTGTCATCCCTCCCAAATCCCATCCCCTACAATGACAAATAAATATTGTTTATATATATATGTGTGTGTGCTTATTCTGGACATACCATTTTAAAAATGGGATCAGATAGTAGGTGGCATTTCATTCGGTTTTGTTCATGAAAAATTTTCTATTGTGTGGATATACCTTAGTTTTGTGTATTCATCTGTCTATAGATGTTCAGGTTATTTCTATTTTTGGTTATTATGGATAATGTTATGAATATTTATGTGTAATTTTTTGTGCACACATGGTGTCGTCTCTGTTAGAAGTACCCTGGGAGCAGATTTGCTGAGTTATGCAAATCTGCAAGTCATGCAAAACTTTAGTTGATCTTTTTGATGAGTCACCAAACTGTTTTCTAGATTGTCTGCCAAAAAGTACAGTCCTGTCATGAAAGTATGAGGATTCAGACTTCTCCACCTGCTCACCATCACTTACTGTCGGCATTTTGCTTACTCATTTTAGTGGATATGAAGTGGTTTCTCGATGATGTTTTGATTTACCTTCCCTAGTGACTATTGATGTTTAATATCTTCTCATGTGTTTATTAGCAGTTATGTATCTTATCTGGAGAAATATCTACTCGAATCCTTTCCTCAGTTTTTAATTGGGTTATCTTCTTGTTGTTCAACTATAAAAGTTCTTAATATATTTTAAAGAGGTTCCCATTATCAGTTAAATAATTTGCAAATATTTTCTTCCATTTTATGGGATTTTTTTCTTAATAAATTTTAAAAGATTTATTTATTTTATCAGAAAGGCAGATTTACAGAGAGAAAGAGAGACGGAAAGAAAGAACTTCCATCCACTGGTTCACTCCCCAAATGGCTACGATGGTCAGAGATGAGTCAATCTGAAGCCAGGTGCTTCTTCTAGGTCTTCCACACAGGTGCAGGGTCCCAAGGCTTTGGCCCATTCTTTACTGCTTTCCCAGGCCATATGCAGGGAGCTGGATGGGAAGCGGAGCAGCTGGGACACGAACCAGCGCCCATATGGGATTCTGAGTATGTAAGGTGAGGATTTAGCTGCTGAGCCATCATGCCAGGCCTTTGATGACTTTTTTAAAGTAAATTTTTAAATTCTTTCTCAGGTGTGTCAAATCATCTAAGAAATCATTATCTAACCAAAGATTACAGTGATTTGCTTTTATTTTCTTCTAAGTGTCTTATTATTTGAACTTCTACTTTTAGATGCATAACCTATTTTGAACTAAGTTTTGTTTATGATGTGCACTTAAGCAAGGGTGCTCCATTTATTTTTCTTTCTTTTTTTTTTTTAAAGATTTATCTTATTTTTATTACAAAGTCAGATATACTGAGAGGAGGAGAGATAGAGAGGAAGTGGAGCTGCCGGGATTAGAACCAGCGTCCATATGGGATCAAGGTGAGGACCTTAGCCACTAGGCCACGCTGCCGAGCCCTCCATTTATTTTTCATATGGATATCATGCTGTCAGTTGTTGCCTGTGCTTTGTTGCATTGAATTGTCTTTGTATCCATGTTGAAAAATCACTGACAGGAAATATAAAAGATTTCTACGCTCTAAATTATAGGTCACTGATCTGTTTGTCTAGCTAACTGCCAGTGTCACATTGTCTTAATCAGCTTAAAATAGCTTTGTGGTAAGTGTGAAATCAGGAAGTATGAGTTGTCCAACTTTGTTCTTTTTCAAGATTACTTTGTTTTGGATTTGTTGTATTTACATATGAATTTTATTAAAGATTTATTTATTCCAAAGTCAGAATGACAGAAGATATGGGAGAGACAGAATGAAAGGGATTCATTCTGTCCACTGGTTCATTCCATGAATGTCTGCAATAGCTAGAATTAGGCCAGGCTGAAGCCAGGAGCAGGGATCTTGCTATGAATCTCCTGCAGTGGTAGGCAGGACACAAGGGCAAATATCTACACCTCCCAGGTACAGAGGTAGGAAGTTAGGTTGGAAGTGTGGAGTTGCAGAGACTTGAACTAGCCCTATAATGATAGGATGTAAGCATTTCCAGCAGTTGCTTAACCCGTATGAATTGTAGGATAAGCTTGTCAAAGTTGAGCAAAAAAGTAACTGAAATTTTAGAACTTTATTTATTGACCAGGCAGAGAGACGGGGGAAGACAGGGACAGAGATCTTTTATCCCAAATGCTTAAAATAGCTCCGTTTGGGCAAAGCCAAAGTCAGTAGCCCTGAGTCCAATCTGGGTCTCTCATGCAAGTGGAAGAGTTCTAAATACTTGCTGCCTCCCAGGGCGTGAATAGCAGTAAGCTGCAGCCAGAAGCCAAGCCAGGACTCATTCTGGCATGAAATGTGGCGATCTCAACTGGTGCACCCAGTGTCCATCCCTTAACCTGGATTTTCATAGGCATTGCTGTGGTGCTATTATAAATGGAATTATTTTCTCACTATATTTTGAATTTTCTCATTGCTGCTAATGGAAACAAAATTGATTTTGAATATTGATCTTGTATTCTTCAGCCATGCTGAACTCATTTCTTTAGTTGAATAATTTTTGATATATTCCTGAAGATTTTCTGTATATAAGATCTTACTATCTGCTCATAGAAACGGTTTTTTCTTTGTCAATTTAGATGTATTTTATTTGCTTGTTTTTCTCTTGCCTAATTGCTCTACTACAGCCTCTACTACAATGTTGAATAGAAATGAAGAGAACTAATATGCTTGTCTTGTTCCAATTTCTGGAGAAAGCATTCAGGTTTTTTTTTTTACTGTCTGATGTTAGCTGTGGGTTTTATTTTCTCTGTTGCTTTTCTCCTTTATTCATCTAATCTCTAGTGATTATTTCTTCCTTCTTTCTGTTTTCTTTCAATTTAGCTTGGTATTCTTTTTTTTAAAAATAAATTAACCTATGTAAGGGAGGGAGCAAGAGCTCCCATCTGCTCACTTATTGCCTCAGCAGCCAAGTTTGGATTGGGCCTAAATACAGGAGCTAGGAATTCAATCCAGGTCTCCCACAATTGCTTGGCAATTACTGCTGCTTTCCAGGATACGCATTAGCAGGAAGCTGGAATTTAAAGTGGAGCTGGTAGGCTGTAACACCCACCTGCTCATGTGAGAGCTGGAATTGGGGATGGGCCAGCCTGGGCTAAGCCATAGCAACCAATGCACGTGAGAGAATCTAGGCTGAGGACAAACATGGTAGGGCGTTTGTAGGGAGGGGTTGCTCTGACGAGGCCATAGCACACACTGATGTGCATGAGAATGGGTGATGGGAATGGACTGAATTGGTCTAGGTTGCAGCACCCTTTGGCATGTGTGACAGCTAGGACATAGGGTAGGACTGACCAGGAACTGCATCCACTGTTTTATGTGTTGGCTGGTATAGGGGGTGGCTGAACTCAACCCTACATCAACTGGTACAATCGAAAGCAAGGTCTGAGAATTTCCCAGGTGAAATTTCTTAGGGGGCTTCACAACTCGACCACTGTGTTTGATCCCTGACCTCAGGGAAAATCACACAAACATGTAGTCTGACACTGGAACACATGTTGCAGGACTGGGCCACTTTGTTGACCCTTGTGCAAGAATGGAAAACATGCTCAGATGAACAAAAAAGACAAGACAGCCAAGTCATCTAAGCCCAAAGAAGACTTCTGGTACTTCATCAAAAGATGGAAGAAAGGACAGGATGAACAGCATTCCAAGCCAGGCTCTATAATAAGCACTTAGGTCTGTGGACACACTGAGGAAGACAAGGACAGCCTACAGGCTTCAAAGTTTCTCACTTCTGGTGTCATGAAGCCAACAACTTCTCAGAAAAATCAAGACCACTCAAGTAACACCCTTGGAACATTCTTCCCCACATCGGGGGCCTCAAAGGTGACATCAGGTGACTGTCTCTGTCCCCGAGTAGGGACATTGATGTAGTAAGGCAGCAAGGAGCAGCATTCTGTCCCCTCCTTTTCCCACTGGTGGACACAGGAGAGAAAATTGAAACATCTGTCTCACTCAACTTCCCCCACATCCTGATTCTCTCCATCTTAATCAGAGGCCCACATGGGTCTGGGACCTCTTCACATTTGTAATAAATATTAAAATTTTTAAAATTAATTAAACCTAAGGAGAAGAAAGCAGAGCTGTGACTCAAACTCAGGCACTCTGTTACAGGATGCAGATGTCCTAAACCAGTGACCCAACTGCTGTGCTAAACACCAGTCCCATGAATGTGAGCACATTTACCTGCTTCTTAACACTAGGCCAAATACCTACCTCCTTTTGTGTTTTTCTTTTATACACTTTATTTACATGAAATGCAGAAAATGAAAAGGAGAGTGATGCAGAGACAGAAATCTTCCATTTGTTGGATCACTTCCCAAATGCCTACAAAAGCCCGGGTTGAACCAGGCCAAAATCAGGAGCTAATAACTCAATCCTACGTGGTGGCAGGGACACAGCTACTGGAGCTGTCACTTTCTGTCTCTAAGGGTGTGCATGAGCAGGAAGGTGTGCTTGGGTGTGGAGCTGGATCAAAGCCAGTAGAAGCCAGGAGCCAGGAGCTTCATTTGGGTCTCTTATATGGGTGGCAGGGGACCGATCACTTGCTTTCCTCAGGCATGTTAGCAGGGTTCTAGAATGGAAATGGAGCAGCTGAGACTAGAACTGGCAACCCTATGGGATGCTGGTATTGCAGGTAGTGGCTTCACTCACTATACCATAATGCCAAACATTCTATTCTTAGTTCTTCAGGTGCATTTAGTTTTATTTGAAAGGGAAATTTAAAGAAAGAAGGAGAGACAGGAGAGAAAGATCTTCCATCTGCAGAATCACTCCCTAAATGGCTGCATTGGACAGAATTGAGCTGGTCTGAAGCCAGGCTCCTCCTCTGGGTGTCCCATCTGATTGGTTACAGGAGTCCAAGGACTTGAGTCATCTGCTGCTGCTTTCCCAGGTCATAAGCAGGGAGCTGGATCAGAAGTGGAGTAGCTTGGGCCCGGCGTGGTGGCCTGGTGGCTAAAGTCCTCGCCTTGCACACACCGGGATCCCATATGGGCACTGGTTTTAATCCTAGCAGCTTCACTTCCCATATCTGACTTTGCAATAAAAATAAATAAATCTTAAAAAAAAATAAGAAGTGGAGTAGCCTGGACATGAACTCATGTCTATATGGGATGCTGACACTGCAGGTTGAGGATTAGCTTACTAATTCGGCTACTGCTCCAGCGCTTATAATTTCTTTAGAGAGTTCTTCTTTAATCTGTTGGTTACTTGAAAATGTGGTGCTTTATTTCCTCGGATTGTGATTTTGCCAGATTTCTTTTAAAAATTATTATTTTTGAAAGATTTAATATTTTACTTAAAAAATTACAGAAAGAGAGAGATCTTCCAACTGTTGATTGACTCCCTAAATGGCTGCACTGGCCAGAGATGGGCCACTCTGAAGTGTGAGCCAGGAATTTCTTTTAGGTCTTCTACAAGGTTGTAGAAGCACCAGGCTCTAGCAGCCAGGACTAGACCTAGCTCCCACATGGGATGCCAGCTGTTGCAGCTGGAGGATTAACTTCCTACACCCCCACGCCACACCCTAAATTACTTTCATATGAAAAGAAACTACTTGCGATGCCTGCATCCCAGCCTCACTGGTTTTAAGTGGAGTCCCAGTTCCTTTCCTGATACCAACTACCTGCTGAAAATACAACTCTTGGAAGCAGCAAGTGATAGCTTTAGTACTTAGGTCCTCACCACTCATGAGGAAGATTGGATTGAGTTCTTGAGTTCTTGGCTCCTGGCCTGGCTTGGCCTGGCCCAGCCACAGCTGTCACAGGCATTTGAGGAATGGACTAGTAGATGAGCAATCTCTGTCTTACCTCCAAGTCAGTTTCTTTCTGCCTTTCAAATAAGTGAAATAAATAAGAAATGTTTTTAAAACTCCATCACCATAATCTTTAAACCCCCTTTGTCAAGTAAGGCAGCAGTGACAGATTCTGGGCACTGTGGCATAGATGTATTTGAAGGATCATTATTCTGCCTGCTGCACCCTTCATTTCTCTTACACTTTCTGAACTATCACTATGAACATTATTACCTGCCTGAATTTTCTTGTAGTCATTTCCCCTAAAGAATCCTTTGTTTCTACAATTCCAGACAGCTTGGTTCAGGTGAGGTGGTTCTTGGTTGTGTGGACAGCCTCTTCTTTTGGGTGATGGTGCCTTGAATTTCCTTGGAGAGTTTGACCATTCCTCCTTTTCATTGTAGATTGGCCATCTCAGGGATGACCCTTGATGTAGGCTTAGGCAACACAAAGGTCAGCGTTGGGGACATGACATTTCGGCAGGCCATTAGACACATTCCTGGAGTCAGCAGGTGATGGCTTAAGTGATTTGGTTCCTGCCACTCATGTGGGAGGACTTGGATTGAGTTCCTAGTTCCTGGCTTCAGTGTGCTGTGGCTCAGCTCTGGCTGTTGTGGGCATTTGGGGAGCGAACCAGAGGATGAAAGATCTCTTCTCCCCCTCCCTCTGTGCCTCCTCTCTCTCTGCCGTTCAAATAAATAAAAGATTTAAAAAGAAAAAAGATATACCCCTGAGATTTTGTTGGAGCCACTGAGAAGGAAGCATTTCTCTTTCTACTATAGGATGGCAGCTCAAGAGGGGATAGGGGAAGCGGCTATCTTTCTTTCACTAGGGTGGAAAAGAGCCAAGAATGTCTGCCAGCAAAGACCAAAGCAGACCTTAAAAAAGGAAGCCAGTAGATTCCTGATGACTTAGTTTGAGCTCCAAGATCCAGAATTGCCTTCAGCCTGATATGCGCCTGGTCTTTTAAATTATGTGAAGTAATAAATTTTCTTTAGCAGAGTGAAGTTGGATTAGCCTTTGTTTAAACAGTGTGAGTAAAGGGGAATGACAGGGTTTATATGGCCAGATCATATAGTCATATAGCCTGTGTCTTCACTAAGATTTTGTTGAATGACCTGATACTCTTGGTGAGGTTTGTTTATGTCTCTTGAGTTTATGTGAAGGCCTGAAAACTGCTACAACTTAACAAAAGGACCTCTTGGTAACAATACATTTTGTTTCAGTGGTAGGCCATTGCTTTTTAATGTTTTAACGGATGATTCTGTGCCACTCCACAAGAGATTTGTCTGGTTGGTTTGCGGGTATAGGCAGGATGTGAGCAGGGCGGGATTCAAACAGTGTTTGGTACCCAAGAAGGTTCAGCAGCCCTGCCCACTTTTCTTCTACTCATTGCAAGGGTTAGTCTGTTCTTAGGTGAGGGACTCTTGAGTATAAACATGACTTGCATCGAGGATTCCCACCACGTTTGAGGAAAATTGACATGGTGAACACAAGGCACCCAACAGAAAAATGTGTAAGAAAACCTGAAAGGGAAAAATAGAGACTTTTGGACAAGCATAAAGATATTACATTAATTATAGGGGCAAAAGATGGGAATCTTGGGAATTGCTAAACATTAAAAAGTGTTTTTGGGGGTTGGACATTTAGCATGGTTATTAATGCAGCCATAATCCATATCAGAGAGCCTGGATTTAACTCCTGTTCCTGGCTTGTGCCTGCAGCCTCCCAGTATTGCAGACCATGGGAGGCAGAAGTGGTAGCTCCAGTGGTTGGTTTCTTGCCTTCTGTGTGAGAGACCTGGATTGAGTTCCTGGCTTCTGAGTTTACCCTTTGCTCAGCCTTAGCCATTGTGAGTACTTGGGGAGTGCTCTTATTCTGTCTCTGCATCTCCAAAACAAAAGGATCCGTTGCTTTCTGATGTGATTTAGCATTTCAACCTCTCTCAGGGGTCTTCTGTCCAGCAGGCTGGAGACCACCAAGGGGTGAGGTGACAGTACTCTTCTGCTGCATAAACACTGGAGACAAACTGCTGGTGAAGGATGTCCATTTATTTGAGAGAAGTCACAAGCTTTTACAGGAGAAGGGAGCAGGCAGAAGGGTGGTCCCAACAGTACTTCCAGCTAACAATGACATTGCATTGTGACTGGTTAACAGATATGTCTATCTCTCTGAACCCTCCAATGAAGTTAAAGGTCAGGAATACCAGGAAGTTGTGTCTCAGGCCAAATTAGTTAGCTGCTGAAAAGCAGGAAAAATGTAACATTTGCCTTCCCAGAGTTGTTTACAGAGGAATTCCTAGCACAGCTCCTTAAAGGAGCAGAGACTGGGATGCAGCACATCACTCTTGTCTCATGCCTGCAAACAGACCATGTTGGGGCCTCAGCCAAGGACACAATGTGCAATGTGCTATCAGCTTCCCATATGGGCTAGGCAGGCGGAGATCCAGTGGCGATCTCCCGCAAACCTCTCTTCTAACCACCAGCATTTAGGCCAGCTGAAGGCCTGCACCTGGACTTGGACCTGAGCTGAAAGCTTCCTAGAAGAACTGATCTGCGCCACAGCTCCCAAAAGGAGAAAATGTCATTATGGAAAGGCCCAAGGAATTGGGCATGATTAGGCCAGAAACTGAGCAGCGCAGTCAAGCAACCTGAACCTCCAAGGACCCCCATCCAGGCCACCTGTGTGATTCGTAATGAGGTCTAGTTCTTGGGATCTGGTCATGCATTGTGAACCATGGGGCAGGATGGCAGGATCTAGTGTTTCCACTGGACCTTCTGACAGTGGTATCCAGGTCACACGTGTGTTGAGAGATCATACTCCATGTCTGCATTTTGGTCCTGCACATGGCTCAGAGCCTTACCCCTGGAGTGCCATCCAGAATCCTTTTTCACTCAGGATAATCTTGATAATTCTCAAGTCACTTTTCCTTTTAACCTTCCAGAGGAACTTCAAGTATGATATGACTACTTGCTCAGACTGGAGCATGCTGAGCCCCAGTTCTGTACAGAAGGATGCAGAACAGCAGAACTGTGATCCTTCTTGGGGGAGCATCCATTTAACTGTCATATTTGAAAGAAAAGGGTCATTCACTATGAACCATCTTCTCTCCCTCAGAAACATGGAAGAGAAGATGACCAGGCGTGGGGGATAGGTTCCCCAGGTAGTGCCCAAGGAGTCCTCTCCTCTCCTGGCAGGCTCCAGCCTTTCTTTAGGTTCGCTTGTGCTTTGTGCAGGTGGCTTTGGAAGGCCAGGATGCTACCAATACCCTGTTGACCCTTACAGAGAATCTCCAGGTACTTGGGCCTCTTCTGTCTTTTGGTGAACCAAGGCCTCAGGCACACAACAGACCTCCTGCCTGGCTCCCACCTGCAGTTGTTTGAGTCCATATCTGGTTATTCCTACATACCATGTTGTCAGGGTCCATGAGCCTCAGAGGTGGGTCTTGTCCTTCACTGACAATTGAGGGGAATATTGGATGTGGTCACTCTAAGCTCTGTTGCAGTGTCCTTCACTATAGACGGGGATCTCCCTGCTGCACCAGAGAGCTCAGAACCAGTCCCTCCTGTACATGTGAAATTGTGTTGGCTTTGAGCCTCTCTCTATCTTCCCTCCTCTTCCACTACAGCCTCTGGGCACAATCATCCTATTCTCTACTTCTATGAGGTCAGCTTTTCTGGAATCCACACAGCAGTGCGATCAGACAACATTTGTCTTTCTGTGGTGATCCACATACCAGTCAACTCGATTAGCTGTTAGTAAGGTGCACACAGGGACCCAAACATCACACAGGATCCAGTCAATGCATGCAGTTAGGATTTTGACCCCTAAATATTTTCATAATGCTCAGGAAAATGGAAATTATCAGGCAACTCAGCTTGCAGGCCTGTACTTAGGACTTACCCCAAGTTAGACCGCAGGAGAGCTGCTTTTCTGCAGCAGATGCCAGGGCCAATTGCTGGGACTGGTGGGATGCAACATGCTCACAGGAAGATCCTGATAAGGTTCCTGCAGACCCCTTCCCTGTCCTGGTTCTCTCACAACGCAGTGGTTAGGTCAATGCCTTCCCAGACTCAGCTGCTGGGACAGCTTCTGGCTCCCTGTGGTCACCAGCACTAGGACTTCTGGGGATGGAATTGGAGCCCCTGGGGGCTGGTTCAGAGGCTGGGCTGAGATGAGGGCTCCTCTCCTCCTGCAGCTGGCTAGGTAGGGGAGAGTCAAGCATGGGGGCTTCATCAGAGGACATTGGCTCTGGCTCCTGGTGACTCTGAGGTGGCAAGGGTTGAGGGCTGGGAAGGACAGGCTCACTCTAGACCTTACTCCAGTTGAGGTATAACAGGTGCACTCCACTGAAGAGCAAGGCTGTGACATGTGGCTGCAGCCAGAAATGCCCTCTTCTTGCTGTGAGGCTGCTGGGGCTTTCAGGGCTGGCTGTATGGACTTCAGGCTGTGGTAGTGAGTACCTGATTGTGTCACTACTTCAGTGCTTGGCAGCAAGCCAAGACCCGCTAGGTACTCTGAATTTCTGAGCCCTGGAGGGAATCCAACAGTTGCACAAGTGTGACTTTGTTCTTTTTGGCTTCTTGGAAGGGGCTAAACCACCAGTAAATCCTCATAAGTGCTTTTGTGACTCTCAGGCATCCATGGTCAGCAGCCATCCCAGGAGGTCCTTCAGGACTGGACTGATAGGATGTGGCTGCTCATAGAAACCATGCAAGAAGGCCTGGTGTGATAGCCTAGTGGCTAAAATCCTTGTCTTGTATGTGCCGACATCCCATACGGGTGCCAGTTTATATCCTGGTTGCTCCGTTTTTCTGCTGGTAGCCTGGGAAAGCAACAAGGACGGCCCCAAACTTTGGGACCGTGTACCCACATGGGAGACCTGGAGCAGGCTCTTAGCTTTGGCAACTCATCTCTGGCCATTGGAAGGTCTTTCTCTCGGTCTTTCCTTATCTCTGTAATTCTGACTTTCTAATATAAATACGTAAATAAATCTTTGAAAAAAAAAAAGGAAAAGAAAAAGACCATTCAAGACACAGCTCCTCCAGCTTCCTCCCATGGAAGGGCAGAAACACTGCCATAACGGACAGGGTCTTCCCTAAGCTCTTAAAGTCAGCCTTGGAGCCATCATAGCCCGTTTGCAAAAACACTTCTGGGGTTTAATACTCCAGGATCCTATATATAACTTCACCAGTTTTCCCTCAGCCAGTCAGCAGCTGAGACCAAAATCGACTAACTTGTCATTCATGCAGAACTCCAATAGCAAGTTTCTCAGTCAGGTCCCTATGCACCACCTGGTTCACACACAGTCCTTGGCCAACAAGCTCTGGCTGAACAGGGACTTGGCCGTGTCCTGCAGTCTGCTCTGAACATCAGACAGTTCCAGAGATGACTGCTGCTTGCAAGCTCCATCACCAAGAGTGTGTTGTTCCCCATGTATCCCACCTGCAGGAGCAGGATGATGTCCTTTGAGGCAAGGCTCTTGAGAATGGCTGCTTCCTCTCTTCACCTGCATGAGCTGGCAGACTTGCTGTGGTTTTGCAGGAGCAGTTTCTTAGCCATATGCTTCCGAGTTCCACCTGGTAGGTGAGCATCACCATGCCAAAGCTACCCGCCCTGAGCAGTTATCCTGCTTCCTGGTAACTGCCAGGTTTATGGTGAAAACAGATGAAGAAGAGAAAAGCATATATATTTATTTAATGTAAATTGTTCATGTCATGGGAACCTTTATAAGTAAATGAGGACCCAAAGAAATGTTTTAAGCAGTTGTGGAGAAGCATGGTTGAATGAAGGGAGTGTTAACTAATGGTGATAAAGCTGGGGGGCATGTGTGGTGTCCAACTGTCCAGTTTCTTCTGTTCCCTCAAGATGGGAGGATAAGGATGTTCCTTTCTTCTGGGTACAGAAAGACATCTGTGATGTGAGGGTCTCCTGACCTGCTACTGAGAGAGGCCAAAGCAATCCTTCTAGGTTTTATGTTTGTTTAATTTTTTTAAAAAAAAGATTTATTTGATTTTTTTTTTATTGGAAAGGCAGATCAGATTTAAGGAGAGGAGACAGAAAGATCTTCCATCCACTGGTTCACTCCCTAAGTGCCTACAATGGCCGGAGCTGAGGCAATCCGAAGCCAGGAGCCAGGAGCTTCTTGCAGGTCTCCCATATGGGTGCACCCAAGGCTTTGAGCTATCCTGCTCTGCTTTTCCAGACCATAAACAGGGAGCTGGATGGGAAGTTCCAGGACATGAACTGGCACCCATACGGGATCCTGGAGTTTGCAAGGTGAAGATTTAAGCCGTTTAGCCTTTGCTGTAGGCCCATCCTGGTTAATGTGTAACTACCATTTAATCCAATGCTTTTCAAACTGCCAGCTAAGATCCATTATAGGGTTACAGAATCAGTGTAGGGGGGTTTCAGTCAGTATATGAGAAAGTGAGGGAGAGAGAGGAAGAGAGAGAGAAGAAAAGAGAGTAGAACAGAATAGGATGAAATATGAAACATTCATGTGCTACACAAGTCAGAAAAGAAAATGATATTTTGTGAAACTTCATGATATGAAATCTATTTCTTGTTGGTTATGACCACAAGTTTGAAAATCATAGACTTTGTCCTTGTTGCTTCTTGACTTTTTGGGATAGCTAAAGAAGACTGACTTTCTTGTGTCTTTGCAGTGTGCATTATCTTTCAAAGCTACACACACACACACACACAGAGCAATACAGGCTTATTCTTGTTCGTCCTATCCATTTTCTCATTAAGTTTGACTTTGAAAAGCAGAACCAAGAGAAGTCATCCATGTGAATGCAGGAACTTGTCTGCTCATTAGTGCGCAGCGAATCTGTCCAAGTGTGGCCTTGAGCGGCATTCCGGAGGCGTGGCCTGGCTTCCGGAGTGCATCATCCCTTTGTGCCTGGGTGAGGAAACAAGCCAGCAACTGAACCGCCTGGCTGGTGAAGAGTGTCTTTCAGTCTAGATTTTCTATTGTAAACTGTCAAAGAGATGTATTTGGGATCATGAAGTTTTCATATTTGTCCATAATGGATGCAGAACTCATGTTATTTAGGTGGAGGAATTTGGAAAGAAAAATTTCTGAAGTTATGTAGGATGCATTTACAATCTGTCTTTGTTTTGCATTGATATATTTACCCATGAGAACCTAGCAGATTGTATTAATTATGTAGACTATGTTGAATAGGAGACATTTCTGAGCTAAATACACATGACATAGATTAAACGTGGAAACTTAACTGCCCTCTCTTTTCCTATTTCCTTGATTACACCAGCTCACCCTCTCTGTTCCCAGTTGGAGCTGGAGCGTCAGCTGCAGGACAGCATACTTAATTAGGGCCTGCAGCAACTCAGCCTGAGCCAGTGAATGAGAAAGGAGAGTCGTGCTTCAATGTGTCTGAAGCCAAATTGGTTTACTTATCTATTGTTTCCGTGTATCACAAAAGAGACCAGTTTAAATAGTCCTTGATCCTACATAAGTATCATTTTATATTCTATTATGTATTTATATGCATGTGTGAATATATATATATATGTATATATAGTTGTGAGTTTTTATGTCCTTTGTGGTGTTTTATCTAGTGCATTCTTTTTTTTTTAAAGATTTATTTATTTTTATTGCAAAGTCAGATATACAGAGAGGAGGAGAGACAGAGAGGAAGATCTTCCGTCCGATGATTCACTCCCCAAGTGAGCCGCAATGGGCCGGTGCTGCGCCGATCTGAAGCCAGGAGCCAGGAACCTCCTCCAGGTCTCCCACGTGGGTGCAGGGTCCCAAATCTTTGGGCCTTCCTCGACTGCTTTCCCAGGCCACAAGCAGGGAGCTGGATGGGAAGTGGAGCTGCTGGGATTAGAACCGGTGCCAATATGGGATCCCGGTGCATTCAAGATGAGGATGTTAGCTGCTAGGCCACGCCGCCGGGCCCTATCTAGTGCATTCTTATCTAGGTGCTCAATTATCCACTTTTATTTTACTATAAATGAGTTATTTCCTTTTTTTATTTTAAAGACTTATTTATTTATTGAAATACAGAATTAGAGGGTGAGAGAATCTTCCATCTTCTCACTCATTGCCTAATTGTTGGTTGCAATGATTGGTGCTAGGTTGTGCCAGACTGAAGTTAGGAGCCTGAAACTCCATCTGGTCTCTCAAAGGGCTGGTAGAGACATAATGACTTTGGCCATCTTCTGTTACTTTCCCAGGTACTTTGGTGTGGAGCTGGATCTGGAAGTTGAGAATCCAGGACTCCAACTGGCACTTTGAGTTGGCATGAGGTGTTGCAGGTGGCAGCTTAGCCCACTGGGTGGGAGCTTAACCCAGAGTGCTGACTGCTGGACTCTTTCATCTTCAATGAAAAGGAAATGGAACCAGATACAGATAACCATATAATTCAAATCTATTTTTATTTGAAGAAGTGATACTTTGGCTGTTTGGAGCTAAGAAACATGAATCTTCAGTAGAAAAGCAACACCCAGTCTTGTTTTTACTACCACCAGTGTTTCTCAAGAAAAGGTTCTGTTTGCAATTCACATTATTCCTTGAAATATTCTACTTAGACTGATATGGGGAAAGACCCTCAGTTGTGAGCTCAGACTTTTCCTATTGATCAGTTTGATGGCAGGTCCTGAAGTGACTGAGAACCTTTGGTAGGCAGAAGAATTGTTGGTTTATAGAATGATGTCGGGAATGTGCCCATAGATTTGGCTTGCGGGGGTACCAAGCTGAACCCTGAACCAATCTTCCAATGAGTCCTGCCCAAGCACAAAGTGAGATGTTGCCCTTTCCTATGCTATTACCTTATAGGTGTAGAGGGCGCTACCCAAAAAGATTTTTTCTGTGCATTCTGGGATAATAAAACAGGAGTCAGAGGGAGCAAGTCTTGTACAGACAGATGCCACTCTTGGAGAATGAGTAATGTATCGCAGGGTCAGGAAGATTGTGGCATTTGCTGGTGACTTTCTGCTCAATCAAGTTATCTGTATTGCTCTCCCCTTCATCCTTAAAGGTAGAACCCACTTCCTACCACGCTAAGTGAGCACACCAGATATTTCCCAGTCTCCTTGCAGCGAGAGGAGGGCATGTGACACTGTCCTAACTACGAAGAAATATGGGAAGTCTGCTATAATCTTCCAGATAAGATTTTCCTCCCTGCCACGAAGATGATGTGACAGGCTAGTTCTTCTTCTTGCCTCATTTGTTACAGGAATTTGCAACTGGATCTTTTTCTCATGGGTAGTGAACAACCATGACACAGGTAAGGTAGACTGTTGGGTGGGGGATAGTTGACCAAAGCAAGAGTAGACTTTATTGAGAAACTGAGACTTCTGCTTGCCAGGAGAGGTACCAAGAGAGGATTCTGTCAAGCCCTCAGTATTAGGAGCTTATGTAGGGAGTGCATGTCAGTCGATCAGTTCTTCTCCATAGTTTCAATTTCCAGGAGTGTGCTTTGTCTTTTCCATTTTTCTCGGGTAAGAATCGTGGTTACTGTCCAGTTAGCATATGTTACCTTGCTGAGCACTTGAGACATGTGACCACTGAGGACATGCTGCTTTATGATGTACTCTGGTTTGATATCAGTGCCAGCTTCTTCTAGTTAGTTACCTGTGGCTATGGAACCCACTGTGTTCCCTGTGTATATTTTCTAATATCTTTTGTCTAATCTACAGATGGCAGGTTTTATACAAACACCTGGCCGCTCATTCCCATAGGGACCTTTCTTAATTGCTTGATAATTCTCCTACCATCACCCTGTCTGTGGATGCAGTTACATGAGGGTGTAGTATGTTAGAGCTGTGGCAACCATCTTGCTACCCATGAGGTGACAAGCCCAAGACAGCCCTTAACTCCCTGAGATCACAAGATAGAACTTGGGTCATGAACAACATTAAGTTGTCAAATTGAGCCTAAGTTTTTGCCTGAGATAATGAGTGTTTCTGTTGTCAAGGTGTCTTTTGGACATGTCAGTTGCTGCTTAAAGTATTGTAGCAAGAAGTCAGTGGGCAGGATATCTAGGGGACTGCTTGTCTCTGAACCTGTTTGGGTTCTCTGGCTAAGGCTGCTGCCTTAGATCCTGAACTGAAAGCTCCTTAGGGTAAAGGTCCCCTTATGCAGGACTACACTGACCTCTTTTTTTTTTTAAAAAGATTTACTTATTTTATTACAAAGTCAGATGTACAGAGAGGAGAGACAGAGAGGAAGATCTTTCGTCCCATGATTCACTCCCCAAGTGAGCCGCAACGGGCCAATATGCGCGCCGATCCGATGCCGGGAACCAGGAACCTCTTCCGGGTCTCCCACTCGGGTGCAGGGTCCCAACGCCTTGGGCCGTCCTCGACTGCTTTCCCAGGCCACAAGCAGGGAGCTGGATGGGAAGTGGAGCAGCCGGGATTAGAACCGGCGCCCATATGGGATCCCGGGGCTTTCAAGGCGAGGACTTTAGCCGCTAGGCCACGCCGCCGGGCCCTACACTGACCTCTTTCATCTCCTTTTGTTCCTGTTGCTCTCCTAGTTTCTAGCCCAGAAGCCTGGCAATTTTTTTCCTTGTCTGAAGATATAAAAATGTGGCCCACACGCATCATAATTTATCTGTGCTCTGAATTTCCTCAGGACCCAGGCTGTTGAAACTAAAAACAGACTTCTCTTTTTTCTCCTTCTGCTGCAGCATTTTTTTAATTTGCAAGAAACTGGATGCCTGAACTAGGGAAATGCCAATAGGATGTGTATGTGTCAGATTGAAGGGATGGATTGGAGGAAAGGGGTGCTGCTGGTGGTGGAGAGGATGAGGCAGGCATTAAAAAACCCAGAAGGACAACAGGATCAGTGCAGGATTTTTAGCCCTTATATCCATTTTATAAATTCTACCCTTTATAGATATGCTTGTCATAAGAATTCACAGTATTAATATTTACAGAAGGATGTGAATAAGCATTACGAATAACATTTTAAAACTTTTGAACTTTCCCTTTTAATGACCCATCAAAAAAACAAATCCAAGAAATAGTTTTCATTTGCTTGATTTGTTTATGGAATGTTTTCTGAGCCTGTTGTCATTATATGCAACAGGGAGGAATCCCTGACCTTATGGAGAAACAGCAAGAGTAAAGCAGGGGATGTAAGAAGGCAGTAAGTGCAAGAGAGAAAAGTGCCAGGAGACTCTGTGTATAAATAGGATGTCAAGGTGCCTTGAAAAGTGAGGGATCTGAACCCAGGAGATGAAGGCTGCAGAGACAGCTGGAGTGGGGCAGCCAGGCAGAAGGAACAGTAATTGCAGACTCTGAGGCAGGAGAACCAGCAAGAACAAAAAGAGAGAAAGAGAGAGAGAGAGAGAGAGAGAGAGAGAGAGAGAGAGAAACACGAACATGATCATTCATCTGTTGGCTTAGTCCCCAAATAGTTGCAATGGCCGGAGTTGGCCCAGGCCCAAGCTCACGACCTGGAGCTTCTTCTGGATGCAGGGACCCGAGCACTTAGACCATCTTCTGCTGCTTTTCCAGGCACATTATCAGGGAGCTGGATTGGAAGTGGAGCAGCTGTCACCTTTATAGCTTAACCTGTTGTGCCACAAGCCTAGCCCCCTGAATGTCTGTACCTGGGAGGGAAGTTCCTGGGAGTGTAATATGTTGGTGGATCACATCTGCTTCACAAGTGTATTAATTGCAGTGATTCAGTGATCTCTTCAATTCAGTGGCATGCTATTAGCAACACTGAACATTCAAAGGAATACATGTGATTGTTTTAGTATTTTTCAATCTTATACACTGATTTAGGGACGAGGTAATGGATTTGAAAGTGCTTTGTGTAATGAGGGATACAAAGTAAACACTTTACGAATGTTAGCTGGGACCAATGTGTCTACCATGGTCTATACTATTTAGTGGCTTTGGTGAGGGCATTTCGAAGACCTGTGTTTTAGTATTAGATCTGCTTCTAACTTAAGCAACCCTTAGCAAGTGAGGCTTTCTTTGATTATAAATTACTCAAAATTTCTTTCACTTCTAAAATTTTATTAAATGTGTATTGAAGAAAATAAGTTTAAATAAAGATTATTCTTTCAATGGAGATGGAAGTTTTTGTTGTTGTTCTCAACTTTTACAATTTTAACTAGGGTACACTGCATGAATAAGATTCTTTATTGCATTATCTAAAACCAAGCAGTGATTTATCTGGAAACAAAGAGTTTCTTTGCAGTGTCATTTAGCTTGGCATTGCCATGAATTCAAGAATTATTCTACATGAATCAGAGAACAGTAAAGCAGTTGTACTTAAGTTTAGAGTTCCACACAGTCATTCACCAGAATGAATTGAGGTGAACAACTACTTCTAACTTAATTTGCAAAAGTTCTAAAATGTACTGGTGGAATTTGCTGCAGGAATTACAGTGAAGAAAAGTTTGGAAATACAGCAAAAATTAGGCCTGGTTGTTGAGGGAAATATCACTGGCTTTTATTGTACTTGTCATGTGATTTCTAGTTAAAAATTAATGCTAATGTAAATTTTATGAGCATTTTTACCATTTTGAAATAATGTACAGTGTACAGTTGCAGAATGGATCACCCTAATTCATCACTTCTATTTTGAAAGAAAGACAATGCCTGACTTCAAATAATGGTATTATTTAAAAATTCTTAAAATTGTGAGAGCTAAAATATTTTCACCTGTATTATACTTTATATATTTGTATATGTACTTATACTTTATATATTTGTTTGACATCTCCTGTGGAAACAAGCAGACAAGTTATCCAAATGTGGGGTGGGTTTTTAAAGAAAATATTCTACTTTATTATTATAATTATTTTATCATAATTTTGTATGTACTGCTTATGTACATAGTTCAAGGGTTTTTTTTTTCAATAAAATTGTCATATTTAAGCAGTCTACTTATTTTCTTGAAGGTATGTTTATTTCCATCTGCTTGAAAGGCAGATGGGGCCAGTGTTGTAATGCAACAGGTTAAGCCATGCCTGCATCCCATATGAACTCCAGTTCAAACCCCAAATGCTACCCGCTAATGTGCCTGGGAAAGCAGTGGAAGATGGCATAAGTGCTTACACTGCTACCACCCACAGGGGAGACCTGGATGGAGTTCCAGGCTCCCGACCTTGAGCTGACCCAGCCCTGGTCATTTATGGCCAAACTGGGGAGCGAACCAGTGGATGAAAAAATTAATCTTTCTCTCTCCACCCTCTCCTATCTCCTTCGCTCTTCTGTAACTCTTTCAAATAAGCTAATCTCTCTTTTTAATTTTTTATTTTATGATACAATTTCATAGGCTCTGAGATTTCCCTTACCCCTGCCCAAACTCCCTCTCTCTTCACTGATTTCCCCCATATTTTAACAATAGTATAAGCCTTCATAAGCAGTCATAAGTCCATCATTCTGCTACCTAAGTGTATCCTGACGTTGTGGTTATGGACAATGGCAGACATTTCAGCCTCCTATTGTTGAGATATATTTAACAGTTTTATTGGTAGTCCATCTTTGGTTTGGGAGTAGAGATGCATATTGCAATGAATCTTCTTGAGTGATAGTTCTATTACACAGTTACTACATTCCCTTAAATGAAAAGCCATATAACAAAATCAACAACAGGAATAAAGTTTAAAAATTTACAATGCCATGAAGTTAAATAATTCTCTATTGAATGACTAATGCATTGGTGAAGAAATGAAAAAGAAAACAAAAAGCCTACCTGGAGAAAATGATGCTACTGTATGACCTGTGAGTCACTGAAGAACTTAGTAAGAGAAAATAAACTGTTTTGCAGAAGTGAAAATAAAACCAAAAATATAAAAAATCATGAGTTGCAACATAAACAGTATTGAAAGGGCTATTGGTCTTATAATGAAGGTTGCCTTATATTGGAGAGAACATACGATGTTTGTCTTTTTGGGATTGACTTATTTCACTGAACATAATGGCCTCTAGTTGGGACCATTTGGTGGCAAATGGTAGAATTTCATTCTTTTTAATGGCTGGGTAGTATTCCATGCAGTGGATATATCACAGTTTCTTTATCCACTCCTCTTTTGATAGGCATCTAGATTGTTTCCATGTCCTTGCTTTTGTCGATTGTGCCGCTGTGAATATAGGGTTACAGATCTCTTTCTCATATGCAGATCTCATTTCCTTTGGCTATATTCCCAGCAGTGAAATAGCTGGCTCATACTGCAGGTTTGTCTTCAGTTCTCTTAGCACTCTCCATGCTAATTTTCATAGTGGCTGTACTAGCCTGTACTCCTACCAACAGTGAGGGAGGGTACCTTTCTCCCCACATCGAGGCAGCAGGTGTTGTTAGCAGAGTTCTGAATATAGACCAACCTCACTGGAGTTAGGTAGAACCTCAGTGTAGTTTTCATTTGTATTTTCCTGACAGTTAGGGAGCCTGAGCATTTTTTTCAAATGTCTATTAGCCATTTGAATTTGTTTTTTTCAAAAGTGTTTGTTCATTTCCTTCACCCATTTCTTCACAAGGTTGTTTGTTTTACTGTCACTGAATTTCTGAAACTTAAAAAAAAAGGCGGGAACGGGGAGAGATTCCATCTACTGGTTCACTCCTCTAAATACTCCCAACAGCTAAGGCTGGGCAAAGAGAAAACTGAAGGCTGAACTCCATCAAGATCTCCCATGGGTGGGGGTGGGGTAGGTACGCAAGTACTTGAGCCATTACCTGTTACCTCCATGGGCGTGCATTAGCAGGAAGCTAGATAGAAAGCAGAGTGCAGCTGGGACTTGAGTCAGCACTTGATGGGGAATGTAGGCGTCATAAGCTTTGGCCTAACCCACTGCCATAATGTGGCATAACCCACAGTGTCCACCCTCATGGTTTAGTTTTAAAAGGAGGAAAAGTGAGAAACAAGTTGTGAAATAATAGCTTAAGTAATAGATAGTGGTTATGAGTCATTAGGGTTGTTGTGTAAATATGTACAGAAGCAGAAAAAATCCATCTGAATTATGGCTCTCTTAAAATGTTAAGTTTCCCATGTACTTGATAAAAGTGACAGTTGTCCCTAACTTCCCATGAAAACACTGTTTATAGAATCCTCCTCAAATATAATTTGTGGATACTGAAGTTCCTACAGAATTTGCATATGACCCATACACATCCTTCCATGTACTGAAAATTATCTCTAGATTGCTTGTCATAGTTAATACAATATGAATATTATAGAAACTGTTAGTATGCTATATTATTTAGAGAGTAATGCTAAGAAAGTAAATCTATATATTTTGCACAGATGTAACCGTTGTGGGTCTAACTACATGATACAGGGATGAGAAGGAATGAGTGTTCCCCAAACTGAAACACTGCCCCTCTGCTTGGGTTTCTTCTGAGTACTTCAGTCCTAACACACATCATATTGGAATTATCTCTTCCAGATGGCTTTATACTCTTGCAACGCATAAGGAATTTTTGAGCTCCCTAAGACATGTTCAGTGAACTTCTTCTCATCATCAGAGGTAGGAGTCATAGCTGTCATAATTGTTTATTGAACAGGCATCTGCCTAGAGGTTAGGATACCTGTGTCTCAGACTGGAATGTCTGGGTTTGATCCCTAGCTCCAGATCCTGTTCCAGCTTCCTGCTAAAGCAGATCCTAAGAGGCAATGGTGATGGTTCAAGTAATTGTGTTCCTGTCACTCACAGGGGTGTCTTGGACTGAATTCTAGGCTTTGTTCTTAGCCTAGCCCCAGCTGTCATGATTATTTGGGGAGTGAACCAGCAAATGAGACTTCTCCCTTTCCATTCCCTCTTCTCCTCCCCTTCTCAAATAAGTAAAAAATTTAAAAATTATTTATTGATACAGAAACATTAATAAAGTAACAAAAGAATAACCAGAGTGTGGTTTGATGCTATGAAAATGATATAACTTGTTATTTCACACAGATTCTTCTCCACTTGTGATTAAAATAGCCTTTACTGTACCAGGAAACAAATGCACCCATGTGCCGTAGCTCTCAACAATTCATCCTTACATTTTAGGATATAATTCACACAGTTTTGTTATAGTATAGTACAACTCATAGAATATAGTGCACCTCGAGCAGTCATTGCTGAGTTAGTGAATGTTAAATTCTGTCCATGCAGAATTTAATATTCAGCATCTATAGTTTATTCTGTTTGTATGGTCATCTGCTCACATCTTAAAGAACAGGCGAAAAAAAGAAGGAAAATATTTCCCCCGTTTGTATCTTGCATACCAGAAGAGACTAATCTTCTTAAAGTTGTATTTCAATTACATGCCTACCTTTCTTAACCCACAATAGCTCTTTATTAGTTCAAGTCCAGACTCCTCACCTTCAAATTCTTACTTATTCAACCTAATTTCGGGCAGTCCTATAAAACCAGATTGCCTGATTAGGTCAGTTTACTTCTTAGGCTGAAAGTCAGGAGAATTGGCTTGGTTGTTCTTGTTGGAAGCATGTTTGTCTTTTTAAAATCTGGGCTGTTGTATCAGAATATAGAGTTTAACATCATATATTAGAGCACTGAGCAGTCGCTCTGCATTCACCAAATATTTTTTTTATTTTAAATAAATATTTGTTTATTTGAACATACAAAATGACAGCGAAAGAGAAAGAGACAGACAGAACTTCCACCCCCGGTTCATTCCACAAATTGCTCCAGAAGCTTGTGTTTGGCCAAGCTAAAGCCAGAAACCAGGAACTATATACAACCCCTCCCATGTGGTTGACAGGGACTCAAGAGTTAGCACATTCTCTGCTGCTTTGTTTTGTCCACATTAATAGAATGCTGGGACAGAAAGATTACAGCTAGAACTTAAACCAACTCCAGAGTACGGGATGTAAGCTTCTCTAGGACTGGATCAACCTACAGCACCATATCCCTGGCTCCCACTGATAAATGTTCATTGCATCAGAACTGCTTCCATATATAAAACTTATTTTACATTTGAAAATGAAATATTGTAAAGGACCTTATTATTTGAAAAGCAACATTCTGCAACAAAATATGCTAATGGAATCTCAATAAATAATATCCACACGCATCACACTCTTAAATATCAATATTGAACAATTACTAGATTATGTCAAAATTTCATGTCTAATTACAAACATAAAAATGTCAGTATTTATACTAAAAATTAGCTATTTTATATTTAACTATTGTCATTTACCTTACTTAACTACAATTTACACTGTAGTTTACAGAAAAAAAAACCCAAATATGTATGGTACAGTGCAATAGCCTAGTGACTAAAGTCCTCACCTCACAAGTGCCAGGATACTACATGGACACTGGTTCTAGTCCTGGTGGCCCCACTTGCCATCCAGATCCCTGCTTGTAGCTTGGGAAAGTAGTAGGGGATGGCCCAAAGTTTTAGGACCCTGCACCCACAAGGGAGACCTAGAAGAAGCTCCTGGCTCCTGGCTTTGAATTGTCTCAGCTCCAACCATTACTGCTGCTTGAGGAGCGAACCATTAGATGGAAGATCTTCCTTTCTGTCTCTCCTCCTCTGTATATCTGCCTTTTCAATAAAAATAAATAAATATTTTAAAATATGTAAAACATAAATATATGGGTAAATGAACAACTGAAGTCCTATGTTTGAAGTGAATGTTGGGGTGAGTGTTGTGGCACTGCAGCTTAATTCTACACCCACGTACATCAGCATCATGTATAGGCGCTGTTCGACTTATGATTCAGCTCCCTGATTATGGCTGGGGAAAACAGCAAAAGATGCCTCCAGTCTTTAGGCCTCTGCAAAACACATGGGAGACCTGGACAAGCGCCTGACTCATAGATGCAGCTCAGCTCAGCTCAGGCTGCTGTGGTCATTTGAGGAGTGAATCAGTGGATAGAAGATCCTTCCTCTCTATGTCTTGCCTTTTCTCCCTTTAAAATGTACCTTTGATTATAAATAAACAAACCACTAAAGAATACATGGATGTCATTATATCTGAGACTTCCTGCCTACTCATATTCACTTCAGTGTCAGTTTCTCATTTAATTTCATTTTCTTGAATTTTTTTTGTGCTTTATTGTTTCAAATCTTTTTTTCCTAAGTCAGAGGCAAACAAACAAATCATACAATTAATATTTCACCAAATATTTAGTGAGTGTTCAGTGAGGATAGATGCTGTAACTGTGTTTTGGTTTATAAGCAAATATTAAAAATTAAGGGCAAAGTTAGCAGTTTAATCTTGCAGGTAAAACATTGTATCTCCTATTGGTGTACTTAGATTTGAATCCCAACTCCACTTTTTTTTTTAAAGATGTAATGTTTTTATTTGAAAGGCAGATTTATAGAGAAGGAGAGACAGGGAGAGAAAACTTCCATCCAGTGGTTCACTCCCCAGATGGTAGCAATGGCCAGAGTTAAGGTGATCCTAAGTCAGGAGCTGGGAGCCTCCTCTTGGTGTCCATGTGGGTTACAGGGGTCCAGGGACTTGAGCCATCTTTTGCTGCTTTCCCAGGCTGTGAGCAGGGAGGTGGATTGGCAATGAAGCATCCCTACGCTGGTATCTGTATTGGATACTGATGCTGCAGGCAGAGGGTTTGCTTGATACGCTACCTCACCTCCCCACCCTTTACTTTTCCCCTTCCGCCCCATGTTCCACTGTTAATTCCAGATAATGTACCCCTTGGGAGACAGTTGTTAATGGCTGAAATGCTTTGGGTTCCTGCCACCCATGTTGGAGACTTGAATTCCCAGCCTCCATTGCAGCCCTGGCTCCGCCATTGCTGTTGTAGACATTTGGGAACTTGTTCTCTCTTTGCTGTCTGTTGCTTTGGCTCTGGAAGGAAGGATGAAGGGAGAAAGAAAGGAAGGGAGAGAAGGAGGTAGAAAGGAGGAAAAGAAAGGAAAGAAACCATGTAGCTTCTGTTAGCATGGGGGATGTGATTTAATTGTGAAGGCAGGCATTTGCAATCCAGGGGAAAATCTCTTAGCTAAGGAAGTGCCTGCCCCAGGAGCCCACAGCAAGGGCACCTAACCCAGCTGTAGAATCAGCTCAGTGACATCTGCCTGATGTCAAACAAGAATTACAAAAATGCCCAGTGCAACGTAGCCTTAGACACTCAAGAAAGTTAAAAGGTTTATTAAGTTTCAAAAAGTGAGGCAGCTTTGTTGATGGGGCTGTCACAGATTATGGCCACAGGTAACATCAGCTGTTTTCTCTCGAACCACTTCATCTTTCTAGAGAAGCAGCCTCTTGCCTGTCGCAGCGAACCCTGGGCGTGTTCCTGATTCCACAGGTTAGATCAGCTCATTTCCTGTCTGGGATCCGTGCTGCAGGCCCGTAGACTTCCACCACTTTCCCCCTCTGCCTGGTTCTCATTCCTTCATCCGCTGTCTTCATATGATGTAGCCTCTGTCTTCTGTATTTCACCTCTTGTTTTGAGGCCATCTATCAGAAACAGAAAGGGTAAAAAACATCCCTGTGGTAATAGGTTAAAACATTTATAGTATTTAAAATTTTTTTTCTGAACTTGTCAATTGACAAGTGTTCCATTTATGTCCTTATTGAAAAATAAATGGAATATACTAATGTTTCTTCTACAGAGGGATGTAGGGACCTAATTAATCTGTGTTAATACCCTTAGGAAGGGTATTATACCCTTGTGGAAGTGTTTGGCAGCATTCTGTTTGCCAGAAGATAGAGAAAGATTGCTACATAGACTTTAGATTACCTTTTACGGTTTCCCTTTTCAAAATAATAAAGTTTGTTTTTGCCTTTGTAATTTTAGATTTTCGCCAGGCAGTGGTTATTGGTCTCTTATGGCTAACGGCAATACTGAGAGGATGACCTCAGGACATGATTCATAATTCAGAGCCTGCTAAATGTGGCTTTGTGAAGATTCTCAGGTCTCATGGTATGTAGGTGTGAGGTTTATTTTCAAAATAAACTATTTATTCTATAACCTCATTTTGACTTTTTTTTTGCACATGACCACTATTTTTCCATACCTAAGAACTTATGTAAAATTTCTTATGGAGTCATTACTTAGAAATGAAAGATAGCTTCAAGTAGTTTATTATTTTTTTAAAAATATATTTATTTATTTTTATTGGAAAGTCAGGTTTACAGAGAGAAGGGGAGACAGAGAAGAAGATCTGTCTGCTGCTTTACTCCCCAAGTGGCCACAATGGCCAGAGCTGAGCAGATCTGAAGGCAGGAGCCAGGAGCTTCTTCCAGGTCTCTCACGTGGGTGCAGGGTTCCAAGGTTTTGTGCTACCCTTGACTGCTTTTCCAGGCCACCAGCAGGGAGCTGGATTGGAAGTGGAACATCTGGGACACAAATTGGCACCCATATGGGATCCCAGAGCATGCTAGATGATGATTTAGCCACTAGGCTACTGTGTTGGGCCCAAATAGTTTAAACAGCCACATTGTTTTTTGAGCCTATTGGATTGGATGTTTCAGAAGGCCCGGGTCTAGACTCAGGCAAACTGGAGGAGACCAGATCTGAGATGGTGCTGTGTTCTGGAAGAATGATAATATGTAAAAGCATTTAAAAATCCCTTGACTGGTGTGCCATTTAGGGTCATGCTGAAAACTGACTTTTTCAAACTTTTAGATACTGTCAGTCTAGTTATACATGTATTTTTAAATCTGTTGGTTTGTGTCTACTGAAAGCAAATGAGATGTGTATTGCGCACAGGCTAATAGAGAGAACACAGGATCAATGTTGGGCAGGCCTCAGGGTGGTTTCCAGCACCACCACTTTCTAAGAGGACGTGAAGAAATAACTGCGTGTTTCACACTCTACCTCTGTTCAATAGAGCACATGAGACTTTCCTTGTGAGGATGACGGCAGGTTATACAGAGTTCTTGGCACCCTGCGAGCTCCTTCCTAGTGGGCTACGCAGAGCCTCGAACACAATGCTTTTCTTCTCCCTAATTTAAGAGGCTCCGCTGAGTCAAAATTTCCAAGGGGAGGCTGCATAATATAAACATTTCTTCTAATCCTTAGCGGAATTTATTTGGAGATTATCTTGGCATACCTACAAAATACAGCCACCACAGAAATACCATTTTGATTTTTTTGTGCCAAGAAACTTCTAAAGAACTGATGCCTGTCTATGAAAAACAGCAAGGAGTTGCTGGAAAGAATGCCACATTTTTTGAAATAATTTGTTTGCTAACCTGCTCAGGCTGAGAGTATTTCCCAGGGGAATTTGTGCACATGTCAAACCTTGATGGATTCTTCCTTCTAATGCTAATTCTCTGTTCAGTGTGCTGGGCCTATCCTGCCCACAGGGTAGGCTGCTTGTCAACCCTGCGGTTACTGGCCTTCTCCCAGACCTGACTTACTGCTCACTTGTGGGCGAGGGACCCTCAGGCCCTGTGTTCCCCTCTAACATCACTGATGTTACGATCAATAAACTGTGACAAGTAGAAGGAACAGGCTCATCAATTTTAATTTTGAAAGCTGGCTGCATGCTACTGTCATCAATTTGTCTGATATACTTTTACAAACATGGTAGACTCATCAATTTGAAACTCATCATGTCAGGGGTGGCCATTAGGGACTTGTGACTTTGCTATTAAATTACTTCCTATGAAACTCTCAATAGCTCCTCTAAATGGCATAAATGCTTTCATAAAAGAATATTGAAGAAAATATGAGGGTTTAAGGGGGTGAATCCTATACATTCTTTAGTATACTTTTCTACTAATTAGGTGCCTTGGGTTAATTTATGATCCAATGGACAAAATTTGATTTGTTTTTTCTGATAGAAAATTAAGTTGGCTGCTTTTTTGTATTTAGAAGACATAAAATTTAATGGTAAATACTATGTAGCTCTATTTATGTAATTTTTTTGTTCAGTTTAAAGCCACCTTGAACTTTTCTTATTGGAAAAGTAAAATGGGAGTGGGCTTTATGGCACACTGCAGTAAGCTGCTACTTGGGGTACTGCGTGCACCTCATATTTGAGTACTTGGTTTCAGTCCCAGCTACTCCACACTTTGGATGCAGCTTCTTGCAGGTGGATCTAGGAGGCACAAATGATGACCCAAGGAGTTGGGCTCCTGCCGCCAATGTGGGCGATTTGGGTGGAGTTCCTGGAGCCTGGTTCCTGGCTTTGGGAAGTGAACCAGTGTTAGAAGAGCTCTGCCACTCTGCTGCTCAAATAGATAGAGACATCTTTTAAAAGTAAGAAGTCTGATATTCTAGGCACATAGAATAGATTTAGATTTGAATTATTTAAAGTATCTTTGAAACCTATTTACTTTTTAAAAATATTTACTTATTTTTATTGGAAATGCAGATCAGATTTATGGAGAGAAGGAGAGGCAGAAAGAAAGATCTTTCATCTGCTTGTGCACTTCTTAAATAGCCATTATGATTAGAGCTGAGCCAACCCAAAGCCAGGAGCCAGGAGCTCCTTCCAGCTGTTCCACGCAGGTGCAGAGTCCCAAGGCTCTGGGCCATTCTCTGGTGCTTTTCTAGGCCAGAAAGCAGGGAGCTAGATGGGAAGTAGGAGCAGCCACAGCATGAAACAGCTTCCATATGGGATCCTGATGCTTGTAAGGTGAAGATTAGCCATTGAGCCATTGTACCAGGCCCTTACATCTTACTTTTAAAATACGTATTTATTGGGCCCAATGTAGTAGCCTAGTGGCTAAAGTCCTCGCCTTGAATGCGCCAGGATCCCATGTGGGTGCCAATTCTTGTCCTGGCGGCCCCACTTCCATCCAGTTCCCTGCTTGTGGTCTGAGAAAATAGTCAAGGATGGCCCAAAACCTTAGGATCCTGAAGAGGCTCCTGGCTCCTGGCTTCAGATCGGCTCCAGCTCCAGCCATTGTGGTCTCTTGGGGAGTGAAATCATCAGATGGAAGAGCTTCCTGTGTCTCCTCCTCTCTGTACGTCTGACTTTCCAATAAAAATAAACAAATGTTTAAATATTTATTTAGTTAGTTAGTTATTCATCTGAAAGGGAATGTAAGAGGGAGTGTAAGAGAGGTCTCCAATCCACTGGTTCACTTCCCCAATGATCACAACAGGGCCAGAAAATTCATAGTATATGTGTATAATAACAAATACACCGTGTCTAACCCATATATTATAGTTCTCATGTACTTGTCCCAGTTTAGTTCATTTTGTTTCATCCTCTGAGAAAATACAATAAAATTGTGTTTGTTATCTCCTTGGTTTTTTGTAAAACTGATTTTTATGACATTTGTACTTTTCCCTAACTAGTACAGTAGTGAAATTTTTCTGAAATTTAGAAAGGGGCAGTGATTCTAACATGGTAATCGCTTTTCCATGGTAATCGCTTTTATGTGTTGATGTGTTCATGGTGGCCCTTTTATTTCCACTTCTGTATAGTAATCCATTATATTCCTATCACAACGCAGTGATCTGTTCATTTCTCTCCTGAAAGATGTTTGGATATTACTAGTATAAATATTAACTTATGATATATGTCCCATGGTGAATGTGAATGAGAATGGAATACTAGACCAATTGCTAATTTCTGAATTTCATATGAAATGAAATTTGTTTTTTTTTCCAATGTAAGATAATTGCCTGAAATAAAAATGTGATTTTTTTGGTATCAATTTTAGCATTTCTAGGAAAATTAATTTGGTTTTGAAATTAAGAAATAATTTATTTATTAAGGAGGGTTTGAGGTTAAGATAATAGGTTCAAATAAATGATTTGATATGTTTGTATCAATTTTAGCATTTTTAGGAAAATTTGTTTTTGAAAGTAGGAGACAATTGATTTCTTCAGAAAGGTCAGGACTTCTGGATATTTTAACCATCTTTATAGAGAGAGGTAGCAATATGAAGATGTGAGACCTACAGATAGTCAATTCCAAGCTTTAGGACTAAGACTGGGGGCAATTATCTTTGTCTGGAAGTAGAAATGCATACCACACTACATCCTCACATCTGGATGTTAGTCTCCATTTCACAGCTACTGTACATCTCCTTAAATGAAAAGTCATGATTCAAAATCAACAATAGAAAGAAAAATAGTAAAGAAAAGCTAAAAGAATTTGCTTCTTCCAAACCTGCCCTACAAATGATACTTTAAGAAGTTCTCTTGACAGAAAAGAGGAATAGCACCTACCAAAACCAAAGGCAAACAGGAAGCACATCCCAGTAAAATGACAACAGAAGACTAAACCAATGAACAACCCATTCCTAAAATGACAGGACCAAAGTAACACCCATGTATATTAAACTCTGAATGTAAATGGCTTAAGCTCAATCAAACATCATAGATTAGTACACTGGATTAAAAAACAAAACCCATCTGCTTATTGGCTGGAGGAGACACACTTCAACAAAGATCAGCGGAAACTATGTCACATGGGTTTTGTTGTTTTCTGTTGTTTTCATCTCTTCAAAACACTTCCTTCTGATTAAATCATTCAATGACTCGTAGATCATGCAGTGGCATCATTTTCTTCAAGAAGGTTCTTGATTTTCATTTCTTCAGCTACACATTCGTCATTTAGTAGCATGTTATTTAACTTCCTAATGTTGTTAATTTCTTTTTTCTCCCGGACGTTGATTTTGTTTTGTGGCTTTTCATTTAAGGGGATGTATAGTAGCTGTATAATGGAGACTGTCATATCTAGTAACATGTCATTTAACTTCAGGCATTGTAAATCCCTACATATACATTTTTATAAGTAATTTTTATACATATTTTTTCAGCATTTAGAAGAAAAGGAAAAATGATTCATTATGATCTTCCTAAAATATTGTTCTGTTTTTGTATTTGAGTTTCACAAGAAAGGAGAACTGCTTTCTTTGTCCTTTGAATATTTTTTGAAATACTCATATGTCATCACTTTTGGAAACTTCTTATTCTGAGAACATTTGGCAATCATTGATCACATCTTGTGATTATTTTAATGAAATTAAGGCATGGCATTTAGAATTATGTAAAACAACACATGGATGGTGACTTGAATTGACATGTACACTTTAAAAGTGTGAATATTTAATATTGGCCTACTTCATTATAATAGAAATGGGGCTGATATTGTGGTGCAGTGGGTAAGCCACAGGTTGTTATGCTGACGTACTCTCCCATACTGAGATCCCGGAATTCTGGCTGCTCTGCTTCTGATGCAGCATCCTGCTGATGCACCTGGGGAGGCAATGGAAGATGCCCCAAGTGCTCGGCCTCCTTCCATCCATGCGGGAAATCTGAATCCTGACTTTAGCTTGGTCCAATCCTGGCTGTTGCAGGTATTTGAGGAGTGAATCAGTACAGGGGAAATCGCTTTTTCTCTCTCTCTCTCTCTCACTCTGCCTATCAAACAATAAGTACATAAATACATAAATAAAATAAATATTTTTTTAAAAAAGAACAAGTATGGGCCCCACGTGGGAGCCTAGTGCTAAAGTCCTTGCCTTGCACACTCTGGGATCCCACATGGCCACCGATTTCTATCCCAGTAGTCTCGCTTCCATCCAGCTCCCAGCATTTTTTTTTTAAAGATTTATTTTTTTTTAAAGATTTATTCATTTTATTACAGTCAGATATACAGAGGAGGAGAGACAGAGAGGAAGATCTTCCATCCAATGATTCACTCCCCAAGTGAGCCGCAACTAGCCGGTGCGCGCCGATCCAAAGCTGGGAACCTGGAACCTCTTCCGGGTCTCCCACGCAGGTGCAGTGTCCCAATGCATTGGGCCATCCTCGACTGCTTTCCCAGGCCACAAGCAGGGAGCTGGATGGGAAGTGGAGCTGCCGGAATTAGAACCGGTGCCCATATGGGATCCCGGGGCTTTCAAGGCGAGGACTTTAGCCGCTAGGCCACGCCGCCGGGCCCGAAAGATTTATTTTTTTTTTATCACAAAGTGAGATATTCAGAGAGGAGGAGAGACAGAGAGGAAGATCTTCCATCCGATGATTCACTCCCCAAGTGAGCTCAACGGCCAGTGCTGTGCCGATCCAAAGCCAGGAGCCAGGAACTTGTTCCAGGTCTCCCACGTGGGCACAGGGTCCCAAATAGCATTGGGCCGTCCTCAACTGCTTTCCCAGGCCACAAGCAGGGAGCTGGAAGGGAAGTGGAGCAGCCGGGATTAGAACCTGCGCCCATATGGGATCCTGGCGCATTCAAGACGAGGACTTTAGCCGCTAGGCCATGCTACCTGGCCCCCTCAGCTCCCTTCTTGTGGCCTGGGAAAGCAGTCAAGGATGGCCCAGAGCCTTGGGACCCTGCACCTGTGTGGGAGATCCTGAAGAAGCTCCTAGCTTCAGATCAGCTGAACTCTGGCTGTTGTGTTCACTCAGAGAGTGAAACAGCTGACGAAAGATCTTCCTCTCTGTCTCTCCTCCTCTTTGTATATCTGACTTTCCATTAAAAATAAATAAATCTTAAAAAAATAAAGGACAGGTATACCATTAAATAATTGACTGAGATGTCAATGACAAAGGCTATCAACTGTGCATTAGATTGGGCTGTGAGAAGCACCTATTGCTGTGTGCCAGTAAGTTTAGGTCAGTAGTAGAAGCTGATGATTTTTTATTGAGGCGTGAATAGTAGAGAAGGAAGAGAAGATAGCACATATAGTCTGTTCATTCATTAGAGCTTACCTAGGTGAAGTGTGGGACTTCAAGGGTTTCCTGGAACACAGGGCTTTTTCTTGATCAAACTAGACAGTCCTGGGCAAACTGGGCAATTGTAGGGTCATCTACAGTACATGTCCAGCATTCATGCAGCTTCGGAAGCTGTAAGGGAATCGAGAAGCAAAGAGAGAATTATTATAAGATGATGATTTAGGAAAGAAGGAAATTTAGTGAGTCTTGGAACACCCTCTACATTGCAGATGATCAGAGAGAAGGCTTCAAGGAGAAGCTAACAAGGTTGAAATGAATCCGGAGAAAGGAATAAAGAAATGGGGGGGACAGAACATTGCAGGCAGAAAAGCGTGCCATGCATGTTTTTTTGTTTGTTTGTTTGTTTTTTAAGAGAAATCCAAGTTGTTTTTTGTGTTTGTTTTTCTAGAAAGAGGAAGTGGCTAAAGAGTCCTGGAGAAGGGAGCCCAGGTGCAGATACCACAATTCTTTGAGGAAGTGGGATATGATGGAAGTAAAGCTGATGATGTTCCCGTTTTTAAGGAGGCTAGGGCTTGGATAGAGGGAGAAAAAGCAGGTATGAATTTCAGTAGAGAAATCACAGGTTTCTGCGGTGATCAAATGTGATCACGTTAGGTTAAAAAAATCTGAAAATTACAAAGCATTAGAATAAATAGCCAACATTTTCTGATAAGTTGCCTTGTTTTAGGTGCTAAGTATGTTGTCAATATTATCACATTTAGTTATTACAACCAATACAACAGGTAAATATCATTATTATTTCCATTTCAGAGGTGAGAAAACCTAAGCTTAAAGAAGTTAAAATTTACCCAACGTTACACATTTCCTAAAAATTGGAAACTCATACTCTTAACCTCTACATTCAGTGCCTTTCAGTCACCTCTCACTGTATTAGTAGCCCAAGATGAAAAGACAGTAACCAAGGAAGAATCTCCTGCAAAGTCACATAAGTAATCAAGATACAATTAGGCAGATGCATAGGAGAAAACAAGTAGAAATAGATACTCCAAAAATTGCTGAGACTTAGCTATGTATATATTTTTCCAAGTTTACAAAATTAAAAAACAAAGCAAAAGAAAAAAAACCCCTCTATGCCTACAAAATATTTTGGCTATTTACTTGTATTTAAAATTCAAATTTGCTATCTCATGAATGTCACTTTTTAAGTTCTAACCCTCCCACAAGATTATCAAAAGTGGTTGTGGACTTCATTTGCTCTTATAAGCTCTGAATTGCCCTCATTGCCCTGGGCACCTAGGGAGTTGTGGAGACTCTTTGGAGCTTTGTTTGATGTACAGCCATCTGTTACAATATGAGAGGAAAACATCTGAGGCCCGAGTTGTGGCTCCCAAAGTTTGAGCAGAATTGGCTGTTAAGGGTTGGGATGAACCTACCATCAACCACAGACAAGAATCCCAGCAGAATGGGGTAAAGTTGGTTGTATGTTTGAGGTACAGGTCAAGAATTTTCTGTCTAGATTGTGATCAGTCTTGGCTTTAGGTAATGTCTGTAATACAACTATTGATGGCTCAAGTACTGGATCCCATATGGGACACCTGCATTGAGTTTCTGGCCTTTGGCTTTGGCTCTGCCCCAGTCCTAGCTGTTGTAGGTGAGCATTTGGGAAGTGAACCAGTGCATGAAAGTCTGTTTCTCTCTCACACTCTGTCTGTCTCCCTTACAACTGAAATTTTAAGAATTATGTTTCTTGAGAGATTCGCTACAATGTGGATTCTGAATCCATATCAATACATTTTGTATTCATTTACACTAAAATCCATTGATCGTTGCATTAGTTTCCATAGTTGCTTTAATGTATAAACACAAGTGGTTGGTTTAAAACAACAGAAATTTATCTATCTTAACTGTCTGAATATCACAAGCCTGAAATGAAGTGTTTCCAGAGCTGCATTCTGTTCCTTATCTTCTCCCAGCTTCTGGTGGTTGTCTGTTTTCAACAGGCCTTCTCTTCTGTCTGCCTTTTGTGTGTTTTGTGCCTTACAAAGGCAGTTGTTGGATTTAGGGCTTGCTGTATAATCTGTGATGATCTTATTTTCAATTCCTTTTAGGGAGCCACCATGCGTAATCACTAATGGTTTCAATGGCTTAAAAAAAAAAAAAACACTTTAAAAACGTATTGGAGAGGAGAAAGAGAAGAACCCACTTACCAGTTTACTTCTCAAGGGCTGCAGTGCTTGGGGAGGAGGGGAAAAATCAGGAGCTAGAAGTTTAATCCATGCCTCCCACTAAGTGCAGGAATCCTTCTACTTGAGCTGTCACTGTTGCCTCCCAAGGCCTGCAGGAGCTGGAGCCAGAAGTCGAACCCAGGCACTCCAATGTGAGATACTGATGTTCTAACTGGTATCTTAACTGCTGGTCCAAATGCCTGCCTTTTGAATGAATTTTTCATGCATAAATTGCTTTGTAGTTTCATGCAGCAGTCAGTTGAAAAATATTGATTCACTGGTTTATGTTGATTTTCCAAATGTTTACACATTTCACTTATTAACATTTTAAAACATCACATTGGTTTATATCAAGGAGTAACTCAGAAAATTCTTTTAGTAGACAACAGTAGACACGTTTATGGTAGCAGAAACACTTTTTCCAAAATGTTAAGTTTCTCTTGAAACTTTGAATTTATCATTGCCAAGAAATACAGTGAGTTGTTTTTCTTGATGTGGCAAGCTTACTTTGCTCACTTTTAAGAAAATGTCTGCCAAATACCCAAGTTAGGCAAATACCATACCTTTTTATTCAGCCTTTCAAGAGAAATGGGGTTCTGTGTAAAAGCAGTTGGTTCATTTGGAACTCAGTCATACAAAGGCTTTACCTATGATGGTCAGATTTCCATAAAAGCAGAAGAGCTCTATACTCCCTTTAAAAAATGTGTATTTATTTTCATTTTATTTGAAAGGCAGAGAGAGAGACAGAGATCTTGAATTCACTGATTTGTAACCAAATGTCCTCCCAAAGCCGGAACGTGGAGCTTCGCCTGTGGATAACAGGGACCCAAGTACTAGAGCCTTCACCTGCTGCCACTCAGGGAACATTTTAGCAGGAAGCTGAATGAGAAGTAAAGGAGCTGGGACTGGAATAAGGCACTCTATTGCAGCATGCATGTAACACAAGCAGCAACTTAACTACTGTAACAAATGGCTGCTCCTGGATTTCCCATTTTGCCCTACAAACTATTTCATAAAATGTACTCAAAGTCAAAATTTAATAAGATTAGTAATTTGTATGCCTTTATTAAGGTTGTTCAAAAATGAACCTCCTTTTTTTTTTTAACTGAATCTAACTGATAATGAAGACCACAAGGGAAGTTCAAAAAGGTCATGAAAGTAAAATTAGAAGAGAAGTTTCATAAGTCTTTAGAAAATTTTCAAATTCTTTTGCCTGTATTTTAATGAGTGCAATAACATTGATTTAAGTTTTGATGTATTGTATTATTAGTTCATTCCTAACTGTATTTTTAATTGTGGATTTGTTGTGTTTTGGTTTCAGCCCATTTTCTTAGTGTAATTTCTCCAGCACCATGAAAATCAAGTTTGTTTCTGAAAGTTGTCAGGTATCTCATAATTCTAGGACATGATATCTGAGAGAACAATAAAGTTTCACATTAACTGTTCTAGGAAGTTAGGAAATGTTTTGTTAGAAATCATTGACATTTTCAATGTCATTTTATTAGGTTATTGTTAGAGTGGGGTGAATTGGCATAGTGGTTGAAAGCATGGAGTTTAGAGTTGGATTCTAAATCCAGCCCCCACTTATTATCAAAATTATTTGATTTTTCAGGTATTCCCTAAGCCATCTGTAGTACTGGTTTTGGTAATTGTATATTGTATATAGGGCTTCTATGAGAATCAAGTGAATTCCATTACGTATAAAGTGCTTGGAGAGGCTGGTGCGTAAATGCTCCATAAACATTCAGTATTATTGTTATGGTCAACACTGTTAAGATGATTAGCATTTTTGTCAAGGAAACATACAATTCCAGTTGTTTTGTTTTAGTATTTAGACATTTTTTTAAAAGATTTATTCATTTTATTACAGCCAGATATACACAGAGGAGGAGAGACAGAGAGGAAGATCTTCCATCCAATGATTCACTCCCCAAGTGAGCTGCAACTAGCCGGTGCACGCCGATCCGATGCCGGGAACCAGGAACCTCTTCCGGGTCTCCCACGCGGGTGCAGGGTCCCAATGCATTGGGCCGTCCTCAACTGCTTTCCCAGGCCACAAGCAGGGAGCTGGATGGGAAGTGGAGCTGCCGGGATTAGAACCGGCGCCCATAAGGGATCCCGGGGCTTTCAAGGCGAGGACTTTAGCCGCTAGGCCACGCCGCCGGGCCCTAGAAATGTTTTTATAGCTACTTCAGGAAAATGTAATATTTTCAATATGCAGTTTTCAAATAGATCTAAATATGTTACAATCAAATGTTTCCCCAGATAAACACCTCCAGTTTTACAATGAAAGCTAAGATAATTCAGGTGCAGAGTTCACTTTACATTAATACTTTTCCATCAGTAAATTTAGACCTGTGCTATGTGTGGAAGCGTATGCTGGGGACCTGGGAATCATAGAATGAATCGCTTATGGGTCTTGTAGGAAGTTGTTGGCAAACAGGACATGTGAGTAAAGTAAATAATGAGATAGAGAGCAAGTGGTCCAGATAAAATGTTCATCGAAGCTTACAGAAAGGAGAATAATTCTCAAGGAATAAGCAAAAAAACCTAGATGGAGCACAAATGCATACCCAAAGGATGAGCAGGACATATATGTGCTGAGGAATGAAGTATAGTGTTGAGTGTAGAGGCAGATGCTTGCTTTGTTTAGAGCATGAGCTGTGTACAAGGAAGTAGGATTTTGTAGAGATAAAAAAAATATGGAGAACCCTAGAAATTGCCCAGAAATTTTTTTTGCAGTATTTAGTGGACAGGTGTTTGTTTTGGATTAAGATAAAATTCATGTAACATACAGGCGGTGATTTTAAAGTGAACAATTTGGTGACATTTAGTACACTCATAATATTTCATAACTGTCACCTCTATTTCCAAAATATTTCATCATCCAAAAATGAAAACCTCATACCCAGTCACTACCTATTCTCGCAGATGCTGGTAACTAGCAGTCTGCTTTCTGTTTCTTTCTTTTTTTTTTTTTTTTTTTAAGATTTATTTGTTTTTATTGGAGAGGTGGATATACAGAGAGGAGGAGTGAGAGAGGAAGATCTTCGATTTGATGGTTCACTCCCCAAGCCGATCCGAAGCCAGGAGGCAGGAGCTCTTCCAGATCTCCCAAGCGGTTGCAGGGTCCCAAGGCTTTGGGCCATCCTTCACTGCCTTCCCAGGCCACACAGGGAGCTGGATGGGAAGGGGGTTGCTGGGATTAGAACCTGCGCCCATATAGGATCCTGGAGTGTGCAAAGTGAGGACTTTAACCACTACACTATTATGCTGGTCCCTGCTTTCTGTTTCTAAGGAGTTTCCTTTCCTGTAAATGGAGTTATACAGTTGTGACATCTCGTGTGTGGCTTCTCCTGCCTAACAGGATGTTCTCAAGGTTCATTCCCGTTGTAGCATGTGTCAGTATGTCATTTTTTTTTATGGTTGGGTAATAGTCTATTGGATGTTTACACTAGAATTTGTTTATCCAGTTGTCTGTTAATGGACACTTGGTTATTTCCAGCTTTGGGGTGTTGTGCATGGTACTGCTGTAATCATACATGCATGAGCCTTTGTGTGACTTTGTACCTGTTTTTATTTCTTCAGACTGCTCAGTCATATAGTAATTTTTTTTTAAAGATTTATTCATTTTATTACAGCCAGATATACACAGAGGAGGAGAGACAGAGAGGAAGATCCTCCGTCCGATGATTCACTCCCCAAGTGAGCCGCAACTAGCCGGTGCACGCCGATCCGATGCCGGGAACCTGGAACCTCTTCCGGGTCTCCCACGCGGGTGCAGTGTCCCAAAGCATTGGGCCGTCCTCAACTGCTTTCCCAGGCCACAAGCAGGGAGCTGGATGGGAAGTGGAGCTGCCGGGATTAGAACCGGCGCCCATATGGGATCCCGGGGCTTTCAAGGCGAGGACTTTAGCCACTAGACCACGCCGCCGGGCCCCATATAGTAATTTTATGCTTAACTTTTTGAGGCCCCTCCAAATGATTTTCAGTAGCAGCCACATCATTTTACATTCCTACCAGAAATGTGTAAAGAAGAATCCAACTTTTTTTAAAAAATTTTTTTTCTAGGTAGAAGGATCCAGTTTTACCACTTCCTCAACAACATTTGTTTTTTTTGATGATTGCCATCTTAGTGGTATAAAATATTATCTGTAGTTTTGATTTGGGCTTCCCAAATGGCTAATGATGTTGAGTATCTTTCTCATGTACTTTTAAATAATTTATGTATCTTTTGGGAGAAATGTCTATTCAAATGTTTTGCCCAGTTTTAAATTAGGGTTGTTGCTTTTACTTGTTTGCATTTTGTTGTTACAAAGGTTCTTTATATATTCTAGATACAGAGCTCTTTCATCAGATCATTTGCAAACATTGTCTCCCACTTTGGTTCAATTTCCTCTTCTTTTCTTTTCCAGTATGGGCATTGCCTTCTAAGTATTGCATCATAGCATCCATCAAGTTTGATATGTTATGTTTTCATTTTTGTTTGGTGCAAAATATTTTCCAATTTTCTTTTTGATTTCTTCTTCGACCCAGCAGTTTTAGGATTTTATATTTGGTTTAAAATATTTGGAAATTTCAAAGATTTTAAAATTTCTACTTTAATTTCACTGTTTTGAAAGAACATGCCTTGTTTAATTTGAATCTTTTTCAAAATCTATTGAAAGTTATTATATGGTTCACAATATGGTATGTCTTGGTAAATATCTTGTGTAAACTGAAAAAGAGTGCATATTTTTCTGTTAGAGGGATTTCTGTAAAAATCAATTAGGTTAAAAGGAGTAATAGTTCAAGTTTTCTGTGTGATATTTTTCTTTCTATTTATGCTACGTTTTAGAAAGATCTGTGGCCAGCATTGTGGCATAGCTGATTGGGCTACTACCTGAATGCTAGTGTCCCATATGGGTACAGGTTTGACAGGGAGAGAAACATAGAAATCTTCCATCTTTTTCGATCTCCAAATGGTTGCAATGATTGAAGCCGGTTTGGGTCACTGACTGAAGTGCAGAACTCCATCTGGTCTCCCAGTCTGGATGGCAGGGGCCCAAGGAAGTATTTGGATTAGCCTCTAGTCATATTAGCAGGGAGTTGGATCAGAAACAGAGCAGCCAGGACTCCAACTAGTATAAGAGATGCCAGCTTAACTTTATGTATGGTAATGTTAGCTGCCTCCACACCCCCCCCCCCCAGCAAACTTTGTTTTTTGAAAAAAAAATTATTTGTTTCAAAGGCAGAAAGAGAGGGAGAAGAATAGGAAGGGAGGAGGAAAAAAGAGAGAGAGTAAAAGAGAGAGAGAATTTTACTTCTACAGATTTACTCCCGAAATCCCTCAACAGCTGGGACTGGGGACTTCCAAAGACAGCACTCAGGATCTCCTTCCCGTTCTTCTATGTGGGTGACAGGGGCTCAGGTAAGTACTTGGGCCATCACCTCCTGCCTCCCAGGGTTCACATTAACTAGAAGCTGGATTTCAAGCTGATGCTGGATGTAAACCTAGGTACTCCAATATGGGGTACAAGCATCTCAGGCAACCACTTAACTAAATGTGCCCCCTGCCACATCTGCCCTTGCTTGTGATATTATTATTAGAGGGCATTTGAAACCTCTGATTATAACAGTTAATGTGTCTATTTATCTTTGTCAGTGTTTCAGTTTCTATTCAGGTATTTACTGTTACTATTATTATCATTATCATCATTTTATGATACAGTTCCATAGGCTCCTGGTATTTCCCTTATCCCAGCCCCAATCCCCCCCACACACACCTAATTCCTCTATAATCATTACTAAAGTATAGTTCTTCATACACAGTCATATGTCCATCATTGCGGGCATGGACAATGGCAGAGAGTCCAGAATCCTATTGTCAAGATATAGTAAACAGTTTCATTATAAGTCCATCTTTGTCTGGAAGCAGAAATGCATACTGCATTGTATCCTCACATCTAGATGTTAGTCTCCATTTCACAGCTACTGCACATCCCTTCAAATGAAAAGTCATAATACAAAAACAACAATAGAAAGAAAAATAGAAATTTACACTGCATGAAGTTAAATAACATGTTACTAGATATGACAGTCTCCATTACACAACTACTGTACATCCCCTTAAATGAAAAGCCACAAAACAAAATCAACATCAGGAAGAAAAAAGAATTTAACAACACCATGAAGTTAAATAACATGCTACTAAATGACTAACGTGTAGCTGAAGAAATGAAAATCAAGAAACTTCTTGAAGAAAATGATGCCACTGCATGATCTACGAGTCATTGCATGATTTAATCAGAAGGAAGTGTTTTGAAGAGATGAAACTAACAGAAAACAACAAAATCCATGTGACATAGTTTCCACTGATTTTTGTTGGTGAAGTGTGTCTCTTCTAGACAACAAATAGATGGGTTTTGTTTTTTCATCTGGTCTACTAATCTGTGACGTTTGATTAAACTTAAGCCATTTACATTCAGGGTTAGTATGTATGGGTGGTACTTTGGTCCTGTCACTTTAGGAACGGGTTATTCGTTGATTTAGTCTTCTGTTGTCATTTTACTGGGATGTTCTTTGCATTTGTCTTTGGTTTTGGTAGGTGCTATTCCTCTTCTCTGTCAAGAGAACATCTTGAAGTATCATTTGTAGGGCAGATTTGGAAGAGGCAAATTCTTTTAACTTTTCTTTACTGTGGAAAAATTTTATTTCATTTTCGAAGACAAAAGAAAGCTTTGCTGGATATGTTATCCTAGGCCAACAATTTTTTTCTTTTAGAATCTGGAATGTGTCACTCCATTCTCTTCTTGCCTGTAGAGTTTCCTGTGAGAGATCTCCTGTGAGTTTAATTGGCATTCCTTTATATGTCAACTGATTTTTTTTCACGTGCACATTTAAGGATCTTTTCCTTATGTTCAATAGAGGAGAGCTTGATGATCATCTGTCTTGGTGAAGATCTCTTTTGGTCGAGCCTGTTGGGAGTTCTGTGCCCCTCCTGGATGTTGTTTCCCAATTCTTTCTCTACATTAGGGAAATTTTCCTTTATTATTTCATTAAATGTATTTGTAAAACCAGTTTCTCTACCCTGTCCCCACACAGCCTGTCTGGGACCTGCTGCTCTGTCTCTGCTCCTGGTCAAATCAAACATACCAGCAGGACAGACAGTTCTTAGTCTGGGTTCACCTCCCCAGCTCCCAGTGAAAGTCCCTTCCCATCTGGTTGCTGATGGAGTTCCGGCTGCTGGTGGAGTTCAGATTGCTATTAGCTGAATGCTGCTGGAGTATCAGTCACTGCAACACCACACCATTGTGTCTGCTGCTTTCCTGTGTCTGTCAGTCCCCAGGTACCCCTCTGCTGTTGTTCTGTCCTCTCCTATTTCCTGGAATGTGTCCTCTCTGCTTCATCCTGATTAAATGTTTTTCTGTCCGTTTAAACATGTCCTTACCCTATTCTGCCATCTTGATTCTCCCTATTCAGGTATTTTGACGTTCTCTTATTCATTACATAGATGCTTAGAATTTTTATGTGCTCTTGACAAATGGCCTTTTTGACCTAGTAGAATAATCTTCTCTTTCCTTGGATATATCTATCCTGAGATATTCTTACTATATTAACAGCTTAGTTTTCTTTTGGCTAGTATTAGCTTTGGTATGCCTTCTTGTCCCTTTAATTTTAATCTATTTGTTCATCTTCATATATAATGGTCAATTTTTTTGAGGGCAGTATATAGTTGGATCTTTTTAAAAATTCAATGTGACAAATTTTTTAATTTATTTTATTTTTATTGGAAAGGCAGATTTATAGAGAGAAGGAAAGACGAGAGAAAGATCTTCCATCTGATAGTTCACTCCCCAGGTGGCTCCAGTGGCCAGAGCTGAGCCGATCCAGGAGCTTCCTCTGGGTCTTCATACAAATGCAGGGTCCCAAGACTTTGGGCCATCCTCTACTACTTTCCTAGGCCACAAGCAGGGAGCTGGGTGGGAAATGGAACAACCAGTACAAGAACTGGCTCGCATATGGGATCCTGGCACTTGCAAAGTGAGGATTTAGCCACTGAGCTATTGGCTGGGCCCCAATGTGACAAATTCTTTATATGCAGGTATTTTGACCATTAAATTTAATGTCATCATCGATATAAATTTATTTGTTCTTTGAAGGCAGATCTTTTATTAGAAAATACTTTAATGTATTTTTACTTTTTAGTTTTCTTTTACTTTTTAAAATTTTTGTTTCTCATGATGCATTCCCATAGGATTAGAGATTTCCCCTTTCGCCCTCCCCAATTCCCTCCCTTCTCCCACCGATTTCCCCTATATTGTTACAATAGTATAGTCCTTAAATTACAGTCTCAAGTTCATCGTTCTGCTATTTAAGTGTATCATGACATTATAGATAAAATGTAATCTGTCATGTTATTGGTTTTTCTTTTTGTCCTGGGCACTATTTCTTTTCTTCATTTTCTGCTTTGATTTAGATTGAAAATGAGGCTTCCTTTTTATCTCCTTTGTTGGCTTATTAGTTATGACTCTTTCTTGTTTAGTTTAATTGTTGTTTTAAAGCTGTGAAGTATGCATATTTATTTATTTATTTATTTATTTTAAAGATTTATTCATTTTATTACAGCCAGATATACACAGAGGAGGAGAGACAGAGAGGAAGATCTTCCATCCAATGATTCACTCCCCAAGTGAGCCGCAACTAGCCGGTGCGCGCCGATCTGAAACCGGGAACCAGGAACCTCTTCTGGGTCTCCCACGCGGGTGCAGTGTCCCAAAGCTTTGGGCCGTCCTCGACTGCTTTCCCAGGCCACAAGCAGGGAGCTGGATGGGAAATGGAGCTGCCGGGATTAGAACAGGCGCCCATAAGGGATCCCGGGGCGTTCAAGGTGAGGACTTTAGCCGCTAGGCCACGCTGCCGGGCCCTGCATATTTATTTAATTGGCTACAGCCTACCATCAACTGACTAGTACCCCATCTCTTTTACTCTTCCTTAATTACAGGATGCATTTTATAATCCCTTAATTTCATGCATTTGCTGCCAGCCCTTATGATACTACCGCAGATACTGGACTATAAAATCCACACTAAATTATTGCTATTTCAATAGCATATATTAAATAGTATATTTAATAGTATGTAAATAGAAATACTTTAATTTATTTAAATTATTGAAGTCAACATACTTTTGCCCCTGTTGTTACTATTTTCAGTAGATCTACACCTCTAGAAATATGGAATAAATTTCTCCTGTCTAAAACACTTCCTTGAATATTTCTTGTGGTGTAAGTCTGCTGGTCATTAATTGGTTGAGCTTTTCAAACATTTTTTAACTGTGCTTATTTTTTAGATTTATTTATTTGACAGGCAGATATACAGAGAGAAGGAAGGAGAAAGAGAGAGAGAAAGAAAGAGAGAGAGTCTTCTGTTTGCTGTCTCACTCCCTAAATGGCCACAACAGCTGGAGCTGAGCTGATTGAAAGCCAGAAGTCAGGAGCTTCTTCTGGGTCTCCCCCAGGGGTGTAGGGGCCCAGGGGCCCAGGGACTTGGGCCATGCTCTGATGCTTTCCAAGGCCATATGCAGGGAGCTGGATTCAAAGTCGAACAGCTGCAATACAAACTGTGTCCTTATGGGATAGCTGGCATGGAAAGTGGAGGATTAGTGTGCTATACCACTGGTGAACTTTCATGTGTGAAATAATCACAAATTTCCCTCAATTTTGAAAGATAATGTTCTTGGTTGTAGCATTTAAATTGACAGGTTTTTGTTCAGTCCTTTGAAGATACTGCTCTACTCCCTTCTTGCATGTACTACCTCTGATGAGAAATCTGATATCACCTTTACCTTTGTTCTTACATGCACAGCTGTGTCTTTTTTTTTTCTGGCTGCTATGAAGATTTTCTATTTGTTACTGGCTTCTAGTAAATTTATTATGATGTGGATTGGTGTATTGCTCTTTGTGTTCCTGGTGTGTGAACTCACTGGACTTATGGGACCTGGGAATTTATAGTTGTCATCAAATCTGGAAAGATGCTAGGCATTGATTCTTTTTTTTTTTTTTAAAGATTAATTCATTTTATTACAGCCAGATATACACAGAGGAGGAGAGACAGAGAGGAAGATCTTCCGTCCAATGATTCACTCCCCAAGTGAGCCGCAACGGGCCGATGCGCCGATCCGAAGCTGGGAACCAGGAACCTCTTCTGGGTCTCCCACACGGGTGCAGTGTCCCAATGCATTGGGCCGTCCTCGACTGCTTTCCCAGGCCACAAGCAGGGAGCTGGATGGGAAGTGGAGCTGCCGGGATTAGAACCAGCGCCCATATGGGATCCCGGGGCTTTCAAGGCGAGGACTTTAGCCACTAGGCCACGCCGCCGGGCCCTAGGCATTGATTCTTCAAAGGCCTTTTCTGATCCCCTCCTCCAACACCACCTTATGCTTTTGCAGGGATTTTACTTACAAATGTTTACATTGCTAGAAATTGTAGTCCATTGGTTCCTTTTCTTAATCTTAAGATTTATTTATTTCAGACAGTAGATTGGTGTCTTCCAGCTGCTGGGCTGATCTCCAAGTGATGACAGCAGCTAGGGCTAGCTGAGGCAGGACCCAGGAACTCCATCCTGCTCTCCCATATAGATGGTGGAACTTCAATACTTAAGTTATGTTCTGTTGTCTTCCTAAGTACATAAGCAGGAAGCTGTATCAAAAATAGAAATAGCTGGGATTTGAACCAGCACATTGATGTGGGATGCCAGCATTGCATATGGCAGCTTGATATGCTGTGCCACAACATTGACTTCCTTTTTGTTTGTTTGTTATTGTTGCTCTTTGTAGTTCATTTTAGGAAGTTTACCTAGGAAGATTGTCATTCTTCTGTTTATAGCATCTTTTTTTTTTCTTCCAGTTTAGGTAATATTGTTTTCAGCTTTAGAAATTTCCAATCTTCATTATCACTAATTAACCATTAGAATAACATTTTTTGAAGAAAAAAAGAAATTTTTGTATTATTTAAAGGCAGTTACAAAGAAAGGAGGAGAAACCTAGATAGAAGTCTTCCACCTGCTGGTTCCCTCCCTAAATGGCCACAGTAACCCAGGCCTCGGTTGGGCCAAAATCATGTATCAGGAGCTTTTTCCGGGTCTCCCACATGGGGGTGGTGGTCCAAACAGTTAATCCATCTTCTGCTGCTTTCCTACGTACATTAGCAGGGCTGGATTAGAAATGGGGCAGGCAAGACTTAAACTGGCATCCATATGGGATGCCAGCGTTGCAGATGGTGGCTTTACCCACTATGCCACAGTGCCAGCCCCACAATCACTGTTTTAATGTACGAATCTACTAATTATTTGTCAACTGTGGGTCAGTTTTAGTGATTGGCTTTTCTTCTTGTGATAGGACATGTTTGTATTTTTCTCTATGCTTTGTAAACCTGAACACCAGATAGCACAGTGCTAGATGGTATGAATTTTACATTGGTCGATATTGGATTTTTTTTCCCATAAGGGCTAAGCCTAGTCCTTTAAAAAATTTCTTTATTTATCTGATTTCATTTTATTCAAATGACAAATAAAGAGATAGATATAGAGAGGTCGTCCATGGGTTGGTTTACTCCCCTAGGACCTGTGACAGTCATAGTTGGGTCAGGTTGAGTCCAGAGCTCCATCATGTTTTTCCATGTGCGTGTTAAGGACTCAGGCACTCACCCTGATGGCGATTTAACTTCTACACCAAACGCCTGCCACAGATGCTGGATTGTATTTTCACAAATATGTTACTTTGAGATGGAATTAAATTATTTGGAAAAACGTTGATTTTTTTTCCCAGATTTTCCTTCTCTGATGTTTTTGGCAAGACCCTATCAGCATTTAGGGCTAATTCCTCCATAGAATTCAGTGAAGGCCCTTCTGACTAGTCTATAGCACAGAACTGAGAGGTTTTCTCGACAGCCTGTGGACCCAGCCACCATTCCTGCCCCCGTGAGTGTCCAGTAGTGCTTTACCTAATGCTTTGAGATGGTTTGTTCTTTTCTGGACCTTTTATGGATTCCCCATAGGCATGCACTGGTCAGCACTGTCCAGTTCTTCAGGAGGACTCTCTCGTGAACTCTGAGGTTGTGTGTGCGGTAAACTCTCATCCTCTGGTCAGTGCTATGATCCAAGGCTCCCTCTCCTGGACCCAGGGGGCGGGCTGGGCTCCCAGGCATTCCCTTCCCAGTTCAACAGTTTCTGCGCCCTCTCAAGGCAGCCTGCTGAGATGAGCCCCTGGCTGGGGGACTCACTTACCTTCAGTGCCTCATATTAAGCATCTTTGAAAGTGGCCTTTTCATATATTTTGTCTGGCTCCGTTCCCCCCTCTTTTTTGGTCAGTCAGGCCCTGTGTACTGCACCTTAGTTGAGCTTAGAAGTCCCTTCGCGCTACTAACAGCCACCTCACAGTTAGGGAAGAAGAAAAGTTCCAAGAATCTATAATCTAGGGTCTGGAGCAGCCATGGTGTAAGATGAAATGTGAGTCTGGCTGAGGCTGCCTATTTCATATTTCTTAACTCTCCTGAATGTTATGATCGTTCGCTCTGAGTTGTGAGTTATAGATTGTCTGGATCAAAGTTCAGAGCCCTGGAGCCTCCTTGAAATATTTTCAAAGCACAAGGGATCCCTGATAGATTGCAAGTCAGTTTTCACTCATATTTGGTAGTCATTGTGCAAGCTTAGTTCTGCCTCTACTTGTGCCATTTGGGTAAGGTTGCAGTTAAGGAAGAGTCACTTTCTAAAGATCTGAACTGTACAGGGAGCTCAGACAGATGTGTACACCAGAGGAAAAGTAGGTTAGGGTCAGCTCAGAGGTCCTGAGACCTTTGAATTTGTGCTTTCACAGAGATAGCAAGGGAAGTGGGAAAAGCTCCTAAAGAAAGCACAGGCCTGCTGGCCACATGTGAGCATCGAGAGGGCAGAGAGTCTAGTTGAAGGCCTTGTCTAGGGCAAGGTGATGCTGTCACTATAAACAGGAAAGTCAGAAACGCGAGGCGAGCTTTATTTATTTATTTATTTATTTATTTATTTTTGGTATGTATTTATTTGAAAGAGACTGAGGGAGAGAGAGGGAGAAAGAGAGAGAAAGAGAGAGAAAAAGAGAGATTGAAGTGATTGATACCAGAGATCCCTGAAGCTTCTTTCAAAACCCCCCAGATTCTCCACATGGCTCCAAATGGACAGCACTCCGCTGCTTGCTTTCTAGCAGCTGGCCTCGCAGGAGCAGCTCTGACATGTGGGACAGCATTTAGGAGTTTTAAGGTTCCCCTGGCGGAATCCCTTCATTTCACAGATAAGCTTCAGATCTCAAGGCTCATTTAAGGCCACTTGGCTGGGCTGGCTTCTTGATAATATTTTCTGAAGTTCTTGTAGTAAAGGTTATTGTGTGTCCATTCTGCTTGTTGGCAAAGTGAACTTTCCTGCCTTAATTCAAATATTATCAGCCAGGTCAGTTTTGGGTTTCATTTCTGAAATGTTTTTTTACTTTTCAAACTTCAGGTACTAAAATAGATAAAATATCCCTTCTGAGTCATCTCATTTTCCTCTATCCACACATCCATTCAAACACATTGTGGTAGTACGCTAAAAAGCAAAATCAGGACAACATAGCTTGAAAGTCTTGGTTTGTCAAAATAAATTAAGTCTTGACTTTGTTTTGCAATTCTAGAATTGGCCACTTTTCATCACGTCAGGTAGACCTAGCGTTCCGCTGAGGCTGGCAGAGAAATTGGCTGGTTTTATGGATCAAATCTGAAGGAAGCACAAACAATTGAATGTGTGGACTGGTCATTTCAGAGATATTATCTTTTTTTGTAAGGTAGGAACAGGGAGATAGAACAATATAAAAACACTTGCTGTGTTAACAAGAGGTTGTCTCAGATGACTTTTTACAAGAATTTGATGTAGAGGGAACGTCATGGGCAGGCTGACTAGTCTGTTTGGAAAGTTGGGCTGCCTCGAATTCTCCTGATTTCTGGGAAGGTCAGTTTCTGTTTGGTGAAGGGAAACTTTAGCAAAGGTGACAGATTACCTTTTGGTTTGTACTCCAGTCTGCTAGAGTGCAGGAGCTTAGTTCAAAACAATGGCCTCCTACACATTTTTATTTAAAAATGCCAGAGCTGGTCGGTGGGTTTGAGGCGAAAGGGTAGGATCAACAGTAATTTGAGCCCAGGGTGAGGCTGTTTCCCAGGAGCCCTGTCCAGTTTCTTTCTTTTCTTTTAAAGATAACTGTACAGTACACCAATATCATCTACAGTCACCCTCCCACGTTCTAGAACCCCAGAACGTCTTCAACCTAACTACAGTCTCCTCCTCTTGCACACCCCTGCTTCCCCACGCCCCTCCCAGCTCGTGGTGACAGCCACCATGATACTTTCAGCTTAGAAGTCACCCATTTGGTAGACACCATGTAGCACTGAGGTCATGTGTTAGTCATCTCCCTGTGCTTGGCTGCTTTCACTGAACACAGTGACGTCCATTTCCATCCACGTTGCAGACGAAAAGCTTTCACCCTTTTTATGGCCTAGTAATACTCTATATTTTTGTACCGTGAAGCAGAGATGTATGGTGTGAAAGGAATCGCTTCCCTTTTTCTGTCCCTGTGAATTGGATTGGTGAGCCCTACCCTGCCTCAGCATATGGCAATATGCCATTGCTCTGAATCAATGAACTGTTGTTTTAACATCTCTGTGAGTGAGTCTTAGCTTTAAACTGGGGTGGGGGGAAGAATGTTTTCATTCTGCCTAGCCTCGCTTTCCTTTTCCCTCTTCTGCGTGCTTGTGTCCGGTTCTTTCCCTCCCGGGTTAGCTAGGTACCTTGTAAGAGCTTCCACTGCTCTGAGCTCCAGGCAGCTAGCCGAGACCCCGCCTCCCCAGGTGGGCGTCGGGGCGTGGCTTGTGGAGACATGGGGCGTGGTCTGTGGTGGGCGGACCCGAGGGCGGGGCGTCAGGGGCGTGGCTCGGGATTGGCCCGTGGGCGGAACATCGGGGGCGTGGCCTGTGGGTGGGGCGGGTCCGTGGGCGGGGCTCGGGGCGGGGGAGCTAGGCGGGCGCTGCTGGGGCGGCTGGTGAGTCGCCGGGCTCGGCCTAGTGTGGCGCAGTGCTGGCCGCGCTTCCCCGCCGCCACGAGGCGGGGCTGGGTTCCGAAGGTAAGCGCGTGGTCCGCGGGGAACGCGGTTGGGGAGCCGTGTCGCGCCGGCCAAGTGGAGGGAACCGGCCGAGGCAGGAGTGGCTTGCGGGGGCGCGTCGCGGTGCGACTTGCATGGCGAAGGGGCGGGAAGGAGCGGGCTGGAGCGGGCTGGAGCCGGTGGGAGCACCCCTTGCGGGAACCGCGGGAGGGAGCCCCGCGCCCTCGCTCGTGGGGAGCCAGGGCGGTGGGGTGGGTGTCGGGGGTTCCTCCTTGGCCGCACGCTTTGGTGCACCTGCTCCTGGGCCCAAAGCGATTGAGTTGTTCCACCTGCCCTTTTTCTACATCTCGAGATGCCGCAGGTAGTGTGAAGTTCTTATATTCTTTAAAAATGTAAGAATCCCAGTTCGTAGGTCTGGACTGGAGGAGAAAGTCGGTATTGAGCTAGGGAGGCGACTTTGTTTTGACTTCACGTTACTGAGTTTGCAAGAAGGGCGCGACTGGGAACGAGAAGGTTACTTAAACAAGGACGCCACTGTGGGGATAAGCCGCCTGGGCTTTGCTTGGATTCTAATGTGCTCACCAACGGTGAAACCTGGGCCAGCTCGCTGAACAGAGGGGTTGTGATGGTTGCGACTTTATAGAGTTGATGTAAAAACTGAGTTCCTGCCTAGAGCTTGACATTTAGTCTGCAGCCAACTCTGGCTGCTTGCTTTATTATTTGTTCACGTGGGTAATAATCGCCAGAGTTGTCATATTCAGAAAACCTGCACCTCGTATCTGTTGCTGGAAATGTTGGGGATTCCTTTGGAACAGTTTTCGTAGACTTGAGTGCTGCAAGAGAAGAGGTAGTTGCTTCTCTCTCCTCCTGGGCATAGTGTTACCTTTTACCGGCTTGTTCCAGATCAGTTCCACTCAAATGATTACAGAAACCTCAGAATCCTGAAGGCTGTGCTGAAGGAAGGATGCAAAAAGGTAACAAACAGCTGATGAGTCAGTGTAGCCTCATTTTAAGGTGTGCTTAAAAGCAGTCATGTTAAAAGTTCTCTTCTGTGTCAACAAGAACCCGGGAACAGCCGCTTGCCACATGGAATTGCAGCGTGAAAGGGAGCTGAAGAGTCAGACCTGTTAGTCTCTACAGAGAAGGATGAGGTCGGAGACTCCAAGCCAATAAGTGGCAGAGCTTGGAAAATCAAAAGCTGGTATTTCTTCTAGTTTTGATGCTAGTTACGTTTTGTATTTTTTAGTTTTATGGTACGATGAATTTTTTTTCCTCTCTGCAGTATCCTGCTTGCGCTAGCCTAATTGCATGATTCATAATCGTTCTCTGGCACCTTTGATTTAAATCACAAGTCTCAAAGTTGCTACATCAATTACTGCTTTGAGAACAAGCTGATTGTCTTCCTAAGCGTTGTACAAACATGTTCTAACAGCACTTTGGTTTTGTTGTTTGAAAGTGCAGCCCTTTTCTCCTACGTAGAGCGCGTAAACAGGCAGTATAAACAGATTGTCCCACTTGGCAGCTTGTCATCACTCAGTTGTTGGGGAAGTTTTCTAGATGGAGAGGGATAGTGTCAGGAAGTGGAACTGTGAATGCTGGCCTGGGGAAACAGCACTGGATGGTGAAGAAGTATGTTGCAATGTTGCTGCTAACTTCAAGCATGATATGGAGTAAAATGATTTTGAGATACTGATGTGCTGGTTGCTTTTTCCTGGGTCTTGGCATAGCTCACTGCTTCCCCTCTGGGTATTTGTTCAGATGCTGCTTTCCTACTTAGAATTGCACTCAACCCCATACTTACAGTGTGTTGTTCTGTTCTCTCCTCCCCTTATTTCTTGCTGTTTTCTGCTGGTTACCTGGGAATAATTCAATGGGGCAGTGTTAATCCCTCATCCTGTGTTGCACTTTGTGTGCGAATAGCTGCCAGTGTATTTCACAGTCAGAGTTTTGTAAACCTGCCCCTCTTTATGTTGCAAGGCCTTTGTTTCTGGCCGTTCATTTCATTCTTTCTCCCTGTTTAAGACTGATTAATTGATTTGAAAGACTGACAGAGAGACGGAGATACTGAGACAGTCTGTCTACTGGTTCGCTCCTCAGAGGACCACAACACCTCATGGCAGAGCCAGGCAAAGCCAGGAGCTGGGAGTTTCATCGTGGTCCTTCATGTGGGTGCATGACCCAAGCACTTGGGCCAAATGCTTTTTCCAGACACATCAGCAGGGTATGTATGGAAATTCTGACATTCAGAATTGCCTACAATGTGATCTCAATTGCACTTGCCCACCTGTACTCTCTATATAAAAAATACTGATTTCCAATTTAGGTTTGTAAGTGTGAAACAGGTATGACATAAATGGTTATGACCTATAAGTCCCAAGGTGAGTGTTGGCTTCATGACTGCTTCTCTTTTTGCTTAATGAGGTGGCCTTTTCCTCCAGTGTAAGCAAACCAGCTGCACTCATGGCTGTTCCTTGTTTGTACTGAGGACTTCTGCCCTCCTGTTTTGAATGCTCATCCTTCTAACTTCCCGAACATACCACCACCCAAATACCTAGATAAGTTCAATGGGACATGGCTGTTTGCTTGCTTGCTTAAGGATTTGTTTATTTTGAAAGGCATAGTGATAGAGATAGGGAAGAGACAGATCTTCCATCTGCTGAGTTCATTCCCTAAATGACTGAACAATGGCTGGAGTCTGGGCCAGGCTGAAGCCAGGGAGCTAGTACTCCTTCTTGGTGCCAGCATGAGTTATGGGGAGCCAAGTGGGGGGACCATCCTTCATTATTTTTCCAACCGCATCAGTAGGGAGTTGAATCAGAAGCAGAGCCGCTCTCTGGGAGGGTATGCCGGTATCAAAAGTGGCAGCTTGACCTGATGAGACATGGCAGCGGCTGGGGAAGTGATTTTTCTTTCCTCTGAAGTCTCTTGACTTTCTTAGACAATTTCTTCAATTCTACTCTGAATTGTATTTCGTTGGGTCCCTTTCTTTCTTTCCTCTTCACGATGTATAAGCTACTGGAGGGCAAGAAGCACGCATACACTCAGCTGTTCCAGTTTTAAAGGAAAACTAAGGCCTGCACCCACTTACCTGCTTTTTAATTTAAAAGATTTTATTTGAAAAGCAAGGCAGGATACAGAGAAAGAGCTCATATCACTCCCCAAATTCCCACAAGGCCTAAAGTGGGAGCTGATAACTCCAAGCACATCTCCTACATGATTGGACAGGGATCCAGCCACCTGAGCCATCAGAAACCCTCCCAGGGAAGCACTTAGTGGGAAACTGGCGGCAGGTGTGGAACCCAGATACCTCGACAAGTCTTAGCTGCTAATTCAACCACACCTTTACCTGCTTTCTTATATAAGAATGAACTTAAAGTTCTGTCTAATGGGCCTCTAAGTCATTAAAGATTGCGCTTCAACAATTATGTCTGCAGTATAGACAAATAAGTCGGAGAAATTCAGTACTGAAAAAATAGATTCAGATGAAGGCATTGAGAGATGGATTCACAGAAGGGAATGAGAACAATGTACCCAGCACCCACATTGACAGGCAGATGTTTAAATAAATACACAAACTCAGGAAATCATTAGGACAAGACAGAGCTTACAGAGCAACATCTGCAGCTTTGGTTTTTCTTGTGGAATATTATTCCTGCTCTGTTTTGTATCTGGGTACACATACTGTTTCTCTGCTTTGTTTTCTGTGTTGGGCAGGACTGAACATTGATTTCCTCTCTGGTCTGCACAAGGTCATTTACCATCTTTTCGTCATTTAGCCTAAAAATACATTACTATAGCCTTTTAAATATATTTCCCTGATGCGTAGAGGAGATGTGTGCCAGTAGCTTCTAGTTTTTCAGAGAGAGGCGATCAGTGTTGATGATTGGACGTGTCTGTTCTTGAAGCTTGCAGTTTTATTAAATTTGCTGTCAACGCTTGGTTGAACACATTTTGCTTTATGGTATAGACATTTCCTTGCATATGTTATAATTGAGTCTCTGCTTTATTTTTTGGCTTTTTGGATTAAAACTTGACTCAAATAACTTTTTTTCTTTTTGCCTCCCAAACAGCAAGTGTAGTTTTCCAATTCTAGGGCATGATTAATCTAGTTTATTCTCTTTGTTCTTGATTTGAGTACTTAACAAATACAGATCTAAATTTTCCCCCATTCCTGGGATGAAGCAACAGTGTCTGTGGATGGGAAAGGTTGCTACGGAAGATACACAGAAAGGTCCTAAAGTTTTGAAATAGTAAAAACTTGAAGATAAATTGCTATCCATTGCCTTTAGTAATCACAGCCCATGTCAGGTCCAGATTTGAAATGAAAGTACAGGAATGTAGGTATCATAATTTAAATATACAATTGGTCATAATTCATGTGCTTTGGAAGTTTTAATATGCTACCCAGTATAGTTTTACGGCCGAAAGAATTTTGAAAGGAAATATTTGCTTTGGAATAGAATTTCCTGTATCATACTGAATAAGCCTCAGTGTTTAACATGAGTTCTCTTTGTCTTAAAAATGCCTTCATCAAGGGTGCGATCAGATAGAATCACTCATAGAGATAATAAGAGCTGGGAACAGACTGATGCTCTGTCCTCATCACATGATAAGGACTGTGTGAGTATCTGTTAAGTCATTATTTGTAGGGTTGGCTTTGTTAAGCTGTTATAGTATATGAATATATGTAATAGTGGGAATGATCCAGGGAAGTGGGAAACACTGATGACTTAGGAGACTGGGAAAACATAACATTGCATTAGGGTCTACTGAGAGAATGACTGATTGTATTGGTCATATTTCCTATTCCCTTGTTGAAAAAAGCTCTCAATAAATACACAAAATGTAAAACATAGAATACTAAACTAAAACAAGTCAGTAATGGAAGATTAACTGGGGCGGGAGCACGTTAGTGAGGGTGGTTGTGATGGTGTGTCAAAAAGAAGGAAAAAACCACCAAAATATTTGGGCAAAGACCTGCATGTGAAGAGTTGAACATTCCAGATACTGGGCAGGGAAGGGGTACAAGAGTCTGGGAAACTGACATGGAAGAAAGTACTTGTGGGGGGAGGCAGAGGGTAGGTCCTGCGGGGAGTGTAGGTGGTCAGCAGTAATTCAGTTTGGACTTTATACAAAAGGTAGTGGGAAAGTCATGGAAAGGGTTGAAACAGAGAGTGGAATTACCAGGTTGGCAGTGATGAAAAATTATTACTCTTGCTACTGTAGAAAGAATTGGAAGAATATTGTAGAACAGAAACAGAAGCAGCAGGTTCTCCTGGGAGGGTCTGTGAGATGCCTTGGTGATTGTTGTCTTTGTGGTTTTGGAGTGTGTGTGTGTGTGTGTGTGTGTGTGCAGCTCCTCCAAATTCCTCCTGCAGCCATGTGCTGGGATTGTGTGCTCTGAATAAGAAAACCAGGAAAGCTGGAAGTACAGCAGGTAGTGTGGGGCCCGGAATTTTTTTTTTTTAAAGATTGATTTTATTTTTATTGCAAAGTCAGATATACAGAGTGGAGGAGAGACAGGAAGATCTTCCACCCAATGGTTAACTCCCCAAGTAGCTGCCACGGCCAGTGGGTGCTGTGCCGATCCAAAGCCAGGAGCCAGGAACTTCCTTTGGGTGCAGGAACCCAAGGCTTTGGGCCTTCCTCAACTGCTTTCCCAGGCTACAAGCAGGGAGCTGAATGGGAAGTGGAGCTTCCGGGATTAGAACTGGTGCCCATATGGGATCCTGGCACGTTCAAGGCGAGGACTTCAGCCGCTAGGCCATGCCACTTGGCCCGGGGCCTGGAATTTTAAACCTTGAATGACATTGGGAGGCTGAGAAGGAAGGGGCAGAGTGTTAGATGCTAGCAGGGCAGAGCACCTGCTAGCATCTGCACCCCCAGGTAGTCTGAACCAAGTCTGACACCACTGAGGTCAGTTTACAATTCGGATAACTTTAAGGCTTTCCTCCTTATCCTGTGGTTTTAACTCTAGTATGGAAAACAGGAGGCTGTCAGTGCTTATTTCTGCCTCACCCAGTCTCCTTTCCTAAATGTAGTAAAATGGAAACAGTTTCAGGGAATTAATAGGCTTGAGATTCTCGGGCCTTTGTCACAAAATGTTTGGGTCCATTCTCTTGTGTTAGGATGAACATTGGCTGTTTTACACATAATTTTTAACTCCTGTATCACTTTTTAGAAAAATCAGGCTGCCTCAAATAAGAGATGTGAGAAACCTGGGACTGCTTTGTGATTACAAAATGAGGGAGAAAAGCCAAAGAGGGTGGAGTTGGAATCAGGAAGGATGTGTTAGTAAAGAAGGAAAACAGGAAAGCTTGTAACTGATTCATCCTGCCATGTGTATGAGGGAGGGGACAGTTACTGTGTTTCCTTCTTTGGCAGATCCTGTTAGACTTTAATCTCATCTGCAGTGAACCCAATTTACAGATTTGACAAAGATGTGCTGTGTTTGTCCTGAAACATTTCAGATGTATTTGGAGCCGGAATCCTGAGAGGAGGCATACACAGATACAGATTATATACTGTTACGGTGGACTTCCAGGAAAGTTAACCAGTTAGTTTGAGGTTAGAATTTTTCAGGAAGATGCCTTTTTAATATAAAATAAGTGAAATCCACTCATTTGGCATCTTCTCAACAATAAATCCCTATCTCCTTTTCCTGTTTCCTCCTGGGTTGGGCCCTTGGTTTCCATACCATGCCCAGGATATGTACATGTGTTGCTTTGTTTTTAAACCTTTTATTTTAAAGCATAATTTTAGGTGTGAAGAGGAAGACACAGAAATTTCCCCCATTTATATCCTGTCACCACCCATACACAGCCACTCCATGATCAACACCACCCCCCGACTTTAGTGCTGCGCTAGTTGCAGTAGATACTGGTCCAGAGTCTGTGGTGTAGTTGAGGGCTTTCTCTTGGTGTGTGTTCTGTGGGTTTAAACAAATGTGTAATGACATTTAGCCACCATTATCTTATCACTACAGCATATTTTCACTGCCTGCAAGGTCAGCTGCGTTCTGCCCGTTCATCCCTTCACCGTGTCCCCACTCCACCCTTTCTCTGGTTTTCCCCTCATTTTCTGTTTGTGATCTCTTGTGTTTCCAGATGAATTTTTCTAATATCTTTTCTATTTCCGTATCTCTTACTTTCTAATCACAAAGCATGAGATACAAGATTTCTCAGTCTCTTATTTGAAACATCTTGGTTTTTAGAAAGTGATATAAGAATTCAAAGTTCTGTGTAAAATAGCCACTGATTTTTCTTTTTTTCTTAAAGATGTATTTATTTTTATTACAAAGTCAGATATACAGAGAGGAGAGACAGAGAGGAAGATCCTCCATCCGATGATTCACTCCCCAAGTGAGTGCAACGGCCGGTGCGCGCCGATCTGATGCCGGGAACCTGGAACCTCCTCCGGGTCTCCCACGTGGGTACATGGTCCCAAATCTTTGGGCCATCCTCGACTGCTTTCCCAGGCCACAAGCAGGGAGCTGGATGGGAAGTGGAGCTGCCGGGATTAGAACTGGTGCCCACATGGGATCCCAGGGTGTTCAAGATGAGGACTTTAGCCGCTAGGACAGGCCGCTGGGCCCTGATTTTTCTTTTTACTGCCTCTGTAGTTTTGCCTTTCCACAATGTCCTGCAGCTACATTATAGTATGTAGCCTTTTCTAATTGGCTGAATTTGATAAAGTGCATCTCAAGTTCCACCATGTCTTTTTTTTTGATTGCTCATTTCTGTTAAGCACTGAAATATTCCATTATCTGAATGCACCAAACTTAATTGTCTCTTCACCTACAAAATACATGTTAGTTGCATCCAGGCTTTAGCAATTATGAGTAAAGCTGCTATTAACAACCATGTGCAGGTTTTTGCAGAGACATGTTTTTAATTGCTTGAGTAAATACCAAGGAGTATAATTGCTGTATCATATGGTAAGAGTATGTTTGGTATTGCAAGAAACTGCAATGTGTGAGAGTTCCTGTTGCTCACTGCTCGCCAGCGTTTGGTCTTGCCAGTGTTCTGGATTCGGGCTATTCTGATAGGTATGTGGTGGATCTCTTTGTTGTTTTAATTTGCATTTCCACGATGAAGCATCTCTTCACATGCTTTATTGTTTATGTCTTTCTTTGGAGGGGTGTCTGTTAAGGTCTTTGGCTCATTTTTAAAATCAGGTTGTTTTCATTTAGTTGGAAGGGTTCTTTTTTTTTTTTTTGAAGATTTATTTATTTTTATTGCAAAGTCAGATATACAGAGAGAAGAGACAGAGAAGTGATCTGCTGATTCACTCGCCAGGTGGTCGCAGCCGTCGGAACTGAGCCAGTTCAATCCAAAGCCAGAAGCCAAGAGCTTCCTGTGGCCTCTCATTTGGGGTACAGGGCCCCAAGGCCCTGGGCCATCCTCGACTGCTTTCCCAGGCCACAAGCAGGAAGTAGGATGGGAAGTGGGGCTGCTTGGATTAGAACCGGCACCCAATATGGGCTCCCAGTGCATGCAATACCAAGGACTTTAGCTGCTAGGCTACTGCACCAGGCCTGGAAACGTTCTTTGTATATTTTGGCCAACAATCTTTTATGGTTTTGTGTGTTTTGCAAATATTTTCTTCTCATCTGTGGCTTGGTATTCTTTCAGGGCTCTTCCCTCTGGTAAAGACCTGTTGCTTGTACCTATAAGGCCATTGCCATACTCCAGGCCATCTGAGTTTTTCTCTAGTTGTCTTTTAGGAGTTTTACGGTTTTGCATCTTACGTGCCTGGATTTTCTTTTGGATATTCCTTATCTAGCCCTGTCTGCTCTCTCCTGTGGGTAGTGGTGTTCCCAGACACTCCAGTGCCCTTGTTGAAAAAAAAAAACCTGGTAACTCTTCTGGCCCTCGTTGCTTTTGCGGCAGGCCTGTGGATACTGCCCTGCATGCCCTGGTGTGCAGGAGCTGTCTCTGCTTGCTGTTAGTCAGGAGTGGATAATGATACTGACAGGTCTCTCACGCTTCTGTGTCAGTCGGTGCGCTTGATGTGAAAAGGAAATGGGGTTCAGGAATACTCCATTTTTTAGAGTTAAAAGGAAAATAATTTGACCTTTTTACAAAAAAAAAAGGCTTTTTGATTACCCCGAAACAAAGTTGGACAAGCTTTCGACAGCAATTAGCACACAGTAGACAATAGAATGGGCACAATGGAGGGAAATTATGCTTTTAAAAGGCTTTAATCTGCCTTTCCAATAAAAATAAATCTTTTTTAAAAGGCTTTAATAGTTATAATAAAATAATTTTAAAATTTTTTGGGAAAAAACCTTAAGTAGTATCATCTTTTTTTTAAGTGTTTATTTTTATTGGAAAAGTAGATCAGATTTACGGAGAAAAGGAGCGACAGAGAGAAAGATCTTCCACCAGCTGGTTCACTCCTTAAATGTTCACAGTGGCCAGAGTTGAATCTACCCAAAGCCAGGAGCCAGGAGCTTCTTCCAGGTCTCCCATGTGGATGTAGGGTCCCAAGGCCTTGGGCCGTCCTCGACTACGTTCTCAGGGAGCTGCATGGAAAGTGGAGCAGCTAGGACATGAACCAGCACCCATATGGGATCCTGGGTTTGCAAGATGAGGGTTCAGACATTGAGCCGTCATACCCGGTCCCCAACTAGAGTCATCTGTTATAAGCAATATCTGTATCAACAACGTTTTCTTCTTCAAATTTGTAAAATAGTTATTTGGAAGAGTTAAAGAAAGAGTAGAAGATACAAGAGAGATCTTCCATCTGCTGGCTCACTCCCAAATGTCCATAATAGGCAGGACTGGGGCAGGCTGAAGCTAGGAGCTTAGGTCTCTCCTGTGTCTACGGCAGAGGCCCAAGTGCTTGGGCCATCTTCTGCTGCCTTCCCAGGTTCACATTGTCAGAAACTACATCAGGAGTGGAACAGCCAGGGCTTGAACTGGAGTTCATATGAGATTCTGGCTTCACAGGCAACCCACACTGATACTTTTTATCATCTCAACATTTTAAATCAATAAGTGGTTTTTATGAACTGGGAAGAGGAAAATCTCCTTCCCACCCCCACAAAACCACAAAATTAGCTCCCCCTCCTTTTCTAAAGCTGTATCTTTAACAGCATTTTTCTTTTGTCCTCTGTATTTCATAATTTCATCTTCTGTTGCCCTTGAGATGCAGCCAGCACCCTGGGCCTGCTCTGTCTCAAGCTCTTGCTTAGATGCTTCCGTGTCATGTTTCGAAAATGGAACAGCAGGGGCCGCCCATGGCCTACTGCTGCCCAAACCCTAACCCTTCCTGTAACCTGCCTGCTTGGTGGGCACCTGCTGGTTTGTTCTCTTGGCTCTGTCTCTGCATGGATGCTTGGAAGAGGATGCATGCAGCAGCAGCATGAGGCTTTGCAGGTCAGGCTGTGGGAGTCAGGCTCTGTGTTCTGTCAGTGCTGGCATCCATAGCTGTGGTGTGAAGTACTCCTGAGTGTCCAGGTGTTTTCATAGATAACATGGGGATGCTGATAGCTGGCTCAGCAGTTACTGTGGGGATTCAGTGATGTATTGGATATGAATGTTGGCATAGCTGCTCAGTTAATGTGAGCTTCTCGGTGTCGGCACTCTTGCCATATTGGGCTGGATAATTTTTTTGTTACCAAGGCAATGCTGTTCAATGTAAATGCTTAGAATCATCCTCAACTCCTCGCTTCCAAGTCATGACAAAAAATATCTCCAGAACACTGCTCAGCAAAAATTGCCCTAACATGAAAACCATTATATTGTATTTGCTGTTAGAGTACTCTTGCAAATTCCTTAAGATCTAGCTGGCCCGTGAAAGTTCTGCTCTTATCTGACCTTCCCCCCCCCCGCCTGCTCTATCTTTTGGATGAGTCTGAATTGACTCATGAGCTAGACAGTACAGTTAGTTCTTTCGTTCTGGGGTGTATCTCATTGCAGTCGTATGACACTGTAGCCCTCTTCCTCCCTTGCTGCCCTGCCCCTGGTCTAGGCGAGCCAGCGGGCCAGGGAACCCTCCTCCGTTCAGCAGTGTCTTGTGCCCCTGGCCTAGGCGAGCCAGCGGGCCAGGGAACCCTCCTCCGTTCAGCAGTGTCTTGTGCCCCTCCCGAGACTGAAGACAAACTTACTTGTTACTCCTCTTTGGAAAAGCCCCACATACCTGTGCACCACCCCAGCAGTTCTAGCTTTCATTCCCACATGACCAGTGTCACTTTCTGTTCTTTATTTTTTACTTGTGACGTTTTTATGTCAATCCTGTTCTCATTTGTTTTATTTGGCTGCCTGGCCAGAGAATGATTTTGCAGAATTTTAATTGCTTTGGTTTTACAGAGTAAATGTGCATACAATTTATTATAATAGCAGGGTTGCTCTTTATTACTTTATTTATTTTTTTTTTAAAGATTTACTTATTTTTTTACAAAGTCAGATATACATAGAGGAGGAGAGACAGAGAGGAAGATCTTCCGTCCGATGATTCACTCCCCAAGTGAGCCGCAACGGGCCGGTGTGCGCCGATCCGAAGCCGGGAACCAGGAACCTCTTCCGGGTCTCCCACGCGGGTGCAGTGTCCCAATGCATTGGGCCGTCCTCGACTGCTTTCCCAGGCCACAAGCAGGGAGCTGGATGGGAAGTGGAGCTGCTGGGATCAGAACCGGCGCCCATATGGGATCCCGGGGCGTTCAAGGCGAGGACTTCAGCCGCTAGGCCACGCCGCCGGGCCCTTTATTACTTTATTTTTAATCCCTTACAAATAAATTTATAGACCTCCTTCCCTGGTGCTAGCGAAGTCTAGGGCACGTGTGCACTGTGGAGGCGGTTGGGATATAATGGATGAACCTGACGGCAGACCACCTTGTTTCAAATCCTGACTCTACCATCCTTGGGCGAATTTTTGCATCTTTAAATACTAGAAGTTGTGATCCTACTAAGTTTCAGCTCTTCCCCATCAGTGTTTGAAGTTAGCGACCAAGCAAAGGACACTTTCTTATTAAAAATGTATTTGCTAGAAACAGAGTTAGGCAGACAGAGAGAGATTCCATCTACTGAATCAGTCTTCAAACATCCACAGTGGCCAGGGCAGGGCTGGGGCCAAAGCTGAGAACTGAAAACACCATTCTTATCTTCCATGTGATAGCTGCCATCCTTGGCTGCCTCGTTTGCAGAAATGTGGATCAGAAGCAGGGATTGGATTAGAGCCCAGGAATCCCAAGCTGCAGCTTAATCCACTGAGCTGCCACACCTCTCCTCTGCTTTATTTGTTATGCTTGGTTTCTCCTCAGATTCTTCTTAGTTGGGGCTGTTGTAAGGACAACCAAATAAGCAGGTGTAAAGTCCAGTCTGGTTTATATGTAGTTTAGCCACTAAACATGATTAGGGAGAGGGTGTGGTACAGTGGTTCAACAGGTTAATCCTCTGCTTGCAAGTGCCAGCACCTCATATAGGCACTGGTTTGTGTCCCAGCTGCTCTACTTTCAGTGCTCTCTGTTTCCTGCTTGTGGCCTGGGAAAGCAGTGGAGGATGACCCAAAACCTTGGGATCTTGCACCGTCTCGGAAGACCTAGAAGAAGCTCAATGTTCCTGGCTTTGGATCAGCTTTACTCTGGCCATTGTGGCCATCTGGAGATCTCTCTGTTCCTCCTTTTCTCTGTAAATCTGCCTTTCCAATAAAAATAAACAAATCTTTTTTAAAAAGTATATGGTTAGGGAGGGTCCATATAGCAAAGCAAATAAGTAAGTAGAGATTTTTGGAGTTGGACGGATTTGAGTTTTGAGTCCCAGCTCTGTTGCCTATTATTTTGAATACTAAGTTGAACAAGGATTTAATCTCTGTTTTTATTCAGAGCTTGTCTTTATTGCCACCCCATTTTTTGAGTTTGTTTTTCTGCACACAGTTTAGGCCAGTAGATGATGTGAGCTTTTCAAATCTGTATCATAGCTCTGTGGATGAGTTGTGGAAATTGAATTAGAAAAGAAGTTTATTTTGATGGAAAAAATATTTTAAATTCATGTAAATGAGCGGTATTCATAAAGTTTATGGAAAATACATAGTATAAAAATTTTCACAGGGATTTCAATTTTTTTCTAAGACTGAAATACACTTAACATTAAATTACGTTTTTCACAGACTTTTTGACGTACCTTATACATGACTGGCTATGCTTTCCTAGTATATCATGCATATACTAACATCATCCTCAGCACATTTTCAAGAGATTGGTTGGTTTGTTTGAAAGAGTGAGAGAGAGAAGGAGAGATTTCATTCTGTGGTTCACTCTCTAAATGCCTCAAATGGCTGGGTTACTAAGCTAAGCCAGAAGCAGAGAAAGCAGGAATTCTGTCTGGGTCACGTAGGTGGGTGACAGGAACCCCGGTCTTTAGACCATCATAAACACCGGCAGGAAGCCAGCTCAGAAATACGTAGTAGCTGGTACTTAACCAAGGTACTCCAGTATGGGATGCGGATGTCCCTAGTGATGGATTACCCCCTGCACTACAGTGCCTCCTCCAACGTATTTTTTGTTGTCATTTTAAAGATTGATTTGAAAATGGTACAAAGGAAGAAAAACAAAGATCTTTGCTCTGTGGGTTCACTCCCTAAATAGCTATAATAACCAGCACGGGGCCATGCTGAAGTCAGAAATCAGGACCTTCATCCAGGACTTTGATGTGAATGGCAGCAGCCAAAACACCGGAGCTGTGTGCTGCCTTTCCCAGGCTGAGAGCAGGGAGCTGGAGCCTGGGTACTCCTGATTGAGGTGCTGACAGGACCATTGTCTGCTCAGGGCCTGCTAACTGACTCATAGACGATTCTTTCTAGTTATGTCTTCATTCACATGGTAGAAGTGAAACAGTCTCCTGGGGCCTGTGGTCTCTAAAGGTACGAGTCCTTTTCTGGGGGTTTCCTCCTTATGACCTGTCACCTACCCACAACATGCTGGTGATTATGTCTCAACACAAAACGGGCAGGGACACAAACATTTAGACAGTAGTAGTTAGTTTCTTCATATAAGGTAACAGAAAAAAACAAGACTGTTATAGTATCTATATTTATTTAAAGATTTATTTATTTATTTGAAGGAGTTAGGGAGCTTCTATTTACTAATTTACTCCCCCCAAGTGGTACCAGTGTCCTGGATTGGACTAGGCTGGAGCTAGGAACGCAGAACTCCATTTGGGTCTCCCAAGTAGGTGGCAGGGGCCCATGCACTTGGGCCATCTTCTGCTGCCATCTGGTACGTTGGCAAAGAGCTGGATGAGAAGTGGAACAGCCAGGGCTTAAATTCCTACTCATGGGATGCTAGCATTGCAGGCTGTGGCTTAACCCACTGTACAACACTGGTCCTGTATGTCTTTCTGTATTTAGTCTTATGGGTTAAGTTGGCATAATATACATTTTTTTTCCTTCTAAGGGTGTGTGTGTCTGTGTGTGTGTGTGTGTGTGTGGCCTCTCCCTGCTAGTCAACCTTGTTCATTGTTGAAATCTCCGAAATATTTATTCCCATAGGATCTAGTTTCCTGTAGCTTCATCTTCACTGGGTTGCCACAGTTCCTCATTGGCTATACTCCATGAATTTTGATTCCAGATATAGAGTGGCTACCTACTTTTCCTTCTGGAAGTTAGGATCACTGGCCTCATTGGGATGGTCGTTATTTTCTTACTATTAGAAGTACCTTGTACATGACTGGCTGTGAGTAGTGACTAATTTTATTTTGTAATTTAGTAGAACAAGACTGTTCCATGGAGGCAACATTCCTCCACCAAACTCAGGATTGCAGTGGGAATCAAAAATTCCATCAGGGATCATGCAGAGTACTGTTCAGACGTGCCACTCTCAGTCCCCAGTACACGCACTAGCAACACGTAGAAATCACACCAGTAGGCTGCATGTCCTCAGAGTACAGCTCCCTTTATAGGAGGTTGTTTCCAGGCAGCTGCCCTCGGTGATCTTTCCATGGCTGCTTCATTGCTCAGTCAGGTAGCTGCGCCTAGGTGGAAGGCAAGACAAGTTGGACACAGCAATGAGCCTGTTGCCACACTTGCTTGCCATTAGTGTGTTCCGTGGTTTGATTTGATCTCATACTGCGGTGTCCTTGCTGCACTCTATCTGGTTTTGCCCCTGAAGCTCCCTAAAATGGGGTTCTGTGACATTGATAAGTGCCTGCTGTAACCAGGAGTGGTGGTGCTAGCAGAAGCCTTTCAGGAGAAGATGGGATTTTTGCTTACTTCCCTGTAGGATGGGCTCATGGTGGGGCTCTGTGTTGCGTTTCACTGTGGAGTGTTATTTAGCCCTTCTATATCCCTAACCCTACCACTTTGTTCACTTTGTCATGGGTCAAGCCAGCAGTAGAAAAACTGGAAAAGAGACTTACTGACACCTATAAGATAGATCATTGGGGATCACGCAGTTAAGAACCCCCCTCCTGTGGTTAACTTGCAGTGGATATTTATCTGGGTCTCAGATATGTTCACATTCTACATGACAGTGAAAGATTCATGCAAATGCTTCTCTTGTAGACCTCCCTTTTAAAGACACTAATCTTTCTACTTTTTTTTTCCAAGCCCCTTACAGCAAGCTGTCCATTAGTCACTGTCTAAAAGTCATCAAAGATAGGTCTTTTTAGTACCCTACTCGAATGTGTAGTGCTCAGAATTCTGCCCACTGGCAAGATTGCCTTTCATCGTTTTCTTCCAGGTCCATCCTGAATGAACTGCCTTCTCACGTCCAGCTAGTGCCAGCACGCTGGACATGTCCCTACATAAACAGATGTGTGCCCGTTCTTCCTCTGCTAACCGGCACTGGCTTCTCCTCATGAGGTCTCAAGTGTGGGTTGAGAGAGAACTGACTGGGAAGAAGGAACACGCTTCAGGAGAGCTCACACTGCCTGTCACTACAGCCTACTTGTGCCTTCCAGACATGTTCAGGCCCTATCTTGATTTTAACCATACCAAGTGGTATGATTCAGTCAGTCAAAAAGTACTGTGTTCACAATGAGCTGTTGTTATACAGTCACTTGTTTTTTCATAGCCATATTTTTAATCTACCGTTGCCTAATAGCAAACGGTATGTCAAATGGACAGTAGTTGTTGGCAAATCCAAGGCAGGAATGCAGAACAATTTTTCTGGTAAGGCTATTTGATATTTGTAACCTCATTTGTGGGCCATATGCAGTTACCAACTTGAAAATTGGCCTGCTGTCAGTTTATTGAATTTTGAGTCCCACCTGTGCTTGCCTTGGCAGGGCCAGACTATTGGACTTCATGGGCTGGATGTTCCCTACCCATGCCCTAGGGGTCTACAGCTTTTATTTTCTTGATGCCTATCAGAGGTATCCCATCCCATCCCTGCCTTCTGGTACAATTGGGTGTGCTGCGGGACAGACCCAAGGGTTAGGACAGCTTTCATTGGTGTTCCTCCTCTTGGAACAGGCTTCAATAAAAACTTTTCTTTTTATTTATAAAAACGTCTCCAAATATGACATTCACCGAGTGTTCTGTGTCATACTCAAGGAAGTGATAAAAAAAGGTGCAAAATAATTCTGCCTCAGATCAGTGGAACTCTGGAAATCATCAGTGTAGCAGGTCCCTTTTGGTATAGCTTCTTTTCTATCATCTTCTCATTGTGTCTTTTTTATTAGATTTAAAATTTTATTATTATTTTTTTAATTACATTGCATTATGTGACACTGTTTCATAGGCTCTGGGATTCCCCCAACCCCTCCCCCTATGGTGGATTCCTCCACCTTGGTGCAGTATTACAGTTCAATTTCAGTCAGGATTCTTTCATTGCAAGCATAGAGTCCAGCATCTTATTGTCCAGATAATTTCAGTGGTTTCTTGGGGAGACCATCTCTGGTCTGAAGGCAGAGCTGGCAGAATATCATCCCAATCAATTAAAATCCACAACATAACATCAACACAATTTACAACATTATGGAATTAATTGACATGGTGTTCAGTAACAAATATGTTAAAAAATGCAGGTTCTTAACCATATCCTGTGACTACTTCATTGACATTTCAATTTTAGTTTCTACACAGAACTGGCTGCTACATACCAGATAGGAAACGGTCAGCGTGGACTCACACATACCTTACTAGGTAGGACACAAAGATTAGTTACTCCTCACTAAGGTATTGAAGATTTCTCTGCACACCCCTCCTAAAACTGTTCTGATTGTGTCTTTTAATAGGTATCTGGAATACTTGCCACTCACTAGGTTAGGTTAAGAAAATGCCATCCATGTAGTGGACTGCTGTCATCATCTGTGTCAACATGATCACAGTTCCTCTAGACTGTGTTATAACGATAGTGCTTCTACCATTTGATGACTAATTGTACCTCACTGTCCTTCCTGATGGTCATGAAAAAAGAAAACAACAGATCACTGATCAGGAGTGAGGCTGATTCTCTTTCCCAAAGTGTCACATCTAAAATCAAAGCTGAAACTCGCATCACTATCTGATTAAAATGGTGTTAATCCATAGTCATGGCTCAAGAGTTTTATGACTTTGGTCCAAGTAAATGGGCAAGCTAAAATGAGGGTGATAGTAGGGTTCAACAGCCCTGCATTCGTCAACTCTCTGACAGGGGTACTGATTTCTGTGATACAGTTTTTGGTTGCTTTCTTCCTGGAGGGAGGGAGATAGTTCTGATGCTGTCTTCTTGGGCACTTTTTCCATAGCATCTCTTATTACATGGCATAGAGAACCAACATAGGTATTTGGTCAGGTGCTGCATGTATGCATGTCCAGTAAAATTCAGGGAATAGAGACATAAACATAGGACAGCCCTGTGTTCCCATGGGACTCCCCATGGAACACTAAGGCTGACTTTTCTCTTACTCTGCCCCTGAAAGTCCCACTCTGACTGGTAGACCAATTTTTGATCTCTAAGAATTAGTGTAGTTTGGAGTTGATAACCAGTAACCCTTGAAAGAATTATATATTCCACTTCCCACAAAGGAAAATCAGCCTGGGAATGGCTGCAAGTTGCTCTAGATGAGACAACTTTTGGCCAGGGAAAGGCTCACAGTCATATTTGGTCCTTGATCCAGCATCCCTTGATTATACCTTTGCAGTTTCTAGACTTGCTGATAACAATTGCTGCAATTCTTCTTTTTTTTTTTTTTTAATAAAGACAGGTTTAAGGGTTTGCTCTTCTGACTCCTTTGGGTTATATGAGGCAGCGAAGGATGGTGGGAGTAGATAGGATAATCTGAATCTCCTTTCTGTAAAACAACTTGAAAGGGCTGGCTTGGGGGTTGAGGACATTGAAGACTGCTCAGGGAAAGGTGTAGGTTGGCACTTAGAGCAAGCGAGTTCAGAGTCCCACATTCTTAGCCTCATCTGTGTCTGCCGAAGTGCGTGTATCCATGAGTCAGGATCATTCTCGTTTCCAACCAGTGCTTTTATGTTAGTGTATGAAAATGTGTAGGATCAGGGCCCGGTGTGGTGACCTAGTGGCTAAAGTCCTCTCCTTGAACATGCCAGGATCCCATATGGGTGCAGGTTCTAATCCCAAGAGCCCCACTTCCCATCCAGCTCCCTGCTTGTGGCCTGGGAGGGCAGTCAAGGATGGCCCAGGGCCTTGGGTTCCTGCACCCCTGTAGGAGACCTGGAGGAAGTTCCTGGCTCCTGGCTCCTGGCTCCTGGCTCCAGGCTCCTGGCTTCAGATCAGCACAGCACTGGCCATTGTGGTCACTTGGGGGAGTGAACCATAGGATGGGGGAACATCCTCTCTATCTCTCCTCCTCTCTGTATATCTGACTTTGCAATAAAAATAAATAAATCTTTAAAAAATTTTGTAGGATCATATGGTTCACTGACTATAGTCCTTATATTAAAACTGTGGACCCCGTCATTAGTGCTGGAAACTTGGCAGCTACAAGAGACAAAGGCTCCTTGAAAACAGCTTTAGATTTTCAACCTCTCTGGGAATTCACAGCTTTAAACTCATTGCTTGCTCTGTGCATGTTCTCAAGGACAGTAGAAGCAGCCAAAGTCCAAAGTCAGCAACTTCATCATCCTACCCTCCATCTGTGTTCAGTCCTGTAACAACATCACAGGAGATCATTTGAGTGGCCATGTCACTGTGTGCTATCCCCTCCCTGCACAGGAAGATAATCATGGCACTTATCACATGTGCATCCCATGTTTGTGCCTGGATATCAGTTAATTACATCGATCACTTGACACACAAGTAATTGAAGGTAGTCTACCAAAATGGGTGCTTACTAAAAGCAGGACTGAGGGAACCAGCAAGGCATGGTGAAGTCCTCTTTTTACAAACAAAATTAAGAAACAGTATTACTCTCAGACTTGGAATTGCAGCCATGGGAAAAGAGCTGCCTGGTAGGAACTGTAGAGAAACTACTGCTGTCAGAAAGAGAGTAGGGATTAGGACCTAAATCACTTGAGCATCCTGCTCCCCCTACCTTCTGACCTGCTGCCTGTCATCAGCTGAGCCCGGTTAATGGCAAAATATGTAGCTTTCGTGTTTAGTCTACAGAGAGAAGCCTTCATGGGGCAGAAAGAGTAGTGATTATATCTAGAAAGACAGGAAGATTACCTAGCACAGGATCAAGTGTGCACCTAGAGTGAGAGCCTCTACATGTAACTGCCTGTTGTGTCACCATACTCTTAGATATGCACTGGGTACAAGAGAGCTTGTCCTCCCCACCATCTCTGTCTTTCCTCTGCTCTTAGGGAAGACTTGAGGCCTGATATCTTCCTGTAATTCTGTTCTTGTGGGTTACAGCGCAGTCAGACATGATCAGAAATTCGTGGTGGTGCATAATAAAGTGCCAGCAGGACCTGCCAGATACTGAGTCCCACATTCTCAAGTCCGAAGTATGGGAGCTATAGCTGATCATCTTCCCTCTCTCATGATTTCTGCTGCAGGGGTAAGGATAGGCTAAAGTGGGTCCTGGAGCTCATTCTCATCTACCCTAGAAGGGCCATGTGGTCTTCTTGCTCTAGTCCCTAAGCAGAGGACCACTGGGATAGGAGGACAGACTCAGCTCAGGTGTTGCCCTAAATTCACTGGGGACTTTTACAGACCTTTATGGTGCTATAACTTACTTACTTATTTTTAAAAGTTTATTTATTTGAAAGGCAGAGTTACAGAGGGAGAGATCAGTCTTCCATCTGCTTGTTCACTCTAGATGACAACATAGGGCTCAAACCTCAGGCCATCTGCTGCTGCTTTCCTAGGTGCATTATCAACAGGGAACTGGATTAGAAGTACAGCAGCAGGACTTGAACTGGTGCTCATATGTGATGTTGCACTGCCAGCAGCAGTTTAATCTGCTCCACTACCCTGACCCCCAGGGCTCTATAATATAATATACAGTTGTCACCATCTGTATTTAGAAGGAAACAGTTATACTTCCATAGATCATGTAACAGTGGATTCAGCTACATATACATCCTTTCTGTATTTCCAGGAACAAATACAACAATTATCTCTTAGGAAGTACCCTCCTTCGAAACTCATTCCACTTTAATAATGATTTCTGCTGATTTACATTTGAAATCACTGCCTGAATATAATTTATTCACAGTGATCAGATTTGTCAGAGGGATTTCTTTAAAGTAATCATCCAAGAAAATATCCAGGCAGTCTGCCCTTTTACAAAGTACTGTTTGTGTCAGCAGAGAGTATGGGCTCTTGAGTGTTTCAGAGGTGACATTGATATGACATCTCAAACCCTTTAGTGAGTGAAATGATATTAACCTACCGCCTTTGTTCTGTATGAAGATCTGTAATATCTCTGACCAGGGTCCAATGTGTAAGAATCTTTAGGATGTTAAAATGCAACACACACAGTGTAGTGGTTAAAAGGCAGGATTCTGGAGCCAGGCAATCTGGATTCAAATCCCAGTTGCTTCATTTGTAACACAGATAGTTACTTACTGTACAGGATTGTAATTGAAATTGTTCAGCAAACTCCACTAGTTAACCGGACTACAGGATTTCAAAACCACACTTTGAGTCCATCCAACTAAATGATGAGCGCCTGAACCCAAATGAACTGTGGATATCAACTCCCAGAATGAAGAAACTAGGATGCTAATGTTTGAATGTGACTCAGTGATAGACGAATAACAGAAACTGAGTCTTTAGTCTAACTAGGACTTAGGAGCAAAAGGAAATTCCTGCCAGAATAATAATGAAATGAACTTAATAAATAAGGAATGACAAGTAATAGTGTTTAAAATGGCTTTGCTAATCAGTTCTCTCCCCCCTCTTTTTTTTCTCTTTCTGTTGGTTAAGGTTGCATGATGGAAGTTGAACATTACCTCAAGAGGTTTTATGTTTTGGATTAGTTGTTTGTCCCATGCTGACTCTACGGACTCTATTTTGGCATTAAATGCAAAGAGATTATACCATGGACTACAAGGAAAGCTGCCCGAGTGTAAGCATTCCCAGCTCTGATGAACACAGAGAGAAAAAGAAGAGATTCACTGTGAGTATGTAATTTAAGGCATTTTGGAAAACATGGACCTAGGTACTGTTCCCGCCTCAGCATTGGTCCTTAGGTAACCTAAAACCAGCTCTACACTATCAGTCTCCACATACTCAGGTTTTATTTCTTCTGAATGATCTATCCTCTGCAAAGCCTTCCTGGCTGCACATAATGGAGGATGTTTTTGCTTGTTTAGTGCAGATTTTTGCCTTTTTTTACCTTATCCCTCAAAGAATATTGTAAAGGCTTGTGAAAGATTGTCTTTCCAGACAGTATGCCTGTGTGTGGACCAGTGTATACACTCGTAATTTTATGTATACCTTGAGAGGTTTAATGGGCTTCTGAAGTCCTTGAACCCTTGTGATGAGGTGTGTGGATGGAAATGTAGTGCCCGAGTCATTTTGCTTTAAAATATTGTAACAAATACAAATGAATTGGCGGGGAGGGGTAAAAAAGAGTTCCTATCTTAGAATTTCTGAAATGTCTTACAACATTTATTAGTTTGTACCTCATTTAAAAAAAATATTCTGTAGTTCATTTCTTTTTCCACCTTGAAGACAATGTCCATTTCTCATTTTACTTACCACTACAGTATTAAAGAGTTTTATGAAGAGTAAGCACAATAAATATTTACTGCACTGGTCTACCAGTGATTATTACTGGCAAATAATCATTTTTATAATTAGTGCAGTAAGATAATATGGTGCTGCATTTAGTTCCAGTAGTCCAGTTAATACATGTGAATCTCTCTTCCGTCTGTGAATGTGTCATTTGTTTATAATGGATCGTGTCTGCCCTGTATATCTCCCTACTGAGAAGTATGAGAAACGCATGTAACCAATTCTGTTTACTCATGGTTTGGTCTACTGATTTGAACACTTTCAGGTGAAATTGCCCAGATTGTCTTAATGTCTTTTCCTGCAGGTTCATACTACGGTTTCTGAGAGGAGGGATATCCCTGTTCACAGTACTGGTTGAGTTGATGATGGACCTCATAGTAGCGTCATGAAGGTTCCATTCCAACTAGCTGGCAGTTATCTGACTGATTGAGCTGCACCAGCCCTGGGCATTTGGCTGGCATCCATTCATTGTTGACATCTGCAGTTGATGTCCTACTTGGTGTCATTGTTGGCTGAGCCATGGTCTTGTGGCTCACTGCTGACTCCGTACCTCAGCTCTGAAGTCTTGACACATATGCCCACAGTTCAGGCTCATTGGTCCATCCTGACCTCTAATAAGGGAGTTACCTAACCCTTACCATTTGAGCCCCATGGCAGGTGGCTTCAGCTCTAGGGTTCATGACATGTGGGAGTTGAGGAAAGCTAATGACTTGAACTAGATTTTCATATCCCACTCTGCCTTCTAAGTGGAACTAGGTGCCCCCAAATGGTGGCTTTCTCCCCAGGTTCCAGGCAGAGCAGGGAAATAGCCCCTCTGCCTTCTGATTTCCCTTCTTAAACACCATCCCTCCCCCCTTCATGTGCTACAGCAAGACATTGCAAGGTGTGTTTGACCATTTTCCTCCCCTCAGGCCTTCCCTGGCTGCCCAAGTATAGCATTAAACAGTGTGCATGGTACAGCATTAAACAGTAAAATTGTAGAACATTTTTTTAAAAGATTTATTTATTTTTTTTATTACAAAGTCAGATATACAGAGAGGAGAGACAGAGAGGAAGATCTTCCGTCCGATGTTTCATTCCCCAAGTGAGCGCAATGGCCGGTGCTGTGCCGATCCAGAGCCAGGAACCTGGAACCTCTTCTGGGTCTCCCATGCGGGTACAGGATCCCAAAGCCTTGTGCCATCCTCGACTGCTTCCCCAGGCCACAAGCTGGATGGGAAGTGGAGCTGCCGGGATTAGAAACGGCACCCACTTGGGATCCTGGCACATTCAGGGTGAGGACTTTAACCACTAGGCCACACCACTGGGCCCCGGGTAGAACATTTTTGTACAAGGAAATTTTTAGCAGTATGGCATTAAAGGTGGATTAATATACTTTGGATGTCATACTGGAGTTTGTGAAGGATTCTTTTTTGTCTCCTGATTTTTACCTTTCAGCTGCTCTGGCCTCCAGGCACATTATCTCCTGCCAAGTTTGACAAACATTTATACATGGCGCATGGAGGTACAGCATGTTATCTCAGGTGTCCTTCACTTTCTTAGAGTAAAACTGTTACCATATCTTTCATGAAAGGATCAAGGATTTGGAATTCAGTCTCATCCAGCTGGCCCCAAGATGTGTCATGTCCTCAAATGCCTTTTCTAAATCATCTTGAGTTTTGTTGTTAAGATTTCTTTATATGAAAAGCTGAGGTTACTAAGAGGCGGAGAGAGATGCTTTGCTGGCTCGCTCCTCAAATGGCCACAATGGCCAGGGTTGGGCCAGGCCAAAGTCAGGAGCCAGGAGCTTCACCAAGGTCTCCCCCATGAGTGCAGGGGTCCAAGCACTTGCATCGTATCCTACTGCTTTCCCAGACTCATTAGCAGGAAGCTGCATCAGAAGCAGAGCAGCTAATGTTGCAAGTGGCAGTTTTACTCACTATGCTACAACAGCGGGCTACTAAGTCACCTTGTTGATTTACTGCTTCAGATTCTTCACTATTACTTATTGGGCAGGCTTTCTATGACCATCTTAGATAAAATAGTACCTTCACACCCTTCTTTTGAGTCTTTGTTTTGCTTACCCTACTTAATTCTTTCCACTAGCTCAATGCTCAAATAGAGCTGGGCCAAGCTGACATCAGGTGACAGGAGTCAGGAGCCTATGTCAGTCTCTCAGGCAGATACAGAGGCCAAACCACTGCTCTTCCAGGTGCATTAACATGGAGATAGATCCAAGTAGAGCAGTTGTGTCCCAAACTAGCACCCGTATAAGATGCCAGCACTGTAGGCAGCAGCTTAACCCGATATACCCAATGCTGGACCCAGTTAAGTTTTTAATAGCATTTCCCACCACCTGTCGTATTTGTGGTTCATTTATGTCTGCCTTCCTTACCTGGAATGCAGGGTGCTTTGAACCAAGCATTTCACCAGCCCCTGGTGCAGAGATGACAGATGTTCAATAACTATTGTTTGAATTCTGTTGAATGAAGAGTGATAATAAGTTCACAAGTTAGTTGGTGTGCACTAATTGATTCTATTCAGTACAAATAGTCTCTCCCTGCCCCCTAACACACTCTGTCCAGCCTCCCCAGCTCAGGGCTTACTTTATTCTGATGAACAAAAACAGGCATTGTGGGGCCTGGTGGTTTTGTGCAACATATTATGGTGCTGCACTTTAAGCCACTGCTTATGACACTGGCATTCTGTATCATGCTAGTCCAAGTCCTGGCTTCCTGGTAATAGTTACTGCTAAAAAGAAAAGAGGAAAATGACATTAAATGAACCTATTCTTAGGGGAAAAGAATCTGTTTTAGGGGAAAATATGAAGATAGCAGTGTTAGAATTCAGTATGTCTAAACAATGAGTAGGTAGTTATTCACTATCTTATTCTCCAAAAATATCATTTTATAACATTTTAAAGATAAAGTACAGCCTTTCGTGAAGATAAAAGAAGTGTTTCAGTTTGTATGTTCATGTTCTTTTAGAATCACAAGGAATACCTGTTCACAAATGTAAATGAAGGCTTTCTGTATTTAAATAACTAATAGTGTTTTATAATTAATTCTTTTTTTTTTGTCCCACAGGTTTATAAAGTTCTGGTCTCCGTGGGCAGGAGTGAGTGGTTTGTCTTCAGGAGATATGCCGAGTTTGATAAACTTTACAACACTGTAAGTAAGAGTTACAGAATTTCTAATTTCTATTTAAATCAAAGTACCTGAAAAAAACTCTTACATGAAGAAATGTATTTGAGGACCATGGCTTAATAGGCTAATCTTCCTCTTTCACTTGTCAGTGTCCTGTATGGGACACTGTTCCAGTCCTGGCTGTTGGACTTCACGTCCAGCTCTCTGTTTATGCCTGGGAAAGCAGTGGAGGATGGCCCAGGTCCTTGGTCCTCTCTACCTGTGTTAGAGACCTGGCTGAAGCTCTTGGCTTTTGACTTTGAATCAGCTCAGCTTCAGCCATTGTAGCCATTTGAGAAGTAAACTGGCAGATGGAAGAGCTCTCTTTCACTCTCTAATTTTCTCTGTAAATCTGCCTTTTCAAATAGTAGAAATTAAATGAATCTTAAAAAATAATGTGGGGGGCAGGGCGACAACTCCATGGCTAGCTAAATCCTCACCTTGCAAGACCCAAGATCCCATATGGGCACCAGTTGATGTCCTGGCAGCCTTGCTTCCCATCCAGCTCCCTGCTTATGATCAGGGAGCTTATGAAAGGACAGCAAAGCCTTGGGACCCTGCATCCATATGGGAGACTCATCAGAAGCTCCTGGCTCCTGGATTCAGATCAGCTGAGCTCTGACTGTTGCAGCCATTTGGGAAGAGAACCAGTGGGTGACAGAGCTTTTTCTCTGTCTCTATAAATTTGATCTTTCAAACAAAAATAAATTTTAAAAAATCTTTAAAAAAAAAAGAAACATGTTTGAGTGATGAAGCTAATGCTGACAGAGATCAGACAAGCAGGTAAGAGCAGGCGATTCTTTAAAACATTGTAACTTTGAAATTCTTACAAAAAAGGTGAAAAAAGACTGTTAACAGTTCTAAAGAAACTGTTTAAATGAGAGAACTAAGAGGACAGGTTGTTTTTTTAAGATTTCTTTGTTTACTTGAAAGGAAGAGAGGGAAAGAGATTCTGCTGCTTCACTCCCCAGTGGCCATAACCACCAGGGCTGAGCCAGGAACCTGAACTCCATCTGAGTGCCCCAGCACTTGGGCTGTCTGCTGCTGCTTTCCCAGACACATAAAAAGGGAGCTGCATCTGGGCCTGGCGCAGTAGCCTAGTGGCTAAATCCTTTCTTTGCATATACTAGGATCCCACATGGGCACCAATTCTTATCCCAGCTGCTCCACTTCCTTTGCAACTCCATGCTTGCGTTCTGGGAAACCAGTAAAGCATGGCCCAAAGCCTTGGGACCCTGCACTTGTGTGGGAGACCCAAAGGAGGCACCTGGCTCTTGGCTTCAGATTGTCTCATCTCCAGCTGTTGCAGCCATTAGGGAGTGAACCAACAGAAGGAAGATCTGTCTCTCCTTCTTTCTATAAAACTGACTTTCCTATAAAAATAAATGGATTTTTTTTTTTAAAAAAAAAAGGGAGCTGTATCTAAAGTGGAACATCTAGGACTTGAGTCAGTGCTCACATGGGGTGCCAGTGTTACCAGCAGAAGCTCAACCCACCCGCACCATATCACTAGCCTCAAACAGCTTAATATAAGTTTTAGTGCCATGCAATGTTAGAAATATTTTCTGCCCAGCTCTCTACTTATCCTTAGTCATGAATTGCTATAAAAATTATCCAGTTGTAAACTCTACACCTGAAAATCTTTCATGGGCCTATTCTCTTTTAATAGTTTTGTTTGTAGAGCATTCATTATTCTGAAATTTCTAGACAATAGAACCAAGGAAAACTATATTTAGAATTTTTCCAGATGTGGGCATTTAGTCTAGTAGTTGTGGTACGCAGATCGTGTATCACAGTGGCTGGGTTGAGTCCAGCTTCCTGCCAGCACAGTCACGGAGAGGCAGCCTGTGGTGACATCAGTCTCTGAGTCCCTGTTACCCACACAGGAAACATGGATTTAGCTCCTCATTCCTAGCTGTGGCCCTGGACCCAGCCCTGGCTGCTCCAGACACCTTGGAGACTGAATAAGAGCCTCTTTCTTGTTTGTCTCTCTCAGCCTCTTAAACGAATGAATGAATGAATGAATGATGTCTCTATTCAAAGATAACTATTACCATTTTATTATTTTCTTCTCTTTATATTCAATCAAACTAACTTTGTATGTTTTTTTAATATTGTTTTTCTGTATCTGGGGCAAGGGGAGAAATAAAAGGAGAAGCCCCGCCTAGCCTCCCACCCATCCCGGGTCCCCGATGTGGGGCATGCTCTGAGGGTCCTGCTCAAGCAGTTTTGACAGTTCAACACTCCTGAATTGCTGCCAATATCGCTGTTACGAGCACAATGAAATCTATCCAGAATCCACTGGCTGACGTAGTCTCTTCATGGTTTGAGTTCTGAGATCAGCAGTTCAGTTGGAGGAATCTCCAAAGAAACTTCGTCTAAGGTGATCCCAGAACTGATTCTTGTATGTACTTGCCAGTACAGGGTCCGGCGTAGTCTGTCACCCCAGTCAGCTTATGAACATGCTGGTCATTGCAATTGCTGGGTCAGTTCTGTTTCCAGCCTTGTCTTCCACACGAATCAATGAGTGTTGGAGCCCAGCCCAATCCTGCCCACTTCATACTCGGCCCTCACACAAACCAGGGGTAGCTGCAGCCTAGTCAGGGCAATTCCCCATAACCCCGACCAAACCTGCCCCCTGTTCTGGTTCCCATGCTTGCCACTATGTGCTACAGAGTTGTTCAGTCTGTCGCACATCCCATTTAGCTCTTGTACGTGTCAATGGGCATTGAAGCCTAGTTCAGCCCAACCAGCCCTACTGTCCAGCCCACACACATACTGGCGGGTGTCTTTCTGCCTAGCCACCTCTGCCCATGTCCTGGTTTTTATGCTCTCCAGGTGGAATGGTAACCCAAGATATATGGTTTTAAATGTTGCTCCATAAAAGGACATTGAGGCAGTCCTTTCTCTACTTTTGAAACTAAATAATAGCCAATTAGAGTATCTATGGATGTCTTCTGTAATTTTTTTCTAAATAAAAGTGTTTATAGGACTCAGCACAAAGAAGGGTAAATTTTTAAAGGTTTATATGTTTATTTGTTTGAAAATAGAGGTACAGAGAGAGAGAGGGGGGAGAGACAAACTTCCATCTGCTGGTTCACTCCCCAAATGGTGAAGCCAGGAGCCTGGAATTCTGTCTGGTTCTCTCTAGATGGGTGGCAGGCGCCCTTGAGCCATCTTCGCTGCTTTCCTAAGCACATTAGCAGAGAGCTGGGTCAGAAGTAGAGCAGCTGAACCTCAAACAAGTGCCCAAATAGGATGCTCTTTCCACAGGCAGGGCCTTAATCCATTGAACCGTAACGCTGGCTACTGTACTCTGTGAATTTCTAGTGAGTTTTGAAAATTGCTTTATAGTGGAGGCTAGGTAAAGGTTGAACTACTTGCTCTATGTAAGTCTTACATGCCCGTTATCTCCATGGTCAGGCTTTTTGGCAAGTGGGAAGGTGTGTACGAATCTGACTATAGCCATCAGATAACCTAGGTTATAATGATGTAAAGATAAAACGATAATAGTCCCTTTCTCTTTCTGTATCATATACATACACACAAATGCACATATACTTTATATGAACTTTTTAGAAAAGATAAAATTTTACACAAAGAATTTTAATTGAAATTTGAGACTTTGTTTCAAATGTATATGATTTCTTTGTATATGATTCCTTCTGATTCTGCCTCTATGGTGCAAGAGAAAAAAAATCAGGAGAAAGGCAGTGATTGTGTTATTTAAAGACTATAGAAGTCAGGTTGAACTTGACCTGGATTTCCCTGAGTTCTAAAACGTGAATTTTTTCTCTGTGGCCCTTTAAGAACAAAAGAAAAGACAGAAGGTAAAAATTTCCAGTCTGTAAACATTTTTCTGGATATTGCAGGCAATGTGCTATTGGTATAGAGTGATGAATCAGTTCTTCTGTTCTTTGTATTTCCTGTCAGTTTTCAATGTATGTGTAGTTTTGTCATCATAGTTGCTAATAAGAATATATAGTTCTCTCCTATTTCAGTTAAATAAATTTACATAGATAATATCAGATTTATTGACTTTACTATCTTTAATTTATGTAACTTTACCTTCTCTAAGGACAAGCAGATCTTATCAACGTATTGGAATTTCAGAGAAAAATACATAATATGAACCTAGAATGTTGAATACTATAGGCTTGGAAGAGTGGAAAGGATGAAAGAACTTTATATAACAACAAGTGAGGGGGTCCCTGCACAACAGTTCAAGAGCTAAATCCTCACCTTGCAAATGCATGGTGGGATTCCATGTGGGCACCAGATTGAGTTCTGGCCACTCCACTTCCTATCCAGCTCCCTGTTCATGGCCTAGGAAAGCAGTAGCAGTTGGCCCAAAGCCTTGGGGCCTGCACCTGCATGGGAGACTCAGAAGAATCTCTTGGCTCCTGGCTTTAGATCAGCTCAGCTCAGGTCAGCTTGGCCCATTGTGGCCATTTGGGGAGTAAACCAGTGGATGGAAGATCTTTCTCTCTATATCTCCTTCTCTCTGTGTACCTGCCATTGCAATAAAATGAATAAATCTTAAACTATTGTCAGTGTGTCATGTAGATAAAACATCTTGTTTTTCCATGGTATTAAATGATAGATAATGTGTGTTCAGAACTTACACACCAAATTCTAGTTAGCACTTAATATATGATTTATGTTAATCCGTCCACCAAATCTAGACTATAATTGCTAAAATTATCCACATTTTATAGACAAGAGAATCAAAACAAAGAAATGCTAAGTAATAGATTCAGATACTAAGTGTTTCATTGGGACAAAAATGAGTGATTAGTCTGTAGCATTTTATTGGTATAATTAAATAATGTGCATTTGATTTAAAAAATATATATTTTTTTCTGCCTGGCACAATAGCCTCGTGGCTAAAATTGACACCTTGTATATGTTGGGACCTCCTATGAGTGCTGATTGTGTCTCAGCTGCTCTACTTCCCATCTGGCATCCTGCTTATGGCCTGGAAGGGCAGTCAAGGATGGCCCCACCCCTTGGGACCCTGGATTCATGTGGGAGACCCCAGAGGAGGCTCCTGGCTCCTGGCTTTTGATCAGCCTGGCTCTGGTTATTGCAGCCACTTGAGGAGTAGATCAATGGATGGAGAATCTTTCTGTCTTTCCTCTCTGTATATCTGCCTTTCCAATAAAAACAAGCAAATAAATAAATAGAACTTTTTTTAAAAGGAGTATTGGGGATCCAGGGCCCAGCGGCGTGGCCTAGCGGCTAAAGTCCTCGCCTTGAAAGCCCCGGGATCCCATATGGGCGCCGGTTCTAATCCCGGCAGTCGCACTTCCCATCCAGCTCCCTGCTTGTGGCCTGGGAAAGCAGTTGAGGACGGCCCAAAGCTTTGGGACCCTGCACCCGCGTGGGAGACCCGGAAGAGGTTCCAGGTTCCCGGCATCGGATTGGCGCGCAATCGGCCCGTTGCAGCTCACTTGGGGAGTGAATCATCAGACGGAAGATCTTCCTCTCTGTCTCTCCTCCTCTCTGTATATCCGGCTTTCCAAAAATAATAAAATCTTTAAAAAAAAAAAAAAGGGTGGGTATTGGGGATCCAGTGGGACCTGGGTCATTAGGCCTGGGTCCTTAGACGTGCCTGCTTGTTGAGTGCTGCTCCATGAGCCCCAGTCCTGTGTGGGAGGGTGCCATGTGACTCGGGTCCTTGGGCCCACTGACACGGTGGGTGCTTGTTCCATGAGCTCCTGGTGCAGGCTGGGTGGAGGTGGTTGTCCAGCAGAGCCCAGGTTTCTTGGCCCGAGTCCTTGGGCCTGCTTGTGAGAACTGGTCCTCCTCAGTGGAAAAGATGGAGCAGTGGACAGCAGGCCGTGATGCAAGTGGAGGATGTGGCAACCCATTAGGACCTGCAGAAGACATCTGATACAATGCCAGAGAAAAGAGAACAGAACAAACTGGACAACTACCCCAGCCAAATGATGACAGCAATACTCCGGGTGAATGGAGACTCTAAGGTGGACTATGTCAGCCAGTGGAAATTGGAAGAGTTTCCTCATTCTTGGACTGGCAAGATCAACAGCATTTCAGAACTATCGAAACTACTTGGGCAGAACTCTCAGAGCATGAGCCACGTTGGGACCCTGGGTTGGTGTCATGTGGCCATTCCCCATCCCCGGATACTGGGGCAGTTGGGAGGCTGGGAATGGCTTCTCCTCTTACCTCCCCACTTCTGCCAGAAATAGGAAGAAATAGTTTGGAAACAGTGATCATACCTACTTTTCCCTAACCCTCAATCCTTCTTACCCTGATCAACTATGTAAACATCATCAAAAATAAAAAAAAATTAAGTATATCTTTTTTAATAATGATTTTTCATGGTACATTTCCATTTAAATAGAGATTTGTCCTTCCACCTTCTCTAGTTCCTCTCCCCCACACTGTTTCCCCTATATTACAGTAATATAGTCCTTCAGCAGTCACAAGTCTATCATTTTCCTGTTTAAATGTATCATAATAGTGTAGGTATAGACAGTAGTAGAAAGTCCAGCATCCTGTTTGATTTAAAATATTTAGAAGTATAATTGTGATAGATTATAAAAAGGATTGTATTTGGGCTTGGTACATGTATACCCAGAAGACTTACAGTACTTACTAATATACATGATCTTTTTTTAATTCTAGTTAAAGAAGCAGTTTCCTGCTATGGCCCTGAAGATTCCTGCTAAGAGAATATTTGGTGATAATTTTGATCCAGGTAAGTAGTAAGTTCATAGGTTTATTGCTAAATGATGGTTAAAATTTGAAAAAGTAGGCCCAGTGCAGTAGCCTACTGGCTCAAGTGCTTGCCTTGCATACGCCAGGATCACATATAGGTACTGGTTTGTATCCCGGCTGCTCTGCCTCCCATCAGGCTCCCCGCTTGTGGCCTGGGAATGCAGTCGAGGACTGCCCAAAGCCTTGAGACCCTGCACCCACATGGGAGACCTGGAAGAAGCTCCTGGCTCCTGGCTTTGGATCAGCTCAGCTCTGGCCATTGCGGCCACTTGAGGAGTAAGCCAGTGGATGAAAGATCTTTTTGTCTCCTTCTTCTTATAAATCTGACTTTCCAATTAAAAAAAAAAAAAAAACCTTAAAAAAAATTGAAAATGTAGTTCACGTCTTTATTGCATTGTATAGTGGCACAGGACCTTAAAAAAGTTTATCTCATGCTCCATGAAAATAATGCTTCAGCAGGTGCTGTCTGAGGCATATTTTAAACATTTCATGTGTTATAATTGATTGGATTTTTGCAAGAATCCTGTGAGGCAGAAAACATTGATTTCATTGCAAGTTTACAAGCAAGAAAACCGAAGCACAGTTAGACATGAATTTGTCCAGTGTTATGCATCAGTATAAACCGTGGACTTGGAGGTTTAGTTCGAGCCTATGGTTTCAGTTTTGAGTGAATGAGCAGAACAGATAGATTCAGGTGCTGTCATTTCTTGGGCTTTCTCTGCCTCTCATACTCATTTTAAAAAACCAAACAACAGGGCCTGGAATGGTAGCCTAGCAGCTAAAATCCTCGCCTTGCACGCACCAGGATTCCATATGGGCGCCAGTTTTTATCCCAGATACTCCACTTCCAAATCAACTCCCTGCTTATGGCCTGAGAAAGCAGTAAATGATGGACCAAAGCCTTGGGACTCTGCACCCACATGGGAGACCTGGAGGAAGCTCCTGGCTTCTGGTTCCTGGCTCCAGATTGACTCAGCTCCAGTCGTTGCAGTCACTTGGGGAGTCAGTCAGCAAATGGAGGATCTTCCTCTCTGTATATCTGACTTTCCAACAAAAATAAATAAATCTTAAAAAAAAAACCCAACCCAATCTTCATTGAACCTGTAACAGCACTGTTCTACCATGCCAGTGTTGCCATGATGTTAAGCTCATTGGAGTTTCCCCAGGATTTATTTGGCTCTAATAGGAGCTCTCTTTGAGCTGCAGGCTTTTCCTCATTTGATCTGAAATGACAAGTTAGCACAGATTTATTTTAGTACAAAAAATTTAAAACTCCTTGTAGCTTTTTATACTATGCATTTTCTACGACTATTTTGAAGCCCCCTGTTTGTGAGAGAGAAAGGGAGTAGAGAGAATGCATGCATTCAAAAATTTGGTTTTATTTACCAAGATTATTTACCAAAATAAACTTACTTTTTAATTTTCCCTCAACTTTTTGAAATGACCTCATAATTGAATTGTTTATTCCTTTATATACTGAAGTATTTCATACTAAATAGCAATGTGCTAAGCTTCTTAATGAGAATTCACTGTTTGTACATACTATTTTCTTACATTAACTGCCTTGATGCTAATTATTTTCATACAAATAATCCTAATTGTCTCTGTTTGTCTTTACAGATTTTATTAAACAAAGAAGAGCAGGACTGAATGAATTCATTCAGAACTTAGTCAGGCATCCAGAGCTTTACAATCAGTAAGTTGTTTTCATTATGTTCCACAGGGACAGAGAAGCCAGACAGACCTAAGGCCTCATACAGGCTTTATCCATCCTGTGCAATATAATTGTGCTTTAAATTAAAAATTTCTCATTTTATATCGTATTATATATATACCATTTCCCGTGGTATTCTTCATCTCCTTTTCACTTTATCAAATCAATTTGATTAAGTTAGTGAATTTCTAATGATTGGACATTATATTTATTCGTGTTTTATAAAAAACTATTTAAAAGTATCTGCTATGTGAATTGAGAATATAATGCTAAGTAAGTATTATAACTATCCTATAGATGCATGGTCTCCTAGTCTGGCAGGAAAAGCAGACTTATGCACAAATTATTGAGGCTAGAACATTTTTATGATAGAAATGCCGACAGATATAAAAAATTATGGCCAACTCTTAGGGAGATTAGGCATGGCTTCCTGGGAACTGAGTCATAAGGAATCTTTGAAGAAAGAAATGAGAGCATTTGCAGCACAGGGAGCACCTGGGAGTTCATGCTTCCTTAGTAGACTGGCAGCACGGGAGAGTGAGGAACGGGGGTCCCATCAGAACTCCGTAGGCATGTGTGGTAGAGCCACAAACTTGTTTTGTGTTTTCATTTTCCAGTCTAGTTTGGTTCATACATATTCATTATATTTATTGTGATCAGTACTTTGCATATGTTACTTACAGTGTTTTGTATGTATAAAATAGTCTAAGAAACAGAGGATAGCATGAATTAGCTGGGGAACTTTTCCACAGCTTGTTTCTCTGTAAATGTGAAGCTTGCCTTCTAGGCAATGTTTGGAACATGAAACACCTGATTTTGAAAGACTGTATCTGGGTAGTTTTTTTGAAGTGGTAATTAGCATTTGTCTAGTTTGTTACAAAGTCTAGAGAAGGCTTTGATCATTTTGAGCAAATTCTGTGAGTTGCCTTTCATTTGATTACTTAATTCAGTTTACTGAACTGAGTGAAGTCCTGGCGCTGGGCCTGTTGGAACAGCATCTTCCTGGCAGAGATTTCTGCTGATGCTCTTGGGTAAGGCAGAGCTCGGGGCGCTCCTGTACTTGCAGCAACAGCAGGGTAGGCAGTGTGGTAAGAGGGTGTTGTTTCCATTCAGAATGTCCAGCAGGTGTGACGGGGCGAGAAGCTGAAGGGGCCCGGCACCTCATCTCCTCCACCCGGTTCATTGCTCAGCTAGGAGGCTCTGGCTGTGGGCTCTCTTTGTGATTATCTTTAAAACTTCAGCTTCCTTTCTCATTTCTGATTTTTATTGTAAGCACCAGAATTTTTTTTTTGAAATGACACATTACTGGCTTTGTAAAAATAGAATTTATACATTCAGAGCTTGAGTGTTATTGCTTCTTTTGACAGGACCTGGCATGGAAGCAAGTGTATAATAAATGTGTGGCCAATGTTTCTCCTGGTATTTTAAGTGTTAAACACTCTAACATTATCTAATAACTGTCCATTCTAGATCTTGACCTAGTATGTAAAGATGTTCTATTTGACATTAAAATTCAAATGAAAACAATTCAGTTTTTTTTCAATGTATATATACATGTAATGTACATGATTGTAGGGATACAACTCCGTGGATTTGTGTCATCACTGTTCCATTAAAAATAGGAAACAATTCCAACATTTCAAAAATAAATAGCCAAGAGATTTTTAAACTTCCCTTCTTTTAAAAGCAGAAATTTTAAATATTTTTTATTTATTGGAGAGGCAAAGAAAGAACGAAGCGGAGACCATTTCTATCCAAATTCTTATTAACAACTGAAACAGAAGGCAGGAGGGGGAACTCCATTCAGATCGCCCACCCAAACCCTTGAGCCATAACTGCTACTACTCAGGGTCTACGTTAACAGGGAATTGCAGTGAAGAGCCAAAAGTGAGAACTGGATCCCAAGTATTCCAATATGTTTGGAATGTGGGTATTCTAACTGGCATTTTAACCAGTAGACCAAACATCCACACTTATACTTAATTTTTAATTGACTTTCTTTCTTAGTTAAAATATGTCATTTCATATTTTCTGGATCTTACCTGTTTAGTTTTTAAAACTCTCTTAATGTTCACATGCTTTCTGTGAATCATCAGTCTATTTTAAAAGTAGTTTGGATTTAAGGAAGGTGCCAGTCATCAAATGTATCTTTAGCACCTGCAGTGTCCTTGACATTATTGTGAGTGAAATGCACTTTAAAAATAGTTGTGCTTTGAAGGGGAATGTGTTTAACCTAGTAAATAACATGCCCACACCCCACATCAGAGTACCTGGTTCAGTTCCTGACTCCATCTGCCTACTAAGTCAGACCCTGGAAAGCAGCAGTAGTGGCTCAAGAATTGATGACATGCCACCCTTATCCAGGACCTGAATTATATGCCCAACTCTAGCTTTGGCCCTGACTTTCACCATGGGGAGTAAAACAAACACAAAAAGGCATCCCATGGGGATACCAGTTCGAGTTCTGGCTGTTCTACTTCCAGTCCAGCTCCCTGCCAATAAGCTTGGGCAAGCAGCAGAGGAAAACAGCTGAGGACAGCCCAAATTCTCAGACTCCTGTGTCCATATGGGATGCCCATGAGAAGCTCCTGCCTTTGGCCTGGTCCTGCCCTGGCCACTGTGGCCTTTTAGGGTGTAAGCCAGCAGGATCTCTGTCTCCATTCTCCTCTCTCTGTAACTATGGCTTTCAAATAAATAAATAAATAAGTACTTTTTTTTTTTTTAAAAAAAAAGCAGAAGCAAAATTCCTGTCTACTGTTGCATAGAAACTGTGGCTGTCTCTAAGTGCCTTTTCTTGTTTGTTGGAGAGAAAGATCCTACAGCTGGGCCTGGGCCAGAATGATGCTGAGAGCCAGTTACTCCATCCCACCCTAGAATTTGAGCCATCCTCTACTGTTTCCCAAGTGCATTAATAGGAAGCAGGATTGGGTCCCAGGCAAACAGTACACAATGAGATATCAGAAGAGAAATGGACAGAACACACACATAATGTACAGAAGAGGAGATACAAATGGCTTGTTGTCATTTCCTGTGTGATTAACAAATGAAATAGAAGGGAAAACGCCTTGATTTTAATTGTAGCATAATGTACAGCAAAGCACCCAGATTGTGACTAGAGCTCAGTGAATTGAGAGAATGTGAGTACTCTTGAGTTGTCCCAACCAGGACACCTAGGCCGAGAAATAGTGTTACCAACAACCTGAAGCCCCTTGTACACCTCCTCTCAGTCCATCCTTCCTGCTTTTCCAGTGTTTACCACCAGGTTAGTGTGCTTTGTTTTTCTACTATATGTTCATGGAATCACTCAGTGTTTATTCTCTGGTTTTCAGCCACATATATGTTGTTGTTTTAGCTACAATTTGTTCATTTCCATTCCTGTAAAGTATTCCATTGTATAAATATTCCACAATTTATCCATTATACTTAATACAGACATTTGAATTGTTGCCATTTCTTGGCTATTATGAGGAGTGTTTTCATTATATCTCTTGGTGCTCGTATGCAGAGATTTCTTTGTCTTTCAGTACAACTCTTTAGTTGTAGGAGGGATAAATATATATGTGTATATACATACATATATGTGTGTGTATACATACATATACACACACATATATGTATGTATGTATGTGTGTATATAATAGTTTTCCAAAGTGATTTTACCAGTTGACACTTCCATTGTGATAGGTAGATAGGAATGCCTTGTGTTGCTTTAGTGTGTCTTCCACTAAATACTGATTAAGTTAACTGCTTTTGCTTTATAATACTGTCTATAATATATCAGATCACCAGAGATGGCAGTATAAGACACAACAGTTTCTGTATACTAAAAAAAGCTAGGAGAATGTTCAAAATGTACGTGTATCACTAAGAGAATGCATTGGTAGAGGCTCTGGAAACCAATTTAACAGACTACTTGAAGTGTTAAAATGATTTATGCTTTAGGTCACATAGTTTCGTTTTTGAAAATCTGTTCAGAGTATCATAAACGTTCCATTTTTATGCATAAAGATTGCTGATTGAAACATGGTGTACAAATAATATAAAAAATAAATAGAAATAAAAAACAAACATGGCTTACAGTAGTGAAATTGTGTAGTATAGAGTTGGAAATCATCTATTTGTCCTGAAGTGGAAAACTGTTCAATGTACAATATACTAAAATTTATATAACTTAAACCTCTGTCAACAGTGATCATTTACAGAGTTTGTAACAAACTGGAAAAATGATTCTGATGTAAGTTTTAGGTAAAAGGCAGGAAGATAAAACTAAGTATACCATGATCTTAACTATACAGAGAAAAAGATTGAAATAAAAAAACATATATATAATAAAATATAAGACATGTTGATAATGGTTTTATGGTAAGATTGAAGCTCCCTACCCCTACTTTAAAATTTTTTATTGAGATAAAATCAGTTAAGGATGGATTTCAATATTTTGCATAAACACAGAACTTTAAAAATGCTGTAGAATCGTCATCACTATCCACTGATTCTATCACCCTGTTTCATCTCATATTTTCATCACCACCTGAAAAGGAAAGTATATCACCAAATTTTCTCCTCTTCCAATCCTTGGTAACTAATCAACTCTTTTTGGATTGATCTGTTCTGGACATTTCATTTTAAATAAAGTGCTCTCGGTTACCTTTGTCCTGCCTTTGTTAATTTAAGAGATTTTTTTTAGGTTCATCTAGTTGTAACATATGTCAGTACTTCATTCCTTTTTATGGCTGAATGATGTCCCATGGTAAGAACAGCTTCAAGTTTGTGTATCTACTTATCAGTTGACAAATACTTGGAGTGTCTCTACTCTGGGCCTCTTAAAATAGTTTTGCTATAAATATTCATGCTTGAGTATTCAGTTGAACATACACCTTATTTATCTTGGGTATATACTTAGGAATAAAATTGTTGGGTCATATGGTAATTTTGTTTTATCTTTTCAAGAAATAGCCAGATTGTTTTCCAGACAACCTGCCCAATTTCACATTTTTGCCAGCCCTTACTTTGTCTTTTAATGGGATGGGGGACAGACTGGTCTTCTGCTACACATACTGGCAAACCAGGGGCGGGCCGGGTGAGGGTTATCGTGGGTCGCCCCAACTAGGCTGCAGCTCCCACTGGTTAGTGTGAGGGCCGAGTACGTGCTGGGCAGAACCAGACTGGACTGCAACACCCATTGGTTCCAGTGCAACTCGGGACTGAAAACAGAACCAACCCAGCAATGCAACCACCAGCTGATCGGGGTGATGGACTGTGCCGGGCCCTGTGCTTGCTAGAACATGCAAGAAACTAGTCTGGGAATACCTCAAAGTTTCTTTGGAGATCTCCCCAATCGAACTGCTGGACTCAGAACTCTAATCAAGAAAAGACAGAAGACAGAGCAGATCAATCATTCATCTCAGCTACATGTTAGCAGCGAAAAATGGGGCAAACGGAGACTTTATGATGGACCATATCAATCAGTGGACGACCTCATCGAGCGAAACTGGCAGCGATTCATAACTGGAGAACTATTAACACCACTCGAGCACATATCTCAGAGCATGCCCCACATCCGGGACTCGGGGTGGGCGGGAAACCGGGTGGGGCTTCTCCCTCAATATCCTCCTTTACCTCAGATACAAGATGGAAACAATATGGACATAATAGTATTGCCCACTTCCCTATCCCCCTGAACCTTTTTTTTTTTCTTTCTTTAACTGTAATTAACTATGAAAAGATTGTCAACAACAACACAATAAAATAGATTATATAAAAAAATATATACTTATTTGAAATGCAGAGTTACAAACAAAGCAGGAAGAGACAGAGAGATATCTATATGCTGGTTCACCTTCCAGCTGGCCACAATGGCTGGTACTGGGCCTGTCCAAAGCCAGGAGCCAGGACCTTTTTTCAGGTCCCCAGTAGAGGTGGCAGGTGCTTTTACGGCCATATTAGCAGGGAGCTCAATCAGAGGCAGAGCAACCAGGACAGTAGTACCCCTATGAGACTGCAGCATTGCAGGCAATAACTTAACACACTGTTGCCACAATGCTGGCTCATCCTTGTCTTTCTAAAAATATGTTTTCATCTTTTGAATTTCCTAAAATGAATGCTTATCTTTTGTATTGACTTATTAAGAACAGTGGGTAGTACAGGTGGCAGGTTTAGCAATGTAATCATTCTTCAGGATTGTCATTAGTTCATACACATCCCCTCTAATTTTTATTCATTTTTCTCTTTCTACTCTGGACTTCCTTGTTCATCTTCACTGTTGAATCCCACTGTAAATCATCTATCTGTGTGTGTATGTGTGTCTCCTTGGATATCTATCTTTTGCGAATTTAGACTGTGCTTAGTATCTGTGAGTTTTTAATGATTTATAATATTTTATGTATATAGATATAAAAGATGCTGTGCTATAGCTCCTGGTTTCTAGCTGGCTGCTAGCTGATACTCTGTGGACAGTTACTATAGCGATTTCCTCATTTCCCTGGTGGTAGATCCCTTGTGATGCATGTTTTGCTTCTAGTTTACTATGGTAGAGAATACTGCACTGGCATTCTGGTAACATGCCTGTTACCGGACCTGTGCAGGATTTGTTTTCCATGTATGGGTTATCCCTTGAACTGAAATTTCTGTATATATGTGTGTATATACATATACACACACAGATTTAATTTGTTATGTCTGTGTTTGTACATTAACAGTTTTGTCAAGTATTGCAAAATTACTTTTCAGAAAAGTTGCCTTATTATACATTCTTACCAACCATACATAAGCATGTCTCTTCCTCTTCATTCTTACTGACTTTTTAAGCTAGTGGGTATAAAGTTGAATCTTATCATTGTAAGTTGTATTTTTCTGGTTGTTAGTGAGGTTAACAAATTTGCTTGCTCTTTAAATTTCCCCTGATAGGGACTGCCTGTTTGTAAGTAGTGTTGCCTATTTGCTGGGTTTCCTACATCTGAAAAATTAACTTATTTCCTCATTTTGTTTAGCTTTGTTACTGTGTTAATATGGTTATTTCTACATTGATTTTCATTTCAAACAGGAGAAATGCTATAGGAATGTATTCAGTCATAATAAAGTTAAATTTTGTTTTTAGTCCAGATGTCAGAGCATTCCTTCTAATGGACAGTCCAAAGCATCAGTCGGATCCGTCTGAAGATGAGGACGAAAGAAGTACTCAGAAGGTAAAAGGAATGGAATTTTTTTTTAACAGTAAAAATACTACTATCCAGAGATTAAGTTAGTAGCAAATTCAGGACAACAGTTATTCTTTAAAATGAAACAATTTCATCCAAAGTAGCTTTTTTCTCACCTATAGAATAAAAATAAGCATACCTGTTACTAATTATGATTTCATATAGAATTCATAGAATATTTTATAATAAAAAAGATACAAATTAAAATTTTGAAAAGAGCACATAGTTAAGATTACCCGTATTATCAACACTCAGACCTAGCAATTTTGAATATTTTGTGGATTTTCTTTTCAATCCTGATGTTTCAGGGATTAAAAAGTGACAAGTTGGGCCCAGCGCTATAGTGTAGTAGTTAAAGTTCTTGCCTTGCACACGCTGGGATCCCATATGGGTGCCGGTTCTGATCCCAGCAGCCCCGCTTCCCATCCAGCTCCCTACCTGTGGCCTGGAAAAGCAGTCGAGGATGGCCCGAAGCCTTGGGACCCTGCACCTGCATGGGAGACCCAGAGGAGCTCCTGACTCTTGGCTTCGGAATGGCTCAGCTCCAGTGGACCATCGAATGAAGGATCTTCCTCTGTCTCTCCTCCTCTTTGTATATCCGCATTTCTAGTAAAAAAATAAATAAATATTTAAAGAAAAAATGACAAGTTGCAAGGCAGATATGTGGCACAACAGTTAAGATGCTCTTTGGGATCCTTGCGTTGTATTTGGAGTTTTTCGGGTTGGGTCGTGTCTCTATTTCCAGTCCAGATTCCTGTTACTGTGGACTCTGGGAGGCTGCGTTCCCAGGCCACAAGCAGGGAGCTGGATGGGAAGCGGGGCCGCTGGGATCAGAACTGGCACTCATGTGGGACCCCGGCGCATTTAAGGCGAGGACTTTAGCCGCTAGGCCACAGCGCCGGGCCCTAGGAGATTCTTAATCTTAAAATTTCATTGTCCTAGAAAGTAAGTTTGTGTCTTATTATGAAGACATTTCTAGGATTTATCTGAGGACGTTGTGTCAGAAACAAATTATAGTTTAATTCAGAGTATTATAATGGATCAGTTTACTGTTACTATTATGTAAATATAATACCTTTATAATTCAAAATTTATTAGACCTATTATTTATTATATACAAGAAAAAAGACTGGTTTGAAGGCCATTTTTCTTTGTATATCTTTTACTTGGTGTAGTGTTTTTGTGACTTTAAAGCTAATATGTTGCAGCATTACTGTACATTTGGCAAATAGATCAATTTGTATTTTGTAATGATTGGAAAGTAATCTTCCTTTTTCAGTGCCCTTAGAGAATTGTCAGATAAGAGAAAAATTTGCACTTTGACGTCTGTAATGTCATTGCTTGTAGGACAGCATAACACGGAAATTTTTATTTTACTTCTTTTGTTGCTGCTGGTTAGAACAAAACAGCAAAATGGAAAACACTGATAATCATTCATGAGAAAAAATAGTGTCTCTGAAAACCTGTAGAAATGCATTTTTTTAAAAAACAGTTTTTTTGGAGATAGAAGGAAAAGAGAAATGAAGAAAACTAGTGAAAAAACTCACAGGAAAATGCTAATTAATAAATAAAAATTTAAATGAAATATAATAGGTCCATAAAACTGTGAGCACTGTTGGGCATCATTGCTGTAATAATTGTATGCAGCTCTTTTGGGAAGCAGTTTAGCACTATCAAAAATAAGGGGCCCAGTATGATGGTTCAGTGGCTAAATCCTCACGTTACACATGCTGGGATCCCATGTCAACACCAGTTCATATCCCAGGTGCCCTACTTCCCATCCAGCTCCCTGCTTGTGGCCTGGGAAAACAGTAGAGGATGGCCCAAAGCTTTGGGCCTCTGCACCTACGAAGGAGATCCAGAAGAAGCTCCTGGCTTCAGCTCAGCTCCACCTGCTGCGGCCACTTGGGACTGAGGATTTTTCTCGCTGTCTCTCCTTTCTCTCTGTAAATCTGCCTCTTCAATAAAAACAAATTTTTAAAAATAAATAAATAAAACCACACTAGTTAAGAATGGAGGCAAACAAAACAATCCTTTACACATTAAAGGAGCAAAAATAATTATCTTGGTATGTGTATAATTTTAAAAAAATAGAATCCACTTAATTATCTACTACTCGATACTTTTCTCTATACTTCCTATCTTTTGAAAGTGTTTTTCAAGCTATTTGAGATGTACACACGCAAAACCCCATCTGCTGGTTCACTTTTCAAAATCCTGTAACAGCCGGGAGCAGGGTCAACCCAAAGCCATTATCCTAGTCCACATCTCCCGTGGGAGTGATGGACATCCAGCTATGTAATCGCCATCTGCTGCCTTCCAAAGTCTGTATTAACGAGAAGCTGGAGTCAGGATCAGAACCAAAATTCAAACCGAGGTGTTCCAATATGGGATGCCAGCATCCCAATTACTAGGCCAAATGACTGAATGTCCCTGAAGATAATTTTTTCAATTTTGGGGCAAGCCCTGTGGGTTAACCTGCCACCTGCAGTGTCAGCATCCCATATGAACCCTGGCTCCACTTCTGGTCCAGGTCCTTGCTAATGCACCTGGGAAAAGCAATGGAAGATGAGCTAAGTTCTTAGGTCACTTTACCAAATGATGCTCCTGACCTCTTCCTGCTTGTTACAGCCGTTTGGGGAGTAATGATGGAAGATTGATCAACTGATTGACCTCTCTCTCTCTGCATTTCCCACTCTGTAACTCTGACTTTCAAATGGATGAATACACCTTAAAAAGAAAATCTTAACCTTTGCCATATATGAAATGAAACCAGTATATAACATCTCATATGTAGAGTGAATTAGTCAGTTTTTAAAATATAAGCAACCACTAAATGAAGTTAAACAGTTTAAGAATCTTATGTAATCTATATAACTAATTTTTCATATTTTGCCTGCTACTCTCATGAGAGCCTGGCAGTTTTAGACCATTTGAAGAATGTCTTGCCTTTGTTTCAGAAAACATCTGGCTTTGAAGGGAAAACAAAAGTGAGAGAACCCCAAGTTTCCTTGTAAATAGGGTTTTAATACCCACTTCTGTGAGGAGCTTTGTCCCGTTTACTTCATTCATTTGCCAGTAGACAGCTTAATTTCTGGCTTGCCTTTGTCCTTAAAATTGCTTTTGAAAGTTAATATGGTAAGTCATTAAGCTTATGTTGATTATGTACATTTTTAACGTAAGTCTGTACATTTATAAAGAATCAGGACCTTAGGTTTCTGTAATGTGTCAGTACACCAGATGTCTGAGTTCAGTTATGGATATTTTATTTTAAAATGTTCTTCAATAATCTTCGATATTCTGATAAGAATGTTTCTGTTGTGTCTTTTTTTTTTTAACACCATCCAAACAGCTACACTCTACCTCACCAAACATCAACTTGGGACCATCTGGAAATCCTCAGTAAGTTTAATTTGTTTCTCACAATCCTCAAACTAACTTTTCAGAAGATTTCTCTTGAGAATGTGTAGATTTGTATAATTACACCAGCCTAGCTGGAGGCCTGTGAAATCTAACCGTACATAGTTGGAGTGAGTATAGTATCCTTTGACTCATTCACTGTGCTGGCTTTTCATTAGTTTGGTAGAGCCCTGAGCAGTTGTTAATTCACATATTGTTAATTGGATTGTGCTCTTTTGCACTGTGACTCTTCTGGTTTGGTAATTATGCATATAGAATATCTGGTGGCTGTGTTTCCCAAGGGACCATAAGTCCTGTGAGGTACTCTTAGACAAAAGCAGCCTCACAGGGTTACTTCACAGTCTGCCACTGCTTGTAATTTTTGCTGCACCCTAGTTGCTGTCTGGTTTGTTGCAGAGGAGTCATGCTGGATATTAACATATGAAAGGTTGTGAATCGTTATTTATACAAATTTTTTCCATATTCCCATATTTATTTGGGCAAAAGGGAAACATTTTGAGGAAGAGAGTCTGGAAAATAATGGGGTGAGGAGATGAAAGTCAGCTTCATCTCACTGTCAAATACAGTAGTTCATTGGGAATGAATGCCTGTAGTACCGGTAGTTCAAAGGCTGCTTTGTGGCTCAATTTGAGGAGTGCTCAGATTGATCAGAAATAGCTGGCACAGATTGGAACAGGACGTAGTGTTGCCATCCTACTTGCCCTTACAGGCGTGTTGGGTTAATTCTGAAATGCAGTTGTATCATAGAACATCATGCTGTCTGTGCCCTTTTATTCTATTTGGAGAATAAATGATAGCCATAATGGTCCAGGGATTGAGCCTTGAGACTCTTCAACGTCAGGAGATCAAGAAAGAACCATTAGTGAAGCTGAGAGAATGATCAAGGGGATGAGGAGAAAACCAAGAATATGATGTCCTTGTGTCAGGAAGAAACTGTCTTGATGAGCTGAGAGTGTTTAACTGTTAGTGTTACTGACACAAATGTAACACGTTGACAAAAATTGAAAATTGACCACTGGATTTGATGAGCGGTTTTGGAGGTGTGGAGGAAACAATTTGCAAGAGAACACTGTAAACAGGTGTAGACAGAGTTTACACAACTCAAGGGAAATGAGATGGTAGCTTGAAGTAAAAAAAAAAAAGTCCAAATAGCAGGTTTCTGAAGAAGAAAAATGTCTAAATTGTGTTTATCTATTAAGCTTGTTGTTTAATCTAACCCTGATGTTGCTGTCACATTTGAATTTACTGTTCTGTTTGTAATTAAATCAAGGAACTTTCCAGTGTAAGTGGCGTCATTTCCCTTTTGCTTAGTGCAGTGCAGGACTTCGGATTGTATTGAAGGATGTAATAGCTCTGTAGGCTCAGCTTCCTCCTTCTGGTGCTTTTGCAGTCCGAGCTGCTTTACCTGATAGGTTACCTAAATATAAAAGAGGTCTTCCTTCTGGCTTTTCTGTTTCTGACTCACCTATGTCACCATCAGTGAGAATAAGCCAAGCGGTCTTCTGTCTTTAATGACATGATTTCCTTTGTTCAGTAAGTTTTCTTAGCATCATTACTGATGTTTCAACCAGTAACTTCCAGGATAATCACCAGATGCTAGATAGCTCTAGGGATGTATTGCGGATTTCTCAATTTCCTGAATAATAATGCTGATGAAATTCAGTTAATAAAATTGGTTTAGCTAGATGCTGCTTTAAAATCAAAAGTATATACAAGAATGTAGACACATCTCTATGGAATTAGGTCTAAAGAGATCACTGAAGTCTTAAAATCTTAAGGAGCATATAATTATGAAGTACCTCATTGAGACTGTTGGTATTGCTGTTACATAGTAAAGGTCAACTTCTACCAGTGTGAAAGCTGGGATTCATCATACTTAATACTTTGTACCCAACTTTTACTTGCTGAAGAATGAAATGCTATGTAATGTTTAAAAGTTAGCATTTTTCTGATTTCTGGGAGACTGATTCTTGTCCTTGTTATTTTAGTGCTAAACCAACTGACTTTGATTTTTTAAAAGTTATTGGGAAAGGCAGCTTTGGCAAGGTAAGAATGTCTTTATTAAAAAGTACTTCTGGGATGCATTATTGTATGTGTTAACTACTGTATTTTTTTCATATGCAGGAGATGGAGTTAAGATACTTTCTGCACTGTCAAAATCAGAATAGGAAAATTAAGGAGATTAAGTATCTACTTAAATTCAGAAACAAAACTCGTTGTTTAACAAATATGTGTTGAGCATTTATTTACAGTATACCAGGTACCCTTGCAGACCCTGGTTGAACAGCGCTGGTGTGGTCATTACCTTTGTGATGTTTGTATACTTGTTGGGGAAAGAGTCCATAAAAACAGTCCAGTTAGGATGTATGTTTGCTTAAAGGGTTAGCTTACTCAAGAACACCTACATTCTGCATCAGAGTGCCTCATTTGAGTCCTGGACCCTCTGTTTCTTACCCGCCATCCTGCTAATGCACACCTAGGAAACAACACATTGCTCAAGTGCTCATGTTCCTCCCACCCAAGTGAGAGATCTAGATTGAATTCCAAGCCACTGGCTTTGTTCTGGCCCCACCCTAATGCTTAAAGGTGTTTGAGAAGGTGAACGAAGGAATGGGAGGTCTTTGTTTCCATTTGTCTGTATTTTTCAAGAAAAAAAAATGAAAATAAGCTAATAAAAATGTTTTTGTGAATAGCCAAGCAAAAATTACAAATTGTAATGTGATTTTGAAGAAAAGGAAAAAATAGGATGATGTGACAGCACAGCAGATAGTGAGAGGAAGAGTCTCTAGATGGGTTCATGGAAGATATCTTCTGTGAAGATGAGCTGTTTCCAATGAGCTTGGAAAGACTAAAATGAATGTCAGTGTGAATAACAGCTGGAGAATGAAAGAAGTCTGTGAAGACTGGCAACTGTGTCACTGTGTCACATGAATCACGTAACCTGACAACAGAGTCATTCCAAGAAAGGAGAATCACTTGAGGCCAGGGTTACCAGGGAAAAGCATCATTGAATAAGTTATGATATCATTTTAAAAATTTAGGCATTTTTCCTATTGTGCTTTAGTCTGTTATAAAAATGAACTTGTATGCAGTTACATTTTTGCTGCTTTCATAAATTTTATTATGCATTCTCTATTTTCTGAGTTTTGGGGACCAGAAATTGTAACCATAGCATATCACTCAGCAAATATTTATTGACTGCCTGCTGTTTGCTGGACTTTGTGCTACTGTAAGAAATGGAAAAGTGGAAAAGGATCCTGCTATCCAAATGCTCAGGCTGTGGGGATGCTGGAGTATCTGTCATCAGAACAAGAGCATTGCCTTTTTTTTTTTTTTTAAAGATTTATTTTATTTTTATTACAAAGTCAGATATACTGAGAGGAGGAGAGACAGAGAGGAAGTGGAGCTGCCGGGATTAGAACCAGCAGCCAAATGGGATCAAGGCGAGGACCTTAGCCACTAGGCCACGCTGCCGAGCCCAAGAGCATTGTCTTTTACAAACACCCTATTTAAACCCAGAGATGGCAAGGAGTTAGTAGACATCATCTAGTGGTTGTGCAAACTTACGTCGTGAGCAGTCTTGAATCCACTGCAAACACTTAGCAAAACTTTGAGTTTGTCTGCCTTTTTCTGGGGCAAGATCCCGTAAGTTTCTTCTAGTTCTTACGGAATGGAAGAAGCCCAGATTCTTCCTCACAGGGTCTAATGTCATCAGAACAACAGCCAGGAACCCTGAGTGGTCCTCAGAAACAGAAGAACAGTAAACTTCCTTCAGGAGTTGGGAGAGGAACTTTCTCTGGTCCTTACTTAGTTCCAACTTTGGATCCCCACCCTCTCTTGCAATGACCATCAGGGTCGCTCCGGAGCCCTCCCCTCCAAAAAAATTAGATAGATGGAGACCAATAAGGAAAGCTTAGAACAGAGAGCAAACAGTCAGCTCACATATATCTTACTAGGTAGGACACAAAGATTAGTTACTCCTCACTAAGGTATAGAAGATTTCTCTGCACACCCCTCCTAAAACTGTTCTGTGCCTCAATTGTTACCATATGCCTTGTTGGAGTTATAAGCCTGTTTGGACTATCCTAAAATTCGCCAAGTTCAGTAAAAAATCATGCTTCAATACTATAGGCTGCTAAATATAAAAATGGAAATAGACACGAGACAGCTGAATGGTACCCTATAACCATTTTAAGGTGTATAGCAGCCGGTTGTGTATAAGCTAAAATTGAAATGTCAATGTAGTAGTCACAGGAGAAGGTTGAGAACTTGCATTTTCTAACATATTGGTCACTCAGTACCATGTCAGTTAACTCCATGATGTTGTAAATTGTTGTTGATGCTATATTGCGGCTTTTCATTGGACGGGAAGATATTCTGCCAGCTCTACTTTCAGACCAGGTATGGTCTCCCAAGGAAGCTGTTTAATTTATCTGGACAATAAGATGCTGGACTCTATGCATGGTACATGCTCTCAAAGAAAGAATCATGATTGGATATGAACTGTATACTGCAACAATGTGGAGGAATCCAACATAGGGGGAGGGCCAGGGAAGGGGTTGGGGGAATCCCAGAGCCTATGAAACTGTGTCATAATATGAAATTTTAAAAAAAAGAGTATTTTCCTGCAGTCAAGTCCGTTACAGAAACACACAGTGCTTCTTTCTTTGAGCATTCCTGATGTTGCAAGCCGTGATAGAAACCAAAGTATGAGACATCAGTGTGTCTGATCATCTGTCCACCATGTCTGTGCAGTCAGTAAGGTGGTAGTCTCAGTATTTAAGGGCACTCTTCAGCAGTCTGCGCTTGAGCACATGTGTGTACACACACAGTTCTCAGGCCCCATGGACTTCAACAGATACTAAGCAAAAATCTCAACAATTAGCACATTATTGAAATAGTATTCTTTCTAAAATTAAAATACCTGCAGAAAAGTAGAATTGTAGGAATAAATTCGTTGGTTCTGAATTTTCAAAAAAACATACTTGCTGGTTTTTCTTTTTTATAAAAATTTAAGAATATTTGGTTTATTGAAATTACTCTTGTTAAAGTATTGACATTTCTAATCATATGCACAATTTAACCATAACAGGTTCTTCTTGCAAAACGTAAACTGGATGGAAAATTTTATGCTGTCAAGGTATTACAGAAAAAAATAGTTCTCAACAGGAAAGAGGTAAAACAAAGTATTTACTGTTTCTTGTTCGCCTATTTTCTCTATTAACAGAATTGTTTTCTAGTATATGATACAAATGAATCTTTTATATTCTCTCTAGCAAAAACACATTATGGCTGAACGTAATGTGCTCTTAAAAAATGTGAAGCATCCATTTTTGGTCGGATTACATTATTCATTCCAAACAACTGAAAAGCTTTATTTTGTTCTGGATTTTATTAATGGAGGAGAGGTAAGTTTTAAAATTTATTCTCTAATATTGATAATAGAAGACAGAGCATGAAGTAAGAGATTTCTTATAAGCTTCAGAAGGACAGTGCATTGTCAGCTGCTGTATGCATTCAGTAGGAACCTTAGTCAAGATACTAAGTGCCATGCAAGATGTGGAAAAGTATAACTTAAGCAAGTAGTACTTTGGAAGATTCATAAAAGATCCTTGGGTTAAAGCTATAGAATGTATGGATAGAGTTGTCAACTAAGCTATATGTGAAGTATTAGAATAAAATGTGATTTGTAATGTAGATAATAATGGTGTCAACAATTGCACATCAATATTACTACAACCTGTCATTTCCTTTCTTGCCCCCCCCTTTTTAAGCAGAAAAACCTTAGTTTAGTGGGAATGCAGGTAACATATGGTGAGAGGCTATTTGAGGGGCTGATACTTTCTGATTGTTTTACATGTATTGTTTCTGTTAGTCATGATAACTTTGTGATTAAACACTCTTATACCCAATTATTAGGCAGGGAAATTGAAATTTGGAGGGATTACGTGATTTTCTTGATCCCTTGTGTCAAGCCCTGGGTTTCACCTAGACAGCCTGACCAAGCCCATTCTTCAGACCCTTATTCAGACTTCTCCAAAAAATTTTTGGCTCAAACAGATTATGTACATGGATTATATTGCTTTGGCTAGCTGCCAGTTTCAATCTTTGAATAATATTTTTTGATTAAAAAAAGAAAGGCTCAGTAAAGTAATTACATGATAATATCAAGAAAACTGAGCATTGTAAATTTTTTGCAGAGCATTTGCCTGAAATGATGAGGATCCTGCAATAGTGATCAATCAGGAGTCTGGGAGGTTAGCAGCAATTAGTAAAGACATGGTTAGAGAGGATGATTGCTGGGTGGAGGACATGAACAAGAAATCACAGTTATGTGTTGGTACTGCATTTGTACCTGAAGTTCAAAGTCACAAAAACTATTCCTGCTCCTGTGTTTTCAGGTTATATTTGTTTGAACCTGTGTTTGAATGATTGTAATGTGTTTTCTATTTCTCCCTATTTTACAGCTGTTTTTTCACTTACAAAGAGAACGATCCTTTCCAGAACACAGAGCAAGGTTTTATGCTGCTGAAATTGCCAGTGCATTGGGTTACTTGCACTCCATTAAGATAGTATATAGGTAACATTTTTAGATATTACTTGTTAAAAAAAAAAAGTTGGTATTTTATTTAAGTTAATACTGATTTGCACTTTTCTCTCCTTTTGATTTGGTAGAGACTTGAAACCAGAAAATATTCTTTTGGATTCAGTAGTAAGTATTGTCTTTCACAAATCAACCATTTCTGTTTTTGTTGTTGCTGTGGTTCCACACTGCAAGATTCCATTCATATAACATCAGAGAGGAGGAAGAGCTAAGTAGTGGTTACAGGGAGACAGAGTGCAAAGGTGTAGGAGTAACAGGCGAGAATTGGAGTGACACAGTTGTCTTGATTGTCTTATGTGAATCCACATACCTGTGTTGCTTAGTGGTATACATGCTTAGAAATAGTGGAAACTTAAAAGTGATTTAGCTATATGAGGTTGGCAGCCCACTGTGATAGCACTGTTAGTTTTCTGTTTCATACTGTAGTATGGTAATATTGGATTGTCAGCATTGAGAAAAGTTGGTTCATGGACAGATGAGACTACTATTTTTGCAGTTTTTTGTAGATCTAAAATTATTTACAAACAAAAAAAGCATTAAAAATTGTCCGTTCCTATTCATGCATTATTTTAATTTGGCTGCCCCTGTATTTGTCCAGGGACATGTTGTCTTAACAGATTTTGGGCTTTGTAAAGAAGGAATTGCTATTTCTGATACCACCACAACATTTTGTGGGACACCAGAGGTAAGAAATGTGTCTTATTTCCCATTCATATGGTCATTTATAAAATACAAACTTGAATTACAAATTACATATATAAATTTGAAATAAGAAAAGTAGTATAAAGATTGTCACTTCTGCTTTCTGCCAAAAGGAAATATCTGGGGAGCAACCATCCTAAACATTCAGAGTTTATGGATAACTAGTTTTTTTCTCTTTTTTTTCAAGTTTTTTTTTTCTGGCTAAGTCAGATTTACAGAAAGAAGGAGAGACAGAGAGAAAGATTTCCATCCACTGGTTCACTCCCCAAGTTGCAGCAATGGCCAGAACTGAGCTAATCTGAAGCCAGAGGCAAGGAACTTCTTCCATGTCTCCCATGTGGCTGCAAGATCCCAAAGTTTTAGGCTGTCCTCCTCTGCTTTTCCAGGCCACAAGCAGGGAGCTGGATGGGAAGCAGGGCTGCTGGGGCATGAACCTGTGCCCATGTGAGATACTGGCATGTGCAAGGTGAGAACTTTAGTAGCTAGGCTACCACACCAGGCCCTAATTAGTACTTTTAACTGATCACAAGATACTTACAAGACCCTCTTGAGTGTCTGACAAAGATAAATTATACTGATCTTTTTTATTTTTTTACTAGAAGTCCCAATTTTAGGGTAATAATAATTACCAATAAAATAATTCCAATTTAAGCATTTGGTTATAGTTACATAGTCCCTTAAGAAATCACGAAATCATTGAAGGTTGAATTTGATTATTAATGGTGGTTATACAACTATGTACTTCATTTTTTCATTATTTTATGATTTGAGAGACAGGGGAGAGCTACCATCTGCCGGTTCATTCTCTGAATGCTTGCACTGACCTGCGGTACCCTGGGTCCAGGTCTTCCATACAGGTGGAAGGGATGGATACACTTAGCTAAGTCATCACTGCCTCTTTGGGTTTGCCTTAGCAGGAAGCTGCACTGAGGAGACATAGTAAAAGTTCTGCTCTCAGTATTCAGCACAAATGTAAAAATTGTCTACATTTGAATGGTAGCTTGTTGGTTTTTATCATATTTTTGATAGGGTTGAAAAAGTTAGTAATTAAAAAAATCAGTGAGTAACAGAAGAAAATATAGCAGTGGATGTGGGAGGGGGAAATCACAAAGCAGAATTTATTGCTGGAACATCCCATCTCTGTAATCTAGTTAGCTAGGAAGGGATCTTTCTTCCAGTGACGGAACTCATTAAAATTTATGTAAAAGCTTTACTTTTCTCACTTCACACATGCGTTTAATTGTTCCAAGTTTTCCTCATTTTCAGTGTTTTTATAATGATCTTATATGCCATGTAATATTCCAGCATTATCCTGTGGTAGTTCCAAATATAAGGGAGTTTGAATCAACTCATGAAAATTTCATTATTGCCATTTTTCCATTAGATTTTTGAAGCCCTTTTGTACAGTGCTAGAAATATATGATAAAATGGTTCACATGAGCCTTCTAATTAAGATCAGAAATTAATTAAAAAATATAAGTAGTTGCAGTCATCTCGTGGTATTTGTGAGAATTGATTGCAGGAGCCCTAATATCAAAGTCCCTTATATGAAATGTTATGTTTGAGGTACACATGCTCTCATGTGCCTAGTCAGTACTTCGCAAAGTCACTGAAATGAATTGTTTAGGATGAAGAACAAGAAAAAAAGAACAAGAAAAAAAAAGTCTGTACATATTTAATGTAAATGCAGGGTTTTTTCACATATTTTTATCTATTGAATCTGTGGATACCGTGAAACACATAAACAGTATGTATAATGCAAATACATAATATATAATAAATACAAATACAAAATTAAATACCTTGAAATCCATATATTTTCAAAGATTTATTTATCTTCTATTTATTGACTTCTTCCCCAAACGGCTGCAACTACCAGATCTGGGCTAAGTTGAAGCCAGAAACCAGAATTCTCTCCTGTTTTCCAACATGAGTAGCAGGGGCCCATGTAGTTCAGCCATCTTCTCCTGCCCTCCCGCATATATTAGCAGGAAGCAGGATTAAAAGTGGAGTAGCTGGGAGTCAAATTGCAGTTCTTACGGGATACTAGTGTCATAAGCAGCTCCTTGAAATTCATATTTTTTTTCTTTTTCTCTCTAAAATACTAGCTCTTAGGTTTCTCTGTAAGAAACGTGTGTGTGTGTGTGTGTGTGTGTGTGTGTGTGTGTGAATGCGTATCTGAGTCATAGTTTATAAAATGTCTAAAACCCTGTAGTTTTAAGAGGAAACTATTTTTAATCATCTTAACCTACATATGACTAGAAGTCATCAAGTCCTTTTTAATTTATATTGCCCTCTCTTCAAATCACATTTTTAAGGCTTAGAAAATTATTTTCATTTATTTATTTTATGTGGGAAGAAGTTATATATTGTTTAATCTAAAATTCAAATTCATTCTTATGTGTGAAATTGCAATGAGTTTGACGTTTTTACAAATTAAAATTAAATAACCATCTAACAACTTTTGGCAAGTTTTCAAAAGAATATATTAGAGAATTGATGTTCTAATTCTAAATATGAATGTAATTTAGTCTTTTTTTCCTTTATTGAGAAGAGGGGAAAAGTTTCAATTGCAACATCAAGAATTCTTTTGTCAGGACAGATTTTTGGTGTGGTGATTGTGATACTGTTGGGATGCCTAGACTTCCTATCAGAGAAGCTGGGTTTCAATCACAGCTCCACTTCACTTCCAGCTGCCTGCTAGTGTGCCCTGGGGAGGCAGCAGTGATGGGCCAGGTCATTGCCTTGAGTACTTGTGTTCCTGATACCCAGGTGGCAGACCCAGATTAGGTTGTGGGCTCCTGGCTTTACCATGGCTAGCCCCAGCAATTGTGGGAGCTTGGGGAGTGAACCAGCAGGAGGAAATTACATTTCTTTCTACCTTTAAGATTAATTAATTAATTTATTTTATTTTAAAAATAGTGATTAATTAATTAACTTTAAAAAATAGTTCTTTCATTGAGAAAAATGTTATGAATAAAGACCAGATGAAGCTTCTAAAATAATCTTTTGGAAGATCTCTCCAGATGTATACATTATATACTCACGGTGAAGTCTCATTTTTCATTTTCCTCTGTCATCTAAACTGCATGAGTTTCTAAGGGAAGTACTTGTAAATGGCTCCCTTGAAAAGTGTTCCATTTGACACAGCTTGGGAGCTACTATCATAAAATGACAACTCCTATCCATTGATAATCTGGGTAGAAATGTGTAAAGTGAGTGAACTTTCTCAATTACTCCTCAGTTTTAGTTATTTCTTGACTTGTTCTAATATTTCATTCTCTTCCTAGTACCTTGCACCTGAAGTAATCAGGAAACAGCCATACGACAACACCGTGGATTGGTGGTGTCTTGGTGCCGTCCTCTATGAAATGCTGTATGGATTGGTACGTGTTCCAGCTCTTCCATTGTTGTCTCCATATGTTACCATTGACTCGGTTCTCTTGATCTTCTAAAAATTTTATGGACACTTAGATTTCAATTTTCTCAGGAGCAGAGAGAAATCTCTTGCTAGTTCACTTCCCGAGCTCCTGCAACAGCAAAGGCTTGGCCCAAACTAAATGCTGCCTCCCAGAATATGTATCTTCAGAAAGCTGCAGCTGGGAGCAGGGCAAGACTTGGGACTCAGTCATATCAATATGGGATTTGGACATTTCCATGGCATCTGCGCCACTATACCAAATGTCCATCACCATTCAGCCAGAACTCCACGCTGCCACTCCAGTACCCACTGCATCACAATATCAGCCTCCCAGATTGCACACAGTGTGAGGTGCTTTTGAACAAACTGACTCTAATTCGTTCAGCAAACTTTTATTGAACTGTCTAGTATTCTGGGTTTTAGAAACCCTGTTGGAAGGCTGGACCACAAATATCCACTCACCAGAGACCAGTGTTGCTTCTTTGCTGTCTGGACCCAGCTCTTCTTTGCAAATCAAGGCCAAATTCAACTGTTTTAAACTCCATTTTGGTGTAACTCAATTTTACCAGGTTTCTTCATTTTGCTGCTGTTTTTTTTTTTTTTTTCAGCCTCCTTTTTATTGCCGAGATGTTGCTGAAATGTATGATAATATTCTTCACAAGCCCCTAAGTTTGAGGCCAGGAGTGAGCCTCACAGCCTGGTCCATTCTGGAAGAACTCCTCGAGAAAAACAGGCAAAATCGACTTGGTGCCAAAGAAGACTTTGTATGTAGCATGTTTTCCCAGTAACAGCTTTATTTGAACTTAAAGATTTATAAATAAATCCCCATTTTTTGTGGCATTGAAAAGTACCCTATGTGTCCACACTATGGTCACTTGTGTTTACAGAGAGTCATACATTGTTCAAAACACTTTTACTTGCATTTTTAAAAATTTTGTAGTACTTTGATCTCCTTCATTCCTTATATCAAACTTTCACATTCAGTTACTTGAATTTTGTTTAATTTCTGTTCCCCTCCCTTCATAAAAATGTGTAATATATGTTTTAAACTGTCTAAATGTTTTAAGTTTAAATTTTTATTGCTAAACCAAAAAATCTTTACTCCTACCCTCTGGCAGAGTATTCCTCTGTCTTCCTTTCAAAACTCAGCTTGGTTCAAAGTTTTCTGTATTCACTTCCCTTTTCCCAGTCTCTTCAGTTCTGAGTCAGCCATAAAGGCGTCGCTAGGATCACTGGATCCTTCTATTCCTCAGCTTACTTGCTGAGCAGGGATGAAACTTGCAGTACTCTGCTGTTTCCTGGGCTTCTGTAAGAGCCCAGATTGTTGTCATATTTTATTTTCTGTATTTCTGCTCCTTCATAATCCCCTCTGTAAGTCCTTCTTCTCCAGCCTGTTAAGTGTAGCCGTGCTTGTGATTCTCAAAACCCTCTTCCTGGACAATCTAGGTTGGTCCCATGATTTGGCTTCTCTGTCTTCACTTCAGGGTCTCCCTCCTGACCTCTAGATTTACACATCTGTTGGGCTTGGCTATCTAGAGAGTACCTCTAACATAGGAATGTAATCCTGCTGTCTTCTGCTGTGTTCCCTATCATATGAAGACCATCACTTCCATTTGGCTATTCAGGTCAGAACGTAGCAGAGCGGCCTTCTTGACATTTTTTCTTCCTTACTCTTCCTTATTCAAAGGCCTCAATCTTGCCCGTTACCACACACCTTTCCTTGGCCTCATTTGTTATCTGTAGTTTGGCCAAACTGATAGCTGTTTTTCCTTTATTAGGTCTTTACTCTATAGCAAAGGTAATCTTAAAGAAAACAAGACAGCCCAGTCGTGACGTTCCTGTGCTTAAAACTCCTTGATGATGTCTTATAAGCCTAGATTAAAATCTGATTCTTAGTGCAGTTTCAGTGTCATGTGGCTCCTCACCTCTCAGCATTCCCTTTCCTGACGTCTTCCTTCACTACACTGCAGCCACGTTGGACTGTGGTTCTTTTGTCCACTTTGACCCTGGTTCTCTTGGCACCTTTTTTGATTTGCCTAGAACATTGTCTCATTTTTTTCCAGGCTAATTTGTTGGACATAACTTTTTTTAAGGGATGTTTAAATCTACAACACTAGGATGGATTCCAGTGTATACACTACAGTGACACCCTGCTGGGGGGGACACTATAATCAGTATTGTGCCAGCTTTGGATAGTACCAACCCAGTGTGGAATGATTTTATTGTTTTTGTTTTATCCTTGGTAGTAGAGCTCAGCACCTTGATTTTTTGTCTACCTCACTTCTAAAACTCTCTGACTTCTTTACTTCCCCAACTCAGGTAAGAATAGTTCTTTGTACTTATGAGGTGCCTTGTTCTTTTTATAGCATTTTTATTTCTATATTTTATGCTGATTCTTAAAACAGCCTTAGGGCAGAAATGTTAATCCCATTTTACCTATCAGAAAGCTCTGTGGAGAAGACATAAATTGAAGTAAGTTGTTTTAAGCAGCTGTGACTGAGGACTGTCCTAGTAATGTTTCCAGTATTCTGCCGCGTAAATGACACAAATATGTCTAGAAAGAAGTACTAAATGGCAAATGGTTTGGGCTTCATAAAATTTCTTAGTGACTACTTAACATATTCTTCAGCATTAGTAAAAGAAAAATCATTTTTATATATTCTAGCTTGAAATTCAGAACCATCCTTTCTTTGAATCACTCAGCTGGACTGACCTGGTACAAAAGAAAATTCCACCACCATTCAATCCTAATGTGGTAAGCATGTATTAAAATCTTTTTGATTAAAATAGTAAAATATGGAATTAATTTATTTTACATGATTGTGAAAATCTTAACTCTAATTTGAGTGAAACAGAGTCAGTGCCTATATATTTGTGAAATACATCCATGACTCAGGGTTGTCTGATCCCAATTAGTAAGTTTAGAATGACTAATTAGATAGCTGAAGTTGATGAAAATACCATCTAGCAAAGTCATTTTGAAGTGCTTCTTTGGAATATGCATGAGAAAGGAATGAGCCTAGTGAATTAAAAGTGTGCAAAACAATTAGGAGTTCATTTTTTTTTAAGATTTATTTATTTTATTACAAAGTCAGATATGCAGAGAAGAGAGACAGAGAGGAAGATCCTCAGTCCAGTGATTCAACCCCCAATGGCCGGTGCTGCGCCAAGCCGGGAACCTGGAACCTCCTCCGGCTCTCCCACACAGTGCCGAGTCCCAAAGCCTTGGGCCATCCTCGACTGCTTTCCCAGGACACAAGCAGGGAGCTGGATGGAGCTGCCGGGACTAGAACCAGTGCTCATATGGGATCCCGGCGGGTTCAAGGCCAGAATTTTTAGCCGCTAGGCCACGGTGCCGGGCCAAAGAGTTCATTTTAAATGCAGTTGCTTTTTTTCTTTTTAAGCAAAAGGTACTCCAGAGACATAATTTATGGTATTAACAGTGTTGAAAAAGTTGGGAAATAAATATACAACAGTAAAGACAGGAGGCCAGTGATTGTCCTAGAGGAGCTGGTACAGCAAGTTAATAAGCTGCTCTGGGGTACTGGCATCCCATATCACAGTGCCAGTTCAAGTCCCACCTGCTCTGCTTTGTACCAGCTTCCTGCTGTGGGGCCTGGGAAGGCAGTAGATGATGGTCCAAGTACTTGGGCATCTACCACCCGTGGGAAACCCAAACGGCATTTTTGGTTCTTGACTTCAGCCTCATCTAACCCTGGCTGTTGCAGCCATTTGATGAGTGTACCAGCAGAAGGAAGGTGTCTGTCATTCTACCTTCCAAATAAGTAAATACATAAATCTTGGAAAAATAATATTGTGCTAGTTACTTTGACAGGTTAGGACATGTTTTTTACGCCTGACAATGTTTAATTTATTCATTAAATAAGCTGCCAACTTACTTTTATTATCTATGTTTCGCAAATGAAAAAAATGGATACTCAGAAATGTCACATAGTGGGCTCGGCAGCGTGGCCTAGTGGCTAAGGTCCTTGCCTTGATCCCATATGGCCACTGGTTCTAGTCCCGGCAGCTCCACTTCCTCTCTGTCTCTCCTCCTCTCAGTATATCTGACTTTGTAATAAAAAGAAAATAAATCTTTAAAAAAAAAAAAAAGAAATGTCACATAGTTGGATGAAAGGTAACAGAACCAGGATTAAATATGTACATGACTCCAAAGTCAGTTATTCCTGTCAGACGTACTAATATTTATAGACTGATTTTATCCATATATATCCTGAAGTGATAGATTCAGAATTTACCTCCATTAGGGACAATATCTTTTCCAAATAGCTCAAATTTCTACAGGTTGAATATCTGTTATCCAAAATGTTGGATTATTTTTCTGGATTTGGAATATTTTCAAATACATATGTTGAGATACCTTGAGGATGGGACTAACATCTAAATATGACATCAATTTTATGTTTCATATACACTTTACATACCACCTTATACACAAAACCTGAAGGTCATTTTGCACAGTTGATTCATTGTACCTATGTTTTAGCTGCAACCTGTAGCATAAGGTCAAGTGTTGAATTTTACACTTGTGGTGTTGTGTCAGGACTTAAATAGTTTTAAACATTGGAACATTTCAGATTTTCAGATGTTTAGCCTGTAGTAAGAACCTAATTCCATTTCTTTTCATCTCAGTAAATTTGTGAGTTAAATATTTATTAGTTACTCAGCTGGAAAATACAGGTAGTACATGCACTCTGTCTTCAAGAAAATAGTTAATTAAAGACAGATGCAGAAAGAGGTAAAGGGTTATATAACCATGCACTGTTATGATTGAATTAAACATGTAAGATGAAGTTTGAAAAGACAAGTCTCATAATAATTTCTGATTGAAATGTGGCATCAAAGTGGCAGACAGAAATTGCTTTTGATGCTTACTCTCCCTGTGAAGAAAATGAATTAGTTGATTTCCAGTCTGGTTGGTATTTGTTGTTGTATTTGGGAGACAGAGAGCTCCCATCCACTAAGTTCTGCAGATGTCCAAGGCCTGTCAGGAGTTAGAAATGCTATCCAGCTCTGCCCTCTCATTCATTGAAGTCATTCCCACCGCTGCCAAGGGTCTGCACCGAGGAGAAGCTGGAGGCAGAAGTCGGAGTGAGCCGAGTTTGGTCTCTCCAATATGTCTTAACCATTAGGCTAAAACCTCTTCTTGGTGTTTTATATTCTAATTAGGACTAGTTACTGGAAAAATAAAGAAACAGTTTTTTTTTAAGATATATTTTTATTGGAAAAGCAGATTTACAGAGAAAGGAGACAGAAAGATCTTCCATCCACTGGTTCATTCCCCAAGTGGCTGCAATGGCTAGAGATGAACTGATCCGAATTCAGGAGCCAGGAACTTCTTCCAGGTCTTTCACGTAGGTATAGAGGCCAAAGGACTTGGGCCATGCTCTACTGCTTTCCCAGACCATAAACAGAGAACAAGATGGGAAGTAGAGCAGCCAGGACACAAGCAGGCACCCATATGGGATCCCAGTGCATGCAAGGCTAGGATTTAATCATTGAGCCATCATGCCGGGCCCAGAATTGGGTTTCTGTTTGTACTAAGCTTCCACTTTTCACATGTGAAATTCTGGCAATTTTTTAAAAAGATTTATTCATTTTATTACAGCCAGATATACACAGAGGAGGAGAGATCTTCCATCCGATGATTCACTCCCCAAGTGAGCCACAACGGGCCAATGCGCGCCGATCCGAAGCCAGGAACCTGGAACCTCTTCTGGGTCTCCCACGCGGGCGCAGGGTCCCAGTGCATTGGGCCGTCCTCGACTGCTTTCCCAGGCCACAGGCAGGGAGCTGGATGGGAAGTGGGACTGCCGGGATTAGAACCGGAGCCCATATGGGATCCCGGGGCTTTCAAGGCGAGGACTTTAGCCACTAGGCCACGCCACCGGGCCCGAAATTCTGGCAATTTAATGTATTCATTCATTAGAGCCTCACAGCAACCTTACTAGGTAGATAGTTTTAGCTGTATCTTAAATGCTTGGAACCAAAACTTTCAGCTTTTAAAATGTCAAAACATTATATATATAAGACTGGAACCCAAATCTGATTTCATTTGGTTCACACATCCCTTATGCACTCATTCTGATGATAATAATGTACAATATTTTTTGTTCACCTGCATTTTGACTGCAACCCATCATGCAAAGGCAGGTGTGGAATTCTCCATTTGTGGTGCATGGTTCATGCTCAACGAGTTTCATGTTTTGGATAATTTGAGATTCTTGGATAAGAAGTGCTCAATCTGTATTTTTACTTTACAGAAGAGAAGACAAGGTAGTTAATTGCTAGCATCCTTTGTCCTTTGTGGGAGGATTTTCTTGCATAGAAAGATCTAGCAACCTGGGTTTTCCTGCCTGATTTGTAAACAGGTTAATATCCTTGACTTCTTCTGAATTCACATCTGTTCACCTTAGTTAAAGACTTGGTAACTTGGATATTTTAAGAATTCCCTTCCCTGTGTAGCAGAAATACATAAATAGAGGATCAAGGATAGACTTTTAAGGGGCAATGCTGTGATAAAGCAAGTTAAGCCAACATTTGGGATGCCTCTGTATCAGGTCAGTCTAATGTCCTGCCAGTGAATCCACTTGGATTCTTGCCACTCCTGTGGAGATGGAGCTAAGCAGTTCCAGGCTCCTGTGGTTGGCCTGGCTCAGCCATGACTTATAGGCAGTTGGGGAGTGAACCCAGCAGATAGAGGAGCTATCTGTCTGTCTCTCAGTTTCTACCTTCCCCAACCACCGCCTCCTCACCCCTAACTTTCAAGTAGATGAAAAAAAAAAATTTAAGGAACAAATAACCCAGATTTGTTAGCTTTTTAGTATTTAGGAAGCAGAAAGCTCCCATGTGCTGATTGACCTTTCAAATACCTGCACCAACCAACACGGGACCAGGGCCATGGTAGGATCGTAGCCAAGAACGTAGGATATAGTCCAGGAACCTCAGCTGCCATCCACACGTGGAACCTGGTGTTTGGAGCCATGACTGTTGCTTCTCAAGGTCTATGTTAGCGGAAGCTGCAGTCAGGAGCTGGAGCTGAGACCTAATCCCAGGTATTCCTAGGTGGAAACTAATCCTAACCCAAAGTAATCCTAATCCTAATTTTAGATGGTAGTTTTTATCTGTGACTATATTGGAAAGGAAGGTCCTGTTAGCTTGCATCAGATTTATAAAAAAGTAGAAACATTTCTTTCAAACCTAAATGACTTCTGTGCTTGAGTTCCCATATATCTGTTCCCTTGGAGTCTTCAGAGCTCGAATGTTTTCCTAGATGTATGCTTCATGTCCCTCTCCATAGCAGAGTTATCTGTCACAATTTTGTCTATAACCCTTCATTGCTTCTCCAAAATGCTTCACTCAGATTTGAGAAACCCCAAATGAAAGCGCTGACACCTAGACCCATTTTCTGACCATAGAGGTAGTGATGGGTAGAAAGGGAAGAGACTAGGTTTCCTGCGCATCTTATTCAACTTAGCACAGGTGAGGGCCTTCTTCTAAATCCTCCCCTCCCTGACCCAACAAGAACCTTAACTGTGAGAAGCGCAAATAATAAAAGGAGAAGAAAAACAAAAAATGTTTCCAAAAAAAAATAATAAAGCAGGAACATCTCCAAACCCACTGGAAAAAAGACTTATTCACAAAGGAATTTTACTAAAGGATTTAGAAAAGCCAAGATGAATAATACTGTGCTCTTGGTGTTTTAGGCCGGACCAGATGATATCAGGAACTTTGACACAGCATTTACAGAAGAAACAGTCCCATATTCCGTGTGTGTGTCTTCAGACTATTCTATAGTGAACGCCAGTGTGTTGGAGGCTGATGACGCGTTTGTTGGTTTCTCTTATGCACCTCCTTCAGAAGACTTGTTTTTGTGAACAACTTGCCATTCAGAAACCATCGAGCAGTTACACATCCACAGATGAGACTGAAACTCCTTTTGTGTGCATATATTCAAATATGTATAACGAGTGCCTAATTTTTATCTGTAATGTTGATAACTATGAAAAGTGTATTTTCTGCTGTATGCAAGAAAATAGGGCATTTCAAAGAGCTACATTTAGAATTAAAATTTGTATTCTTGTTTATTAAGCTTATTTTTGAACAGAAATTTTAAAAAGTTTTATTCTTAGCATTAACCTATTTTTAAAGAAAACTTTTTTGCTATTGACTGTTTTCTCCCTGAGTTTACACTAACATCTACCCAAGGTGGACTGCTTTTTAACAGTCTATTTCAGTTCAGTTAACATATATTAATACCTTTATAATGCTATGCTATGAGAACTATGCAATGGTACATGGTTATCCAAAAGAAACCATATCTTTCCATGCTAAATCATGGTTTGAAATAACTGACTATTGCCAGGATTAAGATGTAAAAGCATAGTTATCACATTGGCTGCTAGTTAACACTGAATAACTGTTCATTCCACAGATCATTTAACATGCAACAAAATGAAATCAATCATTTGCTTTGGAAATAACAACTCAAATTTATGAATTCTTTATCCTTTAGAAGAAAAGAACAGTTTAATGGTTAGAAGTTTTAGGTATTTCCAAAGATCTAAAAGATAATAAAAAACTGGTTTTTTTTTAGGTGGTGCCAAAAATGAATGTCTCTGTGTCATGTATTTATATTACAAAATATATTCTATTTATGTTCTGTTTGATCTTTTAAATGTTTAATATGCTGTTAAGTAACTAAATCTTGGTATTTGCTTTTGCAAATAGCTGTTTCAAAGCTGTCTTCCTAATGAGTTAAGTAAAAACAAAAAAATGATACTGAGCTTTCTAGAATATTTACTTAGTCTGGGTCAGTGTAAATAAATAAGGTTTGACTATAATGTAACAAAGGTTAAAAATAATTCCAATGCATATTCAACATCTTATGTATTTTAGAGTGTAGGAAACTGACCTTAAAATCATAATGTGCCAGCTAAATTATACACTTATAATTGTAAAGATTAACTAAAGAAAAACTAAGAGAAAATAACTACAGAAAAACTAAAAATGCTCAACTTGGAATTCCAAGTCATAGAGGAAAGGATTTTGAAGTCCTAATAGGAAGCATTGTTAAGAAAGAGTTGAGGGACCCAGTTTAAATGTTTCAGCAATCAATCATTCCAAGCCTTCTCCCGAGAAATCACCAGAGCATTTCTCACCAATGCCCTTTGGCTCTAAAATGCTCAGCAGAATTGAGGGGAGGGGAGGTTGATCATATTTACATTCAGTACACTGAATCTTCCTTAAGAGGTAAGACTTTAATATCTACACTGTAAATATTTGGTTTGTTTGACACTACTGTAAGTTTTGCTTTTACATAAAATTCTTTGGTTATAACTCAAAAATAAAACTTCTATTGTTTTTTTTTACTTAGCCATTATTGAACTGCCAAAAATTAAAGTGCAATATTGTATATTTTTTAAGAATTAAACAGGATTTTGATGTTTTAGGATCAAAAGAATAAATTCATATGCAGTATAATAAAATTAGAAAAGATGAATGATCATTTAATGCCTGCCATTATTTGAAGTTAAAACTTGCTGGTATTGACATAATCATTACAAAATGAGCTATTTACGTGTGTGAGGAAATAAAGTATGATTTACATGTGAATTACCAGATTATCATGATATGTATAATTTAGGAAACAAAAATTCTTCTAAATTTCAAGTTTATATTTTCTTCTCAAGTCTTTTAGTAAAATGTAGACCATTTGAAGAGTTGAACATTTCACAGCTATTAGTAAAACATACAGAAGGGTCTAAAGGAAGGCTTTCTGATAGTCTTTAATGTGCCCTTATTGTATATAATACAGTGTGGACATCCCAACCTTTAGTACATCATGGTACTCACTTAGATTTGCTTCACTGACTTTGTAGGTAAGTGTCAAATTATGTAGAGGCTGGCAGTAGGTACCCCTATCTACAAATTTTAATATGCCAAACCACTTTTTGAATTAAAAAAAATTAGCAGTGAGAGCTACATTTGTATCATTGCATTAGTGACTATAAAAATTTGCTATGTGCAGCTAGTATAGAGTTAGCCACTCTGGCCTTGCCTGGTGGAAGAGGTAAGTAGCTCTGTGCGGGGTCTCCTCCAAAATCCCTAGTTGCCTTCACCTCCCAAGTGTTCTGTCTCAGAAATGTCAAGCTGGGGAGTAGGTTACAACCTAGGAATTCTGTGGGGAACACATTAATTCAGACTATAGTAATGCAAAATTTGAAGGGTACACAACTGAGTTTTAGGTGGCTTCAATACCTTAAAATGGTATGCCAAGCTTTTTGTGTAAATATGGTTGGGTGGGGGGAGGGAGCAGGGAGTTCTATATAGCTACATCAAAAGAATTCACAGATAAAATGTTGCAGCTTGGAGTCACGGCTGTGGAGCTACCACCTGCAGTGCCAGCATCTGACACGAATTCTGGTTAGAGTCCTGACTGCTCCATCTCCAGTCCAGCTTCCTGCTAATCTTTCTGAGAGAAACAGTAGAAGGTGGCCCAAATACTTGGAACTCTGCAACTCACAAGGGAAACTCAGGGAAGTAGTTACTTAACCAGTATATGAACATCTTATTTTCCTTTCCCTCCTCCCTAACTCTACCTTTAAGATAATCTTTAAAGAAAAAAAAAGATACATATATATGTATGTGTATATATAAGGGCTTTTCTTTTTTACTCGTCTAACATTAAAAGCAGTTGAGGGGGGCTGGATGGAGGAAGAGTTGCCTTCTAACTTGCTTAATAACATTCTAACTGGAAATTTAGCTCATACAACAGTTTTGCCATTTTTACCAACATTGTATAATTGTATGTCTGTAACCCTTGAAACATATTCCTTAATTCCTAACAGAATCCCTACACTGAAATATTTTTCATTTCACTGTTTGATAGCATGCCCATTTTCCAGAGTTAAGTCAGTTATTGGTTGCCTGAAAATGTGGTTGTTTCTCTGTGATTTAGTCAAAGCAAAGACAGTAGAGAAATATTAAAACAAACAAACAAACAAACTATCACACAAAGAAAAAGAGTAATCTAATAGTGGAGTGGCCATCCGGTCCTGCAAGTGTAAAGTATTTTTACATGCTTAGAAAGCAATGAATCCTCATGAACATTAAGGGAATAGGTTAGAACAAGAGGTATGTCTCTGCAAACTTTGTTGGAAAAACCAGCACAGTTAGTGATTTTGCAAATCCTGCATTCAAATGTGATTTACATTATGCTGTAGTTCTCTTTTGCACAAAGATACCTAATCAGTTCATAGTTTTTCTGGTAAATATTCAGCAATTCACTTTAGTAGCCATTTCAATTTTAGCTAACCTTTGTGGGATAGTCAACAGTGAATTGTCAATATTTAGATGCATTTTTGGTAAGTTTTATTAAAACTGAATTCACATACTATACAATTGAATCATTTAGAATGTTCAGCTCACTGGCATTCAGTGTGTTCACAATTGTATAACTTTCGCTCAAGTCATTTTTCAAGCACTTCCCCATCACTCAAAAAGTTAAGAGTAAATATGGTATATTCATGCAATGAAATTTTATTCAGCTTTTAAAAAGAAGGAAGGAATTTCCAACCTCCTACGCAAATGAACCTTGAAGACATTTTGCAAAACTGAAGTAAGTCACAGATGGACAAATAACGTATGATTACATTTATATGAATTATCTAGAGCAGGGACTGAGGGAGGGAAGAAATAGGAGTTGAAATGTAATGGGGGTGGAGTTTGTGAAGATAGTTTGGTACACAAAAGGTGGGGATAGTTGTATAGCAATTTGCACGTAGTTTAATGCCACTGAAATGTCCACTGAGAAATGGTTAAAATGGTAAGTTATGTCGTGTATGTGTTTTACAACAATTTAAAAGTAAAATATATATTTTATCCTTAACAGTCAATCTGTTTCTCTCCAAGCTGTAGGAAATTCTCTGGGAAAATATAGAGATTTACCTGTTTGGACGTTTCAGATAAACAATCATACAATACATGTGGCCTTCTTGTTGTTTGTGTTCTTTTAAATCAGCAATTGGCATGTTTTTTTGTGGGGGAATATTTTAACTGCATTTGTCCTTGAACTTAAATGCTTAGCAATTTTTAAAGATTTTATTTGAAAAAATTAAGCGACTAGTTCACAGCCCAAATGCCCACAACAGGCAGGGCAATGGATGGAACTCTTCCGTTTTAAAGTTCATCTGTGCTGCTGCATGGATGGCCCAGTATTCCGTTGTATGGCTACACCAAATCTATCTGATATTTAAATTCCCACGTTGGGATTGTTGTTCCTTTATAAGTTTTGGTGTGCACGTGTTTTTGCTCCTCTTAAGTGGACATCTGTACAAGCTGGAGTGTTTTAGTTAACTATCCATTCAGTCCTTCCAGGCGTACTCTAATGTTTCCCGCGTCGTCTTACTCTTCTTTAAACATATCTTTAGGCTGTGATATGGAAAAACGAAGGATATCCCTTTCTCTTCCCTCTGCCGTGAGGGGACGAGCGTCAGCGCCTCAGGAGGCCGGCAGGGATTGTAGGCGCGGTCCCAGCAGCCCTTGCGCGCAGCCAACGGTCGGCGGGGCGCGCGGGGACGAGAGCAGGCGCGACGTCGCAGCCTTCTGTGGGTGCCCAGGGTGGGTACAAACCGGAGGCTGCCGTTAAGGGAGGTTGCCCCTGGGGCTGGCAGGTGTTGGACCCTGCCCTGGAAGGCCGGATTCGCTTTCCAGCCCTCAGGCTGTGAGGGTTTTCCCCAGGCCGTGGTCGCCTCACCAGATCTGACCGGTGCTGACTGAGCCTAGGCTGGCGCTCCTGACGCTGTGGGAAGACTGAGAGGATTCGAATTTTACTCTCTATCGATTTTCAAAAGCTTCCCACAGCCTTCCGAGGCTCTTCTCCTTTGAAATGTCTCGCTTTACCCACACTCCAGCGCTTCAGAGGCCGTCGACAGCCCGCACCCGCGACCCCATGCCGCGGCCCTGAGTTACCACGGCCTCCTAGCTAGTCCCAAGAACCTGGCCGTTGGGATGGCCCACACTTTTCTTACGTCCCTTCACTTATTTCGGAGTTCGAGAGAGGCAGTTTCCTCTCACATTCCCACTGCAAACCAACCCCACTTGCTCTTGGACTGTATCTTTGTCCCGCTGTACAGATTTAGTGTGAAACCTTTGAAATTCTAAAATCTATTTTCCCCATTCCATTTCATGCCTAACGCTCGAGATTGGGTCGTCTGTCTTCTAAACTGCGTTAGGTGGAAACTGGCTGTCCGTTCTTCCCCTTTTCCCACACTGGCAGACAGACGTTGATTTCGAAAGTAGAAAACCTGGCTGTATTTCCCTCAACTTTCCAAAATGCTGATTGTTGCCTATTGCCTATGTAATCATGACCAACTTCAAAATCTTCCACTGGGCGAGGGCTGGTGGTGGTTATTGTAGTGTTCGTTGAGGCGCTCACATCCCATCTAAGAGTGCCTGGGATGGAGTTGGACCAGCTTCCAATCCAGCTCCCCGCTAAAACGCAGCCTGGGAGGTAGGTAGACAGTCATGACTCTGGTGCTTGAGTCCTTGCTAGCAGGGTAGGAGACCTGAATGGGGTTCAGGGCTCCTTGCTTCAATTTTGACTGTTGTGAATCAACCAGCAGATGGAAGACTTTCTCTCTCTCTCTCTCTCTCTCTCTCTCTCTCTCTCTCTCTCTATCATTTTACCTGGCATTCTGCCTTTCAAATAGATACACTTTTAAAAAAACACACACACAAGAAAAAACGCTTAATCCAGCTATCTTGTTATCAACAGCCTTCATTAAGCCTCAGAAGTCCAATGTTCTAATGAAGTGGAGAGGAGTTATCTTGCAGATAATACACACTTTAAAAATATTAAAAACATTCTGTTTGTGGCCTCAAGTAAATAAACTGAAACATTATTCCTGCATAACAGCAAGGCTGCAGTCTCGATTGTCTTTACAACGTAGCCTGAAGGGGTGCAGTAGCTTAGTGGCTCAAGTCCCATCCAGCTCCCTGCTTGTGGCCTAGCAAAGCAGTAGAGGATGGGCCAAAGCCTTGGGCCCCTGCACCTGCATGGGAGACCCGACCTGGAGGACACTCCTGGTTCCTGGGTTTGGATTTGCTCAGCACTGACTGTTGTGGCCACTTGGGTGGTGAACTAGCAGACAGAAGATCTTTCTCTCTGTCTCTCCTTCTGTCAATTGACTTTCCAATTAAAGAGAAGGAAAGGAAGGGAGGGAGAGAGAAAGGAGAAAGAAAAGAGAGAGACAGAGAGAGAATAAAAGAAAAAAGGAAAAGGAAGCCTGAACTCCAGGTAGGGGAAGTATGGACCCAATAGTGTAGGGCTGATAATGTGCGGAAGAGCTAATCCCATCTCTGGAAAACTTTTTCCTCTTTTCACATCTCCTTCAGCTAGATGAAATGGACATCATCTACCAAATGTTATTTTTAAAACAAAATTGACTTTTCTCTATGATCCTACTGTCTTTAATCAAAATATCATAAAACAGAAGATATGATGACTCATTCACAATGCTAACTCCACATTTGGTAGAAGTATTTCATGATTGTAGCTGCTTCCATGTTACCTAAGTATTATTTTTTATATTTACTTTTATTATAAATTCAGACTTACAAAAAGAGAAGAAACAGTGAGAAAGATCCTCCATCCTCTGGTTTACTCCCCAAGGGCCTCAATGGCCAGAGCTGAGCTAATCTGAAGCCAGGAGCCGGGAGCCTCCTCTGTGTCTCCCACATGGGTGCAGGGTCCCAAGGCCCCGGACCATCCTTGACGATACCTCCCACTCCAGGCCACAAGCAGGGAGCTGGATGGGAAGTGTAAATGCCAGGACACGAACAGGATCCCCCGTGGGATCCCGGTGCATGCAAAGTGAGGACTCCAGCCACCAGGCCACTGTTCCAAGTCCTAGTGCATTATTTCTATGAAAGCCTTTGCATTGTATAATTGCCTCTTAGCTATTTCACCTCACTATCCTCTTTCTCAAGGATGGGGACCACATATTGTTCATTTTTGTATCCCACAGACTTACAACAGTGTGATATACAGTAAATAGTAGGTACAAATAATTTTTTAGTAATGAATGAATGAAAATGTAATTATTTCTGGCGCCTAATTAAAGAGCAGGTTTAATCTTCTTTTTTTAAAGATTCATTCATTTTATTACAGCCAGATATACACAGAGGAGGAGAGACAGAGAGGAAGATCTTCCGTCCGATGATTCACTCCCCAAGTGAGCCACAACGGGCTGATTGCGCGCCGATCCGAAGCCGGGAACCTGGAACCTCTTCCGGGTCTCCCACGCGGGTGCAGTGTCCCAATGCATTGGGCTGTCCTCAACTGCTTTCCCAGGCCACAAGCAGGGAGCTGGAGGGGAAGTGGAGCAGCCAGGATTAGAACCGGCACCCATATGGGATCCCGGGGCTTTCAAGGCGAGGACTTTAGCCACTAGGTCACGCCGCCGGGCCCGCAGGTTTAATCTTAATAATTTTATTCCTCACATCTATTCAGTTACTGGTATATATTGTTTCCATTAGTATTTACTGTCTTTAAATGATTTTTTTATTAATTACACTGTCTGTTCATAGCTGTGGTTTACTGTTTCATGTTGGTCACTGTCACAGGATTTAAAACCATAACGGGCTTTAATCTAATGCAACTCCTTCATTTCCTTCACATAGATAGTGACCCAAGAGACATTCTGTGGTTTCTCTGTAACAATCATGGGAGCCTGGTACTAGAGCCAAGCCCTCAGATTTGCCAGGTCAGTACTCCCTTGACTGCGTAGTCCTACTTAGACTGACTGATGAAATAACTTTTAACCACCTTCATATTTGTACAACAAGGGAACCTCATCATCCCACATTGCTCATTACCACAAACATCTTTTGGGGGATCATCTCTGTAAAGGTTATTGTTCTTATAATTCATGATTTTGTGGTGGATCTTAATACGAAGTGTTAATAAAAAAATGTTATTTGACAAAAAGAAACAAAGTTTTGATTCCCTTTGGATATGAATGTCCTAAACTTGATAACTTTGCCTAATTTTATTTCACTCTCAGCAGTCTGTGAAGTTGTATTGAGGGTCTTTAAAAGTCAAGTTTATTATTTTACTTTTAGGCTTTCTCATCCCTTCTGTGAGTTGTACAATCTGCACTGTTTGCCTAAAATTGTTGTTTAATTTATTAGTAAAAGGAAGAACCATTAACAGGAGAAAATGTCAAGTCTAAAATTGAAGGAGGCAGCCCTTGTCTATCTTGATAGAAGTGGAGGTCTCCAGAAGTTTATGAATGATTGCAAGTATTACAATGGTATGTTTAGCAAAGATGACTTTGTTTTAGAAATTTTCAAATAGAATTCCTACCTAAAACTATCTCAGAATTTACATTTATATATTTTTACAGATTCAAAACAGAGTTATGCTGTGTATCGCTTTAATATTTTAATAAATCCCTCAGATGCTGTTGAATTAGATACTGAACTTGGAAATCACATTTTACACCAGCCTTTGAAAGCTGCTCAAGTTTTTCAATCCGTAAGTTAAAGAAAGGGGCAAGCATTTTGTCACTCGTAAGTAATCCACCACTTGGTACATCCGGTATTGGAGTTCTAGTATGAATCCTAACACTTACTCTTCCCTACTAGCTTCCTCCTAGTGCACCTAGGAGGCAACAGTTGACAGCCCAGATACCTGGGTCCCTGTCACACATGAGACCTGAATGATATTCCTGGTTCCTGGTTTTGACCACCCCATAATGGACTGTTGCAGGCAACTTGGGAGTGAATCAGCAGATGGACAACATTCATATTCTCCCTCTCTCTGTAGCTTTCAAATAAAAAGTATTTTAAAAATAGGAATAATTTGTGCCACATGAAATTTTTGATGTTTTTGTTTTTTTGAAATTACAGGTCTGTTTTATTGCTATTAAGACTCTCTCATTAATTGGACAATTACAAACTGAAACTCAAGTAAGTTTTAGTTAAGCAAAATAAAGAATACTTAGGTTAAGTATTCTAAATGACATATATAAGTATTCTTATATTCATGTTTTCTATTTATTAAAAATAACACACTTTTACAAAGTTCAATAGAATATATTATATATGCATCTTTGTTTCCTATGTTACCCCTTAGAACATTAAATTTTTTTAATTAACACATTTCAAGTATACTCAACCCAAAGAGAATGACACTGTGAAGCTCCTAATTCAGTGTTATCTCAAGAATGTCTTACAACTCGTTTGCTCAAGTCAGCATCAAAATAATTTCTACATTTTAATTAACTCTTGTATCTCATTAATCTCTTTCACTGTAGAACTACTCCCTCTCTTCTTTTTTTTATATCATTGGCTTTTTGAAGAATCTAGTTAATTTTGCTATATTACATAATCTGAATTTGGTTGCTTTCTCATGGTTCTGTTGATTTCCTCTCTGTATCATATATTCTAAAGGACTTATTAATAGATTCAGATTCAATTCATTTTTATGAGACCATACTGCATTACATGTGAAGGTTATAATTGTTGTTGATTTTCAGCAGTGTCATAATCGGTCAATAGATTGAAGTAATAGCTTTCTGGTATTTCCATTATATGGTTTCCCATGGAATTAGCAGTCATTGATACTCATTGCTTAGAATCCATTATTCCATTATAGTTGCAAAATTGTGATTTCCCCTTCACCTTGGCATCCTTTCTGAATTTATTGTCTGAATATTCTATGAAATAAATTTTCGCCAATTATTTGGTAACTCTGAAAATTATTCTCGCTATAAATTTCCAGAATATAATGAATTGAAATCTAGCAGCTTGCAATGAATGACCTCTTTTATTTATTTTGCTTTTGCTTAAATATGAGAAACCTGTGAGCTTTTTAATATATCTCATATGTTTCAATGAATCCTGTTACTCCTTTTTATTTTTTGTATTATGCTACCTTTGGTCATTGGGTGTCACTTCAAGTTTGCTTCCATGTCCTTTTGACACATATCATAATTTTTTTCTTTTTTCCTTTGCTATTAATTTTTAATAGCTTCCTTGGTATCTGACACAAGAAAGTTGCCCAGGTCCAAGTGGTACATTTTCCAGACCTGAGCTGGAATCAGCAACTTCCCCCAAGGATCCCTGGTCTTTTTGGTGGTTAATATTTTTGAGTCATGATCTGGGTGCTAGGAAGATTAAACATTATAAACATTGGGTTTTGAGTGTTTTTAGTGGAGATGACCAGGAAATGAGCATGTGCTTTTAATAAAAAATAGTGAATTCATGATGCTATTTCCAATTAAAGTTTTAGCTTTCAAAGGTTTTACTTCTTTAATTTTACCCTTAAGTCTATTTTCAATTATAGTTAAAACTGTGAGTCCTAACAACATTATCAATGAGTTGGTTGTTCTACAATATACTAACAAAATTGTAGTAAAGGTTTGATTGGATCTACAATTGCTATTAATACCATTTTTATGTTCTCATTAGATTAATATAGTGTTGAAACTAACACATCTACCTCCTCTACCAAGTTACACCCTTGATCTTTGTGAGTTTCCACTTGATTATACATCTCAGAGATATTATATGATGCAAGGAATTGTGATTGCGATGACAACAGTAACCAAGTACACACAAGGTGCTAGATTTCTTTGTTCAGATGAAGCATGTCCTCTTTCTAAAGGTAAATACTAAAATGTAAAATAAAGAACATAAGAAATCTATTATTACTTGCAAAATTATGTGTGCAATTACTTATGAAACAGAATAGAAAGGGTGGGATAAAATTTTATATACCTGCTAATATAAGCTTACTTTACGTAAATTTGAAATGTGACTTTCTCCCTGTTCTCACCTTCAATGTACAACGTACGATATAGGTGCTCCTATATTGCCAAATACTTATTCTCCTCACACATTATTCCATGGCTTCTCACACTGTTTCCTCTGCATTCCAATCAAATCGTCTGACTTGACTTCATTTCAGTTCTTTTCCAAGATATTTTCTCCGTTTACCTACTCCCACCTCTCATGGAGTTTGACGGCCCTCCACAATAATTGTTAATTGAACCACTAATAATTCACACAATAATTGTTAATTGAACCACTCTGAACCCAAAAGCAAAATGAAATTAACTGTACTTTGAAGTAAACTCATATTAAATGATGGAAAATAGTGAAATCTGAAAAGAAATGTTGCTCACCACTGTTTTTTTTTTCATTCAGGATTTCAGTATATCAGAGTACATGTGCCTGGTGCTACAGAATCTGCGACAGTAAGAAATGACTTTGTGTGTGATCTCTGTGCATCTTCACTTCAAGAAGACAGAAAATTTAGAGTACTTGGTGGTAAAAATGCAATTACATCTTGTAATCAAAAGTTTTTAGCCATGTCAGATTTTAAAATTTTATTTGTATTAATTTGAAAGACAGAGAAATACATAAATTTTCCATCTGATTTACTTTATAAACACTTCCCCTTTTCTCCCTGCCCCAGTCCCTGCAACTGCCAACACTGGGCCAGGACAAATCCAGAAACCTAGGACTCAGTCTGGGACCCCATACGGGTAACTTGGATCCAAGTACTTGCGCCATCACCTGCTGCCTCCCAGGGTGTGCACCAGCAGGAAGCTGGTATTGGAAGCAGAGCCAGGATTCAAATCCAGATGCTCTCATGTGGAATGTAGCATATTTTTCATTTTCCTTTTGTTAGAGATTATTCCTTAATTTTATTTATTTATTTTCTGATACAGTTGTGTAGGCTCAGGGATTTTCCTTCCCTTCCTCCCTGTTTTCCCTCCCCTTCACACACTGATTTCCTCTGTTATTGCAATAGTATAGTCCTTTGACAGCAGTCACAATTTCATCCTTCTACTATTTAAGTATGTACTGACATTGTGTTTATAGACAACGGTAAAAAGTCCAGTATCCTATTGTCAAGATATATTTGACAATTTGACTGGGGGTCTTCTTTTGTTCAAGAGTAGAAATGCATACTGCAATGTATCTCAAGTAACATCTTAGCCACTGCCCCACATAGCTACCCAGTGCCTGACATTTTAATGTGGAAATTAAATTAAATATATATTCTAATATCCAATTCTGTTTTACTCCTTCTCTTAAGATAAGCAGATAGTTGAAATAATCACCACAAAGGCATTGCATGCTTTTCGAGGATATTCTAACAGCCAGTCATTTAGGTATCAATCTCTTACAATTTTCCTAAGAGGTAAGTTCACTTTGAACTCAGACTAATATAAAACATGGACCTGTATTGTTTGTGCTTAAATATTATAAATGGTGCATTTACAACTTAGTCTTCACAAGTCTTCATATCCTTGAGTATTTTTTTAAAGTCATTTAGCTAAAGTGTCACTTATTAATTCAGGCATACAACATTCTCTTAAAACAATTTTAACACCTGCTCTGTCCCAAGCATAATGCTAAGTAACCGGATCAGATTCCTAATAATGAGCCCCCATTGTCTATGTTATGTATGTCTTACAGAAATATTGGGGTTATTGTTTTAGAATGTAAGCTGGTTAAGGACTTTGTTTTTTTACTGTACGTACTAGAAATTCAGTAAATATTTGTCACATAAACGAATGAGCAATCATGAATGATTAACTATTGAGAACTACCTGGGTAAGTACCAATGAGTAGATGGAGTCTGCTGTGAAAGAGGAAGTCGTTATCAATATCAGTCACTTAGGGAAGAGGTGAGTTCTCATTGAGAATTCAGAGCTGTGAAAATGGAGATAAAGTTAAGGGCTTTTCTAACATCAGAACCTACCCTAGAAAGTAGCTGTAATTAAATGAGTTACTATATATAAAAGTATTGGGAATATAGTAATTGCTATATTAAAATTGCTTGTTACCATCTGGGCTTATATGAGAGTAAGGGACAGGGGGAGTTTAGAGGCAGGCTGAACTAGTTATAAATATTTGTTTTGCCACTTGCAGTTACTTAGCCCTGTGCAAATCACTTAGCCTCTTGGCTTCTTCATGTATAATTGTGGATAAGAGTATCTGCTTTACGCTTTAAAACTGCATTGTAGAGGGGTGTGTGTGTGTGTGTGTGTGTGTGTGTGTGTTTGCCAGACAAATACTGTTGACAGAGAATGGTACCTTTTTGATTTATTTTCTTCCTAAATACTATTGCTTAGTAAGTCATTTTTATTAAGTCACTGTCACTTAATGAAAATGTGTTTTATTATATATGGAAGGGTTTTTTTGTTTTAACTCTAGTAAAAAAATCAATATTATGGTAGGATATCTACATGATATGTCACAAGTTTCTTTAAATTAATTCCTATTTCATGTAAGTATCAAAATTCATCGGCAGTAAAAGCTACTCAACTTATATTGACAGTGCTGTTATATATGGACATTATACTAATCAAAGACAAGTATTTCATTACTAACTCAACTACTGAATTGTTACTGGCTTTGTATCTTTGAATGATGTAATCATGTACAAGTTTCATTTAATAAATACATGTTTTCTCCTGTGTTTAATCATTTTAGATGAGTTAGTGAACAAAATTAAAATAGGAACCGAGTATAAAATTATTGGAATCCCAACCTGTGTAAAAACCTCACAAACTTCTGTCTGTATAGAAGCAAATAGCATCATTTTTTGCAATCCAAACGGTAAGGAAAATGTTAGTGTTGCAGGCAAATATTTAAATATTTGTTCAGTAAATAAATAGTGTTTGCATAAATTCTAGGTGCTCTGTAAGTGTAAGGAATATGCTTGTGGACAGGACAAAGGTCCTTCTCTGCCAGACAGTCAGCAAACTTCTATGCCAGCCAATAAAACAAGTATAGATAAGTGGTGCCCATGAAAGAAATTAAGCAAGATGATGTTGTAGGAGCTTGCCAACTTTGAGCTAAACTTTACAAAAACATGTATTTATTTCTTTGGTTTAGAAGGCAGAGAAACAGAGAGATCTTCTATGTGCTTGTTCACTGTCCAAATGCTCACAACCTCCAGGACAGGGCCAGGGCAGGGCCAGGCCACAGCCAGGAGCTGGGAACTCAGGTCCAGGTCTACTAGACCAGTGGCCGGGTAGCAAGCACTTGAGTCATCATCTGCTGCCTCCCTTTCCGCTGATGGCAGAAAGTTGGAATTCAGTGCAGAGCTAGAACTTGAACCTAAGGATTCTGATGTGGGATGCAGGCATGTCAAGGCCCCTCTGAACCACTTCATCAAACACTCATGCCAAACTTTGGTTTTAGCTGTTTTACAATTAATAATGAGCAAAATGGCTCAGGATGCCAAGCACTAGAGATTAGTCAAAGGTTTTTTTCCTAAACAAGCCATTATTTTCTAGCTAAGATAATTCTAAATAACATTTGTGATCTGAAAAAGGAAGCTCCATAAACTAAAAATCTCTTCCTCATCTCAGTTCTGATCCAATCAAGAAGAATTATGGAGCTTTGTGGCATACCATGTTAAGCTTTCGGCAATCACTCCTGCAACCCATATGAGCACCAGTTTGTATCCCAGCTGCTCTGCTTTCAATCCATCTCACTGTTAATGTTCCTGGGAGACCACTGGAGATGGCCGACTTCTTAGGTTCCTGCCATCTGTATGGGAAACCCAGATGAAGCTCCTTCCATCAGCCTGGCCCAGTTCTGTCCATTTCAGCCATTTGGAGAGTGAATCAGCAAGTGGAAGATCTCACTTTTCCTCTCACCTTTTCTCTCTCTGCCTTCCAAGCAAACGAACAAAGAAATATTTTTTAAAAGAAATATGACAGGGCCTGGCGCCATAGCCTAGTGGCTAAAGTCCTCACTTTGCATGCACTGGGATCCTATATGGGCACCTGTTTGTGTCCCAGCTGCCCACTTCCCATCCAGCTCCCTGCTTGTGGCTTAGGAAAGCAGTCAAGGATGGTCCAAAGGCTTGGGATCCTTGCACCTGTGTGGGAGACACAGCAGACACTCCTGGCTCCTGGCTTTTGATGGATGCAGCTCTGGCCATTGTGATCACTTGGGGAGTGAATCATTAGACAGAAGAGCTTCCTCTTTGTATATATGACTTCCCAATAAGAATAAAATAAATCTTTTTTTTTAAAAAAAGAAATATGACAATAAATTCAGACATCTAGGAACCAAAATACCACTTTTCAAAAGCAGAGCAGCAGAGAAACACACACATAATCTTCCATCAGCTTGTTCAGTCTCCGAATGTCTACAAAAGCTGGGGCTTGGTCAAGCAGAAACCAGAAGCCAAGTACTCTATCTGGGTCTTCTAGTTGAGTATCAAGGTGCAGGCACTTGGGCCATCATCCACTGCCTTCCCAGGCAAGTTAATAGGAATCTGGCTCAAAGCGAAGCATCCTACTATGATATGCCAGCATCACAAGCAGTGGCTTAGCCCATTGTGCCATTGTGCCACAATGCCAGCTTCGAAATAATCATACTTACTTTAACAATGCCAACATAATGTAGCACTAAGTAAACAAAGTGGATTGCACACCTACTCTTTTACCTTAGCTCACAGATAACGGTTAGGAAAGGCAACTTAAATGATGAATAGGATTGAATATCTTAGAACTGATAGGTGAAATCTGCAATAATAAAGGATTGAAATGCAAATACTTTCTAGTTATTTCTGCTTATGAACAGAAAAGCTTCATATAAAACCACAACTAGTGAAAGAAAATACTGAAACCATACACAATTTAGTGATCTTTCAGATATTTTTAAATGATTTATTTATTTTTGTTTGAATGGCAAATTTTACAGAAAGAGAAGGAAAGACAGAGAGGTCTTCCATTCATTAATTCATTCCCCAAATATACAAGCCCAGCTGTTCCTCCCAGACTGACTACCTAATGGACAAAATCACATCCCTTTCAGTGAGGGGGTGGAGAAGATTTAGGGTATCAGAGTATAATAAAGTACAGTGTTTTTTTAAGATTTATTTTATTTTTATTTGAAATGCATATTTACAGAGAGATAGAGAGAGTAGTATATTCCATCAGCTGGTTCACTCCCCAAATAGCTGCAAAAGCCAGAGCTGAGCCAATCTGGATGCCCAGGAACCAGGAGCTTCGCCATGGTCTCCCACAGGGGTGCAGGGTCCCAAGGACTTAGGCCATCCTCTGTTGCTTTCCCAGTCCATAAGCAGGGAGCTGGATGAGAAGTATAACAGCTAGGATGGGGGTACTTGAAGGTGGGGATTAGCCTAATGGGCCACAGTGCCGGTTCCAAGGACAGTGTTTCTGAACTAGTGCAATACTAGTGCACTGAGCTTATTAACCCCCATCGAAGGTAACAAACAGAAGTGCAGGAGCAAACAAAGCAATACAGCAATATACAAGCTCTGTGAACTGGCTTTGCTCATATGAGATTTTTTTTAAAGATTTGTTTATTTTTATTGGAAAGTAGGATATACAAAGAGAAGGAGAGACAGAGGAAGACCTTCCATCCAATGGTTCACTCCCCAGGAGGCCGCAACAGCCGGAGCTGAACAATCCGAAGCTAGGAGCCTCTTCCAGGGTCTTCCACGCGGGTGCAGGGTCCCAAGGCTCTGGGCCATCCTCGGCTGCTTTCCCAGGCCACAGGCAGGGAGCTGGATGAGAAGTGGGGCAGCCGAGACATGAACTGGTGCCCATATAGAGTCCTGGCACATTCAAGGCAAGCTGCTAGCTATTGCACAGGACCTACTCATACAGGATTTAAAAAGAAGAGAATGAGGGGACTGGCCCTTTGGTACAGTGGGTGGGATGGCCGCCTACAGGGCTGGTATCTCTTATGGGGACCAGTTTGAGACCTGGTTGCTCCACCTCCCACCCAGTTGTCTGCTAATGCACCGGGGAGAGAATAGTGGAAGAGGCCCCAAGGGCATGGGCCTCTACCACCCATGTGGGAGACCCAGATTAAACACCTTTCTCCTGGCTTCCCTCTAGCTCAGATTTGGCTGTTACAACCATTTGGACAGTGAACCGACAGATGGAAGATCTCTGTCTCTCCTCTCTCTCTGTAACTCTGCCTTTCAAATAAATCTTAAAAAACAAAAACAAATAAATAAATAAAAACCTGTGAGAATGAAAGAGATATACCTGCAATTTTTAGCAAGCTGTGTGGACATTCTGATTGAATGACTTGCTTCTTTTTATTATAATCGCAAAGATAGAAGTGACAACATAGTCTGCAATCATAATTTAGTATAATTTTAAGGATTTGAGTATGGTATCATTAGGTGAGCTATAAATTAATCATGTTAAGATTTATTTATTTAAAATCTAGAGACAGAGAACTTTTCATCTACTTGTTCACTTCACAAATGCCCATAAGAACTGGCGATAGGGCCCAGTGCGGTAGCCTACTACTCACCTTGCATGCACTAGGATCCCATATGGGCACCGGCTCTAACCCTGGTGACCCCGCTTCCCATCCAGCTCCCTGCTTGTAGCCTGGGAAAGCAGTCAAGGATGGCCCAAAACCTTGGAACCCTACACCCACATGGGAGACATGGAAGACGCTCCTGGCTCCTAGTTCCTGGCTTCGGATTGGCTCAGCTCTGGCCGTTGTAGCCACCTGGGGAGTGAATCATTGTATGGAAAATCTTCCTCTCTGTCTCTCCTCTTCTCTGTATATCTGACTTTCCAATAAAAATAAATAAATCTCAAAAGAAACCACAAAAACTGGCGATAGAACAGGCCAAAACCAGGAACCTGGAACCATTCCGGGTCTCCCACATGATAAGAACCCAAACTACTTGTGCTGCCTACAGGGGGTACTTCATAGCAGAAGGTTGGGTTGGAAGCAGAACCAGGACTTGAACCCAGGGACGCTAATTTGGGATGAAGGCTCTCAAAGCAGCAACTTAACCACTGCCCCCAAACAGTTTCTACAAAAACATTTTTTTTATTAAAAAACAGAAACAAATCCCCTGGGCTCAATGTTGGGCCAGCACCCTGATCAAAGTGCCTTTTGGAGTCCCAGCTTCTGATCCAGCTTCCTGCTTATGCACAAGGGAAAGCCTCAGAAGGTGTCTCAAGTCCCTACATCCATGTCACTCTTGTGGGACACCCGAATGGAGTTCCGGGCTCCTGGATTCAGCCTGGTCCGGCCATGACTGTTGCCTCCATTGGGAGAGTGACCTGGGGATGGAAGATCTCTGTCTCTCTCTTCCTCTGTCTGTGTCACTCTGCCTCTTCAAATAAGTTAATCAATTAATATTAAAGTAAAAATTTAACTTACCCTTTTTCTGTTTGTTTTAAAAACCCTTTCTAATACAAGTGTTATTTAATTTCAGTTCCCTTGGGCATTAGTGACAACTTCAAGTGTCTCCTCTCCTTGACTTCTAACTCTTGCTGGAAGTTTACAGCAATACTAGCAAATATCTTTGCATCACAAATTGTTCCTCCTGGGACTTACAATTTACTCAAGTTCTGTTTGTTGATGAGCCTAGTACAGACAAGTGACCATGACAAAGAACAGGAAGATTGCCTGGATATTTTAATTGTAACAAGTGATACAGTACTTGTAGACAGGTAAGTCAGTTTTACTTTCCTAAAAGATTCTGATTTAATTTTATGCTAAATGAAATTTAAACATTTGCTCATGAAATAATTTTAGCCTTTTCAAAATCTAATAAATACATTAAAGGCACCTCTAGTACTTTAAAATCTTTACAGCAATTCCATTAGTTTAATGTTAAGGGTTATTGTACATGTGGCTATTATGCATACACAGGAGGCCATTAACACTGTCTAAACAGTGAGAATTATAGACTCTAGCTTGTGGCACCATAGACTAATTTTCAGTCTTTCAGGAGGAAGAGGTCAAGTCATGGGGCAGATACATTAACACTTTGTCTCCCATGAAACATTTTAAAGGAAGGGGTTGAAGAGAATACTACGGCAAAATAGTCAATCCTATTTGGCAAAATGAGGTAGTTCAATAGGTTGTGCACTCCAAATAGTTGTTCTTTATGATGATGAAAACAAGAAAAAATTATTCTTACAGTGCAGACCTGGAGCAGCTGCCGACTTGCACTGAGATTGTACCTGAGAACTCAGTGCAGGAATGTGAAGGCATGAAGATTGTTTATAAGTTTTCTTTCTCAGATAAGTATTGTGGTGCAGCAAGTTAGACTGCTAATGCTGGCATCCTGTATGGGAGTGCTGGTTCAAGTCCCGAAGGCTTAGCTTCTGATCCAACTCCCTGCCAATGTGCCTGTGAAAGCAGTGGAAGATGTCTAGTGCTTGGGCCCCTGCCTGCCATGTGGGAAGCTAAGATGGAATTCCAGGCTCCTTTCTTCGCCCTGGCCCAGCTGTATCTGTGGCAACCATAAGGGGAATGAACTAACAAGTAGAAGATTTCTCTCTTTAAACGCATATTTTAAAAAAATCCTTCTAAAGATTTTGATATGAGATGCTGGCATTACCAGGAACAACTTAACGTGCTGTATCACAATGCTGACCCCATGTTTTCTTAATTTAGTTTTCATTAATTTACTGCGGGTGTAACAAAATACAATTGTTTTTTGTATTTTGTATTCTGTGACATTGACCCATAGTTAAAAAAAATTCCTCAGCTAATTCAAATATATGGCCAAGTCTACTACGGACCATTGTTCTGTATCATTAGATTCTCAGCCAGACAACATATCAGAACCTCTGGCAGAAGTTTTAACTGTGTTTGTGATTATTTCCCTAGAGATTCCACCAAATGGTCGATAGTGGGGATTGGTCTTGGAATGTGTTAAAAAATCCCCAGATGATTTTAATGCAGGCTGGGCTTGAGAACCATTGCTGTGTAGGCTTGCAAAAATTTTCTTTTTACATATATTATAGTCTCATTTTTCTTCAAACCAACAAATTCCTCAGAATGATACATACACTACATGCATTTTGTAGCATCTAACTACAGCTCAGAGATAATGTACCTCATCCCTCTTTGCATTATGTGTCTGTCTGCTAACTATAGTTGATTGCACTAACAAGCTACGATTTCTGTGCCAAGGATTGAAAGCTAAGCTAAAATTTATACTCCTTTCTTAGAATTCAAATTTGAGAAATGAAGATACAGTTAGCAGTTAGAAACGAGAAGGATGCATCGAAAGTTGCCATGATGCAAAGGCAGCAGGCATGATCAGGATGGGACTTCAGCAAACACAATGCCAAAATTCTGAAAAAGCAAAAGAAAGCAATCATGGAAAGAGAAAGACCCAGTTCAAATGTTATCTTTCTGAAATTTTCTCCTACTCCCAGGAAAATTAATATTCTGTCATGGATGTTTTGAAGACATTGTGTGGTACTTAACACATTGTGGTTGAGTTTTTCTGTCTCCTTTTCTAGTCTGTGAGGTTTCTAAGTTCAAGGCTGTTTCACTTAGGAGAGGTCTTCAGAAAGTTCATGGAAAGCACATGATAAAGCCATGCATGGATTTCAGGGTTTTTTTTTTTTTTTAACCAAAAGAGTTATCTTTTAATTCCACTTTCACAAACTTTTTGAAGTCACTAAGTATGTTTTTGTCCTTAACACGTAGCTGGCATATTACAAGTGCTCAATAAACATTGATTCAAATTCAGTGTAATTCGGGGTGGGCATTTGGTATAACAATAAGGATGCCAATTAGGGCACCTCCATCCCACATCAGAGTACATGCGTTCCATGGTTACTTCTAGCTCCTGATTCCAGCTTCCTACCACAAATCCTGGAGGCAGCAATAACCAGTTAAGCAACTGGGTTCACCACATGTGTAGGAAACCAGAACTAAGGTCTCACAGGTTCAACCAGGCCTCGGCCTTCTCTTGAGTGCATTATGGGAGTAAACCCTTGAATGGTAGCTCTCTTTGTCTATTAAATAAATTTATAAATAATGAATAAATGGAATCATTGCTTCTTATAAAGTTTTATTTATTATGTAGTTACTAACATATTATCACTCCTGAAAAAAATCATAATAACCATAAACAACATTATTTGTCTCTAGACTTTTGAATTTTAGCATAAACCTTGTTCCCCGTGGTATACGCCATTTGGATTCTGCTGAAATTTTTCCTACTGTGTCCAGGAATAAGTATGGAACCGGAGCAGTTAGCATCCAAGCTGGCAGTGCTTTGCTCGCTAAAGGAGGTATTTGCTTTATAGGAGACTTGGCTTCCCACAAAAAGGATAAACTTGAACAGCTTCAATCAGGTAAACAACATTGCTTTTCAACTTAATTTTCACTTGTTTAAACTATGGTCTCGTCTATGCCAAGGAGTCCACATTTAATTAAAAATACATTTGGCTGCTATTTATTATTTCAGTTTTATTAATAAAAACAAGAACTTTAAAGTACAAATGAACTATTTCAGTCTTGTTCTCAATTGTGCTATCATACATGTTTTTACACGTTACTTTTCTTTAGCCTGTTGATCTGGTAGATTATATTGATTTTTTTAAGTCTTTGAGTAGCCTTTAATACCTGGGCTAAATCCTGTACAGCTCATTTTTATATAGTTAGGTTTGGTTTGTTATTATTTTGTTGGGGATTTTTGCTTCTATGTTTATGTAAGATACTGATTTATAGTTGCTTTTTTTTTTCTTGTAATGTGTTTGTGTGCAATTTGCATATTATTGAAATACTGGCTGGCCAGATTTGTAGCTAACAAGAATATGGACAGCTATGGGCTAGGAAACAAGCAATCAATCTTTAAGAAACAAAAAAAGGATTATTTATTTGAAAGGCATAGTTACAGAGAGAGTGAAAGATGGAGAATCTTCCATCTGGTAGTTAATTCCTTTAGAGGCTGCAACAGCTAGAGTTGGACCAGGCTAAAACCAGGAGCCAGAAACTTCTTCCAGGTCTTCTACCTGAGTGCAGGAGCTCCCTGGTATTGTTTTCCCAGGCACAATACCAGGGAGCAGTATCAAGTGGAGCAGCCAGAACATGAACTGGCTCCTATATGGGATGCTAATGTTGCAAGCAGTGGTGTAACCACAATGCTGGTCCCATGTGGGGCTCCCTTCCCAAAGATTCGATCCTCTAGAACAACTGCCCGCCATCCAGTTTCCCAGTGTGCACACCAGAGACAAACAGACGGGGAAAGAGTTCCTGTCCGAGCAGTTCCGGTTTATTTGGGCAACGCATACTCTTAAATGGAACAGCAAACAGCTTCAGGCCAGAAACTCCAGGAATTCCAGGAGAGGAAGAGAACTAGGAGCCAATTGTCATCAGCACGACTGGGGAAACCACCTCCCATAGGCCAGGAGCTGCCATCTTGTGACCTGGGGACCTATTTGCCCTTGAACCCCACAGTCCCGAGGCAGTGCCTCCTTGATGTACTAGTACAGATGTACAAGAATGCTCGTAGCACATAGTATATTGTTTCACTCTATCTTTGAGATGCGGAGAGACAGATAGCATACCCACCTGCCTGGTTACTCTCCAGATGCCCATCACTGCAATGGCTGGAGTCAGGCCAGGCTGAAGCTAGCATCCAGGAACTCAGTTCTGATCTCCCATGTGAATGGCAGGGACCCAAGTAATTGAGCCAACATCTGCTTTTTCCCAGGCTGTATTAACAGAAAGCTGGAATGGGAAGCAGAGCCAGACCCTGATATTGAAAACAGACATCCCAATCTGTCTTAACCACTAGGTCAAACACCTACTCCATAATTTTGTCCTTGAATTTTTCTAATTTAAGAAAAGTGCAGTAAAAAATGGAGACTAAAATAAATCAGAAGAGGCATGTGCAGGCATGTTTCTACATAGCCTGCTGCCGTATTTGTTTCTTCTTTTTTAAAGATTTATTTATTTTTATTGGAAAGTCAGATTTACAGAGAGAAGGAGAGATGGAGAAAAAGATCTTCCATCCACTAGTTCACTCCCCAAATGGCTGCAATGGCCAGAGCTGGACTGGTCTGAAGCCAGGAACCAGGAGCTTGTTACATCCTTTATTACTTAGGTCGTATCCCTTTATTAGTCAACCACTTACATTGAAAATGATGATACAAAAGCACAGGGAAAGATAGGGCAGCTCACAGGCAAGGTCTTTCTTCTTAATCCATAAACTGCAGGTAGAACCTGTTGGTGAAATATGTGTGCATCAACCCATGAATAGATTTTGTAAAGTGGGCCCTGTACAGTAGCCTGGTTGCGAAAGTCCTCACATTGTACGTACTGGGACCCCGTATGGGCACCAGTTCATGTCCCAACAGCCCTGCTTCCCATCCAGTTCCCTGCTTATGGCCTAGGAAAGCAATCAAGGATGGACCAAAGCCTTGGGACACTGCAACCTCGTGGGAGATATGGAAGAAACTCCTGGCTCCTGGCTTCGGATTGGCTCAGCTCTGGCTGTTTCAGTCACTTGTGGAGTGAATCATCAGACAGAAGATCGTCTTCTCTGTCTCTCCTCTCTGTATATCTGACTTCCCAATAAAAAAAATAAATTAATTTAAAAATTAAAATTTGGCAAGCAATTCTTCTGGTCTGGAAATAACATATATACTTGTGTCTGTGTGTGTATCTACAGAGTACTAGTGATTCCACAAATAGGGTAGATATTCACATATTCCCTTAAAGACTGCTACCACATAATATAAAGATAAAAGACGGTATGCATGCCAATAATTTAAAATTTTAATTTTTCATTAAAGTGGCAATTATTTTTTAAGACTTATTCTTCAAAAAGCAATATGACACAGAGATTATGATGATTGGTAGTTGACAGTCACCATCTCCTGGTTCCCTTCCCCCATTCACAAATGGCTGAGATAGCCATGGCTGGGCCAGGCTGAAGCTAAGAGGTCGGAGCTTCACCCTTGCCTTCCCTGGCGGTGGTGGGGCCGGGGTGCTTGAGCCGTCTTCTGCATCTTTCCCAAGTGCATTAGCAGGGAGCTGGATACAATGCAGAGAAGCCATAACTTGAACTGATGCTGTTTTGGAATGCCAGCATTGCTAGTAGCAGCTTTACGTGCCATTGCACAACATTGGCCCCTAGAATGGCAATTATTTCCATTAGAACTTTTTATAACAACTGTATTGATATTCATACATCACATAGTTCACCTATTTAAAGTGTGCAGTTTAGTGCTTTCAAGAATATTCAGAGTTGTGCAACCTTAGATTACTAGATAATTTTATAACATTCTTTACCATACCAATGGGAAATCCCGTTAGCAGTCACTTCCCATTCCTGGCCCCTCCGCACACACCCTCACCTACAGTCCCTGGAAGCCACTAGTTGATTTTGTCTGTATGGATTTATCCATTCTGGACATTTCAAATGAATAAATAAAATCTATTTTATATAAATAGAATCATAAATCTCATATAAAGAAATATGTGGTCTTCCATGATTGGGTTCTTTCCCTTAGCATAATGCTTTTAAATTCGTCCATGTTGTAGAATGTACAAGTATTTAATTTTTTTTTCAGGGGGAGATAAAATGCACATAAAGTTTGCCACTTGAACCATTTTTAATTTTACAATCCAGTGGTATTAAAAACCTCACAATATTGTGTAACCATCACACTGTCCGTCTCTAGAACTATCTTATCATACAGAAAAGGAACTTGGTACCAAAGAACAGAAACTCCCTACTTTGCTTCTTCCTCAAGCTCCTGATAACCTGTTCCATTTTTCTATCTCTGTAGTTTTTCTGTTAATTCATTTAACTGATTTTTGTGGCTGGATAATATTCTATTATGATACATACTGCTTAGAATGTTTGCATTTTGGAGCAAACCCCAGCGTTGTAGTGCATGGGGTAAGCTGCCACCTGCAATACCAGTATCTCATATTGGAGTGCTTTCTGGCTATTGTGGCTATTTCAGGAGTGAACCAATGGACAGAGGATGAAATTCTCTTTGTTTCTTCTTCTATCATATTGCCTTTTAAAAATATATAAATAAATAAATATAACTTTCAAAGTGTCCATTTGAACCCTGCAATCAATTTTGGGGGTATATACCTGCAAGTGCAACTGCTGGGCCTTGTGGTAACTCTGTGTTTAACTTGTTGAGAAATCACCAGTTTTCCACAGTGACCACATCGTTATACATTTTCACCAATAATGCAAGAGGAATCTGATTTTTACCATATCACTTCTATTACATTTTGCAAATAAAACTGCATTTTATACATAGTATTTGTAAAAAAAAAAAAAAAAGCTTTGTGTATTATTCCTTTGACAGAGGAATTTTTCTTGCTTTCTAAACAAAAAGTCTATATTTTCCTTGTACACAAGGCCCCATAAATTAGATAATGGTAGCTGGCTACTAGAATGGCAAAAATTAAAGACTGACAACAAAGGAAGTGTTGATGAACATTTAGGACTTATATATTGTTTATGGAAGTATAAAATAGTACAGCCATTTTGCAGACTTCTCTGGAAGTTTCTTTATTATAATGTTAAATATACATTTATCTTTAAAAAAATTGCCTTGTTTAAGGGAGGAAGCAAGGGAGGAGAGAAAAAGAGGATCTCAGCAAGAGATCTGAGCCAGGTTGAAGCCAGGAGCCTGTAACTCCATTGTGGTCTCCTACATGGGGACAGGGGCTCAAGTACTTGAGCCATCATCTTCTGCCTTTCCAGGTGCATAAGAATGTTGTATCAGAAGCAGAGTAACTGGGACTTGAAATAGCGTTCCACGTGGCAGGCCAGCATTGTAAGCAGTGACTCCACCTGTTGTCACAACATGGGCCCCCAATGAAATATATATATTAATCCTATGACCCATGAGAAAGGGGTAGAATAAAGAATAGGATGTTTCCAGATTTTCATTTGAGTTTTAAGGATGGATTCTGATGCTACCAATTGTGAATAATGTATACAGGGACATGGATTGGAAAAGAGTTGAATCACGAATTGGTTTTGAACATGTTGAATTTGAGATACATTTCAACCTGCCCAGTTCATCTTCTTCTCTTTTCATTTCCCCACATATGGCCAACTTTCTATCAGTTTCTTCTGCATAAAAGAACATTACTTAATTTCAGTCTCCCTTGTAAGCACGCACTACATGACCAATGTCCCAGGCCTCTGCCTGTTCCACTCAGATGCCTGAAAACAAGCCCAGCTGTGTGCTTCGGGCTGCTGGTTTTCATCAAGTCATGGGACATATGTGTAAATATTTATGTAATTTTCTTGCCTTGCTCTTTTTTGGCATCTTAAAATAATCAAATTTAGTTGTGTCTCTACTATCTAAAATTTAGACAGTAAAATTATACACAGTAATATTTATAATTACTGCACAGATATAAAGAACAAAATTAACTGAAAAAAAATATATATGAATACTGTCTTCTCTCTTAGTTCTGGAGAGCAGAAGCATTAAAGTGTACATCCCGGGAAAGAAGTTTGGAGATGAAAATGATCAACAAATGGCCTTTCCAGTTCTGTGCAGTTTTTGGTCTTTTGTTAATACGGATTCATCTTCAAGGAGAAATACACAGAAAACCAACACTTTAATTGGTCAAATGGTAAGTAATATATATATATTCATTTATTGTGAAAGTGTTGACCAAGGAATTTGTCACAGTTCTTAATATATCTTCTTTATGTTTTTATTATCACTTCATCTTCATACTTTATCAGGTACCACAAATAAACTATGACCCAATTGTTTAAAAATGTTAATATTTTCAGTGATCAAATTAGTTTCTCACTCAGTAGAAATGACTTTAAAAGGTAGTAATAGAATTTTCAATGAATAAAGTACAAAAATACACAATAAAGAGGCTTTTAAAAAATCAGTCACCACAAAGTTCCCAGATTGCTCAGAAATTGTCTTAAATAATGATTACCAATGATCATTTACATGTGATTAATCTGTAATTGTAAATGAATTTATGCAGTTAATAATTAATGTATAATTAATTATTTCTGAGTTAATAAAATGTAAAAATTTACAATGTGCCTACTACTCTTTGTTTGATGTAGGATTGCAGTTTGATTCCAACTAACCTGATGGAGGCGTTTGGATTATTAATTAACTGCAATGAATCATCTTCTTGCCATCCACTTCTCCCGATTGTGCAACATACTTTAAAGAAAGCCATTGATCCTGAAGGGTTGCTTTATGTAGCTTCTAAACAGTTCTCAACTGAAGACTTTGAAAAGGTAAGAGGTAGATAAAATGATTGCCTGGAATGCCTGTGCTAGTGTTTCTCAATTGGAAAAGAAGTTCTTTTGAATACACACTTTTTTTCTTGAGAATTCTTTTATTCTAGCTAGCTTCTAGCTTTTAATCCTTTTAGGTACAACTAAATAGAAATACTTTGGAATTATAATTAAGTAAACTAAGCAAAGTTGCAGTAAAATATTGATCTTTTTCCTTTGTGCAACTGTTCTGAAAACCATAGCTTATTCTTTAATGAATCTCTCAATGAAAAGAGAACAGAAGTAGAATATCTTTATAGAATATTATGATAGGCTGTGCAGCAACATAGTTATTTACACATTCAAAGAGTCTTCTCCTTGAAGAATGCCTTCAGAGTTGTGACTTTAGGGATTATCTAGCTGCCTTACTAACCCATTGCAGTGTCCTGACCTTTGGAAATCATGTCTGTCTGTGCAGAGAACCCAAGAGTAGATGATGTAGTGCTTTTCAAGGCTGTCAGAGGTACTCAAGTACTTACAACTGAAATCCTATTCACTAACAGGAGTTGACTCACATTAAATCATGTGGGTAGGAGAAGTGAAAAACAGAGGTTCTGCAGGCCCGACTGAGGCACTCCCTGAAGGGGCTGGCGGCTAGAAGCCACTGCTGACAGCACTCCCAGCAGCACAGGCAGTACGTCCTTTCCTAGAGAAGATACCCACATCATCATGTCACTATAGAAAGACGTAGTGAAGACTACTAATGTGAAACATAGGATTAATAGCTGGTTCTGGGGGCCTGGAGAAAGTGTGGGGTGTAGGAGTGAAAAGAAGCCAGGACATATCCAATCCATACTTCTCAAAAATTATACCTAAAATATAAATATTATAGCTAATATCAACATATAGTTCATTTTTTCTTTTAGTTCAGAGTTGAAAAAGTAGAAAATAACTAAAATATTAAAACATCTTGAAATGATGTCATAGAATAAAGTTTTTCAGAACTGGGCAGCACTAATTGACAAAGAAAAAGCACGAAACTCAGAAAATTGATAATCATTGTGTTGAAGAATTATTCTGCACCAAAATCTCACTGAATCCGCGGCCCCCTTCATAGTAACAAGTCTTTGACTAGGAGTAGTAACTATCCTCAATGGATACCTCTTCCATGCCTCAGATGTAACTAGGAGGTGAGTAGAACAGCCCCGCTGCTCTGTGCGATGCTGACAGATGCAGGAAGGGGGTCCCTTAGATTGTTTCATTCATTGAACAAAGGGGAAATAGGGAGGGAAGGCCATGATAGAAAGTTATAAAGAAATGAAGGCTTAAAGGCATTCACCAGGAAATGAGCTTCTGAAGGAGGTGGGCCTGCAAGAACATCTGTGTACCAAGTGGAAGATTATACATTTTTTTTTTAAAGATTTATTTTATTTTCATTACAAAGTCAGATATACTGAGAGGAGGAGAGACAGAGAGGAAGTGGAGCTGCTGGGATTAGAACCAGCAGCCATATGGGATCAAGGGGAGGACCTTAGCCACTAGGCCACGACACCAAGCCCCAAGATTATACATTTTTTTAAAAAATTAATTTTTCTTACAACTATGAGACCATGATTTAAAATGTTCCATGCCTTTGGGATGACCCCCAGATATTCACTTAATTTTAATGTAAGTATAATACACAGACTCTTAAAAATAAAATTTCAATATACACTGGATTTTTGTTACATAGACTCTATAATAAATCTTGAATCTCTTAAATTTTTCACACTTTTAATTTAGCTACTGGCTTTTGCAAAGAATATGAAAGTAGAATTCAGCTCGGAGGCGGAAAGAATGATTCATGGCTATTATCTAGCAAGTCGCAGAATCAGAACAGATTCTATACACGGATCAGAACTGTCAGCATCTGCATTAAGATATCTGTAGGTATTCATTTCAAAAGTGTAAACCCTGTATTGATTCTTAAGTTTCATTTATAACAATTTTAATTGCTGTTTTCTTTGATTGCTGGTTGGTTGGTTTATAATTTACCATGTTCCAAAGGAATTTAAGGTGGCTTAACAATTCTGATTGCTATATTGTTACTTCATGTACACTTCCAATAATTTCCACTAAATTTTTGTTGGATTCCCATACAAGTTGCATCTGAAAAAAGTGCACTGATCTCAAATGCAAAGAATTGATTTTAAAACTGTAGTTGTTTATGTTCTAGATATTTTATAATTGAATCTAGAAAACATTCTTAAGCATACTGTTCCTTTAGCTCCAAATCTCAAATGGGAGCCAGTTCGTGTCTAAGCTGCTCCACTTCCAATCCAGCTCCCTGTTCTTGGCCTGTGGAGTCAGTGGAGGAAAGCTCAACTGCTTGGGCCCCTGCATCCACATAGGAGACTAGGAAGAAGCTCCTGGTTCCTGGCAGCCCTGGCCATTGTGGCCTTTAGGGAGTGAATGAGTAGATGGAAGACCTCTTCATGTAACTCTGCCTTTCAAATAAAAAATAAAACATATTTTAAAAAATAACTAATTATTATAATAAAAGTATGGACATTATAAAAACTCTAAAATGATGATTATAACATCCTGCTAAACCCTAGTCATTCCTCCCTACTTCAACTTTCAGAGATATTCACTCTTAACAATTACTAAATTTTGGGCCTGGCGGCGTGGCCTAGTGGCTAAAGTCCTTGCCTTGAATGTGCCAGGATCCCATATGGGCACCAGTTCTAATCCCGGCAGCTCCACTTCCCATCCAGCTCCCTGCTTGTGGCCTGGGAAAGCAGTTGAGGACGGCCCAAGGTCTTGGGTCCCTGCACCCGTGTGGGAGACCTGAAGGAAGTTCCTGGATCCTCGCTCTGGATTGGTGCAGCACCAGTCACAGCAGTCACTTGGGGAGTGAATCATTGGATGGAAGATCTTCTTCTGTCTCTCCTCCTTTCCGTATATCTGACTTTGCAATAAAAATAAATCTTTTCAAAAAATTACAATTTTTAATATATTCTTCCATAATTATTCATTCAAATATTAGCATATACACATATGTAATTCAAATATCTAAAACATTAATGTGAGATATGTCTATGACATTTTAATTTTTTTAATATGTTCTTAGTTGAAAGGTGTAGAGACACAGAAATGTTGAGCAACTAAGAGACCCACTGATTCATTCCACAATGCCTTCAATAACTGGGGCTGCACCAAAGTCAGGAGGCAGGATCTCAATTTGGATTTCCTAAATGTGTGGCAGGAATCCACTACTTGAGTTATCATGTGCTGCCTTCCTGAGTTAGCAGGAAGGTCGAGTCACAAGCAGAGCTAGGACAGAATGTTGGTGTCCCAAGTGGCATCTTTGTATTGTTTTAAAGATTTGTTTATTTATTTGAAAGGCACAGTTGAAGGAAGAGAGAGAGAAAAATCTTCCATGTGAACCACCACACAGATATCTAATAGCACTGACTTTGCCTTTCTGGAAGTAAATCTGAACAATAAATTGTTCCTTACTTCCTGAAAGATTATACATATTCTGTCCTGGCCAGCATTTTTAGAAGGAGCTTGGAAGATGTCATTAATAAGGACTTTATAATAAAATTTGTAATTAAGTAACATAGTAGAGAACTTCATAGGCTTAAAATTATGATCTTAATCGAAGAAGAAAGTTCCTAAGATAAAGGTGAAGCTCTGAGCCAGGTCACCAAAATCCCTAGCCCAATTGTGACAGAGAAATGCAGATGCAGCATTATGTGAGCAGATACGTGAGGGTTCAGCAGGCCTGTTCGTAATGCTGAGATTTTCACAGTGTTAACAGAGTATTGAGAGCACCTTAACATTTCACCTCATCTCTCTCTACTCTGACGATCAAGTCACCCTGTAGTACCGTCTGAAAGGGAAGATTAACCAAATGTGGCCACAAGAATAGCCTGGAAAGTGGGGACCAAAAATTATGTCTTGTGACATTAAGAAATTAACACTTAGCTGGGACAGAAAATAGGGAACTGATAAACAGCTATGTTGGGGTATGTGAAGAGCTGTCAACATCTAGGAGGTAGTAGGCTTCTTCTGCAGTCCCAGAAGACAGAACGTGAGATCAGTGGGTGGAAACTACAGTGAGCTAATTTTGGTTTAGATTTATGGAAATTTTGTAAAGTAGATGTAAATTTTTTAAAAAAATCTTTTACTTATTAACCCTATTTAATAATTGAGTTGCAGTAAAATCTCAAATATTAAATGATTTATTCAAAGTTGCACAGCTGGTAAATTCTAGATACCTCACCTAGGTTTCCTGATTCTCATGTCTACCAATCAATTAACTATATCACATCATCTGTTTAATGAAAGCTGAAGGGAGACCTAAGGTAATCAGAGTTCGTTTAAAACTTTAAAAAATAGGTGTAGGCCCAGAGTGCTGGCGTAGTGGTTAAGGGCCTCACCTTGAACGTGCCAGGATCCTATATTGGCACCAGTTCATGTCCCAGCTGCTCCACTTCCCATCCAGCTCCCTGCTTGTGGCCTGGGAAAGCAGTTGAGGATGGCCCAAAGTGTTGTGATCCTGCACTCTCATGGGAGACCCAGGAAGCTCCTGGCGCCTGGCTTCAAATCTGCTCAGCTCTGGCCATTTAAGCCAGTTGAGGAGTGAACCAGCAGATGGAAGATCTTTCTGTCTCTCCTCTCTGTATATCTTACTTTCCAATTAAAAAAAGAAGAAGAAGAAGAAGGAAGGAAGGAGAGCAAGCAAGCAGAGGAAAAAGGCATGCTTAAAATTCTAAAAAAAAGAAAGAGCTTCCTGCTGTGCACATAGATGGTGTTTGTGAAGTTGTTTTCTACAAATTAAATATGGTAATTATTATTTTAAAAGTTTAAAATTAAAAAAACAAAACAGAATGCTCCATGAAGCAGAGAGTACTAGAAGTTGTTCAGAGAAGAGTGGGTAACAAATATTCTGGGGAAATTCAGTTAAAACTCTTCTGAGAGATTAAACTTTGAACTCTAGGATCCTTTCCAACACTGAAATCACAGGATTCTATGAAGACTTCAAAATACTTGAGGAGACGGACAGAACATTGAAGTTGTATCTGTAAGGGATAGCTTCACCGACTGTGTAGTTAGTTGGAACAGAATTTGCAATTGGGGTGTGGAATGAATAAGAGAAGCCACCACAGAGATCCATTGTTTGATATTAATCACAAGTCCTTTCTTGTTCTGAAACGGTCAATTTTAAGTGGGCAGGAAGCATACTTTGAAACCTAACCTTTTTTTCCAAGCAAGAAAATGCTAATCTTTAAGGTGTGGGTAATGATCACTTATGTATTGATTGTTCCTGCCAAATTATATAATTGGCTTTCTGGTTTTATTTTTTTCCAAAGTTTGACTTTTTTTCTTTTTAGATGTATTTATTATTTACTTGAAAAACGTTACAGAGAGAGAGGGAGTGAGAGAGACATGTCTTCCATCCACTGGTTCACATGGCTGCAACAGCCAAACCCAGGAGCTTCTTCAGAGTCTCCCATGTGGGAGCAGGGGCCAAAGGACTTGGGACATTTTCTGCTGCTTTCCCAGGCCATCAGCAGGTAGCTGGATCTGAAGCTGAACAGCTGGGACTTGAACTGGCCCCCATGTGAAATGCCACTATCGCACAGAGCAGCTTTACCTGGTATAGCACAGCTTGCCCCTAGAATATTTATTTGTAATATCAACATATTTTGATTGGCATCAATTTTACTTTTTAGAGTTTCCCTATCTGAAGCCCATGCTCGACTGAACTTAAGGAATAAAGTGCTCAAAGAAGATGTGCTAATTGCAGCCTTATTATTTGAAACATCTCTCACCCTGAAATATGGTAATGTATTCAGTTATTAATGGTCCTAACTGGTTTAATTATTCTTTATCCATGGAATTAAAATATTAGATATAATTAAACATTTTTTTGAGTAGTCAAGAAATAGAGAAGGTATCCTCTAGTTTATTCTTCAAATGCCCACAATGACCCAGTGTAAAGGGAGCCAGAACCTCAAGCAAGGTCTCCCATTTGGGGAGCAGGAATTCAATCACGTCAGGCATTGCTAAGAAACTGGAGTCAGGAGTGAAACTTAATACTGAACCCAGTCACTTCGCTATGCGATATGGGGATCTTAAACCACTAGAACAAACGCCAGCCCCTAAATATTATTTCAAAGAATAATAAATCTCTATTCATAAAGACTTATTTGAATTTAAATATTTACTGTTTCTAGATGATGTCACCATTGGATACTTCCTCATTATGTATCGTTTATTTAAAGTTTGCATTGCTTAAAGAATTCTCAGGAGAGATGAAAGTACTTAATACGAAATGATTTTATCTTCCTTCTTAAACGTGCAGTAATGTAATGACTCAAGTAGTTGGGTCCCTGCCGCTCACGTGAGACCCCTATTCGGTCCTCTGTACCCAGCTTTGGTGTGGCCCAACCCTGGCTTTTGCAGGTATCTGGGAGTCAAACAATAGATGAAAGCTGTCTCTTTCTGTCTCTCAAATTTTTAAAAATACAACCAACCACTCTTAAACCAGAATCTGCAGAGTCCCTTGCGTTGTGAACTCATGACTTGATACACGAGCTTACACGTTCATGCCTTAAATCTTTTTTTTCCCCTAGAGAGATGAATTATAAGCTTTATAAACTATGTCTTAGAGATTGATTACATTCAGAAAAGGTTAATTTTCCTGAAGTAGCTTTATACACCAAGAGGAAAACACTGGTTCCCAATATTTTGCTCTTTACATTCTCCTCTAAAACCATATTTTATCAAATCTAACATGCGTTATTGAATGTATCATAAAGGATAAATGCTGCCAAGCTTATTAATTTGCCATCAATTACTAAGACACAAACCAATTTCAGTAAGACAAAATGTCTTTGAGTTGAAAAACTATGGTTATCACAATATTAAAGACTCTTACAGTAGAATATGATGGAATATTGTTACTTGTTGACTTTCTGTCAGACTTTCTTGAAGCATTCAAAAAGCATTTGAAGGGGGGGGGAGAACCCAAGTATCTATGTAACTGTGTCACATAATACAATGTAATTAATGAAGTTAAATAATAAATAATTAAAAAAAAAAGCATTTGAAGGAGATAAAATAGTGAGTTCTCTTCCACCTTTGGTTTTTAAAATAAATGTTAGGTAAGCTAACTTTCAAGTTTTAAGCAAAACAATGTTAGCAGCTCCTTAAATATTAGAATGAATAAAAAATAAGCTTTTAGATGCAAAAACTCTAAAGATTGGGCTCATGAAGAGTGGCAGGGATTGAGAGGACAAGGAGGAGTTAGGAAAAACTCCCAGCCAAGTAATGAAGCCACTTGCTAAGACTAGGAAGAGTGAAAGGGTTTGGGAGAAAATTCAGATTAACTGAGAAGGCCTCCTGCCATATCAATAGATGAAACACTCTATAGAGTTCTAACCTAGGATTGTAATTTAGGAATCAGCAGCATAGAGAGGTCATGCAAAGCCAAGCACTGAATGGAATCACTGACTTTACAAAGAGCTCCGGGGCAGCGCAGTGGCTTAGCATGATAATCCTTCACCTGTAGCACCAGCATCCCATATGGGCACCAGTTTGAGTTCCAGCTGCTCCACTTCCTGACCCAGCTCCCTGCTTATGGCTTGGAAAAACAGCAGAGGATGGCTCAGGTCCCTGGACCCCTGCACTGACATGAGAGACTAAGAAGTTCCTGGCTTAAATTAATAATTGAAACTTAAAAAATAAAGCAGGAGGAGCTGGGAGAGGAAGGGATGAAGGAGAGAAGATTCATTTCCAAGAAGGTCCCAAATAATTCCAGTCTGCAGAGCCAGGCCTTTGGCACAGCAGTGAAGTTGCTGATCTAGACACCTGCAGCTCACAGCAGAGTGCCAGGTAAGTCCCTGCTATTTTGCTTCTGACTCAATTTCCTAACATGCAGGAAAACATCAGTCCCTACCACTATAGAAGACCCAAATGAGTTCCCAACTCCTAGCTTAAGCCTGATCAAGCCCTGGCTATCATGGGCACTTGTGGAGTGAGCCAATGGATATAAAACATCTGCCTTTCAAATAAAATGAAAATTTTTAAATTAACTCCAGTATTTAGAAATGGAGTAAGTTAAACAGGAGGAACAAAGGGAAGCAGCAACACAGGTGGAAAGCAAAGGTGTGTTAACTGCTTGAGAAAGCTGTTTCCAAGGTTACAGTGTGGTCCTACACTACTCAGTGTCAAGTATTTTGGTTGAAAATAGTTTCATATTTTGTATTATATTTTCATTTACACTAATTTCTCATTTAGGGGCTAGCATGTTTTGTGTTGCTCCAAATGCACTATTTCCATTTGATCTGTATAACGAAGAATATTTAGAGCAAAGAGATCGCTACCTGACTCAGTGCCAGCAACAGCTCCAGCAGTTTATCGTCGCATGTGGACCTGGGACAACCATTTTATCCAGTGATGAATGAGCGATCTGGGGACATGTATTTGATTTTTCCATTCCCAAGAAGCACTGTTTGACATTTAAGTAACACTTCAGCTAACTTTTACGTTAGAATTCCCAAATATATGGGGCCCAGCACAGTGGAACAGCACACTAATGTTCTGCCTGCTAGCACAGGCATCCCAACTGCTTCACTTCCAATTCAGCTGTTTATGGCATAGCAAACCGGTCTTCCGGCCCCTCTGCTCACATGGGAGACCCAGAAGATCCTGGCTTCGGATCAGCTCAGCTCTGGCCATTGCAGCCATTTGGGAAATAAATAAGTGGAAAAATCTTTTGTTTCTCCTTCTCTAATCTCGCCTTTCAAATAAATAAATCTTTTAAAATATATATAGTTCCCTCAAGACAGACTGCTAAATAAATGCTAATAGAAAACCTCCAAAATTCATGAAATGTTAGAAGAACAATTCAGTAACAAAGGTGCCAGAGACGCCCATTAAAGTTTCTAGGGGCACTTAGTTGAATTAACACCTCTGCATCTCAGATCCAAGGTAGCTGGGTTTAATACTAAGCTCTGGCTTCTGATAATACCACTTGGCAGTAGGAATCAGGTTCAAGTGACTGGAGGCCAGCCACCTTGCATGAGATCAGGACCAGTTTCCACCCCTAAGAAAGAACACTGCTGAACAGTGTGGACAACTGTGGAGTAAACAAGCACATGGAAGCACTGTCTGCACCCCCGTACTATCCTCCCAAATTAAGACACTTCAATACACCAGTGGTGAAACCAAAAATGTTCCAATGTGAAAAATAACTTATGTAGTTCACCCTACTTGTCACAAGGTGGCAATAACATTTTCTACAAATTTGAAGCTATTTTTTTTCCTAAACCTGTGAACTTACCAAACTGATAAGTAATTTTTAAGACTTTATAACAAGGGCCCTGCGCAATCGCCTAGCAGCTAAAGTCCTCGCCTTGAACACGCTGGGATCCCATATGGGTGCCGGTTCTAGTCCTGGCAGCTCCACTTCCCATCCAGCTCCCTGCTTGTGACCTGGGAAAGCAGTCAAGGACCACCCAAAGCCTTGGGACCCTGCACCCATGTGGGAGACACAAGAAGCTCCTGATTGGTGCTGCACTGGCCATTGCAGTCGCTTGGGGAGTGAATCATCGGACAAAGATCTTCCTCTCCGTATATCTGACTTTGCAATAAAAAATAAAATAAATCTTAAAAAAAAAAAAATTTATAAGACAGTGACAGAGGAGAGACAAAGACATTCCATCTGCTGGTTCACTCCCCTAATGGCCTCAATATGCAGGGTGGGCCAGGCCAAACCAGCAGCCCAGAACCCTATGCAGGTGTCCCAGCCAGATTGTAGCGGCCCATGTCCTCTCCCCATCTTCATCTGCTGCCTTCACATTCTCCGGGAGCTGGATCCGAAACCAGCTAGGTCTTTAGCCAGCACTGATATGGTACACAGGTTACAGAAGCCAGAAAAGCCCTTGGAAACTTCCCCTATACAATAACCAGGTTAAATGAAAATAATCTACATGGACTCAAGGAGCCAATCAATAATCTATAGATTCCATGTGAATTTGGAAACTGGTGCTTTAACAAGCAGTTTCCAAAGGGCCATCAAAACATATCTACCTCTTAAAAATTATAAATCCTGTTGATTCCTCAATTTTCAATGCTAATGAATCCTATTTACACAAAACCATCACAAACTTGCTAGTTTGTTAGCTGGGATAGTACCATATACTGGTTTTAAAATTGGCAAGCTTTTTAATTCTTACTTTTTAAGTTTATAAAACAAAAATTTTATGGTCTAAGTGTTCCAATGCATGACATCATGGAATTTTTTTTTTAAAGATTTATTTATTTTTATTGCAAAGTCAGATATACAGAAAGGAGGAGAGACAGAAAGGAAGATCTTCTGTCCGATGATTCACTCCCCAAGTGAGCGCAACGGCCGGTGCCAGGATCCAGGAACTTCCTCCAGGTCTCCCACATGGATGCTGGCTCCCAAGGCTCTGGGCCATCCTTGACTGCTTTCCCAGGCCACAAGCAGAGAGCTGGATGGGAAGTGGGCCTGCCAGGATTAGAACTGGCACCCACTTGGAATCTCGGCACATTTAAGGCGAGGACTTTAGCCACTAGGCCACCACGCCGAGCCCCATGGAGCTTTTTAAACCACACAGCTTTTCTCTCCACAGGACCTTGAGAGGTTATTCATTACTGAAAAGCACTGCTCATCAAAAATATTTTTACTAATATTACAATTCTGTATTATCTGTACTGTGACTCAGATTTTTGTTCACAAAAATAGATGTCAAATTAATAATAAAATCTAAAGTTAAAATATCTTGAGTGACTAGAATGCAATCATTCAAGGATTTTATTACCCAGCAATCAGAGGCATTTATTTTCCAATAATTTACTATGAAATTATTTAATTATCATATGAAAGTGTGAATTTTCATCATTCGTTCATCTTTTTTGTCTAATTCTTCACTTTGCTTCCAACCTGCTGTATGCCACACCTTCCAAAAAGAAAAAAAAACACAACAATCAGAAAGCAGTAGTGAAAACTATTCCATACCCAAACCGACAATCTTGTGTCCCGCCCTCCAACATAACATGGGACACATGGACTGAGCTTCTGGTTCGCAACTTGAGCATGTACAGCAACCCCCATGTCAGCAACAGGGGAGTGAAGATGGGTGTTCTCTTGTCTCTGGTGTGTGTGGGGGGGGGAAACGTTCACATTTGTAAGTACCCCTCAAAAACAAATGTTGTAAAAAGGAAATAGAACTTGACACTCAAAGGCAACTTCAAAAGGAACTAGCCAAGGCTGGCACTGTGGTGCAGCAGGTTACGCTACTGTTTGTGAAACTGGTATCTCATATGAGCTCTGGTTCAAGTCTTGGCCACTCCTGATCCAACTTCCTTATCCTGCTACACCACATGGAAGACGTAGACAGAGTTCCAGTCCCTAAAGTTTCAGCCTGACCTAGCTCCCACTGTTCTGGCTATTTGGGGAGTAAACCAGGGAATGGGTGATCTTTCCATGCCACTCCATTTTTTAAATAAATACATCTTAAAAAAAAAAAAAACCCTCTGTGCCTTCAGTAGCTTATCAGACACTTGTGGACTATCCACAGAAGTGGCTGCTTGACAACTCATACTTACTTGAGGCACTGAAGTGTTTTCAAACACAGCAGCCAAAGGAGTGAACGGTCAGTCACCTGCAGCTACACGTGTGCTGAAAAGAAATATTTTACCCATTAAAAACACCTTTCATTACAATGCAGTAATTGACATAGTCAATATAAAGATCACTGGCATCTCAGTTTTGATGTAATTTCATCAAAGAAACCCTCAGCTGGGTAAACGGCAAAAATTCAAGTCATCATTGTGCCAGCAAATACACCGACCTAAGTCGCAATTTTATGTAGCACCCTGGTACTGCCCTTCAGCAGCAACACCAGAAGCACAAAGTCACACACCTTGACATGAACTTGAGGTGCCTCAGCACACTCCGGTGGCTTCTGCAGGTTTAGTCCTAGGCATTTTTGATGGACTTGGGAATCTCTCTGTCAGAACCTTCACGCATCTTCAAAACCCACAAGTTTTGCAGTACCTAAAAGATAAATATTTGTAAGTTCTCATTTGCATTGCCATTTGTTAGGGATATGAAGCCATGGTCCAGTAAGAATCTCATTTCTTAAAAATTTCAATTACTATTTAAGATCCGATATGATTTATACACAATTCTAAGAACATTCTGATATTCACTTCCACTTCCCTCCCTGATAATTTCCTTATCAAGTGTACCTGCGAACCAACTCCCAACTTGCTTCTTTAAAGCACCACTTCAGAATAACTGCACTGAACAATCCTTTTAAAATCCCTGTGGTGATCTGATATGTGCTGGTCAGTTTGATTAGGCACTAATCATGTCTTAGATGAGCTTCTTTCCAAGCCGGTGGAATAGCATTTATCATTTCTCTGTTAAGTGACAGCATTGACATTAAGGTACTATGGGTCCTAATGGGTAAACAACCATTGCTTTTCTATCTCAGAGCATGACAAGGATGATCAATGAGCCAGCCAGGTGAAAGACCAGGTATACAAAGACAAACACACAAACCTGCAATTAAAGCATCACAATGGGAAATCTGTAGAGAAAGACATCATACATTAGCAATACTGCACACAGCACCAGGTCATACACCGACACGCTGACACTGCCAAGGGCATGGCCGTTGTCTCACACAACTGCAAGCCGATAAATCTTTGAATTCACGACAGCTAACAGAAATGATTTATTAAGACATATCACACTGCACCCTGAAAACAATTTATCATTATTTTGATGTTTCATTTGGTATTATTAGCACTACAGAACACAAACTGTGTATTACAAATTACTTGGGGATTTTTTTTCAGCTTAGCTAACTCAAGGTAGCTATATTTACAATTGTATTTTTACACAGTTGCAGAAATTTAAAAATCAAGAGACTAACAGATACAAATTTCAGATGTTGTCTTTGAACGGGAGAACACACACTAAAATCTTACAGTATTAGTACTAAAACACTTTTGTTTGGTTCTTTGGTACCAATTAATGGGACAGGTACTTAGCCTAGCAGTTCACACAGCCTGGGAAACCCGCAGCCTGCATGGGAGTGACTGGGGTCCAGTCCTGCATGTTTCAGGATCTGCTTCCCAGTGGGCACCCACCCTGGCTCAGGCGCCAGGGTCCCAGCCCCGCCACATGGCTGCTGCGATCCTTTGCGCACAAAACCAGTGGATGACTATTTCTGTCAGCTTCTGAAATTAAAACAATTGTTTTCTATTTTAAAAAAAAACCCAAGTCTTAGCAATGGATGTAGGTTGAACACTTCAAAACCAAGACATGATGTTAATATCAAATAGCGAATTTTAAGCTATCACATTCGTCCTGTTTAACCACTGCACTATCCCAGCTATATATTTTAAATTTGGAGAATAAATATGTCACCTTTTACCGACGGGTTACTCATCTCATAATTTCGTTTTGATTGAAGGGTTTTGTTTTGTTTTGCTGTCCCCTGGTTGAGTCTGTGATGTTCAGAAACTTAAGTCTGCGGGTCTCCAGTACTTGACAAGTTGACAGCAAAGCACCGCTAAGAGTCGTCCTGGCACCTAAGAGCTGGTCCCTATTCCTTTTACAGAACCGCCTCGTGGTTAAAGAAAACTAAGCAGCCCACGCAGGGAGGCGAAACCGCCAAAGCCGCACGCCTCACTACGCCAGGGCCACAAAAGGCCGAGCCGCGGTCGGGGCCTCAAGCCAGGCTTCCTATTAACTCTCCAAACTGGCGCCTGCAGCGACACAGAACCCGGTAAGAGGCGAAGACAGTCACCCATCACGGCGGAGAGCGCAGCTGGCCGGCCGGGACACCTCGCGGCCGCCCCCCGGGCCAAGCCCGTCCGAGTGCAAGCGACGCGCTGGCGCGCCCGGGACAGAAAGGCCAGCACGAAGAGCGGCCGGGACTGAGACTGCCAGAGTTCTCACCTCCAACAGCCCGGCCAAGGGCCTGCCAACTCCGCCGCGGAGACCGCATGGCTGCCCGCTGCTACCGGCCGCTGCCCTCTGCGCCCCCGCACGAAAGGAAGCGGGGATGCCCCGAGCCCCGCGTAAACACCCAGGCTCCCCGAGGCCCGCCCCTTCCGGCCCGAGGCCCCGCCCCCTGCGGCTGCCGCGGCCGCGGAGCGCTACGTGTGCGGGCTGTGCAGGGCGGCAAGCCGCGTGGGAGGCTTTCGCAGGTGGTGTGTCGGGCCCGAGTGTGTTTACGGGTGTGCGGGTATGTCAGGCCTGGGTGTGGTGGTGTGTCAGGCCCGAGTGTGTGTACGGGTGTTTGAGTGTGTCAGGCCCGAGTGTGTACAGGTGCTGGGTGTCAGGCCCGAGTGTGTGTGTGCGGGTGTGGTGGTGTGTCAGGCCCGAGTGTGTGTACGGGTGTGTGAGTGTGTCAGGCCCGAGTGTGTACAGGTGTGCTGGGTGTCAGGCCCGAGTGTGTGTGTACGGGTGTGCTGGGTGTCAGGCCCGAGTGTGTGTGTGCGGGTGTGGTGGTGTGTCAGGCCCAAGTGTGTGTGTACGGGTGTGCTGGGTGTCAGGCCCGAGTGTGTGTGTGCGGGTGTGGTGGTGTGTCAGGCCCGAGTGTGTGTGTACGGGTGTGCTGGTGTGTCAGGCCCGTGTGTATGTACGAGTGTGGTGGTGTGTCAGGCCCGTGTGTGCTAGTGAGCTGTTTTACTAACCACACAAACGCTTACTCGACAAGTTCTCGTGACGCACTCAAACCAGCATAAAGGCTTCAAAGAAGGGACTGCTGTTGCTAATGCAACCCGGTTGCTTCTGTTCCCTCCCGTATTTCAGTGTTTTAAAAAGCAGGACAACCTGGTTGAAGAGTAAAGGGTGCTGGAAAGGGCTCCTTCAGAGGAAAATCAGTGTCACCATACCTACTATTACTGCTTTTATTGATGAGAGAACTCAAAAGCCTTGATAAGGTGAAATCGTTGCCTGCCGTATGCTATGGATGTTGGTGTTTGATAGCTCTCTTGTGCCTATGGAGTCCAGGCTGCGAGCACTAAACTGGTTTGCGGTACTGGCTAGAGAAGAGAGATTAGTGGTCCTGTTTCCAGAAACAACACCACAAAAGCTAATCTCTAAGTAACTGAGCTAGCAAGAGGCCATCTCTCCTTTGCAAAGTCAGAAATCAGGACATTGAGGCCAAGTACCAAAATACCAATTTGCTTCAAAGCAGCTTACAATGTGGAAATCTAAATCTAGCAAACAAGTTGAGATTATACATGTTTGCTGAAGGATTCCTCTCTGATTAAGTTTTTGCTCAGTGCAAGGGTTTGGAAACTTTCAGTATGCAGCATACAAGAAATTCCCATCAAGAAGTAGTATGGGTTCCAGCCTTCTACACCCATCCCTACCTTCCCATTGCTTCTACAAGCCTCTTTTAGCACCCAAGACAAGCACCTCCCACAAATGTTTCCCCGCAGCTTTCCCAAAGGCATGGAGGGTAACTTGGACGTTGGACCCACAGGTGACAAGTAGGGACCTAGGCAAGCTGGTGCTGCTTCAGGGCAAGCGGGAAGAACTGGAGATAAGCCTGGCCATTTCCTCTGCCACAGGTGCTACCTGGGGGTGCAACCAGGACACCCCTCAACTGCTGCCAGAGACAGCTGGGCTGGGTGAATAGATACAGAGGAAGCTACCACCTGAAGGACTTCCTGTGTTCTTTCTTCAGAATGGATCCAGTTAAGTTCCAAGACTGAAGCTCAGGTGTGTCTGAAACTGTCATGTTTAAGATGGTCATTTTAGGTCACTGACTTTAATGAGCTATGACAGGATAATGCCATTCATTAAGTAAATGTCTGCTTTCAACTTAATGCAGCGGAGGGTAAAACTGAAGTGGGTTCTTGAAAGGGAGGCGTGTACTCACATTGTTCCACATTACGAGAAATCTGGAGATAAATGGTACTAGGATTGGTTAATTCAGCAATGCAGCGTTGTCAGGATCTGGTGGGATTCTCTGAGATTTCTGGTTGTCTCCTCATAGCTTCAAGAAAGTGTCCTGTTATATTAAAACGGTGGGAGATCATGGTGTTGTGGATTGAGCTTATGTACAAAGCCCCAACAGACCAAACCACCATAGAGTCCCTCTTGTTGAATACCACTGGGAACAAACTGCCCCCCAAAGCCTGCCAAGCATTCAGGTGAGACAGCTCCTGATCCTGTCTGAGAGGTGTCTGAACAGAGCTGTTCATCTTACCCACTCGGTCTTGACTTGAGTGATACACACACTTAGCCATCTGGAGCAGTCTGGTGTAATCCTTTGTTGTATTTGTCCCCATTGCTTATCTGTTCCCAGAAATGTCCTTCTGGAAATGGGGTGAAGTCTTTTCAGCAGTCTCTTTTGAGACAGCAGTCTCGCTGGGAGACGTCTGCCCCATCGCCTGACGGGCTGCCTTCCTAGGCCTCACTGATGCATGTTCGCTGTGCAGTGAAAACTGAAAGTTTCTGTCTTTGGATTTGAGTGGGTTGTTTGGTTTGGTTTGTTTTAAGATATGCTTATTTATTTGAACGGCAGATCAGCAGAGGGAGACTTTTTTCCATGTACTGATTCACTCCCCAAATGCCAGTAGGACCAGCCATGCTGAGGTGAGGAGCCTAGAATTGCATCCACACCTTCCATGTGGGTGACAGGGGCCCAAGTACCTGAGCCATCTTCCACTGCCTCCCAGAATGCATGAGCAGAAAACTGGAGGGAAACTGAAGAGCAGGGTCCTGTTGCACCACAATACCCACCTTAATGCAGGAGTTCTGGTTACAATTTGTGCATGTAAGAACACTTGCCGAGACTCACTGAGAGGGTTGAGCCTGTGTGCCTCAGGCCTACCTCACTCGTCCTCTGGAATGCATTTTGCCTAGCTCAGTGTACCTAACATTGAAATACTCATTTTAAATAAGATAGCCTAAAACCTTGGGACTCTGCACTTGCGTGGGAGACTTGGAAGAAGCTCCTGACTCCTGGTTTCTGGTTTTTAACGGGCGCAGCTCCAGCCATTGTACCTATCTGGGGAGTGAATCAATGGATGGAAGATCTTTGTGTCTCCTTCTTGTCCTGTTGTTCTGCCCTGTCAAATAAAAATAAATAAGTATATTTTTTTAAAATATAGCCACTTGTGGGACAAGCATTTGGTCTAGTTAATCTTGCAGACAGGATGCCCATGCTGCCTATCAGAATACCTGGATTCAAGTCCTGCTCTGCTTACATGGGAGGTATCAGGTGATGGCTCATGTAGTTGACCTCTGTCACCTGTATGAGAGACGTCGATTCAGTTTCTGGCTCCTGAGTTTGGCTCAGCTGTAGTGGGCATTTGAAGAATGGATGAATGGGGAGGCTGTGTCGCTCACTCTCTCTGGCTCTCAAATAGGTTTAAAAGAAACTGGATTGCTTGTGCAGTTGCTAGGAGAATGCAAATTGATATGACCACAGGGAAAGCGGTATGGTGAGTCATCACAAAGTAAAATGAGTCATTTCCATATGACCCAGAAATGCTACTTCTGAGAATACTACAGATGCAATGGAATTGATAGCAGGGCCTTAAATAGTACTTGTATATCAGTGTTCGTAACAGTACTGTTCTTGGTAGATGACCCAATGTCCATAGATGGAAGAAAGAATAAAAAAAAAAGATGTGAGGTATGGGTGTAATACACTATTTGTAAGTCTCAAAAATGAAGGAAATTCTGATAAGTGAAGACATTAAAATAATTCAAATTACAAAGAAAGGGACACATACTATCTGAATGAGGTATCTGGAATAGACAAATTTATAAACAGAAAGTAGGATGCTCGTTGTTCGGAGCTTGAGAGAGGGACAGTGGTCACATTGAACTGTACATTTAAAAGTGGCTAATATGATACATTTTGTTGTGTATTTTACCACAAACTTTTAAAAGGTACTTAAAAAGCAAAACCACACATACCATCATGTGGCTTGCTTCACCCTCTTTCATGCTGTTGGTATACTTCAGTCACCGCAGCCTTCTCCTAGTTTTTAGAAGATGCCAAGCAATACTCATATCCCAGGGCCTCTGGCCTGCAATTCTCTTGTTTTTGTTTGTTTATTCATTTACTTTTTGAGAGATACTCAGAGAATGAGATAGTCAGAGAGAGATCTTCCATCCAGTGGTTCACTCCCCAAATGGCCACAACAACCAGGGCTGGGTCAGGTTGAAGCAATGAAGCAAGGAACTCCAAACTCAGTCTGGTTCTCCCATATGGACGTAGGGACCCATGTGCTGGAGCTCTCACTGCTGCCTTCCAGGACAGGCATTAGCAGGAAGCTGGGCTGGCAGCAGGGTCAGGATTGAACGCAGCACTCTGATGTGGGGTGTGGGTGTCCTGGGTGTGCTCTCACAATGCAAGTCCGTGAGAGTGGAGACCATATCATAGTATTTAGTGTTTGTTGAATGAACAGGTAGATGATTCATAGATATGTATGTGCTGACTTGAAAAAGTCAAGGCATTTTATAGTTTAAAAGCTGGAAGCAGAAGGTATCTGGGGAAAATGCCATTTGGCTGAATAAAAAGCATACACATAAGATGAGATGTTATGGGCCCAGCGGCGTGGCCTAGTGGCTAAAGTCCTCACCTTGAATGCCCCGGGATCCCATATGGGCGCCGGTTCTAATCCCGGCAGCTCCACTTCCCATCCAGCTCCCTGCTTGTGGCCTGGGAAAGCAGGAGAGGACGGCCCAATGCATTGGGACCCTGCACCCATGTGGGAGACCTGGAAGAAGTTCCAGGTTCCCAGCATCGGATCGGCGCGCAGCGGCCATTGCGGCTCACTTGGGGTGTGAATCATCGGATGGAAGATCTTCCTCTCTGTCTCTCCTCCTCTCTGTATATCTGACTTTGTATTAAAATAAAATAAATCTTTAAAAAAAAAGATGAGATGTTATAAAACAGTTTATAATGAGACTTTATAATGCATACCACTGGGTAGGTAGGAGAATAATTTTTCATTTATATCACTGTTTGTCATTTCTGTTTTCCTGTGTGTCACATTGATTTTTTCATTGCGATTTTTTTTAAATACAAACTTGAAAGGTAGAGTTACAGAAAGGAGAGACAGAAAGAGGTATTGTATTTGTTGGTTCACTCCCCAAATGACAGCAACAGCCTGGGCTGGGCCAGACTAAAGCTAGGAGCCAGGAGCTTCCTTCAGGTCTCCTGTGTGAGTACAGGAACACAAATATTCGGACCATGTTCTACTGCCTTTCCAGGCACATTAGCAAGGAGCTGGGTTAGAAGTAGAGCAACCCACATGGATGCAGGAGACAGCTCAAGTTGCTGTGCAAAATGCCAGCACTAAAATTTAGTTTTAATTTATTAATTTGAAAAGTTTAATGACACAGAGAAAGAGAGAAATATCTTCTATCCACCGATTTCTTTCCAAATGTCTGCAGCAACTGATGTTGGCTCAGACCAAAAGTAGGACCCTGGATCTCCCTCAGGGCATCCCCGTGTGGATGGCAGGGACCCAGGAACCCGCCATGCAGCCTCCCAGGCCTATTATTAGGAAGCTACTTGGCAGTGGAGGTGAGAGTCAAAATTCTAGATGTTTGGTGCAAGATGTGGGCATCCCAAGTGGCAGCTTAACCTACCATGCCTCAAGGTCCACAAAAGTTGAAAAGAATGAGTAAAGTAGTGAATTTTGTCTGTGGGCTGCAAGCATAGAATCTTGCTACAGTTTGCCTCTTCAGTCTATCACTCCTCAAACCCTGACATGCTCTGTGGAAGGGATTCAACCTTCTCCAGCAAAGTACAAGTCCCTGGCATGCACTGGTCTCCATGCCACTGAACTGAGTTATACTACCAAACCAAACTGCCTCAAATGAAAAGTTTTAGGATTTAAACCTTGACATAGCAGCTTCTCAAAAAGTGAATTTAAAAAAATAGTCATTCTTGGGCCTGGTGCGATAGCCTACCAGTTAAAGTCCTCGCCTTGAAAGTGCCAGGGTCCCATATGGACACTGGTTCTAATCCCGGTGGCCCTGCTTCCCGTCCAGCTCCCTGTTTGTGGACTGGGAAAGCAGTCGAGGACGGCCCAGAGCCTTGGGACCCTGCACCCACGTGGGAGACTTGAAAGAAGCTCCTGGCTCCTGGCTTTGGATCAGCACAGCTCCTGCCATTGAGGTCACTTAGGGAGTAATCAGTGGACAGAAAATCTTCCTCTCTGTCTCTTCTCCTCTCTGTATATCTGACTTTCCAGTAAAAATAAATGGTCATTCTCTGACAGTATAGTCAGGGTCACCTCAGAAAGCTTCGTGTTCTAGATGGACACACGTGTGCGGTCTGTGGCAGATAGGATGCCATGTTCTTGTCCATGGTCTGAATCTGTAGTCTGCACTAACAGATGGGAATCTCATTAGTAAATCAATACTTTTGGACCAGTGTCCTTTTCCACATTAGTGACAGGTTTGGAGAACCTCTCAGGTCCCCTGGCTGTGGGTAGCAGAGAATGTGGTTGGAGCTGGTAGGAAGCTGCCTGTAATAACAGCCCCACACTTGCTCTGCAGTGAGTATGTCAAAACAGAGTGAATGCCAGAAAAATGTAAATGACCCAGTCATACGTGCATGGCTGTCCTATGTAAGATCCTTTTATGATAGGCAAGATTATTTTTAAACATAATATTGACATTGAGATAATCGCAGCATTTATGCAGCTCGTCAAGGTTAAAGTTCCCAATCTGTGGAAAAATGCATTAAATTGTCAGAAAATAGGCTGCTGAGCTGAATGAAAGTTGATTCTGAAACACTCAAGGTACATGAACTCTGCTGTTATAATTTTGGTGAAAATTACCTAAATTACGATTTCTGCCTGGATCTGAAATAATGAGTTAGCCGTGATGGCTTTAATTGTCGACGGGAGACATGAGGGCTTTCCGTTTCTATTTGAATTTTCAACTTTTCCTGTGAAAAATAAACTTTAGACAAACCACTTAAGTCCTGTTCTGGCAAATTCTGCATGTGAGGGGATGTTTCCCAATGACTCAGGCTGGCCCATGGGCCTCCGGGGGAAGTTCCCTTCTCTGACGAAGAGGCCTTCCCTTCCCCAGTCACATCTGTGAACGAACACCTGGCACTGGCCCGGCCGGGAGGCCTGATGTGGGGAGCTCACTTGAGATGCCAGAGTGGAAAGGAGAGGGAACCAAGCAACCTGACTCCAGGGCAGTGCTCCTCCTCGGGCTTCCTGTTAGTAAATAATGTATTTGTCTTACTGTTGAAGAAGTATGTCTATCCAAGAATGACTACATAGGGAGACGAGAGCATTGAGTACAATGATTTTATTTACAAATATATATATATATATAAAGGCAGAGCTACAGAGAGGGGGAAGAGAGATCTTTCATCTATGAATTCACTTCCCAAATGGCCACAATAGCTGGATGCTGGCCAGGTCAAAGCCAGGAGCCAGGAGCTTCTTGTGGTATTGCACGTGGATGCAGTAGCCCAGTACTCAGGCCATCTCCTGCAGCTTTCCCAGGCCATTAGCAAGGAGCTGGATTGGAAGTGGAGCAGCCAAGATAGGAACCAGGACCCAGTATAGAATACCAGCACCACAGACAGAAACTTAACTTGCTATGCCATAGCACCAGCCATGTCTGTTTTTTCCTACAGATTTATTTAGTTATTTGAAAGGCAGAGTTACAAGAAAGTGGAAGAGACTGGCAAGGAGAATCTTCCATCTGCTGGTTTACTCCCCAGAATCACCCCTGTGACCAGGGCTGAGCCACAGGCCACATGGCCAAATGGAAGACAGGAGATAGGAGCTTCCTCTGGATCTCCTATTTTGGTTCCCAGGGCCCAAGCACACTTGTGCCATGTTCCAATGCTTTCCCAAGCATATTATCATGGCACTGGATAGTAAGTGTAGCAGCCAGGGCTTGAACTGGTGCCCATAATCATGCTTGTGTTGTAATAGGTTACCCTTACTACACCACAGCACTGACCCTGTATTTTAAAAAAAAATAATTAATGGGGATGCGGCATAGTAGCCTAGTGGCTAAACCTTCACGTTGCATGTGCCAGGATCCCAAATGGGTGCCAGTTCATGTCCTGGCTGCTCCACTTCCCATCCAGCTTTCTGCTTGTGACCTGGGAAAGCAGTTGAGAATGGCCCAAAGCCTTGGGACCCTGTACCATGTGGAAGATCCAAAGGGGGCTCCTGGTTGCAGATGGGCTCAGCTCTGGCCATTGAAGCCAGTTGGGAAGTGAGCCATCTTTCTCTGTCTCTCCTCTCTGTAAATTTGACTTTCCATTAAAATAAATAAAGCTTTTTAAAAAAATAAGTAATGAAATAGTGGGCTTTGCAGTGCAACGGGTTAAAGCACCCAAGGACAATCACATCCCGTCTCGAGTCCTGTTTGCACTTCCCATCCAGCTTCTTGCGTATGTGTGCCCTGGGAGGCAGCAGAGGATTTTTCAGAGTTGGGCCCTGGCACCCACCTGGGAGGGTCAGTTCGATTTCCTGGCTGCTAGCTTCAGCCTGACCCAGCTCCACCTGTTGAGATCATTTGGGAAAACCAGTGAATGAAAGATCTCTTTCTCCCTTTCAAATAAATAAGAATCAACTTTAAACCTTTTATTTATAAAATTTCTTTATACCACACAAAAATCTTTGGCCAGTTAATAGTTATAGACATTACAAATGACTTTCCCCTGCTCTAATTTATTTATGCAGCTTAATGTATTTGGAAATCTGTGTTCTGCCTTTGTTTCCTAGTGGCTGTCCAACACTAAATAGCTCTATATTTTTAAAATTTATTTTTTATTGGGAAGGCAGATATACAGAGAGAAGGAAATACACAGAGAAAAATCTGTCCACTGGTTCGCTCCCCAAGTGGCCGCAATGACCAGAAACAGCTGATCCAAAGCCAGGAAACAGGAGCCAGAAATTTCTTTTGGATCTCCCACCTAGGTGCAGGGTCCCAAGGCTTTGGACTGTCCTCTGCTGCTTTCCCAGGCCATAAACAGCAAGCTGGATGGGAAGTGGAGTAGGGACATGAACCAGCACCCATAAGGGATCCCAGTGGATGCAAGGCTAGGATTTAGCCACTGGGCTATCAGGCCCAACCTCTGCATTGTTTTGTAGGATTTCTGGCAACCCTTAAACCTAAATCCTTTAATGTGCCTTGCACCCCCTCCTTGAATGTGAAAGTTGAGAATAGCATCATGCTTATCCCTGGAATTTTTGAGAGGATTCAAATAGTGTAATTGAAGTATCCCTGCTCTCCCTGATGAACTTTCTCCCAAAGCAGCATTTTTTTCCTTGCACCTTTTCCTATACCCAATATGTGTTTCTTCTCCGTCTTTGCCTTCCTGGGTCTCTTGACAGGGACAGGTACCAAGGAAAACAGAACTGGACTGTCCCGACTTGCAGGACACGATGCTCAAACCCTGAGGGTGGACTGGGAATGCCGGGCTGCTAGCCCCCGGGCTGCTGGCCCAAGAAACACACGGACACACGTACTTGGTGGAAAAGAGCGCCTCTCGCTCTTTATTTTACTCCTCATATATGTACCTTCTTCTCTAGGGGAGGACGGGAAGAGGAGGGGTGTCCTGGGAGTAATTATCTTCATTGAAGCAGGGAAGGAACTAATCATCTATATTGAAATAGGGAAGGAACTAATCATCTGAACAGGAACAGAGTGGAGGTTCTATTCCGCTTGTTTTACACAGGATGTTCTGGCCTAATATCCTGCTTGCTGTGGCCCTGCTTGCCCAAGGCAGGCTTTGCAATGCAACAGGTTGTCAGGCATGCCAACTCTAAGGCCCAGAAGTCTGGGGCTCCTAACATGGAACAGTGAGAAGATAGAAGGACCAAGGGCTCCTCTGCCCTGTAGTTGTAGAAAAATTTTTCTTCACCTCACTAGGAAACCAGCCTGAGCAAGAAAGCCAGTTTAATAATGAAGGAGACTGGAAAGAATTCCGCTGGGTGCTTGGGATCAAAGCAGGCTCTGGATTCAGGGCCAGGTACAAGTCAGGTGGCTGGAGTGTATGGCCAGTCTCCAGAGAGTGGGGAAGGTAAGCAGTTTCCCTAGTAAGTCCCGAAATAGAACTTTCTCTTTGTCCTGTGAAGCCAGGAACCTCTTTCAGGTCTCCCAAGTGAATGCAGGGTCTCCAGTCTTTGTGGCATCCTTGACTGCTTTCCCAGGCCACAAGCAGAGAGCTGGAGGGGAAGTGGAGCATCCAGAACACAAAACCAGTACCTATGGGATGCTGGTGCTTATATTTGGAGGATTAACCAATTGAGCCTTTGTGCCAGCTCCTCATCTTTCCTTTCTGATAAACCGTATTTTTCCTTTTTTATTTCTAGAATTGCATTCACTTTTTTAGAAGATTTACTTATTTTTATTGCAAAGTCAGATATACAGAGAGGAGGAGAGACAAAGATCTTCCATCCGCTGATTCCCTCCCCAAGTGGCTGCAACTGCTCGAACCGAGCCAATCCAAAGTCAGGAGCCAGGAGCTTCTTCTGGGTCTCCCACGTGGGTGTAGGGTCCCAAGGCTTTGGGCCATCCTCAACAGCTGTTCCAGGCCACAAACAGGAAGCTAGATGGGAAATGGGGCCCCTGGGACATGAACCGTTGCCCATATGGGATCCCAGCGCGTGCAAGGAGAAGGCTTTAGCTACTAGGCTATCACATCAGGCACTAGAATTGCGTTCTTATGTGTCCATCTGTTTCATACTTCATCACAGATAGAGTGGGTTCCTGGAGTTCATTTCTGCAGACATTCCTGTTGCTATCTGTATTAAATAGCCTTCTGCTACTATAATGAAATACCAGAGACAACTAACTAAATCAAGAGAAAAGGTTCACTTTTCTCTCAGTTTTAGAGGCCAGGTTGAAGATAAGGCAGCCTTCTTTGCTTGGCCTCTGTGACAGCAATGAATAGCAAGGTGGAGAGGAATGGCACATGCAGTGAATCAAGAGACTAAATTGTTCCCAAGTTAGGTTTTTGTAACAATCCTCCCATGAGAAGCACCTTTCAACTTAGGCTGCCAGTGACCTAAGGATCTCCCACTGGGTCCCACCTCCTAGACACCATAATTGGATTATGTTTCCCCTCTCTTATTTCAATCAACCTATAACTTTGATGTTTAAATAAATCTGCATGTGCTTAGGAGCTAAATAAAATACAGATCATAACACTGACCCAGTAGCCCTCCCCAGCCTGCTTTCATGATAAGCAAACCCTGTCTTTGTGCTATGTGCCTGCTCCTGCGGCCAAAGCATCTTTTCAGTTTCTTTGCCTGCTTCCCAAGTCTCCTTTGGCAGATGCTGGGAACTCACTTAATATCAATAGGTATTAGTGCCCAGCACGGTAGCCTAGTGGTTAAAGTCCTTGCCTTGCAAGTGCCGGGATCCCATATGGGCGCTGATTCATGTCCTGGCAGTCCTGCTTCCTAGTCAGCTCCCTGCTTGTGGCCTGGAAAGCAGTTGAGGACTGTTTTGGGACGTTACACAGGTACTAGAGACCCAGAAGAGGCTCCGGGTTCCTGGCTTTGGATTGCCTTGGCTCTGGCCTTTTACAGCCACTTGGAGAGTGAATCATTAGACAGAAGATCTTCTTCTTTGTTTCTCCTCCTTTCTGTATATCTTTCTAATAAAAGTAAAATAATTTTTAAAAAATCAACAGGTATTCTAGCCAACTGCAGTCGGTTTTTGTGTACCTCACAGCTGGGAAGCTAAGTAGTCTATGTATTTCCAGACTCTTGTAGCTAGGCTACTGGATACAGATTAGGCCCTGCCTATCAAATGCACTTATGCAAGACCTGAATCATAAATCAAGTTATGCAGGTATAGAAGCTGATTAAAGACATCCATTTTGCCAATTATATGAGTCAAAATTCCCCCGAGAAGCAGAGCCAACAGGAAACAAAATCCAATAAATAAAAAAGAGGACATTTATGGTAAGGCTTTAATTCACAATGATCATAGAGGCTTAGAAATCCCATGGTCACTGCATCAAGGTGGAGGAAGCCACCAGGGGGGAGGGGCGTGGGGGGGATTCCCAGAGCCTATGAAACTGTAACATAATGCAAAATAATAATAATAAAAAAAGAAATCCCATGGTCTTGTGTGTGCAAGGTAGAGACCCAGGAAAGTTGGTGGTGTTGCCAGAGGTCTGATGAGGCAGGCTCTCTCTGGGTCTGGAGGTCTGAGAACCTGAGTGTTAAGGGCAGAACAAAATGAATGATTTCCAAGTGGTCAGGCAGAGGGTCAATTTAACCTTCCTTGTCTTGCACTATTTAGGTCCACAATAGATTGATTGTGTCTTCCCACTGAGGAGAGTCATAAACCTTAGTCGGTCCGCTAATTTAAATGCTGATCTGTTATGGAAATACCATCAGCCATACCTAGTCTTCATGTTTGGGCTGCTATATCAAAAAAACAGATTGTATGGCATACACTACATAAATTTATTTCTCAAGTTCATGAGGCCTGAAAAGTCAAGGTGCCAGCAGATATGGTATCTGATGAGAGCCTGATTTGCGATTTACACATTTTTTTCATTATACCTTCACGTGGAAGAGATAGGGAAAAGAGGAAGGGAAGTGGGAGGAGGGGAATATGTTTGAGCACAAGCCCTCCTGTGTTATTTTTATAAGGACATTAATCCCTTCAAGGCCTCAGCTTCAATACCTAATTACCTGTAACAGCCTCCACCTCCTAATACCATCACTCTGGGGGTGATGATAGTATTGCAGGATTTCAACAAGTGGATTTGGTAGGGAATATTTAGTCCATAGAATGCAGAAATAATTGCTAGCCAGCTGTCTGGACATATTTTGGCCCAATTACTGTAACACAAAAAATAAACTATCACTATTATAGCAAAGGAGGTATGCCTCGTGAGTAAGCCACAAAGGGGCAGTTCACCCTTTGATCAACAGAGTCCAGATTATGTTGAAGTATCAGCTGTCTTGACAGCCCAGTGTCAAGGAATGACCTTGACAAGTGCTCCTTTAAATCCAATCCAGAAGGTTGCACTCTGGCATAGCATGTAAAGCCGCCATCTGTGGCACTAGTATCCGATATAGGAGCCCATTGGAGTCCTGGCTGTACTACTTCTGACCCAGCTCCCTCCTAATGCACCTGGGAAGTCAGTGAAAGCAGCCCAAAGTACTTGGGCCCCTACACCTGTATGGGAGACCAGGAAGAGGCTCCTGGCTTTGGGTTTGGACCAGCCCCGCCCTGGCCATTGTGACTATTTGGGGAGTGAACCAGTGGATGGAAGGTATCTTTCTTTGTCTTTCCCTCTCTCGCTCTTTCTCTGTAACTCTGCCTTTCAAGTGAATAAATAATTTTCTTTTAGAAAAATCCAACCCAAAGTAGTTTTATTTATTTCATGATTCTGTAAGTCAGTAATAACCTATAAGCCTTTTTTTTTTCTTTTTGAGCTAAGCTAATGTAGATACTCAGCTAAATCCAGACTGATAAGCCTGCCTCATCAGATAATCTGGGAATGACTGATGATCCAGCTCTGGCCAGTGTGAACTGAATGGAAGTCTTTGACCCCAATAACTCTATGAAGCTACTTGACCACTCTTGGCTGCCTTACTTAGGGATTTCTTTCACATGAGCAAATAGTCTTAATTTATTCAAACCACTATAGCCAGGTCTTTCTTAGCAGCTGAAAGCAATTCCTAAGATAATATAGTAAGCAGTGAACACTGCCTACCATAATATTTTAAAAACACTGTGGAGCAATTAATGATTGATGAATAAAAGCAACAAAACATAACTCTTTCTAATTAAACTGGAAGGTATAAACTCAAGGGCTTGAAGCAGCCAGTCTAGGATTGGATCTGAATGCACTGGCTGGTCAGGCTGGTCTCACAGACTGACGTTGTGGAATCTATTTGCAAAGGGCTCTGAGGTCCTCAGTATAATCTCTACTCTAGGTGTGCTCTCAGCCATAGAGTTTAACAAAATGCCATCCTGAGCCATTGGGTTGCAAACTGTCGATGCACATAGTCTATTTCCACCACATAAATGGGATAAAACTGTCCATTCTGTGACTCAGTTATGAGGAAAAATCATGTGGCTTAGCTATAAGAACAGACAAAGATTGGTGTTATCGCATAGCAGCCTCCCGTTGGTGACGCCAACATCCCATACAAACACAGTTTGAGCTTCCGGTGCTCTACTTCAGACACAGCTCCGTACTAATGTGCACAGGAAAGCAGCAGAAGATGGCCCAAGTGCTTGGTCTTCTGCCAGCGTGTGGGAAACCTCTATGCAGCTTCTGGCTCCTGCCACCAGCCTGTCTCAGCCCTGGCCATTGCAGCTGTGTCGGGGGTCTACACAGTCTAACAGCAGGCACGCACGTGTGTGCCTCTCTCTGCAATTCTGCTTCCAAATAAATAAGTGAATCCTTATTACATAAAACACACAAAGGTACATTTATGGAAAAATGAAATTAAAAGATATGTTTATTTTAGTAAAAAGCAATTGTGAGACTCACACAGTTTTTGTTAATACACATTTCCACTTTTTGAAGACCCATATGATTCTTCTCCTTGCTTAGTAAGTTACTACTTATGTACTAAGGATATTAACTCCCAAAGGTATTCTCCAGCTCAACCCCTGTGAGGAAGCAGGATCTAGGTCTCTTTCTAGCATCGATTTGTTGTTGCACCCCTTTTTCTGCTTTTCCCCCTTCCTAAACCTGGTTTACATTGTTTGGGAGAGAGGAAGAGAAGACCAGTCACTGCCTAAGTGAGCTCCAAGTTTTCCGTCTTGGGTTAAGCTATTCCTGCTACCACCATCACCCGAGACATTGACTGTTGGCAGGAGAGGATGATAGGGCCACCGGGGTGTCGTCTGCATGATCTCAGGGGTCACTACCCTCTGTATCTCTCAGGCGGGGTGTAGCCCAGCATTAACAGCTTTAGATCTGTGCTCTCTTCTGGTTCTGAAGTCATCCCCATGACTGTGATCTCTTATGATAGAATCACATCAGTAGTTGGAATTGATTTTCTCTCTTGGAAGAAAAATCCCCAAACAGCTTCCCACATCCTACCTTTTTCTCTTTTTCTTGATTTTTTTTGTTTGTTTGTTTACACCATTGCATACCACTTTGAAACACTGAGAGGCAGAGAGAAAACTTGCTCCCATCTGCTATTTCACTCCCTAAATGCTCACAGTGGCCAGGACTGGGTAGGGACTGAAGCCAGGAGCAGGAACCCAATTTGTGTCTTCTGTGTAGGATGTCAGCAACTCATTTATTTGAGTTGCAACCACTGCCTTCCGAGTTCTGCACTGACAAGCTAGCAAGGAGGCAGAGCCAGGAATCCAACTCAGAGTCACTCCAGTATGGAACCTCAGTGTTTCAAGCACTAACCCAAATGTCTGCCCCTAACTTTGTTTCTTAAAAAAGATTTATTTATAGGCAGAGTTACATAGAGTTTTGGAGAGATTTTTCATCTACTGATTCACTCCCCAAACAAATACCACAGCCAGGCTAGGCCAGGCCAAAGTCAGGAGCCTAGAACTCCATCCAGGTCTCCTATGTAGGCAACAGGGGCCAAGGACAATAAGTTCACCTTCTGTTGCCTTCACAGGTGCATTAGTAGGGAGCTAAATCAGAGGTGGAGCAGCTGGGACTTGAACCAGTGCTCACAAGCTATTCCAGCGTCACAGGCATCAGTTTAACCCACTGTACAATACCCTTGTGCCCTACTTTTTAAAATTATTATTGTTGTATGATACCGTTGAATAGGTTCTGGGATTTCCCATCCCCCTCCACAACTTTTTTCTCCCCCCATTTATTTCCCCTCTAATATTACAATGGGTGGTCCCACATGAACAGTCAGTCATAAGTCCATCATACCACTATTGAAGTGTTTCCCGACTGTCCCCTGCTTTTAAAAAGATGTTATTCAATTTGAAATGTTTCAAAATATTTATTTGAAAGAGTTACAGAGAGAGAGGGACAAAAGGAGAGTTCTTTCATTTTCTGGTTCACTCCCCAATGGCTGCAGTGTCCAGCACTGGGCCCGGCTGTTGCCAGCAGCCAAGAGTTTTATCCAGATTTCCCATTTGAACTGAAAGATGCCCCAGTGTTTTCTAGGCTACTAGCAGGGAGTTGGATGAGAGGTGGAGCATCTAGGACCCATACTGGTGCCTATATGGGATGCTGGCATAATAGGCAGCAACTTTTTCTGCTATGCCACACTCCAGCCAACAAAAGTTAATTTTGAAAAAAATGTGTTCAACATGATAGAACCACCCACATGAAGAATTTCTAACATACCTTGAACAGTACACTTAAAACATTTTTAATTGATTTCAGAATTTGTTTTAAAAAATGTTTAAAATTGATTTTTTATTAAACCTCACATCATTTGAAGTGTTGCTCAGCTTCTGACAGCCGTGAAAATGGAAGTGGGAGGCTAAAGTTCATCCTGCGGACTTGCTGCTCGCTCCTGTGGGGTGGGAATGTGTGGGTTCCCCCACTCACAAGCACATGCCCAGGAAATGAGAACTGACATAATCTTTAAGCTTACTAGTTAGGACTATTCTCTAGTTTATAATTTAAAAGCTTCTGACAGCTAAATGCTATGGTATAATTTATAATGAAAACATTTGAGTGACTGAGGTATCTCTCACTGAGCTGGCTTCTCTTACGCCTTGAAACTAAGACTTGTGTAAACAGAAGAAGGGAAATCCTCCCCAGTTTTATGGAGTTGATTAAGAGTATTCATGTCCCTCACTCCCCACTGTGCTGCAGGGCCATCTGTGCCACCTGCAGGCTACACTTTGAAAGCAAATCGACAGAATTGAAGGGCATTTGATTTTCAGTACAACAGACACATAAAAATGACGATATGGTGTTATGTGTCTGTTGCACTAAAAATCATATGTTTATTTTTAAAAATCTGGAATCTTAGCTGAATAGTAGTTAGAGTAACAAAAACAACTCAAAAATCAAGTATGTGCCTTGCAAAGAGCAATAGTGTGCTACTAGGAGCAAGTCATCAGAGGAACAACATATCCTTCACCAATGAATTTTTTAAAAAATTGATTTATTTATTTTAATTGGAAAGGTGGATATACAGAGAGAAAGAGAGAGAGGAAGATCTTCCATCCAATGGTTCACTCCCCAAGTGGTTGCAACAGCCGGAGCTGAGCCAATCCGAAGCCAGGAGCTTCTTCCAGGTCTCCCACGTGGGTGCAGGGTCCCAAGTCTTTGGGCTGTCCTCGACTGCTTTCCCAGGCCACAAGCAGGGAGCTGGATGGGAAGCGGGGCTGCCGGGATTAGAACCGCCACCCATATGGGATCCCAGTGTATTCAAGGCGAGGACTTTAACCGCTACGTTAGTGTGCTGGGCCCCCACCAATGACTTTTTAAAACCCATGCATTTATCACTACATTATGATGAAATATGCCAATGCTGAAAGAATCAGAATTCACAGATTTTGAAGTAAAATAAATGGTAACATTATAGTAGTGGACATGTTAGCAAAAACATTTAAATTGGACCTGACACAATGGCTCAATGGCTACATCCTCTCCTTGCAAATGCCAGGATCCCTTGTGGTTGCTGATTCATGTTGCTGCTGCTCTACTTCCCATCCAGCTGCCTGGTAATGATCTGGGAAAGCAGTAGAATGTCCCAAAGCCTTGGGACCCTGTACCTTCATGGGAGGCCTGGAAGAAGCTCTTGGCTCCTGGCTTTGAATCAGCTCAGCTCTGGCTGTTGGAGACATTTGGGGAGTGAACCAGCAGGTGGAAGATCTTTTGTCTCTCTGTCGCCTCCTCTCCTTAAATCTGATCTTCCTTTCCAATTAAATTAAATACATCTTTAGAAAAAAGGAGAAACACTTCGAATAAGCCATTTCTTGAAAAAAATCTATGTTTTTAACAATCTTTTACCTTCTTCCTTCTGTTACCTAGGAAGGGCAATAGTATAGTTTTACAGAGACAACAAGAAACTTGTATTATGACATCAAACACAATTAGCCAGGTAATTCTTTCTTTCTTTCTTTCTTTCTTTCTTTCTTTCTTTCTTTCTTTCTTTCTTTCTTTCTTTCTTTCTTTCTTTCTTTCTTTCTTTCTTTCTTTCTTTCTTTCTTTTTTCTACTTGAAAGGCAGAGTTTCAGAGAGGAAAGATAAGGAAAGAAAAAGGGATCTTCCATCAGCTCATTAACTTCCCAAATGGCTGCAAAGGCCAGGGCTAAGCGAGGCCAAAGCTGGAATCCAGGAGCTTCATCTAGGCTTGCCTTATGTGCAGCACTCCAAGCACTTGGGCCATTCTCTGCTGCTTTCCCAAGTACATTAGCAGGCAGCTGGATTGGAAGTGAAGGAGTTGGGACTCCGCTCAGCACCAATATGGGGTGCCAGCATTGCAGACAATGGTTTTACCTTCTGTCCCTCGATGCAAGTCACTAATGAGCTCAGTCCTAAGTGAACCATGTTGGCCACTGTCTGAGGTGTCTTGTTGTATCGGAGTATTTCCTCAGAGTGGCATTACGCTATACTGAGGCCTAAAGTATGAAAACTGAAATGTATATAAAATTGCTTCCTCTGTCTCCTAAAAAAATAAACTTGCTAGAGCCCAAGCACTTTTTTGTAATCCATCGTCAACAGGTTAGCTGTTTTCATGAATTGAAATGAGGTCCTTTGAGAGGAAGATAAATTATTGAATAAGAAACAATTTCAATTAAAATAATTACTGTGAATTCAGTAAGAGCATTCAATATGTATGTTCTCGCTGCACACATTCTTCTAAGTTTAAATAAAGTTTTCATAAATAGATCAGAAAGGACTGTTCAGGTTATCTGTAACTTTACATATTGTAATAGTCTGGTAAAAAAAAAAGTGTTACAAAATGCAAAAACACTTTTTTTAATACCAAATAATTTGTGCAATAGACACCCCTGCTTCACTGCTTCCCAAACACCCATCTCCAAGTACTGGGCTTTACTTTACTGCCCCCTTTTTAATTCATTCTTTACTCCTCTTTTTTAAAGTTTATTTTTAAAAACAACTATTTACATACATTGTTTTCAATATGGCTTTACTGATCTCTAACAAACTAAACTGCATCTTATTTTTATAAGGAGAAAAAATTTGAGTCTGTGTAGAAGTAGATATACTTTCAAAAAAAAGTATTTTCCCAGCCCCCACAATTACCATTACAAAGGAACGTTAACCGTGTTATATCACTGGGAAAGCTGAGGCCACAGAAAGAATTTGAGGATTTCCCCTGTGGATTATGGGATAACACTATAATCGCAATATACGCCCTCCCCAGTTCTAACTGGGATTATACACACACCTTTATGAACAACATGCCGAAGAAGCTAACACCAAATAGATGTTAATCTAGAAAATTTTCCAAATGTGCTTTTGCTGTATTTTCTAATTTTATTTTTAATATTGTTTAGATAGTTGAGAAGGATGTATGTCCATGCAGGGCACTGATTAGGGAGGGAAGGGTGAGGTATGGAGGAAGGAGGGTGAGGACAATGTTTCTGATTTTTTTCTTTTTCTCCTGTATCTTTGGGATGCGGTGGGGGAGTGCTCTATGACTCCAAACTACTTCAGCACCCAGGAATGGGAGACAGTCATTTGATATCATCTTAGATACCTCGATGTGAGGAAGAATGTACTGAGGGTGTTACTTGATTTGGTTTGATAGTTCTGAGGCATCATTAGTTTCACTGCACAAGGGTTGAGAAAATCTTCCCAATGTCTATTGGCTGACCCAATCTATCTTAGTGCATCCACAGATCCAGACACTTGCTGCCAAAGCTTTACCATGAGAGATGTCCACCCTGTTCTACTTTCCATCCTCTGACGTGGCACTCAGTGTCCTCTGCTGACCTAGATGACCTGGCTATCATGTCTCCTGTGTGCTTCTGAGCATGCTGTCCACTGCACGGGCTTCATAACTAGTAAGGCCCAATCCAGATATGTTCACTCCAAGGCTGGACCACAAATCACAGAATACTGTGATTTTTCCCTATGACTGGAGTTTGAGTCCAGCAGTATAGCTGGGGAGTCCATCAAGAAACCTCATCTAGGGTGACCCCAAACCTGACTCTTGTGTAATCCAGCTAATGCAGCACTTGGTTCAGTATGTCACCCTCATCATTCTATGCACATGCCAGTGAATGCACATTCCAGTGGATACAGTTGCCTGCTCAGTGTTGCCCTACCCCCACCTCCCATGCAAGCTGATAGGTGCTGTAGCCTAGCTCAACCCAGCCCGCCATAAACCCAGCCCTTATGCACACTAACAGGAACTGCAACCTAGTCAAGTAAACCCCCAATATCCCCCACCTGGCCTGCCCCAACCCTCTTTCCTGAGTGTTCTGGCATGTGCAGTGTTCTGGCTGAAGATAGTTCAGCCCATCCAGCATCCCATCTGGTTGCCATACATACTCATAGGTGCTGCAGCTTAGCTCAGCCCAACCCATCCCCAAACAGGCACAGACATATGTTGATGGATACTGTCACCTTGTCCAGCCCAGCCCACCCACAACCCTGGCTCCCATGCTCACCAGTGGAAACTGAAGTCCAGCAGATTGCCCACAATTCCACTCCTAGGTCCATTCCTAGCTCAGTTCTCATGCTTTCCAGGGGGTACTATAGTCCAGCCTGATACTGCTTACATCTAGTCCCAGCACTTGTCAGCAGATGCTACAGCAAAGCCTGGCTGGTCCACACTTATTTGATTCTTGCATTTGAGTTGATGCAATGGCCTAGCCTAGCTTGGCCCTGACCTAAACCCAGCTCAAATGCAGCCCAACTGGTGTTGCAGCCTGCTCAGTCTTGTCCTCCCTCAGCCCCAGCTGTCACACTCACCAGTGGGAACAGTGGCTTATCAGGGGAGTGCCTAAAGTTCCCTTACCAGGCTTGCCCCCAGTCCTGGATCTTACATGTGTCAATGGCTCTCCTTGTCTCATCACTGGTGGGTCCTCCTCCTGACCTGTCCCCAGTGCCAGCTTATGCTAGTAGATGTTGCAGCTTAGCCCAGCCCTCATGTGAACTTGTGGGTTTTGCAACTCAACCTGGCCCAGTCTGTACCCTGTCCTGGCCCTCACACTAAGACCTGGCCCACAGGTATGTCAATGGGTACAGTTGCCTAGCCTGGGCTGCTGCCAACCTCAACTCTCACATTCAGCAGTAGTAGTGGGGTCTAATAGGAGAGTTTCCCAAGTTACCCTATCAGACCAACTCCCAGCACTGATCTCATGTGCACCATTGGGTACTCTGCTCAGCCTCACTAGCAGGTACTGCAGCCCTGTCTGACCAGCCTGCACCCATTCTACCTCTAACCAGGGGGTGCTACAGCCCTGGCCCACCCCCAGACCCAGTTCTCATGTGTACAGCCCTGGCCCACCCCGAGACCCAGCTCTCATGTGGACCATTGAGTGGTAGGCCCCTGCCTGGCCTAGTCCACCCCCAGTCTGGTCTTTGCATGTGCTGGTGTATGCTTCAGTCCGGCTCACCTCCAGACCCAATTCTCAGGTGTGCCTATGGGTGCTACGGTCTGGGCCTGCCCAGCCTGCTCCCAACCCCAGTTCTAGTATCAGTGAGTTACATGGTCATGCCTAACTTAGCCAGCAACTACCCCCACCTCTTGTGCAAACCAGTGGGTATCGCAGACCCACAGGGGAGATCCCACATATCCCCTATAGAATTAGCTCCCATGCCTAGTTCTCTAGTGTGCTGGTTGGTGTCATGATCCAGCCTTGTGTGGCCCATCCACTACCCCAACACACTGGTGGATAGACCTAGCTTGTGTGTACTGTGGGCAGTGGATGATGCTGTTTAGCCCAGGCCTTGTCTCCCACACGGGCAGGTACATTGGCCTGATCCAGACATGCCCTCTGGTTTCCCCTCTAAAACATGTGGTCTCCGCTTCCTTGTTTACCTGTGAGTGCAGTAGCCTGATTCTTGGAAGCTCCCAGAAGTCATTCCAAATCTGTGAAGTATTCCTTTGGTGGCCTCCATTCCCTTACATCCCCAAGCTCCATCGCCAGTAATCTGCAGTCTCTCCTCCCATCCAAACCCCTGCTCTGTGGGCACAGGCCCCTGGCTGTCTTCTGGAGGGGCTGGTAGTGGCAGCAGCAGCAACAGCATGGGGCCCTGCCTGGGACTGGCATGAGCCTTGGAGTCAACTTCCCTGCATATCTTTAAAAAAAAAAAAAAGCAACTGTGCTGGCACACTGGTATAGTTAACACAAATTTGGGACTAAGCAGCAAGAATGCCTGCAGGCTGTTGGCTGCTTTTCTCCCAGTAGTGTGACACTTGCCTATAGGTACAAGGCAACCTAGGCAGTTGCTTACAGCTAAGGCAGTTTCTGTTAAATATCCAATGATGGGGCCAGAATTGTGGGATAGCAGGTTATAGCAGCATTCCATATCCAAACGCTAGTTACAGTCTGAGCCCTGGCTCCTTTGTTTCCCATCTAGTTCCCTGCTGATAAGCCTGGGAAGGTAGAGGACGCTGGTTCCAAGTGCGTGGTCCCCTGCCACCCAAGTAGGAGACCTCAAAGACATTCCTGACTCCTGGGCCTTTGGCCTGGCCCAGACATGGCAGTTGTGGTCATCTGGGGAGTGAACCAGTATATGGAAAACTCTCTTCTTGGGTCTTTCTATTGCCCAGCCTCTCAAATAAATAAATCTTGAAAAAATTTACAGATACAAGTTTATCAGGCTAAGTTAATTTCCAAGTCATTGCTTTATTTTCTCCTGACCATGTACCATTAATTGAAACCACATGCTCCTTTGGAAGTCCGGGGTAAACTACACAACTTTCAAGACTTTCCAACCTACCAGAAGCTGTTAGAATATTTAGCAATTTAATAAAAATGTTATGAAAATATAGGAAAGTAATTCATTTCTTTGGTATTCAAACATTTGTAACTGCACAAGAAGAAAAAAAAATAATACCATCAAAGGGAAAGTTCTACCATCTATTTAACAGAATCATTTAGAAAAGTCTAATAATTCATCAAGTCATAGCTTTTTCTCCAATTAATGCTTTAAAAAGTATATCAACAGATTACCACTAACAAATCTCATTATCAAATCTACTGTTTATAGTTCAGGTTAATATAGCTTTAAAGAAATTTTGATATCATTCATTAAGATAATTTCTAACTTTTCTAATGCGAAAAACATCCAATGAGTGGTTGAATCCAATTTTTATCTTGCTCTGTATTTCTGTTAATATCAAGTGAACTGGTAAATTTATTCCCAAGAGCCTGGACATAAAAAGCATTTTGCTACCTATTGGCATGTAGAAAGTTTTTATTATATGCATTTTATTTTAAAAGACAAGCTTTGCTCATATTTTAAGGAGTATATTCACATTAAAATAATAAAACATGTATCCTATCATATGAATTACACAATTGCATTCAATTGAATGCCAGTTTTTGCCTTCAAATGATTTTTTTTTTACCTCATTTCATTGTCAAAAGCTGGAAGAAAACAGAAATGAAAATAAAATAAAATGGCTTTTCTATTGCCATAGTAACTCAGCTAAGTCTGCTAACATACATTATCTATTCAGTAATCATGGATTGAACTCCACAATCTTACAACCATGGGCTATTAAGCAATCAATGAGCTTCACAGTTGGAAAGGGCAACAGTAAAGTTTAAGGGGAGGAGAAAAGCCGCAGGTGCAGCTGGGGATGTTCTCAGGTGTCTCTGCTCCAGGGTTTTAGGATTCATGATGTCCCAATCAACACTCTACTTCAAGGTTCTGATGCCTAGGTTCCCGTTGAAGAACCAAACCCCCAAGGCAGTCCATCCACTGCCTTGACAGGGAGAAGCCAACCTGGACAGCGCTTCTCCAGCTGAGGTTCCTACTGGGGCAGATTGAAAAGACTCTGCTCCAGCTGATTTGTCTCAGGACAGTCATTCTGTGTCCGCACACCCTTCGCGGTATGGATCAGTGCCAGCACTCCCATTCCATACAGGATGTCTTCCATTTCACAGCGGTCATGTAGGTGGATGGACAACATGTGTGAGGGAAGGAGGCGCCTGCCTGCAGCACTGCTGGAGAAGAGGGTTGTGAGGACTGGGGGCTCCTGCCAACCTGGAACGTGCCACCGTCTTCAGGGCGGCTGCAGCTGAACCTGTTTACTCCCCAGGACCACAGGGAGTGGGCGTACAGATGGAGGGACCAAGGAGGAGACTGACGCTCCTGCCGTCCTGTGACACCCTTGTGTGCAGACCTCCCTGGTGTCTTCCACCACTTGAATAAACCTCTAGGGAGGTGGCCATGTGCTCATGTATGAAGCACATCATTTCTGATACTCCAAGAAAGTTTTTTTAAGAGGGAAAAAGAAGCAGTGATGGAAGTTACCACATTTCTATATTACTTTAATCTTTTGACAAATATTTTACTTAGCTAAATAAATGTCCTCATAACTTCTAAATGAAATGGCTTCACAGGCAAACTGTAAATACAACTGCTTATCACAAAAATGGAACTGGTAAACCTCAGACACAGATTTTTTTTTTGAAATAGGAAGATCGATGTATTGGTAGATGCAAGCTTTTGTTTTTAATAAATACACTGCCAAAAATGTGTACTCTTAGGACATATAACACACACACATATATATATATACAATTGTTTACTTTTACATCTTTGTTCCTAATAATTTCTCTTGCACAATACAGCAATGACTCTCACAATGAATAAATACACTGTGCGTGTTTAAAATGCAGGTTCAGATTTAAACTTTCAGATATGGTGCTTGTTATGGATGATATAATAAATATAGAGTTATTTCATAACATTTAAGGACACGTGCTCTTCCACCAGCCCCGCCCCGTGCCTCCCCACGGCTGATGCTAAGGCTGCGAGTCGGTTGGAGAGTCAGTGTGGCTCGCCTTTTCTCCAGGGACAGAATTCTTCAGGAATTGACCAGTAGCACCAATGTATAATCTTGATCGCATGGGCCATTTCTGAAAAAGAATATGTAAATAAGAATCCCAAAGTTAGTACAAATAGAGGTACACGTGTTACCCAGAGGCCCTATGATGATCAGTCACACCTAGAAGCAGTAGAGTGTGAAGTCAGATCTTAGATGGAGGAATATCAGCCCTCATTGTATTTCTTTTTTGTTTGCTTTTTCTTTTTTAAGATTTATTTATTTTTATTGGAAAGTCAGATTTACAGAGAGAAGGAGGTAGAAAAAGATCTTTCATCCTCTGGTTCACTTTAACTGGCTGCAACAGCCACAGCTGAGCTGATCCAAAGCCAGCAACCAGGAGCTTCTTCTGGGTCTCCCATGCGAGTGCAAGGTCCCAAGGCTCTGGGCCATCCTCGACTGTTTTCCCAGGCCACAAGCAGGGAGCTGGATGGGAAGCGGAGCAGACAGGACATGAACCGGTACCCATATGGGATCCCAGCACATGCAAGGCAAGTACTTTAGCCACTAGGCTACCGTGCTGGGCCCTGCTCATTGTATTTCTGAGAACATTTTCACTTAAATTTAGAATCCAAATGCAAACACAACTATAAAGCATAATATGTGGGCATATGATATTACCTGAAAGTTTCTGTTCTGTGGCAGCCAGCAGAACATCTTATTGTGTCTCCAAATGTGTTAAGTAAATTTGTTCTCATGTTGTTCAAATTATTTAAGAATCTTACACTCAAGGCCCGGTGTGGTAGCCTAGCAGGTAAAAGTCCTCTCCTTGTATAAGCTAGGATCCCATATGGGCGCCGGTACTAATTCCAGCAGCCCTGCTTCCCATCCAGCTCCCTGCTTGTGGCCTGGGAAAGCAGTCCAGGGCAGCTCAGAGCATTGGGACCCTGCACTCACGTGTGAGCCGAGAAGAGGATCCAGACTCTTGTTTCGGATTGGCTCAGCTCCAGGCATTATGGCCGTTTGGGGAGTGAACCAGTGGACGGTTTGCTGTCTCCTTCTCTCTGTATATCTGCCTTTCCAATAAAAATAAAAATATATCTTCCTTAAATTAATTTATTTTATTGGAAAGGCTGATGTACAGAGAAGGAGAGACAGAGAGGAAGATCTTCCGTCTGATGATTCACTCCCCAAGTGGCCGCAACGGCTGGTGCTATGCCGATCCAAAGCCAGGAGCCAGGAATTTTTTTCCAGGTCTCCCACACGGGTGCAGGGTCCCAATGCTCTGGGCCGTCCTTCACTGCTTTCCCAGGCCACAAGCAGGGAGCTGGATGGGAAGTAGAGCTGCCAGGATTAGAACCGGTGCCCATATGGGATCCCAGTGTGTTCAAGGCGAGGACTTTAACCATTACACTATCGTGCCAGGCCTAAAAACATCTTTTTTAAAGAGTCTTACATTCAGATTATTCTGTGTTATACTTTAAACGCTGATAAAATTTTACTTGGAATTTAAAATTGTATACTCCTACATTTTGCTTACAAATTATAGGGGATATTATATTTGAAACAGGTTTGTTTTGTTTTGAAGATTTGTTCACTTGAGTTACAGAGAGAGAGAGAGAGAGAGAGAGAGAGAGAGAGAGGGAGAATCTTCCAGCCAGGGTTGAGCTGAGCTGAAGGCAGGAGTTGGGAGTGTCGTCATCTGGGTCTCCCATGTGAGTGGCAGGGGCCAAATACTTGGGACGTCTTTTTTTTTTTTTTTTCCTAAAGCCATTAACAAGGAGCTGAGTCAGAGATGAAACTGAGCTGCTCATTCTTAAAAATCTACTTTACAGTTAAAAAAAATCAAAAGTGCATTCTTAAATAGTCAGAGGTCCTAGACTGCAGAATTGGAGATGGAGGTGTTTTAGAAACTGCCCTGAGGGTCTTCTGACATGTCAGAATGGGCATTGTGAAATCAGACTTGTTTCTTCCTGTATGCAAAGAAACCAGCACTGTGGCGTTAGGAACTGCATGTGTCCTCCTAAATGCGTATGTTAAAGCACTAACCGAAGTGCTTTACAGGTGCTTTAGAGGTGATGGGGATTTGGGGAGGGACTTGAGGAAATTGCTTGGATTTCACAACCTCCAGGCGCTGGGTAGATGCAATACTGTTGCTGAAGACAGGCAGTCTGGGTATACAGCAGCCTGAGCAGACCAAAACAGACAGTGTAGGGTGGAAACAACCAAGGTCAAGCCAGGACTTCTGGTGCTGTTAGAAAATAGCTCTTTTGGCCTTTGAGACTCTCGTGCCATGTTCAAAAGCATAAAAATGTCATGCTTTTATTTCAAATGCGATTTGAAAATTGTATGAAATAAGCGCATTTGAATAAAAATAAAATCAAAGTACTACCAACTGCCCCCCTGGTGTTTCTCCCGTGTGCTGTCTGGGACCTACTGTGCTAATTGCTCTAAATCATTCCATCTAGCATGGAGACAAATGAAGATACCTAGCCTTTAGATCCCTGTTAGAATACAAAGAATTAATGAAGTAAACCTAAACGTGTGCAGGTGAATTTTTACCTCTTCTCTCATAGATTTAATAAAATGACTTTTTGTTTAAGAATCTGGTGTCCTGCTCTCCTGACCAAGCTATGCAACTTGTTCCTGGTCCTGCGGATGAACTAAGTTGCATTTGGTCAGCCAATAAACCTTGGACAGATTTTCTCAATTCCGGAGCAACAGAGTTGAAAACATCTCAGAACTATCAAAACCATCCAAATAACAGCTCGGAACATTCTTTCCCACATCAGGGTCCCTAAGGTATCATTAAATGACTGTCCTCCCCCCCATCCCTGGGTGCTGATGTAGTTTGACAGTAAGGAGTGGCCCCACTCCCTTCCCTACCTGCAGACACAGAAGAAAAAAAAGGAAAAACACACAAAAAAGAGCTGAAACATTTACCCTCCCCTCCTTCCTCTATACCTGACTGTCCCCACCCTAATCCGTGCCCACAGGAGCATGTATTCCTCTCAACTATGTAAGCAATATTAAAAATAAAATAAAAAATTAGAAAATTTTGCGTCCTTCATTTTCCAAAATACTTACAATGATTTTGATAGATTTAAAAGAATGTAGACACATAGTTCCAAGAGTCAGAAATTATAATGTAAATTAAATGTTGGTTAGGTTGCTGATGCCAGAAAAAGCCAGCTAACTCATTTATATTTCCCTTTCCAGTGGTCTTTCTTAGCAACGTACAGATTGCTACAATCATGAACACCACTTTCCCTAACAAGGTATATTTGAAACCATGTAGTTTCATTAAGCTTTGAAGAATCTAGCAAACTCACAATTAACCAGAGGTAAACTTTAGACCAAAGACGTTAAACATGAACCTTTGGTGTAGTTAAATGATCTCCAAATCACAAAACCCTGCATTGATTTTTTAAAAAATAAATTATGGACAATGATTCTTAAGGGATGTGCAATCGATAATGACGTCTGTGGTATTCTCCTGAGGAGGTAAAGGTTTGAAACACACTCCTGTTATTTTGCAGAAGGATAAAATTCTGTTACCACTCGGTGCTGATGAGCTCATTGTTCTGGGAATGGATAAAAAACAAAAATGGCAGGCTCAGGCTGTATTTATAGGATCCTAGTCTTCTAAATCCTCCAGTTTAATTAAAATTACTTTTTAAAAAAAGATTTATTTGGGCCCGGCAGCATGGCCTAGCGGCTAAAGTCCTCGCCTTGAAAGCCCCGGGATCCCATATGGGCGCCGGTTCTAATCCCAGCAGCTCCACTTCCCATCCAGCTCCCTGCTTGTGGCCTGGGAAAGCAGGAGAGGATGGCCCAATGCATTGGGACACTGCACCCGTGTGGGAGACCCGGAAGAGGTTCCAGGTTCCCGGCTTTGGATCGGCACAGAACCGCCCGTTGCGGCTCACTTGGGGAGTGAATCATTGGACGGAAGATCTTCCTCTCTGTCTCTCCTCCTCTGTGTATATCTGGCTGTAATAAAATGAATAAATATTTTTTAAAAAAGATTTATTTATTTTTATTGGAAAGTCAGATATACAGAGAGAAGGGGAGAGACAGAGAGGAAGATCTTCCATCCATTGTTTCCCTCCCCAAGTGGCTCCCACAGCTGGAGCTGAGCCGATCTAAAGCCAGGAGCCAGGAACTTCCTCTGGGTCTCCCACGCAGGTGCAGGGTCCCAAGGCTTTGGACCATCCTCAGCTGCTTTCCCAGGCCACAAGCAGGGATGGATGGGAAGTGGGGCAGACAGGACATGAACCGGTGCCCATTTGGAATCCTGGTACATGCAAGGTGAGGACTTTAGCTACTAAGCTACTGTGCCAGGCCCTAGACATACTCTTAATACACAAAATCACTGTGCAAATAGTACTGATAAAAAGGGCAGATGATGCAAAACTCAGTCTTGTATCCTTGAAATATTTGTTAAGAGATATTTGATCCACAGAGTGACTTACCAACAAACACTAGATTGTAAGGCAGAGAAACTCGGGAAACTTTTTGTTAAGGGCTACAAAAATTTATAATGAACCTTCAATAAAACAGTACAATCGCTCAGAAATTCGAATTCCTCTTTAACCAAAAATAATCTTAATAATTATACATTTTGGTAGTGATCTGTAAAATATTGTAATAGCCAGTTTTGATCGTGTACAAAAATCTCTTTCCTCTACATAGTTACAGCTCTTTTATAGCAAATATAACATTCTCTTATAAAAATGTTATTGGTATCTCTGTCTTCAACTCTACAGTATGTTCGTTTGAGCAGGGAGTTAAGTCTGACCCAGAAGTGTATTCCCTCTCCTAAAACAACGCTTTGTCCCATCGTAGAACTCAAATGCTTGACTTCAAAACCAGAAGCCACTAGCATCAACCACTGAGGAAATTATCTTGATCTTGCACCTCTAGACAAAAATCAAAGTAATTGAGACAACTGAGATCTCATTTTTCTGAAGATAGTTTTGTTGACAAAAATATTTGCTAAATAAATCAAGTGCAAAAAATGTTCACTGTGCTTATTGTTAAAAGAAAATGACGCTTTTAACATTACTCCTGTAAAAAATCATTAGAAGAAACTATGGTGAAAAATCTGGCTTTGATTCTGAGTTATATGTCCTACCAGACGGGCAATCAGCAGTTGCTTTTTGTATTACAATCTATCTACTTAACATTTTTAACAGAATATGTCAAATGTCAAGTCAAAAGGTGTCTAACATTAATGACACATTTAAATAGCTATCTAGTGCACACTGTAATATAAAACACCAAAATTACAGGGAGAGACTTTTAATCTGAGATTTTTGCTATAAAACTTCCAAACAGGATGGAGCCTATTATATTATAAATAAATTATATTTCACATTTATATGTAATATTTGAAATGGCTTCAGTCTGTCATCACGTTGATTGTATTTGTGAAGCGAACATTTCAAAGCCTCACCACAGAATTATACGTCCTGATAATGCCAGTGGGTGTGCTCTACCGTGTTTCAGTAATGATTAGTTCATAATTTCCTGAACATTGATAAACTTATGGCTAAGCCCTAAGGATGCGGATGTATTAATGTATGTGTGTGTGTGTGTGTGTGTGTGTGTGAGGGGGGATGAGGGATGCAATGCTTTAGAATAGTGGAAACAAATATTTGAAAATCAAAGTGTAACGTAAATCTTTCAAAGAAAGTAATATCTTTGAGTAGAAAGCAGATAAATGCAAGGTTTCAAAACAAATCTAGAAGAAAAGGATGATATGGAGACTTAACGCTGCAATTCAGGTAAAAGGTCATAATCATGAATACCGTACGAAATGAAAACCAGGACCATTCGAATTTATACCTAAGACAATCATGGAAAATTAATTCTCTTGACTAATTTTGAAGTTCATAGAATTTGAATCAGCTCAGTCAACATACACACAAACACATGAAAAGTACATGGAAACATTTTAGTCTAGCTTTCCCCCTAATGTTTCTTGGTAGCTGTCTAGTCTGTACAATCTAACCACACTTGTTTTTTTCAAAGGACTGAAATTCAGCTTACTGAGTGTGCAGAACAGTCTCATTGGCTTTAATCCCATCAAAACATTTATGGTATTTTTCAAGGACTACTTTAGGGTCAGATAATTCTATTATCTAAAATTCGTGAAATCTTTCAAATATCTCAAAAACTACAATGGATATGTGATCACATCAATTTAAAACACTTAATAACGCTCTAAGGGTCATACACGGAAGTCAGATATCAAAAATCATGAGGAAGAGGAACCAAACCCGTCATTTCTCACGCTGGGAGATACACAAATCCTGGAGCAGCGTGCAATCTACAAGGGGTCAGTGAAACTCTCCAATCCACAGTAGATTCCACCATACTCTACCCATTATCTGCATCTGTCAGGGAGCAACTCCTTGCCATCGGCAGCCCGGGTGGCGCTCTCCGTTCCCCCCCCCCCCCCCGCCCCGACTCAGCCAGAGGGAGGAATTAGAGTGGACACTTGGACGAGCCAAGAAGCCCGCTCGGGTCGCTGCCACCTCCCCGCAGCGCCGCGTCCAGCTCGCTTACCTTGACCGGGTGCAAGTAACCATCGCCACGCAAGGCGCCCAGCCCGGGGTCGGCCGGCGAGTCAGCGTCGTCCTGCAGGCTGCGGGTGAGGTGCGCAATGTAGGTGGTGGCCAGCAGCAGCACGTCCAGCTTGGACAGCTTGGTGTCGGGCGGCACCGACGGCAGTGTGCGCTGCAGCTCCAGGAAGGCGTGCCGCAGGGTCTGCACCCGGCTGCGCTCCCGCGCCGCGTTGGCCGCCGCCGGCCGGCCGCCCCCCGAGCGCACGCCGCCCCCGGGACCGGTGGACCCCAGTCCAGCCCGCCCCGGGCTCGGCTCCCCGGGGTCGGCGGCCGGAGGCACGGGTTGGGCGTCGGCGCTCAGGGAGCTGCCCGCGGGGCGGCCGCGCTCCATGGCCCCTTCCAGGCCGGCGCGCGCTGCAAAGTGAGCGAAGGCGCGGTGAGGCCCGGGGCAGCGGCGGGCTCGCGCGGGAAGCGCAGTCCCCTGGATCTCCCGCGCTGTCCCGGCCGCCCGACGCGCCCCGGGGCGTCCCCCGACGCCTTCCTGCGTCCCGAGTGAGTGTATGGGATCCCAGAGTCGCTGGGCGCCCTAGAAGCACGAAGAGAGGACGCAGGACCATCCCCAGCTCTTCACGCAGAAAAGCATGCACGAGTACTGCTCAGCTGGGGAAGTCAGAGCTCGGAAGCCCTGCAAGGGTTTACGTTTGGGCGATGACATCCCGACAGCGCTGCGGCCACAGGCGGAGGCGCAGAGGGGATGGGGTGGTGGTGGTGCTGGTGATGTGCGTGTGTGTGTGTGTGTGTGTGTGTGTGTGCGCGCGCGCGCGCAGGGCGAGCGGGGCTCCTTAGCCTCACCTCGGACCACGGCGCCCGCCGCCGCCTGCAGCCCAGAAGCCCGCGGCGGGGACCGGACTGCGTCTCTCACCTTTCTCTGGAGCGGACGCGCGGAGCTGAGTTCCCCTGTACAAACCGTCGGGCCGGGTCTGCCTGGTCAGGACCGCACCGGGCACTCCATCCTCATCCAGCCACAGTCCGAGTGGACGGCCGCTTTCAGCCGCCGCTGGCTGCGCCTTTTATGCGGGTGCCTTCCTGCTTTGGCATAGGCTTGGAGCCACGACGGCAGGTCGCGCGCAGGTCCGCGCCCACCGAAAGGGGCTCTCGCCGGGGACAGCGGTCCTAGGGTCATTAATCAAACCGTCCAGGGGCGGGGCCGCGGGTGGGCGGGACCTGGCGTCAAGGGGCGGGGCAGTGGGTGGGCGGGGCCGGGCGCCCGGGGGCGGGGCCTCGTGCGTCCGCCTGGCCTCGGGCTCCGCGCCCCAGGTTGACCTCCGTTGCCTGAGGGGCTGCAAGCTGAGGCGACGCGTGGGCTCCCCGCGGGGTGGGCGGCGGCCGTGGGACTGGGAGTCTGGACCTGAAGCCTTGGGTGGACCCTAAGCTGTGGTCCGAGCCTCCGGCGCAGTCTCCCTCGGTCCCGGGGCCTGTCCCGTCCGACTCCCAGCTGAGGCGGCAACGCCGCCGTTAAACTGAGCGTTGACTTTTTTCTTTTCTGTGAGGAAATGTCAAGTGGCACCTCAGCTACACTAGCCATTCCTGCTACCGCAAGGTAAATATTCCTCGCTGTGTCCCTTCCCTAGTGCCGGGGACACCCCGTCCTCAGGAGTCCGCTTCCAGTTGTCTGCACTTTGTTCCAGAGCGCGAACGCCCCCCACGCCCCATTCCTTAGGAAGGTTCCAGATCGCTCCGTGCTAACCACCCTGGCTGGACTCCCCCCGAAGCCCTTGCCTTTGTGTTCCAGAAAGTAGATTTCTTTCCCGGTTTCGTACCTGTGGGCTTGAGGCGGTGCTGGGAAGGAGCGGGGAGGCTCTCGGGTCCGGGAGCCCCGCGTCGCGCGTCCTGAGGCCACTGCTCAGGACATGCTGAAATGCCTGCAGTTCAAAGATCAGGGAGTACTCCATCTCCTTTGGGGTTGAAACGCAAGTGCCCGCTGCAGAGTGTCGCTCACACGGCTCGCCCCCTCGCCGAGCTTTCTGATCGCTCTCTAACCGGGATTGACCCCGGAGCAGGGAGCAAGCGGCGGGCCGGATTTGGAAGTTCCCGTTCAAAAAGCACTAGGGGCTGCGTGTTAGTGAATCCCCGTGGCCCTCGGGTTTTCCTCCTGGTTCCCAGCCAACAACTGTAATTAGAGCTACTCTTTAAAAAGAAGCGCACGCACCGCCCGTTGATTCAAAACGGACTTCTGCGGAGAAGGCACAGTTTTTATTTTCTCGGTAAATTCTACGTAATGAGTAATAAAGCGAATAGCTCCTTAGAAAGCAATGTTTCACTTTTTCTGAAGAAGCAAATCGAATAAGAACTTAAAGGTTTTTGTTTAAGTAATGAGACGCCATAAAACTACAAACTCTCAAAACGTGCTGCCTCGTCCTAGGATATTTTTTTTTTAAACGAGGCCACTCCAGGTTGAGTTTACTTGTTTTCCGTAACCATGTTTTCTTTTTCTTTCGAGTTATCGAGAGGCTGAGGTACATCTTGCTTTGTTACCACGCTTTCAGACTCCTTCAAAGAGAGATTCCTGTATTTATAGAGAGAAAAAAAGTATTAAATATGAAAGTATCCAAAAAAAAAAAAGATATCAAATGTTTCCAGGATAGAGTAACTATAAAGGCTCACGATTATTACCCAAGACATGTGAATCTTCTCTGATTTTAAGGGAAGTAAGAAATAAAGATTTTCCTCTGGGGCAGGGAAGAGTGTGCGGCATCTGTGACTTGGGGAATTATCGAACTAAGACTATCGGAGAGGTGGACAAGGACTGGGGTGAAGCAAGGGAAGTTCCTGAACGTGCTGTCCCCTGTAACTGACAGAGGAGGCTGTCATTGCTGACAGTGGCCCACGAGTGGACAGCCGTGTTGCTTACCACGTGGGAAAGCAGGCACTGCTGTCCCAGGACCAAGCCCTGGCGGCTAGCCCTCACCCCACTGCGCACCCTGTCTGCTGCCCTGCCGAAGAGCCTGTCCTAAGCTCTCGTGATGAGTGGCAGTAGTCCCGATTCATAAAAAGTTGTATCTTTCAGTTCAATTTAAAAATACAAAAAAAAAAAGTTTCTACCATTTTGTAAGTAAGTAGCTACAGTTGCTGCCTACTTGGCACTTTGTATGTGCCAAGTGCTTTACAGGCATTTTTGTTGTTGTTATTGTTCTCTTTAAACAAGATCTCTACAAGGATTTTACATTGTACAATTAATAAAGGTCAAAGGGTTACAGGTCACTTATCCAAGATCAGATAGGCAGTAAGTGAAAGAGAGAGGATTCAGGCCAAGTAAATTAACATATTATATTACATTACATTAATCATTATTATATTATGTTATATTAACATTTGTAAAATATTTGCTAATTTGCAATGAACAGCATACTTTAAATAATTTGACTCCCTATTTACAGGTCAATGATATTTTAATAGCATATCAGATTTGTAGTTCTTAATTTTTTTTAAAGGTTTATTTATTTTTATTGAAAGATTTACAGAGAGAAGGAGTGGCAGAGACAAAGATGTTCCATCTGCTGGTTAACTTCCCGCATGGCTGCAATGGCCACAGCAGAGCACATCCGGAGCCGGGAGCCAGGAGCTTCTTCCAGGTCTACTGTTTTCCCAGGTCACAAGCAGGGAGCTGGAAGGAAGTGAAGCAGCTGGGACAACTAGTGCCCGCATGGGATCCCGGCACATGCAAGGTGAGGACTTTAACCGCTAGGCTACCACGCCGGGCCCAGTTCTTAATTGTTTAATCTTCTAAAACATGCATGGCTTTAGGGTGCTGTGGACTTTATTTCAGTAATGTGGTACAGGTCTTAAAATTATCCTTAAATATTTTTTTCTAAATATGGCAAATAAATTTTCAGTATTAACTTGTTAAGATTGTCCTTTTAATGCAAAAACAATCACACGTATAATGAAGAAAATCAATTTTTTATGATCTATAAAATGTTTTATATGAATATAAAATAATAGTTTTTACTTTTAACCATTTCCTCACTGTTTAAATTGATATAATCTACATTTAAATCTGCCCCATTTGAGTGTACAATTCAGCAAGATTTGGTAAACATAGACAGTTCACCATAATAAAACTAGAGGACATTTCCCTGATCCCCTAGACTCTCTTGTGGTCCACCCTATCTCCTACCCTAGTCCCTGGCAACTGCTGATTTGTTTTCTATCTACGATTCTGCTTTCCCATAATATCATACAAATAGAAACATACAGGTGTCATATAGACTTTTTGAGTCTGGCTTCTTTCACTTAGCATAATGTTTTTGAGATCCAGCCGTATTGCATATATTACTGGTTCGTAACTTTTTCTTAGTGAGTAGTATTCAGTTATACAGATTACTATCATTTATTTGTTCCCCAGTTAAAATAACTTTGAGTTGTTTTTAGGCTTTCATGATTAAAAAGAGACACAGCTGCCTGGGAACAGGCTTTGGTAATTGTGGCTTTTACTTTCCCTTCGGGAAATACCTAGGTGTGGGACTACTAGATGTAGTAACTGTATCTCAAACTATAGGAGCCAATTGTATTTTTATTTCAGTGGATTCTACTTTTTTTCTAAGATTTATTTATTTTTATTGGAAAGCCAGATATACAGAGAGGAGGAGAGACAGAGAGGAAGATCTGCCGTCCGATGATTCACTCGCTAAGTGGCCACAGCTGCAGGAGCGGAGCTGTGCTGAGCTGAGGCTAGCCGAGCTGATTCAAAGCCAGTAACCTCTTCATGTCTCCCACGTGGGTGCAGGGTCCCAAGGATTTGGGCCATCCTCCACTGCTTTTCTAGTCCACAGGCAGGGAGCCAAATGGGAAGTGGGGCCGCTGGCGCCCATATGGGATCCTGGCGCAAGCAAGGTGAGGACTTCAACCGCCAAGCTACCCTGCCAGGCCTGGATTCTGCTGTTTTTAAAATTTGGGGTGGTGGTGGTAATGAAGCTATGACTTTCAAAATATGGACATTTTAAAATGGAAAATAATTGGTGTTTTTCTTTTGAATTAGGTCTTCTTTTGTTTATAGAGTAAAATAACTGACAGGGTGAAGACTAGAAATTACAAAAATTAGCTTAGACTTTTCAAATTAGCTTTATTGATTACCACTATTGGGTGGGGGAGGGGGAGATATCCTAATTTCAAAAGACTTAATGGGAACTGAAATTCAAAATGTTAACATTATACCTACACTACCAATACAAAGAAGTTCATTTTGCGTATAGAATTGAATAGACTGAGGTTAGAATTATTGAGGCAAAAGCCAAGTCATTTTGAACTTTTCAAGACAATTTTAAAGACTATTCTAGAAATTTGTGACTATAAATATTATCTGAGGTTTTAAAATTTTTTAAAAACACCAATCTGTTGTTACAACTGTTCAAAGGAAACCTTAACATAGGTGAACATATGTTACTTTAACTGTTACTAATGTTAACCTCTTAATTCAAAGAAGCCTAATGCTTCCATGTTCTGGAAGAAGATGCTAGGCTGTTTAGAAACATAACATACAGTGAACATTTTCTACAAATGGTGAGTCACAGAAATTCATAATCCTCAGGGTATGTGAAATTAAGGGCATTCTAATTCTGCTAGAACTTTATTAATTTTACATTAACAAGAGATGGATCAGGTCTGTTAACATTGCCTTGGACTTGAAATATAGTTAAATAATCAAGTAACAATTTGCTTTATTTCATTGTGTGGTGCTGCACAATATTCTCAGGGGATCTTATGGGCAATGTATAAATGCATTTAATGTCTATTTTTAAATTACCAAACCTCAGGCACCTCCTAGTGTGTTTAGAAAGAGAGGAAACATCTGTCAGAAGTATTTACTGTGACAAACACAAAAAGAAGCAATAATGTGTACCCTTTTTCATTTTATTGCATGTATTATTTTAATTGAACAGTGAGGGCATTTGTTCAGAACCAGCCTTTAAATTAAAAAAAATACTTTTGACCCAATCTTTAATTAAAGTGTACATTGATAGTATCAAGTTCAGTTTGAGGGTCAAAAACAACGTCAAGGAGTCTGACTTTGTTCTCCCTGTAGGAAAAGTAGGCTTGTGTAAATATACATGAGCACAGACTGGGTGCATTTGTGAAAGAGGTGGAAAATACTCCCTCATCTTTGGACAGATGTGGCCTCACTGTGCTCCGCGGAGCATACAGGCACAACTCGCAGTGTGTAGACCCCTGAAGTAGCGTGGGGCACATACATGTTGTTAAGAGTACTCTAAGTTTCTTTCTCCCTTAGAGCCCCCCCATGTTGAATAATAAATACATGCTATGAGGCACACACATGTCTGCTGATACAAGCTCATTCTCTCTTTGACTTCCTTTAGGGTAAGGTACCTTTGTAGTACAGAGTAGTTTACATTTTAAAATGAAAAAAAAAAAGTGTTCAGCAATATTTATCATTCACTGACATTGTTTTCTAAGGATGTGTATTTTTAATTTTTCTCCTGATGACATAATAACAAAGCTTAAAATACCTGACAAAGAAACAAAACTCAAGAACATTGTTGTGGAGATTACTTCTGCCAGTTATGTGAATCTTTTAAATTATTTTTTTTTTGAAAGGCAAATTTACAGAGAGAGACTGATCCTCCATATATTGGTTCACTCTGCAAATGGCCACAATAGCTGGAGCTAGACCAGGCTGAAGCCAGGAGTCAAAAACTTCATCCGGGTCTCCCGTCTGGGAGCAGGGGCCATTCACAAGAGTCACCCTCCACTGCTTTTACAGTCTAGCAGGCAGGGGCACCAGATATGGAGCAGTCAGTAATTAAAATGATGCTCATCTGGTATGCCAGCTTCACAGGTGTCGACCCAACCCTCTACACAACACTGGCCCAAGTTGTGTAAAATTTTAACACTTGAGTGAGTGGTGCAAGGGTTAGGACAATGTTTGGGACATTCACATCCCATATTGAAGTGTCTGGGTTCAACTCTGAGCTCCACTTCCTGTGCAGCTTCCTACTGATGGACATCTATTGTGGTGTGCAGCCGTGGTGACTCTGGTGACTCAAGTACTTAAATCCCTGATAGTTGCATGGGGAACTCTGAGTTCCTGGCTCCTAGCTTCGTTCTGATCCAGCCTCAGCTGTTGCAGAATTTGGGGAGGAGACAAGTGGATGGACAATTGCTGTCTGTTTCTGTCGTTGCCTTTCAAATAGATGAAAACAAAAAGTTTTATAAAGAATTAGGATTTTACAGGTGCTGTGGATAAACTAGCTATTATTTTGATGGTAACGACAATTATATTGAGTAGCAAATTCTTGCACAATTCCCGTTTTATTGTTAATGGAGAAAAGGCAAGACCAAAACTAGGACTGCCTATGTATACTTTTCTTTCCAAATATTTTTCAGACTCACACACTCTTTCTCTCCTAAGCCCTTTTTCCCATTTATTCCCACACTGCATGTATTAAGGGGAAGACAGTATACCAGTATTTTCCATGGGCTTCCTTAGCTGAGCTCAGATAGAGAATACTGTCATCATCTCTGGACGAGACCGCACAAAGAGGGTCTCCTGAGAGACCCAACTCACTTTAAGTAAAATGTTCTGGAGAAAGGCAAAATATTCCAAAGTATGTCAACTGTTTCTGATTACTTTCTCAGTGAAATATTTTATTGACTCTTAATTATACTAAATGCTTAGTATGATGTGCTTGGAAACTTCAATAATTATTGTGTTGATTAAAATGGAAAATAAGTTAAATGAAATATATGTAAGGTTACAAAGATCTGGTTTATAATGTTCATAGTGTGTATCACATTACATAGTAACTATTACACAATTGACTTCCTAATTAGGGTATTGAAAGATGTTTGAGATTTATGATTGTCTCATTTAAGTTTTTATTTTCAGTATTGGCCACAATATGGATCATTTTGGATGCTTTATGAATATAGGAAGTTATTTTCTGGTATGGTTTATCTTTACATCATATAAGTATCATCTTTTTTAAAACCCAAAGCAATTTTCTTATCAGAAGATTCCAAGTTGACTCCCATGAAACCAAATTGTATATATACTTGGAATTTAGGATAGGGATTTTAAACTGCCTTTTGGATCATAAACTCCTTGTAGAATCTAATAAAACTTGTAACGTTTCCTTTGGAGACAAGAGGCTAAGAATCTTTGAAGAAATGATGTAAGTAGCTTAATCTTATCTCCTGGTTCCTCTTCCTTTCTAAAGCTACTTGGTCTTACTGCAGCAGCTCACCATCATTACATAGAACATTGTTTCCTTTGATAGAATCTTAACAATTTAGACCAATTTGCCTCCTGCTTCTGGGACTTCACTGAGTTACCTGTCTACATCATTGGATGTGTCTATTAGCTGCCAACCTTTCCTGAATCACTCCCTCCCCACTACAACTTTTTTGATGGTGTAGAAAACAATGGTCTCTCTCTCTCTCTCCCCTCACCTCTCTCTCTCTCTCTCTCTCTCTCTCTCTCTCTCTCTCTCTCTCTCTCTCTCTCTGTCTCTCTCTGTGTCTCTCTCTCTCTCTGTGTGTATGTGTGACCTTGTACGTTTGATCAAGAAGGATTGAAAATAGAGAATTTATTCTTGTGAAAGTATGCCTGTGCCCAAGAGAAATCACATAAGTAACTGAAGGAACCTACCCCATCTCTTTTGTAGTTTTAGTATTATCTTCTTGGACACTTGCTGTAGACTCACTTCCGTTTACAAGGTATCTTTGTATGTCAGAGAAATAGAGTATTTTTGGTTTACCCACCTGTGGGTAATAAACAGGAACTATGTGACGCATTGTTTCACAGTTACCTGTAGCACACAAAGAATTGAAAGCATCCTGCTTTAAAACTATTAACTAAATTAAAAATAACATCTAACAGTATTAGATTATCTAAATTTTTTTGGAATTACATAAAGTCAAATAGATCTATGATAAAAATCAGTAAGTTTAAATCTAAGGCAAAATATCACAGACTTTCACAAATAAAAATTTCAAGTTTATGGTGAATTCTTATAGCTCAAATGGACATGCTGACATTAATAGAAATATCCACTGCCTTGAATTTTGCCATCCCAAAGTTTTTCCCCCCAATTATTTAACTTCTGGGGAGTAGAATATAATGTATAGCAGCAGCTCAGTTTGGGGGTGTGTTCTTATCTTTTTGTTGAAAATAACATATCATCTCATTTGCCTGTTTAATTCTTCCTTCCTTCCTGCAAGTGATTTCCTTTTAAGTAGGGATCGCTGTATTCACCTCTAATCTCTACTGCCGAGGCTAATCCTTGACACATCCACAGTGCACACTTACCTAGAAGTGCCAGAACGGCATCACTGAAAGATATGTGTGTATTATGGATTTTATTTGGTAATTTTTACAATTTTGAGTTATGTAACTACATAATCTATTTAGGATGTTTTTGTTTATCCAATGATCCTCGAAAGCAGACATTACAAACCCATCATTTTAAGATAAATCTCTGCTATAGTGCTCCAGATTTACAAGGCTGCCAAAAACGTGTAAGAGATAAGGAAGTACAAGCATTGCTATATTCCTAGGAATGTCTGTTTAGTCATAATTCACTTGGTTGCACATAAGTGTACCTGAAAGGGTCATCCTAGTTCAAAGGATTATTGTTTGTTTTAAAAAATACATTTTCTAGATTTTAATTCGTGCCTCTTCCACAGTAAGAGAGCAGTAGACACACACACACACACACACACACAGCACAGAAAATGCAGTTGGCTGTATAAGCAAGAGCAGAGTTATCCTACATTACATACACATTTGTAGAGACAGGATCTGCAGCTCCTCAAGGGGAAGTAACTAGATACTATTGAGACATTCTCAGGTCATTTTCTATTATAGTTATTCCGCCTTAACTTTAAATTTTATTTTAATTGCATATTTGAGTCCATTTCTTATGTAGTAAGTTATATAATCTACTTGATATTTCAAAATGTGTTTATGCATTTGAAAGACAGCATGGAAAAAACAGAGGGAGATGTTGAGAGAGAGAGAGAGAATGAGAATATTGCATTAGGTGGCTTATTTCTCAAATGGATACAGTAGTAGAACTGGGCTGGGAGCCTGGAAATGCATCCCGGTCTTTCATGTGGGTGGCAGGGTCACAAACCACTTGGCGTCTTGCACTGTCTTCCCAATGCCACTAGTAAGAAAGAATTGAAAACTGAGCTGCCAGGCCTTGAACCAGCACTATGATATGGGATGATAGCTTCTCAAGTTGTAGCTTAACATGCTGCACCACAAAACTGACCCCTCCACTTGAATAGTTTAAAAATCAAAGTTCTTGTATGATGTAATAGTCATTCTTTCTTCCAGTTTACTTTTAATTCCAGAAGGCATTTGTTTCCATACCACAAATTTCCTAAATTCTTACCAAGCTGAGGTGGATTTCTAACCACAGTAGTCATTGTTGTCCTCTATACCATCACAGTTCAGCCAGTCAGAATTACAGATCACTAGAACTTTTATTACATAGGTTCTGCTAGCTTTGTCACTTGAGACAAGTTATTTCAACTTTCTGATAGATGAGAAATAGCCTTCTCATTTACAAATTCATATAATTATGTGCCTTATAGGTTATAAAGATTGTATATAAATATGTGCAATATTTAGCACAGTAGATTTCATCTCTCTTTCCCCATTCCTCTTTGTCTCCTAAGCCCTGTGATTTCTGTTTTAGATGAATTAATAATAATTATCTTATCAGAAAACACAACATATGAAATGAACCTCCTCCACTGTAACATTCTATATACTTTTCTATCTACTGTGGAAAGAATATGTAGTGTGAGACCCTGTTCTCATTTAAGTGTTAAATATATTGTTGACTTTATTTTACTGTTTATACAGCAGACTTTATTCATCTTGCTTGACTGAAGCTTTATACCTATTGATTAGTAACTCTCATTTCCTTCCTCAACCCTAGCTACTAGCCAGTAGCATCCCACTGTATAATTTTATGAATTACGCTCCTTTAGATGCACCACGTAAGTGGAATTATACAGTATTTGCTCTCCTGTGACTGCTTATTATTTTTTAATTGTTATGATGTCCTCAGCGTTCATTCATGGTTTTTCTTTTTGCGTATTGCAGAATTTTTGTCTGTTTTTATGGGAAAAAAGTGCTCCATGTTTCAGTTTACATATATGCTATAATTTTCTGAATCCATTCCTCCACCCATGCATATTATTGTTTGGACATTAGGGCATTTGTGAATTATGCTGCTGTGAACATAGGAGTGCTAATATTTCTTAGACTCTCTTGGATTCTAGTTTGTTTGGATGAATACCCAGAAGTGGCATTATATTTGCAATTTTTTGGAAGAACTTCTGTTGTGTTTCCCATAGTGGCTGCGCCATTGACACAATGCAAGGTTCCAGTTTCTCCATCTCCTCACCAACATTTGCTGTCTTTTCCTTGAATGACAGTAATCCTGTGAATGTGAAGTAATAGCTAACTATGACTTACATTTCCCTGATGATGAGTGACACTGAGCATTTTTTATATATGTTAATCACTTGTATGTGAATTTTCTTTTCTTTTTTTGAGACATGCCTACTCAAATCCTTAGTTTCTTTTTACGTGTTTTTTTTGTTTTGGTTTTCTTTGTTATGCTGTAGGGATTTCTTGTATGTTTTAGAAATCAACCTCTGTCAGATATATGGTCTCAAGTATCGTCTCCCATTTTGTAGATTGCCTTTTTAATCCTTTTGATTGTTTTCTTTGCTGTGCAGAAGATTTTGGTTTGATGTAGTCCTATTTTTTTTTAAAGATTATCTGTTTTTATTGGAAAGTCAGCTATTCAGAAAGGAGAAGAGACAGAGAAGATCTTTCATCCATTGATTCACTCCCCAAGCAGCCACAGTGGCTGGAGAGGAGCTGAGTGGATCTGAAGCCAGGAGCCCTGAGCCTCTGCTGGGTCTCCCACAGGGATGCAGGGTCCCAAAGCCTTGGGCTGTCTTCTATTGCATTCCTAGGCCACAGTCAGGGAGCTGGATGGGAAGCAGGGCCACCAGGACATGACCTGGCATCGATATGGCATCCTGGTGCATGCAAGGCAAGGACTTCAGCCACTAGGCTACCACGCCAGGCCCATTTTTTGCTTTATTCCATGAGTCTGATGTCACACCTATGAAATCACTGCCAAGATACATGTCATGGGGCTTTTCTTTTGTATTTTCTTCAGGAGATTTACAGTTGTGGGTCTTAGGTTTTGAGCCTTTAACCATTTGGAATTGATTTTTGTGCATAGTATGAGATTCATGATTTATTATTTTACATGTGGATATCCAGTTTTCCCAGCACCATCTGCCAAAGAGAATGTCCATTTCCCATTACATATTCCTGTTAAAGATCAGCTGAGCATATATGTGTGGATTTATTTCTGGGCTTTCAGTTGTGTTCTATTGTTCCATATTTCTATCTTATGGCAGTGTCATATAGTTCTATAACAATTGTTTAGGTAGTGTTTAATTTAGGAATTGTGATACCTATAGCCTCATTATTCTTTCGGTAAATCTATTTGACTCTTGCTGGTCTTTTCTCATATAAATTTTAATTTTTTGTCTTTTTCCTTAAAAATGCCACTAGAGAATGAATGTTTGGGACAATAGTTAAGATGTATGCATCTCACATTGGAGTACCTGGGCTCAAGTCCAGTTTTTCTTTAAAGTCCAACTTTATGAACCCTAAGAGGCAGCAGTGATGACGGTTCTAACAGCTGGGTCCTGACATCTCCCATGGGGGATCTGGATTGAATTCCCAGATCTTGGCTCTGTGTTTTTAGCTACAGCCATAGCCATTGCAGGTATCTGGGGAATGGATCAGTAGGAAGGAGACTTCTGTTTTCCTGCCTCTCAGTTTTAAAATTTAAAAATAAAAAATGCTCCTGTGATTTTGATAGGGATTGATTGAATCTGTAGATCAGTTTTAGAATGTGGAAATTTTAACATGGAATGTCTTCTCATTTGCGTCTTTATCATTCTTCTTTTGATTGATATTGCAAATGACTTTTTGTGATTTCCTGTTTTTTTTTTATTTGCTGTTGATACATGCTACTTTAAAGATTGTTGTTGTTTTTGTTTACTAGTTGGGGTCATGTCAAAATCACCAGAGCTCCATGCCTTTCACCTCAGCTTCTCCTCATGTCAACCTCCTCATCCTTGAGTACAGAGCTCTGAGGATATGCTAAACTTACATACAGCCTCAGTCTATTACTCCAGTTCCCCTATTCTTTTTCATTGCCCTGATCCCTTTTCTATGTTCTCACAACTCACGATAAACAACTGTGAGACAAGTATATCATCGACAAACATTATCATGAAAAGAAGGAAGGGAGAGGATCGTTTCAGTGTCACAGACTGCAAAATTTGTTAGTCAATTCCAGGATGTTCCTTAATATGAAAAATCTCATTAGTATGCATTACATGTGGTTGCATTAGGCAGGCAAGAGAGGTTGGTGTATTCTTTATAACACATTGCGAGTATGCTATAATCCAAATATTCAAGTGTTAGTGTGTATGCATAAAACCAGACAGGCCACAAAGAGCAGGCCCAATGTGATTGTGATACATGTTTATTTTCTATCTTAGTGAAAAAAAGCTATGATTTTTAAAATTTTCTATTCTGATTTCTGTACTGTTGCTCATCAAATAGACTAGTGACTCAAGTTCCAAAATTTTTATAGCTGATTATTATTTTACAATTTACATTATTGATATTAGGCACTTTTGCCAAATATAAAATCACACATTTTCTCCCAAGTCTCACAGCTCTGTGTTTACATAGCAGGCATAACCCAAACATAAGTTTTGGTCATAATGGCTACCATTTTCATACATAAATACAAGCATAATTTCCCTATAATTGTATTTATCTTTATGCACAACTAAATAAATAAGCTTTTTTTTTTAAAAAAAAAAAGTAAACCAAAAGCACTAAACTGAAACATCTAAACACATACACACGAATTATTTCTTGGCTGTTTCTTTCTTTGTAAGATTATTGCCTTTGTTGCAAGAACGGGAGCTAGTAATGGCAGTGTGCTTACTTATGTAAGAGTTCTTGGCATCCTCATTTCTGATGCTTCTCTTCTTGCTGATTTTCCTGGCATCTTTGGATGCTTTCCAATTCACCAGGAATTGTCTTTCTACATCTTTAATTTCTTTTCCATCAAGAAATTCTGCAGAAAAATGCATATGTTTAACAAATATATTGGATACACATAATGATACAAATAAATATACATACGTTCAGTTTAGAGCACATGGATTTAGTTTTACATCATAGGCTGAAATAAACTTCTCTTAAACTGCCTTAAACATATAACATATGCTTTTCATTGTTATTTATTTTTAGATCTTCCATGCACTTGTTTTTTTTTTTTTTTAAGATTTATTTTTATTACAAAGTCAGATATACACAGAGAAGGAGAGACAGAGAGGAAGATCTTCCATCCGATGATTCACTCCCCAAGTGAGCTGCAACAGGCCGGTGCACGCCAATCCGAAGCCAGGAACCAGGAACCTCTTCCAGGTCTCCCACGTGGGTGCAGGGTCCCAAAGCATTGGGCCGTCCTCGACTGCTTTCCCAGGCCACAAGCAGGGAGCTGGATGGGAAGTGGAGCTGCCGGGATTAGAACCGGCGCCCATATGGGATCCTGGGGCGTTCAAGGCAAGGACTTTAGCCGCTAGGCCATGCCGCCGGGCCCTCTTCCATGCACTTGTTCACTTTCCAACAGCTGCAGCAGCCTGGGTTGTGCAAGGCTGAAGCTGGCATCAAGAATTCAGTTCAGGACTCCCACACAGATGGCAGGGACCCAACTACTCGAGCTATCACCTGCTGCCTTCCAGGATGTGCATTAGGAGGAAACGGCAATCAGGAGTGGAACCAGGACTCTGCTTACTTTAAAATGGGTTGTGAGTGTCCCATCTGGTATCTTAATCACCATGCCAATACCTGCCCATCAACACAATTTTCAGTGGCTGGTCACATTGTTTGTATGGGACATAAATAAAAATATTGAACAATTCCCTTATTAGAGAATATTTTTATGTTATCTTGTAAACATAAATACAAATGGCTTCTAATTAATAAAAAGATTGTATTTTCCAATAAAGCTTTATATAATAGATTTTTTAAGTCACGCAATTTTGTGGTCAGTGCTGTAACATGGCAGGTAAAGCTTTTGCCTGAGAGTCCAACAACCCCTGTGAGTTCTGATTCTAGTCTTGGCTGCTCTAATTCCTAGCCAGCTCTCTGCTACTGTGCCTGGGAAGGCAGCAGAGGATGGCCCAAGTGCTTGGGCCCCTGAAACCAAATGGGAGACCCAGAAGATGCTTCTGGTTTCGGACTGATCCAACATCTGCTGTTGTTATTTTGGGGAGTGAACCAGCAGATAGATGAGCTTTCTGTGTCTCTCACTTTCTCTATAACTCTCTCTTTCAAATAAAGAACTTAAGCAATTCTTTTTCATCATCCATGTGATTTTTTACCCTGGGTCCCAGAATGTAAAAAGGACATATTAAAATGTATTAGATTATATTCTTTCAGGGAAAAGTGATAATTTCCTGACAAGATATTAGTGGTACTACTGAAAATATTAGCACTGCCGTTTAATATGATATTGTATTATACCCAAAGCACAAAATAAAGTGATGAAAGTAGGATATAATTAATGTTGCTTATCCAAGTGGAATAGATTCCAAGATCCCCAGTAAATGGTTAAAAATGTGGACTATTATACCCTGCGTGTGTGTGTATATATATATATAAAATGTCATATATATATATCAGTTATAGTACAAATATATATATATGTATAAATATATGTGTGTGTTCCTATATATAGATACCTACCATAAATTTGATTTATAACTTAGGAAAATAAGAGATGAACAACATAAATAATAATAAAATATAAAACATTGTAACAAAATGCTATTAAAAGAGTTTATGTAAATGTGGTCTCTGTCTCTCAAAATATTCCATTTCTTTATTTTCAAACCTCAGTTGACTGTGAGTAACTGAAACCTCGAGAAGCTGACAATGACGGATAGGGGGAGGATACTCTATAAACCAGAATCGTAGAGATATAGCTGTCTCCATATATGTCATTGCGACTGAAGAGTAGCCCTAACTAAAGTGTAATTTGAGAAATTTGCTAAGAGTTTAATCATTAAACATCTCAAGATTTATAATTTTACATTGAGGTCTTTATATTGAATTCTTTCAACTTGTATTTTTTTGAGGTCTTTATAGACATGATTTTATTAACAGTTGTGTAATTTTCACTATTTTTGAGTGGATTATTCGTAACCAACACATTTTAAAACATTTGTTGTAAAGACATAGAATGAAAATCCCCATTTTTTTTTGGCTACAATTCCCTTTTCCTGATGTAGTATCCCAGACAAAGCTGAATAATGACAAGGAAACTGCCTCAGTTAACCTGATTCTATCCTCTTTTCCCCAACTGATCTTAATTGACATTTACATGTGGAAGTGGTTTAGGAGGGGAAGCAAGGTAAAAGGCATTAGATCCTGTGAGATTTATTTCATTTTAATGAGTTGCTGTCAACACAAAATTTCACTTCCACTCATGCTAAGTAAACCAGTTATATGGACTGTCTTAGGTGGTTACTTTTAAACCAGATCCTAAATCCTGTGTTTTTTGGCTTTACATTCTAAGAAATGAGAGTAGGTAGGACAAATTTAAAATTTAAAAAGCAGTTTAATATATGGGCATGGAAAAAAAGACTAGGGGCCAGCAATGTGGCATATCAGGTTGAGCTACCACCTGAAGTGCTGGCATCCCAAATGGGTGCTGGTTTGAGTTCTATCTGCTCCATTTCCACTCGTTCTGTTAGTGTGCTCCTTCACCCACGTGGGAGACCCAGTCAGTGGGAGCTCTTGGCTTCCACTTAGTCAGCTGTGGCCATTGTGATCATTTAGGGGAGTGAACCAGTGAATGAAAGATTCTTTCTCTCTGGCTCTGCCTTCCAAATGAAATAAATCTTTAGAAGCAAAAAAAAAAAAGACGGAAGGATGTTTCCTGATATGTCAGCAGATTCACAGTGGTATTGTAAGTTACATTTGGTTTTCATATATTTTTAAAAATGTTTTGTAATTATAAAATATAATATTTACCCAAAACTAAATCTCTTTATTTGGAAATATGTTTATCTTTGTAAGTTTTGCAATTTTATCATGATACTGTTTCACAAGAAGTACATACAGAAATGGTCTCAATACTGAAGTTCTTCATCATCAGATATTATTAATTTTATTCTGCTTGCTGAGGAAAGAGGGGTGGGCAGAGATGGGAGTGGATGAAATATTGAGGTGTGGGGTTGTATAGCAGAATCATCTGTAGAGCTGTTAAAAATGCATGCACAATGCATTTTTATTTTCTGTTTCTTACCCATAAGGGCACTGCGTGGTCTTTAAATATGCATTTTTGGAAAAAAAATATTTCATTTCGTAATATGCCTTGTTCCTCAGTGCAGAGAACTGCTGCACTAGTGTTGTGATTGGTGAGGCTTTATGACAGTGAGGAGCTTTGAAGCAGTTTTGTCATGCTAGTTTTAGCCTCCAGAACAGCACGTCATAGAAGTTTGGATACGGGAAACTCTCTCACAAGTGTTTCACAAGAGAGTATTTTCGCATTTCCCTGATGCTGTGTAATGTTGTCATTACTGACCACGTGTAGTTATCCGTTTCCCCCCAACGATAGCGCATATTCATATTTGCAAGGGTTTCATTCAGGGGCTCCCTACCCTATCCACTTTCAAATGAAAGGGACTCCTATGTGTTCCTACGGTACTATTTGGCAAATGTCAAGCAGTGAAAACATTGATCAATGTTATCTACTCAGGAGTCTCTTGGGATCATCAGCAAATCTGTACCAATGAAAGTTTGGCAAAAGGTCAACTTGTTCTACACATATGTAACTATTTGTATGTGTGTGTGTGTGGTTATAGCTATATTTTCTCTTTAATTATTTCAGAAAGCATATACTTTTCATGTTTCATGAGTATTTTCAAATTTTAACTTTTGCTATTTTCAAAATACCAAATTTAAAGTTCAGATCAAGATGTTGTATTTATATTTCTGAAAGCTTGCTGGTAACTAGCGAAGCAGATACCTTTCTCTAAGAAAAATATATTAATATAAAACATATACCCAGTGATTTAGACACCAAAATCAGCCTGTCCCTGTATTTTGGCTTGTGACAAACCGGATTTCCACTTAAATCCATTTTCCACAGTTTCATCAGCTTGGGCAGCAAAAACTCCAAATCCTGTAATTGGAGAAGAAAAATCAAGACATAGGTATTTAACAATTATCAGTTCTTCTAGCACATAGGAATTTTTTTGTTTTAAAATGTATTTATTTATTTATTTATTACTTGTAAGGCATGTAGGGAGAGAGAGAAATTTTCCATCTGCCAACTCACTTATTAAATCCCTGGAAATTGACCTGAACAAGCTGAAGCCTGGAGCTAGGGACTCAATCTGGGTCTCCAATGTGGGTGGCAGGGACCCAACCACTCGGTTTTATCATCTGCTTCCTCTCAGGCTATGCGTTAGCAAGAAGCAGGAATTAGTTAAGACCAAAACCCAGGCACTGAGATGTAGGATGTAGGGATCCTATATGGGATCTTGACCCTTATGCCAAATATCCAATCCAGTTGACTATTTTTAATGGTCACTTTTATAGAGTTCTAGCTCAGCGCCACCTATTTAGCATAAAATGGTCTGCACTGATAATAGAGAAGAGAGATCCTGGGTTGCAGCTGACAGAAGTGTCCGCTGTCATACTTCTTTAAATGAACCCAGTCAGTAGCTCAGGAAAAAAACTTGCTGCAGAAGATGCACTGTTCTTAGGAAGAGTTATGGATGTTTACAGATTAAAGCAATTAAGGAGTAGTGAGTCAGCCGTCCACCGCCATTGCAAGATATATATGTTGTTTTTTTAGTTGAAAATCAGTATTCATTTTCAAAAATGTGCAAGAGAAAAAAGAAAGTAGGAGAAAAAAACCCAAATCATACAAAAAGATCACATTTAATATTCTACTGTATATCCTTCTAGTCTTTTAAAGTTTTTATTTGAGAAATAGAGCACCCCCATCTCCTGTTTCACTGCCCACACACTCCCAACTCTCTCTCCCAACCCCTCAATGCCTAGGACTGAAAATAGGAGTTAGAACTTAATCCAGACTGCCATGTGGTGGCAGGAACCCCGTCACCTGAGCAACCAGGTCTGCTCTCTCCCAGGAGCTATGTTACCACGATTTGGGATTCAGGTACTGAATCCAGGTACTCCAGTGCTGGATGAAGGAATCTTGGTGGGCCCTCTAACTGACATCTTAAATGTGAGCCCAAACTCCTGACAATCCAGTCCTTTTTGAACATAGGGAATTCTATTGAAATTTCACCATACTGTGGCATAATTTTGTTTTACAATTATATCATAAACACTTGTGTGCTTTTATAGCTCATAAAGTAGCTAATTGATATTTCAAGGAATAATTAGACTGTTTCGTGGTCCATAACCCAAACGAAAGTAAGAAAAACAAATTAATAGCACTTATGAATCAGCTCTCCCAGCTTACCCTCTTCTCTCCTGTTTATCCCTATTCGAGTTTTTCTCAACTTTTCCTCACTCTCTCTCCAACTCCTTTTTTTGCTTTCTTTCTCACCTCTTTTTAAGAACTATATTTTATTTTAACTAGTATTTAATGGAAGTGAAGTACACATTGAGAATGTCTTAAATGTTACCAAAAGTTTTACATTTTAAAATGAGATAAATTTAATATTTAATAAATTACTCAAAATAATTAATCTATTTGGGATGTTTTCATATCTTGCCTATTGTGAAAAATGCTGAATAAATAGAGAAGTGAATACATCACTCCAAAATAGTGATTTACTTTGTATATCTACCCAGAATTTGGTCTTTGCTAGATTCTGAAAAATCTGAATAAATAACATGTAAAAAAAAAAAAAGGCAGGAGCCCAGCGCAGTAGCCTAGTGGTTAAAGTCCTCACCTTGTGTGTGTCAGGATCCCATATGGGCACCAGTTTGTATCCTGGCTGCTCTACTTCCCATCCAGCTCCCTGCTTGTAGCCTGAGAAAGCAGTAGAGGACAGCCCAAAGCCTTGGAACTCTGAATCTGTGTGGAGACTCAGAAACAAGCTCCTGGCTCCTGTCTTCAGAATGACTCAGTTCCAGCCATTGTGGCCACTTGGGGAATGAACCAGTGGATGGAAGATCTTTTTCTCTGCCTCTCTGTAAATCCGAATTCCAAGAAAAATAAATAAGTCTTTTTTGAAAAAAGAAAACCTAAGGAATTATGGGGTAATCCTAAAGTTGTCAATGCTGCTGCCTGTTGTGTAACTTTAGACAAGTCTATGTCTCCATTTATGAAGTGAGAGTAATTGGGATTAGTTGCCGTGGCATGTGAAGTGCTTGGTGCAAAACAGACGAGTAGTAATTGTGCTAGTTCTCTTCTTCCACTCCTTAGCTAATGCTCCTTACTTTCATTCTTGTCAACATAAATTTTAAAAATTTATAAGAAAAAAGAAGCTTGTAACCTACTAACAAACAAATCGTTGATGTCTTCTAGGAAAGCTATCTTCACAAACAGTAACTCTAGCCCTTCATTCTGAGCCCTGAAGTGTAACCTCGCCACATTTGTCCAAAAGCGTTACTGCGCTGTAATCATCTTATAAGTGAGTTATACTGTTATTTCCCTTACTCTAAAAACTTTTAGGCAAGGGAATGTGCATTACATTTCCTACAGTGTTGATATAATGCCTATGATCTAAAAGTTAAGCCATTGTATAAGAAAACTCTAAATTGATACAGATAAAAAGAGTGGTTAAGCGTTTTGCTAATTGTTTCTCATTTGATAAATGACCCTCAACATACTCCCTCCAGTGTATGTTTACTCAAGACTGACCTAATCCCCTGCTGAAACACGATTACCCTTTGGATACGCTCTGGTTGCTCATTGCCTTCCTGTCTTTAATAAAATGCCTTCACTTTCCTGGTTCTTCATTAAGTTACTAAAGGAAGCAGACACTTTTCTGGACAGTCTCTGTTTGATAAATGATCATGTCATGCTATCGTGTAAAGCAGTGCTGCAAAATACTGGGGAGCTAATTCTGTGTCCCCTGCAGGGCTGGTAAGCTCCTGCGCAGCCGTCTGCGCTCTCGCCACGATTAATGATGGCCACTGATGAACCTCTGTTTGACCAGCATGGTCCAATCTTTATTGGAAACGTCTGGCCCAAGTGTCCTTACTAAATCTAAAGACAGTCATTTGTCATCCCTCTGACTGCCTGTCATCGTCTGCCTTAGAAAAATCTATAAATTTTGGCTTGTTCCTGACTAAACTGTGGGATGAATAAATTTATCTTTGGGTCACTCTGCTGGTCAGGATCAATACTGAGCAGAGGTTGAATAAATTAGAAACTGAGAAAACATGACAGCCCCATTGTATTTTGTTCATTGTGTCTTATAAATCAAATATTTAGTTTATATAAGAGGCAAACATGTCAAGTTTTGAAGATTGTATACCTCATGATAAATGGTCATCAGAAAACCAATGAAGTAAATCACTAATATATCTGACTATGACATTAACTTTTCAGATCATTTTATTGATTTAGAAAACTTTGCAGGCATAAAAACTAGAGGTGTTAAGGGTTTTTTTTAATTCTTTCAAGTTTTTACAGATTTTTGCAAATAATTTATTTTACTTTATACTGCTAGTAAACTATATAATTTGGTACCAGTGAAGTTTATGATTCAACTTACACTTACTATTTTCATAAATATAGAAGTCTTTGTAAGTCATCATGAAAATACTTAATATTTATATACATATATGTGTAAAGAAGTTACAGAAAAAGAAAAAGAAATGTAGCTTAAAATACCATTTAAGCTACAGCACTACAAGTTACAGAATTTCTAAGCTATGGAGTACTGTTTAACCTAAAGCCTTTTCTTAATAATGGTTGAACTTGCCACCAATTTTATCTAGAAAAAGTGTATCACCTGTCCAAATTTGTTATTTTTTTTTCTTCTATTCCTCTTCTCCATTTTTCTGAAAAAAGACACCCAACTCTTTCCCTAGGTTAATCAGGTCTCTTGATTCTGGCCTCTTCCCTTTAGGATTCTCTCTCTTGCATTTCTATTTCCAATCTCTCCTCTTCTGGCTTTTATTCTTTCTTTTACCTGTTATTGACAAAATACTTCACAGAGTGTCCAGCCCAGTGATTTTCAAACTTCCATCAAGGCTTTATATTTAAATCCAGGTTCTAATTTTTAGGTCTGGGGCAGAAGTCGAGATTCTCTGGCACTGCTTCTGCTGATACTATACATCTTCAAGTGGTTTCCCACTGCTCTCAGGGTGAAATAAAACTGTCATGACCTGTATATCCCATCAACTTGTCAGCCCCTGCTTGTATTATATCCTACCTCTACTGCCTTAACTTACCATTCTCATAATTCCCATGTTCTATTTGCCCCAGGTTCTTAACATACTATCTCCTTTGCCTGCTAAGTCCTGATCTTTGTTTAAATGAAGATTTATTTTTATCTAAAAAGCAGATTTAAGGAGAGAAGGAGAGACAGAGATCTTCCATCCATTAGTTTACTTCCCAAAAAGCTGTAATGGCCAGAGCTGAGCTGATCCCAAGCCAGGAGCCAGGAGCTTCTTCCAGGTCTCCCATGAGGGTGCAGGGTCCCAAGGCTTTGGGAATCCTCCACTGCTTTCTTAGGCCACATGTAGGGAGCGTGATGGGAAGTGGAACTGCGGGGACACAAACCAGCACCCAAATGGGATGCTGACGCTAGCAAGGGGAGGATTAGCCGATTGGTGGTTGTGCAGGGCTCTGAATCCTGTTAAGTTATCCTTTGAGCTCAGCTCAGCTAAGCCTCCTCTGGAAGCCTTTAATAACCTTCCTAACTGAAGCCATCCTCTTGCTTTAGGACCGGAGAGCTACGGCTTCTCCTTGTGGTTCTTGTTTTAAGGTGGTTATGTGCTCATGTTTCTGTTCCCCTTAAAGCAGAGAGGTGCCTCAAGGCAAAGATGTATCTGCTTAATACTTACTGTTGCCTACACTGTTTATCAACTGCTGCCAAGAGCAACAGGTTTTTTCAATGAATGAAGAAAGGGATGAATGCATGCGTGGATAGGAGAGGGGAACAGCGCCTGAGGTTAGAAGCAGGATAAGACTTATTAGGGAGAAATAAGTTGGAACTTTCTTCATTGTGTTTACAGAGCTTAAAGATTGTACTCACACTGATAGGACTTTTCTTTGCTACCTGTGTTCCTTTAAATTTTTCTTAAATGTGTTTCTTATTGCTTAGGTTATCATCTTTTTCCCCTAAAGATGTATTCACTTATCCCCATTTATTTATTTTTCAATTTTTATTGGACATTGCTTACATCATTGAGAAGGATGCATTCCCATGTGAGCCTCTGATCAGAGTGGAGAGGGTCAGGTATGCAGGAAAGTGGGTAGGACAAATGTTTCAATTTTTTTTTTCTCCTGCATCTGTCTGTAGGAGAGGAGGAGAAAGGGGTTGCTCTTTGTTGTGAAACTACATTAGCATCTACAGATGGGGGGTGACCCCTCAGAGACCCCAGTGTGTATTCTGAGGATGTTAGTTGAGTGATTTTGATAGTTCTGAGACATCATCAGTTTTTGTTGCACCAGGGTTGAGAAAATATTTCCAAGGTCTGTTGTCTGACAAGGTCCACCTTAGTCATCCACAGACCCAAACACTTATGCAAAACTTGGGCAGGAGAACTGTCCAACCTGTTCTGCTTTCCATTCTCTGATTAGGAACTCCAGGCCCTCTGATGGCTTAGATGAATGGGATTTCATGTCCGCCATGTTCAACTGGGCATGCTGTCCACTGCATCCAAGGCCAGACCACATATCTTGGGGTTTCCCTTAGGACAGGGTTTGAGTTCAGCCCTTTAGTTGGGTAGTCCTCCAAGAAACCTCACTTGTGACCTCAGACTTGACTCTTCTGGGAGCCAGCCAGTGAAGGGTCAGATGCAGTCTGTCACCTGCACCATTCCAACACACATACTGGTGGATGCAGCTGCATGGTTAGTTCAGCCCCTACCCCCATCTCTCATGCATAGTGATGAATATGCACTCTAGCCTAGCCCAACCTACCATAGGCCTAGTCTTCACGCACACCAGTGAGTTTCTCGGCCTAATTGGGCTAATCCCCAGTAACCCCGATTAGATCCACCCCCAGCCCCAGTTTTCATGTGTGTTGGCCTGTGCTGCAGGCCTAGCCTAGTTCATCCTGCATTCCATTCTGGCTCTTGTGCACACCCATAGGTCCTGCAGCTTAGCTCGGCCTGATCCACCTCCAGACACAGTCCTATTTGGTATGCCAGTGGGTGCTGCCACCTTGACCAGCCTAGACTGCCCCCAGCCCTGGCTCTCATGCTCACCAGTGGGAGCTGCAGCTCAGCAGGGGAGTGCTCCCAGTTCCCCTACTAGTCTCATTCTCAGCCCCAGAGCCTATGCCTGCCATGGGGTATTATTTTCTTAAAGCCAAAGAGTTTTCTACACAAAAGACATTGTTAAATATAAATCATTAGCATTTGTTAATTTCTAACACTTCACAAAAATCTTTGTATAGGTAGAATTAACAAAGACTTTATAGTACTGGGTCATCTTTGAAAATATTTATAATACTTAGTATGTGACTAACCCCTCTTTTTGATATATATATCAAATATATATATGATTATACATAATATCATATATATGACATATATATGATTATACGTAATATCATATATAATATACATATGTATATATACGATTGTTTCTGGATGGTTAAAGTCAATGGTAGATTATTAGCAAAAGCAATCATTGAGGAACCTGCTGATATTCATATAAAAGCAGCTGTTTTCAGTGCTAAAAATCTCAGATAATTATAGTGGTTTTGTTAGGATTCTCTAATGATGTCCACCTTCTTTTCCCCATGGTAAAGCTGTCTGTTTCTGACAACTCTTAGGATGGATGTCAGCAACCTTCTTTATAGCTGAGATTTCTCACCAGTGCTACAGGGTTTGATGCCATTAGCTTTTGGGGAACTTAAACAGGATAAAGACTGTCAAAATTAAAGCAAAAACTAGACACACTGAGCCCCAGAAATACATGCAGCAAAACAGATACCTTAATATTCTGATATTAGACTTCAAATGCTTTCTGATTAAACCTTCAGAAGATGATTTAAAATGAACCTCAAAAACGTATTTGTAGTGTATCCTGAGAAATGTCTAGGTTCAAACTCCCAAGAAACTGTGTGCGTCTATTTTTAATTGCTTGTATTCTGAGGTTGAAAGAAAAAGAACTTAGAATTTCGTTCTTACTCCCTGGATATCTTCTCTCTCTAAGAAGAAACATTGATCCTCAGCATATCCCAACCACTGGAACTTATCAGATGGTTTGTGTTTCTTCCCATAATAGTTTGATAATCTTTGTTCCATTATTTATTCATTCTGTATTAAGTGCCTATTATGTGCCAAGCACTGAGCTTGGCTCTGAATAATCCTTAAGTCAATAAATCAAAATTCATTGCTCTCAAAGACAGTGAGTCTAGGGGAGTATACAGTGGTTATACAATAACAGTCATATTCACCAGAATTATTTATTCACTCTTTTAGACTAAAAACAGTGATATAATTAACATATCTTTACAAAAAAACAAAGCATAGTATTTATTACAAAACAGCAAAGCTACTTTCAGTTTCACTTGTTTCAACATACATTTTTCTGCCATGTCTAAATAACAATGTCTCATTTTAGTTTTATTTTTAAAATATTTGTCAACTAATTTCCTACTATGGAAGATGATGAGTTAACTCTTAAAAATACTTTCAATCCCTACAGCACTTCTCTCCTCTCATACTGTCAATAGATATACTAAGATTATTAATTACATCACCATTGAGTGACTAATTACTAACCTAACAAAATTGTTCACAGCTAGACTACATAATATATTATGTTACTGCTTCTTATTTTTCCCTAGAGTTAAAAGTTACTTGTTTATTTGCTTATTTTCTTACTACTCATGCAGCCTGCTGTAGCATTGGGATGGTTACCTTCCTTCAGGGTCTTGTGTGAATTTTCCTAGCCTTTCTCCTGATTTCTAGATGCCAATTCTTGGCTATTGTGAATAGTTCAGTAATAAACATAATGTCTTCACAGGATGATTTCATTTACCTTAAATATATACCCAACTGTGAAAAGACTATATCCTACAGTAGTTCAAATTTTAGTTTTTAAAGGAATTTTCAAAATGTTTTCTACATGGCTGCAGTAATTTGCTTTCCCAATATCAGTGTCAGAAGATTCTCACTTCTCACTGCTGCACTTGTAATCTTTTGTCTTTTTGATAATATGCAATTCTACTGGAGGGATGTAATACCTCATTGTAGTTTTGATTTGCAGTTCTCTGATGACTAGAGATATTGCATATCTTATGTATCAATTGGTCATTTGTATGTCTTTTTTTTTTTTTTGAGAGCTACTTAGA